>NW_009258197.1:0-2400000 GCF_000320585.1 Heterobasidion irregulare TC 32-1 | reverse complement strand
TTGGGCAGATATGGGCCGAGAATGACCATGCCATGCTCAAAGTTCCCTTTGTGGATGACACCGAGAGCGGCCGTCGCGGTGAATTTAGACCAGTTGGATGCGTAGCCTAGCCATTCAAGGTTCTCCCGGAGGAAAACATCAGATGTCGTTCCAGCATGCATAAATGCGTTTTGGAATGAGAGGGCGGAGTGGTAAACGGAAGAACGGGGTTCAAGCGAGTCCTGAGGTCGAATGGACGGTAAGTTGAATGCGGCATGAACAGGTTAGCAAGGGAAAAACCTTGGTATGCTTGAGGATAAGGAGATCGGTCTTGTTGTTAAGCTTGAGGAATGCAAGGTACAGTTTGACGGCTTCATGACCCGCCAAAATTTTGCGCAGGGTATCAAAGATAGGCTTCGTGGCCTACATCAAGGATAATTGAAGCCGAGTCGCTGCGTTCCAGGTCATGCATGCTCACCTCGTCTCCTTCCGGGAGTCCACTGCGTACGCTTTCCAAGAAATCCTGCGCACCTCCCTCGGCGAGGTCGAACGCAAGCTGGTAGGCCAAAAGATTCTCTTTCGGAACCAAGGAGGTGAGCAGGGAGACGGTCAGACTCCGATTGTTCAAAGTCACGAGGAGACGCGTCAAGGAGTATATGTGGGGTGATTTCGAGTCGATGGTTGGCGGAGGGAAAAGCGGGTAGAGGAAGTTGAGGACTTGGTCGTGGTATGAGAGGGAAAAGGTGGTATTGAGGACAGCTTCCATCGCGTACGAAAGCAGCCCAACGTCGTGGGTTCGCTCGTATATTTGTTGGATGATGTCGAGTCGTCGCGATTCTAGGGCAATGCCTATTGCCTGTGGCAGGGATGAGAGGCGCGCAGGGAATGCAAGAGCAATAAGCTCACCTGCTTATATTCGCCCTCTTCAATGCAGCGACGGAAAATGCCCTCTATGATCCCCTGCAGTCGCGGATCGATCTTGCTCTCTGCGCCCGACTGCTCTTCCGACCGCACTTGGACATAGCGGTCGATTGCCTTGGCTGAGAACGATGAACACGAGAGCGAGGGGCAGCGCGGAGAAACACTACTCACAGACGATAGTTTCGACGTACTCCTCGGAGCCGGGAGTGCCGCTGTGTTGTTCAAACGCGCTTCCCGCTCCGAGGGCGAAGGACAAAGCTTCGTCGTATTCCTCCAGGTAATAGTAGACTTTGCTGGCGAGCAACGCGGCCAGACGGCGCGCATCTAGAGAGAGATCTGCGCTCTCATAGAGCGATTCACTGTGAGAACCGGATGAGCGTATGCACGGCGGTGAACTCGCGGAGACACACGCACACGAGAGCAATGTGCTCTGATATTTCAGCCCAGAACTGGGGGACGAGGGAGACGAGGGCCTTGAGAGCGTGGTGCTTGAGGAGGGGGTCCGATTCTGAGAGCAGGGCGAGCACGCCGGCAGCGGAGGATTGGGGGCGGGGGGCCATTTAGCAGACGAATGCAAGGGCCAAGTTCTGTACGCTTGCTCGACGCGTCACCTCCACGCCAACTTGTCGACTCGCCGGGCATTGCCGCTCTTTCACGCGCCGCGCCAATTCCGCCGCAACCGTTCTCTCCCGTGCGCGCTGCTCATACACCCTATCCCATCCAATGTCTCTCCTCGCCCGCAACGCTCGCGCAGTCGCTCGCAACGCCTCGAAGGCTCGCTCCTACTCTCTCGTCGTCGACGCCCCCTCCTCGGAATGGGTCGCCAAGCGCAAGGCCGTCAAGGCGCACGCCGGTGGTGCGTTGTCTACTGCAGCCTCACCCGTGTTCATCATCGTGGACTCACTGTTCTCCAGAAACCGCCCAATTGTGGAGGAAGATCAGGTGCGTAACACTCGCACGTTAGATGTGCCTGCTCGCGACTGAACGCGTTCGCACCAGCTTCTTTGTCTGCTTCCCCGGTGGTGCGTGCATCATAACACCCCTGCATCTCTCATAAGCTTAAGCGTGCCTCCCAGCCCTTGCCGTCCTCGCATGGGTTCGCAATGCTGAAGAAGAACATGAAAAGCATCTGGCGCACGCGAGGCACGAGAACGGCGGAGAGCTTCCGGAGGTTCCCGCCTATGACTACCTCAACCGACGTGTCAAGCCTTTCCCATGGGGCCCCAACAGCCTCTTCTGGAATGCCCAGGTGAGTTGTTTTGCATCTCATGATGGCAGGTATCAAACGTGTTATGTCCAGGTCAACAAGGACATGAGCGATGCTTGATTTGGATGTCCCCTGTCTTCTCCCTCGAATAAACTGTGTTTGAATCTACAGTATCTCGTGGTGATATTCACCCGAGAGGTTTAGTCTTCGAGTATTCGCGGTCACAGCAATGGGCTAGACTCAGTCGAGCTAGCGGTCTCGATGTCAGGCCTTGGACGAGGCCCTTCTAGTGTCAATCAGATCGTTCGACCTGTGGTCCCGACCACAGCAATCCTGGTGCATGCGATCGGTCATGTTCATTGGCATCAACATGGCCACGTCAGTCATGGAACTAGACCTCCTCAAAGACGGTATTTTCATCGGGGGTCCCGAGATCCAACCAAAGGAAAGCGGGCAGCATCGTCACAGGTTGCTCAATGAGATCGACTGGCAGTAGCCAGACGTAGTATCTCGACCAGTGCACCGACGTGGTACGGATTGTATTGCCGGTAGAGATCGAAACCACTTGAAGTGTAAGCTGTATGGCCGGCCGCGGTGATCGATATGCAAGGTTTTTGATCCCGAGAACCCAGAGGGCGAGTATGGAGAGTATATACAGTAAGGCCGGCACCTGTTGGATAGCTCCCCATCGCGGGCCGGCGTCGATCTGAGCTTCGTGATGTGAGATAAGAGATGAAGAGTCGGAGGAAGTGTGGAGGAGGAGCCACTCGTCTGTGCTCTCACCCACGATGCCGCGCGCCATCATCTCCCCCTCCGTGCTCGCCTCCGACTTTGGGCAGCTCACCGCCGAGTGCAAGCGCATGATCAAGGGCGGCGCAGAGTGGCTCCACATGGGTGCGTCCCCCCCGCTCCCGCCCCCGCCCTCCCACAATCCAGCGAGCCCCGATGACCCTCCCCGCCCGCCGCCCCAGATGTCATGGACGGGTGAGCGCACTCGCTTTCGCTTTCGCCGCCGCACGCACTCGCCGGAGCTGATGAACGCCCTTAGCCATTTCGTGCCGAACATCACCATGGGTGCGCACGCACGCCGTCCGTCCCTCCCCCGCGCCCTCCCGCTGACCCCGCCGCGCAGGCGCCCCCGTGCTGTCCTCCGTCTCCAAGGGCGTCCCGGGCATATTCATGGACTGCCACATGATGGTCGCCCAGCCCGAAAAGGTCCGCCCCCGGCCTTCCTAATCCCCCCTCAACTGACACGACCTCGCCCCCGAACCAGTGGGTCAACGACATCGCCGATGCCGGCGGCTCCCTCTACTGCTTCCACATCGAAGCCGCCAGTCCGTACCCTCTCCCCCCCCTCCCCGCCCCGCGCGCGCTCACCCCCCCTCCTCTCCCCGCAGCGGACCCGATCGCGCTCATCGACGCGATCCACGACCGCAAGATGAAAGCCGGCGTCGCCATCTCCCCCGACACGCCCTCGAGCGCGATCACCGACGACGTCGCCGAGCTCGCCGACATGCTCCTCGTCATGACCGTCTACCCCGGTCCGTGCCCCGCCCCCGCCGTCCCCTCCGCGCCGTCTGTCCGCTGACCACCCCACCCCACCCCGTCTTCCCACGCACAGGTCGCGGCGGCCAGAAATTCCTCGAGCGCTGCGTGCCCAAGGTCGCCGAGCTCCGCGCGCGCTTCCCCGAGAAGGACATCGAGGTCGACGGCGGCGTCGGCCCCAAGACGATCGACGTCTGCGCCGACGCAGGTCAGTTCTCCCGCCCCCATCCCCGTCCCCATTTCATCCGGAGACCCGCATGCCCTGACCTGTATATATATATATATATTTCATTTCGCCAGGGAGCAACGTCATCGTCGCCGGGACCGCCATCTTCAACGCGCCCTCGCCCGAGCACGTCATCGCGTCCCTCAAGTCCACCGTCGACGCCGCACAGGCCAAGTTCGCGTCGAAGCACTGAGAGCGCGCCTCCTACACGGACTCACGCGCACGGGCGCTCGCATCGAGCCGCGAGCCGAAACAAAGATGCAGATATGGCGTGCAGGCCGTGTACTCGTAATAGTAGAAAGTAGCATTCGACAAACGTCTTATTATGTATCACTCGCACGGACGAGCGCCCGCGATCCATGCACCCATCGTAAACACATCGCACGTCCAAAGTCGTCGCGACCAATCGCCGTCGTAATGTACCCCGCTGCCCCACCCCGCCACCCCGCCCTGCCCCGCACATATGCACATGGGCGTACAATGTAGCAATGGCTTGATCCACGTGTCCGCTAGCGTGATGTGGAAGAAAATTAGATAAATAAAGAATCAGAACAGATAATCTGGGGCTGAGAGAAAAAAAATTGGAAGGGAGGCGGTGACAGGGGGGAAAGAAGATGAACTAGTTGACATATGTATGTATGGAGGAAAGTATAGTGCCTGGGCGCGTGAAATAAACAACTCGTTGAGGTCTAGATGCATGATTCGTGAGGATGGCCAGGTTCGAGGGGGTGTGTACACCGCAGGCGCGGGGCGAACGTCGCCGACGGGGTCGTGAAAATGAGAAGGTGAGGAGGAGCAGGAGGGGTACGGGAGCGTTGGGGGTTAGAAGGGAGGGAACAAGAGGGGCATCGTGGGTTCGTTCGTTCCTTGCAGCGCTTGCGCACGGGAAGGCGGCACCGCAGACTCAACACGCATCCATCCGATCCCGCGCGCGCACGAGAGACAGAAAGATGCATGTCATATTCAAGCCGCGGCGCGGCGCGACGGTAGCTACAAGGCCAAGGCCGCGGCCGCAGCGCCGCGCGCTCACCACGCGAGCCACTCGCCGTACATGTTCGGCCGCTCCCCACGAATGTACGCCTCGAACGTGCGCTTGAGCACCGTCGACCAGTCCAGGTCGCGCTTGTCGTCTGCCACCTGGTCCTCCTTCGCCGTCTCCGTCGCGTTGGACGCCGTCGCAGCGCTCTCCGCCGTGCGCGCGAGGCGCTCACCCTCGATAAAGCGTGGGCCCAAGTCGGGGAAGTTGCGCGCAGGATCAAACGGCTTCCACCTGAGAAGGCATCAGAGGATTATACGCATGAAAGCTGAGAACGCGCGCGCGCGCGACGTACCAGAAATTGTGGAAGTGGTACGAGTACGCGCCCCGGTAGAAGCCATCGAATCCAAGAGCTTGTGGTGCCGCGCTAGTCTGTGCCGGAGTCTCGAAGAGTTCCACAAATCTGGAGCGCGGTTAGTCTAAAACCAGCGCTACCCACATGAAGGACCACTCACTCGGTGATATAGGGTTGTGGTGGACGATCCCGCTGGTAGTACTCGGTGTTCAACCACGCCGAATCAAACAGAGCATCCGGGAGACGCAAGAGCAGGCCTTCGAGATACGCGTCCTTCGTGTATCGCGAGACCGTCATGGGGTGAAAATCGAGCCCGTTCTTGAGAGCCGTGCGGAACAAGAACGTGCCGAGCGCAGAGCCCTTGTTGAGGCGGAGCACCGCGGTGTTGTATTTCTCTAGACGCGACCAGCGGTACGCGAACGCGCCCTTCCATCCCCAGAGTTCCTCCCAGTCGCGCAGGAAGATCGTGTCCGCGTCGAGGTAGACGCCGCCGAAGCGGTGACAGAGCACGAATCGCGCCATATCCGACAAGATGACGGACAGCCGATCGTACGAAGACGCCGACTTGGACCCGAGGCGGTTGAGCATGTCGTCGTCATCGCCGCCCTTCGCCTGGGGCGCCTTCGTCGGCGAGGCGTCGGCCTGAGCGGCCTCGTCGACGGGCGCCAGGACGGCCTCTTCCTGCTGCGCGCCCTCTTTCTGCGGCACGGGGATGATGTTGCCGCCAGAGTTGAACAAGGTGTCCTTGAAGACGCGCCATTCATTCTTGATTTCCGGGATGCCGTCGAGCTGCTCGGTCGTGTTCCAGAGCTTGAACGAGATCACGCCCTTGAAGCGCGGGTGCAAGAACGGTGACGCCCACGGGTTCGTCTTGAGCTGCTCGTACATGTCGTGGAGTGCGTTCGGGTTGGGCATCGACGCAGCCGGGCCTGGGTTAATCCACAGCCAGAACTGCGGGCGACAGACCGTGGCGTCGGGGTCTTCCTCGTGTATATGCAGCCGGACGTTCTGCGTGAACAGGAACGACATCAAAGCGATATATGGCTTGTCGGTGAACGGCCCCGTCCAGAACATGTGGAACAAACGAGGGCTCTCCGGGTCGCAGGTCGTGGGCAGCGTAGAGTACGGACGGTGCTGCAGGGGTGCGGGGAGCTGCACGGGAGGATCCCATTCTACTCTGGGCTTCTTCGTCAGACCCACGTTTGGATCTACCGCAGCGGAGGGCTGCTGGATGAGCCCGTCAAAGCCAGCCTTTACGGTCGCGACTGGCTCGATGTACTTGTCGACCGGACCGTCTTCTAGATAAATGTACTTCCACTCGTCAAACTTTCCGCGCCTCAACCTGTTCTCATTATCGAGACCCCCACCCAACCGGAGGACCTCGAGACAGTCACGAACATACTGCAGGGCAGGGTTGAGCCGCAGAGGTCAAGCCCCTGAGAGTGCGGTGGAACGCTCACCTTTCCTGTAGAGAAATCACAGTGCTCCATCACGATGTCCAAGTCTGCTGCACTCCCGGGAACCGGCCTCGGGGGATACGCGACATTGGGGGGTCTTGCCTGGATATCCAAATATACGCGCTTGGGGCCGTGGCCAATCGTGTTCGTGACCTGCGCAGTCGGCGGTCTGAACCGCGAGGGGATTTTTGCGACCTTTTTCGGGGGCAGGGCGGGGTTCAGCGGCGGGACGGTGAGGCCGACGGCCTTGGGAACTGAGGGCGAGGGGGGCGGTTCAGGAAGCGCAGACGGGCTGACGGCGGAGAGACGCGCGTGCGAGGTGGAAAGAGAAAGGGGACATACTGTCGTGGCTGCTGGGATAGTGCCCGCTCTCGACCTCCCACTTCCATATCTTCTGGAGGTCGTCCCTGCCAAAGACGAGGGTCGAGGGGTCCTCGCGGAAGAGAGGCGCGGGCCATTGCTTCTCCTCTGTGCCGAAGCGCTTCGCGAGCGCGAACATGGCGAAGATGAAGGAGGCGCAGGCGAGGGCGAGGATGAGGGGGCCGCGCTTGCGGCCGAAGCGGGACACGCTGAGCTGGTGGAGGCGGGCGGGGTTGAGGACCCAGATGCGCAACCGCCTGTTGCGGACGCCGGGGATGTCGAGGGACATGGGGGCCACCCAGGAAGAGGACTTTGCGTGCCGATGCATCTTTTCCTGGACGGCGGAGGAAAAGACGGGGAGGCCGTTGGGCGACCTTGATTTTTCACGCAGGCCGTTCGTCTTTGGCTGTGGAGAAAAGAGAACGGACATGAAGCGAGCGGGGCTGCGCAGGAGAAGCAATGTGGGGTGTAATGTGGGGTGTAATGTGGGATGGGGGGATAGGAGGACGCGGGGTTGGATAGCTAGCGAAAGCTATCGCCTGTGGACGACCTTCGAGGCCGAGTGGTCGAGTACTAACAAGTCGTGGCAGTTCGGGCGTGGGAACTCGAGCCCGCGCGTGGCCACTCGCTTCGACAAACAACGTCTATGCTTCGTGCTATCGTATACGCTACAGTCATCGACTCGCATCCATTCTGTTCTTCCCTTCGCTTCTCTCTCATCCATTTTTCGCCCCTAGTTCGCGCCCAGTGCCTGCATCTCCAGGTCCGCCGCGTCGGTGGGCACAGACAGGACACGCATCGTGTTCGTGTGTCCCAACCCGCCCTTCCAGCCCTGCACGGCCACAATCGTCGAGCCGGGCTTCAGCAGGTGCAGCGCCAGCGCGTTGCGCAGCCCAAACCGGATGCGGTTGTCCACCTGTGGAATATTTTACGCTCGTTCAGCACACGCAAGATTCCAGCACGTCATGCACACGTACGTCAGTCTGCCATTGGGCACTCGAAATGCCTCGCGGCTCGGAGTACCAGAACGGATAGCAGCCACGGTGGAGGTGGATCTGGCGAGCGGTCTGCTGGTTGCGCGTCACTGTCAGGCAAACGCTCCTCGTAAGGCCTCTCTCTCGACGGAATCGCAAGTGTGTCAAAGATACATACCAGTGATGATGGGCACGCTGGGACGATACTTGGAGATCAGGCGGGCGGTGTTGCCGCTCGTCGAGAGGACGAGAATCGCCGAGGCGTTCTGCTCAGCCGCAGCCGCGACGGCAGCAAGAGCAACCGTCTCCACAGTCTCTGTTGGCCGGGGAGCGATGTTGCGAAGCTCGTCGTAGTGAGGTGGGTGGCAAATGGCCGCCTCGGCAAGGAGACAGGTCTCCGCCATCATGAGCACTGCAGAGAAAAATCAGCTATCCGTCGTCCCGCGTCACAGGAGCCGCCTTACCAGACTGGATAGGGTATGATCCCTTGGCGGTCTCGCCGGACAGCATGACACAATCAGCTCCATCGAGTACGGCGTTGGCGACGTCGCTGATCTCAGCACGGGTGGGCCTTGGGTTGTACTGTAGAAATAGCATGATCAGAAAGTCCGACTTTTGCAAAGGGTCCATCGCTTACCGTCATGGATTCGAGCATCTGAGTGGCGACGATGACAGGCTTGCCAGCCATGTTGCACTTGGCAATCATCATCTTCTGTGCCAAAAATACCTGACTGGCGGGGATCTCGATACCCAAATCGCCACGAGCGACCATGACACCGTCAGTCGCCTTGAGGATCTCGTCAAAGTTGGCGACACCCTGCTCGTTTTCGATCTTGACGATGATTTTGATGTTCGCACCGTCGGGCCCGAGCACGGTGCGGATGTCGGTGACGTCCTGCGCGCGGCGGATGAACGACGCGAAGATCATGTCGACGCCGTTCTTGACACCGAACTGGAGGTCCTTCTTGTCCTTCTCGGAGAGGGCGGGGAGGTCGACGGGGGTCTTGGGGAGGTTAACGCCCTTGCGCGAGCTGAGGACGCCGTTGTTGACGGCGCGGACGCGGACGTTGGTGCCGTCGATGGACACAACGAGCAGGGAGAGAATACCTGCTCTAGATGCTCAGCCATACACCTCGACTTTCGGAACAAAATCACTGACCGTCGTCGACATAGATCAACTTGCCAGGGGCGGTCACCTTGGGCAGGTTGGGCTACAGCATACAGCCACTCTCAGAATAAAATCCGGCGACAATTTCAGGGGGGGGGGGGGGGAAGAGCTGGAACGCACGTAATCCATGAAGAGGACCTTGTCATCGCAGATCTCGCCATACTTGGGGTCGACAGAGACGGTGAACTCGTGACCAGCCTTGATCGGGATCTGACACGACGAGCAAAGTTGATCTCATTTTGCCAGGGCGAAATAGAAAAAAGCAACTCACATCCTTGTTGTCCCGCATAAGCCCAGTGCGGATTTCCGGGCCTTTCTGTGGACGAGCGGGATTAGCGTCGTGAAATAAGCAGGAGCGGAGGAGAATGTCCCGACCGTGTCCAAGGCGATAGCGACGGGGCGGCCCTCAGGGTCCGCTGCAGACCAACATGAGATGAGAAACAAGCAGACAACACAAAACAAGTAGCTATATGCGCTCACCGGCGACCATCTTCCTCGTGTTGTCGATCACGCTCTGGTGATACTCATACGATCCGTGCGAAAAGTTCATGCGCACTGCGCGCAACGATGAGCACGCATATCGCAAGAATGATGCAGCTTCGGAGGCACTCACCGATGTTGACGCCGGCGCGGCGGAGGTCGGCAAGCTTTTCGACGGTGTTGATATTCGGACCTGTGCCCCATGAGCATCAATCATCCCCTCGGCTCCGTCCCGCCTACTGTAACCAAAAAAAAACGCACCGATAGTCGCGATGATGGACGTCTGTGTCGGCGGCGGCGAAGCAAACCATCAGCGCTCAATCTCTCGGACACGCGCGGCCGAGACTGCACGGCGAGCGCGGCGCGCGCGGACGCACCTTGCGAAAAAACTTGGTGTCCTCCGTGGGCAACGGAGCCGCGGCGGGGTTGAGGGACGCGTTCCACTCGAGGCGGGATCGGATCCCATCCGTAGGCAAAAAGGTAGTCATGGTGAGAGGGGCAAAGGTCAAGGGTGGTCAAAGGAGGCTCTGTCGAGGGTTTTATTGCTCTATATTTTTCTGTGGGCGGATCTGGGCGGCGGGCGGAGCTAGAGGGGCGATGGGGGATAAGAGGAAGGGGCGGCGGGTGTGCAAGCAGAAGCGCAGTGCAATCGGGTGCTTATCAAGGGGAGGGCAGGGTTTTATAGCGAGCAGGCCAAGCGCAGGGAAGGACGACGGCTAACAGGACGGTTGGGGCTCCCAAGCAAGCGCTCGGTGGCTGGGGCCCGGGGCGCGTGCGTCGGATCCGTCCCCTTCCACTCGCGCCATCGATCGCCGCGTCTATACTTACTGCAACCTGCATCCGAGTATGTTGCGCAAATAATCATGTACATCGATAATCGGAACATTATTCGTACGTCAGACAGACAGCGACATGCAAGCATAAGAAATTCCTGTCTCGAGCGCAACCGCCATCGGAAGCTCGGACGCGATAGCTGAAAATAGAAGGGAGCGGTCAACGTCGCTGGCCTGGTGGGCAGCGTCACCACAGCCAAGCACATAGGCGCACGTAACCTGGGCTCAATCCCCGAGCCGACAGATCCGCAATCCCCGACGGCGCACGACGGAGATACCTCGAGACAGTCAGAGCGAAAAACAAAGAAGGACAATGCGAAACACAACAAATCAAAAATCAAATCGAATCGAGCAGACGTCCCCCCCCCCACTGAGATCGTCGTACATCACATCACCCGCAGAGTCCACCCGTGCAGGCCTCCCTCCGCAGCCGCGGCCGCTTGCGCCGCGGCGAGCCAGCCCGTGTCGATGCTCGCCGCGTTCGTATTCGTCGGGTTCGCCGCAATCGCGCTCAGGTCCATGCTCTGGAACACGTTCTCGCATGCAATCGTGCGTCCCGAGTGGTAACCCACCCCATCGGACGCGCGTATGAAGAGCAGCGGCAAGCTCCGCCCTGACAGGTGCTGTGGCGCGGCCGTCGACCCGATGCCCGAGTCCTTGGATTTGTGTTCCTTTGTCCCCTCCCCCGAACGGCTATTTTCGCCTGCGTCAGGCGTCGCAGAGTCATCGTCTAGCGCCTTCATGACGTCGGGCAGCGGTGGCATTTCCACCACGACGATGATGTGCATCGGACCTGGGGCCATGTATCTCGGCGGTGGTGGCGCCGTGCCAGCCTGGCCGCCTTCGCTCGAACCCTCGTGCACAGGATCTGCACCCGTTTGCATTGGGACAAACGGCGATATATTCGTCAAAGGGCCCGGAAGCGATGCTTGGTATACCCGAGCAGGAAGCGGGCCGAGATTGCCAAGGTACACATCCAGAGGTGTCTGACGCCGCGTCTTGGGGTGGTCGTAAAAGAAGTTCGAGACCGTAAGCTCCAGCGAGTTATTGGATGGGCGGTAGATAGGCGTCGTGAACAACGTCGGGAATGGCGTAATAGGAACTTCGGGCAAAGCATTGTTGGCTCCGAAAGCGTCGAAGAACGTGTATTGGAACTTGGCTGGCAACGACCATCTCGTCAACGACGCACGGTTGCGCACGAGAGTACCTTGAATCACTCACAAATTCCAACGATGGTCCAGCACAGATAGTCGTCCACTTCGTCGATCATGTAGTGCACGCCATGCTTGACCTCATCGCGGATCCTAGGAGACTGGAAGATCAGCGGATGTGTGCCTGCCTGGCCCGGCGGTGGAGCCATCATGCCAGGCGTCCCAGGCATGGGACCAGCCGCCGACAGATAGTGATGGGTGCCGTCCGTGTTCACTCGCTGGAGCGCAATCTTCTGCATCTGGCTGACGGGGCCACCGTCCTCGCTGATGATTTTTCCCTTGTCTACCTTTCGGATGACCAAGGGTGCTGTTGATATCCCGGATAGCGTGTCCGTGAGAATGATTTCCGATCCATATGTCACGGGCTGAGGGACTTCATAGACACATGAGCAACCGCACTCCGGAGATAAACAAAAGACGGGCGCTTATATGATCACAGATGGGCTTCTGCTCATCAACAGGCGCAGCGTGTGTCCTCGTTGCGGCGTAGCCAGATGCCATTCGCCCGAGAAGGATGTCACTTACCATGCGCGGGTGCATCTTCCGTTCGCCTGACGACATTTACATTGAAGGCAGACCAGGCAACGTTGCTGGCGCACAGTTGATTATGATCGATGGTCATATACTTTGTTCGGACCGTCTGCGAATTGATGCGATTGAACAAGGACACCGGGCCGCCGGCAAGGATGCACGAAGAAATGTTGCGCGTCTTTGCCGTCTTCTTCGACGGCTTGGAGATGATGGTGACGGGGGCCGAGTCAAACGATGCCCACACGCGTCCACTGGGAACCTCTGTGCCTTCTGGGATGAGGGACGCATGGGGTGGCGGCTCGGAGATTTCGAGGGAGAGCTGGAAGCTCTTCGCCTTGGCGGTGCCGGTGACGTGCAGAAACTTGAAGTTCGCGTTCATGCCGGTGTCGAGAGCGGCCTTCTGCTCTGGGGAGCGCTCGCCGGTCTCGGACACGACCGACATGGCGAGGGTCTGCTGGCGCATCTGCCATACGGGGCCCTCGATGTGGACGAGGGGCGGAGGACAGAGGAAGCGCTTCTCGCTGCCGTAAGATTTTTGGGCGACCGCGGCGTGAAGACAAATGACGGTGGTCATGGGCATGACGCGGGCGGGGTCCTGGGAAACATGGTCGCGTACGACGCGTCGAATCTTGGGATGCGGATCCTCCGCGTCTGCGCCTTCGAGCTTCCGCTTGCCCTTGGACTGGATCGCGAGGGACGTGGGTGGGGTGTGGAAGGTGAGTGTGAAGCGTATGCGGAGGGGCGACCAACTCACCGATGATCGTGGGTGCGCGGGAGGAGGCTGGTCAGGGTGGGAGGGGACGGGCATGACCATCTGGGATATGCTCCAAGGGGGCTGCTGGCCGTTGGGCGGGGAAGGCTGCTTGGAGGACGCGGCCAGGATGGACTGAATGGAGAGGGTGGCGGTGGCGTCTGAGGGAGGGGGAGGGGGGAGGGGGGTAAGAGCGGAGGCGGGGGCGGACGCAGAGGCGGAGAGCGAGAGCGAGGCAGATATGGGAGAGACGGAGGGGGGCGGCGGAGGGGAGTGGGTCGCCGATGAGGAAGGGATAGGGCCCTGAGACGCGTTTTGGGAGGAAGAGGACGCGGGGGTCGGGTTGGCTATCGCGTTCACGACGATCTGTGCGATGTTGGAGGGGCTGTTTGGGGAGGGCGGGGAGAGGGAGTCTGGGTTGTCGGGGAGGGGGTCGAGTGTCTGGGACTGTGTGGCGGCCATCTGAAGAGGGTGTACGGTATCAAGGTGATGTATGGTCCTCATTTTGGAACCTGGACCTTGGGTGCAAGCGGGTGAGACTCGAGCGAAGGGCCGTGGGTGGGAAAACGGGGCACGTGTGGTCCGCTCAACGCGACCGTGGGAGACGTCGCAATTTATAAGGCCTTCGCACAGACCCCGTGACTCTTTGCCACCCGCCTTTGCCCCTTCTCTCTCCTCCCGGGGTCCCCCCTCGGTCTCTTCCATGCTATCTCATGATCTCGCCCGACCGCCTGCACTCGACCCCCGTTCGACAGCATGCCGGAATCCGCTCCCATTCGATTCTTCCCATGCGTCCCTCATCATTCCCCTGCGTCCTTCGGGCGCCGTACACACGCTGACTTTCAATAACACTACACTCCACACGCCCACCACACACCCCGTGCGAACCTCGTCAACTCCCCATTCACAACATTCCCGCGAGCAATTGCAGCCCTCCCTGCAAGCCCCATCCCCGCCTCCCCGCCTCCTCCTCCTCCACACGCTCCTCTGCCGTACTCGCCAGGAAAAGCGCTCCCAGGGGTGTGTTCGCCCCGCTCCCTTTCGTCTCCGCCATCCCCTGCGCAGCTCGCCGCGCACATAACGCCAAATACAGCGATGCTTCGTCGCAGGGTTCGTCTTCCGCGTACGGCGAATACAGTCTTTCTTCTCCCGCGTACGTCTCTGGCTCCATGGCGAACGACTCGACTGTTGGGGCAGCTGCATCAGCACAAGACGGTGTGCCAGAAATAAATACGGTCACGCACGGAGAGTCAGGATGCCCAGCTTGTCTTCCTTCCTGATAACCGCATCCGCGTCCCCTTCCGCCGCGGCTTCTTCCTCTGCCTCCTCCGTCTCCGCGCCCGCGCGCTCTGCCTGCTCCTGCTCCTGCTCCTGCTCCTCTTCGGCCCCGTACCGCAACCAGTCGAACTCCCCCGCCTCCTGCGGATATGTGGGAAAGAACCCGCCGAGGTTGAATGGGTCCCCACGATCACTGCGAGGTGTCATGGCCGGCGAGTGGCGAGCTTGCACGGCGTGCATCATGAAATCCGTCGTCGTCTTCGTCCGGCGTGGGGCATGGCGCCTCTCCTGCCTTGGTTGGAAGAGCGAGTCTGGCTGTGTTGCGGGCACAGCGAAATGGGGCTCTGATCTCGAGCGCTGGATGTTCGACATGGGTGGTGTTCGTGTATATACGTGACGATGTGTGTACAGAACAAGGGGAAGGGGTTCACTGGAAAGGTTGCTTGACATCGAAATTGGCCATCCGTCCTAAGAGCAAACACAGAGCGACGTCCCCAACGAATCGAGGCGGGGCGCGCCTTTCCCGAAGCGTCTTCCCCAACCCTTCTGGCCAAACCCAGCGAACCTCGACTCCAAACGCCCCGCTGAGCACATTGTCAAACAAGATCTCGGTGGATCTCGCCCTGAAGCAGCGCTTCCGGCAGGCTCCGGACTCGCGTCTGGCCTGGAACCCCCACACTCCCCCATTGTTGTGTAATGCCCGCTGCTCTGCACTGTACTTACATCTAGTGTTTATCTCTATAAGCCAACTCGGGGAGAATCGGCTCTTTGTTCGACTGCTTCCGGCCTCGCGTGGAGACCCAGAACACGGTAACTTCGCAGGATTCCAGAGCAGGTCGAGACTCTCACGAAGCCCACTGACCCACGTACACACAAAAACGGTCAATTACCGTCATCGATTCGATACAATAACGCGGGAGCTAATTAAGAATGCGAGCTATAAATCGAAAAAAAAATAGATTAAAGAGCATGTTCATCGCGCTTTCGACTCGATTAGTGATAATCATCCTAATACCCATAATATCGTTGTCCACGTCTGGGGCCGTGATAATCTACAAGGATTCCAGCACATCAGCAAACCAGGATGCTCGCGAGTGGGACATAAACGCGTACAGCTGCTCGTGTCGCGCTCAGGACTGAGCCCCATGGTCCGCCCAAGATTGAGATAGCCCTCTTCAAAGTCGCCCGCCCCTCCACCGCGCGAGGATGATCCAGCTTTGGCAGGACCCGAAGTAACCCATTTCGCGCGACAGAAAACGCAAGTGGGGTTCGGCTTCGCCTTGGCCCCTACGATACCACGATATGTCGAACCGTCAGCGCCAACGTGACGAAAGGGAGACTCCCCCATGCAGTCCTGGGGATCGAGAGAGGAGACGCACAGTTCTGGAAACACTCCTTGTGCACCGCGTTCCCGCACGTGTCGCAATACGCGAGCTTGTTCCCTGCCACGCCGTGCATGCCGTCGTAGCAGATTGGGCAGTCGTCCTCGGGGCCCGGGACGCGCTTCTTCGGCCCGCCAACGTCCGTAGACGAGGCCGCCTTCTTGCCCGTTGCGCGCGCGAAGGCCTCGCGGATGTGGGGATGCGCGAGGGCGTTGGGCGCAAGCGGGGCCTCGGCGAAGATGGTCTCAAGTTCGCTCGTCAGGAGGGCTCTGTCAGCAGCAGTCGGGAACATGAGCTGGGCATTAACTGGACGACAAGCTGTGGCGCGGGGACTTGCTTTTGGTACCAGAATCCGGAATCCTGAGTCACTTGGAGAACTAGTAGTAGGCAAGCGATCAGGGTCCGTGCGCGATGGCACGTACGACGAGCCGACCTTTGAGAAATATGAACAGCTGTACATCATCAGTATACGACCCACGGGTTGCATCGCAAAAACCAGCTGTAAGATCACATACTATGTGCTTGCAATGGTTTCCTTTCAAGTGGTCCGGGCCTGCGAAACCGTGAACATCCCTGTGTTAACTGTCCCATAACAGACAAGTACATACAGTTGCACGACGGGATCTTGCCGATGACTACAGTATACACCTAAGCATACATGAATTCGGAAGCTCGTCGGCGAGTCTGCCATGCACGTACATTACCAGTTGA
The DNA here is from genome assembly GCF_000320585.1 of Heterobasidion irregulare TC 32-1. Lineage (NCBI taxonomy): Eukaryota > Fungi > Basidiomycota > Agaricomycetes > Russulales > Bondarzewiaceae > Heterobasidion > Heterobasidion irregulare. The sequence goes on along the minus strand of NW_009258197.1, from coordinate 2,383,655 downwards.
CCCGAGCACGCTGAACTCCTCCTGCAGCTCGTTGCCCTCCCGCTTCCTGTCGACCATGAAGAACCTGCTCACGCCTATCAGCTCCATCAGCCCACATCCCCGACCATCACGACTACGCACCTCTGCGAGATGACGCGATCAACACGCTCCAGGATGTTCTTCGGGCACTTCTTCTTGAAGATCGCGCCGCGCTTCTCTGGCTGGTCCGCAGCCGCGTCGGGGTCCTTCGCCTTGCGCTGGCGCTTGGCTTTCGGTTTCGGTGGCGTGGTGAGGTCGATCACATCCCCTGAGGAGGGGCCTGCAGCGCTCGTACCGGCGTAAGAATGATAGCCGTGGGCATGGGCGCCGTTTGTTCCGGACGGTGGATTCGCTCTGGAGGATGAGCGGGGGAGCGTCGGGGGAAGCCAGTCGGGAGCGTCGTCGTACACCTTGCGTTTGACCATGGCGGGGAAGACCACGCAAGACGGAACGCAGAGGGGGAAGGTTATTCGCAGGCGAATTATCGCGCGGGGACCAGCAGGTTGGCGCGGAAAGGAGGCCGAGCTGCGGTGCGTCCGTCGACGTGACGGGGACTGGCCACCGCTGCAAACGACCGACGATGATCCTGGACACCCTTCGCAGGTGCGCGCGCTGGCTGCGCGACAGGACGGCCACAACGACACGCAACGCCCTCCTGCGCGTCCTCGCCGCGGGCCCCGTCCCGCGCCACATCGCCTTCGTCATGGACGGGAACAGGCGCTACGCCCGCATGCACCACCTGCGCGTGCAGCAGGGGCACTCGGACGGCTTCATCGCTCTGCGGAGGGTGCGTCTCTGCCCTTCTCCGCCCGCATGCCATTGACTGAGGACTGAGTGCGTGCGAATAGGTGCTCGAGATCTGTCTCCTGCTCAACATCCGCTGCGTCTCCGCGTATGCGTTCGCCATCGACAACTTCAAGCGCCCGAAGGACGAGGTCGACGCGCTCATGAGTCTGGCGGAGGAGAAGCTCCTCGAGCTCTGTCAACACGGGTGCGCCTCCCTCCCCGGCTCGCTCGCGAAACGACTGATCCGGTGTCTGTTGCGCCAGGAACTTGCTGCAGGAGTACGGCGCCCGCCTCAACATCATCGGAAACATAGAGCTGCTGACCCCAAGCGTGCGCGAGGCGGTCTACAAGGCGCAGGACCTGACGCGGAACAACGACCGGTGAGTAGACACCCGTCACTGGGACGCCCCCGGATAGCCCCATCCCTCTCTTGACAGAGCGATCCTAAACCTATGCATGCCGTACGCTTCCCGCCATGAGATAACTGCAGCCGTCGAGACGTCCGTCCGCGACGCTCTAGCGACCGGCCAGCCTTCCACGTAGGCAGCGCTTCTACCTCCATTCATCGCTATGACAGCCTCACGTCTTCTTCTCGTTCTCCTCGTATATATAGACAGATAACGGAGAAGGACCTCGACGCCAACATGATGATATCCAAGGGCGGGAGCCCTCCACTCGACGTCCTCGTCCGCACGAGCGGCGTCAAGCGACTGAGCGACTATCTCCTCTGGCAGGTATGTCGACCCGATACAGCGTCCACGTCCACGTCCGCTGAGTCGTTGTGCCCACACATCGATACGTCACCAGTGCTCGGAGGACACGCAGATCCAGTTCTGCGACACGTACTGGCCCGACTTTGGACTCTTCGACTTCATACCCATTATTTTAGACTACCAGCGAAAAGTATGGTCCATGTAACTCACCACTGTACTGTAGAGTATGATAATGCGTGTTGTAATTGTCAAGGGAGCAGATCGTGCGTCGGAGCAACTACAGTACAGATATGGTCACCAATGCGTGCAACGAAACCTTCGACTTTAAATTACTCGGAGTCCTAAGTGTGATACGTTGTGCGATCGGACATGCATAATTATGAGCGACGAGGATGCCACAGAAGGATGAATGAAAAAGAAATAGTAAAGAGAGATATACTTAAAGAATGCGCGTGTGAAGGGGCAGGAAGGGGATTATGGTGTGTATGATAAAAGGACTGTGACAATCCGTTATATGCGTGTGCAGAAAGTGTCTAATTAGAGTCCATGACGATGTCCATTCCAAGATGTTTCACCCTACATGTCCGAACAGAGGAAGAGAGTGAGGATATAGGAAGGGGATTCGAGAGGGGGGTGAATGCTGGAAGGTAAAGGTAGAGGGTAAAATGATGCCAGATGGTACATAACCGAAGAGTACACATTATCGCAGACCACATGCGCCCATGCGTCTTGCCGTAAAGGACGCCCATACCTCATATGACGTTCAATTTCGTCGACCAAAACTCACTCTCAATTCGGCGGCAGCCCCCGACTTCCCCGCCTCTCTGCAGGGAATGGCACCCCCCCGCTGCGGCTTCTCACGTGGCCCTCGGCATTCACGGGGCGGCGCTCCGCGGTTGCCGTATCTGCCTGGTACCGCTGCCAGTCCTCGACCTTCAGCGTCGACATCCGTCTCGACGTCGAAGGCGCAGCTCCGATGCCCAACATCTCCGCGCTCGCCGCCCTCGTGTGCTGCCGCTGCTTCCCCCCCGAGCCGTCGCCGTGCGTCTCGCCCGACCGCCGCGGCCGCTGGGCCTCCTTCGCGAGCGCCGCCGCACGCTCAGCCTGGCGCTTCTCAACCGCCTGACGTTCAGAAGTCTTGGAGCGCTCCCAGCGCGCCTTGGCGGCCTCGACCTCGGCGTGCTCGTTCTCCGCCTGGGTCAGCGGGGCCTGCAGCTGCCGCAGCTTTTCGCGATGCCGCTCCGTCAGCTCTTCGTAAGTGACCGTGCGCGGTTGCTGCGATGGTGGCGCGGCCGCGCTGCGCTTGGGCGGGAGAACGGTGACGGGAGCAGGGTTGGTGTTGTAAGAACTCGACCGATGGTGCGACATCTTCGGTGCAACGAGGTGTGCGCCAAAGCCATCAATCGACCGTGGAGAATCCGTTCTGAGGGCTGGAGGAGCTCCATCGGGGGCGTCGATCATGCTCTCGCGCTGTTGCCTGCGCAGCAGAGCATCTTGAACGGCCGGGGGCACAGTGAGGCGAGGCGTCGGGCTCAGAAGCGGAATGGGCGTAGTTTGGATGGGGGCAGACGGGCCGGACGGAGGTTGGACAAGCTTACGATCACGAACATAGGCGTCCCAGTCATTGTCGCGAAGAGGTGCACTCGTAGGTCTGCCGATTGCGTCGCCGACATTGGTAGCAGAAAGGGTCGAGAGCTCCATGGACTGCACCCGATGACGGGCGTCCCGCGGAGGACGAAGGTGAGACGAACCCATAAGCGTCGCCGTATTCAAATCGTAGCTGAGAGTTCGCCGAGACGTCAATGAAGGATGACGCGAGTTTGAGGAGGAAGACGGCTGCGGCGATTCTGATTTCAATAAGTCAATGGATCGACGGATGGTCTGGATCTCATGCAAGAGTTCCTCTTTCCGCTTGATGTCTTCTGGGTCCCCGCCTGCTGTCGAGTCGGCCCTCTCCACATCGTTCGCAATGAACCCACGAGGCACGTTTTCCTGTATATCGCTACCAAGGTCAAGCGCAGGCAACGCCCCCGGACTCTGCGAGCGGCGCTGCCCGCGCTCCTCGTCCGGATTCACGGCGGCCAGGAAGTCAGAGAGGCCGGATTGATGCCGATTGCGGACGAAAGCCCGATCGTCTGGGCCTGGAGTCGACGCGCCGTCACTGCCTTTCATGAGGGGCGTTCCCGAAAAGTCGCTGTCCTGTCGCCCGTGTTTGCCCAGCGTCGGGTGGTCCTTCTCCCAGTCCGCGATCTCCTCGCCAAGCCGCGCGAACTGCTCTGCGGCCTTGTTGTCGTTCTCCGCCTCGCGGCGGCGCTGCTCCTCCTTGATCTCCTTTAGCTTGCGCTGAAGCACCTTGAGAACGCGTAGTTGCACCGCGATGCCCATGAGCGTGATGGCGCCGATGAGGCCCAGCTCAATTTGCATCGTCTGCGAGACCGGAAATTGTATTCCGCGGCTCGTGAACGTGGTGAAGAGCGACATAAACCCGATGTTCCAAATATAGAACTGGCCGAATCCACGTCAGAATCACAAGTGAGAAGGACGCGTCCGAAGCCTACCTCTTTGAGGCCTGCTGTCGTAAAACAGTCCACGCCGAGGATAATAGCCGAGGCACCGACGATGGCCGTTGACACGAGAAGAACGTGGTAATGTATCTTGGGTATCGTGCAGAGAATGAACCCGACCGCACCACAGCCTGCACCCACGTCTCAGTTCTCGTGTATGCGTGTGCGAATCCCTGGAGGAAGACACGCACCGATATACAGAATCCAGCGGAGGCCAAGCTGGTGAATGAGACCGCCATCTCTGAAACACTGAATCCAAAGCGCCAGGGCGAAACCGCCCCAGCCGCCGATGAAATATTTAGTGGCTTTCCAGAAAAAAATGGAGATGCCTCCACCAGCAATGCCAGCCACCGCCGAAGATAGGACGAACATGCCCCGAAGAGTTTTGTTTGGAGGATTGACGGCGGTCAAAATACCAAACTTCAAGATAAGAACGAAGCAGATGAGAGACAGGGTGTAAAACCCGATCAAGAAAAAGGATGTCCTGCGGAAACCATCAAGCTGCGGAACCTCGCGATAAGGAACCGGAGACCCACCATCGATTTTTATGTCCCCAAAATGCGCTGGGAAACCCGGTAATGATGAGGAGGGCGCCGAGGACGCCAAAACCGGGATCAAGCTTCGTGGCGAGTACGATCGGAGTAGGTGTAGCGGAAGCGGATGCGGAGGATGTCGCCGAAGCAGTGGAATTCGTGGTGCTCGTGGGTTGGATCGTGGAGGTGACATTGAAGACGGAGGGCACGGCGGTAGTGATAGGAATGTTGGCGGTGCCCGAGCGGCTGGCGGAGGTAATCGTTACAGCGCTGGTCGAGTGCAGGACTGTTACGCTTGCAGAGTTGGAATTGGAGAGGGATGCGGACGACTGGGACGCAGAAGACAGAGGCACGGACGACTGGGATGCGGAATTGATGCTCGATGGCTGTTGGGCGTATGCAGAGGGGAGAGAGGCTACGAAAAGGATGGAGGAGAGGAGAGCCCGTGTGGGCTTCAGCCAGCTCGGAAACATGCGTGGGTAGGAAGGAAAAGACAAGGCTGAAAAAAAAACAGAAGAAAAGGGGAGGAGGAGGGTATCGACAGAGAGACGCGACTGTTGTGGTCGTGGCCAAGTGTTGCGAGATACACTGGAGCGGCCGCCTTCGCGCGGGCGAGAGGAGAAAGAGTACGTGAGCAGGGAAGCCGCTGTTTTGATCCCGCCACGCGAGCGAGATCGTTGTGCCCGATCCCCTCTCCACTTGCACGCTGCCCTGGCTGCCCCTCCTTCTCACGCCCTCTCTGATACCTCCGGCAACACACCTGACCACCCTGCAGGTCGTCCCTCGCGCGTCATGACCGGCCTCGCCAGCCCGCAATTTCCTATTCACTCCACATGCAGTCCAATTTTCAGCGCGTCTCTCAACCGCACACCGGTGCACACAGCGACGGGGTGCACCCTACTTACTGATGTGCAACGTCGCACAACGTCATGCATTGCATTCAATCCAAAACTCACGAAAAGTGTTCGTATTTTGTGGGCTCGACCCCGATCGTCTTCAACAGACGCGCGAGCTGCCCCGGCTCGTCCACCACCACCTTCTTCCCGTCCTTACCGGCCTCGTCATGCCGCTCTCGCAACACGCTGATCACCTTCCCTCCGCGCCCGAACCTGCCTACCCGCCCGGCGATGTGCAGGTACGCGTCGACCCGCCGCTCGCCCTCGGGCACCCCCAGTATGAACACGTGCGATAAATCCGGCAGGTCCAGTCCTCGCGTCGACGCCAGTGTCGACACGAGCAGCGTTGGGTTCGCCTCGACGCGGTCACCAGCGCCCCGAAGGAGATGCCCGCGCCCGCGGTCGTCCGCAACCAGATCGAGCCCGTGCGCGTTCACACCGAGCATGCGCAGATCATACACCGCACGCTGCAATGGCGCAGACGCGGGCAGAACGAGCAACGCAACGCGCGGGACATCGACAGCGAAGGCAGCCGCAACAGCTTCCATGATTGCGGGATGGAAAGGTGACGGCGTCATCGAATAACCTTCAATCAAACAGCGGGTTTAGCGGGTCTAGAGCGGATATGCATAAATGTCACCTACTGATCATCAGCTCTTCAGGCAGCTCGGGTAGCCGAGCGGTAGGATCATCCACCGGCAGCGCGTGCTTGATCTCAGAGTCGCTCTGTTCAACAGCGACGGCACCGACGGCCCCATCAATATTCTTGACATCACCATCTGCGTTAATGACCAGAGCGCAGTGCGCGACGTTCCGCCCGCCAAGGACAGAACCCTCGCCATCCGCCGACGCGTCGTCGAACAGCGCCTTATCAAACTCGGAAGCCTCTCCGCTAACCTTGATCACGCTTCCCTGTCCCTTCCTGATCCATCCGCTGCCATACAACTGTTGTCTGAGCCCAGAACGGAACGTCGCGCTACACAACACGAGCTGGGGCAGTGAGTCTGTCCCCGGGACTATGTTGTGTCGGCCTTTCTTCTCATCGGAAGTATTCGATGTGCCAATGCGGGGAGCGTAGATGGTGTCTAGTAGAACTTTGGTCGGCTTTGGATGTCGCTTCATCCTGAGTTTGACCTTTTGCTTGGTGACCGAAGACGATTCTCTGGGGACGTAGTCAATAAGGTAATCGACTTCGTCCACTACGACGGTAGAAAGTTCTTGTAGCTTAATCGATTCGTTGTCTTCGTTCCAAGCGTCTAGAATAGTTTGAGGCGTCCCTATGAGGATGAGAGGCGGGGTCTCTCGCATTTTGGCCAATTGAGCGGACACAGACGTCGAAGCGGTCCGAACGAGAGCCTGAGCAACGGAGGATATGGAGAGCGACGGATCTGCCGTGGTGACAATTCGTTCTATCCAGTGAAGAAACTGGAACGCTAGATCCCGATGTGGAACAATGAGCAAGATAGACGTGGACGCGAACTTGCGGTTTTTGGGTTTGCTGAGCAGCGCCAAAACGAGCCCGAACGACCTATGCCAACGTCTTCGCTTTAGCGCGTGTGAGTATGTCCGGGTTCGAGATGCGACGCACTTTCCACTGCCCGTGCGGCCCTTCAACAGCACATCCTTCCCAGACATCACCGCAGGGATAAACTCATGTTGAGCGTCCGTCGCCTGCTTTACATTCGGAAACGCAGCTTTGAGACCAACCACTACGGGCATCGAGAGGCCGAGGCCAGTGAACGGGGGTTTCAATGGACTTCGGACGTTGGAGGGGCCGTCATTGCCTGTTCTCAATCGTCCTGTATTGGGCTTCAAAGCTTGAAATGCACGAAACGCGGTGCTGCCATGAAGGCCTCGGACATGAGTCGGAAAACGACAGCATCGAGAGGAACAAGAAGTGACGCTGGTAGACACGAGAGGGAGAGGGAGAAATGTCATGCGTTGCGGCACGTGAGTATGCGCTGTGACTCAAGGACATTTCGCCGTTTATTGACGTTTTGTAGCCATTTCTTTATGGTTCATTCTACACTAGTCCCGGCGAAATTCTTGGATGCGTTTTGTATCGACAGTTCTAATAGTCGAGGAGAGGAACATGAAAAAAGTCGCAACATCGAGGTCCGGCTTCAAGCATTGTTATAACCTCTATTCAATTTCAGGCACACATCCCTCCGAAAATCTATACACTCATCCAAACGTCAGTAGGATGGTCGGAGGGTCACTGCGATAACACTGTCCAGCGTCTAGACCGAGCATGGGCATGTCGGAATAGACGGAAGGCCAGCGGACCCCAGCGGACCCGGCGTCGGCTTTGAGCCCGCCTCAGCTCGATAGTCCGAACGCGGTGCGCGCTATATAGATGATGCCTGCCCAAACAGAGAATAAACCGAACCCCCCATCGCGATCGCGACATGTCCTCCCCCGGCACAGAGAACGTCGTCATCGTCGGCGCAGGCATCATTGGCGTCGCGACCGCCTACCACCTCTCCCTCCTCTCGCCCACGACGACGATCCACCTCGTCGAGGCCGCGCCGACGCTCTTTCACTCCGCGTCTGGCAAAGCCGCTGGCTTCCTCGCGCGCGGCTGGTTCGCGCCCGCGTCTGCCGCACTCGGCGCGCTGTCCTTCGACCTGCACCGGAAGCTCGCGGCGGAGCACGGCGGGGGCAAGGCCTGGGCGTACAGCCCGAGCACCGCGTATTCGATCTCGGACGCGCAGGCGCCGGAATCGGCAGAGAGGGGAGAGGACTGGCTGTTTCAAGGGACGAGCAGGGCGCTCATGGCCGGGGGTGGCGCTCAGCAGCGCTCGGGGGCACCAGAGTGGTTGGCCGTAGGACGCGCGGGCGAAACTTCCGGTGTAGAGAAGATATCGGATCCGAGCGGTACTGCTCAAGTGTATGTACTCGAGCCTACTCCATGTGCGACTTGTCCAGTATTGATCACGACTCGCTCAGGGACCCTCTCCTCCTGTCCCAGTTCCTCTTGGACCAGGCCCGATCGCGCGGTGTACAGCTGCACCATCCTGCAACGCCCACCGGCGTGGTCACCTCACCCTCCAACGCCCTGACAGGCCTCACCATCCGCACTGCAGACGGCGCAGAACAGACGCTACCCTGTGACTCGCTCATCCTCACCGCCGGCGTCTGGACCCCCCGCGTGTTCTCCACACTCTTCCCCTCCTCCTCGACACGCCTCCCCATCACACAACTCTCCGGCTACTCCCTCGTCCTGCGCTCCCCTCACTGGGCAGAAGACCCCTACACCGACGACTCGCCGCGCACCTCGCACGCCGCATTCACGACGGACCCCGCGGCGGGGTTCTCGCCCGAGATCTTTAGCCGCGCGAGCGGTGATATCTACCTTGCGGGCCTTAACACGACAGACGTGCCCGTTGCGGACGTCGGTGCGCATGTCGTCCCGGAGCCGCGTGAGATCGCGCGCCTGAAGGACGTCGCGAAGAAGATGCTGGGCACCGAGCAGCTGGACATTCTGAGCGAAGGGCTCTGCCACCGCCCCGTGATGCCCACCGGCATGCCGCTGTTGACAGCGCTGAGCGAACACCAAACCGGCGTGGTGGGCAAGGTATGGGTGTCTAGCGGACACGGGCCTTGGGGCATCTCTATGAGTTTAGGTACTGGCTTAGTCTTGGCAGAGATGGCGCTGGGAAAGGCTCCGAGCGCAGATGTCTCGCAGTTATGCCTATAGTCTTCTCCCTGTGGGCACTCAAAAAAAACACGGCCGATGATGAATTAATGAAGAGTTAAGAGTGAAAGATCGTGACACGATGCGAGTTATTGAGGGGGTATGCTGTACAGTAGTAATAGTAGGAACAATACATGCGAACAAGTGCAGCTTTGAGAGCACAGCAGTAAAATGACGAGAACAAGTAAAACTGTGAGGATGGACAATGAAGAGGAGAAGGCAGTATGACCGTCCTGGGGCACGCACGCACGGCACTTAGACGTACCACCCAGACAGGCCATCGAATCGGTCAGGAAGCTCCTCGTCGAAGCGAGCACACCAAGTGCACATTGCACGCACACATGCACGCACAGGTGACATAGGGCATCTACGCCAGAGGCTCACCTCTCATCCTAGACGTCCGCTCGTTCTCGTCTTCTCCGCCCGTGTCGCCGTCCATCCTCGCAAGTTCCTATTCTTCATTGTTCGCGATAGGCTGGTAGGACGCCCGCCCGTCAATCCGCCCCATGAGCCGGCTGACCCACCCGCGGCTCGACGGGGAATCAGGCTTTCCGCGCGGCGGGCTGATTGATTGGTGGTTGGTAGGCATGGTGCCAGACACCAAGGATGCCCGCTCTGAATCGTTCTCTAGCGCTTCTTCGCGTTCGTCTGAAGAGCGCAATGAGCTACTGGTGTCGACGGTAAGATGACCTATGGCTGACCTTCTCCAAAGACGGCGTCCATCTCTTCTAAAGGAACGCCCATCGTTTCAGGATACACTAAAGCGGAGTGTTACCATTTCATTATTCCGCGAGCAGAAGGGGATTACTCACAGAAATACACTATATGGGTGCTACTGTCAGTTTTCACGTCAAAAATCTAGGAAGGGGGAACTCGCCGAGCACAAAACTGCAGGCGCAGAAGAAGCCATGCATGGGATACAATCTCCAGGCTATCGTCTCCTGAAGTTTCGGGGTTACCTCACCAACGAGGAAGTTGAATGCCCAGTTGGTAGCAGTGGACAGAGAAACACCCTTCGCACGGACGGTCAAAGGCAAGATCTACAAACACTTGTTTAGGTGAGAGCGCATGACGGATCAAGGACCACTAACTTCGGGGGGATACAACCATGGGAGAGGCCCCCAACTATATCACGCGAAGCAGATTGATAGAATGCTTTATCGTGTTTATTTCTTTCCTTTAGGACGCACCTGTACCCGAAGAATGCATTGTAGATGATGACACAAGCTACCACCGCGTTCGGCGTCTGGGGAACGTCGATATACATCCACCAACCTGTGGCAGCCAAAGCCATTCCCATCTGTATTCCTGTCTTCAAATGATAGCGGAAGTTCCAGCAAATGCACTTACGACCACAGCTCCGGAGAGCAGGATTGAGCGACGACCCCATCGGTCAACGAGATACCACCTTTATCCACGCTGAGGATTAAACACACACACACACAAAACAAGCAACTCACGTTGGGATGGTGCTAAGCAGGTAAATGATTGCGTTGATGCCAGCCATGAGAATAGCTTGACGACCCAGCCACCCAGCCTCTACGCGATGTTAGCGGCAACACGATCGTCGCTCGGCTCGAAACGCGTACCTTCAAATACATTCGCTTCATGCAGAGGAAGATGTGAGAGGAAGATTCTAACTTGAAAAGAACAAAGGGCTCACGTGCGTAGTACGAGATAACTGCAGAACCACATGTCAGTGAGACAGATTAAGGGGAGTGGAGCATCTCTTACCGTTGATACCGTTCTTTAGGTCGTGTGATCAATACAAAAAGACGCACAGAAATTGTTTAAGATCTAACAAGCACTCACGAGTTGCGCAAAAGCTTGGGATGACATGGCCAAGAGAATGCGACGCTTGTATTTTTTCCACATTGCAGCGTACGTGCGTCCTTCACCCAGCTCCCGCTGCACAATGTTAGCACGAGTAGACGTTCCGTGTTAGAGCACTACTTACCTCATACATCACTCTATCTTTGATTTCTTGAAATTCAGCTTTCGCCACGAGGTCTTCTGGATCACCGCCGTGAAGGTCAGCAATAACCTGCATCCCCTCCTCGTCTCTGTCCACGTCGATAAGCCATCTGTTAAACGGACGTTATCGGTCAGCTGAGCGGAAGATCAATTTGACAGCCACTTGCCGAGGACTTTCTGGAAGAACGAGGCTTCCTGCTGCCAGAATTGCGCCAATGACGCATTGAATAAAGAGTGGTATCCGCCACGCGAGATCGGAGTCGATGAAGGAGCAGAAGTAGTCGATCCACTAGAAACAAATTGAGGGGCGCCTTGAGACATCAGTACAGGCCATTACGACACTCACTACGGAGGATGCATAACCAAAAATGTTCCCGGTGAATTCCATACAGGCCAAGGCTCCACGCTAGAAGTGAGCCGTAATTAGTAGACAAGAAAACGGGGTTGGCGCGTCCTGAGACATACGTGATTAGGTGGGGAGATTTCGCTTTGATATATAGGTACAATTGTCCTTCACAGCACGCTGAGATCGCATGCGCATGGTATAACATAATGAGGAACTCACGAAAGGAGACCGACACCGAACCCACTGATTATTCGGCCGATGATCATGACTGGGATTCCGGTGGTAAACGTCTGAATAGCACCGCCAATACCGAAAATGATGGCGCCTATGCAGAGTGTTCCTCTGCGACCAATTCGGTCACCGACCTGACCAGCAGCAAGAGAAGTGACTGCGCACACGCAGGGTCAGTGGCATGTAAGAAAGTGACTGCTATCCCGTACTGAATGCGCCGATTTCGAGCACAGCTACCATTGTTCCCCTCTCTACGGGCCCGGGGTTGCCAAAGAACTGGCGGAAATGGGGACCTGTGATGATCCCGGACATAACACTAGCGGGTCACACATTTAATGCTTTTGCCTCTGGTGAGAACGAAAAGACGGGCTTACCCTTGGTCATAGCCGAACTGGAGCAGCACAAACGAGTTACGAAAGGAGGACTATGAACGGTGCGAGATGTACTGACCAGAAAGACGCCCAAGCTAGCGAATATGGAGATGGAATAGAGCAGAGGCTGACCGACGAGGCGCCGCCCAGAGGGTGGAGGGGCTGGCTGGGACATGCTGCATGAGCTGTTGGGACGTGGGGTCGACGGTGATGAGGGTTTCGGAGCGACCTCGCCGACCGCTTTGGGTATTTATCGGCTTCGCCGGACGCCGCAGGGCCGCAAGCCCGGTCCCCAGGGTCCGGGCGTCTCATCAGTTCCACACCGTCACAATGCCTCAGTCCGTCATGTCCCTCGACTCTCTCTCGTCAGATGGTTCGTACGACTCGGACGATGAGCGCTTGGCACAGGAGGAGTGGGAGGAGAGCCTAGAGCAACTGGCGCAGCTCGTTTCAGTCGTGCTCCTGCCTTTCTTTGGCAAATGGTTGGGTCGTCGATGGAGTTATTGGGGTGGGTTGCCCTCTCCATCGAGTCATCGCCCTCCCTCTCATCGTCTCACGTCCTTTTGTAGCATATGCTCGATATCTTGAGCATGGCATCAGCCGGCCATTCTTTGTTGGCGAGAGGACTTCACCCGCCGGATCGTCGTGACATCGTTCGTGTGGAGCTCTCTGTGCCAATGCAGCATCTCACATTAGCTATTCATGAATAGTATCCTTCTAATCTAGACGTCGACCCCCAGGCTGCATGTTGTCTAACGTCCGAGGCCAGCTTCCGCAGTGATTCCCCTTCCTTAACTCCCGACTTCTCCATCTCTTTCACCATCTCGTTAGCCATAGCTGTATTCCCTCGCTGCATTAGACCAAGCAACAATATTTGCCAGGTATCGGGCGTCATCACCACCTTAGCGGACCGCATCTGCCAATAATATTGCAGCGCCTGCTGCAGCCCCCCCGGCTGCGGATTTGCCAAACATGCCTTGATGAGGATGTGATACGCTACCCTGTTGAGGGCGATCTTGCGCTCCTTCATCTGCTTCGAGATGTAATCTGTGTGCTCTTCCAAGAGAGCTCTGTCGAGATCGGGCCAGCGATAGATATTGCTGAGGAGGCTGGTATATGTCACCACATTCGGATGGACTGCTGGGTCCCCATGTTCCTCCATCATCCGTAAGACGTCCACCGCAGCCTTGAGATTCGACTCAGTTCGCTCCTCTAACAAGTTGGCAATAATGGTGCTGTAGGTCACGACATTTGGCTTAATGCCATGTGATCGCATGATGCGAATCGTCCTGTCAATGGCTTCCTGTCTGTCAACGAGGCGAAGTAATGACGATAGTAGGGTGGAAAATGTGAACACGTCGCCACGCAAACCGTCAGCGGCAATGGCCTGTAACGTTGCGGAGATGGACTTGTAGTCACGGAAGCTGTGGTGATGGGCCAAGAACGTGTTATACGTTGCTGTGTCTGGTTTTGGACCATGCTCCTTCATCCAAGCTACCAAATCCCGAGCTTCGGCATCGCGAGAATTCGACAAGTATCCCTTGATCATGGTATTAAATAAAGGTGTACAGTCGGCCGAGGGGTTTGGCGTTCGGCGCATGAATTCGTTAAATTTTTCGATGGCGTTCGACAGTCTTCGTGCCTTCAACAATACGAACACTATGGCTTGATATGTCGAACTGTCGGGAACAATCCCAGCCGCGATCATAGTCTGCCACATTCCGAGAGCGTGATCGGCTCCCTTTAGTTGACCGACGCCCTGCAAGAGGACAGTCCAAACGGCCACTGTTGGACGAAATCCAAACCGGATCATGTCCGCCCACACCGTCTCAGCCAAGTCCAGTCTATCCAATTCCACGAAAGTCTTGATGAGATGTGTCCAAGTCGATTCCCCGATCACGACCGGTCGTATATCTGACACCTGGGACGGGTCAGTCGTCAGCCAAGGGTGTTCGGGGGAAAACCCGCTGATGATATTATCATAGAGACGCTTCAATGCCGTTTGAGTCGAATTTTGCGACAAGTTTGTTACCTGGTGGCGCAGGGATATAGGACTAGACACAAGTCTAGCAGTTGCAGCTTGTTGAATGAAAATGGTCGCTCTCTCTTGCTGAGAAGGATTGTGTTTTAGGACGGGTAGGAATATGGGCACGCTGAGGGAAGAGATTCGAAAGGGAGACTTGAGAGCCGTGCGAATAGCGCCTGAAAAATCATTGAGCATCGCATGAGCAGCAATTGCTGCGAGCAGGATTTCTGAGCCCCCTGGAAATCGATCGGGACGGACCGAGGTCGATGTGGAGGCAAGCGGCCCCTCTTCCTCGTCTCCTCTCGTTTCCGCATCTTCTTCCTCTTCCTCTGCAATCACATGGTCCGCCACACCTTCTGATAGAAGCTTGACGAACCTCTCATATAATGACAGTATAGCCTGGGCATCGTCGCGTTTGATATACGCTGCTAAACACCCCTTCAGACCCTCTGGAAACCGCCCAATGGCACAAGAAAGAGCCATTTCCTCGAGTAACTCTTTGGTCTGGTCATCCCAGGGTTTCTTCGTGTTTGATGAGCAGGTATCTGCTACGAGTTGAGAGCACATTTCTAGGTCTGATGGTCCGAGCAAGTGCAGCACCTGCTTGTTGCCTAGTTGCTTCCATATTGTCCATGCTGCACCAAGAGATCTCTTCCGAAGAGCGCTATGAAGCCTCTGGGTTCCAGAATGAACGGAAAGGCTATCCCAGCTTGTCTCTGGACGAAGAGACACAGGCTGGAGGAGTGATGGGCGCAGTTTGGAGGTATCGACCCTGTCGCTATCGCCGGAACGCAAAGAGATAAGCTTTGACGCGTTCTCTAACTGCGGTTGTGATGAGGACCGTGTATTGTTTTGAGGTGGCACAACCGAGCGAGGCTTGACCTTTGAGCTCTTTGCCCTGCGAAATGGTATGTTCGGTACGAGGAAGTCTAGGACGCCGTGTGGTTTACCAACAGAACGGATGAGCATTCGAAAAGGAACGACTATGGATAGACCAAGTAGCCGAGTTAGCTCGGCTAGATGAAGGTATACTGTGTGACTATTGAGACCTACGTATCCCGGAACTTGATGGTCAGTTGGAGGAATCAGAGCCGAGTTCAGCTAACCAAATGGGCTGCCGAAAGGTCACGTGGTACCCCTCACTGTAGTAGACCACAACTCGGGCTTACGGGTTGGCACAGACGGAATCCTTGCTATATTGTCGTTTTCTTTACCTTCATCATGGGCCATGGAAACTCGAACAAGTTGTATATCACCCATGCCGAGCACTCGGGGATGTTCGGCCAGCATACGGCATCGTCTGCAGGATTCAGAGCGTACGTGCATGATATTCTCCTGGTGTTGTGCGCTACTGATGGTTTCCGCATCACAGAAAACAGGAAGGCCCTCATCCTGCTTCCCTTACTCCATTTGACTGCTGCGCTCTTTCTTTCCAACCATTTTCACATCCCGTTTGTGCTCGCAACTCAGATGGGACAGGGAGTGTCTTCGAGTTAACCAACATCATCCCGTGGCTGAAGTATGACCGTTTCATCTCTACCGCATCTCAGAATAACGCTCATGATCTGCTTCAAGACAGCATGACAACACGAATCCTCTCACGAATGAACCATTGACACCCGCCGACCTCATCTCTCTGAATTACTCGCGGAAGTCCTCAGGCGAATTCCACGATCCTATCTCGTTCAAGCCATTTAGCGAGCACTCGCATATTGTAGCTATTGCTAGTACCGGGAACGTGTTTCTAGCAGACAGTGTGAAGGGAGGAAAAGATCTGGTTAACGACGTGCGGTTCAAAAAGTGCGTTTACTTTGTTGAGCTCACAGTGACCCTTGGCCATTCATTTACTTGTTCATTTCCAGAGAAGATGTCATCACATTGCAGAACCCTCACGGTCTACCACCTACGTCTATTTCATCTGCTAAAGCAACGTCGTCTGTTGCAAAAGACACAAGTGCTGTAACAAAATCTGTAGCAAAGCCTGGACCAGTGGTCAGCATTCAGAAGGAAACTGTTCCTTGTACGAGGAAATATATTCCTCATCTGGCAATCATTCATTAATTCTGTATTGATTTCAAGGGAATGTCTCACCATATTCATCTGGCCTTCCTGGGGCCTCTTTAACTTCAACTTCCGTAGATCCGCAAGTCTCATCATCGAAGTTGGTTTGGGATGAGGTTCGTATATCTACCTTGGTCGTTAACTTGTGCTGATCACCGTCATCAGGAAGAGCTGATGTTTGAAGACATCTCTAAGCCATTAAAGGGTAAAGGTAAGGAGAAAGACGTAGGAAAGCGACGCGCATATGTGCGTGTCGTTACAAGCCTGGGTGGAAGCTTAAACCTGGAGCTATTCTGCGAGAAGGTGCGTACATCTAACGATATCGTTGTTTTAAGGGTTGAGTAGACAAAGGCATCTGATAGGCACCCAAAACTTGCTACAATTTTCTCATGCTGGCTCGACAAGGAAAATACAAAGACTGTCTTTTCCATCGACTAGTTCCAGGATTTATGGTCAGTTATTGCACGACATCACCATTCATGCTCATAATAGAAGCTTTCTGCGTTTCAGATTCAAACGGGAGACCCCACCGGTACAGGCTCTGGAGGCCAGTCGTACTGGGGAACACCATTCCGCGATGAATATGACATGAAAGGTGCAGCCAAGCATGACAGCAGAGGTGTCATTGCCATGGCTAATAAAGGGGCAAGTACGAATGGGTAGGCATTGATTACTGAAGTTTGTCAAGTAAACGATATTTATTACTTTTACTAGCTCGCAATTCTACGTCACATTCAGAGCTACACCACACCTTGACAAGAAGCACACAGTCTTTGGCAAGCTGGTAGGGGGCGAGGACGTTCTTGACACGCTAGAAAAGCTGCCCCTCAAAGATGGCACCGAGCGTCCCGCAAAGCCCGTCAAAATCACTGAGGTTGTCATGTATGTATTCTTCCGGCTGGCACGAGACTTTATCTAACACTCCACTCTTCTCGTAGCTATCAAGATCCTTTTGAGGATTATAAAACACGTCTAGCAAAGAAGCTTTCCAAGAGGGCTGAAGCAGAAGAAAGCGCGCGAACACCAAAAGTTACAGAAAAGAAAGGAGACGATGTCAATTGGTTCGGTCTCAAGGTAGGGGTTGAGTCAGTCGTTGGGACGGTTGGTGCAGGCGGCGGTGTTGGCAAATATCTTCACTTGAAAAGACCCGCCGGCCCCGCAGGAAATGTTCATGGAGAGCAAGAGAGCAAAAAACGCAAGTTGGGCTTCGGGGAGTTTGAGAATTTCTAAGATTGTCATGGTGTATTTTTACATAGGTATATTTACAGACACTTAATATACATACAAGCCGCGCTCGATAAGAAGTCAGTATCATGCAGCAATAGGGATGCGCTCTCTTCCTTGTTGCGCATCGAGCTTCCCAGCTTCCTCTGCTACATGTAGTAGTAATCGACAAACTAGAATCGATAAAATATCAGTGAGCTCACCTTCCGAGACAGGTTCTGTTGTCGGCACCGAGGGTAGCTCTTGATCCTCCTCGTGAGATTGCTCCAGAACCTACCGAAGGATTATCAAGTAACCACAATAGTTGTATGCGATATTCACGTACCGCCTGTTCTTGCAGTGCTTTGAGCTCCTCCTGAACAGCATCTTCTTCGTCTAACGTTAAACTGTTGGATAGTAGTTCTCCGATTTCCTAGAATGCCTGAGTATCAGACTGGACTCGTGGTCGACGAAGATATCTGAACTACCTTCTCATATGCTCTTGCCTCAGCCGTCTCATCCAAGAGTTTCTCCACGCTCTCGATATTCATCTCTTTGTGAATTTCTCTCAAAACTTCATTACCTTGCTTCAGACCATGAAGAACAGAGACTTCGACCAGCGAAAACTCTATGGTTGATACCTGCAGACAATAAGAAGGTTGTCTAGTGGGAGCCATGGGGATAACGCACTAGCTGCTCCAGGTTTTCCAGCTGCCCATCCGTCTTGACTAGCAGACTTTCCTGGTATTTCCGACGCCGTAACGCGAATAGTGCGCGATCTTTCTGACCTGCGGCCAGTTGCTGCTTGGCTATCTCATGTTCACGATTCAGGATAGTCTGGATCTGTTAGTGAGATATGAGCGTCAAAACTGAAGCCGAATGAGCGCGCTGCGAATAACCTTCTTCTGATATTGTTTGAGCTTATCTCGCTGAAGCTTCAAGCTGTAGGGTCACTTTGAAGGTCATGAAGGTAGCCGAAGCTTGAAGTTCATAGACATACTCGAGGATAGCCCGGTCTTGCGCTGTGACTCTAGGAACGGATTGATTCCCACCCATCTATTGCAGGCTTGAGGGCATGGATCAATGGGACACAATCGTCGAAGGCGCAAGTAGTGGCCTGAATAGACCAGGTTATGACGTTGCTGAAGTGCTACTGATCGTGGGAAACATGCATCCGCCTCGGCCCACTTGCAGTACGGCATCGCGTCTATATAACAGCCAGGATTGCTCGTTCGGTCGCTGTTACTCGTGCAAGATATGAAGAACACATAGTTCAGAATGCAGAATAACACAAAACTCGGAATGATGCAAGTATAGCTAAATCTAGTACAGCAAGTAGAAACCCCCACGAACCGAGACACAAACACCCAAAGAGGCAAAGATCAGTCAAGCCCGGAAATATACTTTATACCATGTTTTGGAAAGACATATGTCCACTGGAAGAGATAGATGGTAACCGTACCTCCTTGACTTCAACCACATCCTCCTTGGAGTCAAACAGACGGCCCTGGAAAGATGGTGGTACGGAGAGAGGACCAGATCTGCTGTCTGTGGTCGCTATGTCCGCCATAGACAGTTGCGCACTGTTTGGTCGCGAATAATTAGGTGAAAAAGCGATGCTCATGAGCACCTCGGGTGGCTCGTGGCGAGGGAGCAAGAACGGCCGCGTCACAGTGTAGAGGATGACCTCGAACAGACCAGACATACAGAAGATGGTGTCCGAGACAACCGTTGCAGAAAGCGGAATGTCTCTGTGAGCAAAAGCACTATATCGCACAATGGCAATAGGAAGGACCTGACACAGGAGATCAGAGGCCATCAGTGGATCGTTGTGGAAGTACCTTACCGTGATTGTATATATTGCGGGGTAGCTAAAGTACATATTGTTCAGCTCGGGTTATCGAGTGAGCCGCTTCGGAAGAAGACACCCACAATAGCATTTTGAGAGCCAATCTGCTACGCGGAAGCGTCTCTGTTTTAGTTTCTTCTGGTATTCGAAGAGCCCATCCTTCTAAGACGAAAGACCCTCTTAAAATAAAGTAAAGAGGGACGTAGAGCACTATGCTGAAAAATGCGGCAGTCCACATCCATACGTAGTCCAACACTAGCCTTTGGACATGATACTCAGCTGCAATCCAACACCCTTTTGATACATTAGCAGACGACAACGCGCGACGTCGGCATGATGACTTACAGGATCCAGTGTTCCCATAAAATCGATTTGCGCCATTGACGCCTATATTGATGGCAACGGCAAGAATGATAAAAATCCACACGATGACGACCGCGACTAGATATGATCGTGGCCTTCTGTATGGTTTCCAACGAAATGCCAGGACGATAAAAGTGTACACGGTGATTGTCTTCAATCAAGCTTAGTACTGCTTAGTTTTGAGGTAAAGAAGACTTACGAGGGTTCTGTAAGACTTCATAAACGAGGGTACGTAATAACTAGGCACCATTGGAGACTCACGAAAGAGCAGTGCCAACATCTCCCACATGTTTCATAATCCCTGGCGATGATATGCAGGTCATCGACGAGAGCGCAATATCTGTGCAGGAATCTAGATACCTTGAGCGGTGCAGAATGGACCTTCGGTCACTCTCTGGATAGAATAGGTCCATGATATTAGTTCCAGAAGGCCCAACCAGATCGTACAATATGGGCAATGGGTACTTACGGCCTCTACTATCCATCTGATGCTCAGCATCCCACCTGAAGGATATCAGATACAGAAATACATATACAGTTTAAACTCGCAAAACATACCAGCGGACTGTATCAAATCACAAAGCATGAGGTTGAGGAAGTAGTAATGTAGCGGACTCTCGATCCTCCATCGCTGGTGAGCTCCTTTTCGTATCGTGGAAGCACTGTACTGGCGACCGGCTGCATGTCAGGATACCCTCCCCTGAACAATAACAATGACTGACGAACCACAAGGTAAGATAGGAGAACGAGAACAGCGGATGCAGAAAGAGAGGAAGCTTCGACTATGAACAAAAGGCCAAAACGCTCTTCGACAGACAATGGCGGGGAGGTGGATGCCATCTGTATCGCGGAGGATGGTTGGGGGTGAGATACGAGAGTCAAATGTATAGCTGACGCTCATGCCAGTGGCAGCTTTAGATAGCGCGTTAATTGAGGGCACAGGCGCGATAACAGACCGCACGCCTCCGCAACTCTCCGCAGGCTCCATAAAAGACATCTGCATTCCCCATCTTGACGCGCTAAACTTTATACTGCCAATAGGTGCTTAGACATTGGGACTGGATGTACTGTATACCCGGGCCAGTCGAGAGGTACGACTGAATTTGCCGCTTCAGCTTCAGCCTTGGTGTTTTGTTCGATGACATACGACAACGCCCTCTTCGAGTACATCTGTTGTGGCATGCTCCCCGAGGATCGGCAACCATAAAGCTGACTCTGAGCTCTGATGACCTGTCAACGATGGATGTCTGCTTGGTCAAGAGGTGGACATACCGTGGACATCCAAGGCCATAATAAGTTCATACCGCTGCAAAAGGAACGAGAATTGTTCGTGCCTGTATCTGCCAGTTTTTATGAGTGTAGATGGTGATACTGCAAGAATCAGAAAACCCGGACGGATGACAGAAACATGACAGATTCCTCGTGGCCTTCCGTGAATCAACGAATCCAGCTAACTACCAGGAAGAGACGCGAATGTTCTCCAAGACTGGCGGTAGACCCAAGCAAACCCAGACATATCCCACTGCCAAAGCGGCGGGGCGGCACCATCTTGGGAGGAAAACCTATTCAATAAGTAAGAGTGTGGACGACCGCCGCACCTCATAGTGTGCTTAAAGTTGCCGAACATGGTTCCGTCCCAAGGCCGAAGGCCAATGCCATTGTAGCGGCTCGTTGCGGCCCCGTTGCGGCCCCGAGCCAGATGAATGATTATATAATTCACCTCAGAAGGCCCAAAGAGTCGTTCAGTCTTGGAGCTTGGCGGACCGGCGGTGTGAGTACCACCACAAGTACTCGTGCAGCTAAACTTTGCATTGTTCTGTCCTGAAAGTCCACAATTCGCCTTGAAAAAGTCTCGACTACCCAATTCGAGGCTTTGCTCCGCTAACATCAGGCGATGCAGCCTTCCCTTTGGCTTCCAACTCGTTTCGAATGGCTCTTCGACTTCTCTGTTCCTCTCAATCTTGTTCATGGCGCTTTAAAACCAGTCCGCGCTCAAGAATTGCTGCAGCAACTTATCACGACTACGCACGATATGCAACACCCGGTAAGTGTGGTCACACTATCATATTACCTGGTAGGGCAAGCTGTTTAGGAAGCCCTAGGCGGCGTCGTTCGCATCCCGTTGTACTCCCCAAAGATCATAGGTGTTGCAAGTTCACGGGGCGATAGAAAGTGTGCAGCTCATTTATTGTACACACTTCTCCACTTATGCCGTCTTTGCATCAGTAATCAAGAGGACTTTTATTCATTCGCAACTCTGTCGTTGAACCCTGAAGAACTTCGCCTCAGTCTCAAGAAGCATAATGGGGTGGATTGGGATTCAAGCCTCGTTGGAGAACCACTCAATAGAGAGGTCACATTTGTCGGAATCTATGACGGGTACGCGTCAGTTCTTGCTTGGGCTCATCTTGTTCTCTTCATGTGTATAAGCACAGTCATGGCGGGTCCACTGTGTCACAATACCTCCGTCAAGAGCTTCACGGTCTGTTTGAGTCCTCAAACAAGCTGCAGATTCCAGAAATGTATGCTTGGGCTAGAGAAATCGGTGGTTACTTCAAACGATTTGATGGCGGTGTTCTGAAACCTTGGATTCATCCGTCTGCACACCACGAAGGTGAAATGGATCTGACCGCTCGTGCGACCCTCACTTTCCTCCAGGCAGGCGTCTCATTATCTTACTGCTGAGACATGCCTGCTGACTTCTGATGGTCGAATCTAGGTGGACCGAAACCTCACAGAGGAACCATTGGCAAAAATCTCTGGTTCTACTGCTTCCGTTGCAATACTTCACTCCTTAGATGCTCCTTCATCACCATTCTTTTCATCTCAGAAACTGGCCTTGACTGTAGCTCATGTTGGGTACGTTTTTTCTGCGGGCTCGCTCGAATGTGATACGGAACTGAAGACGAGATATAGCGACACTCGTGTGCTGTTGTGTTCCACAGACCGCGGGCGTGTGCTTCCCATGACGGAAGCGCATCGAGCTGAGGGACGCGTCGAGTCTACTCGATTAAGGCGCATGATGGGCACTGGTCTTATCACCGACTCGTTCGGCGATGCGAGGCATGCACCGCTCAGTCTTGATGATCTATTTCTAATCAGACTTTTATTGCAGGTGGATGGGTGTACTCCAGAATACCAGAAGGTAAGGATAACCCTTCAATTATTGACTATAACTCATCATCTTGAAAGCCTCGGTGATCTGAAATGGAAACCGTTTGGAGTTACCCCTGAACCTGAAGTCAGAACCAGGATCTTAGAGGGTTAGTACTGTCCCTGAATGCTGCTGTCTGATGTTCAAACAGATTACTCTGCAGGTTCGAAATGGGCCTACATTGTCTTTGTCTCTGATGGTGTTTCATCTGTCGTGTCCGATGACGAAGTTGTCGACCTCGCGCGCGCCGCACCGGATCCAAAGACAGCCGCCGAACGCATCCTCTCTTTCGCGCAGGAGATGGGCTCCGACGATAATGCCACTGCAATCGTTGTACCACTTGCCGGGTGGGGTAAGATCCAAGGCCCTGATCGGACGAATGATCTGAGAGAGTACAGGCGACGTCAGATAGGTAATGCACCACCTCAATAACTCGATCGAAATCCGACCAATTGACCCGTATCTCAAGTTGGCACAGAGCGGCAGAAAAGGATGTGATAGGACTATTTTCTAGAATCTCTCGGCCTCTATAGCATTCTACGGTTTCGTATAATTTGCTGATAACATACCATGAAGGAATCACTACTGCACCTTTTACAAGTTGCTCTGCGAACTATAAACATCTCGTGTTAATCCACCATGTCATCTTTCAGGCCACAGGCCTCAGGATCTATGCATTCTCAGACTTTGTCTTTTCTTTTCAAGTATTCATTCTTAGGCAACGTACACAATTTCACCTACGTGTTCATCTTCTACAATTTCCCAATTGGCCGCTCAAGGCTGTATAGACTTTTCGTCAAGGGCGTCATCACTATATCTGTGCAGCTGCATGGCCATCTGCGCGCAAGTCCGAGCCAGCAGCCCACACTGTCCTGCCCGATGGATCGTCAATTTTCTGGATGACTTGACCGCGCCCGAACATTCCACGCCCGAACCCAGTTACTATGCGCGCATCGTGACCCATTTCTGTCGTTGTCAAGTCGGAGGAAATCAACAATGCTGTTTGGATGCATGAAAAAAGAGAGAAAAGACACACCTCGGAGCCTGTTGACTGTCTCGACCGGAATCCCTTCCTCAAAATAGACCTCGCTGTTAATGTCGCCTGCCTCACCCGTTGTCTGGGTCTGCGTATCGGGGCTCCCAGCGGAGATGCAGAACCGAGGGGCATCGAGCGCGGCCTGGGGGGAGAATCCCCGAAGTATGTTCAAGAGCACTTGGACGTGGCCTTGTGGCTAACATAGAAACATCCGGTTTGGCACACTTAAGACACTTCAAGAGGAGAGGGCTCTTTACCTGCATGAATCCGCCCATGACACCATATGAAAGGAAGAGGTCATCTCCGCGGGTGGCAAGTGCGGGTATGATAGTATGGTATGGGCGCTTGCCTCCCTGACAGATATGCGTTCGAGTGTAGTAAATGTGGGAGAGGAAAGCCTGTTTACCTTTAGTGCATTGGGATGACCCTCCTTGAGCACGAATCCGGAGCCACGATTCTGAAGAGTAAATCCACAGCCTTTCGGGATAGCTGCAGGCACCATAAAAATCGGATGACAGGGAGAACCTGATGACTTTTCTCACCTCCCGTCCCGAAGCCTGGAATTCGCTCATATTGAGTCGAGATTTGTGTGAATGTAATGGGTTCGCCCACCAGCATAGTTGCTCTGGATATAGCTGCATGCATTGCCCCACTGATCTGTCACTGATACAACATAGAGATGTGAGACAACACAAATGACGTTGAGTACGAGACCGACCTGAAAAGTATACAGTATCGGAAGAATGCACGGGGTTTCCCTGTACATGCACCTTATATAATGATGTCGAGTAAGAATTAGGTGAACGCACATGCACAACATCTGGGTTGGTCCTAGTGGGATCGAACAGTGTCGCTCGGGATGCGAGGTATTCCTGAGAAGAGAAAATCAGTGGTTCTGATGGAAAATTGCGATGCGCAACTCACCTTGCTTAGGAGCTTGTCGACAGGGACATGTTCAACATCTGGGTCAGTCACGTAATACTGACTGTCTAAAGTTACAGTAAGATTTTATGAGCCGCTGGAGTTAACGTTAGAAGGTACACAGACCAGCGAACGCAAGTCTCAACGATTCCACCAAAGTATGGAGGTATTCTGCAGAGTTGTGCTCCATCTCCAATAAGCTCTTGATCTTTCTTTGCTCTATGATGTTCTCCACGATGCCGAGAGCCAGCAAAGCAGTAATACCTGTATTCATCGTCAGTCGTAAACTTGAGATTACAAACGAAAGTCCAGGGTACCTTGGCCATTTGGAGGGCACTAGTGCTTGTTCATCAGCACTTTACTATATACCCGTCGAGCGGAAGACCAACTGACCTCGTAAATTGTAACCTCGCCTGCGAACGTGTACTTAATTGGTTCTACAAAGGTAGTTTCATGCTTCGCCAGATCCTCAAGTTCCATTATTCCACCCTTGCTCTGAATAAGTTCCACAATAGCCTCAGCTATGCGTCCAGTGTAGAATCCGGCTTTTCCTTTTTCTGCAACTGTTCGGAAGGTTTTTGCGAGATTGGGAAGCTTGACGATCTGCCCTGCCAGAGGAGCTTTTCCGTTGAGGAGCATCTCATCTGCATTTGGGGATGCATTTTTTATGAGCTCCTCGGAGCGTTGCCACTGTAAGCGATAATCAACATTCATTCATTCGGGTTCAGAGCCCTTTAACAAACTATGCTCACCGCATAGCTGTGAATTTCTGACACTGGAACTCTGCATGATGTTAGTGCATAGAACAACAGCAGAATAATCTTCGCGTACCCTTCTTCGGCCAGTCTGATAGCCGGTGCAAGTACGTCGGCGACAGAAAGTTTCCCGCTGCCGAACTTTTCCACAGTGTCAACCCACGCAGCAGCAGCACCTGTGAGACCGATCAGACCTCCGCAGATTTCTTGTGAAGTGATCAATTGACATGCCTGGAACCGTCACTGCATTTAAATTGTTCTGAGGTATCTTATTTCCTGTAATGCCTTGCTGTCGTAGGTGTTCAATGGTCAACTTTTCAGGGGAATGGCCAGATCCGTTGAGCGCTTTGACTGTTTTTGTCTTGGCGTCGAAAAACAAACAGAATGCGTCCCTGGAAAACAGCAATTGAAATCGAGGAAAATTCGAGAAGCAGTGTTCAACACTCACCCTCCGATTCCACAGCAGCTAGGCTCCGTCACATTGAGTGCTGCTGATGTAGCAACGGCTGCATCCGCTATAATTGGAGGTCTATCTTAGGATGACTTCGCCACATTCGGGAGATCTACACACCCGCATTCCCTCCCCGCCTCAAAATCTCTAAACCGACTTCTGTTGCCAATGGTTGAGATGAGGAAACGATTCCCTTCGTTCCGTATACCACTGAACGACGACTGGGAAAGCGTTGAAGTACCAGTTCAGGCTGATCAACTTTTGACCAGTCAATCTTGAGGGAGGAAGACATAGCACCAGATCCAGTGAGAGAGGAAGGTGAAGAGAGAGATATGTGGATATGTGGTCGGCTGCCAGCCGATGAGCCTGGGAGAGCTTAGTGAGAGAAACATTGGAAGCAATTCACGCGCTGTAGCGCGCGGTGCTGAGCGGGTCCCCGTTGATAACCTGAATCTTATCTTATCTTGACCATCTAACCGATCTTGGCAGCAATGAACGTGGCATTCACTGTTGGCTTTCTTCCTTCTGTCAAGGAGCTGCAGATTGTGCTTTCGAGAGCGTACTCCAGTGTCCGTGGTCGAATCTACGAAGAAGTCGTTATGTGTAAAAGTGAGCATAGGACATGGTGTCGATATGACATTCTATCTCTGTGAATAATCTAGCTCATGGTTGCCTAGGTTAGAACACTTCTTACTGCCTGGTCAAAAGTCACTCTTTTAGCGATTAGCTGCTTGCTCTGACAATCTGCTCTCGAGAAATCCATCATGTGATATAGCCTGCCCCTCAAGTGCTGTGAAATCACCTACCCAATGACTAGGATGCATCCACAGACACTCGCGCAGATATTGGACCTCTCTGACGTGTATCGCAGTACCGATATGTCTGAAAATAGGCTTGACACTCACTCTGGCAACTCGTGCAATCCAGAAGACTAGTTTTCTCCGCATCACATCACTCGCCAACCTAAACATGCTGCTATTTCCCTTCGGGCACTGTTGCTTATTGCCCACCCCTCATCCTATGACCACAAATTTGTAGATCAGCTCTATTTTTGCCCACGGTTGTACTGATTTTAAATTTTTGAATTGTCACTAGGCCTCATGGTTGGCCGCGAGCGCCTGATTCGTCTAGTCCTTCAGATGGACGACCACACTTTCAATGCTGTTCAAACGATCATGCTGAATTCTCGGCGTTTCTCTGGACTTTTTATAGACTATGCCATCAGAGCTCTGTGCATTTAAAGGCCGGACTGGATTTTACAGGCGACATTCATATCCACTCACAACTCAATTCCGTAATGCTCTTTGCTAACCTCCGTTACGGGCTGGGTTTTCTGGCGGGTATAGCCACCGTGTATGCTGCCTCCGGGGTGTCTACATTCAATGATGTGCGTCTCGTCAATCATGACTTTCCCTGCGACAATGATACTGATGTCGCAATTTGCAGTATTCAGCTCAAAGCGGGGTTGCTTGTTCTGGTGAGTGCGTTTTGCGTTGCATTGATTGAACATCTCACAGTCGCCCCGAAAATCTTAGGCTTCTCACCATCCAACAGCCAGGGAAATAACATCTTTGCTGCTGCTATGAGCGACCTCTCTCCTTTGTGGGTGGGCGCACGCTGCGAAGGCACCATGAATGCAAGCAACTGGTCAGCTGTGTGCAATAATGGCATGTATGTGTGCTAAGTACTGAACGTCTTATGACAGCAATGGCTCTGGCGGTTGCATCAATTGCGCAGGACGTATGCAGATCCTTAGAATTCTTATGACTGACGTGACTGATGTCCCGTTCGCAGCGGCATGCCCGGACGAAGAAGTGTGTGGCACGGTGCGCAATATGGCCCGTCGATGGTTTCAACCTATCTCATCTACCTTCTGTAGTGCTTCAACGTCAAATGTAAGTGTTACTTTATGTATATGCATAAAAGGATTTCCGGTAGTATCACTCTGCCTCAAGGCACGGGTTCCCTGGACGGTGAAACCTCTGGGTCGTGCTCTGGAAACACGATCAAAGTGAAAATAATCGATGCGTGCGCATCTTTCTAATTTGCATACCATCGTATCACGCAACATCTCATCCTACACAGCTGCCCAGCCACGCACCCCGAGAATTACTGCAAGATTGCTCAGTTCGGTGGTGTAAGCCATGTTCCACCAAGTTCAACCAGACACGAACCCGATTTTTTTCGCAGAACATCAGGCCTCAGGAAGCATGCGAAGCCAGTGGTGTCAATGCCCTCGACATTGCCACTACTGCCAGAAGCTCCCTTTCATCTTTCGTACGTGTTTTTCCTATCACATCTAAGGCACAAGACAGACAATCCACGAGCAGCAAGGAAATTTGAACATCGACATCGAGTCAACTCCTTGCTGAGCGCTGTCGTCACTTCGCGGCTATTATTGGAGATTCGTTCTGGGGTTCGAGAATATGAAAAGAATCGGCGATCGTTGATTGTATCAGATTGTATCATTGATTATATATCACATTCAGATATTCAAACTTCTATCGAACGGAAGCATCTGGAAGGATGCACCGATCATGGTTGGCTTATTGATACGCTTCTCTTGATTTTACGATATTTAAAGCGATAGCAATAAGTATTGATACAATATTAAGCAATGAGGCGTAAATGTAGATAAGGTATGCTATGCTACGATAATAATCAAAAATTGCCAGAAATGTGCATGTACGCAGTATGATGAAACACAGATGATGAAACACAAACGAATGACAAAACACAAACAGACGACAGGGCACGAATAGACGACGAAACACAAACAGACAAGGACGAACTACGTGGTTCTATATTGTCCACTGCACATATCAGTGTGAGATTGAGACAAAGCATTTCGGCAGATAGTCCTTATACAGGGGAAGGACGTGGAACGTTGACGTCTGGTGCATACTTGGATTTTGCGCGCAATGTTGGGCCGTATCTGCGTGACCCAAGCCGCGTCAGGAAACAACAGAGCCTTCGACAGACAGTGCTCACTTTCGCAAGACGAATGGGATTGGGCACATAAGAAGTGCGATGCATCCCAGCAGGGTCGATGCCCATCTAGGGTTGAGCGCGTCAAACATCTGACGGGCAAAAAGCTACCATGAATGCAGAGCTATTAGCGGGCGGTGCAAATATATATTTGGGAGAAAAGCTCACTGGAAACACAGCACCGAAGATACTTCGCACGACAGTACTAGCAGCGAGAGCAGAGGCAGCGATCATGAGATAAGTATCTATGATGTAGTTGAATAGAGACAACTATCAGAGAAAACGATATCGTTAGTGATGAGATCGGGTGAGACTGGATATGTCAAACATACGAAGATTCCAAAGATTCCGAACCCCATGACTCCACCAGCTATGAGCGGAGACCAGTACGATATGGAAGGGTACGATGTCCACCCAAACCAGAAGAACGCAATAGCAAATATTGGCGCCCCTAACATCGGCATTTCCAGACGATGTTCTGGGGGGACAGGGTTCGGAGCGTACCGCTCCAAAGCCCTATTGTAGCGGGGATCGAACACGGCCAGATACTAAAGAGATTTTGCGCTCAAACTCAGTCATTCGAGTTAGGGATGACAGGAAGGCACTTACGACAACCACGCCCAAGAAACCGCCGATACTGATTGGGAGGTACATAAGACCAGTTACACCTGTATATTTCATCAGTACATATCAAAAGGCTACGAAGAAATCCCACCTTGATTCATGTGATGGCCTTCGGTAAAGACAATCGGGAAGGCTTCAAATAGTAGGTACAAGCAACCGTACAGGAACTGCATGTAGCAAGATATGGATGAGAATGAAAGGAGAGGAAGTTGAGCAAACCAGCTTACACTCATGTAGATAGTTATGGCGAGCAACATAGGCTCCCGGAACAAAATCTTGAAGGGTTTGGCCAATATGTTCTCCACTTGTTTGGAAATAGAGATTTTGGTCTCGAGAGGAGCATAGTAGCGTTCATCTCCCGTCACTTTTCGGATGTGCTCGGCTTTTCGAACCGTAAGTATAGGCACATACGTTTCGGGAACAGTGAAGACAATTGCGACAAGACAGAGTCCCGCCTGCGGGAGGGTGAGTTTCAGTGATACTATGATATATCTGTAACCTACAAAAATCGTCAACACCCAAAAAAGCCAGCGCCAGGACGCGCCGCCAACTTCAATCCAACCCGAGACAACCGGTCCAAGGGCTGGACCTGCAAACGGTGCAACAGCGAAGAGCACCATTGCCCTGCCCCGCGTTTTTGCGTCCCATATATCACTGACAACGCCGCTGGATGTGATGGAATGACAGTCAAGAGACGAGATCGTTTTTACAAATGTCAACGCACCCGCTATTTGTCAGTGGGGCAGCTGCGAAACAGCCGCTGAGGAATCGAAAAACCAATATCGAGCCAGTGTTATGAGAAAGAGCGCATCCGACTTGAAAGCCCTGAAACATCCATCGTCAGCTTCCATTTCCACAGTAAAGTATTTGAGACTGACTGTGTAGAAAAGGAACGAGACGACAAAAACCGGCCTGCGTCCGATCTAAAATGGATCCCTCGTAAGTGACGTGATCAAGAACAAGACCGAGAGACGAACCTGTTCGGAGACTGGTCCCCAAAATAGTGGCCCAACGATGTACCCAGCAATAAATAGCGAGATAGAGAGGGTAGCGATTTCAACTGCCATGCCAAACTCCTCAATCATCTGACCAAGAACGCCAGAGGGTGCCGCACTAGCGAACGTCCTATGAAATTCCATTCAAGTTAGTAGGCCCAAGGTGGACAATAGAAGCGGACGACATCACTCACGCATTCAGAACAAGGACGCCACCGACCGCTGTGAGATACCATTTTCGCCATGTGGAGAGATTCTGAATTGTTGAGATGCACATAAGAGGCCTGTGAGCCGAAGGCTTTGAACTCAGCACATACCATCGGGTGTTGCGGGTCATCTGTGCTCATGGTCACCAGAAATGGATCCTGCTTGTTTGCTGCGGGAATCACGGAAGAATCGATGACCTCCTTGTCTTTGACCTTGGGCTCAGCATTGTACTCATCATACTGAGGCTCCGCGTCAAGGACAGTCGAAGTATGGCTCGGAGGGTCATACTGGGGCTCTTCCTCTTCAATCACGGTAGAAGTATGGCTTGGAGGATCTCTATAATCCATGACGATGACGGGGTGCGGTGGAAAGTACCCCTCGGCCTGGGCCAGGCTCAGAATATATAATGTCGCACCCGTATGATGAAATATGATCTCAGTCATCGGCCCTCGAGCGTCCCAGGCAGCCGGATTGTGGGGGCCACATCCGGCAATGTACTATCAATGTGCGTAAACACTGAGGATGTATAAGTGAGTTGTAAGCGCTGGAGCGCTGGGTTCTAAAACATGTTGAGAGTGATATGAGCGGAACAAAGTGGACCCCACCAACGGTGTCAGATGACAACCAAAGGCCATGGCAAGCAAATCTGCATCCGTAGACGGTTGAGCAAAGCCGCTCGAGAGGGCTCGACATCATGTTCGCTCAGGAGGATGAAGACGATTTGCCGAGAGAACGGGATTTGCTTCTGGGGCGATTGAGTCTGCCCGATCCAAAATAGCCGCCGGCTGCTGACAGTAGCTATGCTTACAAACAGTGCACCAACTTTGCATCTGACAAGTCTACCGTTCGATGGACTTCACAGAGATTTACAAACAGACTGGTGGCCTCGTCTCGTTCAGCCCAGGCGCTCATTTCATTCTCACAGCGGTCTCGGACCGTGTCATCGTTCGGCGGGCTGATACCTTCCACATCGCCCGATCGTGGCTCGTCGATGCGCTGCCCTCTGCCACCGCGAACGCGTCGACGCGTCGACAGCTGCCCGAACACGCAGACCTGCCCGCGACCGCAATTACGCACATTGGCTGGTCCTGCGACTCCGAATACGTGTTAGCAGCATGCGCCAAGGCAGGCGTCGTACATGTGTTCCGCATGCGCGACGAGGATTGGAGAACAAAGATAGAGGCAGGTGCAGAGGGCTTGGTCAAAGCGGAATGGGCGCCCGACGGCAGGCACGTTGTATGCTTTTCTGAGTGGGCGGTGAGTTCGTTTTTTTGGTCGCGTCGCTCAGTGCACAAGGACGTTGTCGCTTACGGTCAGATACGCAGCTGAGAGTGTCAGTGTGGTCTCTTGTCAGTGGTCACGCGTCATACATCCAGTATCCTCTACATCCTGATAGAGGTGTAGTTTCTATGTTATAATCTCCGCTTTTGTATTGGCTCATTCATGTAGGTTACACTTTCAGGGCTGACGGACGATATTTTGTGCTCGCAGAGCGCCACAGGTCCAAAGACACTTTGGGGGTCTACGACGCGTCCGACGCGTATAAATTAGCTCGGGTAAGCTCTTTTTTGACGGTCGGTCACTGGCAACTCATTTTTCGTTAAAGCACTATCCATTACCCACATCTTCTATGTCCTCAATGTCCCTATCACCGACAGGGAACCACCTAGCGATCTGGGAAGGTCCCCTCGAGGTATGTTTGCCTTGTATCCCTCCGCATAAATGATAACGTTTGCGACGACAGTACAAACTATACATTCTATCGTTAGCAGGCGACCTTTTAGGAACATTCACTCCCGATTCCGATCCAGGCTTTGGAATTCGAACGGTAGCATGGCATCCATCGGGGATGTTCCTTGCGGTGGGGGGTTGGGATGACAAGGTTGGTCACCAACTGATCTAAATCCTATTTCTGCTGACGGCGGCACTAGATCCACATCCTAGAACAGCTCACTTGGTCGAGAGTGGCGACCCTCGAGCTAGGTACCCGAATACCGCCGGGTGTGGTGAGCGAGTCTCGTCTCATTCTTCATCGGTGCATTGAGCTAATTTTTTGTAGACGGTATGGAGAGAACCGGTCAATTGGATTGAGGCTACAGAGGGACGAGGGTTTTTGTCTTGTGGGTGTTTTCCTCCCTGATCCACAGCCCGTAGTGACCGGTCACGAATGTGTAGATGAACGGCTCAAGGGCCCTCAGCCTCTCTCGACCGTTCGGACAGACCAATCCAAACCTAATCTTCGAAGCGGGGTCGTCCAACTCGAATTTAACCACACAGGGACTGTTTTGCTAGCCCGATTTGGTCAGTCTCCTGACTTGCGCGAATGATGAACGCTCATGAGACTCATATGGGCTGAGCGCAGAGAACGTGCCAACGACGATGCATTTGTTCACGTTTCCGGCCCCCGGGCAGCCATTTGTACCATCTTTGCGCAGCGTTATGACTCATACGCGACCGGTTTACCAAGCACGCTGGAACCCAGTGCGGAAAGGCAGTCTCGCGGCATGTTGCGGATCGCGCGCGCTGTACGTGTGGAGCGATGAGTGGGTCGGGGAGGGTGGAGTTGAGGAGGAAATGGCTGAATGCGTGGGCGTGCCCGCAAGTGAGTACACCGCGGAGTGCATGGGGAAATACTATTTGCATGCTGACGACGATTCCTCCTGTAACAGAGTCATTCGACACACGGGACATCAAGTGGGCGCCTGACGGAAAAGGTCTTGTGTTGCTGGATCGGGAAACATTTTGTTGTGGGTTTGAGGTGCAAGAAGAGGAGGCTCCTGTGATCTGATGGGATATGTTGGTTTTACATCGCACGCTATCGTCGAATTGTTATGTTCCACAGGAGGTCGAGACAGATTGAGATGTCTAGGTGCTATGTCACGTGGATGAGACGCCATGATTGCGCGGCTCGGGCAGCCTCGGCAGTGGTCGGCACGCGCTCGCTGCTGCCCAAGCCCACGCCTTTGCAACGCCTCCTCTTTCCCCTTTCCACAATGCTTTCACGCTCTCTTCGTGCATCTCGCCTCGCATCTCGCCGCCTCGTCCCAGTAGCATCCTCGTCACGATGGCAGAGGTCCTTCGCTACTCCTACCGACAACAAGCCTGACTTGGAGCAGAAGGGAAAAGAGAAGGAGCACGTTTCTTCCCCTCAGGAGCCTCAGAAGTCTGACCTCAGTGGCCTTGAGGGTTTCTTCCAGCGCTACCATCAGAAAGGGCCCCAGTCGAGCGACCAGAACCAGGAGCAGCAGTCAAAGCCGCCTCCAGGCGGCAATAATCCCAATAACAGCAACTTTAACCCCAACCAGCTCGCGCTGCTGGCCACCGCGGCTGCTGTCTTCTATTCGCTCTCTTCCTCCAGCTCTTCTTCCTCGCGCGAGATCACATGGCAGGAGTTCCGCACTGCCTTCTTGGACAAGGGTCTCGTCGATAAACTCACTGTCGTAAACCGGACCAAAGTCCGTGTCAAGTTGCATTCAAATGCGACGGGCCAGATGTATCCCGCAGCAGCTTTAGGCTCCGGCGAGTACTACTTCTCCATTGGCAGTGTCGAGGCATTCGAGCGCAAGCTGGACGAGGCTCAGAAAGAAATCGGTATTCCATCCCACGAGCGGATCCCCGTGGCCTATCACGATGAGGTTTCTGCCGTTGGTGCACTCCTTAACTTCGCTCCCACCATTCTCTTCGCTGGCTTGCTGTTCTACATGACGCGCCGTGCTGGTGGTGGAGGTGGTGGTGGAGGCGGCATTTTCAGCATTGGAAAGAGCAAGGCGAAGCTCTTCAACAAGGATACTGATGTCAGGGCGAAGTTCAAGGACGTCGCAGGCATGGACGAGGCCAAGGAGGAGATCATGGAGTTTGTCAAATTCCTCAAGGACCCCACCAAGTACGAAAAGCTGGGGGCTAAGATCCCTCGCGGTGCCATCCTCTCCGGACCTCCTGGTACGGGAAAGACGTTACTTGCTAAGGCCACCGCCGGCGAAGCGAGCGTCCCTTTCCTCTCCGTCTCCGGTTCCGAATTCGTCGAGATGTTCGTCGGTGTTGGTTCCTCGCGTGTACGCGACCTTTTCGCGTCCGCGAAGAAAAATGCCCCTTGCATCATCTTCATCGATGAAATTGACGCCATTGGTAAGTCACGCGGAAAGGGAGGCAACATGGGTGGGAACGACGAGCGCGAGTCGACGCTCAACCAGCTCCTTGTCGAGATGGATGGTTTTGGCACACAGCAGCATGTCGTCGTATTAGCCGGCACCAATAGGCCTGATGTCCTCGACCCCGCACTCATGCGTCCCGGCCGGTTCGACCGACACATCGCCATTGATCGTCCAGACGTCTCTGGCCGCAAGGGTATTTTTTTGGTTCACCTCAAACCTCTTCGTTTGTCCGAAAAACTTCCCGAGCTCGAGACCTTTGCGCACAAACTCGCAGTACTCACTCCCGGGTTCTCTGGAGCTGACATTGCCAATGTCTGCAACGAAGCTGCGTTGCACGCCGCGCGCCATTCGTCAGAGTATGTTGAGGAGGAGAATTTCGAGAGCGCAATTGAACGGGTGATCGCGGGCCTCGAACGCAAGTCGCGCGTGCTCAGTCCTGAGGAGAAGAAGACAGTTGCTTATCATGAGGCGGGACATGCGATCTGTGGATGGTTCCTCGAGCATGCAGACCCACTGCTCAAGGTCAGCATCATCCCGCGCGGCGTCGGCGCTCTGGGTTACGCTCAGGTGAATACCTCATTTCCATTTTATTGTTTTGTGATTTGTTTACTCATTTGAATTTCGTAGTACCTTCCGCCCGATCGTTATCTCTTCTCGTCACCGCAGATGCTGGACCGTATTTGCATGACGCTCGGTGGTCGCGTGTCGGAGGAAATCTTTTTCGGTGCTGAGAACATCACCACAGGTGCGCAGGACGACCTGCAGAAGATCACTCGCATGGCTTTCGAGGCATGTGCAAATTACGGGATGAACACCATCATCGGACCTGTCAGCTATGGTGGTCGGGAAAGCCAGCGGGAGAGCTGGCAGAAGCCCTTCAGCGAGAAGACGGCTGAGATGTTGGACTCGGAAGTTCGCAAGATGATCTCGTACGTCATCGTTCTTTCCAGCGCTCGTCTAGTCGCTCACTTTGCTTCGATCGCGATCCAGGAACGCACATCAGCGGACAACTGAGCTTTTGACTAAGCACCGGGAGGATGTCGAGAAGGTCGCCAAACTCCTGCTCCAGAAGGAGGTTATCACTCGGTACGTAACCTTCCCGCTCTTCCCCTTCGTCAATGTTGACCAAGTGGTGTGGATACCTACTACAGCGAGGACATGATTGACCTTCTGGGCAAGCGACCCTTCGCCAACAAGGCAGACGATATGGACAAATGGCTTGACAAGCATCGTGGCTCTGAGAGCAGCGCGCCGCCACCCCTCGAGGAGAACCTCAACGAACAGCCTACGCCCTCACCCACACCCACACCATCGCCAGGTGTTGCAACGACTCGGATAGACGAGAAATCGCTGTGATTTACTTCTTGGGTTCTTGACACATACATACGTGTGGGTAGATAGGATGGACGATGAGACGCACGCTGCTGACACATGTATTTTATTTAATTCATAGCACTTCTCATGCCCATTGCTATGCATTCTTTGATGATCGCATATCCAACATTGCACCGTATTTACCGGCCCACCCCCCTTATACAACACTGATCTTCACACCCGCATTCATCATGTGCTATCTTCTGCTAATTTCGGGCCCTTACATAGCCTTTACAATGTATACCGGAACCCACTCCACAGATCACCCTTCGTCCTCCGTGCCTCCTCAATGCTTTGGAACTCCCCATTCCGCACGGCGTCGCCATGCTTGTTGTCTGTGCCCGCGATGACCTCATCTCGCTCGCCGCGCTCCCGGCGGCGGTTCTCGCGTCGGAGAAGGAGCATATACGCGAGCGAGCAAAGCCAGCCAATGGAGATGTATGCGAGGATGATACCGTGGCCAAGGCCATACCAAGGCTTGTCCCGGGCGCGATACTGTAGACGGTATCAAAAAAATTAGCTTAACCATCAAAGTAGAGTGTATGGGTATGGGTAGCCACGTACGACATTGGATGTGACGGCACCGTTGAGGTTTCCGCTGCATATCATGTCAGTGTATGTATGTACGAAACGCATATGAAAGTTGCTCACAAGCCAACTGCCATGCCAAGAACAGCACTACGCTTGTAGGAGCCTTCGACGTTGCCTGAGATCCATGCTCTGTGGAATGTGAGGAATATATCGATAAGATAGAAGTCTTTCAGACATACACAGAATTAGCTGTAAACGATGGATGGAATGAGCGGTGAACAGCGAGGAGCAAGACTTGACTTGGGCTACATACGAATTGTAGGGTATATTGCGCTGGCAGAAGACATCGTGAGCCGATGCGGGAGCGCGAAATTGAGCGTGATCTGATCCACTCACGAAGCGGTGAGATAGACTGCGAAATACGAAAGCGATGGACTCCGGGACGCTATCAAGATGATATAACCGACCAGTCCCGTTCCAAAAAGCATCCTGATATTATAAAAGAAAATGAATACGTTGAAGCCAGAAAGGGTCGAGAAGAATTTGGACGCACAGATTCAAGTAGCCTCTCTTATTATTCAGACGGTCTCCGACAAAACCTATGACACAGGTCATGATGCCCGCCCACGCGTATACTGGCACTGACAGCAAATTGGCCGCAGTCGTCCCATAGCCCAGCTACAGAACCGGTCAGATTCAGCAATGGGCTGAAAATCGCTTGATCGAGTACACACTTGATTTAGAATTGTTGGTGTGAACAGAGAGAAAGCGAATAGCGGGCCATCGCTATTTCAGAGTAAGTATCCTGCTGCCTTACAAGTAGATCACGGATCTCACAATCCCATATGGATCCCCACTGGGATAAAAATCAGCGCAATTATGTGAACGGGAGAGAACCAAACTCACTCGCGAGATATGTCTTCCAGTCAGTGAGACACTGCCAAACATACTTCGTGTCGAACGTCTCGCCACCAGCGCTGAATTGCGAATCATCCTGTAGGCGGCGGACAACAAAGACGCCTGGTACATAGTCAATCAGCGCGCTGTGTCAGGTACATAGAGATCAGGAAAATCCACTGACGCTCTGTGTCGGTGAGAAATTTAGCGGTATCCGGAAAGTCCTGAATGATCCAGAAGGATGCTGAAGCTGCCAAAATCGTGGCAAGACCTTCAAGAATAAATATCCACGCCCAACCCGGCCTACCGCCAATGCCATCCATTTTATGAATGGCAGCGGCGAGGAGACCACCTAAACCACATGAGACAATTGATTTTTAAACAATAAAGGATGAAATGCACTGAAGGCCCCTGCAACCGTCGCAGATGTGAAGAACAGCGCGATCTTGAAACTTAGCTCATTCCGTTTGTACCAGCTATAGAGCGTGTGAACGATTACAGGCACTGGTAGAGGAGCAGGGACCAACCATGATAGATAAAATACGATGCCGGGATAGAGACCTGCTTCTGCCAGGCCTAAGACGAATCTCAAACCTGTTCGAAGTGTAAGTAGATAGTGAGGTGTTGGGTTATACACGCACCAATGAGATCGCCATAGTTATGGGCAATGCCGTGTAAGGTCTTCACGCGCTCAGTCACTTCCCCGCAAATCATAATCACAATGGATGCAGCGCACCATAGCGACTCCCCAGATAAACACAATGAAGGACAGCCATCGCGAAGGGCGTAGAGACTTGAGAGCCAGGTTGCTAGCAGGCTAGGCACATATTTCTCTGCATTACTGTCAATGAATGGAGTGTAAAATGATCCCACCTCAAATAGGGCGTATGGAAAGAAGAAAACTGTCAACGCAATCAAATATTGTTTGTCTGTGATATGGAGATCCCTCTCTATATGATATAGCTATACGGCGGGAAACCGAGTTGACGTCAGTGACTGATCATCAAGTCATCTCCAGAGTCGAGAAGAGTCATACGCACCCTTGCATTGCCGATACTACCCCGATCCAAGAAAGCCAACAAGTATAGCAGAGCAAGCCATGGAATAAGCCTGACGTCGATCTTGCGCATGAGCTTGCGTTCGTCTATAGAAGAAGTGTCGACATCCGGCCGAAAGACACCACTTGACAGTGCCGGTACAGCCTCTCCCTCGACGCGAAGCTCTTTTGACTTGTCGCCAGCTTCATCGGACATGATGTGGAGTGGAACGGGAAGACTGATCGACAGAGTTTGTCCATGGATCGTGCTCTGTTATATACTAGTTATACTAGGGCAAGATAAGAAGCAGATGAAATAACATGGAACATTGCTTATTACGAGGCGAACAAGGTCCGCTCAACCTTCGCAGACATTGACATAGACTTTGGATATATACATTTCCAGATTTGGACGCGGATCTCGCCAACTACTAATTCTACGGTTCTGAGTCGTAAACTGAAGTATGTGCACAAGTACCTACGAGTACGCCGGCACACATACTCACTATACTTAGTACAGCGCGAACATCGAGACGAACCTGAACGGCTCGTAAACACACCTAGGGCCGTCATTTCATCGCGCGACCTCTTCAAGACTCCACTCCGCTCAGGTTCACGCCATATCAAAAGAGGAATTCATGAGCCGCGTTTCGAGATGGATCTTCGAGGACATGGACCCGTCCCTCCGCATCATCTCCACTGGCGCCTTGAGATCCTTTAACAAACCCCCGATTCGCCCGCAGTAATGTCGTATCGGTAAGTCCCATATATATATGCCCAGTATATGCCCTCTACATTGATAATGTATGGAGACGCCGGTGAGATTGAAATATACTTTTGGAAAGGCCAAGAGGACCTAGAAGGAGTCCACGAGGATGCTTACCGAGATTCTCTCCTTAGTACACGGCGACCATGCCTACGCATCTATTGGCTAGCATTGAAGATTATCCCCCGTCGCACGACATCAATGCGTTCCCATAAAATGAGACAAGGAGAAGTCGACTCAGGGGCGTCAGGGAGGGTAAGGAAGGGCACGGCCTGTGCTATCTTGCCGCGGCGAGCACGAGATTGCCACCGGCCGAATCGTCGGCCAGGGGAAGATTTTTGGAAGGAAGTGCAGTGGAAGTGTGCAGTGCGGAAGAGGAGATAACTGGTAGTATGTGCAGAGATGCAATCCAATGATCGAACAGTGGGCGGAGAAGTAGAGCAAAGCTGATGCTCGATTGCAAAAATCCATGAGATAGATCGCGAATACTAAAGTATCTCCCGAATGAGGTTGGTGGTAGTATTCGAAGGGTGAGCACCGTCAGACTAAGGGAGAGAAGAGCTGCATGGAACGACAGTCGTGGAAAGGATACCGACAGATGAAGAACCCACCACCATGCAGATGCAGAACGGCTCGCTCCTTCTCCTCTGCAGTATCCCACTGGTATCCCTGGCCATCTCGTGTCTTGTCTCAGCAACCAGTACTCAGGCACATTGGGTAGCCGAACACAGCCGAACACTGGCTGAACGTCTGTCCGTTGGGCATATTCCCAGAGCTCGCCCTGCACCAGACTATTCAGTTTCTCCACTCAGGCAAACCTTGAGTGGGTCAAGGACGAATTGTAAACCTCTGGCGTCAGGTCTTATATCAGATCCAACACCACTTTGGTAGCGAGACCAGATATCTCTCGAATAGTCCGAAGGAGGAGATAGCGTTTCATTGACTGAGGCCGTCCTGAAGGCGTGGTGTAACACAGCTCCGATGGGAAATTTGATTAGTGGCAACGTGAAAAAAGACTTATAGACATATAAAGCGCCTTGAGCGGCTGGTGGTGCAAGTGCACGAGATATATCATCGCTCGAGTGTGTCGGACACTGCAAGTAGCTCTAGGACGCGACCTGACACGACTGTGGGAGACTCCTCAAGGCAACTTAGCTAATCTAGGATGACGTCAGCATCTCCATGTCTATATAAGGCAGACAAACTTTTCTTCCAATGATCGCATTGCCCTCGACGACCACCATTTTCTCCAACTTGTTGTCCTCTCTGTGTCCCTATAATCTTTAGGTGAGTCTTCTGCCATATGTGCTTTCAAAGATGAGTTTCTTGCTGTGCACCAGACCGAGTGTTACGCACCATGGCGATATTTTTGCCGGCCCTCATTATACGCAGAGGGTCCTGATTCTTCTTGTTTTGCCTTATCTTGCATGTAAACATGGTCTGACTCTGTTCTCTCGCAGTGATTGTTATCTTCACATCTACCGAGCACGACCGATGTTTGCTTCATCTCTCCATTGACTAGCATACATACTGTCTACATATAGATATGATGCATCTTATCTCTTCCTGGTCATTCATGATGTCTTGATCTTCATGTGGATTGACTTCGCGCGTGTGAGCTGGTCATAACCTGTAGAAGCGCCTGATAAGACCAGAAAAAACATCGAAAAGGAGACCGTGTTTCTCACCAAACTTGCTCAAAGAGATCCCACGTCCACTATTCTTGACACCCGTCCATGCTAGGGCAGGGTCCAAATAGTCGCACCTGAGTAATCTGTGAGCCTAGCTGCTAGTAAGATGCTGCGCGAAATAAGGCTGACCTATTGAGAAAAACAGTCCCAGTGGAAATCTCGTCTGCCAACTTCAAGAATGCGTCCTGCGACTCTGGGTTTTTCTCTGCGTTGGTCCAAATAGAAGCTGTGAGACCGTATGGCGAGTCGTTCATCAGGCGAATTGCTTCCTCGTCAGAGGCAACCTGCACCAAGACATCAATTGTTTGTCACTGGATAAGATAATGAAAGATTCACCTTTTGGATGCCCACAACTGGACCGAACGTCTCCTCCTGGAAGCCAAATTCTGAGATGAGTCATCGATTCACCATCGCGTTCCAAATGGGCTAATGTACCATCATGACCTCCATGGCTGGAACACAGTCGGATACAATCAGTTATGTTAGGCAAAGTCGCACGGGACTTGTAAATCACTTACAATGATCAACGTCAACGAGCACCTGTGGCACCACATATGTCGTGCCAGCGACATCACTTGTCCCTCTTCCTTAGATCTGGATCAATAGAAACAAAACGATGTGCGTACAATTCTGGGGTAGAAAACAACTCTTCCGGGATGAGAGCCTTGGCTCCTGCTTTCACTGAGAGATAAGGAGAAGAGGGGAAAAAGTAAGCTGGAGTTATGAGAGTTCAATGCTATTCGATATGGGACTAACCAGCATCCGCAATCTGCTTACGGATTCGCTCTGCACTAGCAAGACTGACTACAGGTCCAAGGGTGATCTCAGGCTTTGTGGGATCACCCAGTTTGTATTTCTGCAATCCGGTGAGTTTTTCGAAAGACGCTGTCGCAATTTAGCGACCTTACCTTGACGATATCCACGACTTTAGGAACAAAGGCATCGTAGATAGATTCGTGAACGTAAATTCGCTGTTGACGAAGTATGGTTTGTTGAATGGGTTTCAGAGGCGCATGTAGAAGCATACCTCAATCGAGCAACAGCTCTGTCCGGAATTGAAGAAAGCGCCTACAAGACGATCAGCGACGAAGTCCGAGCTATAGGAGAGGTCTACCCGCCATCTACCAGCTCAGCGGCTGTGTAATCTAGATCTGCATCAGCTCGGACATACGCTGGATCTTTACCTCCCAACTAAACATCTTCTGTTATCACGTCATTCCGAAATAAGCTCAAGGACGCTCACCTCAAGTCCAACACCCTTGAAACCCTCCGCATCGACAGCAGCCTTCTCCACGGCTTGTCCACCGACTACGCTTCCGGTGAACGAGACGAAGTCGACAAGGGGATGCTGAACAGCGCGCACGACAAGCTCAGGAGACAGATGGAGCACTTGGATAACATCCGCAGGCACCCCTGCGCGAGTGAGTGCCAGTGCAAAACGTTCCGCTGTGAGTGGGGTCTGTGGAGATGGCTTGAGAAGAACAGCGTTTCCTGCAAGGATAGCAGGCAGGACTGCATTGATAGAAACGAGATAGGGGAAGCTAGAGTACGGCGACGGCGCGATCTTGCATTCAGCATCGATGGGTTTCGTGATAAATTTTCAATGCTCACTTCCAGGGGGCAATGACAAGCACGACTCCGAGCGGTGTGCGACGGATGAACCGACGGAAACCTGGCTTGTCTGTTTCCTTGAGGTCCACATCTGCGAGGGATGATTCTGCGATGGAAATCATGTATTTTGCACGCTCAAGGAACCCTCGTATCTCTCCAGGAGACTGGGATACGGGCCTGTTGGTATGTAGAAGTTATTCACCAGATCGGATGAAGTTCGCGCGAGGGAGCTTACCGGCCCATCTGCATCGTCAGCTCGAGAGGGATCTCATCGCCCATTTTCTGAAACTCCTCCTAAGGTCCTTCGATCAGCGATGATACAGTATACGCGTCAGAAACTCATAGCGTACCATGAATCTTGTTCCGATAGCAATGCGCTCTTTCAATGGGACACGACTCCATGCTTTTTGAGCCTCAGATGCTCTGCCGATCAGGCTATCGACCTCAGTTACAGATGGATATTGCCTCGTTACAAGAGGTTTCTGGCTGTGAG
Source organism: Heterobasidion irregulare TC 32-1 (assembly GCF_000320585.1). Taxonomy (NCBI): domain Eukaryota; kingdom Fungi; phylum Basidiomycota; class Agaricomycetes; order Russulales; family Bondarzewiaceae; genus Heterobasidion; species Heterobasidion irregulare. The sequence continues at coordinate 2,340,343 of NW_009258197.1, read as the reverse complement.
GAATAATCGTAGTTTGAGAGGTTGGGGAGGACATGGTAGGAAACCTGCGAGACGGTGAGGGCTGTGGATAATAATCACAATCTTATCTGCAGCTGCTTTAAATAGGCCTCTTCTATCTTATCTCTGCGAAATTTAATCGAGATCTGATATGCAGCCCAATCGGGCTCAACGGAACGTCGGAGAGGCATAGAAGGCTTAGACATGGATTATTATATTAGACTATGAGCAAAACGCGGCAATACTCTAGAGGGATGGTCTATCAACGAAAACTGAACCATACGCATTCTCTCGTCTACTGTGGGATATAAAGCTTGCTGACGAGACCGTTCTGCTCAACGATCTTCGTCTTCCAATCCCTGTCTAGCTCAACCAAATCCCAATTGGCAGAGACGAACCTGTGAAAGCAATCAGCATTGGCTCGCGTGGCGGATCAGATATCAACCCACCTCCCGCTGAGGAAATCAGCTTTTCCAGAAGTAAGATGGAGCATCGTAGCCGCGGGAAGGGCGACAGTATCGACCATGGGAATGTCAATCTTGGACTCCATGCCCATCTGCGTAAAGATTGCGCCAGGATGAATCGCAAAGGTCTTGATGTCAGGGTTCTCTGTGAGAAGATGGATGCATAATCAGGTTTGTGCAGTAAACCCGCGAGCGAATTTATCGTACCAAGAACGATGAACTCAGCAAGTCGTATGAGTGCGTGCTTAGAAGTGGCGTAATCACTCGAAAATGCCATACGGACATTTGCAGCAAGCGATGTGACAATCGCAATATAACCCTTAGATCTCTGCAGGTGGGGAATCGCAAAGCTAACAAACACGTTAGAATGGCCAAACAATTCGACGAACCATGCTTACTGGACGGCATTGTACACTCCACGAATGTTGACCTCCATGACATGCCACCAGCCATCAGGGTCCTGTTGCGCAAAGGCTATAGCGAACGTGAGCGAGAATTTCAGACTGAACAGCCGAGCGAACGTACGTTTTTCCATTGGTCTCAGAACGCCCGCGTTTGCGATGAGGATGTCAAGTTTTCCGAATTGGTCAACGGTGGCCTGAATGGCCCGCGCGACTTCCTGGGTGTGTGTGACGTCCACGGGGAACGTCAGAACCTTTGCGCCCGGTACCTCCTTCAATATGGTGGCCTTCACCGAGTCCAGAGTCGTCTGCTTGCGCGCGACGAGGGACAGGAGCGCGCCAGCACGAGCATAGGACAGTGCCGTTTCCTCTCCGATACCACGAGAGGCACCAGTGATGAAGACGACTTTGCCTTTATATGTCTGGGCATCGTAGTGGACTTTGCGGTCTATACCGGGATAAGCACTGAAAGTATCTGTTAGGCATATATACGCGTGAGGAAGAAAAGGAGCGCACTCATGGTAGGAGGTGATATTGGATATGTTCTCGTCAAATCCAACAGCGTCCATTATAACGAATTGAGATTTACTGAACGAGGTCTTGAGAAGATGGGAGGATGGAATGTAGAGCAAACTGCGACGAGCTCTTTATACTTGGCCTATCGTCCATTGTGTGTTTCCGAAAGCTGAGAGATTATGGCATTGATGTGGCTCTGGAGTCGATGAGTGTTTTGAATCAGCAAAAAAGTTTAGTAAGAGACACCAGGAGATGTTGAGCTGACTGATGTGGCAGACAACGAAGGGCCGACAACTTCCTACTCTGATACATACGCAATCCGGCGTGAGTGGAGGCTCATCGAAGCCTGGAGCACAAGATGTGCTGATTCACCCATGATTAGCGATCAGAAAGGAACACAGATATTTGTTCATTCGTTGTGGCTGACTGATCTGACATTGATAGCCATTTCGAGAGTGACTGAGACGCTCCTCGCCGGTACCAGCGAGCAAGCACGTACATACTTGTGGTGTAACGTATGAGCACGTAGTACCATGAACCATGATTCTACCAACGACTGTTCGGTATCGACCGACCTCAAACCCACTCTTCACTCACGCAAAGCACACTCGCTCGCACACGGTCTTGATAGAGAGTCTGCCATGTTTTTCCATATGATCCTGCGACATACAAATCGAAAAACAAACGGGCAAGGAGCGTGCGTGGTCGGTGACGTTATCATCAACATCGTAAAGAAAAAGAAGAGGATAAAAAGAAAAGGCTGCAGCGAGAAGTGCAAAGCAAAGAGGGGGCGATTAGGGGGACAAATGGGGATGGAGGGGGAAGTGGGTTCGAAGAAGCGTCCTATGTCTTCGTCCACCATTAAAAGGACAAAAAGGGGGTTAACAAGAAATGAAATGAATAGAAACGCACTAGAGTAGGAGTAGTAGTAGTAGTAGTAATGATGACGGCCATCATGCATAAGCGAGACGAAGGGGTCGCTCTAACAGACACAGAGAGAGACGGAGAGATGAGTGAGAAGAAAAAAGAGATGAGACAAAACGATAAAAACAAGGAAACATTTAGTAGTCACCCGTCGCTAGGGCGCGAATGTCAAAAAGATATTGGCGGTCGGTGCCAGCAGACGCGTTGTCTTGCTTCATCTTCCAGCCTTTCATTTCTGTACGATGGCGCTCTTCTGCCTGTCGGCACGCGTCCAAAAAGGTGTCATCCACGTCGCACACCATCGACGCGCGCGACCCGCGGTCGCTGCCAGACTCGGACGGGCTCCGATCGTGACTCCTCGTGCTCCTAGTCGGACTTGGAGGACCTGAGGGATTGGCCGCCGATCTTTTGCTGATGTCGGCTGGACCAGAGGCTGTGGGGTTTTGTTGCTGCTGCGCAGCGCGGATGGTCCCGCCGTTGGCCTCCCAGCCGTCTTCCTCGTCGTCTGCGAGATCGGCGAAGACATCCGGCTCATCTTCTTCAGGTGGTAGTGTGGATATCCAGCACATGCGGTTGGGATCGAAGATCATGTTGCCCACCCGACGCGCGCCGGATGCAAATGAACTCACAGGGGACCCGACTGAGGAACCTGTGAGGTGTGTTATGAGGGCAGGCCGTGTCGAGGTGCCGATGGCCGCGTCGAAGTCACGGAGTGCCTGGTCATTGCCCTCCCATCGAAGAGTCTGCGGGTTCCACTTCATCTCCCCAACCACTACGATCGGCGCGAGTGAGGGCGGCGTCAGGCATTCAAAAGAATCGGCGTACCTTTCGGGGCGGTGGCACCGCCAAGGTTCCGGATCAAGGTGGGTTTTCGCCGGGTCTGATTGGGTGAAGGAGGGGCTTTGATCCGCTTTGATGACGTAGAGTCAAGGGTCCCGGACCTCGAGGGGAAGTCGATCCGGCCGGTGCGCTTCAAGGTCCGTGGCTCGGCGGCTCGCGAGACGTCTGCGGTCCGGAGAGATCAGCTCTGGTGGACCGTGGACGACATAGAGGGAAACCCACCCGAACCACTGCCCGAGCCATCGCGAAGCGGCTTTTTCCGCATGATCCCCTTGCCCCAGTCCTTGCCGTCGGATCCCTTGGACGGGTACATAGCGCCCGGGACCCGATTTCCGAAGCCCTTTGGCTGCACCCGATAGCGGCTCTCCTTGTCGCGATCGGTCGGAAGGTCCTCGAACGCGTCCAGTTCAGTGCCATCCCCATACATCCGCTGGCGTTTTGGTTTTCGAAGCACCTTTGGACCCGTGTGCGGTGGTGGGCTGGTCACCGCAGATGACCTCGAACGTATCGATGCGGAAGAAGGCGGGCGTGGGGGCATAGGGGACCTGGCTCGTGGTGGTATGGAAGACGAGGTAGAGGAGGATGGCGACGAAGGAAAGACGTTCGATATGAGTGGTCGAGTCTTGAGACGAGCAGAGGACGTTGGCATCGTGAGGCGCAGCGCGGCCGGGTTTGGGTTTGGGGTAGAGGGGCGTGTAGGCGGCACGTCGTACCGCTCCAGTCCATGTATCCGACTTGTCGAATGCGTGTGCGAGTTCTTCGCACGCGACGCCGCAGTCGGGGCTTCATAGCGTGAGCCACTGTTAGGAGCTGCTGCATTGGATGTCGACCCAGAGCCTGATGCCTGGGCTTGATTTGACCCCATGAGTGCACCCATCGATGCTTTGCGTGTGAGCGCCCGCTGTGTCGTAGGCTGAACGGGTGGGTTGAGGCCCGTATGCGACTTCTGTCCACGCAAACTACCGGACTTTGCCGCAAGGAACGAGGAACTCGAGGCAGCAGGAGCGGAGAGGAGAGCTTTAAAGGAATCCGATCGCGTGGTCGGACCTAGTGGGGGAGATAGCTTTATCTTTTGCATCTGACGCGCAGACGACGCAAGGGGGTTAATCGGCGACTTTGCGCGATCATGGGTGAGGCGTGACTGGGGCCGGACGGAAAGCGGACGGGCAGGCATGCTGTTGCTGCGAGCTCCAAGAGTAGCTCGGTGCTTTGGGTGCTTGTCCAGAGATTTCTGCAGTAGCCTGCTGGGGCTGAAATCAGCATCGTTGTCGATAACGAGGCCGCTCTCATAGTCGTCCTCGGGGTCAGGGCTGACAACCTTGACACCCTCGTCAGCCACAGGCGCCCTCTTCTTCTTCTCCAGCAACCTCGTCAAGTGCTTCCCGCCAGCGCCGTCGAAGAGACCGGAGGGAATAACAAGGCCTTCCAGATCTCCATCATCTTCATCTTCATCGGTCTCAGGCAGCGAAGCGGAGGTCGAATTAGATGACGATGTGGAACCTTCGGCAAAGCCGAGAGTAGAGTAGGCATCGGAGGATTGGGACGAGGAGGTTTGATCCTTTTCGCCCCACTCCAGCGAATGCTTCGATGATTGGTGGTGAAGGCCAAGAGGTTTCAAGGAAAGCTGAGTCAAGTCGGAGGGAAGAGAGAAGGCGTCCTCGAAATCATCGTCGGCAGGAGGAGCGGATGATGTGGATGGGTTGGGAAGGGCAGCGACCTTGATGGTGGAGAAGCCTTCGTCGTCCTCGTCGTCCTCGCTTGTGGATGGGAGGACAGGTGGACGAATGGTGATCATGTGTGATATTCCTTTCCTCGATGGCTGTGACCTGGCGGCAACACCAAGAGCTCTGACCGCCCCCTTCTTCCCTCCTGCTAGCCCCATGTCTGCATCCCAGTCGTCGTCGTCGTCTCTATCGGACTCGACATCATAGGCATGGAGCGGTTCGTCGTCATCGGGAATATCGAAGTCGGCGTCGGGCCATTCCTCCCTGGAGAGTGTGATGGAGGGTGCGGGGATATGGGACATGGGGGTGGTGCTAGATGGAAGTAGCGGAAAGTGGGACAGGTGGCCAGGTGGCCCCCGTTGGGGGGAGTATAGTTGTGGGAGACCAGAGGATAAGAGAAAGGCGGAAGATAATCGTCACGCTGTGGACGAAAGGAGATTAGATGGACGGAGGGGCAAGAATAAGGAAAGACAATGGCCGGCGAGAGGCTGGGGTTCGGGCTTTGTGCTTGAGGACGATCGCTGGTGGTGGATGCAAAATGTCCGCCCTCCGTTGATCGCCTCGTGTCCATTCCGCCGTGTCACACTCCCGTCACACACAATGGCCACAATGGCGGATTACATAATACTAGTACGGCTTCAGTCGCCTCAGCTCCCTCGCATTGTACTCGATCTCGTCCTCCTCCCCGCTGTCTCCGCCTTCCACGCCTCTGTTGTCCTCGGGCGTATCCACCCAGCCCTCCACCGCCTCGTCCAGCCCTTTCCTCATCCGCACACCCCTCTCGGCCATCGATTCTCCGAGTTCGTTCAATTCGCCCGGAGTAAACACAGATCGCAGTGTGTCGAATGCCAATAGATACAGCTCTTGTGGGGCACAACTATATCAGCCTTCCTACTCCTATTTACGACAATGGTCCTATGTACATACCTTTGACACCTGGACACTGCGCGATCGCACGAAACAACACGTTTTTCGCGCGCTTCAGGTCCTGCACCCGGATCTCGAACTCGATGAAAATTCGCCATAGCACAGGGCTTCCTCGGGTCCTGCAGGCTACCTATGAGTTGTGGCCTGTTAGTAGACACGGAGCACGTACCGTTCGCTCTCGACGGCGGCGTTCAAACCGCTCCTCGTCCTCTCGATCTCCCATTCCCACCGGCCCCTCTCCCATCCCGCGATCCAAACGTCCATCACCCGCCTGGCGACGCTCTTCTCCTTCACCGCCCCGTCCGCTCCGACATCCGCCACCAACTCACGCACGCGTCCCCACACCCCTTGACCCTTCTGCACCTCCAAAAACATGCCCAGCACGACCGTGTTGTCCGGATACAGCCTAGCCGCCTCCTGCAGCCGCTCGCGCAGTATAGTTGGGCGCGCAGCACTCCGCAGGACGACCATGTGGTTGTACAGCATGCTCAAAGATGCTACTGCCCGACTCTCCGCCGCAACACTGCCTACCTGCATCGGTTCGACGAGAAAGGGCGGAAGCCCGCCCCCCGGAGAAGCTGTGAGCAGCTCGAGCAGCGTACCGAGCCGGAGCCAAGCCTCGCGCGCCTTCCATAGCATTTCCGGGATCTCAGCCACAGTATCCTCCAACACCCGCTTCGCACGCAGGACTGCTATACCGCCGCCGGCGGTCCCAGCAACGCCGGCAGAGGACAACGTGACCTTGAGCGCGGCGTCGGGCCTCTCGCCCAGCCACTCCATCTCGGCCCAGTCCCACCAGAGTGGGCCCGTACTGAGCCGGGTCTGGGAAGAGGAAGGTGCGGAGAGCACGGTCTCGTAAACTTTGCGCGCGGCTTCTGTGCGGCCTTGGAGGCGCTCGAGGCGCGCATGTATCGCCCAATGAGGAAGGGATTCGCGTGCAGTAGCAAGAAACGAGCGAGACAGCTTGAGAGCGCTTCCCGAGATAAAGAAAAAAGCAAAACAAGTATCAGCAAATTTGAGGGGAAAATAAACCTTCAGGCGCTCATACCTTTTCACATTCACAGCAGCTTCAAACGCGAGCGCCAATGTGTCCCACTCAACATCATCTCCACCCACGCGACACTGCTCAAACACGCGTCGTACGAACCCCTGATTCACACCCTGCATGTCCTCCTTCGTCCACATCCTCCAGCCGCCCTCCCCAAACGTATCTAGCGCGCCCACAGTACGATAACTCCAATTCTTCACTGGCCCAAAGCCGCTCGTATACTCCTGTTCTCGGCCGATAATCGCTCCACACTGTGCGTCCACAGAGATCCGACGTGCAGCGGATGCAGAGGGGAACACGGAGGCCAGGCAATTGGGAGATGTGAGATGCGCTCTACTCCATCTGTCATCGACGTTTTCGGCCGCGGTGCCCAAAGCCGTCTCTAGTCCGGGAATGTACAGACCCGCGAATGACAGCCATACTAGCCTAAACAGGGTCTTCGGCCGCGCCGTAGTAAAAGAGCATAGGAACGGGCGAATGTCAGAAAATAAAACTGTCCCGTACGGATCTTCATCTGCCTCGGCATCAGTGGATCGCAATGGCGTTTGTAGAGTCTGATCTGCGAGTATTTCTTCCCGAGCCCATTTGCGATATGGGTCAGGAATATCTACTTGAACTGGTGGGTGATCAGTACGAGGAAGGGTGTCGGCACTGTGTTCTGGACTGCCTTCGGCCACCCAAGCATTCCAGCCTTTTGATCCTGGCTCACCGACACGTGAAACCTCTGACTCCCAAAACTCTTCAATCGCATCTAGCTGTTTGTCAAATGTAGATCCAACAAGAGATGGAGGCATACAGAAAACCCTAAGACCTCCCATTGTTAGGACGAGAATTGATATGAAAGCGTAGAAAATATAGCGTACAGTTCCGCTTGTGCTTGAAAGAGTGCAACAGCACGTTCGACAAAACCTATGAGTAGATCATTAAGCAATTGTGATGCGTTATGCGTCAGTGAGACTTACCATATTGGCGAAAGGCGATAGCAACCCTCCACATTATTCTGAGGCGGTCTATTTCGTTCGTTACTGCGCCGACCACCCTCAGCACATCCTTCGTCGCTCCGTCGACACCTCCCTCTCCCTTGCGGAACCTCCACTCTAACCACGCAAGCCAAATCTCAATATTGTCCAGTTTCAGAGCATCCTCCCATCGACTCTTTAGTTCTGCCTCCAGCCAAACTGCCTCCCCGGCTTGAAGGTGCTTCAACTTGAGCTGCACCGCAGAAGATGAGGGCTGTAGTGAGGACAAAGCGCGCTCAAGAATGGACAGCGTGATCTCAGAACGGGCCTTGGTAGCATTCCTCGAGGTGACAGGGATTTGGGACAGAGAATGGGATAGCAGGGAGAGCCAGGTAGGCACTGACGATGGGTCAGCGGAAAGCTGCTGTTCGAGCGCCTTCATCTTCTCTTGATAAGAAGTGAGAGTCAGCTCGTCTGCGTCATTATCTGTACTCTCAGATGCATCGTCGGATTCGGATGATGAATCAAAGTCAGATTCTGCGTTGTCTCTGACGGTCTCGATAGATCGGTACGCCTGATCGTCGCGACGTCGAGAGGGGAGTTTGATGAAGCCATCGACCTCCTCAAATTTATGAGGACCATCTGAAGATGGTATGAGTCTTCGTTTGGGCGGGGCTTTGAGCAAAGCTCTGACACTGTGGTCAGCAATGCCTTGAACCTGCCCAAGAGTGAGTAAGACGCTGCACTGTCAGCCACAGAGTAAACGCAGAGGCCAACATACCCTTCGCCTGCTGCCGACACCAACTTCAATGCCCTGTCTGCTCCTATGCACAGCTGTAAAGGCTTGGTTGAGACCAAGAATTTTCCTACCCCCTTCTTCATTATTAGTTGTCAAGCAAGCTCGCGATGAGTGACGTACATCCAACCAAATGGTATCTCGGAACACTCGCTGCGTGGAGGCCTCCATACTGTACATTTAGCGGGTCGCCCTTTCTGTCTGAGTAGAACAGAATTTTCGAAGAACTAGGTTGTGTTTCGGAGCGCGCCCGCCACCTGTCTTCCTCTTCCTTGAGCCGCTCATCATCGAACGGCAGTCTGACCTCCTTGCCCGCCCGTTCTTTGCTCCTGTGCCTACGCAGCCTTCTCTCGAGTCCGAGATCTTCGTGAGTATGCTTGCTGTCCTTTAGTTTTTTCTCTTTTCTGTGTTTGTCCTTGCGTTTCGACCGATCTTCGTCCGCTTGTCGCGATGAGGATTTCGGTGGCTTGCTTGGATCCAGATCCAGATCAGGAAACGAGCTGAAGGAAGGAGGGAAGGATGAAAACGACGGAACATCCATCGCAGTACGTTTCGGATTTCTGGCCTGCGGTGTCAGGAGGATGTGGGCATGCACTCAGAACGGGATCGGTCAGGTGCGTTAGTGTTAAGGGAGGAACGTCAGCGGACCAGAGCGCTCGGCAAGCCTTTTCTTGCCTTTTCTCTCCCCGAGTAGAGATCTGATCGGGCAAACTTGGTATTAATACCCCATGTCTGAGGGACCATGTGGGATGAAGGAGGCCCAAACTTCCCTTAGGAGCTTCCACTGTTCGAACGCTGCACAGGATGGTCAGCCCTGGTGTCCAATATCTGGTCACGAACCTTCCGACGATCGTCTTCCCACTCGGGGCGCTTTGGTATGCCACCAATTGCTTAGAGGCTTACACCTCCGTCAACATCCCTAGATGGACAGTTGTTCTTGCCGCGGGCCTAAGTTTCCCTCTCCATTCTGTGGTCACATCCGCTGTTGCCGATTTCAAGAACAGGAGAAGGGCTGCGGCCATGGGTGCCGTCTTGGCCCCCACTGTTCGAGATAAATGGCCATTCAATCTAGGCATCCTAGCGAGACTCATTCGCAGCTTCTACGATGGCTATCCTGGTATCTCCTATTTTCCAAAAAGCAGCAAAGTGATATTGACCTGTCCCATGATCAAAGGCGATTTTTTACTGGAGGTCATCCCCAAGTATGGGCACACGTTCTACCTCGCCGCAGGTTCTGACACTCGAGTATGTATTTCTTATCCCCCCTTTCTGACCGTCTCACTTCTCTAACCCTCTGAACAGCTATTAACTATGGAGCCACACCACATCAAGGTAGCGTTCCGCGCGTCTAGGTATTCACTTGTTTCTGATCCTCCCTCGTCAGTCAATTCTGGCCACAGATTTCGAGTCCTGGGAGAAAGGTAGTGACTGGATCTGAAACTGAGCATCTGCTGATCCGAAGTTGGCTTTGGACAGGCTCAATCTTTCGTGATTCCATGAATTCCGTCTTGGGGACCGGAGTTTTCAACGCTGATGGTGATACTGGCTGCTTCGCGATATTTCCTTCCATTCTGATTCTTCTCACCTGTTCCCACATCGAATTTGTAAAGGTGAAATGTGGAAGTGAGTGATCTTGGACTCCATCACTGTGCCATGCGGTCGCCTCAATGTTTCCCATTCTTGCCTACAGGTTCCATCGCAGCATGACCAGGCCCTTCTTCAACAAGGAACGCATAACCGATTTCGACATATTCGACCGACACGCTTTGGACGCGATCTCACAGGCGCAGCAGCGCTTGAAAGCTGGGTTTCCCATTGACTTCCAGGTTTGTCACCCTGAATCAGCTTCCAATGATGTTGATCCTCAACACCACTACCATACAGGATTTGGCATCCCGCTTCACGCTAGACTCGGCTGCCGAGTTTCTCTTTGGACAGGATGTCCGCTCGCTGTCCGCCGGCTTCCCATATCCCCAAGGATCACCGGAGGCGACAGTGTTCGACAATTCCCACCACCCATCGAATCAGTTCTCGCACGCATTTGGAGAGGCCCAGAGAATGATCGCTTTCCGCTCTTTCTTCGGCGCCCGGTGGAGGGCTGTCGAGATGCGGAAAGACTCGACGAAGGACCATATGCAGAAAATCAACGACTATATCAATCCCATCTTGAACGAAGCGGTTCGTCGGAAGAGGGAGTTGAAGGCCATCAAGGGCGACCCTTCCCACTCTGCGGAGGCGGAGAATATGCTCGAACATCTCGTCAACTATACGGAAGGTGAGCGCTGGATCTATTAACGGTTAAAACAATGGACCATCTTAACTGGTGGCAGATCCTGTCGTACTTAGAGACGAAATTCTCAATATCATGATTGCTGGTCGAGACACGGTGCGATTTGTTTTAGTCTTAGACGTCGATACAGCTGGTATTCATATGACGGCTTGTTCAGACAGCAGCAACGTTAACATTTGGTCTCTACATGCTCTCTCGGCATCCCGAGGTCTTTCGTAGGCTGCGCGCCGAAATTATTGGACAAGTTGGCATGAGAAGACCTACCTACGAAGAATTGAGAAATCTAAAATATCTTAGGGCATTTATCAATGGTAAGTTATGATTCAAAGCCCCTAGGTTATCATTTGTTGACATTTGCGTGATTTAGAAACTTTGAGGCTCTACCCGATAGTGTGCGTGATTGCCATATCATTCTCGGATGCATGTTGAATATTTCCATCCGCTGCTAGGCCCTTTGATTTGAGGTGCGCAGCTAGGAAAAATGAAGTCAACTTTCCTCGTTAGCTGATGCTCGGGATCAGAACTTCGACAAAGCCGACTGTCCTACCACCTACAACACCCGGACAGAAGCCCTTTTACATCCCAGCGGGCACGAGGTTTGTCTTCTCCTTCTCACTGTAGTCGGCGCTGACCGGATCTGCAGATGCCTGTATTCTGTTTTCGTAATGCAACGTCGGACAGACTTGTGGGGGCCGGACGGTGGGTACCGAGTGAAATGGAACGGGTCTCGCGCTGTCACTGAACCGCAGCCCTAGCCCTCGAGTTCGACCCAGATAGGTTCATCGATGAGCGTGTCCAGAAATACCTCACGCCCAATCCGTTCATCTTTCTCCCATTTAACGCCGGGCCAAGAATATGTCTAGGCCAACAGGTACGACATCATCGTCATGTCCCACAGGTGCATGTCAGATAACACGTAACACACAAATGCGCCCAGTTCGCATACAACGAAGCCTCGTTCATGCTTATCCGCCTGCTGCAGAGCTTCTCATCCGTCGAGCTAGCGCAAGATGCTCAGCCTTCGGGCACCATCCCTCCCGCATCATGGGCCTTGGTGAAGGGAATTCAGTCGACGGAGAAGATCATGCCCAAATCTCATCTGACTATGTATATCGATGTGAGTCCCCCATTTTCTGATCATCTACGTGTCTTGAGAATTGTATTGATTTTCTGGAACAGGGCGGACTGTGGGTAAGGCTCGGTGACGCAGTTGAGGAAGCCAAGGCTGCTGTGTAAGTTATATCCGTGCGGGGCTTCCCATCTCTTCGATGTATGTTCTATCTAGCCGCTACTGTGTAAGTTACCGCTGCGCGATCCCATTCGGGAAACCACCTGGATTCACCTGTGATTGGCATGATGCGATACCCATGGTGTCTGTGTCTTGTACGCGACGCCTGTCCTAGAAGGCATCGAACCCTGTTTCAACCCTCGAAGTCTCGACTTCAATCTATAAGCCCACAGGGCACGAATCGCCTGCCTTGGTGATAGATGAAGCTGCGGGACTAGCCCTTGCTGAGGGCCCGGTGGAGTTTGCGACACCCATCCAATTGAGGACTCTGATTCGCTGGCCATCAACACGAATAGGGCTGGGCTGGAAGAGGCTGGGCTTGTCCACGCAGAATCCGGGGTAAGGACCCCGGACGACGGCTTCAAAAGCCTGGAAGCACGGGTTTTGGGGGCTTTAAAATATCTCGTCGGGGTTTGCCGAGAGGGGCAGTATTTGTATAGGTGCTCTGCGCCTCGTCGATCCCCTTCAAGTTCCAGACTGCTTGTCTGTACATACCACGACTAGACGCTGAAGCCCTACCATGCGCCCTTTGACCGAGGAAGAGAGCAAGGCGGTTTTCACCAAACTTGCCAACTATATCGTGAGTTGGTTCTGTCTGCTTGCACTTCCTCGTTCACGTCTTTGCTCTTTGTGCCCAGGGCAAGAATATCATCCATCTCATCGACAGACGGGACGAGCCATATTGCTTCCGTCTGCAAAAGGACAGGGTCTACTATGTCTCTGAATCTTCTATGCGTCTCGGCATCTCGGTCGCGCGGCCAAACCTTGTAAGCCTCGGGACCTGCTTCGGAAAATTCAGCAAAAGCAGCAAGTTCAAGCTGCACATCACCGCGCTAGATTATCTCGCACAGTATGCGAAGTACAAAGTGCGTAGTATACTGATATCATCCTGTACTATACTGATGTGGGTGCAGGTGTGGATAAAACCCAATGGCGAGATGCCATTCTTGTATGGGAACCATGTGGCCAAAGCCCATCTTGGGCGCATCACGGAAGACACTCCAGAGCACCAGGGTGTTGTGGTCTTCAGCATGAATGACATTCCATTAGTGAGCGTCCCTTTGTATATGTCTTCGATCGTGCGCATTCTAACATGGTCAAAGGGATTTGGCGTTACATCCCGTTCTACTGTCGATACGCGGAAGTTGGACCCAACCGCAATCATCGTTTTCCATCAAGCGTGAGTCTTGCGCTATGAGCTCTCTCCTTCCTATCTCTGATTCGTAGCCCATAGAGATATCGGCGAATACTTGCGTGATGAGGTACGCTTCGTGATATCGTCTATCTGTCTTATGTCTAATATGATACTGTGTAGGATACGCTATTCTGAAGTCAATCACAATCACGCATGTTTCTTTCGCTTTGATTAGGGCATATCGGAGTCACATATTCTACAGCCCGCTCTCGGTTTTAAAACACATAGATCGACTCATGATATGCTGGCATATCGTCCTGGGAGACATGTTTCGAGACATGTATATTACTTCTCGCATCGGCTGCTCAGCAGTGTGTACTTGTAGATTCGACCTTCGTTTCATGTTGAGTACCGACCAAGTCGTGTGAGGTTATGCCATCGCTCATCGCTTATTGACGAGTAAGAATCTCACAGATTTTGAGTCCAGGTCGTGCATGTCCTTCCTTGTGTATGAGTTGATTAGTTGACTTGCCATTGACGACAAAAGCTCGTTTCTTTCTATTTCTCGCAAAAGTTACTGACGCGTGAACACGTGATGCATATAAAGACACGTCTGTCGGCGTGCGGTGTTCTGGCACGCTCGTTGCATCCGACACTCTTCTACACCCACCCGAATGGCCTCTGGCTCTCAGGATCTCTGTGAGAAATGGTCCAGTATTGCTGATCATGACTTGACCGCAGAACATGTTCAATCCACTCTCAAATCTATCAAGGACGACTTGTGGGTTGTTGCCGCTTGCGTTGATCGAATACTCGATGATGTAACAACACAACGCGACCTGCTGGATCTTGGACTTGAAAGGACGAAATCCGCTTTGGAGCGAGGCAAAAATGTCTACGCCTCCGCAGACGACCTTGCACACGCAGACGATTCTGGTGCCGAGAACGAAACACTGGTCTCGTACTTCCGTGATGAACCAGCAGACGCACAAATATGCTATATGCGCGCAGTACTCCTTGGACGACTTGACCGGCTGAATACCTTCGTGGAGCTGTGCAAAGAGGTTGGCGACCAGGATGAAGAGCTTGTTGATGGGGAATGGGAGGACGACCCATGGGGTGACAGCGATGGCGTAGAGAAAACAGAGGGCCTGCCTTCAGGAAAGCTTCCCTTGGCCCTATCCTCTTTCCTCGTGGATGATCTGCTTCATAGTGCGTGTGTTTTGGCGACGGAGCAACGGTTCTCCGCTGTTCGTGTCTTATTCGTTCATTGTGGATCTTACCTCTGGCCTCTTCGTTTCACGATTCTGGATAGCATTCCCGAGCATGTACACCCATCTCAATATCTGGAATTATTACCGGCATACGACGTATCTCACGACATTGAAAAGAGGTTCACCGCTAAGCCGTGGAGAGAAGAAGCCGACTGGTCAGAGCTCGTACCAGTGCAGCAAGCCTTAACAACCTCAGGCGTCGTTCACTTCGAAATTGGCCCTCATTATTCATTTGTACCGCCTTCCCACCCCGAACCACTCTCGTCGTCCGAATTAACTTCATGGTACGATAATCGTGTCGAGCATGTCTTGTCTTCTACAGGAATGGTGGATGTCGCTCTAGCCGTCATACAACACGGCGCGTCTCAGGGCCTGCCAGGTCTGGATGAGCTGGGAGAGGAGCTGAGCCTTTTGTCACGCCTTGTCTACGACTCGCGCGCAGCAGATGAAGACGAGACGGAGGATTGGACGCTTGATCGATGGAGAGCTATGGATCCTCCTGCTGTTGTTCGAGCTTACCTCGCCCATTCCACCTCCGACAACATTGTAATGGATATTCGACGACTCGTTATGCCATATCTATTTGTTTTGGAGGCTCGTGCGGAACGCTCAGGGCAGCCAGATCCATCTCTTGCTACCCGTCTTGTCAACGAGTTTATACTTTCTGCACCTCTCGACATTGTTGCGGCTATCTTCGAGGCATCAAAGCCAACGCTCTCTACATCCCAGCGCCTCATACGTGATGATGAAGACATGGCGAGGCTAGCCCTTGCCTGTCTGTACGGTAGCGACAGCGTCAACGAGTGGCCAGCCATGAGCCAGATCTTTGAATGCTTGCCAGCATGGGACGTGAGTCCGACCGGGGAAGATCAAGCAGACGAGGCAGACACGACTGTCACTTCCTTAGGGGCTTTTGTTGCACCAACAACCACGCGCCCACGCTGTACACCAGCGGACCTTCTCGTGTTTTTCAAACCTCTTCCCACAGTGTCGCTCTCTCGTGCCCTTGATATTCTGGACGTACATCTAGAATGCGGCGAGATTTTGTCACGATGGAGTGTTCCCACTCCGCTACGATGGTTCTTGCAGAGTGCCAACGATGAAGCACAGCAGCGAGCGTGGGCTACTCGGATGGCCCGGCGTGCTGGTGGGTCCGAAGACGAACTGGATACCCAAGGCGACTGGGAATGGTTGCTGGAAGATATGATCAAGCTATCAGGCACTAACGACGCAGGGCTCAGAAATGCGTTTGGCCTGTTATCCAAGACTGAGGTCCTTCGCATATTCTTCAGTGGTTTACTTAGCACTGGGAGTGAGTCCGATCCTTCTATCTATACGATATATGCTTATCTGATCGACCCTGTCCTAGAATTCGAGATCGCGAAGGTGCTATTGCGGTCTAGGAAGAGCTCACTATCATTAGAAGATGAGGTCATCGAGGAGGTCTGTCTGGCTTGTTCTCGAGAGTTCTACGACAATTCGACTTCTGGAAATTATCGATTCGGGGATATGAAGCTGGCGTACGATTGGTAAGGAGCATATCGGGCTCTATCGAGTTCGTTGTTAACTTGGCCTTTTGTATAGTCTGTCGGTCCCGGCACGGTCAGACAAGATCATACGTGAACAGGAGTTTATTGAAGCGACCTCTCGCATTGCTTCGTTCAATGTCATGTCTCGTCCTGGGATCCCTATCTCCCCGATCGAGGTACGACTCACCAAAGACCGCCTCTCTTTGGTGTCCCGTGTTCTTTCCAGCAACAGCGACGCGTATAAATATACCGAAGTTATTCTTGATCTCGTCCACAAACTTGGCTTCCGGGACGATATCACCGCGGAGGTGAAGGCTCTCGCTATGATCGCAGATACTGCCCTTCAGGCAGAAGATTTTACCCGGGCATACGAGACAAGCGAAGCAATGGTGAAGACGGTGCTCAAGATCAGGGCAGTGATCGACAGCTCTGACGACCCCCAAGTCCAGGAGGCGAGCGAAGTGTGCTGGGTAGCGTGTTTCCAGCTCGGCCGGCAGCCCGAGTTCCCAGACGTACAGAAAAAGCTCGCCCTCCTCGCACGCGCCATCGAATTATGCCCTGCGTCCAAAATCGTTGACATACTGGCCGCATGGCGCCTCGTCGAGTCAGAAGACCTCGAAGTGCGCAAAGAGCGCATCGCATCGCGGCGCGCCGAGGCGATCGAATCTGGTGACGGGGGCCGAAAGAGAAAACGGAGCGCCCCCTCGGCGGGTGCGATGCCCTCCTCGCTCGCCACACGGTTCCAGAACCTCCACATGCCGGACCTCCACATTCCGTCGCCGCCGCTGGTCAGCACCCCAGACGCGGCCGCACTCTCGAACACGTTTAGCCGCGTCGCGGCCAATTTCCCATCTTTCGCGGTGGGCGGCCGCCCGCTATCCGTCGGCTCTCATGAAACAGGAAGATCCGGGCGGAACGAGCACGAGGATGTGTCCGCACAGGCTAGTCGGGTGCTTCAGAAGGGTATCGGATGGTTGCTCGGCGCCGACGAGGGTGAGGAGTGATCGCGGATTTTGAAACAGTCTCAATGTCATTTTTTACATATTGCCTACCTGGACCCTTCTACGTTCTGGAATTGGTCATGCAGATAGGCCTATATGTACATGCCGATTTTGTCTGGCCTCAGCCATGTGCCATGGTTCAAAATTGGATGGACTCCGCGCTGCGGAAGGAGCGGATGCAGCTTGTCTTTGGCTTCTTCCGGCCAGATTCAAAGCGTTAGGCCCAAACTCCGAACATAATGAGTTGGTCGGAGCATTGAATTTGAGATCCAGACAGCGTTTGACTGGGTAGTGAGGAGGGGATAACAAGCGGAGGAACCGGCATCTACTGGCACGCCGCCAGAATATTCCAGCACCGACCTATTTTGTTAAGCTTGTTCTGTTCGGTCGAGGCCCATCGTTATGAACCTAGCTGTCAATTGCTCTCAATTCCGTGTCCACTTTGTTAGGATCGGCGTGCTGGATTGTTCTGCAAATCGCAGGCGCAGAAGCAATCGCCAGAACGCCGAAACAGGAGTAGGTGGGTTGCGTCAAGAGTTGGACACAGATGACAAGGACGAACAGAGATCAAATCAAAACAAATCGAGATCAAGGGAATGGAAATGACAACGCGAACTACTACAGTGTCCGGACACGCGCAGGACAAGTGAGCGAGAGAGGGGATGGTGTGGACATATAGACGGTATCAACGAGCGGGAAACGATATCCTTTATGCGCAAAATCTAGTGTAGACAGACATGTACGGGAGCACCAAAAAGGGCGAAAGGAGCGTGTAGGGCGATAGACAGATCAAAACCGGATGATCATAGCGTACATATTATAGAAAGGAATAGGACGAGGGAATTATTGGCCTGCGATCGCATCCAAAAAGGTCTACTGAGACAAGAGCGAACGACGCCGCTCTCCCTGAAAAGGGAGATAAATAATAGAATAGAAAAAAATACCTGATAAATCAAAGAGACAGAAATCCACAGCGAGGAGGAAAAGAGTGGAACAACACGTTCAACCTCGCGTGCCAAACCGCGTGCCCACCCCGGTTCTCGCCCGCGGTCGGTTGACCACACTAGGACGAGAATCGAACGTTTCTCCTGAACGTCCTAGGCCGCGCCCACACTTATCGCACGGCTCGCCCTCGGCCTCTTTGGCGCGCAGCTCTTCCACCTCAGAGCGCAGATCGCGCACCCGGCCTTCTAGTTCCCAGACCTGTCGTTGCCATGCTTTTCGAGACGTCGCAATCTGGTCCTGCAGCGACTGGATGATTGCTGACGCATCCCTCTGTGTGACAATTTGGGGCGGTGCACCCTTACCGTCGGATGAACGTAGAGGAAAGTCTGGGCTGAGCGGGGAAAACCCGCTGGTCGATGTGGATGTGTCCAGCTCCGGCTCTGTGTCGATACCCAAATCGCTCTCGACCAGGTGTTGGGCAAAGTGAGCGCTGAATATAGTAGAAACGGGTCGGAGGCTGAGACTGGGAAATTCAGTTGTGGAGGGTGGAGCGCTGGCGGGTACAAAACCTGTCCTCTCGCTGTGGTCAGGGCGCAGGGTGGATCTGCTGCGGTTGTCCGTCTGCGTCGACATAGGGCTAGAGGGCACACGCAAAGAGGTCTCTGACGGAGGAATGATGGACAATGCAGGCATGTTGCGCCGAACTTTTGTCGAGAGTGGCTGTTCTTCGTCACCCTTAGAAACGTCGGATATCACCCTTTCAAAGTACGAGCCTCCACTATGCGACAGCAGCGAGGGTGATAGGGCAGGCACCGGTACGCGCGATGTGGTGGGCTTGGGGGTTTTGACAAGTGGGCCTGACGAGATAGAAGTATCTGGAAGCGACGGTACGGGAGGTGGCGAATACTCCTTTTCTTTTTCCTTCTCCTTTCCGTTGAACAACCGCATGAAGCCACTTCTCTTGTGCTTCAGTCGAGGCGGTGCACCACCAGTGGTTGGGCGGACCTCCGGCTCCGCCCTAGGCAAGCTCGGCGGCGAGCTTCCCGTAAGAGATTGCATATTTTGCAATGCAATTTTCCCTTTAGATCCCGCACTCGTAGAACGAGCTCGCACCCTATGACCGGTGGTAGGCCCACTAGGACTGTGTCGTGATGGCGGCTCCGTCTCCAGAAAGGGCGCTCTGTTGGCACTAAGGGTCGCGTTCACGGTCACGCTGCGTGCACGTTCTCTCGCCTGTGCCTGAGCTTCTTCTAGCGAAATCAGCGTAAATGTGGGCGACGCTGGAAGATCAGCCCAAGTAGGGAGTTGGTTCATGCTGGCAGGCGGAGGTAGTCTCGTTTCTCTTCTTCTCGATTTGGCGCTTGCGTCGCTTGGGGTAGTGCGCAAGGCAGTCTCAACAGGGATGGGGCCTGAGATGGTCCTCCCGTGGAGACTCGCAACTAATTGTTTTGACGAGACATCAGTACTCCCGTTTCCAACAGATGAGGACGAGGAATCCGGGGTCATTGTTACAGTGATCACTGATGCCGATGGGAAAGGCGATGAGCTCCTCGTGGTGTTGGTATCAGGCAAAGTTGCAGCAGAATCAACTGATGGGATGTCCTGAAACTGAGTGCGAGTAGGGGGTGTATAGGCTGATTCCCGATCATATACCAGGTCTGGGTTGGCATATGGGTGCCGGGTGAAAGATTGCGGAGAATTCGGCCGGGACGATGTACGGGTATCTGTGCGGGAGAGATAGTTGGAAAACACAGAGTGTGCAGGCGACGACGCGCGTGGAATAGGAGAAGCGTTATCTGAAAGAGTGTTGGTGGGAGGACTTGAAGCGGGAGGCTGCAAGGTTTTCACAGAGTTGGATATCGTCCTTGTGCGGACTCGTGGAATGGAAAATTTGTTCCGCAAATGGCCCTGACCGGCAAAAGAAGGGGCAACAGCTAACGACGTTGACGACATAGATGCTTGAGCTAAGGCGCTATTTGCGTAGAACAAGTCAGCAGACCGTCATTGATAAAAATACAGCGGTCTGTTTGTGTAGCGTCGACGGAGGACTCACTGCAATGCACTATGATGGGGCTGCGCATGAGACGATGTGGTCTCGAAAGAGCTCTTGTCCTTGTCGCTAGAGCGGGAAGAATCGGCGCTCGGTCGTGTAGCGCTGCTGCCTCTAGCCGTGGAGGAGCCGATGCCGAAGCCTTTCATGAAGCCCTCACCCTTTGTACGAATGCGTCCGCGCTTCGAGATGAACGAACGAGCGTCGTCGTCGGGTTCATCTTGCTCCTGGATTGGGTCTTCCTCTGTCTCCCATGGGGCGGGGGAGTGGAATTTCATCTTGGGGCCGAGCATGCTCATGCGGGGGATAGGCTCCGTGTCGTCGTCGAGGTAGGGTGGGGAGCGGTCGTCATCATATAGAGGGGAGGCCGGACGAGAGTCCGTGGAATCGGCGTCGAGGTCCAAGGTACTGGCGGAGGGGTCGTCGAGCCGTTGGCGATCGCGCCCGGGAGTGCGGGGTCCGTGAGCCATGAGAGAACGGTAGTGGGCGGGGATGGCAAAATCGAACGCGTCGGCGTTGGCCTCAAGCTCAGCTCTATCCACGGGGTGAGGGGAGAAGTAGGGGTGGGAGTAGACAGAGGGGGAGTCGGACAAGTCTGTCAAGGACGGGAACCGGCGGTGGTGCATATCGGAACGAGCAGCACGCTGGTCGAGGAGGTGTCGTAGATGGTCATCTTGAGGAGACTTTGGAGACTGTACAGACCTCAACATCGCCCGCAACGACGACGGGGAAGAGGGGGCGGGAAGGGAGCGGGAGGAGGAGAGAGAGACGGTGAGCGAGTGGTGGCTGCTAGTAGGCCGGTAATGAACCAAGTTACTAGCGCAGACACTGATAACAAATAGCCCCAAATAGCCTGCTCTGTTCCTGCAACCCAAACTCCGATCGTCCTCACTCCCGGCCGCCCTCCTGATGTCCCTCACACAACCCACCCCGTCTGCCCCGCCCGTCGTCGCCCTCGCCTCCACCGCGCACGGCAGGCTCTCCAGAAAACCCTGGAAATCTCAAAAATCAGCTACTGTGTATGTCCGACCCGCCCCCGGTCATCTCCGTCCGTCTTACCCATACTTGCTTCTAGCCGGTCGCACCTCCAGGAAGCTGTCAAAACAAAAAAATGGGACGACAGGATGCAGAAAACAAAGAAGGCTCAGGCCATCAAAATGCTCCACGACGAGCTCAAGGAAGAGAAGCAGGCTGAATGGACCCGGTCAGATCTCCTCCTCGCTCCTTCAGCTGCATCTCGCTGACAGCCTTCCAGGAAACGCGAGGTCACGCTCGAGAGAAGGAAGGCAGCGGAAGAGCGTCAAAGAGCCGAGGAAACCAAGGCAAAAGTCAGCCATTCATGTTACTTCTTGCTTCCAGTCGCTAATCTACCATCGTAACCAGCTCGGTGCACGCAAAGCTGCCAGGCTACGGCGCAAAGCCGGTCGCTCGAAGAAAATAAACCAATGATTCTTCCGTCGCTCTGATTGCAGATCATGCATCCGCCTCGGTATCCGCTTCTCTATGTCTCGAGCTTGAATGGTGGGTAACCTCCTGTCTTCCGTCGCACTTCATCATTTCCTTGAGAAGTTCATTCATCACGGCTGAATACGCTTTCTGCCAATCGCATGCAAAAGGCCTTGACTTGGCCTTCCAGTCTTGTCGCTCCAGTCTTGTATCACATCGGCATGGCAAGAAAAAAAATAAGTTACCATGGCTTGGCTGATTTCTTGTCAACGATATATCGATGTCTATTTATAATTTCCGTATCTTTTCATCAACTTCTTCCACGATTGATGATGATTCTCAATTGAATGCATCTCGTCTGCACAGCCATCTGAACTGCTGAAGCGCTAAAGATCGTTCGTTATCCAGTGTCAAACGCTGAGGCTGGGTGGATGATCTGATCATGTCCGTGTTTGTGCATCTCTGTGCATTTCCTGCAAAGATCCGCCACCCTGTTCACTTCTCTTGACGACGATGACTGGAAAACAGCCTCACTGGCACTCAATAACAATAATAGAGCACAGGGGTAGTAAGAACGTGCTGAATAGGGTATAGTCGCGAAAGGCTCTGAATCGTCGAACTTCTCGAAGTCGGGTAAGTGTTTCACAACTCCCAGCCCGCTTCGCCTTCCCCATCCTTCACGAAGGGCTTATCCAGCCCAGCCACAACACTCTCGCATAATGGACAAGTGCCTGCCAGGATCTCCTCCAGTTCTGCTCTCAATCTTTCCGCCCTCTTCCCACCGTCTTTCTCTGCCACTCCGCCTCTCTTCCCCCCTCCGCTTCCAATGCCAGGAATCCATCCCGCTGGTGCCGTCACCACAGACGCGAGCGCGTCGGGCACAATCAAGTCACGCAGGCGGTCTCCGGCGGAGAGCAGGTTCCGTCCGAGCCCACGCGTGCCGTTCTGTATCGGGGCAGCGAAATTAGAAGAGAGCAACGTGCGCTGCGTCACAGGGGGCTGCCGCGCCCCGGCGGCGACGCCAGCAGAACCTGTCAAGGGTGTGATGTTTGAGCGATTTGCTGTTCCGTTACTTGTCATCAGTTCGTTCTGAAGCGCGAGGATGCGCCGAAGGGCGTGCGCGGGAAGATACTCCTTCGTCTGTGATGGCACCAATCGAAGTTTATGTCAGATGACTGAGTTGGAAGTTCCCGAGGGAACTTCGTGAGTGACAATGGAAAGAAAATGTACGCACTAGTCCAATAAGGCAGTCTGCGTGGAAAGTGTGTTGACAAGGGAACACGTAGAACTGCCTCGTCAACAATGGGTATGAGCAAACAGAGCATTTCTCGCCGGTGTCGATCGTAATGAAGCGGTTCCTGAGCTCGGAAATGTATTCTTTGATGGACTCGGCATTGCGTGTTGCATCATCCATCTCACTCTTCAGGCTGTCGATCTGTGCCGCATAGCCCTCCAGTGCGTTCGCGATTTCGTCTTTGAAGTCGTCGATGACCACGAAATCTGGGAAGAAGGGCAAGATATCCTCGATCTTGAGCAGCTCCGTGTTTTCCAGGAAACGCATCGCCCTTGAAGTGGAAGGTATATATTAATTCAACCCATGACCATAAGCGAGACGGACATACATTTTGATATCCTTTTTGTCCTGCACCACAAACTTTGCGATCTTCAACCACAGCTTTTTCCGCAACTGCTGATCTTCCTCTGGCTTATCTGCGTTCATCATCGCCAGCTCTAGATCACCTTTCTCCAACGCGAGATCGACACTGGACTCCCAGAGCCCCATTTGGGAGTATATGTGCACGCAGGGTTGTATTCGGTTGGCCTCGACACACAGGCGTAATGCATAGTCCAGGTCATAGTAGGGCTTACCCACTAAAGGATCCACTGGTGCCGTAGATAGGTAGCGAAGTAAGGGACCGTCGTCTTGAGGGGCGTACGGAGAGGCGTAGAACGTTATCAACAAGTTGTGAATTGTCGGAGAAGTATTTTGTTGCTCGAATATGACGTGATTGAGGAAACGAACAGCTTGGTTGGGCAAGAGTGGGTCCCGTGGCGCATGCTGGAGCTGTAGCAGTGCAGGTACGAGTCGAAGAGGATCTAATGCGGACTGTCGCAGCCATGCATCGACAGTCTCTTTGGGTGCATGCCACATAAGCACTGGCCCGAATCGATAGTAGAGGTCCACAGATGACTGCTGGCTGATCACCTCGATTGCCTTCGTCCACTCTTCCTCGAGAATCCAGTGCTCCGCCACGCGTTCGTAGTCGCCAATCAGTGTAGCATAGAAGAGGTACATATCGGTGCGGCCATGGCCTCGGGTCAGTTCGTAAACGGTGCTAGATTCTAAATTGTCCTGAGTGGACCGTGAATATACAAGAGTGGATAAATCAGATTGTTCGGGAGCCTACTTTGTAAGTGTGAAGGAGTTGCCGTAGATCTTCTTCGAGGATAGTTCGTTCTGTCCTCACATTCTCTACATCATACGATCCAGATGACGATGCCGCGAGATCGTCGAGCTCGTTGCATTTACTCAAATAAAATTCGGTAAGCCAAGTGGCTAACATCATCCGCTGTGTGAGGTCCTGCATCTAAGGTTAAGGATCGCTCACCGCTCGATGCATGCAAATACAAGACAAACCGATTTACGGGTGCGCTCTAATCGCGAGACCAGATATGACCGGAGTGCGTCGCGTTCGTCAACATCGAGGAATTTGAGCGTCACCTCTTCAAACGTAACAGAACATTGCGCATAGGACTGGGCAGCTTGGAAATAATGTCCCTCCCTGAAGAACGCATTGGCCTGTGCAGAGAGTATGTGGTCTCGCTGGGAGGCCGTCTGCAGGATAGCGAGTGTACATCAACAAGTGGGTTGTCAATGAGTGTGCTGAATGCGTGCCTTTGCATGCTTAAGTGCTGCGTCAAACTTTTCCCTCTCAAGATATACCTTCCAAATATCACGATCTTCGTTTTTGACCAGCAGCTCAAACAGCGATTGGTCAGTGTATACCCAGAAGGTCTTCCGTACTGAATCTGCCGTCAGCCCGCGCACTTGCTCACCAGGTTTCTTGAAAAGGGGTCATGATGAGTTGGCTACTGCATGCTCGAGTAACAGCATCTTACTCACAAGGGGTAATATTTCCTCGTATGCGAGCTTCTCATCCAATATGCATATACCTGCTATTCGGTCGGAGTACAGCAACACAAAATGGAACTCTGTGAGGGCTATTGACGTTGGTGGATCCAATAAGGGCGCATCTCCAAGGGAGCCGCTGGGTGAGTTCGTGAATGTTGGATAATGGAATAGCTGTGTGTTATCAATAAAATCGTCCGAGGTTGACTCAAAATTCAGGTTGCCATGGTAGATACCAGGACCTAGGGGTCGCCTCCCCATTGAGTGGAAATTAGATTTTGAAAGAGACGATCTCACCTGTCATCCATGCCATTTCCTTGGGGAGAGATTGAGCTTGATCAGCATTCGGCGTCCAGTAGTGCAGCTCAGAATGTTGAAGATTCCCAGGCAATTCCAAAATCTCTTCGAAGTATAAGTCATGACATTTGAGCAAAAGGATATACATGAAAGCGTACTTGGAGCCGTATCCCGATAGCTTGCAAACAGTCCATTGAAGACTCGACCGCCATCGTCCGAGCGTCGGTCCAGAGAACCAACAAATTGATATATTCTCGACTGCGTGGTGACGACGACAAGTGCCTTTTTGGGGTCAATCGGAGAGAGGAAGTCGAATTTGATACCCGTGACAGGGTGCCGTTCTGGGAGTGTGAACACGGCTTGAATGTATCGATCTTGAGACTTGAAGAAGTCCTCCTCGGCATCCAACAAGGCTTCATAGATTGTTCCATTCCTAGCGCCTATGAGCATCTCGCGTGTAGATGTCAAGTGAGAGGAGGATAGCAAAGCAGCTCTGTTCCACGCGATGCTTTCAATCACCATCTTGAACGTCTTCAGCGGTTTTGGCTTCTTTGAACCTTTGAACAAATACCAATTCTCTCCTTGTTGAGAGGCGATGATAAGGTGCTTGCCAGATGGATCGAGGAATAATTTGTGGATCGTCATCTCTGTGGGCTTGCGCGGGATCTGAATCTTCACAACATGCTCTTCATGTGCGAGTTCGATTAGGACAATCATATTCGAGGACAGACCCATAGCAAGCATGTCGGAGGAGACGACAAGAGAGACTAAGGGGGCAGGGAGCGCATATTGAACACGGCCGAGATCGAAAACGGGAGCGAGAGGAGAAGTCGGGTCTGCATAATGGCTTTCCTCCTTCACTTGCTCGTCAAAGAGAAGTGGGATGGAAGGGGTGTTTCAAACGTACCAGGTTAATATCAGACGCCCTGGCATCATCCTCGCTGTAAGGTGATGGTTCAAAACCTTCATACTGTAGATGCGGAAGTGCCTGTGTGCCATGGACTAGGCCACCTGCCGGCGCTGTCGCATGCTGAACATCTGCACTGCAGTTTCAAAACCCTGCTTGCCTGATTCAAGTTCAAAAGGTCAAGATACTCACAGTCATCGAACATTAGAGAGAGGTAAGATATGGATGACCGCTCTCAGTTCACGACAGCCTTGCCGCTTGCGCGAGCGCTCAAGCTCGAGTAATGGCACGTGGTAGACGTAACAGCTATATTACGTACGGTTATCTACTATCCCTGGACCACAGTTGAACAGGGTTTAGGCATTTTAGCCGCCTAGCTCCCACA
This sequence comes from Heterobasidion irregulare TC 32-1, assembly GCF_000320585.1. Classification (NCBI taxonomy): domain Eukaryota; kingdom Fungi; phylum Basidiomycota; class Agaricomycetes; order Russulales; family Bondarzewiaceae; genus Heterobasidion; species Heterobasidion irregulare. The sequence goes on along the minus strand of NW_009258197.1, from coordinate 2,314,070 downwards.
ACCTCTCTAACTACTATAGAATTTATTTCCATACCTGAAAAAATGTCTATATTTCACTATGTTGATTCTCTTGTAATTATTGAGCGAGAGGAAAGATTGTCGGGCAGTGACCGAGGAGGGAGACTCGAAAAACGGCGTAGACCCCAGAATTGAACTATTAATCTGAGCACTCAGTCACACTTAGTCACGCGTGCCGATTAGAAGTCCGACGGCTTGCAGGTCATGCCCAGTCAAAAAATTGGTATTTTGTCATATATCCGTCATAAAGGCAGTGCAGAAGTCGTGTAGAAGTCGTGTCCAATTTTGGCAGTTTATGACTTGTGCATGACTTTTCGCGCCACTTTCCTGACGGATACATGACAAAAGACCATTTTTTGACTGAGCTTGACTTTCGCTTGAATTCCGTTTTTACTGAGAGTCACCTCTCCGAAGGCCGAAGTCACTCCGCCCACCCTCTTTCGAGTCTCTTTCGTCAAGGTTTTATTTTGAGCATAAGCTCTCTACTGACCACCCCCGAATTTTTTTCACAGGATGTGCGCTTATATATATCTCCCAATTTATTTTCAATATGATGTTCAGAGTGGGGGATCTTTGGGATCTGGACTCTCAGATGCGGCAGAGAGCCATACTTCCCTTTATTTTCTCTCTCCTGCTCCACGCGCTTTTTTTACAAGTCTCAAAGAATACACAGTCATTTTAAACACATATATAAACCTCCCCAAATATTTATAAGACAGCCACTCTAGTGTAAAAGAAGATATAGCGGCTGTTCACTACTGGTCCACTGTTCAACTGTGGTCCAGGGATAGTATGTTTCATGTCTCGGGTCCTGTCCGTTCAAACGTTTACACCACTCTCTGAATCCTATGAAGGTCAGCACAAGACTTTTAAAGCGATGCTGTACAACCCACAAACTAATATTCAATACGCTGTAGACAAGGGAAACCAACTGTATAGATTTACAAATTGACGCGGGTCAACAAGAGAACGAAGAGTAGGTAGAAGATCTGTCTTGCACCAAAGGGGAAGAGGGAATGAAGAACAGATTGGGCAAACGTATAACACTCACAACGAACCACAGGAGCGACGGCCCAATAAATACAGATAACTCGAAAAGTATACAACAAGGAAACAAAACAAAACGTACCAAAGAAAGTGATAGAGAGATGATGGCATATGCAAGAGACGAGAAAGGAGAGACCAGTAACAGGAGATATACATAGGAGTGCAAGAATAAAGGCCACCTGCTGCCCAGGGTGCTTCGACAGGATGTGGGGAAATGCGGGAGAGGAGCAGGTCACCAATAGAGATACACAACAAAGCGAGATAGCGACAATGATAGCAATGACAATGAGAGGGGCGGGCGAGAAATGCGGCTACATGACCAGGGGAAGGAGATCGTATGGAGGGCAGGAACGAAATTACTCGATCTCGCCGATGGTTCTCCTCCTCTTCTTCAATGGACGTGCGTCGATAAATTCTGCATCGTCTCGACAGATGATTGATAACGGAGAGCGATATTCTTTCGATAAGGTGCGCCGTTCTTTCGAGATAGGTGAAGACAACAACGAGTTGTCTGGCTCGTCTTCATCCTCTTGGTCTTCAACGCTACCTCTCAATAAAAAGGCTTCCATAAGCCCAGCAGTGCTCTTTCCGTTGAACATCTTACTGCTACTGCCGCTGGGGGTTTCGAGGGTAGAGATATACTTCCCAGTCCGAACGACAGGACTGTCTTCCGGGCTGGACATGGGTGGGCTGGCAGAGTCGTCTCCATTACCATCCTTCCGAAAATCGAGAGCACCATCATACAAGTTCATGAAAGGATCTTCGCCAAGCCCGATAGCGAAGTCAAGAAGGGGATTGCCGCGACGAGGTCTCATGGGGGAAGAGCCCAAGGCCGAATTACTAAAGGATAGATCTAAAGAAGACTTCGCGAGCCTCGTGGGGCGATCATCAGGGCCTCGTCCAAGTGGGGATTCATCACTTTGGCGGAAACGTTTGAATCCGGGACGATCTGTTATCGGCGCAGGTAAAGAGCCAGTCAAGAAGAGCCTTCTAGGAGTGGGTTTCACCGCACTCTTCATCAAGCCCAATCCAAGGCACCTGTCATCGAACATAGCATCTACCCCTGAATCTTTGCTTTTGCTGGCAGGGAATACACTGGGAGTATTGAAAACACTCGACTTGCCAGGCCTTGGATCGATGATGACTGGGCTGACTTCAATCCCAGACACAGAATTGAATGACACCCGTGCAGGGCTCATTTGACCACGGACGACCATACTCAGACTCATTTCCCGTGCGCTAGAGTGGAGAGGATGGCTCGGACTAGGAAAACGCCATGGTTGGTCTGAGGGAAGTCTGGGTGGAGAATGACGGAAAGAAGGGGTGACCAAAGGGTTGTATGGCGACTCCGGGATGACAGGCCGCTCCGGAGTAGGCGGCAGCGCCTGAGGTGCAGAGCTCAGAGTGAGTTCGGGGCCATCCGATTGTGGAGAGTCTGGAGGAGGAGTAGGGCTGGTACGGGAATGATACTTCGCAGGGGGACGAATGAGCTGAGGAGCGGGTGCTAAGACTGGAAATTCTCTTTGGGTTATGCGGGGCGTCGGTGGAACTGGAGTATCATCATCATCATCCACGGATTTGTTGTCATTTCCACAGTCGTAAAGAGCAGAGTTATAACTTTGTCCCGATATAGATCGATGAGAACGCAGCTTCGATCTTGATGTCGAGGGAGCATGGTAGCTCAAGGTTCGGTGCGTTATGCCAGTCGCGCTTTTGGAGCTGCGCGTTACGACGGAGACATTTTCTTTCTCGTGAGCCTCTTTGCTGTCTTCTGGAGAGCAATGAATCAATGAATGTCTTCTATTAGGAGAAATCAATTCACTCACTGCCTCCAATTTTACGAGCACGCTCTGAGTTGTCACGCCTGTTAGACATCGGAACCTTGTGTTTCTCAAAAACATGGCGCCTCCACATGCTTTTCGCATTGATGCCTGCGTAGGTCCGCCTACAAAAAGTGCAACGAAGGCGGGGCTCTTCACCTTCCGGCCAAGATTCGGATCCACGCTCCTTGAGGTCCTTTTTCTTGGCAGGGCACCAGCCTCTAGGAGGCTCGAGCTGTGATGGGTAAGGCATGATATTCGTGCCATTGGTAGCGATGAAATCATTTGGATCCAAAAACCAATCGGAATTGGCCGCCAAAAGAGCGTATGTTAGGCCTTGGGTATGCATATGAGCGTCTGGAAATTCTGTGAATGGTGGATGGATAAAGAGGGCATCGGGATCGCGAGGGGATGGATCCATAGGCGGTAAGGGATGGATTAGTGAATTATTGCGCGCTGGTGGCGGGGGCTTGGATTGAAGAGCTGTAGTCCCGCTGGGATTGTAAGGGCGAGGTTGAAATGAGACTGCAGCCGGGGTGAAGAATTGGAGATCTGCAGGAGAGGAGACGCGACGCTTTGAGGGATAGTGTGAGTTACTCTTTAGCTCGGACATGATGACGGAGCAGCGAGTCCGCCAGATAACATCAAAGAGCAGCAGAGAAAGCTGTACAGTACGCAGTAGATTCACTCTAAGACAGGTGCTGCAAGAAGAAACGGCTACAGGCGGAAGGGAAAAGGGCGGGAAGTGTACGCGGGGAGAGTGAAGGGTATCACAGGTGGCCAAGGCCCACAGGACTCAGAAAGCCCTAGCGCATTATTACGTAACACTTTCAGTCGGAGTTGGACGTGACCCGCGACGCGCCATCCACGTGATCGTTCCAACGCGTGTTTGAGATCCACGCCGTCATTGCCAGGACCCATTTCCCTTGTCAAATTTATTCTGCAGTCACAATTTGACCCTTAATTTGACTACAACCAAGGATTTCATCTCTGTTAGCACTTTCCAAGTTATCAAAGTTCAGGCCAAAACAATGAATGTCAATTCGTAGACAATCGAGAGAGCCCGAGATCAACTTCGCTGGTCTAGGTTGACTCAAAATCTGCAGAACATGTCAGAAGATGAAGCTTGCGGAAGTACCTGTCTCCAAAAAAAACCTTGGTCGCAGGCTACACACAAAACCATCGTCTTCAGTGTAAGGTTAGCCACAGAGACTAGGCCGAACCATGTTTCTTTCTCCCTCCGCAACTGGACAAAAGTACCACAGAGTGCCGGGCCGTTCATAGATTCCGTTCTAGGCTTCATCAGGTTGCCTAGATGAGATATCAACTCAATCGCGACACGCTAGATAGTCTACGAGAGGTCTTATATCCTCTGTCGTGGATTGTCTAGCTCACCTGGACCGCTGACTCGACGGCGATGAGAAAGAAAAAGTGCACTGGCCGAGGTCTACGGAAACATCTATAGAATATCGAGTCGGCATAGATGCTTCGACGCAATTCAAAGCTTGTGAACCGAAGATACATTTTCCGAGCTTGCCGCTTCTACCGCTGACTTTATTCGAGATGGCATTCGAGTAAAGGAGCGGCCGTACCTCGGCAGCATTTTGGATACCGTTCTGGTCTAGAGATGCATCCAGATGTCCAACGATCGTAATGAGAGGTGGTTAGCAAAACTGGTAGTACAAGCAATACAATCCATTGTGTATGGGTAGATTCAGCCCATGGCTGTCGGATGGAATCTCTTAGAGAGCGAGAGAGAGGTATCTGGTCAGCATACCGGCATGAGTACCTTGACTTGGCTTCGATGACTATGAACATGCACCCTGCTATCATCACTGCCCCACCAAGAGGCGTGATAGGACCCAAAAATTTGAAGCTGTGTGCCAAGCAAAGTGATTATCAGGATTCAGATACAACAGTCGATCACAAAGACCGTTACGTGCCGATCGCGTGCCAGGATGAGAGCCATGATTGAACTTGAAAAGATGAATCCACCGACTGCAATAGCAGGGCCTGCAAACCTGTGAATAGCGAAGCGAGGGTGATTTGAAACCAAAAGCAGGCCAAGTCCGTTGAAGATCTGCGACATTGATACCATAAATGATCACTGACGAGCGTTAACACGCCCTCAACGAGTATGCTTAGTCTACTGCTTACCGTGTAGTGTGCAGCAGTCGTCCATGCTGACACTTTTTCATGGGTAATTCCCGGTCTCGCTTTTAGCCCGTGCGATCCAAACGCGCCGGCAATCATGCCAACAGCGACTAGCAGTCATATAGACCCAAAACCTTCATTACTTTCATGATACAAACTCACCAAAAAGCGCGCCAGTTCGCCATAGCAGACTACCATTGGGAAATCTGCTGAGACCAAGGCGAGGTGCGAGGAGTGGCGTGGTGGAACGAGAGCCTGACATGTTGAAAGGTTCGATGTGGTTTGTAGACGACTGAGACGCGCGGGAGCGTGCGGGTAGCCTGGGTAAGTGGCTCGGGTGGAGTCGGACCTGGTTAAGTAACAGTCCCTCAAGATCTCGAGATCCAAGGTCTAGAATTGATGTCCTAATCGGGAACGATATTTCTAAAAAATCTCCTCGAGCAAGACCAACGGCAACATACCCCATACTACTTCCTAATCCTCCACTTGCTTCCATTTACTCGACCCTAATTCTCCCAAGTTCGATTAAATCGGTCTCGATTATCGCAACTGAATCATGGGAAAGGCTCAGAAGAAAACGGGGAAGGGGCGCCTGGACAAGTACTATAAGCTTGCAAAGTGAGGACTTCATACCTGCAGCAAAGCTCTGTCCGTTGAAACCTTCACTCAGAGAGCAAGGATACCGCGCCCGTTCAGCATTCAAATTGATACAGCTGAACAAAAAGTATAACTTCCTAGAATCTGCCCGATGCTGCATAGATTTATGTGCAGCGCCTGGAGGGTGGCTGCAGGTAGCGAGTAAATATATGCCTGTGAACAGCGTAATCGTCGGTGAGTGTGTGTCATGTTTTCATAATGGGGACGTTTCAAATCCTCCCCTCAGGCGTCGACTTGGTGTCCATAAAACCTATACCACGAGTGGCTACCTTCGCTGCAGATATCACCACTTCCCGTTGTCGAAACCTCCTTCATGATGAGCTGAAGGATTGGAAGGCTGACGTTGTCCTCCATGATGGTGCTCCTAATGTCGGTACTGCTTGGGTGCAGGACGCATACAGCCAGTCAGAACTCGTGCTCATGAGTTTGAAATTGGCTGTTGAGTTCCTCATCAAAGGAGGAACCTTCGTTACAAAAGTTTTCCGGAGTGTGGATTACAACAATTTGATCTGGGTGTTCAATCAACTTTTCGGAAAAGTTGAGGCAACGAAACCGCCGTCATCACGGTACGTTTTTGATTGACGCATTTCCTTCTCGCTTTGAGGCTTACTGGATTGTGGATAGTAATGTTTCCGCTGAGATCTTCGTTGTGTGCCGTGACTTCCTTGCACCCAAGCATATCGACCCCAAATTTCTCGATCCGAAGCATGTTTTCAAAGATCTTGCTGCCTCAGATCCTGCAGGCGACAAGGGATCCTCAGCAAACAACATGCAAGCTAATGTTTTCCATCCGGAGAAAAAACGTCGAAAGCGGGATGGTTATGCTGATGGAGATTACACCCTTTTCACAAAAGTGGGCATTGCGGAATTTGTAAAATCGGTAGACCCGATTGCCGTCCTTGGCTCAGCGAATAGGATCTATTTCGAAACGGAGGAGGAGAAAGAGTGAGCAGATATCTTTTGCCTGCCAACTATGTAGTTGAACTTACATCCTCTGTTAGATGGGCCGCTTTGGATATCACGACACCGGAGGTCAAGGCGAATCTTGACGATCTCAAAGTCCTTGGAAAAGGCGACTTCAAGGCACTGTTGAAATGGAGAACGGCACTTCGAGAGGAGGTATGCATCTTGTCCTACATTTCTCTGTAGGTCTTTCGTTTCTGACTCATTCAACTAGATTGGCTTGGAAGTCAAGACCAAGCACGCTGACGAGATCACTGAGACGGTCGAGATCACTGAGGTGGTTGATGAGGAAGAGGAAATTCAGAAAGAGGCACGCTTCTATCAATATTCAGATCATCATGTCCACTAAACGACGAAGTACAGCTTGAACGACTCCATGCCAAAGCAGCTGCACGAACAAAGCGCGACCGACGGAGAGCCAATGAAGCTAAACAGAAGACAATTCAACGCATGCAGTTGCAAATGGTCGCACCCATGGATATCGGTATGGAACAGACAGATGCGGCGTTGGGCATCGGGCAGGAGGATATATTTGATCTAGGCGATGCAGAGCGGGGCTTGAAGAAAGGCGGTGTCTTGAAGTTTGCTGTCCGTGGTGAGGAGGATAGTGAAAGCGAAGAGGAGGCAGAGATTGGCGAGAGCGACTACGAGGCATTGGATTCAGACGAGGAACGGGAGAAGAAGACCCGGTCATTGGAGGTAGATATGGATGGGCTGTACGATGCCTACCGAGAGAGGCTGGCGGAACGGGATTCCAAGTTCAAGGTGAAGGAGGCCAGGAGGAAGAACAAGGAGCGGGAGGAGTGGCATGGTATCAAGGAGGACGGAAGTGGAAGCGAGGACGAAGACAGCGAAGAGGGTGGCTGGGAGGAGGTGCAGCAAGCAAAAGGGAGGGACGATTCGTCGTCTTCTGACGAAGACAGTGATGAAGATGGCGATGAGCCAATGGACACCGTAGGGCAAAAACGCAGCAGGCCACGAGAAGCCGAAGAAAGAGAGAAGAAAAAGCCCCGGTTAGTCTCGAAGCTTGAAGACCCCAAAACCTCCGCTAGCGCAAGTCGTGCAACAGATCTCTGGTTCAGTCAAGATATCTTCAATGGACTGGATCCTCTGGATGACATCAAGGACGAAGAATCCGACGAGTCCGACTGCGATACTTCGGCGAAAGAGGAGGTGAACGATAAAATTTTCAAACTCGAATGTTCCCTAATCATATATCACAGATGTCTGCTGGTAATGACGACGACTTCGAGGTTGTTCCCCAAAACTCGGATACTGATACTGAAATGTGGGATGCAACCGAGGAGAACGAGGATGAAGTAAAACAGAAGCACATTCAAAGTAAGCTTTCAAGATCTTTTCTTTGCCTGGATCTGACAAAGCCCTTTTTCAGAGCACGGTTTACTTACCGCGGAGGCCATCACATTAGCCCAGCAACTCGTAAACCGTGAACGTACGAAGACATCCATGATCAATGACGGCTTCACACGTTACTCGCTCAACTCAAAAGATGATCTCCCCTCTTGGTTCTTGGACGATGAGTCTAAACACTATGTGACAAACATTCCCATCACCAAAGATGCTGTTAGAGCTCTGCGAGCGAAGCAACGAGCCCTTGACGCGAGACCGATCAAGAAGGTGGCGGAGGCGAAGGCGCGGAAAAAGTTCAAGGCGGCACAGAGGCTGGAAAAAGCCCTGAAGAAGGCTGAAGGCGTTACTCAGACAAGTGACATGTCAGAGCGCGAGAAGGCACAGCAGGTCGAGAAAGTGATGCGCAAAGGTTTATCGAAGGCCAAGCGGGAAAAGAAGGACATCAAGGTGGTGGTTGCGAAGGGCGTTCACAAAGGTGTTCAAGGAAGACCCAAGGGTGTCAAGGGACGCTATGCCATGGTCGACTCTAGGATGAAAAAAGAGGTATGTCATTCAGAGATTCATAACTCCCAGGCGCTGATCGTACTACAGGTTCGCGCCAAGAAACGAAAGGAAAAAGAGAACAAAAAGCGTAAACGTCCTTGAGTTGATCCCTTGGCTTTTCTATTCCTTGCATCTTGAAGTATGGCATGCTGGTGTGGAGATGGGTTATGGGATATTATATTCTCTTAGTCTACGTCGACGTGGTTCTCTTGGTCTACGATAACCTGGAGCCACCGTGGTTTAGCGAGGAAAACTCTTTCCGTTGCTCTGCGTCGTCAAAACATCGCAGTCACTGAGAAACGCGGTCCAACTCTTCTCGGACATATCGTCGCATGACAGCTACGAGAGCCTATCAGACTCAAGTGGGTGTAAGAAACTTTGGTACTCACTAAACAGACGGTTGATTTTTGACTGCTCTCAAGATCCAAAATGCTCTCTGTGAGGGCATGAATCTGTTTCGAGGTTGAATCTAAAGGGGAACTGAGCACTACTTCTTTGCTTTGGCGTACACTGGCACTAGTGTCCAATATATAATCAATCCCCTCGTAGTTCAGTGTCAGTGGAGGGTTAGGTTGCAAAACGTCGGGATCTGAAGAGTCCAAGCTACGGGCTAGTCAGCCGAAAGGAAACACGAAGAGTAGAAGATACGCACAAGGCATGAAGGTCGGCTAAATATGTTTGCAGCTCCACAGGCCCCTCGCCAGAAGTAAGCGTCTCAGCGTCTGTGACAGAGAAACGTATATCCATATGCCTATAATGCGAGATGTCAAAAATGACACATCGGAATATAGCTTTAACTAAGCATACCGATCGGGCATTAGCACGTCCACGTCTGTCTGCAAGCCCCTCCAACAGATTACGGCCCGAGAGTCCAGGACATCCTTCGCAGAACGATCATCTACACCCTCGCTAGAAAGCTGTGGATTCGATAGTGTCAACTCGAAATGAACTACTTTCATTCCTTTCCGCTCTACCGCTTCGATAGAGGAAGGTAGCGCATGATATACCAAACGATGCACGACCTTCTGCTGAGCAGGCAATGCCTCAAGAAAATGGGCAGGAAGACTAGAATATATACCGTCAATATTCCTACTTCCTCGCATACTTAAATCAACGAACCTCGGAATAAAGGAAGCGCGAGCACTACTGTCAGAAATCCATTTTAGCACTCTTTCGTAGGGGCCGCTACCCGGCAGCGGTGGAATTAGAGTCGCTCTCTGTCCCACTTCCGAGGATGTAAACAGCAAATGTCCTGGACTTTCAAACTTATGATCAATCGGGGCACCACTGAAGTAGATACCACCTACTGTGCAGTGATCAATCTCTGGGATTTTCCGACAGCTTCGGCAGGTAAACCGCCGAGGAGAATCTCCTTGAGATCCACTACGCGGCTATAAACTCGTCAACAGCAGATTATTAAACACAATGCTTGCAACATACTTTTGTGATGTCAAGAAGGAACCTCGTGCGCCGGCCATACCTCCGGTCATGTCCAGGTTCTCACTATGATCGAAACCCAGCCAATCACCTACCCGTCGCCATCTGAATGTGCCACTAGTATTGATCATCCATGGGAGAGCGCGCGGAGATAAATAAGGATAGAGCGAATAAGAAATCGGTGCAGATAATGTCGGGACGATTATTTCGTCGCCATCTCTGACGGGGCTGTATGAAAGCAGTACGTTGGAGATTAAAAGCTACGGATGGCCATAATCAATGTCTACAGGGGGTGAGATGATGTGATATAATTTACCTCGGTAGCTGCACGTATAGCCAGCCGTTTTGCACCGTTCAGACCTTGTACATCTTTTGCGCGTATTCGGATCTATACGAGGGTCGGCTTTCACGCGTGGATTGAATCGACTGCGAAAGGCTAGCTCACCTGGCCATTCGTTCCAATGTTTTCTACAAAGGCACCTGTTAGTCGCGATATCGTTTGCAATAAATCGTGGCGAATAGGGGTCTTGGTAAGGACCTCAAAAGTCTCCTCTATGACATTCTATGCCGTCGACAACATTATATGCTTGCATCGAGTCGCGAAAAGAGTATATACCTTCTTAATATTTTGAATGCGGTCTCGAACACCATTCAGAGCCTCTCGCACCCCTTCCACCTTCAAAGCCAACGGATTTTGCACAAGGGATACGTGCACATTGAATTGCGTGGATAATTGCAGGAGGTCACTTCCATCTAACTCACTTATTCATATGAATGAAAACTAGAACAAAGTCGACATGAACTTACCTTTGCCGATAATCAGAAATAGGTGACTCTGCTCTAGAGGAAAAGCTGAGAATATGATCAGATAAAATAAACCCTGCACAGATGATCTGCTCTCACATTGAGCCGTCATGACGGTTTTATCCCTGTGCTTCCGTTCCAGCTCCCTCAAGGATGGCCATTGCCATATTTGCTCTATGATTGCCTCTGCATATTCCACCTTGCGCCGTCGCGAATGGGTATACTTTCCAGAAAGGCCAAAATCAACAGCGAACTGACGTAACTGTTCGCTGCTGAACGACCGACACATAGAGTCCACCAGCGCACCATACGCTTCCGCATATTTGTTGGTGCCAGGACGCGGATGACCGGCAGGTCGAAGGCGTTCCAGATCTTTCAGGGATGGTTCCAGGCCTTGGTTTTGAAGGGCTAATAGGTATTGCTCTGTCTTGCTAGGTTCAAGCGGTACGCGCACCTTTGTTGGTGGTGCGGTTTTTTTGGACCGCCGTTTGCGCTTTGGCTTCTCAGTTTCGTCCGTAGGGGAATGCAAGACATCCGGTACAGAATCAAGCGATGATTCTGATGATTGTGCCAATGTTATATCCCTGTGAAATTTCGCAACGGATCCAGGTTCGTGGTTGACAGTGTGGATATGAGCCAAAGCAAGGCGCGCAGCATGAAGATGAGAACGAGATGAATGGAGACATGATGACCTCGATACAAAGATCTGGCGAAGGGGTAACATCCAGCAAGAAACCTCTGAACGGGACTCCAAGCTTCCGCCACCAAAATCCGGTGGTGAGTTCAATCAACTCAAGGAGTGCTCGAGCATAATTACAAAAGAGACCCCAACCCTAAATCATGTATCTCCTAACCCTACTCCTACTCGGGTATAACCCTGTGTGATAAGCAAGAAAATATAGAAAGTGGTTCAGGCGAGAAGATCACGTCGATTCAACATCTCCTTCCTGTGTCAACGATATTTCCCCGATCAGGTCCTTTTCTTTGTCCTCGCCTACTTCACCCACCCAGCCCTCCGCAGCCAAATACTCCATGAAACGGATGTCCTCGTCTGCAAGGTCGACACCTGTCATGTCGGGAACAAAAAAATAGGTCACCACAATTCCAATAACACCACAGATGGCCGCGATGATGAAAGTCCATCTTCAGAGAGTTGAATATTGCATCAGTCTCTTTACATATGTCTGAATCAGCAACACATGCGTACTTCTTTCCCAAGTTGTTCTGGATGGGTGTGAATGCTTGCGTTCCTACTGCCGCTCCAACCTTACCGATGGCGGCCGACAAGCCATAGCAAGTTCCTCTGCCAATTGCATCAGCTCATAAGTGCTGTCGCGTCCGAACATGACTACTTCACCTAATAGGTGTCGGATATGACCTGTTTCGTTAGTGAGTGGAACATCATACTTTTACGATCCGATGTCGACTTACTCTGCGCTCACGAGACCCAACATATCTCCAGGTCCCTAGTTTGCTATCAAGGCGCCGGTTTGCTGTGTAAGGTAACAAGACAGGCATACCAGGTTTCCGAATGATTGCATCAAACCATAGCTACGACGGAATCTTAGCAGGGACACCAAGCATTTGTAAAAAATCAACTTACAAAACAATAAATAGTGGAATAATCCTTGTGATTTTATCATATGCAAGACCTATGATCAACCCTGTACAGTGTTCAACAAATGTAATGAAGTCAATCGTGTCACGGAGATGGTTCTCACCTATGACAAGGTATCCTCCAAACCCCACCATCATCTGAGTTCGTCACCAAATCAGTCAGCCTGTTCTTTTTTTCGAAACATGGGAATGGGGACCCACCGTATTCCGACGACCAAGTGGATTACACAGCCAGGCTCCTACAAAAACGCCAGGCAGAGCAATCGCTCCGAGCAACAGCTGCCATTCAGCTGTCTCTTTGAGAGTGTTATTATGAGTCACACTCGATATTATGGTGCCTGAAAATACACCGTTCGGAAATGTTACCTTTGAGCATTTGCACGTCAGTCAGCCGATGATATAAAAGTAGACAAGGTGGAATCTCACAAAGTCGTATAGAAACCTGTTATTGTGTCCTTGATTTAGTGCATATGATGACAATTATTTCGAACATACGCACCAGGCCCCACAGGTCCCGATCAACGTCTTCCAATAACGTTTAAAAACCAGGAAGTACGGAACATGATCTAAAGAGCAGATAGCACGAAATGACGTGAGTTAGATGCCATGGCTATTCATGTCAATGGGCTTCTGACTTTTGATGGCACCCTTCCGATATAGTTTGGAACTCAACATCCGCAAACGGAAAACCAAGACAGTTAGTGGAAGGAGAATTCCAATTCCAAAACAGACACGCCAAACTGTGGAAAGATGGGTTTCTCCAGCAGCTGAAAGAACAATCAAAAAGACAGACACCGCGAGAGGTCCACCGAACTGAATAGAATTTTCGATGCTGTCAGCAAAATTAGAATTGGCTCTCATCCTAAAACTCACGCTGAGGACGAAATTCGTGACCATGATGAAGACTAGTATCAATATGAGTTCCTAAACGACAGAGCATGGCCATACTACAAACCTGGACCCCGGTTCTTCGGCATTTTCTCGTTCGCTGCCTCACTTGCACTTGTCGACGATGCGGGATATTCACCCCCGACCCCCTTCGAAAGACATGAGTAAATGAATTCAATGTAAACTGCATAACTTACGATACCAGTGATTCCTCGTGCAAAAGTCAAAAACCAAAATAAGCCTTCGACGCTTCCGTGCGCACCATGTGCAGCAGTTCCGAGCGTGGCACCTAGGACAATCAAAAGTGTTGTGGATACCAAAGCGACCTTTCTGCCCAGTCGATCACAGACGAGTCCAACGACAACTTGGCCAATGACTGCACCTGTTTGTGAATACCAGATAAGTACAGCTAACCTTGACCATTTCGGAGTCTCTCACCAACTAAAAGAGCATTAGATACCCGAGTTGACACAGAAGAAGTATATTCCTTTGGATACAGCTTTCTGAACACCACCTATGGAAAGACCATTAGCAGTATCTGGAGGCCGTGATCATGAATGAAAAATACATTAGACATGGTCATAAGATTGTTTTGGTCTGGTTCGAAAGTATATTATTCGTCACGCATGCGAATGAGTACAATGTGGCCTCACATCCATCGCTGATGAGCCCAAATGCTGCGGCTGCTATGGTAAAATAGGCGCTAAGCGTCTCCTTCCGGCTCAGAGCAACAGGCTGGCTCTGCACATCAACTGATGCGGAATCTGGTATATCTTCCTTTACGTCTTTGGTTATAGACATGGATCCAGGTGTCGAACAGCTCGAATGATCAGGAGTGAACGAAACGCACCAGCGAAGCTCTCTGGTATTTAACTGCCCTCGGCTGCTAGACGTCAGGAACGAAGTTCAGCAGGAACGAGAGGACCCACGTGCGCAAAGACATGCGAGGAACGTTGATGATACTGAATGGCTCAAGGTGGAAATCGTGGTCACATGTGTGTCAAAGTGAAAGGCAGTTTTACAGATAGGCATCCAAAAGCGTTCAACTTCCTTGATGCTCTCCTGAATAAGGACAGACATGACTGCAACAGGATTCGACGACCCTCCGAGAATGACAGCCATTTTCTTGCGATAAGTAAAACAACGTTGCAGCCCCTATGATAAGAAAAAGGTCGAACACCGTCCGGGAACCGGATGATCCATGACATAGGTAAACATTCTCGAGGAAGTGAATCAAAGTGGTGTTTCAGGAAGGTGAGCCGATTCGAGGGTTTTCTGGAAAACCTGGTGCATGACTTGTGCTGTCGAATAGATCGTAAGCCATGGAGGCACGGAGAATGATTGAGTTCTCGTGGAGATTCTGAAGAGTGCACTCACAGATCCCGTAGGTTGAAGTATAGACTGTCATGAATTCACTGATATTTCGTGGAGTAACCTGTTGAAGTAAGCCATGGCGTTGACGCCGCGGATCTATTCATGAATGCGTGATGCATGAAGGTTCAAACGTTCACGTTTAATTGGTAGGTTATGTCCTTTTATGCTGTTGATATTATCGTGCAAGTCAGAGTTCGAACGGGGTATGATGATGAGCGAATGATGAGCGTCCCGAGAAGCTTAGGCAATCTGAGCTCCGCTCAACCTTGATTCTTTCTCGGCTGCCGCTGAAAAGTTGCATACCTCAGCCTACACCATCCAATGGCGAGCCCTAACGGCGTTTCACACAGTGAGATTGACGAAGAAATCGATTATACCGATATCGAGGAAAAGTGTGTATTCGTCCTCTAAATGTATTAAGCAGACTCAAAAGAATTCGATGAAGATATCAAGTGGGTCTCGAGGAAGGTTTCGACAACATCTTGGTGATAGATGGTATTCCAATCGTCGACAAGGGTAAATTGGAAAAACTCCTGGCGAAGATCTCAAAGGAGTTCAATAGGAAGGGTGCCGTGGTGAGGCCAGATTCGATGACTGTGCCATGGAATGATGCTGCTGGAAAGAGCCAAGGGTACGTGGATAGTATCTTCAAGTCGCCTTCTGCGTACCAACCCCCTTTTCCTAGATTCATCTTCATCGAATTTCGCACTGCCGATGAAGCCACGTTTGCATTGAACGAAATGAACGGTCATCCCTTTGATAAAACACATACTTTCAGAGTCAACCGTTTCTCGGACATTGAGAAGTATGCCAATTTGAATGAAACCTACTTGGAGCCAAAGAGGGAAGAATACCAGTCGAAAGTATGCAACAGCCCTTATTCTCTTCAACACATATTGACACTAGTCTAGGAACATCTTCGAGCTTGGTTGGCAGACCCTCACGGTCGCGACCAATATGTTACTTACCGCGGCGATGAAGTAGAAATTCACTGGCACGGCAAGCCGGCGCAGTGTGAGGTAGCCTTTGCTAAAACAGTGAGCGTTTTCGCCCCTTCATTGAAACTTCTCTGAAGACGTCCAAAGGCGTGGACGGAACTGTATGTTTCGTGGTCGCCATCAGGCACCTACCTCGCAACATTGCACCGTCAGGGTATCCGACTTTGGGGAGGATCCTCTTGGGAACATCAACAGCGTTTCTATCACCCTCTCGTCAGATTGGTTGACTTCTCACCATGTGAACAATACTTCGTCACTTGGTCGCACGAACCAATCGTAGTCGCCGAGGGTGCACCACAAGGCCCCTCATTCTTCTCTCCCGAAGATGAGGGCAACAATATCGCCGTCTGGGATATCAAAACTGGCCACCTTCTTCGCACATTTCACAGTATTCTTCCTGAAGGCGATAGCTCGAAGAAGCAGATGGCCTGGCCCGCGCTCAAGTGGAGTGCAGATGATAAGTTCGTAGCACGGGTAACGCCGGGTCAACAAATCAGTGTGTATGAATTGCCCAGCATGGGCCTCCACGGGAAAAAGAGTATCAGGATAGAAGGGGTTGTGGACTTTGAGTGGTGCCCTCACAGCGACAAGGACAAAGAAGACGCAGAGAAAGCAAACCAGGCAGTCAACGGTACCGCAAAGAGCTCCAAAAAGATCAGAGAGAACATGCTTGCGTATTGGACCCCCGAGGTGGCTAACCAACCCGCTCGTGTGACAGTTTCCAACTTTCCCAGCCGGGACGTCCTGCGACAGAAGAACCTTTTCAATGTGACGGAGGTACGGCGCCTTTCTGTCTCATGCCTATTACTATCTGACAGGTGTTATCTAGTGTAAACTTTACTGGCAAAACCAAGGCGATTTCCTTTGTGTCAAAGTCGATCGCCATACGAAGACGAAAAAGTCAATATTCTGCAATTTGGAAATCTTTATGGTTCGTGAGAAGGACTTTCCGGTAGAAGTTGTCGAACTCAAAGGTAAAAATGCCTAACACCGGTTCAAGCCATGGATCTCATGGTCATTCATTTCTTTAGATACGGTCACCGATTTTTCCTGGGAACCGAGGGGCGAACGTTTCGCCATCGTGTCAAGCAACGATCCCAATCTCGGAAATCCAGGTCCTGGAATCACGATCAAAACCGACGTCAGCTTCTACCAGCTAGAACGTGGGAAGGGTGACTTCAAGCTCCTTAGTGAGTCTTCCCTTGAGTAGTCAGTTGCTCTGCTGACCTTCGCATACCAGGAACACTGGCCTCACGGACAACAAACACCATTCGTTGGTCACCGCGAGGTCGACATGTAGTTCTCGCGACCGTCGGATCGACGTCGAAGTCCGAGCTGGAGTTCTGGGACCTTGACTTCAATAGTGATGACGTCGGTCGAAGGGAAGGGCAGAAAGAGGACTGGGGTAGCGGCATCCAGCAACTAGGTATCAATGATCATTACGGTGTGACCGATGTCGAGTGGGACCCCAGCGGTCGCTATTTGGCGACTGCAGCAAGCGCGTGGACGCATACAGTATGTTCACGTTGCTGTCCACTTCTCGATGTCACTAAACGGTTGACTTCAGCTCGAAAATGGATATGCGATTTGGGACTTCCGCGGCCAAGAAGTCGAGAAACACATATTGGACCGCTTCAAGCAATTTTTGTGGCGCCCTCGCCCGGCTTCCTTACTCACGAAGGAGCAGAAACGCCTTATTCGCAAAAATCTGCGCGACTATGGCCGTGCATTCGAAGAAGAGGATGCGGCGATTGAAGACACCGCTAGTGCCGAGCTCATCGCACATAGGAAACGCTTGGTCGACGAATGGAACACATGGCGTACCCGGTACCTGGA
This sequence comes from Heterobasidion irregulare TC 32-1, assembly GCF_000320585.1. Classification (NCBI taxonomy): domain Eukaryota; kingdom Fungi; phylum Basidiomycota; class Agaricomycetes; order Russulales; family Bondarzewiaceae; genus Heterobasidion; species Heterobasidion irregulare. The sequence continues at coordinate 2,296,543 of NW_009258197.1, read as the reverse complement.
AGAGGCCGCAGAGGAGCGACGTGCCAGAGGTCAGAAGCTGGAGCCCAGGGAGCAGGAGGAGGAGCGAGAGGAGATCGAGGTCTGGATTGACGAAGTGATTGAACAAATCGAAGAGGAAGTTGTTGATTGAGTCCAGCGTACCTCTGGGTACTGCAATCTATTTTCGTATCGTTGTGTATTTTTTCGCGTGAAGTTGCATGAGCCGTATTTGAATTTGAGCCTCAACGGTAAGTGGTGTTGTGTGAGAGAGCGGGATCCGCTGAGACCCGGCATGCCAGGGCGGATACCGGAAGCACTGATCCGAGTTCCGATTATAGCCGATCAGACGATATCTAATCAGTTAAGTTTGCCCCCCACTTGGGTACCGCATTAAACCTCCCGCATCATCCTCCTCTCACTTCCCAGGTCTTTCTGACGCTCGTTGGGTCCCCCACTTGCCATATACTCGTTCGCACTTGCGGCTTTCACGGAGCTTCTCATCGAATGTCTTGTGCGCAACCGCCATTGCCAGCGGTCTCGTCATCTTCGACCCTTTGGGCGACAGGTAGAGTCCTTGGATTGACATCCTTCCGAAGTCGGACGTTCATATGCATCCTCTATCCAGCCTCTAAGGAATGGGTGATCCCTGCTAAACCTAAGCCGGGCCGCAAACCCAAGAAAGATCCTCCGCCCGCCGTCGCCGTGGAAGATGAGGTATGTTCAACACTTATACAACGTCAAGCCGGGCCGACACTGACAAAAATATACACCTAGGCCACAAGCAAGGGCAGACGTGTGCAGAATCGGTGAGCGATATCCGACTGTCTTATTGTATCCTTGTGACTCAAAAACTCTAGAGCTGCGCAGCGTGCTTTCCGTGAGCGCAAACAGTCTCAGCTTGCTGAACTCCAGGCGCGGATTCAATTGTACGAGCAAGGAGAAATCGAACGCAATGTTGCCTTGCAGACTGTAGCAAAACGTCTCAAGGAGGAAAATGAGAAGCTGCGTCAGGAAAACGTCCTTCTCAAGGACAGAATCTCTCAGTACGACCAGGAGCGCGAGGAAAATGAGATGGAGAACAAAAGGGCCAGAGATAATTCGTCCCCTTCTGGCGGATGCCTGGACCATCCGTTCAGGAAGAGAGCGAAGCTCTCCGTCGACACAATCGTGTTGACCGCGCAACCGTCCCGCGCTATACCTCTCACGCTGATTCCGTCTCCTCCGTCTATGGCATCGTCACCAGACTCTACCGGCTCATCTGATGATAGTTTCTCACCAATGGCCCTTACCTCATCTGGCGAAGAGCCGACAATATTCCCTACCCAATTGACTCTCAACGGGATGTTCAATTTCCGGACTCATGGAAAGCAGCCTGCATATGATTCCGTCGGATCAATGGACAATTTTGACTGCGGCTTCTGTAACGAGAATACACCATGCGTATGCAGAGAGTTAGGCATACATCATTCCACGCAGAGACCTGATATGGCATCCGAAGTATCATTCAAGGCAGAGGCTGCAGAGGACGAAGCGCCTGGCTTGCATGACGAGGCGGTGCCTTTGCGTTCGCCCATCCCTCCTGAACGTGTTTCCATTCTGGACAACTTGCCCGCCTATCAGCCTCCGGTTCCTTTGCGTCGCCGCCCTGTAAATCCAGGTCTCAAGACACTTTTCCCGGTATCCCCATCTACCGCTGCCTCCACCACTGCGAAACCGACTACTTCGGCTCCCGCCACATGTTCGGGCGATCCATCAAATTGTCTGGCATGCGCAGACGATGTTTTCGGAAAGGCATTTTGTACAGCGATCGGCGAATCAATTGCATCGGACATACCCTGCGCCGACTGTCCAGACCGCCCTCAATTCAACGCCGTCAAGAACCCGACCCGTCTCTGCTGTGGAAACCCCGGAATGTGTGGTAGTAGCTCATGTGCATCATCGAGGCCATCCCCCTTGACGCTGCCTGACTCTGACATGTCAACGGATACCATACCCACAAACGATGCATGGCGTCAATTGAAGTCTCATCCAAATGTCGCTTTTGCTGACCTTTCGCTCCTGGCCGATGTCGTTGCCCGTCGTTCAAAATGCACCGGCCCTCGTGTTGTCATCTCCCCACCCCCCAGATGTATCACGCCAGAGCGTACCGTCACCCCCACTCCGCATCAGGCCATCTCTCAAATATCTGCGGACGAGAGCTCGGACAATCATCCTATTTTGTTGACGGATCCACATGCACATTACCGCGAGAAACATCATAGACAAACACACTCTCTACCTTCACCCCCCAGATTGGTACCTCACGAGGAGCTTGTTAAGTGTAGCCGTCCTCGTTTGGTGCGTGAGGTCCACGCCGAAGCTGTGAGGGATGCTCTACGTTTGCTGGACGCGAAATTTGGGCAGATGTGAAGATGAAGCGGATTGAAATTAAATTTATTAAACGAGCTTTCTGTAGATTTTCCTCCCTACTTTTATTATGTATGTTCGTACGCACAGCGGTCACCCGTGTAAAGATGTTTTCCATGTTGTATGATAACGTGCATGCTTGAAACTGAGCGGAGTACGATGTACACAAGCCAAGCTTCTTGTAAGCCACCTTCTGGTCCTACCCAACCACATCGTTATTTTATTAGTGACTGCTTCTGCGGCCAGCCTCGCGAACTCAGTAGGCGCAAATGATTACATAGATTTTATCGGTATCCCTTTCGTGCACCTGCCTGTCGGGCTGCTAGTTTCCATTCCTCCCTGATTTGCCTCAACTTCCATCGTAGTAACCACTTCTTTCGTCCTGACAACATCCCTACCCTCTGGCGCTTGGCGTATAGAGGCTGGAGGGCGCGCAGCCTTTCCATAAGGATTTTTAGAGGGGCTTCACGCAGTCCTTCAGGGAAAGGCGCCACAAAAGGCCACAGCTGTAATAGAACAGTGCGTGCAATCCTATATGCTCCAACAGCGAAGAAAGCACTGGCAAGGGCAGTGACCACTGCACAGTCGGGCTTGATACCGATGGAAACCATTTCCCGTAATATATCCATAGCCTGGCCAGGTTGTCGTTGGCGCGCGTAACCTGCAATGAGAATGGTGTACATGACAACATTGGACTTGATGCCGCCTTCGGTTGCGGCATCAAGGACGGACCTTGCTGCAGCAAAGTCCCCGCCCTTTACATATCCTTGCATCAGCGCTGTGTAGTGATATTCATTCGGGTGTAGACCTCTGTCCAACATGGTTTGAAAAACATCTCTCGCAGCCGGCATATCTTCTCGCGTCACCGCTTCGTGCTGCAGTCGCATCGCGATCACGGCACGGTCTGCGCGGATAGCCCGTGATGCTAGTGATTGGACTATAGGGTCGAAGACAGAGCGATGTGATAGAAGCTGGATGCCAGCGACCGGGTCAAATGATCCGTCGGTGGGGGATGCGGGCATGTTAGGTGACTTGAATGTCTGGATTATTTCTCTGCTACTAAGCAAAGGCGGATTGGGGACTCGACCGGACATTTTGCGTTCGTAACGGAGAGCTATTCGCAAAAGGGCATGTGCGTGCTTGGGCGAAGGTTGCGGTGTGAGGGATAGAAGATGATGGAGTATGCGCGCGATGTCCGACGGGTTTGGGCCATCCATCCTGTTCAAATGGGACAGGAAGGTATCGATCGAATGATTGTCAGGAGCGACTGCGTGGGCCTCCATGATCTGTAAGATAGCCATCATACCATCAAGGCCATGGACAGTCAGAATGCCGCCCATCATAGCGTTGAAAATCTCGATTGTCGGCGAGTCCACTATGACTAGTGGATACTGTCTATCCTCTACTGCCTCGTTGAAACCTAATTGACGAAAATGATCGCATACCTCCGGTCTGCCTTTGCAGGTCGATGCGACTATGCGGAGGGCAACGTTTGGAAGATCGACCGCAAAATAAAGGCGAACAAGAGCGGCTACGAAATGTCCATCGGGTTGTAAATTCGTGGATTGTAGTTGTTGCACAAGGTGAAGGCCAGATCGGAGGTCAAACATATAGGCCATATGATTGAGGAGAATGGTGAAGGAGATGATATCAGGATAAATAGACGCGACTGTCTCCGCCGAATATGCATAACTAGACATCCATTGGGCATTCCGGGGCCTTGAACGGTTTCCGTCGTGGACGGTGGTAATTCCAGGACGCCACATGGGTGGAGCACTCAACATGGCTGGGTCGAAGAGATCGACGATGAATACAAGCTTTTCGATATCGTGAGCGTCTATGGAAAGCTGCATGAGAGCGTTCAGTATGAAGGTGGCTGTGTGGCCTTTCGCACTCGACAGGGACTTGAGAGCTTGAGATTGCATGATAATATCCGGGCCTAAGTTTCGATATGCACCGGCGACCACAGCCTGAGTTGAAGCGTCTATATCGAACCCAGCGTCCTGCATCTGGTCGAGGACCTCCATGGCCACAGGAAGATTTTTGTTGCGAAGGTGGCCGGAGATGAGAGTATGGAACGTTCTTCGATCTGGGCGGAGACCCTCTTCGTCGAAACCTCTCAGAACGTCGTCTAAGAGAGCAAACTTGGACAGCTCTACGATACTCCGAGTACGCCAGTTCAGAAGACGCGCAGTGGTGTGACTGGTCAAAGTCTTGGACAGCGATGCAAGGCGAGATACAAGACTCCACAATTTTGCTCTTGCAAGCGTTTGAGCCACGTCTTCGAATACTTGTTGTTCTAGATTGCAGCCCAGGCAGCATGCTAGTACAAGTACTCGAAGAGCTCTTTGAGGATATGTGGTTTCGACCATATGCCTTGCCAGTTCTCCAACCATTCGGCTGTCGTAGAGCCCGTCTAGAATCTCGAGTGCCTGTGGTAATCCTTCCAGCTGATGAAGAAGCATTGCTCGGTCGGCCCCAATCACGGTCCTGTCGATCACTTCCAGCAACTCGGGTGGTATAGGGATACGTCTCGGTTCGGCAGAATCGAGGTCCGATATACTTGGTAAATAAAGTGTCTGATATGTGTCGCCATGTTCTGGAACGGCATGAGGTGCGTTCATCGCGCTGTTCCCATTCCACCTGTCGCGAGGTCGCTCGCACAAGGCTGGAGAGAGAGCATTTATCCATCTTGAGATCGTCGGCTGACGGATGCAGGGGATGATCTGGAGTGATTGAATACCCCATGAGGACTTCGGAAAAGGGCCGCGAATGAACTGATAAAGATGGTGTCTGCAACCACAGCCGGCTCTCCAGAGCATGGACAGCCAGGGTGACGTCGAGGCTTGGGCCAGGACACCGCGCGCTGGCTAAACGGCAGAGCGAGGTCAGAGGCAGCCATAGTATGGTGGAAATCAAACGCACAGGACCAGGATATTATCTGCGACGATGTTGTGGAAATAACGCGTTCTCGCAAATGGTCCTCAATTTGAGCTTGGACACGATTTTCATCACGTGAGTTCTACAAGCTCGAGACCGGGCTCTGCTTTCTCACTCCAGCCGCATCTGGCCTGTACTCGCACAGTTGTTCCATCATTGCGGAGCATGCTGTCTTCCTCGGCACCCTTGGAGTTTTTGTATCACCGCCTGGCCCATCTGTATCAAAGCGTCACTTGGATCTCTCCATCCCATATGTGCCGTCTTGGTCGAGGAGGGATCTCCATGAGGGGGCCGTAGACATCACACAAGTTTCACAAATAACTCATGGACAGGTCAGAGCCGGTGAGAATGCTTTCCGTGAGCTGGTCCTGACATACATATCAGGTACCATATCATTCACCACCCCTCTTTGGCACTGTATTGCACTCGCCATCCGCTCCATACAATTCGTCCTAGTTCTGTTAGACATCTCCTGAGAATCTGCGGCTCACTGACACTCAGAGATCAAGCGGGTGTTGTTCCTGGGCCGGTGCGTTTCAGATCTTCTTGCAGTCCTGTATTGTGGGTAGAATCAAAATGCACGGAAATCATGCAAACTATAGTTGACCATTCCTCACTGAGAAACACACTTGTAGTCTTTCCATGTGAAATCTCGATGCATTGGTTCAGTATCGTTGAGCATTCTCGAATGATCTCTGATATCTTTTTTTGTGGAAGATATATCTCGCGCCATCTGACATGGTCCTCCAGCGGACGTAGGGACGACTTACGAAACCTAGTTGTTTGGAGTCTTCGACCTGAGCCAAGTCCTCCGCGGTGATCATGTCATGAGGGTGAGTCTCCCTGATAATTTGTCAATAAGCAATCGTTCCCATTCCAGACTTATTTTATGCCGCGTGAATCGCATCGAAGCACTCAATATCTACTCGATGCTTGTTGCTTTACATAGCTAATCTTTATCGAATACATTGATTCTGCTAGGCATGCAACTCCCCTCCGGCCCCGGGAAGTTGTTACATAGAGCCGGTGATCGACGAAGTGAGTTGTGTCCACAAGTGTCTTACTGTGTGTCCGCAATAAACGTAAATTTAAGTGTGTGTTCTCATACAGTAGGGATCTAGATTTGTTCATCGCACTATGAAGACTTCACTCATGTCTCTACTGATCTATTCGACTAATCTGACAGAATAAATACCTGTGGCTTCGTACAAAATCAGAGATAGTAAGGTGCGTGGGCTGCTCTCAGTCTGCATTTTTCGATTAGTTCCGTGCTTGTCTTCATTGTCAACACACTTTACATTCCCAGAGTGCGATCGAATTGACGCCACGTCAATGATAAATCGTCAATATATCTGGGACTTCATGCTTGTATGTCTTCAATGGCTCACATGTATCGACACTAAACTACATCGGAGTGTATAACTCATCCATCATGCGTCTCAACCTTTCACTTTACAGTACAATGATTTCTTCGATCTCGACGCTGCCACGCCATGTTGCATTTTAACTAGTCAAGGACTTGACGGTCGTATCTTCGTTCAGGCGCACGGTAGGGTGCTGATAGCCTTCAACGTTCAACTTCGCCTCCACATGAACACATGCTCGCCATGATATGTCGGCGGGCATGGCCGGACATGTTGAGAATAGGCATCTCAAATTGCAGTTATTCGATGTAACATATGGAACTAGCTGGACAGTCCTTGTGGTATCTCTCAGCTGGTAACCCAATTGTGTAACGATTAAATCATCAATCAACCTTCATATGTAGAGTCTTCCTTGTGAGAACTGATCAATCCGACTAGGCGCCTTGTTGATTGAAAACAAGCTCGGAGAACTGAAAAAGACTGCATCTTCATCAATGATCCCGGATCAGTAGCACACGCCATTCTCGTTATGAGTTGGTATATGGGATCACGGCAGCGCCATGCCATGACGGTGAGAGTCGGTTCCTAACCGTTCAACGGAGAAAGATCAAGTCTCGCCTGCGTGAAGAATTATATCATGCAATGCCTTCAGGGCGGTAATTTTCGGCCTTCAAAGTGGGACCAAAATTTTCTCATTCCTGCTAGGGAACCCTGCCGCTCCGGCTTGGGAGGGGAAACCCCGGGTTCATAAGCTGGTCAGAAAACTTACCGAGCGGTAAAGTGGCGGACACGTGACTCAGTAGCGCGTCAACTGCTTCAACTGGAATTGAACTTTCTCTGCTTTCCTAGCACCGTCCTTACCGCATCTCGAAAGGGCTTTGAACCACCCGTAGGATGGCGGTGAGCTGTAAGTGTCATCCATCATGGTAAACCTGCAGAACTGGATGCAGAAAATCAAAATAGCTACTCTCATCAAAACTGATATCAATTTGACTTTACATGCCTCAGGATGACACCTGCTAAATTATCCACAACAACCGCCTGTGCGCCTACCCACTGTGTGAATCGTTCATTTGTCAATCTCCAAACAGCCATCAGAATCAACCGTATCGGTCTTACTCCAATGGGTCGTCGGTTGCTGTGGTCCGGCAGTAGAGCAATTGGATCCCAGTAAGTCAATCTTTCGAGCGCCGAGCCATGATGCTGCCCATTGGTGCTCTAAGATGTGACTCTTCCCAGGACTTGGAGGCGATCTGACTTCCAAACATAATGGGATCGTTCTCCGATCTGCCCTGGCGACGGAGTATCGTTACAGAGTTTCAGCGCATGCTCGTCCCGACCATTTTAATATATTCACATAGGCCGTACAGCTCTTACCTCCGTGAAATCGTATAAAGGTTCGCTGATACCCTCAATCACTGCACTCATCTCGCCACCCAGCTAATCAATAATGGCACAGACGCTTCAGTCTCACCTATCCGTCTTGAGCGCCAGCGCATCTCTCTATGCTTCTTTACCTGCCTTCCGCGTTCCCCGATCCGATCTCCAATCTGGCGAACCTCAGGATTGGGAGCCAGTTACTTATGCTCAGTTTGAACGCGATGTCGAGCTCTATGCTAGACATTGGGCCCGAGTATTGAAGCGCAACAGCATTCCTCAACGCTCCGTGATTGGCATGTGGTATGTCCGCCCTTGGATACGGTGTTGTTGTATTTAGATAGCTAATGGAGTGTAGGATCGGAGGCTTGACTTACACAGACGTTCTTCAAATCTACGGCCTTTCTAGGGCTGGATTTGTACCACAGCTGTTCAGTATCCGACTTCCCAACCCTGTGATCATCTATGAGCTTCTCGAGAAAGCAAACTCGAAGGGACTTATATTCGACTCATCATTCAAGTCGGCAGTCGAAGATTGTCCTCTGCCCACTTATCCTGCCGTCAACATTGACGAAACCGACACACAGGACGAGCCACTACCTGTTCTTTCTACCGTGATAGATCCAGACGACGTCCTCTTTGTTTTCCACACTAGCGGGTCGACATCGAATAGTCCTAAGCTTGTTCCTTGCACCCGCAAGTGGGTGAACGCTGCCATCCTCAAATCGCGTATCGTTGGCAAGCCAAAGGTCGATGGTTCTAGGGATGTCACGGTTTGGATGTAAGTTCTGTCTCGCCGTTCCTTTGTGCAAAAGGCTAACATCAGGTGATTTGTAGGGGAAGCATGAGTCACATAGGACAATCATTCAGTACGCCCTTTTGACTGCATGATGTTGTGAGGCATTTGCTGATAGGAGTCTGATCACAGTGTTTCTTGGCTCGATGCAACACGGGGCATGCACCATCCAGCCGACAAAAATCAACTTCTCCCCGGATGAACTTGCACAAATGATTACAAGATGTGGTCTCAATCGCCTCAATCAATTTGCCGCCTTTCTTGCTATGATGATCCGCAACTCCCGACAGAACCCCAAACTCCTTTCCCTCCTTCGTAGCCTCGATGAGATTCTCTATAGTGGCCTGCAATTACCCCGTGACGAAGAGCAGTTTGCATATGCCAACGGTCTCAAACTCAAGGTCAGTCTTACTCACTCGTTTCGAGCACGATGTCTCTCAACAAGGTCAAACGTATCTAGAACTTGTTTGGCAACACGGAGTGCGGTGCGATGCTCTTGTCCGTGGGAGGTACCGGCCCTACAGCGTCCCTCCTTTGTGCTCTGGACACCACCTCCTACGCTTTCTTCCCCATTACGTCAAATCAGTCAGAAGCAGGTCACAAAAGCACGACATCTCAGATGGTAGAGCTCGTTATCCTGTCGGACTCAGGGGATTGTCCCCACCCGTCGCTCCGTGCATCGGACGGACACTTCCATACTGGTGACCTGTTCCTGGAGGTCCAGCCGAATTCCTATGTCTTCCGGGGACGGGACGATGACTGGATCAAGAGCGAGAACAGTCTCCGTTGTGACACCAAGTAGGTTATATTTCGTAACTTCTCCTTATGAGACATGACCTGACATCGGCGTTTTGCAGAGCCATTGAGGATAACGTTCGCTTGACCTGCAGCGAACTCATCTCCGACTGCATTGTAGTCGGCAATGGACGTCCGTCGCCTGTCCTATTCGTCGAGCCAGCGTCCGATGGCGACCACACGAAATTGAAACGGGAAATCCTTCGACGTACCCGTCAATTCCACTCGCGGCGATATTTACACGAACGTATCACTTCTGCGACGATGATCGTCGTGGTAGAGCGAGGGTCACTGCCTCGAACAACGACGAAGGGAAATATCAGGCGAAAGGCGGTCGAGGAGATTCACAAGGGTTTGTTGGACCGAATCCACGGGGTCGCTTTCTAATTTTTCGGGCTTGTGGTGAAAACACTTATTCATATTTTTTATTCTTCCGGAGGAGTCTTAGACCAACGCACTGCCATAGATTGTTTATAATCGTTTTCCTTATTTTGTCGACTTTATGGACCCTGTAGATGTAGACTAGTGTAGAACATCACTTTTTTTTACTTTTCTCTTTCAGCAATTTCCCATAGAGCACGCACTTACAATTTAGTACATAGCAAGGAGTCAGGATTATTAGACATCAAGCATTCAATATCGAAGCGACCAACGTGGTCCTGAAGTTGCCGCGATGAGCGCAAATCGCTGCGGGTGACGGTCCAGATCTTACGTGAGCTTTAGAAATACTATGATCTGTAAGGGTGGAGATGTGTTATTTGCCCTGTGGACATCGGTAGAGCATATCATACAGCCTCATATGGCGTGTCCAACGCCGGCTGAGTGATTAAAGTTACCATCGTGCCACATTTCCAATCGTCTGGGCGTAGTTGGGGAGCGCCGACAGCGTCGGCAGGAGCCCTCAGTAGCCTTGGCAAAATGGAAAGAGTTAAAGTATGTAATACAACCAGTGCTAGGCATCATATTGGATCTCGGAGACCTCATGCAGGAGATCACAGGGGTTTCCACGGCCGTATGTCAGTAACGAAGCTGTCCTTTCATGATTGCGATATCTGTTCGTTTGATTGGAGGATCAGATATGCTCAAAGCCTATTTCTCCGGGGTGAGGTCCAGAAGCCCGCATCACTCGAATTGAGAATGATTGTTGCGCTGCGCTTCAATATTAAGCATCAGGACGGTAATGAGTTGTGTGAACTGTGAATAAGATGCTCAGAAGAATACTGTTGTAGATCATGTCTCCCATTTTCGATCAATATTTCGTCAAGTTTGACTCTGACGTTAAAAGCCCCAACGACATCGCTACCAGCAGTTTTCACAACTCCAATTATATCACAACCCTCCGTGAGCGGAATGCATCTGTCATCTGTCTGTTGTTCCGTACTATCGGCGGCGAGACGCGTTCCATGCTGATTAGGCCAAGGATTAAGCGTGATATGGTGTGTTATAGGTAGGTGAGGGTGCGTAGAAGCGTGGGAAACCGAGACGGACGATGCGTCCGTGTTGATGTTGAGATGGAGGAGTGTTGGGTAGTGATGAAGATGCTGCTTATAAAAATGGAAATTTGTAGATGGGTCGAGAGATGAACTTGATGCAAGATTGAGGCCCCAGTTCGTGAGCACTGTGACCGAGCCGTGGGATACGCGAAATTTCTGCAAGCCGTTCAGGATGTGGGAAAGAGGTGTGTCGAGACCTCTTGCGCCTGCCTGAAGACGCGCTTCCTCGGCATGAAACCGATCCTGCCAGTAGAACGCACTCATCGAATCGACAGCCACCAGACCGATCTCACATGTCGGAAGTTGGGCAGCATGGTACGCAGAGAGGTTCGCGATGCTTGCGGCAAGCTGGAGTGAGGACGACGGGCGGAAAATGTGCACTTTTCTTAGGATTCTCGTGAGTGTATCTGTCCCCTCATCTGGCAATTCAGTCGAAGGAGATGGGTGTGATGACATGCGATGCAGTCCGAGACGGGCCCGCAGAAGTTGGGCAAGTCGACGAATATCGAAGCAGCCGTCAGAGTCGAAGAGAATCGCGACCTTGTCCCAACCGCCACCGCCGTTGGTAGAATTGCCTCCGGGGAGGATACAGGTACCAATGAGGTCGTAAAGGAGATGTGTCTTGCCAGATGATGCGGGGCCTTGTATTTCGATAACGTCTCCACGCCTCAAGGAAGACGAAGCCTCGGCAGCGGAGGGGAAGCGAGCATCGAGCCCTGGTATTCTGGTTGGACCTAGAGGGGCAGCTGTGAAGGAACACATCAACGATTTACCATCACAAACGGATAAGAGATGGGGACCGACTTTCGTATCGGACTGAGGTCAGAAGCTTGAAGGTGAGGACGATCGATCATGTGGTATTTGGCTACGGTAGCGCTGCAGAGCCTTACCTGATCCAGAGACTCTGAGAAGATGTCGTCCAGCATGATATTGGGGATGGCGCAGCGAGCAGGCGGAAGGGAGCAAAGAAGGAACGGTGGACAGAGTCAATCATGGGACGGCGCGTGGCGATGTCGTAAGCAGAGGGCGCATAGCGACACGGACAGTGCTCGCTATGAGCGCTCCCTACGGCACTACCATCTCTCTCCCGCCTTCTCCTCCCACTTTTTCTGCCCATTTTCTTCATTTTCTCCTTCATTTTACTCCCGCCCCTGGGCGCACCCGATCACAACACTGACAAGACATTTACGTTGACGCGACGACCATTGTTTATGACCGACCATGGCAACAGCCCGGGTTACGCCTTCGACCTCGAGACGATCATCTACCTCTATCCCCTCCCCTCCGCCAATTGCTAGAGGTGCCACTGCACGCTCGGCCGTGACCCCGCGTGTATCGTCATCTCTAGCAGCCTCGCCCCGTCGCAATTCCATCAAAAACCCCCCGCCACCTGTTTCCAATGGACAGACACCCGAATCACTCGCAGCTTCTCTCAAGAACGAAACCGAGCACAAGGAGCAGGTGTGTTTGTAAAGACCGTCCAATTGTATAGCTCATCTTACCCGCGATTCATGTGCAAAGCTTTTAGTCCAACTGCAGGACAAAGATCAAGCCCTCACTGCCCTTAAACAAGAGAACAGCGGTATCGCTTCCGCACTCAATGCAGCCGAAACAAGGCTCGCCGAGCTTTACTCCGAGCAGAGTAGAATGGAAGATGAGCTATCCGCACGCATAGAAGTCGTAGAGAAGCTTCGGCTTCAAGTTCGCGATCTAGAGAAGGAGAAGAGGGATATACACCGCAGATATAACGAACAGGTAGGTGATCATGGACTAGGTTGGGAAGTTGGGTAACATCTCCCTTTCAGACTTCTACCTTCGAAGCAGAGCGCCAGTCGTTCTATGACAATGAGCAACATCTTAAATCTCGAATACAATCGTTGTCTCAAGCACGCAAACTCCCCCCTGCTCCACGGTCGCCCTCGACGGTGGCTGATTCCGAGTCTGAGGCCGAATGGGATGAAGAGGACAACAACGACGCCGATCAGCCTTCCACGCCCTCACAGCAAACTCGGAGCCTCGCTGAGGATTCGGATCCTGCTGAGATGACCGCCCTTCGACTGGAGCTGTCGACACTTTCCACCTCTCACAATTCGCTTCAGAATACCGTTGTCTTGTTGCAGACCCAACTCATCGATCTGAAACGCGTTAATAACGAACTCCAGGAGGAGAACGAGAGCTACAACATATTACTTCGCGAGAGAACCCTCAGTGGCCACTTTAATCTTATGAGGCAAGTTGGAGGCGGTAGTGACAGCCCTAGTGAGGACGGAGATGACGATGGTGATGCCGAGACGGACACCACTGGGGACACTGGCAGCACGAAGACTTCCGCTCGTAGTGCCTTGGACACAGTCGACGAACGCGCCGAGGACGTGTTAGATCCCGAATTTGATCAAGCCGATGATGGTAAGGAAGTTGACGAGGATGGCGAGCCCTTGGCAAGCCCCCGTCATGGCCGTCATGGCCGTCGTCGTGGCGTCTCTCTCTCGCTTTCCCCTGGTGCATCCCGCGGCGAATCTTTGGCCGATTTGCCTATCACCGGCCCTGGTCTTGACCTCGCAGCTGAGCTTGGAAGAGCAGAGAACAAGGATATTCTCGAAGGGCGCACCATCGACGACCGCGACCGTTCTGTCACCAAGGCCAGCAAACGAAGCAAGAAGAACGCCCTGGAGTCGCCGCGGAAGGTCTCACACTCTTCAGATGCTGGTGGGCTGGAACCAAGCGGCTCGCTCAACGATATTGATGCTCTCCGGAATGAGGTCAAGTCCCTCAAAGATGCGAACAAGGCTCTGTCCCTGTATGCTTCCAAGATCATTGACCGGATCATCGCTCAAGAGGGTTTCGAGCATGTGCTTGCGGTCGACTACGAGAAGTCACCGACGACCCCTTCCATGGATTCCAAGACGCCTACCACTACTACAAAACCTCAGCGGCGGGCTTCCATGTTCTCCCGTTCCGCCTCGAATCCGCCTCCTGCTCCCGCTCCGGTCGAGCGACTGACCACGTTCGATTCTCCTCCTCTCAGCGCCAATGCTGCGGCCAAACCCACCACCCGGAATCGCCGGTCTCTTTCCTTCGACTGGCGTGGCTTCTCGATGTTCGGCGGTGGTAATGACAAGAAGGCAGACGCAACCGCAAACCTCCGCCCTCTCACGTTGCAGTCCGGATCGAAGCCGACGATCATAGGAGCTCGTAAACTGGAAACCACCGAGGACGAAGAAGACCGTCGGGAGCGGGAGCGGTTACATGCAACGATGAAGCTCATGGGTATCGAGAAGCCGATAGCCCCACCAATGCAGAAGAGTTATTCTACCCCCGAGAATCCGTCCCAACCGTTCGTTTCGTCTTCAAATCAGACCAGCCCAACGAATTCCCTCGCTGCGTCTCGTTTCTCGTTTTTCCGCAGGCAATCTGCCACAGACATCCCCTCTGGTGGATCATCGCCCTCCGGTCTGAATGGCAGCCCTATCACGTTGACGCAGGAGGCGCTTGTGCAGGCCGAAGCAGAGAATTCGCTTGCCGCGCTCGATGCCCAGGAGCGCGCACTGAGTGCAGACATGGCCAAGGGGTACAACGGCGGCTTTACCGAGATTGCCCCACGCGTGAAATCCGGCAGCAGGCGAAGTCGGACAAGCGGAGGTGGCAGCGGCAGTGGGAGCACCGTATGGAGCGCAGGGATGAGTCGTCACGAGGAAGAGGGCGATGAATGAAGGATGGCACACGTGTTGAAGCAAACTTTTTTTTTTCACACCTTCATGGATAATCCAGTGTTCTTCAACCGGCTTCTTAGATTTGCGCGACCGTTGGCGGTGTACCCGTCATCTCATCCTTTCATTATTCGGACGGAAAGGCTTCTCAGACTCAATAGTTCCCCAGCCTACGACTTTCCGGGAGGAGGTTGACTTCCACTTCCATGCATTGCGCATTTTCTCCGATATTATTGACTATGCCATTTCCTACCGTGTCCTGGCCATCCAATATTCCCCATTGCATCTCATACCTAGGTTTATACCCTCAATGCCCAATGAATGCGTGTACACGTTCAGGGATCCACGATTAAGTTACATGATCTATAGAATCGGATTCTATGCCCTATAACGGCCTGCCCAGACTGACCGAATCACGACTAATTATTGAAGCATTCACAGATGGTAATGGACCCATACGGGTTGGAATGTTTGCTGCCTTTGTTGGCAGAAGCACATGCGCGTGGTGCAGGTCATTCCAAAGGGCGTTGCACGAGCGTATTACGAGCGTGCGTGCGGATGGTCTCAAACGGGTTGGCCGCAAAGTCGGGATTCGACAGGATCAGGGGCTGGCGGAGTCGCTCGGCTTGCCTGCAAGATGGGGGGCGAAGCGGACCCCATCCGTCGTCGGTCAGCGGTCAGCGAGCGTGATGCGGGCGGCGCCTCAACCCCGTGAGGATCGACGACGACCGAGAAGGGGGCAGGGGACGCACAGGGCTCGTTTTCGCTGGGTGCGTTTGAGCGGGGCGCCCTTGCCCTCGCCGATCTGCCCTGGGCGGGCGCGCGGCTGGGGGCGGTCGGGCTCGGCATCCGTATTTTTCGCACCCGGGGCGACAGGCGCTTGTGCTCGGGGATCCGCACGGGCGACGTCTTGTTCGACGGCCGCTAGCGCGCTCCTGAGGCCATCGAGCCCGCCCGCGATCTGCTCCCGCTCGAGGCGCTTGAGCCGTCTGTTGTGCGATTTGGAGTATGGAGAGCGGGACGCCTCTAACCCTGTGTGGAGCGGGGAATTGTTCGTCAGATGGGGTTAGAGAGGGCAAAGACGTCGGCGGGGAATGCGCATGCGCATGCGAATGCGAATGCGGGGAATGGGCGATATTGGGAGAGGTGTCCCCCCGGCGGGAGAATAAAATAGCACGGCTGCGCACGTTGGAGAAAGAGCTCGCGCTTGAGCCCCTGCTTTTCCTTTTTTTTGAGCCCGCTCCGGGGCGCGTGCGGCATTGGTGTTAATGGCGGTGGTGCCGATCCATCGTGTCCCTGCTCCAGGAAGCCCAAAAGACGGTGGGACATGCCAATCAGGGCGATGCAGATTTGGGTGGACATGCGTTTGATGGACACGCACCGGTGGCCCTGCACGCGCGTCGATGGGCTCCTCCGTGTGGAGATCCGTGTCCTGGATGGCAAGATGGGTGGGAGCCTTGGCAGATGTCGGGTGCCCGAGCAGGCGCTGGCGGCGTTCCTTTGGCTACTTTTCCACGACGTCGGGCGATGAGCGATGCGCAACAACGCTGACGGGGACCGGCGGCGACCGCAGCGCACTCACCATGGTTTCAAGTTGCGGTGCTCGCGCTGGGAGCTCGCCGTCGCTGCAGAGATCGCGCCTGGGAACACTCCGTTAATTGCAGTGATAATACAAAATCGGGGGCCGGGTTCCCAGCACGTGATGCGACGCGCACGCCCCGGCGACACCCGCCCCACCACGTCTCCAGCACGGCATCCATCCCCCGTCGCTGTCTCTCGTCGTGCGCGCATGCCGCACACCGGTGCCTCAACCGCAGCGGCACAAGCGAAGCTAATTCCCTGTCGTGATAAATTACGACACGCGGCCTACACCGAACGCGTAAACACTAAAAGCCCCACTCGCAGTGCAGGCATCACTTCGCACGCGGAGCCGTCCATTGCTCAGCACGAGCGGGCCTGCCGCTCTTGACTTAGCTTCATTCATTCATTCGTTCCTGCAAGGACATCAAACCTGACGGCAGGAGAGATACCGCGCCTTGCCCCGAGGTATTCCATAGCCACCGTCGTGCCGTCATGCGTCGATCGGACGCGGCATCAATACCGCCAGAACACGACACCGTTGGGGACACGCAGGAGCTCTGAACGCCGTTAACGTTAGCGGCGGAACAGCGCGCGTCGTCAACTATATTCCGTCCGCGACGCTCAGCGACGAGAATCCACCGCCGAAGGATCTGTCGAACGTCCGAGCCATGTCGACGCGTGCTCAAGCACGCGTCCTGTCGCAATAATGAGACCGCGCTTGCTGGGCGACAGGAACATGTTTCTTCTTTCGAGCCCATTGATGGTCCCATGTCGGACATTCCAACGACATGGACATACGTACCCTGCGCGATAGGATATGAGAACGCCCAGACGGATTCCGAACATTTCCACCGAGAGCGCTCGCGAAGGCACCCCCCCTTATCTGACAACAACAGACTAGATCGCTTTCGGAGCAAGACCCTGCAGCGCATGCACGACCCGCAGGGAGAAGCCAGGCCGTTGTGGAAAAAGGCCGTCCGGGGACCCGTCGTTATTGCATCTGTCTGATCCTATCGTACACCCCCACCGAGAAAGCTCTATACGGGTATCCTCCAGGCCCCACGCAGCCGTAACGCGCAGCGGCGTAAGCAGGCCACCCAGCGCGCGCCCGGGCACGGCGAGAAGACCTCTGTGTCCTGTCCGCTCTTGCCCAAAAGGTAAGCACGGACGACGCGACCCTTGCACGGCGAGACGGAAGGGGACGGAGAAGACACGCACCGGACGCGCGACCGCGTGCACCCCACGCACGATGCCCGGGTCTCCATACGCGCTCACGTGCCGCCAGCGCGATCGGCACGCGCGATATCGTCCGCCTCTGCCTCCGCTTCCTCCTCCTCCCCCCGCACTCGGGAGTACCGCCGGCCCCGCGCGCGCGCCTCCACGTCCGCGAGCGCGCGGGCGGGCGGCGGCTCCTTGGAGTCTTCGACGCCCACGACGACGAAGCTCGCGAGGAGCAGGAGCGCGCCGACGACGACTTGCAGGTGCACCGTATTGCCGAGCAGGACGTCGCCGACGACGGCGAGGGGCATCGTCAGACTCAGGCCGATCGTCACGACGAGCGGGGTCGTCTTGAGCATCGCGAGGACGTAGATGTAGTCGCTCGAGAGCGTGATCGCCATCTGGGCACAGATGTATTCGTGTAAACTGTAGAACGAAGGTGATGCATGACGGCCACGCACGTTGATCAGGAGAGCGACGACGGCGCGGCGCGAGCTCGGGAGCGCGAACCGCTCGACGCCGGTGAGGTGCAGGAGCACGCCGATGGGCCAGCACGCGAGGACGTTGAAGAGCCCGACGAAGCCGAAGAACAGCTGCATGTCGATGCGCGCCTCGGAGCGGATGCGGACCTTGAGCAGGGTGACGTACAGCGCGTAGAAGAACGCGGAGAGGAGCGCGAGGCTGTCGCCGAGCAGGCGCTGCCCCGCGTGCGGCGTGCTCGCGGGCGGGGCGTCGAACGCGGTCGGCAGCGCGGTCGCGGGCTGGGACTGGTGCGAGTCGGAGAGGGACACGAGGAGGACGCCGCCGAAGCTGAAGCGGAATCAATCGGGATCGTGGTGGGGCTGGCACGCGGCCACGGTGGAGGGACGGAGGCGGACGGGGATGGGGATGGGGATAGGGAGGGCGCAGCGGACGCGTACGTACCTCGTCACGACCGCGCCGATCTTGGCCAACGTCAGCGTCTCGACGCCAAAAAGGCGTCCAACGCCGAGCGTGAAGAAGCCTGTACCCGCATGCCACACGCGGAGGCGGCGAACTCAGCACCTTACGGCCTCTTCGCGAAACACGGCGCAGGGGGGACACACGCACCGCTCATGCTAGACAGGATCGTCGCGCTGGCGACGCTCGTGAAGCCCAGCGCGGCGTTGCCCGACCAGTTCGCGACGAACCAGAAGAAGCAGAAGATGGAGGAGAGGTGGATCGTCTCGCGCACGGTCAGCGGCGGGAGCGCCGCCGACGGGGGCTCCTCGATCTCGACGGGGACGTACACGGTCCGCGGGGGCTAAGTTACAAACGGGCTGAGTGGGGCGTGCGCGGTGATCAAGAGAGAGAGAGAGGGGGTCGTTACATCGGGTCGCCGTTCGTCCACCGCCGCGTCCTCCACGAGCGGTTGTTGCTCGTCGCGAGACCTGGAGTCGTCTGGCGCCGTCAGCGGCCGCCGAGCCGGGCTACGAACGAATGCACGCGGGCTTCACACGCACCCACTGACGGGGACCTTGTCGAGTCCGGCGCGGTCGCGGCGCCATAGCCTCCGCACGAGAAACGGCACGAGGTAGAGCGAGAACGAGCTCGTGTTGAGGTACGTGATGCTGCGCGCGAATCAGCCCGCCGCCCCAATGGAAGTGTCCCGCCGAGGGGGAAGCAAAGACGCACAGGAAGGGCTTTTCGTATCCGCCGACGAACAGGTCCTGATGCGGAACGTCAGGTCGCGCAGGCTCGTCCGGCCGCGCACGCACGGACGCACCTGTGTGACGAAATTCGCGCTGGTCCAGAGGACGACGACGAGGAGCAGGAGGCCGATGCCGAGCGCGTACTGGCGCTTGTCGAGCGGGTGCAGCGCTGGGGACTTTGCGCGAGAGTGGGAGCGGGAGAGGGAGAGGGACGGGATGGGGAGGGCGTCCATCTGGAGCTGGAGGGGAGATGGGGCGAGCGTCCGCGGGGGACGACAGGACATATATCAGAGGGCGGGTCGCATGCAGCAATCCATTGTCGCCCGTGGCGGACTGACTCGCCCTCGCCGCTCGCGGGGCGATACGAGCCTGATGGCGCAATCGCATGCCTTATCCAGCCGCCTCTGCCTCGCTGCACTCTCCCTTTCATCCTCGTCCTCGCACGCCGCAAAGGCAATCCGACGCATCCACGTAACCCCGTCCTCGCGACGATAAGCACCAGGCTGCGCTGGTCAATCAGCCCTCTCAGGAGGCAGTTGTACATGGATTTCTGTGGTGGTATCGATGTGTGTGCGCGTAGATGATACAGGATAGATACTACCTCGGTCTAACTTATCGGCGAGCGAGAGCGCGAACGAACGTACGTATCCTTGTCCGAAAAGAAATCGAACACGAAGGGCAGGAGAAACAAATCCGAAACGAGTGACACGAAGTGCAGAATAGGGTGGATAAACGAGAGGTGTGAACGGATCGGGAAGCCGGAAGGGAGGGAGATAGAGGGGCAGAGGGGTCATTACACCATCGTGGATTGGTACTTGACCTTCTCGAAGATGCGATAGAGGCTGATGATCAGGTTGAAGCAGTACATCAGCAGCCCGATGCCGACGAGGCAGATGAGCGCGAGCTGGTCGTCGCACAGCGCGTCGCCGACGCCGCCCTCGTGCCGGCCGAGGTCGCCGAACGGGCTCGTCGGGCGCGGGATGCTGCTGTACCACGCGATCGAGTTGTGCGACGCGCAGGGCACGATCGAGGTGAAGAAGTTGTCGAAGCAGAGCGAGAGCGCGGCCGACCAGGCGCAGATGAAGAGCACCTCGAGCAGCGTGTGCGCGAGCTTGCCCGACGTGCGCCAGAGGCCGAGCGGCCTGCCGAAGTACTCGAGCTGTATGACGCGGGCGTCGGAAGAACGCGCGCGGGAAGGCCATCGGCATCAGCCCGATCGCTGTTCCGCGCGAGTGCGGGGGGTCAAGCCGAGAAGCACGCACGTAGATGGCAACCATGACGTGCACCAGCGTCAACGGCGCGAAAATCAGAATCAATGTCCTGTTCACGTCGAGTGATGAGCGCGAGGGCACGCATGCGGGCGCGGTGGGTGTCATGCACTCACGGAGAGCTGCCGAGCGCGCCGACGACAGCGTGCGTCCTTTCGAGCAGCCGGATGCGGATGGCCACCGCGAGGGCGGCTGTGGTGAATGTGATGTTGACGAAACGGAAAAGCTGCGCGGTGGGAATGTGAGCGGGTGGGTGCGACGGATTTGGCAAGGGGCCTACCAGAGGGACGTATGTATTGCTCAGCAGATATGCTCGCGCCCGCTTCCTGCGCCGGGCCCAGGGGCTGAGTGTCCGGGTGTCTTGGTCATGGGCGTGCGCGTGCGCATGGGCGTGGGCGTGGGCGTGGATGTGATCGTCTGCGCCCTCGACGTGGAGCTTGTCGAGCTGCTCGTACAGGCCACGCTCGGGGCCTTCGGGCGGGCGGGGAGCCCAAGGAGAGTCCCAGCCCGGGGTGCGACTCTGGGCGAGGGTGAAGGGGGCGGTGGGCGGGGTGGGCATCGCGAGGTGCAGACCCCACTCCCTGCGGGCGGAGGGCCCTGGGGGCCGCTCTGTGGAGGACGAGGAGGCGTCGTCCGCGTGGGGGTGGGCGGCGGCGGAGGACATCCATGTGGACATGGCTCGAAGGGAGGTGGAGGTCTTCTTTTCGGGCAGGGCGGAGGAGGCGGGGCCGATGGTGGAGAAGGAGGACGAGGGCTGGGGGATGTGGCGGGTGAAGGCCCACCATCGCTGGTGCTCGTCGCTGGGTGCGGCAGAGGAGTGGAGGGAGTGGACGTCGGAGCGCCGGGCTTCGGAGGGAGGGTGGGGGCCGCCGGGCGAGGGCGGGCGTAGGAATTCAGCGTCGGTGGGGGAAGGGGGCTCGTCTTTTGCCCAGGCTGGGGCAGGGAGGATCAGGACGAGAGCTGCGGCGATAGGAGGAGGAGGAGGAGGGGAAGGAGGAGGAGGAGAAGTTGTACGCACGGGGAGAAGTGACGACGGACTTGATGGGCGGGGTGGGCGGGAGCTTGCTGCGGACGCTGAGGGACTTTGAGCTGGCTGCGAACGAGGCGGTGGACGGGGTGCGGTCCTCGCCCATCGGTCTCCAGTGCGGGCGGGCAGAGTCGTCGACGGTCCACCTGCGTATTATTGCCATCGGTTATCCGCGCGGCCGGCCCCCTCCGCCCGTCCCGGTCCGTGTGGGCGCGTGCGCCGTGCAGCAGCCGCCGCCATGAGCCCCATGGCGGACGACAACCACATCCCCTCCATCTCCTCCGGCGTCGTCGGCTCCCGCTTCGTCTCCCAGTCAGACATCGACTCTGCAAAGGCCCGCCGCGACGAGCAATGGAAGGCCGCCTACGCCAGGTATGCACCAGTCACGGCCCCAGTCTGCCGCCCCCGCCTCACCGCCCCGCACAGATTGGGCCAGGAGCCGCCCCCACAGCCCCAGGAGGACGCCTACGACGGCCGCAGCCTGGCAGAGGTGTGTCCACCCTTCTACCCTGCCCCCGCCCCCGCTACCATTCAGACACTGACGGGCCCCCCAACACGCCTGCGCAACGGGTCCCTCCGCCCCCTCCTAACAGAAACTGGCAGCTAACAAAGTAAGCAACCTTCCCTCCCCCGTGCCGCACGGAGCGCGATCTCCCTTGGCGCCGCCGCCGTGCCCCCGCGTTACCGTTACCCGGCCGGGCTCACGCGCCTGCCCCCTCCACAGGCTGCCAAGCAAGAAGAATGGGAGGAAAAAACAAAGCTCGCAAACCAGTTCCGCGCCCTCGAGGAGGACGAGATCATGTTCCTCGACTCCGTCCGCGAGAAGCAGGAGGAAGAGGAGCGTCTCCGCAAGGAACGCGACGGCGAGGAACTCAAGGGCTTCAGGGAGTGAGTCCCCCGCTCCCCCGCACGCACACGCCCTCACGCCACCCGTCCGCGTCCCCGTCTCATCACCACCCCTCCAGGGCCATCGCCTCGCGCGTCGTCGTCAAATCGCCCCCCGCCGCAACGCCGCAAGCGACCCCCCCGCTGAATCCCCCGAACGGATCGCGCCCGTCCTCCGCGGCGCCCGCCAAAAAAGACAACAAGCGGTCCCTCAAGGGCGTCCTCGTCAAGAAAAAGCCAAAACCAGCCCCGGCCACAGCGCCAGCGGCATCAGCACAGGGCGCCACCGACCCCAAACGGAGCAACGCCCCGCCGAACCCTGCAGCCCCTCCCCCCAGCAAGGGGCAGGCACGAGAGAGCAGCGAGGAGCCCCCAGACGCAAAGCGGAGGAGGGTATCCAGACCAGAGTCCGACTCATGATACCGATCAGCTCATTCCCTCTCTGTTTTCTCTCATCATGTATGTATCTATCCCTTGCCCTATCAGATGATGATGCAACACATCGCAATCTGGACGAAACAGCAAGACGCCATCCACGACTGATACTCCTACTGCTAATGATAGGACGCCCCCACGGACTCCACGGTCCCTACCCTCGCCTCGTCACCGGACTGGGTGTCGGCGTCCACCGCACCCGGTTCAGATCTTTCTCTTTCGCCGCGGTGCCCTCCCACCCTGCTCTCCGCCCCATCACCTCTGCCCGCCTCGCCGCGGCCGTCCCAAGCGTCGACCGGTCCAGCAGCCTCTTCGCCGCAGGCGTCAGCGCGCCTGCCGCATCCGCGCGCCTCGGCGTCCACGAGGGCGGCCCCATGTCGCCCTTCTTCCCGCTTCCCAGCGCCGCCTCCGGCGCCCGTGCACGCGCAGAGCCCATGAGGTTCGCCTTGGTGCGGAGCGACCGCGACGCGGCCGAGGAGAGCCTGTGCGAGAGCGCCTCGCGCGAGGTCGGCGCGCGGATGTGGAACGGCGTGTTTGGCGGTGGCAGGGACGTGTCCGCGGGGTCGTCGCTCTGCGAGAGGATGCGCGGCGTGCCCATCAGCGTGCCCATGGTCATGAGCTGCTTCACGGCGTCTGGGCCGAGCTCGGAGGGCGTCGGCGAAGGCAAGGCGGGCACGTATGAAAAGTTGTTGATCCCAGGCGATCTCGGACGGTCTAGCAAGTGTAGATAGCGACGCGCGACGCGCATAAGTCAATGAGTCTGAGCCTGCGGTAGCTAGAGAGCGGCGTACATGGCGTGCCGGCGATGGCGGCGTCGATGCGGCTGCGAGTGGGGCTCGGGGGCACAGGCAGCCCTGCGAACGACGAGTCTTCCTGTGTGGGCAGACGTGTGTTCGAGTGCTTGATCACCCGCGGATCGGGTTCCGTGCTGGGCTTCGAGACGGCGGTCGAGGGGTCGTACGGCAAGACGTCGGCGTCGGGTGGGAACATCAGCGCGTTGCGCGCCTTGAAGCTCCAGCCGTCGACGGCGGCAGGCCGAGTGTCCTTCTTCGGCGCCATCACATCGACCACCTCCGTCTCCACCTCCGCCGCCTTCTCCTTTCCCTTCAACACCACCGTGCCCTTCCCCTCTCCGTCACCGCCCGCTTCTTCGTCCCCGCCCTCCGGCGCAGCGGCGATCAACCCCCTAGGCTCCGGCGCCTCGATCCTAATCCGCTCCCGCACGCCCACGCGCGCGCCCTCCGGCAGCTCAAGCAGCATCCGCTCCCGCCCCTCAACCATCTTGCTCCGCACGCCCTCCACGCGCCGCTGCGCATCCCATGCCCACGCGTTGCGCTCCTTCCGCCGCCGGTTTTCGTCGTCGAGCAGGTGCGTGAAGCTCGCGTTGTCCTCGGACGTGTACCGCGCCTGGAAGGCGTCCAGCGACAGCGCGCCGTCGTACCGCGCGCGCTTCGCCGCGCTCGGTCCCTCACCCCGAGGCGTCGACGCCGATGGGGTGCGCCCACCGGGGAGGGGCGTATCCGCGGGCCCCGCGGCGGCGCCGAACGGCGTCTCGGACGGGGTCTGCCACGGGCGCGCGCGGGCGTGGGCGTGGGCGTGGGCGGGCGTGGGGGTCGCGAGGGCCTCAAGGCGGCGGACGGAGGCGCCGATGAGTTCGTGGTCGTTCGTGCGGAGTGCGTCGAGGTAGGAGTGGGTGGCGTCGAGGTGGACGAGCGAGGGGAAGAAGTCGCGGGCGATGATGTGCGAGAGGGCGGCGGTGTAGTCGTCCTCGTCGAGGATGACTTGGCGGTGCAGCGAGCGTGCGGGGGGCGGGGAGGGCGAGCGCCTGGTGGTTGTTGTTGTTGAGGGTGTGGGTGTGGGGGGTTGAGCGGACGCCATGGGGGATGGAAGATGGCGTCGGTGCAGGTTCAAGCAGTCGCAGCGCGCGCCACCGGCAAAACCCGAGAGCCTCTCCTAGTCACCTCGATCGACTCTCGAGCATATTACACGAACTTCCATGAAATCACTCGTGCTGACCTGGCAGGGTCCGTCTCTGGGAACTCGACACTGTCTCCAAAATAACAGGCGTATAACGACATGGCCGCAGACGACAACAGGTGCATATATAATTTCTCCAGCGGACCGGCGGGGCTCCAGACCTACCAGATAAACGGGCGGGGTGGATCTGGGATGGGTCAAGCTCACGCATGTATCCACTCACTGACGGGTGTGGCTTTCGATCCTCCATCCTGACATCCACTCACTCTTGGTTCGGGCACCATCAAACACGCGAAGAAAACATCTCTACTGCTCACATGTGCACCACTCGATCTAGTTACCTCATCGCGTTCGGTCGACGGGACATTCCATCCGTTTCTCCTGCAGCACGATCGTGACATCTCGCCTCTCGTAGAGGTGTTCACGATCTCGGCGCCTCTGCTGGAGTCCGTACCGATCGTCGTTTATGCCCACTCCGCGGAACAAGTTCTACCTAGTGCGCATTTTTTTCGAGGGCCTGTTTGCTCGGCCATGCCTTCGCTCCGTTACACTTTCGAAATGTCATGGATCCTTGGACTTTCTCAGCTTCGGGATCGCATTGTGAGCTCGTGGCTATGCATCCGACTTGACCCCTTCCCCAGACGGGTTTTTGGGACGATTTCTATAACATTGGCAGCTATTTTACTCACTTTCAACGCTTGGTCAATTCAGGCAGACCCCGTCGCTCTGCCTCACCCCTCGTGTGCCTGCGAGGCCATGCGTAAGCACGGCCGTCGTTGCCGCATCGAATCCTCATGATAGAGGATCGTTGGGCATTGTTCGGCAACGTTGAAGGTACCGCCGAAGGCCCCGACCCTGTTCTCGGATGACGCGGTGCTGGCAATTCAAGGAGCGCATCTCTTCTGGAGGCGATCCGTCCTGTCACCTGCGTCGGTTCGGCCTTCGTCGATCTGCGCTTCTCGGGCTCCATCAAGGGCCACCGACAAATACTTTCTTCGATCTTCGATTTAGCCACGTAGATCCAGCCACGCAGCGTCGACGTCGACGACACCGCTATTCAGTGCGGCACGAGCAGTTTCGGGCAGCTTCTAGAGGCGCTCTGACGACGAAATGCGCTGCAACGCGGTGTGGACCTTCAAGGATGTACGAATCGAGAGGATCGCACGTTACGGTTGTAGGCCGCTTCAGTCTCTGCGTACGATGTTGATGAGTCCCATACAGAGCTCATTCCCTTGCGCTGAACTCCAACGTGCTTAATAAACCGTATATATGCGCTCAGTCCTTGATGGGCGAGACGCCTGTGTCGGTCCCAAAATTCCTAGTCGGACAGCCAGGCTAGACAGCCTGCACGTACGATGACATACATCGGGCGCTTTCACCTCATACGCGCCGCATCCAGCACACGCCGCCCATGGGGTTTATATAAAAGCATACATTTGCACTCCGTACTCGAGTGAAAAAAAATCAGAACAGTAGCGTACGGCTAGGCTAGGGAATAAAGAATCACAAGTGGTATATGGCTGAACAAGGGCCACAGAACCCGACAAGTCGCAGGACGGGGGCGGGGGCGGAGGTGGGAAAAATAAAGCGCGGGATATTAGGGGAGGGGAGGGGATGGATGGAATAAAAGAACAAACAGGCTCAGAGGTCGAGGAGGCGGGAAAGGGAGAAGCATATGTTACGCCTATGGGGTCGATCGTGCAGAGGGGGAGATGGTACAGACCATCGGGTGAAGAAGTAGGTAGGTAGGTAGGTAGGTAGTGGGGATGCGTGGGCTCGCGGGAGGAATGCGGCGCCCGTGTCGTTCTATCGTGATCTGAAAGCCAGTCGTCGTACTGTTACGGTCTGACACCGAGGTAAGGAGGGCATAATCCATGCGGAGAGAAACCGCTATGAAACAGTAAAAAGCGGGGGGATATTAACCATTAAGAGGCCGGAGCTGAGAACGAGTGTTGTCTTTGTTGTTGTTAGTCAGGCTCCTTGGGAGCCCGTTGCGTGTTGGCCTCAAAAGGCGCATAGTGGGGTGTCATCGTCTCAGAACGATAAATAAAAGAAAGTAAACACACACACAAATAATCGGTAAAAAGAAAAAAAAAAAAGAAGAAAAAATACTGAGAAAATCACCTGAACCATAGAGGGGCTTCGACCCATGAATCCATCCGTCAAACCATCCATCCACGCCCCACATTAACGTCGCCGGGTTGTCGAAGCTCCTAGTGTCTTGTCTAGATCTCCCAGTATGAGTTCAAGATCCGAGTCCGCTCCGCCCGAGCTCCTCCGTCCGCTGACACCGAAATTAGGCTTCCCGATTTTGCTCTGTGACAGAGAAGTCATCGAACCGGGAGAGGGAAGTCGAGTGCTGGATCGGAACGAGATGGTGCCGTGCGGTAGATTGGGCAAAGCTTTGGTGTTCGGAGGAGCTTTAAAGGAAGAGGGGGAAGACTTGTCGAGTCCGCGCGGTGGGGCTGGGACGGATGTCGGTCGCTCTCGGTGGGGATAGCCACCATCTGAGAGATGATTGAACACCATCGGAGACACATTCGTGCTGGACCCGAGTGAGGAGCGTTTATGGTTGGATGAGTATGCACCCGATCCAGGACCCGTCGACCGCTTGAAACCGCCCGTGCTTGGAGTAGACGTATTCGAGTACAATCCGTTGCTGGGCAAGGGAAGGAACGTTGGCGTGGTCGGACGAGATACTGGGGTGGCAAGAGAGCTGGTGGTTGCTGTCGTACCAGCGCTGCTGCGCCCCTCGGTCGATGTAGATGTGCGAGACTGCGGTCGCATGAGGGCCGTGGCCGTGCTTCGTGACAGCGGGTCCTTTGTTTCCCGTTCCCGTGGGGGCGCGCGAGGACGGCGAGATGGAGAGTCTGGTGCTGCGGACTGATACGGGCGGTACGAGGGCACAGTCGTTGATCCGGTGAGCTTCCGCATCTCCTTGTCTTTCGTCTTGAGCGGAGAGGGAGAGTCCTCCATGATAAGCACCCAGCCAGCGGATTCGCGACGCGGTGTCTGCTTCTTGTCCACGGAATCGTCGCTGCGCCGTGTGAGGAGCGACGGAAGGGATGGCCTTACTCGTTCGTCCGATGTTCTTGGCTGAAGCGACGAGTTGCTCGAGGTTGTTGACGACACACTCGATGGCGGTTTGGGGTTCGAGATCGATCCGGAAGCTGCACGGGTGCTGGTGCTGCCCATGCGAAGTCGAGGAACACGAGTGTGAATCTTCTGTTCGAGGTTCCTCACACGTGCCCTCATCTCGGAGACCATCTGCACACCCTTGTTCTTCGAAACAGTGGCAGGAATAGCAGCCATGGTATTTCCGGTGATCGGCGACATCGGAGTGCGTGGCGTAGGTCGGGTGAGCGCTGTGCGCGGCGGGAGTCGAGTCGGCGTTGTTAGAGATGGCATCGTTGTAGACCGGCCGCTGAACGGCGACGCCTGTGGAGAGGACACTTTCGTGCGGGTAGAGAAGCCGGCCCTCTGGAGTAAAGCTGATTGACCTGCATCTTTGTTGAGGGGGGAAGAAACCTGGCGAGGGGTAGTAGTGACAGGTGAAGGCGAGTCAGATTCGGGGGAAAGGTCGGAAAGTGTGAGATCGGCGGGTGGCTGGGTGTGCAGGAGATCGTCGTCTGAGTTTTGCGGATTGCGTTGGAAGAAATTGGATGAAGAAGAGTCCTCGGATTCAAGAGTCACGTTCGATGCACGCGACTGCGCTACCTGGAGATGGTCTCTCAGGACTGAGATTTCTGCGTTTGCGTCTGCGATAGATAGGGTGAGATAAGATGTAGAAGGATTGAGCGGCGTGGATGCGCACCCCGAAGTTCATCCTTGACTCTCTGGCACTCTTCTTCGAGACTTGCTTTGTCAATCAGCTCGTGTTCCAGGAGGATCTTCTCCTCCAAGGCACGAGAATATTTGGCTTCAACATCGGCGAGACTCGACGAAACCGCGCGCTCCGTCCGTTCCAGGTCATCGTTACCCATTTCCAGCTCCCGCAGCTGAACCTTGATCTTCTGATGGTCCTGCCGTAGAGTGTCAATTTCACGCTGCAGGGAAGTGGTGGTCTTGTTGTGGGTAGTCTGCAATGACATGAACTTGGACTAGGGGACGCGAGTTCAACACGGAGAGACAGCGGACAGCGAGGGGGCGTACCTTCCACTCGTCCCTCTCATTTTCCGCCCGCTCCACCTTGACCCTCAGATCCTGCTGTGCCTTCTCGGTCCTCTGCAATTCCCGCTCCAGCTCCTCCTCGAGATCCTTGGAAGACTGGTGAAAGTCGTCCAGTTCGTTCCTCGTTTCTGAGAGCATTTCGGCGACTTCATAGTACTTGGACTTCCAGTCTGTCGAGGAGGAAAAGCTGCGTGAAGCAAGGGGGAGTCAGTGCGTGACTGCGTGGCATTGCGGAAGCGCAGTACTTGAGTTGGTGGTCGTCAAGAGAGGCCATTATGTTTTCCTTCCTGAACGCATCGGTTGGCGAGAGGACAGCAGTCATCGTCGAGCGAGGAGATGGAAAACACAGGCCAGGACCGGAGCGGGGATTCGGGTAGGAGGGAGGGAGGCGGCAGACAGAGTCCCTGAACAATGTTGGGCGAGCGGTTGTGTTCGACTTGCGCGCCTTCCCCACCGCGCCTCAGCCACCCTTGTTTGGCACTTGTTTGCATCCCGCCAGTCTGCCGCTCATGCACAGTCGGTTCTATCGTATGCTGTATCCTATCTGTACCTAGTCCCACACCTCACACGCCCTCGGGCTTCGCACACTTCCGCCGCTCGATCCTCCCCGTCCGAGCGCACCGCATCTCCTGCCACGACACAGGCTCCATCGTCGCACCTGCAGTCGAGCATTTCATTTCAGAGCATCAGTGAGAATAATGAACATGCCGCCTTACCTGCCTCGCTCGTCGCGAACAGGACACCGAGGTCGTTGCGCGCCGTCGTGATGTAGTAGCTCCGCGCGTCGCCGAGCGAGATCTGTTCCCGCCATGCCATTAGACACCGTCCATCGTCCACCGTCCGACTAAGACCAAGTCCACTCACAACGAGCCCCTTCACCACGTCCCCGCCTCGAAAACAGTCGGCGATCTTTACCTTGTCCTTTTCGGTTGCGCGCACATCCTGCACGCGGATCACGCCCGTGAATTCCTCTCCCGCAGGGAGTGGCATCCCGTCCACCACCGTGATGGACACCACCGCTTGCTGCGGCGAGAGACGCGTGACAGACCCGAGCACTATGGAGTTCGGAGCCGGCGGGTGCGGACGGACACGAGAGATAGCCAGAGTCTGCAACAGAGAACGCCGAATGGGTGACGCCCGAGTATCATTGAAGTCGGCACAGGCGCTCAGAAATAAGAAAAACCGACAGATGCATCGTAGCGCGGAATGCCGACGAGGCTCGCCCGAGGCTCCCCGTCTTTCATGTAGATGCCGCTGCCAAGCTGAGGCAGAGGCCCGCGAGGAAGAGGGACGGGCTGGCCTGGGAGCAAGCAGTCGGAGGCCATGTCGAGTGGTGAGGATATATGGCTAATATAAGCACCCCAGCGGACGGGAGATGCAGGAACGGCAGTTGTCTGTTGTTTGGTCATCCGAGTGTACATAACCCCCATAAAACTCGGCCAGTCCGTTTCTCATCCCTCCTCCGTCCTCACAAATGTCTGCCTCGTCCCTGGCCCGTATCTTTGCACGGAGTGCGTTCCTCTTCAGCGTTCCGTCCCGCTGATTCCATATTTAACGCGATTTTTCAATCTCTAGAAATACACGTCTCTGCTCGCAGACATGCCCTCACCAGGATGAACATGCCTGCAATGAGCCCCACCATGACCGAGGGCGGCATCGCGTCATGGAAAAAGGCAGAGGGTGATTCTTTCGCTGCTGGTGACGTGCTCTTGGAAATCGTGCGTCTTTCTTTCCTCCCCGACTTGCCAGCAAACATCCACTCTGGGCGTCTTATCAGGAAACAGACAAGGCGGTGATCGACGTGGAGGCCGCAGACGACGGTATCTTGGCTAAAATTATCGTGCGTCACATCTCTTCTCACCTTACTCGCATACTGATTTGTTGACGCGCGTCTGAAAGGCCAAAGATGGTGCCAAGGGCGTTGCCGTCAACGCGCCAATTGCAATCCTCGCTGAGGAGGGCGACGACCTTTCTGGTGCCGCGGATCTGGCCGCACAAGCCTTGTCTGAGTCTGCTGAGCCACCAAAGAAGGAGGAAAAGGCTCCCGAGCCATCAAAATCCGAGGAGACACCCAAACCCGCTCCCGCCGAGTCGCAGCCTAAATCGGAGTCCAAGTCCCAATTGGCCAAGGGCGAGCGCATCTTCGCCTCTCCCATCGCGAAGAAGATTGCCCTGGAACGCGGGATTCCTCTGGCGAAGGTCAAGGGCACGGGTCCCGAAGGCCGGATCATTCGTGAGGATGTCGAGAAGTACCAGCCATCCGCTGCTGCTGCTGCGCCTGGCGCGCCTTCAGCTCCCGCTGTCCAGACGCCAGACTACGTCGACATCCCCACCACCAGCATGCGCCGCACGATCGGCAGCCGCTTGACGCAGGCCAAGGTCGAGGCGCCCCACTATTACCTCACCGTCGACATCAACATGGATAAGGTCACCAAACTGCGGGAAGTCTTCAACAAGTCATTCGGCGAGAAGGACAAGGCGGCCAAGCTGAGCGTCAACGACTTCATTGTCAAGGCTGTCAGCAAGGCATTGGAGGATGTGCCCGAGGCTAACACGGCATGGTTGGGCGAAGTCATCAGACAGTGCGTGTCGCATCATCGTTCCGGTCTTTACATGCTCAAATGCTGGCTCTATCAGATACAAGAAGGCTGACATCTCAATCGCGGTCGCAACCCCCAACGGTTTGATCACGCCAATCGTGAAGGACGTCGGCTCGAAGGGTCTCGCTACCATCTCTTCGGAGGCGAAGGCACTGGCGAAGAAGGCGCGTGACGGCAAACTGCAGCCACACGAGTACCAGGTATGCATCCTTCCATGCCCACTTCTTGCCAGGCCGACTGATATCCTGTCCAGGGCGGAACCTTCACCGTCTCCAACCTCGGCATGTTCGACATCTCCCACTTCACCGCCATCATCAACCCGCCGCAATCATGTATCCTCGCCGTCGGCTCGACGCAACCGACTCTGGTCCCTGCACCCGAGGAGGAGCGCGGCTTCAAGACGGTGAACCTGATGAAAGTCACGCTCAGCTGCGATCACCGCACCGTTGATGGCGCCGTCGGCGCACGGTGGTTGACGGCATTCAAGGGTTACTTGGAGAACCCTTTGACGTTCATGCTCTGAGTCGAGGGCGTGGGGACGGACGTGTTTTCCGTTCGGGGCTTATGCGGGACGGGCTGATGGGTGTTTGTCTTTCATGGCTTTATTTCTCTACATAGACATTAAACTCGTGCTGCTCGCGCTGCATAATTGCTATATATCATCTCTCTCACGCAGTGCTGAATGTGAGCTAAAGTGTTGCGCGACACGCCTGACCGGGCCGGTGCTCCCATAATATTGGGCTTGCGACGCATTGAAGATGAATACACTTGCTCTGGCCTCGCGCGATTGAACAATGCCGGGCCGCTTGCGAAAATCTCCGTTGAAGAAGCCAGGTATGCATCACGATCGTCCACTCCGTCTTGCATGACCTGAATATCGCAGATCGAGCATACCTTGCCCTCGGCCTCGAAGGCTCGGCCAATAAATTGGGTGCAGGGATCATAAAACATGACATCGACGGCTCGTCGTCGGTGCTCTCGAACGTCCGGCACACATACATCACCCCTCCAGGCGAGGGTTTCCTGCCCCGCGACACCGCTCAACACCATCGAGAGTGGGCACTCAAGGTCATCAACGACGCTGTTAGCAAGGCCGGGATCTCGTTGCATGACTTGGATTGTATATGCTACACAAAGGGTGCGTTGCTCGTCGTCATAGCGAGGGTTCAAATCTGAAGCTATAGTGGACCGTGCTCAGGACCCGGTATGGGTGCTCCGCTCCAGTCAGTAGCAATCGTAGCGCGAACGCTCTCACTGCTGTTCGACAAGCCCCTCGTCGGGGTGAACCACTGCGTCGGCCGTACGCCGCCTCTGTCCTACGCAGTCTGCCCTCGCTGACCGTGATGCTGTTTTGCGCGCAGACATCGAGATGGGCCGCGAGATCACGGGCGCGCAAAACCCGGTCGTGCTCTACGTCTCGGGCGGGAACACCCAGGTGATCGCGTACTCGCGGCAGTGCTATCGCATATTCGGCGAGACGCTCGACATCGCCGTCGGGAACTGCCTCGATCGCTTTGCGCGCGTGATCAATCTGAGCAACGACCCCAGCCCAGGATACAACATCGAGCAGGAGGCGAAGAAGTAAGGCGCACGCTGGTTATGATCACGTTGAACGCTCATCGATTGTCCGCAGAGGGACCCATCTCCTGCCGTTGCCGTATACGACCAAGGGGATGGACGTCAGCCTCTCTGGAATCCTGACATCCACGGAGGCGCTGACCCTAGACAAGAGATTCCGGCCAGATGGCAAGCCGCGAGGGCCGGACGATCAAGATTTCTTTACGCCTGCGGATCTGTGCTTTTCTCTGCAGGAGACCGTGTTTGCGATGCTCGTCGAGATCACAGAGCGGGCCATGGCTCACATCGGCAGCAAAGAGGTGCTCATCGTGGGCGGGGTCGGCTGTGAGCATCTCATCTGAGAAGACGACGTGGTTTTTGTATTTGACACCTTCCATTTACATCAGGTAACGAACGGTTGCAAGAGATGATGGGTACAATGGCCGAGGAGCGCAGTGGAAAGGTTTTTGCCACTGACGAACGGTCAGTAGTTGGCCCCTATCCTCATCAATGCGCATGTTGACTTTTGGATTTCGGAAGGTTCTGCATCGATAACGGCATCATGATCGCGCAGGCTGGTTTGTTGAGTTTCAGAATGGGCCATTCTACACCGCTGGAAAAAAGTACATGTACACAAAGGTATGTAATCGAATTCATATCCGGACGCTCTATATTTGATTGCTGTCCCATAGGTTCAGAACCGACGAAGTACACGTTGCATGGAGAGCATAGGCACAGCTATATGTAGGCGGAGGTTATAAGCTGAAGAAAGAAGTCAATGCATTATGATGCTATGTAACTGTTTCGATCCTGACCGCAGGTTGAAGACACGTTCCCAAGATGCGATCGATACGATCGGACAACGGTTCAGTTGGGAAGGATTGGCGCTACATTAGCGGCTACAAGGTTCCGGCCGTCTGGGTCGCTTTCGCCCAATTCTGCCAGCAGAGTGTCGAATCGATCCCACCACCACCGATGAACCTCCTCGTACTCTCCGCCCGTACCAACCTCTCCGATCCTCTCATGCCACGGCTTGTCATGCAGGATGTAGTGCAAGCACCGTATCTCCTCGTCTCGCCATAACGGTTTGTGTATGATCCTAAGCGTCTTCAAGGCATTGTAAACCCAGGGCAAGGGCCTCCATTTGCCGTGGAAGAACGCGGCGAGGAGATCTTGATCGGGGAAAGAGAACGTGGGGACCAAGGGGGAAGTGTGTAGGTAGTCGATGATCGAAGCGGACAGCTCCTTGGACGGGTTAAGCACGACGAGACCAGAATTGAGGAGGTTGTACGGCCGCGGACTCGAAGGGGTGATCTCAGTCGGATTGGCGATCGCAGTAGGATGCACGAGGGGGGTATATGCGCAGTTCGCGGGCACCCTGGGGATCCATTAGAATCAGACAGCTGAGGATAACTGTGCGGTGAACTCACCAGTCCGCGGGATAGTGCGCGAGCTTGCGCGGGTTGCAGGCGCATGCGTGAGCTGCTGCGATCGAGTCCTGAGGGAGATCGAGCTCCATGAGCTCGTCCATATTTCTCAAGACGATCATATCAGAATCCATCAGGACGATGCGCTATAATCGAGGCATCTTCAGCGGGATATCCACAAAAATCGCGGATATGCGTACGTCGTATTCGACCAGTTCAAATCCTCTACATGAGAAAATCTCAGCTTTTGTTAGAGGATCTGTTTCGGACACGCATACCTCAGCTTTGTCCAGGTATCAGCGAATCTGGCATCGTGAGTTGCTAGCGTATGAGACCCGCTCGATGGCTGTAGGCTCTGTATTTCCCTGACAGTGATACCCCGTTTCGTGAGCACGTCTCTGGCTGGCTGAGATAGCTCAGGAGTGATCATTACGACGAAGGGGTACTTCGAGTGTACAGCCTTTAGGCAATGATCAACAACCAGAGCACCCGGAAGGTAATTCTCCCTGGTGAGGAGGGTCACATAGGCAGCATTTCGAGACATGTTGCAGTTACTGGAGGGTCGCGTCCAAGAGTGCAGGAGGTAATCTGGGGAGTCTAATCATTCCGCCTATATACATTCTCGCGAACCGCGATAAGTGCGACAGATGATCATTTTTTGGAATCGAAGGAGAGCTGACAACCAGTGCTAGTGATGTTGGTTTTGAATTGGTATGTTCCGCTTGTATTCCGCCCATATCAGTTGCATTGGGCACCATTCGACGCCACACCCAACTCATCTCGACTGTGGGACAAAAAAACAGTCGCATTATGATGTCTACGTCAAATGAACGACACAGCCATATGTGTTTGAAGATCAATCGCATGGGTTCATGAATCAGAAAAAGGAACCGCGCCAACCTCCATCGACGCAGATGAAGTGGATGTTTCAGACAGTTGTTGCAATCACCTTACCATCTTCTCGATGGCATGTCCATTTTTTTTCATTTCACTGAGCGCCTTCAAGTTTCAGTCACCTTCAGTCACCAGTAATAGGTGATATAGGCCGCCCGAAATACTCGGTGGGACTCATGCAGTGTAATTGGCATGACCATACAACATGTAATGCAGATAGCGAGAGCAAGGAAGACGATAGTCAGGGAAACGAGGCAGGATGCAAAACGTCTGAGTTTTAGCGGAGACGACTGTGACATACAAACACAGTTCATGAATTCTAGGGGATCCTTGGCAAAAAGACATGGACGCACCGAGCCTCACGCTCACTCTCCAGGAGAGCCAAGATATCCTGGTCCCGTACGGGGCCCTTCACGTTACGGATGATTGTCCGGGTCGTGTCGTCCAAAAACTCGACACGGACTTGGGTAACACCTCCACGCGATCCTGTCCGGCCAAGGACCTATACAGAGTATATGCTGTTGTTAGATGCGCTGAAAACCTTCAAAAGAGGGGTGGATAGGACCTTGATGACACGGGCGAGCTTGACGGGAGCTTTCGAGGAGGAATCCTGGAGCAGAACGTCAATATGACACCTCCTTGTGTTGAGGAAATACTCACCATTTTGTTGTGGAGTGTCGACGAGTCTTGTCGATGTTTTGTTGCGGCGGTGGGCTTGAAAAACAAG
This sequence comes from Heterobasidion irregulare TC 32-1, assembly GCF_000320585.1. Taxonomy (NCBI): domain Eukaryota; kingdom Fungi; phylum Basidiomycota; class Agaricomycetes; order Russulales; family Bondarzewiaceae; genus Heterobasidion; species Heterobasidion irregulare. The sequence continues at coordinate 2,260,250 of NW_009258197.1, read as the reverse complement.
GTTTGCACCAAGCAAGGTTACAACTCCAAGTAGCTCCGACCGGTAAATGCCGTTTATAGACCCTAACCTCATTGTAGTGTCAGGAAAAATATGGTTTATCCACATACTTCTAAGTACAACGGTGCAGGAAAAGAGAGGCGAAGTCAAGAGTAGAGCTGGGTAGGTGCAAGCGAATGATAGACGATGTAAAGAGGATGGATGATACAGAGGATAGATCAAGCATCAAGCTTGGCTCCTACCATTGCATCCTCCTGAGCGAGTAGCTTCTGAGTCTGCTTCTCAGCACCTTTCCCTCGGAGAACATTCTCTATGAAGTATTCTCCAGCCTGTAAAGGCGGAAGAGTCAGTAATGACCCGGTGAATAGGCATAGGTATAGTTACCTTGTAGCTACTTCTCACTAATGGTCCGCTCGCAACGTACAAGAATCCCATATCCTCAGCAACCTGTTTCCAACGATCAAATTCTGCAGGTTCGACGTAACGGTCGACTTTCATGTGCCGCTTCGTCGGACGCATGTATTGACCAAATGTAACAACATCAACATCGACCTTGCGGAGCTCTGGGAGGATACTGAGAAAAATATAAAGTAGTGGAAAAAACACGAACTAACCTCGTAAGGCATCTATGAGTTGCTCTTCATTCTCGCCAACCCCGAGCATAATACTTGTCTTAGTCACCCGAACACCTTCTGCCTTTGCGCGCTCCAAGACTTTCAGACTTTGCCTGAAGGTCGCTCTTCGATCTCGCACAAAGGGGGTTAACGCCTCGACGGTCTCTACGTTGTGTGCATAAACATCCAGACCGGATCTTGCGACAACTGAGACATGGTCAAGGTTCCCTCCCATATCACCTGTGAGGGCTTCGACAAGAATTTGGGGAGCCCTGACGTAAACCCCAATCTCAGTCATAGGAAAATTAATGATATAAGTAAAAGACGCACTTTTGCTTAATCTTTCGTATTGTCTCCGCGAAATGATGAGCCCCAGAGTCAGCAAGGTCTATCATTGGTGTCAGCGTCAACATGGAGCAAATTGGATTAAGCCCGCACCATCGCGGTCCACGCTAGTCAGAACGATGTAACCAAGTCCCCATCGACTGATGGCCTCAGCGGTGTTCTCAGGTTCATGCGGGTCAAGTGGAGGCGGTGTGCGAGACGTCTTCACTGAGCAGAACCGACAACCACGCGTACATGTGTCACCCATCAACTAAGAGACACATTTCAGTATATTTCCAGCTAAGAAACTGGCTGCTAGGTACACACCATGATAGTTGCAGTAGCTGCTCGTTTACCCTCTTCGGGTGTTGCACCCTCTTTACCACCCCAGCAATCTCCGATATTTGGACAACGAGCTTCTTCGCATACGGTATGAAGACCAAGGCCTCTAAGGTCTTTCTTGATGCTACTGAATGATGCTCCTTTGGGAATCGACGTCTTCAGATACGAAGGCAGCCGTGGACTACGAAATGTCACTTCATTGTTTCCACTTCGAATTTTAGGAAAGTAAAGATACCTACGCGCTTGTGTTTCCAAGCACAACCTTATCGGGTGCGTCTCCAACAATGAAGTCATCCAAGGATGGTCCCTGGGCCAGTGTCTGACTGAAAACGCCTCGTGAAGCCGGTGAATTCGACTGTGTAGCCAGACTGCGGACACATCCTGGTATGGAGGTTCGTGATACTCGTGCGGAGCGCAAGAGGGATGCCATGACAGAGCTGAGAACAACAGTAGCCCTTTATAAAAAAAACTGGATGAGTGTCTGTTGCACTGAAGTGGGGGTTGGTAATTAGAAAAGGTGGCCTCAGGTGAGTAATCCAGCCTTTGCGGAACCAGGAGCTCGGCCGGCTGGTTCTTTGTTTGGCAACAGCCTCCGATCCAAACAACGCCGAATCGCCGATCGCAGGGCCGTTGCTTACCAGAGCCAGCTGCACCCGAACCGGACAGTCATGAGCACTCTTTCACGACGGGAGGAGGATACGTTGCTCAAGACTACCAAAGCCCATGCCCTTAAGGAATGTGATTCAATCGTGAAAGGTACACTAACATGCTGGAAGCGTGGTGTACTGTCGCTAACTGTACACCATGACAGATTTTGCCGAATGTGCCACTGGTCGCACTGTCACCGTGGCTTGGGCTTGCAAAAACAAGTACAAGGCTGTCCAAGACTGCATGTATCGATTGTGAGTACCTTTCAGTATCTGTGTCAATCCCCGGGAGGTCACCAGAACCTAATATTCACTCCATATACAGTACATGTGAAGACAGCATGCAAATAGTTCGCCAAGAATATCTCCGTATTCGAAATCAGCAGCAGCATCAGCAGCAGCAACAACAACAGACTAGTGCATCTTTCTAAGTTCGATTGCAGCGTGCTGCATCTTTGCACTTCCGTAGAAATATCGCCCCTCAGTTCCTAGGTACGAAATGACATTGCAAAGAATAATATACAAAAAGAACAGAATCACAAGTCTACAGCATCAAGCTTTTATTTCTTCGCAGTGGTTACTGCCCAATGCGAACGAAGGGCAAGGATAGATGTGATGAAGCTAGGATGTTTGTCAGGACTTATGACAGCGTGCAGCCAATATTTAAACATACCCGAAGGCACCCAAAATACCGTCATTCAGAGTAACAAGGCCTATGTTGGCCGCAGGAATCCAGACATCGAGAACATCGATGACGAATTGCTGGCGTGTTGCGGTAAGGAGGCTGGCGCAGTACATACGGTCTGAGCACAGGTAAAGCGCATAATTCATGGTGTACTTACGCAGCAAGCGTACGAAGTCTTGTTTGCCGAACATTCTCTTCGCCCACATCCTTCTCAGTCAGGGCACGGAGGCTGTTCACTTCTTGAGTCAACCTTCCAGACTGATGAAGCAAATATGCATCATGAGCACCTTCTCAGATATGTGAATGATTGAGGAATACCTTGAAAACGGCGTGGACAATGCTAAACAGGATGCCTGCTACCCAGAATCGGTTGGCCGTCTTGTTCACCCTCTGTGCCGTATCTGGCTTGAGAGTGATAAATCGGACAGCATTTGCCTAAAATTGACTCGCACAGTCAACTAAAAATGGACAATGAGATACTCTGACATTGACGCTACACACCCAGACGATGGCGTCATAGGTCAAGTATCCAAAGTACCCGAGCTGTCTGCCGATAGTAGAAATCTGCTCTTTGAGGTCACCAGTTGTCTGTGCAGCACGGAGAGCAGCTTGGAGATGTTCCAAAGGCTTTCCGATGCGCATCACTGGATCAAACAATATATGAGTCTGATGAGCCAGCTGCTCGCGGCCCGCATGTACCCACGTTTTCTCGCCGTGGCGAGATGGCCCTTCAACGCGTTCCATCGTGTTGCCTCAAGCTTGTAACCGCGGGCGAGAAGGTACCATGCAAAGAAGCGAGCAAAGTACTGTACTGCTCGGTAGATCTAGTAAGATGGTAAACCGGTGAGGCAGTATGCGCATGCATGCAGGCTGAGGCGTGCATACCTTGTCGCGTCCGAGCGTAGTGCCCAATACTTTGAGCGTGTCAGAAACAGCTGGATGCAAGATGACCTGGGACGCGACGCTGGACATGGTGGGTGTAGTGAGCAACAATGGGGACGGAGTCTTTGGTGGGGTTGTATTGGGAGGGCGCCGGACGTACAGAGATATTATAACGGCCGGCCTGTTTTGGGGAAATCATGTCGCAAAGACCACACTCATAATCACGTGTAAGCAAGAAGAGCGGGGAGACTTAGGTCTACGAAGTAAAGCATGACAGGCATCATATTTGTAGAGCTGCGACGAATTGTACATGCCGACTCTCAGATTACCTACAATCGTTTCCTTCCTCACACTGTAACAATTCAGTGATGGACTCTCGTCGTGTTGAATGACCTTCACATTCTGCTCGGGATATCAAGGAGCTCGGGTGTTGCGTGGGAGTTGCATGCCCGATATCCTCCGCAGAACTTGGCGTTCTCGTCAGTGCCAACAACTTACACTACTACGTCTTTCCCATTTTCCTTGAATTTTTGGTTTAATTCTGCTCAGCCATGGCTGGCCTTCGGCTTCCTCGTAGAGTAAGGTGTTCCATGCGTCCAGACCATGTCTAGGCATAGACGGCTAATTCCACCTTGTTACATATGCTCATGTGATTCCCCCCAAAATGGCCGTTTTCACGAAACCCAGTCTCTCCTGGTGACTGCCCAGTACCCACGGACGATCTCGCATAGATTGTTCTCCAGTTCTCTTCGCGTTATGGTGAGCGGATAGCTTGTGCACACGGAGACGGAAACGGAGGCGCATGCTTTTCGTCAGACAGAGCAGGCTTTTCGGACGGAAAGAGATACCTTTGGCGACCTGAAGGTGCCCGCCGACCGCTATTGGGGAGCACAGACTCAGCGGTATGCTCTTTCCGCCCTCTAGTTATTCCGAACGAATTGACCATTGGGGACACTAGATCGCTGCAGAACTTCGATATCGGAGGCCCCACGGAGCGGTTACCTCCTCCCTTGATCAAGGCCTTTGGTGTGCTAAAAAAGGCTGCTTCGATTGTCAATGTTGGGTACGGAATGGATCCGAAGGTTGGTCAGGCTATTCAACAGGCCGCAGATGAGGTGGGTCGCGCTGTTTCAGTCGCTACGGGAACTTTGAGCCCAATCCGTCCTGAGTGGTGCAGGTCATCTCGGGGAAGCTGATTGACCACTTCCCCTTGGTCGTGTTTCAAACGGGCAGCGGAACGCAGAGTAACATGAACGTAAATGAGGTCCGCACATACTCGTTCTCTCATACGTCCTCGGCGTTCATGGATCTTGCGGTGTACAGGTCATCTCTAACCGCGCCATCGAGATTCTCGGAGGCGAACTTGGTTCTAAGAAGCCAGTACACCCAAATGACCATGTCAATATGAGCCAGAGTAGTAATGACACGTGGGTTGATTGCTGCTGCCGCTTTCGTTAGGTTTTGACTATCAGTCTTCAGGTTCCCAACGGCGATGCATGTGGCAGCCGTCACGGAGATTGTCAACTCGCTTCTTCCGGCCCTTGAGGGACTGCGAGATGCCCTTGCCGCGAAGTCTAAGGCCTTCGACCATATCGTCAAGATTGGTCGCACCCACTTGCAGGCGAGTCGCCTGGTGATCGCTATGTGCTGCGTTGCTGAGCTGCATCATTCTTAGGATGCTACGCCCTTGACCCTCGGTCAGGAGTTCAGCGGCTATGTACAGCAGGTCTCTAACGGTATCGACCGCGTGAAGGATATCATCCCTCGGTTGAGCTTCCTCGCTCAGGGTGGAACAGCTGTTGGAACTGTGAGTGCCTTTGATGTTTTGCACCTATATTCTTCACCTACACATTGCAAAGGGCTTGAACACGAGAAAAGGCTTCGATGTGAAGATAGCATCGGAGATCTCCAAGATCTCAGGCATCGAATTCAAGACGGCTCCGAACAAGGTAGATTTCATTGATGTCAATCAAGGATGTCCCGCTCATGCTTCTTCAGTTTGAGGCGCTCGCTGCCCACGATGCTCTCGTTGAGGCTCACGGTGCTCTGAATGTCCTCGCCTGCTCGCTGATGAAGATCGCGAATGATATTCGCTACTTGGGATCGGGACCGCGTTGTGGCCTCGGAGAGCTCAGCCTTCCCGAGAACGAGCCTGGAAGCAGTATCATGCCCGGAAAGGTTAATCCGACGCAGTGTGAAGCGCTCACTATGGTAGCTGCACAGGTCATCGGTAATCAAACTGTTGTCAGCATCGCTGGCTCTAACGGACAGTTCGAGGTGGGTCGATTTGTGCCATGAAACATTGTGTCATGCTGACGAGGATATCCGGTGGCAGTTGAACGTCTTCAAGCCCGTCATCATCAAAAACGTGCTGCAGAGCATCCGTCTGTTGGCGGACGGCTCTCGTTCGTTCACGAAGCATTGCGTTGTCGGCATTGAGGCCAACGAGAAACGGATCAACACGCTGTTGAACGAGTCGCTGATGTTGGCTACGATCCTCAACAGCCATCTCGGTTACGACAGTGAGCAGCCTGTGCCCCGATATTTGTCATGTTGGCTGAGTCACGCTATGTTGCAGATGTTGCGAAATGTGCCAAAAAGGCGCACAAGGAGGGCACGACGCTGAAAGAGGCGACGATTGCGCTTGGATTCTTGACGCCAGAGGAGTTTGATGAGAAAGTGCGGCCAGAGCTGATGCTCTACCCTGATGAGGCGTAGAAAGACACTTACACCCTGCGAGCTTCTTGGTTGCCATAAATGGAATGAGCAGTGTGTTCTCGGAATGTATATTGTGTGAATGGAAGAAGGCAGCGAGATTGCGAGGGAGGGAGAGCGCCGGGAGTGGTGCTGTGAGAGAGAGACACGTTGCGGTGACGGAGGGGATGCGTGATGGGCTGAATGTGCAAGCGGATGTCAATGTTTGGATCGAAGTTGGGAAGATATGAGTCGCGTGTGGCGTCGTATTACAATCCAACAGAGTCGGATATCAGGCGTCTGTAGCGCTCGGACCATGTCTCTGTCACGGAGGGATCCACCGCCACAGTCGTCAGGACGGTGCTGGCGGTGTCCTGGGAGTGTTTGCGAGTGGGATGCAAAGTGATAATATGGGCGTGGACCACTCGTCCACGCAAGCGTAGCGAAGGAACGGAGGGTTCGTCGTGTCCCAAAAAGGAAAGCAAGGGAGGGATGCGACCTAGATGTAAAAAGAGCACAACCTACGAAAACGGCGGCGATTCCGCGTCAACTGCGGCCTTGCCCCCACCGGTCCATCACTGGCCCCTCCTCTCCTCCTCTCCTCCTCGACGACACCACCCTCGTCCCCCGCAGTCGTCCCCTCGCCGCCGCCAGCACAAATCTGCCTCCTTAGGCGCCCTCCAACAGTCTGGACGGCACTTCGGCCTTGACAAGCTTCATTTGTTCCACTTTCTCGCCAGCGATCCCACGAGGCGGGTCCCGTTCTCGTTTCTTTTCCTGCGCACTTTCTGCACTGTCGACGAAGCGCGCATTCCTCGTCCTCTGTGCCATCGTGTTCCGCCATGTCGCTCAGCAGGATCCTGAACGACGACCCCGTCCCCCCTCCGAGCTCCTCGCAGCCAGCGCATTCCTCTCTTCCCTCTCTTGATCCTGCCCTGATGGATCGCCCCCCGTCATCTCACTCTCCGCCTCCAGCCATGCGCACCCGCCGCCGCTCGCAGAGTGGTCGTCTTGCGGATTACCCGGCGCCCTCCAGGAACCACACATACCAGCCCACGTCGCTTCAGCCATCGAGTGGTTGGGATCCTCGCTCTGGCGAATGGGTGCAAGCGCCTCATGGTCCTGGGGGCAACTTCTATTCCAGTCATGTTCATTCGCCGCCCAAGGATGTCCAAGGTTCTCAGCCGAACATCATGACCTTTGTCAAGGACGGCATCCCAGGCATGTCCCAGTCGCCGCCAAAGAAGCGAAGAAAGACCGCGGACGACGATGCGGATTACCAGCCGCCTGGTTCGCGACGCGTGTGTACTCCTTTGTACTTTCCTCGTGTATCCGCATCATTCATACGTTTCTTTTCCAGCCGGGACTCCGTCGACTCCCTGCGAGGAACAGACAGTTACGAACGCAGTCTCCGATGACTGAAGTGACTGAACATGAGCCCGGAGAAAGGTATGAGCCCACCGAGGAAGACAGACGTCTTGTGTCGTCTGATCTCAGCGACTGCGAGGAGGTATGGCTCGGGGAATTAGGCAACTACATGTTAGAGACACAAAAGCGAAAAAGGTTGGTCGAGGAATATTTTGCCCAAAGTGCTGTGGTAAGTGGGCCTCTCTTTTGTCTGGTTCAAGCCAGATCCTTATGCAAATATCGATGATCAGGAACGGAGTCTCGCGTACATGGACCATCTATCGCAGCGTTATGCGGACACGTTGAGAAGGATCCCGCTTCCACCACCTCCACCACCTCCGCGACCACTTCCTGTCCACCCAAGCGTTGACGACGAGCTTCTGTCTACATTGCACGCTCCCTCATCCAACTCTGAGTTTGCCGATAGCCAGGAACACGGCTATGACAATGATCCGTCCAACCGACGCTCATTTCGTTCCACGAACGCTGCTGAGGATGCCGCGCGGGAGTTAGAGGAGTCTATTCTTGGGCCAGGGAAAGGAAAAGGAAAAGGAAAGGACCCCAAGCGTCCTGCTTCCCGCGGAGCCTCCGAAGCTAGTAGCAGCGACCTCGAAGTTCCCCTTGATCCAAAGAAACACGCAAGTAAGAAGAGAAAGCTCTCGAAACCCGGTGGTGATATAACAGCAGATTTGGAGCGATCCATTGCTGACGATCAGCGTTCCGTCGCTTCGACGCAGGATACTGTGAGGCTTATGCCGGCAACAAAGGGACGGGGAAAGGGGAAGGGCAAACAGGTTCTACAACGGGAACAGAGTATGGACAGTATCTCTACGACACCCAAGGCAGCACGCAAGAGGCCAGGCCCACGTCGGAAGGCAGGTACGTTACCCCCCCACACGCAAGAGCACTTGGGCATCGGGTCTATCGCCGCCTCGGTCGCGGGTGACTCAACGCCTGCAGGTTCACGGCCAGCATCTCCAGCCCTCACAGCAACAGATGCTACGGTGTATGAGATCGACGAGATCCCGCCGCCGTTGAAGAAAGCCAAAAAGGTAGACGATGCAACAATGTTGAAGCGCGTGAAGGTTCTTGAAGAGGCGCAGCGAAAGGTGTGGAAGAGCATCGCGCGTCGTGAAGTTGCCAAGGTATATCGATACGGCTATCCTGTGTCTTTGCATATCGTTCATTCTTTTCATCTTTCAGGTCTACAAGTACCATGCCATGGGCTACCAGCAACATCAGGCTCAGCTAAAGCGGGTGGCAATGCTCTCTTCTATCCAAGCTCGCCGACCCTTCACCCGAACCCCCAAGGCAACAAAGGACGTGCAAGCGAAGAGCAAGCGTCTCATGCGTGAAATGCTCATCTTTTGGAAGAAGAACGAGAAAGAAGAGCGCGATGTGCGCAGGCGAGAGCAGAAGGAGGCGATTGATCGAGCCAAGGTTGAGGAAGAGAAACGGGAAGCGGCGCGGCAGGCGCGAAAACTTGAGTTCCTCATCAGTCAGACGGAGCTCTACAGTCATTTCGTGGGCAATAAATTGAAGAGTACGTCTGTTCATCCTGCTGCTCGCAGCGCAAGGCTGATCGATACCTTTCCAAATAGCCGCCGAAGTTGAAGGAGAGGCTGCTGACTCGGCTGCTGTTCCTAACGGTGCCAACCTCGATGACATTGACCCGAGCACTTTGCGGGACATTAATTTTGATGAAGGTATGTGTATTATCTTGTTTGTCACAAACGACTACTTAAACATATTCATCAGAGGACGCAACAAATCTTTACAGACATGCCAGGGTCAGCGCTCAAGAAGCTGTGTCTGCTGCGCGTCGGAAGGCCGTGGCTTTCGATACGCAGACCGCTCTTGAACGGAAAACGAACGAAGCTATTCAGTTAGCCAAGCATCAAGCTCATATCCGAGATGACGATGACTCAGGGCAGCCGGGAGCAGGAACATCGTCTACCCCTCTCGTGGATTGTAAGCCCACGATAATCAGGCATATCGTCTACTAATCGTATTGTTTCGTCCTTCACCAGTGGATTCGGACGAACTCAACTTCCAGAATCCAACTTCGCTCAGCGGACCGCTGACAATTGGGCAGCCCCATATCCTCATGGCTCAGTTGAAGGAATATCAATTGAAGGGTCTAAACTGGTTGGCAACTCTTTACGAACAAGGCATAAATGGCATCCTCGCCGACGAAATGGGTCTTGGAAAGGTAAGCAGAAATTTCCAAGTGCTGTTTGGTCACCTCTTTATTTACAACAAATTTCACAGACCGTGCAATCAATATCGTTGCTGGCTTACCTTGCTGAGACCCATGATATCTGGGGTCCTTTCCTTGTCGTTGCGCCTGCATCCACACTCCATAATTGGCAGCAAGAGATCAGTCGGTTCGTGCCTACTTTGAAGGCTTTGCCTTACTGGGGTAACGTCAAGGATCGAGCCACGCTCCGGAAGTTCTGGAGTAAAAAGGAGATTAGCTATAACCAAGACGCTCCTTTCCATGTCCTTATAACCAGTTATCAGCTGGTGAGTTAGTCGCTTCGTGATGTTTCAATGCGATACTGACGGGGCTCTCTAGGTCACTCAAGATCAACAGTACTTCCAGCGCGTCAAGTGGCAATACATGATTCTTGACGAAGCTCAAAACATTAAAAATGCTGCCAGCGTTCGATGGAAGACACTCCTGGGATTCCATTGTCGCAATCGCTTGCTTCTGACTGGAACTCCAATCCAAAATTCCATGCAGGGTACGCTTCCTCTGGTTTCGTCTGTCGCCGCTTGGCTAACATGAGCACAGAGCTCTGGGCGCTTCTTCATTTCATTATGCCCAGTCTGTTTGACTCTCATGACGAGTTCAATGAGTGGTTTTCCAAGGACATAGAAAATGCGGCGGAGAATAAGGGCAGCAAGCTGAACGAACATCAACTTCGTCGGCTGCATATGATATTGAAGCCTTTCATGCTCCGTCGTGTCAAGCGGCATGTGCAGAATGAGCTCAGTGATAAGGCAAGCCTTGAATATCCGTGTGAACGGACAATGTTACTGACTTGCCTTCGTAGATTGAGAAGGATATCTATGTAGATCTAAGTGCCAGGCAGCGGGCGATGTACCGGGCTCTTCAGGCAAATGTGTCTGTCGCGGACTTGCTCGAAAAGGCTGCGAACATCGGCGATGCCGATTCCGCGCGGTCACTCATGAACCTTGTGATGCAATTCCGTAAAGTGAGCTGTCCACGGATTGAATCCTAAAATGCGGTTAACATGGTCATTGTCGTTAGGTTTGCAATCATCCAGAATTGTTCGAGCGTGCGGACGTTGTTGCCCCGTTCTCGTTTTCTAGGTTTGGGCAATCCGGGCCTTTGAATCGCGAAGGCGACTACCTCATAGTGCCGTATTCGACTCGCAACCCCATTGAATATGCGATCCCCACTCTGTTCTACCTCGATGGCGGGCTCTTGGATGTACCGACCGAGAATTCGACGTACCTGAGATCGGACAGCAGCGTTCTGAGTAAGATGATGAACATATGGTCACCTGATTGGATAGAACGATCCTTGTGCGAGGATTGTAAGTACTCTTTGTGATAGTTACGATGCAAGTTCGCTGATGAAAGTGGCTATCAGCACTTTCAGGCTTCTCTTTCCTTCGCTTTCTCGACATGACTGCTGGTGAGGCACACGCCCTCCATGTGGCGCCACTTCTGCACAGACGTCTTCTCGCTCTCGAGGAGGAAGCTGAGAGAGCTAGCCAGGATCCATACTATCTGTAAGCAATTCCGGCTTGTCTTTCTATCATAACATCTGATCATCTGTCGATCCAGCGACAGCGACTTTGGCGTCTCCTCTATAGCTAGCCGTTTCCGGATTCCTTTCGGAAATATATCATCGTTGGCAGACATTGCAGAGGGACAGCCTGAACTTCGTGCCATATCGACAGCGATGTGGTCATCATCATGTTTATCCAGGCCGAGCCTGAAGTGGTTCATACCCTCCGTGGTCGCTCCGCCTGTTGCCATGTACTGTACGGATAGGAACTTCATAGAGCATCAGTCGGCTCTGCTAGAAGGACCACTCGAAACCCTCGCTCTCTATGGGTTACAGCCAAGTCTCCGAGAATCTGTCGAGGCCTCCGCAGAATATGGTCATTTGATTCCCGGAGTTCCATCTGTAGGCTTGATTGGCTCCTCCTCCTTTGATCAGCTACCTCTTCCCATTATGCAAGTTCCGGAGGCCAAAAGTCTCATATATGATTCGGCGAAGCTGGCTCGACTAGACGCTCTGCTACAGGAACTCAAGGCTGGGGATCACCGTGTCTTGATCTACTTCCAAATGACTCGGATGATGGACCTCATGGAGGAGTATCTGATCTACCGACAATACAAATATCTGCGCTTGGATGGCTCGTCAAAACTAGAGGATCGACGCGACATGGTCATGGATTGGCAGACGAGGTACGTGATTCCATAACCCAGTTCAAATGGGGAGTTAGCTGACTAGCGGTCCAAGGCCCGATATCTTTATATTTATTCTCAGTACCAGGGCTGGCGGTCTCGGTATTAACCTGACCGCTGCAGACACAGTGGTTTTCTACGACCATGATTGGAATCCATCGAATGATGCTCAAGCTATGGACCGTGCTCATCGTCTTGGACAGACGCGGCAAGTCACGGTGTATCGTCTGATCACGAGGGGCACCATCGACGAACGCATTGTCCAACTCGCCCGTGTCAAGAAAGATGTGCGTTTCCTTTGCGTCTTACAATAGACTTCTTCTTATATCTTGACATTAAATAGGTTCAAGATATCGTTGTCGGTAACAAGAATTTCACTGATGTCACAAAACCAAGCGAAATTGTCCAGCTGCTACTCAACGAGGATCAGTTGGCGAATCTCGAAAGCGGCGTTTCGGACAAGACCGCAGGCAAACGTGCAGCACAGCCAAACGGAAACGGAGACACGATGCGTGACCTCTGGACCGAAGAGGGAGACGAATTTTTCGGACATTCCAATGCCGCATCAAATGGACCTACGGAGCAAACCAAGGATGACGAATCGACACCGGTCCCAACCTCTGTGCGTGGCAAGAAGCGGAGGGCTGACGGGGGAGGCACTGGTCGCGGGCGAGGACGGGGCAGGGGCAGGGGTGGCAAGCAGAAATCGACTGGTGCCGTCATATCGGCTTAAGCGTGGGCAGTGTTTTCCGTACTCTTTGGCTTTTTCTGTGGATAGGACCGTCGCATGCTTTGCTCTGTGAATCTCTTGTTTTTGCCGTATACATTTGCTTTATCCTTCACCTCAAGCCTCTTATAGATCATGTTATACTATATGTACATTAGGATACTATATGTTGTCTTCGTAGTTTGTCTTTCCTTCTCCGTTGAACCCGGCATCACTTTGAAGGCGTCTCGGTTGCACGGTAGCGCGAAGACGATAATTATGAGGGTATGGCTAATCACGGCCGGCACGGCGGCGCTGGAGTCTCCGTCAGATCGTCGATCTGTGTTCGGTTGACCCTTTTCCACTGCTTGTGGCTCCGTATGTGCATTCACTGCATTGTGCAGATCTCATGCTTTTACCAACAATCAACTCTTCTCTATCTCTCTCATTCCTGGCTGCCTGCGAAAAACTAGACCATCTACCTCCATCCAACTCGTTACTTGGGCTGTGCTGCTGCTGAAGTCGCGTCCGCGCAATCACTTGTTTTCTTGTCTTTGACAAGTGTACTACCCATCCTAACCACCGACCTCCACTGCTGAAGCCTTCGGGTTATCAAAGTTCTAGGTCGGCCTTGGTCTATTCCAATGGCCAAGAAGAAGAGAACTCAGCTGAAGCCGATCGTTCGTGGCTTTGCGACGACGTCGCAGCCCAAAAAGGTCGTTCCTGTAGTAGAGGCTCCAGAGGAAACCAGTCAAGCCGAGCAGCAGGGTATACATGACCCTGAGCCCGATGCTCATAAATTGGGGTCCCATACCCCTGGCCAACCTTTGGTCGACGAATTCGATCCGGAGAAAGTCGAGGAACAGTCACTCCAGAACCTAGTCGACAAGTTGCAGGATAAAACGGAGAAGGAGATCACGAGGACAATCAAGGTAATACTTTTTTTATTTCAGCTTCTATGCCGCTAAATCGCAGGTGTGCATCCACATGAACAGAGTATCGAGATAGACAGGCGCTATTCAAAAACTCTACCTTTGATTGACCTTGACGGTGATGTCGTGAACCACATCCTGCATTTGATCTCTGAATCTCGAGGGGATGAAGGTCAGTGCATCATTTGACAGGTTGTCCGAAGGTAATTCATCACGCATCGGACAGGGAAGCGGCTAGTTGACGAGTCTGAAGAAAAAGTCATTGCTCGGCTGGGAATCACCTATGGTGTCCTACGACGCTTGGGTTTCTCAGAGGAGCGAGTCGAAGAATGTCTTCGGACTATTAATGGTGTCAATCTTCAGGAAGCATTTGACTGGGTGCGTTGAGCCTCTACCGGGAATTGATCATGGAGCTCATTGAAGGTCGATAGCTCTATATCAATTGCACCGAACATGAACTCAATCCGGATAAGGGTACTTCATTTCTATCTCCTTGATAAATCGCTTACTTAAACCTCTTTACGACAGCGTCAAACGATGCCGATAGCAAACCTCCTGTAACACCTGTAGCTCCAAGTTCCGCTCACACTCCACGGACGCCGACGGCCAATCCTTCTTCAACTCCCCCAACTCCCAATACCGTGTCACGGCTGGATGCCAATGCACGACCTTTCACTCCTCGCTCTAATCCGCCTCCCATACTTCCTCCATTGAATTCCGAAGACGAACAAGCAGACCTTAAAGCCCGTATCTTGGCAAGAGTCTATGATGATAATGCAACTCCATCAGATACAGACCATGCTGATGACGATCCCAATCAAGAATATGTTCGATTGAAGCTCAAGCTAGACAGTTTTGCGTCAGGGCGAACCGAAGAGATGGCCGACCGTTCATTTGTCAAAGAGCTGCAGAACCGTTTACAGAACATCAAGGAGCATTACTTTTTCGATGCACGAGATGCTGAAGCTATGTATCAAACCAAGCGGCGCGAGGCAGACGCGTTGAGTCTTCAGACCCGCTTGCGCGGAGACGAAAAATCCTTCCAGCAGGGTTCGTCCATACTTCCAGTCAAACGACGTCCCCCAAAGTTGGAACCTGCTCCAATTGCTGTCGCTGCAGCAAAACCAGACTTCTTCGGGGGAGATGACGCTGAAGAGCCTGCAGGTGGCATGTTTGAGATTCTTGATGAGATGCCGACTTCCGAAACCACCGAACAGGGGATAACTTTACAAGTCCGTGATATGGCACTTCCAAAGCATTGGTCAGGTCGCACCCCGAAGGTCTTGCTGACGGAGACGGTCACTAAATCCGACCGTTTTGCTGTCATCTCGTATCGGATATTATCTGGCGGATATCGTGCAAAGAGGGCCTCTGTCAGTATTCGCTGGGGTACTGGTAAGGAAGGGGAGTGGACGATGATGGATACTGCGTGCTATGACGAGGGTCAAGCAGAGCAATTCGTCGCTACTCTAGCGCTTCACTCATTGACATTCCCGGTATCTGAAGGGTTTGCTTCTACCAGTTCTAGCTCTGGACAGACCTCTTTCCGACTGCTTCCACCAGTGTTTCGTGAACTCTGGGATGAATTGGAAATCAAACGGAAGGCTTCAGATGACGCGGCGAATAGGGCCATTTGGTCGAAGTTGAGAAGAATACTTGAGCCCAAGATGGATAACGAAGAAATGGTATGTATAGACAGAAACATTCTTCATGTTTGACTTACTTTAACCGAATTATTTAGCCCACTGGCGTCAGCGGCAAGCAGCTTGCGGATGAGAGGGCTAGTACCACCTTCCGAGGACCATACGGTAGCAAAGATACCATCTCCGAACAGTTGTCATCAATGTTTAAAGCTCGGCAGGCTTCGCCGGCCTACCAGGACATGCTTGTAAGTCAATAATAAGGATTCTGAACTCTATAATCTTGCTGATGATAGGTGTGAAGCTTCAACGCAATCAGCTTCCGATTGCACAATATCGAGACCAGATCATTTCTACATTGGAGTCATCACAAATCTTGGTTTTGAGTGGCGAAACTGGATGGTGATCTATCATTACAATCCCGAGTATCTATCATAGACTCAATTGTCTTTTTCAGCGGCAAGTCCACCCAGGTTCCGACTTATATTCTGGAGGATCAGCTTGCTCGCGGTAAACATTGCAAGATTTACTGTACGGAGCCGCGCCGGATATCCGCTATCTCTCTTGCCCAACGAGTATCTCATGAGCTGGGAGAAGTTCTTGGTGCCGTTGGCACTATGGCCTCCCTTGTCGGATACTCCATTCGTTTAGAAAGCAACACTACACGCAACACACGGCTAGCGTTCGTTACGAATGGTATCGCTTTGCGGATGTTGGAAGGTGGTAGTGGACAGGGCGGGATGGGGACTGCGTTTGACGAGATAACCGTAAGCCACAATTGCTGATCAATTGAAACCCAAAATGACCCGTTATTTTCCGTAGCACATTGTCATTGACGAAGTAAGAACATACTCGGAAATCATCGTCGTAATCTAATCTCCCAAATTATACAGGTTCACGAGCGCAGTATCGAGTCAGACTTTCTGTTGATTGTTCTCAAATCCCTGCTCCAACAGCGTAGCGATCTGAAGTAAGCTGCCTGCCCACTGAGTCCATTGGTCAAATTACTCACACAAGATAGAATCGTGCTCATGTCTGCCACAGTTGACGCAGAGAAGATCTCAGACTATTTTGGTGGCTGTCCAATTCTCCATGTACCTGGGCGAACATTTCCCGTCGACATCCGTTTCTTGGAAGATGCGGTGGAGCTCACTAAATGGTCGATCACCGAGAACTCCCCCTACGCCAAGCGACGTGCGTATAGCATCTCACACCCTTGCGTATTCCTACCAAGTTACATTTGTCCTAGTTCACGAGAAGTTTTATCGAGGCAAGAAGCGAACGGAGTGGACCGAGGAGACGGCTGCCAATGAAGATGACGATGAGGAGTCTTCATCTGAAAACGTCAAATTGGAGAAACGCTACTCTGCTAATACTAGCATGACGATCAACCTTCTTGATGAACGCGTCATGCTCTATGACTTGATCATGAGGCTGTTGGAACGAATTTGCTTCGAAGATGAGAGTTATGCATCGTATTCAGCTGCCATCCTCATCTTCATGCCAGGTATTGGGGAGATTCGCCGTCTCAACGATCTTCTAGCAGACCACCCGCTATTTGGGACAGGTCAAGGCTTTCTGGTGTATCCGTTGCACTCCACAATCTCGAGTGAAAATCAGGGTGCGGTGTTCGATATACCACCGCCTGGTATACGAAAGATCGTGATCGGTGAGTGAAATGTACCGACTTTTGAAAGACGTGCTAAACCTCATGTCTTTAGCCACTAATATTGCGGAGACCGGGATCACCATTCCCGACATCACTTGTGTCATTGATTCTGGAAAGCATCGAGAGATGAGGTTGGATTAAACCCTTTCAAGAGTCAACTCATACTGACATACTGACATACTGACATAGGTTTGACGAAAAACGGCAAATCAGTCGTCTAGTCGAGACTTTCATTGCGAAAAGCAATGCCGCGCAGAGGCGGGGGCGATCTGGCCGTGTGCAAAATGGCTTATGCTTCCACCTCTTCACCAAGATTCGTCATGATACCCAAGTAAGACTTCTTTGCAATCACCAGTCATCACCTACTGATCGTTTCTTGACAGTTGGCTGATCATCCACTGCCCGAGATGATGCGCCTGAGTTTATCTGACCTTGCATTGCGAATCAAGATCTTGAAGGTCAAACTGGGCTCTTCTATCGAAGACGTGTTGTCGCGTGCATTAGATCCTCCTTCTTCAATCAATATCCAGAGAGCTGTATCAATGCTCATCGAAGTCGGTCTTTTCATGTGCACAATCTTATTAAATCAACAGAAACTGATCTTTGACTCGACTAAAGGTTCGCGCACTCACATCTGCTGAAGAGATCACGCCAATGGGACGTCTGCTCAGTGCTTTACCAACGGATGTCCATCTCGGAAAATTCCTTTTGACTGCAGCCCTTTTCCGATGTCTTGATCCTGCTCTCACTATTGCTGCGACATTGAACTCGAAATCTCCATTCCTGACCCCATTCGGTCACGAAGATGAGGCTGATCGAGCTAAACTTTCATTCCGGACAGGTATGTGCTATTCGTCCATTGTCTGTTCGTCTTAGCTTATCTTGAAAAATGTAGAAAACTCTGACTTTCTAACGTTGCATAACGCGTTCTCGAGTTGGCGCCGGGCCTCCGCGAATCCCAGTTTTGTACGGAAGTTTTGCAGGAAGAATTTTCTCAGTCACCAGGTAGCTTGTCTCTTTCTGTACTTGACCTATCCTGACCCTCTTCAAACGATAGAACTTACAGCAAATCGAAGAGCTTCGCCAACAATTCCTGGGCTATCTGATCGATTCTGGGTTCATCCAAGTAGACAGAGCTTTCGTGAAGGAACTTAGCCGGTCAGTTCTTGTATACACGCGTATTCGAGGGCGCTTCATAGCTGGTTACTAATATTTCATGTAGAGCGCGCTATGGTCGAAATCGCACTCGGTTCATCTCGGTGCCAGCAGAGCTGGATAGCAATTCTTCAAATGTCGCCCTCACGAACGCAGCGTTGACAGCTGGTTTATATCCTAAAATCTTATCTATAGATTCCAACTCGCAGATGCGAACGATCACCAACAATCAGGCTGTTTCTTTCCACCCATCTTCTGTGAACTTCAGAAGGAAGCTTACTGACTTTGGAGTGAATCATTTGACGTACTTCACATTGATGTGAGTATGTCTTCAGTCAGAAAGTGCCATCGAGTCTCAATGCGTCGTCAACTGTAGGCACTCGAAGAAGCTATATGCTTGGGAGACCGGTCCTGTAGATGATATTGCACTGTTACTCTTGTGTGGTGAATGCGAATTCAAGGTGCGTCACACAGAGATGGTCACTTGGTTCAAGGACTAAAGACAATGCAGCTCATATCCGACTCCGCCTTCATTGATCGCAAGATCAAATTCCGTTTACCACCAAAGACTAACGTCGCTCTCAAATATTTGCGGACACAACTCAACCTCCTCCTGGCTAGTCAGTTGCGTGGGAAACCTTTGACGGAGTCACAGGTGTTATGGATGGAGGTGGCAATGGCGGTCATGGGCAAGCTCAAATTGGAAAAGGACAGTGACGAGCAGCAGCAGAATTCGATCCTGAACGTTGTTTTGCACTGACATTAGTTACAAAAATCAGCTGGTTCAAAGTGGGTTGGTTGGTATCAGTTGGTACCAAAAGTGCTTCTGTGAGAAAGTGTGAGAAGGCTGCTTCATGCTGCATTTCCCACGCCTCATCTACTTCACAATGATCAACTCAGACGATCCGGTGGTGTCCATCCTTCCGATTCATCTCTCGAATAACCTTGCTCCCAATGTCCACTTGCATCAGTTTCCTCTCCTCAGCCGTCCATTGCAGGTTCCGCCATCTGCAACTTTGAGTGGAAAGCGCATACGAGCACGCCTCAAACCAAACACAAAGCGACTGGAAATCCACATTCCAGTAGACACCCGACCGGAAGTTTGGAACGGCGAAAAATCAACGGAGCTGGGGCTAGGCCGTCTGGAAGATGATAAAGAGAAGAACCAGGACGTAGGTCGGGTGAAGCTGAAGGAGGGTGAAGCACCTCGACTTTCTGAACTGCGCTTGCGGAGCGAGCAAATTCCTCATACAGGTGCTTATATGCTTGGTATTGTCCGCGATGGTACGCAGAAAGCTTTTGTCTTTTCGTGTGGTCAAATTGAAGCTGAGTTTTAGGGCAATTGCATCTGCACCAGATTGACGAAACCCATCAATTCAGACCGACCTTGACGTACCTTGATGCATTGGCCCGGTTGAGCAAGCGGCGAGGAGGGGCTGGTTTTGATTCTGACTCCGACGACGGACCACCTCCTGATCCAGATGAGCCGGCTCATGTATCCGCACCAAAAAAGGAGAGAAACCCCGTGGTAGACGCTAAAGATGTTCAAGTGTCAGCTCGTAAAAGCGAAGATAAAGGGGGTCAGAATCTTACGGGCGGTCTCTCTACTGTGCGCCGAGAAATGCTTATGGCTATCCGTGCGGAGGAGGATGAAGAGTGGCAGGATTTTCATTACCACGATGGCGAGGTGAGCGTCAAACTCTATATAGAGTGGGTCATTGACTGAATCGTCTTCACAACCACCAGACTGCTGACTGTGAAGAGGCGTATGAAGCCCTGTTCTCACAAAATCAAGAAGACCTGGATTGCAAGTCAAAAGTAATTTCCTTTCTTAAGGATATTCAAGGGTTGTGATGAATCAGATTTGTGTATGTTGCATTGTCGAACGCGTTTGCTTTCATTGAATGTATACTTCGAGGAAATCCCGTATGAACGCGAGCGTGAGAACTTTTGGGCACATAGCCAGACTCGGCCACAGACGCCGAGTTGGACCTTGCTCGTCGTGTTCACTGCTGCATCATTTTCAAATCAGTTATGGACAGTGACACAGACTCAGATTCCGAATGCAATTCAGGCACATGGAATGCGGTCGAATTTACTCGCGCGATCACGCAAGGAAGCCAGATCGACCTATCAAGTCAAAATGTATCGACGGAGGACGTGAAGAACGCTATTTCCCTTCTCATGGACATCGATGTGCAAGCCGTTACGGTGAGTAACAGTCCGTCGTCAGATTTCACAGTCTGACCGCTACAGACTCCGATGGTTTATGAGCGCATACACCATGCCTCAAAGATGATTTTATGCCTTTTAGATGAAATTATTTGTGCAAGGTCTTCCGATGCCAGGTTGCTGAATCTCCTAAGATATTTTCTGGAGCTCAGTATGCATATAGTCTATGATACCTGGCTCTTTCTGACAGTGGTCGAAGCTTCTCCTATCTTTTTGTCAAAGCTCTTTGAGTATCGACAGGCATTCTACAGCATTGCTGCTCGTTTGATCGCGCCTGGAACAGCGCCATCAGTCGTCGTTTGCTGGGTCGATGCGATCTTAACCAAGCTATCCGACGCTACTCTGGTGGTTGTGAGCGGAACACATTACGATCTCTCTAGCGCGCAGGCTTCCAATAGCCTGCACAAGCAACGAGAGGACGACGCCATAAGGGCTGCGACTCAGCTCCCTCGTGAGTGTCTTTTTATCCCTTGCCATGACTACCCCTCTTACGGTACATAGGTCGATGGGATGCCGTTCCCGATCTACTGACATCAGAACATGCAAGTCCTGCCCTTGCACGGTTGGCCTTGCGACTCTTATTTGCCGCATATACCGTGCATCCTCAATTGACGGGTGATCCTCGGTTGATGGATGAAGGCATAATCCGAATGGAAAGGCAAGAAATTATCTTGAATTGATTGATCGCTAGCTGACCTCAGTCCAGCACAAGAGTATCAAAGCTTCGAAGCGTGTTGCGTAGCTACATCCTCAAACAATCCTCAAACAACTACAAAATCAATGATACAAGTGTACACGGGCGCTCTACCTGCCCGGATACACAGCAGAGAATTGCCTACGCCATGGTAATATCTCTATACACCGTGAGTATATATTCTGTTGCCGTATTGGTCCGTGGTAATGTACAAAGCAAACCCTTCAGATGATTGAATCACAGACGGAACCTTCTCATGTCGAAACCCCATCATTCTCATACGAACCATATACACAGACGTTATTCTTACGCCTCATCCAAGACATCATGGAACTTGTCCAGCCTGGTAATACCATGCAACCCATTGTTCCGCAGTCGGAACTAGATCCAGCCCAGATCATCCTTGTTCGATGGGGCAGGTTAATTCCTTGGTGTTGGGAAACCTGGGCTGATCCTCGGTGTGCCAATGTAGAGTCCATCTCCTATTGTGTCTGCAATTCTTTTCTTTCTTGGAGATGGGTTTTTGAGTTGACGATTCCTTCAGACAGCGACTTGGCTGTATCATCTAGGTGACCGTCACAAAGACGGGGTCACCGACGATTGGCCGTGGGATGTTCAGCTATCGGAAGTGCTGGTCACCAATGCACAGGGAGCTAAGGTCTTTATACTGGTACGCAGTTCTTTTCACGTTTCCAATGTCGATGACACCATAGCCTGCTTAGCAATTGCTACATCACGGCGTTGCAATGTTGTTGTCCCTCAAACTTGGCGATGCACCTGCTACGGCTCTGGACGTACTCTACAAATGCTGCTGGGCAATCGCACGTATCATAAATCCCATTCAAAATTTGAATGTTATTCCGACTTCTGCCATGGCGAAGTACCTATTTACTTTATGGGCCTTGCTAGGCGACACGAAACTTGAATTGTCAAGTGAGTCTTCTGCTCAGTGGTAATTTTTCTTTTGTCAAAGTTGACTGGGCTTGGAGTCAAAGAACTCATCACGGAATCGTTGATCTACGTGAAGCGTGGGTCATTACAAAAGGCGTTCAAGGGCATGTTGGAGCATCACGACTTGCAGCTGATCTTGATATTAGAGAGAAGTGAGTCTGTATCACTCAAGTCTACTTTCTCTGACCTCGACATGAAAGGAATGGCAGCTCTGAGACGGTTTGGGTTTCCTAGCAGATTTTGTAACCTTCATACGTTGAAATAGGTCTACAGGGAAGTCAACAACGCAAAAGAACGGGCCCTCGCAGACTGTACCGTGCTCTCAATTGCTCTTATGCTCAAGTTCCTTACTGTTGTGTGGCACAACAATATTTCCTTGCCTCTGCATCAGAACGTGGTCTCTCCCTTTCTATCTGACCTTGTGGATTACCTCGTGGAGAACCCTTCTCCGTGCCGTGCTTTGGTCTGCAGCCTCGTCATCGCGCTTTCAACTCTCGAATTTCTCTTTGCTGACCCAGCGTATGAAAAAGTTGTGAAGCTGTGGAACTTTGAGACTCTGTGGCAATTGACTATTCTTTGTGGTCCATCAGATGTCTTGGCTGCTTGTAAGCACTGAGCTCAATTTCCATGTCCGTATCTCATTCATACTATCAGCCACTCTGTCATCATGCATTCTTGCCACATCCTCACTGGTCGCCGACAACCTTGCCCGTGCCGAATCCTGGGACTTACTGCGCGACACACTGATCTTGACCCTCTCACATCGTTTTTTCGCCGACGATAAACCTCTTGCTCTTCTCACCGCTCCGACTGTCTGCCGTGGACTTGTCCGCTTGCTGGATATCGCTGATTCTAGGCTAAGTATGGATTTTCTGTGCTAAAATCTACGCACCCTTCCCCTTGTACATTTGGCTAACATGCGTGTCTTTCAGTGCAGTGGATAGTCACGTCGCCTTGGACGACTACACTGCATAGCGAGATCCGAATGTTGCTCGAAGACTCTGATCCTCATTCTTCGATGGAGAGGGCCATCCTCAAAGAGAGACTCGCGCGCGATGGAAAAAAATTGGTCAACGCTGTCCGTTGTGTTCATTTTTCGAATGATTCACAGCTAACAGCATTGATTTTATAGGTCGAACAAAAAACGAATGAAGGGGCAACCAACTCACAAGTGCGTGGAATTTTTGACCACGATTAGTGTACCCCTTGAGTAACTGTCCTAGGGATCCTGTCGCCTAATGTATTGTAAGCCTCAAAACAGGAACATGTCATATCTCATCTTGATCCCCGACGTATCTTGACCGCCTGTATATATTTTCGCTTCCACAGCTAATTGTATACTGATGCACTTCACAAGCCGGCGCACTTGACGCATCATATCCTGAACTCTTATCTTCGTCCATTCGGGCAACCGCTTACAAAAGCATACCATGCTCAAAACAGTCGTCGAACTGTAGTCCTCGTGAATGCCTCTTCGAGATCTCGCTTTGACCCAAAGTATAGGGTTCTGATACTCTTCCGTGACTGCTTATGAGATTCCATCAAACTGGCAGCCGGGAACACCGCGTCAGCAGCGTGGATTGAACCAACGGATTCGGGTTTCACAAGTACAAGGGATGGACATCATGCATGGGACATCGTCTGTACAAAAACAACATGCAGTCTCAACCTATTCAATGCACATTATGACCATATTGTTCTGTAGGACTGGGGAAAAGTAGTTCACCGGCGTAGCCAACGCTGGATTACAGCTAAGAGTCAGAGGCAGCAAGATATTTTAGCACCGAAAAAAAATTCTACGTCATATTTCAATTCCGAGGACTTTGAGCTGAATCAGGACTAGATCGTGTAAGTGTCGTCAATTGTCAAGAAGGAATACAAGGGGGGAAATTGCAAGAAAATATCAGACTGAGATTGTGTATGCAGATCAAGAGAGAAGATGTAGATCAATTCGACGTGCCGGTGAAGAGTGGTAGCACATTGTAATTTATATACTGTGTTCCCCATTTGCATCAATACTAGGATTTTGCGGTTCCTCCTGGAAGACGGGGGTTGTATCCAGGAGCAAACGATTTAGGCTGTCTGTACAAAGTCACTGAGTTTTCATACCAGAGAGACAAAAGTAGGAGAGGAATGTATCATATCTTGCGCGGGTGACGGGCGTCACTGATCTTGAGCGAACCGGAAATCGTTGTTAGGCGCTGTAACCTCGCCAGCTGTGTGAAGCTCGGACAGAGCTAGCAGACTCCTTAATGCCGACAACTCTTCTCTCAACAAGGGTTCATCGGGCTCTGGGTGCATATGAATAGGCGATGCGGACGCAGATAATTCTGGAGGTGCAGTGTCTCTTTGGTTGCTCATCCGTACTAGGAGCTCAACCTCAGTAGACGACGACTGAGCAGTGTCTGGGGTTGACGAAACCGGAGCCCCCGTCGTGAATTTCGCCAGTCTAGCCTCGAGGGCTGCACGTATCTTGCGTTCTTCTGAGAGTTGTGCGTCCACAGCGACGCGCCGATCCATCTCCCGGACGTAGCGGGCCTCAGCAGTTAGACGTGAAGCAGATTCAACCTTGAGGATGTGTCTCATGTCTGTGAAAGTATGAGGTGTAATACACTTTAGGCTAACGGGTTTCGCGGCGGGCAAAAGATACGTACTGGTAATGAGGCTGAGCACACTAGGCGGAACGTATATGCTCAACGCGTCACTGGACTCTTCCCCGGATACAGACAGAGGCAGAGATACTAACCCAGATATATCTAGCATCTGGAAGTCAATCGCACTAGAGGCCGCGGGGTCATCCTCTTCATTTAGCATCTTCAGACCCAAGAAACTCTCTCCCTCAACGCGCCTCTGTTCTGGTCGCATGGAAGCACTTTGTGTCAGATGCAACGGGCGCCCGGAATTCAGGTTCGTTTGACTTTGTGGAAGTTTAGAAAGATTCCGTTCGAGAGTCATTTTACGAGTACTATGGAGTCCCTTGGTTTTGCCATGTCTCTTAGCCGTAACGGACTTGTTAGAAGAAGACTCGCTCTCGGTAGGAATAGATCGTGAGGAAAAGTTCAGTCTTGTTGTAGGAGTTATGGTAGATGCGTTTAGGACCCCAAATGACTCAGCGGGAGGCGGTCTGATTGTTGATTGCTTTTGGGACGTAACAAGGTTATCCTTTGTAGATGAAGATTCGTTTGACATAGCGTCCAAGATGATATACGGCTCAGGAGATGGAGTGCCCAGAATAATTGATGTGATCACAGAAGTGGAAGAGGCCGACTCAACGTGTTTGCGCCTTTTGGCAGATAGATTGGACTGCAGAACTGTCTTAGCTCGTTCTGAAATGTTTGCAGCGTGGGTCATCGCTACGGATCCACAGATTTGACCGTTTGAGACATATGCAAATTACGTATTCTTCATAGTGCTCACCTGGACGTCGGGCAGTAATTAAAGATCCGTTTCCGTTGTCATTAGTCAATGATCCTCCATTTTCTAGGAGCATCAGTTCTCAACTATTACACGCTGCTCAGCGTGACCTCGAGGGCTCACTCATTAATGTTCTCGGTGTGAGCAGGACGTGATCTAACGTTGATAGCGTTTTGGGAACATGAACATAGTGTAACACATAGGGGAGGTCTCACCAAGCACTAGCTTTCGTCTTTTAGTTTCGATGCTTGATCTGCCTGATATGATGACGTTCACAATCAGGATTGCTAGAGGCAGGCTGCAAATGACTGGAAGTGGAGGCTTACATGTGGGCGGAGACGTCGGCGTGGCCTTGCTACCGAGCTGAGTTGCAGAAGATTGAGAAGCGCGTTTTGCCATGAATGTGGATGGCCTCGAGCAACTCGAATGTTGGCCAGCAAACTTGCCAGACAGGACCTCACCCGACTAGCGCCCACTAGGGTTCCGTGAGTAATCCCTGAATTGCTAACATGTTAATAACTTATGTTATTAACAGGCCCCCTCCAGGGGGGCACAATGTCGATGTTAATAATGTTCATAATGTTCGAAATTGTATATAATGATCAGCAATTGTATTTACATTGAAATGTACATATTTGGGCAAGGGCCAGGTGGAAATTGAAGGTTGTGGCTGTACAATTATGTCTTCCCTGCAAAATAATAATTTTGTCTCGGACTGCATCGGTTCCCGCTCTGGACATTCCGTTACCCATTCCCCCCGCTCGCGCCATGTCCACCGAGTCAAACGACGTCAGCTTGTTCTCGCGGAACTGCATCACCTGCTATTGGGCATACCCCCGGAATCAAATCTGCCTTTCGTGGAAAATTCTCAGGACTCACATTATGCATGCTTCCTCAACTTCTCTCTGGACCCTGATCTGATGGAGAAGATCGAAGATGAGGTCGGGGTATTCAGTGAACAATTCAAGTCAGTTTTCGGCTGGCAAACACGGTCGACCGGAGATGGAATCATACCGGAGCTGGTGACTTCTTGTTATTAACACCACTTTCTTTATTAACATGTAAATAAATCGGTTTTTAACATGTTAATAACGCTTTATATACAATTGTTATTAATCTGTTATTAACTCATGTTAGAAATTCCTTGGAGAGGCAAATGTTATTAACATTTGTTAACAACTGTCCGTGAATTACTCACGGAACCCTAGCGCCCACAAGTCTCCACAAGTTGCAGAATCAGTTCAAATCAGGTGACCGTTGTGTGCCACGTGATCGCGTTCAAGTCGAGCGAGCCTGCCGCTCTCCTCTTCAGGTTGGCATCGACTCAAGCCTTTTCACGACAAATCATTCTCCCTTTCACGATTTCTGACGAACGCTCTCGTTTTATTTTTGCTTTGAGAAAATGGGTTTCTGTAGACGGTGCGGCGATATCGTCACTGGACCTAAGTGTAAATGTGGGGGAACAGCAGTAGGTGCGCTACGTTCAACGGGACTATCGTAATGCGCTCGAATTAAAGGCTCTCGCAGCACCTGTTGTTAAGTGGAATCAGAACGCCGCAAAACCCTCTACGCCTGATAGGTGGTCACAAACGTATACCAAAGAGAAGCCCTCTTCACGCTCCCGCTCTGCAACGGTCGATACCCCTTCTAGCGTTGCCTCAACACAGGCTACTTCGCGATTTCCCCGTCCAAGCTCCACCATCGGATCTCGAGTCAACGAACATATCGCTTCTACGACCCAGTCACGACCTTCATCGCCCCTCAAACACTCATCCTCGCTCCTAGATAATCCGTCGTCAGGTATTCTTCCATCGCCTTACACATCTGAACTATCCAAAGTCTACGGTTCAGTCCTTCAACCAAAGGAGTCTCTTGACAGTTATCATTGTCACACTTGTTCTGCGCCATTCCCTCCTGATGCTACCATCTATCCTGATCCCAGGGATGAATCTGGCACTCGGTTCATGTGCCGTGCTTGCTTTGTAGTCAACGGCGGCTCTAAAGGTGATTGCCCGGCCTGTCACCGCCCTGTTCTGATCTTGAAAAGCGAAGGAGGATTTGTCGAGAATGCTGGAAAAGTCTGGCACAAGAGATGCTTTCAATGCGCTGGTTGCGGCAGGAACATTGGTGATAGCCCTATGGTTGATCTCTTAGGGCAGCCTTCATGCGCGGACTGCTTTGATTCTTGCTTGAAGAGGACACACGACAGCCCTTCTCTCGACCGGAACGACGGAGTGTCAGGATATGGTGGTCTGAGGTCTAGTAGAAGGCAAAGCAGAGAAGGAAGCCCAGCTCTCGAAGAATTGGTGCAAAGACTAGGCATCTTGAAGTCGAGAGAATCTACTCCAGTCAAGGACGATGCCAAACCTCGAACCAGTATCGGCTTCCAGAACTCCTCCGTCATAGATGATGTTTTCACGAGTCCCCGCGGAAGAGCAGCCTTGGGTTTTGACGATGCCTCTCCATCATCTCAAAGAGTTCAAGTTATCGACGACGGCACCCATATTCGACGACCTTACAACCGATTCATGACCCCTGAGGCTGACGAGGGCAGTCCTCGATCTGGTGGTGGAAGCCCTAGGCTGAGTGGTAGCCCTAAACCCACGCAGGAAGCTATAGAGGAGATGAAGCGAAGATTCCTGCGACAAGCCGGATCACCTGCTCTGGAGCGAGACAGCGACTTTGCCTCGTCCGCAGATAGCACGCCCCGGGCGACACCCAAGGCGAAAGCGATGCTATCAAATATCAATACTGAATCACCGACTTCCCAGAAAGCATCGCCTATCTCAAGGATCCCTGTTCGAACTACGAACTTGTCTGGCGGACCCCCGCTCAGGAGCCGAGCGTCCTTCTCGTCTTTGAAACAGGACATAGAATCTGTCATCTCTGTTCCATCTACTCCCGAACTGTCATCCGATTTCTCTGATACCACCACACAATCTTCCGCACCCTCATCACCTCCCTCGTACAGCCCTCCATCCCGGCACGATGGATATGCCATAAAGTCGAGACCGTCACTCTCTGACATGAGAATAGCTACCCATTACACTGGGGAAACGATCAAGTCTACTTACTCTCTCAGCACGGCTCCGAGCTCTGTATCTTTTCAGAAGGGCGATCCTCAATCCGCATCTGGTCCTGTGGCGGACACTAAATGTGCCAAATGCTCATTGCCATTGTTCAGCGTGAGAGGTGGGGGGCGGTACGTCACGGTACCAGAACCTTCGTCCACTGGGGCAGCACCCAGAACGTATCATACAGATTGTTTCAGGTGCAGAATATGTGATGGGGTTTTCGAAGAAAAAGAGAAGGGACAGGCTGTGTTCGTCAGAGGAGTGAGAGGGGCTTGTCACTTGGACGTGAGCGATACGTTTCAGAAATGATGCAGGAAATTGATCATCGTCCCTCTAGTGTGCACCCAAGGAGAAGATCACTGTCCGTCCCCTGAATACAAGCACGACTTATAGTCTTCCCCTTGCTCCTGTCTCGACAACTCCGACCAGCACTCCTGCACCACCAAGTTACTCAAGCTCGGCTTCGCCATATTCATCGAGTCGGTATACTGCCCCTCCTCCGTCCGCCCCTGCCACGTCGACCTCATTTCCTCGATTCGGCTCATCTACGGCATGCCCTGGCTGCCATCAGGCGGTATCTCTTATGGAGCGAGGGGTTGTACCCGGGCCCCAGGGCATCCGATGGCATGCGACATGCCTTATATGCGGTGGTAAAGAGGCAAAGGGACGAGGCGGACGCAGGAAAGACGGCAAACCGGGATGCGGCAAGAAACTGGACAGTTCCGCGAAGCGCGACAGCGAGGAAGGGAGTGTATGGTGCCGTGAATGTCTGGTAAATTGTTTTCAATTCTTACTGCTATCTCGGACCCGGATGTTGATCGTATCAATCAACGCTCTTCAATGTCTTATCTTCTGCGTAGTTGCTGCTTCCTGTCTCTGCGCGCGCTCCGCATGCCTCTCCCATTCGTGCTACTCCCCTCCACACCTCCCAGCCTACTCATACAGGCACCTCTTC
This sequence comes from Heterobasidion irregulare TC 32-1, assembly GCF_000320585.1. Lineage (NCBI taxonomy): Eukaryota > Fungi > Basidiomycota > Agaricomycetes > Russulales > Bondarzewiaceae > Heterobasidion > Heterobasidion irregulare. The sequence continues at coordinate 2,230,787 of NW_009258197.1, read as the reverse complement.
GAACAGCACAGGAACGTTTGGACGGATTGCGCCGCAGTATACAGGTGGAACATCTATCACCCGCCAGCACACTGGCGGCGGCGCCATTGCTCCTCAATACACAGGTGGCGGTAACATTGCTCGCCAGTATACGGATGGCAGTACCATTGCTCGCCAATATACGGGTGGCAGCACCATCGCTCGCCAATACACTGGTAGTGCCACGATCCCCCGTCAGCATACTGGCGGAACAACTATTGCTCGTCAACTGACCGGTCTTTCCGGAGGGCACGACTCAGCCCTGCTTCGTCAGTTGACGGGCGGTGGGCTCAGTCCCACAAGACAGTTGACTACCAGCCCTACGAAGACTATCGGTCGGCAATTCACAGGAGGTAGCGCAGCAGGTGGGGCAGTGCGACCAAGGCCGAAATCAGTGATTGGCATGCGAGACGAGGGACGAGGTATGTTTCTTGTCCGGCAGATGACAGGCGGGGGCCTATAACGAAACGGATTCTGACATGAATTTACGATCATGCAACGAGTTTTTGTATCTATACCCTCATGCTTCAAAAATTCATGGTTACTGTGTACGACGGAAAGAGCCTAAGGCACAAATATCAGAATATTGAAGACACGGAATATAGCACCGAACGGTGGGAACTGCGATCGGATCAGGAGCAGGTCGAAAATGAAATGTCTATCGAAACGCTCGACCGTAGCGACCGGGAAGTGACCGGGATCGCTCTCAAGATCTCAACCTTCGAGCGTGTTGTCAAGGAGCGTGGCTCGTTCATGACCCACGACTACGTCGAGTATTAGAGTCTCCCTCTCGTTCTCTTTACCCGACGCTTCCCTCCTTCACCTCCCTTTCTTTTTTCTTGTCTGCCATCGAGCTTCAGCGACGTCCTGGCCGCAGCGTCAGCCAGCTGACACTGACCCACTGACACGCTGATCTTGCTGCGACAGTATTCCAGCTCTGGTTAAGCTCAAGTTCTTTGTCGCATTTTTCATCGCAGGCAGGGGGCTTCATTGCCCCGGCTGTCCTCCCTTGTTCTCGGTCCTGGAGATCTCTTGACTGGGTTGTTACTTGATCATACTGTCACTCGCCTTCCCACTCTTTTCGCTATGTCTGGTTCCAGCTGGCTATTATCTTTGTACTCCTTTCCCTCATCTCTTCGTCTGAGTGACAACGCTATCGTGTGTCATGCAATCTAATTTTCCCTGCGCCTTTTGACACTCAATTATTTAGGTTGATCGTGTACTCGCGGACATCCCTATCATTTCCGTCGGACTCTTAGGCTTTGCAGCATTCACTACCTTCTTGGCCTTAAAGAAATTGAACTGGTACGTGTCTCCCGGCTACGACATCCGGCCCTAGTCTTAAACGGCGCATAGGGCTCTGGTCCTTTTGTTTGCCTCCGTCTCCTTAGGTTTATTTGCGGCTATCTTGGATCTTGCGCAGGGCCTTACAAGGGGCCGTATGTTCAAACAGGGACTCGATGCAGACTCCATTGTTCCTCTCATCATTGCTCGCGAAGTTCTATTCGCTATTTCCGCGAGCGTTCGATCTCTATTTTTCTGGGTATATGTGTCTCACCCTCCTCAAGGAGAGCCCCCGCCCTTGCCTGTTCATGAAAACCAAGGGAAAAACTTTTCACTTCTAGGCTCAAACACACAGTCCATCCACAGTGGAACCTGGGCTCGATGGGGCATTTTCGGTTCGACATTGAAGTGGGTCCTGTTTGCTGCATCTGTGGCAGCGGGAGTTTTGCAGATCCTCTGGCGCGTTGTCCAGCCTTTCCATAAAATCGGGGCCGTTTACGAGGTGGAAGCAACGATGCAGATAGTCGTGCCTACTCTATTTATCATTAAATTGATCTTGAACACAATGATCGCATCGACTCCGTCGCGCTGGAAAACTTTATCTCACTATTCTGTCATGATCTTCGCGTTGTCGATCAATATGGGCGTTGGTGTTGGGAACGTCATATACTGTGAGTTCACCTGAACACAATCTCTGATGATGGCTGTGGCGTGGCTGATTGTTCTCCAGTCGCCTTTTCAGAATCTTCTGCTGGCAGGTTCCTTGCCGCCGTTGCAGAATATCTCATCATTGTGTTTCTTCTCATCACGACTTTTCGCCCTCCAGCCCCTACCCCGCCACCTGAGAACGATCGCAAGCGGGTGTCCTCATTTCAGGGTCTCCGCATTCGCTCTCATGAGTCTGCTCTTGCTGCTATGGGGCCACAAGCGAATGGAGGCTTGACCGTCCAGGTTGATCGTCCATCCGGGTCATCACGATCATCGGCTGCACGACTATCTGCCTGGATTGGTTCGCGCGCGCACAGTCTGGCTGGGCGTCCACGTCCTGCTCTTGAACGCGACGAAGTGCGTTTGTGGAATCAAGAGGATGCTGAGCGTGGCCTTTCTCCTTCCATGAGCGAGAGGCGTATGACTGGCATCTCTGACGTTCCCAGTCCTTTCACGGAGGAAGCGAAACAGAGCGCACGATGGCAAGATCCTGCATACATGACCGTCATGGCAGAATCACCATGGAGTGCTGGTAAACGCTCTGTCACACCGACCACGGCTCGTCAAGCTGTTTTCTCCGTGGAACAAGACAGGATAGTCATCAAGCCTGACGAGGTTGTCGTTCGTCCGCCTTCAACTGCGCCTTCAGCGATCCCGTCATACTATGTTCGCGAAATCACCCCTCCGTCTCCTTTGAACCTTGCAGCCCAGCTGCCAACACGCCAAGTCGTTACGCCTTCCCCAATCTATGGCCTTACTGGTACGATACGTGGCGATCGCTATTCTCCTGTGGTTGATTCTCGCCCTTACGGAGAACTCGACATTGCGTCCGCTCGATCCTCTGGCTTCGAAAATTTATTACGAGAACAAAACGAACTGGAGAAGAGCATCGCAGCGCTCAAACTGTTCGCCCCGGATGCCAGCGACCGAGACTCCCAGACGACATCGAGTGGTGACCGGAATTCCAACCGGAATTCCACAGCAGTACGTGGGTCGAGGCTTGGGCTTGAGTCAGCGTCAATGAAGAGCGAATTTTCCTTGAGCAACTTCCCCCAGCCTCCAAAGTTACGGCATTCGACTGACGGGAGGCGAAAAGGTTCGGATTCGGGCAGCAGCTTGGGGACCGAGAGGGGATCCGGAGCATTCAGTTTGGTTCTACCTCGAATGCCGGCTGCAATTGAGGAATCCGAGATGCGTCAATCGTTGCCGAAGTCTACCAGGAATAGTGAAGACACCACAGTCCCAGTTACGCGCCCCTCGCGGCTTGATTCTGGCGGCACACAGTACGACGTGACATCTTTCATTGGAGGTGAGCCTGTCTGCGTCAGGCACTGCATCTGTTATCTCAACAATATCATCAGGGCTAACAACAGGGCCAGGCCATAGGAGAGACAACTCCCAGCTGTCACCTGTCAGAGCGTCGCCCGTGGAATCCGAACCTGAGAGTGCAAATTCGGCAACTATAGTCACAGTCTCTAGACAGATATCAAACGCGCAGGTCGCGCAAAAGATGATCTTTCCTCGGAGCGGCAGCGTACCTCCGTCCGACCCTCCTGTATTCACTACATCCGCGACACCTCCCTCCGACACCCGAGGTCCCATAGCCGACGTCCCCGACTCACCCGTGATAGGCACATCTGACGAACCTTTGAACCGCGTTCTCTCCCCTTCGCCTACTTCACAGTATCCGTTGGCGCCTTCAACATATACTCGTGCTTCAGGCACTCGAACAGGACCTGGCACGCGCGTGGGTCTACCTCCGAGACCGAGGCAGAGGACGATCAGCTCTCCACGAACGCAGGGACAGTCTATGGATGACACTGCGTTCGAGAGACCTCGACCAGCGCCCCTTGTCATTCGACCCTTGGTGAAAACGGGACGTTTGAACATCGATACTATCGGTGGTGCCCTCTGAACTTCATCCTCTCCATCTTTGACTCATCTATCATCGTTTTCTGAATGTTATATTCGATCTTCCGTGCGCTTATGTATTACTAATTATAAGCTTTTTTGAGCGCATTCACTCAGCAAAATTTCCTAGTTTTATGATGTATGTAACGTGTAGCACGATACTCTCGTGAAATCTGACATAGATACATATCGCGTATTCTTGCTTTTTCCACCTGTAACTTAGTCGTCGTGCCAAGATTGGATCGGCGATCATGTGATGTGCATATTCCACATTCTGCTCTGTGACGTCACCGAGGGGTCAGCGGCCACGACATAATCATGGATGTGAATGCAGCCACGGTCTTCACTGATACTCTCTACGATCTTCCAAGCTCGCCATGTCCGCTTTTCCAGACTACTATACCATTCTCAAAATATCCAAGTCAGCCACGACTGAACAAATCAGGCAGGCTTACAGGAAAGAGTCGTTAAAGTAGGGATCCATTCGCAGTGGCAACTATCCTCCTCTTACGTCCACGCCCTTCCAGGACTCACCCTGATAGACTCGCAAATGCCACACAGGATGAGAAGAAGAGAGCAACGGAAAATTTCCAGGTATGTTCAATACTTTCTAGATCTCAAATCTTGCCTTCTCATGGTTGTGTACCCTGTATCGCTATGGGCAGGCCGTAGCTGATGCCTATTACGTGCTCTCAGATTCGAAGCGACGCGGCGAATACGATGCTCTGTATGAATCAAAGTCGAAGAAGAGCAGCGACCCTAACTCGTCCGCGAATTTCTTCAACATGTTTGCCAACATGTTTGGGGGCGCTGCTGGCGGCACAACCGGCACTGCGGAGGGAGAGCGTGCGCAGAGACCTGATGCGAATAACGTGTTTGGCGATGTTTTCGAAGATGTGAGCCTGCTTTACCTCTCTAGTTGGTGGCTTATTGAACCGGTTGCTACTCGTAGCTTCTTCGTCCAGAAGTCGAGCGGGGACTTCCATTGTGGTCATACATGGGAGCAGCGTGCGGTGCGGGCATCGGATTCATAATTGGCAATATACCTGGCGGGCTCGTCGGTGTGTACGCAGGCAACCGACTAGGAGCTATTAGAGACGCAAAAGGTAAGAGTGTTGCGCATGTCTTTTCCGAGCTAGGTGGTAGTCAGAGGGCAGAGGTAGGCGCGAATGTTGTGCATTGGTCTTCAGTCAACTTTACTTACTATTCTGGTCAGATTCTTCGTGCACTTGCCATGAAAGTACTGGGCTCTGCGCTTTGATGGCCAGGTGGTGCTTCTTTCATGAAGTTCTCTATAGTTCAATGGTCTTCTATCTCTTGCTAACGATGTATTCGATGGACACGGGTGATCGTTTCTATCTGTCCGAGTGTTTTTTTTTTTTGTGATATCATGGTATTGTGCACGTCTATATGATCAGAATTAGAATACATCACTTGCCCAGAGCAGGCTGTAGTTTGATTCGCTGACACCGCTCGGGAAGACGGTCACGATCATGGACAAGGTATCCACAAGCCGAGCGCTGACCCCACGCAACTACGGATTCGGGCGATGCTCAAAGTCGACAAAATATACCTTGCGCTACAATTTAGCAACAGGTTGCCAATCTACACGCTCGACCTAGAAAGAATGTCATGGGTTGTAGATAAAAGAAAGGCGATAATCAACCACAAACCATGGCTGGAACAAGTTCCTTGACGTTTGTAGCTCCAAGCATACGCATTCCTGCTACGATCTCTCGCTGAAGAATTCGTACAGCTTTGACAACACCTGCTTCTCCGTATGCCTGTCCTCAAGACGTCGTTAGGGTAGGGCAAACCTAGGAGAGTGAACTATAGGAGAGTGACTCACACTCTGTGCGTAGAGAAAAGGGCGGCCCATTCCTACAGCCTTAGCTCCAAGGCAAAGTGCTTTCAGGACATCTGATAAGAAGGGCAAATATGACGAGTAAGAAGTTGGCAGCTCCCTGGGCTTTCAGAACGTTACCTGTCCCTCGTCGAATACCGCCATCGATGTACACTTAGCAATTGCAAAATCAAGCATAATCAGTTGTGTGAAGTAATCAAAACTACCTTCCAGTTCATCAAACACTCCAGGATGCTGCAGACGCAAGCGATACAGGACCTCGATGGGAGGCAGGGCGCTTCAGCAAGGATGAGATCGAATAGTTTTGGTATTATCTTAATCTACTCACTATTCCAGCTGCCGGCCTACGGTCATTTAGTTTTTTCATGTGCTGGCGAACAAGGGAGCTGATACACTAACCTCCGTGATTTGACAAGAGAATACCATCGACACCAGCCTCCACTGCTAACAAAGCATCCTATCATCCAACTCAGTCCGAGCTGCACGATAATGAAGATGATCATTTACATCAACACATTGTATGCCTGGTGGGAACAAGTCAATCAATCTTCGCAAAGCGTGATCATAGTCGCACACCTTTCAGCACTATGGGTAGTTTCGTGATAGTTCGAAGCCAAAGAATGGTCTCAAGTGCACATCATTTAGGAACAAGACATTGGGGGTTATTGAATTTTATTCTGACCTTTTCCCAAGTCATGTCGATATCCTGTTTGGCCAATAACGCGCCTGCCGTGCCCCCTAAGCCCAAATCTTCCTCCACGTCCTCTTCGACGCCCTGATCGACGTTCACAGCGCTCGCAGCCTTGTCTTCTGCGTTTTCCATATCTTGCAGAAGGAATGGAGCCTTGATATCTCTCTCTCTATGTCCTGCCACGATAGCATCTACAGTCAGAAAGATCGCCTTGTATCCTTGCCTCTCTACTTCTTTCACACGTTCTTCGGCGACAATATCATCTTTGCGTTTGTAGAGCTGGAAGAACAGAGTCTGTTCGGGAGAGGGACGTGTTTCCGATATCTGACCAGACGAAAGGGAGGCATTGCTGGACACCATCTGGATGATTCCGGTTGAATATGCGCCCCGAGTTATGTTTGCTTCACCTAAGATCTTCAATGAAAATCAGAAAATTAATCGATGGGAAGAGAGCCCACCTAAAGGATGGCCGAGCTTTGCGAGGGCTGCTGCGCTCACGAACACAGGGATAGATGACCTGTGTCCAAGGATGGTGGTTGACGGGTCACATCGTGATACCACTCGCAAGACACGGGGATGGAAGAAGAAACGACTGAAGGCTCTCTCGTTCTCGTAGCATGCTATTCCATAGAGGAGATTTGTGATTTCAGCTCGTGTCAGTGAGACACAAGAACGTACTGATTTCATCATCCGCGGCGGACGAGTAATACGACAGTGCTTTATATGACAGGACTTGTCTAGCCACGTCTTCCAAATCACGGAGGCCAAGCATTCGGTGCAGTGCAGGCTTTCTTCGCTGGGCATCTTCTACTCTTCGTTCGTCCAGTGTTTTCTTTGGGGCCACAGCTTGTTGAGCCAGGTATTCAATAGCATCCGGACTCAGCTGGCCAAGATGCTTTTCTGCTGGGAGGTTCTTCTCGAGGGAACCTGGAGGGTGAATGGGCTCATATGCTGCTGTCGCGTCACGACCTGCATACTGAAGGATTACTTTCTGGCCCCCTGGGTGTTCCTACGACGCGAAAGGTAAGATAATCTGCGAAAGACGAAAGATTTTAGTATTACAAGTAGAAAATCAGTCACATCGTAGACACGATGATGTATAATGACCCAACATGAGCTATACAGGCTTGTAGTTAGCAAGGCTCGCAAGCTATGGTAGATGTATCGTATAGTACCTGCGTGTGTTGTGCTCAGCAACTTGCTCCAACGTCCAAGGCATGGTACACTCAAGGTGAACGTTGATAAGTCTGAGGCTGAGAGTGAGGTTGTAGACTTAGAACACTGTGCCTCGTCGTACACACGTTGCCTATAGTTAGATACAAACAGCGGTCACGCGAGAGTATAAATCAACGGCGGGCCGGGGCAGCCTGGAGGATGTGAAGCCCAAGGGGCTCTTGCCACATAGCGTGAGGATTTTCGGTTATCGTCAAGCAGGGCTGAGTGTGGAGAGCACGCCATGTTGCAGCATGTTGCGCCCGTTTCGCAGAAATGAGATGGGCAGTACCATTATCATGCCAAGCCTTTGTTGCTTCGAGGAGACTAGAAGATCACGGAGTACTAGTTCAAAGAGAAGAAAGCGGAAGTGAACACGGATCCAAGCATCCATGCTGGAAAACACGAAAGAGAGTCGCGTACATGTTCATTTCGCACTATGTGCGAGGAAGCTAGTACCGGTTACAGTGCTTACTATTAGTACCCGTACACACCTTTTCTTGGACTTTTTCGATACACTGATTGGGATCTTGCGCGAAAGATCAGATTGTTCAGGCCCAATTAGATGTATTGGGAGGACTATGCCCTTTTCTGGTCAGAACATGTTCATAACCAAAATTTAGATGCAATTGCAGTGCCACTAACATTGATGAGTCAGTCACGTGTACAGAGGTCGTCGCGTTGTTTGCTTGTTGTTTGGTCTCTCTCCGCTCGAAGTTGAACGTTCATCAAGACAGTCTTTATTCACACCTCATTTACTGGCCATTCCTCTCGCTTCGCAATTAACCCTGGAGTATCTTCATATCAAGGATATGCCGGGAGTGCTCAACCGACAAACTCTCGAGAGGATGAAGCGGGTCGATTTGCAACGACTTTGCAAGGTGCGTTTGCGAATCGCGCGTAGTTACTGTGATCTGTAATATGCCTCTAGGACCATGGACTCAAAGCGAATCTCAAGTCCGAATCATTGATTGATCTTCTATTAGATACAAAGTGAGCCAATTCGCTTTCCCTTCTTGTAACAGTGATTGCTCACTTCGTCTCAGCGACCGGACTTCCAAGCCTCAGCCGGCCGCTCTTCCACAACGGGCCTCATCAATCCGCATATTCAGCCGTGTACCGAGACCTATTTCTCGCCTCCAGTCTACTTCCTCTGTCATCATTCACTCAGAAAGTGAGGACGATGACGCAGGACAACTTGGAGAATCGGACGCACAGCCGATGCATTTGCCACCGCCAAATACTTTAGTAGGTCCAAGCACCCGCACGCGGAAAGCGAAAGAAGCACAATTCAGATTAGGGGTGGGGAGGCCTGTAGTAGCAGGGGGATCAGGAGCGCGAGCTGTCACCAAGTCAATCAGTGTTTCCAAGAGTAAACGGGCGAAAAGCAGCAGGAGCCTCAAACCGACAGAAGAAACAATTCCCGAGGGTAAGCTGATCCTGCTGCTTTTACGGGAATGGACGCTCATAGATGCATTAGAATCGGAGAATACTGCACATCATCGTAAGATCAATCGTATCTCCTGCTTCGAAGAGTCTGACTTTTTCGCGTTTAGCCACTCCGCCAATAGCGGGCCCTTCTAACTTGGGCCAATGTCCATCAACTCCAAAGATTGAGGATCGCACGAGTCTTCTCCCAGATAGGCACGAGACTCGAATGATAGTTTATTCAATAATGCAGGAAGTCGTACGTCTTTGCATCATCCGTATATGTTATAATGCTCACCCGAATTTTTCCTTCACAGGTAAAGCCGCTGGAGGGAACAGTGGCGTCCCTACAACAGCAAGCTTTGGCGCATGCCGTTGAGGTGGCTACGCTGAAAGCCAGGATTGACACTCTCACGGCCGAGCTTCAGGGCTATCGTCAGCAGAATGGAACAATCCAACAAATGAGCGAGTCGATTGATCGTCTGCAAAATGATTTGCGAATGGTGAGGGGCAGAAGTGCAGACCCTACCAGTCGGGAGCCTTTGACCTTGTCCACTCCTATCAGCATCTCATCAGCCAGCCCCCCTCACGTACCGGATTTGGGGTACGTGCATGGTCGTTCATGTGTGGACGCTGTCACTTATAACCCATGACAGTCTTTCCATCGGAGATTCTAGGTCGTCGAAAGTCAAGCAAGCGGAACCAAGCGTTCCCGCTCGACCTCAAAATTCCACCGCTTTGCCATTCGAATATCCTCCAGCTCCAGCGCGTTCCCCATCACATCGACTTTCTAAAGCCGCTGGCCAGAGCGCCCTTGGGAAGCGCCGTAGAGAAGCAGACCTCGGTCCTATCGTCGAATTAGGTAGAGAAGAGATCCAAGAAGAAGAGCTCAGGACAACTGCGTCGGGACCTGGCGGGAAACGGCCAAAGCTGGTGCAGGATAGCAGGGAAGATCATCCTGACACTCGACCCAATCGCATTCTCGATGCTGGCCCCTCAACTCAGGTGTTCAATGATAGGCCGGAGCCGACGATACCAGATGAACCCTCCGGACAGTCCATTGTTATCCCTTCGCGCCAGTTCCCTAAGTTCACTGTGTTCGAAGGGCCTGAAGAGCTTCCACCTACGAGCCTTCGTCGAACTGAACCAACTGGGCAAAACATGGACGATGTGTTCACTGATCGCGACTTCGATTTTTTTGACTACGCCCACGTCAATGGCCGCGGAAATATACCGAAAACTAGCACAGCTAATGCTTCTGAGAATCAGCGCCCATTCAATTACTCTTTCCCTCTCCCTGGACATCCTCCCATGACGTCCACACCTGCCCCAACAGGCAACTTTCCCGGATTCTCTGGCCCCGAATCTCCTATGTTCAATCACTTTCCTCTACCAGAAGTCCCACATTCTCCGAGTCCAATTCCGAGCTCTAGCTATGGCCATCGTGTAGAGCGGGGTGGCAGGATAGAGCGCAATGATCCGTTTCACCCTTTCGGCACACCTCCTAGCACTCGAAACCCTTCTGGTTCGTCTACGGTGGAGTCTAACATAAATCCATCTGCATTTCTACGCACGCCTCCACCAACTCTGCCTGACTTACTCGATAACACAGTGCGGACAGATGGGCGGAGAAAGGCCTCTAGTAACGATGTGGGCGCTGGTCTCGGGATGTCACTACTACCGCAAACAGACGACATTGCGCCCATCAGGCGAACAATGTACGGAACTGAGTTAGAGGGTGACACGAGATTTGGGGATTTTGGCGTTGAGGGTGTTGCCACTGGTTTCTGGACTGGCGGACGATTCTGAACATGGACGGTTCAAGGCCTTTTGTTTTGTGCTTGTTCGACGTGAAATCTCTGGCTACACTGCTGTCCTTGGGAATAATCGATACTGCTATTAAGTTAATGCAATTGTAGCGTTCATCTTCTTTGTGTAGCTGTTATCTTGTATTTTGTTTTGATTCTCCTATGTTCTTATGTTTCTATTGACCTACCACAGTATAATTTCCGGCTGCTCAGTAAAACATTGTAAGTGATAAGCATTAGTATTGTCAGGTCGATGGAATTGGTATGAGACATGTAGATTGGTGGATAGAGTGAAGGGATGTGAATTGCACAGCAAAGGACACGAAAACAGATGACATAAATAATAGGGAATGGCCCCGATAAATTAGATAGAAGGTGAGAATGCGACGACTTCTTCATAGAGTAGCTCTTTCAACTGAGTCTTGCTGAGGGCTTCCTTGTGATCTGAGGAGCATGAATCATAGTTGAGCTATGTCAATCAAGGTGTGAAGGACAAACACACCATCAAAGTCAAAGTAATCTGGGTCGAGAGAAGTAGCAACAGGCTCATCGTCAGGATCATGCTAAGAAAGTGTGAGCTACCACGTGAATCCTTGTGAAAGCGGAAGGAACGTACATATGCGGAAAGATACGGATGTTCGAGAGCAGCATCAACAGTCATACGCTTTTTCGGATCAAATGTCTTGAAATCACAACTGAGTAAGTCCTGTTCATCGGACATGAAACATCGAAAACCGACACACCAAGGTTTGATTGAGGAAATCAATCGCATCAGCCGACGCGCTCGGGAAGAGAGCCGTGAAAGGTCTACGCTTGCGGATGGGCAAAGCACGGATGTAGTCACGAGAGCGACGAGAAGTGATTCCATAGAACTCCTCGAGAGTGGGTGTCCCGATAACATCGAGAACGAGGTCGAGCTGGTGGCCGTAGTCGCGACCAGGGAACAGAGGTCTACCTGAGAGCATTTCTGCGAGGATGCATCCGACCGCCCATACATCGATAGCCTAAGGACCCAGACGAGATGAGTGACAAGGTAGAAAGTCAACGGCATATAGTACCTTTGTATACATCTTGAACGATAACATGATTTCTGGAGCACGATACCATCTGGTGGCAACGTACTCTGTCATGACACCGATATCCTTCCCACCCTGAGTACTTGATTGCTTGACGCTCCTCGCTAATCCAAAGTCGCATACTTTGAGATCGCAATTCGCATTTACAAGCAGATTGGCCGGCTTCAGGTCTCGGTGAACGATATCAGCACTATGTATTGATCGCAGTGCACGTAGTGTTTGATAGATGAAGTACTGTTGTGTTCCAATCCTGAGTCAGCATCCTACAAACACGTTGAAAGACCGTAAACACAACTGACCTGGCAGTGGTCATCGGTGAGTTTTTGCGTTCGAATTACGCGATGCAAATCGGTTTGCATTAGCTCTTGGACGACTACACCTCGAATAAGTGAGAGTGAGTGGGTAATGTAAGAGAATCGACATACAATAGATCTCCTTAAAATCATCGAAAGATGGGGGTTTGATGATGCTTAGGATTGATACGATCTGTGGCAATTCTATGAGCCAGGTCTGGGTTTATTGAGTTGCGCATTGCTACGCACATTCTCGTTGACGCAGGTCTCAGAGAAGAATCTGAGAAGCTTGAGCTCTCGCAGAGTGCGAAGGCAGAACAGGGTGTGCTCGAAGGGAAGAACTTTCTTGATTGCAACTGATCGACCTGAGGGTTTGTGGAGAGCGGCAACAACAGTTCCATATGCGCCCTCTCCCAGACTGTGAAGGACTTTGTAGTCGTTTCCTGGAGGGAGAAGTGTCTTCAGCTGTGCTCCGACTTGAGCGACATCGAAAACCCTACCAAGTTCGAACTTGGGGAGTGGCTTAGTAGCTTTACGGGACATGATGATCAGTGGAGGTCGTTGGTGAATATCAAAGAGCGAGGGCAAGGATTGTACAAAATGGAGGGAAGAGACAGTGAGCTACTAGTTCGAGGGAAGAGAGAGGGTGAAACGATGAACTAAAGAAGTTGTACGAGAGCTTATAACTGACGAGGATAACGAGCCACTGACCGTACGTGTGTTTCACATTTCCAATTGGGTCAATTGCTAGGATCCGCTGATGCGGAATACACGATTTTTGATGTGATTGTAGGGGTATCTTGTCTCAAATCCACTTTGAATCATCGCGGGTCCTAAAACAGCTGTAGCGAACGAGAACGATTTATTGGAAAAGATGTCGGGAAGGCTCGCTGCGCGCTGCCATGATTCTGGTTGGGCTTCAAGCTTCAAGCCTCAGGCGTCAAAGCATTAGATCACTGTGTGGGCTCGGATGGTTGTTCTGCCCCGAGTTCGGTTTCGTAAAGCGGGAGGTAAGTAGTGGGATGCAAGCATGTTTGGAGGAATAGACGCCGTCCCAATCTAGTTCTCGATCACTTGAGATCATGCGACCATGCCGAGTACGAATATCGACGCTTTGCCTTTGCTGATAGCTCAGCCTTCCGCCGAGGCTACTGGTACCAGGTATAAGAAAATACTGTAATGCTGAGCATAGTGGCCCTGAAACCCTGGTGGCCAACAATGACAGACAAAAGTGTGGCCTGCACAGGTGCCAGGTGAGGCGCCGTTGTGAGGCGATGCCCATTTGTCACAGCCACTCACGTGCATCTACGTTTGGTCGAAACTCCGCGGTACATCGGAGCTTTCTCAGAGCCCGACTTTTCATTTGGGGGTCTCAATGGTTTCCGCAAGACCGGACTCGAGTTATACTTACTGAAAGCTCGCCTTGTGAGCATGGCAGTCAATTGAATGAATGTCTTGCTCTTGATTAATCAGGTTCGACCTGCCTTCCCTGCACACAGGCACAAATGTCTCATCGAATCAGAATGTTGGCTGTCCGCCAATAGCAATGCTGTTCTTGTCTGGGGACCTCGGACGTCTCATTCGAGTCAATTAACTGATCTGAGGCTCGTGTTTCGGCAAATTCATGTCTATAAGAGCGGGCGCGGTTCATGCACTATCTCCATTCCAACGCACCCCACCCCGCCCCTCGACGCCTCTCAAGACTGTAGATGATTATAATGTCCATTCTTAGCTTGCTCTCTGTCGGCCTTGTGGTTCTATCGTCTGTCCACGCACAGCAAGTATGGGACGTTACTGTTGGTGGCCCCAATGGAGAGACAGTCTTCAACCCCACAACCGTCGTAAGTGGCATCGCTGCAAAGTTTGTGCTGCTGGGATGAATATTTTCAACAGAATGCCAAGGAGGGCGATCAAATTGTATTCCACTTCAACCCAAAGAATCATACGGTCACGCAGTCAACCTTTGCGCAACCGTGCAGCAAAATGGACGGTGGATTCGACTCGAACTTGTCTGTTCTATCATCTCAATTTTCTTTTTGCTCGTATTCTCACGATCTGTCTCAGCTTTCCCGTTGCTGTTGGGACGTCCGATCTGCCAACCTACAATGTGACGGTCAACAGTGTATGGAATGTTCTGTTTCGACCTGTCATTCAGCGTTCGATCAATCACCCGTGCTTTTTTTGGTTATAGACCACCCCGATTTGGGTCTACTGTCGTCAAGGAGCGGGGACTCCGAATAGTCATTGCGGTTTAGGAATGGTTTTTGCCGCCAATCCCGGAGGCGACGGCGCTGCGAATTCGTTTGTCAACTTCCAGAACGCTGCCAAAGCTCAAGGCGCATCTTCAGCCTCCACGGCGGCCAGCTCAACTGCATATGCGTCAACCAGTCCGGCAACGACTTACACTGCGGCATACGGCACTGCAACTGTCCCACCCCCTCCTGAAATCGTAACTGTCACTGAGACTATCACCGTCGAGGGTTCATCTTGGACCACGACATATGGATCTTACCCTGGCTCTCCTGACGCTACTCCGGCATCCCTTCAAGGAAACGTTCACAAGGTCATTGTCGGTGGTACTAACCTGACATTCGACCCCCCCTTCGTCTCTGCCTCTCCCCGGGACACCATTGTCTTTGAATTGTGGGTGACCCGTGCATCGGAATGACGTACCGTCAGTTAACAATATCCCTGGTCCTCCCTCTCACAGCCATCAGAAAAATCACACTGCAACGCAGTCTACGTTCGATGCGCCTTGCAAGAAGATGGACGGTGGCTTTGATTCTGCCTTGTGCGTCAACCGACCATGTTTTATTATCGCAAAACTCATTTCCAATGCGTATTTGCTCCGTGCAGTGACTTTGCTGTTGCTGCTAACGCATCTAGTTTCCCTACGTTTAACGTCACCGTCAATGACACTGCACCGATATGGGTCTATGTATGTCGAAACTTCATTGTCCTAGTTTTTGTTATTAATTTATATTTGGATCTCAGTGCCGCCAGACAAACCCGGCTGATCATTGTGGTGCTGGCATGGTCTTCGCTGTGAATAGTGTGGAGAGTTCGCAGCGCAATTTCGCCGCCTTTCAAGCTCTAGCAGAAAAACTCAATGGCACCAGCTCTAGTGGCACTGGTTCTTCGTCGGCCAGCGCTCCATCATCATCTTCAACTGGAAGAAGCGGCAACGGCGCTAATTCTCTGAATACCTGCGTTTCTCTTCTCCTGTTAGCGTCGGGTCTTGCTTTTGGTATTCTGATCTGATTGCTGTCATCGGGATTTGCTTTACATACCTGTGGACACGAATGACTTGATTTTATGCACCTGATCACTGATCATGCGATCATTAACGTTCCTTGATTTAGATGCTTGGTATCCGCGTTTTAATGTTCAATACTTATACGGCTTGACTGAAGTTCACTTTACAAGTGCCGATACCTAATCCTGTGCATCTTACAACGATCGTTTGATCGTTGCAGGGTCGATGCAGATGGGTTGTAGCCTAAACGGATAGCAATGAATTGTACACCGAAAGGGACAATATCCAAACGAAGGTCGTTTTGGATAGCGCCGACCTAGTCCGGTCGTACCCGAAGCAGTAAACAACAGGCAAGTATAACATGCGACAAAAAGGGTGGTACTCTACTCGTCTTCCTCCTCTTCTGGTCCCCTGGAACGCACAGTCAACAGAAGAATACACAGCGGGAAACACAGTGACGTACTCGATGTTGTAGAACCGGAGCTGATAGTTGTCCTTAGACGACGCAACGACACGGAGGTAGTCACGGAGAGTGTTCTTCTTGAGGAACTTTTTGGTGAGGTACTTGAGATACCGTTTGGAGAAAGGGATGTTCGAGGTCACAGTGATCTTGGTGTCCCCTTGAAAGCATATCATGTAAATGCCTGCGATATTAACATGTGTAATCGGCTACGTACCATCGCGGTGAATTTTGACATTGTCACCAAGCTGACCAGCCTTGCCCTCGACCTTGATGCGATCGTGCAAGAATTTCTCAAACGCAGCACCGTCGAAGAGACCATCGCTCGCAGGGCGAGAGTAGTCAACGACAAACTTGTGTTTCGCAGCAGTAACTTTGGCGGCAGCGGTTTTGGCCTGCACACATTATGGTACAAGGTAGAAAGAATGAAAACCCGGGATTAGCCTACTGAGAAGGGGACTCAGCAAAGCAGTACCAGGCACTGACCATCTTGAAGGAGATTTCTTGAGGGGGTTGGTCGACAACGCTTGTAAAAAGCTTGTCGATCACGAATCGGAATGGTTTTGATAACTGTACAGTTTTTGCCGGCAAGTGCCGAAGATCCGATTTAGAAGCTTTCTCTCACGCAATGGTTATGTAGTTTCGGATTGGGCGTTGAGAGAAATCAAGTATCGTCGTCGTGCACAATGTCTAAAGCAACGTCGAGCGGAAGAGTCGCCTCCATCCAAGTGGAAGGCGACTTTTCTATCAAGTCCGAGAACACCCAACCAAAATTGGACACCTCACAGTGGCCTCTTCTCCTCAAAAACTATGACAAGTTGCTTGTTCGTTCAAGCCATTTCACGCCCATCCCTTCAGGCAATAGCCCTTTGAAGAGAGATATCGCTTCTTATATCAAGTGCGTATACCTAGAAATCGGATATGTGAATGTATCGCTTAACTGAGGCTTTGCATAGGTCTGGCGTCATCAATTTGGACAAGCCATCCAATCCTTCGTCGCACGAGGTTGTAGCCTGGCTGCGGCGGATCTTACGATGTGAAAAAACTGGCCACAGTGGTACACTGGACCCAAAAGTTACTGGTTGCCTAATCGTATGCATCGATCGTGCGACGCGGTTAGTGAAGTCTCAGCAAGGCGCAGGTGAGATCGCAGCTTCCGCAGTATGCGCAATACTGACGGCTCACAAATTGTGAGATAGGTAAAGAGTACGTTTGCGTGCTCCGACTGCATTCGGCACTTCCCAACCCCACCGCCCTCCCACGCGCATTAGAGACGCTTACAGGCGCACTTTTCCAGCGCCCTCCCCTTATTTCTGCTGTCAAGCGTCAACTTCGAATTCGAACAATTCATGAATCTAAACTCCTCGAGTTTGACGAAAAACGTAACCTCTCTGTGTTCTGGGTATCATGCGAGGCCGGCACATACATCCGTACTCTGTGTGTACACCTCGGATTGGTGTTGGGTGTTGGGGGACACATGCAAGAGCTGAGGAGAGTACGGAGTGGAGCATTGTCGGAGAATGATGATATGGTGACAATGCACGATGTTTTGGACGCTCAATGGATGTATGATAACACGCGCGACGGTGAGTTTTGACGGAATCCTTCGAAACGATTGCATTCTGACCGAACTTTCCAGAATCATATTTACGTCGTGTCATCCGTCCTCTCGAGTGCCTCCTGATCGGCTACAAGCGTATTGTCGTCAAAGACAGCGCCGTCAACGCCATCTGCTATGGAGCCAAATTGATGATTCCTGGGCTCTTGCGATATGAGGCCGACATATCGGTGCACGAAGAGGTCGTCCTCATGACCACAAAGGGTGAGGCCATTGCCCTTGCCATCGCTCAGATGTCGACAGTGGAATTGGCGACTTGCGACCACGGAGTTGTCGCAAAAATTAAGCGCGTCATAATGGAGAGGGATACATACCCAAGGCGATGGGGCCTTGGCCCGAAGGCGATGGAGAAGAAAAAGATGGTAAAAGAGGGAAAGCTTGGAAAGCACGGGGAGAAACTCGAGGGTGTCACCCCAACAGAATGGAGCCGCGACTATGTTGACTATACGAGAGACGTAAGTTCGCTTATCTATTCAAGTGATCATGTCTCAGTGTTTGGTGCAGGGACCAACCGCCGGACCATCAGCGACAGCTACTTCTGCGAGTGCCGTTGCCCCTGTGGCAGCTGTTGAGCACCCATCCGCTGTTGAGAGCCCCAAGAAGGAGAAAAAGGAGGAGAAAAAACGGAAGCGCAAATCTGAAGTTGCCGAGGTAGAAAATGGTGATGTCTCAATGGCAGTCACGGACATAGGGGATGAGGATGACGAGGAAAAGAAGCAGCGCAAGAAGGAGAAAAAGGAGAAAAAGTTGAGGGAGAAGGTTGAACAGGGCGAGGAAGATGAAGAAGCCAAGCGGGAGAGGAAAAGGTTGAAGAAGGAAAAGAAGGCTAGAGAGTCTATCGGCAGCGAATCATGATTCAACATGAGGGCTTTCATCTCACGGTGTGCAATCCCAGTGTTCTTCTTCGTTGTGTCTTGTTGCTCGGGTAGTTCCTGAACTCGATGCAAATATTCGTATCATTCTCATACAAACGACTGTCTTCTACCATGAAGGTGAGTAACATGCCTGCCCTACAATTCGGCGGTGTGAGAAAAGAAAGTTGGAAAGTACCAGACGTCCCCAGTGGGTTACAATCACATTGTGTCTTCATATGCCATAGAGCTAGAAGATTCCGCCGTCTCTACCAATGGTGAAGGCCTGCTGGAGGATGGCTCGATGCTAATTGGCGTGAGCGCGAGGCTAACGGGTCGCGACCACGCCGAGGGTACTCCTGCTTCTGAGTTCAAAGTCGAGGGTAAAGATATCATAGACGGGGTGAAATCTCGATTTAGCATCGAGAGTCGAGGCGCGTCCCACGACAAAAGAGTTCTTGACCATGATCTGTCATCTGTGCGGGGAAGAAATGATTGTGTGCTATCGAAGCTCTCACAGCTGCGATGATGATCTGCTAAATCGAGGGCGACAGTAGGGGTTCCAGCTTCAGCAGAACGGACGGGTCGACGGGGCGACGTTAGGCCACCCGGTGCCCATGCTTGTCTACGGTCACCACCATTAGGTCTAGATATTTTCGCCACTTCTCGCTCCGCGCGAAGTTTGTTATCCCAGAAAGTTGGGTTTTGGAACATGGCCTCCTCCTCATGACGTTGGACAACACGGCTGAAACTGTGGACCACAAGCAGAGAGACGATGGCCCCTGTTTATCATGCAAACAGTATCTTCAGCACCACGATATGAAAGGATTTTTTAGCGACCCCTACAATTGACCCCAAGCCAGCCTGTAGCCGTCCAGAACATCTGGCGACTTTCGCCGACAACCCCGATGATTGCTGTTATCACCCAGACAGCAGTCACGAAAGTGGTATAGCATAGCTGGTCGCAGCAGAATTCCGATCAAACAGGTACTTGTCAACTATCGCGTACCAATGCTCACCTCATCTCGCATAACTTCACGAAACAAGAGAGCACGAGGCTTGAGGCCTATTAGACGGGGAGAAGTAAAGGAGATCGGAGAGATGATGCGGCCACGACGTCCTCCAGATTGTGAGTGGGCAGACATTGAGGCAGTTTGTGTCAAAGACCCTAGATTGGGATGTTGAGAAAGAGGCTGCTCGGTGTGAATAGAAGGTTTTCTTGGTGGGCATTTTCCTCTACCATGCTTTCGATAGAAAGAGGAGAGTTGGGTGTAAATCTTCGAGAAATATGTGCTGTTCGGGTTGGGTTCAGGTCCTAGATTTTCAGATATCGTATTGACAGGTTGAGGGATATAATCCCACCATCCTCGAGATCCTGGGGCACTCAGTTCCTGAGGTTCGAGACGAGTCTGGGAAGGAAAAGACTTGGTTTTCTCGTGATCGGTAGAGGCCACCCTTTCAGCATCCAGTGATAATCGGTAGGAGAGACGTCCTTGAGCTGCTAGAATCCGTGACGACTTCCACACGGCGTAGATGACTGACAATACACGACGTGAGTTCATTGCCATGGACGGAGGAAGGAAAAAGGCCATTTACAGCAGCAGCAGATGAAAAATGACTCCACGAAAATGAGAATGACAACGACCGGGAGCATGTCTGACGGATGCAAGCAAGAACAAAGGCCTGCAAGAAAGATAAGCAAGATTACAGAAAGACATAATATAGTTGTGGATAAGGCCCGCACCACTTAACCCGCGTATCCCATGTAGCTGCACCAAATCGTTGACTGTAAGCGTCGAGTTGGCAATCTGAAGGAGTGCCATCAGGACTGGTACAAAACGTGCATTGCCGAGGCAGCGATAGGCTTTGACGCCAAATATACCGGTGATCTGTAGAAGAAGGTCGGGGAGGAGGTCGGATGTATCATGCATGAGGCTTACCATGATATCTGTGGATACAGAAGAGAACAAACGGGTCACTCGAAGGATTCTAGAGCAAAGGTAGGTCATTTTGACATTAATTGTGACTTGGAGTACTTACGTTGTACAGTCCAGGGCAGTGTCAAACATGGCTACAACCAAGGGAATCCATATGACGAGAGAAAGGACTTGGCTTGCAAATAACATATAGAAAAGATCTTTGTTCTTGACCTTCATTCTGCGGATGAAACGGAAGGAAACAATGATATTCCGAATCGAAAGCAGCAGGTAGGCACCCATCAGAAGTAAGCTGGCAAAAGCGACTTTGAGGTCCTGCAAGAATGGGGGCGCGACGAGAGAGCCGTCGGCAAGCTGGGAATAGGTTGGGAGAAACTCGCCGATAGGGCCATCGTAGAAGCGACTATAATCCGATATTGTGAGAGTGGTCATGAGCTGGACGATGGCCATGTTCGGTTCGCAGCACGATGAAGTGCTTGAAATCGGGGGCGATGTCGGAGAGGACATCAACAAGAGGTCGTCTTGAAGGAGAGTGGAGGTCGGTGAAACGAAAGACTTGTGGTCAAGTTGCCATGTAGTCATGGTCGTCAGAGCTATTGGAAAGTGCGAATGAAAGAAATACCGCTCGGGTAATGAATGCCACCTGGGGCAGACGATGTAAGAGGAAGGAACTGGAGTACCTCTCCAGAATGGAGGTAAGAGATAAGTGGGAAAGCTTCGCAACGATCCCCAATGCTTGAACTGACACGGCCTCGGGCTGGAAACGAACGTACCTGAAGTTGCTCATATGACCTGTGCGAGAGCCTTAAGAATGCCCTACTTACCACCGGCAGGCCACGAAAGATGCGAGGAACCCATAACTCAAACTCAATTGTGACCGTCGCCAAGGTTCATCCACAACTCTCCACGAGCCCATTTGTCCCCAGAATTCTCACCCCGCGAACGGTATCATCCGAATCTCCGAAATAACGTCGCACTCCCACAACAATCTCCTCCGCATGTGACCACATGAATATGATGGATTTTGAGCACATGGTGGTCAAATTTGTGAGCGTATCATATCAATGCAGCACTCTCCGCATACACGACACTATGACGAGCAAAAGAATGAGAGCAAGACCGGCACCCAAAGCCAGGCAGCCTTGGATGGAAACAGTGCCGGTGCCCCATTCACGGGAAAGAAACCGGACTGGTCACCGCTCGCACGCATCTCTGCGGTTGATGTAGACACGACCGCAGTCGTAACGCTATTTAGACATATCATTCATAACGTAAGTGATGACAAACATGGTGAGTATGATGATATCGAGCACGCACACAGTAATGAACCCCGTAGTAAACCCGATGGAAGTAGCGGTTTTTGTTTCTGTTATCGTCTGCTCTGAAACTAAGACAAGTGTCACTGTGGCTGTTGTTGGAGTCGGGATCGGAGTAGCCCATGCTGGCATAGTTATGATACCTCCAGGAGAGTAAGGTGCCCAGGAAGAACTGTAAGGAGGCGGGAGGAGAACACCTGAAGGTCCGATTGTCAGAGTCATGATTCCGTACGGGGCGGATGGTGGTGTTACAGTTGGTGATCCATTCGCAGAGGTGTCGAGGGGAGTGAGACTGCTGGTGTTTAAGAAGGGATTGGCAGAAGGAGGAGATTCCGGCTGAGGTATGCTCTGTAGCGGATTGACGCCGCTTCCGCATGTTCCATTGACTTGGCTGTTCTCAATGGAGATGGGAATGGAGGTGATAGAGAAGAATGCCTCTTTATTGATATGTGAACCTTCATAGATGGTGAACTGTAATTGAATAAAGATAAGTCGGAGACGCACTGCATTGGTAGAGACATACGTTGTATTGACCAGCAGGTACACAATTTGAGAGGGCGAAGTTGAGATGCTTCACCGTACTTCCGCTCTCTTGTATCAGGAGAGCAGTCCCTGACGAGACAGTAAGATTGATGCCTAGCGGCGCCGAGAAAAGGTATAACTCTAGAGAGTCAAATCCGGTGGCGAGGTTGGAGCCTGGTATAGCCGCATTATTTGGAAGTTTGCCATTGCCTGACACCTAAACCATCGTGTCACTTTCAGTCTTTGGGCGGACGAGAAGCCTAGCAAGAATCACCGACGTCTATAGCAATGGGGATGCCGCTGCCGGCGTGATATGTACTGAAAGGAAGACATCAGTGTTGGGCCATGACGCAGCGATTGAGAAGTTTGAGCATACCTCTTTGGAGCGGGTGCATCGAGAATGGCGAGCGCATCAGTGAAGACTTGTCCGTTGACAAGATACTGAGCCGAAACAGGAATCCCAGCGCAGAGGAAGTAGAAAAGGGTGGAAAGGACAACGATTGTGGACATGCCACCACGATGAGAATGGTGAGCCAGCACCTTGCGCATCGGTGCAGAAAGAATTGAAGTCGACCAGCCGCACGATATCAATAGAAATATGATACCCATGAGTATCATTCCAGGCGAGAAAGAAAGAATTGAAACGAGTTGGCACACACCGTTTTGAATCAGAGAGATTAGGTCCGACTGATCTCAGGCAACCAGGTCCAGGATTGCATTGATTGAGTCGGCGAGGTCGGACATGCACACTGGCCGGACACTTTCGACGACGTCCCTACCGGGCCGGGACCCCCGTCACCTCCTTTACCTGCGCGGACTACCATATGATGACTGCTGATAGTACCGTTGAAGATTCTACAGACCAACCGTCACTCAAAAAGCCTCTCTACTCGAGCAGCACCCAGTATAATAACTGGCGGTTTTCTCCGACACAATTGCGGAGTATCAGATCATCTCTGAATGCAGCAGCAGTTACTGCCATTCGCAACACATTCGAGACTAACTCAGTAAGCATCTACACAAACATGCGCCTTGTCAATGATGCCTAGCTGTGTGCTAGCCTGGATCGTCATCAGATATCCAGTTTCTGACCGCAGAGGAAGAGCACCTGTTAGTCAGACTGTACATCACCAAGATATCTCAGCTATGTGGCCATTTCCATTTCCCTGAAGAGGTAGAAGCAACCGCCGTCAGCTACCTCAAGCGATTCTATCTGAAGAACACAGTGATGGACTGGCACCCAAAAAATGTTATGTGCGTAAATTGTTCTCTTCCGCAAGCCACTTGGTTTAATCCATCAATAGGCTGACGGCATTGTTCCTGGCTACCAAAACCACAAACCATCCAATATCGTTGGAGGCGTATACATCCAATATTCCTAGGACGGTACCATCCGATGTCCTTGATCTTGAATTTTTGATCGCACAAAGCCTCGCATTCGAGTTTGCTGTCTGGCATACGCACCGGGCTCTATGGGGCCTCTGGCTTGACGTCCAGGTCCGCTCACATTATTTCTCTCCTTGACTCATGCACTCACTCATGACCAGGACCTGCCAGATTCTCCCTCTCGAGACATATTGCAAGAAGCATATGACACAGCTCTCCGACATGTTCGAACATCTCGGATTACCGATGCCGAGTTGATTTACACGCCATCTCAAATTGCTCTTGCCTGTTTATCTATAGCCCACCCTGATCTCGCTGCCGTGTGGGCCAGATCCAAAGGCGTCGAGCCAATCAACTCTATTAAGCAGATGATCCTCCAGGATGGCGATATTCCCTCGGTTGAGGTGGTACGTGAAATTGACCGAAGGTTGAAGCTGTGTAAAAACCCAGAAAAAATCGTTGGGAGTAAGGCGTATCTGGCCAAGAAGGAGAAGGACGAGAGGGAGGCGTCAGAAAAGCGAGCCAAGAAGGCGGAGGAGGTCCGAAAGGCCATGGAGAATGGTGATCCATTCGGTAATGAATTAGACGTTGAGACACACTCGATTGCAGCTTTAGACGACGACGACGACGACGACTAGACACTGGGGCCCTCACGTCCGAGATCACACATGGTCTACGGTCGATACAACATCCACGTATGGATATTCATCGAGATGGTCAATAGGTTATCATTGTTCTTTTTGCATCGCACATTTCAATACAACAAATATCAAGTGAATGACAGACAATTGTCGACGGTACCAAAAACTAAGTCCTGTTGACAGGATTGGTAAACGCTTCCAGATATACAATCTTTGAAAGTTATGCAACGCTGTGCACAACCGATTGAGTCTAGCAACGGATCCTTCGACGAGCCAAATCAGTCCGTCGAATTCAGATAGCATTGATGCCTGCAGTTAGATCAGGTTTTAAAGAAATATGGCTTGCGAGAGGATATGTCTAACCCTTGAACTTGAAGCTTAGGAAAGGAGGTCACAGGTGGGAGCTTGAGCGATTGAGGGTTATGGTAGATGTATTTGAGACTAAAGAATCGTTGGGGAGGAAAACTCAGGAGCGAAAGGTGTGGACGGTATCAGAATACTTAGATGCTGAGTAGATCTTACTGGCGGTAGATCAGTGTGGATGGTTCTATGGTAATGGACATGTATGATGTTAAACAATGATCTCATCTTCCCAGGGAAAGAATTGATAGGATTCAGGCCAAAACGTGGGGAAACAGATATCTTCGGCACTTTCCGAAGAAACTGTGCAGTTCTAGTCACAGTGGCTGTCACTCTTATCGTCGCACGCTCACCTACAACGACCGCAAGACCCTCAAGGTGCGAGATTCATTGTTGTATTCGTAGAGCTCGTCTGAACACACATTACGCCACTTTTGCGTATCCCTCTCACCAGGTCTGTACAATCAACCCATTTCCGCCGTTAGAACAACTCATTTATTGCGTTCGACGCGCCAGATTCGCCATGGCCACACTTTCCTCCAGCCCCATCGTCATTGATGGCAAGGGTCATCTCCTTGGAAGGCTGGCCTCCATTATCTCCAAGCAAATCTTGTCCGGCCAGAAAATCACAGTTGTCCGGTGCGAGGAGATCAACATCTCTGGCAGCTTCTTCCGCAACAAGGTGCTTTCGCTCGAGTCTTGGCGCCGTTCACTCGACACTTACTGTTCTATGTCTCACCTAGCTGCGCTACCACAACTTCCTGCATAAGCGCCACATTGTTAACCCCAAAAAATCTGGTCCTTTCCATCACCGCGCGCCGTCCAAGATTCTCTTCCGGGCCATCCGCGGCATGGTACCTCACAAGACCGCTCGTGGCGCGGCGGCTCTTGAGCGCCTGAAGCTTTTTGAGGGTGTTCCTCCTCCATATGACAGGAAGAAGCGGATGGTTGTACCGGAGGCATTGCGGGTCCTGCGGTTGAAGCCTGGTCGTAAATACTGCACAGTGAAGGTGAGTCATCGTCTCGTCGCTTGGTGCATCGCCATTAACCTTTCGCCTCTTCAACAGCGTCTGTCTCATGAAGTCGGTTGGGGCTACAAGGACGTCGTGGATCATTTGGAGGAGAAGAGGAAAATCAAGGCGCAGGCCTTCCACGAGCGCAAGGTATGTGCCTAAACTAGATGCGGTTTTGATCCCCGTTGTGACCTTCCTGCATCACAGCTTGCTGCTGTCAAGCTTCGCCAGAAGGCCATCTCTGACACCGCGTCATCGTTCGAGCAGCTCACTGCCCTTGGCTACTAGACAGTAGTCCATCCTCCCTCTATCACATGTTCTGAGTATGCATAGCAGCTTTTTTGTGTCGTTTCTACCATGGTGTTCTCGAATATGATACGATGCTGAAGACATCATATGGACCTACATCTGTGACACTACTATCTGTTAAGTATTCTGTATGCATTATCTCCGTTTGGCGGGTTGAGACCTGTCGAGACTGGTAACTTATACAACAATCTGGCGTTGAACCTATCGGATGCCGATGCTGACGCACACGGCTAGTCGGACTTTAAAATGGGGATGACCAGTTGAGCGCGTTGGCACGTCACAGTCCAGCTTGCTCCTCCAAAAACAATGTCGTTCACCCGTTTCGCTTTCCGTAGCGCAGTGCGCCCCACTTTGATGGCTGCATCTGCACCTCGCATACAGTTTCTCCGCTACTCCCCGCGCGCGGCTTTCTCTGCTGCTGCCGGCTTGCCCAAAAGCGAGATTGAGGCACGGATTTTAGACCTGTTAAAGAGTTTTGAAAAAGTTGACCCTGCAAAGGTCTGCACTATGCTTGAGTCACCTCAATTATCGTACTCAATGGGCATGGAATCTAGCTCACACTGACGTCGACATTTACGAGTGACCTTGGATTGGACAGTTTGGACGCGGTAGAAGTTGTTATGGCCGTAGAGGAGGTATGTCTTCATTTCTGCGCACGGTGGACTACGTCTATAATGCAAGTATGAAACAGGAATTTTCAATCGAAATCCCGGATGCTGAGGCCGATGAGATCAAGACGGTGCAACAGGGTTTGTTGTTCTTTCTCAATGACTCTAGTGATGCGACTAAAGTTTCATGTCCTTTGTAGCCGTTGAATACATCGCCAAGACGCCAGAAGGTAAGCTTATTTACCAATTTACGCAATGCATATCGTTGATTTTTTACTCAGCGCGCTAGAGTTAGTTAGCAAATTACTTACTTGTAATTTTGCTTTGAATACTACCCTTTCCTTGCTGTGCATCGACCCACATCATAATTTGACCCTTGATCTCATCCTTTGTGTAAGAAGGCGCGCATATATCTACGATGCGATGATTGGAATGTCACGGCTCCTGTCTGAAGCTTCCACACCATCATGGCTTCTCAAGTGCTGAAGGTTGACAGGTTAGACTCGTCAAGGCATCAATCTGCTAGCAACCCGTGAGCACTGCAGGGTAGCAATTATTGTCAATGAGTTACATTCTCCCACTCCCACAAGTGATGCTTTTCTGCTGATTCTGTTTAGTCAGCTTATGGCTTCTTGCCTCTAGGTCGCGGTATACAGAGATTATCAGACTTTCCTTGCAAATCCGTGAGCCCGTCGCATTGTTTACTCTGCGCAGAAGCGACAAAGAGTGCGTATAATAATCCTAGGTCTCTCTCTGATCGCAGTATCTCGAGCATGAGCAGGGCCAGCTCGAGTTCGCTAAGTTAAGGCGCCAGCATACAAGTTGACGTTCTTCAGGTCTTAGATAAGGTCGGCACGGTTCTTAAGCTATGCCTTCATTCGCGTGGATGAGCTCCTTCAACCCTCATACGCATACACAATCGAAATTGCTAGACCTTTAAATGTCTTAGACCTTTGTTGTAGCATTCCATAGATGATCATCATACTCAGGTTCGCTTCAATGGCTGCTGAAACTATGAGAGCATGTTTGCGATATCATTTGTTTTCAACTTGCTGCAGTCACGACACCGTGTCTCGATTTGGCACATTTTGTCAGCAGATTGACGCAGTCTTAACGCACCCTGTTCAAACGCTCAACTCACCAGCCCGTTCATCATCATCTTCACCGGCTGCTGACCATGAAGCATGGCATCGCGTTTCGCAAATTCTCGAGAACGTCCTCGCACAGGATGCTCATGCTTCGGTGCGTAATCCGCTCCATGATGTGATTAGTGAATTCTAAGGAAGCGGACAACAGCAATCTGGTGACATCTCTCATCGAACATGAACAAATTAAGACTACCCTTCCAAAGGCCAGGGACACTGCACGTCTAGCAGAAAAGGTAGACGAATTGTTTCTCTTTGCATGACCAATGACCCGAATTGTTCATAGATCATAACCATGGCCAAGAAGGGCGACCTCCAAGCGTACCGACGCGCATCCGGATTCCTCCTGCAACCTCAACTCACTCCCAAAGTGTTTACCACGCTGGCAAAACGCTACGCAGGCCGCCCAGGCGGATACACGCGCATTCACAAATTCGGCCACCGCCAAGGTGACAACGCACCACACGCTATCCTTGAGCTGGTGGACAATCCGAGAGATTTGAAGTTTGAGGTGACGGCGCGTGCGGTCGGTTGGGAGTTGCTTTCGAGCAAGCTTAAGACAACGCCACCTCGTACCCTCATCAACAACGGCGTACATGATGTGGAGAATGTCATCAAACAGGAGCAGGGGTTAGGTATAAAGGATTCAGGTGACCTGCGGCCGACAACTCGGTGGAATTTGCAAAAAGTGCTCAGATTCAGGCCAGACGGAGCCCTTCAGACGCTGGGAAAGAAAGCAGAGGAGCATATAGTATGTGTCTTGACTTTTGGTGCCATGCGATGAACCTGACTCCACCACCTTCCTTAGGATACGCTGCTGGCGAAACCGGTCGCCGTGCAAGCCCTGCGTGAAAAGGTAGAGAAGGAAGACGCTGACGCCGACCAACTCTATTTTCGAGATATCAAGGATTTGAAGCTCAAAGCCGGAGAGACGACCCCTGGTAATACAGGGAGTGCGCTCGGGTTGGCGCAAGGTCACCTTGGCTGGACACCTGGACGAAAGCTACGATGGTTTGAGAGACGCAAGCTCGGACTTCAACGATCGATGGACTGGTCGCAATTTTAGCTGCTACTTGCAGGCCAAGCTTCTGTATATTACGAATGTCTAATTGATTCTTCAGAACTGGCTCGCAGCTTCTAGGTCGTCCGCATTTAGCCAATCTATCCCATTGTCCATCAACGCTCTCCACACGTTGTCCCGGGCGCTGATGGGCCAACCCGGCGTGTCCCATAACCTTGCCTTGATACCTCTGGAATGTGCATCATTTACAAGTCTCGTAAGGTTGTTGCGTTGCGCATCACTGATGTCGCCGATACCACTCCACCCAACAACGACTTCGTAGTCGGTGCTGGCAAGAGGGGACAGTGTGGCATCCCATGTAGTGTTGAGGGATGAGTCGTTCAGCTGATCCAACGGAGCATCAAAGAAGTAGTCCCTGGGCTCAAGGGCTTTGACCTGCGCAAGGGGGCTGTTGCCCGTTCCTACAACTGTGATGACCGACTGTGTCAGGATCCCGTTCGCGAACGTCGTCAAGTAGCCAGCATCTCGCAGGGGCTGGAGAGCTTGGAGCACGGCGGGAAGCGTCCTGCGGTTAGGTCATGAGCGATGATGTTCTGTACAATAGCAAGATCAGAAGTACTCCACTCCGTCAGTCTTGATGTCTACGAGAAGCTGCAGAGGTATATTACTGGCTGTGTCAAACACGCCACTGACGATGCAAGTTATGTTAGGTCCTAACTTCATGTACAGAACAGGCATACTTCGGTGATGATTGATTGACGGTGAACGAGTCTTTTGGATTCATGGTGGCCAGAATTTGCGTGAGCGGGTCGACATACAGCGAGGCGAAAGTGCGATTCTCTGTGAGAGCCGCCTTTTCATGGCCAACCTGTGAGACACAGAGCGTCTCGTGAGGACGCATACTTGTATAACACGAGAACGGTAATCACAAATAACGTCTGGTTGATCAGCCAAACGTCTGCTTCAACGCTGGCAACCCCCAAACTCAAGGCCATGAACAAGGGCGCATCACGCCAGTCTATGGGATAGTGGAGGTGACGATAATCAGTGTGTTGATTTACGATCCTCCTGCGCAAGCAATACACTTACAGTCATTATGTGAATGTATGGGTTTGGGTACGATGTCCTGTGTGAACTGAGTCGGATACTGGAAATGACCAGGAGTGGTCGCGTTGATGTTTGCAATCCACTGCAATACTCCCGGAGACGCGTAAACAGATTGCAGCACGCAGGGGGCAACTAGTAGAGGGAGCAGGGAAAACATGATGAGCACGCGGACTGCCCGACCGTTCTGCCGAAGTATTTATGTATGTGTCGCTCCTTCGTCACAGAGGCTTGTAGTGGGTTTCAGTGTAAATTTAGGCCGTCAACAGGTCACACGTGCGACTTGTGGAAGTCTGAATGTCACTATGAATGTTTTCAAGCGCTTCAGGACAACGACACTGCAAATACATGTTCCAGGTGCTTCTGGACATCAACACTGCAAATACATGGGCCACCAGACGGAGTCCTGCTGCCCGCTTCCTCAGAATCTGATCATTTCTCCCAATCATCAACCCGTGTCGTCGTCGGGCATCCAGGGCTAGGAGATAGAACTTGGTCTCCACAAAGACTTTCATCACCCCACCCCGGCGTTGATCAAAAGCACTGTGCAATTTCGACATATCTTCCAACGGAATGCGATGTGAGATCATACTAATATAGAATCATCAAGATGTTAGGTCAGGTCCAGGCTGTGCAAAGAATTGGGGCGCACAAAGTCGGATCAAACTTTCCAGGGACGATATAATCGTTCAGGATTTCATCCCAATACTTCTTCGTCGGTGCTTGTCCATTGCCGATGAATCTAATCCCCTTCTCCATGATCCCTCCGATGTTGAAACCATTGGCGAAGCCTGCATAGGCAGAGATGATACCACAGCTTCCTCCCTTTCGGACGGAGAGAATCATCTCGTTGGCCGTCTCTGGAACGTCTGTTTCAAGCATGAGAAGTTTCTGCGCCTTGTGGAGGAGCGTCTTCGGTTCATGGAATGAGCCTGCACGTTATTAGGACTCTAACTCGGACACGCATGATGATCATGGGGAGACTTACCGCAGTCAAGGGCAACATCTAGTCCTCCTGGGACTGGCTCATGAATACGTTTGGCAACGTCTTTGAATTCTGTAAAGCTGGTAGTCTCGATGCCAGACTGGGTGCAAGCGAATTCCGGGCGATCAGGATACTTGTCGACACCAATAACGCGCGCTGCGCCCTTAAGCTTTGCCCATTTGGCGGCACATTGTCCAATTGGACCAAGTCCCTGCGAACATATAGGTTCAGGAACATGCAAATACACTAAGCGCGTTCCTAGTTGGCCAGATACCGACGACATCACCTATCTTAACTCCAGTGTCGACCACCGTGTGATAACTGGTCAGAAGAACATCAGATAGGTAGATTACTTGCTCATCTGCAAGCTCATCCGGGATCGACAAGAGATTATAATCTGCAAACGGGACGCGGACGTATTCCGCTTGCCCGCCTGCGAACCCGCCTGTGAAGTGAGAATAACCAAAGAATCCCGCATCGTGGGTGCCGTACATGAAGTTTTGCAGGCTGGTTCGAATTGAGACTCAAGATATGGTGGAAATAATTTAAGAAAATATACATATGATGGATTGTTGGTTCGATCACAAAAAGATGACAACTTCTCTTTGCAAAAATTTGCATTGACCGCAGCCAATTTGGAAGGATGAAACCACGCGCTGGCCAACCTTGAAACTCTTCACATTGGGCCCGATGCGGTCGATGGCACCCATAAACTGTGGATATTGCATCGGTCAGTTACTCTGGAATGTATAGGGTAAAACAAACCTCATGGCCGAGTATATCACCTTTCTGCAACGCCATGATCTCGCCGTGGAAGAGATGTAGATCTGAACCGCAAATAGTGGAGCCGGTGACTTTCAAGATAACGTCACCGGGGTCGACAATATCTGGGACATCGGCGTTGATGACGCGGATGTCATTGACTTCGAACCATGCAAGCGCCTTCATCGTTGAACCATCTTTGCGCGGCTTGAGCTCTGGATTGGCCTTAGTGGGATAAGTCCCAAGGTGCTACAAATGTCGAGCATTCATATGGTGAGCGTTGATTTCGAGTGTCAGTGGAATATCGTGGTTTATGTACCTCTTGTAATTTGTTCGCCGCGGCTTGCATTGTGTCGTTAGCTGGAGAAAAGTGCAGTCTCAGATGTCATCCCGCACATTTTATTGCTGGAAATCTCGCTCCGCAGATCATTGAACTCACATAGGGACAGTCCAATTAATGCCTAATCTTTAGTTATAATGTCTTTGAATCACTTGATAGTCTCCATCCAGAGAGAGTCAACTGCGAATCGATGGCATGTTCAATGTAGTTCCGATATGTGCATTGGGCAGGTCTTTCAGACCTGTAAGGTGTATTGGAGTCGCGCTGAGCGCTGAGTCGACTTGCATGACGAACCGAAAGGATGCAGAGGAAATGCATGTTTTTCTCACGCTCACTGTGAACATTTCATGTTCTCCGCTGACCTCCGCTGACACAACTGGAGGTGTTATTTCCCTCTCTCTCTTCTTCCGTACTTCTCATCCTCCGAAGATGATGGAAGTGAAGGTCGGTTCTCAAGCATGCGTCATATGTCAAAGTATAGACTCCGAAGAATTTGGTTCAGCGAAATGTGGACCAGGATAGATATACCTCGGGACTTCGAGCTGCATGACGAGTAATTTGCTTATTTTCCACCAGAAACCTTTTGTAGGGATAGGAAATACATTTTCAGTTGGACGACCTCAGTGAGTCGTCCAGATATCTCTGCATGAAATCGAGGTTACTTTCCCGTGAACTGGCAGTGCAGGAATATAACTGTCTAGTATGATTCTGCTCGAGCGAATTTTTCTCCGTATTGAGTAGCGTTTTTCAAGATCTCAACACTTATCGCTGTGTCCAACATTCCCCTTTCTCTACAATGGTTGAATCTCATTCAAAGGCGTCTTGCTGGGCTTTTCCGCACTACCCTCTTGGCCAACAGATCAAACACGACCCTGTCACGAGGGCCTCACTTGTGGCTTTATTAGATGTCTTGTGCTGGAACACTTTCTCGTGTTCTGTCGTGCGATCGCCTGCAGCCGCGTGCACTCAAATTCGAATCCTTCGCAGGGGGTGTTGATTATCACCACTGATCAGCGTCGACTGTTCCCTTCCAGCCCCACGTGCTTCAATTCGGTCAGTGATCATCCTCCATAC
This sequence comes from Heterobasidion irregulare TC 32-1, assembly GCF_000320585.1. Classification (NCBI taxonomy): domain Eukaryota; kingdom Fungi; phylum Basidiomycota; class Agaricomycetes; order Russulales; family Bondarzewiaceae; genus Heterobasidion; species Heterobasidion irregulare. The sequence goes on along the minus strand of NW_009258197.1, from coordinate 2,197,786 downwards.
CTTGAACACTTGGAAGTATTTCGCCCAAAATCACCCGAATGGACGACGGGTTTGTGAGCATCGCCATCCGATCGACGATCGGTGATGTGCATTTGTTCATCATTTATAGGCATTTCCTGTGTCTTTGTTCAACCGTGCCCAGGTGTTAGCACCAATTATCCTCCAGTTCTCATGTTCCCAGCTATTACCTCCATATCCCTTCCATGAATCGCTCGGCTCCGGTCCGCTTCTCTATGTGGGGACACTTTCCAGACTTAGGAAGTCGGCGCTGACTGAGCGGCGTAATTACGCAACGGTGAACTTCCCCTCGCGGATGTGGGTATGCATTATTTCCAAAGTAGCATTCAATGGAGGCGCGAAGTCTTCTGTGGCCCATCGTGTGTAATTTGGTTTAGTCCTGTCTGGTCAAGAGTCAGGCACTCTCATTGAGATTGCTGGAACCGGCTGTGCAATACCTTGCTTAAGTTGTCTAGTTGCGCCCACAATTCAGTATGCTGAGGCTACGTCCCTCGAAGCAAATGATATGTTTGCTGCTAAGTGGTCTAGAATGGTGGTATCATGTTTCATGTATGATGCACATCCATGCTGAGTTGGTATAATGCCGTGAGGAAAGTTGGCGTCATAAGTTCACGAAAACGTTGTTGCAACACCTCCACCGCGTGCCCGACAGCAGTCGCATTGCAGGCCAACGGGCGTCCACTCACTACTGTGAGTACGGAAAACGTATGATCTCGGTCGACAATAAGGCAAGCTAAGCATCGAGAGTATTTGGCGTGTGGTATGGTAGCCCAAGATGTCATGAATAATGTTACAAGGTACGCGTAATTCTGATTATCGTTACAGTCCACTAGTTCATCAGTGAGTGAGGAATCACGACCTTCGGCTCTCTCTCGTGGAGTATCCTCTTTAACGCAACAGAGATCATATGAAGGATCCCTGAACGCGGAGCCTTCGCTAAACCTATTCAGTCGTCTTCGATGAATTCATGCGCCGAACTGCTGAAATGACAAGGAGAACGCACACTACGGGTCATCCCACATACTGAACCGATAGTCCCGCCATATACGATCAACAGTGACCCCACTCACGGCGGTCATCGAGCCTGCTTGTGACTGCGAACCTGCGCTTGCAAACAGCTGCGATACTGCGCACTGAACATCTCTCCACGTTCGTGCTCTGTCGCATCGTTGAGAAGCCATGCGCTGTACAATCGGATAACCAGGACTTACGACACGCTTGCAACTTTTGACCGCGTTTTCAAAACGTATCTGTACGTGGAGCCCGCCTCGAGTATCAGTGTGACAACTTCTCCCGGATGAAACAACACGATTGCGCCGGTATTTCTGCCGTAATCCCTCGATAGCTGTACCGTAGCACAGTCGTGTGTATCGTTGGAGAACCTGAGAAGAACTTCGTAATCCTCTGTAATTGCTGGCATTGGGAGCAAGGCGAGGGATGGATATGGTAGGGAATGTACGAGCTCGAGGGCAAAGAGGCGGCCCGGCCAGAGGGAGGTGAAAGGGGGAGAAGAATCAGCGACCGAAGGAGGTTTGCAAGGAAGAAGTGGGCCAGCCGCTCGCAAGCAGACAGTCCCAGATTTTGGGTTATACCGAGAGGTAACTGTCACGGAAATTTTGTCGTTTACGGCAACCCAGCCAACGGGATGAAAACAATGCGGACAAGGACATATGTGCACGCCTCCGACAATGGCACAGCACGGTCAATACGACATGCCTGCCGATTAGGCAAGACAAAAGTATTGACACCATGCGGATTGTCTTGTTTTGATCAAGAATGGAGGGAATACAGAGACAGCGCGATGTGAGAGGTCTATTGTTCTTTATCAGCGACGTTGAGAACTTGTGCATATTTAGAGAAAGAAACCCTGAGGAGGCTCGAAACAGGAAGCTGAGCGAGAGAAAGAGAACACAAGACCATAAGTGACCAAACATGCGAGAACATCGAGGCCAAAGGCAAGCGGCCGGCTGGAGCCTGGTGGACCGCACTGGACCCACTCGTCCGCGATTTCTCACCTGACATCCCCTTACATTGCCACTCGCTCTCGGCTGAATGAACCGCATCGGGAGATTTAAGATGAGTTGACTGAGAAAATTTTCAGAAGGATATTCATGATATTTGGGACTAGCTGAGTCCTGAGTATCCTCTGGATGTTGTAAGAGGTTGGACCCGTCACAATTTGGTCGTTATCAAGTATACAGCGGATCGAAGCAAACTTGTTTGGTGATCAACAAACCTGATCATGGGAAATGTCGGGTGTCGAAGTGTGATCTTCTGATGGAGACAACTAGGAATTCAACACATATACCTACGTCTGAGACCAAGACCAAGCGATCAACGATGCTTGATGTACCTACGAATTACATTGTGCGATTCTAACTCTGACAATGTCCATCGCGAATGTCCGAAGATCAAGAGAAGAGAGAAGTCCGAAAAGAGTATAAAGTACCTCTCATCTTTGAATACACAAGATGTTCACCAATATTAAGAACCGTAGTCATATGGTAACGCTTTACGCAGCCGAGGCATTTTCCGCCCGAACGAACCCTCCGCTAATGAGCAATAGATTTTCGCGTCAGTACACTGCAATCGCAACGCGTCGAGAGACAACCGACCCGCGTGAACTGCCGCTAAGTGCCGCCCAACAGCGAAGGCCAAAGATGAACAAGCCAATCCATGAACATTACTGACCGGGATGAGCTTGGACTTGTTCGGGCTTGTTGAGTCCACCTGGGTGAGAGTAGTACGGGTCGTTATAAGGGTTGTATTGGGGAGTGGGTTGAGGGTCTTGAGTGTATACGCCTGAAGGATAAGAAGGGCTGTCGGGAAAGGGTTGCCCATAAGGCCCACTAAGCATAGCGGTGTCACTAGCGGCGCTTTCTTGTCTCATATGCCCGTTACGCAGTCTCGAGGCATCAAAAGAGTCGCGTGAGTCCCAGGGATCATTACGGTTCGTCATTGGTATGCTGTTGTTGAGTGGCTTGACGGAGTATATCGAATCATACTTTCCGTGGTCTTCACGCTGACCAGCGCCGTACCCTGAGATAACAGTGTAGAAATAGAACTGTGGTATGACACGTGAGTGATCTCAAGTGAAGGTCAGAAAACATAAGTCGGACCTGCGAAATGGCCAAAAGGAGCCAAAGACCACCCATGATACCGACATCCACCCATGGGAAGATTTCGCATAACTGATCACTGGCAGCACCTCCAGAGGAGAAGAACCTCGAGATACACTTTGTTTTGGAAGATCCATGGCGGCTTGCGGACAGAGCAATCCAGACGGCTGCGACCGAGAACGCAGCAACTGTGATCATGATGTGGAGTGTGACATAGCGGCGGAAGACAATAGGCTTCTCCTGTGATGGATTTCAATGAAGACAGCCATATCAACAAAACAAAAAAGTAACCCACCCTAGCGACGCCCATGAAACCGAAAAGCTGGATGCCAGCACCCACATAACAGATGATGGCAAATATCCACGAGGCGTAGGACGGCGTCGCAGCACCCACGACTAATCGAACCAACACTCTTTGTCAACTCAAGATTTCTTCAAAAATGCGAACGACCCACTCGAAGGCGTGGCAATGGCTAATGTCCCAGCAATTATACCTAATGAGAATTGTTCGGTGAGGACTGCGTAAACCCCGGCATTGACGGTTGGAATCGCGCAGCAGCAATAGTCTCTAGCCTTCATGGTGAAGAAAGTGTCTGGCGGGGAGCCAAACCAAGGAGCGCAATGTAGGGAGTAGATTTATGAGCTGGTTGAATCAGGAATGGAGGTTGATGGAAGGCTGCCGACTCAATCGGGCTGATGGAACGGAATAGGAGAATGACTAGTAGTCAATTCCTCAACCTTCGTTGATTTAGCAAACAATCCAAAGGATGAGTTGGATGGCAAGGACGAGGAGATCTTTGATGGCGGGAGGAACTTGGAGAGAGTGGACAGCCTTCAAGCTTCGAGGGGTGAGAATACGGTATTGGTACCGCAGTAGGCTCCTGCGTCACCGCTTTACTCCCATTGTTACATGCATGTCACGGTGAGTGTCGTGTGACGACGCCTCAGCTCCCCTCATCGAAGACCTTGGTTCAACTGCATCGTCTACTCGAAGACCTTGGTTCAACTACATCGTCTACCCTCTGAATACCCCCTCTATGGCACGCCTTTCCGTCCTTTCCGTCCTGCTCTTAGGTTTTCTCGGTGTCTCCAACGCGAATCCTGTTAATCAACAGGAGGCATTCGTCGCTCACAGTCTCCCGATACACAGTACGGATAAATGGGGTTGGACCAACTGTGGTTCGCAGTCGAATTCGTTGTTCTCGGCAATAGCCAAAAACTGAGTAGCTACTAGGTTCCGCCTCTGATCCGATTCAAATCGAGTCCATCGAGGTGACTCCCGACCCTCCTAAGCCTGGCCAGGACTTAACTGTCCTGGTCAAAGGTACTGCGCAAGACGCAGTAGAGGCACGCTCTTTTACCTATAGTATTAGTTGATTGTGTCTGACCATCCTGATCAGGAGGGAGCATACGCCGATGTGACCGTGAAATTGGGTCTTATCAAGCTTCTGCACAAGCAATTCGATGTCTGCGAGGAGGCGTACGTATATATCGGAGATATTCGTCAATTATACTTGCTTATCATTGAGGATAGTCGAAATGCCAATGCATCTGTGCGGTGTCCTGTCGAGAAGGGTTATTATGAGGTCGAGCAGACGGTTACATTACCCAAGGAAATCCCACAGGGTGAGTGCTTCGCTGATCTAGTCTTCCTCCACACGTTGAGCCATGTTTAGCCAAATTCACGGTCAATGTCCGCGGATATACTGTTGATGATGATGACTTGTTATGCTTGGATTTGGTGGTGGACTTTATGAAGAAGCCCTTCCCCCTTTCCAAGCTAGGCTGGTGAGAAAGCAAACAGGTTTATCTGTCAATACCTGGGACGATTATAACTTGCGACTACCTTGCGATGTGCCGCGCATACATTCACGAACCTTGACGCCCACCCGTTCAACATATCTTCCGTGTTATCTTACGGGAGTATCATAGTTGTCATTGTAATAGCATGCACTTGTTGATTCTATTCTTCATGTTTGACAGTACTACTGCCTGTCAACGTTTCAATTGTCCTCGATTTTCTGGGCGCTAACCCATTCATGGTCTTGACTCTTGAATGTTTCCACGTAACGTCTGTGCGCAAATGCCATTCTGACTCATTATTAGCAAGCTACGTTTATCGCAGGTGTAAGCTGCAGATCAGTGAGTGTACAAAGTATTTCTCTGAGCTACTGCTACAGGTTTGCCAAACATTAATGACTATCCACTATATGCTCTGCTCATCACTCATCTTTAGGGCATACTACTTAGTATCCGACTATGAACCGCCATCGATCACTAGGATCACTTGCTCTTCGGGGCCATCTTGACTTCGAAGCGACATGTCTCAGAGGGGAGACAAGATATTCTTGAACTTCCCGCCCTTACGTACAATGATTGGACAACCAGGTACGTGTCGGGACCTTCCATACCAGCGTGTTGTGCTCTGGGTACCGCGTGTCATCAAAAAAAGACAATTAGGAAACTATGAACAAGACAGACCTATGGTCAGTTGTCTGGGATCATCACCCTTAGTTCATTGAGTCGCGCGGCCTGTTCGAGGATCCGGCGTCATATATATTTGTGACATGCGGCGATTAGGACCTCAAGGCCATGTTCCCTAACAGCTGCGCCTGCCATACCCGGGTAGCGTCCGAGCCAACTGCTCAATACACATTTTCTTCGTTGGAGCAGTTTCAAGAAGGCCTCCAACAAGTACTTTACGCCACTCTGGAATTGGCGATAGCGCGGAAGAAGTGTGAGTATATGATAGAACCCAGAGTCGCTCTCTGAACGTGTTCAGCATTGACCCATCGCCTTCAAACCCAGGCCTACAGAGGTACCGGTTAGTGGAACTGGTCGGTCCTCTCTTAATATAGCATGCATGTGCTAAGGTGGTGTCAGCAAGAGGACTTCCACATGTGACGTTGGCCCCTATAGTCATGGAAGGGGTGGCACTGCGCATAGTGAACCGACATATCATTCCTCCTTCATGCTCTTCTCATAATCACGAGGGATACACGTGGATCAAGAGGCATGATCCTCGGGGACCTGCCGAACACATGGGCATAGAATCTTCCTGATTGCGGAAGAGTAAAGAATTTGCACACGCCTTCAAGAGGCATTGAGGTTTGTAGGTCCAAGCATTACTTCCGCTGCCCACTAAGTTTTACGGTGATGCCCAGCTACGATATCGTCTACTCTTTCGATAACAATACCATACACGCAGAAATGCTGGGGCCCTGATCATAGAGGGTAAAATAACGGCGTGGTGATTTTCTCACTTGGGCTCACATGTTTAGTTCATGGTAACCGCGAACACCAAGTATCACTACTGCTCCGGAATTGTATCTATGGCTGATGGGTGCATTTGAAAACCTTTTGGATGTTGATCTGATCATTCAGCGCGTTCATTTACAGAGATACTTTAGCATGGATTCGTGGTCATGAATCATGATGGAAAAGTTGAGACTGTAGGCCGCGAGGTCTTGGTCTAGGTTGTGTGTACGGATAAAATGATGTACGAACAGCAGAATACACTGCGAAGGATCAATTGTTGATTTAGTAGCGTGTGTAGTAACTTCGAAGCTTGTCAAGTCAACTTTAAAACAATTCACGCTGGTCTGAATTGCACGGGAAGGCACACACATGCACGTGAACTTTCGTGAATCCTCTTAGATCCCAAAAAGGAAAACCAAGATTTCTTTCTCCTGAACGTTGCATTGCAATGCCTAAAAGCGCGAAAAAGAGAAAGGATAAAGTTGCCGACTTTTCGGTAAGCTGGCTCTTGTTGTTGTTCTCCATTCAATAACGTCTGATATCCAGAAAGCCAAACTCAAATTAGGCAAGGGAAAGCAGCAGCCGACCAATGCAATCGACACATCTTTCAAGGCTCGATGTGAGTCTATGCATCTTTTGGAAGCACCATGTTCTTACTTGGATGAACAACAGCCATTGCGCTCCCCACGCAGAGCATTTCCGTACAGCGATATGACAATACGCCAACGACCAAGCGCAAGCTCACCTTCGATGATTTGATAGCGCATTTGAAACATTATAACGCAGGGACGAGAAAGGGTGAGTATTTTTTGTCTCATTCAGTATTGGACTGATCAGCTATGGCCATCAGATGCTCTGATGGGTTTTCGCGAATTGTTTGAGAATCATCCTGAGCTAGTCGAATCCTCTCTCACCCCCTTTGTGGGGGCTTCTGTTCGGATCATTGCTGACGAGGTGCGCAATTCCAATGCAATCCACATGAGCTACATGGTTGACTTGTCCGCCAGGATGCCAGCGTTCGAAAGGCATTGCTCGTGTTCCTTGGTTGGCTTCTTCCTCGAATTCCACATGTATGCACCTTTCTCCACCGAAAGTCCATCCCACTCATCGCAAGTTCAGGAGACTCTGGTTCCACACTCCCCGCTGCTTCTCCTGTTTACCACTTCGGCACAAACACATATTTTCCCGGAAATTCGGGTCGATGCAATTCGCTTCTTAGATTTGTTCCTGGATCTCATACCGGAAGTAGTTGTGAGTGGATGGAAAGACGGAAAGGGAGGACATGGAAGGCGTGTTCTGGAAGGATACCTCGGCATCTTGAATGCAGGGACAACGTTTGGGGAAGGCGCAGGTGCGGATCCAGATGTCCAGGATATACTCAGTCTTATACAATTTTCCGCTAGACACAGGACCTGTTCAAGCGACATCAACCGCAAGTGTTGTGTTATCCGTCACGGTGAGTCTCTCCCGTCACTCTCATCCAATGCAATTCTACTCTGACGCTAACATCTCAGTCGAAATTAGTCGTCTTGAGGTCCCTTTCAAAATTTCTCCGTCATGCACTATCACCACCACAAACTACCTCGCTTGAAAACGATGCTTCTCAGCCATCGAAGTCCACGTGGTATTACGCATCTTCATTCTCTAGCCAGGAAGCTTACAGATCGTTCGACACACTCCTGAGATCAACATCTCAAAACTTGCCTGGCGATACACCACAAGTACGGTATTGGAAACCCGAAATTGAACTTGAAGCAGGCGATGAGAGGTTCATTGGGAGTTTCAGTCATGTTGACTCTAGTGCAGATGTTCCGTTGACTTTTCAGGAGTGCTCAGACTTCATGTCGAAATCCACATTTGCCGACATGATCAAATCGGACAGCAGTCAACTCAGTTCAGATTACGAATCTGTAAGTGACTATATGACATTACCAGGGGCTCCTTCTTAATACAAGCAAACAGCGGCTCGCACGGGCACTTCACCCAACGCTTTTATCGACTTTTATCGACTGCTCGCCTGTCGTGTTCTCACCTAGTTTGCCACCCCGAGAAATGGAATTGGGGTTAATTGTGGCGAGCGCTGAGATATACCGCACCCTTGATGGACATCTATTGCAGAACCCAGAAGTAGACCATTCGTATTTTGGCTTATTTTTCCTTCTCACGTGTTTCCGTTCACTCTACAGATAAAAAAAAGCACTGTTCGAGAAGACCTGAAAGCACTCTTGGGACACATGGCTACTCATTTCCCATTCCAGTTGAGCGCTGTGATAAGACGGGATATCAAGGTATGGCTCATCCTAATTCTTCGATCGAAGGGATATGCTGACTATCTCCGGAGACGGAACACGCCTTTCAAGATCTTAATCTTATCTATTGCGAACTGACCTCCCTCCTTGTGCTTGCATCCGCTCAACATCCTGAGAAACCACCTACCACTCGCGGGAAGGCCCGTATCACGGGTCCTGCTCTCGCCGGCGCCTCATCTCTTCGAGTCGAGCGCGTTGGCGAATACGTGGTCGCGGTCCTCAGAGGTGAAGCACTGAGCTCGCATACTGTCGCGCGACCGATCCCCGCCCAGGCATACATCGCACTCCTGCCCACGATCTGGTCGCTACTGAACAGTACCCCAGAGCTGTCTGGACCTGTGTTGGAGGCCACGATTGACCACGCTATGCGGTGTCCATCTATGTCAGCGGTGAAGCGCTCGACGGTGGAATTCGTCTCCCGTTTGGTGCTTGTGAGTCTTTTCTGCTACCGCAAGTATGTTCTCACGTTGACTCGAATGCGTCAGCTTGAATCATGCCCGCAGTATACGGGGGTGTTTAAATTAAGCCAATTTCCTACGGAGAGTCAAAAAATAGAACAATGGATCTCGCAACTGCCCAAGACGCTTTGGGAGCTTGGCACGGAAGACCCTACAACGACGGAGGTTTGTCGCGCTCCTCATATCCTTTGACACTGTTGTTTGACTGACGCATCGTCACAGACGATCCTGCGTTTCCTTCTGCGGTTATTTCAGCTTCGATCGGCCTTCGTTCATTCAGAAGTATGGCATACACCTCTAAATCACGCGAATAACCTCCGACTGAGATGTTCTGCGCAGGTCCTAGAAGCCGTCCGGTCACGCTTGGTGCCTTATTTCATCATCGCTCATCCAACCCGCGGTGCGCTCCCTGGGCCGTACACGAAGCTCGAGCGCCCGACGCTTCGCACGCTTGCGCTCGACGTCGTGGCCACCCTTTTCAGGCTTGGTGGCGTGGAAGAGCGGCTGGACAGTGCGGCGCGCATAGCTGTAACCGGGACGGCCCAAGAGCAGTACTGGGTAGAGATCACCCACGTTTCCCGACTAGGTCTTCCATAGGGTTTGGCGACTACTATACTTTGCATATCTTTATTTACTCTGAGCATGTGTCGCCCGACCATCTTTCCCTGCGCAGCAATTGCTGTCAACGAGCAACTCTGCAGCGACAGTTACCAACAACGCCCACGGATTTGGGCAAATGACCGATAACGGACGAATCGGTCACTGCAACGAGGAGCGGTGGAATATCGGTGAAATTCGGCATTTGGCAAAAAGCTGGGAGGATTTTCGTCAGTGCGCTTTGCTGCCGCTATGTATGAAATCCGAGGGCTGTGTCTTCCCATGCGACCCGCCCCACCTGGCTGTCTCTTGGGAACGGCGTGCCCATCCGTGCTGCATGTGTACTGCTGCGACTGGGCAGTGCTAGGCAGTGCCCCTCTCAATGTTAGCTACGGATCTCACGGTCGTGGCTCGTGGCCGCACCCAGTACGTACTCTGCGAACGCTTGGTGATTGAAGTTGTGCGCATTAGGCAATGACGCCCCTCGTACCGTCGGCCGGTCAACTGATTGCGTTCTTCACGAAGAACTTTGTTTAGTGATACCGAACTTCTTCAAACCTGTATTAGGTTGATTAGACGCAGAGCGTGTAGATAATGAAGACTGATCATGATGAAAGAGATGAGATGAATCAGAGCGGTTCAAGCAAGTTCAGACTGCCCAAAGAACAAGTTCCCATTGTTTCATATACCCCGCAGAGGCGTCTATGGCAATACAACATAATTATAGCAATAGAGAGAATAACGGAGCGAGTGCGAGACCAGCAGGCGTCGAGGCAAGCTCGACAGGTCGTGCTACAAATAGCGACATGCGATATACCAGGTAACACGACGAAAAGGCTGTGCGCATGGCGGTCCTCCTAGCTCGTCCGCTTTCCCTTCGCACGCGTCGGGAGAGCAGATGAGAACGCCCAGGCGTCGAAACCGAACAACTATGTATGTGCAATAGAGGAATTATAAGTACCAGAAAGGGATGAGCGAGCTCGGAACCCAATAATAATAGAGGAAGGGTTTGGAAGGACAGCACGGATCCCGAAGGGGGTGGGGGGAGGCTCAGACCCAGTTCCAGGTCATGCCGCTGATGCGACCGATGGACTGATCTGCGATCTGGGAGAACGCAGTTGGGGAGAAGTCGAGGTCGGTGATCTTGCAAGCCTCGCAGCGGTCGGTCACAGTGATGGTGACACTCTTGCCCTGGTCTATGAGGGAAATCGACCATGTAAGGATCCTTGCGTGACAGAGAAGAGCATGGGAAGAAGTACGCACAGTTAGCCTTGATCTTCTTGCCGCAAACAGGGTTGTTGTTGGGGTTGACACCGGCGTAACCGCTGAGGAAAGCAGAACAGGATCAGAATGGGAGTTGTTGTAGCTGCGGGAGGGTTGATACTCACGGGTAGGTGTCGAACAAGAGCTTGCTGACGGCGGCAATGTAGTCGGTGTCGGTGTTGGTGATACCGCACGCACCCAAGCCAGTGCCGTAGTAGGTACCTGATATCAGAATGGGATGAGCGAAAGAAGAAGTTTCGGTAGAAGGAGAGACATACCCTGGCCGGTCTGAGTGCCCGAGAGGTAGCTCTCGCTGCCGGTAGTGCTGTCAGAGACAGCAGTGGGGGTAGCGGCAGCGGGGGAGGACGATGTCGCGGCAGGGGCGGAGTGGGAAGAGGAGGTGTGGATAGCGGAGGAGGAGGCGACGGGTTGCGCGGAGGAGGCGGCAGCAGAGGAAGAGGCGGGAGAGGCGACGGCGGAGGTGGAAGCACGACGGCTGCAACGCCTTGCGTGAACGTGGCCGGAGACACTGGAGTGCGCCACGGCAAGGGCGGAGACGGCGAGGGAAGCGACGACGAGGGTGGAGGAGAAGAAACGCATGATGATCAAGTGTTTGAGTGAGCGAGTGAGCGGGTGAGTGAGTGAGTGAGTAGCGAGTGTTGAGTGAGCGGAGAAGGGAGACGAGAGGTGCTGTTGGGGGATGGAGGGACCTGGCAAGAGAGTGTGCAGGTTTATATGCTCTGGGGCAGGGAGCGGGAGACGGAGACAAGAACAGCAAAGAGCGAAAAAAAAGGAAGGAAGAAGGTTTCGGGAGGAGAGACAGGAAGGAAAAGAAACGGGGCGACGCTCATCGGCCCCGTCCCTCGCACCCCCTCGGCATTCCCCGCCCGGCGAGACATCCCCTAGAATGGTCCCGTGCGCCACGCATTCTCGCCGTGCCCGCGCTCACCAGGCACTTGCCTCTCCTCCCCCCGCTCCCTAGTCGCTTGACCAATTCGATCAATTTACCCTTTGCCTGCACGCTGCTTGCAGTTCTCCACGCGTGCCTCCATCTCGTAATGCGCGCTAGCACTCATGTCCGCCGTAGACAGTCAGATCAGCACGCCGTCTTCGCCGCTGCAGCACTTATTACAACATAAATTCCAGACACGAGTGCAGAACATGGCTTTCCGGCTCTCACGCGCCGGCGCTCGCCTTGGTAGCGTACATCTTTACAAGACTCGTGCTCGCCGTCCCCTCTAGCGTCTTCGCGTACGCGTCTATCTGTCCTAACAAGAGCATGCTCTCCAACCGGCTCGGCTCCGGTGGGATCTTGAACAGTCGGTTCACGTCCTCCTCCGGAAGCGGTGCGAGTCCCTGCGCGACGCGAGTCGCGTTCTCCTCCTTCCGCTTCGCCACGTACGAGTCCGCCCGCGACTTCTCACGTGCGATTTGCCGCGAAAGGTACGCCAGGTTTCCTTCCTCGGTTTTGTAGTTGTCCAGCGTCTCGATGACGTGCTCCAGGTTTTTCGTCAGCGCGTTGTTCCCAAGATCAAGCGTCGAGAACGTCGGCGGCAGGGCCGATAGCGAGTCATCCAATGACGCGTCCGGTAGCGCAGATCGGCGCGTCTGCGAGAGCGTCTCGAGGAAAGCGGACAGGAGGGGGCTCGTTCGGACGGTCAGGGGGACTTCCTCGAGGATCGACGAGAAGGTCAGCTTGTGGCTGATCAGCCTGCAAAGTTCGGTTAGTATCCGCTCGCAGGACGAATCGGCAAGGCACGCCCGAGGGGACTGTACGCACGATTGGCTGCTGAAGCTGCGCTTCTTATATGCGTCTAAGAACTCCTTCGATAGCCGGAACGCCCGGAAGGATGCGTTGCCCCGCGTCGTCTGCGAAATGTCTGAGGGTCCGTTTATCAGTCGAGAGAAAATTCCCATATTTTTTTGATGCGCACCATGCACAACGATGATGCCGCCATGTCTGAGCCTATCTTGATGAAGGGCCTGCGTGTCAAGCATCGTCTGCCTGAAAAACGCACCCATCGTCGTCGACTGATAAAATCCCACGACGCTGTCGTCTGCGCGCACTTCCTTCAACGACCGCAGCATGGAGGCCTGGTAGCGTCCTGTCCAGGATCGGTCATGAGCTCTTCCCGCACGGGAACGAGGCTTCCTGAGCACGCACCGGAGTTTTTTGCCTGCTTGTCGTCTTCGTCGTTGCTGTGGTGCGGCAGCGGAAACGAGTTCGAGACTTCGAGGGTGCCGTCGATGTCGAGGCCGAGGAGGAGGCCATGCACGATGGGGGAATGCGCCTCGGAACTGTGTTTGATGATTTTTGAAACGACCTTTCAGTGCGCGTCAGGTGGGGAGCGGGCGAGCGAGCCATGAAAGGACAAGACGCACCATGCCATCGAGCTGGATGGACGTGACAGGGATCTCGGCCTCGATGTCGATCGCCTTGGACATGGAGGCCGGGATGGCTTCATATGTGGGTGCGGCAGGTGTAGGTGCGGCCTGGGGTGCTGGGAGGGAGGCCGCAAGCGCGGCTGCCATGGATGTCGCCATATTTTTTAATCTCGAGAGCCAGAAGAACTTCTAGAGAGTGTATGCGGGTATGAAAAGACGGCGACAGACAGCAGGGAGTTCTGATTGCGGCTGCTTAGCTCGACGGCGAAAATTACAAGTCGAGGATGTCGCTGCCAAACACGCCACAACCCCCCGCGGCGCGACTTCAGATCCTCTCTCAAAAATCTTAGAAACATCCCCCAGGCATCGTCTCTTGTTCTCCGCATTCAGCGTAAATACACCCCCAGTTTCCCCGTTATGAGGGGCATATGATCTCATATGATCACCAGTTTTAGACCACGTCGACCCTTGACTTTTCAGAAACTTTTGGAGAACGTCCTCGGTGTTCACCCTGTCTTAATATGCCGATCGACTCCCTTGTTTCTTTGCAACCTCGCTGCGAAGCCTTGTCAGGGCCATTGGATTACTTAGAGCCAGTTCTAGACGTAGCGTCCCCGTCGGTGCTGACCGATTTGCATCCCTTGGAATGTCTCTCGCCTTGACTCGTCGATCCACACCCTCTCGGACCTTACCCTTAACGCAGATCAACCCACCGCAGTCGCTGTATTTTCCTCGACTCCACAGGAACACAGTCTCACCTCGTTTGTTTTTTCGTTTCTGAGGAGATCGCATTTTTCTTTTTCTTTCTTTTTTTGGAGCCCGTCGTTTTCATTTCGATCGTGCAGCGGAGCGGCGTGGGAGCGCGCTCCGTCGGCGTCCCGAGCGGCGGGGGCTGCTGTACATTTTTCATTTCCCCGCCGCCGTGCTGGTCGGTGTGGGTGTGTCGAGGTCGGGGAAGCTTCGCGTCGGTCGCTTTGTCACACTGTCCTAGACTGTCCTCTGCTTGCCTCCCCCGCCAGCCCCCGCCTTGCTCCTCCCATGTGCTCTCTGCCTGAGCGCCGGACGTCTCGGCCAGTGTCATTCCTGCTCATTTGCCCGGACACATCACGGTTGGGTTGAAAATACTACGTAAACTACCTCGCCTGCTGTTCTGGTCTGTAAGTACGCGCTCGCAAGTCGGCAGTTGTGTTGATAGGATGTCAAGAACGTAAATGGACCGAGCTCGGCTGGCCTCGCCGCCGTAGCACAGCCACCTGATGGCGTAAGCACAGTGTAGCATTGTGTCACTCAGAACTCCTTTCAGTCTCGCCTCCAAGTCCTGCATGCCCTCCCCGTGAACATATACTACCGCCATCCGACATCGTCTCCATGGGACTGTCCCGTACTTCCCGTATCTCTCTTCTCCTCGCCATCGACGTCTGTTTTTTCTTCGTCGAGCTCATCGTCGGTATGTTCTTTGTCTCTACTTCAAGTGGCAGATGTACATGTCGGCTTCGCTCGCAGGATATGCGGTTGGATCCCTCGCGCTCGTGGCAGACAGCTTCCACATGCTAAAGTATGTCCCTTCGTTGCTTCAGACGGGCGTGCTCAGAATTTGCTTCACTTGCAGCGATGTAGTCAGCTTGATAATTGCACTATATGCTATCAAGGTTACCATCTGCCTTCCCCTCTTCTGCTTGACTGCATCCTAAAAATATGTGTTCCGACTCAGCTGACTGCCCAATCAACACCCAACACACAATATTCCTATGGCTGGCACAGGGCTGAAATCTTGGCCGCTTTGGTCAATGGTGTCTTCCTCCTCGCCCTTTGTTTCACAATCACGCTCGAGGCCCTTCAGCGATTTTTCTCCACGCCTGGTACGACCGTTGCATTTCTGCTAACTACCCCAAATCAATCCCCACAACAGAGATTTCCAACCCGCGTCTCGTCGTGATCGTCGGGTCTCTAGGCCTGGCCTCGAACATTGTCGGCTTATTCCTTTTCCATGGTACGCGGTCACGCATATGCGCTGTAGCAGTCCGGCTGACTTCTTCATCAGAACATGGCCACTCCCACTCTCATGACCACTCTCATTCATCGAGCAACACCCCATCCAAAACACCGACGATTGTACATATACCGGCTGATGAGCTCAGCACCTCTCCCCATAGTCCTTCAGAACCCCGTTCCCCGCACGCCCGTTCTCGCCCTTCGGACGTATCTAGGCGCCGCGAGCGTTCAGATTCGTACTCCTCTCTATACGGTCACCCAGCCGCCACTCGTGCGTCCTTCGTGCAGACTGCGCATGAGATCGCGCGCGCGAGTTCCCCGGCGCCTGCAGATTGCCACAAGCATCGCTCTAGCATCTCGCGGCCGCGGTCATCCTTCGATGCCCGTCCCGTCGATGGCCAGGCCGCTGTCGACGATGCTGCAGACGCAGACGCACCTCCGCCCGCTAGCGATGGGGCGCTCGTGAACGAGCGGACACCGCTTCTGCATACCGCATCGCACCATTCGGCCGAAGGAGACGTAACGCCGCCCAGTGAGGAGTGGTCCTCTCACGGCCATGCTCACTCACACGGAGGGTCCATGAACATGAAGGCGCTTCTCCTGCATGTGTTGGGAGACGCCTTGGGGAATGTCGGCGTAATAGCAACTGGGCTCATCATCTGGCTCTCCTCTTGGAGCTTCAAGTTCTATTTTGACCCGATTATCAGTCTTGTTATCACCGTAATCATTTTCCACTCTGCGCTCCCACTGGGTGAGTTAATTGGAACCGTGCTCTTTCTCATCGGTGTCTCTTAAACACTTCTTCCCGACAGTCCGCAGCACCTCTTTCATCCTGCTTCAAGGGGTACCTTCGGAGGTTTCTTTGGAAGACGTGCGGACGGCTATTCTAAACGTCGATGGCGTTCTCTCCGTGCACGAGCTCCATATCTGGCAACTTTCCGAATCCAAGATAATCGCCTCCGTTCACGTCACCTCCTCCCGCAACCACGACTTTATGCCCGTGGCCGCGAAGATCCGGCAGGTTTTGCACCAACACGGCATACATTCGAGCACGATCCAGCCGGAGTACCACCCGACCAGAGAGGCCATCCCAGACGAGTTCTTGAAGGTTTGCTCCCTCGAATGTGGTGATTGGTAGACGCTGGTTGCTGACCCCTCCTTCGCAGACTTCGGAAGATACATCGTGTCTGATTTCGTGCCCACCAGATCAGGCGTGCGGTGCGGACCACGCGTGTTGTCGTAAGTGAGGTCTGGTACACTGCCTTGATGTCATCTGATCATTGCCATCACCCTCAGCCCCCGTCAACAGCCTGACCGACGCTCCGTAAATCGTTACACGTTGGCATTCCTGAATTACTCTGGATATCCCTACTTTATATACGTGATGTAAAACACCGCACACATTTTGTCTTCTCCGATTACAGTATCGCATCCGCATCATATCTCCATTTTGAACACCGGGAAGCTCGCCACGAACGTTGCCGACGACGTTAGCCTTTGGGCGATCAGTTTCGCCGTCACATTATGTTTCCTGTGCCGTAAGTCTGCGGCCAGCCGCCGAGCCATGGCGGAGCTGGGCTCTCCGAGAATAAACCGCTGCTCGCCGGTCGTGGTGAGTACCGCTCGTTCGAGGTGCAGGGCGGTCATCACGGCCGATGAGACGATACCCGCGAGCAGCTCTATGTGCATAGATTGAGCGCCCGTCGGCTGCCGGTCCATCGTATCCAGGATCGACGGGAAGACGTTGTGCAAAAATAAAGGTAGGAGAGGGGGTATATTTGGGGTGCGGGGTATTGCGAGGACGTATAGCGCCACACGACGCAGTGTGTCGATGCTGAGACTCGTCGCCATGCTGAGCTCGAACCAGAACGTGTGAAGAAATCGCGTGGGGGGTGTGATAGCCAAGCAGCGGACGACGTCGAGGGAGGGCGCCTTGCCGAGTTGGATCATGGAGAATGCGGTCTGGATGGCGTGGCGTGGTTGGTCGGCCCATACGATCTGGGCCATCGGCATTGGCATCTGGGGATTGACTATAAACGGTACCGGCGTGACTGGGAACGGCAATGGCATTGAGACGGCGTGAGCACTCACTGTCATCCCGCAAACCTAAAGCTTCGTTGATTACAGCCTGGATTGCTGGCAAGTTTGCAGTTTCCGGGATGAAGGCTGCGAGCTGCGGGTCAGACAAGAGTCGCAGGATATCGTGCCCGCAAAGGCGTAGCACGGATCGAGGACACGTTGGCGATAAAATTAACGTTCGGAGGATGTTCAAGTGATGAGGGGACTGATATCTGTCATTTGCGAATTCAATGACGAGGTGCCTATGTCACCGGCGTTATTTATGCACCTTGTCTGCTTCATTTCTCGCACCAGGGTCTTGACAACCCCGACGAGCGTCCAACTCAGCAGCGGTCCCGTGAAGAATGAGAATCCGTTGGCGAGAACATCTACATCGATCTTATGCTCCGTGCAAGCAGTAATCGCATGGGAACATAACGTCGCGGCCATCATCAGCAGCATTTTGGGGCGGGTGGATCTTGTCGAAAGTCAGATTGGCAATCATGATCATTCTCTGCGCAAGGAATCATACCGAAGCACCCCATCCTCGATTCCCTCGCTGTTCTTGTCAAAGAGCGCTTTGAACCATGAATTGAAGGCGGCTGCTTGCTCGCTCGACAGGTCTTCGATTCGACGCACATTATCCGTCACACGCAGAAATCCGGGGTCCAGAGTCTTCTCTCCGAGGATATGTAAAGTAGTCGAGAGCTTTTTGAACATGATTAGTGTCCTCTCAGGATAATCTGAGGGGCGAGATACGTGCCGTACATTGTATCGTGCCAAGGTCCACTGCAAAAATATCACAACATCCCCCAGATGACTGACTGCGGTTCCGGGATCTCCTGTGGCAACATGATCAACAACGCCCGCAGTAGACTCGCCCGATTCACCTACCGACTGTCTCACAGTCATAATCCTCTAACAGGACGAGTGCATGGGCGGTCAATTCGGAGATCTTGACGTGCAATGATACTAGATCAAGAGCTGCCTCGTTCATATAAAGGATCTTCGCCAGGTACCCAAGGGATTCCACGTCGCCACTGGTGGCCAGAGCGGTGAAACGCTAATGTGTTCGATCGATATAAGTATAAATAAAAAAACATCGCTCGGTATCACAATTTGCGTACCTTTCGCACTATTTCGGAAAAGACGGGGTGACATCTGAAATCTTGATACACACGTTCCAGAAAGGCTGAGGTATCGTCCGCGCCATTTTCCGACGATATCCTGTAGGTCAGATAGGACTGGAAAGACGTGATCGACGGCAAACATATCTTGAAAGACGATCGCTTACCTCTAGATCCACCCCAGCCTCTCGCGCATCGATCTGCAGACGAGAGGAATTGTCATTTGCAAGCGTCGCATCAACTCTGGCAGCGAACATTTGGTCGACAAGCCCAACAGCCAGCAGCTGTTGAGTGAAGTCTCGCGCAAAGGAAGGAGCTCTAGAATTCTAAATCAGTGCTACAATATAATTGGAGCCTCAGCTATTCCACCTATTGGAGCCGTTGCTCGAGCCATCGTGCATCACTTCTGGCTCGCTCAGCATATCCAATGCACCATCGTATTGCATTAAATGAGGGTTTTTAGGCTGTGATAGGAATATCACGCTCAATGCATCCCGGACTGCTGTATGCTGGAATCAGGCTTGCCGGTCAGACGAAGTCACACGTAGTATGGGTTGTATAATTACAGGATCGGCAGCCATAGAGCCATCTGCTTCGATTGCCTTCCCAGACAAAAGCAGCAGCCGGGGAAGCTGTGGCAACGGATTAGAATGAGAATTGTGTCAGACTGGAGTCACGAGCTTACACGACCAACAATGAAAGCGCGCCATAGCGGATTAGGCCCTTTGCCTAATCTTGATTGAATATCTTGAAAGAGGCAAGAGATAGACGCCGCCAAGAGCCGAGTATAAAATTTTGTTAGTGTCCAGGATGTTGCTCGAAAAGTTGCCACAATGAGAGCTGCGGCATGCGCATCGTTGCCTGAACCAAAATCTCTTGCCCTATTAGATACCTGAGATGTTTTAGATATTCCCTATCACAAGTCTAAACAAGATTTCCACTCACTAGATGGTACAACATGAGACTACAAGTCACAACATCAGATTCTGTCCCAGGTGCCAAAATATCTCCCTTCCCTAAAGATGGCTGCACGGTGTGCATCGGTGGCATCTCAAGTATAGGCGTAGAACTTCCGTCATTCCAGATGTCTAGATGGTGCGCAAAGACTGCCAGAGCTTCTCTAACATCCTGACTGAGGGAAAACATTTGCTGGGCCTCTCTGATTTCCTCCGCACAAGCCATCGCCTGAGCCCTTGGCACTTTCGAGATGTCTGTGAATGAGCTTGTTAATAGTGTGACGAGGTATCCCACAGATTCAATGAGTCGATGAAAATGAGATATAGGTAAACTGTGCGCCGTTTTTAGCAACTCCAAAGCGTTTCGTATCGAGGTAAGTATACCATCGGGAGACTCTGTGAAAGAGATGACTGAGCTGGATGATAGCAATAACCCAGACGAAAAATGTGATTCTATGGCAATTCTGCACAGCATGTCTAGCGTGGCGGGATCGTGAAGGTCTGGAGAACGTGCTGCCAGCAAAAAGGTAGTCACAAAAACTCCCAGTGATAGGATGCCATCATGGATAGCATCTCTGAGATACGATTGTAGGGCAAAATCCCCGGGATATAAGCTAAGCAAGATAAGAACGGAGTCTACCGTCTCTAATCAGTGGATGGTTCCATTGAGTTGAACGTCAGGAAAACTGACTACTGATGGCCCGCTCAATATCTTCAACGTCCTGCTCTGGTTGTTTGGAAATGAAGAGTTTGCATAAGCTAATCCACTATAGCAAAAGTATCGATGAACAGAGAGATAGGGTGGGAAGATGAGTGACCTACTTTTGAAGAGGAGATGCCGCTCTGAAATGAGTTCCTGGTCAAATCTGCGAGGGACATGATGCACTGCACTGGGTAAGAGCCAAGTTTGGCTGATCTTGTCGTATGTTGCTCTCTAACGGGTGTCGAGCGTCTTCCTTGATGATATCGTTGAAATTGATTGAGAACGTCGCTGAGTGTTTGTGGTTATTCGACGCGTCCAGATATCAAGTGGGTGCCCGCGTCTTGTTCTTGAGCGACCGGCGAATGAAACGCGGTCACGGACTCAGAACTCACGTGATTTTTGTGTAATAGAGGTAAACGTTACCCTTTTGCCCGCGAGCGCGATAACAATACATCAGTTCCCTCTACAATACAGAATCTATGGTATCATGAATATCATTGTAACAGCATGGCAGCTCTCCAGAGGGGGACATGCAATTATGCGGAGAATATATGTAGAAGATCCTATCTTGTCCTTCACGATGTCCGATAGATATGCAATACACTCAACAAGCTAGGGCGTTTCAAACCTTTGCAATCAGTCTACGGGTTTCTTGAGGGGTAAAGTGGAGAATGATAGAGAGCACACGAATGAGATTAGGCTGAAGAAAGCCACGATGTTAGCGCTCAGTCTAATCTATATATTTTTGAGACTCACTCTCATCTCTTTATGCTCGAGGAACTGCAGTATGACGTTCCTGAGATATTCAAGATTAACCTCCTCGTCATTGGAAGGGGATGCTGGCGGCATGGCAGGTTGCGGTGAACTGACGCGCGACGGCACCCCAGACAAGGCAGGAGAGCCAGGCCGCTGGTTCTCTGCAACGCTTTCTGACCGAGTTGAACCCCAGTATCCGACACCAGGATTTCTTTGGCGTTCCAACAATGCTGCTGACGACTGTACTTTACGAAGTTCGTCTCTAAGAGTCTGACATCTAATGTTTAGCTATCACCAACGTGTTAAAAGTAATTTAAAGACCTTGTTGTGAGCTCGCGCCTGCGATTCCTTCGCCCTAGTTTCTTCGATCTGCCTTTCCAGAGCAGCGACCTTCTCGCTCAACTCGGAATGCTGTTGCTTCGCGACAGACTTTGCGATATAAAGGTCAGTAAATCAGTAAAGTTGCGACGTGTACAGTAAAGGAAAGAGCTCACTTCGATGTGTGCCACTTGATCAGCGTCAGCTTGTAACTGCGAAATCTGCGTCCTATACGTCCTTGTCTCCTCCTTCAATCTCTCAATCTCCGCCTGCAACTCGCCAATGACCTCTTCCAGATTCTGCTGACTCTTCACAGAGTCGTCAATACTGTTCTTGATTTTCTCCGCCTCCCTGGTCTTTCCCTCTAGCTTTTGACCTAACTCTGACTCGATCTCGTTCCGTTCTGCCTCGACAGTGGCTAGCTTGCGCCTCAGGTCGGACAATTTAGCTTCATACTTGGCCTCCGTGGAATAGAGAAGTCGTGCAACGTCTTCTGCAGACGACGATACTCCGCGGGCTCTGGATTCTTGTTCCCGTCGCGAGTCGATGAGTTCCTCAGTCAGTAGCGAGATTCGGTCGCTACTCTCCCGAAGTTGATACTGCAACTCCGTGTTCTGGCTCTGCAGGACCTCGAGATGAGATTGCGACGACTCTAATTCGGCTTGACGAAGCTGCAGCTGGTCAAATAGGGTATTCTTTTCTGATGATAAGCTTTGAACCGATTTTTCGAGACCAGCGATACGGGCGTTCTTGGCAACGACGATCTGGTCATGGGAAGCCTGCAGAAATGTTGATCATGATCAATACAAATTGCACTTCGACTTGCAACTAGCGGTATACCTTTACTGTGATAGCCTCTAGTTCGAGTTGACCCTTCATCGCCAATAGCTCCCTCTCGTTCTTCTCCTTGAGTGCGGCCGTCTCCCTCTCGAACTGTGCTCGAAGGTTTATCACCATCGTTTCCTTATCTGCCTTCGCCTTGTCTACTTCGCCTTGTAATCGAAGGCGCTCGGCATGATCCTTTTCCCGCTCGCCTCTCTCTTGCTCCTTCACCATATTCAACTCCTTTACGGCGTCGTCTCGCTCCTTTTCCGACTTGACCAGCTTTTGTCTCACCGTCTTCAACAGACTGATAGCCTTCGTCCGTTTTTCCTCCTCATCCTTAGCAGACGCTTTGGCCTTGCTAAGCTCGGCCTGAAGCTTTTCGATTTCCATCTTTTGCTTCGCAGCGTCGGCCTCCGTCAGCGCGGAGGAAGCTCGGACGGCATTAATGAGCGATCCAGCCTCCTCCAATTGTTTTCGAAGAGTGTCAACGAGATCGACTTGAGATTGGGATTCCAGGCGATGAGTGTCGCGCAGCTCTTCGATTCGCTCTTCTTGGCCTGTCGATCAGCGAAATCGGGGGACGTATCTGCTCAAGACATGTTGTTTCTTTGAACAATGAAGAACATACGCGTAAGCTTCCCGTTAAGACGCCTTATTTCGTCTTGAGATATCTTCAAGATATGATGGTGAATACGTATCAATGTCAAATCAAGCAAAAGCCTACACACTTCCACCTTAAGAGTGAAGTTTTGCAGATAATCTCGAAGGCCATCTACATCTCGTAGGGTCTGTACCGGCGTGAGCTCCTGAAGTACTTTGTCGGCTGCAAGTTTCTCAGCCTGAAGTCTTTTGAAAGACGTAGAGACATCTGAGAGAGCGTGAACTCTTCGTTTTGAAGGATATGCAGAGCTCACATACCAGAGAAACGCTGTTCAACGGATTTCAAACGCTCCCGCATGGCATCAACATCTACCTCGATTGAGCTATTTGAGCCTTTCATTCCGAGATCTAGCTTGCCCACTCCCTCGTCTGGTGCCGGTGTTGGTAAGGATTCGGTTTCTGCTACCAGTTGCGCAGCCCGCGCAGTCTCCTCCTGGCCTTTCTCTGCAGTTTCGGTATCCAGAGAAGGCTCTGCGGCTTCTTCTGCAGTGGCTTCTTCCACAATGACTTCGGGCAGCTTCAGGAGATCGTCCCTAACCACATCTCCTGCATTAGGGTCTACATTTGGTCCTTCCGATGATGTGGGGGCCTCAATGACTGTGGGGGCATCAGCAACTGTGGGGGGTTCAGCGACTGTAGGGGGTTCAGCGACTGTAGGGGGTTCAGCGACTGTAGGGGGTTCAGCGACTGTAGGGGGTTCAGCGACTGTAGGGGGTTCAGCGACTATGGGGGTCTCAGCGACTGTGGGGGAATCCGGTAAGGAAATCTCGGCTTCTGGGTGGCGCTCCAATGATACACTGTCAGGCGTGGGTGAATCAATACTCGATGGTGCGTTGGATATCGCACTGAGTGCTGTGTCCAGACTCTGAGAAGCGAGACGCGGACGAGGAGCGGAGAGTGGAACCGATGATGTAACCGAAGATGTGTTTTCACTAGTCGTCGCACTGTGTGGATCCGGCGAGGTGGTATTTGGTAGGGAAGCGGGAGACGGGGACAATGGGGGCCCCGTAACGGGTACGGGTGCAGGGGACGTACGCGAAGACACAGTTGGAGAATTCGTATTAGAAGCCTCTCCAATAGCGAAAGACGCACGTAGTCTGTCCTCCAGTCTCGCCTTAGCAGAAGATCTAACGTCCACCGAGTTTGCGGACGCATGCCCTTTGCTCGGACCAGGGCTGCCTGAGCGCTGGGCTGCCAGAGACTTTCGAAAGTGAGATATGGTGGAATCAACGGAGCTTCCATCTAACGAGACAGAACGAGAGAGCGAGTCCGGATTAGAGGCATCTGGTGGAGACCGGAGAGGTTGCTGGGCCAAGCCCTCGACAACGTGTCGGAACTGAGAGAACATCGGCTCCCGCCTAATTCACGCCCAAGGGTGGTTGCTGAATCGCGCAGACCATGGCGCTGTAGTACTCATTGGCGCCTTACGTCACGTGACGAGCAATATCTCAAAGACACATCTCAGCTGAACGTTCAAAGGTTCATGTTCAAATATTCAGATGGCAAGGACCCCAGCGAGTTATATTGATTGATAGAAACACGAGCATCCACAGAAACGGATATAAAAGGAAAAGAAAAGAGAGTTGCATATGAGACCGTCAGATCTAAGCGGTCGTATTCGGCATTGTTCTTGAGGACTTCTGCGGGGAGAAACATTGAAAGAGCGGAACCAACTCCGGAGCGAGAGATCGGCGTGCTGGCAGCAAGTAAGGTCAGAGTGGATTGGGAGGAAAGTGAAGAGATCATACCCAAGCCTGTGTGGCATGACTTGTCTGTGGCATCAGAGCCATCTCTACTACCGATCGTCGATGGCTGGGGAAAGCGCAAGTGCAGCTCAGAGCATCGTCGTCGCCGGATGATCCTCGGAACCACCTGGAGTGTCATAGCCCTGACACCGTGTGTACTCGACCCCATTACATGCCCAGTTTTAATAGGACAGGGCGAGCGGCGGAGGAACCACTTGGACTGTCGGATATGTACCTTCAGCCACGAGTCGTATGACTATGGAGAGGAGCTCCATTCTTCACAGTCGACTTTCAGTCGCTCGATATCCAGCGGCTGCTTGGTAGCAGTGCGTGGAATATGCACTTCGTTGACGTAGGAGCACGTGTCGAGGATGATGAATGACACCTTGATATGTCGACTGGTGGACGGCTTGACGCCTCTCTCATTGTGTCTTGAAATTTGCATGTGAGCTATGTGCACCTCGTTAGAACATACCAATCTCGCTCACCTTAGCTCATCCCTTGAGTTCTTCCAGCACGAGGTTTGGCACAATAGTGTATTGCTGGATATGGCTTTGCGCGGCATCGTCCTGCGTGGCAGCAATATCCTGCATAACCTCGTCCTGCACAATCTTGTTCTGCATGGCAGTAGCATCCTGCATGATCTCATCCTGCACAATCTCGTCCTGCACGACATCAGCCTGCATAACATCATTCATCATGATGTCTTCATCGAAGGCTCCCGGTGCGAGTATCAGCATCGTGTCTTCGTCTATCTCCTTTGCCAAACCTATATCGAACATGGCAGCTGCATTTGAGCCAGATTCGACCTTCGCAAGTTGATCCGCATTGGACGTCCTGTTTTCATCGGAGCCAGACTTCGACTCGACGGAGTTCACGGCTTCAAGGTTGATCTCTGCCTCTGCAACTCGAGGCTCCTTTCCCTCCTCAGCAAGATCCTGCCTGAGGGTCAAGTTGTCCTGTTCGCCAGTCAAAGGTTTCTCGTGCGTTAATGCTTCAGGCAGAGGCGATGCATGCTCCTCTACAGGCATAGAGCGACGGAGTAGAGCCTCAGGATCCTTGCGCAGGCGGAGATATATCTGATCGCGAACCTTGGGCTGAGGAACTGTGATGCCAACGACCCGTAGTTGATCGGCGGTAGTTCGTCGGGGACACTTAGAGCCGATATAACCACTACGTAATGCGTTACACTCAGAAATGAAGCATGTTGCACGAAAGAAGCAAGAAGTTACCGTGCTTTTGAAACTGTGCATGAGTACCGACTAGTCGTAGGCAGCGAGATGGTCCTTCGATGCGGCGTGTATACGTATGTCTGGTGTGTGCTGGTTTGCAAATTGAGGGACAGATCGAACACGTATGAAAGCGTGACGATTTACCTGTCTTCGTCCGAAGTTATTGAATCCAAATCGTCAATAGTCTCTGCATCAAGACTGGATGCTAGACACGGACACGAATGTCAGACCGACATGCCCGGATGTCCACAGGGATTAGATGTTGAACGCTCACAAGTGTCAGTTCCACAGGACGAACTGTTCCTGGGCGCGATTCGCAGTTGAGCGGGCACTTGTTGCTCCGTCGACGAGATCTCCGCCACTGCCGAGAACGCCCAGGTGGGGTCGTATCAGCATGGAATGGAAATGGAGGTTCGACGGAGCGCTCTTACGCCTTCTATACACCGTGATTGCACCTGCATATGAGTGTGAGCAGATCACGACTTATTGATGTCAGGATCAATGCTTACCATTATAGGCGCGATTCATGCAATACTCGATGTAAGACCATACACCCTGAATTATTCCGTGACGAAAGGCTCCACCAACTAAACTCTCCAATACGTAGGCTGTAGGGAGGGCAAGAACGAAAATGATGAATCGTTCCATATCACCAAGCTCGGATGGTTGTGGCACGCGCTTCTTCACGGTGCAAGACGGGACAGATATGCCGTCGCGAAAGGTATGGTGGCATGAGTCGTACGGACGTGCGCGCGCGTTGTATTGATCATGGGAGTGTCGATACATGCGAACCTCAGACGTTCTCGAATCCTGGGAAGAGGCAGATCCGAAACCGAAGGAGATCCAGAGCATGATGAAGAAGACTATGTGTGGCAACTGTAGGAGTAATATACGTAGGAGCTTGGTGCCAAAACCAGGAGGCCAGACGCGTGCCAGGACCTGGTGGGCTGGATGCTTGGCCATGAGTGAGAATGGGATAGCCACGACGAATGGAATATATGTTGTGGAGAGAAAGGAAGAGAACGGACGCGTTCTCCTTATATGCTGTAGGTAAGACACTTGCCACTCTTCAGGCACGTTGTGCACCACAACTTCGAGGGTGGCCCAAATATCGGGGATTAAACGAGACATTGTCCTACTCACGTGAAACAATGGAGAAGCGCGCGCATGGCACCAGTAGGCGGACAAAGGATTGCAGCCGCCACTGGTTGACCACGTGCACTTAACTCAAGCGCCGACGAAGGCTACGGTCCTCATCACCAAATGCGTAAAATATGCGAAGATGAAATCTGACTAACATCACAAGAAACTTATGAAGTGCCATTGACCTCATGGGTCTCCATCTCCTTGCCCTTGTCGTGATCTGGAATAGGTTTCGGTGAACCGACACCTGGCAATGCGGATGACGGCAATGTGTATTGTTGTGGTGTAGGTTGGGCCGGAGGTGGAGTGAGGGATTGAGGGGCGAGCTGCCAGGCTGGGATGGAGGGCCGTTGAGGAAAGCTAGGAGGCGGAATAGGAGTACTAGAAGCAGAAGGCCCTCGACTAAGCAATAGAGCCTTCAAGGATTTGAGCTCTTGCTGTAATTCTGCCAGAGATTGCGTATGCGTCTCTTTGTTCTTATCAATCATCTAGGCAACGAGTCAGTGAGGTGTAATGGAAGCAGTTTCCCATTACCTTTGGAAGCATTTCGCGAACGTTGTTGATCTCCTCCCTGATCTCCCGCATCTCGTCTCTCGTTTTCGCATCCCCGTCCCGAAGTTGTTTTACTGTAGCCTCAACGTCGGCCACTGCTTTGTCGACCTTCCCTTTCTGGTCTTCTACCGCCAGTTTCACGGCGGCTGTTTCGGCTTGAATTTCCTTCAGCAACGCTTCTGCAGCATCAAACTGTGCTGTGAGAGCGTCGCGGTCCTGTTCGTAGGCAGTGGAAGTTGGAGGCTGGAGATGCGGGAGCAGATATTTCTATCACGTGAAACCGGTTGGGAGGTGTGCGGTCAATGTCAAGTTACACGGGGAGGAAAATACGCACTCTGGCGAGCGCCATGGCACCATAGGCAACAGAGCCTGAGACGACTGCAGTGATCTTGCGATGTCCATGAGTGATTCTTCCGAAGGAAAGAAAGGACGTTTGGAACGTACAAAGTAGTCACGCCAATCCCACGGTTGTGATTGAGACGGCGGCATATAGGGAGAGGGTCCGTACACAGGCGCGTATGGCTGTTGATACGATGGTCCAGCTGGGACGGACACGGTTTGTGCGCCGGCTAGTCTCATGGCATCCTCGATCTCAGGCGCCGTCAGGCCTTTTGCTTCGAGGAATTGCACCTTCTGGGTTAAGGACGACGACTGAGTCTACGGAGAAGATGTTTCAAAATAAGAAGACCTGAGATGCGAGAGAAACCGCTACCTTTGGGTCGAGGATGAACGCGACCGCATTGCGAACGAGTTCTTGCCTGTCCGGGGAAGCCATCTGAGCGAGTGGGACAGAGAGGACAAACCCTAACCTCGGCCGGAAGCGGTATAAATCCCGAAATACGGGACGCGCGCGAATTAACCAGTGGAACAGTTTTCTTTCCGGCTCTCCACTCCGACCTGCGCTGGAAACTGCTCCCTCATTGACGAGACATGTTGCGTTCACAGCTGGCGGCGCCCAGGGCAGTTGCCCGCAGACTCTACAGCTCAAGGGGTGAGTGTCCTCGCACACTTCTCATTGTCTACAGCTCACAATCTCGTCCAGCTGTCTCCCAAACCCTCGCCAACTCGTGTAGACGTGTACCTCTTCGGAACTCGTCTCTCGTTCCATCGTTACCTTCTTCAAAATTTGCGCTCCGAGGCAGTACGTGCGCGCTCTACCTCCCCTCCTCCAGCTACTGAGCTGTCCTCTGCAGTGCCCGTCAGAGGTTATGCCGAGGCATCTGGCAAGTATTCGCGCGCTAAGCCTCACATGAACATCGGTACCATTGGTGAGCCGGATTCGGTTGAATGAGGGGTGCAAACTCAATGACTGACTCCTCGTCAAAGGCCACGTCGACCATGGAAAGACGACCTTGACAGCCGCCATCACCAAGGTTCTTTCCGCCACTGGCGGCGCAACATTCACCGACTACTCCCAGATTGATAAGGCTCCAGAAGAGAAGGCTCGCGGCATCACCATCAACTCTTCTCACGTTGAATATGAGAGTGCTTCGCGGCACTACGGGCACATTGACTGTCCCGGACACGCCGATTGTAAGCAACATCTCCCATGTTTCTGCGCGCATACGCCGATGAAGGGCTGGTGCAGACATCAAAAACATGATCACTGGTGCTGCACAGATGGATGGTGCTATCATCGTGGTCTCAGCAACGGATGGACAGATGCCTCAGACTCGTGAACATCTGCTCCTCGCCCGCCAGGTTGGCATCAAGAGGCTTGTCGTATTCATCAACAAGGTCGACCAAATCTCGGATCCTGAGATGCTCGAGCTCGTCGACATGGAGATGCGTGACTTGCTTTCGACTTACAATTTTGAGGGAGAGGAAACTCCCATCGTCATGGGCTCTGCTCTTGCCGCACTCGATGGCCGCGACCCTGAGATGGGTGAGAAGAAGATTTTGGAGCTGGTCAAGGCTTGCGATGAATGGCTCGAACTCCCTCCCCGTGAGTTGAGTGTTCCCGCTTCATTTCGTGCGAGTATTAACTCGGTTCTCAGGTGACCTCGAGAAGCCCTTCCTCATGCCCGTCGAAGGTAAATCGTGAATTGAAACTACTCATTCTTGGCGTCTCATGGAATCGTAGATGTCTTCTCAATTTCCGGTCGTGGTACTGTCGCAACTGGTCGCGTCGAGCGTGGTGTCGCCACGAAGGGCGCTGATGTCGAGATCGTTGGCCTTGGTGCGCACTTCAAGACGACTCTCACTGGTATCGGTGTGTATACTCAGCCTTTGTCTCACTTAAGTCATTCTGACCCAGTTCAACAGAAATGTTCCACAAGGAGCTCGACCGGGTATGGGCTTCGCTCAAATTCAGTGACGCCTATTGCTGACAGTTGTGTAGGGTGAGGCTGGTGATAACATGGGTGCTCTGCTTCGTGGTATCAAGCGCGAGCAGGTCCATCGTGGTATGGTCATCATCGCTCCCGGCTCGATGAAGCCTGTCACGAAGTTCCAGGCTCAGATCTACGTATGTTTCAGGCCATCTGTATGGATAGGTATGCTAACGTATCGAATGTAGGTCCTCACCAAAGATGAAGGTTCGTGGCTCGTATCGCAATGTATATCAAATGCTCACTTATAGACAGGTGGACGCTACACCCCATTCATGAGCAATTACCGCCCACAGCTCTTCCTCCGCACTGCTGATATCACCGTCGCTCTCACTTGGCCAGAGGGTACCTCAGATGCAGCTGAGAGGATGGTCAGTTGCATACCCGCTATCGGCTTTTCCTTATGATTAACATGTCTCGCAGGTCATGCCTGGTGACAACGTCGAGATGATCTGCGACCTTGTGCACGATGTTGCAGCCGAAGTTGGTTCTCGGTAAGTTCTGTTCCATGGTTTATATCGGTCTGGGTAATCTGACAGCCTCATCAGCTTCACGCTCCGTGAGGGCGGCAAAACTAGTAAGCTTCTTTCTCGTATCATTACCTCTGAAGCTTATCTTTTTCCTTAGTTGGAACTGGAATCGTCACTAAGATTCTTGCATGAGTTGTCTGCCATAGGCAGTACTGTATTGAGCTTATGTCCTTCGGCGAGGCGGTGATCTTACATCGCATGCTCTTAGCTATCCACGTGCCCAGATGTTTGTACATACATACATTGTCACCACTCACCCACTCCCTTCGCGGATTTCGCGCGTGTCCTCAAGCATCTTGTCTTGCACGCTCTGCGCATGCTAATATGTTGTGGACTTATGACGAATATAATCAGAAGAGACTCGCAGAAATGCTTTAAAGAAATATCTCAATCGGTCTGCTCACGAAGAGATAAAGGACTGTAATCATCGGTACCTTCGGTTTGGATTCGCGGAGACGGAAAGAAGAACGGAACGCCTCGTTCCGAGCCTCTGCTTTCTTTTTCAGCAATTCAACCGCTCCTCTTAGACCCTGTTGACCGCTGTTCCGTGATCCTCAAAATGTTTTCCGTCCTCCGTCAAGCATCGCGTTCTGCATCCTCGTTACGTGCGCTCCGAGCTCCTGCTGTGCGCCCCGCCGCCTTCACTCTCCAGCCCCTGGCGCGGACACTCGTCAGTACGTGTTGGGCATGGTGTCTCGCGTCCGCTATGAATTGCGCTCATGCTACGTGTCGCTGGCCATAGCCAAAAAGTACACAAGTGACCACGAAGCCGTTATCTTTGATGACGAGACGAATGTCGGGACGGTGACAATCACAGACTACGCACAGACGAGCTTGGGAGACGTCGTCTTCGTTGAGCTGCCTCAGGAGGGCTCTGAGGTCGAGCAAGGCGGTACGTCCCCGCTTGATATCATTCACGAGTTTACAAGGGGTTGATAAGCTCTGTGCAGCCATGATTGGTGCCGTGGAGAGCGTCAAGGCTGCGTCAGATATCGTACGTGCAGTCAATATGTCTATCCTACCTTCGTACTGATATATGTGCTTATTGCCGTGCAGTTCTCTCCTATATCTGGAAAGGTTGTGTCTATCAACGAGGAGCTCGCTGGTCAACCTTCCCTATTGAACAAATCACCGGAAGACAAGGGTACGCCCGTATTTATCTCAACTATCTACTGTGTTCAGTGCGACGCTCCGCAGGTTGGCTTTGCAAAATTGAACTGTCCAACCCCTCTGAGGTTTGTCCTGTGACGTATTCTTGCATGCATGATCGGTCAGGCTGATGTGCTGTCTCCAGTTGGACGAGCTGATGACAGCAGAACAGTACAAGGCGCACTGCGAGTCATAAAGATCTGTGGTTGATTGCTACATGATCATGCTAGAGAGGTGAGGCATCAACTGCCGTCACGAAGACACGCTGGCGCTTGGGTGACATTATGAGGATGGTTTATGCATAGAGTTCGGGTTGACACTACACATGTTGCGGCTCGCGCTTCGTTAATGTACAGCGAGAATGTGATTGTTCTCCTTTCAGATTATGGTGACGAGAGTGTCCGCAAGGAAGTAGATAGCAAACAGTTGGTCCAGATGTCGATGGTTACAGCGGTGGTGACAATGAAGGTTTGTACTCGACCTTCTCGCCACGAGCCTCCATGCGCTCCTTCGCCTCCTTCAACGCCCAGGTCTGTATGCTGCATCATTGCATATCAGTGTCGATCTCATCGAAATTTACGAGAAGAAACTCTCTGACATACCTGGTATCGGGCTTGTAATATAGCAGCACCCCAACGGCTCCCATACCCCCAAACATCCCGATGTACCAGACGTTCTCCCAGTCTTCCTTGACACGCTTCTGCCCTGGTGGTAACGGCTAATCAAAGGGCGCAAGCACAGTCCACGATAGAGTCAAGAAGGTCCCTGGAATGATCGAGAGTCACTAAGTCCACATACCTTCTCGCTGAAGAGGTAGCCGGAGGGCTCGTTGTAATGTGGTGCGCCGTGCGAGGCGTAACGTCTCCCAGTGATCTTGCGAGAAGAGCTTGCGCGCCCCAGGACGCGCAACGATGCAGTTGGAGGCATGAATGGATGTGAGGGACTGTGTGCCGTGCGGTATTGAAGATCGGAACGATGCCGATGAGTATTATGCGAACGTTGACACAAATATGTACAAATTTTGACTTTGGTCATCGTCATGAGTGCATGAGCTCCATGGAATTTCGAGCGTCACAGGAGCAAAGCGGCGATAACATTTCGGAGACCCGACGGCAACACAAATGTGGGGGTACATGTGAAAGCTACCTGAGCTTTCGGGACATGATCCAATAATCATAGTCTTCATCTTCGTCGACCCACTCGTCGTCTGCTTCGTCACCGTTGTACCCTGGCGAGGAAGGGTCCACAACAAACCTATAGAGAGCAATTCAAACCTGCTAGTAATCAAAGCGCATACGGGCTCATACCCATTCCCCTTATAAAACGCCATTGCCGCCTCGTTTTCTGTATAATGCTTGTTAGTCTATTGGCAAACATGCGGGGTAAGCAAATATACCTCTCAGGACGGTCAACATGATCTTGCTCATTCGCCATCTACGGCCTATATCTACCAGGCATTGCATGAGGAGCCTGCCGAGTCCGTTCCTCCGCGCAGACTCCAATAGTTGCAGCTCGTAGCTTGAAGGAAACTA
The DNA here is from genome assembly GCF_000320585.1 of Heterobasidion irregulare TC 32-1. Lineage (NCBI taxonomy): Eukaryota > Fungi > Basidiomycota > Agaricomycetes > Russulales > Bondarzewiaceae > Heterobasidion > Heterobasidion irregulare. The sequence goes on along the minus strand of NW_009258197.1, from coordinate 2,164,771 downwards.
GTGAGAATTGTCACGGATAGGACTCCGGATCGAATATGTTATACCAATACAACACATTCTGGCCCTCTTCTCGCTCGAACCGAAATACACAACATGCAATGATCTGACCAGGGGCAGTCCCATTTCCAGGCGCGGCTGGGGGCTCCCTCACAAGGACGAACCGAGCGTCTGCGTGGAACACTTGTTCCTGTTTCTCTGCCGGGTCCCATCCCATTGAAGACCGCTCAGACCTGTGATATCTTCTAGCCGATGGGATGCCATCAGTTAATAGTGTTCTCCTTACATTTTACGCATGTTTTTCTCAATGATCTGCCACGTCGCCTCACGTTCGAGATCCGAAAGATGTTTGGCAAGAGCCACTTGTAGATAGCATCTCCATCATCGATGGATGGCATCATCTCTTTTTCGGAAAGTAATTATATGTCTTACTTTTTGTCACCAACAACGCAATCGGCCGGAATGAATTCTGCTAATTCATCGGGGGTGGCCTGTAAAAGAAAAACTCGCTCAGCGCCAAATAATGAGCACAGGATTGAAAGCAAATGGCCTTGTTTGCTATCTGTACGAGAGTTAAACCCATGCAGGGGATTGTTAGAAGCACTGATTGTGGTTTGGAGAAGCGTTCTATCCAACCAGGCTCAATGCAGGGACGCGCTGCATCTGAATCGGACTGAGCTGTGAACCCGTGACTTGCTCCATTGGGCGACGTAGTTTACGTACCTTTACTTCGGCCCTTGCCGAACAAATCCATCGAGATCTCACGCAGCAAAATTCGCTGACTTTTTGGCACTTAGCAATTACCCGCTCGACATAACTTGAGCTCTACACAAAGGCTGTTGCTATCGTCTGTCACACCTGACGAACTGCAATCATGAAGTTGGATGCTACGGACCTTCGCTATGTGACCTCCGATGAGTTCAGAGTACTCACAGCAGTACGTTCATATAATCAAGCTTAGCAGGAGGAGCTAACAAGGGCCTTCAGGTAGAAATGGGCTCGAAAAATCACGAGGTAGTCCCCACACCACTCATCGTTCAGATATCAGGGCTCCGTGGAGGAGGAGTCAACAAATTAATCGGAAGTCTTGCCAAAAGAAATCTCATATCCAAAGTACAAAATTCGAAATGTGAGTACTGCGCCGCTTGCTCGATTGAGAAGTTATCGATGGAGAGGACAGATGACGGTTACAGGCTGACCTACGGCGGTTATGACTTCTTGGCGATGCGTGCCTTGTCCAAGAGAGACTCCATGTATTCGGTTGGGAACCAAATAGGGGTGGGGAAGGAGTCAGGTGAGTAATTAGCGTTGAGCACTATGATTAGTCTGCCAACAAACATAAAACCAGATATCTATATCGTTGCTGACCTGGAGGGGAACGAGAAGGTTTTGAAGATTCACCGGTATGTTTACTCGTTTTGGATTTTTGTTTGTGGTTTCACGATTCTTTCAAGACTAGGGCGCGTTTCATTTCGGGCCATCAAGGAGAAGCGAGACTATATGGGGAAACGCAAGTCGGCATCGTGGATGTACATGTCACGACTTGCGGCGCAAAAAGAATGGGCGTTCATGAAGGTAAGACCCGTTCGCTTGCCTTTGCTCATGTCTATGAACGCGCTAGCAGGTGTTGCACGAACATGACTTTCCCGTGCCTCAACCCATCGATCAAGCCAGACACTGCATCCTGATGGAGTTTATCGACGCCTACCCATTGTACGTCCCAGCTTGACTCTGTGTCCAGCTCTGACGTTCAAGTGTCGTTGTGGTAGACGCCAGATAGACGAAGTGCCATCACCAGGGAAGCTCTACTCACAGCTTATGGATATTATCGTGCGCTTTGCCCGAGCGGGACTGATCCACGGGGACTATAACGAGTTCAATATCCTGATCCGTCGAGACTCGGGCGAACCGGTCGTTATCGACTTCCCGCAAATGGTTAGCACGTCGCACGAGAACGCCGAGTGGTGAGTCGAATACGTCGTCGCATACTTTGTTCGAGCGTTGAACTGTTTCAGGTACTTCAATCGAGATGTGAATTGCATTAGAACGTTTTTTCGGAGGCGGTTCAGATACGAGAGTGCAATCTATCCACGATTCAGGAGTACTCTCAACGATGATGCGAAGAAAGGGTTTCAACTAGACGTCGTGGTAGAAGCTAGTGGGTTCGGGCGTCAAGAAATGAAGGCCCTTGAACAGGTACATCTCTGCAGCCATTCGTCTACGAGTCCCGGGTTGAGTTTTCATCTCAATTATAGTATATGGACTCCGTGAAGATGGATCGCGCGGACAGCGACGAAAGCGACGACGGCAGCGAGGAAGAGGAGGAGGAAGAGGAAGGAGAGGAGGGCGGAGACGGCGAGGATGGCGATGCGGCTGAGGACCAGGTGCCGTCGGAGGGCGAGAAGGGGCAAAGGAGGTCCGAGGAGGGGTCTAGACTCGACCAAGATGGGACGAGTGAGGCTTCCCATCCCACCAAGGCTAAATTGTCGAAGTCACCGTCAGAGCGTCGATCGACATCGCCGGCCGGTCGTTTCCATTCTGATTCAGCATCCTCGCGCTCTCCATCACCGACTCTGGACGAGCAAACCGCTTCCCTCTCTCTGTCAACCTCGCATCACGCAGACATCGTAAGGGAAAAGGCCGCCGTGGACGTGTCCAAGCACCAGGCGCAGCAGCAGCGCAAATTCCATTCCAAACGCGGGGCTCATCGCGCCGGCAGGCCAAAGGGCAGCAAGGGCAAGCAGGACACCAGAATCAAATTAGACAGAGGCGGGATGTGGGATTGACGCCCTACCTCGCTAAGTATCTCATGACCCCTGGACTACTAACGGCTACTTAATTGTATGTACAATATCAACGGGCGCTCGATACGACGCCGTGGCACGCTTGTCCATGACCATCCAGAAATTGATTTCTGATGAGGAAGCGGGCCCGCGATGCCCACATGGTGGAAAAGGGATCTCTTTGAGAAAACCAACGCCGGCCAGATGCGAAACTATCCACGCACTGGGCATGCGTGAGATCGGACCGTTTCCACTACCGCTGATCATTGGGGATGGTCTTGGATGGTCTCATTGTTACGCTCATCTATGAGTCCCTGTGATAGGCAACGAACGGCACGATGAAATCTCCGCTGGATCCCAGAGGAACAAATGAACATGCCCCTTTGAAAGGTGTCCATGCACACGCGCGCGAGCCAGCGCATGTCAGAGCACCGATTGAGGGGAGTCACGGCGACAGGCTGTTGTCGGTGCATGCCGTCCAGAATCTACTTTCGCCACAGCTCTGCTCAGATCGGGCAGGTTTCAAGGGCACACGTTACATCCACGAGCCGGCGCACGAAGAATCCATCTATGGATGCGTGCGTGACGTTGGGGACCCTCATCCAACGCATGGGCATGGTCTTCGGCTTCGATGAACCCCAGTGCAAGGTTAGGACAGTCAAGCCCCAGTTCTGATTAGGAATGTCAACTTTGACAGCTCGACCTTGGGTCAATGTGCTGCCCTGATTGATTATTCGCTCTCATTAATAGCAGCAGCCACAGGGCGTCAGGAGGCCGCAACGAGTCGGTACGTGTTGCCTAGCAAGACCAAGCCAAACCTACAGCGCGACGGACAAGCAAGGGCGCACTCACCACAGGAAGGTGCCAGGAATTATCGGCCATGGCTTCTCTGTGCGCCTCACTTGAAGGCCAGACTGGGACAGCCAGATGACACTTGCTGGACGCCACCCCAGATTGCCCCAGATCGAGCGTCCAGAAAGAGCCACGGGCAGGACATCTGCATGCTAAGCTGGTCTGCCGCGCTCCGAAATCCGGCCTTCCAGCTGGGTGACACACGTCACTGTGTCGGCCGTGGCCACGAATTATATGCCGCTTCTGAAGTCGCTGTCCCGGCGGCTCTGTCAATGTCCTCGGGTTCCTGCCTACGCCGATCACACCTGGCTCGAGCTCTTTCTTTTCGCTGCGCCGACACCACGATCGCACTTCACATCGGGTGTTTTTTGTTTGTTCTGGATGGCTCATGGGACGTTCGTGCGCAGACCAAGTCAACGATCAGGCATTGCAAGTCAGGTATGAGGTATGCAAGTGCACGTACTAATGCGTCCGGAGATGGACGCGCATTCACTTTGGACACACAACGTAGGGTCTATCACAAGGAAGATCAGGCAGACGATAGATGAGGCTCAGGAATGGAAGAAGACGAGGAGGAAAAAACATCACGTGGGGTTGGATGATCCTTACGGTGGAGCGAATTCCTGCTCGAGCGACCGCAACGAGGACAACTAATATCCTGAAAATCGTCAAACGCGGTGGGTGTTATCATGGAGAATAATACAGATCTGGTGAAACAACGTAGGATACAGACTATAGGACGATCAGTATTCCATGCATCAGAGTCGCGTCGGCGATAGAGATAACGCACTTGACCGCCCTCATGCCGGGTCTGGCGTCGCGACGAATTTGTGCTTATTTTTTGCAGCATAATCTGGGGGAAAAGGACGTCGGGATGCTGAAAGCGAGCAAGGTGGGAAAAAAACGCACCCGTCATCCCCTTGCCGCTGCCAGTAACTCCAACTGTCCATGCGGGCAAGTCAGCACAAGCGGTGACAGGCGCACGATACCAGAACGACGCATACCTTTTCCCAGAGGGTTGTCCGGCGTTTTGAATATGCTCGTGCCAGCAACACCTGCGATGTGGACACCCTTCTTTTCCGATTTTTTCGCGAACTTCTGCCATGTCGCTTGTTTCTGATTCTGTTCCTTCGCCTTCGCCGCCCGGACTTCTAATTTCTTCTCGTTCTTTTTCCGCCTCTTCTCGCGCTCCTGTTCTTCCACCAAGTCCGCTTTCCGCTTATTCGATGACGGGGCCATGCTGGTGTAGTTGGCCGGGAGGGCTTTCAGCATGTTTGCCTCGATAAGCTCCGTGTTATTGTATCCCTTGAATATGATGCTGTAGACTCGTTTCTCTGCAGAACCTCCGACGGAATTGATGCGGGCAGGGTACCAACCGCCATCCCCAGAGTACTTGGCGAGACACTCGTCGCCCGCTGACCACTGTGTCGTTGGGACCGATGTCGCCGCCTTGCGCGACCCCTCCGCCTTTGATGATCCAGCGGCAGATTCGAGTTGTGCAATGGACGCTTGAGTGAGCTCGATAAGCTCCTTCAGCTCCGAGCTGAGAGACGCGAGTTCCGCGTTGTCGGGATCTAAAGAGAGAGCATTTTCAACCTGTGAAAGTTGCACTTGGTAGGTCTCCAAATCTGCCTTTTCCATGATGAAGAGTGCGACGAGGGGCGTGGGATCAGAAGAGGCTGCTTTGAACGATGTTTGTGAGTATAGCAGTCATACCAAGTCGCGTTGCAGGCATGACAGAGGCTGACCGGATTCTGCCGCGATCCTTTCAAAGTCAGCTGCGGCCATCGTTGAGACAGTGTTGAGACACGGCAGAGGCTTTTATTACTGACACATCTCTATGATACAATCGTACAACGGTCACGCAGCCATCGAAACATTCTAATACGAACGGCCAGAGTCATCACTGGCCGCAGAAGAGGAATCCACGGAATCTCGGCGAAGCGGAGACACGGCACCAGGACAAGCCCTTTCAGAGCTGATCGAGTCCTCTCCCTTGAGCATGTTACGCAAGCTAAGATTCTGGTCGAGGAAAAAGCGTCAGCGTCCCCGTTGCGGAGGATCTATGAGTGGCATCTTACGGCTCGCTCGAGCTCGAGTAGCTTGGTTCTGACGTGGGACGTATCATGCTGAAGTCCGGAAACCATGCTCTGGAGCGACACGGTGAGCGACGAGCATGTAATTCGAGAGTGGATTTCACCTTGGCTGTTTTGGAATTGAGACCCTTGTATGGCTCCAGTTTATCGAATGGGATAGGATAGAGGCCCATGGCCAGTAGTTGGCCATGGAGGCGATCTACGTGCGCCTCGAGGCTGGCGATATATATAGTGCGACGGTGTGGGGCGCCCATCGTCGATCTGTTTCAAGAGGGAGCTCAATACACGGATTGAAACGAGGTACGCCTGCGCTGGACTCACATCTCCTGTGGGCTGAAGACAGATTTTTCAAGAGCGTGGTTCCAAATTTTTCGGCGCTTGGTGCCGTCTTTTTTTGCGGCGAAGAGTCTCGCGTATGGATGAGCAATGTCGACTTGAGCACGTCGCGCTGTGCAGTTGCCATGTCTGCGCGTGAGTGGCAGGCGGTAGTCGACCGGGGGCAGCAGGGACGGTGCCTGTAGGAAGCCAGGGGGGTTCGCGGCAGGGCTATCGGGGTCGCTGGATCTAGAGCGGGGGGTGGAGAGGATGTGTGGTGGGTCGCTCTCCGGTGTGGATGACGAGGCGCCTGGAGAGTCGAGGGCTGGGAGCGGGCTGGAGGCGGTGTCTATGTAGAGGGCGGGGCTTGGGGAGCACTGGGAGGCCATGGCGATCTCCGTGGTGTGGGGGATGGAGCGGGGCGTGGACTCGGGTGATTAAGTATGTAAGAGCGTTCGGAGAGAGGGAGAAGGCCGTGTCTGAAACACCCAGGAGAGTTTTATTCGCCACCGGTACGGACCCTCTTGTCCATGGTGTTCGATGGAATTGAAAATGTCTGATGTGCGACAGGATCCATGGTGGTGGTGCCATCCAACGCACGGGAGAGATCACCGTGCAGCGGAGTGGAGGATCATCGCCCGAAAGAGATCTGCATCCGTAAGTCCATCAGTGCGGACGGACGATGGAGCTGGCTTTGAACGGCTGCGTCGCGTTCGCACGCTTCAATCGGCCATGGAAAGTTCCCGTTGACTTATGCAGCCAGATTCTGTGTCGAGGACCGCCATATCTGTCCACAGATCCAGGATCTCCCAGATCTCACCCTCGATCCATCTCCTCCCCGAGTCTTTGCCTCCGAAAGCGTGCATATTGGCTGCACCACTCTGCCCACTCGCTCGCGTCGCGCGTCGCGCGCATTCGTTGCAAGGCATGGTGCCCGGACGCTCTGTGCCCCCAATCACAATCAGCGAACCCCCATGATATGGGCGGCGCCGGTGCACACCAGGGGGAAGGGGGACATATAAGAGACGGAGGTATGATTATCTACAGGATAGAGGAGTGATAGAGGGAACGGATCTCGAGGCAGTCGCCCGAGATTTCCGAGCAGTGAATGGGGAGGGGGCGCGATCGGAATCAAATGAGATGGGCTATAAATCTCGGGGGCAACCCTAACGCCACATCCGGGACCCACGCTCTGGCGTGCAGAGGATGGAGGTCGCGGCCGGACGCAGAGGTGTTCGACCCCCGCGTGCCTTTGACGGGCCCGGATGGCCTAGTTCGAGCCATGGAGGTGCTGATCGCAAAGAGGACTTCAATGCAAAGCGCACGGCGGGCCAGGGCCCGGGGCAGACGTATTGCCCAATTGGTCGCGGGAGTATAAACATATGCACTCTCGCTCTCGATCCTCCCCGTCCCCCGCCGCTCGTCAGATCATGTTTGCCACAGACACCTTTCTTTACATGTCGCCCGACTACTTCCCCTCCGTACGTCCCTCCCCTCCCGCCCTTTCTCCTCTCGCTCACGACCCTCCCTTCCCAGATCGACTCTCCTCCCTCTCACCCCGGCCCCGCTGCTGCTGACTTTGCTCCCATGCCATATCCCACTCAGACGGGTGCCCACCAGCTCCCCATGGATCCCGCCTACGCCCAGCACCACCCCTCCAACGACCCTGAAGCTCCTATGGGACATGCCCTCTCCCGCCACTTGTGGCCCGGCGCGGAACTCTCGTACCCTCTCGAGCACCACCCCATGTCGACGGCCGACTTGGAGAACCCAGAGATCTCGATCCACTCTCCCGCTGCCCTCTTCGGCAGCTGGCCCGCGACCCTTGCAACATCCACCTCCCAAGCCCCCTTCCTTCATGGCGAGGGGCCTCTAGAACCGGACTCCTTGGCGATGGGCCCGCCGGCTTATCCCCCTCCTTCGCGGGAGCACCTGCTAGCCTACGGCGATGCACCTCGTACCACGTTTCCGACCCCCAGCGAGCTTCTCACAGAGCTCGCCTCCCACACCCCGACCGCTGTCGGCGCAGCGAAGCGCGAGTCGGACAGGAAAGTCGAGAGCCAGCGTAAAGCGCGACAGCGCATCGTCGCCGACAACGTTGGCTTTACGCCGACAGATCCGTGAGTCTGCCCCCCCCTCCCCTCCCCTCTTGTGTGCGAGCGCAGCTCACCGATGTCATTGTAGGGACACGATCTCGTCGCATGACAAAAAACGGTTCTACCTCGAGTGCCTCGAGCAGTACATCATTTACTTGCACGATCAGCTGCGGCTCGTGGGCACAGACCCTGCCCCACTTGAGCGCGTGTCGACCTACCGAGGCCTTTCGAGCCGCTCCATCAGGGTAGGCCATAGTTGACATCATTGCGCTATGAACGCTCAACGGACTTGGGCGCAGACGATGTTGGTCCACATGCAGAGCACCCTAAAGAGTGCACAAGACGAGACCTTGGAAGAAGAACAAAGGGTAGGCCCTGAATTTCGGCTGTAGGCAATTCCGGGAGCTGACGTCTTTTCGCATTTAAAAAAGTTCCTTGACCTGTCGGAGAAAGTCCACCAGATGCACCGCATACCGGACGCGGGGGACGAGCAGTCTCTCGCTTCCGCTCCTGTTCTTGCGGATCCTGTGTACACAAATCCCTTCTGATCCATCCTCGTGCTTCGGCTTTCGGTTTGCTTCTGGGACCCTGTGTATAGTGTACGGCTGTGTCTTTAGCTATCCTTCTCTTGCGCGCTCGGCAGGTTGTAATTCCGGGTCTGTGTTGTTGCCTCGTGCTAGAGTTGTAGATTATTGTGTTTCTCAGCGGTAGGCAAGAGATATAGTCCTTCATCTCGATATATTGTATGTTTTATTCATTTGATAATACAAGCATTGTTCGAATCGTATGGATCCAGCCGGGACCGTGAAGATGACAAGGTACGCGCGCGGGGTCGAATAGCGGACGCACGCGGAGCTTCATGAGGAACGATCTGCGCACCCCAAATCAGGAGGGCGGTCCACGACTATGCGCAGCGCTGATTGTTTCGCTTTTCTTTGTTAATGAAGGGGATGATAGGGTATGGGTCAAGGGAACGGTGCCGTGCACACTGTGATCACCAGGGCTGTCCCGTCGACACGGCGATAGGGTTTCGCCCAGTCGATCGTCGTTTCATCGTCGTCGTCGCGGCGGCCCTCCGCCGTTCGCTGTTAGCGCCGTAGGGCTCATGTCATTCGCGTTGCAGGTGGGTCGCTGTGACATCGCCGTCATCCTCGTCGCGATCGCCTTTGCTTGTCAGTCGCAAGTGTCCGCGGTCGCAGACTTTGACGGGTTTGTCAAAGGTGGGGCTCCTTGGTAAGTAGACAGAGGGTCGTTGAGATACTGAGCGTCATGGTTGTCATCGCCATCGGGTGCTGGCGGGCGATTGCAGAGCAGACGAGAGATGATACCACTTGGTCAGCATGAAAACGAGATCGGCATCATGATGCACAAGCTAGGGCCAATAGCCCGATCGTCGATTGTCCATATTTTCCTGACCAGCGTTGTGTGAGTGTGAAAGCCGTCTGATGATGATGCTGGTGGAGGTAGGGCGCTGTGTAGAACTCCTAATTTTTAACCGGGTTAATAACAGGCGTTAATAACGCGTTAATAACCAGTGTTAATAACTACATATTGTGAGCGTGGGAAAATGAAAGTAAAATCGAGAAAATGGGCCAACAAAATGATGGCTCATAGCTCACTCAGTGTTATACATTCTGTAAACTAAGCCTAAATGAATTGGAGAGGCTCAGATGGCTGGAGCATAGACGGGGTGATTTGAGCAAGCGGTTGTGGAGTTGGATGTCTTAGCCTATATTCTGTAAATAATACACCACAACCTGATCAGGCTCAGGCACTACCCATTAAATCCAAAAAATCATTCATATGCCTCCAGAATTCAGCCAACTAACAATACTTTACTCATGTGTCACATGTCAGCTACCAATAACAAGAACAGTGCTGGGACGACAACAATGGCACTGTATGCCCTCTTTTTTGCCCCCACTGCCTTGGAGGCCTCCTCTGGGCAAGGGGGTGAGTCTGACAATCATTCAGAAACAGAGATTGCACTGAATAACAACAAATTCGAGATATATTGTTATTTTGGGAAATTAGTTATTAACCTTAAAAACCAAGGGGTCCGATACGTGCCTGTTAATAACACGTTATTAACGCGTTATTAACACCTGTTATTAAACCGGTTAAAAATTAGGAGTTCTACACAGCGCCCTATGGAGGGGAGCAGCGCGGCCATGGATGAACCCCGGGACCGGCCGGGGAAATTGATAATTCGAAAATGAGATCACGCGGTTCTCACGCCCGCGATCACAGTCACCACTTTCTCCTCGACACACGCAGCCTTCCACATTCCACGCTCAGCCTCTCATACCCTACCCACCCGCCCTAGCCTCTCGCTGCGACCCACCTGTACACTCTGCTCACCGAATCGTACCGTTCCGTCGCACCGCGAGCTCGACGTTCCCGATCCGGCACCAACCGCCCCGCTCTGAAAGCCCGCTCCACCCACCCCCACGTCCTCCGACCTTTCTCTGCCCACACACCCTCCTCGAACCCGAGCGAATCTTTGCGCGCACAACAAAAATATGACCACCGTCTCGTCTCTCCCTGGTCCAGCCCTCCAGGCCGCCCGATCTGCGGTCCAAGCTGCGCTGGCGGAGCATCCCGAGGCGAACGTCCCCGCAAGCCTCGCTACTTCGACGATAGTAGAGGAGAAGGGCACCGGCGATGCGCTGGAGCCTGGTGAAATCCAAGAAGTAAACATGGAGGCGCAGGCAGAGACGATCAGGACCGTCTTCAGCGACCCCAAAAATTTCAACGTCAAGGTCAGTCCGTCTGTCCTTATTTTGGTCACGCGCGCGTTCCAGCCGCTGCTGCAGAGCGCGGCGCCTCCTCTGCACCTCTTCTGTGTACATATGAGCCTTTCGCATACTGACCGGGTCCGAACGCCCCTCGACACTCGTTCCTTGCGCTTTTTGGATGATCTAGCACCCGCTGTACTCACCCTGGACGCTGTGGTTCGATTCGCCTGCGACGAAGGGCCGCAATCTCCCGCAGACGCCGTCGACCGCATTTCCGCAGACTCCCCTTCCGCAGACGCCTGGTGCGGCTGCCGCGATGGGGTGGATGGAGGACATCAAGCGTGTGATCACTTTCGATAGCGTGGAGGAATTCTGGGGGTGCGTACATCCCTCTTACTTCGACCTCCGTCTTGGAGGCACTGTGTGCTCACTGTCGATCGTATCGCAGTCTGCACAACAACATCGTCCCGCCTTCGCAGCTGCCGCCGAAGGCGAATTACTATCTGTTTAAGGTTCGTCGTCCGAGCGACCTCGAGAGTTTATTGCGGTGTTTGAACTGGAATACATTCGCAGGAAGGAATCATCCCCGCGTGGGAAGACGAGGCGAACAAAAATGGTGGAAAGTGGAGTATTCAGCTTCCTAAAGACAAGAACAGGAACCATGTCGATAAAATGTGGCTCTACACGGTGCGTCGACCGATTGTGCCTTTTTTTTTAGATCTTTCGCAGGCGTGGCTCATGCGCTGCTTCTGTGACCGTACTGCGCGCAGATGCTGGCTGCGATTGGAGAGACATTCGACCCATACTTGACGAACCCGGACACGCCGGCGGGGACGCCGTCGTTGGTGACGGGGGTGATCGTGTCGACGCGACCGCAATTCTACCGACTGTCGATCTGGACGCGGCTCGCGCCAGGGAACTCGGGTGCGGACGACGAGGCGCTGCGGGAGCGGATCGAGGCGGTGGGGAAGCACTTCAAGATCGGGGTGCTGGGGTACACGGACGCGCAGAAGCTGGCAGGGCCGCTCGCGACGGAGGTTGAGTTTTTGTCGCATAAGGATTCGGAGAAGAAGGGGAAGACCGCGAAGAAGATGATTGTGTAGGGGGGCCCGGTGGATACTTATCGTGTGTTATGGTGCGAGGCCGCGCTGTGCCTGCGGCAGCGACGGGCGAGCGATGACGATGACGTGGGAGTGTGACTGATTGTATGTGACCACGACCCAGGAGCAATGCGAAGCGTCCGACTTTGTCTCCTCGTACTGTAGTACCTGTCCGTCCATCGTCCACTTCACGATGCCCGTCCCCGGCTTCCTCTCCTCCTTCGCCGACAAGGCCCAGAGCGCCATCAACGCCTCTCCCCTCGCAGGCCACATCCCCGGCTCCACCCGCCCCACCAGCCCCCAGGCCGCGGGGTCGTCCGCCGCCGCCGACTCTGGCGCGACGCAGACTCACAAGAGTCACACGCTGGAGCAGATCCAGCATCAGTTCAGGACATTCCAGCAGGCCTACTCGTGAGCGCCCCGCCTCTCCTCCTTTCTTCTCTCGTGCTCAAATCTCCCCCCCCCCCCCTCCAGCACCACCGGCCCCATCCAGAAGATCATCACCACCGAGAAGGGCATCGCTCTCGACTTTGACAGCCTGAACAGGAACTCCCAGGCGCACAGCAAAGAGCTCTACACCTGGGGCCAGAACGAGGCCCCCGACGTCAGAGACAGTCAGTCTACACCTCCCTCGTCTCCCATCGATCTCCTCTCGCTCACCGCGCTTTTCGTTCCAATGCGTCTCCAGTATCCGATCGCTTGGCGTTCTTGAACTATGTTTCGGGCTCCCTGGCGAGCACCCTCGCCGTGAAGCTCAACGCCGCCCGCACCCCGCTCAAGTCCCTGCGCGACAATGAGACCGCCCTGACCGCCCGCCGCAACGCCCGCGCCGGGCTCCAGAACCAGATCGCCCGCCTCGAGCACGGCCAGGAGAAGGGCTACGAAAAGCGCGTCGCCGAACTCAACGACCAGCTCGCCAAAGCGGAGCGCGATGACGAGCCGTTCGAGAAGGAGCACCAGATCCTGATCCGCAAGTCTCTCAAGGAGAGCGAACAGCTCAAGTGGGAGGCGCTGCGCGAGGTGGGCTTTCCTACTTCCATTTTATTCCTCTTTTCGCTCACATCGCGATCGTCGGTTAGTATGGCGAGAAGTTGTCCCTTCTCGCTCAAGCCTCGGAGCCCGTCCTCTCCCACCTTCCCCCCATCCCCCCCTCAGCGGGCCAGCCCTACACAAACGCGGAGAAAACGGGCACGATACGCGCGAACCTCCAACACGCTCTCGACCACTGGAAGCCCGGCCAAACGACCCTTCCGCCCGCCGGGGCGAGTCTGGATCGCTCCGATACGCGCAGCTTCGGAGAGACGCACGCCAAAGAGCTCTCGCGCCTCAGCTCGCCCGAGCCCCGCTCCCAGTCGAATGTCCCTTTGACGCCTCCCGGGACGACCGCGCCGGTTTTGGTACCAGACGTGTCGGGCAAGGCCCCGCCTCCGGTTCACCACATCCACGCGCCTCCCCCGCCAATCAACCGGACCCCAAGCCCCGTCGCCGCACGCAAGCCAACCAGTCCCATGCCAGTCCCTGGTTCGGTCTCTGCCATCGACCCCGCCGCCTTGAACAACGCCCCAGCGCCCATCCCAGCGTCCGCCTCCTCATCCGCCGCGTTCGTGTCTCCGGATGCCACTCAGCCTGACGTGAAGGTGCCCTCGGATCTGCCCACCATCGCGGAGACGGGCGTCCCCGTGTCCGCTGGCGCGGACGGCCCCGGCCCCGCGAGTGGCTCGCTGCGCGATATCAAGGCCCCCCTGCCTTCGTCCGGGCGCAGCGGGAGCGTGTCCTCTTCCGTGCCCGCTTTGTCGGCGCCGCCCCCCGCCGCACATTTCGAGAGCGCGGAGGACGAGAAGAAGCGACTCGAGCGCGAAGAGCGCGAGAAGGTGCTGCATGGCGAGGCGGCGTCGACGTCTGCGGCGCCCACGTACGAGAGCGCGGAGGAAGAGAAGAAGAGGCTGGAGAGGGAGGAGCGCGAGCGCCTGCTGCAGGGTGGTAGCGGCGCCCCTGAGGAAGACAAGAAGCCTGACGCGGAAGGCCCGCCGCCGTACCAGGATTTCTGATCCTGTCGATAGGACCCCCCGCTGAAGGACAACAAGGGTGGATGTGTTTCGAAGTGTACTGTATGCGACTTGAAGTGGATTTGGATTTTCCAGATTTGGCGGGACGGACACGGGTTGGTGTGTACGTGTTGTGATTGTTTCGGATACTGATTCTACAGAAAGCAGGCAAGGCGACGATATACTTTGTAGGAATCCTAGAACTACGGTTGAGAGAAAATACGAGATCAGGATGAGGCTCTTTATCCATCGTAACAGGTGTACAGGACCCAGCAGCATTCGACGCGATGTTTTCAGCTCACACTCGACGGGGCTCTCGCTTGATCTGCTCTTGAAACTGACGGCGTTTCTCTTCCCGTTGCTGACGGGTCCAGATGGGTTGCGATCGAGCTTCTCGAGGTCATCAGTGTCACTGCCACTTGCTGCAGCATAGTCTTTTTGTTCAAGATTCCTTGCGTACTCACAACAGGCCTCTCATGGGTGCGGAGGACGAGCATGGATCTGCAAAGCGTCTCGCGGACGGGTCTTCGTCGAGGGAAACGACGGGGCCAAGTATGTATACGCCATCTCGATCGATGGATTCTGAGCTGCGTTTCTCTCTTGAGCCCCAGCGGGATTCGTTGAGGAAGGCACGCTGCGCTGGCTTTTGGAAATCGACGCTCCGCGTCTCATTTCCCGCAAGGGAGCTGCTGCTCTGATCTGGTGAGCTACTACTTGATCGCTCGCTGACGGCGAGAGGTTCGTGTTCAGCATATGATACAATAACACAGCATAGACCTCACCCGACGCGACGACGATTTATTTCAGCGTGTGCTCGTAGGTTTCCTGCGGCTTACCCACGGGGACCACGACGCATCTATTCTGGTTTTCGTTTTCGCGTTGAGAACTTCGAGACTCTCGGGTGGGGAGCACGCCGGGAGAACGTGCGGGGGCGACCGGTTGGTGGGACTGACTCCACATATCCTGGCGTGTAGGCTCTTCCTGCCAAAGAGGCGAAGACGAGCGTCTAAGCGTCATGCACCACGGTGACGCTCGAGCTTCACGCGATGCTGGTCGCGTGAAGCTCCTCCTCCTAGAGGTTTTGGGGCAACCTTTAGAGAGTCAGATGCACCGCAGATCCTATCGGAAGGATGGCAGATGTGTTTACCTTCGGGATAGATAGGCACCTCTGGGACGACTCGAGCCCAGATTGGGAGAGGAGATCCGCATGCGGTGTGTATTCGGTGTCAGAACTCGGTGCTACGCAAAGGTGATCAGTAGCTGTGCCCTTTCTC
Organism: Heterobasidion irregulare TC 32-1; assembly: GCF_000320585.1. NCBI lineage: Eukaryota > Fungi > Basidiomycota > Agaricomycetes > Russulales > Bondarzewiaceae > Heterobasidion > Heterobasidion irregulare. The sequence goes on along the minus strand of NW_009258197.1, from coordinate 2,149,475 downwards.
GTATACCACGACGCGCGTCGCGCATACGGAAGCTCCTGGAGGGGATTGAGATGTCTCTTGCATCTGCGAAAATATTTATGCTTCCATTGAGATAGGTAGTCGATACCAGACCGTCCCAAAGTCCAGAATTCGAGTAAAAACCCTCACATGAGACAGCAAAGGATCCATGAGGATAAAAATATGGCCAGTATCGTCCCGACGGGTGAAGAACAAGATGTGGGTCCTGGGAACACAGCGAGTCGGTGTGGGGAACGCCACGTGCGAAGATCATTTGCTTATCAGATAAGGAGCGGCGATCTGTTTCGGCAGTGGCGGCCGTCTTACTCTTCCGCGTTTTCCCAATCCAATCCAACACCCCTCTCCTTTTCCCTCCCGCGCGACCCCCTCCGTCGGCTGCACCATGGACCCTTTGAATGCAAAGCTGGTCGCTGCAGCGACTGGCTCTACCATGACCGCGTTGACCAGTATGCTTTTCCTCGCATCTCGACGCTTTCTCATCCTGAAGTGACTCCGCAGTGACCCCCTTTGACGTCGTCAAAACACGCCTGCAGACGCAACCGCCGAGCACGCCGGTTCCTCCTTTCTCAAGAGCCTCGCCAACAGTATGTTGCCAGCCGGCCAACGTCCCATGTGTTCGAGGTGTCAGCACGCGGAGCATGTCGTCGCTCGCACGCTCAATACCACAAGAAATCGTGTGCGTGTGGGACCACGGCGTCCTGCGCGCGGAGAGGGTGAACGGGTTCTACGATGCCGTTCGGCATGTTTGGAGGGTGGAGGGTCTCAAGGGGCTGTGGAAAGGAGCCGGGACGACGCTGTGAGCAGTTCCCGCGCACCCCGCCAGCTCCCGGAGGCTGACGCTCGTTTCTCGCCCAGCGTCATCGGCGTCCCGTCATCTACATGTTATATGCTAACTTATGATTACCTTCTCCGCGAGGCGCTCCCCCCGCTCTTCTCGAATCCCACATTCGTCCCCCTCACAGCCGGCATCCTCTCGCGGACGATCATAACCTCCATCGCGTCCCCGCTAGAGCTCATCCGCACAAACCTGCAGTCGACGCCCCTCTCGTCCGACAACCCCCACACCCTCCGCTCCGTGCTGACCTCCGTGCGCGCGCTCGCGCGGCGCCACGGCATCCGGCATCTCTGGCGCGGGCTCGGACCGACCCTGTGGCGCGACGTGCCGTTCAGCGGGATGTACTGGGCGACGTACGAGGGCCTGAAGCGCAGGTTCGAGCGCAGCGGGCGGACGGGGGCGTCGGTTGCGTTCGTGTGCGGCGCGACGAGCGGGACGACGGCGGCGCTGCTCACGTCGCCGTTTGACGTGCTCAAGACGCGGCGGCAGGCGCTCGTCATGTCGGCGACTGCGGGGGAGGCGACGGGGACGCTGCCTCTGCTGACGCAGATCCTGCGGACGGAGGGCATGTCTGCGCTGTTCGCTGGCTTAGGCCCGCGCGTGGCCAAAATTGCACCCGCATGTGGGATCATGATTTCATGTTTCGAGGTACGTGCCGTGCCGGTGTTTATTCCTCTCCTGCTGACTGCTCTATCTGTTACAGGGAGTAGGACGGGTTTTGGCGAAGCAGGATCCTCGCATAACATAGACACTTACTGCACACTCCATGTATGGGACTATATAGTATTCACACATTATAATATAGACCATCACTGCTCTGCGCCGTGCACCAAAGTAGAGAAAAAAAAACCGAAGATCACATAAAATACACATCACCGAGAAATCGTCACGTTCGTCTAAATGCAGCCTACAGTCTACCCCAGCCGATTCATCTGCCTCTTCGCCGACGCCAGCTTCCCGCCGACCCGATCGACGCCGACCGCGAGATCATCGAGCATCTCGTTCTGCTGCGCGATCTCGCTCCCGATCGCGATGCCCAGCTGCTTCTGGCGCTGGAGGATGGTCGCGAGCTGGGCGAGCTGCGTGTCCTGCTGGGTCATCTGCGTCTGCTGCAGCTGCAACAGCCCGTGGTCGTCCAGCGGGCGCGTCTGCCCCGTCTCCTGGGGCTTCGCCGCAGCGGGACCACCCCCGAACACGCGCGTGACGGGCTTGCCAAACGCGGAGGGCGCGCTCTCCAGTAAGGCCGCGCGGTCGGACGACGACGCGGGGTTGCGCTCCGCCGCTGCACCGAGGCCGGGGCCGCGCGCGGTGTGCCGCGAGACGGAGACCATCTTTCCGAGCTTCTCGCAGTCGTCCTGGAGGCGCGCGACCATGTCCGTGCGGCGCTGCAGCTCGCCCGCGCTCATGCCCGCGCGCGCGAGCCCGTCGAGCCCCTGCGCGAGCGCGCCCGCGCGCGCGAGGACGGCGGCGAGCTTCTTCTTCGCGTGGACGTTCGCGGCGTGCGAGCCGCCGACGTCGCCGCGGTCGCCGAGCGCGTCGCGCCGGTTGATGTCGGCGCGGACGTCGCGCACGCGCGCTTGGAGGTCGATGTGCTCGTCGAGCCACGACGAGGACGTGAACTGCGACATGTCGTCGTTGTCACCGCCGCCGCCGCCGCCACCACCACCACTGCTACCCCCTGCGACGGGCTGCTTCCCCACGGGGACGCCGAGAAAGTCGCGCAGGGCGAAGGACTCGCGCCACCGGTCGTCTTTCGCGCTGACGATGGCGCGCAGGTAGGCCTCGAGGCCGAGGCGGCGCTCCTCGAGGCGGGCCTCGTCTGTGCGGGAGCGGAGCATGGCGAGTGCGTGTTTGGGCGGGAGGGGCGCGGGCGGGGGTGCGCCGGTGGACTTTGCGAGCTCTGTGTGGAGGTCGAGGAAGTCGGAGTAGCGGCGCCACATGGTCCATGAGCGGACGTGGGCCTGGATCTCGATGCGGAAGACGACGTGGGGTTTGGGCGAGGGGCGCTCTTCGTGTCCGCGCACGTACACCGCCTGGATCGCTGTCATCGTCGTCCTGCCGTCAGCCACTCTCTCTCTCCCAGCTGCCGCTGCACTCCCGGCCGCTGCCGGCCGTCCCTCGCGATTCATCCAACATAATACATAGTGCAGACAGGTACAGACAGCTAAATTACACCCTGCGTTCTCCTCTGCTCAGCTCGACGCCGCCGCCGCCGCCGCCGCCGGGGGCTCTTCTGCTGGTTCGGTCGACTCCTTGATCCCCACGTCGCCGATGACATATCGCAGGACGTCCGAGAGCGTCAGGACGCCCAGCAGCCGCCCCTTCTTCCCCCCTTTCCGCTCTTCCTCCTGAAACAGCGCGGGTCAGCACGAGAGGCCTCGAAAGTGAAACTTGACGCACATCGCCCTCGACAACGACAAGCCGGTGCACGCGCCGCTTCTTGATCAGCTGCAGCAGGGTGCCCAGCGAGTCGGCTCCCGTGCAGATCACGACGCCCGGAAAGTCTGGCGATCGCTGGTTGAGGGCCTCTGATATCGTCAGGTCGAGGGACTGATAAGCCCCGAGTTTCACGAGGGTCTGTTCGGGACGTTCATCTGCAGGATCTGTGAACGGCAAAAGAAAGCACTGACGATCACGTCCACGGTCTCGTAGAGGTTGACGACCACGCCGTTCTCGTCGACGATGGGCACGGCCGAGATGCCGCGCTCAGAGAACATGTGCACGACGTCGAAGACGGTGGTGGACAGGGTGGCGGTGGCGATGGGATGATATCGATTGTGGCCGGGGGGCATCTCGCCGTCGTCCGTGGAGAACAGCGGCTTTGAGATGTATGTGCCGATGCCGAGTTTGCGGAGGGGCAGATGGAGGGACTGCATCTCCTTTGTGCACTTTGCGCACTCGCGTGAGGACGGGGGGGCGGTGGAGCGGGGCGGGGAGAGCTTACGTTGATGGAGATGAATTTGAGCAGACGGTACTGGGTGAGGACGGAGACGATGACTTCGTGACCTGTTTCAGAGTCGTAGTCAAGCAGGGGGAGGCGGCGGGCATGGGAGTGTATGAGGACTCGGGCCGCGTCGTATAGAGAGCTGTTCGGGTGCTCGTACAGCAGGGGAGGGGTGGCGACGCCCAGTTCCTTTTCTATGTCTTTTACGGGAGATGAAGACGGGGGAGTGAAAGGAGGGAGAGGATCGCGAAGGCGCACCTCGGAGGGATTCGAGCCTGAAGGTTTCCACGTCTGCGGCGGCGTTGTCGTAGGAGGAGGTGTGGTAATAATACTGGATGAGGTGGATGATGTCGGATACCGTGAACATTCCGGCAAACTGAGATCTCTCGCTGTTCCATAGCGGAGCGGAGACGACGCCTGGGGAGAGAGGGTGCTCGAGTGAGAAGGGGGGCCAGATGTGGAGAGAGAGAGGGAGAGGGAGAGTCGAGGGCGCACCGTTTGTCAAGAGGCACTGGAGGGCCTTCTTTACCTCTAGTTCCGAATCGAGGACGATGAGCCTGAAGCTGACGGGGAAGGCATCGTAGGAGGCGCGGCCCTTGAGGAAGGCGCGGATGGACTGGAGGGCGAGGTCGTGAGTTTCCTGGGTCTGGACGGGGGGGAGATGGGAAGCTGCGCGGGGTCTGCGGACGGAGCCCTTGCGTTTTGGGCGCGGAGAGGCGGCGGCGGCGAGGGTGGCGTTCATGGGGCTGACTCGGGGGAGGGCCGCGACGACGCGGGCGGGGTGCGGGGTAGGCGTGTGTGGCGGCGCTGGCCGGCCGGTCGACGGAGAACCGGGCGGCGTCCGGCATGGCCAGGCACCGCGACGGGAGACGGCGGCAGTGCCCGCCTGTGCCCGCCGCGTTGGAGACCTGTCCACTCCCTTCCCGTCGACCTCCCGCCCTGCACACTCCGCCGACGTCCCCTCTCCCCCATCCGTCGCTATGCCTGGGTCGGCTGCCCTCATGGCCTCCACCCCTCCCGCCGCTCTCCGCGACGTCCTCGTTCGCACCGTGAGATACGTCGACCCCGTCGTCGTAGACGACCCTCGCAGACGCGAGCCCTCCAACGACGCCCTCCTCGTCCTCCTCCCCCTCCTCATCGTCCTCTCCACCTTCCTCTTCCTCCTCCTGCTCTTCCTTCTGTGTGTCATCCTCCTTCGCAGACGACGCGGCATAGCCCTCCGCGATACAGATGGCCCCGTCGATATGAGCCGCGAGGACTCGATCGAGGGCGAGGGCGGCTTTGACGGCGTCGAATCTCGCTGGCTCGAGAGCGTATCCGACGTCACTCGTCGGTCCTATCTTCGTGCCAAGGGTACATACCCTCCTTCTCCTTCTCTCTCCCTACCGCCCCCCTCACTCACTCCTCGTCCTCCCCAGAGTACCAGCTTCAATATCAGCCAAACTCCCTCCCCACAGACATCACCCTCTCTCAGTTCCTCTCCATCCAGGAAAAGGGCGTCTCCGCCTGGTCCTTCGATCCCGACTACGAAATGATGGCCTCTTTGCTCGTCCACGCACGCACAGAGCTCACTTTCCTCCCCGACCCTTCCTCCGCTACCTCCGTCCAGTCAAATCTCCCCTTGCCCAAACTCAACGAGGTATACTACTGGGAGGTCAAGATGTTTGATCTCCCAGAGACAACCAACGTCGCTGTCGGGCTCGCAACAAAGCCCTATCCTTCGTTCCGCCTCCCCGGCCACAACAGGTACTCTGTCGCCTATCACTCCAACGGCGACAAGTCCCACAACTACCCTTTCACCGCCGCCACCTTCGGCCCCGCCCTCAAGGAAGGGGACGTCCTCGGAGTCGGCTATCGCCCAAGAAGCGGCACCGTCTTCTACACCCGAAATGGCCGCAAAATGGAGGACGCCTTTGTCGGTTTGAACAACTGGAACCTCTTCCCCACCATCGGCGCCGACGGCCCTTGCAGCCTTCACGTCAATCTCGGACAAGCTGGCTTTGTCTTCATCGAGGCCAACGTCAAGAAGTGGGGCTTGGCCCCCAGCGTAGGCACCCTCGCCCCTCCCCCGGCGTATGGCAGCGAGCGTGGAAGCATCCTGCTCGAGGCCGGCGGCGGCGGCGGCGGCGTCGTAGGCAGCATCGATTCCTCACACGGCCACAGCGCGAGGCGCCTGCACCGCAATCGACGTCCCAGACCTCTCCCTCCGTCGAACGTTCCCGTCGCCTCGTCGCCTCTGCGAGGAGGGCACATGGCCTCGCCACCCCCACCCCTCACCCCTCCGCCACCCATCACACCCATCGACGAAGAACCCGAAGGCGGCAGCGCCGGGCCCTCATCTTCACACGGCTACCTCTCTCCCACAGACGCTCCCTTCCACGCGCCACCCAACATGCACATCCCCGCATCGCCACCGGGCGAGGGCGAGGCGTCTGCCTCCGCCTCCCGCTCGCCCACACGCTCGCTCTCACCCAGCCGACGCTCAGGTGCGAACCCGTTCATTCCCGAGCCCAGGCGTCAGAGCTCCTCTACTCACGATGGCCGGCCAGATTCAGAATTGGGCCCCGTGCAGGTGCAGCACCTTCCTCTGCCTGACTCTCCCAGCACGCCGGGGAACCCGCCGACGCCTAATCTCCGCGATATTCATTTGCAGTCGCTGCCCCCCTTCTCTTCCTCCTCCGGCTCCGCGTCCACCTCGGCCTCCGCGCGCGAGGGCGACGAGGACGCGGAGCTGCTCGGGCACGATGAGGCAGCGGCGGCGGCGGGGCTGAGCAGGAGAGAGCCGCCGGCGTACTCCCCGCTCGACGCGTACACCTACTCGGAAGGCGTGCACATCGACCTGCCCGCCGAGCTCATCTCCGCCGCGCTGGAGCGGGGCACGATTCCGTCCGGCGCCCTGAACCCCTTGCACGGCCGCTCGCGCTCTGAGCGACGACGGAGTCGGCGACGCGGGAACCCGTCATCGTGATGGACGCTGGGAGGTTCCGGCGCTTGCTTGTTTACAAATTTATGTACGGTGCGATCGCGTTGGGTCCTCGCCCGCCGTGGCTGACGCGCCGTTGTTGTTGTCGCTGTTGTAGTGTGTCCGAGCCGCTGCCTGCTCCGTGTAGTTTTTTTTTTTACACCCCTCGCTGTCTACAGTTCATTTATATTTGTTTTTGGAGGCTACTCACTTGGCGTCGAGCGGCATCATGTATTAAGGATCCCCGGTCAATCCAGTCTGTCACGGCACCGCTTAGTATATATAGAACACGCTAAAGCGAACACTCGCCTTTGGCCGTGGTCGTCCGGGCGAGTCTCGTACTAGATGACTTGGCTTTTGGATACATCGTACATCCTAAGTATATTTCAATCCGCATCGGCAGCGTCCGAATTTTACACCCACTAAGTTATATGAAACACTGCTCGCGTCTATCAACAACAGTGAGCGACGTCGTCTCTCTTCTTCCGCCTAGACAAATCGTCAGTGCATGGAACATATAGCATAATAGATCGCAGCACCACACGTCGAGCGCAGTATATCGTACAATACAGTAGACAAGCATCACACCCCCTCCATAAATAATATAAGCTCAAGGTTGTCGACTCCGTGTTTCTGTTACGCCGGGTCCTGTGGGTCGACGCGATGAGCACGCAGTGGGATGATCCCGGCAGCCAGCTCTGCTCACCGTACAGTCTTTCTCCTTCGATTTCCACGCGGGAGAGTCGTCGCACGCGGACGGGATCTCCTCGGACTTTTCTTCCTCTTCGAGAGGGCTCCCGGGATGGGGAAAAGAGACCGCGACCTCCGTAGAAGCCGTCTGTGAAACGGCGGGGTGAGCGTCCCGCAGCGGGCGCGTAGCAGGAACGGGAACGGGAAAGGGAACGGGAACGGGAACGAGGCACGCACGCGCACCTGGCGGACTTGGGGCCCCTTGGTATCCGCGCGGCCCGCACCTGGCGAAGCGGTCGCCACCAAGTCCGCGGTGCGCGAGCGCGACCTCCTGCGCGTGCAGCGCGCGGGACCCTCCGCCGTCTGGGCCGCGCGCGCGCGCCGGCAGCCGCAGCACGTCGCGCGCGACCTGCGCACGGCGAGGACGATGGCGACGGCGATGACCACGAGGGCGAGGCCAGAGCCGATTACGACGAGGAGCGCGGGGCCCTGGGGGGCGAACTGGCGGCGGACGAGGGTCCGCGAGTAGTCGAGGCCTCTGCGCGCCCAGCCGATCGTCGACGGCTGCGCTGGGGCGCTGTCGGTTGAGCGGGTATTGTGGGTAATGTACATCGTGAACGATGGTGTGGAGGGGTGTTGGGGGGTAGCGAGGGGTGGGCGGCGGGGCTACTGGGCGAAGCGAGAGCCTATATAGATAGAGGCAGCGGCGGAGAGGGAAGTGTATTGTATCCATGGTTCGATGAGTGGCGTCGCGTCTGCGAAACGGGTGACCTTATTTCCACTCGCTGAAGCGACGCCAGCCGCCAGAAGAGTCTTCCCCGCATGATTTGCACGATCACCGAGATGTGTCCAGCTGTCTTCTGGCGCTTGCACAAACCACTTCTGAGGCACCCTGGAATCGCTGCCCCTCCCCCCCCCCCTGGAATCACGCACCGTTTCAGCATAGTGCCCGTATGGCGTTCTATCAGACGGTGGCCACGGGCCCACTTGGACGAGACACAGCTGCAGAGCGCGTCGATACGTCGAGAATTCCCACGAGGTACGCGCAGCGGGACTCATGCATTAGAAGGCAACGTCTCTTTGATGCAGGGTGTCTATCGCGGTGGAGACAAGGAGGTCGTATGTACGGATCCGCACAGGGCGAAGAACGGTAAACTGTTCGTGGCAGCATCGTAGCAGCGTGGCAAAGTGATGGTAAAGGAAATGGCGAATTTGAAAATCGAACAACGTTACAATCCCAAAACGGGCGTTCGCGACCCGTTCTCTAAGCACCAGCACGTTGGATGAGGATGGCATTATCGTTTCGTACACGCGGATTAATTAGGTTCTCTAAGGTATCGCGAATGGGTGTGTCGTCGGGCTCGGAGCAATCGCATCGCTGCGTTGGTCTCCCTGGCTGCAGACAGGCAATCTAGCCTCAACCAACGTCAACGACTGAACTAGCTTAGACCAGCACTCACCGGTACACGAATGACGTCGCTACGGGCTCACTGCCTGGACCGTTTGCTCTCCCACATCTTCGACTTGGGTTCGGAGCTGTCGCTAACGTCCTGCACACCAGGCTCAGCCGCATGCCTCTCAGGCAGGAGCGAGGACAGACGAACCTTCGGCGCCCTAGACTTCCTCTTGTCGGAAGTGGACTTGGCGGCCTCCTTCGTCTCGGACAGCTGGTCGTCGCTCTCGACGCTCCGCACCACCTGTACGACCGTCCGGGCTGGAAGCGCGGACTCCTTCCTGCGGCAGAGCCTTCGCACCCGCTTCGCTGCCGCTCCTCTGCTGAACATGATCCAGAGGAGGATCCCGACGAAGACGATCACGATGATGATGATCACGCCGGTGAAGTTCCGCTGACCTATCTTCTGCTCGACGGGTATCGCTGAGGGCGTAGCTGCCGAGGTGGCCGCCTCTGAGGGTGCAGCTGAGGTGGGAGTCGCGGTGCAGGCCGCGTCCGTGGAAGAGCACATGTCGTCGTCAGGGTATCGCGCGCGCAAAGGAACGAACATGGTCGGAATGAAAGTGAGAGAGTGAGAAAGGGTAACACGGGCGCAAGAATAAAAAAAGTGAACGTCAAGCGTTGGGTATCTGGGTACAAGCAACAGCGATGATTTGTATTCGACTCGTACGATGCTTTGGACACCTGGAAACGCCGTAAATGGACGAAGGAAGTTCATCTGCTCGGTCGATCGCGTTAATTTCCTAAACCATCATGCTCTCGTCCTATTATAAAGCGGCCTCAGCATCAGTTACAGTAGCCCATTTACAGCATGCATGGAGTGTACACAACGACGATTGATTCTTCTCTCGGTTCCATTCTCATCATTACAACTCTACGTCACGGCTCCAACCGCTTGGGATCCCTCGGGAATAGCGAGGCACGGCGGATGTTGTTCAACTTCAAGAACAACATCAGCACCCGCTCAAGACCGATGCCTCCTCCGCCATGTGGCGCGCAGCCCATCCTAAAGGCGTCGAGGTACCCCTTCATACTCTCGGGATCGACGCCCTTGCTTCGCATCTTCTCTGCAAGCAGGACGGGGTCGTGAATCCGCTGTGCTCCCGATAAAATTTCCTCACCGCGCATGAAGAAGTCGTAGGAGTTCGAAAGCGCCTGAGATCGAGAATCATGAGCCAACTGTTATGAGGTAAAGAGACGAACATCGTTGACGTACAGGATTTTCCGGGTCGGGCATCGTGTAGAATGGACGAAGTTCCATGGGGAATTTGTCGATGATAAAGTAGTCGGTATCGTATTTGGCCTTCACCAGCCTTCCCAACCTCTTTTCGTTTTCAGTGCTTGAGAGCGGGAGCCGTCAGAGGGACAGCACGATTGATGCTGTCAAGAGACTCACTTGATATCGTCGAGAATGGCCCGGTCAACCCCATCTTCGACCAACAAGTCGACCGCCTGTGCGAATGTGAGCTTCAACGTCTCCTCCTTCCACTTGAACTCTTCTGCAGGGAACTGCCTGCCAACCGCCTCGATCTCTTTCTTGTACGTTTCTGTCAAGCCCTTGAACATGGATTTGAACAGGCCATCGAGCAGCTCCATGACCTCGTGATAGTGCTCTTCGATGGTCATCTCGAGATCGAGTCCCATGAACTCAGTCAAGTGACGGTGAGTGTTAGAGTCTTCCGCGCGAAAGACGGGTCCGATCTCGTACACGCGCTCAAAGTCGGCGGCGATGGCCATCTGTTTCGCAAGCTGGGGAGACTGCGCCAAGAAGGCGCTCCCTGGATGTATCAAGTCTGGTGAGCGAAACAGAGGAAACTACGATGAGAGACGACATACCTTTGAAGTAGCTGACCTTGAAAACAGAGGCACCTGATTCCGTCGCTGCGCCCTGCAGCTTGGGACTATGGATCTCGGTGAAACCGCGCTCGTCCAGATACTCTCGGAAGAGGCTGCCAATAGATGACTGGAGTTTGAAGATGGCTTGATTGGTTTGTGTCTGAATGAAGGTGCCGGCGATGAGCAAACAAGTGGAATATCAAATGCCTTGAGGTGTCGTCTTACTCGCAGGTCAACAACGCGATTATTGAGTCGAGTGTCGAGAAGCACACGGTTGAACTGTGCCTCTGCGTCATCGGTGTCCGGACGTGAGGCATCATCAATGGAAAAGGGCAAGCGTCCCTCTACGCTCGCGATCAGATAGATCTGAGGTCAAAGAGGTCGGTAATCGCTCCCATGGTTAAGGACGCGAAGCTGCGCTCACTTTGTTGATGTGGACTTCGATATCCCCCACTGTCGCACTCTTGATTTCTTCCGGTGCGGTTTTAACGACGCCTTCGACGAGCACGATGCTCTCACTTCCAAGGCTGGCCACCCACTTGACCATTTGTTTAGATACCTTTTCCGGAGTGACAGTCACCAGAGCCTGCACAGAATCAATGCGCTGACGCAGGTTCAAGAAAACCATCTTATTTCCTTGAGCGCGAAGTGTGTGCACGCGTGCACGGATGAGGACGGATTGGCCATCAAGCGCGGCAGAGAGGGAAGAGATTTGGGTGCGGGGGATCCGCGGACGTGATTGAGACTGGTTGAGAGGCAATTTACCATAGAGCTCGGATGCGAAATCCTGTCGGTGTACGCGATGAGAACCGGGGGGCGCAGTCTCTTCACGATCGCGAGGCGTACCTCGTCAGCTGCAGATTTCTGTTGGGCAAGCTCCGCCTGGCGCGCGGCCTTCTCAGCGGCCTTTTTCTCTTTCTCAGCCTGCTTTGCTCGTTTCTTGAGTTCGTTCTTGGATGGCTCCTTCGCCACACCTTCCTCGGTCCTGATCGACGGACGGGTAAGTTTGACGGCTGTTTCATGATGAAATCTTGTACGTACAATGCAGAGGCCTCTTCAGCAGGGGGCTGTTTCGGGGGTTCGGTATCGGCCATGGTTGTGAAGCTCAGAGCTGGGTTTTCTATGCAGGGTTATGACCTTGGGAACCTGGGCGAGGACAGTGATCCACAACGAGTCAGCTCAAGGTTGATCTTATCGTCAAAACTTTCGGTGTGACTCCAGGATCTGGACTCTGACTAGATCGGGGAAGTGCATTAATCTAATCGGATTGAAATCCCCTTCAACTCTTCACTAGCTTCACTATTATAGCGCCTTGCAGCGCATTGCACGAGCTGCTACAAACACTTTGTGAGAAGTCAACGAAACGGCGTTAGAACGGGGAGCCTTTCAGACGGGTGCCCGGTCCGAGTCGATTCCGTTACAACCCGAGTCACAGGTCGAGACTCTGGAGGCTGGGCACGCAACTTGTCTTTAAATTCGCGCCTGTGAAACATCATTGGGGCCCCGCACCCACATTCTGTCCTTTTACCGCGCCCTCATACTCAGAAAATCATTGAGGATGCTGGCCATTGCTCGCTCTCAGGCTGCTCGCGGAAGCTTCGCCCTCCGTGCTGCTAGCGTGTCCACCTGGTCCCATGTGCCCGCGGGTCCCCCCGATCCTATTCTTGGTGAGAATTCTCCTTCAGTCTCTATTCAATTCGCCGTGCCCATATACACGGACACGCTTGTCTGCCCTGTTCGATGCTTCTTCGCTCGCTTTCACCCGCCGGTGACATATCACACTAAGAGGATACTGATGCAGAATTCTAGGTGTCTCTGAGGCTTTCAAGGCCGACAAGGACGCTAGAAAAATCAACCTTGGCGTGGGCGCGTACAGGGATGGCAATGGCAAGCCCTACGTCCTCAGTGCTGTCAAGAAGGTGCGCTATTTATCCCGAGCGGCAAGCATTCATATCTTGACTGAGTTATGGTTACCATCCTATGTGCTGGCATCATTCGCTCGTTAGGCCGAAGAGGCTCTTCGTGCAGCCAATCCTGACAAGGAGTACCTCCCCATTACCGGTCTTGCCGACTTCACCAAGAATGCAGCCAAGCTGGCCTACGGCGATGACAGCGCCCCGCTGAAGGAGAACTCCGTACGTTCATACCAGTATGTCATCGACTCTTCGCGAGCTGAAGGTTCTGTTTTTTCCAGATTGCCATCACTCAGTCCATCTCCGGTACCGGTGCTCTTCGCATTGGCGGTGCCTTCCTTGCGCGCTTCTACCCTCATTCGAAGATCATCTACCTCCCCGTTCCTTCGTGGGGTAATCACACTCCCATCTTCCGTGACTCTGGGCTCGAAGTGCGCGGCTACAGGTACTTTGACAAGTCCACTGTTGGCTTGGACTTTGCAGGTTTGAAGGAGGATTTAAAGGTACACCGTGCATTCAGTTCGGCCGGAACGATGCTAAGGACGTGTTTGATCAGAACGCTCCCGAAAAGTCCATTGTTCTCCTCCATGCTTGCGCGCACAACCCTACAGGTATAGACCCCACCGCCGAACAGTGGGCTGAGATATCGGACATTGTCAAGGAGAAGCAGCTTTTCCCCTTCTTCGACATGGCTTACCAAGGATTCGCGTCTGGCTCTACGACTCGTGATGCCTTTGCCGTGCGTCACTTCGTGTCACAGGGCCACCAGGTCGCGCTGTCGCAGTCGTTCGCGAAGAACATGGGCCTCTACGGCGAGCGCGTCGGCGCGTTCTCTCTGACGACTGCCTCGCCTGAGGAGAAGGCACGCGTCGACAGCCAGCTGAAGATTGTCATCCGTCCCATGTACTCGAACCCCCCGCTTCACGGCGCGCGCATTGCCAACACGATCCTGAGCAAGCCGGAGCTGTATACCGAGTGGGAGTCGGAGGTGAAGGGAATGGCCGACCGCATCATCAGCATGCGTGCGCGCCTGTACGACGCGCTGACCCACACGCACAAGACTCCTGGGGAGTGGGGCCACATCAAGTCGCAGATTGGCATGTTTAGGTGAGCGCGTCGGGCGGTGAGATGCGGTTGAATGGTGTCTGACGGGGTGCTCGGAATCGAACAGCTTCACCGGACTGTCGCCTCCGCAGACGAAGGCATTGGCTGAGAAGGCCCACATCTACATGACCGCGGACGGGCGTATTTCGATGGCGGGACTGAACGCGAACAACATCGACTACTTTGCGGAGAGCGTCGACAAGGCCGTCAAGGGTACACTTTGAGGAAGGCCGATTGTGGTAATAGCGTTGACTATTCGGGACTGTCTGTAGACGACCATATAATTCTATTTTGGACTTGTGTGGCGGATCTCTGAATACGATCTTCGTGCATTCCTTTTCCGTTCTCGGCCATTAAAGCTGCCTTCAACCCGGCCTTCCTCGCCCTCTTCTTCTTGTCCGTCATCCATTCCATGCTCGCCCGTCCTATCCCCAATGTGAGTACAAAACATCCATATATGCGCCTTTTTCTCATGCATCCTCCCCCAGGCCAGCAGCCTCAGCGTCGCGACCACAATGTCCAGGTCGCCCACGCCCAGATTGCCTGGTTCATGGCCTGATCATTCACAGATATCCTTCGCGGATCCAACTACCGTGATGTCTTCGGCTGACATCGCAGAGCTTACCAGCTTCACCGCTGTAACGTACTTGGATAGAGAGGTATCCATATCCAAAAGGTCCTCCAACGAGCACGTCATTAACGGACGTACCGCGACCGAAATATCTCGCATCGGCAACGATCCGACGTCCCCGACCAGCGTTTCTTCTGGCCTGAGCTCGTCTGCAACGAATGTGGTAGGACCAGCCTTTGTACGCCTTTGCGATCGTTCGGTAACAGTGTTGTGCCTCAGATATCCGGGCGAGATGGTTTGAGTCCCATTTCAACATCTTCCGGTTTCGCAGTAGGCTCATATTCTCACACGCTGCTCTGCAAGACTGATCGAATGGGACTCTTAGGATGTTTCTTCAAACGCATCTGGAGATGCGGCATCACCTTTGACTCTCTCGGACGTGGGCGATGCCACATTGCATGAGAGTATGACCACATTTGTGGGACCTTCCGCAGAGAACGTGCATACAGACAACGACAAGAAACACTTCCCTCTCAAAGGAGATTCTCCGCACCGATCTAGTCAACTTAATATCTTGCTGCCTTTTCCTTCATCAACGTCCTCGAGCGCGTCTACCCCATCCCTCGGCTTCCGCTCCCCTAGACCCATCCCGGAGCTTCCGTCGCTCACCAACTCCTTATCTACTGCTGATACCAGCACGGCATACCTCTCTCACGCCGATTCCGCTCTTTTCTCCCCTCTCTCAGCGCCTCTCAGTACAATATTACCTTCTCTGCCATCCGACCTGGACGTAAATGATCCAATTATCCTGCCTGCGTTACCGCCTTCTATGCTTGATCAGACTGAGCGAGTTACTGCTGTCGGCACTTCTGCCACTGGATCACCCGTAATTATTCTCGATTTTGGAGAACCGCACTCGCCGGATTCCGCCCATTTTTCGCCCCCTCGCGACCCCATCTCTTTCGCCTCCCCAAGTCCGTCCGAATTCAATGTCTCGTTGTCACGGAACCATCTCCATCAAGATCACGTAGGCACTACGCCCAGTGTAGATAGTGCGGTGACGTTCTTGCCATTGCCTAGCCACTCTGCATCTCGCGAAACGGGGGTCGGATCCACAACTCTTGATCCAGCGGAGAATTGCCATTCCCGTGCGCCCGGGGCTGGGAGGACTACTTGGGGGAATGACGTCGCATCGAAAGGAGATCCTAAGGCCGCCACGCTCAAGCGTGGGTTGTTGAAGCGAGTGAAGACATTTGGAGGGCGGATCAAAACCTTGTTCAAAAGCGGCAAACCAACCTCACGACATAGAGAAAGCGTCACACCTACGCTCATCAGCCCAAACACTCCCTCTCACCCTGTCAGCGTTGCTCTCCCGTCACTGCTTCCCAGCAGTCCGGGGAGTCAGATCACTCGTACGTCGTTGTCGCACGGTGAGGATGAAGCATTGGAGCCCCCTGCGAACGTACTACCAGACGTGTCGCATAGATCACGTCAAGCAACGCCAACGTTACCTGCTCGGGCCCCTAACATGCGAACGAACCGCCGATTTTCTCTTCCATCTCTTTTTGTCGCCCGGCAATCCGTTGCTGATCCTTCTACGATACCTCCGCTTCCGCCTCTGCCGGTCATCGCTCCTACTCCTGAACGCACGCCTATCGGCTCCCGTCGCGCGTCTTCTCTCGTTCCCCCGTCTACGCCTCTCACGCGTGTCTCATCGGAACCGGGCTCACGCGGGATTCCTGCAATTCAGAATCCTGCAATTCGATCAGAGTCGCAGCGCGCGGTTGACCGTATGATGGTCAATTGGGCGGCGAGCGGGGATAGCGGTAGTAGGGGTGACGCGGAGGAAGAGGTGAGGGGTCTAGGGATTGATCTGGCGATGAGGAGTGCAAGGGCAGTGGGTCGCGATGGTGCAAATACTGTTTAGCAGGTTCATCAAGCATAATCAGGGTTTCTGCATTTTTTTAATATTGGACTGGTTAGTGATTAATCGATCTTGGTCTGTACTGTAGTTCTTTTCTGGTGTCTTTTGTATGAAAGAAGCACTCGTACCTCGAAGGTGTGGCTTCGTCGTCATTTATTTGTCTCTGTACTGCCGTTTGTATTTAACTTGGGTATCACTGTTTTCGATACTCAGATAGAGTTTGCCAGGTTGTCTGCCATTTCTTGGGAGGAATATGTCTGCGTGCCAGGACACAAAGATATTGTAGTGGATACACCCATGGTAAAGCATACTTGATACATCAAGATGAATCTGATAATTCAGATATCCAGGTCTTCGTCGGGATCATCGTCATCTAGGTCATCCGCAGAATCTGGATCATAGAATATAGCACCAGTACTACTTGTCTCTAACACCTCAGATGTCTTGCCTGTGAAACAAAATCGAATTCAGCCGTTTGTACAAAGGTTTGAAAGCTTCAACTCACCGTCGTGAGCATACGGGAGGGGGACACTCGCGCGGGACTGCTGCTGCTCTGTCGTGAGATTGAGGCTGAAGGAGAGATTTTGGGTGGGGTCGCGCTGGGCCTGGAGGCAAACAGAGTACGACAGAGATTATCAGTGGCTATTCCCGAGATACGGAATGCAAGGAGGAAGGTGAGGGGGCGCACCTCGTCGGAGGCTTTTCTCGTCCATATTTTCTTGAGGCTGTCCAGCTGCGCGAGCTCACAGGGGCCCTTGCCACTTACCCAGCCCTCCAGGACGCGCTCGGCACCTCGCCTCTTCCCCTCGCCGACACCGGCTCCGGGACCGCGCAGCAACACCTCCACTACCGTCTCGTTCCACCCAGATCCCGCACCTTCGTCGCCGGCGCCGTAGACGAGGCGCTCGACCTCCCACGTGCGCGCCGCGAGGGGCGCGAAGACGCGCCAGAATGCGGCGGCGGGGGTTGAGGGGGGAGGGGTCATGAATTGCGTGGTGGAGAGGTGTGTGAGCAAGGATGGGGGGTGCGCGGTGAGGTGGGTGAGGGAGGGAGAGACGCGGGGTGGAAGGAGAAGGGGGAGGAGCGGCGTTGGGCTGAGGAGGTGTAGGACAAGGCGCGAGGGCGCTGCGCGGGCGGATGGATGAGCATCGTAGGTGAGTTGGGACATGAAGGGGTAGCCTACTCACATGGGCGTGCGCGGATAAGTTGCAGGAGAGAGATGATCAGCGCATGCGTCTGCGACGGCGAGCCAATGTCATCGCAGAGCAAGTCCGCCGAGTCGATTATGACATTGAGTGGACCTGGAGGGGCTACGGATCGCGGGTGTGATGTTAGGGTGAATGAACGAGCGATTGTAAGTTCGGCCATGGTTTGCTCACCGGCTTTGACGACGTCGAGGATAAAATCTCGTGGATCTACGTAGTCATCATCGTATTCCGGTACACAATGTGTTCTGTCAAAAACTTTGAGATTTTCAGATTGGAGACGCGCAGGGTCGTCTACAAGGGATGAGGGAGGATGCAACAAGCAAAAAAGTAAAGTGTGCCCTTTAGAGCCCTTCTGGGCGACAATCGCGCGTAATATGGGAAGACATGACTGGACGAGGGAGGATTCGAGGATGAGGAAGGGATGGTGTGGTCGGAAAGAGTTGGAAATGATGGACGGAAGGTGAAGCGACATTTTGAGTCCGACGCGTGCAGATTCTGTTCGTCTTATGTCCGCATAGGTCTGCATGTACTGTTGCACTACTGTTGCCGAGAACAGGTTTTCGCACTATTCAATTAGCGGCGAATACGTACAATACGATGTTGACACCTGAAATGAGACGATGTAGAGTACTATGGTGTTTCAGTTGTTGCAATTACCGTCTTGTGTTTTGTATCCTCGACCACTACAGATCTCGCACCCACTTCCTCCTGAGCTTGCCACTGCTTTCTCTCTAGCGTGTACCAATTCGTATCCCACCGTAGAATTCCCGTCGTCCTGACTCGCTCTTTGCGCGTGAACCCGCTAGCACAGAGTGATTTCTCCACGCTCGGTCTCAAGGGCGAACCTAGCGCTCGCACTTCGCTCACTTCCTGCTTTGCCTCGAATGCGGCCCCGACGGCGTAGCGGAGCAGGTCCTCTTCTACATCAGCGGGGCGATAGGCCTCTTCGATGAAGAAATGGCGAATGACTGCCACGGGCGCGGTCCCCTTTCCATGGAGCAGCTTTTTGATCTGTTGTTCGGATACAGGTTGTGCGACGGGTTCATCCAAAGTCGCATCGAGGGACGCGTCAACAGCAATGAGGCCAATGATCCTGTCGCTGTACTCAAGGATCCAGAACCCAGAGGCTGGAGAGCGAGAGTAGTACGCCGAGATGTCGTACAGGTCAGGCCGACGCAGGACCTTCTCAGCCGTTTCTTCTACGTCCGGTCGATTTATCCTGAATGCCCGAGGATCAGCTGATTTAGGAGTAGCGGTAGGGGTTCTGATCTTACGTACCAGTCTATAAAGAACATGATGGGCACCGCTGGTGTGAAGAACGCTGGCAAGACGAAAATGTAGCCCCAGAAGCCGTTGCTTGGATCCGGCCACCATTTCATGAACTGGGCAAATATGGAAGAGACAGCGATCCAGATGGCCAGCGTGACCGGATGGAAATACGCTGCAGGACGATTTTTAGCATCGGTTGGGGCAGCAAACGAGGTTTGTTCGCACTGACCGCGGTTGTTTGCGAAAGCTAGGGGCTCCATCTGTGCTTGCCCGACCATAAAGCGCACCTGCTTCTCATCTCGAGGCTGGTAAGGGCGTATGCGGGCTTGAATTGCCTCTGAATGGTTTGTCGACATGATGAAGGCAGGAGAGGATGAGGTGTATGCTACCAGAGCGTAAGCATTGATTATGTTCTCAAAGGAGGAGACTGGGCCTCGCACGTTTGTTTGTCAGAGTTGAGTTGATCAGATGGAAATCCGGTTTATATAGACGATCGATCGTGGGCCATCGCCTATCCACGAACGCCCATCTGCTGCAGTTGCCCACTGATCCCATCCATCCTTGTCTGTACAGCCGCCATATACAATGCTGATCAACACGACGTACAAAGATGTGCCCACCCAGCTCGATCCAAACGGCAGGCCCATCAGGTTCTTAGTGATCACTCCCAACGTGCCCAACTACCCCAACGCCAAGTTTCCCGGTACGTCGCTCTCCAGCACAATTTCCTTTTTGCGCATTAGCCTGAGGAGATCGACCCAATCGGCGCAGGCGTTGTCGTGTTCAGGTCAGGAACCCTCCCCAATACGGCAGACATTAGACCTCTCTAAATCCCCCATTGCTCCATACTAGCGAAATCTACCAGGTGACTGGACCCGTCGAGCGTTTTGCGGGACAGATCGCCAGCAATGGATATGTCGTAGGTGCGTGCTTTCGCTCAACTTTGTCGCCAATTCTACCATTCTAAGCATGCGTATTTTCTGCAGTTTGCCCTTCCATTTACCATGAGTTCCAAGGCCCCGAGGCGATTCCTTACGATGTCGAAGGTCAGTGTCCTTGCTGAGCGCTGGAGATCGGAAGAGATATCTGACCTGTCATGTCCAGGCACCGATAGAGGCAACAGGTTCAAGGTATAGATTATCTTCGATGATCGCTATCTGATCATCGTCCTGACGGCGATATCCCCCAGATTGAGAAAGAAGTCGCCGCGTATGACGAGGTGCGCATCACCAAAGGCATTGATATCCTTGTCGACCATGCACGAATGTCTCGATGTTTAGGACACAGCGCTCGCCGTCGACCTACTTACTTCGCACCCGAACTGCAATGGCCGCATCGCAGGCAGGCTGACTTTCCTTGACATGGCATATCCCTCTGCGCTAATTGCGCTCATCTGATCACCAGCCACGGGAATGTGTCTCGGCGGGCATCTGGTCAGTCACCACTCTATCCCCGCAAACAATAGCTTTACTCACCGAGCTCTCGTCCACCACCAGGCCTTCCGCGTACGCACCTGACGACCCTTCTGACACACACATTCTCCTCTGATTTCAAGCGACGATCAAGGCTTCGTTCCACCCCCGCGTTTTAGCCTCGTTCTGTTTCTTCGCGACAGATATCCACAGTGCGACTCTTGGTAAAGGCAAGAGCGACGACTCGCTCGCGAAAGTCCGTGCAGGTGGCCTGAACGGAGACAAGGAGCTTGTCGTATGTCTCCCTCACTCGTCTTCTCCTGCCCACCCACTCATGGGATGTTCGCCCCTTTTGCAGATGGTTTTCGGGAAACAGGTCCGTCCACCACGCAGATATACCCTGCGTCTTGTATGAACGCCTGGTTATGCATAGGATACCCATGTCCCCCGTGCGGGGCGCGATCTTATCCGTCAGACCCTCGAAGACGCCAACGTTACTGTCACGGTACGTTCCACGGGACTTGTGTTTTCAGGTGCTCAGGTTGCATAACGCATGTAATTTGTTCAGTTCCTGGAAGTGCAAGCCCAGCACGCATTCATACGCGACGAAAGCTCCAAGGGACGCTGGGATGCGGCCCTGACCCGCTCTATGTTCACATCACTGATGGAACTATTCGAGAGGAGGGTGGGTAGGGATCTTGGCGAACGCGTGGAGGACAACAGGGAGATTGAGCACGTTTGTTAAAATGTAGAAGTACTGGAATGTTGACAACTTCTGGCGGTGAAAAATGAAATGTAGACATTATGTAGGCATCAATATGCCGGGTTTATTCATGAATTGGGGGAGCTATTCCACGGTCCATCGGAGGGCGAGCATCGAAACAAAGCACGAGCACGACGAATATCACGCTACATCATTCCTCATTGGTGAATCGTAAGGCAACAACATTGTAACAAATACACGACCTCTGCCAGCCGATATGACCCGGTGTCGTAAATCTTCTGCGTCGTGCTACAAGATTGAGATAAGGAAACAGAAGGGGTGGAATAGAGAAAGAAGAAAGGAACGGGCGTTCTACTTCTAAATTTATTTCTTCTTGGTGGCCTTCTCGGCGGACTTGGTAACTGAAGATGAAAGAGTGTCAGAAGTCGTCAAACATGTGCGTATGAAGTTCAGTGTGCTCACCCTTGCCACCAGCCTTCTCGGTCTTGTCGACGGACTTGATGACACCGACAGCGACGGTCTGACGCATATCACGGACGGCGAAGCGGCCCAGAGGTGGGTACTCGTTGTAGGACTCAACGCACATTGGCTTGCTCGGGATGAGCTTGACAATGCATGCGTCGCCAGACTTGACAAACTTGGGCGACGCCTCCATGACCTTGCCGGAACGACGATCGATTTTCTCGATAAGCTCGGCGAACTTGCAGGCGATGTGGGCAGTGTGGCAATCGAGCACTGGTGCATAGCCAGCACCAATCTGACCAGGGTGGTTCAGAACGATGACCTGAGCGTTGAAGGACGCAGCCTCCTTGGCGGGGTCGTTCTTGGAGTCGGAGGCGACGTTGCCACGACGAATGTCCTTGACCGATACGTTCCTGAACGAAGATAAGCTCTTGGACGAGAAGATATTAGGATAAAAACATACTTGACGTTGAAGCCAACGTTGTCACCAGGGCCACCCTGCTCGAGCTGCTCGTGATGCATCTCGACAGACTTGACTTCAGTGGTGACGTTGCTGGGAGCAAAGTTGACGATCATTCCAGCCTTGATGATACCAGTCTCGACACGACCGACGGGCACCGTGCCAATACCACCGATCTTGTAGACGTCCTGGAGAGGGAGACGGAGGGGCTTGTCAGATGGGCGAGAGGGGGGGTCGATGGCGTCGATGGCATCAAGGAGGGTCTTGCCCTTGACAACACCAGCCTTGTTCTCCTTGGTCCAGCCCTTGTACCAAGGCATGCTGCGAAGAGAGATTGTTAGCCTCGTGCTGGGAAAGAAACACATCCAACAACTTACTTGGGGGATTCCTCCAACATGTTGTCACCGTGCCAGCCAGAGATGGGGACGAACGCAACAGTCTTGGGGTTGTAGCCAACCTTCTTGATGAAGGTGGACGTCTCCTTGACGATCTCATTGAAACGATCCTCGCTCCACTAGGCAATTACGATGGCAGAATGAGCGCTGATCAGGTTTGGAAAGGGAGAGCAGGTATACCTTGGTGGTGTCCATTTTATTGACGGCAACGATGAGCTGACGCACACCGAGCGTGAAAGCAAGCAGCGCATGCTCGCGGGTCTGGCCGTCCTTGGAGATACCAGCCTCAAACTCACCAGTACCACCGGCGATAATGAGAATGGCACAGTCAGCCTGAGAGGTACCCGTGATCATGTTTTTGATGAAATCACGATGTCCAGGAGCATCGATGACCTACGAGGACAAGAAGTAATCAGCATATGATCAGCAAAAAAACTATAAGCATCTACGTACAGTGACCATGTACTTAGGGGTCTCGAATTTCCAGAGAGCGATATCAATCGTGATACCACGCTCACGCTCAGCCTTCAGCTTGTCGAGCACCCAAGCTGTACCGCGACATAGATCAGAAAATTTTACGCCACTAGAGATCGACAAAATCCATCCACATACCATACTTGAAGGAGCCTTTGCCGAGCTCAGCGGCCTCCTTCTCGAACTTCTCGATGGTACGCTTGTCGATACCACCGCACTTGTAGATCAAGTGCCCAGTGGTGGTGGACTTGCCGGAATCGACGTGCCCGATGACTATAAACTTGTTAATCAGGCTGATCAAAGGTTCTCTCGAGATACCTGCTCACCGACAACGTTAACGTGAGTCTTATCCTTGCCCATTTTTGTTTGCTATCGGAGATGAGACGCATCAGTTTTCATCATCGAGTCAAGTTCGACACAGAAAAACAATCCCAGAAGATCAAGGACGGCGAAGAAAGGGGAAATTCGAAAAATTCGAAAATCGTGGACGGCGCATAGGGCACGATTACGATCTGGAAGAGGGGAAGGGAGGGCGTACTCACCGGATATCAGTACAGGTAGAGGAGGTGGTAGAAAAGAGGGAGAAGTCTGGGGTTACATAACAACCCTAGTCCTACTTTATGATGGCCAAGCTCGCCCTGCCCTAAACACCCATGTCTCTGCAGCTTCGGCAGCAAATTTTCAGACAATTTTCCTAAAGCATAGTCTTAGGTTCCGTGGACAGTCATTTCTATTCACAGATATCGTACGCTACACGATATGTATTACAGACAACCGCTAATGAACGTTTCGCATTTTCTCTATGCTTAAATCCTACAATGCATCGAAATCAATGGCACAGCCAGATCCAACTGGAAAATGATAAATATGTGAAAGCGCTTGAAATGGAAGTAGAAGCAGACTGCAAGAGATAAAAACACAACGTATTGCGTACCGCGGCGATAAGTGCGAGGCAGATACGTCTGCCATCGATACCGCACCGTCACTCTCTGTAAATTCGTTATCTGGCATGTTGATGAAGGATCTAAACACTGACGGAACACAGCCAAACCACATGCTGACAACACGTGCAACCTGAGGGACCTGCACGCCAATCCGGCGTTCACTCTACATCCCCCACCCTCCATGTCCTGCGAGAAAGCGACTGCAAAGAATCTTATCGAAGCTCGGCCGAGCGTCGACATCTAGTTGAAGACAAGCTCGAACGAGAGCCGCAGCATCCCCCAACGCACCCCCGCCGTCGGCCTCCTCTCCCTCTGCCTCTCGTCCTTCGTTGCAACGCTCATCTAGAGCGATAGAAGCGGCCGAGAAGGGGGACGCCAGACCTTCTTGAGCCTCTGCGGCTGTTGAAAAGGGGCATTCTCCAACCAGCATCACGTATGCTACGACGCCGTATGCCCATACATCTTGCTCTTTACCCTGATATCTCTCTCCGCGCAGAATCTCAGGGCCCGCATAGTCCAGGCTGCGCGTTCAGTGTTTGCTCTCAGCATATAAAATGATGATATTTTCTGAAGACACTCACGTGCCGCTGAACGTGTCCCATCCACCTTTCTTGACTAGACCCGAACTCCCAAAATCTATCAAGATGCACCGCCCACGAGGTCCGAGCACCACGTTTTCATCTTTGATGTCGCGATGCACTGTATGGATTGTCAGGCCATAGCCACTGCTCAGCGATGGAGTTGTCCTCACCAATTCCTCGTGCATGTAAGAAGCTGAGCGCGTCCGCGATTTGGCCCAAGTATGTCCGAATCGAGCTGACCGGTAGGCCATCTGGATAGCTCTCAATGAGGTTAAATAAATCTGATGGAGGAATCGGCTCATTGGGCCCGGGTTCGGGGGTAGTGGATGGCAATAGCAAGTAATAGTAATGATTATCTTCGAAGAAATCGAGGAGTGGACAAATATTAGGGTGACCTTTGACGACCTTGCCTTCAACCCACTCAAAAACATCGCCCTCGGGTGGGGATAAAGATGAAGATTGTAAGTCCGGCGCAGATGGTCGCGCAGGATCCCAAGGCCTTCGAGGGGGCAACACGTATGAAGTATTGGAGATAGCAGACATGACGTAAATCTCTATCGGAATTGTCCCATGTTTGGGATGTTTCTTCCAGCAATCGGCGAGGATCCGAGATTTAATGACTTGCTTCATGATCAACGGAGGCTACTCAGGTGTTCAACAACGTGAAAAGACGGTGAAGCTTGACTGTGTAGACCTTACCCCCAGTGTCCCGTCAGGCTTTATTTCGCGCGCCTTTTTGACCAAGCCATACGCGCCTCGCCCGACCTCCCCTTGGATGACAAACTCAGAGATGTCTCGCTCGCTCGAATCGGGAGTGAGTGTGCCAGTTGGCGTCGGTGGACAGGTACTTTGCGCGATGCTCAAGAGACTGCCAGAGCTGCCAGATCGAACAAGCTTTTGCGGCGCCACCGGGAAGTCTGATGGCGGCTCGATGGGGGCGATGGAGACACGTCCGGCAATAAGAGAGACACGCTGCTGCGAAGAACGTCTGCGCGGCCTTGGGGAGGTAGGTGAACGTATAGGAGGTGGTGGACGGGGTGCTGTGAACGTGCGAGAAGGGCTGTTGGGCGTGAGAGGACGTGAGGAAATGGTGGGAGAATGCGCGGGATCGGAACGCGGAGGGAAGAGTGTAAGGGTCGTGATGGGATAGATCGGGTTCGGCCTGGCAAGGGCCACAGACGCGGGCGGTCGAGCCTGAACAGGTGATTCAAAGTCATGCTCTTCGTCGCTGGCGCGCGCCGCGTCCGGGGGAGTCTCGGGTTCACTTTCGAAAACGTTCGTATCCTCGTCCGCATCCTCGTCCTCGTCCTCTCCATCTTCATGCGCTTTCTGCGACCAGTCAAACCCCCGCCCAATGGACGTGACACCCCAGCTGTTTCCGACACTCGCAGCCCGGTTTAGCCTGGTTTTCCCGACAGGAGCCACCCATTCGTCGTCGTCAAAGGTGATGTCGATTGCAGATGCGGCCAACATGGAAAACGCTCGGAAATAGAGCTAAATCGAGAGAAAGTTACAACGAAGTTGACTGGTGTGAGGGGAAATGGGAGAATGGGCGCTGCGAGCAGCCGAGGACAAGTCAAAACATAAATCCAGCCACTGACGCATTCGTCCTTCTCACCCCAAATCAGTCCATTTTGGTCCGCGGCCCGCGGGAACCAACGAACGTTGCTCTCTCTGCGCTTCTTAGCTCTTCTCTGCCAGCTTGGAATATTCTCACTTCATGATTCTCCTTTGTTCGAAAGCTTGAAGGCTGTACTTACAGAACAGACATGATCCGCCGCTGCCGTCTCATGACGCTTGGCCGCCCTGCTCAACATGCTCGCCATCCCGATTGGACGAGAATTTGCATGACAAACGCCTGCACCTTTTTGAGCCTATAGAGAAACAAAGAATTATGTCTCAAGCACAGTCAGAGTCGCACATATGTGAACACTTCCATTCAAGATATTGCTGAGGAGGCCATATAGCTTCTGTAGTCAGTGCAGTGAACAATGATCAAGGATAAACGTTCGGATTCCGTCTTTCAGCCACATGGTGTTGACGGGTGCTTGTCCCGAAGTTTCCCGATTGGGTAAGATAGCCTAAGCTCCAATCAACGCTAACTCATCGTCCTCAACCCCTCAAAATCTGTGAGTATAGCCCATTTATGTCTGTTCACAGGTTCAGATGAGAGGCTGAGAGGATTGGATGAGGCTGGGTGAGTGAAGGACAGGTTGGAATGGCAGGAATAGGATGGATGGAGCAGGAACGGCATGGATGGCAGCGCGGCTAGTCGGATAACTGCAGATGCGCTTTCACCCGCCACCAACTCTCCTCATCGACTGGCTGTATCATCAGGGACGTGTGCTTATGACTTCTGATTCTTTCAGTCCGCAATGGCCGTCAAGACGCCAATCGTCAAAAAGCGCACCAAGGTCTTCAAGTGCGTGCATTCGCGGCTCATCCCTGTCTCAACTCGCGCGCTCATTTGTTCTTTTTTCAGGCGCCATCAATCCGATCGTTATCATGGTGTGAAGGAGGCATGGAGGAAGCCCAAGGGTATTGATAACAGGGTGCGACGTCGGTTCAAGGGTCAGACTCCCATGCCGTCGGTAAGTCTGCGAAACATCTGCGTCGGGGTACACATAGCCTGATCTGCTCTGTGCAGATTGGTTATGGCAGCAACCAGAAGACACGTCATCTTCTTCCTAACGGCCTGAAGAAGTTCCTCGTAAACAATGTCCGGGAACTCGAGCTCCTACTCATGCACAACAAGACCTACGCCGCCGAGGTTGCACACGGCGTCAGCAGTCGCAACCGGGCAGTCATCCTTGAACGGTACGTTGTGCTCGAATTTCCCGGGCGAAAGCGTGCTGATCGCTTTTCGAAACATAGCGCTAAGGTATTGGGTGTGAAGGTCACGAACCCTGCTGCACGCCTGCGGTCTGAGGAGTAGAGTGTCGCATTTTTCTTTGTTTATCATCCCATTGTCGCCGCATGTATCCTCTTTCTCACTCATATGCTACGTTGGTATGCAATCGATAAGCCAGCATGAGACGAATGAGATCGAGTGACTTCATGACTTCCAAAATTGAGCGCTCTGTTCCTGCACACTGATGTTGCCGAACACGGGAGGGACCGGTGTCTGATCCTCTTCAGTGACGTCGTCCTTGCGAGTGGGTAGCTTATCAGTGAGTGTAGGAACGACCCGGACATCTTTGTTCGTTTCACTATGACTACCAGGTATGCAGACGCTCTGTGCCCTCACCCATCCTGACCAGAAGCTCTCAGACCAGCGACTCATGCACATTCTTGGTACACCGGCAAATGTACTATGGCACCGCCTGTAGCTCTCTATCCGTCCTCACGATCGTCTCTTTTATACAGCTGAAGTATTGAATGAGCAATTGACTGGTTGGCTCGATGCCGTGAAGCCAGACGCGAAGGACGACTATGAGCCTCCGGTCAAGAAATGCAAGGCCATCATCGCACCGTGCGTGCTCGTCGTCTCCAATAGATTATCCCGGATGTCGTGAACTTCGCACACAGGCATGCGGGATATTCCTACTCGGGCCCTGCTGCGGCGTGGGCGTATAAGAGCATCGACGCGGCCGGAATGTGAGCACCCTCTTGCGATATGTTGCAGCGTGCGGGCTTGATCCACTCGCGATCAGTAAGCGCGTGTTTGTCCTCGGACCCTCGCACCACTTCTACCTCGATGGATGCGCGCTGTCGCAATACACGTCGTACGCGACGCCCATAGGCGATCTGCCGCTGGATACCCAGAGTATGTCCCCGCGATGACCGCGTTCCGCCTCGGAGGACTGAGCGTCACCCAGCGATCGAGGAACTCAGGGCGACAGGCAAGTTCAGCGACATGGATTCCGAGACGGACAACGACGAGCACAGCATCGAGATGCACCTGCCCTATGTCCGCAAGGTCTTCGAAGGGTGATGCTACTCTCCCAGCTCCCCTCCGATGGCTGCTGATACCCAGACCACAGCCTAGACATCTCCATCGTCCCGATCCTCGTCGGGGCCATCGACAAGGGGAAGGAAGCCGCGTTTGGCCGCATCCTCGCGCCCTACCTGGCCAGAGACGACACCTTCTGCGTCATCTCGAGCGACTTTTGTCACTGGTGCGTCCTTCGACGCTACTGCTCTCTCCGCACGCGCACGAGGCCCACGCGGATCGCAGGGGCACTCGCTTCTCATACACGTTCTACTACCCCGAGCGGCCGCCGAGCACGACGGCGCCCGTGCGCCTCTCGCGCACGACGCCGGCGCCCGCGACGCTCGCCAGGTTCCCGATCCACGCGTCGATAAGCGCGCTCGACCACGAGGCGATGGAGCTGCTCACGCTCCCGCCGTCGACGGCCGTGCAGGCGCACCAGTACTTCGCGGAGTACCTCGAGCGCACGAAGAACACCATCTGCGGGCGGCACCCGATCGGCGTCCTGTTCGGCGCGCTGGCGGTGCTCGAGCGCGAGGAGGGGCGCGCGCTCGGGCTCCGGTGGGTGAGGTACGAGCAGAGCAGCCAGTGCGTGGATATCAAGGACTCGAGCGTGAGCTATGCGAGCGCGTACGTCACGTTCTGAAAGCCGCGCGCGAGATGCGTGGATGCGTGGAATTTCTTGCTGTGTGTACATGTAGTGTAGCTATCTACGGTCTGAAGCTGTGTTGTACGATGACCCCGATGCATCGATGCCTTTACATCCGCGCCGCCAATTCCTTGATCTGACAGCCTACAAGCTCGTCCACCTCATGCTCTGTGCCCGGCACGCCCGAATCATGGACCACCTGCACACACACACACACAAACACACAAACCCGTCACGTCTGCCGCCCACGAAGAAGAACAAAACACGACGAACCTGCCCATCCGCGATCTCGATATCCTCGAATCCCCAGTCGCGCTGGTTCCCGTCCTTCAAATGGCTCCCGTCCCCAAGCAGACGCGCCTCCCACGCGCCCTCGATCGGCTGCACGCCGTCGACGACGCCCGCCTTGCGCTCCACGCGCGTCAGCGAGCAGCACGCGATGCGCAGCGGCAGCGCGCGGTCGCCTACGAGCGCGCGCGCGAGCGCGATGACGGTCGCGGCGTGGCTCACAAGCAGCACGCGCGCGGGGCCACCGCCGCCGTTGTGGGTGAGGCGGCGCGGGACCTCGGGGACGAAGGCGGACACGAAGCCCGCGGCGCGGTCGTGCACCTGCTGCACGTCCTCGCCCGCGCGCGGGGGGTACCACACGGAGGCCCACGCGTCGGGGTCGATCTCGGGGAAGTGGGCGCGCAGGGCGGCGGCGTTGGCGGGGCGCGGGTGGAGGCCGGTGTCCGGTGCGACGGGGGAGTACCACTCGGACAGGCCTGGTGCGCGAGGGGCGGGTTGTCAGTGCGCAAAGGCGGGGGCGGAGCGGACGGGGTGGGGCTGACCGTGCTCGATGAAGATCGGGAGGCCGAGCGCGATGGCGACGGGCTTTGCGGTCTGGATGCAGCGATCTACACCGCCGGGGAGATCAGCCATGCGGTGAGGTCTCGCGGGCGTGCGGCTCACAGTAGGGCGATGACCAGATCGCGGTCGGGCGCTGATCTTCAGGCAGCGACAGGAAGTAGTCCGCGACCTCCTGCGCCTGCGTCTGCAAAGCGCACGCCGTCAGCCTCGCCGCATCGCACCGTCTTGCACCGCTGCAGCACGCACCTCTCCAAACGCCGCCAGGGGTGGATCGCGCGGCAAACCTGTCGGGCTCTTCCTGCCATCCGTGCACACACCGCCCGTCAGCACCCCGGATCACATCGCGGTGCGGGACGACTGACCAGTTGCTGGTGACCCAGTTCAGCCTAAACCCTGCAAGCGGTCAGACGCGCGAGGAGAGGACGTCAGTCTCAATCATTCGGAGACACCGGCGGGAAGCATCGGGGGAGACGTGTACCGTGGCGGAGAATGTAGATCGTCTCTATCATTGTCGTTTCTCGACCGTTCTGGGAGAGATCGCTTCCGGCGAAGATGATTCAGACCCGGCTACGAGCATCCCCGTAGGGCATCCCGCTTCACTGCTTCACGCGACAGGCAGTAATGAGTATCTTCACATCTTCGATTTCGTGTCAGCACATGCGGCAGCCGTCGCTGCAAAAAATAAGGAGGAAAATACACAACACAGACAAACGAAGACAGAGTGGAAGAGTGCGAGACACGACACTGAGAACCGGGGGCCGAGACGGGGGTGTGAGATATGCACAGTTTCGGCTCAAGAGCAAAAACGAAGAGGGCGAGACGAAGGGCACGACTACAACACATCGACTACAACGAACATGGCTGCGAGTTACGGCAGAACAATCACATCTGGTTTTGGGTTTCGTTATTTTTACCCAGACCTATTTCGCGCGGTGTAATCCGCAATGGTTCCTACGAGAGGGACGGGAAGGCCGTCTCATCGTCGACGTCGACGTTGGGCGTCGAGCCATTGGCACGGGGCGGCCTAGCGCCACGAGCGCCGCGCCCACGGCCGCCTCTGTCGCCTCTGTCGCCTCTGTCGCCACCACGCCCGCGGTCACCGCCGCGTCCGCGTCCACCACGGCTGGGGCGTTCAAAGCGCGCCTCGATCTCGAGGAAGACCTTTTCTTCTTTCTTGGTGCGCGCCTTGGGCGCGGACTTGGCCTGCGGGGAAGAATGGAAAAGCACCGTTTAATCATCTCGTCGCACCCTATCCACTTGAGCGGAGGAGCCCACCTTGCCAACGAAGTAGGCGTCTTCCTCCTCGTTCTTCTTTTCCTTGGGGACGGCGTCTTTCCAGAGATCATCGCCGGCACCCTCGTTAGCCTGCCTGACACCTTCAAGCTTGGGGATGGCGGCATCGGCGGCCTCCTTCTGCTGGGCGAGATACTGCTCGTAGGTGAGGGTGTTGTCCTCCTCCTCAAGCTCGCGTTCGCGCCTGCGGCCCTCTTCGGGCTTGTCGCCCTCAGCGGCGGGGGCCGCAGCGGCATCGCCTTCAACGGCAGGAGCTGCGCCCCAGGCATCGGCGACAGGTGCGCCCCATTCGGCGGCAGCGGCGTCGGCAGCGGCATCGTTGTTGCCGGCTT
Organism: Heterobasidion irregulare TC 32-1; assembly: GCF_000320585.1. NCBI lineage: Eukaryota > Fungi > Basidiomycota > Agaricomycetes > Russulales > Bondarzewiaceae > Heterobasidion > Heterobasidion irregulare. Next base: position 2,118,242 of record NW_009258197.1, on the reverse strand, counting down.
GTTCAGCCTTCAACTCGGTGGTGCCTTCGTCGCCGCCCCAGCCCTGGTGAACCTTCTTGTCAGAGTCGCTGCGGCAGGATCAGCGAGAGAGTCGGGTCCAGGAGGGATACGAGGCCTACGTCTTGCCAGTGGCGCTGTGCCTGTCAAAGCGTGCGCCACCGCGGCCACGACCGCGATCGCCGCGGTCACCGCGTCCGCGTCCCCTTCCACGGCCACGGCCTTCACCGTCGACTGGATGCGCGTGAGCCAACGATAAAAATTGGAGCGGGCGGCACGAGAGTGAGGAAAGGGAAACGCGAGATGAGCGAGGTGGGTGGGCAGAGGGGAGGAGTCGGGAAGAAGACTACTGACACCTCTTCTTGCCCTCGGCGGGAGCATCTTCGGCGGGAGCATCGGCGGGCTGCGAGTCCGCGGCAGGCTTGCCACCCCGCTGGTAGTAGCGGCCACCGCGAGAGGCGGGGCCTCTTGATTTGGGTGCGCCGCGGGTGGCGGGAGCAGGGGGAGCTGCGGGAGTCTTTGCGGGAGCGGGGCTGGACGGCCGAGAATCCTCGGCTGCGATGCGGGAAGTTGATGGGTGAGATGGGGAAATGATGTGACACCGACGCGTCGGTGGACGGAGGGAGACGAGGGACAGGATGGATCAGAGTGCGATTGAGGGAGGGGAGGAGAGAGGGAGGACTGACCATCATCCAGAATGGCGAAAGGGTTTTTTGTGGCCACCGACATCTTTGACGGGGCCCTTTTAGAGGATCAGTCGAAAATTGAGCTGTGGAAGGCTGGCGGGGGTGGTGGCGTCGGGATCGGACTCGCTGTGTCGGGCGACGGGCGAAAAGGCTGTCAGTCGGCTGCGACGCTCGTTCCCCGTCCATCGTCCCACCGGCCCCCGGGCACCGCATCCGGGGGCCTGCCGCAAGCCACCGGGGACTGCTGTACAGTTCCTCCTCGGCAGTATAAAGCGCCGATTGCGCGCAGAAGCTGCCTGTAAACGCAAAATGCACAGGTGAGTGCTGCTGGTCGCCGTCGCTCGAGCTCGCCGCTGATGGATCCGTGTCTAGCCCTCAAAAGCATCTCGACGATGACCCGCCCGCCTCTCGAGGACTGGTGTGGGTCGAGGACCTTGAGACCGTCATAAAGGGCTGGAGAAGGAGAAGGCTTTCGAGCTGTGAGCGATGGGACTTGGGTGCGGCGCGCTCGTGCCTTGTGCAGAGGCAGCTTGTCTCTGCGGCCTGCCCTTCGCGGCGGTCGTTTGGGTTGTGTCGCAATGTTCCGCTGTACATGTATGCCTGTGGAAATGAAATGCGTTTTTTTTTGCCGCAACGGGATGAATGGGTGACCGGATGGGGATATGCTGAGTGAGCGAATAGGTGATCGTGGGCGATGGGAGGGCAGAGCGGACCGAGGGGAGACGATGACGCGGACGGGGTACGAGGACGGGGAACGGGGAAGGAGACGGGGCAAGTCACGCGCGGCTGCTCTTGCTGGGGCCGTCGTGCTTGGGAACTGGGCATGTCCGGCCTGATCTCCATCTCGCACTCCCACCATGGCTGCTCGCCGTCTCGCAATATCGTCCCTCCTCTGCTCGGACGACGCGCAGGGGCCAGGCCCGTCCACGCTCCCCACCCCGTCCCCCGCAAAGCAGCTCCTCGCGTCCCCCGAGACAGTCATCCTCGCCCCGCACCTCCTCCGCCCTCGTCCTCCGCCCGACCCCGCCCCCTACGATCGCCGCACCACCCAGTCCTCCCCCCGCCCCTTCCCCACCCGCGAATTCATCCCGCTGTCTCTCCAGAGCGACGTCCTCCGCCACCACACCCCCTCCCCCGACCGACGTCTCTACACAGACGACGATGAGCGGCCGAGTGCGTTGCTGCCCAGCCCGCGCACCCTCCATCGCTACGATCGCCTGCCTGCCGACGGCCCTGAAGCGGCCCAGCACGATCTCCGTCGTCTCTCGACGTCCTCTCCTTACTCTCTCCCCCACGCCCACGCCCCCTTTCACTCTCCCCGCCCGTCCCTCGATCACTCCCCCCCCACCCCCTTTGCCTTCGCTCGCCCCCCGCCCGCCACCTCGCCCTCGCCCTCCCTCTCCCTTGCCTCGCTTCACTCGTCCTCGTCGCACCGCCCACCCTCCACCCCGTCTGCGTATTCGCACCCTGCCCCTGCCTCTCCCGTCATCTTTTACAAACCCGCCCACTCCCCTCCCCTCTCTTCCTCTCATCATCGCCCGCCCTCTCAACATCAACCCCACCGACAACAGCACCACCAACAACAGCAGCAACACCCCCAGACCACTCCGCAGCCCTTGCCCTACTTTGTCCATCCCTCCCAACACCGTCCTGATCCTGCCACGCACGTGTCCACGACCCACCGCCCCCCATCCTCCTCCTCCTCCTCTTCTTCCTTCCCTAGTGCCCTCCTCAACCCCGTCTCTCCTTCCATGTCCTCCTCCCTCAACGGCCTCGAAGGGTTCGAGGCTCTCGTCCAAGTTGCCACGGAAGAGCGTCGGCGCATCAGTGCCGAGGGCCTCTCGTCGTCTCTCGACCGAGAGCGGGAGCGGGAGCGGGAGAGGGAGCGAGAGCGAGAGCGCCAGCGCGAATACAGGAAGCCCGAGGGTTTCCGCACGAGCGCGAGCCGCAGCCCCGAGGTGGTCTACCGACCGCTGGACCACGCGCCGCACGGGCACGGGCACGGGCACCGACTGTCGTTCACGGTGTCTCCCGCCGCACCTGCGTCACAGGCACCTCTGACGCCGGCGTCGCTGTCAGTGCCAGCAGCTTCTGCGTCACATGCCACGCATCCGCGCCCGACATCCGACCGTTCCGGACCCGAACATGGAACCGAACATCGCCCCGATCCCCCTCTCCGTCCCCCGCCCCCTGTCCGATCCCATCCCGACCCGCCCCCCGACACCCGTCCACACAAGCGGCGGCGCCGTTCCGGCTCCCATCCCCCACCGGGCCCCGCCCACGAACACGTCCTGTCACTCGATCCTCCGCCGCCCGTCGTCGTCGCCGTCGTCGAGACGCGGGAGCGAACGCCCCCCGCCCCTGTCCCTGTTCTCGCCCCCGTCGCGCCGCCTCCCCGCAAGAATGTCCTCTCTCTCCTCCTCAGCCCCGTCCCTCCAGAAGACGCCCTCACCAAGCCTGAGCCCACCGAACCGCCTTCCTCCTCTGCCTCGTCCGCAACCGCCGAGGTCCCTCCGCAACCGCTCTCGCCCGAGGCGAAAATACTGCACCAGGTGCACCAAGTCCCACAAGGTGAGGGTGATGCGTCACGTGGACACGCACCGAAGAGTGAACATAGATCTGGGCTGTCACAGTTGGAGAAGAGGCAGTCGCCTACGCGGCCCACCAGCGATGTCCACGCGACGACGGCGGTCGGACTCGTGAAGGTCCATGAGATTGAGGTACATGCGGTGGTGAGGGAGGCGGATGTCCAGCCGGAGCGGACCAAGGTCAAGGAGAGGGTCGGCGAGCGAGAAAAGGATAAGAGTAAGGAGCCAGCACCCGTGCAGCGCTCTCGCACCTCCTCGCCAAAGGTCTTTAAACCCACCCGGGATGATGTGAGTGTCGTCGCTCAGACCGTTCCAGTCGCAGAGGCACCGAACGGGCCGTCGATGGCGACCAAGCAGAACCCCAAACGGACGCCGCCCCAGGAGCAGGACGCGCATGAGTGGCTGCTAGAGCATTTTGATGAGGTCGTCCCGACACCAACGCCCCCGCCCGCGACGCCTTCACCCCCGATTCGGTCGCCACCACTCAAGGCTCAAGCGCCTGTACCCTCACTGACTCCGCCCCGCCCCACTCCCGTACCATCGCCCTCTCCTCCACCGGCCGCGCCTGCACTTGAGCCTGTGTCTGAGCCTGCATTCGTCCCGATGGCCGTCGACGAACCAGATTCTGAGCTCATGACCATCGCCCGCACGTCCGTCTCGGCCGAGCGCTCGCTCGAACAAGAACTCGAGGAGGTCGCTGGCGTGAGCGAGGTCGCGCCTGTGGCGCCGAAGCCCAAAGCAAAGGTGGAGGTTATGGACATGGAGACAGACGTAGACAGCGAGCTCGCGCTCGCGGCCGCCGTGACACCCCCAGAGCGACGGCCAGTGACGCCCACAGCGGACGCGGACGTGGAGATGGGGGCGGGCGCGGATGTCGACATGGACGCGGATGTCGACGCCGAGCTGCTCAGCCTCATCGAGGACACCCAACCTCCGCGCTCGACGCATGCCGCCTCTGCTCACGCGCCGACACATACACCCGCGCTCAGCGCCTCCACCTCCACGCTCTCCTCGGGCTCACACCGCTCGCGCCAGGACCATCACTCCAAGCACGTTCAAGCACACACGCACGCGCACCCTCACGGCCAGTCGTCCATGCGCGAGACGGGCATGTCGTTCCCGCCCGCCACGCTCCACCCGTCGCTACCATCGCGCAGCGCATCTGCGGCCCCTGTCAAGTCGGAGCGCGAGTCGATGCCACCGCCACCTACGACGACGGTCTCTGCTTCCATCAGCCGCGAGTACGATATGGACGCCGGGAGCGAGCGCGCACGGACGCCGAGAGGCGAAGAGAAGGTCGTACCGGCAAAGAAGAAGGTCGGTCTTCGGTCTTTGCTTCTGTGACGTCGTGCTGGTCGCTGATGTCCTCCATTGACGCCCCCCAGCCTGCTCCAAAGGCAAGAAAGGCCCCCGCAGCGCCTAAAGCTCGCGCCAAGCCTTCGGGCACCGCGAAGGGCAGAACGGTGAAAGACGGTGTCGCCGCTGCGGCCCGGGGAAAGAAAGGCTCGCCCTTGTCTGTTCCTCCACAGAATGCCGCAAAGAAATCGTCAGCGGTGGCAGCTGCCGCTGCGGCGCGTTCACGCTCAACATCGGTCATGCCGCGTGCGTCGGTGGGTCCTGACAGTCAGGCACTAGCGGAGCGTGCAGAAGACGGGGAGGACGAGCACGACGAGGCGGAGGATAAGCTGTACTGTGTGTGCAAGACGCGGTATGATGATGAGAGGGTCATGATCGCGTGTGATCGGTGAGTTCCTTCTCTCTGATTGTATTTGTATATAATGTGCTCTGTATGCTTGTTGTGTTTGAGACTGATTCTGATTGTGTACGTCTTTTGTCGCAGGTGCGATGAATGGTATCATACGCATTGCGTCGGAATGCCGGATCTGGAGGTAGATCTGGTGGACCAGTTTATATGCCCACCTTGTGTTGACAGTACGTCTCTTGCATTCACCCCGTTTCTCGCGCGAGACGCTCACGACATATTCATCATGGCAGAAAACCCAGAGCTTTCACTCCACACGACGTGGAAGCGACGCTGTCAGTACGGGCTCGCGCAGCAGGATCCAGCGTCCGCGGAGGCGTGCCATCGGCCCGCACGTGGCGCGTTTTCCAAATATTGCTCCGACGAATGCGGCCTCAAGTGCATGCAGATGCGCATCGGGGCGTGGGCGCGTTCGGGCGGTGCCGTCGGAGATCTCTGGGAGGGCGTCAAGATGGCGGAGCGGCGCGAAGGCATCGTCGTGTCGACGCTGCTGGCGCAAGAGCAGAAACAGCAGGCACCCAGCGTGGACGAGATGCAGGTCGACGGCTGCGCGCAGGAGAAGAGCGCCATTCCGAAGACAAACGGCAACGGGACCGCCATCACTAACGTGCACACGGTTGATACCTCGCCCATACTCGGAATCGTGAAGCCGCAAAAACCGATGAAGGAGCGCGAGCTGGAGCGGCTGAATGCGCAGCTGGACGTGGTCGTCGAGAAGCGGGAGGCGATGAAGAAGGCGATGGAGGTGGTCGTGTGGCGAGAGCGGCTCACGGAGCTCGCGGTGCAGCGCTCGGAGGGCCTCGACGAGTGCGGGTGGGACCAACGTCTGTGCTTTGGGGACGAGGAGATCGCGGAGTTTGGCGCTGGCGTCCTAGAGAGCTATGAAGAGGAGAGCCAGGCGCAAGAGAGCGAGGCAATGCAGGTGGATGGCGCGGCGGAGCAGGGCGAATGGTGGTGCCGGGGCAAGAGCAAATGCGACAGGCACGACGGGTGCGCGATCCTCCCATTCAATTCATGCTCTGCTTTGTTCTCTGACGAGGCGACCTTTGTTTTATTATACACCCGTTCAGATGGCAGAAGCTGCGCCTCACCGAGGTCCGATTCGACAAGGATGTGAAGGAACAGGCGCTGCAGAAGCTGACGACGCGCGAGCGCGAGATCCGAAAACGCATCGAAGATATTGTCGACCCGCAGGCGCGGCTCTCGACCGCTGCTACCAACAATGCCGTCGCGGCTGCCCAGTACACGGCGCCCCTCCGAAACTCCAACGTGACTTCGATCCCCAACGGACAGGCGAAAACAAAAATCAACGGGGACACGGGGAAGAAAGGGAAGAAGAGAAAGTCGGAAGCATGAACGTCGAACACCTCTGTATCATATCCGCACGCTTCGTTCTGTGTGATTGTCCGCGCGACCGACCTTAATCACGACTCGTCACGTACTCACTTATTCACGCCTTTCTGCATGTTATAATTCTGTGCTACTCTTTATTCTAATGACAGTCAAGTAGCGATCGGACTGCCTGTGTGTGGCAGAGACCGTCTGCGGTGCGATTATGCGCAAAAAATGAAACACGTATGTATAGTAAGTAGATACAGAGACACCCCAGAGACGCTCAAACTCGTCAACCGCATCCCGAACACACCACCATCAGCTCTCGCTGGGCGTAATGAATCTGCCAGAGCCCTGGGACCGCCTCTATCCCGCACGCAAACACCTATATATGCGCAGCGGCGTCGCGTCGCGGGCTAGTACCCGTCTCCCTCGCCGCCCTCCTTGCAGAAGCCCTTCTGCTCGTACAGGACCTGCGCCTTGAACTCGTCGTGCTGCTTCTTGAGCGCGGTGTTGTACTGATGGTTGGCCTCGAGCGCGTGGAAGTTCACGCCGGCGAGCGGCAGATCGTCCTCCTGGTCGAGGTCCTGCGGCGGGGGCGGACGTGTGGGGAGGCGGGCGCGGGCGCGGGAGCGGGCGGGGGACTCACGATTTCACCGAGGAGGACGACGTTCTCGCCGCGGATGAGGAAGAGCCCCGCGCGGCGCTCTGCGACCGCGTTTCCGTGGTATATCCGTTCGACGGTGTCCTCGAGGACGAGGTTGGCTGTGCGTCCGGGGGCACGAGGACGGCGCGGGCACGGGAAGATACAAATTGAGAGTGGAGGGGAAGGTGTGTGATCGGTGCGCGGCCAACGGAAAAGAAAAAAGCGAGGCGGGCTCACCGAACTGGTCGTAGGAGCGCAGGACGCCGTGGAGCTTACGGCCGTCGCGGAGGATGACGAGCATTTTCCCTGGACAGGCGTTCAGGGAGGGGGAGGGAGGGAGGGGCGTGACGGGGCTGCTCAGGTTGACATGTACGCGTGTGCGGCAGGGGCTCAGGCAGACGTACTGTCCACACAATCGACCAGCGAGCCGGAGGTTGTGAATGGGATCAACGAATCCATGAGGGGTGGGGCGGGGCGGGGCCTGCGGGAGGCGGGGCAGGAGGTCGGGGTGCGGGTCGAACGCGCTCGCTCTGGCCCAGCGCGGACTCGTGCCCCAGCCCGCAGCGTACGTATCATCGTGCTGTCGGAGCCATCGCCTGTCAAGCTGATATGGCCGAGTCGTTAAGGCGAGTGATTTGAATTTCAATCATCACTTGGGCATTGCCCGCGTAGGTTCAAATCCTGCTGTCAGCGTTTCGTTTTTGCCTTTTCCCGCCACGCCAGCCCTGGCGTGATGGCATTTCGTCATGACTGCCATGCGGTCTCAGTCGTTCGTCTTTGACCCCCTTCCTGACGGCAATGGCCTCAAGATGGCTGCAAACCGATACACAAGCGGCGATAGCCCGTTGCAGACTGCTGGTCTGACTTTGATCTTGGCTCACGGTTCTGGACTGCGTACCGTATCGATTCTTCGTTCTATCTATCCATGTCGGACATTCTCCTGATTTCATCGCGCAGACAAAGAATGCTGGGAGCCCACTCTTTCAAAGCTGTTTCAAATTCAGGCATCTGAGGATCGCAGCTGTCGCATCCGCGAAGCATGGGCGTTCGATTGGCAGAGTCATGGGGACTCTGCGCTATTGAATGAGAGCGCTGCGCGCAAAGACCCCATCAGTAAGACACTTGGGGTCTGAATTCCACAAGGTCCTCATGATGCCCCGGTGTGTTCATCAGGTACATTGGATTGGGGACTGGCTATCAACGAATTCGCCAAGTCCGAACATGTACGAGGTCATCGTCTGGTCCTCATAGGACACTCGGCAGGCGCTTCAGCCGTGTAAGAAGAGCCCACCATATCCATAGCTCGAGCACAATCTGAAATGCCTCGTACAGGATGTGCTGCGCCAAGTTCCACATCGAAAAACACGTTCTGTACAGTGGGATCATCCTCGTGGAACCACTTCTCATTGACAAGGATGTCTACCACCAGAACTTGGAGGATCGTGAGCTTCACATGAAGGCGGTCGCTAAGATCGTCGCTTCAGTGCGCAGTGTATGGAAAAGCACGGACGACGCATTTCAATGGATGAGCCGACGTCCTCCATGGAACACCTGGGACCCGCGTGTTTTGCGCATTCATGCAGTAAGATTTCATGTTTTAGACGAGACGAGGGGCAAGGCACGCGTACCTACCCGGTGATTCGATCTCCTTTCCGTTCACAGAATCATGGCCTTCGTCCTGCCCGCGACGAGAAGGGCGACGCGTGCGTCGCCGTCAAGTGTTCCGACCGCTACGAGGCCTCCACGTTCAGCGATTTAGAGAACGTCTTCGCGGCGACGGATCTGATCGGCGCCGCATGCCAATCCATGCCTGTCTATGCGATTTTTGGAGAGATCAACGATTTCGTGTGCGCGGGCATGCGTGTTCCTCGCTCTGGCTCTCGCACTGATCCTGCCTCTCACAGACCCCGCTACAGCCAGGATTCGGTCGTCGATGTGTCCAAGGGAAGGCACGTCCGCTCCATCATCAGGATGCCGGGTGTCGGACATATGGTGTGTTCGATCACGGCTGGTGTCCGTGTTTCGTTTCCTGAGGCTTGAATTGTTGTCTCAGATCGTTCAAGAGAAGCCCGATGTTCTCGCTGCGACACTTTGGGACGTACTTGTTGATGCCTTCACTTTTCCACATTCCGCCCGGCTCTGATACGCATGCGGCATGTCCTTGTATTTTATCGAACGGCTTCACAAGTCGCATATACTGATAACATCTTTGTGTAATCGCCGGGGACTTCTACTTGGAATTCAAGATTTAGAAAATAACGCGTCAGTCCATGAATTCGGTACTAGCGTACCATGGCTGCTGGAAAATACAGGCCGGTCACTGTCCTTCACTGCCCAAGGTACATTGGCATCGGGTAACAACGGCGGTCCCGGCCTTAAAGTTCCTAGAAGCCGCGATATTACCTAACACGTCGATGGTATATAACCAGGAGAGCTAGCAAGTTCTTCCTCATACTCTTGATCCTTGGATCTCACATCTTTCCCGTACTAGTTTATGCATCAATGGTTCACGGTGTATCCACCCAAGACTGTGCTTTGAGGCGTATTTGTTCATTTCAGGTCTTGCTTAGTGACTCACCGCTACGTTTGCCCATCACTAGTCTTGGAGGCGCCTTGTCAACGCCTCTGAGAACTTCCTCCGGGCAGAAAGTATATGTTCTGACGTCGTCTGGCCAAGCCTACCTTTCTTCTCTTGTTGAAGGCGGGCCCAGGTTCTTCGTAATGAATACTGGACGATGTACATATATAAAATGCATTAGTGATGACTATTGAATCGTGGTAGACACACCGCATTCCTGTCTTGATCGTTGAACGATAAACGTTGAATTATATAGACATCGTCTGACTTTGTTGGCGTGAGCAGAGGATTGATAGAATGTATGCCCAGCATGGGAGGGCAAGACTGATAATAGCAAGGTTGTGACAAACGGTTCAGGTTGACCGTGCCGCTCAGTATAGACCTTATGGACAACCGCAATCTAGCGCACAATAAGGCGACGCTATTCGCAGTCTCCTTGATAATAGAGCAGCCGAGTGTGATAGAAACAAGAAAGACATCATGAGGCTGTCGAGGTCTTGCCAAAATATTCCCATTGCCCAGGCTCTGGTTTTTCCTCCAGTGGCTCCCACCTTTAAGATTGAGTTCAGCACGATTGGGAGCATTGTTGACGTGAAAGAGCGTCACTCACGCCTTCCACTCTGCCATCTTGCCAACGAGGGCATGCTCGTCATGCGCGATCAGCAACGCTTCCTCTATTTGCCCCTCATCCAGCTCCTTCTCGACCTGAGCAATATCCCCGTTCGCCGCCTGCACGATGCTGAGTTTCCGGAGCGTAAGAGCTTCGGTGCCCTGACGGTAGACCGAAGTCTCAGGGAGGGATGATAGGGCGGTCAACGTCGATTCGTAAGTCCGAGTCAGTTCAGGGAGGGGATTGCGGTGGACGGCGAGGCCTGTGATGCCCGTCGAGAGCTTGGAGACTTGTTGGAAGAGAGGGCGGGTGAGGCGGAACATGGTGGGCAGTAGGGACCTGCGCCGCCTGTATGAGTACGCTTGTGGTGGGTTCGAGTGAAGGAAATCGGAGTGTCAACCGGCGCGTCACTCCGTGTGCTCTTCCTTCAAGGCCTCTATTCCTCACCGCCCACGATGGCCACCTTCGCTCTCACACAATCGAGGACGCTGTTCTCAACCCCGAGGTTCTCCGCTGCATGGCCTCGGTTTTCCGCCGCTTTTCTTCCTGCTCTGGCTGTGTCACCGCCATTTCAATGGTCAATACCGTCGCTCCAGTCACTCCTCGAACTCATCCCACCATTCCTCCTCGCGGTGCCGAAAAAGAAGGTGTCTCATTCACGCAAGGCGATGCGGAGCGCGAACAAAGGATTGAAGGATAAACAGAGTACGTTGACGCCCTCCGGCCGGCTTATCGAAATGTGAACAATAAATATATGCTTGCTTCCGTTCAGACCTTGTTCACTGTCCCGGATGTGGCTCCCCAAAGCTGGCACATCACATATGTGCCAACTGTTACTCGAGCGTGAACCGTGCTTGGAAGACCAAGGCGAAGCAGCAGGGCGATGGACCGTTCGGTGTGCCTTCCGTGTCAATGGAAGACTGAACTTAGGTTAGTGCATGAATCGTTTTCATCAGTCTCAAGCGTGTCTTCATCTTTGGTTTGTCAGACTTGTCGTGCAATTCCTTTCTTTGTTATCCTATCTCTTCAATATGCTCCGTTCGACCCAAGTCAGATGCACTACCTTCGATGTGTGCCGCGGCAAAATACGAGGTTGCTCTGAGAGTTTTGCGTGGACTCAGCGCATGCGTGTGCTCAGTGCAAGTTACCTCTGCAGCTGCATTCAGCGTGTTCGTGCACAATTTACTAAGTAATTTTTGGAAGACAATAGCATTGCTTTTCACTATGTATTTCCTTCCATAGTTTCGAATTTGACGTGTTTCGGGAGATAGTTCTGGAGGAGTTCGTCATGCGACTTTCCCCGCGTTTGCCATTCGTGGGTCGGACCTTCCCATGCTTTCTCAAGCGGCCTCCTCTTCATGACATCCCCAGAATTTATCTCCTTGCCTCGCACTACTCTCTCCTCTCTCTCCTCTTCATGTCGCTATCCAGGACCGTCTTAAGATCGCCCATGTTTTTGCGCCCGTATCTTGGTAGAGCAATGGCTACCCACGCACCACTTCGCGGTCGCTCCGCCATCCTACAGAAGAACCCGGAGGACGTCGTAATTACCTTCGCAAAGCGCACGGCTATGGGTCGGGCAAAGAAAGGACAATTCAAGGATACCCCCGTTGACGAGATATTGCACGCTCTGCTCAAGGTGCAGTCATGACTGTCATGTGTAGTGTTTGCCGCGAGTACCGACATCTCACTATTCAACTAGGCAACATTGCAGAAGACTGGACTGGACCCGGCTAAGATTGATGACATCTGCGTTGGTAAGACTGAGTCTTGCTTCATCCTTACCCGATGTATTAAACTATCTGAATAGGAACCTGCCATCCACCTTCTCCACTATATGTCTCGCGCGCGGCGGCGCTCGCTGCTGGTATTCCGGATCATGTACCCGTTTCTACGGTCAATCGCCTGTGCTCGTCAGGACTCATGGCGATCAGAAACATAGCACATGACATTCAAACCGGTGAGATATCCCTTGGTCTTGCTATTGGAATGGAGAGCATGTCTTTGAAGTACGTGGAACAAACTTATCATCGTGTCTGCAAGAAATTAACCCTCGGCGTATGCTGCCAGTCCTCGACCGACGCCTTCGGTTTCGGACGCGGTCGCCGGCAACGCTCAATCCCATGATTGCGTACAGGTAATTAGACTGCGTAATCTATGTTCACTCTGTTCACATCATGACGACATTACAGCCAATGGGGTGGACTTCTGAAATGGTCGCTCAGACATACAAAGTGCCGCGCGAGAAGCAAGACCAATACGCCCTTATCTCGCATACTAGGGCGACCACGGTATCTTGCTATTGCTCGCATCCAGTGACCCTCATTTCTCATCTTCAACCCAGGCCTCGTCCAACGGGATCTTTGCCGAAGAGATCATTCCAATTGAACTCAAAGGTCAAGTCATCTCTGTCGATGATACTATTCGTCCGAATGTCACGTTGGAATCCCTTGCTTCGCTCAAACCTGTGTTCCCGGAGTGGGGCGAGGCTTCAACGACCGCGGGGAACGCAAGTGGTGTCGGTGATGGCGCTGCCTTGTGCATTCTGACTACACGCGAGCATGCGGAAAAAGAAGGCATGGAGGTTCTAGGGAAGTTTGTAGGAAGCACCGTTGTCGGTAAGCGTGAAAGACCCTCATTCTATGAAGACATCAGAGACCTATGAGAGAATAGGTGTTGAGCCTCGCTACATGGGAATAAGTCCAATCTTTGCCATTCCCAAGCTCCTAGAGAGGCTTGGTCTATCCAAAGAAGATATAGACGTGTTTGAGGTTAGCTCGGTTCGCATGGAAGTATTACTCCGCTCACTGTCCTCGAACCTTTCTAGATCAACGAAGCCTTTGCATCGCAATTCGCGTACTGCGTTGAAGAGCTGAAAATTCCCATGGATAAGATTAACCCCCAGTGAGAACATGACCTGCTTAACTCAGAGAGAGCCATACATACTGATCTTGGATAAGGGGCGGTTCTATCTCACTGACCCATCCTCTCGGCATGAGTGCGTGCTTTTGAGATGTCTGCCTCATTGGGTGCTGACTTCGTTACAGCTGGTGTTCGTCAAGTGGTTACTGGTCTCGCGGAACTCCGTAGGCGTAATGGTCAATTCCTCTGCACCAGTATGTGCGTAGGAAGCGGCATGGGCGCAGCTGGCATCTTCGTGAATGAAGCTCGCACGTTGTAACGTAGTCATCAAACTGCTCCGCTGCCAATACACAGGTACACGATGTACATGACTCTTCAACATCACAGGTCCCTTTATATTACATTGAACTTCTGATATGCTCTTTCTCTCTGATTCATCTCAATGGTCATTGCTACTTTCGAGCCTTGAGCGCGGCGTCCACGATCTCGGTCATCGCAATCACGGCTTCCTCTTCTAGGGTGCCCCCGACCAACTGCAAGGCCACAGGCGCATTCTTGAATGTTTCAGCGTCGTCTATTATAGAGTATTTCAAAGTTAGTGGATTGGGATTGAATCGCAACGGGTGACTCACAGAGCTCGTAGATCATTCTGTCATTGTCTGAGAAAAACTCGTGGGCAGGCTTTGCCTTGTCCAGGACGGGGTCTACTCTCGTCACGGGAAATACGCAGGCGGTGTAATCCAGCGAGTTCCAGACCATGGTATACTCAGCGTTGCTGTCAACGACCCGGCAGTCAGCATACACCAGCGAACAAAAGTATGACAGGACGGACTTATTCTTCCCATGCGGAGGAGCAGGGAACGGGGCAACAGGAGATATAATGGCGTCGACAGGACGACCTGTAGACGTGAGCTCGACGGTGCTCTGCCAGTAGTCCAGGTATTCTTTCCTCAGTTGCAGCCTCCGTTTTTGGATCTGCCAGAGCTGATACGCAGAGACTCCTTCAGCAGCATGGTACACGCCCGCGCCTGATACAGGACTGATATCTTCCATGCTGGACAAAATAGGCTCTCCCGTCTCGGCGGTGACAGCCTCGTAGTCTTCCAATCCAGCAGCAGTCCAGATGCCTCGCTGCACATCGAAATTTGTGAGCATATACACGTCTAAAGATCGTCGGGCACTGACCGTGACTTCGTATAAGTCTGTGTGTTTGTATGGCTTCCAATCGACAACTGTAGCGGGCTGAAGAATGCACAGGAGGCACAAATGAAGAAACTACCTTACCCTCATGTCCGGCAGCGATCAAGGCCTGTTTGGTCATTTCCAAACCTCGGATGATAGGCGGGTGAGGGACTACGGCGCCATCGTTCCAAAGAATACCGAAGCAGAGCTTTTTACCATATCCGTGCTCCGCCAGCTCGTACTCCTTCTCATCCCAGGGTTTACGGACAGCAAGTGGGTCCTTCAGCCATGGCTTCCGGCTCAGGATAGCTCGCACGAATGCTTTAATGCCGGTCAGGCTGATGGAGAGAGGCCCCATAACGGAGGGCAGCGAATCTTGTCCCTGCATCGAATTTGCGGCCCCATAATATGGCATGCGATTGAAGGATGGCCTCAACCCGTAGATCCCGTTCATCGCAGATGGTATGCGGACGGACCTGCAAACCACACAATGAGTTTCATGATAGACTCATGTATATGATGAACTCGCCCGCCAATATCAGAACCAACTCCCAGAATACTGCCCCTCATTGCAATCAAGGCACCTTCTCCTCCCGAGGATCCGCCACAAGTCAAGTTGCGGTTGTGAGGATTCAACGTCCTTCCGAAGATGACATTATAGGTCTCCGGCCACTAGAGATCTTGATGAGTCGGAAGTAGAAAATGCGATATGAAGGTCATGCAGTACCATGAGTGTTTGCGGTACGTTTGTTCGCACAAATGGGACGGCACCGCATTCATACAGAAGTTCTGCGAGGACAGCATCGCGCTCAGCATACTTACCGATCCATGAGACATAGCCTAGGAAACCGTTAGAACAGCTGATTGAAGCATTAAGGGAACGAACCCATGATCGTCTCCAGGCCTTTGATAGATATCTGGTCTTTCAATGAAATAGGAAGGCCATGCAAAGGCCCTACGACTTTGCCGGTAATCTTGAGCTGTTCGTCGAGCCATCCCGCACGCTGAAGGGCCCGTTCGACGAATATCTCCGTCAAGCAATTCACCTAACAGCGTATCGATAAACTATGTTCGAGGTACGGGGATCTCACGTTACTCACAACTTGATGCGCGACGATAGCTCTCTTGTAGAAGGCCGTAGTAACTTCCACAGAAGACCACTCTCCGGACGCAAGCTTCTTGAGAAGTAAGTCGATATCGTCGATCTCTGTGATCCTCAACTCCTTCGCTGATAGTAGACCACACTCCTCTGGCACCTTTCTTACATCAAAGACATCAACGGATGGTGTAGCAATGAGCCAGTTCTTAGGGATAGAGGCCACCTGCCTCTGCCTCTTGTCAGCGACGAGCTCTTGCCACGAGACAGACATTCAGGAGTCTTGATACTGTGTGGAGGATGGGGAAGCGGCGGAAGAACGGGAGCACAAGGAACATAGCTCCTCAAGGGTCTTGAGCGTCGTAGATAAGAAACATACATAATATTTTCATGTATCAAGTTATCGAACCATTTATTTATATCCCAGCGGTGGCTACAAAAAACCGCTCAACGAACCGGACCATCTCGATCAGGGTCATGTGGCAGAAAATGGATGCACAAGAAAAATTGTAACAAGGCCTAAGGAAGAGTATATGGTCAGTTCAATGCGATGCAAAACAAGATAATGAGCAGTCTGCTGAATTGCAAGATAAACAACGAATCAAAAAAGCTCAGAAGGTCATTCATGTCAGTAACACGAGAACATGAAGGCGAAGCTCCATGAACGTGTCAAGTCGACTAAGAGGTGCCAGTAGTGGTTGATGATACAACACTCTTCATAGCGAACAGGTAGATATAAAGATGAGATGAATTAGGAAATGGACACTCACAGACTGGGAAAACCAAAGGGTGCATACTAGGGCACAAGACGAAGCAGAAAGATGAGATAGGTTCGGTTCATGGTCTGTTGCTTTTATATATTCGTGATTTAATCTCCGCTTTAAACAATAGTGGCATAGGGAAGGTAAGGAAACCAGTCCCGCCCCAGTATTGCTCCGTCAAGGCCCTCTCCGTCGACTTTCTTCCTCAAGGTATGCATTTATTTCGCATCTATAGATCAGACACGACCCACAGAAGTGGTATATCCTTTAAATTTGGTCGAAACCGCCCAGTTTTGATGATGGATGATAATTCGCGCATGCGGATGTGGTTTCGAGTTCACGCAGAACTGACGCATCCCTGATCCTCTTAGCTCCCCCGGCCGAGTCAAAATGTCCGCCCAAATTAGCAAAAAGCGCAAGTTCGTGGCCGATGGTGTCTTCCGCGCGGAACTCAATGAATTCTTCACCCGTGAGCTCTCTGAGGAGGGCTACTCTGGCTGTGATGTTCGCGTTACCCACGCCCGCACCGAAGTGCGTCTTTGTACGATTGCATGTTGATAGTTGTCTCATTTTTGATCTTCAGATCATCATCCGTGCTACCCACACGCAGGAGGTCCTGGGCGAGAGGGGTCGCCGCATTCGTGAGCTGACAGCTCTCGTTCAAAAGCGTTTCAAGTTCCCAGAGAACTCCCTCGAGCTCTATGCCGAGAAGGTTCAATACCGTGGTCTCTCTGCTGTCGCTCAATGTGAGAGTTTGAGGTACAAGCTCCTTGGTGGCCTTGCTATCCGCCGGTCAGTCGGTTGCATCTCTCGTCTTGTACCTTGCTTGACATCTTGATAGTGCATGCTACGGTGTGCTTCGCTTCGTTATGGAGTCTGGCGCGAAGGGCTGTGAGGTCGTCGTGTCTGGCAAGCTCCGTGCTGCCCGTGCCAAGTCAATGAAATTCACCGACGGGTTCATGATCCACTCCGGTCAACCTGCTCGCGACTTCGTTGATTACGCTGTTCGCCACGTCCTTCTCCGCCAGGGTGTCCTTGGAATCAAGGTCAAAATGTACGTGTTATGTTCTGTCTTTCAGTGTTCAAATCATGAATGGTGTGGATTATCTAGCATGAAAGGATGGGATCCCGAGGGTCAGCTTGGTCCTCGCAAGCCTCTTCCCGACTCCGTCCAGATTCTCGAGCCCCCGGTCGACAAGATCGTCTCGGAGCCTTCCTCCGAGCAGCGTGAACCTGCTATTCCTCAGCCTGCCCCGCCCGCGCCAGAGGAGGCTGCTTATCCACCACAGGAGCCGGCGTATGAGCAGGCCCCCTACGGCGAGCAGGCAGCCCAGTTCTGATTCACTTTCCTTTCCTTTCGCGCGTACATGTCATAGTATGTAACAATGCAGCTGCATGCTCTGTATTCCGGTTCTGGGGTATCATGATGATATATCTTCACAAGCTTGGGTATACTTTAAGGCACATCCATCGATACACTACTCCCTGCCTTCCCGCCAGTGGGCAAATCGATATCAAGGGATCGAGTATCGCCTGCCCACCCGCGAGTAATGTCGACCTGAATATTGGTGAGGGTCTGGGATGGGTCAGAGACAGTGATCTTGTCAGTCCCAAAGGAATAAATGATGGCTGAGTTGCCGTTCGAACTGATGGAGATGGGGTCGTCTTCAGAAGACAGAAAGAAGCGCAAAGTGCCTCCCGTCCCATCCCAGAATACGATGGACACGGTATCGTTTTCTTCGTCGAGTACGGCGGATATGAGCGCGTCATTTCGCAAGGTACGCAAAGTATGTTGCCAATCTTCGCTCTTGTCCTGGAAGGAACGGAAATCGATGCCAGGGAAGATGGTATAGGACAAAGGAGCGGTCAAGTCTTGATGCTCGATGTATGCAGCAAAGAGATCGACGGTGGCCGGAGGTTGTGTCGAAATGCCGATCGCGGACCAGTTACCGGTGCGCTCGCCCACGGATAACGACAGTCCAAAGGAAGGATCGTCGAAGGTGTAGCCGACATTGCCGTGCCAAAGCGAGGTAGTGTACGGATATGACGCCGAAGAAACGTTCTCGGGAACGGGAAATCCATTAACGAAAATGGGACCGTCGTGCCTACGCTGATCGAGAACGGAGTAGACTGGCGCATCCCCAGCGTTGGACAGGCTCGTGACCATGACACGCTGGACACCGTCTGCGAGGAAGAACCACGTCTTTTGCCAGCTCAGTGCGCGGGTATATGGGTTGGTATAGCGCATTGCGGCGATGCCGATGTTCCCGTCTGATACGCCTCCAACAAAATCCTCGAGGCCGGTCCACTCGGCGTTCGCGCAGTTTAGAGGCGTGGCACCGTAGTCGACGGTCGTACCAGGGATGAGATTCCAGTCCCAGGGATGAGATTCCAGTCCCAGGCGGCGGCGATGTCCTCGTACTCATTGCCTTGGAGGTAGGTGTACAATGTACCGTCGGCCAGGTGGAAGCCTAGAGGCTGTGAATCGAGGCGGTATAAGCATGAGGATTTTGTTGGTAAATACTAAAGTTTACATTCTGAGAATTGGTGCATTCAGTGTTCTTCGTCCTCGTAGAGTACATCTTGAGGGTGGACACATATCCCTCCCCGCGTTGCACCTGCTCTCCGGTGAGGACGTGATATGTGGTGAGTGGTTCGCGCAGCAAGCTCACCATATAATCGTTGGCGTAGAACACACGGGACCCCTTCAGGTAACCGGCATTCGCATTCTTGGTTCTTTTAACCAACGCATTATAAACTGCATTTAGGGTGGTCGAATTCCAAAGCTCCCCCAATTGTTGGATCTCCGTCAGATTTATGTTGAGGCTACCGGTGGCTCTGCAGAAAATGATCAACGAGGGATCTCCATGGTACGAGTGCAACTTACTGAGCATCAATTACTGGGAAAGTGATGAATCGTGGCAAAGTGCTCTGTGTATAGTGTCTAAGCGACGAATGTGTGAGTAGACTGAACGACCCTTACAAAATCCCAATGAAGGACATTAGTGAGCACGTTCCGGTAGATCATCCATTGATCGCCATCTATCAGTGAGGTGAACGCGTCCTTCGAACCTTGGTTTGCTGCAAATTGCGTCCCTCCGGCATCGATCTCCAGTTCAAGAACGTCATTGGAACTAGAGGCAGTATCTCTTCAGCAATGATCGTTGAGGGATATGTTCGACAGACATCACATACAAATCTTTCCCATAGTTCCCGTTGTAGAGCAGGCCACCATGTTGGCCAAAGCTGCCATCGGCCTTGATACCGTCGACCATTATGCCAGGCTCGATCACGACTTCTGCATGTATACGCCCATACGCTTCTGTGATCAAAGTGATGTTGGTCGTCAGAAGTGCAACATCTATTCCGATCTTCGCCACATCCAGAATGTTAGCGCCGGATAGGTAACCTTTGGGACCCTCATAGAATGTGTCATATGAGCGGGAAGATATGGTGGTGCAGCCTTTCTTCTGTGCATCGCTGAGGGAGGCGTTGAAAAGTAGACAGCTTTCTCCCACCAGTCGCGGAATCAGGATAACCTACCCAAACAAGGTTATTCGTCTTAGAATGAAAAGAGATATGAATGTGTGTTTACATTGGAGAACCAGTTTGTGTTCCAGAGACCAGGAGTACCACATGGACAGATACCGGTGCCGCCTCCGTCGAGGCAGCCTGGATCCGTGAAGTCGTTCTGAAACCAATAGTTCATCGCCGAAGAGATTGCGCTGGCGAGGGCGGAGTTGTTGACATATTGTTGACTGTTAGCCATGCCGCCGTGCCATGCAGCGGACATAGTCACTGTGATACAATTAGAGGAAGGATTAGGCGCAAAAACGATCCTTACAAATGCGGAGCCAATGGGTCTGAGCAGGCCAGTTGGCGCGCTGGGCAGCACAGCCCGTGGTATAATCTACCTCCGAAGCTGGCCATTTTCCGTCCGGACCTAAAGTCGAAAGCCTGTATACACGGTATCATCAGCTATTCTTCGACGTTAGCAATATGTGAATCTTACCATTGAGGGATGGTAGAGGCATTGCCCGCGCTTGTAACAATGAAGCCCAAGCGGCTTTGCAGAACAGTCTGCATGTCCAATAGAGTATTCGAGCTCCCAGATGGAGTGGATGTCGGAGTCGCGGACGTCAGGGAAGATCTGGACGAGAGCGACGTGACCGAGGAAGCCGATGTGGACTTGATGTGAGATAGGGAGGACGAGGCGAGAAAAGACGGTGAGGTGATGTTCCGCACAGAATACGGGACAGCAGAGGAGGACTGATCAGCACTTTTCGTATTGCTAGGGTTCAACAAGCCGGAGGCACGCGAAGGATGGGCCGACGAAACCAAGAGCGAGACAGGTGGACCATTGGTGGACGAGCGCGATGCCGCGGAGGGTAGCACGGATTCATTCGACAAGTTGACCGCGTATGAGGTGGGTGGTAGAAGGAATAGGACACAGGCGAATGTGAGTGAATAAAAGAGCGACTTGAGATGAGTAGACATGAGTACAGGGTAGACGCAGTGGGTGCAGTGGTGCGAGTAGGATGCGCAGCCCGTCGTACGATGAGGTACGAGCGAGCGAGAGCAAGGGCGTTGCTTGAACGGTCATAGGGCCACCAAGGCCGCCCAAGCTTCGCTCAGCCGTCACTCTTCCGTGCATTCTCCCTCCCAGAACGTCGAGTGCAGCCAAGAACAGCCAATTCCTCCAAATGGAACTTTCTTTCCAGGTGCCGCTGACTTTTCGGCCTTGCCCGAAGAGCACGTGCTCGCAGTCACGCGCGTCGCGCACACAGGTGGCAGCATCATGTACACCGAACAAGTTCAATCGTTTCTAACGTGAAAATCCCTACGAAAGTCCAATTGCTAGACACGCATCAAATCGCGGCCGTCGCAGAGTAATAGTAGTCTCGAACATAGCAGTGCTGCGGAATGATAGGCAACAGGAAAGCAAACGATCCGAATCTCTACTTGATGCGCTTGAGCTGAAGTGTGCAGGAGTTAGAAAGCAGAACTTGATGGCGCGTAGCAGTGTCACTCACCCTCTCAGTGTTACTGAAGACTTTGTTGTCCAACTTCACGGCCTTCTCTTCGATGACGCCGATACGAATGTTTTGCTTGTCGAGTTCGTCACCCATAGCAGATCCCAGTGTCTTCAACCTCTTGGTCATCTCCGAAATTTCGTCAAGATTGTCATCCAACTCGTCTTCCATCTCGTCGTCTGAAGCGGTCGCTTCAAACTGATATCGCTTCCTTTGTTCTTGCCTCATCGCCTGCTGGGTAGCCGTCTTGCCCCGCCTGCCTCCGGACCCTCCGATTCCCTCACCATCGTCGTCCCCATACCCATAAGTTGCAGCTCTTCCTAGCCGGTTCTGAGTCTCGCGAATGTCCATCATCGCCTTCTCTCTCTCCTCCCGCTCGTCATCGTAACGTTGCTGTATCTTTGCCTCTTGAGCAGCGCGCTTAGAGTCCTTGTTGAAAGTGATGACAGGGCGGAAAATGGACCGATTGAGCTGCTTCAACTCATCGGTTCTGTCCTCGGCCTTCAAGGAGTGACCTTTGGAAACATCTAGGTGACGCTCGGTATTGGCCAATTTCTCTGTATTCATGTCATGTCAAGCTTTCTTTGTTGCGAGATGGATTCAACAATGCGACGCACCTGATTGTGTTCCCAGCCTATTGATCGTGTTCCTGGCTGTCTCTTCCGCCTCTCGAGCCAGGCGAAGTGCGTTTCGCGTAGAGTTTACACTATCCTGTTTCAAGAAGCGTGTCTGTTGTTTGATCCCCTCTACATCCTCTTCTTCACCGTCGGCCAGCGTCGGCCCGTCATTGAATCGTCCTGACCCAGCCTTCTCCGGATTGTAGCCTGAGAAGAGTTCCTGACGATCATTCTCCAAATTGCTCTGACCTCGAGAATAGACGTCGCCAACAGCGTTGTTTTTCGCATATCTGTCGCGTGGTGCACTATAGTTATCGGCAGGGGAGGTATTAGAGGCAGACCTGCTGCCATAAATATCGCCATCACGGCTAGCTACATAAGTGCTGGCGGTCGAGCGCACAGGAGGACGAGGAGATGAGCTGTTTCCATTGTAATTGGGCTTTGGCTCTTCGACAGGGGGGATAGCGCTCTCCTTGCGTTTGTTGAACCAGGACATGATGCTTGTGGAAGGAAGATGATGGTAGGCAGCGGTCGTCTTATATGCACTTGACTGGTGGCTACACCGCCTATCACTTACGGCCTGTTACAGCGCTCAAGTCACGTTTTCGAGAAGCGCGGCATGATACCACCTCATACCCTCTCATACCATGTTATATAAACTGTAACCGCTGCGCTAGTCCGGAAAATACCGTCAGAAGAACAGCCATGTCAAACAGCGGAAAATCACAACATAACATATGGAACACCCGTACAACAGTAATCAAGATTTAATCTGTCGCGCTTTCCGAGCTCCTAGATCCTTTGTCTGCTTCCCTACGACTGTGATACCCTTACCGCTCCGGATCACACTCTTCAAAGCTGCTGTCTTCTGAGCCTTGAGCCCTTTAGGTGCCTTCGATCTCGCAAACTTGTCCACACTTTTCTCCAGAGTATCACGAGCTTTCTTTTTGCTCTTTCTATGCTTGTTACGCAAAGCACGCTTTTCCGCCGGTAACAGCTCGCTGCGTGCTCTGGTTTCAGCTGTAGACGCATCGAAGACCTCCTCGGGGGCGAGCATTGATGCAGCAGATTTTGTTGTAGGGAGAGCCGACTCCAGTGTCGCAGAAGCAACATTTGACACTGTAGAAATCGTAGCTTTGGGCTGATACATGCCATTCATCAGTTATTGGGAGGGCGCAAAGGAAAACTGTGACATACTGTTTTGGGGGTGAAATAGGCATTGGAAAGAGCATCCAGCTTGGAAGTGATACCCTCCCAGACCTTCTCAATCTCATCGTGCTCTTTTTTTAATTTCCCGTCACGATCCTCGCCTGCTACACCTCCTGTCTGTGCTGCGGTGTACTCATCCTCGTAAATCTGTGCCAACGACTGACTGGACTTCGTATCCTGCAAGTTGAATAATCGAGAAGGAAGGAAGGGCATGTCATTGGCGGGACGTCTGCGGACAACGTCGTCGAACTGATTATCCAAAATACGGGCTTTGATTCGGTCCTCCAGTCCTTTGACAACATCTTCCGTCACGACAGGGACCGCCTTCATTACTCGCTCGAACTCCAGATCTTCCTCTAAGAGGGAGTTTTGCGGTCGTGAACGAGAGGTCGCTTCTCCCATCAAAACCCAGTCCTTTTTCGCGATATTTTCTGACTCAAGGGTGGAGATTTGTTCACGGAGAGAGGCTTGCCGTTTTTGATGCGCAGTGAGATCTGAAATCCAATGAAGAATGAAGTACGCTTCGTTTTTGTGAAGATTCATACTCACCTTGGGCCTCCTCCTCTTCCTCCTCAGCAAAGAGATCATCCTTTAACCTCTCTATTATTTCACGGCCGCTTGACTCCTCCTGTCCTACCTGCCCCTCTTGATCATCGTCGTCGTCGTCGTCGTCGTCATCATCATCATCACCACCATCACCATTTTCCACATCCAGACTATCGTCCTCACCCCCCTGACCCACGAAACTGCTCCCATCTTCTTCTTCAAGATCGCCATCGCCATCTGACACATCCCAAAAGCCTGCTGTTGACATAGACATGTTCTTTCCGCGAGCTTTGATTGTTTTTACTCGAACTTCTTCGTGGAAGCGCACTTTGGACGTTCGAGCCGAAGGAGTGCTGGACATACCCTTCGCTTTTGGCTTAGCAGATGGTCGTGCTGGAGGGTCGAAGAAATTTCTATAAAAAGCTTCTGCGAAGGCAAAGAGTCGTCTCAGATGGGTCTCGTATCATGGAGAGGAAAACAAACCTCCTTCTGCCTCTTCCTCCTCAATGACACCCTGCTCATCCACATTTGTGAAGAGGTCTATGGGTTCGTCATCCTCCGATTCGTCTTCATCGAGACCAGTCCCCAAGGAACCTCGAGAGACAGATCGAGCTTCTGCCTCTTCTGTCTCAGCGTTGAATGAAGCCAAGTCAAAGAACCCATCGTCTAGTTCAGAGTGACTACCCGGTTTAGGCCTCGGTATTTTGGACTTGTGGGGTACTGGAGGCATTAGCCGACGATCCAAATCCACCTCGTCAATTTCCTCGCCCTCATCATCTTCTGAGCCTGAGTCTCGCAACGTCGTATAATCTTCGCCCAGATCTCCTTCACCGTCTTCCTCATCCGTAGTCTCTTCATCTTCCTCGTCTTGGTCCTCGCTTTCTTCATCCTCTTCTTCATTCTCTGCATCCATAATCATGCCTTGCTTCATTTCTTCGTCCAACTCTCCACCAAGTTCTTCCCCCGTTCCTTCTAAAGCAAGCTGCAGTGTGTCGCAAATATTCTTCGCCCGAAGTTCCAGTTGGACCCATATTTGGTCCTCTCCCAACCCTTCAGTGAAGAGGGACGTGAGCGGAGTAGATGGGGGTAAAAGTTTATTTTCTCGGGCCAGTCCAGGTGAGGGACTGCGTTTTCGTTTAGCGTTTGCGCGCGTCTGAGAACGCGTTTGTGGAGCTTCGGCAGGGCTGAAAGAAGCGAGCAGTGCAGATACGTGGGGCTGAGATTGTCCTTCTGACTGCAAGGCTGTAAAGACCGTTGAAATTTTAGAAGAAACAATGGTCAGAGAAAGGACGTACCTAGATTGAAAACAAATTGGGTTGCGTTGAGAGCAGCCTCTCGTATATGCTTGCTACCAGAAGCAAATGATTCTAGTTGTTCTTCCACAAGAGTGGATAGATGCCCCAGAGGCTGTGGGAGCTGAATTTCTGCCATGGGTACGCGACGGAGGAAGAAGTGTATGAAGGAACAAAATGTACGGAGTCCTAGGCCGCCAGAGTACAAGCGTCCGCGGACATCACGTGTCGAGATGCTGGTCGTACTTCTGTAGACTTCTGTCCTGTTTTACCTCGTCGATCGCTATGCCTAGGCTGATGTCTTTACAGTATGAGTCCACTTGGATTATCAGGTTCTTCTGGAGAATAAACGCATAGCACTGATCGGCAACAGGACTACAGGGTCCTTCACTCTCTAGCTCGACGTGCGCTTATCCCAAATCGGAACAATACTCGATGGCCTTTCATTGTTCTTACATCGGCTTGTGGGTCCGTCACACTTCGGCGGAAGGCTTTTTGTTCTTTGCATGGCTCCATCTCTTCACGCCAAGTTCGTCTTGCTTATAAGCTAGTCTCTCTGTCTTCTGGTTAGCCCATCCGTCTGCTACTTGAGCCATTGGTCTCCAATCTCCCCGCAGCGCAGAGTATTCTCATTCATCTCCCTAAAACATTCTAAGGGCATTTAATTCCGGGCTTCACTTCACCCACACACACATTTCATCAAATCTTAGTTGCCATGATCGCTGGTCTCTCAAAAGCTGTCATTTTCTACCTCGCCCCCATTCTGTCCCTGACATCCATCTTACTCGCATTCTTCGCATTCCTGGCACCTGTTCTGCTTTTCCATGGCCAAATCGCATTGCTAATAGTATCACCGTCTTCCTCGCTGTCTGATCCGGAATCCAAGACTGGGAAGATTGATGGTCCCTCCTTATTTTTGGGTCCTCTTGGTTCGTCCTGCATTCTAATTTATCAATGTTCTCTCCTGACAAGACGCACAAAGGCTCTTGCTCTCGCCCTAATAATAACGGAGATATAACCTGCCCTCTTCCCTCTCTATCTCCGAAATACGGTGCGTTTTTTCAATCGCGCACTCCGTTATATGCTTAATTCGCTACAGATCTATCTGCGCTACCGAGCAGCGCGCCTGATCTTTTGACCGCACCGACGGCCACGACCCCTGCTTTCATTGCGATATCACTCGGCTTCTCTGTCGTTTTCTTTATTCTCTTTACCTTCATCTCCCTTCGTACGAAGCTCGGAGCCAAATTATCTGCAGCCCTAGACCGTCCGATGGTCCAGCGCACGTCGGCTTGGATCGGATTGCTTGGATTCATGATCGGTGCTGACTTCCGTGCACATTACTGTGTCCCTCATACTAACTTTCACGGTGTCAGGTCTGACCGCTTTCCTAGTCATTCGTATGTGGTTCGGAAAGGCTGTTGAGGACTTCAACGCTGCGATCTCAAAACAGGGAAACGGTGCTCCGCAACTCATAGCGAGTACCAGCAACGGCTTCACGAGTGAGTGTATTCGTTTTCTGTACTGTTTCTTTTCGTCAGCTTATATGTTCCTCAGTGGTCTGGGTCGCATATGCTTTCTACGCCGTTCCTCTCATATGTTCTCTCGCGAAACTCAACGTGGCCGCAACCACTGGAAAATGAAGGACACATATGTGCATTATGGACAATTTGCCAGCTGCCTTACTAGCTCAAGTGCTGAGCTGGCGACTCTCACGACTGTGTAGCATATGGACAGCACATACTGATAAACGTTCTTTACATAGACCTGTCACTGTATTGTAGTAAACCCGCTTTCTCTGATTGTACCTTGGCTAACAATTGTCTTGCTCTATATCGCAGAGTACTGGTTTGAGATGCTTCCATGTATTTCCGCATAATTGCCCAAAGGAGAAGGTCGAAGTCAGATCCGCAGTTTGTCCGTGTTTGCACCGACTTGCAATCACACATCATCATGAAACCGCACAGTACTGACAGTGCACGCTCACTGCTATTTATGTGTGTGATATGGATGCCAACGGACGTAGTGGACACTCTTTATAGACGTCTACACATCCCGAGCCCTGCTGGCAGCGGCCCACTGACAGAGGGCGACATAACTGGATGCGTCTTCCATTTCGAAGACTAACCTGGGGCCTCTACCATCCTCTTCAGGTTTTGTTGCGCTTTTTGCGGGCATGATCCTTCCTGGGTATGATCTTCTGTATAAAGCGTTGGGGTGAGACTTTTGCTGCTCCAGGCGGTACTCATGAAGCTCTTAACGTTGTCCCTTACGTCTCTCTTCGTGATCTTTACTGTCCTAGGAAGCCATGCAACGCAGGATTCATTGGGATCTGCCAGCGTATCATTGGCTGGTGCTTCTGTCCCTCAGGATGTACAGGTAGTATCCGGTCGAAGAATATCCATCATTGTTGAGTCCGTTACTGGTTCATCTTCCATCTGTAGCTGGTTCGTGGACCATATATGTCTTTTTCTTCTATGATAATTTCATAGTCGTCTAGGTTGTCCACACTTGGCCCGGATGGAAAATGGCCAGACTCTGAAATTAACTATACGACAGGCTGCGATGCGCAAACTGGCAGTTGGCCGGCTCAGGCGCATTGGCAGCGGATCAGTAAGTATGGCTTCCCATCTGTCGTGATGTAGGCTTCATTCAATTCTGCGTAGCTACTCTGGCTGCTGCTTGGCATGGTGGCCTATCTGGTGCGAGCCAGTGGGTCCAAAGCAGCCAACTTAGGACAGCTATATCCTTGGCGATGCAATATTGGTATGAAAACGACTTCTCTGACCCATCGTGCTTGGACGAAGGTGGCGACGACGCCTGCCCCTGTGGGACTCCAGGATTTTGGAACACTAACTGGTTTTCGAATGTGAGTTATTGTCTTACGGTATAGTGGTCGTGTCGTATAAATTCTATATGCCAGATCATCCTAATTCCAGGTTTCGTTGGCGAAACTTGCCTGTTGCTCAACAACACGCTTTCATCCAGCGAATTAGGCAACTGCACGAAGATAACTGGTCGCGCTTATAATACTTTCCTCACTGGTATCAATGGAGTCAGTTCAATCACCGGCGCAAACCTCTTGGACATTGCTAGTATCGGTGTCGACCTTGGTTTGTTGATTGCGAACGAAACTCTTCTTGATGATGCCTTTGGACGGGTTCATGACGAGGTCGTCATTCAGAATGCTGTGAAGGCTGATGGCATTCGAGCCGATGGCAGCTTTGGTCAGCATTCGGGCATACTATATAACGGCAACTATGGCAAAGACTAGTGAGTCCATCTTTTGATCTGAAGCGAGCATTGAAACGAGTCGACACCAGCTCGAATGACGTTTTGGATTTTGAGATCGAGGCTGCAGGGACCGAATACCAAGCGACTACCGATTCACGAAGCGCATTCGAAGTTCTCTGGGATGGCAATCAATGGATGATATTTCGCAATACTCTGACAAATGTTCTGCACTGGGACTTTGTACGTTGCTATTCCTACTTCTGAACAGCTTCGTAAACACTCTGATTTGCATAGAGCGTATTAGGCCGATTCATCAGCCTACCTGTCGCAGATGATCAGTAAGTTGTCCAGGTTTTTGTCCACTAGAGCATTCTAACCTCGCCCGCCCTTCGACAGGGCGACAGAAAACCTGAAAACAAACCTCACTGAATTACGGGCCCTGGGGCAAGACTGGGATTCGACTTTACTAAATCAAGTCTTCAACAGCTTGTCCATGAACACGACTGACGCAAATGCGGGAGCATTGGAAGGGAACCGTATGTTTTATGCTAATGATTACATGGTCCGTCCAGCGTAAACGACCTGCGTTGTTTTGTATGCCCACGTGTTTCTTCCTTTACTCAAGGTTCAACGTGGCAGTGGATATGTCACGACTCTACGGATGTATTCAAAGCGAACCCAAAACTCAGAATGCACAAATGCTCAGAACCCGTTCGGTTTCCACCTTAGCGACGGCACACTCTACACTTACCTAACGGGCGACGAATACGAAGATATCTCCGCCGCATGGGATTGGAACTTAATCCCAGGAACGACCGTGGATTATGGAGCAACTACTCTGACTTGCAGCGGTGTTCGGCACACGGGCACACAAGCATTCGTCGGCGGCGCCTCGGACGGAACGATTGGAGTAGCTGCGATGCGATACGAGACGCCGTCATCAAAAACACTGAACTGGCGCAAGACGTGGTTTTTCTTAGATGACAACGTTCAGCACGTCATGGTTGCGCGCATAAGCTCTACAACGAGTGCACCGGTGTACTCTGTCCTGGATCAAAGGAGGCACGACGGAGACATTTTGGTCGACGGCGTCGCACGCGAGAGTGGGAACTACTCTGGGGTGTCCTCGCTGTGGCACGGCGGAGTTGGATATACCTTCAATTCGTCCAACGCGGCGGTGTCTTTGTCCGTGCAGGTTGGCGAGCGCACAGGAGACTGGTCTGTGATTGGGACGTCGAAACAGCCGCCCACGACGGTGGACCTCTTCTCGGCCTGGCTGAGTCACTCCGACCTCAGCACAGCTATAGATTATACTATCTATCCTGCAACAACTGCATCTTCGTTCCAATCCAAATCTGCTTCCTCTCAGCTGACAATCATCCGCAACGACGGTTCCATTTCTGCTGTTTTCGATGGCGCAAACAAGGTAGCTATGTTTGTATTCTGGGAGACGACCGGGGGAAAGACAACGATTCCAGCGACGAGCAACAGCGCTCCTATCACGATCACATCAAATGGGAGCGCGGCGGTAATCGTGAGGATGGACGGTTGGAACGTGACGGTCTCGGATCCTACACAGTTATTGAGTACCCTTACGGTGAACTTCACTCTTGGCTCCGGACTCGTTCCTGCAGGATGGGGGTCCGCCAAGAGTCACGCGTTGACTTTCAATCTTCCCAGCGTGGGGCTTGCTGGAAGCAGTCTGTCACAGTTGCTTGTGAACTGATTGGATTGTGAGTGTCTATGAACTGTTTACTGGAGAAGGGAGCTTACTAATATCGACATTCGCTTGTGTTGTCAAGCTTATTTTCGATGCTTTATATTGCTCTTTGCATCCTTCGTTTTTTCTATCTCTTTTGCTTTCTTGCAATTTCATGTCTCAATGACTTATAATACGGCAATGTTGAATGCAGTCGCAGAGACAGATTCAGGATTCTGATGCAGGTTCTGGCATCATGCATCATCATGAACATCAGCCGAAACCTTCCCGCGAGAATGAGAATCTCTTCATCGGGCAGGGGAATATTTGCGATGCGCGTCGACCAGCACGGCAATGTGCAAAGAATCACGCTCACGTGGCTGTGTCACGTCGCGTTTCCCAAGCAAGTCCAAGTTCCAAGTCGCCGCTTTCGCCCCTTCCACGATGCCAACAGCCTACGAACTACAACGTGAACGAAATATCGCTGCAAACAAAAAACTCTTGGAATCACTCAACATTCCACAAGTTTTTGCTCCCAAGGCCCAAAAAACCAAAGCCAGGAAGCGAAGGGCGCCAACTCCCGAGCCTACAGACGACGAGCCACCGTCCAAAGTTGTGCGTGTCACGGCCTCAGCTGACAATGTAGACGCGCCTTCCACCGGTCTACGCAGAAGTGGACGCAATGCTGGTAAAAAGATCGACTACGTTGCTGTGCAAGAGCGAGGTCAGCCTACTCCCGTCTCTCAAAGAGTAGGTGTCGATCACGACACGGAGCCCAGTAGGCCTATGGGAAAGCGGAAATATGACCCGTATGTTATACTCTTGTCTCAGTACTTGGCTCTCATAGGTGTTGCTATCTCTAGTAAAACATTTGGATCCATACCCGGCATCGAAGTTGGAACCTGGTGGGAGACAAGGTCAGTGACTTTGGGTGTATTGCCATAGGTGCCATCTTTGACATCCATTAAATAGAGAGGCTTGTAGTGCGGACTCCATCCACGCGTGAGTCAAGTCTGCTGCTTCAATGGACCATTATCAAGCTGAAAGATGATAGACCCTGGGTGGCCGGGATCTCTGGGTCGTCTGCGGGTGCATATTCCATTGCTCTTTCCGGAGGTTACGAAGATGACGTCGATCTGGGTTATGCTTTGTGGGTTCTTCAACACTTGTGCATAGATCAAGACTGATGCGTGTTGCGTCAGTACCTTCACCGGCTCTGGTCAGGCGACACCAACCTGTTGCATGAGTTCCGATTGATAACTCAGTATCTTTAACAGGTGGCAGAGACTTAAAAGGCACCAAAAACGCGCCGAAGAACGTAAGTGACGAACGCTTCTGAATCATCATCATCCTCATTCTTCTCTGACTTAGTTACGAACTGCACCTCAAAGCTCAGATCAGTCGTTTGAAAACTCATTCAACAAGGCCTTGAAGGTCAGCAAAAACCGTGCAGTTTACTCACGAGTCTCTCTGATGTATGTCATTTAGATATCTTCCGAAACTCACAAACCGGTGAGGGTGATCCGGGGATACAAGCTCAAGTCCCCGTTTGCTCCCATTGAAGGGTTAGTAGAATATCTCAATTAAAATATCTGTTGTTTTCTGATGGCATGCAACCAGCTATCGCTATGACGGATTATACGTGGTCGAAAAGGTTCTTATTCACGTATCCATATTTTTGCCGAGTTCTGATTTATTATTCTCAGGCTTGGATGGAAAAGGGTCTGAATCCGAAGGGGTACATGGTCTGCAAGTTTGCCTTGAAGGTGAGATGGCCTTACCTTGTATGTTCTCATGCTGACCACTCATGTGACAGAGACTTCCTGGCCAACCTCTTCTTCCTCGAGATGAAGATAAAGTACGAGGAGGCGATGAAACAACTGTCGCAGATGAATCGGTCGTAGACGATGACGAACCCGAAGGCAGCTCTAGCGATTAACCTCGGGGTTTTCTATCATAATCTTGCAGGACGTTGATTTTTTACTCATCTTTACCATTTATTGTTGATGCTTTTTGTCTGCTCTCGTAGTTTTTCTTGTAAGTGTTGGTATCACTATCTCTTGCTCTGGATGACCTTGCATCCTTATCCTGTAGGCATATTGTCTTGGCAGCAACCTAATACCCTGAAATTCCTTGCTTTTCACATACACAATGCGTCTTTGATCTGTTGATATCGCTGTCCTTGACGTTCGGGTATCTGAACATCACTCATCACGGGTTTGAAGAGATTCCTTGGAAGCATATATGTTGGCGCCCAGGGCTGCGAAAAGGCCGCATAAGGCAAGTGCGGTGTCCTGTAAGTGCGTTCTTGTCCAAATGCTCTCCATCTTCCCATGGGGAAGCTACCGCCTCCTTCTCAACCGCTCATTGTATAAAGAGACGGGAATCTGGGTGTCGTTTTCCTTCCGCCCTTTTTTCCAGATACCCTTCATTAGACATGCCCTCTTTCACCCTCGTGCCCATTCTGTCTTTACTTAGTTTCCTCGCGTCTATCAGCGGCGCTTATGCAGGAATTCAACACCATCCTGCCAGCGCGCTCGGCCTTCGCAACCATCGCAACGCCCTGCGCGCCGTGAATGCAACGCGCGCCAGTGAGAATGCACCGTCAGAGTTGCAGAAGAGAGGAGCGGGCGAGTTCACTGTCTTTACACCTGGCGAGTACGTGTTGGCGCTCCTCTCTTATATCTGCGACTGAATGGCGTGTCTGTCATGACTCCTGACTTCATGTACGTTATATAGTAGCGCTTGTGGTGGATTTTATACCGCCTCGGACTTCGTGAGTGTAAATGTTTGAAGCCATCAGGGTTGTCTAGGCTTATTGTATCTGAGGTGGTAGATCGTTGCTTTAAATATCCATGTGTGTATATGATCACCTACTGCTGAGGTCTGTCTGTGAACTTACATGCGGCACTCGATGAGGATTGGGACAATGGCGCGCATTGTTACAAGATGATTACCATCACCGTGAACGGCAAAAGTACACAAGCCCAAATTGTCGATGAGGCACGCATCCACTTTTCCCGCCATATTTTCTCCTTTCACGTCTGACCTGAATTTATACCCATCGGCATGATGCCGAAAACAGTGTCTAGGTTGTCCCCCTGGCGGCCTTGACTTCAGCCCTGCCATTTTCAGGTTCTATGACCACGTCATCGATGGCATTATAGAAGGCTCATGGTCTTACAACGATGGCGACGGGAACGACGGCAGTGCTTCGACGTCAAAGATACCCCCTAGCTCATCAAAAACATCTCTGGCGCCGACCATTTCAGCCAAGTCCTCGACTTTACCTTCGCTCACTCCGACATCTACTTCTTCCTCGTCTTCCTCGTCCCCCTCGTCCTCACCGATCGCCTCACAGCAGCACGCCTCGAGCTCCTCGCACGTGCAGTCGTCTTCCAAACACACGGTGCTCAGTAGCACATCCATTGCTTTATCCGCCAGGCCAACAAGCGCCCCGGCGATGACGTCTTCGACTGCACCTGCTCAGCAGACGCTCTCGCCAGACGATTCTCAGTTTTTGAATGTCGTTAATATTGCTATATTGCGCATGGGGAGTATGATCGAGGCTGGTATCGCCTTGTGATCTGCTCCGTTGCTAAAATGTCAAGACTCAGCCCTCATCTTGACTTGCACAGACTCTGTCATCGTTTCGTATATCATTGTTGTCCCACTTGTGTATATTCCACCTTCTCGTTACTGGTGTTGGGATACTGTCGTTACTGTTATTGCCGCTGAATTGCAATGTTTGTTTTCCATGGTTCTGGAATGCTGCTTTGGATGACGGTTAGCTAAGTAGTGCGAACTTGGTAAGGAATACAGATGTGATATACGACGCTGTTGGCTAGACTCAAAAATCAATATCACTTTGTTGTGAATCGCTTGCTGATGATAAGACATTCATCCACCACGATTATTCTTCGATAGCCTCTCGAACGATCCTCAAAAACTCTCTTTCGCCTGCCGTTCCATTGCTCTTCCCATAATTCAGCGCATTTTTCTGCTTCGAGGTCATCCATAGCCGGAATACACCTCTGATTGCCTCCCTAACGCCGTCGGCCCCCTCCGATGCATCCGAAGAGGTTTCCGCGTACTCTGAGGCTTCGTCCTCCGTCTCGCTCTGTGGTCGCAGGAACGAAGCACCGTTCAATTTGATGGGCCGCGGAGAGAGCACTTTATCATCTGCTTCTGTTTCCAGCTCAACCGATACATCGAGGCGCAATTTGTCGGCCACATCCAGCGGTGTAGATTCTGTGGACAGCGGAGGAGTATCGGTATCGTCTTCTTCAACACTCTCATTTGCAGAGATCTTGCCTATAGGAGACACTGTCTCGGGATCATGTCTCAACATCATTTGTGCAAAAGCTGAATCTGGACGCGAGCCTGGCGGGGAGGAAGGCCGACTGACTCGCGGAGATAGAGCGGTGAGTCGGCGTGAGAGGGTGTCGGGTGATGGGATGGCACCGTGTGCGTGCATATTATGAGGGCGAATAGTAGCAGGAGGGATGGGAAGAGGTTCATCAGCGTGGATATAATGCGGCTCCAGCTCTGTCGTGGGCGCATCAAGTTTACGCTTAGATCTGACCACCGGAGAGGGAATGGTAGAGTCCGCACTGCCTGGAAGAGGCAATTACATTAGCGCGTTTTGATATTTGGGAGAGGAGAAATAACATACCCTGTACGGAGGCATATTGTGCCCAATAGGCATCATCGCCGACCTCAGATCCACTGTGTCTGGCGACGAGATGCCCATCCAATTCCGTATCGTCATTGTCGGCCCGGGAGGCGTACGAGTTCCAATAATCGTCCTCGTCACTCTCACCAGGTGTAGCATGGCTGATCAAATTCGCTTCAGAGGGTATCCGATCTGAAACTCCCGTCATGGCAAGTGCGTCTTTCAAGGACGGGCAGCTTGTCGATGGGAAGGGCATTAGACCAGCGTCATGATATTTCCAACTGTTGTCGGACGGTTCCCATTGGAACACAAGCCTGAGACCATCCGACTCGTTCGTGGAAGAGACGTGTGCATGGGCGTAAGTGTGCTCTATATCTGAAAGGTACTGGACCCGAAGATCAGACGATGAAGGGTCGTCGAGAGACTTTGGTAAAGATTCCAACAGATTCATTGTCCTGTCACGGTTGGACGATGGCCAGCACAGGTAGTTGGCGGGGTCATCTGGGGTGATACCGAGAAAACGATGTCTCTGAAGGAGGGAGCGGGAGAGTATGTGTGGGGTGATAGTGTCGTTGAGCTGGGAGGGAGGAGAGATGTAGTGAAGAATTAAATTAATTGGGTAGGGTAGGATGGGAGTGGGAGACATGGTCGATCGTCCACCATCGGGTACTGACACTATTAAGTACGCGAAGTTTGCGGGGTACGGGCCAGAACGGCGACGCGTCGTGGTGCGGACCACGTGGTCACGCGGTGCTCCCACGCCTCACAAGGGCTTGCTCCCTGTCTCCGCTGCCGGCATGCTCCAATAGCACATTCGTCTCTCTTTCTAACGACCATCGCCCACGACCAGCATGCGCGCCTCAATTCTCTTTGCCCTCGTCTTTGCGCCTCTCGCTGCGTACACACAGGTGTGACTCCCTCGCCCCCCGTTTCTCATGGACCATGGCCTTAACCTCGCGAACAGAGCAATTCTGGGTCTGCCAGTGCTGCCAGTGCCTCCGTGACCACATCCTTCTCCGCCTCCCTGTCGTTCGACAACAGCCGTCAACCACATACCGTCTCCGTAGCCATCCCAATCACCGTCACCCCCGCCTCATCCGCCGCCCCATCTAGCGCCAGCGGCTCACAATCGTCAGGAAACTCATCTGCCAGTGCAAGTGGTAGTTCTGGCACCGCGTCCTCTTCGAAATCAACATCTACTGGACCCTTACCCACTGCACCAACAAACATAGATGGCGGTGGGAATGGTCCAAACGGTGCACCGAGCCCTGGAGCGACAGGTTCGGGCGGAGTGTACGGCCCCGACGACAGCTACATTGCTGCTGCACTGCCACTGCAGCGGAACGCTATGATAGTCAGCCTGGTGGGCGTAGTATTTGGAGGCGTCCTTGCACTGGTGTAGGCTGAGGCATGCTGTGGGACATTGGGGGGCATGATGTTACTCTTACAGTCAATATTTGATGGACGGACAGTTGTTTTGGTTTTTCTCGGACTTGATATCATGCCCTTGTGCGATCTTGGGGTTGGACCGGTGCGATTGACTTCGTACATTTCACCTATTCCACCGCATTATAGCTCGGTGTCATTTGAATATCTGGTTTCTTAGCATACCACCTCGCACTATATTATTCTCACCATATC
Organism: Heterobasidion irregulare TC 32-1; assembly: GCF_000320585.1. Classification (NCBI taxonomy): domain Eukaryota; kingdom Fungi; phylum Basidiomycota; class Agaricomycetes; order Russulales; family Bondarzewiaceae; genus Heterobasidion; species Heterobasidion irregulare. The sequence goes on along the minus strand of NW_009258197.1, from coordinate 2,082,196 downwards.
GCATCACATCGCGTTTGCTATTGATCGGCTTGACAAGTTGTGCATCATCCATAAATAGGCCAAGAGAGAGGTTTCTAGAACATGCAGTCATGCTGCAGATTAGCGCTTGGCCAATTCCCTCACAGACCATTTCTGCTTCTGCATCATCGTAACGCCACTCTCCACCTCGAAGCAACATCCATGGCCTCGCAAGCTGACGCACAGCTGATAAAGAAAGCGAAGATGGACACAGGCCTCAAGGTATGCAATCTGTTTCTCAAGCATTACATATACAGACCAATATCCACTACAGACCATAGGCACCCACAATGGTACCTTCCACTGTGACGAAGCACTCGCCGTCTTTCTTCTCAAGCAAACTACCACCTACCACGATGCAGGTATTTATGCCATCATTCAGACCTCTTGTACCATCTCTCATTGCATGGACCAGAGGTCAAGCGTACCAGGGACCCAAAAATTCTCGATACTTGTGACATCGTCGTCGATGTCGGAGCTGTATACGACGAATCGATTAAGCGCTTTGACCATCATCAACGCGGGTTTACCGAGGTTTTCGGACATGGTTTCAGCACTAAATTGTCCTCGGCCGGTCTCATTTACAAGTGCATCACATTTTCGTGCATTTATTCCGCTGCTGACTTATTCTCATTGCGCAGACATTTTGGCCGCGAGATTATCGCAAACAGATTCCAGCTCCCGCAAGAGAATTCCCAAGTAAACACTCTGTGGTTGAAAATGTACAAGGTACGCGATCTGTCCTCTCCTTGCAACTTTTTCGTTATTCAAACTTATAAACGTAGGAGTTTATCGAAGCCATCGATGGCATCGATAATGGTATCTCGCAATACTCTAACGACATACAGCCTAAATATCGCAGCCGCACTGATATCTCGAGTCGTGTTGGCTGGTTGAACCCAGCTTGGAACGAGAGCTTTGACCATGAGAGCGTCAACGTACGTCTGGTCATCTACGTCTTCCAAAGTTTCTTGATCACAAGCCTTGGATATATAGACTCAATTTGCCAAGGCGTCCAAGCTCACTGGCGAAGAGTTCCTCGGGAGACTCGACTACTACGGCAAGGCGTGGCTTCCTGCAAGGGATCTTGTAGCAGCTGCACTCAACAAGAGGAACGAAGTTGATGCCAGCGGACGCATCATCCTCTTCGAAGCATTCGCTCCTTGGAAGGTGCTTTCTTTGATCTATGTCCTCTCCTTTGACGATCACTTAAAATCATTGTACAGGAGCACCTGTTCGAGTTGGAATCCGAGCTCGGTATCACGCGCGAGACACAGCCATTCTATGTTCTCTACCCTGATGAGACTGGCGGTAATTGGCGCATACAAGCCGTCCCCGTCTCCCCTGAGAGCTTCGAAAGCCGCAAGGCGCTTCCTGAGGCTTGGCGTGGAGTGAGGGACGACGATCTGTCGCGCGTGTCCGGTATCGATGGAGGCATCTTCGTTCATGCATCGGGCTTCATCGGAGGAAACAAGACCAAAGAGGGCGTGCTGGAGATGGCTAAACAAGCACTGAAGCTCTAAAGACTCTTTGTTCGTTGAAGAAGACTAATGGTTAGCAAAGACACGCCAGCTGTCTCGAGACGAGGGCGCATGGCGTACTAGGCAGATGTTCTGCCTTTCAACTGATCTACGATCAGCTTCACAACACGTCGCGTCGTTGTGAAGTGATAGACATCACTACAAACCTGCGGTATGGGTCAGATAGGTGTCTTGGAGGGACATATCCATGCAGCTAGTTGGCAATCATCTGTATCAGGGTACATATTGACGCAAACGAGCTTCTTGTATTGCGTTTCGATATTGTGCAATAAAGCTTGATCGGTTGTTCCCGCACAAGTGTTGCGACCTCCACTTGCATCTCCTGATCCACCTCAGTTTTATGAGTGGGTGGACCATCTACAAAAAAATCGATGCGAAATTTCTCCCCGTCGTTTATCTTTCAAATCTGATTCAAAAATGAGTATTTGCTGTAAATAGAAGGTAATACAATGAGATCGGAGGATGGATCTTGGGGCATTTGTTCGGGTTTTGCTCCCAATCTGCTCTCGGAACGAAGCATGACGGTACGTCACGCTGTCCTACGAGATGGACCAGGACTGGTACCTCCCAAATCAACAGCCGTACTTCGACTGATCAATCAGGATGTCATCAAGGATTTGGCGATCGTATGCCTTGCGCTTCCTAGATCATGTAAGTACTATTCGTTCTGGTAGTCCTACCGTCTCAAGCTCAAGTTCCACTCTTCAGACCAACTTCACGGTGACAAGCTTGACAGCAGGTGTCGTGCTGTACAGCTGTTCTGCTGGTGTGGCTTATTTCAGTCTTGGCGCCGTTGCATGTTCCTTGACTGTCAAAGTCTTGAAACGTGTCTTTCGCCAACCACGTCCACTACATCCAAAGAATAAAAGGACATACGGGTAGAAAGCCATTGCCAAGAGGATAATTCAACCAGCCTGATACTGACCAACTTCTCCAGGATGCCCAGTACACACTCGGCGACGATCACATACTTTGGAACGTATATCCCCCTTGCGTGTGCATACCTACCGATACATCCCTCTTTTCCTAGTAGCGCAATGTCTAGGACTGTGCCTCCTCTCATTGTCATTCCTTGGGCAGCGCTTATAGCCATCTCCAGGATCTGGCTGGGGCACCATACATGGCCTCAAGTCTTATGCGGATGTGCTTATGGGTTTGCTTTCGCCTTCCTATGGTTTGCTATCTGGACCCACGGAGGGAGTCAATATGGTGACATCGCTGAAGCGCATGTACAATCGTTGTTTGGGTAGAAATGCATGGCTATCTCTCTCTTAAAGGCACTGCCGTGCAGCGAGTCCGATATCAATTTGTACTTACTCAACGAAGATGTTGCCCCTTCGAGGTACTATCATTTCCTCACAGGTAGCACTGCAAGATATGTAGCTCACATCTAGTACACCCAGACAAGCAATCGATGAATGGGCAGAGCAAGCGTAGGCGTACATGCGTAGATAATTCATAAAGCAACTGGGTTAGTGAAAGATGGTAGCGATACGATGATGATATATGCAAGAAATGGGTATCCTCCGGATGAATCATCCAAGGCAGCAGGTAGAAATAAAGGGTCTATCCCCCGACGGCAGGACATGAAAGCCCAAAGCCAGCAAATTCCCTCAATCATGATCCCCAAAACATCAACTTGCGGATCAATGCAGTGTCCTTCGTCGGTACACTATTGTCGCGAGACGGTGTGCGGGGTAGATAAAGTCGCATAGAGTCATCGATTTCATCCAGATCAGGTGGAGGAGTGATTCGGGATTTTTGCATCTGGAAGACAAGATCGCATCGATACGAATAAGTTTTTCAAAGAAAGATACTTACTTCGGCATCCATCACACAATCCCTCATCATCAAGTCGTTGATATGTTCTCGCGCAGTAAAATTGTAATCGTTTGACGTTCTGCATTGGGCCTGGAACTGGGTGGTCGAAAGAATGAATTTGCCCATCATGCTGAACTTTGCCCAATGGATCTTCGTCGGGTCGTGCTTATTGAAGTCGGGGTTCCCTTCGTGGGCTTTGATGAGGTCTGATAGGTGAACCTCGCTACAAAAATGGTCAGATACGACATTATCACGGCAATAACGAGACGTTCGCGTACAGAGCAGGAATACAAGGGCCTTTGGTATTTCGGAGAGCCATGCGATAGGCAGAGTGTGATCGAACGGATTGAAATAGCAGGTCCCACGACTGAAACGATTTCGAAAGGCTAGGTGCTTTCAGCTGGAATAGCTCCATGGTTGGATCGCCCTGGTATGTAGCCATGTTGATACCAGCCACGAACGCGCGCAAGGCCGAATAATTATTATAGCCGCGCAGTTTCTGAGCGATTTCGACGAGTTTTTCGACCTGACGTGCGCGCGCCTTCGTTTTATCATGGCACAAGATGAGCGATACAACCCTGCAGATTTGTTAACGAGGCGAGGAGAGAATGTGGATGGTATACTTGCCAATCAGCCAGGTGATTTGAGACTTGAGAAAACATAGCAATTGGATTGGTCTCAGCTTCTTTGGGACCAGAAACCATTGTATGATGCAACCAATGTCGTGGCTAGTTCGAGCACAATATGTTAGATCAAACTTGTAGCATGACATATAATATCCTGACCTCGATTCGGAGAAACAGTTTAGTCGAGACTCTGGTGATCTCCTGAGCAACATGGTCCGGATCGAGACTATAAAGCTCCTGCGAGATCCTTTGGAGTTCCTTGATTGTCTGCTTTAACTTGGGTTCTTTCGGCTCAGCATTATGAAGATACCCAGAAGGCGGGGCGTTGGTCATCACAAGGGCTTTAGCCATGAGAGGCAAGCTTGGTTTGCGTTCTCTGGCTGATGGAAATCCAGAGTGAGGTTTGTCGTTCGGTAATGGAACTTTCACAACAGAAACAGGTGAATGGACTCTGGCTGCTCCGTCATCTTCGTCCTCAAACATGTTGTAGGAGTCGTCGCTCTCGTCTTGTGATTCCTCAACCTTCAGTGCCCAATCGGCATCTTTGTCGACCATAGGTCGTCCCTCAAGAAAAGGTAGAAAGTCGGATCCGTAGTGAAGGAGGTGGGTTTTGGATATAATCGACTTTACGAGTGCATTCAGAGCCGTGCCTGCGTTCCCAACTGCGAAATCATGTGGATAGTCTTGAATCCAGATTTCCAAAAGATGGCAAATTCTGAAATCCAGTCAATGGCGCCCATGGATGTCACCGATCGGGATCCGACTCACCGCATCTGGGCAAAGCAAGCGAACATGGTATCTGACGAGGTCTGGTCTAGTTGGCGCATTCGTTTCTGCATAGCTAATATTACGCTACGCGGCGTGACGAATCGGCGGTGGGTCAGGAGGAAATGCGAGATGTACGCGCGGTCTACAGCGGCGTGTAAGTGGTTTAGCGGTTATAAGACGATTAGCACGCACCATCACCACTGACAGCCAAGAACAAGAGTTTATCAAGAAGCTCTTCAAGAGTAGCCCATGGAGCAGGACGGCTGAGATATACATCTTCAGCTCAGGCTCAACGATGCTATTTGGCCGAAACTCACTTGTCCTTTTTTTTACCCTCGACACGATCTTCTACAGCTTCATCAACGCTGCTAAGCCCATCGTTCGGTGCACTAGCATGCAACGAGCCAGAGCTAAGACTACCACCCGCTGATATGCTCATGATACTTAAAGCTCTGTCCCGCTCAAACTCGCGTCCTTTAGATTTCTCGTGCTCGGAAGCAAGCAAGTCGCTTGTTGAACGAGCCCGTGTTGGCGAGGTTGGTGTCCCGGGTACTCGCGGGGCGGCTGTAGATCCAGCCGCGGGTTGGGAAAACCTTGAAGGCGCAGATTTTAATGTATAGACACCTGAGGAAGAAGCAATGGGAGTCGCTGTTGCTGAACGTGATACCTCCCAAGGTGGCGGGGAGACGAGGACATCAGGAGACGCTGGATTTTGATAGTTATCAAGGCGACGGCCTCCTATGAGGACAGAGGTAAGAGACTATCAAGATTTCCAACTTGGATAGAACTGACTTCGTTCACGGAAGATTGATTCCAAGAGAAAATCGAAGCCCCGCCTGAGATTGCTCTTTCCACCTTCTTGGTGGATCGTCACTTCGATAAGGCCCACGTCGTACTCGTTTAGACGGGTATAAGCTTCAAGCGATTCGACATGGCGCTCAAGGTCACATTTACAGGCGAATACCACTGTGGGTAATTTGAGGTCCCGAAAGCCCTCTGTAGCATAGTAAGATAGTGGACGATGAATATGCCTAGGACATGCTTACTGAGAAGATCTTCAACATGCGCAAAAGAGGCTTCCTGAGAAACGTCATAGCATACTATGACGCCGTCGAGACGCGGTGCATTTTCTGGCCATACCGGTAGACCAGAGACAGTCCCATCGATTCGAAGGCTTGAATTGTCAACTTCCAGGACACGTAGCAAGCGGTCAGGTAAGTGCTCATATACCAAGGTCCCTTCACGTGAGATATCTGGGATAAGTAGGTGAGCTAGGTTGTCACCAAAATTTTAATAGCCAAAATCACAGGTGAAGATACCACCCAACCCCGAAGCCTCTGGCACTGGTTCTGACAAACTGTAAGACTTTAGACCCTTTGAGATGGCCACTGATTTGCCGCAACCCGAATCCCCTACTACAGCAATTGTGACATCTGACAGAAAGTCATACTGTTCACTGTATCAGGCCGGTCACTTGAGCGGAGAATGAAGACACATACCGCCAAAGCATTCTCTTGGGGCGATGCATATCCTCCCCCAGATCCATCTGTCAGACTATCACTTCGACTTCGCGCTGACGAAACAGTAGGTCCCACCAAGTGCGCATTCCAACGAGGAGTCGTGGAAGGTGAGATCAAAGGCAGCCGAGACATCTCTTCCTGAGTGATTGAACTCGTAGCACTGAGAGTGCTCGTGCTAGAAGGCGACGAGAGGGCCGAAAACTTCGACGGGAGCGGGAGTTCGCCGGGTGGTATGAGAGGTCGCAATCGCTCCTTGCCCTTGGAAGTCCCTCGGGGGCTCCGCTGAACGTCATTGTCAGAGTCTGTAGGCAAGGATTGAGAGGAGTCGTCAGTTGCAGTGCTGATACTGGCGCCTCGGCTGCGGCCCGACAGAGGGAATCGCGAGTCCCGTTCATGGTAGAATACTCGGGGAAGATCAGTATCAACAGACGATGGCTGCCATGCTATCGCTGGTCCTTGTGCGAAGTCCCTCGAGTCTTCGGATCCTGCATCAACGGTGTTAGTTCGGGATTGTCGCCCCATGCCGTTGGTGAGGTTGACAGGCCTAAGCCTGATAAACGAGTCCACGGATATCGACTTTCTCAAGTTGCTTGGAGGATATAGCGAGCTAGCGGCGAACGGAGAAACCGGCGAGGGTTCTGTGTCGACTTGTGGAAGTAGAGTGGGGGTCAAGACGGGGTTCTGAGATTCAGACGACAGCAAGGCGTGTGTAACGTGCGCGTCGTCGGTAGAAGAGAGGGCGCCCGCAGGGATTGGCATTTCTAAAGGCGGCAAGGAGGGTATAACGGGAAGATCAGTTGGACTACTTATAGACGTCGTGACTGGCTCGAGAGGCGATTGAGATGAGTCGGGGGCTGACATGGGAGAGAATGAAACGAAGTGTCGATGCTCGTCCAGCGAAAGGATAATTCGTACACAACCGATTCGATCCAGCGGGCGAAGGACGCGACTTTGAGAACTCTGCTGCGACTGCTGGCGCTGTCAGCTGTGGGCCGAACGGTACCGACCAACTTCAACTTCCCTCCAACCGATTCCCTAATCAGGGACGAATCAGGTCACAAACATCTCCCGTACCATCACACGCCCTCTTCCCTGCGTGCGCCGTGCCCGCACCCCTCCACACGTCCCGTCCAGCAAGCACACACGGCGATCGAAATGACCGTTGGAGACTCGTGCTTAGCTTCCCTCCCTCACATGTGTCGGTCGCATGGGTTCGACCTGGTGGACATCGCGCGCGCGTCCACGACGAACACACACCGTCCACACACGACCTCGAGCCATCTCGCTTTTCGACTTTCAGATCTTCTTCTCCCCTGACCCGTCATTCCTCTCGCGCACCATGTCCAAGTCTTCGTCGTTCGTCAAAACACATTTCCATCCGTTTCTCTTCACTCTCATAACGCTGGCAGCCATGGCAGAATTGGGGCTCACGGCGTTTCTCATCGCCGCTGGCAACGACAGCGGTGCATGGCTCAGCCCGCGCTACCACTCTATGCAAGTATGCCCGTGCCCCTTGATAGTCCGCCATTTGACGAAATATACCCAGCCTTATTCTGTTCCTCTTCGATGCCGTTTGGACAACCATCTTCTCCACTGCATACATGTTTTGGATAGTCGATGGGGCTATTCACTTCCTTGCCAGCATCGCTAGCTCTGTCATATGGTTACTGGTCACGTCCGTCATATGGGTGAGCCGTCTTGCCAGCCGTGTACCAAACAAACATATAAACACGAGCCTTAGGGGGCGGCTGCAGGTATCATGCATCAGACTCGCGTCGGCGGAAATTGCGCTAATCTACCCGTGATCAGTCGGTTGGTTGCCGAACTATAATCTCGGTAGGCGTGGACTGACCACGTCTGATAGCTGTAGAGAAGCTCTCACTGTGGAAGCGCTCGGGTGGACTGAGTTTGCGTTGTGCATCTTGACCGTACTGTCCACATTGGTCTGGGCTCGTGGCAGTAACAAAAGCTATGTACGCGATTGTCTGTGCTTCATCTCATTGCACATTTCTCATCTTCCACTCACAGCGGGATAGCTTCTATGTTTGACTCTTTCCCATCCTCCGCGCGTGAGTTATATAGAAAGCCTGCGGGACTTGTCTTCGCGAATCAACTTCCTCTTGCCCGGAGTTACTATTTAGTATTTACTTATGCGGGTCGCTTAGGGTCGCTTCCACAGTTATGTTACCAACTAGTATGACCTAGAGTACATGGACTTGATCAAATATGTCTTTTGTTGTAATTTTACTATGGCTGATAACATGCACGAGTGCCTGTGTTAGTGGATAGTCCGATTCCCGATGTTTCAGGAATCAGCGCTTCAGCGTAGTTTCAGCGCTCAGCTGCGATCTACGAGTACATACCTTCATTAGGACATATTGGGACTTCAGACTGGCATCCACCTCAGCACACTGCCTGCCTCCGCTTAGCTTCATCCAGCATGTCTGATGTACCTTCGTCAGAAACATCGCCCATCAGGAGTGTTTCATCCAATAAAGCAGCGGTTCGGAATGGCTTTGATAACCAAGATAACCAAGAAACGGACACGCTCCTGATCGACAGGGTCAATGAGGGAACGGGGTCTGGCATCACCCAGTCAGAGAGATCTTTCCGACTCAGGCTGTTCGCTGTGAGAGCAGTAGCGTTGTTGTGCGCTTGCTCTCTCAGCATTGGAAGTCATTAGTATGTTTGCTTCGCCACCTGCGCCTCCGTTGCTCATACTTTTCAGTGCAACATACATCTTAGCTCCTCTCAAATCACGCCTGTCCAGAGAAATGGGCACATCCAATACCGAGTTCAGTCTTCTGCTCTCGGCCTTTACTCTCAATAGCACTTGGACGCCTCTTGTCGGAGGAATGATGGCCAGCCGTCTTGGGACGACATCGACAAGCATATTGGCTACTGGAATCATATTCTCAGGTGCACCACGAATATTAGTGATTCCTATGTCTATGAAGAGCTCACAGCCGGGCAGGGTTGTTGCTCTTGCTTGTCGGGGATCTTGTGGAAGACGTCAAGCTCATGACCTCCGGGATGTTCATATTTGGTCTTGGAGTCAGTCCACTCGCTGTCGTACAAGAGACTATCATCGTCCGTTTTTTCCATTCTCACGGACTAGGGATCTCCATGGCTCTAGGTCTTGTTGTTGGCAAGATGTCATCATTTGTCTCTGCACGCACATCATACCCTCTCTCTCAGCGTTTTGGTCCCCACGCACCATTCTATACCGCAACAGGTCTCGCAGCCATATCATTTATCGTAAATCTCATCTACGTCCTCACCTCAAGATGGTTGGTCTCCGTTACGGGAACAGAACCAGAAGTTTCCGATCTACGCTATGAGGCTCGCCAACACGGTTCTATACAAGATGTATCTGAAGAGGAGGCTCTGAGAATGATCGCCAAAAAAAAGAAGGTCAATCTCAGGGACATGACACAGCTCGGCGACGTCTTCTGGGCGTAGGTAAATCCCTGATGTGCGTTGTTGCCCTGACCTTCATGTCTCCCTTTCAGATATATTGGCGTGAACGTGCTGTGCGGTTCGATATGGCACCCGTTCACTCATCTTGCCGCGTACGAAGGTTTCTGTGCACTGTGTTGCTGTTTTCTAATGCCTTGTTTTCCAGAAATGTCATCGAAAATCGATACGGACTATCCGAATTAGACGCGAGCACGAAGGCTTCTTATATTCTTGCTGGAAGCATGTTTTTATATCCAACAGTACGTCCTTCTTCTCACCAAATGGACGACAACCTCACCAAAATCTTAGGTCGGCTTCATCATCGATAGGGTTAAGCGGCCCGGTTTTGCCCTCATGCTCCTCGCATTCTCCTCCATCCTCACGATGTTCGCCTACGTATGGCTAGTCCTACCACCGGAAACGATTCATGGCAACGTGTGGCCAGCTATCGCAAGCTTTGCGGCCGGCATCGGGTTTTCTCCTCGTACGTCAAGGTTCGACGCTGTAATCCGAGAGCATATACTGACCCAAGCATCAGTGCTTCTTGTCGTTGTCGTTCCTCAGTTGGTACCGATGAAGTATGTCTCAACTACCCTTGGAGCCCATAAAAGCGTAAGCTAGCATTCTTCAGACTGTCGAAGAATCAAGAACTGACTCGTTCATGTGACATCTTGATTTACAGTTGGAGCAGACTGGGACCACTATATCGCAGACTCTGGCAGGTTTGATTTTAGATGCGAAGCCTCGCGATTCTCCTACCCCGTCGATTGGCGACAAACGCATTCAACATCTTCTGAATTATTTCTTGATGCTGAACATGCTACAATTGTTGGGAATCATCTGTTTATGGTACCTTGACCGACAGAAGAAGTCGGCCACTACTCACCACCGACAAGATTCTCTTTTGGAACCTGTAGAGATTATACCACCGACAAAAGTGTCTGGGGATGTGAGTGATGGCGAGGATTCTTACCAGCCTCTCGAATCTTCCTCGTCTGCAAGTCACAACGAGGCCGAACACAGCCCGCTTTTACCTGACCGCTCTCGTCAGGAACGACAGTATCGTCGTCCAAATTCTTCACGAAAAGGATGGCTTTTCATGGGATTGTGTGCTGTATTGATTGCTACAGCTTGGGTATTGTTTCTTGTCACGGCGTGGTTGAGGCTAAGGTCGAAGGAGGAAAGAGGGAAATCAAACGATGTCTAAAGAAGACGTTGTCTCGCCCGCTCTGTGTAGTCGTTTGTTTTCCTACATATGTACCCAGCTGTTTTGTAGTAATATCACCTTGCAGGTTACCTCATCCCTTAGGATTCTTGGGGAGCGCCAACAGTAGCTCCTGACATTTGGGGCTTTCGTCTGAAAGGATAAATTTGCTAGAATACCTTCAAAGGGGTTTCGTACAATATCCAGAGACCCCTATATATGCCCTACGCACAATTAATGTATCGATGAGTGCTGAGTACGACCGACTATTGTGATCTCGCAAAAGAGTCACAATAATGTCCTCGCAACTTGCTTTTTGGACCAGACGGAGATTTGCGCGATGAAAAGCATGATTAACCAAAGCACATAAAAATAAACTTTGTGTTCATGCACTGCTTTAGTTATGGAGGACTCCAGAAGGATGGTGATTGTCAAGTCGAAGTAATTGAGACTGTACGAATTAGGCAATGCTGGACAAACCGGCAAATACCGAACTTGGAGGTGAGAGATCGTATACACACATCACCCGCTGAAAGTTCAAGACCCTCAAGACGTCCACAAAGTGAGTATCTTTACTGAATCGTGCTGCATGCTCTGTGGAGCCGTACGAATGCCCAATCGCCGTCAGACGCTAAAAAAACGAAGTGGATGCGATGGATGGGGACTGGTGTCGTTGGATGGCGCTGACACCTCTTATGTGCACAGATGGGAGCATATAAGTACATCGGCGAGTTGTACAAGAAGAAGCAGTCGGATGTTCTCCGTTTCCTCCTCCGTGTTCGGTGAGTGTCTCTCTCAACGAAAGAGACGGCCAAATAACCAGTATAAACAGCTGCTGGGAGTACCGCCAACTCAACGTCATTCACCGTGCTTCTCGCCCCTCTCGTCCGGACAAGGCCCGCCGGCTGGGCTACAAAGCCAAGCAGGGCTACGTGATCTATCGTGTACGCGTTCGCAGGGGTAACCGCAAAAAGCATGTTCCCAAGGGTGAGTTTTGCTGAACCATCTCCTGCTGCCTTGACGATTTACCCGCGCTATAGGTGCTACCTACGGCAAGCCCGTTCACCAGGGTGTGAACCACCTGAAATTCCAGCGTGGTCTGAGGAGTACCGCCGAGGAGCGTGTTGGCAAGCGTTGTGCTAACTTGCGGGTTTTGAACTCGTACTGGATCAACCAGGACGGTGTTTACAAGTACTACGAGGTCATCCTCGTTGATCCTAACCACAAGGCTGTGAGTGTTGTCCCGTCTTTTCTCATACGTCTATTCATGGCTATCCAGATTCGCCGCGATCCTAAAATCAACTGGATCACCGCACCTGTCCACAAACGCCGCGAGGCCCGTGGCCTTACGAGCATCGGCAAGCAAGTATGTTGCATTCATTCGCTTCTTTACTATATCAAATTAACAAGATCTACAGAACCGTGGTCTTGGCAAAGGACACCGGTACAACCACACGCCTCGTGTGGCTACCTGGAAAAAGCACAACACTCTCAGCCTTCGTCGCTACCGGTGATCGTGTTTCCCCATCTCCCTTCATGTATAGCTTTCTTTACCCTCCTGTTATCCATGGTATCTCAATGCTCCTTATGCATGTATGTCACGCTTCAGAGCTTACACCAATCGCAGCGCTCGCTCTTATGTTTAGACCTCTCTGGTAGGCTCCGAGCACGGAGTCTCACAAGACACGATCAAGAGTCTCGAGGTCTATTTGACAAACAGCATGTCAATATTGTTGAGTAGTGGGAGACAGCATGAGTAATGTCAGTTCAGTCGTCCTCAGACGTGCTTTGCTTTCCCGATCTCGGAGATATCTATTAAGTCTTTGCTGCGAGAACAATTATACGATTCTCGTCTTACAACGGAGACTAACTCAGTAAGTGAATTGTTCATCATGCCAATTACATACGGCTTGTACAAATCGATGTAGCTTAACCGTCGAGAATGATTCCTTGGCTCGGGATGGAGGCCACCCGGGATTGTGTCTGACTTCCAACAACAGCTACAGTGACCACGATACTGTGCATGTGACAATGAACAGTAAGGTCATATCGAAGGGAGACGATATCTTGAAAGAGATCCAACGCATCTGAAACACAAGCGGTCATGAGTACTCATCCCGAGTGTTGAATTTAGCCCAATGTCATACTAGTCTCCTCTTCCTTGGCGTTGATAGGACTCCTCAGAAAATTAGTATGTCCGTGTTCTCCTTTTCTATCATCTCCATTGACCTATTGCCTGAAGTAGCTGGCCTGCGTATTCTCAGCAGCGGTAATTGGCCTGAGGCGGATCAATTTTGCCTTCAATGACCCGTTACATGTGAAGACCAGCAAGATCATTGAGGGTTATTACGACAACTTCACCGGGCCTATTGTAGCAAGATATGCATATGAGAGAAGGCTAGGTAACATGCTCACGAAACACGAATTAAGCATTTTAACGGCCAGTCAATTCTGTGGAATCACAGAATGCGGTCGTGCTTCGTATGGTCCTACCTTCGATAACCGAGGTGGTGGAGTGTTCGCGATAAAGTAGGATAAAGATGGCATCGCAATAAATGACTCTGATGCCAAGGCACGCTTTGCAGGAGTGGAGCGGTTGCATATGTATACGTAGGGGATCTTGAGCGACCTTGCGCAGAAGTAAACTGTGGAATTGAGCGAGAGGCGATTGTTTGGTGAGAACAAACACAATGTGTCATCTCGCTGCAACTGTGAATGCAAACGATCGTTATATTCTTTCATCTTGACCGCTTGAGCCGTCATGGGAGCAAACGCTTTCGCATCTCTGGCAGTGCTTCAAATGCCACCTTTTTCACGCCTCCTACCAGCATCGTGCTGTCCAGATAAGGATTTGGTTCTAGTCGTCTCACGTCTAGGCGGTAAGGATAGACTGAGCTTGTGGAAGATGCAGGGCTCGAAGAAATGGGAAATAGATATATATACAGACGGGAGCCACAATGAGGAGATCGTCGATCTGGCATGGAGCCCTAATGGTGAGTATAGTCGATTTTCGTACATTGGCCCATTGTACACAGAGCTCTCGTAGGTCAAACCATTGTCGTACTGCATGATCCTCCTCGTATCACACTGCATTCGATCCAGGACGGTCGCAAAGATCGGGATGTACCCATCCTTCATCCGCTACCGGAGAAGACTCGTCTGACAGGTGTATGGTGGTTCGTGGAAGAAAAGGACACGACTGTCGGGTCTATACCAGATATATTTAAGAGAGGAGATAATATTGTATGTTCTTCTTTTGCAAAAGAAAACATTGCTCGCATAATCCATCACGAAAGACAGGGTCCGCCCACTCGATACTCAGGATCCTTCCTCTTCTTGACTCAGTTAAGGATGACACACAGCCGTTACCGTTTGTGATAATACCGGATAGACCTCATGAATTATCGCTAACAGTATCTACAGGGTCAACGGCCTCTTTGCATTTTCGGACAGCCACACGAATATTTCGCGGTCAGATATGCCGGAAGCCATTGCATCGTGGCCAACACTTCCCTTCGATCCTCTGACTGCTTCTATTCAGCCTCCACCCCATGCTACGGAACATGGGAGCGAGGAATTTGACGAAAGTAACAACATTGATGAAAACAGTATCCTAGCGGTGGCAGATAACATAGGTTGTCTCCATTGCTTCTTGGATGGAAGCTATCCACTTGGTGCTGTCTCAATTCTCCCCCAATCGACTACGTCATCTCTTCACAAGGGCTCCCGAACGTCAACGCTTGTGGCACATCAGCGAGTGGAGAACGGCAAGTCCTCCATCACCCCGCTACTCCCAACTTCAGTCTGCTTTCCATTACTAAAAAAGAGGATCCCACGAGATCTAGCAAGGATCTCAACAACTACTCGGGAGCTTCTCTGGTACACCATACGTGTCATGGATGACATGCATACCATATGGTTTGGGACTACCACACAGCCTGGGGCTCGAGAGCTCGGAGAAAGGTGGATACACAGCTTGGGCGCCTTACAGCCAGATCCATCTGGAGGAAGTATGATGGGTTCCTTTTTTTCTGAGACATTGGCTCATTCATCGGTAGACAGAGTATCACAATCGATTCTGGATCTAGTCCATTTTCTCATAACAGGTCGTCCGTCAGATGCTGTTTCTGATTTTATAGGCAGTGGCGAGCAAATGAGTGAAAGGGTAAGCCCTTCATGTTCTTCAAAAGATATTGTTAGATGACGGTATAACAGGGGCTCCAGAAATGGGAAAGCACAGTAATCGAAGCCTTGATCAAAATACGTGATTTTTCGCAACAGCGTATAGTACTTGCTTTTCAACGCGTCTATCTTATGCTAGAAGAAGTTTTAGGATGGTCACAGCTGTGAGTCTCGTGGCCTCATGATATCCTCAATGCTCATTTGCACCAGCCCTCAATTGTATGGCTTGTGTGAGTTACAGACCGAAGACATCGAGCAGTGTTTGAAAATGACCAATCAAGCCATAACCGCTGCCAGTTGGCTTTCGGCGACCGCTCGACGAGAGTTATCCCATTTCCGAGAATTCATGAAGTGGTTACGATATGGTCGGTTGTAGTCATGATACTTTTCCAATTTTTCGCTTATAAACGATTTATAGAAATCGCAATCGCAAGCAATACATCAGACGGTCATACTGTGCCACAGCCACGACACGATGTATTGGAGGTCGATAGCTATCTGATGTCTGGATTGATCAATAGTCAAGTCGACAAGTTCTTTAAACATGGTGTCGCCCATTTCCAGTCACACGATCTCGGTGTCTCCGACGAACCCCCTGATTTATCGGCAGCGATGAAACGTGCTCGAAATGCACTGAAGGATCCCACACAAACATCCTTGCAACATGTATATCTCTACCTTGCTTATTCCGAGCAGTCAGATTCAAATGAAATTCACCTTGCAGGCGGTTGCACAAGATGACCATCGTCACGTTGATAGAAACCTTCATCTTCTAGTTCAGGACTTAGCAAAACGTTGTGGAGCCATCTTCCTCCGCGCGGCCAGCGCAACTGCGCGCTCAGCGGAAGTTTCGCACGAGACTCGCCCATCCTCTGGACCCTCGAGCTTTCCTTCCGATGACAGATACTCAATTTGGGAGCGAACTGTTGTCGATGAAGAAGCGGTAAGTGATTTGATATGATTATGTCGGTCACACAAGTCTGAAAGCCGGATTCTTTGGCAGCCAAGTCGCGTTGTCCAACATCTCGCCATTTATGTACCTTCCGCCGAGTACCGGACCTGCTGTAAGTCATGGGTTTGCCAATTACGCCATGAGTTAACCATTCCCTCAATAGTATGCCTCACCCGATTGCGCTACGGCCACGAGGCGCCTTGTCTCAATGATTTGGGTGTGGCCATCCTTGAATGCCGGCTTCGAGAAGACAGTCACGGCATAGTTGATTTTGATCTCTTGGATGCCGACTTCTTCGACGACGAAAGCCTTGTCATTGTTTATCGAGCTCAGGGCGTAAGCGGTGAGTGACGCCGCACAAGTTCCGTATGATAGGTCCTCATTTCGATCAAAAACACTAGGACCAACATATATTGCTATCGTGGCATACTCCGATGTTGAGTTCCAAGAGGTGCAAGCGCAGGAATACGTAAATCAGCCTTCCCGCGAAGGGCTGATGTTGGACACATTCCAGCGCTGGAAGGACGGCCAGGTAGGCAACAAATTGATTATCTAAGTATTTTGATATTAAATTGCCGAACGCCGTGCTGACAACGTTTCCCTCATATTCCCAGCTTCAGCCGGTGTTCATGCCGATCAAACAATCACGCGTACTGTCAGTTGGTAGAGAGGGCGATGTTTCTCTCGCAGTGAATGGCAGAGCAGGGAGAAGAGTCGCTTGCGTGTTAGATAGCAGGGGCGTGCTGGAGACGCTGGATCTAGAAGGGGAGGAGTCTGGGGAGGAGTCCGAGTAGCAAGCGGGCCGTTTGCCGAGCGGCCATCATGCATCAGTCTTCTTGAGAAACCCTCCCCACAAATTCGAGGCATGCTAAAATTAAATAGTTGAAGGTGTGACCAACACCGGCGATATCCGATGCTTAGCGGTCACGGCTCCAAAAGGGTTTGCCAGATGTGACGACGCATTAGCCGCAAATGACCGAGTGTTATTCGCCGGTAAGGGCACCGGACAGCGAGCTGATGGGTACCACAAACAACGCGAGAACGAAGACGCTCCAGATGCCAAACGCGGTGCTCGACAAGCACAGCGGTGTTATGGATTTTTTTCCCCTTGCATCTGGAGTGACGTGACAGAGGAGCCGAAAGCCGGGTAATAACCTTCCGAGTCTCCTCGTGCCCTGGTCGAAGAATTCTTCATACGATTTTAAATATTGGCTATATTCCTTTCGTGCCCGTTTGCTCTCCCCTCTCTCCAATGGCCCCTCCCACCCAACCCGTCCACTCACCCTCCAAGGACGATAACGCTGCTCGCCTATCAGACGCTGCCCTCCGCAAAAAAAAGAATGCTGACGCCCAAGCCGCCTTTCGAGCCAGACGTGCTAACTATATTGCAACACTCGAGGAAACAGGTTAGTTTGGTCCTATGCTGACTTCTTGTCTTCCTACTGAACTCCCGTTGTGTCAAGTCACCAATTTGGAAGCCGTAGTTCTACAACTGCAAGATTCATGTCGAGAGGCGCGCGCGGAGGCCACCGAGCTCCGCCAGGAAAACTCACAGCTCAAGCACGCCGGTAGAGAGCGTGAAAAATACTGGAGGGCCTTGTGGCAAACCAGGAAGGGCCCCGAGTCTCAGCCAGACGAGTTTCCCCCCATGCCCGCCTGTTTCGGTCCCATGCATCCCCATTCAACCACCGTCAACTCCCATATCGGCAACGGACTCGGACCATACGAAGACAGCCTACATTACACTAACGGCGATTCATCCTCAACAGTATCCAATGCTCCATACTCCGGCTCCACTGGAGAATATCCCACCCGCTCCCCCTCGGTCGCCTATGCCACTGCCGAAACTGACCATGTCGTAAACGACTCTCGTCCGCATACTCTGTCTCACCACCAATCATCCAAGTACTCTTATCACCCTTACGCTGTTCAGAGCGCCACTCGCGATGGCGCGTGGCCACAACCAGTCACCCAGACTACCTCGTCGGGCGGCGAATCGGGTCGCGCAGAGAGCAATTCGTCGCATTCTCCTCATTATGTCGAATCACCCCATATCACATCTGCGACCGACATGTCTTATGCCTCCCGATACCCTGTAATTGATGAGCAGAAAGTTTCAGCGTCGACCATGGACAGCGCCTACATGTTCTCCACCAGTCGCTCGATGTCACCGTCGAACTCTACGCCACCTTCATCTTCATCTGCCTCTCTCACCTCTCCATTTCAATTTCAATTCCCTGATGGCTCTGTCCCTCAAGACCGTGCCGAATTCGATTATCGCAGGCATCCAATCACTGGCCAACCTACTGCTGAAGTCACCTTGCACGGCGGCATCGCAGATATTTCCCTTGCAGGCACCACTGGGAGCGACGCCGTCCGTTACAGATTGGGTGCGCGTCGGGCGAATTCTGGAGCCGATCGGCCTATATTCCCTGCTCTTCCCCAATTCTCGGGTCAAGACGTCCATGGTGGAGATAGAGGCAGTAGCGAGGGCGAGAATGCACCATACTTACGAATTCGGTCTCGGAGAGGTGCCTCACGCTTGTCACGGTCGCCTTCACCTGGGACACCACCGATGTCTGGTACCCTTGCGGTCATCAAAGCTCAGGCCTTTGGTGCCCTTCGAAGAACTCGCGCGAGGACGAAAAAGGGTGCAGATGGGGCAGCGAAGGTGGCAATTGAGGCATTGGAGGCGAGAGGTATCGGGATGGGCGTGAGCACTGGATCCAAAAGGCCTCGACTGCATGACGACGACGACGACGACGATATGCGCAATTGACCACATTGTACACGGGCTATATGCTTGATAACCCGAAACATCGCTATGGAGGACTGTATGACTGTAAAGTTTGGAGATATTGGCAACATTGACTGTTCACGACGCATTGCTATCTATTACGCTCTCTGTAGCTAGACTCATTTTTATGTTGAATGCCTTATATCTGTTGGAGTATTCATTTTGTATAATTATGTTTGTCTTCGGGGAACAAATCGTTAAGTTTGGAGATGGGGAAGTTTGAAAACCTGATATGCGTAGATATGCATCCGCTATTGTCTCTCGCCACTGTGCCTGCCGATCGATCATTCATGATTTGGAAGTCAATAATCTGACTACTCCGTACGCCTTAAGTCCGTCGCTTCAAGTTCACGGTAATCCCGCCAGAACCATTGATGCTCCAACTCGTGGAAACCACGCGATTGCAGCGAAGTCCATGCCGTTCGTCTTTCACGATCTGTTGAAAAATCCACAGAAGAAGCGGCGGTTAGCAGCCCCGTGGAGTCGATTCGCTACCGCAGCACGCAGCACCGGGCGCTCCAGCACGTTCCATCCAGATGTACGGATCAAAACACGGCACTACTTTGCCAAGGGTTCTGAGGTTTTCCATTGGAATATTTTTGATCATGCGACCAACTTGAGCAGAAGCGGAAGCATTTTGTTCTTTCAGCATTCCGTATTTGTCCTCTCGATCCCTGGCAGGCAGCCCGGCAGAGCGGGCCGCGGCTTATCGGCCCCGATGAGGCCCAATCGAGTGCAACTATGTACTGTTGTGTGCTACTCCCCTACCCCAGCTACGTCGTTCAGTTAATCTCAGGAGTTGCTACGTCCCATGGCCCTCTGAGTTCGCTGAAGCGAAGGACAGAGCAATAATTAGCGATCGAAAGCGGGAAAACATTCTAGATAAAGATATACTTTTTGTACCTTTGCGCCCACACAAGTGCCGCAGGTGCACCGAAAGTCGTGGAGATCAATATACCCAGAGCTATCGATGTCGTAGTTGTGGACAGGGTCACCATCAGACCCAACGATAGTAATGATAGGGCTACGGTCAGTCCCACTTGTACAATTGAGGGAGCGGCCTTCGTGGCGCAGGGTTCAGTCGTACGTCACGAGGAAACTTTGAAGATCTCACCTGGAGACTATGACGCAAAATCGGGAATAGGGCGAACAACTGCACCGAGAATAGAGTTAGAGCAAAGACAGATAGATCGTCTCGCAATCGCGATGCCAATACGACCGCCGCAGACACCGCGGCATTCATCGACAAGATGGACGTCAGTCTGCCCTCATAAAAGTCAGAGAGAACACGTAACGATGAAGTTATATCTTACTCTTCACGGACTTGCCCACTCAATCTGACTGATCTATAGTCAGCGAGCGCAGCATTCAACAAGAAGAGGCATGCAGATAGTGCCCAAATCGAGTCCGAAGATGTGGATGCAGTCAACGTTCGAAGAATGGGAGAAAGAGCCATCAGGGCAAGGAAGACGAGAATAGCAGCCTTCAACGTCTTCGCTCCTGTTCTTCGGTACGTCAGTGACGATGATGATAATCCAAAGAAGCACGTACGACGGTCAGTTGCTCCTTGATTGTTTTCGCCCCACGAGTAGTCGAGCAACTCCCAGACCACACAGCCCGTTACGAACATCGCCAGTGATAATACGACCAGAAGTCTGGGGTCAAAAGTTTGGCCTAGAAGGCGTACGAAGATGGCAAGAAAAATAAAGATGGCCGAAAGATGTTGTGCAATAGCACAGGCGCTGAACACTAATGGCCAGTAGGTATACGGCTTGAAGCTAGCTGTATACGTGGTTAGCCTGAATACTCTTCTTACGACCATGCTTACTTACGATTCCTCCTCAACGATGACAGGAATGTCACTGGGACATGATTATCGGGATATGGCTGTCGCTTCCAAAGTAATCTCTCCATCCATGTCGAAACAGTGAAAGACGGCGAGGAAGGAGCTGTACTAGGGACTGGAAACTGATCGGAATACCTGCACGTGATGTCTATCTGTTGTACGGATATCGCATTTGTCCGAAGACCATTTCGAAGGTTGAAGGAGAATCGCCAATGCTGCTGCCTTTGAGAGACTGCGCACTAGGCGTCTCGACCGGTTCCAGCACCGATCAGTTATCACAGAAATGGTACTGACGAGGTGTAGCTCAAGCGCCTCTATATGTTAGTTCGAATCGGTTCGAGTAGGGTCGGTCAGTGGTCGGTCATAGATCGTTTTTCTGAAAGAGGTACCCGCCTGTCAGTATGCTCTTCTCAACTCCTCTCTTACATTGGCAGTCCAGACTGGTCTCTATATATGGCTGATCTTCATATAACACCTTATACGTAAGACGGTCGTTCTGTGTATAAGGCCTTAGTCTAATCATCTCGAACCGTCCCAAACTCTATGGATCGTCGTCAACTGCAGGGGTGTGAACTCTCAGCTGTGCGTCCGACTCCTCACTAGCACTGTCCATTCGTACGCGAATCATTCGTGATGGCATGTTTCCCATTGCCTGGTCAATTATGGTCATGCGCACGCGCAGCGCGGCAGGAACTATGCGGCATGTAATATATCTTGAAAACTTCCTTGCCCTGCAGCCGAATGCTACATGACGGCTAGATATTGGTGTTTCGGAATCAAGCATGTACCGGTCGGACACTTCGGAAGAAATTAACATCCAGGGGACGACGATCGCTGCGCCCTTGAAATGACTGTATTGGCATCTGTGTGTTACGGTGTGTGGGTGGGAAAGGAAGTCATAGGAGTCCTGACTCCTCTTGGTCTACCGCTGATCAACGTCCCAACGTTGCCTTATGACTGGGGACCCCTAATCTCAATGCTTTTCATTGTCGCTGAGAATGCAGCTGAGGTCGGCCCAAGGAGATCCGAAATCCTTGCTGAAGAAGGTAACGAGAACCATAGGATCATTGCAAAACACAGGACAGGTTGGAAAGAGGTACATGGGATCAATCCCACTATTATCCGGCTTGTCAGATATTTCAAGTGCCCCTAAACGTTGAGAAAATGCTCTTACCACGAGTCGATCCCCTTCTTGAGCTTCCGGCGCCCTGTTTGCTGCAGCTGCTTTACTGAGCTCTACCTGAGCAGCAAGCCGTCCTCGATTGGGATTCGACTGGTGAGTCCCCCTCTCTTGCGCCTGTCGTAGAGAATCGACGAGACGTCAAACATTTTGCACA
Source organism: Heterobasidion irregulare TC 32-1 (assembly GCF_000320585.1). NCBI lineage: Eukaryota > Fungi > Basidiomycota > Agaricomycetes > Russulales > Bondarzewiaceae > Heterobasidion > Heterobasidion irregulare. The sequence goes on along the minus strand of NW_009258197.1, from coordinate 2,060,125 downwards.
CAGGATGATAGCCTTGGGCCTACTGCTTTCAGCCTCTTCTCTGCTGCGTTAGCGGCAGCAGTGCGAGGATCAGAAGACTGAATAGAAGGAACTCCTGACTGAGATAGTTGTGCTGAATGACTGGAATTCAGTACAGTGTGACCTTCAGAATAGGCAGACTGCTTAGAACATATGGAACCCATGAAGTCGCTGGGCAAGGCGTGACTTGGAATCCAGGAAGGTGACCCGGTGGCCCGGAAGCATCCCGGAGCTAACAAGACGGAGAGCGTCATCCGCAAAAGGCAATTTTGGCCTTGCACAACACTTATCAGTACCTTCTCAGCCTTGCGTCAGCTACAGAAACCTGCCATGTTTCCAACATGATAAACAAAAACCCTGTCTTACGGGTTCAAATTGCCCAGATAGACCACACCATGGCTCGCTCAAACATCCTTGATTGCACCAAATCCTCAAGAGCTCCTATTATTCGTATTTATGGCGCCTCGTCTTTAGGCCTTAAAACATGTCTGCATGTTCATCAAGTGTATCCTTATTTTTTTGTGGATTACCTTGGACAACTCGATCCAAATCATAGTGAGTGTTTGGCCTTTTTGAGGATCATACGGAGTGATTATAAACACCCTTTCCAGTAAGCCACTACATTGCCAAGTTGACGCGCTCCCTAAATCATGCCATTGCTATATCCTTGAAACGGGATCCACATTCTCCCAACTCTCAATTTGTCCGTGCCATTATTCTTGTCAAGGGGGTCCACTTTTATGGCTTTCATTCGTCATATTCGCCTTTCCTGAAGGTCTATATCTCGGATCCGGCGTTTGTCAATCGTTCGGCGACTATCCTACGATCTGGAATCGTCATGGGAACTCGTTTTCGCGTGTTTGAAAGCCACTTGAGTTATATCCTGCAGTTTCTTTGTGATTTCAGTCTTTACGGCTGCGGCTGGATTGACTTAGGGGAAGTTTGGCAGCGTGGTGCAGATGAGCAAGAAGACCCAGGGCTGGATCTTCAGAGTAAGTTCAAGTCATCCCCATGTTTCCGACAGTCCCGGATGTCACTTGAAGTCGACGTGGTGCCTGGCCAAATTCTCAATCGCCATCTACTGGGGGCGCGAAATCTGCACCACAAGCTGACGATACCTGGGCCTCATCTACCATCGGAGCCATTAGTTCTTAGCATGCGAGAGCTATGGGAGGATGAACGTCAACGTAGAATCGCCGCGGGACTTTCACCGTCGCCTGACATCCCTGTTGATCCAAGTGAGAAATCCAGGACAGCAGGCGGAGAGTGGGTGGCAGAAGCAAGGTGGTGGGACGAGATTAGGATGAGGATTGAACGGGAGAGACATCAAGATGCGCAACCGAAGGAGGTGAGCTGGGAGAGGTGGACCATGACGACATTCGAGAGCGTGGAGGCTTTGTGGGAGGACGGCTATAAGACGTGGCGACCAGAACAAACAGAAGGCCAAATTTTGCTCGAAGAATATAACCCTTACGAAGCCTCAGTGGCTGCAACACGAAGCCGCAGAGCAGAATCTCAGGATGGAACGGCCGAGATAGACGTAGACGAGACTATTTTACGCAGCCAAGAACTTTCGATCTTGGTTGAACATGAAGAAGCAGAGTGGACGAAGCTCATCGATGGCGACAGGATTGTATCCACCAGTGACATGGATCAAAATCTACCGGACGATGGTGTACCCTTCGACCTTGATGACCATGCTGTATCCTTCCCGACGACACCAATCCGTGATAAGGAAAGTAGGGACACAAAAAAGTAAGTGCATGCATGCCAGCTAATCGTGAATCTCTCACTCAGTGCGCTGTTTTCGCACGCGCCTTTATTTAGGTCATCATCATCGCACATAACGCCATTGAACAGTGCTACAAAAAATTCAAACCCTTTTAGAGAAGCATTTTCAAAATTAGCGGGGTGAGTAGACAGGAGTAGACTCATATAACGAGACCGCCAATTGACCAACGCCTGACATGGTTCAAGCTCTCGAGCAATCGCTTCTGATGCTCTATCAATAACGCCTACAAAGTACATCCTTTGTGATAAAATCTCAACTCTACATGTACTCAAAACTCCCCATTAGACGTGGGCTGTCGGTCTCCCACACATCTCCTGCATTGCCAACCACGTACGTCTTCCGCTCAAATCGTGAGTCTCACTTACTTAATCTGTGGTCCTATGCAGGAATTTTGAAGAACAGGATGAGTTTCAACCTTCTCTTGAGACAATGAAGCGACCTTTGTTCGTGCATTTCCCTGTTTTGGAAATATCTCAATTCACGTCCTTCATGGAGATTTGAACCATCTCGTATTAACGAAGGCATAGGCTTCGCGATCTCAAACACGACACCAAGGGTTCATTCCACAGAGTCTCGTTCAACGTCGCCTCATGATTGGGACCATCACGATGTCAATAATACGGAGCGGCATTCTGGAGAGCTTCCAATTTTTGCCCTTGATATCGATGATGCGAAACCTCTCGCCGTCGAAAATTTTGCTATCAGACACCGGATCGTTCACTTCGACTCATCCTCCCGACAAGCGTCTCCTTCACTGAAGAGGACTCGTTGTAGGCTTCACAATCAATCATCACAACCTTCGTCGTTCTTGATCAAGGCGGCAAACACTTACATCTACATTCGTGCTCCACCGCCATTAGTTCAGCTGTTCTCGACCGTCAATGACCACGGCATCCCAAGCAAGATATACCGCAATCCATATTACTCCAAAATGATTGATGCTAAAGACAGGCCTCGGGAGTACGCAGGCTTGGTCTATCATCTGCATGGTGGCAGTGGATTGAAATTCTTAAAGGAGTGGAGTCTTGATTCCGATGCTCGGATGAAAGAGGATATCAATCGGGTTTCACCGTGGGTTCTAACTGATATGGAATTTGGAGGTTGGGAATATGGACACTCACCTCCAAGTGTCAGGGAGGTGAGTAGATGGATAAAGACCCAGGGAAAAGTCGATCATGATGTGAGGTCTAAGCTAAATTCGCAGGTAAGAAATTTTCAACAGTTCGAGAATTTCGAGTAATGATCATATGAAGATTGAGGGTCCGACACAACTCAACCCATTCGGTTTGAAGACGTCGCCTACAGATCACCAATTAATCACCACTGGGAGAGAAAAGCAAAGCATGACAATCCTTTCCCTCGAGATTTTCGGTACGCCTTTGAGATCATCCTTCTGTTCTGCTCATGACAGTGATCCATATAGCACCGTCGCGGGAAAATCTTCTTCCGAATGCTGATACTGATGAGATTGCCATTGCTTTCTATGCATATGAAAATTCTGACGACGGCTCGCACCCTGATAGAACTTCTGCTTGCAGAAAAGGTATCATTGCTATTCAATGCGCACAGCTTGATCCTCGAAAGTTGCGCGATTTTTCCCTAGAGCTTGTATCGACTGAATTGGACCTCATCAACAAAGTCATCGACACCGTTCTGGACTTGGACCCAGACATCATCACCGGTTGGGAGATACAGGCCGCTTCTTGGGGGTACATCAATGCACGAGCTCGGCATTTCGGTTCGTTGCTTCATGAGAATCCTCGCAGATGCTAGTATTCATCTCAACGTCCTTTTCAGGATTCGACCTTGCCGAGCAGATATCCCGGGCTCCGAGCCGTACTTTTGGTACAGGAAACGAGCAATGGGGTCTGCGGACAACTTCGACATTCCGCGTTGCGGGCCGACACGTTCTAAATGTCTGGCGAATAATGCGTGCCGAGCAGAGCTTGAACATATACACCTTCGAGAACGCTGTATTCCATCTACTTAGACGGCGGTAGGATACTTCATTTATCTTAATAAGAGACCAGACTCATGTCGGTCTGTGATTATCAGGGTTCCAAAATACAGTTCGATCACTCTCACAGAGTGGTACAACAGTGGTACTTCCACACATACTGCGGCATTGTTACGCTACTTTGCACAGCGTTCATCGATGGTCCTAGACATGCTTGACGAAGCTGAAACAATAACCAAGACAGCGTAAGTCAAATAGGACGTTGAATGTATCTTTCTTGATATCAATCAACGTGCAGTGAATTCGCCCGTGTTTTCGGGGTCGACTTCTTTTCTGTGATCAGTCGCGGATCTCAGTTCAAAGTCGAATCTTTCATGTTTCGAATTGCCAAGCCCGAGAGTTTTGTCCTGTTATCCCCGAGTAAACAAGACGTTAGTACTCTGACCTCACACGACGCCACTATTGCTGATGATTATTTTCTCAAACAGGTTGGAAAACAGAATGCTGCCGAATGCATGCCTCTCATTATGGAGCCCCTCTCGGCATTTTACAACAGCCCTCTTATTGTGTTAGACTTTCAGTCTCTCTATCCTTCAGTCATGATTGCCTACAACTATTGCTACTCTACTTGCCTTGGGCGTGTCGTGCCTTTCAAGGGCCAGAACAAGTTTGGTGTGACAGAGCTCACTCATCCCCCCGGGCTGCTCAATGCTCTCCAGGATTATATCACAGGTACGTTTTTTTTTGCGAATCATGACCACTACTGAACCACCTCACAAAATTCTTCGTCCCAGTCGCACCTAATGGAATGATGTACGTTAAGTCACAAGTGCGTAGAGGCCTGCTCAGCCGCATGCTATCTGAGCTACTGGAGACACGAGTCATGGTCAAACAAGCTATGAAAGGAGTCAAGGGTAACAAAGTACGTGGCTTTTGGCTAATGCGTCGTGGTCCTAATTCATCCGTTAATCAGGCCCTCAAGAAGATATTAGACGCTCGACAGTTGGGCCTTAAATACATATCAAACGTCACTTATGGATACACCAGTGCGACATACTCTGGAAGGATGCCTGCAGTCGAAATAGCAGACAGCATTGTGCAAACAGGTAGAGAGACACTTGAGAAGGCATGTACTCGATCTCTTTCCAATTGGTGTTCTCTCATTCTATTTTCTCAGGCTATCACGTACATCGAGTCAACCAGTAGGTGGGGAGCTCGTGTGGTGTACGGTGATACAGACTCTCTCTTCATTTACCTGAGTGGCAAGACCAAAGATCAGGCATTCAGGATTGGACATGATATAGCGGAGACTATAACAGCAATGAACCCAGCCCCAATAAAGCTCAAGTTCGAAAAAGTTGGCATTCATGTTGAAGTTCAATTTTGGTCTCCATTGATTTCCAGTGTTCAGGTCTATCTCCCATGCGTTTTAATGGCCAAGAAACGATACGTGGGCTTCAAATACGAAACCACAGATGATACTGAACCTGCTTTCGATGCAAAAGGCATCGAGACAGTTCGCCGAGACGGGGTTCCCGCCCAGCGGAAGATGACAGAGACAGCGCTCAAGTCTGCACTTCTCGTTTTCAGGCCGTGATTTATCCTCATCTTTTCATAGGATTCTCTTCCGCTCCCAGGACCTTAGTGAGGTGAAGGAGTATTGTTGTAGATCATGGTCAAAGATATTGGAAAACAAAATCTCCATTCAAGATTTCATCTTTGCACGAGAAGTCAAGATGGGCGCCTACAGGTAAACGTCTTGACATTTGTATCGTAGGTTTTCGCCACCACTGATAATCGCTTGATGCAGTGATAAAGCGCCGCCACAACCTGGTGTAGCGGTCGGTGCTCAAAGGATGGTCGAAGACTCAAATGATGAGCCGCAGTACGGCGACCGTATACCCTATGTTATTATACGAGGCGAACCAAACGCTCGATTGGTCGATCGTGCTGTCAGTCCTGAAAAGGCTCTCGATACTCGGTATGTTCGCTCGTCTATGAAACACAGTGATTGCTGATCAGACATCAGGAATCTCGACGGAGCGTACTACATTACAAGAGTCCTGATACCTCCTCTAGAACGTATATTTAACCTCGTTGGTGCAGATGTTAGGGCATGGTACGACGAAATGCCAAAGAAAACTCGTGCTGATGAAGTTGACACCGTACCTAACTCACCGAGAACATTCACCAATAAGACAATCTTGCCCAACATTGGGGAACATTTTAGGAGCAATCAGTGCATCATATGTGGCACTTATACTGCCCAAGGTTCGCCAAGTTTGTTTTGTTTTCATTGAAACCGAAAAAATCCTGAACCCAACATTGATAGGTGTCTGCGAAGGCTGTCGCATGACTCCACAAGAAACCGTCTCGGGCCTGCTGTCTCGGCTTAGAATCGCCGAAGAACGCCTGAAGACTGGCTACCAGATATGTGCATCCTGTACAAAGTCAGTTCCCTCGGAGCCTATCAAATGCGAGTCATTAGACTGTCCATGGTTTTTTGAACGGAAGAAGGCTGAGGTCAAAGCGGAAAATGCCATTCTGATACATACGTTACTCGATGGGATGGAAGTTGGAGAATGAAAATCTTCGTTCTTGGTTGACAGACGGGAAAATATATATCATTGACAGACACTTGGCATGATGCAAATATGCCGTCGCGTTGTCAACAGTTGGTTGACGATTGATTGCGTTTCCGGCACCCGAGGCCTGAAGTATCACAGTGCATGAGATCAGAAATTTAGGCGCAAAGATCAAGTGAAGAGGGTCCCAAGAGGTAGAAAGCATCACGGCTACCGTCGAAGCTTACTGCAGATCATACACTACTCACACCCATGAGGGATCTAAATAGGTATTCGGTTCTGTTTTACATCCGTTCCCTCTCGTTCGTGCCGGAACTCAAGCCAGCAGAAGTAATTGGGTTACACTGACTGGTAGGCACCTGGTGCTGGAGGCGCCTGATGAATCTGGGGAGATGCAATTGGAGGGCGAGCCGTTTCTGGCACAGAGTGCTCGTGGACAGCTTGATATCCATCCCTATCATTGGAGGAGAAACCTCCCGGCATCGTCCAAACTGCACAAGCTATGAGGTTATTCTAGACCAACGAGAACAAAAGGCTTACCAGTTGGACCGCTGAGGTCACCACCTCCAAGACCTCCAAGACCAGTGAGATGGCCTCTTGAACGGAGGGAGTTGGCGAATGCAAGAAAGGTTGGGGCCTACGCGCACTTCAGGATTCAACACGAAGCAAAGATGACGCAATGCCGTTAAATTACCTTGAAGAGGAAGATCAGAACGCTGACCATCCTAATGACCCATGCTTGAGGGTTTTGGAACATCCATATGAGATCGAAAAGAGCAGAAGCGCCTAGAAGCGCTGAGAACTGGGATGCGAAATGTTGATCACTAGCGCCTATTCCGGTGAAGAATACACGCAGCTTACCACCTGCAATGACAACACAGCCTCTGTATTTTCCTGTGCATACAATCCAAAAAGGAAGATGGGTAGGTTGTATGTTGGGGCGGCAAACGGACTGATGGCAAATGACAAAACCTGTCCGTGGTACAGATATTAGCATGTATGCAGTCAGGTTACACTAGGAAAGGGACAGACAGTTTCCGCGAGAACGAATCTCGAGGGATCAAGTCCTTGCACAAAGTCTGACATGGCACAAATTTCTCTCCGTGACGAAGGCGCTGAGACTTGATGGTGGTTCTTGGTGGTCAGTGCAGTGTCAGTGCTGGTCGTTCAATGAGGTGTGAACACTGTGTGAACATGTGACGCGCCACCCTCACCCAAACGCGTCTTGACGTTGTTGGACTCGTACTCGCAGCCTCTCGCCTACTCACCTTTCGCTGGCCCAATTCCCTTCTAACATCTCGATTGCGTGCATCAGCGCAACATGTCTGCAGAGTTCGAGGATGTCCTTACCAATCAGCCGGTCGTGATCGACAACGTCTGCCCTTTCGTTCGTTCTATCACCATGCCCAGAGACTGACCTCCGGTCCGTTAGGGCTCAGGCGCTATCAAGGCTGGTTTCGCTGGACAAGACCATCCCAAGTGTTTCTTTCCTTCATTGTGCGTCTATTGCTTAGGTCAAATACTTCAAATTGAGGTTTGTCCGCATCTAGCGTCGGACGCCCGAAGCATGTTCGTGTCATGGCAGGTGCACTCGAGGGGGACGTATTTATAGGTCGGAAGGCCCAAGAGTTTAGAGGGCTGTTGAAGATCAAATATCCCATGGAACACGGCATTGTCACAGATTGGGATGACATGGAGCGTATATGGAATTGGGTCTACGCTGAGGAACTTGGCACATTAAGCGAAGAGGTAGTGTTCATCGGTCTCTCAGCACGTCATGGGATCTTTAATGCGCTCTCGCTTAGCACCCAGTCCTTCTGACGGAGGCTCCACTCAATCCTCGCACCAACCGCGACGTTGCAGCGCAGATATTCTTTGATACATTCAACGTACCGGCTTTGTACATCTCAGTTCAAGCCGTCCTTTCATTGTTTGTTACGCCTCTTCATTTTCCTTATCGCTATCGAATGTCCTGATCGCGTTCAAATCTAGATACTCATCAGGGCGCACGACAGGGATAGTCCTGGACTCTGGAGACGGCGTTACACACGCTGTACCAGTGTTCGAAGGATTTTCGATGCCCCATGCGATTCGACGAATAGATGTTGCAGGAAGGTAGGAGACCCTGTCTCATTGTATCGCAGACGTCCTGAGAGGTGGATTATGCAGGGACGTTACGGACCATCTGCAACTGCTGCTCCGTAAATCTGGCCACCATCTGCATACTACAGCGGAACGTGAGGTCGTGCGGACGATCAAGGAAAAATGTTGTTATGTGGCCTTGAACCCGTCAAAAGAAGAGAAGGATACCCTTGGTCGAGGGGAAGAGTTCCGATTACCTGATGGCAACACTGTACAGGCGAGTCGACATGTTGGATGTCTCAACATATTATTCCTCTAACATGGGATCGAATGTAGCTCGGTCCGGAACGATTCCGTGCGCCGGAAATTCTATTCAATCCTGAGCTCATCGGTCAAGAGGATGCCGGAGTGCACCAAGTCGTAGTTGATTCCATAAACCGTGTTGACTTGGACCTGCGAAAGAGCCTCTTCTCAAACATCGTCCTCAGTGGAGGAAGTACGCTATGTCGCGGTGCGTAGTTTCCTGATCGTCTCTAACATTTCACGCTTAACTTGGTTCTACGATAGGTTTCGGGGATCGTCTGCTCAACGAAGTGAAGAAGTTGGCTCTCAAGGATGTAAAGATAAAGATCTACGCACCTCCAGAACGCAAGTACTCAACATGGATTGGGGGGTCTATCTTGGCTGGTTTGAATACATTCAAAAAGGTACGGTCTTTCGTCAATTTCGAGTTTCATTTGTTGACTACCTGTCTTTAGATGTGGGTTTCGGCAGAAGAATATCAGGAAGACCCGGATATCATCCACAAGAAGTTCGGGTTTTGAAAATGCGGGAACCCTTCTTTCTTCTGCTACTGTTATTTTCCCGTCGCGCTATAGTATTAGCTTTAGGATACCCACATGTAATTTCGATTATCCCTTCTCCTACTCAGGTGATTGTTAAATGGCGCATATAGTATAGCAGCATGTACATCATTGCTGTTCCTCATAACTCAAGCAACGCAGAGTGCAACTTTAGCATCACCTATTTGCAGTCACCCATATGCATTACGACCCCCGTAATGCAGACGAATTGAGTCGACAGAAAGTCATCTCAGTATGCAATGACAGAGCAGATAGCATCCTCCGAATAAAACTTCCGCGCCGCGATTTACATAACACGACACTCACGGGACGCAGGCTACATCCTATTACCAGTCATGTTGCAGTCTTCAGACAAGATTCATGAACAGACGCACGCATGATCGATATTTCTGTGGGCGCATGGAATCATGAGAGGATAGAGGAAAGCATACGCAGTAAGATACACAATGCTCGACGCGACGATATGCAATGGGCGAAGACCAAAACCGAAGACCGAAAAAGTAGCCTATTTGCTCTTCTTCGGAGGCTCAGAGGCCTTGACTTTTTTAGTGCCGCGGAGCTGATTGTGCAATGTCAAGGTAAGAGGGCAGCGTTATGGGAAGAAAGACAGACCTTCTTCGCGCGGTTCTTCCGCTCCTTCCGGAGCTTGCGGGAGGCCTTGTCGACCTTGGTCTCAAGACCAGACTGGAGGATATGATTGAGTTATCGAGCATGAAGCCACCATGAGAAAAATTACGCACTCGTACTAGACGATACTTGGGCTCAAACTTCCTCTGCGAAGCCTCATCGTCGTAGATGAGAGCAAAACCAGTGCTCCGACCTCCACCAAAGTGCGTCCGGAAGCCAAATGATACGACGCGGTCTTTCTGTGTCTTGTAAATCGCTGCAAGCTTCTCAGAGAGCTCGGCTTTGGGGACGTTGGGCCGAGAGGGATGGAGGACATCGACAACGAACTGACGCCGTGCAAGCAAGCGGTTCGTGATGAACTTCCTTGTGCGAATGGTGACGGGGGCGTTGTCGGCCTAAGAAACACAAAGGTCAGAATATTACACCTGTGTGATCGCTTGCTCTTCATCCTATCTCTCCAATATCCATCCAACCCTTTCTTCCTTCAAATTCTTCCGTTCTTTGGCCCTCGAATGTTTCCCAGTGCATCTGGCGACACAGAAGGCGAAGCTCACCATGATATAGACCTGGAGGCGTTGATTTAGACCTTCTTGCGTCTACTGGGTATGGTTACGTTGAGATTGAGCCTCCGGCAAATCAAAGTCCGTTCGGCAAATACCGAAACACGTCCCTCACCGCGTCGCATAGTTACTGTAAGTACCTTCGGCGACCCTCTACTGTACGACCCTTCGGCCAAACACGTCAGGCGGTCCATTTTGCTGTTGTCCCAAAGGAGAGTGGTATCACCCACTTGGGAACAATTTCTTACAAAGTTAGCTATGATTGCGATACTTATAGTATTTATCCCTATAATGCTCCTGTCTAGCCTGCTGGGAAAGCACGTGAAAGTGGACAGTTCAAACTTAGCCATGATTTCTCTAATTTACTGCAGAGCTCCTTCTGACGCCCTCTCAAACACACTACCGACTCGACAGCTCAGGTGATGAATGCTATCGAAGATTATTTGCTCTCGTTACCAGATGGCCATCCGCTTCAAGTCTCTATTCGCACATATTCACTAGCGTTATCACTTAGCCTCGGTCCGGCTTTACTTTCTTTCATAGTGTCTCCCAAGGCTCGCTCCAAAGGTGTCCTTGGACTTCAAACAATCGTAAAGCGCGAGTTGAAGATTACAAGCTTCCCTTTCGCTATTACCGTCGCTATCGGTGGCGGCTCCGCTCTCCAATACCTGTGGAAGAGACTCGAAACTGACCTAGACGACACCCTTGCTTCACCCAAACAACCGTGGAGCCCGCGATTCGGACGACTTGCCAACCAGCTGCAAGCACTCAAAGAATACATATCGTCCATCTCTCAAGAGCGGAAGACGTTCGCAATATATGCGTGCTCGTCGTTTGTGGCCATCGTGCTTATGCAGGCGCGGCGGCTATCTTCGAAGAAACTCGGGATCACTATGCCGTTGATCTCTACATCTCGCAGGAATGTCACGGGCCGCACTTCGGCCACGCTGGATTTAACGCTGTTACTTCTGGTTCGTGCACTGGATGCCGCGGTACAACATGTTGTGTTCAAACGCGTCGGGGAGGAGCACGATGATGCGCGAAGGTGGCGGCAGCACATCACGACCAAAATCGATGCAATGGTTTTCTGGGCCAGCAGTGCAAGGTTCGTATTTTTTCTAATCCTGCAGTCTGTCTAGATATGCTCATCTTCCTTTGTTTGAAATGAAAGAATCATGTGGTGTTTTTTTTATGAGCCCGAAAGGTGGTCTTCGCTTTTCACTTCATACCGCCACGAGACTTACTAATCCACCTCTGCACTGCAAACGTTTAGACTTCCGAGCTCTTATATGAAGTGGTCAGTGATTTGATATTTGACATATCTTTTCGGGGGATGATATGGCTAATAATTTTGTTCATTATAATCAGGATCACCTCCATGGCGAATATAGACCCTCGTCTCTCCAGTGGACTCCGCGCCATTCGTTCGGGCCAATGGTCGTATATCAACGGAACAAAGCTGCAACCGAACATGTTGGCCACGCTTTCGCAGGACCTTGGTTATCCTGCCTCCTGGGGCACACCATTGAGTGTCCCTGCATATGGTGGGTCAATGGCCAATGCTTCCTGGAAGGCGCTAGGTGTTTCTGGCCGCGATGGTGTAGGAGGAGTTCCCTGCGAAATCATCCACGGGACTGGTGGTGTAAGCTGCACAGGCAATGCGATTTTTCGTGCCCAGCACGCATTCCTAAAGGCTGTAGCTATCTATCTTCCTGTATGACATACCCGCCCGTGCCTCGTCCAGTTTTCTAATTCAACACTTCCTCAGGTTCACTTCATACCAATCCTCCTCACTCGCCCTCGCTCGCTCCTCCGCCTCCCGGAGATTTTCCGATTGCTCATAGGTGCCGTACGTAGTGCTTCATTTCTATCCACCTTCGTGTCTTCGATCTGGATGGCCATCTGCCTGACCCGCACGCACCTCATCGCCCGTTTGCTCCCAAAAATATCTCATGACTTCTACGATGGTCCTTTCGGGTGCATCATGGCCGGCTGCCTCGCTTGTGGAAGTAGCATCTGGATCGAAAATGGTCGCAGGAGGGGAGAGATGGCGCTGTATGTTTTGCCAAGGGCTATTAGAGCATGCTTGCCCAACACATGGGCTCGAAGTGGGAAAGGCAGCGTATATGCACTCGAAAGGCAAGTTTTTTCTTGGATCTGACGACAGCCTTCTAAACCTTCTTTTCAATAGGATTGCATTTACATTGTCACTTGCTCATCTACTCACTTCGGGAACATATCGTATGGATACCAACCGAGGATTGGCTCGGTGGACACTGAACTTTGTTCTAAACGGTCCGAATGCTGCATTTCGGAAACAACAGGGCTAGAAAGCCGAATCTACTGGAACATATTAGCAGAAGAGTTCGCATATTCCCTTATGACAGGACCTACTACATTGATACCTGATGATACTGAAACACAAAATTTATTAGCTATAATCCTTTTGACATTCACACAATCATGCTGTAGCATCGCACTGACCCCACTAACTACCCGCTCCAAAGGTGCAGCGCACAATCATAAAACGATGCGCTTGCAATGAGCGTTTCTTGTACCTTGTCTTGGTGCTTCACATCTTCAGCGTGGGACCAGTCCACGCCGTATGCTAACGACTCATGCTTGTCAAATCTCTGCATGATCTCCCAACTCTCGCCTGGCGTGGCCGTTAACTCGCCAATGTTTGTCCACGTGTCAGCGAGCTTGACGACTTTGAAGCCACTATGCATGCAAGCAACAAGAAGATCGTGCTGTCTTCGGACAGAAGGATGCCATTTTATCCGCCAAGCACCTCCTCCGACGTCTACCTGCACGAGGGGAGTTAACAATTTGCGGCTGTCGTATATACGAACAGTGTTATCATAACTGTCGAAAGCAAGTCAGAGCAATTCGACAAGATTGTGTGGAAAAGCCAGACCTTCCGACGGCGACAACGTGTTCAACATGTGGATGGCTTTGTATAGATGTTATTCCTGCGTTAAACCTGCTTCTCTTTTGAGAAAAAGGCAACAGGGAATTATATATGGTTGAACAAACTGCTTGTTGATAGAGAATGGGCGATTAAAGCCTTGACGAATATCCCATGCCTTCATTCTCAAGTCATCCCCTCCTATAAGACAATCAATGCATGAGACACAATACACAATGGAAGTTGGAAATAAATCGATGTACCAGAATAGATAACATTAGTATCCCAGTAGTTCCAAGCTGCGACCCACGGCTCATATTCATGGGCAATCCAAGTGTCTGTTACTGATAGCCCCGTCGCATTCTCTGGCTTCAGCAATGCTAGCTTTCCATTAGATAGAGAGACGACCACAGAGCCGATCGTACTGTCAACAAATATATGTGAGGAGTTCTGTGCTTCCTTCGAACGAAAACGTACTCCACATGTGATCTGCGATTCGACCAGTCGAGGGACAAACAAAGTACATCCGACGTTGCACAAGCGATATTGGCAATGTTGTTCAAATGCCCCTGTAAACGATGGTCATGATGTCGGTGACAGCTGACACTTTCATCCTTCATGGTATGTTGAAAGCAGAGGCTACCTGATTGATGTCCCATTCACTCAGTGTTAAATGGCCTTCTGAATCAGCTATTGCGAGTAGTGGGGATCGGGAAGCAGAAGTATGACACCTGCACATTCTCAGGGAGTAGTAGTGAATATGAGCATCGAACTCACCATTTCATATCCAGGATGGCTGGCGATGAGATTTCGTGAATGGGCGAGCTAACATACAGTTTTGGGAATGAGGAACTATGCACCGGAGCGTCAGCAACCTACAAGCTCTTCTTGTCGTCATTGACCTGGAAAACAAGACATTTCCCCACTCGTTTTTGCGGTGCCGCCGGTGCGGTGTTCTCTTCGCTCGACTGAGATACAGGCGTAGGCTGTTCGAGTTTGTATGTCCCACAGACAAAGACGGTGGTTGCGAGTGTGTGAGGGCAAAATTCAACGGAGTCCGCGGGGAGTACAGTGTTAAAATAATCCATAGGTTACTGTAAGTGAGCGGCGTGTGAGAGAGATGTGCGGGATCTCCGGCCGGGATCTCTTTCTGAAATCTCGACTTTAAGCTGTGTCAACTAGACTCAACTTGTGACAACGACTCTCATCATCGAGTCCTTCACGGCCAATGCTATCATTTTCGTTCTTTCTCTGTGCTGTACTCTTCTTGGTGGTACGACTTCGTTGAGTTACTCGCATCAGTCAATTGATATAGTAGAAAGACAGCTCCCTGCCGATGCACTGCTAGGAAACAAATGGGAAGCAACAAGTTTCTGCAAGTGTATGCATCCTTATTCGCCTACGATCTCGCAAATACTTGACTATCGCAATAGGTGTTTGTTTCGGAGCTAACTACTCGATTCTACACATGGACATCCCGGATGATCCGTCCAAACCATGCTTGTCATGCACGAAGCAGTGGTGTCTGAACCAGAACCTACCTGTCTGTGCCGGTGCTTCGCTCGGTGATACAGATCCCGATACAGCGACAGGAAAGGAGGGAGATGTTGAGGCTCGATGTTTCCGTGCGTTAATTCGAATCACTTGTATCAATCCTTATGAACAATGTTCTGTTGCTATAGAGCGGGACTCCCCGAGGGATCAGCTCGTAGTCACCCTATTCTTATTGACAGTGTTTGGTCTTCTGCTAGGCGCGGGCATCAAGGGCAGAATGCAGAAGGCAGGGATAGACACTAGTTTATCGTGGAGCACAGGTCGCAAGTGGTGGCAGGTGAGGGTTTTTGTATCTGCACTGACTAGCAGGCTCATGGTGCCCACAAGGCCTTGGGACATTTTGGTGACACACCCACTACCAATCGCAATCCTGATAGTGGGGCAGGAGCAAGATCACTGTGGAGAGCTGGATCAGGAGACTACCTTGCCATTTCTAACGCTGTTCCTGATCGGTAGTGCCATCCGTTGAAGTAGGACCGATTGTTGAAGGTTGAAGAGATATTTATCTTTGAACTAAGTTTCAGGCAATTATGACCTAAGTTGACCTCAACGTTGATTAGTGACTAGTGCCTTTGAAGCCAGAAAAGTGATACAAGCGTAGAGAATGGTCATCCGTTAATTGGCTCAACGGATGGGTCTATTTCACGTCTTACATCAACACCCACGGAGACTCATAGGAATCTGGAACTCGACTTTAAGACGATATTCGCTTAAATTTCAAGGTCTCTGAAACAGACAGCGATACGTCAAGATTTGAAAACGGACATTGTGACCTCAATCGCATCTAGAAACAAAGACCTACCTTGTCGACTTATGGGCTCCGCTGCGTCGGATCATTCCACGCGTCCTTTCGCCCTCCTTGAGTTGAGGCAGTCTCCGACTATAGCTCCAAAGTCTATGGCATACATATTGCTAACGAGCGTATGCTGAACCGACATTGGAAGGACACCCGCCCTAGCCACAAGCTCGAGAAAAGCTTGTTTAGAGTCTGGATGGACAAAAGATTCGAAGATGTCTTGTACCTATAAATTTAGAGGGATATTGAGACTTAAATTACTATCGTTTTGAGGTCAAACTTACATGGTCGCACAGGATCCGAGTGACGTAGTCTTCCGCGGGCATTTTTCCGATATAATCAGTATCTTGTTCCGAGACATCTACGAGTCCAAGCCACTGTTTCCACAGCTTGAGTTTCATTCCATCCAGTGGCTGACGTCGCATGGTGGAATGACAATATTCCCAATCAAATTCGTCCCCAGTCTGCAGAGACTTCCCAGCTTCAGGAGTGGATTCACGAACCGATGAGGGAGGAGACAATCCTAGTGAAGCCTCTCCACGGCTTAAGCCAAGACTCTCGAGCGCCCGGGCAGGTCTCA
The DNA here is from genome assembly GCF_000320585.1 of Heterobasidion irregulare TC 32-1. Taxonomy (NCBI): domain Eukaryota; kingdom Fungi; phylum Basidiomycota; class Agaricomycetes; order Russulales; family Bondarzewiaceae; genus Heterobasidion; species Heterobasidion irregulare. The sequence continues at coordinate 2,043,803 of NW_009258197.1, read as the reverse complement.
CCATGAGCCTCACCCACCGCCGCCTTCGTACCCAACCACCAGCGCCGAGCTTCCCAACTTCGGCACGCCAGTTGTGTTTCCGAAAGAACCAGTTGTACTCAAAGCCATCGTACTGAACTTCGCCTCCCTCACGCATGTCAATCAACCAGGATTGGGACACCCAGCGCCATGTGCCGTCCGGGAGAGGATATTCGCTCAAGGAAAGTTGGGGTTGTCGATTCGAGTAACCAGCAACTTCTGGGAGTGTGAACGGGGGCGGGTCGTTCGGCAAGAGAGAAAGGGGTGAATAATATGGTGTAGAGAACAGTGTGATACTGATTTATCAAGATATAGGTATTGTTCAAAACGGTGTTGAATGAACGACGAGAAGCTCACCCGCGCTGATTTTCATACACGATTGCCCACCTGTACATGTCCTTGTCATCTGGCAAATCGTCAGTCGATATTGATGGAGAATCCTGAAGAATGTCGACAGGAGAGAAAGACAGAGGGCCCGTTGGCTGCTCTTCGCCAATATTCAGTATGACCGCTTTATGTTTTCCCTTTGAATCGTCCTCAGGCCTAGATGTCGACTGCCTGTGTGTCAGATTTCGTACAGAGAAGGCCTTTGAGAAGAACGTCCGGCGTGCGATACGGAGACGTGCAGGATCAGCAGCAGAAGGGTCATCTGCTCCTAAATTGGGAGGTGGGATTTGTTCAAGAGAAAGTGAGCTAGACGACATGTATGTTGTGAATCGCAGCGACGCTTGGTAGGCAATTCAAGTTGCCCGCTGATGTCATGATGTATAATTTGGTCCACTGTGGCAGGAACCCCAAGGATCACTATCACTTTCTCGGCCGCCCACCGCGTTTCGATTTCATGCCTCATCCAGTTTTCAGGTCGATATTGCGCCCGCCCATGGGACCGCTGCTTCACTGGCGGATACTATCTGCGTGCCCCGCTGACTTTGCATCACGCCCACGGTATATATCAGTCAAAACTTTGCCGTCCGGCTGTCCCTCTTGCCAAGCGCCATTGCCGACCCCCTTACCTGCTTGTCCCAAGTGCTTCTATATAGCACAAGTCAGTCCGAATCAGACATACTATCAAGTCTTAGATGCTCCATATGAACCCAATCCTTTCCTGGTCGATCTTGGGAAGTTGAGAACGCAGTATCGTAATCTACAGTGGTGCGTCCATCCTGATATCTGGACAGCTCGAGGCGAGGCAAGCACACGTTGTATCCGCATTCAGTAGAAACGACGCTCACGCCAAGTCAAGGACAAGGTGTATGTTGCTCGTTCCCTATCGGGTTTAGCAAACAAGGCATACAAAACTCTTAAGGACCCCTTGTCTCGTGTTGAATATATCCTACGTCTAGAGGACACAGAGCTTTCAGAGACAGACCAAACCGATGACCAACAACTCATCATGGAGATCATGGAAGCAAGGGAAGCTTTAGAGGAGGCAGCGTCCCCAGCGGACGTTGAGAGCGTTCGAGCAGATAATCATGGTGAGTTGTGCGCTTCCTTGTCCAACCGGAACAGCCTTGATGATAGGCAAACTATTCAAGTTAAGATAATGCAGACCATCAAAGAACTTGAGCGCCTAGTAGGGTCAAAGGAATGGAAGAGGACAAGGATCGCGGCTGTGCGATTAAAGTATCTGAGCGGGATTGAGGACGCGGCCAAGGGATCAGATCATTCAGAGTAAGGTGCTGGGCAGCGGGATCAGCATTGCATATTATATTTTGAAGGGCCATTCTATAGCAGAGGAGGCCATCTGAAGAGTATAGAAATCCTACTGAAAATTCCATAGACTAAAGAAGGAATGCGTATTTATGTCACGCCGTCGATATCGACCGAAGCTCTTCATTCGTTTTTATTTTTATTTTTATTGGCCATAATGCTTCCGTTTCAGACGGAGAACGTTCGACGGTAGAACGCCAACATAGGAAAAGAGGTAGTACGATGAGGAGTGGCGATGGTGGCAATGCGCGTGTTGTCTCACCAGACTGGGCTAAATCCGGTCAACATATCTGCTTTGCCCCACTCAACAGCCTCAGTATTCTTTGCATACAGCTGGCTGTCAACCTCCACCCTCCACGTCTCATCTCCTTTACCGACAGATTCATCCTCTCAGAAAGTTGTACGCCATGGACTCTGGTTTCTCCACAGATGATGTATGTCGAACTGTGCACTGTGGCTCACGGAATTCGGGAATATAGCTAATGCACAATTAGATTGCACCGATCGCTCTTCTCATGGATGAGTTGCGCTCGGAAGACGTTCAATTGCGCCTCAACGCTATCCATCGTATCTCTACTATAGCTCTCGCATTGGGCCCCGATCGTGCGCGGGAAGAGTTGATTCCTTTCCTGCAGGATTCCGTGGATGATGAAGATGAGGTCTTGCTAGCATTAGCGGAGGAGCTTGGGAAGAACTTTGGTGATTATGTTGGCGGGCCTGAGCATGCACATGTATTGCTGGGACCCTTAGAAAACCTTTCCGCTGTTGAGGAGACCCTTGTGAGAGACAAGGTGCGTTATTTCGCTTGCCAAACCATCTTCGCCCAGATCGCTGACGTTTGCTTGGTCAATATGTCCATTCGCTACGACTATGGTATTTTTGTGGGGTCATAGGCTGCAGAGTCCATCACGAAGGTGGCCGAGGTTCTCTCGCAGGAGCAAATCGAACAATACTACATCCCCTTACTGAAACGGCTATCCCATGGCGAATGGTTCACATCACGCGCATCATCCGCCGCCCTCTATGCTCCTGTATATACCAAAGTCTCACCTTCGATTCAAGAGGAGCTGCGGAAGGGATTTGCTGAGCTCGGGTCCGATGACACACCAATGGTTCGGAGAGCTGCTGCGAAATGGCTTCAGGTGAGTCTGCCCCTGAATCTGTCCATAGACTCCCGGTCAGACTCTTCATCCAAAGTGGTTTGTGAAAGGCCTTTCTAAGCCCCACGTATTGTCCGATGGTCTGTCGATATACCGTCGTCTGCAGTCAGACGACCAAGACTCTGTTAGACTGTTAACGGTAGAAGACCTCGTTGTTATCGCTCAGCAGCTCACCCCTGCGGAAGCGAAGGACCAATTACTCAAGCAAATAAAGCAGAGCGTCTCCGATAAAAGCTGGAGGGTTCGATACATGGCTGCTACCCATTTCAATGCGGTGAGTCTCGATTACATTATCTGGCCCAGACAGCGTCTCATATCAGCGGGGATAGCTGTCGGAGGCAGTAGGAGTTGAGCTTGTGCGAGAAGAGTTAGTGGGTCATTACGTACAGCTTTTGAAGGACAACGAAGCGGAAGTTCGAACAGCTGCTGCAGGCCAAATTCCAGGTACGCTACCGGTTTCTCTTGATGAGTTCGATTTTAAAAGATATATAGGTTTCTCTAAGCTACTCGAAAGAGAAGTTGTCATTGCTCGCATCATCCCTTGCGTGCGGGATCTTTGCCAGGATAGTTCTCAACATGTTCGCGCCGCTCTTGCGAACCAGATAACTGGGCTTGCTCCCCTTCTTGGAAAAGAGGCTACAATTGAGCACCTCTTACAACTCTTCCTTCACATGCTCAAGGACGAGTTCCCTGAAGTACGGTTGAATATCATCAGCAAGCTTGAGCAAGTAAATGAAGGTGAGGGTGCACGTTCTGTCTGTAGCTTATCATTCTCATGGATTACAGTCATTGGCATACAATTTCTGGCTGAAAGCCTCCTCCCAGCGATAGTCGAGCTCGCAGAGGATAAGTCGTGGCGCGTCCGGCAGGCCATCATTGAATATATTCCCCTGCTCGCGACCCAGCTCGGAAAGCCGTTCTTTGACGAGCAGCTCGGGAATCTCTGTATGTCGTGGCTTGGCGACACTGTTTTCAGTATCCGCGAGGCTGCCACGATCAACCTAAAGAAACTGACGGAGGTATTCGGTGTTGAGTGGGCGCGCGTGGCTATCGTCCCAAAGGTAGTAAACATGGGAGCGCATCCGAACTATTTATACCGGATGACTACTGTCCAGGCGATCGCCGTGAGTGCTTTCCGCCGGTCCCGTTGCACCCATTGCTGAACTTACAATCTAGACCATTGCGCCGTCGTTGAATTTCGACATCGTTCTCAACGAAATCCTCGATGCTCTGCTTCACCTGGCCACTGATCCTATCCCAAACATCCGGTTCAATGTTGCAAAGTCTCTAGAGGTCCTAGCCGCGACATATGGTAACATTCCTGAGGGTCAAGAATCGGCCCGGCAAAAGATCTTCCCTGCCTTGGAGAAATTGAAAAACGATCAAGATGCAGATGTACGGTACTTCGCGACGCACGCGCTACAGAAGACATTAGCAGCTACCGAGGGATCGGGTGTGTGATCTTTTGCTCCTAACTGGGAGTTACTCCACTGATGACATTTGTCAATCAAGGCTGAACGTTAGAGAGACAGAGATCCACGATTCAAGTAGGAATGTTTAATCACGCTCCGTTCTTTACATGTGTGCAGTACCACGGAAGCTGAAGTTGAAAGAATTTTAATGTACATTGTCCTTTGTTTGTGACTTTTTGGTCGAAAGGCTACTGTATCTGGCTTGCCAGCATTCGCCAGGTACGTAGATGCCGATGCGGCTCTAGTCGTCAGGGCGAAGTTTGGCAGTCCTACCCCTCAAGTCATCCACCGACACGTCACTGTGTTTCTTCGCATTCTCTTCGAACAGAAGCACTTGTGATGCGGAAAGTTGACTAATCGCTGCTGAGCGCTGAGCATCAGACGTTCACAAGACTGCTTGCCAACGGGCGAGCAGAGCCTTTTCATTCCGTATATTCCGCTTGTACATGGCAATCAGTAGTTGTTGATGTACATGTTGTACATCCTGGGAAGAGTTGAAGATATCAATTGCCTGATTGATAGGTCTGCATCCTGGAGCACAGCACTGGAACACAACTGGAACACACTGCATGCGGTGACTAATAAGCAGCAGGTCAATGGCAATGGCTCGGCGGATGATGTCGCCGTGTCACCCCGCCTCTATTCACTGGACTAGTAAGCACCTGTTTCATCTCTTTATGCTTCAGGACAACTATACAATGACTTGATTTTGTCCACATCAGCCCTTGCCACTTTGTCTGGTCCTTGTCTCTCGCCCAAATACTTCCGTCCTTGTGAGCGGTTTGTGCGGACGGTTCCCTGAGACAACTACACGAAATCGAACGGTTTAGGCGTGGAGCAGGCACGGAAGCAGTCGGGACCCTCCTTAGGCGGGCAAGATCAATGAGACGACAAACCGAACTGATCTCTTGTTTCCACATGACCTGGAAGGTTATCTCCGATTCTAGTTTGATGGGCCGTGTGGGTATAAGAACGTGGGATGCGTATCGTTTTCTTCAACAGAACCGGGCGCGTCCTTTCTTTCTCACTTTCTTGAGTCCCCGTCGCTCGTTATACTCGCACAATCTTTGAATCATGACCATGGGTCGTCTTCTCGTCGCCGCATTTGCCGTCCTTGCTACCGCCCTGCCTTTGGCCGCAGCCACTGATTGTGGTTCTGGAGAGTTCTGGTACGAGAACAAGAGCTGTTGCGTCAAGCAGGGAACTCCTCAAGCGCCTCCAAGCCCTCCGTGTGTTCATTGCCTGCTTTGACCTCTGACCGCATCACGAATATTGATTGGGGATTTCGATCAGCTCCGGCAAGGCATGCCCGGCTTCTGGAAACTGGTATTGGTCGTCGGGTTGGTTGAACAGAACACGATCGTCGGCGCTAGACTGACAATCTTGATGTATCTAGAGAAATCCTGCTGCTTGCCTTCGAGTAAGCCTCCGTCTGGCAACCCTGCCCCAACCTGCCCCAGCACCCACTCCTGGAGTTACGGTGACAGTGTTTGCAACCCAAATACCCCTCGTAGTCCTTCAACGCCTTCTTCATCCGATTGCTCTAGCAGCGAATTTTGGTCAGTCATCATGTAGGGAACTGTGACAGCTTACTGAGAGCACGGTTTGATTTAGGTATTCTCCCAAGGGTTGCTGTCTTCCTCACGGTGGTGTTCCCAACCCGCCCTCGCCTCCTTCAGGATCGGAGTGTCCTACCTCTGGGTGGTACTGGGGCAAAGATCAGGGGTGCTGTGTGCCCCACCACCCCCCTGCGAACAACCCTCCCCCCCAGTGCCCCGGTGGTTGGGACTGGATCTCCAACACCTGGAAGTGCCAGCCATCTCCCCCTTCGCATCCTACACAGCCCCCTTCTACTCCCTCTGGCACCCATAAGAAGTCTCGCAAGGCTCGCGCGGCATCTCTTTGCCCAACTGGCCTAAACGCTTGCCCCATTGCGAATGTTAGCGGGCTTTCCTCTGACTATGAATGCATCGATACCACTCAAGAGTTGGAGTCCTGTGGTGGTTGTCTCTCGACAGGTGCTGGCCAGGACTGCACTGCGATCAAGGGCGCTTGGAATGTTGGATGCGAGCAGGGTTCATGTGCCGGTAAGTTCTGCTATTTTTATCCACCTCTGCCGATGTACTCAATACCACCATACTAGTATACAACTGCATGACTGGCTACAAGCTTTCTTCGAGCGGCAAATCATGTATCGCTGCCTGATCAATGGGCTTGATATTATATCCGAGGAACCTCATGTCTCGTGGACTTGTTGGCTGATTGTCCGATTATTTACCTTCCGATGGCCCATCTCTTCCTGTTTCTCGCCGTTGACCACATCCATCTTTCATTCGCACGCTCTTTAGTATATTCTGATTCACCGGCACCAAGCCGGCGTGGTCATAGAGGACTTTGGGATAGTTTGGTGAGATCTTTAGTACACTTGTGTTCTCTTGTTTGTTGAATACTTTTTCTATGCATCCGTCGAGCTTATTGTTTATGAGTGCTAGTTCCAGAAACAGTGGATCATTGTGTTACGATGTGCTTTTGACATTATGCAACGTGACCATGCTCCAATCACATGACTGGCGCGTTCAGTTTGGTGTTTATTTGGCTCAACTTCTGCAAATAAAGTTCAACCCACCCCATAAAAAGGCAAGCTCCTGTTTATCGTCTCCCAAAATTTTCACTTGCAACCACTGCGGTGTCATCTTTCGTGTGCATCTCATCAGTCTTGAGGCGATTCCTTTGCATCTTTCCGCGCTAGACGCAACTGCTTTCACTTCGCTTTCATTTCTAGCCCACGACAACTTTCTGCTATGCTATCTTACAAACCAACCCTCGTGGTCCTCTACGCCGTTTCTGTGACATTTTTTTTCGGTCGGTCCCTTCACGCTTTGGCGAGTCCCCTGCCCTCGCCTACCTCCCTCTTCGATCACTTGAATCGACGGGATTCGACCGCCCTGAAGGTCTTCCTGTCACGTCGCCAAGGCCCGGAGAGTGAGAGTGTCCCTGTCGATCAAAAGCAAAACATACCGGCCCCCGATGCCAGTTCCTATCATGACCGTATCAGCAGCCTCAGCGGCTACTACGTCAATGCCAAAGATCATGCCGCGAACATCAGTGAGATACATCATACTTATCTTGGCAATCCCTTTACCAGATATGATTATAGAATCTTGTTCCGCTGAGGCTAAGACTGCGAAGGGCAGCGGTTCGGAGTTCTCTGACAAATGTACATCTCAAGTCAAGGACTTTCAAAGCAATATCTCCGGCTTCCAAAATACCTTGGCCGTACTTGGGAACAGCCAGAAGGGTTTGGCCAATTACGATCGAAGCGATGAACTAGAAACTCTGCTCAAAAATCTGGTCAACTTGAACAAGGAAGTTCTCAAGGACATTGACATCCTCGTCTACTCCTTGCCGATCCTTGGTCCTGTTCTTGGTCCTAGTATGCCCTCCTGTTCGATGCGTCGTCCTACTCTGTTCATATGTTTCTCCGCAGTTGTCTATGAAGTCAAATGCATTCTCATCGACATTCTTGATGTCCTCGAGAATCTCACCGACGCCGTTCTCAACGCGATACGGCCTCTTCTTGGGCCTTTCATCGACAAATACTCTCTAACTCAATCTTGCCAGACTGGTTTGCAGCTTACCGGGCTTTGTACCTGAACAGAACGGCTGCTTTTGCTGGAACATCACATGCTACTTGACTAACGATCTTTGGATGCATTCTGGAATGTCTTTATGTATTCGCATGAGCAATAGATTTGTACTGAATCCCGAACCCGATGGCTTTCTCGCACCGTGGCAGGCCTCAGAGGAAGGTCATTGGAGACAGTCGTGATTCATTACCTGACTATCTGCCACTCAAGTGTAACGAATCGAAAGTATACACCAATATCTTGGATGACCATACTTGAGTGGTTCCGCAATGAGAAGTTCGTGTCGAAATAACTCAATCAAGGCAACCTATCATTCCTCCTGTAGCCATTGTTCCGCGAGTTGCCCTATTGATGGGATATGAAACCGGTACAAGCCATCCTGGGCCGCACCCTTGTATGCTTGATACCTGAGGATGGACCGAATTAACGTTGAAGTAGAGATGTCGAACTGAAATGCCCTACGCCATGAATGATGCAGGTGCAACGAGGAGCAGGGTAAAGAGCGTGCGTAGAGAGGAGGGAAGCCCCAACAGCGATGTCATTACGCGGAGTAGAAGCAAGGGCGTTGTGAGTAGAGCAGACTGATACGCTGTACGGATGCATTAGGAGTAGTGGATCGACGAACCTTGGAAGGACTCACCATGAAACCGGACATAATCATTTTTCGTCTCCGTTATAAGTAGAAACAGCGCTGCTCATGATGTCAAACGACGTTCAGACGCAAGAATGTAGTACGGTTACCAGACAATGGTCCAAGAATATATGCGAACGCGGATAGAACGTCGACTCGTGTGTTGTATCGTGTCTCCCACTGGCTCTGCTGCTCTTCGGATTCCTCAGCTGCCCCCGCTCCGCCGGCCATGGATGTGTTCCATGTCGGAACTCCGCCCGATTGGTAGGAGGTTGCCTGCTGTGATGGAGGGGGTGCAGGGAGCCAAGGACGAGTGATTCTTGAAGAAGAGGGCTGAGGTTCATCAGGAGGTGGGGCCTGCGAGAAAGCCGGGGGCTGGATGTCGGCGAGTGGGTTCACTTGGAAGGGAGTATCGACTCACGTAGGGTGCAAACGTAGTGGCGAAGCTGGAACTCATATTTGCAACTCGCGAGAGGAGGTGGATGTGTGCGGCACTGCGGGCTGTGGGAGGATCGGGCGATGCCGACGGGGGGTGTGACGAAGGAATTGTTTGCTACTTCGGTGAGCACTCTGAGACGACTTGGAGTGGGTACCGGTGCTCTATCGCCCATACTTATGCGCCTAGCCTTTTCTCTCCGGCACAGGCATCGCCTCCTCATGCAAATTGACCCCTCAAATCGGATACCCGCCACTTCTCCTGCAACCCCCTCGTCCATCCTCAAGCGCCCCTACGCACACTCAGCCCTCGTCCACTCGCAGGCTCTCACCACAGACTCCAGATCACCTGAAGATTCCTTCAAGCGGCCCCCGAAGCTTCCTCGACTAGATTCGAATCAGCTGTTGTCTTCCTCGATGCGTCCCTCGTCATCGTCCAATTCGCCCAACGCCCATCGTTCCAAGCGCGGACACAGGCCTTCGAAGCCTCCCAGCCTTTTTAAAGGTTCCCTACGCGGGAAGGGGCCAGCTTTGCTGTCTGTACCTCAGGACGAAGCGCTGCATGACCTGGCTTTCATCAAGCAAACCTATCGCGTGAAGGACCTCAAGAAACAGTGGGAGGAGAATCCCAAGTCGCCTCTCTCGAACCACGCCGTCGAAAGCAAAGGCTCTCCGCCGTCCTATGACATGCAAGAAATCCTTCTCAATGGCAAGCGCGGTTGGAGGTAAGCATCTTCTTGTCCAGCATTGCGCCGTTTCCTAACTTTCGTGATCGCAGGGTGACAGTTCGAATCAGTGAAGACCCCGTCGTCATAGGTGTCGGGGACAGTATACAGAAAAAAGAAGCCGAACAGCTAGCTGCTCTTTCGGCTCTGTATCAGTTGGATGCCGTTGGACTGGTGCGTTCTCTTGCAACGTGATGTCCATTCTCTCTTAACATCTATCTTTACGAATAGTTGGATGGCTCAAGATCAAAAGGGCCCAAAACCCCTCCAGTGCTGGCCACTCCGGTTTCGCTTTCCGACGGAAGCACGGTCACCTATGAACAGGCGCGGCAATTCATGGATTATTATTGTCGCCGGTACAAGTTTACCAAACCTGATATCGTGTACAATGAAGTCAGGGGCAGCCGTAATCGCAACAGCTCGTGGGAGGCCATCATGCATGTCGGCGGGCGTCGAATCGGGATCGGGTCTGGTATAACAAAGAAACTCGCGCAGACCAATTGCTATGTCGACGTCACCCAGTATCTCGAGAGTTGCGATGCGGAACTATGGAAGACATTTGTCAAGGCAGCGGCGGAAGGTAAGGACCTCGGCATGGCGCCCAAGGTCCTTTTCCAAATGAGCGACGGCCTAGAGGATGAAGTACGGGACCTGTGCAACGATATACGCAAGAGCACTCTTTACCAGAATCGACCGGCCTCGTTCGTTCCTTCGGCTGCATCTACCTCCACTCGACCCGTCGCAATCAGAAGGGCCATTCCTACAGAGCATCTCGACGCCAAGTCCGAGCGTTTATCTGAACGGAGGAAGGCGTATCTTGAGAATCCTCAATTGGAGCAAATGCGAAATATTCGGAAGGCCCTTCCTGTGTCCACTCGTTCAGCTGATCTTTTGGCTCATGTTCGCGATAACGAGGTCACCGTCTGTATGGCCGCTACTGGCTCTGGGAAGACCACTCAGATTCCACAACTCATCCTGGATGATTACATCGACAGAGGGGAAGGGGCGAAATGTAACATCATCTGTACCCAGCCCCGCCGTCTTGCTGCGATCAGTGTTGCTGAACGTGTAGCCAAAGAACGCGGAGAAATCACTGGGAAGGGGTCTGTTGGATACCAGGTCCGGTTTGAGGCAAAGCTACCTGAGGATCATGGTTCTATCACTTTCTGCACTACAGGCATCTTCTTGAGACGGATGCAGACGGCTTTGCTTGAAGGCGGAATGTCAGGCGGTGTAAACCTGGATGATGTGACCCATGTGGTGGTAGACGAGGTGCACGAGCGGGATGTCGATACAGACCTCCTACTGGTCGTCCTTAAACGCTTGCTGGCCGACCGGAAGGCGAGGGGAAAACCGATCAAAGTGGTGCTCATGAGCGCTACTATTGACCCCACTCTTTTCCAGAAATATTTCCCAGATGACAATGGGCTTCCAGCAGGCGTAATCGACATACCTGGTCGCTCCTTCCCTGTTCAAAAGCACTACCTTAACGATTTTGTGCAAGAATTGGCCGCGGACCCGAGCACGAAGGCGGTCTTCTCCGACGACTCTGTGTCCAGATATCTACAGCAAGAGTTGGGCGATGAATATGCAGCTTTAGTAGGTGATCGTTGGAGAGGAAACCGTGACATTGACATCACGAAGGATCAAGACTTGGAGCTACCTTATCTGTTCATCGCCCTGACGATCACTCACATCATAAAGCAGTCCAGCGACGGGCATGTTCTTGTGTTTTTGCCAGGATGGGACGAGATTCAGGCTGTCCAACGTGTCCTTTACGAGCGGCCTCTCGGGCTCAATATCAAAGATTCTAGTAAATTTGCTCTCCACCTGCTACACTCCACAATCCCTCTCGCTGAACAACAAGCGATCTTCGAACCTCCGCCCGCAGGCGTCCGCCGTATCATACTTTCCACGAACATTGCCGAAACATCTGTGACCATTCCGGACGTTGTATATGTTGTCGACACGGGCAAGATTAAAGAGCAGAGGTATGATCCTCAGCGCCACATGTCTTCTCTCGTCTCCGCCTGGGTTGGTACGTCGAATCTCAATCAGCGCGCAGGGCGTGCCGGACGACACCGGTCTGGAGAGTACTACGGCATTTTGGGTCGCAAGAGAGTCGATGCTCTGCATACTCATCAAACTGTGGAGATGAAGCGTGTCGACTTGACCAATGTCGTCATGCATGTCAAGGCTCTAGAGTTCCCCGGCATGGCTGTGGAAGATGTTTTGGCTGCTACCATAGAACCGCCTGCCGCTGAACGCGTAACGGCGGCTATGAAGGATCTGCAGGTCGTAGGAGCTATCGATGAAAACCAGAATCTAACATCACTGGGGCGTGTACTGCTTCAGCTTCCGGTGGAGGTGCAGGTTGGTAGATTGGTGCTATACGGTAGTTTCTTCCGTTGCCTCGATCAGGCCTTGACCCTCGCAGCGATCTTGACAAACCGTGACCCATTCGTCTCGCCAATGCACCTCAAGGTTCAAGCGGCGGCGGTGAAAAATTCATGGAGCCCGGACGAGTTCAGGTCTGACACTCTTGCCGCCCTGTGTGCATACAATGCTTGGTGGGCTCTGCAGAGCAACGGCGAGTACGTGTCCGCTAACAGGTTCTGTTCGGACAACTTCTTGTCCAAGCCGACCCTGCTTCTCATCGAGAAGATCAAAAAACATCTTCTAAGCGCTTTAGAAAATGTCGGAGTGATCGATGTTTCAGGAGGCGGGCGTGTCGAACGGTTTGGAGGAAGAAGAAGAGACGTTGTCGTCCCTCCGGAGCTGAACACGAACGGCAATTCTCACCCTCTGCTCGCAGCCCTTATCGCTATTGCCACGCAGCCCAATTTCGCCATCAGGACTGGAGAGAAAACTTTCCGCACCCAACAGGATAAGGTCAGCGCACATCAAACCCCTTGCATAGGTGATGACTGATTTTTTTTGGCAGATGACCTTCATCCACCCGTCCAGTGTAAATCACCGCAAACGCGAGCTCCCTTCAGCACAGGGTAATCACTCCGAAAAAATGCTCATCGCATTTGCGGAAAAACGTCAGAACATATCTGCAGCCGGCGCAAATTCGAGCACTGCCCAGATGTCCCTCGTCACTACAACGAGATTGGATCCGATGACATATGTCCTCTTTGGGGCTTATCGTACTTCTGTTACCGAGCGAGGGCTGGAGTGCGATGACTGGTTGCCCGTTGTAGGCAATATCTACGCGCTGGACGATATCCAGCGCCTCAAAACGATGATGGAGGGCTGCATGTTGCGGGTATTCGAAGGCATCTTGATGAACAAACGCCGTCATTCCCGCACAAATATTCCTATTGCCCCTCGGGAAGAGGAGGAATCCGGGGACGAGGAAGATGCTGCGCAGTCCAAGGACTACTCACTCTCGACAAACGAGGTCAAGGAACTTGACTATCTAACAAGAGACATCGTCGGGATATTGAATCGATACGCCGACGAACGCGTTGCGAGTCAGTCGAGGAGTAACTCAAGACCAGCTACTCCGATGGGGTCGCCTTCTTTTGGTTCGACGCTACTTCCTCCACGCTCGGGTACATCTACTCCTTACGGTATACGATCAGCCTACAGCTCGAGACCAAGCACACCAAGCCGGCTGGGGAGATCGATATAGATTGTCTCGCCACCGATTTGTAACATACACATGTCCTTCCCCACTCTTACATGTAATTTCTCTACCGTCTTATTACTCTACAGCTCTCTGCCGCAAATCGACAAGCGGACATGAACATTCATCATGTCCCCTTATCGTTAAAATAATGAACATTTATTGCTACACAGTAGTATCGCCACGTGTCAAGGCCTCATGCTGCCTTCATTTGAAGTCAACGGCCCGTAACACGGTAGACGGGACCGAATATGAGCTCGTATTCCTATTTTAGTCTTATCTTCTGTAAGTTGTGAAGAATTACGAGCCCTATGATGCTGCATCATAGGGCTCGTAATTCTTCACAACTTACAGAAGATAAGACTAAAATAGGAATACGAGCTCATATTCGGTCCCGTCTGCCGTGTAATAGAGCCGTAATAGGTCGTAATAGTCAATCCAGTGCTCCCCACAACTTCAGTGGGATATTGTGCGACCTCCTCCATCTCATTCTTAGTATCATACACAAACCTACATTGATCATCATTCACGAGGGCTATCCCCGTCAACACCAGCAACCATGGCGACAAATATGCGAGGGCTGACGCAGGTATGATACGGTAGCTTCAGTTGTCGAGCTCCTTCCCGATGATTATCCAGTTCATTGCGGACATCCGGGGAGCCAGAGTTCGCGACTTGGAAGAGAAGCGTATAAACAAGGAAATGGCAAACATACGAAAGAAGTTCAAAGGTCCGTCTTCGGGGAGACTTTAAACCTGATGAAATCTACAACTCAATGAATCGTACAGACGGTAATCTGGACGGCTATCAGAAGAAGAAGTGAGTTGAAACTAAACAATGCGAGGCTCGTCTGACGTTGTTCAAACGAAAGATACGTCGCGAAAGTCCTGTATACCTATATTCTAGGCTACAAGGTTGATGTCGGGCATATGGAAGCCGTCAACTTGATCTCAAGCCATAAATACAGCGAGAAACAGATAGTAAGCTGTCACCTTGCAATGTCATAGTTCTCAATCATGAAAGTCTTGTTTGTAGGGGTACCTTGCCGTCACATTGCTTATGCATGAAAACTCAGATTTTCTCCGCCTTGTCATCAATTCTATACGGAAAGACTTGGACGAAAATAACGAGATCAATAATTGCCTTGCCTTGCATGCCATCGCAAACGTCGGAGGAACAGAGATGGCGGAAGCTCTGTGTGAAGATGTTCATCGGCTGCTGATTTCACCGTACGTCTTTTCCCGCGTGGGCCACTCCGCAGGACTTAATCAAATGATAGAACTTCACAGAGTATGGTGAAGAAGAAAGCAGCTTTGACATTGCTACGATTATATCGCAAACATCCTGACGTTATACCTGCGGCAGAGTGGGCTCTCCGAATTGTTGCGATCATGGACGACCAAGATCTTGTAAGAACACAGATCTATGAACTTGTCATCAGAGACTTACCCGTCTAAATGCAGGGTGTTGTTCTTTGTGTGACCACCTTGGTTATGACTTTGGCGCAAGACCATCTAGAACCTTACGCAGTTTGCTATCAAAAGGCTGTCGATAGACTCAATCGCGTGAGCCCCCTCTTTGAGTCGGATGCAGTATGCGCTAACATCCAGACTTAGCTTGTTGTAGAGCATGAATATTCTGCAGCGTACGCATACTACAAGGTTCCATCCCCATGGCTCCAAGTCAAACTTCTCCGCCTGTTGCAATATTATCCTCCATCAGGTATGATAATCTATCGAATGCAGTTGACTATTCTCATCCTCGTCCAGAGGATCCAACAATACGATCGACATTACATCAAGTCTTGGAGGCCGTGATGAATAACAGTGCCGAGCAATCACGCAATATGCAGCACAACAATGCCCAACGCGCTGTTCTTTTCGAAGCGATCGGTCTCGCCATTCATTTGGACACGAACTCCCCCCTCGTCGCAACTTCGGCCGTCCTTCTAGCTCGGTTTATCTCCTCTAAGGAAACCAACGTGCGGTATCTGGGGTTGGATACTTTGGCTCATCTAGCTGCTCGAGCAGATTCCCTGGATGCAATCAAAAAACACCAAGGGACTGTCATCAACTCACTTCGAGATAGGGATATCTCTGTCCGACGACGAGCTCTAGATCTCTTGTATAGCATGTGCGACGTTGACAATTCTGAAATTATTGTTGGCGAGCTATTGCGGTACTTGAAGGTTGCTGACTATGCTCTTCGGGAGGAGATGGTGCTTAAGATTGCCATCTTAACGGAGAAATATGCCAGCTCGTATAGATGGTATGTCGACACAATTCTAGAGCTCATCAGTGCCGCCGGAGACCATGTTGGAGATGAAGTGTGGTATCGAGTCGTGCAAATAGTGACGAATACCGAAGACCTTCAAGCATACGCAGCGAAAGTTGTGTTCGAGCGGTTAAAATCCCCAGCATCCCATGAGAGTCTGGTGAAGGTGGGCGGTAAGTCCGTCCTTACTCGGTAGAGTCCTGTTCATACAATGATTCTCGTCAAAAAGGATACATTCTTGGCGAATATGGCCACATCATTGCCAACGAAGAAGGGTACAGTCCTATCGATCAGCTCCAGGTTTTACATTCCAAGTCCCAATTCTGTGCAGCCCCTACTCGCTCTCTCTTGCTTTCCACATACATCAAATGGGTGAATGTATTTCCCGAGATCAAGCCTCAGCTTATCAATATCTTCGAGCGTTATCGCCATGTGCTAGACTCAGAGCTTCAGCAACGGGCTTGCGAGTTCTACGCCCTGGCGTCTCGTCCTGACGAGGATGAACTCCTTCAAAACGTATGCGAAGAGATTCCTCCATTCCCACCGAGGGAGAGTACGCTTGTAGGCAGGCTAAACAAGAAACACGGAGCCACAGAAGATAAGAGGACATGGGTGCACGGAGGCAAGGACGCGAACATGGATCGAGAGGCAAACAAATCTGCCAAGCAGCTACCCATCGGGGATATTCCGACCAACGGGATCCCAGCAGCCGGAGACGAGCAGGATATCATGAACTCGCTCGCAGGCCTTGACATGTCTCTAACCGGCGTTTTGGATGGTTCAGGAGTTTCGGCGACACATGTGCCCAAATCTACTTTGTCTACTCCAATTGCCGTTGGACCAAGTGTGGAACGCTGGTTCGAAAAGCTTACTTATAGTAACGAGGGCGTTCTATACGAAGACGTCCAGATACAGATTGGGATAAAATCTCGCTATCAAAGTTTCACTGGACAGCTAGCCGTTTATATCGGCAACAAAATATCCGCACCATTCACTTCCTTCACCACCACGATCCATGTCGATGAGCCTGAAGCCCTTTCGGTCACCTTTGCCAAAATGCCACCGACCACGATTGCTCCTCGAACCCAATCGCAACAGATCCTCCATGTAGAATGCAAGAAGGTTTTCAAGGTCCCGCCGATCTTAACGATCTCTTTTCTTGCTGGCTCGCACCAAACAATAGCTTTGCGATTACCAATCGTACTCACCAAGTTTCTCGAGCAAGTCACCCTCAGCCAAGCGAACTTTTTCGAGCGATGGAAATTGATTGGAGGACCACCGCGTGAAGTTCAGAATGTCTTCACCATTCCACTCACTAGTACAGACCAAGTAGACCACGGTCGATATAGACAGGTAATTACAGGGCAACGACTGAACATTCTCTCGGACGTGGATCCGAACCCGGAAAACATCGTCAGTGCTGGCGTACTGCATATGTCAGTGGATGGGAAGGTTGGGTGCTTAATGCGAATAGAGCCTAACAAGGAGGCAAAGGCACGTCTCCGTGTATCATTGGTTGCTTTCATTAGTAACTGACTCTGACATCCTTTCTAGCTATGTCGTATGACTGTCAGGAGCACCTCGGAGGATGCGGCGGGGGAAGTCCAAAGGCTCGTACAGAAGCCACTTTCCACAGCTGCTGCGTCTGGTCCTTGATTTCATGTCCCTGCCTGGCTTTCTTGCATTCAACTTGTTTACATGTATTACTGACCAATGAACCGATACCCTGGATGAGAATTTACCTGCATAGCCTATCAATTTAACACGGGAGATGCTCGGGGATTCGCCGACGACAATACACATTGCTCATCAACTCTCTTTATTTTCGAACAAGGAAGCCCCGCAATATGCCCTTATTCTTTCGCCTCCCGTTATCTTCTTCGTGTGAGTGAGCAGCGATGGTAGGCGATGATGGCCTATCTATTGGAGGTATGATTCGAGCCTTATTGAATGCCGGGATAGAATCTGTAGATATAGATCTAGGATGCGAGGGTGGAAGGCGTTTCCGAATTGGCCAACTTCCTCCTTCCAGAGCTTGGTCGATTGGTGAAATCGGCCCTCCAGATATGTTCACTTGAGAGTTAGACTGACCGCGAGTATGAACTAGATTGTGACTCTGTGGAAAGTGAGAATCTGTGATTATCTCTCTCGAGTCTGCTGAATCACTGGTGACTGGTGGCGCAGTCATAGGACGAGATGAATGAGAAGGCTTGCGGAGTCGTGAGGGGGTTTGGTCTCCAGATATATGAGGGGTCAATGGCGAGCCCATATAGTTGGACTGAGAGGAAGGGGGTACTTGGTCCATGCCACCTCGTTCTACAAGGCTACTGACGCGAAATAAGGCCTGTTGCTCAATATCAATACAACGACTCAAAAATTCCTCCAACGGAGGGTGGTGTAAGGATGGCGATTCCCGTGAATAGCGTAGGACCGCAGATGTGATGACAGCGAGATGACGAGGGATATCAAGGAGGTATGGCAAGAGAGGAATGGATTCCCGATAGAGTGCAGGCATTGCTTCGACCCGTTCCTGTAGGACCTTGACCGCTTTGTGCCGTTCTCGCGACTCTTCCGACGCTGATGCGGGATTATCGTGTGGACTCGTAGTTGAAACCACGAGAATGTAATCCACCATCGCGGGTAGACTGTCCTCCAAGAATGATTGGACGCCACGCATGAATTCTTCTTTCTGCACGACCTGAGGAGAGCGTCATATATCAAAGTGAGCGTAGTACTGATATCAAGGCTTACAGCGTTCAAATTAGCAAGACTCTGGATGACCTTTGCGATCAATGTAAGACTACGTTGCACTGGAACATCAGGAAGTCCTGCAAGAATGTGACTGAGCATACGGCTTAAACTGCATTTGGGGATCCTACCTGGACAAAGCCCAAACAGGTGAGGATGCAGGATAGCTGGAACAATAAATCGGAGAAAGCAAAACGCCGAAACGCTTTGCCATGGTAGTTCCCGATTTCGGTCTTCGCTATTCCGTGTGACCTTGTATCTCTGCTCGACAAGCTGACGGATGCGTTCAAATAATCGACGCATTTCGCTGTATGGATAGGGTAAATTGACCTTTTGGCGCTATCTGTGGGCAACAGATCACCCACTTTGGACACTCCGTTCGTACAGAGTATATCTGATTCCATATTTGCCGGCACCAGTGAACGAGAAGTTCAACATTCCGTTCAATGTCCTTGACTCCCTTGCTACTACGAAGTGGGTCTACCTCGATGGAAATACTTTCGGCACAGATGCGGCGAATGGTGTCGCCGATACTGGCATCTAGAAAATCCTTTCCATACCATGCCATTAACAGCTCAACAGTCTTTGTGAACACGGTATTTCCGCGAAAGAGGGTATTATGCGCTTGGAAGGTTCCAGATCGTCAACTCATGTTGAGATCACGCTGACCAGAGTACTCACAGCTCGGCGTACCATCAACCTCACGATCAGCTAACTCAGAAACGCTTTGAGACAAGATATCCTTGGCGACAGCTATTGAGACAAGCTCGATGGACAGATGCTTCATCTTGAGTTCGAGCTCAATGTCACGCATCCAATCTAAGTAGTTTCGGGAGTCGAGCGTCTGCCATCGAAATGAGATGATCGGTTGACAGCCATTGCAGCATTATCCGACGGACTCACATTCATGATTCCGGTGTATGCAGAACGAGGTAAGATGATTTCCCTGTAAATATTGATCGACAATTAGCGACATGAATCATAGACAAAAATTGCTCACTGACTCGTCCACCTTGATTTTGAGACGGATTTGACCAACCTGGATACTGGACGAAGTCGACGCGCCATGAAGAACTGGAAACCAGCCTTCTATACATTCTCCGCGACGGAAATTTGTGAGCGTGACGTATACTGTTCCGATCAGCGACGGTTTCATAAATTTCTTCTCGTGCCAAAGGACTACAGCGAGCTTCTCAAAAGAGGGTAAATCGGCAAACGTGAAGGTTTCATGCCAGTCTGGCGCTCCAAGGCTCTTTTTGACTACCGTGCGCCCAGAAAGTACGTTGTTGAAATAGACCTCGCAGAACAGATCCAGATCAACCGCATCATCGTCTTTGGCTTCGTCATCCGGTGGCCCTACTGAGTTGTGAGGCCCTTCGTCGAGAATTTGTACGGTACCAATGTTGCGCCCTTGTACACATGTGAGCTCGACCTGTCGCCAGATGCGATAAAGTCCACCATCAGCAGGAGAAATAGCCTTTCCATAAACCTCTGGACTGGCGTATGACCGTAAAAGGGACATCCATGTGTTCAACGCATCGGTTGAGGGAAAATGAAAATACAGAGGTTCGTTGGTGGTGGTAGCAGTCCATCTCTGCGCTCTGGAAACAAAAGACACATTATGATTTTGAGGATAAATAGAAGGTACGCGTCGTACGATGCACAGTGTAATCCAAGGCAATCCTTTCGAAAAAACAACGATCGATCGGCCGCGCGAATGTCTGTATGTTTGAGGAGGTGTATATATACACATTGATATAGCATCGTTTCCTAGTCCCTGCTCAAGCAGCCAATGAGAAATTCAAAAAGGGACCACTCACATCAATGTATACATTCAATAGACAACTTTCTCCTTCTTCGGACATCCTACAAGTTGCCTGTCTCCACTGATCACCAGTGCTAGCAGCTCGAGCTAGATTGAGCCAGCTCGTCTTCTCTGTCGCGAAGTATTTGTCTCTATGAGTTTCAAGTTCTCGGAATAAACACACACCTTTCACCCTCTTCTGAGCGTCATCTGTTGAGATAGACAGAGGTCTTTGCGCATCACGTTTCTCGTTCTTCTTCCGAGGGGCGGGCTTGAGGGGAGTGTCAAGGATAAGGCTCTCTGAATGGGTAAATATGAAATACCTTTCTCAGAGCAGCAGCAGTCTTGCTCGATACGTATAGCTCAACAGATATGTAGAATTCTCTTGCATTTTCAGATTGGGCAGAGGACGACTGATCCCACACATCTACCATCGGTTCGAGCCGGATAGATTTCTGCGTCCTGAGATGTGCATCAAGCGTTCGTGAGACACTGATGAGAGGATATAGCGGGGTGATAAGATTCACCGCCAAGCAGGATCAGCATGTAACGGCGCACAACAAGGGAGTGAGGAATGGTACCAACTCAAAAAGTAGCCATTGCGAGTCACGTAAACGTAAGTACGTATTCAAGTCATTATATAACGCAAACGACGCGTTTTTGTTGACACATGTTTGGCTCGTTTTGAATGCTTTCGCTCCACTGCGCCTCACTTCCAACCCCTTCCCTTGCCCTTTCAGGGCATCCGCCTTCTCCTGCTCGGCCTTGGCTTTAATGGGCATTCCGTCTTTGATCCAATGGCTCTTTCGGACCATCCGCTATTCTTGATTTTGGCTTCGGCCTGCCGCGAGCTTTCTCTTGCATGTTCTGCCCATGGCCGAGCTCTCTCATCTAGCCATAGGCATCTTCTCGTATCACATCTTGCTTGCGCTGGTTCTTGCTTTGTAGGTGAACAGCACTGTGTATTACAGCAAATGAAAGAGGCCGTATTGTCTGTTTGTGTATACTGCTGTCACCGTGCGACGACTGACGCAGGCCGTGCATGACGGTCTTGCGGAGGTAGGTCGCCCGCAACCTGCGTGGGAGACAGATGTGTGCGGAGACGCACGCACCTATTACATCCCTCTTGCAACGCCTCGACCGCGTCACAGAGCCCGAGCTTGGATACCTTCTCCACGGCGGCGCGTCGCGTGCAGCGTCCACACCGCAGTCCGCCCACCCTTGCTCGATCTGCTCTTTCGGGGCTCGACCAGCTGCTCTGCTCCTGACCATTGACCATGACCTGACATTGAACTTCTTCTGCGCTCATTGGTATTCACTCTCGAGCAGTTATTGGGGCCGGTGGTGTCTACAAAATCATCTTTAACTACTCCTCTTTGGCTCGGCCAGCTCCTCAGCTCCTGACCATTGACTATGCTCTGCAGCTATGAGCCGTACGCACACCCAAACTCGATCTGTCAGCCATACAAGGCAATGTGTGAGCTGACATTTGACATTTTTCTTAGTCATTGGTATTCGATCTTGAGCAGTTGTTAACACGCTATTTACAAAACCGCTTTTAAATACTCTTCGTTGGCCGGACCTGCTCCATTCAAATAACAATGCGTGGTCTCAAGTACTACAATTGTGATCATACATTTGCATGTTGTACACTTTACAACTGGTGGATTGAAAGCTTCAAGACACCGGAGCGGAGCTCCGGTGGGTCTTGTCTCTCATGAACCAATAGCGTTCAGTTACTCAGTCACTAAGATTTGATGCTTTCGAGGATGTCGAACGGAAGGCTTTTGTTGGAGAAATATTATACGGGCCTGCGCGCAAGCAGCCCTTGTAAACTTAACCACGAAAGAGTGTGAATGAGCCCAGGAACGTCTAAACAAACCGAATGTCGTGGGGTATATGTATGAAAGGCAACATGAAGCAGAACATAGCCACATCTCCCCTGTGCGCTTGCCGCGTATCTCTCAGATTTACTCTTTCTTGTACCTGCATGATTGAGCAGATCAGAAAACTGGCCAATGCGATACTGATGAATGAAACCCACCCGTTCCCGTTCCCGTTGACGGTCCCATTTCCCATAACATGGGCCTTCTTGCCTCTGACTGGCTTCTTGTACGTCTGAATGTAAAAATTGATGAACAGACCCAGATAGCTTGTGAGAAGAAAGCAGCCAAAAAGTGCCGCAGACTCCGTTCCAGCGCAGGAGCCACGATTGGGAAGCCATTGCCAGTAAGTGTGAGCGAAGTAGGAATACGCTAACAAGGAGCGCGTTAGTAAGGAGGAACCGCAATGGACTTTACAGTACGACGCACTGCCAAAGTAGACGATGAAAAGGTCGATGACAAATTGAACGATTTGCATGGTGGTCAGGTACTTCTTCCACTGCGGTAGATGTGCGTTAGGATGTAGGCGCCTAAGTTTGTAATTACAGCACATACCCATATCTTAGCTCCACCAGCAGTTGCGTAGTAGTAGTAATCTGCAAATGTGGAAGCATGAGGATCATAGCACGTGAAACCTGATATTCTTACACATGAGGACATGAACGCCCAAGTTGAGCGTGATTACAACCCAAGACTGTCAGGAGAAGGCCGATGAGTACGATGCTTCACGTGGCTCAACCCCAATCAAACGCACCACACTGGTCTTCCCATTGAGCTGAGTGTAGCACAAGAAAGCAGTTGCCGAGTGGTGGAAGACGTGCAGAAATGCTGCGTACGATATTAGATTTGGGGAAAGGCGAAGCCAAGTAACTCACCGAGGGTTTTCTTCTTGAACGCAAGGAAGACCGTGTCCAACAACTCGAGATATTTGAAGTAATAGTTGATAATATAGTAAAATTCCAATCTCTGCGACGTGTTAGCGGCTGCTGCATGCCTTTAAACTTCAAGAGATAATCACTTCTGTCCACGCAGCAGTGTTACAAATGGCATAGAATGGGCCATGCTCCCATGCTATAGGGAGGATTTCCTCCAGCATGAGGGCAAGCAGAAGCGCGCTGCCAGAGCTGAGGACAACATTATGGGTTTGGAATAGTAGCTGGAGCTTTTGAGGTTGACGTGTCTTCATGAACTCGCGAATGCCGAAAACAACGGCCAGGTATGAGATCAGCGCGGTGATCACGACTGGTCTGGTCGACAGAGGCGTAGCACCGGGAACATAATGAGTGAGGAAGTACGGAAGGGTGGGGAGGGGCACATATTGAAGGATAAAGTCTGCGAGAGGAGCCATAACGACCAAGGGAACCACGGAAAGCGAGGGGGTAGAGAAAAAAGTGAACTGTCAGAGCTGCAAACCCGACGCGTGATCCGACCTTTGATTCCTTAAAACTGGTGTGACAGCCCCGAGCAGCCACGTCACACACCTACCCCAAAATCACGGACCAATGACGCTGACCAGCGGTATCGGACTCATCTTGATTGACGTCGGCATTCTCTGCGGCGCCCATCGTGTAATATTGGCCCACTAAACCCGATAGATTCAAAGACACACCGAAATCCACTCTGTACATACATCCAATGATTTAAAAAACGAAGCAAGATGTGAGGATAAGGCGAAGGATGCTACGATTCCGGTGACAGTCCATAGTGCATATATATGTGTCAGGTGATGACCAAGGCTGGGCCGTCCTTCAGCTGGACGAAATGAACCCTTTCCCTGTCGGTCGAGGGGGTTCAGTGACTTGTTAAGCGGGCACCAATCACCTTACCTGGCACATGGCTTTGTTTTTTCCAAGGCTTCGTGAGCAGATGCCCTTACCTTGTCCTTGTCCAGCTCCGAGTGAGAGGCGCAGACAAGGCACACAGGGGAATTAGAGGGAGCAAGAGTGTATGATGCTGGGACCTATTCCGTGACAGTGAGACGACTGGCTGAAGCGTGAACTACAGCGATTATGGCATACACCAGATGCTCGAAGTGATTCGACAAGGTTGTGAATAAATAAGAGAGATCGGGATCGTAAGTCGTGCAAGTCGTGAAGATCGATACCTTCGAAAACACGCAGACGTGAGTGGGGCTAGATGGGGGCGAGAAACACGGAGCAAAGTACGTACAGAGATCAGAGGAGGGAGCCCATGTTGGAACTGTGCAGTATAGGCGGACAGATTGATCGTGCACCGAGCGACTGAGGAGCCTGGAAAAGGTGAGGACCTGTTCAGATATGAGATGCTCGAGAAATACCTACTCAGTGGTCGGCTTCAATGCGTCTCTGACGTTGCCCAGCTAAGGTGTACAATTGATGGTCGTGTGACGAAATCAAAGAACCCAGAAACGGGCCTACCTCATTCATTTGCAGCGTATCTTGGTGTCCATCTTGGGCAAGGTGCGTTGCTTGAGGAAGAAGTGAAATCATATGAGACACTTCGAGGATGATTCGAGAGACACAGCGATACTCCGGGTATAAGCCAGGGTTGTGGGGAAGTTGGGAAAGAGACTGCGTCTCGGACACGGGCACGTAACGTGCTGTCACTATATATAAAGAGCAGGTAAGTACTAGTAGCCGTGCGTTTCGTAACGGGTGCAACCGGGCATGCACGGATGCTAGCGGGGGCCAGCGGACACATTGTATTCTCGGCCCGCAATCCAGAGCGTCGAAGGCAACTAGAACTATGGTCGACAAAGTCAACTGATCGTTGACGTCCTGTTTGCATGAAAATATCCAGCAGGCTGCTTGGAATGTGCAGCCAGTGCTCTTTATATTTGAGCATAGGCATGACCTAAGCGCCTATAGTCAGCCTAGCCTCCGAGTGCTCGTGGGAACAGGAGCGCCATGACCTCGTCATTAGCGTTTGACGCCTCCAACACCCATGCATACAAACCAGTTCGTCTAAAAACGACACATTCCGTGTAGAATTTATCCTTGCATTCAAACTCACATTGTACTGGTAGTCTTGAGAACTTTTGAGCATTCGTCATGTGGTGGCTAGATCCAGGCAAAGAAGTCCTGAATGTTGTGAGTTTCGGAACGCATTGATCATGACGTCTCCTCGTTGATATTCCATCTGGTTAAAAGGTGTTCAACCGCATTTTGGCCCCATACGTCGAGAATCTGGATATGAACCAAGTGAATTATGGTATCGGACAAGGTTCGTGACAACAATTCCTATGACATTTAATTATCTAACGACCTATTCGCCACTTCCAGGCCAAGTGACGCTGAAGAAGTTGCGTCTGAAGAAGGGGGCACTAGATAAATTTCGTCTCCCTGTGGATGTTATCGAAGGTGCGGGATTATATGCATCCATGTGGAAGTAAATACCCATAGAAACCGCAGGACATTTGGGAAAATTCACTCTTTCCTTACACTGGCGAAACCTTGGCAATCAGCCTGTCGAGCTATTAATCGAAGATGTCTATCTTCTTGTTGTCCCCTCTCCTCAGGGAGACAGCAACTTGGAAGAGGACGAGCATCGGACGCAGGAGGCTAAGATGGAACGCCTTGAGAATGCAGAGTTGCTTCACATACAGAATCAACCTGACCCTGTGGAAGGTCCATGACTTGTTTTCCCTGTTATGAACAACTCACAGAACCGTGCTTCTAGGCGATACACAGCAGCAAGGGCTCCTTGCGTCTCTCATTGCCAAGATAGTGAATAACCTTCAAGTCACGATCAAAAACATTCACGTTCGCTATGAGGATAAGCTGAGTGTTCCAGGGGTACGTTGTACTTGTCAGTTTTTAGACGTCCCTTGGGGCTGACTTTTTCTCAGCACCCGTTCGCGGCTGGAATAACTTTGGCGGGATTCTCGGCGTTCTCAGTTGATGAGAACTGGATCCCTGCCTTCATCGAGAGTTCGGCAGGAACTATCCACAAGGTAGGTCGAATCTTCACACCTTACTCGAATCGAATTGAGCATCAACATACCACAGCTAGCCAAGTTGCAGTCATTAGCAGTATACTTCGACACAGATGCAGAGAGCATGGCAGGTCTACCTTACGCAGACGCTGTGAGAAGGTTTACTGCAATGGTATGCTTTTCCTATTTCTTGAATTACTGAGGTGAAACGGTATCACTCTGACCCCGCAGATCGCCAGCGAGGAACACGCACAGGACCATCAGTTTGTGTTGAAACCTGTCACCGGAGAAGGACGGGTGTGTGTCCGCATTATCTATTCCTCACCCTTTGCCCTGATGTCGCCTTTAGATTGTCATGCATAAACAACTAAACAAAGACACTCCTCGGTTCGACGTCCAGCTTCTATTTGATGAGATCGGAGTTCTCTTGGATGACAACCAGTATCGAGATGCGATTTCTCTAGTCGATATGTATCATTTCTATGCGCGGCAACACCAGGTAGGCTCATATGTATTCATGTCAAGGTGGATCTGACTCAGTCGCGCAGTACAAGCGATACAAGCCGAGGCAAGAGGATCTTGAAGACAACCGCCCGCGCGCTCTTCTCCAATTTGCTGGTAACGCCATCTTAGATGGGGTACGCGAGCGACATCGCAAGTGGACATGGGCCTACTTCATGGAGCGTCGTGATGATCGACATCGCTACGTTGAGCTATTCAAGAAGAAGCAGTTGAATGCTATTACCATCCAGGTCAGTGAATCGCTTTTGAGAAATACTCACACCCTCAATAGCAATATTAGGACGTCGCCATGTTCGACTCTCTGGAAAAGAAGCTGTCATATGAAGACATCCGGTTTTATAGGTCGATCGCTCGGTCGGAACTCAGAAAGGATATAGCACTGCGCAAGAAATTGGAAGAAGAAAAGCAAAAGCAACAAGCTCAGTCGTCGTCTTCTTGGTCAAGCTGGATATGGGGTTCGTCTACGTCTTCAGAGACTTCAAACGAGGAGCCCACTTTCACTGGAACAATGACCGACGAACAACGGAAGGAATTGTACGATGTTCTTGACTATGATGAGAAGACTGCCCTTGTCGAATCGTTTGAAGCCCCGAGGGATGCGCTTAAAATGCGCATTGTTACGCAGCTGAAGAAGGGCTCTTTTACGTTGATGACAGATCCTCACGGTATTGCTGTCGAGGTTATTTCGGTCGTCTTCGACAAATTCCAGGCCAACTTTCTGCAGCGTAGGGACAACTTCGAGGTCGCTACGTCGTTGGGTGGGCTACGTGTTTTTGATGGCACGACAAAGGATACCCTGTACCCGCAAATCGTGCACGTCAAATCCGAACTGGCGGGAAACATCAGTGATGTCGACAATGACGATGATAACGCTGACCCTTTCTTCTTTGTCAAATTCGAGAATAATCCTTTGGACGAGCGGGCGGATACAGCCCTGACGGTGCGAATGCGGCACATGGAGATCATCTACCACAAGGGTTATGTCGAGGCAGTCTACAAATTTTTCAAGCCACCAGCAAGTCAGCTAGAATCAGTTGAAGCTCTACTGGTGCTTATATCGATTTGGATCCCTGCTTACATCTCAGCTAAGCCTTTTGATAGAATGTCGCGAGTGAAACAATTGAAGGTCTTCGCAAGGAAACGCGTGCGGGACTGGAGTACGCCTTACAGACACACAAGACGATCGACCTTGTTGTGGATATGAATGCGCCCATCATCATTATACCAGAAAGGTATGCCCCTTCTCATCCCGTCGACATACCGGAGTAAAGTAATGTTGGAAATTTAGCATCACGACTAATATATGCAAGCATCTGCTCATCGATGCAGGACATATATCCATTGGAAGCGAGCTCGCTGACAAGCAGGCTATTCGTCAAATTCATCTGAAGCGCAATCAACAGTATACGGACGACGACTACAAGAACTTGGAATCATTGATGTATGACAAGCTTTCTTTAAAGCTCGAAGCCGCCCAGGTATGTCTTGAGGCGGAATCTATCTGAAATTGTGCTGAGTGTTATCT
This sequence comes from Heterobasidion irregulare TC 32-1, assembly GCF_000320585.1. Lineage (NCBI taxonomy): Eukaryota > Fungi > Basidiomycota > Agaricomycetes > Russulales > Bondarzewiaceae > Heterobasidion > Heterobasidion irregulare. The sequence goes on along the minus strand of NW_009258197.1, from coordinate 2,015,702 downwards.
AGTTCGTCTTGGGCGACGACTTGCAATCGTGCCGAGATGCTCTCGCTTCTGATGGTGACACGTCACTCCACTTACTTGAACGTATCAACGTCGATTTGCAAGTGCAAATTTCAATCATACCAAGCGCTGTGAATCTCGCTCGAATCAAAGTCTCTGGAAATCTGCCTACGCTGCAGTTAAATTTCTCCGATTCTAAGTATAAATCTATTTTGCGCCTGATTGATGTGACCATACCAAAGTTTGGTGATGAAACTCCAAATACCATCCCTTCACCTGCAACGGGAGCCTATCGATTGCCGAGATTGTTTGTCGGCCCTGATAAGGAGTACAATATTGAGGACGATGGTGATGAGGAAAGTAGCCGAGACGAATTCCTTGAAGCTGAAGACAGTGGTGGGGAGGTGGGTCTCTGTCGGCGTGTACGTTACTGTGGTCCACTAAAATATACGTCAACAATATCTAGATATCTGGAATTCATCAGCGATCATTCGAGTTTAATTTCCAGGTCGACACCCTACGTGCTTCGATATCAAAGTCGCAAGCAGAACGAGGGGAGAAGCCTCTGGGTTCTGTCTCCTTTGATCGCTTTGCGCTATCATTTGCTTTGGCGAAATACGACATGGTCGTGGATGTCAGACTAGGGTCAGTGGTCTTTTATCGTGTATTGTACAATCCCTTATAAAAAAACTCAGGTCCTTATCTATGACTCTCGAGCAATCAATAGCTCAATCCATGGACATCCTTTCGTCTGTCGGGGATTACGATGACAACAAAGACCTCCTCACCGTCAAGTATACTCGTGTGCAGAAGGAGTCACCCGAATATTTTTCTACTTATGAAGGGGTTGATCAGAATGTTGACATCAAAATTTCTACCGTGGTCTTTCGTGCCGCGCCAGAACCCGTGATCCAATTGTACAACTTCATAATGACGACCTTCGTTCCCCAGTCGGCAGACCAGTCCACTGTTCAAGAGCTCGAACCGAGCTCTCGTGATGTCTCCTCAACTCCAGGTGACACAGGAAAAATCCGTGTCGTGGTCAATCTCGCAAGTGTGAAAGGTATGTGTTTATTAATATTGATTCCATCTGAAAGATGTGTTGATATCATCATCAAGTCATCCTCATCAATGCATCTGAAAGGCTCGCAACTCTGTCACTTTCTACGGCAGATGCGCTTGTCTTCCTGCATTCCAATACCATGAAGGTTGATGTCCATCTAGGCAGCCTTTCGTTGAGCGACGATTCTCCTCAGACGACAGCCTCTCCTGAGTTCAAACAAATCATGTCGATAGAGGGAAAGAACCTCGCACAGTTCATGTACCAGACTTACGATCCAAATGACAAGGAAACATACAAGGGGATCAAATCATCTATACACCTCGCTGCAGCTTCCGTCAAGCTTCATTATCTGGAGCAACCTCTGCACGACATTTATTTATTTCTCTCGAAGCTTGCAAAATTGAAAGGTCTTTACGATGCTGCTACTCAAGTTGCAGCTCAGAGGGCCTCCGAGATCGAGCGCATGCAATTTGATATCTCCGTCGACTCCCCTATCATCGTCTTCCCTTCCAATGTGGCCACCTCTCGTGACGTTCTCATTATGCGTTTAGGTGGTATGTCTGCTCGTAACGGTTACGAAGGCGAGGTCCACAAAATCGATGCCAGTCTTCGTGGAATACAACTCGTTTCCACCATCTTCTACGACAACAAGCCATCGATTCTGAAGATGATTGACGATATCGAAGTAGTTGCCGAGGTTGTTCAAGCGGGTGGTGCCGAGAAAAATGACATCAACAATCGTCCTGATACACAGGTATGAATAGTGAAGTTTGCCTTTTCCTTCCTGGTCTGACAATGTGAGAAGATCAAAATCATGGTTTCAGACATCAAGCTATATCTTACGCAGGTACAATACGGTATGATCATTGGATTGTCTCAATCGATCCCGAAGATCCTGGTTGGAGCTCCGGAGGGGGAGGCTCAAGCAGACCAAGCAGAGGTTTCTGTGGCTTCCTCAAAACCCGGTGCAATCGACCAGAATCAATTGGGCCATCAGTCTAGTGTTAAACTGCGTCCTGAGCTTGGCCATGCCACGCCGGAAGACGAGCGGATCAAGATTTCTGTGGATCTTGCACTTTCCGTTCACTCTATCAAGCTTCACCTGTACGACCAGCAAGCAACGACGGATTTGAACCTGAAGGAGCACGGAGTAGCTCGATTTGCACTCACCGGTAACACGCTCAAGTTCAAAGTATTCTCTGACGAAGCTACCGAGGCTCAAGTAGTGCTTAAATCTTTCACAATGAGCAATACGCGGCCTGGCAACTCCAAATTCAGAGACATCATCCCCGCCGCCCATCATGATCGAAACCAATTCATGATTCTCTACACGACTTCTGGTGGCTCGGAAGGATCTTCTCTCGCGATTTTGACCGTCGACTCCCCCAATATCATCTTTACCCTTGATCTTGTATTTGCTCTCCTGGAATTCTTCACTAGTGCCTTCCCCACTTCCCAGCCAACCGACACATATTCGAACGTTGAGAGGCAAGGCACCGCAATGACAGTTGATCATGGTAACACCTCACGTTTAGACTTCAGACTGGACCTTCATAATGTTTCGATCAGCTTGCTTGAAAATGAAGTTGATGCAGATTCTCAAGCGATTCGGCTTTCTGTGGCTCAAGTTCTTGTCTCTCAACAGGTAAGGGACATCAAGTTTACTGGTCAATTTGCAAGCTCACATATATGACTTCAGGGGATTCTGGCTCTCTCAGTTGTCCGTCTGGGCATGTCTTTGACAAAAATGCCGAGGGGCTCCGACGAAGTCAGATTTTTGGACGAAGTTGACTTCACAGTCTCTCTGGATAGCCGATCATCATCATCGCATCAAACGACGAGCATTGAGGTTGCTTCAAAGCCGATAATTCTCCGCGCGTCATATCGAGACATCCAGCTCATTCTGACGATCTGCAATAAGGCTATGGCAGCATATAGACAGCTCAGTAGGCCTAATACGTCGTCGAACTCTCTTCAATCGAGACCTGCAGGGCGCAATACTTCGGTCCCATCTAAGTCCGAGCACACGCATCACAGCACAACTGCGATGAAGTCATCAAGACAACAGGCCCTTGGTTTAGCCCGTGTACTGGTGTCCAAAGAACAGGTAGGATGTTATCACCGCCTTGCTCTGTGTTTCTGACACCATCCTTACAGCTCCGAGTATCATTTGACGGATTCCGCTTGATTTTGATTGGAGATATGCACGAACAGCCTATGATCCACATCAAAGTCAAGTCGTGTACTGCTGTAGTAAATGACTGGTCGGGAGAGGTGAGTACTTATAGAGTATAGCATAGTACTACGTTCACTCTTGTTTTTGTACAGCTCAATGCATCCGCGACAATGGCTACTCAGATCAGCCATTGGAACCTCACAAACTCGCATTGGGAGCCATGTGAGTTTCACAAGAATCGTTCTATATCTTCAGACTAATAGGTTCGTAATCAGTGATTGATCCATGGACTTTCAATGCTTCGGTAAGTATCTGTATGACCTTGTGCATTGATAAAGATTAAATGATAAGATTCTAGGTCTCGAAAGATCATCCAACAAGTGCCTTGACGACTTCTCTCTCTGCCAAAGAAAAGCTCAATCTTAATCTTAGTACAACTTTCATGGAGCTTGCAATTGACATGTTGAACACCTGGAGGAAAGAAGGTGAGCGCGTTTTGGCGAGAGCTCGAGGTAGCTACGCGCCATATAAGATCCGTAACTACACGGGTACGGTGCTCCACATCTGGTCGGATACTGATGGCAGCAATGAGCATCGGGATTCAACTGCAGTCAAGATCATCAATGGCCAAACGATTGATTGGAGATTTGACGATTGGCGAACTATACGAGAAGTACACCCCATTTTTCATATCATGCTCATGCCCTTATGCGATATTACTAGCATACCTCCTCTGCCGGCCAGAGTAGTATCGGAGTGTATTTCGAGGGCCAACCGTGGGAACGCCTTCGAAGTATCCCTGTAGACAGAGAAGGAGAGTACTCATTCTCGCTACGCCCACGCATTGAAAAGTTGTATAATCGGCTGCTCTGCGAAGTCAAAGTCGAAGCCAACGTGAAGATTGTCACCCTCCGATCGACATATAAAGTACACAATCATACCCTATATCCGTTGGAGCTCACACTTGTTGACGAGCTGGGCCATACCACGCGAGCAGTGGAGAAGATAGGTGAGTCGGTGCCGCATAAACTACCAGAGAAACATTCTGACCCCACAGAAGTTCCTGGTCACAGCTTTTCTTTACCTATCGACTCAATCGGTAAAACCAAGATCAGAATTCAACCCGACCGTGAGTCAAACATTGTCATGAAAAAGGTGCCCTCATTGAACGCCAATTCAATCAGAGGGTTTCGGATACAAGTGGTGTCCGGCCATTCGCTGGGAGGACCTCATTGCTCGCCAGACATTCACTCTGAGGTGCCCTCATACCGACGAGTCGGAAGCTGCCTTCCGATTCCACGCTTTCGTTCAAACAGATGCCGGCAATGCGGCCACGCGGTAAATTCAACTATCTGCTCCCACAAATCGAGCGCCTAATGTATCTTTATTTCAGAAAATACCCCAAAATCGATCTACAGCTCCGGGCACCCATTGAGTTGGAAAATCTCTTACCTTATAACCTGCAGTATAGGATTTACGACAAAGATACGGATCAAAACTGGAGAAGTTATCTACGAAAAGGGGGCATCATGCCTGTCCATTCTGTTGAATTGGGGCATCTTGTCCTTCTCAATATCGAAGTACAAGACACTGGTAAGGTCGCGAGACGCCATCACTGAGAGACTTCCTGATATTGGATAGGAACAGTGTTCAAGCCAAGTGACTTCTGTATTATAAATACCGACGGCCATTCTGATTTTGACATTGAGAATCGGCTTACCCTTCAAGATGTGTCTGGTCGTAAGCTGGATCTCAAACTGAACTATATGTAGGCATCCACCTCGAGATCTGGTACCCATGTGACTTAATAACGACACAGACGGTACCCCGAGGCTGGCGGGGCCTTCAAAGTACAGATCTATAGTCCTTACATTGTCGTGAATAAGTTGGGTATACCATTCTCCGTTAAGTCGATCCGATCCAGCCGAACGGGTGCTCCACAAGATGTCGCTGGAGATACTCATCCCGGTGAGTTGCCACCTAACAGTACAAGGCAGTGATTGACTAGTCTTCTAGAGGTCTTATCTAGCCCTTTGCCTTTCAGTGAGTTCAAGTTGTAGATAATGATCGATCATGATATTGATCCCGTGAAAGTGTTATCTCATCTAAATGATTCTGGCAACGAATTCATCTTCAAAGTTGGGGACTCTTCGTGGTCAAAGGTTATTCTCACGTGTCCCAGATTGTACTCAAGGCACTGAGAGTTAACTAGGTGATCAATCTAGAAGCACCTGCTGCAGATACTGCGCTGGCTATTGCCTCCCAATCGCAAAAGTCTGAGGAGCTTCATGTTGGATTTTCGTGGACAGAGGGATTGGGCAAATACAAGTTGTCGAAAGTCATCACCCTCTCACCACGCTATTTGATCAGGAATAATCTTCAGGAAGCCATATGTTACCGAGAACATGGTGTAGCTCCTCGTGGTCGATCGACATTAGAACCAGGCGAACGAATTGCATTCCATTCTTTAAGATCAGGCCATCCGGGATTCCTCACGGTCGCATTCCCCGGTTTGAATACTCAATGGTCAGCCTTCAACGATTTTAGCACAAACGTCCTGATGACCGACTTTCTCTGTTACACTAGGTCTCCACCCATCAGTATGGAAGATATTGGCTCTGTACATTTCCGCCTAAAAAAACCAGGCGACAATGGCTCAACCCATCTGATTCGTGCGGATGTTCAGATGGATGGTTCTACTATTTTCGTCTTCATTCACCTTGCCGACGACGACTGGCCATTTTTGATTGAGAACGACAGTTCCTTTGCAATATCCTTTTGGCAGATGGTAAGTCGACGGAATCATGTTGTATCTAAGGTTTTCTAGTTATTCAAGTGGATATTAGGATCAGGCGCACGGTGACACAGATCTCTCCAAATCTAAAGCAAAGTACAATCTCCCAGAGCATAGCCTCACCCAATATGCCTGGGACTTCCCCGCGGCCAGAGACAAGAGGATATTACTCACCATCAACGATGCTAGACGTGCAGTTGATATCATGGAAATAGGCGACCTTATACCGTTCAGGTTTCCTGTAAGTAAAGATATTGTTTCTGGCTGATAGCTTGCTGACTGCAGTTCGTAGAAGGGACAAGGCACAGGGATCGTCTCTATCGATGTCCGGGCATCTGGGAAGAAACAGGTTCTACGAATCTCGAATTATGTTCAGGAAACCAGCCTGTATCGACCTACTTTCCGCAGCAGCAGCAGCAGCAGCTCGACCCTACGTTCAGACACATTGTCTGGTAGCAATGAGGCCTTCGAAGCCGTCACCGAGGAGATCCAACCAACCCTGATTTTCAATGTAGACTTTGAAGGGATAGGTGTTTCCCTCATCAATAGAAGGGTTGTTGAAGTGATCTACTTATCCTTGGAGAGGTTGAAATTCGAGTACTCCACCAGTGCAATCGCCCAGGCAGTGAATCTGTCATGTGGTAGCCTTCAAATTGACAATCAATTGCATGATACCATTTTCCCTGTGATCCTACAGCCGACACCCATCGCAAAGGAGACGAGCGATGTCGCAGCTTTACCGACCGTCCAAGCCTCCGTGATCTGGCTGAATGACCAAGGTACGACCGGCCCTTGTCAAAGTGTATCTCGTCATTGACCATCAATTCCCTCAGAGCACGGAGTTCTTTTCATCAAGTACTGCTCCATTTTATTGCAGGCATTGACCATCGAAGCAGACGAAGACCTGTTATTTGCTGTATACGACTTGAGTCAAATCAAAGGTGCTTCTTGGGAAGAAGGTCAACAAGAGTACGATCTTCCACTGTTCTCAATTCATTCGATGATTGATTCGTTTTCGTGCACTTAGCGTTCTCATCGAACATCCAGAAGATATCCCTGAACCCCAGGCAATGATCAGTGGTCAAGATCTTTACTTCGAAGTTCTGGAGCTGCAACCTATCAGATTATCTTTGTCCTTCATGCGCACAGAGCGGGTCAGCGGAGAAGACAAGTAGGTGACTGAGAGATGTCGCTTCCAGTGGCTAACTTTGCATGCTCAGGCTGAGCATCCGGAATCCCTTGGCACTGATCGTCAACGCGTTGACCATGGCCGTTGGAAACGTCAACGATGCCCCACTCGAGATGAACGCCCTCGCAATCAAAGACATGCGACTCACGCTGCCAGACCTTCAAGCTCGAATGACTTACCACTACCGACAAGAAGTCTTGCGGCAGCTATATCGGATCCTCGGGTCCGCTGACTTCATCGGGAACCCCGTCGGACTGTTCACGAATGTCAGCTCCGGCGTGGCAGACATCTTCTATGAGCCTTTCAATGGCGTCGTCATGCATGGAAACCGCGAACTGGGCATCGGGATCGCCAAGGCATGACAATCCCGGTTATTCGATTCCTCTCCATTAACGATCTATGCGACAGGGTGCAGCCAGTTTCGTGAAGAAGACCGTGTTCGGTGTGACTGATAGTATGACCAAGGTGACCAGCAGCATCGGAAAAGGTAATGGACATCGCAGATCAGAGGAGTGGCCATATAAATGACATCAAATTACAGGTCTTTCGGCCGCCACCCTTGACTCCGAATATCAGAAGCGACGCAGGATCACACAGAGACGAAACAGGCCGCGGCATGCCATGTATGCTACGCTTAATCGTTCTCACGCATCCCTACTCATCGTCGAATCAGTTATGGCGTGACTGCAGGAGCGGAGGCATTCGCCAGCAGCATCGCGAGCGGTGTGGAGGGCGTAGTTGTACGTGTCTTGCTACGCCTTCCTTTCTGGCTCACCTACAGTACTTTCCGCTCAGATGAAGCCGATTGAAGGGGCCGAAAGTGAGGGGGCGCTCGGGTTCTTCAAGGGGGTGGGTAAAGGCTTGGTCGGGTAGGCGATGTGATCTTCAACGTTTGTCCACACCATTTGACGCATTCCATGCTCAGTGCTGTCACCAAACCCGTCGTCGGAGTGTTTGACCTGGCGTCCAACCTCACCGAAGGTATGTTACCATTTACATCACGACCCAATCAGACGCGTTGACCCCGGGGGGTTCATAGGTGTCCGCAACACCACCATGGTCTTTGATAATCCCGCCCGAGAGCGCGTTCGCTTGGTGAGCCCTCAAACTGAGATTCTACGACCACGCGGTTGAATTAGTTCTCTTGCAGCCCCGTCACATCCCAGCGGATGCTGTCCTCGCGGTAAGGCTTCATTCACACCCTGAATTATCCTCGTCGCGGACCCTGATACCATTCACAGCCTTATTCCGAGCGGGAAGCGCTGGGCCAGTTCTGGATGAAAGACCTCGAGCAAGGCCGGTATCGGCAGGAATCCTACGTGGCTCACATCAGTGCGTGAAACAGCAGCGCCACCTAGCAGACGACCGCGCTGACGATTGTCCACAGACGTGCAGGGCAGCGACGCCGTCGTGCTGCTCACCGCCGCGCGCGTCATCTCCTTCTCCTCGAAGCGGCTCCGGCTGGAGTGGGAGCTGCCGTTTACGCTGGTCTCGGGCGTGACGATCGAAGACTCTGGGATCCGGTTCGCGAACAAGGCGGGGCGGGAGCACGACAAGTTCATACGCATAGCGGAGAAATCCTCTCAGGCGTGGTTCTTCGGGCAGATCGCGTCGGTGGTCAAGGCATTCAACACGCGGAGAAGGATGGACTCGTGAGGACGAGCGGGCACTACTACGGACAGGGACGCGATAATGGTATGCAGGGTATGCACAGGACAGAACGATCGAACGGTGGTATATGTAGAGAATACGGAATATACAGTCGTGGCCAATCTGGAAAGCGCCGGGCGGCCGAGCTCTAAGGGCGCGAGCCACGACACCCCCCCGGGTGAATAACGAAAAACGATTGTAAAGAGCCAAGAGGTAGGTAGATGCGTGAACGACAGACGAGAGCAGGCAAGAGGAGCCCTGTTGCGAAGGGTAGAAAAAGAAAGAAAGAAAAAACGATAATTAGAACTATAAATGATAGACAGAAACGCCGCAGAGGCGATAGAATATGGGCACACAGATCGCTAGACGTCGACGACCGTCGACACCGAGGCGCGCGCGCGCGAGACGATGGTGTCCTCGCTGAGCGTCGGGCTCGGCTGGGCGCGGTCGCCGGTGATCGTCGTCGCGACACTCGACACCCGCTCCCGGTTCTTGGCGCGCTGGTAGCGGCCCGCCGCGGCCGGCACGCCAAAGTCGTCGACGTGCGGCAGCGCCCCGACCGCGCCGTCCTCGTCAAAGTCGCCGTAGCTCTCGCGCGGGCTCGCAGAGTACGCGCTCTGGAAGTCCGTGTCCGAGTCGTCCGTCGTGCCCGTCAGCGCAGGCGTCAGCGCGGGCGTCGACGGCGTGAGCGCCGCAGGCGACGCGGGGCGCGTCGCGCTCAGCGACACGCCCGACGCGATCTTGCGCAGGGTGCCCGTCGCGTGGCTGGATGCCGCGCGCGAGGCCTCAGGCTCGGTTTCGTGCTTGTGCTCGTGCTCATGCTCGTCGGGGATCTCGCCGGCGACGCTGGCGCTGGTGGGCGTGGGCGTGCGCCCGCCCGAGCTGATCGACGGCTTGCGCGGGTTCCCGGGGGTCGCGTCGCCCGCGTCGGAGCGACGCCCCTCCGCGCTGCGTGCGGTGGACCCGGTGCCGCTCCTGTTTCTGGACGCCTTGGGGGGCGGCCTGCCGACCAGCTTGGTGCCCCTCGGCGGGCGCTGGCGCACGGAGGCAGACTGCCTCGCCTCGGACAGCTCGCTCTCGCTCTCGGGGCTGGACTGGTTCTTCCACTGCCTCTCGCTGCGCTCGGCCAGGGCGCTTTCCAGCTGTCCACAGAAAGGCGCGTGAGGATGAACGTTGGAGAAAGGGACGGCGGCGGAGACATACCTTTTGCTGGATCTCGAGCACCTTGCGCGCGATCCTGTCGCTCCGCTCGCTGATCCCGGCGTCCACGGCCGCCATCATCCCGTCATCCCGGTTCTCCACCGGATTCGGCGCAGCCGAGAACCGCTTCTTCATCCCGGGCTCGCCCCCGTCTCCATCTCCGCCCCCGCTCCCGCTCCCTTCGCCATCCCCGTCCTCGCCCTCCTCGTCCTCCTCGATGACCGTGCCCTTGCTCAGGTCCGTCTTGGCACCGACGTCGTCCGTCGCGTGCCCGTCGTACGACTCGGCGAGCGTCGACTCGGTGCCGAACGAGCGCAGCTGCTTCACGCGCCCCGCGGCGTCGCGCGACGAGACGCGGCTCCCCGGGCGCGAATCGGTGTAGTCCGACTCGTCGACGTCGACGGCCATCGACGCGAGCGCCTTTTCGATCTGCGCCTCGACCTCCGCGACCATCTCCGCGCGCTCGGCCTCCATCGTCTCCATCGTCTCGCGCATCTTCTGCAGCTCGACGATCGCATCCTGGTGCGCGTGCTCCGTGTCCCGGAGCTCTGTGCGGCGCGCGAGCGTGCGTTAGCGGGGGGTGGGGCTTGTGAAGGTATAAAAAACGAGGGGGGGGGGGAGCAAACACGCACGGCTCTGCAGCTTGTGCTTCTCCGCGGCGGTCATGGTGACGAGCCCGCTGAGGCGCTTCGTCTCGCGCTGCTCCTTGTTGATCTTCGCGCGGAGGTCGTTGGCCTCGACGCTGAGCTTCTCGGCGTACTGCTCGAACGTGACGAACTTGTCCCGCCAGAGGTCGCTCTCCGTCATCAAAAAGTTGAGCCGGCGCGACAGCCGCCCGATCTTCGTCTCGAGGTCGTCCCGCGCGTCCACGAACGCGGTCGCGCGCTTCCGGATCGACGACTGGATGTGCTGCTCCGCGACGGTCAGCTGCGGCGGCCCGCGCGCGACGCCGAACGAGCTGATGCGCCGCAGGAGCGACGGCTTCTTCAGCTTGTCCTGCAGCACCGCGTCGAACGCCTGGATCACGCGCGTCGAGTGCCACCACTCGGGCGCCTTGATCGTGTCCGCGACCGCCGCGGACGAAGCGCCGCGCTTCGCCTGGATCTTGCACACCGGCCGGAAGCGCCCCGCGGGGAACGCCTCTTTGAACTCGCTGGTTTCGGGCCATGTCAGATGCGGCCACAAAGGCAGAAGGGGGGGGCGCTTCTGACCTTGGAACACAGTGGTCGGAGTGATAGTGGGGCGAGTCGAACGCTGCCGCGAGCTTCTGGCGGTACTTCTCACGCTGCTGCTTCGTCGACACTATGCCCGGCGGAGGTGAAGGACAGCTCCTACATGGTGCGAGCGAGAAGAGCGGCGTGTGAGCTACAGCCAACCAGCGCGCAGCGTCGTCCACTTACAGATAGTTGATATCCCTGCCCTCCGACGCGTCAATAAGTAAATGAAAACACTCCTAGAGGCAGAGACCGGACTTACAAATCGCAGATGCAGACCTCGGGAGCGGGCCTCACGCTGTACCGCGCCTCGGTCGCGAGGCCCATGATCCAAGGGCCGGGGTCGTCGATGTAGATTTTGGCGTCGCGCGAGTGCACGGCCTGCAGCGCGATGCCGCTCCACCCTCGCAGCTCGACGAGATAGCGGATCGTGGACACGGCAATCTAGAAGAAAGGACCACGTCAACACGGGACGCGCTCCGTCGCGGGAACATCAGACGCACCCCTAGCATGGCCGGGTGGCGCGAGAAGAACAGAATACGGCCGGTCGGCGCGAGCGCGATCTGCGTCGTGGATCATCATCGTCAGTATCAGCGGGTGCCATCAAGCCTATGCAAGCGAGACAAGCCCACCTCACAGATGGTGAGGATGTTGTCGAGATTGAGCGCCTTGAACAGCGGCCACATGGTGAAGTTGATGTCCACGAGCCCGCGGCCAAAGTCCATGCCGCCGGGAAAGCGCGCGATGACCTCGAGGCTGGTATCGGGCCCACCGGCGCCGATGCCGCCGTCGGCTTTGACGGTCGCGGAGGCGTCGAGCTTGATGAGATCGCCCGCGCGGGGCGCCGGGTGCGAGAGAATTTTGGAGATCTGGAGCGTGTGCGACTGGACGTCCTTGGAGAAGCGCGCCCAGGACAGCGTCAGATAGTCGCGCATGAGGTCGTAGATCGGATGGCGCGAGACGAGCGCTGGGCGGAGGCAAAAAAAAAAAAAAAAAAAACACGCGCGCGGCGTCAGATCCGATCCTGCACGAGCGGGGCGCGCGCGGGGACTCACTGAGGGCGTACGGGAGCCAAAAGACGGTATCCCCAGGCAGGAAGAGGGTGCTCTCGCCGGGATTGTGGCCGTTGATGGTGCTCGCGACCTCAAAGTCGCTCTCGCTCATGGCGCCGTCGGTCTCGACGTCGAGGTCCGTGTCGGCGTCGGTGGTGACGCCGCTCGCGCCCCACGGGCCCCGCGCGCTCTTGCGTGCGCTGCGGCGGGCCTGGAGGGTCGGGTCGGCGTTGCCCTTGATGCGGGCCGTCGCGAGGCTCTGGGCGGACTCCTTGCGGGAGCGGCCTGCCTCGAGGGTGCGGCGGATGGCGGCGCTGCGCTCGTTGTCGGCATGGGACCAGACGGTGAGGCACACGCCGTGGTAGGTGAGGGTGCTGCCAGGGGCGTCGTTGGCGCCCCCGCCGGAGCCGTTAGCGGCCGGTGCGCCCCCGGAGGACGCGGTGCCGGGGGGGAAGAGACCGGGCGGGCCGAGGAAAGCGGAGGAAGGGCGCGCGCTGAGATACGGGTCGTGGGGGTAGAGGGAGCCGGCGGTGGAGTTGGGGCGCATCTCCGACGCGGAGGAGAGGACGGAGGAGCGGAAGAGGGCGCTGGAGGACGAGGGGTTGAGGGGGGTGGACGGCGCGGGGAGGGAGAAGGCGAAGGTGTGCACGGTGGAGGCGGGCTGGAGGGTCGAAGCGATGATCTCGACCTCGCGCGTGAAGGACAGCTACGAAGGGGGACGTGTTTATTAGCACGCGACGACGAGGGGTAGCGTGGCAAAAGAACGGCGAACCTTGAGCGCCTTGGAGAGCATCTTTGCGACTTCCTGTTTGCTGAGCGCGCCGGCGCCCTTGAGGATCTCCGTCTCCTTGCCCTTTCGCTTCTTCTTGCCGCCGCCGACGCCAGGGCTGACGGTGCTGCCGAGGACCTCCGCGCGCCACCAGCGGTTCACGGCGCCTTCTGTGTGGGCGAGGCCGAGGACAGAGTCCGGGTCGGCGAGGGTCCAGGTGTGGGGGGCCTTTGGGAGGCCAGAGACGACATAGAGGGAGGTGAGGGGGAGGGTGGGGACGAAGGCGGTGGTGGGGGGCGCGGGGTCGCGGAGGGAGCGGGTGGAGACGATGGAGGTGCGCGTGGAAGCGGGGACGGGCTCCATGGAGCGGCGGTGCTGGATGCCGAGGACGCGGGAGGCCTTGTCTGGGCGGGAGGAGGGGGAGTGGACGAGCTGGGTGGAGGGGGACGGGGGGAAGACGTTGATGTAGTCTCCCTCCTCTGCGAGGGCGGGGTCGTCCGGGGGGCGGCTGGGCCTGTCGCGCTGGCGGGGGGTGTCTGCGGTGGGGGAGAGCTCGGGGATGGGCTCTGCGCTGACGGAGCGGAAGCTGCGGGCGGTGGCAGAGGACCTGATGCTCAGCGCGGTCGGTCTGCGGGCAACGCCAGATGTGTCAGACGCGATCTTCCCACCGGCCCCGTTCGGTCGACGGCCGCCCAGCATTTTTAACGGTTGACGGAAAGGACAGGTGAGGGGCAACGAGTGACGGGAGCCAGCGAGTCAGCGAGCCAGCGAGGGAGAGAGAGGGGGGAGGGGGAGCAGGGGGAGCAGGAGCGGCGGAGGTGTGTCTGTGACAGAACCAGCAGCGTCGCGCGTCCAGCGAGCCGAGTGGTGAAAGATATAAGTACGCGTTTCGCCACCGTCCCCTGATCGCGCTTCTCGCGCCCTTCCTCGCCGACTCCTCCCACGCAGCCCCTTCCCTCCCCCACCCACCTCGACGTTCTCGCCTGCCCCCGCCCCCGCCCCCCGCACGTCGTGGCGTCCCCCCCGGCGCGAATGCGGCCCCTCCGCACAACTCCTGATGACTCCCCCATCGGGCAGCAGTCCCGTCGCGGCCTCTCTCTCCGCGCGCCGCTCCCCCGGGCTGCTCCCCAACTGTCCGATTCGCCGCCGTATTGGCAAGGCAACACCTCGTCTGAGGCCTCTGCGGCACCTGCGGCACCTCCTCGACCTCGCCCGGCCATCCCGGCCAACAGACTGTTTAAAACGCCAGCCTGGTTCCTGCAAACGAATGCCCCACCCGCATCGTCGCTCTCGCTTGCCGCGTGCGACCTCCAATGTCGTACAACCCACGTACCTCGTTCCTAGCCTCCTGCCGATTTCTGACCTGAATAGACCTGCTCTCGCCTCTCGCGCGCGTTTCGTGTCTCGACGGGGTTCCACCTGCGACATGTTCCTGATCCACAACCGCGCTCACCGTAGTACCACGACACGTCCCTGGTCCATTAAGACTGCTGTAGTTCTCCATACTAGCTACACTATCTAGTCTGCATGCATGTACATACGCGCTTGTGCTTCTGCGCGCCTCGTCCACCGAACGAAATATATACATGTCCCTCCGCCACCAGAAATATCCTCGCGTCCGACGCGCTCTAGCCCTCGCTCCCCCGCGCGACCCACCCCCGCAGCCATCGCCACCGCCCCTTCGCATTCGCGTGATCCGCACTCCCCCCGTCCAGCCCCGCCTCCGCAACCGCATCCACGCCCCCATCGCTCACCGCCCTCCGCACCCGCATCCGCCGCACCACGTCCGTCCACCCCCGTCTCACATGCTCCCCGCCCCCCTCTCCCCCGCCGACGCTCCCGCTCACCCGCCTCCGCCGCTCCCGCGGCACCAGCGCGAACCCAGGGCTCACAGGCGACAGCCCGATCGAGAACCCGGCCGTCCCCGTCGACGGCGGCGACAGCGCCCCGTGCTCCGTAGCCCCCTGCGCGTGCCCCGTCCCGATCGTCGGCCGCCGCCGCCGCCGCCGCGTGCTCCCGGCCGTCAGCAGCGTTGCCTCGCGCCGCCCTGCGCTCCTAGGCGAGAGCGGCATCTCGAGCGGCTCTTCCACGATCAGCGCCGCCTCCACGTCCGCGTCCGCGGCCAAACTCGACGCGCGCCGGTCCGGCGTCGCCTCTCGCAGCTCCTCGTCCCCCGCCGCCGCCGCCGCTTCCTCCTCCTCCGTCCACGCGCCCACGTCGACGCCGGGCCCTGCGTGGAAGCTGACGACCCAGACGCCTGCGAGGAGGACCGCGATGCCGGTGACCACGAGCAGCAGATGCGACGTCGGAAGGAGCGCGATCTGGTCAAAGTACACCAGGCCGTTCACGATCGAAGACAGGTTGTAGAAGCAGAACGCCACTGCGCGACGAAACGTCAGCCAAGCTTTTCTCTAAACCCATAGAGAATACGCACGAGGGCAGACGATCGTGGGATCGGCCAGAATGAGCGCCTTGTGCAGGTACCACAGCTGCAGGAGCGCAAACGCGACGAGGCCCAGGAGCAGCACCCACGCCTGCCAGCGCCAGAACTGATTGGAGCCCCCCAGGGTCAGCAAGAGCAGCTCCACGCCCGACTTGGCGAAAAGCAGACACATGCCGGACAGGGTGCCCGAGGTCGACGCGTACGAGAGCGCGAGAAAGAGCGGCGTCCGCGAGGGCCGCGAGGGGGGGAAACCCAGGCCGCGCGGGGGGGACGTTATGGAAGACGAAGCGGAGGAGCGCAGGGCGCGCGGCTTGCGATCGAGGAGAGGCGTGCGTTCTGTGGTAAGGTCTGTTGAGGAATTGGTCGAAAGAAGGAGCGGAGATAGCGGGGGAGAGGGGGGCAGGCTGATTGCGCGTCGCTTGTAGGAGAATTCACAAATGTGCGTCTGTGGTCGGGCAACCGGTGAACGCGAGCGCATATATGCACAGAAAGAGACTCACGACGGCCAAGCACACGACGACGGCAGCGGCGAGCAGCGAAAAGTACGCGACAAAGGCGGGGCGGCGGAAGAGCACGAGCAGGTCCTCGAGCGAGTGGGTGGGCTCGGGGACGATGCCAAAGTAGGCGATGAGGACGGCGCCTCCTGCGATGAGGAGGGTGCCGATGATCATCCAGGGCGAGAAGACGTCGCCGAGGAGGAGGCGGGCGAAGAAGGCGTTCCAGAGCAGGGACACGGCCCCTAGCGGAGCGAGGATGACGACGGGGAGCGATGCGATCTGGAAGAGAGAGCCGAGCACGTTTGAGGATATGAAAATGGCTGGGTGGGATGCATAAGACGAGAAGGGCACGACGGAAAGTGTAAAAGGAGCGCACGCACAGAAACCGAGGAGCCATAGCCTGCGACGGGGATGCAGCAACGGGGGTGAGAGGGGGTGTGAGGGGGCAAGGGGCAGAAAGGCACGCACGGTCTGCGATGTTCGACCCTCTGCTGGCCGTCGGGGAGGGCCTGGTTGAGGACGTGACTCTTGCGCTGGATGGTGAGCCCCAGGGACTGCACGCACGACGCGAGGAGGCCGACGACGATGCCGGCGACGACGGGGATGTGTGCGTCGCCCATGGCGGGGGGAGAGCGGGGGGAAGAGGGGGAGAGTGTGAGAGAGTTGAGATGGAAAGCGAGCAAGGTGAAATGGGTGGAGGGAGAAGAGACGGACGGAGCGGGCGGGAGCACGACTGGAATGGGCGGCTGGGCGCCTGCTAGCGTGGTTCGGCGATGGCCGCGCAGCCGGCGGCAGCTATCCCCGCGTCGAGCATCGAGCGTCGAGTGTCGAGTGCGGCACGCGTCCTGCGATGAGCGCACGCCAGGTCCTCGCCCGTCTGACAGAGACCCCCTTTGGGCCCTTCCTCGACGCCAAGGCCCTCCACCCAAAGTGTCTCTCCACCCCGACCCGCGTCCTCCAGCTCGACCACGTCCTCCTCGAGTACGACGGCCGTCCCACAGGGTAAGCTCCCCCCCCCCCCCCCCGCCCCCTCTGCAAGACTCCACCCATCCCCGCCCCGCCATCTCCAGGCTCGACGAGACAGAACAGGCCAGGCCAGTCCCCATCTACCTCCAGAACAAGCCCGCCCTCCCCGAGGGCGCCCGCATCCGCTTCCGCGGCGTCCTCACCATCGATGCCCTCTCCCAGCTCACCCCGGAGGCCATCGACGCCATCTCCGCCGCCCTGCAGATGCGCCAGACAGAGGCCCACATCAACGGCGTCGTGGGCGCGCGCGGTGACTACTTCAAGCCCCAGGTGCTCTACAGCGACAGGGGCAAGGCCAGACAGGGCGCGCCCCGGATAAAGGTCCTCATCCAAGGCGTAAAGCACATGCCCTTCGTCTACCTCGCCTGTGAGTCCTCTCGCTCTTCTTGTTGCGCCAGGCCCGTCAGATCTGCACCCCAGCCAAGCTCGTACCGAACGGGCTTCAGATGCACACAGAGAACCAGTGAGTCCGGCCCCTGAGCCCCCCTCGCACGCGCTCACCATGCATCCTGTCACCTCCCGCAGCGGCCGCACGTACGAAGTCCTCGGCTTCCGCACCGAGACGTACGAGCTCTCCCGCTCGTACCTCGGCCGCTACAAAGTCGTCGCCACCATGGAGAAGATCTGCAAGGACAACCCCGACACCGAGATCGCCCAGCGCACCCCGGACTGGTTCATCACCCAGTACCTCAAGAGCCACGCCTACCCGGAGCACAAGCGCTGGAACCGCCTCATCTACGACAGCGACGCCGATGACACCGCCAACGAGGGCGTCGCCGCGCGCCCCCCGCCGCAGGTGCGCGAGCTCCTCGACGCAGGCTTCCCCGGCCGCCCGACGAAGCGCCCGCGACACCTGCGCACCGTGCATCGCGCAGAGGTCGCCTCGCTCTTCGCGTCCGTCGTCGAGTTCGTCGTCGAGGAGTACGGCGCGCGCCAGCGCAAGCTGATCAACGTCGACGCGTGGCGCGCATGGATCCGCAATGTCAACGTCGCGCGGCGCAGAGCCGCGCGCGCGGACCCGCCCGTGCCGTGGGGGCTGCGCGATTTCTACGACGGCGCGCTCGACGAGGAGGGCTCCGCTCTCGAAGACGACGAGCCCGTGGCGGTACCGACACGAGGGCCGTCGGAGAAGCGAAAGGGCAAAGCCGCGCACAGGCCAAAAACAAGGCTCGACGTGGGGAGCGACGATGGCACGCTCGCCAGGTCCGCGCACCCTTCGCCACCGATCACGAGTCCGACTGTGGCGACGCACAAGCGAGGGAGGTCAAAGGGCTCGAAGAAAGCTCGGGCCCACGAGGCGCCCGCCATCTACGTCAGCGAAGACGATAGGCCACCAGAGCCGAAGCAGCCACCCTCGGCTCGCAGGCAATCCATCGCGTCAGGCAGCAAGGTCAAAGCTTCCAGGGTCGCTCCAACCAAACGCCACAACTTTTCCTCCTCAAAAGGAGCAGTGATGGTAAGTGCGGCCTGCACCCTCCATCCGACCGCCGCTGAGCCACGCCAACTAGCCACTTGACTTCATGCCTCAACACGACGAGCAGGAAGAGATGGGCGACCTACGCGTCTACGACTCGGACTTTTCTGAAGACTCCACCCCAGACGCATCGTCCGACGAAGATATTCCAACCCCACTTATTCCCCTCAACCCGGAGATCCAGGCGCTCATCCCGCCAGAGACGGGCTACCCCCCGCGCATGACCACCGATCTCAAGTGGGTCTGTCCGGTGGGCGGCTGCATGTACAGCATCGATCTCATGCGCCTGACCGACGAGAACGTCCGGCCGCTGCCCCGCAAGCACGTCGTCTTCATGCGGAGCAAGCGATGGGTGCTGGGCGACTCGCGGGTGCAGACGTGCTTCTACGACATGGTGAGCCCTCACTATGAGTGGCATATAAACGAGAATGGCGTGCGACGCGTGAAGGCGACGAAGGAGTACCCGGTGCGTTTGCATCCGCTGATGACGGCACGCACAACTCACTTGATTACAGTATGAATTCAAGTGGATCAATCCAAGGCTGCACAAGCCGTGGCCGCCTTTGGAGTGGGTGAACAGGGTTTCAGCGAGAAGGGACGATGATCTGGAGGAGGAGAGTTCGCAGGTGCGGGTTAAAAAGGAGGTGCTTGATTTAAACGCCTCTGCAATTTAGACTGCTTTCTTCATGTCTGTACTGTAACGTCGTGATGTTGTACCCCCTGATATCAGCAATGGTGAACTAGCAGTGCTTGATGCGACGCGCAGGCCGGGGACAGGAGTCGCGTGACGTCACGCGTCCAGACTGTGTGTCCGAAAGCGGCAGGAACGACGTCAAGAGGGTTCGACCACCTTCTCGGTGAGTCCAGACGCTGCGGGACAGTTGGAGTCCGTCTCGAAAGCCCAGTATATATCCCCCTCGCAGCCCACCGCAATGTCCTCACTCTCCATTCTACGAACGTTCTCATGGCCTCCGACTTTGAGTTCACCGACAAAACACAACTGACTTTGCAGGCTGCCATCCAGCTTGCGAAGGACAACTACCACTCACAAGGTACGTGAGCTCTCGTGCGCTTCGGCGCGACACTGGCTGTCGTTCTGACTCCCTTTTTTTTCGTAGTATACCCGGCCCATATAGCCTTTGTGCTTCTCAATGAGGGAGCAGGCGATACCAACGCCCCAGGAGGCGTCACCCATTCCCAAACCCCTCTCTTTGCATCTGTCATCCAAAAGGCCGGCGGCGACCCAGTAAGCACCACGATCAGTTTATTTTGGAGCCCCCTGCTCACGCGTGATCGCAGATCGTGGTCAAGCGCGCCATCCAGAAGCTCATCGTCCGCCTGCCCGCGCAGTCGCCCCCGCCCGATGAAGTCACCCTCTCCCCCGACGCGCTGCGCGCCATCCGCGAAGCCCACGCGCTCCAAAAGACAATGCACGACTCGTACATCGCGCAGGACCACATCCTCTTGGCACTCATCAAGATGCCATTCCTCGCGCCGATCTTGAAGGAGGCGAGCCTCACCGAGGCGCAGCTCAAGACCGCCATCGACCAGATCAGGGGCAATAGGAGAGTCGAGAGCCGCACGGCGGAGCAGGGCTTCGACGCGCTCAGCAAGTACGCTGTCGATCTCACCGCCCTCGCGGAGGAAGGCAAGATCGACCCGGTCATCGGCAGAGACAACGAGATCCGGCGCGTCATCCGTATCCTGTGTCGAAGGTACGTTCGCCAGCCAGCTGCCCGAACACGCGCCGCGATTGCTGACTGGAGATGTGCAGGACCAAGAACAATCCCGTCCTCATCGGCGAGCCCGGCGTCGGCAAAACCGCCATCGCAGAGGGCCTCGCGCAGCGCATCGTCAACCGCGACGTCCCGGCCTCGCTCATCGCGCGCCTCTACTCGCTCGACATGGGCGCGCTCATGGCCGGCGCGAAGTACAAGGGCGAGTACGAGGAGCGCATCAAGTCCGTCCTGAACGAGGTCGAGAAGGCCGCGGAGGACGGCGGGCCCGGCGTCATCCTCTTCATCGACGAGCTCCACCTCATCATGGCCGGCAAGGGCGCCGAGGGCGGAGGCATGGACGCCGCGAACCTGTTCAAGCCCCTGCTCGCGCGCGGCAAGCTGCGCTGCATTGGCGCGACGACGCTCGCGGAGTACAGGAAGTACGTGGAGACCGACGCCGCGCTCGAGCGCCGCTTCGCGCAGGTCGTCGTCAACGAGCCGTCCGTCGCGGAGACGATCAGCATCCTTCGGGGCATACGCGAGAAATATGAGGTGCACCACGGCGTGCAGATCCTGGACGGCGCATTGATCCAAGCGGCGACGCTGGCCCATCGGTATCTCACCTCGAGGCGGCTGCCCGACGCCGCCATCGACTTGGTAGACGAGGCTTGTGCCAGGTACGAGACGACGACGGTTCATCGCTTCTGTTCAGACGTGCTGACTTCTTCGTCGCGCAGTGTGCGCGTCACGCGCGAGACCGCCCCCGAGGCCATCGACAAGCTCCAGCGGCGCAAGCTCGAGCTCGAAATCGAGATACACGCGCTGGAGCGCGAGAAGGACGTCGCCTCCAAGGAACGGCTGGAGGCCGCGCACAGGGCCATCGCACAGGTCGACGACGAGCTCATTCCGATGATCGCTGCCCACGAGAACGAAAAGATGCGCGGTGACGAGGTGAACCAGCTCCGCAAGAAGATCGACGAGCTCAAGGCAAAGGCGGAGGACGCTGAAAGAAGGTAAATTGCAAGGCTCTCCTAATATCCCAATACCTCGTGGCGCTGATTGTTGTTCCTGCGTCGCAGATATGACCTCGGAACTGCCTCTGACCTGCGCTACTATGCACTGCCTGACCTGCAGAGTCGTCTCGAGAAGCTCATCTCGAAGAGAACCGAGGAAGACCTCGCTGCCGGCGGCGGTAAGGACAGCGTCACCCCTGAGCAGATCGCTGAGATCGTTGCTCGCTGGACGTCCATCCCCGTGACGAGGCTCATGTCGACGGAGAAGGAGAAGCTGTTGCGCATGGAGAAGATCCTCGCACAGAGCGTCGTCGGACAGCCCGAGGCTGTGAGAGCCGTTGCCAACGCCATCCGACTCTCTCGCAGCGGCCTTGGGAATGCCCAGCGGCCCATCGCCAGCTTCCTGATGGCAGGCCCCTCTGGGACGGGAAAGACGTTGCTCAGCAAAACGGTGAGTTCGTGCCCTCGCTGCCCTGACCGACGTCTTTGCTGATATATTTTTCCCAGCTCGCTACTCTTCTATTCGATTCCCCAGACGCGATGATCCGCATCGATGGTTCCGAGTACTCTGAGAAGCATTCGATCGCGCGTCTCATCGGTGCCCCACCAGGGTACGTTGGCCACGACCAGGGCGGTCAACTGACCGAGTACGTGCGCCGCAAGCCGTACTCGATCGTCCTCATCGACGAGATTGAGAAAGCCTCGCGGGAGTTCGTCACCCTGTTCCTGCAGGTCCTCGACGACGGGCGGCTCACCGACGGTCAAGGCCGCGTCGTCGACTTCCGCAACACGGTGATCGTGATGACGAGCAACCTCGGGGCGGTGTACCTGAACGACATGGGCGAGGGCCCGGTGAGGAAGGAGACGCGGGAGCTCGTCATGTCTGCCATCCAGTCGCATTTCCCGCCCGAGTTCATCAACCGAATCGACGACATTGTTATCTTCGTGAGTCTACTCTTTCTATCTTTCTCTGATGGCCTTATCTGATGGTCGCGTTTTCCAGCGCACACTCTCACGGAAGAACGTCATGAGGATCATCGACCTGCGTCTGGCGGAGGTGCAGCAGCGCCTCGCGGACCGCAAAATGTCGCTCGCCATCGACGACGAAGCGAAGAACTACCTCGTCTCGATCGGATACTCCACCACTTACGGCGCGCGGCCGCTCAACCGCGCCATCCAAACCGAGCTACTGAACCCCCTGTCAGTCATGCTCCTCGCGGACCGCGTGCGCGATGGGGAAGTGGTGCGCGTCGGGTTCGACGGGCCCCGGAACCGCCTGCACATTCACCCTAATCACGAGGGCAACGACGCGGACGCGATGGATCTAGACTATGACGACGGCGACGGCGACATTGAGATCGAGGAGATGGACTAAAAGCTGCGGCGCCACTTGTTTTCTGAATTGTCTTGGGTGTACTATAGTAGTATTAGCTTACTGGGACGGGGGGGCCCCCGAGGGTCGTGTATTTTTTTAGCATCTGTACTTAAGTAGTGTAATAACACCGCAATCACGCTTTCTCTTTCCATCCGGTATGGTGCATGAGCTACGTTCCGAAAGGTGCCGTTGAACTCGATCACAAGTTGGACACCCATGGAGTGTGTGGCGGCGGCGGCCCCGGCGAGAGGAGGCTAACCGGGAGAGTTTTCCCACGCGCGAATATTGGCGCCACGGCTGGTGTCGCCGACAGAGACGACGCTCACCACCACCGCAACCACGCCGCACGCAACAATGCTCTCCGCCCGCCTCGCCTTCCGCCTCCGCATCGCGCCCCGACGCATCATCGCGCGCGCCAACTCCACCTCTACGCCCGCCAAGGCGGCCGCCACGACGACCACGACGAGCCCCGCGCCCGCAGCGGCGCAAGCGCCGAACTACCCCACGACGTGGTCCGCGAGCCAGAGCGCGCGCCCGACGCAGGGGAGCGGGCCGCGCTTCGAGCAGGTCATCATGGAGCTGCAGCCGCAGCCGCTGAGCGCGATGCAGATGATCGCGGACGAGCCCGTGCGGCTCGTGCACGCGCGCAAGGCCGTGTGCGACGGCGGTGCGTACATCCCTCCCTCCCTCCCTCCCCTCCCCTCCCCCTTCTATTCCATCACCGCCGCGCGTGCGCCCCCGTCGACTGCGATGCGATTCTCATGCGCCCGCCCGTCCGTTGCTCCTGCCAGGCTCCGGCCCGCTCGGGCACCCGAAGATCTTCATCAACCTGGTGCGTCCTCCCGTCTGCCTGCCCGCCGCTCGCGCTAACGCACGCGCGCGCGCCGCTGACAGGACAAGCCCGGCCCCAAGGCATGCGGGTGAGCTCCGATCTTGCGTCTCCGGCAGCGTGACGTCGGCGGTGCTAAACTAGCCGTGTCTCTCCTTCCCCGCCTTCCCTCACGCCTTCCCTCACGCCTTCCCTTCCGCCTTCCGTCTTTCCGTCTCCCTCCCTCGTTTCCTTCCCTTCGTCCCGTCGCCGCCACCACGGGCCTGCCCCGATCCCAGATACTGGTGAGTGCGCTCCGCCGTGCTGAAGCGCCCCAGATTCTCATCGTCGATGGTGCGCCCCACTCGCCACCCACCCCCCAGCGGCCTGCGGTACGAGCAGGCACCGCACCACGGGCACGAGCACTGATCGCGACGGCCCCCGCTCTCTCGAGCCAACGTCCACGCCAGCCCCCAAACCTCCATAATCCTCACCACACGCACCCACACGCACACCATACACCATACACCATACGCCATACATCCGCGCCATCGATCCACCCCGAAACCGGGCATGCAGGGCCCCCGGCGAGAGCACACATACATACATACATACATACGTACCGCAGTCAAACGCTTGTATAGATGCACGCACGCATGCATGTTCGTGAAGCAAGCGTCCGGTCCGCCGACGAGCCGTGCCCCACGCCGCGCTTCCCGGGCGCCCCTTCGAGCCTCCCTGTCCGAGCCTCCCTGTCTCGCCTCCCTGAGCCTGTCTTGTCTCGGTCTGTCAGCCAGACGTCTTCCCCGCCGGCGAAACAGACGTGGCTTCTAGCCCCCGCGCCGCCACATGGCGCGAGCCCCACACGAACCTACACCCGCGCCCTCCTACACAAACTAAGCAACTATCAAGCAACTATTCACTAAGTGCGAAGCAGCGGTCCCGGCGGTGGCTGTTTAATCTCCTTTTTCTTTCATCCGATGGTTTGGGTCTGGGCGCGCCGGCCCCCGTAAATAATACACGCGTGTCTACGGGACCCACCAAGTACTACTACCTCACTTCGACTATATAATGCTCCGCCCCGGCGCGGGGTCGAGGCGCGCGCTGGGACGCGAAAGACGACAGCTGCGAGAAAGAAGAAAAAAAAGAAAAAAAAGAAAAAAAGAAAAAGAAAGAGGAGACAGAGAAACGAAACTGCGAAAGAAAGAGCAGAGAGCGAAGAACGTTGAGTTACTAGGTGGGCGATCTACAGTAAAGACAAAAGCCAACCAGCCGATCGACCGGCCGACCGCGCAGCAGCAGCAAGAAGAGCGCCGGGCGAGGGGTACTTATTATACGCGATGGATAACCTCCTGGGTCTGCTGCGAAGGCGAAGACCGAGGTCGGGACCTCGATAGGGGGAGAAGACGAAGGGGGGGTGAGCAGGGCGCAGTCCGTGATGAGAAGGGTAAGGGGAAAGCGGGGGAGGAACGAGTGGATGAGTGGGTCGAGTGCACTGTGCGTTTACGGGTTTCGGGGTTTAGAGTGGGATGTGGTCCGGACGAGACAGGGCGAGTGGCTATGATGAGAGCAGCAAGAACATAAGATGAAACGTAAAAAAAAAAAAAAGTATCGAGGGCGAAGTAGAGTGGTTAAATAGATGAAGGCAACGATAATGATGAGGTGAAAAGGAAAATGGGAAGGAAAATGAGTGAGCGTGAGAGTGAGAGAGACACGAACGGTGAGCGCACGAATAAGAAGAAGCGGAGGGAGGGAGAAAATCAAAGTAGAACACCAGACCGAACCGAAACCGGTCAGAAGTGATCTTCCTCCGGGGTGGTGAACGACATGGGCGAAAGCGGGGGACAATCCCGATCGGCGATGGCCTCGATCTGCGCAAAGGGTGGCAACGACGGCGTCGTGGACACCGGTGGTGGATCTCGGCCGGGCTTGAGCGATGGGAAAGACGGCTGCGCGAAAGGAAGAAGCGGGTGGCGACGGCATCAGCACGACATGCCAACCAG
This sequence comes from Heterobasidion irregulare TC 32-1, assembly GCF_000320585.1. Taxonomy (NCBI): domain Eukaryota; kingdom Fungi; phylum Basidiomycota; class Agaricomycetes; order Russulales; family Bondarzewiaceae; genus Heterobasidion; species Heterobasidion irregulare. The sequence continues at coordinate 1,990,241 of NW_009258197.1, read as the reverse complement.
ACTCGGCCGAACACTCACCACTTTGAAGATCGGATTGATGGCCGACTTTGGGGCGTCCATGCCCGGGCTCACGGAGAGGGAGCGCAAATTCCCGCCAAACGGGATCTGCTGCTGCTGCTGCTGTGGATGGTGCTGCTGCGGGATAGCGAGGCGTGATGGCTGCGGCTGCTCCATCGCGACATCGGGGATCTCCTCCTGCCGCGGGTGCACCGTCTGCCACGAGCGCGACGGCGAAAGGGTGAGCGCGTGCATGGGCGGGGGCGAGCCGAACTCGGAGGACATCGAATTCGACGAGTCGACGGACGCGCGCACGTGAAAGTCGTTGACAAACTGCTGCTCGAACGACAGCGAGTTGGACGAGCGCGCCGACGTCGGAAAGTCGTCGAGGTGCCGCAGCGACGAGGACGACGTCATGCGGCTGATGCCCCCGAACATGCTCGGCCGGTGGTGCAGCCGCGACGGGCCCGGGTCGCTGTCGACGGTCGCGAAGGAGATGGTCGACATGGGCCCGATGCTCTGCACGTCCGAGGACGACATCGAGTGGTCGTCGTCGTGCTCGCGCCGCCGCGCCTTGTGCATGCGCTCGTCCCGCCGCCAGTCGTACGGCCCCGGCGCGTACGCGCCCTGCACCTGCCGGATCGGCCCGCCGCCGCCGTTGGCCATCGTCGTCGAGCCCTTGGCGCGCAGGTCTGGCGGGTGGGGGTCCTGGCCCGCGAGCGCGCCCGAGTGGTTCCACTTCCATTCGAGCTCGCCGCGCGTGTGCGACTGCGTGAGGACCTGGTTCCGCTTCTCCATGACAGCGCGCGCCTGGTCGCGCTGCGACTTGAGCAGCATCGCGCGCCGCTGAAGCTCCGCCTCCTTCGCCATCCGCTCTGCCTCCTTCTTGATCTTCTTCGCGTCCTTGAGCGGCGGGTCGATGACGACCGGCGGTTGCTCCGGCAGCGAGCGGCTGTCCGTGCTCGACGACTGCGTGCGCTTGAGAGACGGCGTAGAGCTCGACGACGTGACGTGCATCTCCTCCACGGGCGGGAGCACGTTCTGCTGGCTCTTGTCGCCATGGCCGAACATGCCGCCGAGTCCCGCCCACTTGTGCTGCTTGCGGAACCCGAGCGAGCCGAGCTTGCCAAACTTGTTCCCCGACGGCAGCATCTCGTGCGTGGCGCCGTTCGTCGCCTCTTGGAGGAGGTCTTGTTCCAATGGCGGACGCGAGGGGTACTCTTGCGCCATCGGCGAACGCTGAATGTCCATCGGGTGTCCGTCGACCATGTACTCCTCGTTGATTTCCGAGTGGGGCGAGATGTTCATCGACTCCCACGTCGCGGGCGACGGCGCCGCACTCTGGTAGGACGACACGGTCGAGACCGTGTTCGAGTGCTGCAGCTGGGGCGGTGGCGGGTGCGGGTGCAAGTCGTCCGACGGACGGCGCGCGTTCGCGTACACGACATCGCTGCCGTACTCCGAATTTGTGTGGCCGGGGGAGACGGGATAGAAGGATTGCCGGTGGGACGCAGACGCGTCGGGAATCTGGGCGAGGGCGGGGGGCGGATGGGGATGCGAAGGGGGGAGGGTGCGTGGGGACACAGAGGCGATGGAGGGCGCGCCGTTCTGCTGGTGACCGTTGAGCAGGGGGGCGGACGTCGAGACGGTGAGGGGCGGCGGCGGGGCGTTGATTCGCGCGGTGGTCTCGAGGAGGTACGGGTGCTCGAGGCACTGTTGGCTGGTCAGGCGTTCGTTGGGATCGTACTTGAGCAGGTCCGCGATGCACTCGACGAGCTTGACGGGAATGCTGCGGTCAAAGAGCGAGTAAAAGTCCACGGGGGTGATCTGAACGCCCCAGAAGCAGACGTGTGAGCTCGTGGGACCTCGTCGTGCGATGACGGTGAGGACGCACCTTTTTGAACGTGAGGCCGACGTTCTTCGCCATCTTGATGCCCTTGCTCCACTTGCCGCCGCCGATGGCCTTTCCGCGCGCGTCCTTGCCGTACTCGTCGCTGGGGTCGCCGAGGATCTCTGTGATCTTGGCGACCTGGTCGACCTCGCCCTTGCCGGGGAAGAGCGGGCGGAGGTTGACGAGCTCGGCCATGATGGTGCCGAGGGCCCACATGTCGACGGGATTGGAGTAGTCCCTGCTCTTGAGGAGGACCTCGGGGGCGCGATACCAACGTGTGGAGACGTACTCTGTGTAGGGCGGGCGGCTCTTTGTCTCGCGGGCGAGGCCAAAGTCCGCGAGCTTGATGATGACCACGACGTCCTTCTCGGGCGGGGCGTCGGGGGGCGCGGTGGGGGATATGTTCGGGTAATCGAAGAGGCCGGTGGTGGTGACGAGGACGTTCTCGGGCTTCATGTCGCGGTGAAAGTAGCCGGAGACGTGTATGTGGTGGAGGCCGGAGACGATCTGGCGGAAAATGGAGGAGACGAGACCGCCGGCGAGGGGACGGCCCCTGCGGGCCTTGATGAGTTGGAAGAGGTGACCTTCCATGGGCTCGAAGACGAAGTAGAGCTCCTTGGTATGGGGGAGGAGAAAGGAGTCATAGAGGGGGATGATGTTTGGATGCATGGGTATCGCTCGCAATGCCTAGGGGGCGGGGTGAGGACGGGGCGGACAACGACAGCGACGACGACGACGACGACGACGACAATGACGAAGAGGAGGGGACAGGGGACAGGGGACAGGAGGTGTGGGACGAAAAACGAAGAGAGAGACGGACCTCAAGCTCCTTGAGCTTTTTGCATTCATCCCAGCCGCCCTCCCATTTCTTTTTCATCCTCTTGACGGCGACGAGGCGCTTGGATGCGTATTCGGGCCTCGCGCCTTGACCCGACTGCATTGCGGGGACGGATGTATTGGGCGGTAACGGCCCATGCCAATCGCAGAGCCAGACGGTGCCGAAGGAACCGTCGCCGACGGCCTTGAGAGGGGTAAAGGAGCGGGTGGAGCCTGGGAGGGGACGTGAGCGGGAGGAGGGGGACGGAGGGGGCGGGGAGAAAGGGAAAAGAAAGAGGGGAGGGAGGGAGGGAGGAGGACTGACTGCTCTGAGCGTTGCCGTAGTGGATTGCGTCGGGGGTGAGGGAGACGGAGGGGATTGCGAGAGCGACGAAGGGCTCCTTGGTGGAGGGATGGGAGGAGCGGGTGGAGGACGGGGGGTGATTAGCGGGGGAGGCGTTGTGTAGAGGGTCGAGCTGGTGGCCGTTGGGGACGAGGGGGATGTGGTCGTAGGGGGGATGGTGGCCTTGGTGGACATGTTGTGGAGAAGGGTACATGATACGGCTGGCACTGGCATTGCCCAAAGACGCAAAGGAGGGATGTTCCAGGGCTGATGGGGGGGAAGGGCTCAGAGGGGCATGCAGTCACGGGGGGAGGGAGGGAGGGGGAGAAGGGAGAAGGGAGAAGGGAGCAGGGAGGGAGCAGGAGGGAGGGAGCAGAGGGGAGCAGCAGACGGGCGACGCTGGCGTGGAGAGCAGAGCAGCAGAGCACACCGTCCGTCCAGAATCGAAGGAGCGGAAGCAGTGTTAGCGTGAGCGCGTCTCAGCCGACGCTACCCACTCCATCCCTCCTCGCCGCTGCCCTCGTCCTCGCCCCCGCCCTCGCCCTCGCCCCCGTCGCCCCCACCGCAGATTCCGCCGCCGACGCACCCCGCCCCCGCCCCCCTCCCCCCACCGCCGTCCTCGACGACGCCCGCACTGGGCTCGCCCGCCGGTCACACCCCCGTGACGTGACGCCCAGTCCGACCCGCTGACCGACCGACGCACCGGTGCCGACGACCCACTGGCTAGCACAGATCCATCTTAGATCCATCACTCCTCTTTTCGGTCCACGTCAGGACCCCGTAACCCCGCTTTTTTCTTCTCCCCCGGTCCTCTCCTTCCCGTCCTTCCGTTCATTTCGCGCCCCCCCCACCCACACACACGCACACGTCCGTTCCCCTATAGTCCCCCCCCCCTCCGCCCGCTACGCCTGCCCCCCCCACCCCCCTTCCCTCCACGTCCACCTCGCTCGTCCGTCGACCCCGACGCGAGCGCTCTCGATCCAAGATCTAGATCTCCCTTATCCCCGTTTGCTCCATCACTCTTGACCAGCCCCGATCGGCCTCGCTCCCTCCACCCGATCTTTCGCAATCTACCCGACGTCCATTCTAATTGTTCTCTAATACAACACATAATTTACCTTAGCCTACTTCCGACCCCCCACTTATGTACTTAGTCCCGATAGTCTCCCCAACTAGTAGGGCACCTCGTTGAACAGTTTTGACACGCTCTCCCCATAATGGCTGCGCCGGATCACCTCCCCGAGCACGGGTCCGATATCGATAACCTCCAGCTTCGAGCACCGCGCCGCGTTCGCCTGCTGCGGCAGCGTGTTCGTCACGATCAGCTTGTCCAGCGCGCTCGCCTCCACGTTCTCCAGCGCCCGCCCGCTCAGGATCCCGTGCGTCACGATCGCGTACGACTTGCTCACCCCCGCCTCCGCCAGGTGCTCCGCCGCCAAGCACAGCGTCCCGCACGTGTCCGCCATGTCGTCCACCAGGATCGCCATCTTCCCCTTCACGTGCCCCACCAGCACCATCCGCGACACCTCGTTCGCCTTTTTCCGCTCCTTGTGAAACAGCGCAAAGTCCACCCCGAGCCGGTCCGCCATCGACGTCGCTCTGTCCCCGCCAACCCAACAGCACATTGAGTCGTATAAATAAACAGCGCATCACAGTTCGCAACCGTGAGCTCCTCGTCCCCCAATCGCCGCCGTGAGACGCACCTTTTGGCGCCCCCCGCGTCAGGCGACACGATCACCACGTTCGAGAGATCAAAGTGCGTCCGAATGTACAGGATAGCCGATGGCTCTGCGTAGAGCTACAAATCACCGAAGCACGCTCCCTCAGTCTCACGCCAGCGGTGATCGAGCAATTAATTGAGACTCACGCTAAAAGACGCGCGCCGAGCAACCATCACACCAACCGACGTCATCCGTCAATCGCCGCGGACCGAGGACAAACGAAGAGGATCGAGCACGCACTTGTCTACCGGGACGTCAAAGAACCCTTGGATTTGTGACGCGTGAAGGTCCATCGTCTGCATCGCGGGACGCACGAGGCAAACGGACATACGTCACACCGCGCCGAGAAGGGTCAAACGGGCGTCAGTATATTCTGTGCACTCCCACCAACCACCATCACCGATAAAAAAAAAATTGCGATGAAACGAGCGAAAAACCCAGAAACAGTATTAAAAAATCAAGACGAAGCCCGCAAAGCACTCACGATGACATGGTCGCACCCGGACTTTTGGAGCATGTTGGCGACGAGCTTGGCCGTGATCGGCGCGCGGCTCTTGTCCTTCTTGTCCTGGCGCGCGTACGGGAAGAGGGGCACGACGGCGGTGATGCGCTTCGCGCTCGCGATCTTGCACGCGTGGATCATGATGCACAGCTCCATGAGCGCCGTGTTGACCTCGCCGCAGCCGGTGTTGATGATGTACACGTCGTCCTCGCGCACGGACTCGCCGATGCGCACGTTCGTCTCGCCGATCCCGCTGCGAGTGACTTCGGCCTTGGAGAGCTGGATGCCGAGCCTGAGGCACGAGGGCAGGGGCAGAGAAGGAAACAAGGTCAGCACAGCCGCAAAAGGGTGGGGGGCGAGAACGAGAGTCGGGAGGCAAAGGAGACGTACCGTCGGGCGATGAGTTCAGCGAGCTCGGGATGGCTGTTGCCTGCACAGAGTGGGACGTCAGCAACGCAGTGGGACGAGAGGCATGGGCGACGGGCACCAGTGAAGACTTTGATGCCGCTACCGTTCAACATGGTGGTGGAAAGGAGGAAGGGCCAAGGCCATGGACTGGAGGGGGAGCTCGGAGGAGGCGGTGGTCCCAGCTACTACGACGGTAGAGGGAGATGAGATGCTGCTGAGTTTCAGTGAGGCGGCATAGGAGCTCCTGTGATTTTTTTTCGTGCTCCACCCCTTGCTCGCAGCCCGCCGGCGGACCAGCCACCCGCGCCGCTGCGCCACATCCGATAGTTGGCCTGTGACCAGCATCCCAAACAACGTGACCTCGACGCGTGCTGCCCATCCCCTCATCCGCATCCTATCACCCATCAGACTCGTCTGCTGGTTTCCTCCACGGATCCTGTCTTCGCGCACTGGGTTTCATTCCGCCAGTCAGTGGTAAAACGCCGTTTTTTTTCCTGTGACATGTCCCACCGGATCATCACTTGAGGCCAGAACGAGCGCCTGCGAGACCGACACACGTTCGACACAGCATCGGGATGACAGATGGCATCGAGCGCTTCGAAGCGCTGCCTGCTCAAACCTTCCACGTTCCTCTGGTAGCAAGCTACATACACTGCCTACATCACCCGTCACAGCGAACCCGCCCGCAGATCACGCGCCTTCCCTTCTTCAGCGCTTCAACCTTCCATCTCCAGTCCGCATTCAATCTTACATCCTCCGCTTTCTCTGGCCGGCGGCAAGCACTCCCACCGACGTTCTCACCCATAGCGCTGTCTCATTCATATTCAGGGTATGCGGGGTCGCGGACGTGGGGGCGCCATCGCTACAGAAACGACTGGTGGCTGCGTGTGGTAGTTGCTGCGACCGCTACTCACTCCGCGGTAGTTCTTCTGGTGGCCGCAGGTAACCGTGGCCGTCAACCCTGCAAAGGCCGTGTTCAACTTCTCGCGTCTAGAATCCGGAAATTGAACTTGCGGGCATCCTATCCTCACGATGATGTGACGACGGACGGGCGACTTCTCAGCTCGGGGTAGACTCCGCGTCGCCTCGTATCGACGCGCCTTGCTTTCGTCGACCGCGAAGCACGCCTCCCAGCCCCGTATATGCGCGTGTGCATGCGCGCGAGGCTGCGACCAGCACGCGTTTCTGCGCGCATATACACAGCCCGCTGCTGGCCCTATTTCACCACGACGCGGACGACGGCGCAGTGTGCAGCTTCGCGTCCCAAAGCGGAACGTGTGCCCATGCTCACGGCCTCGGATCGTCAGCGGCGGGCAAGCCCCCATCCGTCACGCAGCGCTCGACCCTTTCTGTTCCGCTCGGCCACAAACGGCTCGCTTCAAGCTTCGCGGCCCCCCGGGTCCTCGCGAGCCTCTCTCTCCCATCATGTCCTGTCGGTCGCATCACGCCTTCCGTCCCTGCCTTGCCTTGCCTCGCATTCTGATTCCAGTCAACGGCATGGTTCCGTCCCTGGACCCTTCTCGTCTTCCAACAGATGTCAGAGCAGAACAGAACAGGGCAGGATGCGACATACACAGAAGAGAAAGGGGCGCGGGTGATCAACACTTCAGCCCGCTACAAGGACCTGGCATTCGCGTTCCCAGCGGCATGGACCGTGCAGCTCGCCGTTCTGTACAAGAACTTGCGCTGCTGATTGCGCTGCTCTTCTGCATCTGTGTATGCCCCTCCCTTGCCTGCCCTGACGCGAAGTACGCCTCTAATCGCCCCCGGGGAGCACGCGTGGACCCAGGTTCCTTACCTAGAGCAACGACCCCCTGAGGGCTTTGAGCGCGCGTTCCCGTGTCTCTCCTCCCTCCCACCTCCCCCCGCATCTTCACACTCGCGCATCTGGCCTGGCCTGACGGCTGTGCAGACGATACTCACAGCACGGACTCGGCACGGACCAAGGTTGCGTCGATCTCCCGCCGCACGCCCGCTTTGGGCATGCGAAGACGCGCTCGCGCGCGCGCGTGACCCCACGAAGCACGCAGAAGGCGTCGAGGAAGCGGGAAGGGTCGCGGGTGCAAGGAAGCACGCCCGCGCGAACGTTCTGTGGCGTATTCTAGAACGCCGGCCGTTGCGGATCCCGCTCGTGCAGCCTTCCTTTCTCAGTCAGCAACGAATGTCGGCGTGGCTCTGGCCCACTCGCTCGCTCGCATCGAACCGTCACGGGCAGTCGGTCGGTCGCGCGGGCGGGCGGTCAGCCAGCTTCAGCGCCAGCGCTCGTTAGGGGCAGATGGACGAGATCGTGCATGCAGCTCACTCTGCTGGCATCAGCACATCATCAGCTTGTTCTGTTTCTCCATCGTGCCGCCCCTTCTCCCCACTCAGTCTCTTCCCTCGATCGTCCCAGCCGTCTTCCTTGCGCCCTGCGTTCCCATGGACTGCGTGGCCCCCCTCCGGAGGTCCTATTCCCGAGCCCCACTTCACCCCACCCTTATTCTCGATGCGGCAGGCGCCTGAGGCGCAGAGCCGCGCTCTTAGGAAACCGACTGGAAACTCGACGGCGTCTTGTTTTCGGGCGCACTTTACTCCCCGACCTTGTCCTTGTCTCTCGCGGTGGGAGTGCCGAGTGCGGGGCGGGCGGGCAGACGACACCGCTGGGACCCCGGACGCGGGGTTCGGAGTCGGCGACGACGTCATGCCGCCATTGCGTCCTCTGCGTGCTTAGTCCCGTGAGGATATCGTAGGTGACCCTCCCGCGACCGGCGGCGTGTACGTGCGCGCAGAGCGTATCATTACACCGAGTCGGTCCAAGTGCACTTAGGGCGGTGAGCGCCCGGATCGATGATGAGGACCTCCAGAGCACGGAGAGCGAGGCCACCCAGGCCAGATCTCCATCATTCCGAGCCCGACTGCCCGAGCGCTCAGCACACGTCGGACCGCCAGGCTCAACTTTCAAGAAACCCCGTCGCCGAAGCGCGTCGACCCATCAAATAACGCCCGGTTTTGAAACGCTGCGGCACTTATGTACACGATGCATCGAAATTGACGTGGAAGGGACCTTCTCAGTACCTTCTCCAACTTGCCCCGCAACGTGACGCGGTTCGAGGTGTGTAACAGTGTATAGCCGCGTCGACCCTCGTGCTCCACTTGCATATCACTGGGTGGATTTGATTGATGGACGAAGGCCTTTGAAAATGACGCCCGTTTGGGTCTGTTTTTATTGCCTTTTGGGCGAGCGAAGAAGCGCAGCCCGCCGCCCGTCTGCGCAATGTGGCGGAGGGGCCAGCTGGGGCTGGCCTCGCTCCCTGCCCGACTGCGTGCGCTCACACGAAGGGCTTCCGATGGTGGGGGAGCTTCCGACTCGGAGAAATCGCAGGCGGTTCGCGCATCACCATCATTCAGATCAGACAGGCGCGACGCTTCTGACGTCGGCGTGGGCGTGGGCGTGGGCGTGGGCGTGGGCGAACCTGGGCGAACGGGGCATGTGCTGGACATGTGGCGTGTGGCGCCAGGATTGAGTGCGTGCATCGAAGTGGATTGGGTGACGGTCGACGGCGCGGGCGAGGCGAGTGGGAGACTAGTGGGGGTAAGTCAATATCGCTTCGATCGCACGATGCAACGAAAGAGACGATGTGTCAGTCGAGGCGCAAATGAGTGCTATACGTACGTATGGACGTCGTATGTATGTACTGTATGTACGGCAATAGCGTTGGAGACAAAGGCGAAGCGGACATGGTGACCGTAGCAGGCCTACCGTAACGCTCCTTTTTTTTTGCTGCAAAGCATCAGATGCAGACACGATCGGCAGGGCGGATCGTGCGGCTCGCCTGGTGTTCTATTACTCGTCACGACGCCGACCACAGCATCGTGCCAGATCACACAACGGGAGCAGCTGGGATCTTGTGTGGATCCCATGGTCCCATGGATTGGCAGATTCAAGCGGTGGGGGCGCCCGATTTACAAATCCCCCGTCGGCGCCGGATTACATACCACCGTCATGATTCTTCGCCGCACACTTCGAGCTGGAGCCAGCTTTGCTGGCTACTAGAGAACACGACGCGGACGAAACATATCGGAAACGATTGGAAGACCAGGTCGGATCAGGAGTTACGCTACAAAACTACACGCGCGATGTCAGACGTACGTATGGAGGAAAAAAAAAGAAAGACGGTCAATGGACAGTGAAACGGAGGCCGAAGGGGCTGCGGAACATGGGGAGATGAGGTGTAGAGCTAGGATACGGAAAGACATGCGATACGTGCCCAAAAAAAAACGGGACAGAGTAGATGGCATATACGGAACGCAACCGGATGGTAATCACAACCCCCGATCAGACATTATGTAGAATGATTTGTGCGGACAGGGGAGACAGGGAAGAGAGGGGGCGACAGACGAGGAAGGGGTCAATGAAGAAGAAAAAAGTAGAAACGAAGGAAACCCGAACGGCGGAAAGTATGAGGAGGAATAAGTTCAATAACAAGCAACGACGTGACCGGGCAGGATATGGTACAAGATGCTCAAGCTCAAAAATTTCCCCTTTGGGTAGCGCCAGACCAACTTCCATTAGTGGGTACTCCTGGTCCACGGTTGAGAATGGACAACAGAGTTGCATTACTTTGAGGAGGGGGATGAGGAACGTTAAAGTTGGGAGAGGTTGCAGGCGCTGACGTCGGACCAGGCATGAAGTGTGCAGGTGTCATGTGCAGAGGGGGCGGGGGGAGGGCAGGACCCATCCTACTCGACGAGTTGGGGCCTGCATGAAGCGGTATTGCTGATGGGTTCATGCTGCGCATCATGGCCTGATGAGGAATGGGTGGTGGGTGCGCACTACCCGGCAGACCGACAGGAGGTCGCTGAGTGCCAAGGGGGCCGGACAAAGCACTGAGCAGTTGAGCCTGATTCATGCTTGCTCGCGTTTGAAGAGGCCTCGAGAGATTATCGGCGACCGGGCGGAAGGTATTACTGGTGCGAGGGCGCACGGTAAAAGGGTCATCGCCAGGCATGCCAGGTGGACCGTGATTATACGGATTGAATATTTGAGGCTGCGGATGGTACGGTCCATGAACATTATACATTGACGATAGATTATTGGGGTGCGTGGGTTGTGCAGCCGAGACAGACAGCGGGCGAGCATGGTGATGTGGCGGTGGGGTTGTACCCACACCGTAGGAAACCGGTGGTCGCTGAATGTGACTACTAGTTGTGTCCGGCACTGCTGGTGCACGAAAGCCTAAGACCGGCGTCATACGTGACGACTCGTCTATGACAGATTCTAACAAAGCCAGCTGCTTCATACGCTTGCCGATGGCTGGTGCTTCTGAGGGCCGGGTGAGGTAGGGTGAAAGATCTGTAGCGGACGCAGATCCGCGGCGAGCAGTTGGGCGCGAGGACGGTATCAAAGACAAGGTGGCAAATGTTCCCGATGTAGGAGGTGAGGCATGGGCAGGAGACCTGGTTCGATCATTCCTGGTAGACAACGATGCAGGTCTGGAAGTTCGTCGAGAAGTATTCGGGCTTGACTGCATCGGGCTCGACTGCATGGGAGCCTCATTCTCTGACGAGGAAGGGGATGGCGTGCGGTGTGGACGAGAATCGGTCAGCCTTTCCGTTGGCCAACGGGGTCCTCTGATTGACCAGTCGTGTGCAGCATCAACTTCTGGGGGGGTATGCGATTTGACAACAGCAGGTGGGACGATGGTGGAGGGCACGGAAGGTTGTGGCTTGCTGCGATCGATATTGCTCGTGTCTGATCGGACTGATGATGATGTCAATGCGACGAGAAGTCGCCTGAGCGCAGGATCGTTGACCGACTCTGTGTCAAGATCGCCTAGTTGGATGCCCGTCGCGTCACTGTTCACGGACGGTTTACTATATAAAGGGGAGGGTGTCTGTGGATCGCCGTTATCTGCTGATGACTGCGAGCTGGATTCCTGCCCATTGAGGTCCGCCACTGAGATAGACTTGAGGTCTTCAGCTGGCCCGCTCTCCTCTGGTCTGCGGTCAGTCTGATCAGTGCGGAGATCTTTAGCCTTAAGTGGTTTGCGAGTCAAATTCCGGGGCTTTCGCTCGCTGATGAAGGCCTTCAAGGGACTGCGAAGATCGTTACATCTATGCAGAATAGCTGAGAAGAGTAGATCACTCACCCTATGAACGGCGATATAAGGTAAAACTTCCCCGGTACTGTCTTACCTCTCCTCCATGTCGGCAAATCGAGTAATCTGAACCATTCGATTTTCTGGATGATGATGGAGATCAGATCGACGACATACATCAGTCAGCGTTCACTCACGCTGATCTCTTTCCTTGTCTTCGTTTGAAACGGGTAGTCCTCCGGCACGCCAGGAACAATGTATAGCGATATCTTCTGCTCTCTGATAGATAGTTCTATAACATCTTCGGGATCTATTTTCCCTGCCAAGTTATATCCGGTTTCCTCTTCTACCTTAGAATATGGACGTATTAAATGATAGAAGCGACGACAATGCAGGTGTAACGTACCTCTCGTGCAGCGCATGCATGAGGAGCTTCGCTTTCGTTGATCTTTCCCTTGGGAAAACCCCAGCCCGATGACGATTTCCAGCCTTTCACGAGAACGACCTACAAGAGAATGACGTCAGATGAAAAAGAACCAATCAATCAAACTTACCTTGTCCCAGCTATCGTTCAGCATGATTGCACCGCACACTGGTACTCGGGTCTTGTACTGCATGAAGTGATTGAAAGCGCCCTCGTGGTCCCAATGGTGGAGCAGCGGACAAGCTGCGAATAGCATTTCGGAGAATTTCTTGAGAGGAAGAGAGGGGAATTTGGAATTTTCTTCTCGAATAAAATCCTCATAGAACCAGTGACTGCTCGATACGGCAATGTGAGGACTAGTCTAAAGTTGCACAGGACCACGTACGCTTGTTCGACTTGGAAACATACTCGCTCCAGCGAAGCAAGTTCATCCTCTGGGAGATTCAACAAGAACCGACTAAGCGAGCTAATGAGGGGTGTTTCGAGTGAGAGCACATATCAGTTCTCACCTTGTCAGATCTTCTAGGGCCTCCTTCAGAGTGGGATAGTGGTAACGACCGGGCGTATGCGAATAGGGCGCAGCTGAGATTTCTGGCGATGATGACGATGATGAAGCCATCTTAAATGGCGTCTGGGAAGTCAAAGAGGAAAAGAGGGTAGACGGATGGTGGTAGAGCCACTGTTATGTACGGATGGGAGATTGTGCTTTGAAGGTGAGGCCTGCGACTAGCCCGCCATTCAGCCTGCGAGTTTTCCGGCCGGCCCTGAACCAGTCACGTGCTGCACACAATAGACAGCCCCGTGCGCCGTTCGTTCGCGGTTCACGTTCATTGACCAGCCCCTTTTACCATGCCGCCCGTCCACCCGGATATTCATGTCAATCCCTCTCCGTCCTATATGCTCGGCGTAGGACAAGGGACTGAATATCAGAATATGGCTCTTGGTTATGAACGCCAGGGCGATTTTGCCCGTGCTGAGGCCATGTACCTCCAAGCTATCCAGATCAAAGAGACTCATCTTGGCTTAAATCATCCATCCCTTGCCATAACTTTAAACTCCCTTGGAGAGCTTTATTATCGCAATTTGAACCGACCAGATGACGCTGAGCGGGTACTCAGTCGTGCGCTGCAGATTCGTAGAGAGATTGAACCTGCTTTCGACGCGGCAGTCACTCGAGAGAATCTTGGCGCGGTATATGAGATGAAAGGTAACTTGGAGGCAGCAAGGGAGATGCGTCAACGCGGTCGCCCTCATCAGGTTGCTTGTGGCAATTATGATGTACGCGTTTGGTTGTCTGCATTGCCATCATCACAACTGACTTCGCCTAGTGCACTGGTTCGATGTACAATTATACAAAGAGAGAACTCGCCAAGTGTAGCCAGTGTAAGGTCCGTGGCCCTCCCTTGGGTTGAATTCAATCTTACCGACACCCAAATTTTATAGTGCGTGTTTTACTGTTGCAAGACGTGCCAGGTAGGTGGAGATATGGTTGGCATCAACACCGTTGTGCTCATGGTCTGCGACGCAGGCTGCCGACTGGAAAGCTCGTCACAGAAATTACTGCAAACCTATGCCCTAGAAACAAAAATATGTGTCTATCTAATCACGTCGTTTCGCGATTGTTTTTGCCTTGTCCGTCCTCTCATGGACCCAACATCGCTTTCAAAAAATGTTATCGTTCACTCTCGTATTTTAACCTTGTACTTGAATCACTGCAATAGCGACACGACACTACTATTCGCACGCACTCTCTGGCATAATGCCTTAACGCCAGTAGGCAAAGGGGTATTCAGACGAAGAAAATACGACAGTGTCTATGGTTCATCTGAACCCCATCCTCCTCGCATACTCTCCTTCCTCCTCTTCTGTCAGCCCATCCATACCAGACCAGTTTGCAGAACTAGTCCTTGCACGGAAGCGGCTCTGTCTGGTTCTGAACATATCCTCCATTCGCAACGGCCGTATTGCTCCAAAAATGTCGTCTGGATTCATGGTTCTCTGCGACTCGAGGGCCTGCCTAAGCTCCGGTGACTGAGCCCAATCTGGTGGATCAAAGTTTCGCGGGCGATTCTCGTCTTCCGAGTCTGAGTACTCGCTATTAGGCTCGGGGAGCTCAATGAGCTCGCTCGCGATGGGCGGTCCAGGCGTCTCAGGCGGTTTGCTAGCCTGGAGTTGAGCCTTCATTCGCGAAGCCATTTGTGATTGGATAACCTTGCTCGGCTGCTCCATTTCATCGTCATCTCCGATCGCATTTGCTTTACTCTTGCTCTTTACGGAGGCAATGCTGACCTTTGGAGGCTTAGTAGTTGAATTTGACGCTCCCGCAATGGAGTTAAGGGTAGCAGCAGAAGATTTCTTGATGAGCGATTTCCCCTTCACCTGTGATGAGTTCGGGTTCGGGCTTGGTTTTGTCATTCGGCTAGGCGCAGGGTCCTTCTTCTCCTTCGCAGGGAGTTTCTTGGGCTCCGAATTCTTCTCCAATTCGACGAAGAGCTTGCGTTTCTTAGCGTTATCTTCGTCGGCCTAGAACATCGTCAATGTTCTTCTCTTTCTTGAAGATGATGGAAAGGATCTACCTTCTTCTCCGCAAACTTGAGAGGTCTCTTACCGGCGTGCTCTTCTCGTTCTTTCTTGCGACGCTCAGTCTCATCCTTTAATTTCTTCTCTTCTTCCGCTTTAGCCTTCTCCTCTTCCGCCTTCCTCTGAAGAGCCGCCTGGCGGCGAGATTCCATCTCCTTGAGCCTAGCAGCCTTCTTGTCTTGCTCTTCTTTCTGCTGTAAGTGTCACAAACGATGAGCTAGAGGCGTCTTCACAACAACACTAGGTGTACCAACCTTCTTGGCCGCCGCAGCCGCACGTTGTATGCTCTTTGGCTGGTCAGGTTTACCCTTTTTACCGCCTCCAAGCATGCTAGAAACAAGCTTGGTGGCTTGTCCGAAGAAGCCAATCTGCGATGAGCCGTCGGATGACTGCGACATGACGCTTTGACTCCGGACAATATTATCATCGCTCTTGCCCTACAGATACAGGATAAAAGTTAGTCCAAATGAATGACAGATGCAATCGATGACCAACCTCAACAAGACTGACCGTGGACTTGCCGGCTGCCGCCATCTCATCAAGTCCCTCGTCCTCGTCTTCATCTGAGA
Organism: Heterobasidion irregulare TC 32-1; assembly: GCF_000320585.1. Taxonomy (NCBI): domain Eukaryota; kingdom Fungi; phylum Basidiomycota; class Agaricomycetes; order Russulales; family Bondarzewiaceae; genus Heterobasidion; species Heterobasidion irregulare. The sequence continues at coordinate 1,974,913 of NW_009258197.1, read as the reverse complement.
TAACAGTCATGGCTTGCTCCTGGAGATCATCGACGTCCATATCATATGGGTTAGGCGCATGCACTGGCTCGGGCTGCGGCGGAGGAGCGTCGGGAAATTCAGACAATGAGAACGTTTGAGGTCCAGTATCCGCTCTTTGACTAGTTGTCGGGATCGTACTCCAAGTCATACTGTCCTCGATAGAAGCGAAGTTGGTGGCAGTCGCCAGTTTATCGCTCAAAGGCCAGCTATCATCCTCGTCCAAATCATTGAGATTTGGTTGTGATTTGCCTCTGAAATCAGATTCTTGTGTGTAATCGGTATCTTGTGTAGTCGGAACCCAAGCTGGAATCTCCTTCTGCGACTCAAACACAGCATCAGAAAAGAGACTCGTTTGAGTGGACTGAGCAGATAGTCCCACGGCATGAGGGGATGTCGACAACTTGGTAGAGGGCTGCAGCCCAACATTGAACGGCGCATGAAGGGGAAATGTGGATGATGGAGGTAGCCTGAATACAAAATCCGAAGTAGAATCACTCTGTGGAGGCTTCGAGAAAACTGGCCCAGGCGGAATAACGAACCCAGTTGGTCGGATGGGAGGGGAGTTGGGAGGAGTAGTCGAAGAACTGGTGTCCGCACCAGGTCCCTGTGCTTTCTTGACTGGTTTGAAAACATCCTTCAACCCCCCGGGAGGTGATGGTGACCAGTTCATGTAGTTGGTCTCCATTGCCTTCACGTCGGCTTCAGACTTTGAAACAAGGTCTGATAGGCTGAGGCGTCGCTCCGACTCCATCGAGAACACTGGCGCGCGCAACTCCAGGCCCTTGGTTGAGTTCGTGTTTTGCTCTAGGGGTGGCAGAGGAGATGGTTTCGTCTGCTGCACTGGAGGAGTAGGAATAGACGGGAGAGGTGCGGCCGTTGTCTCATCAACTTCGCCCTTATGTCTCTCAGCCACCCTAGCTTCGGCTGCAGCTCTGGCCTCCGCAAGCTCATTCGCAGCCGTACCTCCTAACGATTTACCTGTGCTTTTCCCAGCTCGAGCCCCCATCACTGTCTTCTTGAACCGGCCTAGCACCCCTCCGTCCTCTTCGTCGCTATGGTCATTGAGCACAGTGGTGAATTCATCAGACAGTTTAGACGCATGTGACGACGGCTGTTGAGTCACAGATTGAGCGGGAGCAGAAGCTTGAGCCTTTGCCGTGGTTGCAGGTTCCATGAACGTTTCCACACTCGCCTTGGCAGTGAGGGGCTGTATATCCACGCTTTCTTCGCCAGTTTTAGCCACCTTAGCCTTCCGTTCACCATCACTTCCACTCGATGCTCCGGTCAAGAAGGGGGAAAGACTAGCGAATAGCTCACCGCTCTTTCTCTTGACGCCTCCTGAGAATCCCGGAACGCCAATAGCGTTGCCGCTGTGGCTACCGCCCGCAATAGTACTGGCGCGCTTGCCCACCCCTTCCATGGCCTTAGCTTCCCGTGCTTTAGTTAACCAAGAGGATCGCTTTCCACCCGGAGGTACCCCGGGAGTGCGAGTAGGGAGTCCAAGGCCCACAGATGGTTCCTGAACTCCGCGCATAGACTTCCGAAGTGGAGATGGGGCGGGCAAGCTCGGGAACTGATTCAAACTGTGTTTGCGCTGTAGAGAGTGATCAGAAGAGTCCGAGTCGCGGAGTGGAATAGTGATATCAGATTTGGAAGGAAAGAGCGTCGAGGTTGGCGGTGCCAATGGCCGATGATCATTGGCCCCCTCTAGTTTAAGGGATGTTTGCGACTGCGAACTGTTGGTGGTTGACACGATGTGTTGGTTATTGTGGTCATTGAGGATCGTTGGTTGTGAGAAAGATGTAGCCTCGGAGGAAGAGGGGTGAGATTGAGAGGTATGAGTTGAGTTAGCTACGGCGATGGCTGTAACCGTGGTTGAATTGTTGTGATCCATATCTACTTTCTGGACGGTGGTTGTGTCGCCTTCGTCATCCGGTGTCGTCAAGCTAACCTTAGGACCAAGAGACGAAGGTGAATCCCCTTCGGAATGTTGATGTACAGGACTGGAGGGAGCGTCACGAGCAGAGATTCGACTGCGCTCTGCTGGCTCGTCATCCTCGGCGATGATGGACAACTCGTTCAACGAGTCTGCTCGGAGTGGCGCAAGACGGAAAGGAGGTTCAAATGTGTCAGAGGGCTCTTCCGAGTCAGGAGGAAGAGAAACGATGTGTGGCTGAGGCGATGAGCTCGTAATCTCGATAAAGTGCTCATCACGCTCCGGACGTTCAGGTGACGCAGCGATCTTCACTGACTTGTGTTGTTTAGCATGAGCCTTCGTGGGAGATGCAGCCAGAGATGCGCTGGCTTGAGGTTGCGGAGATGGAGAGAGTCGCGTGTCACGTCCTTGACGGTCTGCAGCTTGCAGGAACGCTTCGTGTAAACTGCTGACGGGCGCCTCATTCTCTTTGGAATCGTCCTAAGCAAACTCTGAGTGTTCCAAGTACTCTAAAAGCATAAAAACGCACTTCATGAGACGCTGTAAAAATCAATTGTGCTTTTGCAGCGGCAGCAACGGCGGCTCTAGTCTTCTTTGAAGCATCCCTCCTGCGACCAGGAGTCTTCACAAGCTCCACGATTGGGCTGGTGGCCCATGTAAAGATTATTATTCGTGTCAAGAAAGACGAACGTACTCTTGCTTTGGTCTAGATAAAATGCCGTCAAGATAATCATCCAAGAACAGGAAGCCGTGAGTCTCTATTTGGTCTTCCAGGAGTCTGATACCAGGGTCGTTGTCCATAGCGCTCCTAATGGATGCAATCCATGCATTCATCCCGGAGGTATGCGCCGACATAACGGAATAGAAATAAGAAATGGGGTAATTGCCACTGGCGACGGAGAACGATGGTGTGGGGCGGAAGAGCGACGCCAGAGGCCGAACAACGCGTTAAGTCATGTGATCGCGAAGCTTGGAGCTATTCCCACGGGTATCATCATCGACCAGCCCCACAGCGGTCTCGTGGGCAACGATGTATACAAGCATGTTCGCAGTGTCTACGGTAGCTTTCGGACCTTGAGCCCATTCTGTACAGCCCAAAATATGTCTGACTCTACTCGAGAGAAACGACCGCCAGGTCCTCCTCCCCTACCTCCTAGACCCAGTGTACGCCCTCTCCCATCAAGCCTGAGTTCATCATCTGCAGCACCCTCTGGTGAAAACTCCAGCTTGTCGTCCCAATTACAATCATCACACGACTCCGGACCATCTCGAAGACTTGACTCAACCGTTCTTGGCAGAGATCACAGCTCTTCCAGCGCTTCGGCCACCCAACTTGAGGATGACCTTTCTGAAGCAAAACTTAGGGAGCTCTATGAGAACGAGGAGATAGAGAGGTTTTACCAATTTTTCTCAGCGGTGAGCATACCTGTTCTGTTCCTGTTCTCAGTCATGATTCTCAAAGTCCATCGTGAAAACAGCACGTGTCCGAAGTAAGGCTTCCAGACAGCACCTCAACCGGAGGTCGCAAGACTCGTGAAGATGTGCAACTTACCTCTGTTAGTGAAAAGCTAGATGCGCCATCTGATGATGACTCTATTATCACAAACAAAGACGGTGATCCTCTCCTCATTCTTAACTCACCGAACACCTCTAGGGATACCCCCAGTTTGTATGCTTCGGCAGTAAATCACGGAAGTTTATCTGAGAACATAGCATATGTGTGTACTTTTCCTTTTCGTCTCTTTCCTATATTTATGTCTCCATAACACATACAGAACTATGTCATACCCGCCTTACCTCCTCCACGCCCAGTCCCTCCGTTCACTTTGAGCCGATTGCAATTGACGTTACAACGCCTGTTTTTAATTGCGGAAAGCGGCTATTTACCCTTCCTTCTCCACTTGAAACACTTCGCAACCTGGGAAAACCGCAGCGAGAGCTTTGTGTACTGCTCGGTAAATCTTGTACTTATGTGCCATCAAGTATATATCTAACCACTGCGGACAGGCGTATTGGATCCTATGGTATCACAATCTTCTCTTACCCGCATTCTTTGCCTACTTGATGTACGTTCTCCTCGACCGTCGATTCAAGACCCACCCTACAGCCTATGAGCTGCGCGAACGTCGTCGTGAAGTCCTTCGTGCACGTGAATTTGGGGATGCGATGCAAACTCGCATGGTCATTTCTTCGCCGCTTGGGCTGAAAGATGTTTGGAAGCTGCGGAAGCTGCTTTGGAAACCGAAAATTAAAAAGTCGAAAATAGCTAAAAAGGGTAACGCTGACGCTGGAGAGGCAGAGAAGTCAGACATGGACATCAATGAGGGTGCAGATCTTGATGCTGACCAGACGACAATACACGCGGAGATCCTCGAAGCCGAAGTAGATGGGTTACTTTCCGGCACAACAGAAGACACCCCAGATGATGTCGACGTTAGGAAGATCGGTTTGAAAACGATGACTGAATTGGCTGATCTCCAAGAGAGGCTGAAAAAGTAAGTTATCATGCTAATATCGTTTATCTCACTTATGAATTTGCGCAGTATTTTCCTTTGGAAGCGGCCTAACGCAACCCGCGTATATTTTATGGTACGATCTTGCCATCTTGAATTGAAGCTGGAGGCTCACCTTAGTCCCAGTTGATCACACTGCTCTTCGTGGTCACGCTACTTCTCCCTGCTCAGTATCTGGCAAAAGCGATCTATTTCACCGTGGGCTTCATCTTCTGGCATATCATCCCCGTAGTAGCGGTGATGCCTTCTGCAGAACTCGGAAGGTGAGCACGAGTCAACGATCATCACGTCTTAGCGGTCTATTTATGCAGTAACACCGAAGGCTTCCGCAACCGTTAAGCATCGCACCCACAGACGCAGAATACGCAATGGATTTGATCTCTCAGCGAGTTGCTCAAGGCCTTCCCGTACTTCCCCCGCGAACAAATGTGGTCAAGACTACGACAATACAAGATCAGCTGAAAGAGAGCTCCCAACCTGATTCCAATCGCGGACATAAGACCCAGAACAGCGGTGACGGCAGCGTTGACTGGAAGAAATGGGCTGGGAGAGCCGCAACCGGTAAGAATTGGGCCGCTGATGCGAAGAGCTTTGTGACCAAGGTAGGTGATTTCGGTAAGTGTCTTCGTGAGATGGTCCTCACGACGTTTCGTTTATAGAACCAACGCGATGATAGCCCATTGGCTTCAAGGCTATCCTCTTCCAACATGGAAATTCACAGTATGCGGATCCCCAACGTTTGAAGGGGAGAAAACTAACAAGTTGTCTCGCACACAGCTTTCCCCGCACACCACACAAAGAGTCCCGGGCTCATCACTTTAACACCGTCCACCTTCTATTTCACTCCTGTCGTCTCGGCAAGGCCAACTGTGACGATCGAGTGTCAAGACATCACGGGTATCAAGAAGGCGGGTTTAATGAAGGGACTCATCATCAGCTGGTGTCGAACAGACTCGAACGGGAATACCCGGAATGAAGAAGAGAAATTCAGATGGGTCGGGGGGAGAGACGAGGTTTTTGCTAGGCTTTTAGGGCCGGGTGGGCGGAGGTGGATCAAGGTATGAATAACTAGCCGTCCGTTGGACATTCTTGAGTGTATGGCCCATTTTGTGAACAGACTATCATCCATGTGGACTCCTGTCTATGATGTGGATCGCGCTGGTCTGGCATCGAAGCGAGGGGAGGAAGTGAAGAAGGGAGCCTGGCTACTTTGGGATTGTGACCCACGAGGGTTTCCAGATCGAGTGAGCTCGGACCCAAATTTGAACATCAGCAACTCTCCACGATTCTTCGCCGAAACCCCCGTGCTATGGGACTAATTCGACAGCCATCTTGATGGGTCCAAATAAATCCGCCTGCAGTCTCTCGCTCTCGGTCCAGCCTCTCTCTCCTTCCGACAAGTCTCCTCTGAACGTTCGCAGCAAGGCTCCTTAAATCAGCCTTCGAGCTTGCAGCCCATGTTCTTCACACAAGAGTTGCTGTCGCGTCGCGACAGCGGCTTTGGTCTCCTCTGGTATGTGTGTGCTCCGCGGACACATATCGTCCAAAGCACCCCAGTTCTTGTTCCTTTTTTTCTCACCTTACATCGCTCGCAGGCTTGCCGCTACGCTTGGAGCAAAGTCGTCTTTCAAGAAACTCCCTAAGCGCGACGTCATGGGCGCGGACATCGCGCAACTATGCGATCTCATAGCGGAACCGGGAGAGCCCTTGGCTCTGAGACTGTCCAGTACTCTCATGGTCGGAGTAGCCAGGTGCGCCTGTCTGCTATTTATCGAGGTTTTGGCTGATAGACGATGCCCATAGAGTATATAAAAGTGACTATATGCGCCTCGTCTAGTTTTGCTACGGTAACATCTCTTCTAGTCAAGCATGAAATATTTTTTGGAGATGTCACTGCGTGCTTTTCTTCTCTCAAGAAAGCTGTACAGGATATCCACGCCATGTCGGCCGCCGCTGCTTCACTCCAGATGGGCCAGCCAACTGTCAGGCACGTCGAACGCAGTACTGCTACAACACGGCGCTGACTATGAATGACGTAGAGTCGATGCGGTCACGCTGACCGCTGACCCTGCGCTGGCTTTAGGGATCAATTTCGGGGACTTTGTGCGTGGCCGCCTCGAAGTACTGATACCTGCATCTGACCCGAGTCCACCTAGCATTGGGATGATAATGCCAACGGAGAAGGTTTTTTTTTTCATTTTGTGAAGATGAGGCCCTTGTATCTCACTGTGTAAACGCAGATGGCTCTGATGGTGAATATGGTCGACCTAAGAAAAACAGGAGAAAACAAGGAAAGCAGCCTCCAGCATCCGTCGAGAATGCGAGAGCGAACTTGCATACATTGAACGAGAACCTCGAACAAGTATTGTCTGGTTCATTTGATGTGTCCTTTCTGGGCAGCGCTAGCGGGATGGATCCATCTTCCTCACAGATTGACGGGGCATTTGGGTTCGACGGGTTCGATGACAATCCTTTCATTGTCGACGATGGCCTTGATCTGGGCGGAGATATCGGCGATGAGCTGGCCAAGGAGTTGGGGGAAGGTTGGGGTGGTACTCCGACCAAACCTAGACACGAGTGAGTTTTCTAAGAACACACCTGCCTCGGTTCTACTGAAGTCTGATGTCGAGGCATATCGCTAGGATGGACATCGATGCATTTCATATTGGGTCTGATATGATGGGCATGGGCTTCGACCAAGGCCTTGGTTTCACCTTTGCGGATGTTGGTGACCCGTCTTTGCCATCGTCAGTGATGAAGGATCAAGGGCCCACGCTCTCCCGTGTGAAGAAAAGGGTGAGGCAGCCTTTCATGCACATCAGTAATATTTACTGAATTATACAAGCCAATGGAAGATATTGATCGAGGTAATTCCTGATGACCTTGTGGTGTCTTTGTCAAGTCATTCACGCCCCATGCGATAGACCCTACAACCCCAGCGCTATTAGCTCGTTCACCCAGTGCTCTCGTTTCGCCCCCTCCAGTGCCCTTCATAAATGCTGCAGAAGGAGAGCAAGTTATTGTTCATGATAAGCCCATTCCGCGAAAAGCGAAGCGAGTGCGATTGCTCCTGGATGCGAGAACCGAGCTCACGGATGATGAACTGAAGGTACGTCGTGCGTAACTGCGCCTTTGCCCAAATGACAATACCAAACTCTACAACCAGATTGCTCGTGAACAGTATGTGGAAGGACAAGAAGCTCTCCGGCGGGAAATTGACAGGAAGAAATTGGAGAAGGAGACTGGGAAACTGATCGACGAGATGTTGTGGGGTGTGCCTCGAGGATGTGAGTTCTGTAATTCTCATGCATAACTTTGGTATCTGATGACATGTTATTTACAGTGCGCGCCCCCATTCTCGTTGATTATTGGCTGGAGAATTTCAGAGTGCAAGTGGAAGCTCGATCGGGTGCACTGTATCTTGAGACAAAAGGTTCAGCTTCATCTCCTACAAGCATATTGAATTTGAGCTCACGTTGAAAAATCTAGGTGCACCGCCTGCCAAGCGCCGCCGTGTCGACGATGATCATGATAACGCCGCGCGCAAGTCGAAAGATGCAGAACGGGAAGTCCCAACGGATTTCCACATGGATGTCATGGATCTGCTCGATGAAGATCGTATGTCAGCAGTATCATGGCAGGGGACTTACATCGCTGAATAAGTTACTATCCAGGAGCATTTCCAGATCCGTATGATGGAGGCTCGCATCGGCCTTCATCCGAGGTATGTTGAACGAAGCATACGATATTGGTGCCATTGATATTATTTGTATAGGAACCCGGTCAAGCACGTCGAGTCTCGCGCCCTCCGTCTCCGCTGGGCAGAAATCTCGGGTTCGACCATGCGTTGGAAGACGAGGATATATTCATCACGTCACAAAGGAGCTCTCTCTTCCCGTGGGACAATGCCGGCGGCCCCAGCTCGTCTGCCGACAGAGGTGGCTTTGACCCGGTCATTCCAGGCAGTGACAGGGTCAGCGTCGGGAAGGCAGACGTGAGGATCAAGGCTACGTCCGCGGGAAGGAACAGCTCGATTGGTCCGAGCTTTCTGGGGGGCAACTTGGGCGTGATTGGGTTTTCTCCTGGGCCCACGGATATCGGAAGACTTGGATCTCAAGACCATTTTGAGTTTGACGGTGTGTTGTATGTGTACATGCGTCACTCTTCGCTGATATCTCTCAGTTTCCGGAGAGGGACCTTCACTGGCAGAATCCCAGCTGTCGGATGCCAATCTGATCACGTTGGAACGAAATTCGTATAACTTCTTGGAGTGCGTCTGGCCTCGCGTTCGTTCACAAGCCTGTGGTTGGAGCTGATAATGTGGGCGCCTACTTACAGGTATGCGAAAATGCAGTCACAGACGTTGCCACGGGCGTCTACAGGCCTTACATTTGACGACGTTGTGCCCAAGGATACGAGCACACCACACGTCGCCTCTGCCGCCTTCTATCATTGTCTCGGTGCGGTCGTTTTTATATGTGCCAAGACGAGAACTCACGCATACAATGTCTTTGTCGCAGTCCTCGCTACAAAAAATCTAATCCGTGTCGCCCAACCGGAGGCCTACGGTGCCTTGAAGATCCAAATCGTTTGAAGCTGTCCGATTTGTCATTGAATCTGCTCTCCTGTCCCAAAATGCTTACATGTCGCTTTCACATCTCAGTCATACCTTTCTATCTTGCTACCATTTTGCCCGTTTTTGAAATGTTCTATCCTTATTATATGTACTGATCGAATATAAAGTAGCAAATGCATGCCGTGAAGGGGAATAGAGAAGGGCTTATCCGGATATACTCCCCTCTATCTTCTCGAGCGCGCATCTCGGAGGTACCTTTAAGGTATTGCTGAAGCGCTGAAAGCTGTCTGCGCTGAGGACGTTTACGAAAAGGAAGCAGATACTGCAGTTATCTCAAGCGTAGAGCAACCCAAGATTCCGCTTCTGTGTCAAGCCATGGAGGAGACCAAGCAGAAACAGCAATAATGTCTCGATCAGTGATTTGCGGACGATGAATGATAATCGGGCGCTTGTACACCGCTGTACACTGACAAATGATGTGCGTCTGAGCAGTCGTCCGAAGGTTTCGTTGGAGGATTAGTCGCATCCGTCTCTGCCGCAGGATGAAAGCTGCCTAAAGGATCGGAAATGTCTAGATAGACGGCGTGGGAAAGTGATTCATGTATATTTCCATCACCTGGTTGGTGCGCATATTGGCGCGAGCCAGGCATGCTCGCATAAATACCAGCCTTCCATCAATCGGACCACCACGCACCTACGCACACTCTTTCTCTCCTAGATCTCTCCCGGAACATGTCGGCTACTACCACCACCACCGCGACTAAGGTCTCACCTGCGCTATCGGCGCTCGCCGACATTGATTTGTCGGGGTACGACGCCGAGCAGTCGAGGCTGATGGACGAGAGATGTATCTTGGTGGACGAAGAGGACAATGCTATTGGTGCAGCCGACAAGAAGACTTGTATGTTATTTTTTTCCGCCTAAGTGGGAATTGTGTAGTGCATGGGGTCCTAACGCTATTTGAATGATGTAGGCCACTTGATGGAGAACATCAACAAGGGCCTCTTGCATCGCGCCTTCTCCGCCTTCGTATTCAGGCCGTCCGACGGAAAGCTTCTCCTGCAGCAGCGTGCGACGGAGAAGATCACGTTCCCGGACATGTGGACGAACACCTGCTGCTCGCATCCGCTCGACGACTTCGCGGAGGAGAAGATCGAGGCGGAGCAGCTCGGCGTGCGCATCGCAGCCTCGCGGAAGCTCGAGCATGAGCTCGGGATCCCGCCCTCTCAGACGCCCGTCGACCAGTTCCAATATCTGACGCGCATCCATTATCTGGCACCTTCGGACGGTATGTGGGGTGAACATGAAGGTGCGTAGTCCGGTATCGTTATCCCGGGCGTCCCAGAATACTCACAAGGGTGCCTCACCACAGTGGATTATATCCTGTTCCTCACGGCGGATGTGGACGTCACCCCGAACCCGAATGAGATTCGGGATCACAGGTACGTCGACAAGGCAGAGTTGCAAGCCTTGTTCGACGCGCCCGGTGAGCCTTTCTCTCCTGGTATCGTTTGCCCATCTCATGCAGAAGACGTGGGTCTAGGGAACTCGTTTACGCCGTGGTTCAAGCTGATCGCGCGCGACTTCCTCTTCGGATGGTGGGACGAGCTACTGAACCGCAAGGACGCTTCGGGCAACGTCGTCGCGACGAGCCTGCGCGGTCTCGTCGATGGGAGCAAAGTCATCAAGATGGTCTGATTCAAGTCGTTGTCGTTGTTGTTGTATAGGGTGTATAATATGCAGTTGTTCGGTGAGTAGCCGATTTGGTGTCCTCCGATATAAATTTCTTGTCTGACGATGCGCTAGCTTGATCATGTGTTTAGATACGTAGACTTATTAGACCCTGGAACATAGACCGATCTACGGCGAGTACTTGACTGCATGCAGCAGATGCCTTGTTTTTCCGTTTTCCCCCACAATTTCCGAAATAACGTCGTCTTGGCGTCCTCGATGGGACCTGAACACGTTGGACCTTGCTGTGCACGTTCAGGATTTGATATTCCTGGTGCTCCACGCATTTGGCTACTCCGACGCTCTCCGACGCAACCGATGCTGGGAATAGCATTCTTAGTTCAGGATACTTATACGGTACTATGTTGGCCTTGGTCGGTGCCTTGTAGGTCCGTGAGATTAGATGTGACGGATTGGAATGTGTATCCTAATTGAGATAAGGTTTGTCGAATGAAGTCTGCAGTTCTAACGTAGGTCTAGCTTGGAGTTGGGAATTTCAGCTTGGAGTTGGTTGTTGAGCCAGTGCATAACGATATCCGAATATGAATTGTCTTGTAGTACTGCGATGGCGGGCTTTTCATGCCTGCTTGAGTATTGGGAAGGGTGCACCGCGGTGTCCAAAGGTGTTCAGAAGAAGGGAAGACCAAGGTTCGCGAGAAGGCAGGTACCCGGGACCTGTGACGAAGCCAAAGGAAGTTTGCGAGTGTGTAAATTGCCCGTGGAAACAGCCCGCATCCGGCAAGCAAGCGGGCAGAATGACCGCAAAGGTGAGATGCTCCAAAAGCTCAAGGAGATGTAGAGGCTGTATATTGAGAGAAATATCATCTCCGCGGTGTGCGAAATCGGGCGCGCAGGTTAAAGACGTCTTCAGGGCTGGGCTGAGGTGGTCGAGACGATGGAGGCCCAAGAGGACTGTGAGGAGGGCGGGGGTGCACGGAGATCGGGGGGCGCCGTTGAAGGGACGAGGTGAACGCTGAAGATGACTAATCAGTTGTTGGGAGTCGAGGAGGGGACCGTGTCGGGCGCCAGACTGCATCTTTCACCCGTATTTAATCTTTCTCTTTAGCCAGGCGGCCGCTTTGGCCTCCCTCCTCCTCGTTTTCCGTCATGTATTCGCCCTTGTTGCCCCAGAGTACAGATTCCCTTCCTTCCTCTCCTCCGTACCGACAACACAGATCTCGCCGCTACTGCAGAATAGCCCCCAACTTCGGGCGCACTGGGACCATTGGCTTGTTTGTCGGGACCGCTGCGCTCTCTGGAATCCTGTTCCACATCCTTTTTTTCACAACCGGAGTCGCGTCCCGCGCAAACGAATGGCGCCTCAAATTACCTTATGCGTCCCGTCCCCCACCCTATGTCTCTCCCGACACTCCCTTACTCACTCACGAGTCGCTACCACCACCACCATCACATGGTCCCCCACCCAACCCCTTCACTGCCCCAACGCTTCAGGGCAACCCAGAACTTGATCAGCTCAGCCTTGAGGAGATTCGAGACATGGTTGCAGGCACGAAGGGCTTCTTCTCCCGCGATTACAGCCTCGGCCTAGGATGGAATAATGTGAGTGTGACAACCGCAGCCACATCTCCACATGACGCGATGCTCATCCGCACGTAGATGAGATACATCATCGAAGCCGCATTAATCCAGTCAAAATTGCTTAATCGCACCCTGATTCTGCCTTCCTTTGTATATGCGCGTGCGTGCGAGTACAATATGTAATTTCAAATTTGGGCTTGTCGTCAGCGCATCAACTGACGCTCTGACTCTTATAGCACTGTCTGCGCCGAGTACGCACCGATGGTGAACAAAGGCGACGCCGTCGGCTGGGATGAATGGCGAAAGCTACCCTTTGAACAACAAATGGGCTGGGAGATCCCCATGCAGCTAATGCTCAACCTGACCCATCTGCGCAAGACCCACCCTGTCATCCTCGTCTCAGATTGGCTTCGCTTCCACGGCCAGTCGCCCGACACCGAGTTCAGCAATGGTGCATGGCAGCGTGGACCCTACCATCAGTCCCCCAATGTCTTTGAGCAGGACAAGTCGAAGCTGCCGTCGCTGTACGTGATTGAGAATCACTGGTACGATCCTACGAAGACCCACCGCGTGGACCAGCTGCCTGAAGACATGAAATTGCGGGGTGAGTGGAGTCCCGAGGGCTACGACGCATCGACTGGCCGGAAGGGTCATTGGCCACACCGTGATCCGACGGAAGCATTTCAACGCCTCGAGGCAAAGCTACCGGCCGATAGACACTACCTTGAGTGGCACGAAGCTAGCGACGCACTGCAGCATGAAGACGGTGCTCACCTCTGGGATACCACCTCGGACGAGAAACTCGAGAAGGTACTCCAAGAAAATGGATGGGAGGTCCTACATACCTTCCGAGGAGCGTCAGTATCTCTTTCATCCTTTTTTTGCATTTTCCTTAACAACTCACCGGGGCTTTGACTGCATACAGTCTAGGAATGGACTACACCAAGACCGTCGTCGACCCGATCCGTCAGGTTGTCAAGCGTTCATCGCTTCGCGGCTTTGTGGAAGAGTACGGTGATCGCGAAGAAGACGTAGTCATCGTTGCTGGCGAGACTCATCTTTTTCGCAAGCCTGTGCGTATCATTGCTCCCTATTTGACCATCCCCGGTCCGCTCATCTCGTGCCTTATCGATCTCTATTCGTGTCTAGGGCGCTATGCGTTTCACCACAATAGCTTCACGCTCAGAATTCGCTCGGATGGTTCTTTTTGGCATGCGCCCCACAGACAACGTTCTGGCGCTGGCTGAGCGCCTAAGCAACCGAATGAGAGAGCTGACTGAGGGTCGACAGTGGATGGGCGCCCATATGCGCCGAGGCGACTGTAAGCCGGCCAGTTTAGATCTCGCATGCGCATACATTTATATCCGTGTCAAGTCGTCAGGCTCGGATGGGCAATGGAAAGTACTCCAGAGGCGCACATCAAGCGAGTGAAGAAGCATCTCGACCAGGGACGCGAGACGATCAAGGATCTGCGTACTCTTCAGACGTACGATGTCCCAGACGTAACACCCGATATGACCCAGTTGTCTCTCGACCCACCACACGAGGATGATCCGTACGTCTTTCTCCTATCATCTTTTTCTATCATGGCTCAATACCTCTGCTCCTTTCGCTTGCTATCGGCTTTTCAGGTTCTACATCGCGACGGACGAGCGCAATTCATCGGCATTGGATATCATTGCTTCGAAGGGCGCTGTTTTCATGGGTGATTTGCTTACGATCGAGGACCGGAGACTGTTTGGGTGGCCGCTGATGATTACGGACGTGCGAGCGCTCGTCGAGCAGGCGACACTCGCTCATGCCGGGTATTTCTACGCGCACGGCATGAGCTCCGTTGCAGGCGGCATCACGAATATGCGTGCTGGGCGAGGCGCGGACCCACGGACCCTCCTACTCGACTGAGTGTGTGCGCTGGCGCCGCTCACCTCTAGGCTTCGCTCCCTAGCGAGTGTTGCTGTTGTCCCTGCCCTTTCTCATGTCTTATCTCTGTGCATGTGTCTTGGTTTTTTTTTTGAACCACATAGCATATCGCCGTGCGCTCATCCCGCCCATGGAACTGTCACAACCCTCTTGTATTTCCGCAACCCTCGCTCCGCCGTGTCCCCTCTCATCTAACTCATCTTGCAACACTCGCATATTCATGTTCTGTATCGCACCACTATATATGAACACCTCCGTGTGGACTTCCGGGCATGCGAATCTCCCCCCACCTTCTGCGTACATACCACTGCATACATACATACAGTACATACATGCAGACTTGCGGCGACACAGTCCCAGTCGCTCCTCGTACAAGTACAATACCCCCTTCCTCTGCCGACGAGGCACCGACGCCGTCCCGCAGCGTGCACAAATATTAATGTCGCGCCGATACTACCTTAGCAGATTATTGTGTCCTTTGTATGTATTTATCTTTCGCTCATGCGGGACTCATAGATGGTGGCCTCGAAGACAATGTGGAGGGATGAAGAACCTCGGAGTGAGATAACAGTCTTCACACAAAGTCGGCCGCCGAAGCGCCGGGCTCGTCCCGCAGAAGACGGACACCCTACCGCCCGGCTGGGTTGCTTCGCTGGAGACGAATGTCAGCCGAATATCCTGCACCATGGATGTGCGTTCTCTCAAGCTCTCCGACCTCGAAACAGACAATGAGGAACCACTTGTGAGCATTCATTGTGCATAGCATATCAAAATATCAGAGTATGGGGTGCTCGATGATATCTGTCATAAATTGGAAGCAAGAGAGGAGGGGCCCGTAGATGTTTAGGTATGTACGTATGAGTATGTGAGAATTGCGATCATCGAGATAGGTCGTTACGGTCGGGGACGTGATATACACAACAAGGAAGCTCAAATCAAAGCATATAAGCGAGCTTTTACAAGACAGAGAACGCACGAACGAAGGCGTAGATACAGTGACGCAGACTGGATGGATACCCTATGATTGACTCCAGAAAGATATACCACATGATGGAGAGAGATGAAGGCTCGGAAGGCGTATTTGAAGGAGTAGTGGATTAGAGCTAGCGACCTGCCATCGGTTGCCGCCACCACTGGGGAGAGCCCTTGAAAACCCAAAGTTCTTGTCTGCCTCCGAGCCCGAGGAAGCCTTTGCGCGCGAGCGGCACGCTGGCGTCGAGCTTGAAGTAGAAGCCGTTGACGTTTTTGAGGACGTGCGCGAGGAAGAAGTCCTTGTCAATCTTGGGCACTATCAGGGCACGAGGCGTCAAGTCATGGCACGACCACAAAATTTCGATCAGAAGAAGTTTGGATCAGATACGCACGGCTGATACTCTGTTTGACGCGGATGCGCAGGAAGTGATTGTCGACTGTATCGTTCTCGATGCGCCTGGGGAAGACGGAGCGCATGTAGAGTCCAAGGCTTTGTGATACGGAGGCGGGAGGGTCGATGAACGTGATTTCATCGCCGGCGTTGTTCATCGTCATCGCAAAGAAGTGGGCACCTGGGTCGGGCACGGAGCGGACGAAGACGAGGCGGGGCGCGTGCAGCTAGACGCGATCGTGATGTCAGAGGTGGGATCGGACGGCCATGGTCGTGACATCATCATCGCAGCGAAACACAAAGACTCACCGTGCGTCCGTTGTTGATCGTGGTCAAGTAGACGTAGCCCTGCGTGGGTCACGGTGGTATGAGTATGGAGATCGAAGCAGACAAGGAAGGCAAGACAAGAAGGACCTGATTTGCTAGGACCCAGAATATTCGGCAGATCATTCTTTGTACACTACATAGCACGAGAAGTTGCTGTTGATCAATCAGCAATCAACATGATCATGAGTTGCGCATCGTACTCGTTCGAGTCACTGCCGTTAAGGTTCCACGGACTCCCGGAGAACGTAACGTGCCAGTTTAGACCATCGACATGATGATGTTCGATACCGAGGCGCCACATTGGGAAGATGTGCTCTTGGAACTCGTTCAAAGTGTGCTGGTCCGCGAAGTTGTGCAACGTCAATCGATTCGGCGGCTGAATCTGGAGAAAGATATGATCTGTAATAGTATCATCGACATCCCGATATCATCAGTATCAGAGGACGCCTATCGAGCGGGTGCATGCACGCACCGGGGAGCTTCACGTTGCTAGTGCTCGAGTTGGTGCGTGTGCGAGCGATCGAGTCCAGCCGCGCACGAGCCTCGCCACCGGACTGCGTACGCGCGCGAGTGAGGGGGACGGCGGACGTGTGCGAGCGCTCGATTTTTTTCATCGCCGATTTTGCCGGCTTAGCCGTGCCGGCGTTGGTATGCCTCCGGTGAGGATGGGGTGTCTGGGTGCGGAGTGGACGGGAAGATATGACGGGCGTTGGCTGGCCGGCCGTAGACGTGTAGGCAGATGGGAAAGCGACAGTGGGCGCAGCATTAAACTGGGCCATGGCGGGCTGTTGAGCGGGATACTGTTGCTGCTGCTGTTGTTGCTGAGGGTAATAGTGTTGTTGAGGCGTCTGGTATTGAGCCTGGTATGACGGCTGCTGCTGTCCGGGGTACTGGTAGTACTGATTGTTGTACGCCATGGCTGCGACGGTGAGAAGGCGATGCTAGGATGTGTGGTAGTCGAAGGATACTAGGAAAACAGGGAGATGAGCGCTCAGGAGAGAGCCGACATAAGAGGGGGCAGCCGCCGATTCTGCGAGTGGGTTTGAGAAGAAGGGCAACGTGGTAGTGAGAAATTGCCTTTTCGAGGGTCGGAGCTTGCAAAGCCATTAGGACGGGTTTCGGGATGCAGTTTCAGGCCGGGAGAGGGCTTCGGGTGGGCAGAGGACACGAGACGGACGCGGATGGCGGTGAGGAGAGGGAAGGGGGAGAGGAGAGAGAGGACGCGGGGAGGTTGCCTCGACGAGCTGCTCACGTTCTTGTCCGCGCGGTTGGGGGCTGGTCGGTGATGACGGAAACTGTGTACGAGCGCAGGCCACGTGCTCTAGACGCGCCTCTCAAATTCGTCTTTCGGACGTCTCTCTTCGTCTCATCCTCCGCACACAATGGCCACCTTCTTCACCTGGCTCCGCTCCCCCGCTGCCCGCGAATACTTCTTCAGTGCGCACATTTTCTTTCTCTCCCCATGCCTGTCGCACCCCCTCACCGTTCCTTGCAGGCACACACTTCTGGGGACCGGTCAGTATCATCCACCCCGCTCACCGCTGAGCGTCTGTCTTCATACCATCTCCAGGTAGCCAACTGGGGCCTGCCGCTCGCTGCCCTCGCAGACTTGAACAAGTCTGAGGATGTCATCTCCGGGACCATGACCGGCGCCCTCGCCGCATACTCGTGAGCCCTCTTCGTTTCCCCCACAACAGACTGCCTCATGCGCTCTACGAAGCCTGGTCTTCATGCGCTTCGGTGAGCTCCCTTCCCACAACATCTCGTTGCCATCCCGCTCAATTAGATCCTTGTCGGGCACTAGCATGGCGGGTACAGCCCCGGAATTACCTTCTCTTCGCGTGTCACGCGACGAACGCAACCGCGCAAACCACCCAGGGCGTCCGCTTCTACAACTATTGGTACAACGGAGGCAAGGAAAAGCAGGAGCTGCTTGCGCCCCCTGCACCGCCCAAAGGCAAAGTGATGGAAGCCATCGAGGCTGCGCAGGCGGAGGGCCGAGCGTCAAAAAAATAGTCTCCACATCAGCCGCGTCATATCATTTATCTCTTATAGAGCTCCGTTCTTTTGCTTGTTCCGTTGACAGAACGCTTCCGTGGAACGAGAATAATGATAAGTAGCAAGAAAAACCATGCATGGCTGATATACAGGCACCATGCGTCAGTGTAAGGCATGGTACCAAAAGATTACCAGAACCCGTCATCCACATCGCCTCCGCCCTTCTTCTTGCTGCTCCCCTGCGCGAGCACCTGTCGTTCGTACATTTCTGCGATCTGAGACCGAGTTATGGACCAGCCGAGATTGAGGCGAAATGAGAGTGGAATCTCACCTGCTCGGGTCCCGTCGCGTCATCCACATTTTTGTCATCACGAACACGAATAAACCGAGGGAACCGCAGCGAGATACCCCGATCATCCACCTACGTCCGCGACGTCGTAAGCTCAACAACTCAACAGGTCAAGGCAAGCGCGTACCAATCCCATCGCTGCCGTATACACGGGGCTCAAACTCAGATCCGCTGTAAGCACCTCCCACACTACCTTGGGCTCGAACCACACGTCCGGCTTTGCGCCGCCCGCCTTGACGTCCCCGCGGGCCTTGGTGAGCTCGAGCGGCTTGAGCACGGCGTAATGCGACGCGAGCACCTCCTCGCTGAACCCCGTGCCGATCTTGCAGATCGTCTGGAATATCTCGCCGTCGGCATCGTAGCAGGCGAGCAAGAACGCGCCGTAGACGTTTGTGCGCTTGCCCTTTCCGTAGTAGCCCCCGACGACAGCTAGGTCGAGCGAGTCGCCGAGCCCCGCGAGGTAGTCTTTCTTCAGCTGCGAAGCGACGTCAGGGTCTCTGTATGATTATCTGTCTGAAGACGAGAAGTGGTGCTCACCTTGAGCCAATTCACGCTACGACGACTAGGCTCGTAGTAGCTGGCCTCGCTCTCGAGCATCTTGACCATGAGTCCCTCGCATCCGTCTTTCACGCTGACGTCCAAGAACGCTTGGATGTCCTCTGTGGACTCGTTGTCCGTCGACTTGGCGAACGCAAACTCTCCCTCAACAGGCTGGAAGTGCTCTTTCAGCAGCTCGCGTCGCTCGAGAAGAGTCTTATGCAGCAGCGGCTCGCCGTTCAGGTAGAGCAGGTCAAATCCAAAAAGGCACACTCGGACTTGAATATCTTCCACCTTGACGTCCTTACGCTTCCGTTTGCTCAGTTCCTGGAAAGGCATAAGCTTACCCGTTGTTCGGTCGATCGCGACAGCTTCCGCATCCAAGACGAACGATTTCGTCGATTCCTTGATGCACTGCAAAGTTCCAGAGGTCAAGTGATAATTCTTCAGTCTCAACGAAATTTCTCACATGCGGCAGCTGCTCGACGAGATCCGGGTACTTTTTGCTCATATCTTCCGAGTTCCTGCTGAACACGCTAACTTTGCCGTCCTCGAGCATGTGCACCTGCGCACGCTCGCCATCATACTTGTACTCACACGTGAACCGCTTGCCCTCGAAACGATCGAGAACCTCGCCGATCGCCTTCGTCGGCTTCGCGAGCATCGGTTTGAGCGGGACGCCTGGGGTGAGCTTACATTGCTCGCGAAGCCCATCGATTCCAACGTTGAGAAGCGCAGGTATGACTTTGTCGTATGTAGGAAGCTCGCTGGATGCAATCTGAGTCAAATCTTAGTGAGCGAAAAAGGGGGCACAGGCGGCACCTGTAGACAGATTTCACGACGCTTGCGCCCTCCTCCAGACGAGCGGTCAATTTCTCCTGCTTCCATTTCTTACCGGCTTTACGTAGAATGTCAGTCGTTCGGGCATGAGAGGTTCAGAGAAGCGCGGCCTACATCTTTCCTGTTCTGCCAATACAGAGGCATGTGCGATTGCCACGAGCACAGTCCGTTCTGCGTTACCAATTCGGAGCTTGCCTTCCAAACTGCGGACGATGTACTTGGCCTCCTGCCCTTGACATGCTGCTAGTATCTTTGTGATGATGGAGACTTTCTTGTTTTGAGACTTCGGGTAGAAGCATAAGTCTATAACAAACTCAAAACGGACGTGAAATCGTGAATTACCGAATGGCCAGCACTCAGGGCTATTTCCTTCAAATGAGAGAAGACGAAAGGCACACTGAGGGGCTTAGGCTTGAATAAAGTTTTCTGCATGTTTTTCGAGGTCTGAAAGCCGAGTTTTCGGTCTTAAACACTTTTTTGAGTCACTATATGCACATACCATTGCGACAAGGCCGAGATCTCCTTCTTTCTTGAGCTCGGCCTTGATGGCAGGAAGACTCCGTCCTGTTGACTCCCCGATAGCCTTGACCAAGATGCTCTCGCCGATTCCGAGCTCGATACCAATATAATCTGGGCTGAGCTAAGAGATATATGTGCATTCAGCTGATGGTGATGATGACGTGAGAAGATTAGATTTACTCGGTTGATACAGAGATACACTGTCCGCAACAGGGAGTCGGTGTCTCCTTCCTTGCTCCGTTGAATGACAAGCAGCAGCAAACTGGTCAGGAGAGACGTCTTCTCTAATCGCTTGGTCGTTGCTTCGATGAGAGCAAACGTCTTTGCCAGAGCCGCATATGGAACACTGATAATATGCAACTGAGCACACCCAACGGAAGAGATCGCGATGCAAACTCACGGATCGCCGACTTTCCATCCACCCTCTACATCAACTTCACCTCTTCTATCCAGCGCTACCTCAGCGCTACGAAGTGTGTTAATAAAGCAGCAGCCGTCAGAAGGAAACATTGAATTCACTTTTTTGACGCGACCTTTCTTTCCTCCTCCTCCTCCTCCAACTCTTCTTCACCATCAGAATCTTCCTTGGCTCCTTCATCTGCAGAATGCGAAGACGCTGCCTCCGCTTCGCCCTCCTCGTGTTCGACCACTTTGGCAGGGGCAGTCTTGCGTTTCTTAGGCTTTCTGGAAGACGATTCCTTAGAGGTTGGAACTTTGGATGCTCCCTTGTCGTCATCATGAACCACAGCCTTGGATTTGAGCTTTCTCTTTGGAGGCCCGAACTTCATTGGCTTCTCGACGGGCGGGGTGGGAGTTGGGCTGGGCGCCTTGGCCTCTATGATCACTGATCAAAGTGCATACACGGCAAGGCATAGTGCGCGACGGACCTTCGGCGGGCGCGTCGCCTTCATCCTCCTCGTCTGATGACACCACTCTGCGTTTCTTACTTTTCGGGCGGTCAGATGGCACTACGGGCAGAGGGTCAGAAACACCGCTGAACAAGTAGACTCTGGTGGCCCACCGTCGGGCATAGACGGCGACGTCTTGCGCTTCACACTCTCAACTGATATGCGATGAGTATCGCGCCCACGAACACCACATTAACGAGACACGTACAGTTCGTCGCCATAGCATCTTCCGGCTTCAGACCGTTCGATTCATCGATTTGCATATCATTTTCTCCCGTCTCCACCTTCTCCGACGCGCTCGACGCGCTCACGTCTTCAGTCTTGACCTCGACATTCTCTTGCGTGACGGTGGCCTTCTTGCCGCCCCACAGCTCCCTGAGGTTCGCCTGCTGTGGCGGCGCCTTCTTGTTCAGCGGCATGGCAAAGAATTTGCCTTCGATGCAGTCAACGACTGCAAAACAGCGTCGATGTCAGTGAATTCGCGCACCGAGAGTTTGCTGGCGACCCATGCGGAGAGAGGAGAGACGCGCGACGCGCAAGGCAAACATGTGCCAAATAACGCGCGTCCGTGACTTATGACGTGACGCGCAGCCTCGGCCGATCGCGTCGCCATTGAGCTCGCCTGGAGAGACCAGTACCGAGCAGGGACGTGCAGCCAGCCTCGACGTTCACGACATTCATTTCTAATAGCTACATGCATCCCAATGCAAAACCTAAATACATTCACCAGAAGACACAATATACGGTGACAAAAGTCGAGTGCGAAGATAATGATGTGTAAAACAAATTGAGCGACAAGTCCTGGTTCCAAGAAACGCACCTTCACAGTATCGTACTCGACTCGACTAAAGCACACAGGGCGGCGGGTAGCAAAGGGAAGACGTAGACAATGACAGTACTGGAAAAAAAAGGAAATACGACAGCACCCAGAGAACAGCGAAGAGATGATTGACGGATTCAAACGAAAGTAGTAACAAACATCCTATGACAGCCAAGAGCCCCCCGGTGGGTGAACCGTGCCCGCGTACAAAAAAAATCGCGACTTGGCCAGCCCCGAGTCAGAATCAATGCGGCGTTTGGGCGTAAAAGAAAAAAAGAGATGATGATAGCGTCGTGAAGGGAGCGACCCAGAGACGGAGACCAGCTGGTAGTGTCTATGCTGTGCCAGCTCTGACGCACCCTCGTAATTCGTCCAGATGGTGGGGGCAGCATTGTATGAATCCACGTCGACAAGAACCGCAAGGCTCTGCGACAGAGAAAATCAAAGCTCCTCCTTTCAAAATAACGGATTGGGAGTGCCAATCTCGTCTTCCAATTACCTCACAACCCCCTTCGCGCCATAGGCCGTCAAGCTTTGATGAAAAACGCGACACACAATATACTCGTATAAACTCCCCATGGTGGTGATCAGAGCCGCAGTGGCTGGAATTAAGCAGCATTCATCATGCTGTGATGTGGGGCTTGGTCAGTCAGGGTTGACAGGCCAGGTTCACAGAATACTTGCCTTTTCCGCTTCGCCTTTGTCATCTCCTTCCTCAGAGCGGGCCCATCCAGCGGCTTGAGCAATTCAAAGGCACATAGGAGGTCCTCAGAAACACTGCAAGAGAATCCACCGTTTAGACAATCTACCAAGAGAGCAATCCGAATAGCCAAACCTCATACACGCTCCATAATTGTCAAATTCTGTCGAAGACGGGATAAGTTGATGTCGGCACTCGTAGTTACCAACGCCTACGTACCTCCGCAGTAATTCGGCGCGCTGAAGACCGTTACCAATGTCCGATCGTTCCAAAACTCGTATCCATCCTCCACCACCATATGCGCTCGGCATATCAGGTCCATGTCGTAGCGAACCAGGAAATCATTGATGATGGCTTTACCGAAGCAATAGCTGACACCCCGCTCGTTGTCCTCCCAATCGACCGCAGTGTCAGACGGGTCCGACCAAAGCAGATCGTTCAGAAGGCCATAGTCGGGCACGTCTGTCGGTCGTTGAAGGGCCTTGATGTCTTCCATAGATTGCAGGGAAGGTGACAGGCCTCCGTGAACGCAGAATATCTTGGATGCCACTATAGCGGCGATGGGAAGGCAGTTGAATACGTCGATAAAGGACTTCCACGTCTTGATATTACACCGTCGTTTGCATTCGTCATAGAAACCATATACTACACACGGCCGGGAATAAAAAAGCAAAAGATTGATCAGCCAAAGCGAGGATGCACAAGTCTGGGGCGGCATACCCCTCGTCACATTGGCGCACTCGTGATTCCCCCGTAAGAGGAAGAAGTTCTCCGGATATTTGATCTTATAACATAACAAGAGCAGAATGGTCTCTAGACTCTGCTTTCCTCTGTCGACATAGTCTCCGAGAAAGAGGTAGTTTGCGGCCGGCGGAAATCCACACATCTCAAAGAGGCGTATGAGATCGGAATACTGTCCGTGAACGTCGCCTACAATCTTTACGGGCGGAGAAAGCTCAATGAGGGTGGGCTGGCTGAGGAAGACCTCCCGCGCGGCGTGACATATCGAGGCTATTTCGACATTCTTGAGGCAGAGCGACTTGCTCACTTTGCCTGTGTACCCGACGTCGAGGAGACGCTGAATCATGTCATCAATATCGAAAGACTTGAGCTTGTCCTTGCCAAGACTCATGCCAGCGGAGCTTACGGACTCGCCCATGGGCATACTGCTGCCCGCGGAGCCGGAAGTGAGCGAACCTGGCGTGGATAAGATGGTCTGAGTAGCGGGAATATCAAGGGGAGGGGGTTTGCGTGCGTGAGCGGGGGAAGTGGACGGAGAAACGGCAGAGTTGGACTGAGAACCTGAAACATCATTGGGTGAAAGGGTATGGTTCGAATGGCTTGGGATGCCCTGAGACCCAGGCGGTCGCAGGCCGCTGCCCGCGTGCGCCATCTGGTCTCCATTGTGGTTGGCGTGGTTGGACTGCGCGCCCGAGGGGTCGACACCGTTGCCGACCTTGGCTGAAGTGCCCCCGTTCGCGCTAGTGGCACGGGACAGGCTTCCTTGGAGTGTATCATCGGCCGAAGCGGCATCAGCAGAGGCCTCAGCGTCGGCGGCGGCTGCGTCCCTGTCCTTGTCCTTCCCCCCCTTCCTCGACTTTTTGGAGGGCTGCTGTCCCATGGGGGCGCCTTGAGAAGAGGTCGATGGAGAGCCTGGCTGTGGCGAGTGGGATCTAGACTTGTTCAGCCTACTGGTGAAAACGGAAAGGAGTGTTGGCGCCAGATTGGACAGCGTTCGGTGGGGAAGAAAGAGAAGGGGAGAGAAAAAAGATATGGAATAAGAGGCGGTGGTCGTCGAGTGATGAGCACAGACGTAATGATAGTCAGCCGTATGTTGGGCTGAGCACCAAGCCTCGATGTTTGGTCCGTATTTGGCCTCAATCTACTGACTTATCCGTGGTCATCCGTCGCCTTGCCCGTGTTCCATTCTCACCACTTCTCACGCGCACGAATACAAATACAGCGCATACTAGGAGCAATATTCATTTTTGGTGCATAGCATAGCGCGACATGAACAGGAAAGTGACAGCCGATGCAAAATAAGAACCCCCGCGTCCACCTCAGCCCATCCCCTAGAACTTGCCGAACTTGACCGCGGCCTTGTTCTTCGACACTCGGAGAACATTGAAACGGACAGTTTTTGAGAGTGGTCGGCACTGGCCTATGATCTCGGATGAGAGCTGCGCCCACACAATCAACAGACAAGGAGCACGTACCAACAGTGACAATATCACCAACATCAACACGGAACGCGGGCGACAAGTGCGCCGCCAAGTTCTTATGTCTCTTCTCGTAACGGTCTTTCAAGCAATTGCAAGCAAACTGAGCCCGACGGACAAGGCATCAACGTAGACGGGACGCACTGTATTTGGGGATATAGTGGAGGTAGTCCCGGCGGATGACGATGGTGCGGGTCATCTTCGTGGACACGACACGGCCTGTCAGGATGCGACCGCGGATAGAAACTTCACCAGTAAAGGGGCATTTCTTATCTATCGCCCGCAGGCATCGACACCGCCAATTAAGCATCCCAGGTCATGCGCAATATCAAGGAAACGCACCAATGTAGGTGCCGCTAATGGCATCAGAAGGCGTCTTGAAGCCCAAGCCGACGTCCTTGTACCACCGCTTATCTTTGGTGGAAACCTTCTTTCCAACTGCACCACCCCAGCATCAAACATCCGGACATTTCATCGCATCTATAATCAGGGTTGATTCTCCAAGACGTATCTGACACGAATGTACGCACCACGCGTCTTCGTGTTTTGGAAGAGAGGCTGCTTCTGGAAAGCCTTTTCGATCTAAGTTACGTGCAGGACCATAAGTTCAAAAATACGACAACATTGAATCAGTGAGTACGCACTTGATCGGCCATACTTAGCGATAGTCTTGAGGACGGAGGGGGAGGATATTGACGCGAGGGCGGCTTGCGAAGTTTGTGATTCCTCGTACGGATGGCGATAATTTCCTTTCTGGGAAGACTGGGCACAAGCCACTTATCAGAAACTATACAGCTCTTCGGGGACAACCGACCAGACCTCTACCCAAAAAGCGCTTTTCGGCCTCGGGCATGCCTTTTTCGGCTGACTCGGGCTCGGGGATTATGCCCGAGGACACCTTCCGTTTTATACCTACCGTTTGAACGCATTGTACTTTCTGTTTTGGATTGTGTATACGCATCAAAGCAGTCCACACCTTGCCGGGTCTCTTTTCGTGAATTTCTGTTCATCAACATAATAACGCGTCCCCAGATGGTGAGTGGTGAGTACCGTATTGATATAACAACGTGTGTCTGAATGTTGAGCGGTGAGTACCATATTCTCCGTGGCTGACCTTGCTCGAAAAACAGTCGGTGTATGTATCGAGTACAATAAAAATGAGCCGTTGCAGGTAACAAAACCCTAGCAAAAGACAGATCAGCGCCAACACTGTCACCCGGAATATCCGTCCAAGGCCTGGATGTTGTAGTCGGGAACGTCGTCCGGCTCGCGCATCGGCGCCTGGTCGACCTTTTTCGCCGCGACCGCCCTCCGGATCGTGCCTTCCCAACGCTGGAACCATTCGCCCTCGCGCGCGCCGGCGAGTATCTGTACCCCCTCGCTCGTCTCGGTGTATCTCTGCATCGGGTACTTCGCACGCAGCTCGGCAATGCCAGCACCGCCCTGCGCAGGCTCCCATTTCTTCAGCGAAAACGCGGCGCCTCCGACGGCCCAAAGCCCGCCGCCCCGCGCGTGAAAGCGGCGGAAGAGCCAAATAAAGGGGTAAATGAGCGTGATCATCAAGAGGAGCTTGAGCCAGTGGTTCGAGAGCGCGCGAGAGAGGCGCGTGTCGGGGCGTACAATCAAGCGATCCATGGACGATTTGAACTCAATGCTGATGTCGCCGGTGTAGTGCGTTGAGAGGATCGCGGAGCGGACTGCAGCGGTCAAGGATTCGACGTTCCAGCCATAGGTAACCTGATATATGTGGAAGGTATAAAGTCAGCATAGTGCACTGCCAGATAGCACAGAGGGATGAGAGACCTTGTAGTAAATAAATTCCTTGAGGTACTTCGAGCTTGCACAGTAATCGTCTGCCCACTGACGAAGTGTCCACGAAGATTTGGTGACGTCGCGCATGAGCGGCATCTCCATCCCCTCTGTTGGCAGACGCACATTGCCTCTGGTGATCCAAGGTGGAAGACCTTGGGCACTGCGCTCGACGCGCCAAGACTTGGCCTCCTTAATCTCGTCGTGCAACGCTTTGCGAGTGAAGCCAGGGATGCCGACTTCGCGGACCATCCGACCACGATATGCCGGTTCTTCGTCGCCAACAGTCCATTGCGTGGGTTTGGACGCGATGGTTTGAGCCACGTCGATAGAGAAGTCAAAGTCGGTGATCGTCTCAGTGTAGCGCTCGGTTTTGGTCTGCCGATGTCCATTGCTGTCCGTGGTGCTCACCAGACGCGTGCGGTGCTCGACATGGGTACCCTTGCAGTGCAATGCGTACGTCGGATAGGTGAGCGACATGGTAAGCAGAAAGCGGTATAGCGCTTCGCCTGAATGGAAGATGTTAATCGGAGACAGGCCGCGTGAATAGACGTGGGGTGTAATGCGGCATACCATCCTCGTTGAGATGCGGGTCGTGTGTGATGATGGCGCCGTCGTTTGAGACAAAGAATTCGGCGGTGTACGGAGTGAAGACAGGAGGAGGGTCCTCGCCACCGCCAGGGATGACGGCGTCTGTCTGATCGAAGTCAATAAGGATGTGTCCTGCGCTCTCCTCAAACGTCGGAGGGGGTGCAGCCGATGGGCCTGGTTCGTCGAGAGGACGCGACGTGGGCTCCTCTGGAGGCTGGTCCTTGACGAGCATTGGACGGCAATTGAGTTAACGAAAGAGGAGCAAAGGCGGCAAGCCCAATAAGCGCTGGTTGATGCCAATTTCGGCTTATGAGGGTGTGTACCCTGGTACACCTCGAACACGTACGTCGCACCCACGACGGGGACAGCAGCACCGAATGGGCGCACTCAACATACACCTCGGATCGTATGTCGAGACACGCGGCTGTGGGGATCGGGTGCGGTCATGGACGATGTCGGTGGGCGCTGCAAGAAGTTGCCATGCCAGAGGACGCGGGCGCTGCAGCCACAGGGCATGACGCGCATGCTCCCACGGGGGAAGAACGGACCGTCCGAGATGATATGCGACAGCACGCACACGGCGAGCAGCCTCCCGCATTTCTGTTCTGCTGCATCATGAAGACATGACCCCCGACCTTCTCGTCAAAAGGCAGTCGTCCTCGTCCCAGGCCGCTTCCACAGGTGAGTACAGTGCTTTCGTCCGTTCGCTTGTCGGAATTGTCGCGAGCCATGCGCCGACGTCGAGCCCCGTAACCTGGTCGAGCGTCGGCCACGCTCTCTCTTTCTATTTTCCTTGCTTGTCCTGTCCCGACGCCTCATACCTTTGCTTTCTTCTGCTCTTCAAGGCTCGTCTGCTCCAGTCTCCGGTACTGACTCTCCCCCCGATTCTTCCTCTTTATCTGCAACGGCCTCCGCATCTGTATCTGTCCCGTCACCTACTGTATCCCCCTCTCCTTCCCCGTCCAACGCCTCCTCGTCCATGTCTTCCCCGTCTCCATCTGCTTCCCAATCTTCTCTACCCTCATCTGCTGCCCCATCTAATTCATCATCTCCTCCACCCACCTCTGCACCTTCGTCCCCCTCCACCATTCTCCCATCGGATACAGCCTCGGCCAGCCCCGCGTCGTGAGTACCTCCCTTTGTTTGCTCTTCTCGGCCTGTCTCGACGACACTGCATACCACTCACGGTGCTTTGGTTAGTTCCCAGACGCCTTCTTCCTCTTCCCCTGCCTCTTCCACGCCGCCCTCTTCCTCCGCAACTTCAACTCCCTCATCACAGGCGCCGACTTCGACACAAGCCCCATCCTCCACCACACCCACCCAATCGTCGACCTCACCTACGACCAGCCAACAACAGACCACAACTCCTTCGTCTACTCCCCAACCAACCTCTTCTACACCCGACACTTCCTCTACCCCGCCTCCAACCACTTCCTCATCACCGGCTTCTTCTACTTCCGATCAAAATACCTCTTCCAGTCCCCCCTCTGTCTCCTCAGCCGCCCCAACATCGAATTCCCCGACATCTCGGCGAGTCGAAACCGCGACGTGAGTAAAATCGGACCGAGCCTACTGCCCATCTATATTTATACCGTTGTTCGCAGAACGACCTTTCAGAGTACAGTTTTCATCACCACTACCAACAGCCTTGGACAAACCGCGACTACCGCTCCTCCAGAAATCACATCGACCTTCATTTCGACGAAAAGCGATGGGGGTGCTACGACTGTGACGGAGGTCATCGCGAATCCCACGCTCAGCCCTGATGATAATTCGCACTCTGGCTCCCAGTGGGTTCTACCATTCTATTTGTGTCTCACTGCTACTGAACCCGCCGCGCGTGAGCAGGTTCTTCAACAACAAGGGTGCAGTAGCGGGCGTGTTCCTCATCGTCGGCTTGGCAGCCGCCACGATCTGCCTTTGGATATTCTTCTTCGTCCGCAGACGACGACGCACACGCAGGCTCGAGCACGATACGGCCGTGTCCGCCACGCTCGCCGCGGTGGGCTTCAACCGCACCCCCCTGGTTGACGACGATGACGACGACGAAGAGGCCGGCCGCGGCGCGTTGCGACATCGCGGCGGCTCAGGATCACTCCAAATGGCGCAACGCTCCGGCAACCTCTCGCTGCCCACGGACGACGAGCTGGGGGTCGGCCGCGGCTTCGATCCATACGCACCCTACGGGCCCGTCGCGGGTTCCGGTCCCGCTTCGCAGGGCTACATCCCAGCCCGCACAGCCAGCCCTCCACCGGGCCCGGGCACAGGGCACTATCCGCAAGACAGTGTGGGGAGCGCGGACCGCACGAGCGGGCACTCGCCTTCGGGGCACATTCCACGGTACAGCGCGGGCAGCTACGAGCCGCTGCTGGCGAACATGTCGTCGCAAGCGTCGCCCACAACACCTGGATCTGCGGACGACGGGGAGACCCGCGCGCCGACACCGCCGCCGAGGAATCCACTGCGGAATTCTGCGGGACAGAAGCAGACGACGGAGGAGGGGGAGGTGTCTGGGGAGCCGGACGCGAGGTTGAGAGGCGGGACGGAGAGCGGAGATGAGCCGAGGGATGACGTTGATTATTCACGACCTGTTCTGGAGGTGCGTCCCTGACGTTCCTCGAACTAAACAAGCAAGCGCAGAACGCTGACGCCGCGGGTGTCGTCGCAGGTGCGGAACGTACCAGACGCGGACGATTGAGCGAGACTCGCTTGTATATATGCACACGAATGCACACACGCACGTACACACGTTTGTCCCCCTTACTTAGTGCTCGCGGACAAGGACTCCTTCCTGAGTAGTAGTAGTGGTACTGTACTGACCCCCCGACACGCTAAGCCAAGCAACCCGAGCTGCGTCGCGCCTGCCGACAGCCGCCGCCGACGCAGCATGTCTATCCTTAATTTCACCGCACCATTATTTGCCACACCCCCTCCACCCTCATTTTTTTTGGCTACGGCGTGATAGCCTATCTCGCATTGCATTTTCTGGTCTAGTCCCTATCAGACACCTTATCAGACACTCGACCACATACATCAAGATACCTCAGTGCTTCGGCTATACGACGTCGGGCTGAACAGCCGTGTGCCTAATTGGGCCCTCCTTGCTCCCCCTGCATTTGTTGGCGTCGTCTACACGCAAGACGTCTACATCTGCCTTCAGAAGCCACCGCGTCAGGAGGAGGGATATTTGTGATGTTTTCCCGCGCTTCTCCCCGCTGGAAGGCATAATGTGCGGCGGCCTTCGCGATAGGCCCAGATATACTTACAGTAGCAACTTGAGCGTGGTCTCAGATCGTGCCGATAATTATACTCTGCACCAATAAAATCAATGATATGACACGAACGCAGTCAAACAAATGCAGTCCTGAGAAAAAGCGATCTATGCTATGTATGTATGTCCGCGCGCAGCCCACCCGACGGGGCGGGGCGGGGCCACGAGTGAAGAGATGAATACGCCAGCGGACGATGGCTGTTTTGGGGTACAAGAGTTGCAAGCTGCGGTGGGACGGACGGACGGACGGCGTTGAAGTTATATATGGGGCGGACGATGCGGGGGTATGTAGGAGGGTCGTTTGTTTGTTTAGATGCAGTAAGTAGATGGATGCGGGTGGGCAATGAGGTGAGTGGGGACCACGGGTGAGGGGACGGGGCGGGACGGGACGGAGCAATACTCGTACACAGGCGACAATCCAGACAGCATTCAAAGAGCAACAAGAACAGCAGCAACGGGGAAACAGAAGAAATCAGCAGCTCGACTCAGCGCGCCGCAACGGCGGCGCGCTGAACTAGCCGCTGTTACCGTCGCCGTCGCCGATGCGAATGCGTACGCCCGCGTTCCGGAGGCGGGTGCCGCCACTTGGACACATACTGATGCCGGCTCTGGTCGAGCTCGGTCTCCTCGTCACCCTCGAGGAGGGCCAGCGCCGCCTCCAGGAACCACATGTTCTTCTTGATAAAGTGCACGACGACGGTCCCGCCCACGCGTTTGTTCTCGTACCGTGTCCTGCGGCCCTCGCGCTGCACCCAAGCGTCCTCTGCAGTGAGAGTGCCCCCTGCAACGAATCGACATCATTCAGATGCCGTTAATTGTCGTACCCAACGAAGTAAGGTGAACACACCTTCTTGAAGTAGTGACATGTCACTGCCCTCCACGAGTGCCTCGACGCTCTGCTGTGATGTCAAATTTGACAACGGTGGTACATACCGCGTCCCGAACAAAGTCACCGTGGAAGTTGACCAAGCCGAAGGAATAGGCGCATTCCCGCCCGCACCAGCGGGAGCTGTCGACGACGCTGGTAAATGCCCATTGAGATCCTGCGGCGTCTTATCAAAGTACGACATGATCCCGCGGCGAGCGCGCGCCGCTTCCGATGGAAAAAGGAAGCCATGCGAATATCTGTGCCAAGATCACACGCCAAGATCAATATGCAGGCACTTTCGAGGGACAGGGAGCAGTGCAGGTGTGGCTCGCTGCGACTTACACAGTCCCCGCGCGGGGATGATCGTATATCCAGCAGCGCTCACTCTTCCATCGCACCTCGTCGGCACGGGGGTGCAAGCGCATCCACTTGGAAGTCTGCTTGTCCTCCGCGCCGCGCGTGAGGCCCCTCACGGCCGTGTCTTTGGAAACCCAGTCGACGAGGCTCCAGCTGAGCGCGTACAGTTCGCCCGCCATGAAGCGGTTCTTCACCAAGTATCCCCAGTAAATCATCGGGTCGTGTTCAGACAGCGAACCGGAATCACGGGGGACAGGTGAATCCGGCACGCCCGACTCGGCTAGTCGTTCGTAGGGCGCCAGAGAGGACAGGTCGGACAAGTCGGCATCACTGGAGGGCGATGAGCTTGGCAGACCATCATCGCGCAGGGCCAGAAGATGATGATTCTGGTCGCTAAGCCGTACCGCTGTTCCATAGTGCGCGGGCTTCTCGTGTAATTCCAGGCGCAGCCGTGACTCGAGCTCTGCGATCATCACGAACGAGTCGTCATCGGCCTTGACGACAAAGTCGGGTCGCACCCAGGGCTGTGGGTGAGGAGAGTCGCTGTCGACCCACGTATGTGCGGGGTCGTGTCGGGCAAGGCGAGGGGGAGGGATAGTCTCGTTCGAGTAAGAGAATTTTGGGAGCGGCACGTTGGAGTCGAAGTAGAGCGGAGGGACCCACGCATCCGTGGCAGCCCAGGTGAAAAACGCGTGCGACTTGCCAGCGTTCATGTTCTCCGGGATGGGCAGGAGGACGATGTCGTTGTATTCTGTCACGCGAAAGCAGATCAGTAAAATTCACGGGCGCAGTAGAGGGGCGCCACGTACTCTCCATCTCCAACTGAACTCTACGCTCCCAAGTTTTCCGCGGTTGGCCTAGTATGAAGCGCACGACCGTCCTAGAGGTGCCATTTCCACCGTCGCCCTGTCCGGCGCCCTCACGACTACGCGGGTGGTTTGCCCAGGTCGTGCGCACAAGCATCCTACGTTCAAATGCAGAATCCATAGAAAATACACCGATGAGGATGCCAGCTGGTGGCAAAGAGTCGAGATTGCTCGGAGGGAAGGGAGTTAATGAAGGGCCAGATGATATTGCGGAGAGATCGGGAGCCGAAGTAGCTGGAGCATGGAGGGAGGGCGGCGCTGTGGACGTCGATGGTGCTGCACAATACGCTCGCCACGGTAAGGGTTCTTTGTCCGGATTGAGAATGTGTATTAGGAGGAGGGTTATCGATACGACCAAGGATGCGAGAAGAAGGAGTGTCAGGAGCTATCAGGGTGGACACGTTTTAGCGTTGATGTGGAAGGGACGGGAAGGGACGCACGATAGGTATAGGCCTTATGGGAAAGAGCGGATGTCGGATGATTTTCTTGAGGGCCCTTCTCGCTACCCTGAAGGTATAGCTCCGGTGGACTCTGCGCCTACGAGGCGAGTCGGGACCGAGGGTCCACCAGCGGCGCTGTTCGTCTCTGAGCCACGATTCGCGACGGGAGTCGCCGAGCATGGTCGCGCCCAGAAGCGGCGAGCTCGGTTCGCTGTCGGTGTCGGAGGTGGACGCGGAGGACATGCCAGAAAAATAATGGGGAGGCATGGGGGAGTTTGAGCGCGAGGGAACGGGGGTGTTCATTGCGGTGGAGGAGACGGAGGAGACGGAGGAGCCGGGATTGGGTCTGGTGGAGGGGGCGGAGAGCAAGCCCGAGTGCGAAGGGATGTCCGGACGGCCTGCGAGCTCGAACGAGGGGGATGAGGAGAAGGAGGAGCGGATGCGGGGATGTGCGGTGAGGGGATAAGAGGAGCGGGCGGACGAGGGAGAGTCGGGGCCCAGCTCATCGCGGTCCTCGGATGGCGGGGGCAGCGGTGGGGGCGAGTGGAAGCCAAAGACCATCAAGGCGGGAGTCAAGGAGCGGAGGGCGTCCGGTCGGTCGGGGACGGACGATCAAACGAGCACTGATGAGCAGATACCAAAGTCCGAAACCAGCTCTCGGCTGCGACGACGCCCACGCACACGTCCGTCTCTTGCAGGGAACACGGAGGGGATGAGGAGGAGTGTGTGCCCGGGAGCAGGAGTGTGTGCCCGGGTGTGTAGCTTCGCTGACGGTCGGGCATCCAAGGCGGCACAAGTATATGTTTACTTCCAAACACAGCA
This sequence comes from Heterobasidion irregulare TC 32-1, assembly GCF_000320585.1. Classification (NCBI taxonomy): domain Eukaryota; kingdom Fungi; phylum Basidiomycota; class Agaricomycetes; order Russulales; family Bondarzewiaceae; genus Heterobasidion; species Heterobasidion irregulare. Next base: position 1,941,073 of record NW_009258197.1, on the reverse strand, counting down.
TCATATAAGCTCATTCGCCTATCGCAAACATGTGAACGGGTCCAGCTTCTCTTGGTACCGGATTTCTTCAGTGTCGGGCATGCATACGCCTGGCCTCGAGCCTCGAACGAGATGCATATCGGTGCGCCGTCTTCATGATGCCCTCTGTGAGTGCTGTGAGTACTTTTTGTGGTCATCTGTTCCATCTCCTCAATCGGCTAGCTATGGACGTCAAAGTACTACTCCTCGATTTCTCATGCATCTTCGCCAGCCAGCAGAATATTATATACCATCGCCATACACCTTCTTCCAGCTCGCCCGCTCCTTGACCGCATCCCATATAATCGCCAACTTCGCCTGAGCATCCACCTTGGGCGCGGCAGGTCCATCGACGCTCGGCACTTGCGCGCTGGGCGGAAAGGCATCCTTCGCAAGGCTGAAACCACCTCCAATGTGTTGTTCCAATCTGCCAATGGCAACCGCGCCGCTATCCGTCACACTACCTCCCGACAGTCCGACAAGCCACGCGAGCCAAGCCGTGACGTGAACGTCCGTGATGGAGAACTGATCACCTGCATGAACATACTTGTATCAGCGCCGAATGCGAGGAAGAAAATTCCCGTTCAGTCTTTGGGTAACCGGCTTACCGAGGGCGTAAGGGCCAATGAGCTCTTTGCTCAGCTTGGTCAACGCCAACGATAGCCCGACTTCCCAAGCCGCTTTCGTACTCTCAAAGTACTCCTCGCGCGCTTTCTTGTCAGCAGCGTTCAGCTGCGCGTCGTCCTTATCAGCACTAGCCATCGCCGTCAGCATCTCTTCTGTTGTCCGCTTCTTCTCGTTCCAAAACTTCTTCGTCTTCTCTGACACGCGGATGGGATTCGTCTCGTTCTCGCTGAGGTAGCGAGCGAGAGCGTCGTTCCGTCCACGCAGGAAGGGGAGGATTGATTTCGACACGGAACGAAGCGTCGGGACATCGCGCGCATTGAAGAAGAAGAGGGCCTCGGGAGAGGCGGGGCCTGAATGTATCAGGTTGATGATGGTCGTGGACAGTGAGGAGAGGGAGATTGTCGCGGGGGAGAGAGCTGGCGCGGGAGCGTATGAGGTTGTATGGGTCCGCGACATCACGGAGCGCGATCGGTCCAAAAGTTGGATGATAGCCTGCAAAGCGAGTTCGAGCATACGGCGGCGAATATGCGGTAGGTCTTACGGTGATGTCTGTAACAGCCTTATAACGACTCTCTGTGTCTGCGGACAAGGTGTCCTCGAAGGGGACGATCAAGGTTGGGACGGTTCCTACAGAAACGCGGCTCGTTGGATATGATGTACGATAGCAAGGACTCCATTCACCGTTTGGATTCAACCTTAGAAATGAGGGAGAGTAATTTTCTCCTTTCTCTAGATATATTGGGAGCCCGTCAGTGACGCGTCTGGAATAGAAAGCAGATTGCATACCCAAATGCACAATCTTCAGATCGACTTCATCGTCTCCATACCCTTTCTCTTCCCTAAGGACACTAGAAGTTAACACATGCACAGGAAGCAGAGAAACAGACGTACAGAGCGATTCGTACTGTACTCAGTCGGTCAATGAAATGACAGGCCTCTGCGGGAAATGCGAGAGAATAAAGAATGGTATTTACCGGCCGATGACCACACAGACTTCTGGTCATAGTACAACACCGCCTTGGGTATCGCTTTCGGCGGGGAGGTGGTCATGATGATGGAGGGGGGGGAGATCAAGGAATGGTAGAAACTTGGAAAGGTGGGGTAGAGGTCAAGTGAGACGGCCTGAACTGGAGACCGCCAGCTGAGGCTATGACATCATTGTAGCCCATCTGGACAGATCTACTCCGTTTCTCGAGGCCTCCAGGCAGGAAAGGGCCAGCTTCACAGGCACAGCGCACCAGAGGCATCCCAGAGACCGGGTGAATGCTCGTCCTCCAGCATTCAAAGGGTTGTCTAGTCAGGCTCGTCGAAGGACGGTTTGAGAGACGCTGGGACGACGGATTTGGAAGGCGTGGCTAATATCGCAGGTGCTTCACGTGCCGAACTTTCTAGAGCACCTTGAAAACAAACAGATATGCAAGCACAAAGTGGTGACCTGGGCGTCCTGCCTTCCACTCAAGCACCTGCACGCCACTCCCCTCAGAGTTAGCAGAAGCACAATGGCTACCCTCAGGTATGTCCAGTCTGCCGACGTCTTACTGCCCCCGTTTCACGCGTTTCATCTAGGCACGAATTCTACGAGACTGACGAAAAACTCACACTTACCATCTTCGACCGAGGCGCCGATCCGGTGTCTGTGAACATCACGTTCCAACCGAGAAAGGTGAACATTCTTTGTTGTGGCACTGGGCGCTCATCGACGATATCCTTGCCTGCTAGGTGGTGTACGAGAACGGAGATAAGAAGCTCGAACTCGAGCCGCTCAAGGGCCAGATTGATCCAGAAAAGAGTAGTTTCGTCGTGGGTAAGGTCAAGGTGGAGATGCGTCTCGTCAAGGCTGCACAAGGACGCTGGGGCGTTCTCGTGGGCAATGCACCAGACCGTGCGTACTTTGAACGTCCGCCAATTATACTCAATCACTCATCGTACTCTGCACAGCCCTCTCTCCATTCCCCAGCGCACCGGCCTCAGCTCCCAAGCCCTCAGGCAGCACGCTGCCTCAAGCTCAAAAGAACTGGGATAAGCTGACGACGGACATTCTGGCATCCGAAAAAGAAAAATCGAGTGCCGAGGACCCCAATGTGACCGGCGACAGCACCGTCAACAAGTTCTTCCAAGACTTGTTCAAAGACGCAGACGAGGACACAAAGCGCGCGATGATGAAAAGCTACCAGGAGAGCGGAGGAACGACGTTGAGCACCAACTGGGACGAGGTCTCCAAGGCGCGGGTCGAGGTGAAGCCTCCCCAGGGAAGTGAGTATAAGAAGTGGGGTGCGTGAAGTCCAAAAGAACTGTATTCTGTCGAGTTTTCTGGTGTGTTGTCCCCGTCGATGTTTGTATAATCGCTTTCATCGCATACTCCAGTATTCCATTGCTTTATGGCAGCTGTGTTCAGTCTTGTTCGGTGTCTCACACACGTACAGTGTACGGGGAACTATGCATCGCATCGTTGCAGCCAATGAGGTATCAACGTGCACTGCCCCGAGAGACCGGACTTCCGCTTTTGTTTTGACGCGCGTCTGTGTCGGGTTCCGCGGGCAGACGCGTGTATTTACAGCAATGTGTGCGTCTTTACAGGCGAGCGCTGCGAGGCTGGATCGGAAGGCGGCGATCAGCGGCAATGCTTTCTGTTATGGCTTCCAGCGTGCCGGGCGTGGTCTGAGGGCATATAAGGCGGACAATTGTGTCTTGTATCCACCCTTCCCCTCTTACCTTCGTGTTTGCGACCTCCCTCGCCATGAGTGAGTATTGCTAACGACGTACTCATGAGGATGAAAGCTGACTCTTCGTGTAGGTTCCAATAGCACAGTCGCAGCCGATCCCGCAGCTCACTCCCCCTACGGTTATGTGCCTACAGAGTGGATCACCCTCATGTTTTTCGGGCTTTTTGCTGTCTCGACATGTCAGTCCCTCACTTGCAATACTCGCCTTTCATGATGCTGACAGCCTCCACTCAGTGACACATTTCTTCCAAGCATTCTATTACAGAGTCTGGTGGTTGCTGCCAACGGCCTTTTTAGCAGGCGTACTAGAATGTGCAGGATGGGCCGCACGATTCTGGTCAAGCCAGAAACCGGCGCTACTCAAACCTTATATCATTCAGTGGGTTATATGGATTTGAGGATCGCGTTGGGAACACAGCGATTGACCGTGCACTCCAGGACGACGGCTACCATCATAGGGCCAACGCCTCTGCTTGCGACAAACTTCATCATCCTCGAAAAACTCATCCATCTACTCGGCCCTCAGTATAGCCGACTGCCACCGAAACTCTGTAGGCTGATCCGCGTACATGCGTTGTAGAACGAGAAGCTTACGTGCTGTGGTGATGCAGATGGCTACATTTTCCTGTCTTGCGTGAGTCTTTTGATTAATGCTCTTGAACCATCTGACGTCTCGCAAATCAGGATCTTGTAGCTCTTACTGTTCAGGCTTACGGCGGAACCGTCGCGTCGAAGGCCGTCTCTGATCACAAAGATCCGGAAACGGTGCGCCTCTTCACAGATATGCTTTCCTCCGAATGGCTGATGTCTCGATTAGGGCGGGCATATCATGCTCGGCGGCATCATCTTCCAGATGAGTAAGTGACTCGTCTATACAAGCATGAGTTTGATCCTGACAGCATTTAGTTGCCATCATTGTATATGTGATCTTGGCCACCGAGTTTTTTTTCCGTCTCGTGAAGAATAGACCACTGAAGAAAGACTATACCGAAGTGGGCGCCAACAGAAAAGTTGAAATACCGATGCCCTTGAAATCTATGATTGGCGGTTTGGTGTTCATGACGACTTGTATCTTTATTCGGTGAGTTCTATTCGCTGACCTCCTTCCTTCCGCCATTCTGATCAAGCCTGTCGGCGCAGGTCTATCTACCGCACCGTGGAACTCATCGACGGATTTACGGGAAAGATCATCGAGACCCAGATCCTTTTCAGTCAGTCTCGTCGTCTTCGCTCTGCGCGCCCACTAAACTGTTGTATAGATCTCTTTGATGGGGCAATGATTGTGCTCGCTATCTATGCGCTAAACTACTTCCACCCAGGGAGACTCCTAGCACAGCCTGACTTCGGCAGCAGTTACGATAGACGCCTCTCAGAAGACCAAGTGCCGCTGCATGACTATCAGGGGCAGTACTACAACAAGACTGCGGTATAACGCGCATAGCAGGGCCGTACTTCATTACATTTTGATAATATTGGACTTTGCGTGTTACCTATATCTTTATTTTTTGGAGGCCCGTGAAGCCCTCGAGGCTTCAAGGATAGCATTGATATTTTGAACACGGGGTGTGGTTCACCTGCGATAGATTCATAAATGATGACAGCAAGTCTCTGAAGTGTTCCCAAAGGCATATAAGCCTATGGACCGCAGACGTCTGAATAATATGGCGTAGCACTCGCGGAAGGTAAGGAACATGTGAGCCTGGGAGCGAATTGAATTAATAACAGATATTCCATTACTGAGAGACGCACCATCACTCATAAGCTCAGCCTTGACGCTGCACAAGTCTATCAGCCAGAAGCAAAAGGAGTAAAGGTAGCAGTGGAGCTGACCTGCTTATGACGCGGATTTTTCGAGCACAGGACGTAAAGCCTCCCCTTTCGTCGTACCACATTGCAACCGTCGCACAAGAGTTTCACAGAGGATCGGACCTTCATGCCTCTTGACAGCGCTGGGGATGACGATGCCGGGGGAGCGAGAGCATGGTGATGAGGGCAAAGATGAGACGTGGTTTGGGCGACTCGAAAACGAGTCAAGAGAGGCCTGCTTGTGGTCAGAAGCGCTCGCAACATGACTGTGTTGAAGGTGGTCGGAGGACGGCTGCAACGGTGACCATGAATTTCTAGCAACACGTGATTTACCGCCGGGATCAGCTATACTAACGGGAATTTCGATTTCCGTACCAATTCGGTTGATCTCTCCTGTGCCCTATCTTATTTTGTATTTTTGGACACGTATGTCCTCGAGCTTTACGACCACCAAGCACACCATAGAAGTTTTTTTCGAGCAAGATGAATGGTGGAGATGACTCTAGGATCGCGGCGCTTCCTCATTTGGGAGGGAAGACTGCCGTCATCCTCTTCGTTTTTACGCTCTCCGCCTTCGTTGCTGAGAGCCAGCTCACACACGTACGTTTTCGGGACCTACAATGGTATTACGTCTACCTCTCATATCAGATAATTGCAGTATGTCCAGAGCAGCCTAGGATATCGGCAACCATTCTTCTTGTTGTCAGTTGACTCACTACTCTAGGACGAACTGTATCTTCTAAACTAAACTCCTTGCAGTTATGTCGTCCACTCGGCTTTCCTTATCATATTCCCTCTGCATCTGCTTTATCTCGCCCTCTCGACACGTACCCCTCCTAGACCTTTTCTTAGAGGCCTGCTTCTTGCCATTAGAAGACATCTCGCTCCTCAAAGCCAATCACTTCTCACAGGCCAGCCAGCGCAGTTTCCGACTTTCAAGTTCTTCCGATTATCACTAGGCCTTACTTTGGGTGCCACTGCCCCTGGCTTGCTTTGGTTTTCAGCTATATCTCTGGCACCGTGCGTATGGTTTGCTATCTCTGCGTGGGAAGGGCATGAATCATCCTTAACAGAGTTAGCGATGTCACCGCAATTTGGAACACCAATGCGTTCTTTGCGTATGTCATCACAGTAAAGCTGTTTAAACTGGGGTGGGAAGTACGCAAGCTTGCCGCCGTCAGCATCGCAACTTTGGGCGTCCTCGCTGTAATATATGGCGGGAGTCAAGAGCCGGACGCCTCAAGCGCAGGCAATTCTTCCTTGCTGTCGACTAAGGCCCCTCTCACAGGCGATCTCTTGACTGTTGTGGCCTCCGTGGGATATGGATTCTATCAAGTACTCTACAAGCGATATGCAACGCTGCCTTCAGATTTAGAGTTTGCGTCAAGCGACGCCTATACACGTGCATCCGCGTCAGGTGATGAGTTTTCCGAAGGTGTTTTCGAGGATTTACTTGAGGATCAAATAGACGTGGATACAGTTTATCCGCCTCCTTTCGGACTGCATGCCAATTTCTTGACTGCAATCGTCGGGCTTTGCACCTTTACATTGCTATCGGTATTCATACCTATCCTTCACTATTCTGGCGTCGAGACGTTCAGACTACCGCCGAACTCTCTTGTCGTACTTTCCATCGCTAGCATCGCCGGAACCGGTGTCATATTTAACGCGGGATTCATGGTATGTGTCTCTTCTAATTAGGTTGAGTGCCGTCCTAATTTTTCCCATCAGATTCTCCTTGGCATCTGGGGCCCTATAATAGCATCTGTCGGGAACTTGCTCACCATTGTTCTTGTCTTTCTTTCCGATATTTTGCTTGGCGGGACTGATGTTATTACTGTATGGAGCTTGATGGGGGCAGGCGGCATCATCTTGGCTTTTGGGATCCTAGTATACGATATGTCACAGCGCCGATAACGACGATCCTTTGTCTTTTTTATCTTGTCTCCTCTTCAAGGAAGCCTGGAAGTCCGAAGCTGGATGCAATTGGGTCTTGGCACCGCCATTTGGGCTCCCCAACCCATGACTGGCTATGATAGCACCTTGGTTTCCATACACTGGTGTCCGGTCAACCATGCTGAGTTGCTTTCATCTAAACGACATGTTTTGTGAATCATATCTCCTTTACTGCATAATGACCTATGCATCCATCTGGAAGTGGACGGGTGTCTCGATATACTATGGCTGGTATACTTCTCCAGTTGTTCATTCTCACATGGTTCACAATCGACGATTTATCGGTGCGGGACAGGTGACTCCTGAAGTCTTCTGAACAGGTAGTCTCGACTTTGGATCTTTTTTTTTTTTGACATTTTTGCCTGCAATGGCGCACTGACCCGTCTTACAGGCGTGATGTAACCCGTGCACTGATTTCCCTTTAACAGCATTGCATACATATGAGTCACTGGCTTGGCTGTTATACGCCGTGCATCCCGGGTGGGCCACCCTCCAAAAGACGCTCTTCGCGTTATCATTTACCTCTGAATCTTTGTTGCAGGAACACACGCCGTCCTGTCAGGTTGTCTGACAAGGGGCATTCCACATGGATATTCGAGAGATTCCCTGCGTATAAAAAGCCTCCGTGGTCGCGATATCCCATCGTCTTGTCACAGAGAGATCGAGAACCGTCCGCTGTTCTGCACTGTATAATGCGCTTCTCTGTCATCTTCGCCTCGCTCGTTGCTGTAGTCCCCGCCTTCGCTGCCCCAACGTGCCTCTTGACGGTTCAAAGGGTCGAAGGCGCATCCAGCGGTCGTCTGACTGTCAAGCTGAAGGATACTGCGAGCAAGACGACTCATCTGAAATAGCTCAATCAGCTCGCCGGATCCAACGTATCTATCACTCACCAGTGGTCTGAGGATTTTCTGAATGGTTGTGCTGGTTGGTCTAAATCCACAATGGAAGAGCTAAACGATCGGCTTAACTAACTCCGATGTACAGGCTACTTTGACAACGAGGCCTCTCCAGGTCTCTCTTGATGTTGCATTCATCAGCGAAGACGGTATCATGCGCATAACCGCCACGGTCTCTCAGTAAACCTTTTTTTTTCTACCGAGGTCACTCTCACATGAATGCCCTAGAACCAACGCCTCTCGGAGTCTCTCTAGGATTAGCCAGAATGGAGTGGGTCGGCGGATCAGCCGCTAATACTAACTTCGTTTACAGATTTGGCAGCTCTGCTGGTGCTGGAGTTGATACCTCGTCGTTGGTAGGTCTTTCGCCTACCAGAATCTCATTCTCATGTTGAGATTTTCTTAGATACCGGTCAGTGAATTGAACTCTCCAGCGATCAGAGCTCTGATTTACACATTCTCAATCATAATCAGGCATCTTCACTGGCCACGTAAGTCCCAGATCATGACTCATGAATTAAAATCGCACGTCTCATTCATTTTGTACTCAGTCTGACTTTGGTGGTCGCGCCAGGTGGGCTGCTACTTTCGGCGGTTACCCCGTAAGTGCGAACCTTTGAGGGTTTAAATTTCTGCTGATTAGTACGCAGAATGCCGATGGCAACGGACATGGAACTCATGTATCGTGAGTTTTTGTTTTATCTGTGCTTGTATCGCTATATAATGTGTTTCTTCAGTGGGACCGCCGCTGGTTCGAGGCGGGGTGTAGCGAAGGTAACCAAACGACCTCAAAGCAACTGCTGTTATATTCTCATACCTGGACTAGTCGGCCAATTTGATCGCCGTCAAAATGCTCAGTGACCAAGGGTGATTGTTACATACTTCGTCCACACTTTGTCTTTCTTCGCTGAACACAAGCTAAATAGATCAGGTTCCGTCTCTGACATGTACGCCCGAAATTGATCCAAGCACGTCGCAGATTGACAGACCATATCAGCGTTTCTGGCCTTAACTTTGTTTCTACCTCCGCACGCTCCTCTGGTAGGCCCACCATCGCTACAATGAGCTTGGGCGGCTCTGCGTCAACTGCCTTAGAAAATGCTGTTTCCTCGGTATATTCAAACACATCGGTCGCTGATGTGATTCTGAATCCAGCCCGTACAGCTTGTCAGCCAAGGTATCCATGTCAAGGTAGGGTGCTCTGTGGCTAGAGTGTTATACATCGCTCAAGATTTTTGCGCCGAAGGTTGCAGCTGGAAACGACAATGCGAATGCTGACAATACCAGCCCAGCTCGTGTCGGAGTGGCCAACACCATTGGCGCTTCTACCATTAATGACAGTGAGGGACTTATTCAACGACGTACTCTGTAGTGGGAACTCACTATGTCTCCTCAGCTCGAGCTTCTTTCTCAAACTTCGGTTCAGTTGTCGACATCTTTGCTCCAGGACAATTACAAGCTCCTGGATTGGCAGTAACACGGTATTCTGATTGTCGTTTCATTCACTTATCTATCCCGAAACCTAGGCTACCAATAGGATCTCTGGTACTTCAATGGTTAAATGTCGCCTGCTTGAAGAAGTGTCGCGTTTCTGGCCTCACCAGGCTACTTCCCACGTTGCAGGCCTTATTGCGTATCTCATCACTCGCGGTGGAAATGCCTCTCCCGCTGTGACCACGTCGCGCCTGAAGGGTATAGGTATCAACAGTGCGCTCTCTAGCATTCGTACGTCCATCTTTTTCGAAGATAATAAGGAGAGCCTATATATCCTTTTGGTAGCCTCTGGCACAGTCAATCTCCCTGCCCGCAATGATGTTTAGGCTTTTGAGTTCCACCTTTAATGGCAGTCCATTTCATCTTTGAACTACCGGAATCTGCTGGTCTTTTGTATATGTGTACTTATAACATCAAGTTGTTGCCAATACTGAATCTACCGATTCGCTTAGCTCCGCTCCTGCGAGTCTCTGGGTACATATTGACTGCATAATTATTCAATGCTCACAGTGAAGCTAGCGAAGCCTGTCACCTTTTTTTATACTTCTTCTCTGAAATCGAATTTTGGAAAACCTAGGATCGAATGCAACGCGACTAATCACCTACTGTACATCTAAATGCTTGTCGTGAACTGTGTTCTTACTTGTGAACACATGTAAAAAATCATGACCAAGCACTGCAGTTCTTGCGCATATATGTAAAGCGTGAACGTGGCCGTATAGAAGTTCAAGAGACAGACGGTCTGATAGGCATTGTGCCGTGCAGATACACCATTCCTCACATGTCATGACCATAATACAGACTTCCAAAGTTAGTCATACAAGGCTACGAAGCTTAAAATCAAGAGCGCATTTCAGATGGTGCACCTAGAGCATCATAATTTATAACGATAATAAGTAGAAAGAAAAAAGTCAGAGCTCACGTTTGAAGCCACGTTTAGAGTAAGTCCTTCTCAGAAAAACTTCCGGAGGAGGCTGCGTCTTTGGCCGAGGCGGCGAACGGCGAGATTTGTCGTCAAGAACAGAGCTTAGTGCGGTGCTGTTGTCAGACACTGGGCTGTCACCATGTGAGCGCGAGCGTGAGGAGCTCGATCCCGGCGGTGTGAGTGGGGTAAACTCGTAATTTTCAGCAGGCGTGTCGAGAGTCAGCCGCTTTGGCTTCGTAAGCTCCGATTTTGGCACAGTGGAGTCTCTAGCATGATCAAGCACAATTGTGTCGAAATGACTCTCCTCTTCGACTGTGCTAGTCGGCGGAGGCGAAGAATACGCCTCTCTTTCGTAAAAAGAATCGGCTTTTTCGTCGGGAAGAGAAGGCGGATAAACGGATGGACTTGACGGCACGGCGGATTCTGCTCGGGATTCTGCTCGGAAATGGGTCGGCTCAACTTCCGATGGAGTAGAGTATGCAATTCCAACCGGCCTACTGACGAGGGTTCGGTGTTCTGGGTAGTAATCACTAAAAGGACCCTCATAGCGATAGTTAGGACCATTAGACTGCGTAAGATTGTCGGGATTGTTGTCTGCGAACGGATTTCGCGTTTGCGAGAGACGATCGACGTGATCGTCTGGCGTGCGGGCGTGCGGGAAATTCGAGTGCAGGCGTAAGAGAGGGGAAGACATTGTCGGAGGCTGGGCAGCGGCGGAGGGGACAGTGCTAGTGGCAGTGACATCCTGGAAGCCTTGATCGGTAATGTGCTCAGCGTGATGGCTTCCCCAATCGATACCTCTGCGATGTGCATTGGACATGGGTTGCAAATCAGATGGATCTAGGAAGGGGTCTTGAGGTAACGATGGAGAACCCGCCACTTGTTCGCGGCCATAGCGACGGCGACAAAGGCAGAAAGCGGTGACAGCAATGCAAGCCGCAATTATTCCGCTGACGAGAAATACGGCAATGACAGCACCATGGTTGTCGAAAAATCTAAGGCAGATCAACCATGAGTGATGCAATAAGCAATAAGTGAAATATTGAAAGCGGACTGACGAATGCCCATGTACTGAAGTGAAGCTATTGGGGTTGGAGATCACATTCGTGACTGTAAGCACTGTTCCGTCCGACTGTGTAGAGGCGGCAATGCCAGTGATCAAAGGGGGCGCGGTCAAAGTGACTTTGCCGCTAACAGTTTCCGAGATAGAAACAGGTGCCGAAAAGGTCGATTCCGGGGTGACCGTGACCGTTTGAGTGCTCGTGATTGCTGTACCTTGAACCCTTCCATCCTGGCCAGCTGAAGCGGACGAGAGCGATGATGGAGGCAATGTATCAGAACCTGGAGTAGGAGTAGAAGGAGACTTAGAATCAGGAGAAGGTGACGATGAAGAAGCCGAAGTCAAAGGAGCTGATGAAGACCCAGAGGTAGGCGTGGGAAGGATGAAAACTGCAGATTCTGGGGGAGACTGCGATGGACTCGTACCAGATGTAGCGCTTCCATCCTCCGCAGCTTTCGCAGTCTGTTGTGAAATTGTTGGGCCGGAAGCGGGACTTGACAGCGGAGAACTCTGTGTGGATGTCTCAGGCGCTTTGGTGCTCACAGAACTCGGAACAGTAGATGTCACGGAAGCCGGTGGTACGGAGGAAGCTGTGGTCCCTGAAGATGATCCGCCTTCGGCCGGTTCATTCGGTGTCTTCGGTGTCGGCGAAGGCGTGGGAGCTGAGGTGGTAGGAACCAAGCTCAATGACGCGGTGGACAGTACCGCTGGAGACGAAGATGATCCGGTGGACGATGGACCAGCGGAAGTAACCTCGGCCTTGTCCGCAGATGCTGCGGCAGCACGCGGTAAACCGGATCGTAGACTCATTCTATGACGAAGATAAGCTTTGAAATTGACAGTAGGCGAAATATCCACTCACGACGAAGATGCAACTGAAAAAGAACTCGTTCTGATAGTTTCCACTTGAATGGATTGTGAAGAGACTGTCGCTGGGTGATTTTGCCTTGTAATTGAAGATGTAGAGCTGGAGGAAATCGCCTTCGCAGTGCTGCTGGGGGAGGACACAGGGAAGATAGAACTGCTGAAAGAGGGCACAGAAGATCCCACAGTGCTGAAGGGATCTGCAGACGAACTTCCTGCGGACACCGACGTAAAGACAGATGTCGACCGCGAAATGAGCGAGGCGGAGGCGGACGAGGAAATGGAATCGGAAGCAGCGCTATAGGTCGGCGCCAGACTGGTCAAATTCGCGAGTGGTCCCGACACTATATTGAAAATGAAACGGGTTCCATGTATGATGTGGGAGCGATATGAGAGGTGTAGAGGAGCAACGAAGAGGACAGATTAGCATTGAGCATGATAAAGGTAGATAGAGCGGAGAGGGTGGTCAAAATATGGTCAGACCAGAGCCTACTTGGCCAAATGCGTCGCACAGTACTGGGATTGAGGGGGTTTGGGAGGCCCGTTCGTACTTAATGCACAAGTCTAAGAAGCATGCAGAAGCACATCTACCACTCACCTGGTGTTACCGAAGAGTCCAAGCTGCTCATGTTATGGCAGGCGCACGCTCCACCTGCTGTGATGTGAGCGCAAAGTGGGGAACTTGGCAACGAAGGGACGGGAGAGCAGGCATAGCAAGTCTCTGGAGATAATAAGTGAATACGTGTGAGCGGGAAAACTTCGAAAGCATATTGTCCATAAACCTCCGTGCCGGCTTCTCAGCGATCCGAGTGACTACGGAGGCCATCGTATGACCCAGGCTTCCCACAAGGCCACTCCACTTCTTCGCGGCCAGGTTGGGTTCTGTCAGTGCTGCAACCGCGGTTATCGCATCGAAAATCAGAATTAGTCGGCCATACACGCATGGTCACGTTGCATCTCCGTTCTATTCTCAGTCCGCGACACATGCCCACCATCTGCATATGCATATTGTGCGGTGGTAATCATCGCTAGGTTCTCGTGATATGCAGATACGTCCCAAAGCACTCGAGCAGATATTGAGATGAAGGGTAAATTGTACTTGAATCTCCGCCTGCCCAAAAGAACCCACGCAGAGCAAGGCTGGGTCACCTGGACGGGCAATGAGAAGGAGTAGCAAAGTCCGTCCGTCCATTGGTACAAATTAACCCAGTGGTCAATACACGTAGCTTGCCGAGCAAGAAGAAGAACATGATGGGAAAACATGTCAAATAGTGTGTGAGGGATCTACTCACGAAGTGGAGTGAGAGAGTGTGGTGGTATAGCGAATGATGGGTATGGATTACAGTAAGAGTCATGTAGGAAAGCATGATGGAAAGGATGAGAAATATAGACTATACAAGTAACATTTGGCTAGACGAACATAGTCAGCTCAGCACGAAATACATTGAGTACAAATACTCACACAGCAATGGTCCTACTGGAGCTGAAAGGGAAGCCTCATGTCTAAAGTATACACAGCTGCATGGATTTGCAACCTTAGCAACATCGGCGTCCACCCGCGCCCGGTACCAGATCCTTGAGTTTGAGCTTAGCGGTCCCACCTCGTCGTCGTCCACCGCTGAGGCTCCCGAAACTCAATCTACTTGAGCTATTTACACGCCGAAGCGCGCGGTCTCCATAGCTGACACCACTACCAACCTTTTCCGGATCAAGGGCTCCTGACTCGATGGAGAGTAATATAGAGCGAGCCGCGAGGAGAAATGGTGCCTCAACATTATCGCCTGTTAATGAGGAGACCTCGAGGAAATGGACATCTGTTGAATCGTGAGCGCGTTCGATCGGGAAGCAGACACGACCATACCGTTCTCGGCCGCCCAACGGCTTGCTTCTGACCACTCTACTTCCCTGTCCTCCTCTCTATCAGACTTGTTCCCTACTAAGACAGCAACGAGGTGTGGGCTGGCAAGTGCCCTTGCATCTTGCAACCATCTCGAGAGATTGAGGAAAGACTGTCGACTAATGAAAAGCGTGGATTGAATGTCATGTTGAGGTGAGCGGAGGGAGAGTACGTACTCTGTGATATCGTATACCAAAATGGCACCTGCTGCACCTCGATAGTAGCTGCGGGTCACAGACCTGTTTTACAATTGATTGATGAGAAACATACAAGGACAGAATCACTGGTACCAACCGGAATCGTTCCTGTCCAGCTGTATCCCATAGCTACCGCCAACATAAAAACGAATGCAAGCGTGCGCGCGAAAACGAGTCGCACCTGAAGCTTTATACGTTTCTCTCCGAGCTTGACCGTTCTACTAGAAAACTCCACTCCGATCGTGTGTTGTGAGTGATCCTTGACTGGTGCGTTCAAAATCAGACTCGATCTTGCTGTGGTTCGGTAGCGGAAATAAGTACGAACAGGAGTTGTGGGTGAAATGATGAAGTAGGCAAGACTTTCCCGTTCCTGCTTCGCCTACCAGCAGCCAGATGAGCTCTTTATCAGCTGAAGGGGGAGTCAGTCACACGATGGTGGAGCGCACCGATGATAATGTATTTCATGAGAAAATCTACCACGAGAGTAAGAATCACTCCACTAGAAGAAATAAGCCGTGCGGACCATATGTCTCGAGCAACTCAGTTGCATCAGCGTCGTAGTCGTCGAGCGCCATGGCAGGCGGCTTTGGTGAAGGTGCAAGATGAGGTCACAGTGGCCGAGTGTTGAAGAGCAGTGTGAGAATACAATGCCTTATTTAACCATCCGGTGCAACGGGCCGGCCTCTGACCATCTTTCTTCTCTTGCGCGAGCCTTGGACGAAAAAAAGCCTTCAACTTCTTGTTTTTTTTCCTCTAGGATCAGTGCACAGGCTTCACCAGCCTTTCATTGGAACCCACACATCTACTACCTCGTCTCCGCCTCCCTCTAGATCAGAATCCACAACATAATACCAGGGATATGCAGCTGCAATCAGACACGCATGCTGTCCAATAATTTGCACCACACTTCCGATGTCCAACACATCACCGGGGCTACCGGTTGTTCGCGTCAAAATGCCGTGCTCCTGGGATACCCTGCCCAATTGCCACGACTTTCCAATGACATCTCCATATCCGCCGCTTGGCCCAGTGTCTTTGCTCATGGCAATGGCCCCGGCATCGCAAAGGGCTTCGTCAGAGCCGTTAGGGCCTCGTCTAGGATAATATGATATCACGGTTGCCAGGACACGTTGCGCAATTTGTTGAGGGTCAATGAGGTTTGTGTGTAGTTGCTGTAGGTCAAGCATGGGATAGTTGCCTGGTACGCCGTCATTGTTAGCTATATTTTGTCAATCTCAACGGTTCTCTTACCTGCGTGCAACTCTAGCGTGCCATGTAGAAGAGACGAGAGTCTAGCTCTTGTTTCTGCCGATGCGCTGTGAGCGGTAGGAGTTGAGCCAACCGAGAGGACGAAGGCTTCCCGATTTCCTCCTCCTTGAGACCGAGAAATCAATGAATTGGCGATTTCGGCCGCCTTGTTCACAGCCTCGACTTCGGAGGAGAGAAAGGACGATGCCTCCGTCAACGATGTCGATGCGTACGCGTTACCAGCGTGGCAGTAGAATCCATACACGGAAATCGCTTGAGATGCGAACAGTGTTGTTAACAGCGACTCAAATTCTGGTGTTGTGGTTGATACTCCAGCTCGGCTAGTTCGCTATCATGACTGACCAACAACATTTGGTAGCAAGGTCACAAACATACCTTTGTCCACCATCCACTTTGACGAAGACTGACCATTTTCGGGGAATATTTCTAGATCCTTCGAATGCCTCAAGTGCCTCAACCTGTCTCGGGTGATCAACGAGGAGGCGAACCACTCCACCGTACGGAGACACCTCGTCCCACAATTCTGAGAGGTCCTTTAGTTTGTTGATCGCGACAGGCAGACCATACAGAATCTAGATGTCACAAAGTCTCAGTTTCGACTAGTCATCAAGAACGGACAGCGACAACGGACATCCTTCACTGTTCCATCCGCCACCAACCGAGCTTTTACGACTTGCCAAGCTTCCATCATTGTCGATACGACCACAGCATCTGTCTTAGCTACGCTTGAAATCAACTGCAACCTAGTTCCTTCCGCAGTCTAAATCCATCATCAGCATTTCTACGCCCTACGATCTTCAAACATGAGGACCTTGTGTGTTTTCAGATGTGCTCTGAAGCTCGCTCCCCATTGCTCAGCATTCGCATGCATCCTAGCGCAGTTTTTCGCGAAAACGGCCCTATCGATGACGAATGCTGGCGTTCTCAATGCTTCGAGCGGCTTGCCTACGAACTCCTTCGCAAGGGCATCCTTGCTTGACAATTCGAGGAAATTGTGCGGTGTTGTTGTCTGCGTTGGTAAGGTGGTCATGTTTCCGTGGTAGAAGATTGGCTTGGAGGCAAGAAGATTGGCAAAGTGCTATCGCGGGATCTTGGGTTGGATTTCAGCAGGTCTCATGAGCTGCTTCATTTCCTTTTGTTTGTCCTGTCGCCGCGGCGAGCGGCCCGTACGAGCCCGTATTCCCAGGTATTCCCTCAGGCCAAAGGGTACCCGATCTTGCCGCCGGTATGTCGTTCCTCGATAATTTAATCGCTCTCAAAAACCACGGGTTGCGGGAGACACATTTCGCCGTGGTATCGTCCGGTCTATCATCCCGCCATGGCGCAACATTTTCCACTTCATCCTGACATACTTCCTCGCCTCGATCCCGAGTATGTCGCATTTCACAACGAACATCTTATCACGATAGTACAACCCCATGAGCGTCCTTGGGACCCTGCGATACGTAATGGGCCTGCTGTTCCTGGGGGATCTTTACCTTTGAAAGTCGGGAGCACGAAGGATTATTCTTTGAGCCAATGCGGTGTCCGTATTTTTACTCCCGAGGGCGAGGTGCCCAGTGCGGGATGGCCTGTCTTCATTTTTTTCCACGGAGGTGCGAATTTCCTTTCTTCGTGATACTTCTGGTCGAGATTCTGACCATGGGAGGTACACACAGGCGGCTGGACTTTAGGAAATATTAACTCAGAGAATGCATTCTCAACAAGAATGTGCAAACGTAGGTACCTATATATTCTTTCGTGTGCTTTGGTTCATTTGCTTCCAGATGCGAAATGCGTAGTGGTATCTGTTGATTATCGCCTAGCTCCTGAAAACCCGTATCCTGCAGCTGTGGAAGACGCTGTGGAATCCTTGGAATGGGTGCGGAAAGATGGAAAGACCGTGTTGGGAATTAATCCCGAGCAAATCGCTGTCGGGGGTTCTTCAAGGTGAGCTCTGTCATCGAGTCAGTGTCATATTTACATTCTCATTGTTTCGTGAAGTGGCGGGAATCTCGCGGCGATCCTTGCACATAAAGCTGCTCTTTCGACGCCTCCTATCCCCCTTGTCTTTCAGCTCCTTGTCGTACCTGTAACAGACAATACCGCCACGGAAGACGGCAAAGCCCAGCCATCCTGGGCTGAGAACAAGAATACGGCATGGTTATCGCCTGCGAGGATGACTTGGTTCAAGAATAACTACCTGCCCAACAAGGAGGACTGGTCGAAATGGGATGCTTCGCCGCTGTTTGCGCCCCATGAGCTTTTTCAAAAATCACCCCCTGCCTGGATTGGAGTTGCCCAGCTGGATGTGCTGAGAGACGAAGGGATCGCGTATGGCGAGAAGCTCAAGGAGAATGGTGTTGAGGTTGAGCTAGCAATTTACAAGGGTGCTCCTCACCCGATCATGGCTATGGATGGTATGTCTCTTTCCTTGTTACAGTTGCCGTACTTATGGTGCTTTTTTTCGTGTGCGCGATCATCAGGGTGAGTCATACACTCTAATCTATCGAATACTGTTGAGATCTTTTTTTCGCAGGGTATTATCAATTGGAAAGCAATTGGTTTCAGACGCGGCAGTAGCATTGGCAAAGGCTTTCGGTACAGCGTAGCTCAAACGAAACGTTGAACAAGAATACTTATGGGAAACAATGCACTGAAATTTCATGCTATGTTATATCTGAGGTTGTACAAAGATACATTTCGTTTCACCACGACTTATGGCCATTCATGCAGCTGCAATTGCTTCGATCTCAACATCAACACCCCCAGGTAACTTAGCAGCCTGGATGCACGTCCGTGCCGGCTTCGGAGTTGGTAACAGCTGAGAGGATCATCAGCACACTGATCAAGAACGTTCATAAACACAGACACCTACCTTCTCGTAGACCTCGTTCATGGCAGAGAAGTTGTCCATATCTTTGAGGTAAACGTTGACCTTCACGACCTTCTCCCAGGAAGAGCCAGCAGCCTTCAGCACGTTACCCAAGTTAGCAATGCACTGCGCCTAGATGCATGTCAGGATATTTTGTTCAGTCGGAAGACATTGAACATAATCAATCATAATAACCGTGTGCTCCTCGATTCCTCCTGCAACTAATTTGCCATCTGCACCCACTGGTGTCTGACCACTCAAGAAGATGAGTCCAGGAACTTTCGTAGCATGGGCTGTCGAAACGTTCAGTCCAGAGGTCCGTTAAGCCCTTGGAAGCAGCATGGGATACTCACAGAGAATATGAGAGTAGGATGGGTTCTCAGGTGCGTTGATTTTCTCCACGGTGGACATGGTGGACGGTGTTGTGGAAGATGTGGGAGCCTTCCATCGATGTACTTCGCGGCCCACGTGAGCATGCGTGACATGTTATCTGGACACATGAAACGCCTGTTTCAGCTCGCCGGGGCGATGAGGGTAAGTCTGCTGTTCCTTTCCATTCCGAACAATGTGCAACTAGTCAGGATATTGCATACATATTATCGCAGAAATCAAACATTCTTTGCTCAACCGTTTCACCGTCGCTGCCGGACCAAATCTCGTCTGCAGAAAGCGAGGTTATCATCATTAAGCGCTATGATGCCCGTCTCTGATATCTTGCACTGGGACCTGGCTTCTTTTCTGACCTGCTGATACCCTATCTCCATTGACCTTGACAGACTATGACGCATCTGGCTTCGACAATTATGGTATTGTTTATATAGTTCTAGGAACTTGGACGGCCACAAGTAACCGTTCTCACCCCTTCGTCTTCGTCGATGAATCAACTGAGCGCCCAGACCGTGAATCAAGTTTCGGAGGTCGATGAAAGCGTACCCGAGAAAGCAGGGTCTTTGAAGACAAACGATGCTGTGAGTATACGCGGAGTTGCTGAAGTTCCTCGAGATGAGGAACTTCGGTTGCTTCGCAAGTTCGACTGGCTCCTTCTACCACCGCTCACTTTCATGTATGTATATGCCATGATCTCTGGTACTTGATGTTGACGCGGCTATCTGGACAGGTACCTTTGCAATGCGTTGGATAAGGGAAATGTTGGAAACGCGAAGACAGACGGATGGGATAAAGTCGATTTTCGCCCTTCCTGAGTATAGTGTTGTCGTTGACTCTTGATTACAGGACACTCATTTGACGGGTGACCAAGTAAGGTTTTATGATTTTCTCCTCGCAGCACATTCTCAGCCACGTCTGTGAAGTACTACCTTTTGGTCATGATCTTCTACGTAAGCTTATTGAATGTTCCTGGCAATACATACTCACTCACTTGAAATTACTGGATAGGTACCCTTCTGCTTGTAAGCAGGCGACCTGCCTTCTTGCGTGAAGTACAATTCGACCGCACTTAATCCCTATCTTATTTATTCAGATTTGGCACACCGATTAGTATCTTCATCAAGAGATTCTCCGCCGCTCGAGTCTTGCCCATCATGATGATTGGTTTTGTATGTAATCTATCCCCTATTCTATTGCATGTGGATGATCCATTTATCTCTACTAGGGCACCATGTATGACACTCACGTTTACTTCCCCTATGCGCTTGTACTTAGTCGCCGCGGTCAGGGCATTATGCACGGCTGCTGCGAAGAATTTCTCGCAAATCTTTGCTATCAGATTCTTTCTAGGCATATTCGAATCAGCAATGCTTCCTGGAGTGGTATGTTTTCTTCACTTCGACATGCCGAAGTTTTAATTTGACTGTTTGCTTCATTCAGGTTTTCTACTTATCTACGTTTTACAAGCGAAACGAGCTCGCCTCCCGAGTGGGCCTCTTCTATGGTACGATAGGTATCCTTACAATTCCAAGCTGCAAAAAATTACATCAGATTTTCTAGCTGCTGCTTCTATCGCTGGGGCGTTCTCTGGTAAGTACCATGCCTGAAGAATCGATGTACATCTCCATGAAGTAAGGCTGCCATCAGGTCTTCTCGCTTTTGGAGTGTTTCATATCCATGATCCGAAATATCACTCTTGGCAATTCTTGTTTTGGGTGGAAGGTACGCCTCGAGGTACTTCGGATATATGGTGACCTGAACCACAACAGGAGGGGCAACGGTCATTTTTGCGGTCTTCGCCCTCCTTTGGCTGGTGAATTCCATCTATACCGAGTAATACTATCTGCTTATCATCCCAATAACCCACAGCCGCGGTCTCCCACCACATGGTGGTTCCTCACGGAACGTGAAAAAGAAATCGCTGCCATTCGAATCCTCTCCGACTCATCTACTGCCGTGAATGAAAAACTGAACATTCGCGATGCCTTTCGCCCTTTCAAGGATTGGCACTATTGGATTTGGGCGTTTATCAGCCTAGCGCTCGGTGTCCCTCTCGCAAGTGTTAACAACTTCCTGCCACAGATTGTCGCAAGCTTAGGATACAGCACCGTCAAGACCAATTTATATACTATCGCTCCGAACATCGTGGGCACCGTCGCCCTTCTCGTCCTGACCTTCTCTTCTGACCATTTCCGTGAACGGTCCATCCACATGTAAAAGCCACACAACATTCCGTATGCGATAGGATGTCTAATCTGGCCATAGATGCATCCCATTAGCGACGGCTTTGACGGGCTTTATCATATTAGGCTGTATCGACCCTACCGAAAGGAAGGCAGTAGCATATTTTGCGTGCTTTCTACTCACTATGGGTGTTCGTAATTGATTCACCGTTTTCATCCTGGACCATCTCACGTTCTATTCAGGCTTTTGCACCTTCTGTGCTCGTTGCATCGTGGTACGCCAATAATACGCCCAGTGAGAACCGCCGGGCTGTTGTTGCAGCAGTCATGGGTATATACATTTCAATGTTCCTTTGATTTGAAGTGATACTGAAGGCTTGTTGTTCGGCATACAAGTCGCCATAGCGAACGCTGCTGGTCTCATATCTACGAATGTCTTTCGTGCAAAGGATGAGCCGAAATACGTCCCTGCGCTTATCACATCTGGTATGCACTCCGTTATTGACCTGATGCAGAGTTGACGTACTTTGTCTAGCTGTGTTCGGTGCGTTTTGTCTGGTCCTTGTGGCAAGGTTAGCATCTCTCTTAGCAGAAGGAATCAAATTTCAAATAATATATTCTAATAAATCGATCATGACAGCATGGGTGTGTATATGCGATGGGAGAATAGGAGAAAAAACAGGGAGCAAGGTGTCAGTATCACGGCGGCTGATGTCTCCACCCAGGCTCTGGGTGAGGGCCACCAGTCGCCTTCTTTCCGGTGGATGTACTAATATACTCGCTATGAACATGGCTTCGTTGAAGTTTGACTTCGTTGACATTTATGACTAGAGACAATTACTTGTCTTGATTACGGCCAGTCTACAAAAAGATTGGTGAATGAATACCTAGAGGTATCAAGGTAGCCCCAAGATGTTCGTGATTACGAGACTGTCGCATGCGATCGACGGCTACTGTATGGTGCACAATATGATGTGACGAGTCTGCAAGCAAGAATCAACCGTGGACCTTAGTCCCAACAAGGCATTTTGAACCATACTAGAACATCACTCTTTCGATAGCGACGCTGATCTATTGCAGAAAAAGAGTAACTGAGAGAAAGAACAGGTCTTTGATATTTGAAAGTAACGACAGAACCTGCCTCTGCGCATCTGTTTTGTCCGCCACTAGCAGGCTGAGGGTTTGCACAGCATAAAATACTGATACTGCATGAAAAATCAACCTAAAAAACTGATTACAAGCCATATTCGTCGGTTCTTTTTCTGTTTGCATGATTTTAGAAATTTAGTAGGATGCACTTCAGGAAAAACCTGGAAATTGCAACACCCCAAGGGTGACTATCCTGAACCGGCTTAAATCATTGGTAAGCTTGCATGATCGCGTCCGAGACGAAAGCAGCCGACACCGGTTTTCCACCAAACCAGCGACCATTCAGTCCTTGGACAGCTTGGCGAGCTGCATCGACCGTGCCGAACTTGAGATAAATCTCTCCCTGTAAAATAGCCGTCGCACATTAGGACACAAAGAAAATCAATAGATAAATCATTACCTGTGACTCTTTCACGACCTTGATACGGTCTACGGGGCCATACTTTTCTTCACATTCGCCTTTAACATCGTCAGCAAGGTCCTTGTCCCAATCCCGTTCGGTTTCCCTAAAGGACAATAAGGAAAAGCACAACAAATTATTTGAAAGTGCAAAAAGCGTACTCTTCAGGATCGAACATGTTCTTGAGCAGGACCGACTTGGATTCCATAGCTTGCGGAATGTTGGGTTTCATGCTAATATGGACGTCAGCGTCGTCAAGGATTGATAAAACGATTGACAACCCTTACATCGGTTCCTGTTTGTCTCGAGCAGGTTCAATCCTGGCAAGTTTCTGCATCAGCGCCTGACGAGATGCTGCATTCAAATTACCGCCTAAGGTGTTCAAAACAATGAGATAAGCTGAAGACAAATTTTCATGATCATGCATACCGCCAGCTTCATCTAAGGAATCCTGCTGAGTGTATCTTGTAGTTCCCTTCTCATGCACCGTATTGACCCGTAACTAAATGATATGAGTTTCAAAAGGCTAAGTGCAAGACGATTTTGCAATACTGACTGTACGACCCGCGAGCTCGAAGCCTTCCATCTGGTCCAAAGCCATTTTCGCGTCTTCGCTCTTCTTGTACCTGTAAACAACGCAAGGGGTGAAACCCGAATACTTGTAATATCAATAGCCAATCACTCACTGGACAAATGCATAGCCTTTGCTTCGACCAGTCATGGGATCCCTGTGAAGATCGACAAATTCAAGTTCTCCAAATGGTTCAAACACCTGCTTAATATCGCTTTCGGTGAGATTGAAATGCAGGGAACCGACGTATAATCTTGAGAAGTCTTAAAATTGGTCAACTTGAGAACAACAACGTAGAACGTACTGCATGGCCCCGTGCGGCGCACTGACACCAGGTGGAAGGTTGAGGTTCCTAAATGTCTCATAGGTCAGTACAATACTACATCCAAAAGTGTCATACAGACCCGTCTCCTGGATGAAGTCTGTTCCTTTCAGATTCAGTTAACTGGACCATGATAGGGAGGCCCATAACCACCGTTCCACTTAGTGCGAGAGCCTTCTCAACCAGATCAATGGCACGGAATTCAACGTAACCAATACTATTGAGATGATCAGGCGACATTGTTCATAGTTCATAAGATGAACTCTTACCCTTTTGATCGCCTAGACAATCTGTCTGTCACAATCCTCGCATCAAGGACTGTGCCCTCACCCAATTTATCCTCAAAGAAGTATCCGAGATCACGGGCAGTAAGACGTGCGGCAAGCTGAGATACGAAGACAGAACGAGCTTCCGAATCGTCCTCCTTTGGCTCCTCATTCATAGGGTCATCAGGTGGAAGATCGTAAGTTGGAGAAGGTCTTCTGGGATGAAGATATTTAGTGACCATTCTATGAGCCAGACAGACGATGCGCACTTCATGGGTGGCGGTGGCGGTGGCGGTGACCTTCGAGGTCTACGGCGGTCATCATTGCGGCGGTCATCACGACGATCAAGCTCTCTGTCTCTTTCGCGACCTGCCCTGTACCTCGGTGGGTCGTCAAATTCGTCGCGTGGGTCGCGGGGCAATCGAGGTGGCCTATCGTGCGAATGTCCTCTGTCTGATCCTCTGCGAGGACTATCTCGCAGGGGAAGAGGAGGCGCGGGTAGACCTGCGGATGTAGGTGGATGTGGTAGAGCCTCCGCGTCTATAATGTTGTCGCTACGCTTTTTCTTCGCGCGTTCATCATGATCGCGGGACTCGACAGAGTCATTCATTTCTTCGTCGCGCTTGCGGCGTCGCCCATCTTTGTCTTCGCGGTCGCGGTGACTGTGGCGACTTTCTCCTCTGTCACGATGACGTTTGTCTTTTTCCTTGTCTCGGTCCCGCTCTCTCTCTCTAGGTCCATCTCGGTGGGACCTATCACGAGAACGACTTCGCCGTTCCCGCAAGCTCCTGTCATGGCTGCGACTTCTCTTGCGACGGTCTTCATGATCACGTTCCTTACGTCTCCGATCCCTATCCCTTGAAGGTGACCTATGCGACCGTCTGGTGTGGAGAGTATCAGAAGAATGGTCCCTTGAGCGAGTCCTATTCAAAGTCAACAACATGATGCAGAGAAGAGATGTGTACATACGACCTATGATCCGATGGGTTTTCTACGGTGAGCTTTCCAGCCTCTGACATGTTCAAAAGATGAACCGAGCAATGCAAATGGCGAGAGTTTTCAGGACAAAGTCTGTCGGCGGCTGCAATGTGCAACAGAGCCTACCAGAGCGACCCCGTGAAAATATCTGACGTAATACATGTGGCTGCTGGTGACTTCCAAAACTTCTCGCAAGTGGCAGCTTTTGCCTGTTAGAGATTTTCTGAACAAACGTATGTCATTGCTCTTGGATCTACTTCTGCACAGTAATGGCTGTATGCTTAATAGGCATCGACCAATCCGTATTTGACGACCAATTGAAACCTTAGTTGTCATCGTTGTCGGTCTCGTCTCAATCATGTATCGTCTGACAGTCTCAATATGTAGCAGACTACACATACAATCTGCCCACCTCTCGAGCCCCTGTTATCTCAACTAATCCTTCCCAGTGACACAGAACTCCGAGGTAAACCGGCCTCTCCTGACACGAAGCCCTTTGCATCTTGCATAGTATTCTTGCTCGAATAATCTCCTTGTCCATGTCAGCTATCGACTCTTTTCCAGCTCGAGCTTATATGTTCGGTCTCCGTGACCATGGTGTCGGAGAACAGAGGGCATTGCACCAATTGGCCCTTGCTTTTCAGAGTTTGACTATTGCAACAGAGTCTCCAAAGCGCTTCATGACTGCTCGGGACACTCACCTCTCAACTGAACACATGCAATTTACAAGCCCGCCGTGGACATTTTCTGGAGACCTGGAAGGTTCAGGACGTTGTACCCTTATCGACGAGGATATGCTTTCTATTGAGAATGATCGGATCCAAGGAGCCGTGGACACCATGGCATCATTCGTAGATCATCTTGACCATCGTCTTCCTCCCGCCCTTGAATCTATCTCAACGCCACCCCCCGCAGAGTTCTCTCTCTCCGGTTACCCTTCTCGTATCGACGTCGAAAGGCTCGCAGCCCCCGATACAATCACAGACTGCCAGTCTACGCCGGACCCTTTCCGCTCAATAACAGGATTACCCACTAGGAGCAATTCGTTCACATACACCCTCCCGTGCATCGAGATCTCTCCTTTGCCTATTACGGAGCCCAGATCTCCGTATTACTTATCGGTCCTGTCTGGTTCTTCTCGCTCGTCCGTCTCCGAGTTACATGTTCCGATCATCTCTACAAGAGTCGCACAAGAGGATCACCAACATTCAGCTCATCCTTGTGAAGGGCAGTTCAATGCGACTGGGAGAGACAAAACCTTTGTCGCACGACCCTTCATGCTCCCCCCCTTTTCTCTGCCTCCATTTAGGTCGTAAGACTGCATACTTTTATCCAAGATGTTCACGCTTTGTTATGTCACAAGGCTTGTCTGATCTCAATTCTCAATGGTCTGGAAATCTGCTTTACGTGTCACACTTATAAGCCTACAAGAGAAAATGGTATAACATGATTGGGTCTTCTCGTCGAGATCTCTATGAAAGTCCAAGCCTTGCTCTTACACGCTTCTCGCCTTGGCCCAGCTCGCTCTCCTCCGATCGTTTGTACAGCACGTTCAAAGGGTTCTCATCGCCTTCCTTCTCCAAGTCATCTTCAATCGCCGTGAACTCCTTCTGGAATTTACCGTTCAGGACCTATCATACAGAATGAGTTAGCGAGCTGTGGAAATGTATATCTCACATTAGAAACGGACCTGGTTATACAAGATTTCTTTGAAATGTGCCCGGATGGCTGAACCATCGAGCTTCAAAGCACCGTTGAGCTGACCAAATTGGGACACTGATGAATGGTGCTTCAACTGCAAAATGATCAATGAGCTTCCTGCAAATAACTTTGGCGTGTTGATGGCCTCAGTACCTGCGTGATGAACCCCTCCTCTGCAGCTGCTTCAAAGATCTCCGCGGGTTCTTTGGACATCCACCTACACGACGGTCGTTATCACTCGTCACGAATCAGAAAAACCAAAGCCATACATTTCATAAACCAGGGCCTCGTCAGAGCATCCTGCTTCCTTCAAGACGCTGTACGCTTCTCTGAAGAGCATTATGATGTTCGGCCAGAGACCTTGCTCAGCGAACAAGTCCATGGCGGTCTCTTCACGAACAGACGATGCGATCGCGCCTGTCTTGGTAGCACCAATGGCGCGAGACAGTGCCAGCGCAACTTCCAGGCCTTTACCTGTACCATCCTGCTCCACAGAGACAAAGCAGGGGAAGCCTCGACCTTTCTGGTATAGTGTGCGTACGGAAGAGCCAATCATCCTGTATGCGATAAGTGAGTGAGTGCACGTTCATAGGAGCTACAATAAATAAAAACCTCGGGGCGACCATAGTGATGTCCTGAGTTGGTCTGAAATGGAGCAATTTGTAGAAGACATTGTACCCGCTAGCGACAACGATTGCAACTGAATCCTTGAGCTTTGGTGCAACGGCATTGAACACGCGAGGTTGAACCTGATCAGGGATGAGAAGGAAAAGGACTGGATCGCAGTTCGAGGTCAGTATTGGTGCGTTTAAATAGATGGTTGTTCGAATGCTTACCGTCTGCAACCTCGCCCGCTTTGTTGAAGTCGTGTTCGACTATGAAGCCCTTTGACTTCGCATCTTCAGCGTAGTGATCTTCTCGGTTGGCGATGATGATTCGCTCATTAGGAATGCCAGAATCTCTCAAATTCTGCGCTGAGCTGCACCCTGGTTCCCAAACCTGAGAGAAACATGCTCATGAGCACCTGTACAGTCTGTAAGGACGTGCCGAGCTCACCCGAAAAAGACGATAGTCTTGTCCTTGAGGACACCGAGGTCTGCGTCAGAGTCATAATATCTACCGCAAGTCGCGTTTGTCAAGCTTTCTGTTCCGCGTCAATATCTAAATGCAGCGCTCATATCTTAGCCATAGTCAGTTTAGTGAGTAGAAACGGAGTGGAAGTTAGGGTATATTTTGGCTCACCAGGAGTATTAAGTACCAAACCAGCAGACACTAGACGGATAATGGCGGATGCCTTGTCCCGCTGCTTTCGAGTCCCTGTGACGGTTAGTGGGAAGCGATCCCGGCCCGGATGACCGCTAGACTATCTCTTGGGATACTCGTGACACTGCTCCTCTACTCTCACCTACTTCGATGTCTGGGCAGACCTGCAACGACCTTCACGACACCGGACGTTGGATTCCGATCGGTATGTAAAACTGAGCAGAAATCCGCACCATGGAAGGTCGCGCGGTCCACTTGCAGACTATTTGGAGGTACTTTTATTCAGCCCCTCCTGAAACGAAACATCCCTCAGCGTCCTTTACCGTTCAAGTATACATGTCGCTGCTATCCGGACGCGTAGTTTGCATAACAGGCTCTTCGCGCGGCATCGGACGAGGATGTGCTATCGAATGTGCGAAGCACGGCGCGACCGGCCTGATCTTGCATTACTTTGGAGACGCGGAGACGACGGCGGAAATCCTGTCTTTGTCTCAGGAAATATCTACCAAGTACTCTGGTGCAAAAGTCCAGGTCGTTCCAGGCGACATCGGAGACCCTGTGACGTCGAAGAATGTATGCATGATGTGCGGATGTAATCTGCCTCTGATGTTGACGCTTTGCTTTTCAGGTCGTAGAGGAGGGCGTCAAAGCTTTTGGACGCATCGGTAGGGCCGCCAACATTCCCAAGACAACATATCACTAACGTTGCTTCGCAGACGTACTCGTCAGCAACGCAGGCATATGTCCCTTTTCAGACTTTCTCACCATGCCTCTTGATACCTGGCACCGTACACGGCAAGTGAACTTGGATGGTTCATTTTATATCACTCAAGGTCACTTGCACTGTCATTCAACAACAATGCACAGATGTGCTAACTCTTCGCAGCCGTTGCGAATCAGATGAAAGACCAAGTACCACAGGGTGGCTCCATCATCGGAATCTCGTCGATTTCAGCCCTCGTAGGAGGCGGACAACAAGTGTGGGTCGATACATCTACCCAGACCAGCTTTCGTTTCTCACAATGTGAATAGGCACTATACTCCCACCAAGGCAGGCATCCTGTCTTTGATGCAAAGTACCGCAGTGGCCTTGGGGAAGTACAACATTCGTGCGAACGCTATCCTCCCCGGCACTATTGCCACCGATATCAATAAGGAAGATCTGTCCGATGTCGTGAAGCGGGAAGGCATGGTCAATAGGACCGTTCTCGGAAGACTTGGAAGTAAGTACATGATTCACACGCCGCGTGCAAACTTGCTGAGCCACCGTATCCACAAAGATCCTGACGACATTGCCGGACCTGTCGTATTTCTGGCGAGCGATCTGGCGAAATATGTCACTGGCGCATCCCTGCTTGTTGACGGTGGGCTATTTGTGAACCTCCAGTGATCATGCCTTTCCGTTCGATTTTTCGCTGATACTGTCATACCTGTACGATACGAAGCATTTTTGAAAGAATGTCATAAACTCAGCCGTCTGCGGACTATTTCTTTGTGCTGTCACCTCCCCACAACGGCTCTAGCACCTGTCCCTCAACAGAGATCGGCACTGCATCGATGACTACGCATGCCCAACGGGCACATGTGCTACTTGGGTTTCTCCAACCATGAATCGTTCCTCTCTGTATGACGACGTCTCCTGGGTTCTTCAAGTGTGTCTCGGCGCCGTCATCCAAAATCAATACCAGCTCGCCTTGTACTAGGGCGCGAACTTGATTAAAGTGTCCACGAGAGATGGCGAGGAAAACATACTTAGGATGTTATAGTCCACGGAGCTGCTCCTATGCTGCAGGTCGCATCGGAAAGTCCGGCATTAGCTGACGATCGCTGCACGCAATTGAGGCTCACCATCGGAACGACTTCCCCAGGGCCAAGATCTGTAAAGCGGAAGTTCGTGCCGTGGGGCATCACGAGTCCCAACATTCCGGGGACCTCCCGCGTTGCGCCATCGACCCTGCAATTCGATTTAGATCAGATCGACTTCGGGCCGACGCGGTTCAGAGGACATGGATGTGTCAATGAATGCTTGCGTACTCGACGTTATTGTCGTTCGTGGGAGTCGCGTCTGTCGTCCATAACCCTCCCGTGCGGATGGTCGTTTGGCCTGGTAATATTGGCTTATAGGGCATGAGCATGAGTATGGTCAGTCATGTAAAAAACGCACTGTAGAAGGAATAATGATGTCGCTCTTGACAACGGCAGCGCCAGAGACATGCGCTGTGACAATACGGCGTAAACCTGGTAGTGAACTCTCTGCAGACATGTAGAAAGAGTAATGGGAGAGGTTTAGAGAGTATGCACAGGTGTGCGATATGGTTTTTTTGGAGGACTTTCAATGTAAGTTATCTAAGGTGGGTTGATCGATTGAGGCTAGGATCGGAATTCACAGAACCTGCCAGCATATACGTAAGGTTATTCTGCGATGTCTCGCAGATTCCTGTTCGAGCAATTGAACTTACGCATCACCATAAGCTTCAAGTCAATATGGTGATTTGCCAAGCATTCTGTGGCAGGTCGAGACCGGAGATGTTGTGATGATACGGTGATAATTCAAGTGGGATGGTGTACATAGCAAAAACCCAGAAAATGGCAGCGACGACTGACAGTCCTCTCATGCAGACTAACGCATCCATGCTATGAGGCCGTGTCTAGGATCAAAAGAGGGAAGGTTAGGCGCTGATGATGACACACGCGCAGGGACGTACAGTAATAGTACTCGTCGATCAGGGGCATCCAATCCTTCAAGAGACCACCAAATAGATTCAGGAAAGGGATTTTTGCAGTGCCATCTGCAAATGTCGAAAGCTTGGGCCTGCAACACAGCCAAGCACGTTAAAATTGAAAGAGTAATCCATTAATTAAGGTGTTCTTACCTAGTCCAGTTCTCCCACACGGAGCCTCGCAAGAGGTACCAGAATAGATCTCTATCCCGGCGGGAGTATTCTTGCCGCTCGAGAGCTGAGGAATTGGACGGGATACGACGAAGATGCCGAGAGACGAGCTCAATAGCAAGGGATGTAAACAAGGGACGATTTGTGCGTCGATCGTTGGAGAGTAATATTGCTATCGTGAGGTAATGTCTCAGCAGAAATCACAAGAGTGAGTGCGTGAGGCGCACCGTAAACAAGAGGTCGTATAATATAAAGACCTTCGGCCAGCCAGTCTTTTGGCGAAACCAGAGGTTTGACAAGAGAGGTTGGTGTTTTCACGGAAGAGGTGGTCAGTGCTTTCGAAAGTATATAGTCCTCTACGGACGAAGTCTGCTTCGTTGTAGGGGGCGGTGATGAAGCAAGGAGCGGATGAGGAAGTAGTGGTACGTGATTGTTCCTGAGATGTTCAGGTGTGCCTGGGGGCGAGGGAGGAGATGAGGAAGCCACGAGGGTGGGCGACGAAGTGGTAGATACTGATGGGAGATTGGCGGGATCGAGGTCTCTTTCGGGGATAGGGGGCGAGAGGCAAGGACGGCGCGTGGTTCGGAGAAGAATTAGACGAAGGATAGCCCTACAGTCGTATATTTTGTGAGACCCAAGCATCGAACGAGACAGAAAAATACGCACTTGACCGCTTCCAGCACGATGATGCCTCTCCACCGGCCTTTGGCGGAGACCCTCCTGCGCAAGCCCATTTCGATCAGAAGCTCGACGAATCTTGTAAGCTCAAGCACCCTAGCTATCCACCGGTACCGGAGGTTGTCGGTCCATGCTCGTGTGTAGCGCGTATGCAACGAAGGTGGTATGAGAGGTCTTTGTTTGGGGTCCGCATCTATTATCTTCGCTAACAAGGTGTCGTGATATAGGCTCAGACTATTGAGCAAGGCCGATACTGTGTAATTCGGTTCATCCAGTCAAAACATGAGAAAGGAGGTGTCTAAACTCACAAGCTTCAGAGGCCAGCTCCGCATCCTTGAATCTTCCGGGGAGAAGCCATGTGATCGAACGCAAGGTAGACTCGACCGAAGATATTGTAGACACGTTGTTGATTAAAAAAGACTCATAACGAGCGAGGGCAGACGACATTGAAAGCGAGACAATGGACCGAGGCGAACTAGGCTGAGCCCAAGCTGCAGACGCGAGTGTGGGGAACCTCTTACAACGTGATAACCACCGTCCGGTCTATACCTGGCCGACTGTCCCACGCTCTCCTGCACACTCACCAGTACTGGCCTCCCTACTGCAGAAACCTATACCATCACAGGTTGCTGAAAGAGCGATAAATCTCAACCGTTTGGCACAACCTACTTTGGCGTATAATGATTTATTGCTGTACCACACTGGCCCTGGGATGGTCAATATGCGAAACTTGTTGAATGATCAAACCGCTTGAACATGAAAACAATCACGTATGGTCGATGCAGGCAACTTGCTGTGAACTTACACGACGAAAGGCGGTCGCTATAAGGGCATACTGAGCGTACTTATGCCCGAGAAAATACAATAGTTCACAAGCCGTATTCCACCTGTGCACGTGTAAAAATTACATACAAACGGGATGCAAACAAAGTGCATCGTGTACATGTTTGGCATCTTCAGCGAGGAAACAATGCGTGAGCCATCAGATTCTTGCAAGCCGGCCTTCGCTCATATTAAGACCCCTCCCCTCTACTGCAGTCCACATCCCCTCATCTCCTCTGTCGACAGGCGTTCATGGCATCCATACCAGATCAGCCTTTGGATTACTATCAGCCGAGCCCCGTCAGAGGCCAGCTAGAGCCCCCCGACCCTAGGACGAAGTCAGGAACGCGATGGCTTCAGTGCACAGACACTCCAGGCGAACTGCGGGTGCGACATTCGCCCCGATGTTCCATACATACTTATCAATCTATATAATCACCTGGCAGGCTTTGCTTCCTCCCAAGACCGCTCAAATGTATGCTCAGTTGCTGAAAGCAGAGAACATTGAACTTTCAAGAGGCCGTGGTGCAACTTGGAAGCGCATCATCGAAATCCGACATCTGAAGGATCGAATGATTCGGAAATGCCAACGTATTTCCCGTGTCTCTGCCCCAGCACCTCCGGGCACCCCTTTCCGTGATCTCTACGCCCCAAATGAATTCCGCTTGAAGGAAATGGAGAAGTGGTTGAAGATGGAGGGTTTCAGTGTCAGCACCGCCGAGGGCAATGCGAAGTATACGACAGAGACCATCCGGGCGAGGTCCCATTCACCTCATTCCACTCATTCGTCATCCACACATGTGCAACTTGCACAAGTCCATGCGCCCACTACCCGCTCCAGCCGTCAAGGGCAAGTCAGCCGCTCCTCGGTATCGCAACGAATATCGACAAGAGCCGGCGTGACCGTAAGGAAGCGCTCCTCGGCATCTTCTCAGAGCACAGTGCAATCTCCTTCCCCAGCACACTCGCGCACATCGTCAGGAACGCAGAATCATAGGCATGGGGAATACCAAGGTCCAAGTTCTTCCGCTCGCGCAGCCCATCTCTCTCCCGTTGTCGAAGAGGGCTCGACGATCACCTCGTCCCGTCTCACTAATCCACACGATCTAAGTATCGAGCAACGTGTCGAGGAACCCCCGACCCGTCCAGATGTTATATCCCCCGATCCACTTCCTCGCCTTTATCATCCACCGAGCACCAACTTGCAGACCGCACCAGTCGACATGCCCCACCCAGTCACTGAGATGCCCATTCCACGACCGGTACCGCCGCCAGAACCTCACATGGCCTATGAGGGGTCAGAATTCAGCTCTATTCCTCCAAGTCTTCCCCCTAAAGGACACTACGAACCAGCCTCTTATGCAGAATTTCAGGACGCCCTGAATGAGGGGCCCTCGCGGCCTACTTTACCCCGTAGACGTAGCAGTCTTAAGCAGTCGGATGGACGCATGGGCAGCGGAGTTTCCCAGAAGGTCGTGTCATGGGCTATGGATCGCGACTGGTCTGACCACATGTCCAAGTACGATCAAATTCTGTATGCTACAGAAATTGCAGGTAAGTGTCCTTCGCACTTATTCATGCGCAGATGGGCCAAGATAATATGCAGGCAATGCTTGGGATGACGCGAGGAATGCATTTCAGAAGGAAATCGCAAGCATCCGAGTCTTGCGCGAGAATATTACAACTGCGCTTTCACGCCTCCAACTAGAGACGGAGAAGTTGCAAGCAGAGGAAAGTACGCTCCGTGCTCAAGAAGAGAAATTGGTCGTCAGCTTTGAAAACCTGCAGCAGAAGGGAAGTAATTATAAGGATACAGGTCAGCCTCTCGTATCATTCTCTTGGAGATGATGCTCAGCATACTCAAAGCAGTGCATGCCGTGCTAGAAGAGACCAAGCGCGTCGTCATGGCCGCTGACACTAAGAGAGATGAAAACCTCAGTTGAGCATCTCATGCTATCTCATGCCACTACAACGACGCTCTCGTCTTACACGACCTTTTCCAATACCCTTGTTACGTTCATGTAGACCCTCCTCAATGAGCACGCTTGCGCCAGATATTTCGTAGACATACACAACTTCACAATTCAAGCTCCAGGCCCAAATGTTGATTGGGAATCCGGCTTTACAAAGATTTCATTGGGAGCACCGGTGAACCTGGATCCATGATCATGCAGATCACAGGTCTTGAATCGACGAGTGCCCGGACAACGAAACCATATGGAATATATAGGTAACTTGTGTGACGCTCGACTACAGACTTTTAGGTGGCTTCACGCTCCTTCGCTATCGATACATTTATGGCAGTCGGCTCAAGCTCTTTCTTGCATTCATACAATGTTGCTGTTAAAACGTTGAATACTTGTGCATTAGATCACCACTGGCAATGCAAAACTCTAGTGTGACAGCAATCCGCCTATCACGGTGCCAATCGCAATGCCAACAGATGGATAATACGATCCCGATGATCCGTCACCAAGCGAATTCCCGCTCTGCATGAGCACAACGGCCAACAAGCAGGCCTCGAGCATGCCAGCAGTAACGAGCGCCTCTTGGAAGACCTCGAGTTCGGTTACACCAGTTGGGTCACGCCAAATGGCGATGTGGTGTCCGGGTCTGTCCGATGGCTCAAGCTGAAGCACGAGAGTAATCAATACACGAGATGCTGATGCTGATGCTTTCAAACGTACATAGACGGTCTGTTCGCGGGTGATCCAATCGTAATGTTTGCCCTCGTGGACGAACGTCCGTCTGTGATAGCCGTGTTATTATCCAATAAGGAGCATATAAGTCAAGGATAAAACAACGCACGACGTCTTGTCGTCTTTCTTGAGAGGTAGCCACTCCTTGATCTTGATCTTCTTCCCCCGAAATTCCATCACAGGACTCGAGTGGTCCCAGTCGACAAGGGCAATGACAGCACCGTCTGCCGCGCGGAAGGAGGTGGCCTTCTTGTTTGGCGTGCTCACATGGAATGGCGACTTGCCCCACGGGTCGTTAACCTGAGAATTCAAAATGGTCGCGTTGGTGCCGGAGAACTTGAACACGACCGAGTGCCGCTTTTCGGACTGAGGCTGCTGTAGGTAAGCGGGTTGCTGCTGAGATGAAGGAGCAGAATGAGCCTGGAGAGGAGCGCTGTTATAAGATTGGGGAGGGGGTGCGGCATTGTAGCCTTGGGGAAGGGGTGCCGTGCTGTAGCCTTGGGGAGGGGGCGCTGAGCCATAGCCTTGAGGAGGAGAGAGTGCCGTGCCGTAGCTTTGAGGGGGTGCGCCATAGCCCTGAGGGGGTGCGCCATACTGATTCTGAGAATAAGGGGATTGCTGGTAGCCTGGGGGAAGTTGTTGATAAGGGACATCCTGCGAGTATGGAGCGCTCTGCGTGTATGAGGCACCTTGAGGGTATTGTGAGGGTGCATTCGGCTGATATTGCCCGTATTGCTGCTGAGGCTGCTGGTAACCACCGTATCCAGGGTTGGGAGGGGGACTGGCATACTGGGAAGGCCAGCCATCCTTTTTCTCTGCGTAATTCGACATGGTGTAGAGATAGAGAGTGATCAAGAGGACAAGAATGAGACAATTGAAAACTTGTCTACTGACCTCTTTATAAGACAGCGCAATCCTGTGCAGCCAGGCAATCACAGGCCCCGATCATGATATTGTCGCCAGAGGGCTCGTTGTAATCAACTTGATGAGAAACCGCTCGTGATGCGACCATGATCAAGGCCTCCACCCCAGCTGGTTTCACGGCGTATGATTTCGCATCATGTCATGGAGAGCTCACCATCAGTCCGTTGAGAGTGACCGCATCGGTCTCGGAGATAGTCAGTTAATTGTGTCAAAAATGACTTATGGGCAGCAGCAAAGCACCTCCAGGTCTCTTTAGACTCCCTTGGAGCATCTCGTTGGCCATCATGTCGAGTCATGTCGATGCCATATAACAATCCGCTATCGACTGAGTAGCTGCTGATCATAGCGTTTCGTCGCTCCATGCTAGTTGATATTTGTTATCAGAAGGATGATGGGAGCAAGAGTCAAGATGATCTCTAGTGTTGTCTTGACCGCATTGGCGATGGCAACAACGTCGCAAATCAATACACAATGTCATAAATTATCAAATTCAGTATGGTGAACTCTTGTCATTACCAATTTGTAGAACATGATACGCGCAGCACAAGACAAAAGCTGTTGGAGCAGTCTTTGTTGGAGTGGGTTAAATTTTATTTCCAACATTATTGACGTACTAGTCTCTGCGGCAACGCTCTTGGAAATTTACCAAATATTTGGATTTTCTCGATATTAATCGAAACGCATCCACCGATGGGTACATACACAAGAGCAAGGACACGTCGATATTGCGCGCGCAACCAGTAGCAGATGACAGAGAGACGAGGCGAAAGCGAAGAGGAGTGGTATCTGTAGGAGGGTATCATACAATATGGAGGAGTTACAACACGGTGCAGGAGAGCATTTGACTAGAGGAGTCCACCAGCGACGCCCTCGACAGTTGAAACAACCGGAGCAACGACAGGCGCTGCGACGCCCTCGACAGTGGAGACAACCCCGCCGACTGTATCAGTGAGAGCGCCACGGCGCAGAAGACCACTGGCAACACCCTCAACGGTGGAGACAACGGGCTCAATAATAGGTGTAGCGATACCCTCAACAGTCGAAACAACGCCGCCAATGGTATCGGTGATGGCATCGCGAGAAAGGAGACCATCTGCAACGCCATCAACGGTCGATACGACGGGGTTCACGATTGGCGAAGTAATGCCATCGGCAGTGCTAACGACATCACCGACAATGTCAGTGACTACGTCGCGGCGGAGGATACCCCCGACCACACTTTCAACGGTCGATACAACCGGTGTCGCAATTCCATCGACAGTGCTGACAACACCACCAATAGTGTCAGTGACCGCATCACGGCGGAGCCCACCGACGACCTTTTAGGTATATGTTGCGTCAGTGCGATCAATATACCACCGGTGTAGGAAAGAACATACGGGTGCGACAGCGCCCTCGACGGTGCTCACAACGGGACCAGCCAGTTGTTCGACAGTGTTCACGGCACCACCAACGACGGTGGGAAGTGGGCCGTCACGGCGCAAAACGCCACCAACAACGCCACCTACGACACCCTCCACAGTGCTCACAATCTACGAAAGTTCAATGCCGTCGAGGTCAGCTAGCCAGCCCGCTTCAAGGTTTTGATACTCACGGGTTGTGCAACACCCTCAACGGTCTTCACGACATTGCCAAGTGTGTTGGTGACACCATCAAGTTGACGGCGAAGGAGGGCATCTACAATCTGATAGAAGGCGACATGGACATGTATGTCATTGATGTAGAATTGAGGGATACACCCACAGGAGCCACAGCGCCCTCGACAGTAGAGACAACAGGAGCGGCAATGCCCTCAACCGTTTTGACCACGCCAGAGATAGGGTCTGTGATCACAGACGTAGTGCTATCCCTTGTGGACTATAATGCATCCTAATCAATATACCTTCCCAAGGCGGCGGTCAGAGATAACTTACGATAGACCCAACCTTCTTTGCGACGATGCCCTGTATATCGTCACCCGGTCAGGCCTGTCAAGAGTAAGCGATGGGCGACATAGATACTCACCAAGTTAGCGGGCATTGGCAAAGCTGAAACGTGCACAGAGAGCGCGACAAGAACGAGAGCGGTGAACGTGCGGGAGAAGATCATTTTTGATGAGAATGGCTATGTCGGTGGACGGAAAGGAGTGCGTTTGGACAGTCAGAATGTAAAGAGAGGCAGAGGGCGATGCCGGATCGAGGAGATAGGTGGAGAGAGAAGGCAGGACTTGATACATTCCTGTATTATCGCTTTCCGCTTTATATGAATCTTCGTTCATACATCTCCAAAAAGTGGGCTCAGAAATCCCATGCGCCAAAGGCAAAAGGGGTTCAGCGGATAGATGGGGAAGCTGCTTAGCGACTTCCGTAGGCTTTCTCCAGCGTCAGGCGAGTCGCGAGCCCCACAAAGAAGTTAGTCCCGTGGAGCGTGGGCTTGACGACCGCATTCGCGAGCGGGAGACAAATCCATTTGGACTGAAACGGTGTCCGTATCTGTCCGTGGGCATGTTGTTTTGCCTACTTACCTCGTATGGAAGGTATCATGCTGGAGTGCGACTTAAATTTTAAACCGATGAAGTGTATATGTCTCCAGAGCCAGCTAGAGCCTCGCTCTGTCTGTTGCAAGCTTCCTGCAAGATGTCGTCAAGGCCACATCTAGAAAACGATCTCGTTATTGCGATGCGGTCAAGCGGTATTTAATAGGCTCGCCCATAGACCGGAAAACCTATGGAAGCTGCAGAGCAGCTAAGCATTTCGGTGATACAAGTATTCCCAAGCGAAATGCGACGAAGTCCGGGACGACAGAAATGCTCCACAACATAGAGCTTCTTACCGAAAAAGGATGAGTCGAGTAGGTTCTAAAAGAAACGAGGTGTAGGATTGATGGGTTGGGCGGATTGCGTGCCGGATTCCAGCTATTTTGGCAAGATAAGCCTTGCGTGTTATGAAGAGAGCTGTGATGTCGAGACAATTAAGCAAAGCTAACGTCAGATGAAACCCAACGAGGTGACTGGCCCTCAGAATTGCGTACTGATGCTTGTACAAGGCTGATCTATGTGAAGAAGGGATGCTTATTACGCTACCAATCTCAGGGAGTGAGATTCACCTGCAGAATTCGAGTATGTATGTCGATAAAAGAGATCTCACTTACGAGCTGGATAACCGACGTCGAGCACCCCTCAGTAAGAAGGGCTTGAAGGGACGTTGCACGTGTCTCGATCCTCATGCACTCATGGAAGATGGAGGACTGATGGAGGTCAACCACCGAAGCGCCATGGCAAGTTATTCTAGTTCTGGACTTACCAAATTTGGATATATTAACGAGTCCTCCCTTAGTTTTGCGCAAATCAATGCCTTTTCGTATGTTTTTGTAGCCAAACTTAGGTCCTCCTAGCTTTAGTAGGTGAATGTATGTCGCTTGACCACAATTCATCAAAGATCTTGGTAGAAGTATGTGTTGATTCGGTAGAGTCTGCAATCAAGTAAGTCGCCACGCTGTTGCTGCTCATCCTGCTGATTTTTTGACATTTGAATTCGCAGTGCTGTGCACGGTGGAGCTGATCGGCTCGAGCTCTGCGGAAACTTAGCGATTGGGGGCGGGACGACGCCTTCGATGGGCCTTTTCAATGCAGTGCGCAAATCAATTCAAAGATTCATACCGATCATGGTTAGCACTTCTTTCTCCGTGACCGAGGCAATCTCTGATCTCCAACGGACCAGGTAATGGTTCGACCACGAACGGGCAACTTCCTTTACACGGATGCAGAGACCGATGTCATGCTTGAAGACATCAGGCTGTTCAAAAAGGCGGGCGCACAAGGAGTCGTGATGGGTCTGTTGAAGAGCGATGGAACTGTAGACGTGGCTCGGACCATGAGGTGAGCCTTCTAAGCAGCTCGCATGGGTATCTGTGTATGTTTAAATGATTTCCATGTGATGATCACGGAGACTTGTGGAGGCAGCGATACCCTTGCAAGGTACGCCCTCATTCTGATCAGGGCGCGGGATAATCTTAACGAGGCGACAGTCTGCTTCCATAGAGCGTTCGACATGACACGAGATGCATCTGAAGGTGGGTCCGATTCATAGAAGAAAGGCTGTGAACAAAGTCGTAGAGCTGTCGGCGGCACTAGCATATCGTGATCTATCCGGAATTCGAGGCATTACCCGCATCCTCACAAGGTCGGCCCTCGCCATCATCGAGTTCTATCCTTGAATAACTCGCACCGTATCCAGCGGCCACGCACCGAGTGTTTCGACAGCTCCCGAGCTCATTATTCCTCTCCTCAAGGCGCGATCGAAGCACGCTGACTCGCCTACTCCCGAAATCCTTCCTGGATCAGGTATCAACCCCAGAACGGTGCGTGGAGTCCTAGACGTGCTGCTTCCACACAATCTTTCAGAGATGCATATGAGCGGAGGGGAGTGGATTGAAGGAGGAATGGCACATAAGCCGGCTGGGCTCGGCATGGGAAGTGGACGAGGTGAGTGGGACATTTGGCGGACGGATGAAAGAGCCGTCAGAGAAGTCAGAGAGTGTGTGGATGATATTTTAGGCCGATGCTGAATGTCTGAATGCGGTGAATGCGAGTATTTTCTTCATTGTCCGGTGCAATTCGCAGCACTCAACTCGACCTTGATGTTCAAGAAATGTTTACAAGTCGGGGGCCTCGGGAGCCGAGTGGCGGGTAACCGATCAAACCGAGTATGACGCCGAAGGTGTTACGAGATCTGAGATGAATATCAGCCTGCCGTCAACTGTTGTTTTCACTCACACCATCTCGCCTGCAACTTTCGTCAACGGGTGCTCTCATCTGTCCATGTCTACTACGACCCCTGCTAAAGACTCGTCCATTTGGTGGAGCAATGCCTTCTTCTTTGTCGGCGTCCATCTTGCGGCAGCTTACGGCGTTTATGTTCGACCTCCTCAATTCATTTCCTGGCAGATACTGGCCATGACTGTGGTGTTATGGCAGCTGGCCTCCTTTGGGTAAGTTGCAGGATCACAGGTCTACTTGCGATCGAGAGCAGAGTGCCCATGCGCTGATGCACGACCCTAGTGTAACAGTTGGCTACCACCGCCTTTACTCCCATCGTGCTTTTAGAGCGACCTTCGGTGTGCGGCTGGCTTTAGCTATACTTGGAACTAGTGCTATGCAAGGGTCCATCAAGGTCTGCTCTTTTTTGTTCTACTAAGTTCATCATGCTCAATGGGGTTCACGAATACAGTGGTGGTACGTACGCTCTGCTCTCCTAGGAACAATCTAATGGAAATTTATAACAGGTGTCTGAGACATCGTTTACACCATGTACGACGACTTTGAACTGTCATCTAATATTGGTCCTTACTATGTTCTGAACGTCCAGCGGTTCACGGACGACGACGTTCATGACCCGTAAGTCGAGATCACCGAGATGCTGGTGTAAATCATCTGAGAAGTGGGATACAGATATTCTGCGACCCGCGGGCTTGTATTCTCGCACGTTGGCTGGATATTCTACAAGACCAAGTATGAGCGGCTGGAACTGATTGACAGAGAAGATCTCGAGCGTGATCCAGGTAAATCTGCGCGACACTGAACATCTTCCCGTACTCATCACTGTGGCGTAGTCGTGTGCTTCCAACACAAATATTATGGTGATTTCGTTGTTTCCCTTACAGGTTCATTACGCACTCACGGCACGAACCTTTTTTTGATCAGTTCCGCTGGCCCTTTCTTTCGGCTTCGTCCTCCCCACTGTGCTTGGCCTCCTTTGGGGAGACCCATGGGGCGGTTATATTTGGGGAGGACTTGTTTCCCGACTGCTCAGTAAGTTGGCACTCGTGAATGTATCCCTACTTGTTGTTTATGAACACTCATGTTTATTCGACGCGCAGTTTGGCATTGCACCTTCTTGGTAAATTCGTAAGTGCCTTGATGACCACCATGCCGTCAATCAAATTCATCTCACGAGCAGGCTCGCTCATTGGGATGGCTTGCAACCATATTCTGATGATAACACGTCACGCACGAATTGGGTCAGTCTTCCGAGGAGATGTTGAAGTTATCTCATTGCTTAACTTGATCAATATAGATTTTGGCACTGCTTACTGCGGGAGAGGGTAATCATAATTTCGTAGGTTTCCTTGTGTTGGTACGTGACTTGGCACTCACCTGTCTCGTCAGCACGTATGGGCCAACTATTAGATCCTTCCTGTTGTTTGCCTGCCCTGACGTGTTTCACGTCTTATAGCACGCATTCCCGCATGACTTCCGATCGGGTCCTGCACTCTTCGATTGGGATCCCTCTAAGTGGGTTATACTTATCTTGCATCGCCTGGGGCTCGTCACCGGCCTGCGCAGAGCGCACGAAGATGACATCAAGCATGCCGAAAAATACATGGAGCACAAAGCTCATGCTCATGTAGATGATGACTATTACATAGAACAATCATGGGACGGTGAGGTATGGGATACGGACCGACTGGGCGCGTTCATCAAAAATAAGCCCACTGCCTGCATCATCCTCTTGAATGGATTTGCTGTAGATGCAACTGACTACATGAAAGAACACGTACGTGTTGAATTTGAATGCCACGTAACGAAAGTCTCATACTTTGTTCAAGCCTGGAGGTGCATTGCTTCTTCGACAATACTCTGTCTTGGCAACGGACACGAAAATCGAGGCATTCAGAGACGCTACTTGGGCATTTGAAGGGGGTCTCAACAGACATTCGCGAGCAGCACATCGACGGATGATGCAGTTGAGGGTAGCCAAGGTGGCACTAGCACGCGTTAGATGATGGACTTTCTCAAGACCTGTGCTCTTTGGATAGCGTACAAATTGATTGAAGCCTTCCAGCGTCCAATTTCAACGCTGCCCGGCGATGTCATTTAGTGCTCTAACTTCCGACATGTATGATTGTAAACTTGTAATTACTGTGTGACCACACTTCTAGTGGTCACATCTTCATTTGAAGGGGCATTGTTGATCCTACAATACTCTGAAGCGAGCATCGATTGCATTACCAGATCCAAAGTTGGCAAAGCTTACTACGAAGTGGGGGTAAGTAGACTAGGCATCGGAACGCGTTGAATGAACTCGAAGTCGATGTCATTTCATAGTCTAGTAACATCATGTGATGTGACCAGTTACACATACCATATCGACGGGGACCGACCA
Organism: Heterobasidion irregulare TC 32-1; assembly: GCF_000320585.1. NCBI lineage: Eukaryota > Fungi > Basidiomycota > Agaricomycetes > Russulales > Bondarzewiaceae > Heterobasidion > Heterobasidion irregulare. Next base: position 1,898,111 of record NW_009258197.1, on the reverse strand, counting down.
AAGTGAGTACTTCGTCGGCCCCCTCTCAGCTTTACAAACTGTGCATTCAGTATAGCAGCCACCATGTCTAAGAGAGAGCTCGAAATGTTGTCCTCAAGCGTTGACGTCAACGCTCCCCGAGCCAAACGACGCAAGGATGCCACGACCAGTCGGGAAGGCAAGCGAGATGTTCAAATGGCGGACGTTGTAGCGGCGAAGGCAGAAGGAAATGAGGAGACTCCAGAGGCAGATACCGGGAACAGAGATGCTGTGAGAGAGCAAGGATTACAGCTTTGGCAAGTGTTGAAGGACGCAGCGGACAAAGAGTGCGTGACCTGCTTGACTTGCTTGATACAGCTCAGTTCGATTACCGCCGTTACTTGCGTTTGTTTCTCCTGTCTTGGCTCATCATGCGTCTCACAGGGGACGGTCATTGTCCAACGACTTCCTCTCCCTTCCTTCCAAACGGTTATATTCCGATTATTACAGTATTATCAAGAAGCCTCTTGCTCTGGACCAGATCCGGCTGCAAATCAAATCTGGACAGTATAAGTCGCTTGCTAGTATTAGGCTTGATTTTGAGCAATGCTTTCGCAACGCCAAACGTTATAACTTGAAGGAGAGTCAGATCTGGAAAGATGCGAAGGCATTACATGTGAGTCATCTATCCCTTGGATAATGTGTCAGATATCGTGTGCTGTATCTTTTCTGTTGTGCTGAGACACTTTCACATAGAAATTGACACTCAAAGAATATGGCAATATGACTGGCGACCTCATGAAGATTGGGGATGACCATGACGATGAAGGTGTAGAGGAAGGTGCTGTGCAAGGAGGTTCGGGCGATGAGGGCGGTCATAAGAAGAAGAAACCACCCAACATGAATCGCTTACTCACCACCAGACTCGAGAAGTTGGTTGCCAAAACAGATGCAGCGTACGTAGTACAATCATCATATTATTCAAGGTGTGCTGACTTCTGCTACTAGGGGAAATATCTTGTCTTCTGAGTTCATGGAACTTCCCCAGAAGAAGTTGTGGCCGATTTACTACAAGACGATTGCCCGACCAATGAGTTTCGAGAAGATATTTGTATGAGCATTTCACACTGCCTTTGCACAGATATGTTCTCACGATCAAGCAGAAACACCTCAAAAGAAAAGAGTATCATACACCTGCCGAATTCGCTGCAGATGTTGAGCTTGTCTTCTCTAACGCACTCCAGTTCAATGAGGATCACACACCTGTATGGGAGGCTGCGCAGGCGCTCCGAGTACGTCTGATGATAACGTGCTCTTTCATTGGGACTGACCCCACGTCGCAACTCAGAAACACTTTCACAAACTGATGTCTGATCTTCCCGCGCCTTTCTCTTTGTCTCAGTACACCGCTACAAAAGAGTCTACTGGCCCATCAAATAAGATCAAGCTCAAGGTACCGCCAGTAAACCATGCGTCAACGTCAATAGCACCCCAGGCCCCCAAGCCAAGTGAGGCCCCCAAACCAAGTGTTGCCCCTTCTCCCGCGGCTGGTTCATCTAGTCCTCTAGTTCTGAAGGTCCCGCTCGGAAATGCAGCGCATGCATCAACAGCCATGCCCACTCCGGCCAGTGTTACTCCTTCTGTCACTGCCCAGTCGAGTCCCTATGCACCCGCGCCCTCAGCGCCTTCTCCTGTCCCTCCACCAGTAACAACCGCTGGCCAATCTACGCTACCCTTGCCTCAATCTCAGTTTCCTGTTCAAACACAGGCCAGTGCGTTGTCTAACTACACACACTATCCACAGATGGCATTCCAAGCCCCTTCTGTCCCCTCTGCCCCTACACCTTCGGTAGTACCCCACTCCTCAATCACCCCACATTCCATGTCGAATTCTCCTGCCCCTCCTGGACCTATACATCCCCTGAAGTCAGTCCTACTGACCATCAAGCCCGTAGGCAGACGCTTGGAGTTGGATTGTCGTGATGGGGTGAAGAGCTGGGCTTTGCGTCTAGTCCCAGGTGAAATGGGAGTGAAGATTACGGACGCCAGCTACCTTGGGGACGAAGAAGAGGAGAGCAGCAGTGACGAACAGGAAGAGGAGGAAGAAATCGATGGCAGTCAGAGTGGAATAGCGGGCAAGGGCAAGGGCAAGGGCAAAGTCAAGCAGGGTCGCGTACGACAAGTGGGCGCTGTACGGATCAAAGACGGCGTCAAACTTCCCCCGAAACGCGTGCCGCCCCAACTGCAAGTCAAACTGGATGCTTCAGTCATCAGGGCGACTGAGACCAACGAGGACGAGTGGGATGTCGAGCTTGGTGTGGGTTCCCATCTGTTGGAAATGGGCGAGAAGGGTGGGGCGGTGTGGAAGGTGCATATCGAGCGAATGGCAGGTTGACTTATGATCTTTGTCGGCTTCTTTTCTTGGGCTTGCTGATGCACTTCTCACTATTTTATATGTATAGCCAATTATAATCAGTTTCTAGTCCATGCCAAGTGAATCGCTACGTATAACCAGACAAAAAGCAATAAAGAGCATTGATTAACTATATCTTTGCTTTCCACCTTTCCACTCTTTCAGACAACGGCTCGTCCTCACTCTCGCTCTCGCTCGGGGGCTCGGGAACATATCTTCTATACCGTCCATCTTCCTCACCACGACTCTCAATATATCTTCTTAGAATTTCCTCTCTATCCGCCGGTAGAACCTCGTATCCTTCGGACCCACGACGAACCATACCACCTAATCGCCCCTCATAGCTATACTCCGCTTCACCGTCCGACGATACAAGCGAATCGTGATCTGATTTGGTTTCCTGGTACTCTGGGTGCCATGGTGGTACAGACGATGCATCTGGGGCATTTCTGCGTCGCCGCGAGGCCGTGCGGATGCGGGCATTTGACGGCTCAAGGTCAGGATTCAAGCTCCCATTCTCATATGTCCATGGAGTGTCTGGGAGTGTCAAATTGTGTCTCGTATCTGACGGATCGCGTGGTGGCCAAGGTTCTTGCAGCGCATATCCTGTTGAGATAAACGACGATAAGTGAGTCTAGAGGCCTTCAGAATATATAGAAACGAAGGATGAGAACTGAAGGAGGGAGCTCGGATGAGTGCTTACATTTTGATGAAAATAGTGGATGTTCGCCCACCTGCAATCAGAGGCTGAACTTCTTATTGAAACTCAATTTCAGGGTTCGATGAACGTTCCGTTATAGTACGTCTCTATATCTTCTCGCCTCGAAAGTTCGACCCACTTACCGTCCCCTTCCGCCAGTTGGTATTTCAGGCCTGTACCAGGGGGTATAGTAGGGCAACACCACATCAAAGGATTTTTGCCCAGCATAGATTCAATGTTGCGCCTTGCACCGAGATTCTAGAAGTCGTCTTGGGTCAGTCACGGGGGGTCAAAAGTGGCAGCTAGACAACACACATAAGGGAATTTGATCTGAAAAGAACCGTGAATCAACGTGAGATTCAAACAACGTAGAGTCAGGACGCACCTCGCGAATTTTTCCTCTTCGGACTAGAGTAGCGACTTTATCCTTTTCCCATCCCTCGATGGTAGTGGTATTACCAAGTAGGCAATAGAAATGGTACAGACTAACAGGCCGTTGAACGACATGAACGGCAAGCCGAAGGAAGACAAGATATGTACCTGAAAGCACCGACCATTATTAGGACCGGTACGCAGGTAGCATAGTTCAAGATGATGAAGACCAGTTCAATGCCACCTGGGGGAGTCTTACGAGTTTATATGATAATGTTACACGGGTAAGTGAGAGTCGTGCTTGATGACATACGTAGAATCTTTCGCCCGAGGTATCAAGGACACGCCAGGTAACCATTGTTGCATGATATATGCATGAGAGGTCGACAAAAAAGAGGAAACGAATGAAGTGTCCGTAGTTGAAGTACCCGACGCAATTGTTTACCCACGGACAATGGTGGTCTGGGAGCGCTATGTCAATCAGAAGTATGACAGATCACTAAGAAATCTCACCCATTCTAAGGACACATCTAATAAACCAAATCCAGTAAGAGGTAATCAAATGTGCGCAAGGGAGACGGCATACCGTTTGCAGGTTTTACAGTGATGGGCTCTCGGTGGTTTGTATTTGTTGCATGCCCGACAAAATCTTGGACCACCTGTGAGCTTTTTGACTTCGTAGCCTTCAAGTGAAGCCGTATCCGGTTGCTGTGACCATAGTCATATAACGAAACCCGTTCTGGAGGAAGTGGCCGACACGTACCCAGCGATCAGGAACACTTCCTGGATCTGAGACGACGCACTTCCAATAGTTCCAAAGGAGCAGACCAATAAAAGCACTGTGCATAGAGTGTAATTAATCAAGGGTAGGTAAGATGTTGAATAGCACGTACTTGAAGGGCCCAAGCAATGTGATTAGGTCCACAGAAAGCTCGCGTCCGTACCATGGCCAGATGATGAATATCTGAGATGAATAGGCGATGAATGAGATTAAAGAAAGAGTTGCTCCGACAACAATGCGACCTAGGAGCCGACCCATACGAGGTTCCAGAAGTTGGGAGGGAGGGATATGAGAGCAGTGTTGTAGAGACCAGCCAAGCGTCTGAGGTGCCGGCGGCAGCGCGGAATAATCCGCAGCAACATGTCCCAAATCCAATTCTCTTCCAGCGAGACACTCACCGTCTTGACGCTCCGTATCCCACAAACGCCTGCAGCATGCTTCGCAATTCGCAACGGCAGGTCATTCGCCGCTGCGCCAACATCCGTCATCTGTCCAGCTCTGCCCCGTGTCGGGACAACGGAGCAGCCCTAGATCCAGCGGCTACCAAAATAGCTGCACGGGTCACATCACCAACGCGCAGACCTAGAACAGATGATTTTGGAGGAATCTCTATCCGTATGTATCTCCTGGTCATCTCTCGTCAAGCTATAACCTGACTGCTTTAAAGGAAATATCGCCGTACAACCTGCTGTACAAGCCAATCGAAATCGTCCCCAATTCTGTGAGACCGAGGCTCTTGTGTTTTCATCATCATTGCTTATACTGCCTTCATACAGCTCCTCAAAACAGGCGTCCGTTCAACAACGCACGACAAGGGGCAGAAAGGAACTCCAACTCGGACGTGCGTTCGGCACAACGCAGCCCTCGTACCGGAGACAACAACAACCGCCCTAGACGTCGCGCGCCCGCACAACTCGGCTGGGGAGATGACCTCGTCTCCGAACAGAGTCTCGCCTCGCGCTTGTGGAGTCGTCAGCAAATTGATGAACCGGCTGCTAACGCCTCTACCTCTAACTCCCGTTCGACCACCTCCGGACTTCCTACCACTCCCAAGCAGTCGCCATTTTCGCCATCCACCCGAGACACGCCCCGGAAAGCCAAGATGGTACGCACACCCAACGAAGTAGAAGCGGTACAGAGTAAGCAGACGAGTGAGACGGTGGTGGTACCCAAATCGAAGGCTTCTGCAAGCAGGAGTGTGACCTCTGAAGCGCTCAATACGAAGCCTTCACAGTCCAACAAAGCGGAGCATCCAGTCCAGATGGTCGATCTCGCGTCCACAAACTTGACGTCTCTTTTCGCTACGCCTGTCCCCAAGGTCCAAACTTTAGCGCCAAGTCTTAAAGGCCTTCAATTGCGCGACGTATACGAGCGCAGGTCAGGCGACTATACGCGGTTCGCGTCTGGACAAGTCATCCGGAAGACAGCTCGCAAGGCGCTCGAACCCGTTCGTTATGCCCGACATGTGTTGGGTTTCAGCAGGCACTTGAGCTTGAAGCAAAGGGTGAAAGCGGTGAAGGTCATTGAAAGCGTGGTTCCCTAGAGGGAAGACACTGTCCCTAATAGTGCTAGTCAGACCACGGACTCATACAAATCCCCAAAATCCTCCTTTTGCTCACAAATATTCATAAAATATAATAAAAAACAACTGTAGAGCGAGTTAGAGAAGAGAAAAGATATTGAATACGCAGGCAACTACGGTAGAGGAGCGAAATATATGCGCAGTCAAAGGCGATGTAGTGTATGAAAGAGTTGAAAGAAATGAGCTACGACACTTCAGCTTCAGCTTCCGCGATTGACAGAATGTCTTCCACTGCAATATCCGACCGCGAGTATGTTGTCGACTCCTCATCTTGTCCCTCGTCCGAAAATGACCTCATGGACTCTGGCAGCGCCCAATCAGGAATCTTGAATTCTCGAACGGTTTCAAGGTTGGGTGGGAGTTTCACTCCGAACGCTGTGACATGGCGCTGAGTATGCCGCGCATTGGGAGCACTCGCAGTGCGCATTGCCGACAGGATGAGGGCGGACTGTTCTCGTCTTCGGTGAGTTGTAGGAGACGACGGCGATTCAACGGCATTAAAAGAGTCGTCAGCATCAACTGGTGAATCATCCGTGTTGAAGGAGATCCGAAAGCGCTTCCGTGGGCGCACGGACTGTTCTTTCGACCAGGAGGTAAGGTCAGCATCTTTCTTAAGAAATGTTCCATCTGGCGCACGTTTGCGTGGCTGTCTGCGAGCAAGGTAAGCGCCAGAACTGGTGGATGCATTGACGAAAGGGGATTGAGACGAGGCATCAATGCTAAGACCATGAGAAGGCGAGGGAGAGTAAGCGGCGTAGACAGGGGTCGATGGGTCCAATGCAAGTGGAGTAGACTCTGATTGCTTCAGTGGTTGGGAAGGTGGTGCGCTCGTAATAGCAATGGAGGGCACAGCTGCCCTCTTAGACGGAGTTGATGGTTTGGAAGAAGCAGATGTGACGGCAGGTCTCCGCAATGGCCATTTGATCTTTAATTTTATCTTCTCCGTCTTGACTGGCGGCACGGCGCCATATTCTTCGACCCCACCGTTGCTTGCTAAGATAACACTCTCCTCAACAACGGAATGAACGTCGGGATCCATAGAAGTATTGATGCTTGGAGCCCGTGACTCGGTCTTTCGTCGGTCAGTGCCGAGATTGAGGAGCGTCCGGTATCGTTCTTCTAACGATGCAGCTGCATCCAGCATCGCCACCTTCCTCTGTTCTCCTTCGTGCAATGTGGCAAGGTTGTGCGCATGTGCCCCTGTTGGGTCGAACGGGACAGGTTCGTCCTGAGGAGGGCCATTCGACGCGAACCCTCTAGAGAAGGAGGATGCAGGCAGGCCAAGAAAGGCATGGATGTCCATTGAGCGCAACTGATCTATTCGCTCCTTGAGTTTGTAGTGCTCATGCTGCAGCTTCTCCTTCTCGCGTAGTCGCTGTCGCTTTTCAAACGTTTCGTACTTGCGATGTCGCTTCTCATACGCTACGTCCGATGTATCCGCGTCCTCCTAAGATATGGTACACATAATAAGAAATAGGAAGTGCGAGACACAAGAGGAGACATATGAGTGCGGTGTCTTACAAGAAGAATGAATATAAACGAACGTCTTCTGAGCTCCTCGGCCTAAATCGACCACCCACAGTAGCATGCTCTGCTAGCATCGAAAATTCGGGCGTTTCAATCTTTTGTTGATCCCTGTACGCCTTTATGACCTCGGGTTTATCAAAGTATCGCTGGTAGGCGGAGGTGTTCAATTGCAGCTGAAATAAATCATTCGAGGAGTCCGAGGGAATCAAGGCTGAGTTGGTCGTAAGCAACAGCCTTGTCTCTGCCGGAACCAATGGCTCATTCTCCTCTGCACAACGCCCAATGAACCAGTCAATAAGTGGAAGCAGGGATATGAACCGAATGTACGACTTACGTTTGCGCTTCAGCGTGTCCAGAATCATCAGGTCAGCGTCGCAGGATCCGACACCTGGCCCACCCCTTCTTGACCGCGAAGGTAATATGCGCTTCTGTCGTGTCTGTATCCCAGAAGATGCTGGCGCCTGAGAAACGCTCGATGGACCTGCGACCGGTTCCGAGTCGTTGTTCGTCGAATTGGTGAATTGGGTGAACTTGTCGGTTGTGATGGTCTCTGCACGAGTTGAGACAGCCATGACACTGAGGAAAAACACAGAAAAAGTTCAGCTTCAATAGTCAACTAGAATATGTGGGCGTTGGCTTTGGACGAACGTCGAGACTGCCTTTTCTGGAGGTGTCGATAGCGGCGCGGTAATGACTCTCAACTCTCAACAATTCAACGTTCGTGCCACAGCCACCGTATAGTGCAGTTGAAACAAATGTCGAGGTCCTTAAGCCTCAGTACCAGTGCTAGTTCAAGAGAACATGGAGTGGGAGTCAAAAGGCTTACTCTCGTAGCAAATGCTATTAGAACAAGACAGCACAATAATTGATAATTATAGACCTATACTTAAAGACCACCGATGCATAAATTTTACTTCAAAACCCAACTGAACAACACAGTGGTTTGTTTCAAAGAAGAACAAAAATTCCAATGATGAATAAGGATAGAGACCTCAGCGCTCAGCGATCATACAGCTACACCTCTTTCTGATCATGCCCATATGGGCCCTGGCTGTCCGATCCAGTTTGGGGGTTCCAATTTCCAGACCAATTGCCATCGCTGGCACCTTCGCCATAATCGTAGCTGCCGTCCCCGCCGGCACCATATTGTGCATACTGACTATACTGTTGCTGTATGAAAGGAACGTTCAAGCCAAACGATGACGCAAACCTAGGATTGATGTGTGGCTGCACAAACTGATGCTGTGCATACCCATAGCTGTTGAATTGATTGAACTGAGGGTCGTAGGACCATGGGTTGCCCGTGCCAACTGGTGGTGCTGAGAAGTCACCAGGAACAGACGTGCCAATGCCGTTGGTGAATTGACCTGTCGCAGGAGGAACAGTCCCAGGAGTCGGCAGAAACGATTGAGGAGCGAGAGGAATTTGCGCCTCCATCTCGGAAGGCGCCTGTTGACGACCATTCCGTCCTCCCCATCGTCTGCCATTGTCTTCACCGTGCCCTCGACCTCGTCCGCGGTCACGTCGGCGACTACGATTGTCAAGGTTGCGGCTAGAGTGCAGACCACCCTGATCTAGCCTTTTACTGCCACGCCCTCTACCTCGTCCCCGTTCATTGAACTGCGGAGCTCTTCCAGAAAGGTCTGAGGAGCCTGGTCCGCCGTCTGCTATAAGATGATCAGAAGAGCTGGGTCGTTCGTTTGGAGTGTCCATGGTGTACGGATCCGAGTATGGGTCGTCATCGTAAGGAATAGGCGGAGGACGTGATGGTCCGGCAGCATAGTCCATGTCATATGCTCCGTATGCGTCGTAGGGATTAAGGCCATAGAGCGTATCTGCAGCTGTGTCCCGGGATTGCGATGGTGTCGGTGTTGAGTGTCTCGAAGACATGGTGGAGGGCTCTCGTGAGCCAAACCGCCTGCATATGTTTTCAGAGAAAGGGACAACGTAACACCACTTTGAAAAGTGCTCACCGTTGCTTGAGTCTTGCCTTGTGTGCGGCTTCTTGCTCGTCGTCAGAAAACTCCAATTCGAATTCCGCAGGCTCCTCGTCGTGGAGATTGCTAGCGTCACTTCCTCGCCAATGCTTGAGTTCGTTGACGAAGACGAAATTACTTCGTTGAGGGACGTGGAAGACCTCGCGCGAGATCTTCACTTTTTCGGCATCAAGAGGAAATTTGTCGTTGAATTTCACTTGATACATGGGTTGGTAAGTCGGCCCGAACGTCTCAGAGATCTGCTATGAGGTGAGAGAATTTTTTTTGAGAAAAGTGAAAAGGTCAACTCACGTATCCCATAACCTGCCTATTTTCGAAAACGAGTAAGGTCTCGGAATCTAGTGCCCTTTCGGACCCTCGTCCAGGAGTTTCTGATGCAACACCTTTGACGATAGCCATTCTGTCAAGGATACTCATGACCTCGCCAACCTTTTCGAGGTGTTCGTCAGGCCCGACTTCGGTAATTTTTGGGATGACGATATCCTCCTCGGCCACTTCATTTTTTGTCCGAGGGAGAGCAATAACAGCAGGCCCGCTCTCCTCGTCGTCTTCGTCGTCTTCTATGTTCTTAACCTTGTCTGGAGGACGAGGCGCATCCGCCCCACCTTCAGAAGAGGAGTCCGAGTCTGAAGATTCTGAAGCAGAGTCTGTGGGCAATGGGCTGAACAGAGTATCAATATGAGCACCATTATCAGTCACTCAGGAGACTCACGAGATGTCTTCGTCATCTAACAATATATCTGCCTCTACCTCATCCTCACTATTCGTTTCCTCACCGGAACTTGCGATGGAGTGATCGTTATCGGGAGATTTGAGCTGTGCCTCAACTGGGGGTTCCGGAACATGGCCTACAAGGTCTTGAATGATAAGAAGGTCTTGGGGAAGCAGAGAGGGGACCTTGAAGGATGAGTCTGCCATAGAGAGCAGGAGTGAAAGGAAGCAAATTCCAAATCCAGAGAAATTCAGCGGAACGCCTCCTTTTCCAAGTCACGCGTCTCCCGCTCCCGACCACGACAATGAGCTTCAGAACCTCCCGAGCCGCTTTCCGTCCCCTGACCGCCCTCCGCTCTTATTCTTCCGTGCAAGAGAAACCCTCACTAAAACTCGTCGCTGAGCTCCGCAAGCGCACAGAGGTTTCCATTACTAAAGCACGCGAAGCACTCAGTGCGACGAACAACGACATCAATGCCGCTTTAGAGTGGTTGCAAAAGGACCTTGCGGTCTCTGGCGCGAAGAAGGCAGCTAAGGTTGAGGGGCGGGCTACTGGGGAAGGTCTGGTTGGCATCTCGGTGCTGTCGGGTGGGACGAGTGCTCAGAACTCTGCCAGCGGGAGCGTGCGGGCTGCCATGATCGAGCTCAACTGCGAAACAGACTTCGTGGCGAGAAATGAGCTGTTCGGACGGCTTGTAGCAGATATTGCGCATACTGCTGCGTTCATCTCCGAGCCAGACGAACGGTCCCCCTCATTGCTCAGGCCGTGTTCGTTGGACTTGTTGAACGACGCGCCGTTGATTTCACAAAACCCCGGAGGTTCGCCGTCGCAGGCGACAGTGGCGACAGCCATTCGCGATACCATTGCGAAACTGGGAGAAAAAATCTTACTGAAAAGGGCGATTGCCGTCACGCATAATCCGCTGCCCCGTACTCAGCAATCCCTTGCACTTCGTCTCGCTTCATACACACATGGAGGCGTCAACCTTCCTTCACAAGGTCGAATAGGCTCCTTGGCACTACTGGCTCTCCGATCTCCGCGTCTTCTTACCCTTCTGACCACCAGCGCATTCCAAGATGATTTAGACAGGCTCGAGCGCTCATTAGCACGGCAAATCGTTGGGTTCCCAACTCTCTCCATTCGTTCGCCAACTGGGACAAAGAACGAGACGGCTTTATATGATCAACCGTTCATGATGCTGGCAGGGGGTTCAGCGGAGGACACTGTCAAAACTGTATTGGAACGATGGGCGCGCGAGAGACAGTTGGTTGTGGAGGGAGAGGAGGATGGCGGCTTAGAGGTCCTCGAAATCGCCAAGTGGACTGTTGGGGAGAGTTCGTAGGTTATACGTGAGGCATTGCCATGAATAATGAAGACGTCTAGGCTTACCTCGTTCACAGTATTTCTACATCTCATCATGATATTACCCCCACTCTTGCATTACATTAGACCGCGACATGGAGTCTAGGCTGTCCTAACCATTGCGTTGTCTCGGCATGAGGTCTGTCAAGTCGTCGCCCTACTCTCGTAATGAGAGGCTTGTCACAACGCCCCCGCAGAATTGTCAGGGAATAGCTTAAATATTCGCAAACTTGTTGCGGCCTCATCATGATAACGAGTAAAAACGCTGGATTTGAAGCACAAGGGTAGTGTCTGTCACCGAAGGTAAAGGTCATAGTGAGTTTATTCCATTCCACGCCCCGTCTAGATGTACATCGTATCTCGAATCGGCCGCCTAGAGTAGGACTTCGAGGTATAGGTCGAGTCTTGCGGAACAGTCAGAGTCAAATAGCAGCGGAACAACAGTGTACGTCCTTGCCAACAGTCTCTCGATTAGTACGTAGAGAAGCGCGTAGATAGACGGCTACAAACCTGCCAGGGTCACGAGATAGATTTAGTTCAGTTTTGTCTTATGCACGCGTTGGACATGCGGTAAGCCAAGTTGATATTTGACTCTGTATTTGTGATGGTCGTCCTTGATACAAAGAGTCCTGGAAGCAGTTTCAGGGGCATACTCGGATGTCATCTTGATGGCTTACATATCTACGCGGGACGATCAGTGGAACGTAAAGCGAGTACATCGCGCTTGATCACGTACATATTGTTCCAGTGTGCATGAAGTAAGCCCCAGCTGCCTACAGAACCTGACTTAGTGGAATGGAAGACTACAGTGATGGAGTCTCACTGTGTAAGCATGCCACCATGAATGACCTATGCACGATCGATGAGCTTCCAAAACGCAAACGTGATGAAGACACAACATACCTTCAAGTAAGAACGCGACCGGCCAGCCAAGGGATTTCTTCCAGTGTGTAAGAGCGTCGCAGAAGATGTTGTCAACATTCCAGATGAGAAAGCCGAAAGCAAAGAGGGCAGCTCCAGTGTAATAAAGTTGCTTGCACATGGTTTTTTTCTTGTTCGGTATTGTTTTGGAAGTCTCGGACCATCTAAGGAGGTATGTCGTCCTATAAGTCGCGATAAATAGTAAGGAGGCAAACACTATTTGGTGATAAACTGGGTTTCTATAGGCAAAGCTTGAAGAGGCTCAGTCATAAGACCTCGAGGAGAATTGGTACTAGAGGACATACTAGCTCAGTGTAAATGCAATGTCGAAGAGAAGTGCTGCCAGCAAAGCGATTTGACTGGAGGTTGACTGGAGGGTAAATCCCCGTTTGGTTTCAAACAGGATAAAAATGTTATAGCTGGAGATATAGATCATTGGCAACTCGTCCGCAAGCTGCGCTTGATACAGCAAAGTCGCATGGAATGCGAAACTGCCTATGCCAACAAGAGCAACACCCTATCAAACGATGGGAAACCAGTTGTTTGCAAGAAGGAATAAGTAAGAAGAGAGACGGACAGCAAAGCCAACAAGGTAACGCGAAGGGAGCGATTCTTTGGAGACGAGGTGAGCGCCATAGAGGGCAATGCCAATTGTGAACAAGTTGGAGAACGTGTTCGCAACTTCAGCGACATAAGGCGAGAACTGGTAATTGGCCTATCGATGCGAACAAATGAGCGTCGAGGATCTATGTGCCGGCAGAACCAGTCATACCTCACACCAATCCAAGGTCGAGGTTACAGGGCCCCATATACCTTGCAAAGGGGACGTGTCCATGGCGGCAAGAGGACTGTACTTGCCTGGGCGCCCCGAAGTCGGCCCCGGGATGTGGTTCACAACTTTGTCCGGGATTTACATCACGTGAGCTGTGTGCGCGTAAGCCGCTTGCAGAGGAGCCACTGTCACCGTCTCTGTCGACCATCATGCGTAGGGCTTCGTACAATATCGCCCGACGAGGCCTCCAACAGCGTCAGCGTCGCAAGATCTCGACTGACGTCCTCAGCCCACCCGCTCAAATAACTACTCTTCCCAATCGTATCCGTGTCGCGACAGAGTCAACACCTGGCCATTTCGCCTCGGTGGGACTCTATGTGGACGCAGGTTCCCGGTATGAGACCCCATCGACCTCGGGTGTGAGCCATTTCTTGGATAGGATGGCATTTAAGGTTTGTAGCTCTCATGTTTCCTCAGTTGGACATCGCCATTAATTCTTTGGCAGTCTACCAAGTCCATGTCGGACGAGCAAATGTCCATGTCCATCAATGCTCTGGGCGGTCAGATCATGTGCTCTTCCTCACGCGAGACAATCATGTACCAGTCATCTCACTTCACCCAGGCAACACCACTTGCGCTTTCCCTCATTGCCGACACGGTTTTGAATCCGTCTTTCCTTCCTGAAGAGTTGGCAGCGCAACGAGACGCTGCAGAATACGAGATCCGAGAGATCAATGCCAAACCGGAGATGATCCTTCCCGAGATTCTGCATGAGGTTGCATATGGTGGTCAGACGCTTGGCAACCCACTTCTATGTCCACCAGAGCGGATAGACTTGATTGACAAACCTTTGATGCGACAATTTATCGAGGACTGGTATAGGCCTGAACGAATGGTCATCGCAGGAGCTGGCGTTTCACATGAGGAGCTTGTCGAACTCGCCGACAAACACTTCTCTTCGTTAAAATATACACCCATAGGGACACCTCAGCCCTCAGGACCTCGGATGAATGGTGCTGTTCAGCAGCCGACACATCTACTCGGCTCCTCTTCACCATCTTTGATGAAGTCACTAACTCGCGCGGCGTCGTCATACCTCTATCCACCTCTCTCTTCAGCTGGATCACTAAATTCCGCAAATTCAACATATACTGGGGGGTACCGCTTCATTCATGACCCCAATGCGGAGTTCAATCATATCTATATCGCCTTTGAAGGTGTGGGCATTCACGACGAAGACGTGTACGATTTGGCGACTATGCAAATTCTACTAGGGGGCGGTGGGAGTTTCTCGGCTGGTGAGTCTCCATCTCTCGAGGTAGATTAAATCCCTTAAATGCCTCCGTAGGCGGACCCGGGAAGGGCATGTATTCTCGACTATACACGCACATCCTCAATCACCACCCGCAAGTCGATCACTGCGCTTCATTCCATCACATTTACACGGACTCGTCGCTCTTCGGACTGTTCGCGTCCTTCGTGCCTGCCCCAGCCGGCAGCCGAGGCAACTCACCTACCCAGATAATGCCCCATCTGGTTCATCAGCTGAGCCTGCTGCTCTATCGCCCAGTGTCAATTTCAGAGCTGAATAGAGCCAAGAACCAGTTGAAATCCAGTTTGGTCATGGCTCTTGAGAGCAGGGCAGTCGAAGTCGAAGATCTTGGGCGTCAGGTATGCCATCTCGTGTAGCCTGTACGTGGATGGGCACTGAGATTTTTTGACTAGCTTCTCGTGCACAATCGTAAGGTCCCAGTCAGCGAGATGTGCGATAAAATAGACGAGGTCACTACCGAGTCACTTCAAAAGGTGGCCAATCGCATATTCAGTCCGGAATTTGGGAACAAGCCTACTGTTGTGACTATGGGTCATGAGGATGTCAAGGATCCGGGAAGGGTCTTCAAGACCTATGATGTTGGATCTGTTTAGACTCTCCGGTGCACATATCTATATCTTATCCTCGTTCATTAATCCCACTCTTCACCAAGGCGGTGTCGCTCCAGAATGTAATCTGGCCTCTTATAACACATCTCACAGCATACACATCGGCGATTACAACAGGGAAGCCAGGAGTGTCCTTACATATAACTTAGCCTTTCTTTGTCCATCTAGAATCCCGCCGGGTAGCCAAGTAGATGTGTCCATCTACCTGAGCTCTGTGCATCCATGCGCTCTGTTGCAAGGGCAATAGATTCGTAATCTGTTCCCAGTTCGTGTATGTTAGATGTGGGCGTTCTTTAGACTGCATGTGGTAGACATACAAGGAATCGTTCGCCCTCTTTGAAGTGCCCTGGCTTCTTCCCCTCGTCAAACTGCAAGTTTAGTACATCCCAGACAGTGATCTCCACGATTAGGTTGGCGGGCTTCCGTGACGTGCACGCGTCTTTCATAAACAAAACACGGAAACTGCGCACGTCGCGAGGCGGACATATGTCCTGTTCACAATGGCGTGGTCAGCTTTAGAGACGACAAGTAAATGGGAGAGAAAAAGAGAATACCTTCAGATCACGTTCAATATCATCCACCAGAGTCTCCCTTTCCTTCTCAATCCGTTCGCGCAAAAACCTGCCTAGCCAGTAAGCGTCATCCAGCTTCGAGGTTCTCAGCATGTCGCTGAAGCTCTTGCCCTCATTGAGCAAATCGAACAAGTCCTCGATATGGCCAGGCATCGTTGCTGCAATTATCCACAGATCAGGGCGTCAACTATCTGTGAAACGTGCGGACAAGACTGAAGCAATCAAATACATACCATCCCGGTTATAGCTGATGGTATGTCCACCCCCTTTGCGTTCTAGGCGATCGGCCCAAGTCTCATAGACCTCGAGCTTATCAAGAACGTCTTTGCGGAGTTTCGACTCTTCTCTGTCCCTGCGCCTCTGTTGCCCGAACGCTGTCAAGCATGCGAGGCGTCTGCGGGCAGGACCAACGTACCTGCCACTGGTCCTGAACTTGAGCCTCCTCATCTTCCTTTCGTGGACCCGCGCGCCGTTTGCGGCCGTTTTCGTCCACAAAGAACTCAATAAAGGCGATGGGATATGCCTGCAACCCGTTTCAGAAACATTCGGTCGGATCCCAGTTCTTCTTTACCTTAATCACAGTAAGGTCTAACAGTTGTACAAGTCCTCCGTCCGGAGTGAGGCTGTTAAGTGTCGCTATGGGCGGATGAGGCTGAAATCCAAGCTTCGCGTGCCACGGCGCAAGATGCGAGCTATTGCCAGAAAACATCAAACGGTGCGAACCGTATGCTTCCAGGATTTCACATGGCTCAGATTTTCCGCCAGAGAACTACACATTCACTCAGCAAGATCCTACCGGTCGCAGATCCCAACAAACTCACCTTTGCACCAGTGACGGCCAATTTGCATCCTACACGTATGAAGCCCTTGTGCACAGCTCTCGCTAGAGGAGAGTCGACTTCGGCGCGTAGCTTGTACCAGCCGTCGGTTACCTCAAGCTCCGGATGCGGCAATATCGGGGAACCATCTTCTGCGGTGCCGCCTTCAGACCAAATGATGTTTGACACGCAAACGACCATAGGGCACCCAGACGGTGAGTCGTGAGTCGTGATCAAGCGGAAGGCCGGCCTTTGCCCCCCATTCAGCTCTTTTTCGTATCTACGATGAGCAGTTCGGTGAGCAAAACCATATATAGACACAGCCAATCAATTGAAAGTCCTGACCGGTAACGGAGCTGTCGGATAACTTCTCCCCAACACCATCTCTTCTCTCCGTCACGCTCGCGCTCTGGATCTAGGCATACCATGCCTGAGAGCTTCCACAGAATCAGGCTCCAGTGATTGTCCACCCACTCCTTTGTCGCCAAGGTGCATCCCAGTTTCTTCAGCTCTTGAAGAGCGGTATCCGGGCCAAGCGCGCTCTCCGAAGGCGGAGATCCAGGCGCGACTACGAGAGGAGCCGCAGATGTAGTATAGAAAGTGTAGTATAGAGCTGTTTCTGGGGTTATCTGTGCCATCTCGTCTGCGTTTCTATGAAGACGTAGCGTTAAAAAATGGGAGTAGGAGTACTAGTAGCAGAGTACACACATTCCCTTAGCGGTCAATGCATCGTGATCATGCGCCTGAGGGACTAGCCCTGAGGACAAAAGTGTCTTCCTGTCCGCAGGAAGCTCTGTGTGGATTCTCATTAGCATCGGATGGCCTATGAGTCAATAACATTGCGCACTTAGGTCAAAGAATCTCGCTCTCCTTGAAGTCTTCGCCTTCCCTGCGGTGCCACCTTTGACGACTACAAGGGATTCCATAGCAGTGGCTCGTTCTCGCTTGTACTTTTCCTCTAATTCGGTTCTCCCAGGCTCGCCAGGCCTCATTCCTGGCTTGAATGGCGAGATGAACGGCTTCTGACCCGACTGACGTGCCTTTGTCGTGATTCCCAAGGCTCGTGGAGGCGTACTGAATGCTGCCCGGCGAACAGGTGTCGCCATCGACGAGGTACCGGTGACAACGCTGCCATCTGAGGGCGAAGGCACTGTTGACCGCAAGACGCGAACAGGTGTTGACACAGGCATGATTTCTGAGGTAGCAGCTATAGTGGGACGGCCAGGATTGAGAGGTGAGGGTGCGAAAACGGGTGCTTTCAGTGGTGCAGCGTTGTTCCGGATAAGTGGCGATTTGAAACCCTTGATAGTGTTTTTGTTCTTAGCGCCAATGGCTGATGATGGCTGGAAAGGCGTGGAAAAACCAGATGTCGACGCTCGTGAGAGACCCAGAGCTGGACCAGCGGTCTCCAACGCACTTCCTTGCACTATTGAGTTCTCTACACCAACGAGGACAGGCCGCGGGGGAGAAATCGGTGATGTTCTCGTTTGTGAGAGAATCGCATCTTCAGTGTCGGCTTGGTCTGCTTCTGCCTCCCAGAGCTTCATCCGTACCTCTGCCTGCTGCATTGCAGTCTTAGAAGGGATGATCACCTTATTCATCGCAGCCGTTGTAAAGATGACGGTGGAAGGGACCTCGGGTATGATGCTCGCCAGAGCAGCCTTACCGCTCAGAAATCCCATGGGGCTTGTGGGGATTGTGGAAGAAAACCATGAGGAGTAGTCCTTCTCTGATGTCCTATCCGGAGATCCTGGCATGTGAACGTCAGCTAAGACATTGGACGCTAAGGAAAAGCCCGAGATGGGAGTAGGCTTAGACTGCAGAGCGATGTGACTCGGACTCAGTCGTTGGGTTTTTCCAATCAGAGGCTCTACGACCGGCAGGTTCTCTTCGTCGCTTGAGGATCCGTCCCTTTTACGAGGGGTGACCAGGCCGGTTTTGACGCCTGTGACAACAGATGAAGATAAGATGAATGGGTTATCTGGATCAACGGCAGATTGGGCTATGAGGGAAGTGTTGGAAACGCCATGCAGAGTAGAAGATCCTGCCACGAAGGATGACAAGATAAAGGGTGGCATCTCAGGAAGGTTGACGCTTATCGGACTAGATCCCTATGGGCGCCATGACTTTGAAGTGCTTGATCAGTGAGTATATGCGCACTTACCCTTCGTGGATCGCTTTCTTGAGATGACTCTCCCACTGCTAGAACCCGATGATGCACATCCGGCTCTCGGGGTTGTGAGGTCTGAGACAGTTTCACTTCCAGATCGCGAATTCCTTTGAGTTCATCCTGACTGAGATCATCCATCTGATCGTCGTACGTCGGCGAAGACAAACGTTGTCTCTTCCGAGGCGGGCTGGGAGACGGTGAGTCTATTTGGCAATGTGCGATGGCGGATTGAGCATTGGCAACCCAAACAAGCTGGCACTTACTTGTACGCATGGTGTGTTGTTGATCCAGAGAGCAATTGAAGTGGCTCAAAGGGCTGTATGAAATTTGGAGGACATGGGGTTTAGTAACGAAAGCCGCGCATAAACGAGGCACGCGACGCGACGCGTTAGATCACGGGACTCAGAAAACGTGGTCTTGCCACCCGCCGGCAGTCGCACCCTCGAGAGTCGAAACCAGTCATATCCATCAACGAGCTGTACTTGTCCAGGGATGTATCTAGTAATAATCAGTGTTTGCATAGTGCGCTCCAAAGGGCGTCGTCTATAACAGACAAAACGACGAGAATGGCGCTCCTATAATACGCTGTCTTACGAGACAGTCACAGTGCCAGTGTTGCTGTTCCAATCTATCGCCCTGAAAATTCATGCCGCAGCTTCTAATTCTGTCTGCACGTATTGATATTGAGCTCTCATGATGCGCTTCCAGAGCAGTGGTAAATCCGTCCCAAACCCGGCGAGTGCGCATCGTCTTGACCATTAACAGCATCGTCACAGTCGGCTCGACATTTGTAATCTTGCCTTACTCTCGCTTGTTGTATTTGTTCTTTTCCAGTCACTTTGCGCATCCCGAGTCAACGCGGTCAAGCACCCGATCGCCAGCAGTTTGGGTGTGAACGCGACGTAAAGACCCGAAGGCAGCCTTCCAGCTTTCCTCCGCTCAGATTTCGCAAGCGGTCGCGACGTGAGTGCCCAGGTCACGAAGACCGTCAAGCTGCGGGATTCCTCTTCCAGTTCCGTGCAGCTCTTGAAATCGCCCCTTCGCTTCCAGAAAATCCTCTTCAACATAGCGCACCGCCAACGCATCTCCTCCGATGAGTGCCGTCATGACCAACTCCCAGACCGCCACCATCCCGCGTACCGCCAAACCCCCTCCCTCTGGACCTGCGCCTCCCGCACCCGCTGCCGTTCCTCCGTCCACCGCCCATCCGCCTCCTGCGAACAGAGCCCATCCACCACCTCATAATCATCCGCCCGCCGTCAATGGCATGCACAGCACTCAGAAGGGGAAGAAGAAGAACGAGCCGGCACCTGTCGATCCTGCAACCATGTACGAGAGTCTAAAGAACAGGATCGCAGCGCTAGAGGAGGAAGAGGTACTCGAGGAGGAAGAGGAGAGAAGATTTGGTATGGAATAGTGGTATGTCCGTGTAACATGCAAGAATGACTCTGCTCTGCAGCGGAGGAGGCTCAGAAGTCCGTCGTGGGCATGGAAGAGAGAGCGATTCATGCAAAGTACATTGAACTGGTCTGTACCATCCGATCCGTCACTCTCTTATTCGTGTTGAAGTCATGTAATAGTTCGCCGAACTCAAACGCTTGGAGCGGGATCACCAGAAAGAAAAGCAGAAGTTGATAAAGGACAAGGATGCAGGTGTGTCTGCGTCCCCCATCGATACATGAGGCATTTCATATCGGTTGCTTTGAAGCAAAGGGCCAGCTGACCAAGGCAAATCAGACGAAGGTGAAAATGGAGAATCTGGCACGCGAGCTCCAGAAGGTGAGTACCAACATTGCTCCTCAGGTTACACAAGCTAACCTCCGTCCAGGACAACAAGAGACTAAGGGTGCGTCCAGAAATCATTCTTCGTGTGCAGCACTTGACCCGCAACTTGCAGGAGGATGGCAAACGCCTCGCCCACTCGGTGGAAGAGGCACAGGACGAGGTAACGATCATCTGGTCACCCCCCTGTTCCCTTCGCGGCTTCTTACTTTGTGCATACAAAGATCATCCAGATGAAGAAGGACATGACCAAACGTGCGGAGAAAGCCAAGCTGCAAGACACGAAATTCCGCGACATGCCTGACATCGTCGTGAAAGTCATCTGCCGCTACCGTGAAGAGCTCTTCTTCCGCATCTCGCGCAAGACCAAGTTGTCCAAGCTATTCAACGCGTGGACTGAGCGCATGGAGGCCTCTAGCATCGTGAAGA
The DNA here is from genome assembly GCF_000320585.1 of Heterobasidion irregulare TC 32-1. NCBI lineage: Eukaryota > Fungi > Basidiomycota > Agaricomycetes > Russulales > Bondarzewiaceae > Heterobasidion > Heterobasidion irregulare. The sequence continues at coordinate 1,877,302 of NW_009258197.1, read as the reverse complement.
AGTCAGATGGATTCAACGGAGGGAATCTGTCCAATGGGTCAGGCAAGTCAGACGCGAGCGCGCACTCGACGAGCTCAGTGCACGTGCCAAGCACGAACACTCAGTTCGTGTTCACGCACAGTGGGAGGGCTGTAGATGCGGAGCAGACGCCAGAGGAGGCGGGCATCGAAGATGGGGACGAGATTCTGGCGGTCGAGTTGATGGATCTGACGGAAGGCCCGGGGACGGAGTTTCTGGTGAGCATAGTTGTTATAATCACTTCTCGTTTCCCCCTTGCAGCGGCCAAGCTCACCGCGTGATGTTTTAGGATGAGGGTGAGCCTCGACGTCAGAAGCTGAGGAAGCACTGGACCGATAATCCGAAGGAGTGAGCTCCCTTTCTCGTAATCCGCCCCTCTCGGTCTACTGACCGCGCGAATTTCAGAGCTGTGAGAACGTTAGAAGAGATCTTCGATGGCGTGTAAGTTGCTCTAGTAATTTGTTGGTGCATTGACAAAGTCGTTAACTTGCTCGTATGCGCCAGCATCCGTGAACGTTTAAAGGAGGTCCTACGGCAATACGAGCTCCGAGAACGACATTTCGAATGTGTCATACGCTCGAAGGAACTCGAGGTTCTTCTCTCTCGTGCAAGAGCAGCAGAACAGAAACAGCTGGCTGAGGGCGAGAAAGTTCGTGCTGATAAACTTGAAGACGAGGTCTGTCCTCTACATCCATAATTCAATATTTGTTCATAATCTGGATTCGCGTGTCAAGAGCCAGCATCTTCGAAAAGAATTAGAAGACGCTCAGAGAGGCCAGACAATGCTCGTCGACAGACTCATAACGTGCTGCAAGGAGGTCTGTCCTTGTGGTCGATTTTCGCCTGAGCACAGCGCACTGACTGTTTCATCTGCAGCCAAATGCAGAACGGACACAACGTTTGTTTGCATCTCTTCGAGACGAGCTGGAAAAGCGGGGGCGAGGGACAAAGTCGATTGAGGGTGCTGTAGGAGGGTGATACCTGACGTGTACATCTACCCGTCACAATCCTCACTTCAGCTGCTGCCCCTTGAGCTTCAAGTGTGTGAAGTCAACTGTCATCCATCAACTCAGGTACAATATTCAAGCCCCAAGTCCTTAGGCCTCGACTTCGAGTTCGTCTGAAATGCGTGTAAAAGGAGTTATGAATGCTGTCCAGGAGGGTATTATATCGTAGCGTACGCAAACCCAAAGTCCATTCCGAAGTCCATGATGATCTCCAGTCCAAGCTGATATTGTTCGCACGATCTCTAAGCTAGGACGTCAAACTCCTCTACCGAACTGATCAACCCCGACCGAGTGAACGTCTTGCCCTTGACTGACTCGAGGCCTTCGCCGGCGTATGTGACCAGCGGCGATATTTCGATCTCGACGCCGGCGTTGACAGTGGCACCTGCGTGCTCGAGGAAACGACGGTGCTGCGCCAGAAGGTCGCGACGGCTGGTCTCCGGATCGTCCGAGCCCGTTCCGGGTGCGTTCTTAAGCGGGCTGAATTCCTCGTTCCGCGCGACCTCGAGCACGGCGAAGCGCTTCGAAAACGGCAGTACGTCGAACACGAATAACTCGAGCTTCATCCCATTCGGCTTGCCTGGCTTAACGGACTCGCCACTCTCCAGCGAGACGTGGGGGATCTTCTTTCGTGCGATGTGAAACGCGAGCTCGTTCTCGAACGCCTCAACGTTGTTCAGAAACGCGGTCGTGAAGAAATGGTTTGCGATATTGCCCGCGCGGAATGCGAGCTCGCCTGTCTCCTCATCGCGTTTCTCCGCCTGTTCTATAGTGATCTCCGAGTACTCGACCACCCCAAACTTGCTGCCGCGGCGGGCGACGACACCTACAGACTCCGTGGGTGAAGCCTTGGGGACGACCTTGGCGGCGCAGTCCGACTGCTTGCCGATGCTGTAGCCGAGGAAAACGGGATCGGCGACGCGGACGAGGCAGTTGTCGACGCAATATGCATGCACGTAAAGGATTTTCCGTCGTGCGAGATCCGTGAGGACAGTATGTGATTTGTCGGATGCAGAGAGGGGTGAGCGGGTTGCCGCGTAAAGCCCGCCGTTACCATCGGGGGCAACGGCGATACGAGACGGCGACTCCAGCAAGACTTTACCGTCCATTGTCAAGCATGGAAGAGTACCTAAGACAAATTTTCACGTTACAGCACCAGACAGCTCGGACAACGTTCTCCACGCACCTTGCTCGAAGAAGATGACGTTATGTGAGTCAAGGCCGAAGTACGAGTTCTTCTTGAAGAAGTCTTCTGTCTCGCGCCTGGTAGGGCCGCTGGTCATTATGTACCAGGGCACGATGACAGAACCCTTCGGCCTTGCACCTTCCAATGCGGCAACCTCCTGCAAACGTGCGATGCGCTCGGCCTGGTACTGGAAGAGAGACTTGTGCGAGGGAAGGCCAATATCATAGCAACCTTTAGGCGCAGAGCTGCCTAGCCTTGTACCCTGACCGCCCGCCATCAGCAGTACCCCAACCTCGCCGCGCGCGATGGCCTTGAGGCCGATGCTGCGCCATTCAGCGTCCTTCTCCGGATTCCCAATAGATGTGTCGGTCGCGTCCGCTGGTAAGGGCTCAATGAGCTCGTCCGCTGCGACTCCATTCGCAAGATCTTGTTCATTGCTAATTGCTTTTTTGAAGACGCGGTTCACCCGTTCGATATCGAGTGCCTCGAGCTGCGTCGCAAGGGCTGTTCGCTCGCCTTCGGAAAGTTTGGGCCAGAAGTGAAGGAGATGGCCTTGGCCTACGGCCTCGTAGCGTTTGCGAAGGGCGTCAATAGACATGAAGGTCATGAAGTGTCGGAGGGAGAGATGAGTGCACAGACTAATGGTCAGCTGGGTTGTTATGTATTTTCGGGAATACCCGTCCGCTCTACGTCAACCAACATCAACCACGGCTATAATCGCCCACAGCCTTGCACTGGTCTTTGCCCTTCTCCGTCTCACTTTGTCGCTCTCGGGTTTCTGTCCTCGTAAAGCAATATATTCTTGCGCCGAGATATCGCCACTCGGGCCATATTTTGCATGTATCGCCATCTGATTGAGAGGCTCTCCTGGCAACCTTGTCGTACCTAGCTAGTACCGAGTTCTGTGCCTTTGGGGCAGCACTGCGTATCATCGGTCTCCGGAGGCTGAGCAGCACGAAATCGAGTTTGGAGCTCGAAACTTGGGGGCCTGTTGCTCGTTGGTGTGATTTGAATTCCGTCCGGAATTACTTCACGCAATGGGGCGTGTTTTAGACATGCGCAACACGCGTGCAGATTGACGTTGCGTCTGCCGTATTTTGCGGTGAAAAACAAGATCCTCATCTTTTGTTGACCACACACGGCTGACCTCAATTCACCTTGCAGAGACACCTGAGCTATATGGTCATGCAGACATCATGTTTGCCTCCGTATGTCTCTTAACTCGCTGGCTTCCATACTGAATCAAAGCAACTTACAGCAATGTTGGTGCTTTCACATGCAATCTTATCAATGCATCTATCTTATGTCCAAATTCACGGAGATCAGATCGAGTGAGATTGGATTGGCCTATACCGAATTCCACACATATATGTCCAAGCGAGCAAGCGTCCAAACACCAAAAACACTGACTGGAAAGTCTACGCACATAAGCATCCTTGCGATCGAGATGGAAATGGAACGTACGCGGCGTCAGCCCCGACCGTTTCGTACACATCCTGAATGGCCGAGCGCCGAAAATTGACTTGGACGTCACGCAGCCTGGGTGTTGATTTGCGGAAGAGGCTTGGCATGTGCGATTGCCCTTACCCTGCCTTCTGTACAGGTACAGCGAATGTGGGGAAATTCTGTCCCACTCGTTTCTTTGGGTGAGCGAGGCAGCCTCGTCCGAAGTTTAAAGTCACCTGGCGTGAACACATGATCGCTAGATATATATCACGCTTTGAGCGGACCCGCAGGATAGATTCGGAGGATTGACCCGTGGGGCCGCGTCACAGTGAGAGAGCTAAAGTCGACAGACGCGTCGGCGAGCGAGGCGCTAGAGGAGCGAAAGCAGATCGGCATGGAACACGTGAGCGGGGTGCCAGCCTTGGATGCCAGCCTTCCCTTTGCGTCACTGCCATGTTCCTTTTGGATCTTCAGGTATTTTTGGACAGCCATGCTGTCTATAAAATGCTCCTGCACACTCCCCGCTTGTTGGCACGCCTCGCATCCGTCCTCACCGTCACAACATGCGCTCCCTTTCCCGCATCGCCGCGTCCTTTTCCTTGCTCGGGCTAATCTTCGTCCCCGCCGCCTTGGCCCGTCCAGCGGAATCTGTCCAGGCGAGGGCAACCTTCACCCCGTCTTTCCCTTACGGTTCACAGAAGGTCCGCGGTGTCAACCTTGGCGGATGGCTCGTGTTGGAGGTCAGTTCGACGTGTCTTTCCGTCCACTTTGTCGTCTTGGGCGTTCCTCACGCGCGTGCAGCCATGGATAACGCCCAGTCTCTTCGACGGGACGAACGACAACCGCATCGTGGACGAGTGGACGTTCGGTCAGTACCAGAGCTATCCGACCGCTCTGTCCAAATTGCAGAACCACTGGAATACGTGGATCACGGAGCAAGACTTCGCCGATATTGCCGCCGCCGGGTGCGCTTTTCCCCATCATTGTTGCTCCACTTCTTCCATGCTGTCGACGCGAGCTGTAGACGCGTTGTTGACACTCTAATATTTATAGATTAAATCACGTGCGACTGCCCATTGGATACTGGGCCTGGGACGTTGGGTCTGGAGAGCCTTTCATTCAAGGGCAGCTTCCCTATCTCCGCAAAGCCGTAGGGTGGGCGGCGAATCACGGGCTCAAACTCATCATTGACTTGCACGGCGCGCCTGGCAGCCAGAATGGGTACGTTGACGTGAACTGCAACGATCAGCCGCTCTAACGCATCCGCAGGTTTGACAACTCTGGACAACGGAAATCATTCCCCGGGTGGCATTCCAATCAGAACAATATCGACAGAACAAACAACATTATCAAGCAGATCGCTGCCGAGTTCGCTGGCCAATCTGGGACTGTCCCAATCATAGCTCCATTGAACGAGTGAGCTTCAATCTTCGCATCTGTGAAACGGGCGGTCACTGACGGCCATCTTAGGCCCGCTGGCTTTGATGGTCAAGATGTTTTGAATGCTGTTCGTCAGTACTGGCTCGACTCTTACGGGAACATCAGGTACGATTCTGCTTCTTCATTCATGCACGTCATCCTGAGATTGTTTCAGGTATCCTTATGGTACAAGCCAACAGAGTAACACTGTCGAACTTATCCACGACGCCTTCCAACCCCTCAGTTACTGGAATGGTTGGGAACGTCCTCCCAACTTTCAAGGGGTCGCAATGGATACACACATCTATCAGATGTTTTCTGATGATGTCAGTCGTCGTCTTTGTTTGCTGAGTCAAGTAACTGATTTGAGATGACCCATTCCCTCAGGAAGTATCATGGACCAACCAGCAGCACATTCAGTCGGCGTGCGGTAATTCTGGCGAACTCACGTCGTTCGGCGCCAACCTCTGGACGATCGTCGGAGAGTGGACACCCGCCATGACCGACTGTGCTCGGTACCTCAACGGTCGTGGCGTTGGCTCGCGCTATGACGGCTCTTACTCTGGCTCGCCCGGCGTAGGCAGTTGCAGCGGCAAGACCGGCTCTGCCTCTTCGTTCAGCTCCGCCTACAAGACCTTCCTCCGTCAAAGCTGGGAAGCACAGGTAAAGTCATATTCCCACTACGGGGTCGTTTGCTTTCTGACTCTTCCGCACCAAAAGGTAATCACTTTCGAGAAAGCCAGTGGCTGGATCCAATGGACGTGGAAGGCCGAAAGCGCGGACGACTGGTCGTACCAAGCTGGTTTGAGGAACGGATGGATACCCCAAGATCCAACAGACCTGCAATACCCAAATATCTGTGGTTGAATACTAGACAGACGATCTTTGCGACAGTCTACTTTTAATACACACCCTCAAGGCCTCAAGCTGAAGCGCTCACAATCGTGATACCCGTGTACTCATTTGTAGTCCTTATTTTTCATAACTCACGCTAGCTATATCACCCTCCTTTCGAATTGTTGAGATGCGACGTCTTGTTTATTCGCTAGTGTTGATCATAATAATTGACCAGGTTGATGACTCGCTGGCATGCCCTTCCTCGTCGACGGACTTGGGATAAGCTTTGAGGTGCAATGTCTTGTTTATTCGCCAGTGTTGATCATAATCACTAACCAGGTTGATGACTCGCTGGCGTGCCCTTACTCGTCACTTCGGATGAGCTTTGGGGTGCAAAAAATGCACGTGACCTGTTATTTGAACGCGTCTGCGACGCGTCTTTCCACGATCTGGTCCCCTTCAACCGCCCTGCCATCACGCCCGCTGACATACTCACATACCCACAAAGCTAACGCTCACCTACATGCGCATCAAGTTGAAGACCGTCCTCGTCACTGCCGCACTACACTTCCTTTGCGCAAGCGGGCTTGCCGCGGCCGTCAGTGGAGATCTGAGGACGAACGGGGGCACCGCGGTGCACTCAGGCATTCATCCCGCGCAGGCGCGGAAGAGGCAGCTCGGCGGGCTCTTCGGGGGTATGGACGATCCCGATACGCCGCCGCCGCACCATGGGGAGCAGCAGACTACATCACGCGAGTCGGAGAGGTTGCGAGGGGAGAGTCGGACGCAGATCGAGACGACCTCGGATGGCCTGGTCAAGACGATCGACAAGCTGCTGACGTCAGTAAACAGGGCGGTTTCTTCTACGTCGACGGGCGGCGCTGCCACTCCTGCACAGACAACGCCAACGCAGGCCTCTGTGGGTTCTGCACCAACTGCCGTACCGAGCGCGACGTCCACGCCGACACCGACGCAGTCTATCGGGGCCGCCAATAGGGCTGTTTCAAACCCGCCAACAGATTGGAAGGTCATCGGCGTCGCGGTCATTGCGGTGAGCGTCATCGGCGCGGGTATCTTGGGGGTCGTGTTCTTCGACTATTGGTGGCGGCTCCTGCGGGACCTTGCAGCGTGTGGAGGCTCACGGAGTCGGGGCGGGCCTGGCGGAGAGGAGCTCGTGCCAGACTGGGAGAAGCAGAGTTGGGAGTACCAGCTTGGGGGCAGGGCTGGGGAGGGCATGGACGGGGGAGGGGCCCGAATTGGAGAGGACAGGGTACCGAGCTTTGGGACGCCGCCTGCGGGATGGCGCATGAGTGAGGGGGCGGGACATGCGGGACTCGGGACGGAGATGGGGAGGAATAGGGAGCTGGCGAGGGCGGTGAGTCGGAGGGCGGATGGAGCCCCGCAGAGGTCGGCGATGGAGGATCCCTTCCGGGCGCAGGAGGAAACCCCCATCCCGAGTCCCGCGGTACCAGTTATGGCCCCGGCATCGCCTGGACCTGTGCCAGGGCTGACGAGGACATTAGTGAGGCCGTCAGTACCGAAACGATCCCGTTCGTCCCCTCTTGCACGCGAATGGCGTCCCGATGCCGATGCGGCTTTCTCTCCGAGTTCTACTGTGACGGTGAACCGCTCCGACACGTTCAAATCCGCCGCGACGGAGGACGCATACGGCGGCCTTGCTTGAGTTGTCCTTTTTTACGCTTCTGCTTCCTTCCGGTCTCTAGTATTCTGGACTAGGGTAAACTGGCCTCACTCAGCCTCACTCTCACGTTTTTTTGTGTCGACGCCCTCCCGACGCGGTATATCGGACTCTGCGTGTAACACTAGCCCACAATGTCTCGTCAATGGTTTTGATCTTGATTTGTGCATCACTGTACCGACTGTAGAAGAGAGAAATATCCTGGTAACCCAATCAGGCCTCTTTAGCGGGACGCATCTCCCGAGGCGGGGGCGGGCGTGGGTGGCGGGAGCTCAGGAGGAAATATGACCTCCAACTGATCGGATATGACCATGCCCGCAAATGCAACGGCACAAACGCCGAGAGAGATTCTCAGTCGGGTCTTGGCAGGTAACACTAGAGAAAAGGTTATCGTCGTGTCGAAGATGGTGAGTTGGGCGCATGCTATATGATCGGAGAGGGATGCATCGCATACCTGCCCAGGAGTCCCATATTGGTCGTTTGCGCACTGCCTCTTCAGCCTTTGACGATGCTGCTGCAGGCTTTGATGTATTCTTTGGAGGCATCGTTGGCTGGAGGAGCTCCTTACTGTATGATCGCGCGGAGACGGTGGGATTTTGGCCTGTGCTCAATCGAGTAACTTCTTCCCATCATGTGCGTTCTGCGTGAGCAATCAGTCAGCCACATCCGGTCAGCAGCCAAGTCGGGTTCTGCCAGCGAGTCGAGTTGACCGTCGAGTAGAAGTCATGTTCACAGGTCTGGTAGGCCACCACCCCACTACCGCGCTTGAGGCGCGCTTTTACTATGATGCATTCATAGATCGAACATCTGGGAACCGTCGCTTCTATCACGCGCGACAGCGGCGGGTGCACTCTCGCCATCTCAGACAGCGCGCCTATACTGGATGACTGCCGCATCGGAGACTCGATAGCTGTGAATGGCGCATGCCTGACGGTGACGAAGTTCAATAGGGACGAGAAGGAGGAGGGTGGCTGGTTCGAGGTGTGGCTGGCCAACGAGACGTTAGACAGGACGGACTTGGGCGAGTGCTATGCTTTCATGAACTTACCTGAGCGGCCGTTCTGATGTCGTGGTTTTAAAGGCGAAAGGAAGGTGGGGGACCAGCTGAATCTAGAGCGCGCTATGGGTGCACACATCCGTTTTGGTGGTCACTTTGTGCAGGTATGTCTCATCGCGAACGCATTGTGGCTGACCGACGCTCATGTCCCGGTCATCAGGGCCATGTCGATACGACGGCGACTCTTATCTCAAAAATCCCAGACGGCGACTCCCTGCGCCTGCTCTTCCAGCTGCCCGAACCGACGCCAGCCAGGCCGTCGCTCCTCCCTTATCTCATCCCGAAAGGTTACGTTGCGATCGACGGGACCTCGCTCACTCTCACTTCCGTTGACGATGCACAGCGGACGTTCGGAATAATGCTGATACAGCACACGCAAGAGAAAATCACGCTCAGTAAAAAGGCGGTTGGAGCGCAGGTGAATATCGAAGTGGATATGGTGGGGAAATATGTCGAGAAGAGCGTTGTGGCGGCGTTGCAGGGCGGTGGTGGAGAAGGTGTCAAGGCGTTGGTTGAGAAGGTCGTTGAAGCGGTGTTGGCGAAGAAGGGGATCAGCTGAGACGAATATATTCAGGTGAGCTTGTCAAAGTACATGGAAGATGGAACACACCCTTGATGGACATATCTTTCACTCAGGGCGATAGAGAGGTGTGCTGGTACCGTACTGTCTGTTTCTCTTGATGAATCATCACGATGTCGTGATCGCCTAGAGAAGACTTGCTACTTCTGTGATCACCTTTGCCGACAAGAAATGAAATGTGGGGCTTGAAGACCATTGTGCATTGTGCCTCCGCTGATGCTCTCTCCTTACTACCCGATGAAAACAGCATCTTCAAGCCTCGATTCGAGGATATCCGATGCATAAGCTCGTCGCTAGCATGGTGAGCAAAAGACGAGAGTAGCGAGACCCAGTCGACCAAAAGGGTGGAGTTTGGCTGTAGTCATCATGATCACAATGTCATATTCTTGAGCAACGTTTGAAAGTCGAACGACGGCTGAAGGAACCCAAGACGGGTGGTGACGACTTCGTGGTGAATAATAAACGCAGCCGCCACAGTCCGCGGGAACGGCCACCGGCAGGTTCGGAAGAGTTACGGTGTTAGACCAGCAGCTGCTCCTTGTACACTATCTTACTCCTCGTCTTTCTTTCCTCGCCGTTGCCCAGCATTCGCGTCCACCTTCCAAATGATGGAGGGTCCATCGAAGAGAAAGGTGGGTTTCTCGGGTCTAGACTGTGTTTCCAACCGCACGATCCAGACTTTCCCCGGACAACCAGGTCATGGCCAAAGTCGATTTGGCCAACGTCGTCGTCCACCGGCCTCTCTCGCGCCCCACCTCTCCCTTCAAGTCTCCAACACCTGTACGCTCAGCCCTCTCTCCAGACCCCATCCTCCGCCCAAGGGCCAAGATCAACAGCGGCGCAAGCGTCCGCAAACTCTCCAGCGCCATAGGCATCGGCACCAGAGCTCCCGCTACCCCCGCTTCACGCGCCAACTCACCCTTCAAACCGCACAAGGCTCTTTCCAATGTTTCTACCTCTGGCTCTCGCTCTGTCGTCGACGGCCCCTCGCCGAAATCAAAGGTGACGCTCACGACCCGCGTCGTGGCTCGTCAACGTTCCTTGACGGGGAGCATCTCTGACCCGTCCTTCATAACCCACTCCAGAGTGCGACGCGGCAGTGGCTCTCTTCACCCCAATGACCTGCCTTCTTCTCTTGCCCAGGTCTCTCCTGAGCTTCCCTCCGAGAACCACCTTTCTCCTGCCCCTCCTTTGACACCCGGGCCAAGTCCAATACGCGTCAAGTCCAAGGTCACCTCTAGAGTAACCAACCTCGTCAAGGCATCTACTCCTTCATCTCTCAGCGGTGCCATTTCGCTTCCTTCGTCTCCTTCTTTTCTTACGGGTCGCCCAATACATGCGCGCGCACGCGCACCATCAATATCTAGCATCGCTCTCCCATCTGTCCCTTCCTCCCCGATATCGTCCGTATCGTGTTATCCTATCACAACCCCCGCGCCAGCTGCTAACCCTCACCGATACGCCTCTCTACGATCTAGCCCCAGCGTCGGCGCGCATCGTTTCCAGGGGTTCGCGGTCAGCGATGACTCTGACGTCCATTACGGTGCAAAGTTTATCAATGTCACCTCAAAGATCGACCCTTCAACCATACCACTGCCACAACAGTCTCCTCCGACGTCGACTGTCTCCTTTTCGTCGCGCTCGTCCCATTCTTCGGCATCGCAGCATAGCACGGCACCGACGCTTGGCTCGTATGTCAACGGCTCAGCTGTGGTGGAGCGGGGACTCAGCCCTCGCTCAAGTCTGGAAGGACTCACAGACCAACAGAGTCCAGGATCCCGGAGACATTCCGTCGCGGGCGTGAACAGCCTGGGTGTATTTCGAGTGCAGCCCGACGATTCAGAGAGGAAGATCAAGGCAGAGGCCAAGTCCAACCGCAAGGCGAGTCCCCTTGTTGCGCATCTTTCTATGCTCCTCGCATACGTGTGCGGTTTTTAATCTGACGTGCGCGTGTAGATTGCCGATCTAGAAATTTCGAACCGATCGCTGCTCGCGATCAACGTGTCCCTCGAGGCGACGAAGGACAAGCAGGCGAAGGAAATCCGAGACCTGCGGCGTAAGCTGCGGGAATCTCGCCTCATTCTCCCACCGCGGACGTACCGCGCCGTCAAGTCCTCCCTTGGCCCAATTGACAAGGCGCTCGAGGATGGAGGGGACGAGGACGAGGACGAAGAGGGGGACGAGGGCACCGAGGAAAGCTTCGTACAGCAGGACGATACATACCGCCGCGTGAAGGGGCTGCTGGACAGCCTTATCGAGGGCGGCAAGCGTGCGCTGGCAACGACGCCCGCCGATTTTAAAGAAGCAGGGCCAACGGTGCTCAGTGCGGAGGAGGTACGGACTTGGAGGCGGGGAGACGACGTCTCAGAAGTGCTCTCTACGCGAGACGCGGCGACGGACGTCGACTCGGATGTTGAGGGCGACGCCCACCGCCGACCATTCACACCGTCGCGTGTCGCTGTACCGGACGACGACGACGACGACCTGGATTCTGAAGGCGAGGTCGAGGCATTGATGGACCCCTACCCCGACGTCATACCCCCTGCGCTTCTTCCGCCCATCACAGTAACACTTTCATAAGTTTCGCCTTTCTAATCGGTGCATTTGCATTCGCGCGTTCGCAGGTTCGATATTATGCTTTTGTGTTTTTGTTATGTTCCCCTGTTACGACCGAACGATACCGTACGTCGGATAAAGTGTTCAGTTTTGTTGATACCCCTGCATATCTCCTTCGTCATCCCTTAGCTCGGCAGCACACAATCACTTCATTGTCCTTTACGCCGGAATCAAGTCCCGTAGCTCCATGTAACCTGTTCTAATCCACTTCCTTTTCTCACTCTACGTCTACATACGGTATAGAGCATCGAATCTCTGAACATCGTTGATAGCTGTAGCGCTCGCTCACTCGGCCATCCGCTGAGCGCGCCTGGCCAACTATCGACGCCGTCAGTGTCTGGCAAGGCTCGTCAAAATTTGAGCAAACTCACAGCGGCTGCCAAGTCCATCTGACCTGCAGCTCCTGCATTGGGCTTCGCAGTTCCTCCTGGGCGAGGCGGAGCAGCAGGGGCCGCACCTGGCCTGGAAGCAGAAGGCACAGGCGGTTTCGCAGGAGGCTTCGGGACTGCGGGCTTGGCACCGACAGGCGGCGGACCAGGTTTAGGCTTCGCTGCGACAGGCGGCGGGGGCCTACCAGCCGCTGAGCTGGACGGCCTCGAGCTTGCAGGGGTTCCCGAACTGGACGTCTCAGTCGACGCCGCTGGCTTCTTCCACGGCGCCGCGGAACCATTGCCTGCTGCCATGCCCGGGAAAACGGACACAGGTTTGGCGTTGACATTGGCGGTGACGGACTGTAGGGCAACTTTGGCTTTGGGCGCAGGTGCTGCTACGGGTTTGGCGACGGGAGTCGTAGCGGCAGGGACTGGACGGCTGGCAGGAGGGGGTGGGGGTGGGGGAGGAGCAGCAGAAGCGGACTTAGGTTTAGCAGGGACGAGAACGAGGTAGTTGCTAGGCGCCCAGCCTTCAACACCGTCTTTCTTCACTAGCCACCAGCCGTTATCGTCCTTCTCAAGCAGCTCAACCAGGTCGTCCTTCACTAATGTCATCTCGCCTTCCTGTCCGTCAAAGGCAAACTTAGCGCGGTACGAAGGCACCTCAGGTTCTGGTGGTGCAGGAGGGACAACCACACGACCGGGCGGCGGCGGGGGTGCACGGGGTGCGGTGGAGGACGCGGTGGACGTAGCAATGACAGGCTTAACAGCCGCGGCAGGTTTAGACTTTCCTGGTAAAGGTTGTGCAGCAGGCTTTGGTCTTGACGCTCCAGTGGGCTTGATAGTTAGTTATTAGATACAAAGCGAGAGTCGTGATGTGTGTATATTTCACAGACCTTGGAAGGACCGCCCTTCTTCAGTAATTTACCCGAAGTGATTGGACGCACCACGCCGGGCTTTCTCTTTGCGGGGGGTCTCGATTTACTGTTTGGGGGCTCACCGGTAGGGACGTGTACAGTATGACTTTTGTACTGATCATCCCTGGGTACTGTTTCGTCTTTCAAGAACTTGATTTGGGCACGCTTCTCCTTCTTCTTGGCGTAATCAATACTGCAAAACAAGGTTCGACACGATTTCTTTCCCAAAGCACTGAGCAAAACATACGTTGGTCCGATCAGCATGCTGATACTAGCTTGAGTAAGCTGAAGCAGATTAGCAGCTAGTTCGGTCTTGAAAAGGCAGCTGATGATCGGATCGCCTTCTTCTGAAGGAGTCAGGTTGAAGACCTAGACTAGGCTTAAAAACAATACCACAAAAGGCAAAGCTTGATAAATCACCATCCAATCATCGCGCAGGTTGGACATAGCGATACTCTGTATAGTGACAAGAGGTATCTTGCGTTCAAGTGTCGTTTGCGCTTGGCCGTCTTTGATACTGGTGATGGCGATGTGGACTGCTTTGCTTGTCTGAAAAGAGAAGATACTGGTCAAAAATAATGGCTTGCGGGCATATCAATTGAATTCAGCCTACAACTACAAGGTAACGTGGGCTAGGTTTGCTAGAGCGACCAAGCTTGGACACCAGAAGCTGAGCTCTCGAACTGAATGTCACCGTTTCGGCTACGCAAGTATAAGTCATTGAATCGTCGAATTGTAGACTGTGTGGCATACCTCCAATGCCGCAAACGGATTTCAACTCCTCTCCCAATGGGCTTTGGCCATTCACATCGAGGTAATCACCCATAAATCGACGATAGCTGAGGAGACTAAACCTTCTCCGCTCCTTCCTGTCTGCCAAGATCTTGTGGCCATAATCCCTACGTTGCGCATATTCAATGGATTCCTTATTGTTCTTCCAGAACCGTTGGATACGCCTAGCGCATTCATTCTTGTACCGCAGATAGTTACGGAACGCGCGCTGAATTCTGGCTGCCATGTTATGCCAGTAACGATCCCTCATGGTTTCCAAGGCGAAGAGCTGGCATTTTGTCGACGTTTTGTCATCAAATAAATGAACAAAAAAATAAACTCACTGTTTCGGGATTCTTGATAAAAGCCTTCGTGACGCCCATCTGCCACTCCTCTTGAGCAATACCTGTGTCCGTCAAGATCTTTGCGCAGCCTGTTCGTGCATCGCCCGTCCACGTGTATTCACCGGCGTAGGATGTATTAGGCGATAGCAAATAGAAGCGCTCAACCATCTTCTCGAATGTATTCCGGTAAGCGAAACCGGCACGACGAACTCGAATATTCTCCTGCAAACCCAAATACTTGATTTGATGAAGAACGGCCTTCGTGTCGTATTCAGTGCCACTACGATTTTGATTCGGTTTAATCGTACGAATATACGATGGTTGAGCGCGCATGAGATTCTCTACAAGGGCCCCGGCGGATGCCTGCATAAGTGAAAGATCGTTGAAGACACCGGGCACATTAAAGAATAAAATAAAGATACCTTGATTCTGTCGCCAGCTGTTGGAGGCCTCTTCTTGCTGTTAGGATCCGGTCGGTCGGGAAAGAGAGATTGTAAGAATTGATTTCCGCTCGAGCCAACAAGATCCAACAGATCCTTGATAAGAGCATCCTTGTTCTTGTCTGTCATACCTGCAACATTGTACATGACGTCCCCAGCATAGTGCTTGACCAAGAACTGTGTCCCGCGAGCTTCGAAGTGAGGATTCGATGACAAAGAAGCAGTTCGTTGCATGAAACTATTGTCTGCCGCCGTGGGATCAGCGTGCGCAGTAGCACAAGCATCATTGAGGGCTGCAAAGATGCCTGGAGGTCGGCGTTCCTCGATGAGGTCACATACGATCTTGTTATTAAAATATTTGATGGGCGTCCACTTAATCTCTTCGCGAACGTACTCCTCCTGTTCGGTCTTGAGTGTGAGTTCGATAAAAATCTGTTGGAGTTTTTCGTTCACGTAGTTGATGCACAGTTGCTCGAACGAATTGTCCTAAGCAGATAAACTTCAGCACTTGTTGCACAGATGAGAAGCATATAATGAGACCTCGAAGATCTCGAACCCGAAGATATCCTGTAGATCGTTACTATGGGACCTCGTGAAGGACTAGACGAACGCACCAGGATACCAACGATCTGGGCAACTGACCCTCTTGGCTTCATGGATACGTTGATTCTGGAGACGATCCACTCGAAGAGATTATTATAGATAGCCTTCGCGAGGGCATCTCGCCCTGAGCTTGCTTGTGAGGGGTTCAAAGGAACATCATACACGGATCCTCGACGACCTCCCCTCTGAGTCTCGACAACTTTCGTAGTGAGGGCCTTTTGCACCAAGGTACTATCGACCTCCATGAGGTAACCAATGAAGTCTGCAACGCTAGTGTCCGAAATAGCAGCGTTCCCATCGTCCATTTCCTCGTATTGAATGTTCCCCAGCCAGAGAACAATTGCGAGCATGCGAAAGATGTCGTTTTGCTCGTGATCGCTAAGGCCAATGATCCGCATTGCGTTCTACAGAAGTATCAGTACACGGTCGTAGACAGCACATTTGCCTCACAATGGTTTCCGCGAAGTCATGCTCATCACTGATGCCTTCAACCTCCAGACAGTTGCTGAGACTCGTGTACGCATAAGCTTCTGGTCCCTGGAGTCCAAACGATTCTAAAGCTTGGGCTTAGAATGGTACGTGCTGAATAGTTTTCGACCTACCACGTTGCTCGTCCGAGGCAGCTTTCGTGAATTGGTAGAATATGTGGAAATTGCGCTCGTTTTGCACTTGACCAACGACGCGTGCCTTCTCCAGCAAGTAGTTCGTAATCTGAGCACCAACAGGCTCTCCATGATCATTGAACATGATCTCTAGGTATTTTCCCTGACACAAGATGAGCGTTGAAATTCCAAGGATGTTGACCAGGCACGTACATGACGACTGGAGTTATTATTCCTAAGGGTCTTAGCACAACCGAAACTCTCAAGCAAAGGGTTTGTAGCCAGAACCATGTCCTTGATTTGCTGAATGCTACTGTCTTCTCCTCCCGACACAGCAGCGATATATTGCATGATGCGCTTCGCAGCTTCTGTTTTGCCTGCACCGGATTCCCCAGATATAATGACGCACTGATTGTCGGTATAGGCTTTCATGTTGTAATAGGCAGACTCCGCGATACCAAAGACATGTGGAGGGACTTCAAGGCGGTTCTTGCCCTGATATCTCTTCAGAATGTCATCGGTATATATGCCCAGATCTACCGCCCCGTAAGATTAGCATAGCTAACAAGGCTTGCGGCACTTACCTCGAAACGGATTCACTGAAATTAGAACTCCTCCGATATAGGTATAGATTTCTCCACTGGTCCACCGCTTCTGCAAATTCTCATTCACGCTTTCGTTGCTAATAGTGGTAAGCAACGTCATATCAGAAACACCGACTTGCTTCTTTTTGAAGCCCTCCTTCCAATCCGCCTAAACGTCGAGTGAGCATGGATATACCATTAAATTGTAGCGGTAAAGACCTTGGCGACTTTGGAAGGCGCTGATTTCTTCGGACCAGCATTGACCTTCTTTCCGGCCTTCTTGGATGGCGCCTGGTAGAGGATTGTGAGACGTGAATAGCACTGCGTAGAGTTAGAGGCCTACCATGTCAGCTTGAGGCCAGTATAGTCAATGTGTGCTGTAGATTACCACTCAGAAGTATTGGCGAGTATAAGAGCGAAGCAGGAGCGGACTGAAGGTTATGGATAGGCAGATCGTGCAACTAGTGTGGGCGAAGTCACATCCAATCTGACATCATCACGTGCTCTGCCTCGGAGTAACTTCTACTAAACTGACCTTCACAGTTAAGTTACGACAATGATAGCAGTTATACGGTTTCATAGCCGGGTGGGGATTTCGAACAAGTACACCGTACATGGTTAATACTGTAGCCGAGTCCAAACTCATGCCGCAACCTTCATTCCAACATCGATAAGCAACTTCAGCGCCTCTGCGGTAGGTCTGAACACTCCTGGATTCTCCGTATTATCCTTCAGAGCCTTCACAAGGGCCTTGGAGAGACGATTCATCTCATCCATCTCTGTCAAGGCTCTCCGTGACCTTTCATCTAAGTTGAAAAGACAATTGCGAACGCATACTACCCCTCGGTGAACCAATCCTGGATCTGCGCGAATATCATCGACCTGTTCTTCATTGGAAGACATTCCATCGGGGTCAATGAGTTGGGTGAAAGTACGCAGCACTCGGTGTCGTTCGTTTTCCAAGTCACGAAGGGCACGACATGCGGCGGGAGAAGCGGTCAAGGTCGCAAGTGTACCTGATGCAGCAAGTCGCGTTGGAAGGTCGTCGACATCCGACAATGCAAGCAAGATGTGTAGTTTAGACTTCGCATTCTCGGTGGCACTGTCTCCGCCTGAGTACCTTTCAAAAACCTCGTCTGATCCTGCCACGAGATTACATATTAATTCCGTGGCCGCCCGTCGTACAAGAGTGTGGTCTTCCAGAACCAAGAATTCTATCTTAGCAAGAAGACTATCAGCTTTGGAAACACGGCTCGCTGCTTCAGCACTGTGAGACGAGATATTGGTCAAAGCCATCATTGCTTCAAAGCGTTGTAGGAGTGTCGAGGATGGGTGTACAAGCAGAGCGGTGAACGGTCGAATAGAATCGTATATAGCGCCTTCATCTGGTCCAAAAACCTGTACAGGCGAAGCTGTAATAGCAAGTTTCGCTAATGCCTGAATAGCTTCGAGGTCGGCTTGCTCCAAACCGTTGATTGTCTGTTGTGAGCCAGACGAGGATGTCGAGGACAAGGACCCACGGATGAAAAGTGACAAAGATTTGGCTCCTCCGCTCTGTAATATCTTGCCTCTATTCTCCTTGTCTTCAATTAGGTTCAAAAAGGCCTTGCTCGCAACGATCCGAACTCCTCGACTATCAGTGACCCGGATAGCGGTTGTCAAAACAGCCAAGCCGCCGCCCTGGACCAGCTTCCTCCCTCGACGTTTAACGCATTCGTCATCTTCCAACGGATCTAAGGTGATATCCTCGAGCTTCTGCGATGACCCTGCCCCAGCCTTCGCCATTCGTCGTAATTTCTCCATTTGGGTATCCTCATTGGAAAGGCGAGGCTGATAGGCACAAATGTTGGAAATGATGATGGCCACACCATACAGAAGAGCGAAAGCAGGATCATGTGGAGTTCTGGAAGAATTTTTCTTGGAAGAAGGGATAAGAGAGAAAAGTCGAGACAAGAAGGCGGGATCATTGGATAACGTCTCCTTGACTGCTGGCTCCACGCTCATGTACGCCAAACCTTCGACTGCGTCGCCAATAGAGTTCGCGTCGCCGTCGATCACTAGGCCTTTCATTAAAGTCACTAGATCCTCGTCTACCGCAGGCGAGCCCTTCTGCACTTCCGAGATGACAGAAGCATCGTTGGACGTACCCCGAGAAAGCTTGACAACCGCGATGGCTGCCGCTGACCGGAGGGTTTTATCCTGCGTTTGACGCAACGACGAGTACAGCCATTGGACGCAATCAGAGGGTAGCACCGCCCGACAAGCCTTGTGTCCACTAGCCTGCGAGAGAAGATGAGCAGCCTCCCTTGCCACAGTGTCAGATGGGTAAAGATCGAGTATATCGGAGATAGATGTGAAGATGGAATCTTGCTGGAAGATGGTGGAGGCGCATTGCCAATCGACTTGAAAAAGAGCAGAGAGAAACGATAGTCCAACAATGACCTCCCCTTCAGTAGGTTCTGCAAGATGAGATTCTACTATCGGAAGGAACGTTGCGACCAACGATTGGGTTGCACGATCATCCTGTTCATCTTTAGGGGTTGGAGAAGACGTGCGCACTCCTTGGCAGAAAGAGGAGAGCACCAAATAAGCTTTGGAGCGGAAAGACGGAAGTTGGGAAGGAAGAAATGCTGGAATTATATATGATAGCTCATCAGGAAGGTTTGGACTTTTGCCATGAGGTTTCGGAGAGGTGCTGGAGGCGGGATTATGGTCGAGTTCGGAGGTCATGGTGACGTCCAGAGCGCATGATAACCAAATGTACTCTTGTTTGTTGACCGACTTTTTCCCGCTCACATCGCCATTCAACAAACCCCACAAAATGAAGCATGAAAAGAAGGCTAGTTTCGCTATTCGATCAGGAGATAATATTCTTCTGCGACTGCCAACTGGCGAGATCAGGAGCGTCAAACTAGACAAAGACTCGTGCGTCTATTATGATATTATATACAATGCTTGCTGACGAACGGAAAGGACGATAAATCTAGGAAAATTTGGGTCATTCTACGCGAATGCTCTCATCGACCAGCCTTACGGCTTATCGCATGAAATCGTTGACAAACAGCTTAGAGTACTGCTGCCTCGGACTATGAGTGAAATCGGTGAGGAGTAAGCCAGCTTAGAAATGCTCAGGAGGGAAGCTAACGCCTTTAGAGCAGAGGACACGGAAGCCACCAACGAGCTCATAAATGACGGACAATTCGTCCAGCCATTGACAGGCATCGAGATTGAGGCTTTGAAACAATCAGGCGTGCATGCTTCCGTACAGATGTTTCCAGGCATTGGACTTTTTCAAATCTCACACCAAATCGCAGGACATCATCAACAAGCAGATAGAAATGCACGCAAATTACTCTTTGAAGACAGAGTATAGCAAAGACAAGTACAAGAAGCGTAAGGAGGCAAAGTATGTACATTGTCTCTTTGCACGCATCGGTGTACTAAGGCTGCAGGGCGAAAGATTTTCAAGATCATTCATCACCATCGAACCTACCCTCTTCAACGTTTGTGAATATTGGTACAATAAAGACCATAGCCGTATTCGCGATATCCGCGTGGACACGCTCTCTCAAATAGTGAACATGGCAAATATTCGACCCGGAGGTCGATATCTGGCAGTAGACGATGCTTCTGGGATGGTCGTCTCAGCAATATTGGAGCGTCTAGGCGGTAAGCTCTCATCTTGGGCTGGGTGAATCTAACGCTCATCGTCACCTTGAAATAGGAAATGGTCGGTTGATCACCGTCTGTGATGTCGACTCTCCACCAGCGTATCCGGTCATGGCCCAAATGAACTTTCCCAAAGAACATGTATCATCAACTCTGTCGTCACTAAACTGGGTGACGGCAGAGAAAGAATATGTACCTGGTTGGTCTCAACAGCTTACCCTAGGTTTACAATAGTTGATTATATACAGTCATGGCTCCTGTCGAGCCTACGGACAGTCAATATAGGTCAGAAAAGCACAAAACGCGCCTCAGCAAACGGAAGGCTCTTTCGGACACGCTATCGAGCACTCGGGAAGAGTTGTTCTCTGGGGGATTTGAAGGGTAATCGTATCTTTGCAGTGTCTGCACTTACGAATGCTGACTTTGATCCGCAGACTTGTCGTTGCTAGCGAGTACGATCCGTTCTCTATAATTGAAAGGCTAGTCCTGTATCTTGGTGGTTCTGCGTCTTTGGTAGTATACAGTCCACATCTTCAGGTAATTCTCATGTCACATCAATTTGAATGAGCTGATGCCTTTATTTTACTCGAGTAGATACTGTCTGATTTGCAGAACAAACTGCGAGAAAATCCCCAGTACCTTGCACCCAGCGTAACGGAAAGCTGGCTTCGTCGCTATCAGGTGCTACCAGGACGAACACACCCAACAATGAGTACAACTGGGTCAGGAGGATACCTTTTACATGCGATAAAAGTGTATGTAGGGCACGTTGATCTGTGTCATCATGATTGTAAAATTTTATTTTTTAGATACGATGATCCTGCTGCAATGCCCGTAGAGATGCATCGTCGTCCAAAAGTGAGGAAAACAGGCCCATCACCCGCGTCTGAAGGCGAAGTCGGGCCAAATGCGACGTCAGCAGATCTTGAGGGGGAAGGACCATCGAGTAGCGGGGAAGTCAATGAACCACATAAGGAGTAATAGGTATGATCATGGTAGGTACTCAAATGTTCAATTGTACCAGGTACGTTGGTCAGTTTGGTCTGGCCAAAAAGCACAGACGTCATCGCAGGCGGCGTTACAAGTACTGGTCTGTGCCCCACATGAGTGCAATTGCTTTAGAGGGTACACTCGAAATTCCCTTCCGTATCCATCGAAAGTGTGCTGGATTTGTGGTGACTCTTTCAGACAAACTCTACAGTCCTGCTTGCAGCCTGTCTAGAGGGAACATATGTTCATGGGTAAACCCAACCCACAAACAGCACCAGGTGGTCATGCAATTTGTGTGGCTGCTTCCGGGAACAAAGCTGTAAACATCTAGCGGAGGTATTAGCGCGAAGGACGGTAGTATAACTGAAAAAATTTGAACCTCATCGAGCACTGTATACATAATGTGCTGATTCAATCGCCGATTCTGAAGAACGGCAAATATCCGTCGTGCTCCACGACGGGCGTTTGAGCGCCCTATCATGTTAGCAGCCAAGTCTGTGGCACGGCATTAAGTTCTCGATAACATTTTGAGAGAATGCATTAATAAAGCATACCAGGAATCAGAGCCGACAGCTTTCGATTCGCTTCGTCCCGTGTGCGAAGCTTCTCTTCCGAAGAACGAGGCGTTGAGGACAGCCTTAGACGTCCGCCAGGCCACATTGAATCACGGACCATGTTGATGAAGCCCATGATATGTGGCTCATCCAAAAACGTGCTGACGATTTCCCGAAATTTCCTGTGTGATGAGATGCATTAATTTAACTTACGCAAACGGGAACGAGCCAGCCTGACCTTTCCACAGTACTCCCCAAAACCTGCTGCAGGATGATCACAATGGCTTGTCGGCGAAGCCAATTGTTCTTCTTTTTGAGCTCGAAGATAGCAAGAAGAAGGTCGCATATTGGGGCTGAAAAGGTTGAGGAACTCGTCTCTCCATCGAGAGGCCGGAGATCACCAGAGATTTGTAAGAGGGTGTCCTCGGATGCCGTTTTCCCGGAAGCCTTTAGAGCCTGTGCAACTGCGTCTTCGTCAGTTATGGCACTTCCCACAATCCCTGCTAGCTCGGCAGCCTGTCGCGTCAAGCGCTGAATCATAACATCTAACATCGACGGCCCGAAGAACATGTCATCGATGCTCTCTGCAACTGAATGATACATCGTGCGCACAAGGTCCTTTCCGGGAAATGCAGGTGAAGATTTAGAAGAAGTGGCTTTGGGCTCAGGTACGATAAAAGGCGAATTGCGAGATAGAAAGGCTTGCAGCTCTTCTGATTCACAAGCTGCGGGGATAAGGATCATGTTCTGTGCGTTGAACCCCGTCAACTCGGTCCAGGGGAATGGAAGTGACAGCTCACCTGAAGATATTTCTCCAAGGCCGTTCGACGAGTGTCAAGAAAACTGCCAGAAAGCGCAGTGACCAGTCGTTTCCCGGGAAAATCCAAGTTCCTGATGAATGCATATCGCTCTCTCAGCTTATTATGCATGTTCAGAAATTCGTTGTATCGCCTCGCCACAGCCCAGCTTGAGGCAACACTACCGTCGAGGGCGAGCTGTTTGATGTCGACAAGATACCGAACGACTGATTTGCCACCCTCCTCGGCTACTATCGAATTGGTAATGAATAACTTCGTCCGGTCTGGAATGAGGCGGTTAGCAATCTCCTGCTGCTCGTATTGTGTGCGCTGGAAGGTTAATTCCCGTATCTCTCTATTCATCGCAGATTGCGACTTGCGGAGAAGTCGAATCTCCTGCATGTCACCGGTCAACTCTGCCTTCTTGATCAACGTATCGAGCATGACATCCTGTGATTGTAGAGCCGATATCTTGGCCGAGAGGCGATTTATCTCGTGCGATAATCGGAGGTCCCCTGGCTCCGCGAGCTGGAGAGAGTCTAGTCTGGCTTCAGTAGACTCGTCTTCTTTCTCATCGTCAAGCTCGGTACCAGTCAGAGGATCGTTGTGATTGACCTCTAAAGACATCTGCAACTCGTAGGGGTCGGATGAAGAGTCGAACAATCCACCTTTAGGAGGCATGAATAGGCGTCGTCTGTCTTGCTGATTATCGAGAGCGATGATATCTGTCAATGCGGCTTGAATGGCTTCAACTGTAGATTGGCTTTCGCGGGTATCTTTCGTCCGGTCATCGGGATCATCAAAAAGCGGGGCGCGAGAAGAAGGAGAAGAAGAATCTCCAATGGGAGACATGAGAACATCAAGGCTATTGGTCGGGAGGCGACCAGGTGGTGTAGGGGGTGGCGCCTCAAAAGGAGGGGAGTGAGGGGGTCTTTGGTCTGAACGAGAGGAAGAATGGGAGCCGCCGAGAAGTGAATAGAGAGATGGTAATGATTCTGAACGTTGCATTGGAGGTGGCGCGTTGGGCGAGGGGAGGCCGTGATGACCAGGTTCAAGTATATTTTCCCTGCTGCCGGACGATGCCTCTCGGTGGCGGCGAGCGCCCGGTGGCATATGAGAGGAAGAAGCTGCTTTCCAACTAGCATTGATGTCCTCAACAACACGAAACCATAACTCAGACCTTTCAAAGTCCTCAAAGTCCTGTTCCATATTCTGCTCGACTTGCTTTTGTGCGAGCATGACGCTTCGACGAGCCTTCCGTTCCATTGGAGGAGAAGGTGTCGTCTCGTGCAAGACAAACGCACGGATAGCGGAAGAATGTTTAGGGGATATAGCCGCCAGAGCGGGGTGAGGGGTGAGACCCGAGAAGTAGAGCTCGTAGATCATGGATATATCCTCCTTCGCTGACGCTGTGTGAGAAGGGTCTTGAATTGGATCGTCGTCGTCGTCCGATGTTCCAGATCCGACTGACTCAAGCGGATTTTTGAAACTTTCCACTGTGAGCCAGAATTGGACGAGAAGTGAGCGATTTCGGCGGTCCATGAATTCCATGAAATATGAGAGGGAGCTTGGGTTGCCCAAGATATCGCGTAGATTCAAGCGTGATATAGCTGAAGACTCTGCGGAGAACTGATGCTATGTCGGTGTCCTTGAGAAGTTGTTAACAGCTATTAATGTTTAGAGGAACGTACTGAATCATCATGCCCTCCTAGAATTGCAATTCTTGCTTCCGCTTTGCGTTTAGCAGTGTAGAGTCTATCCAAAAAAGCGACGATATCCTCAGTCTTCTGACCGTTGATCCAGTCATCCTTCTCGTGATTTGCTGGAGGTTCAGAAATGAGCACCAGAGCATGCGTGGTTCAGAGTACACATACCTAGAAGTCCCCTTGTTCGTCGAATTTCTCCCATGATATCACTCTTTAGCCGCCTTGCATCCAAAAGAGAGGATGTCCTGCTAATACTTCGAAGAAACGATTCAAATTGGCGTGCATCCGTTCGGATGGTAATTGCTTCTGCGGATGAGACCGTCGGCGTCACTAGTCGAGGCGCGGGGCGAGGCAGCTGAGTTTCCAAAATGTTTCGCACCTTGGATATGAGTCGCCTATGAGACACGCTCAAGAAGGAAAATCTGGATACATGAGATCAAAACGTACTGTTGGCGAATGGCTGCCCCCGCCTTGAAATAATGAGCTTGGAATGACGGGTCAAGCATTACTGAACATACCACAGAGTCAATGGTCCTATTCCAGAAGTCGGGATCCCCAAACATATCCATCAAAGGGTACATGACCGAGCAAGCTACGACTTCTCGAACTACGATCTTCAGAGCCTTGCTCCTGGCCTCACGTTCGGGTAGGACGAAGGGTAAGGCCTTGTCGATTAATTGTCGAAGATGGGTCTCCTCCGTTTGCTTTGTGAAGCTTGAGGAGAGATTGCCCACAGCAGGATGAAGCCTCTCGCCGCTTTTGTTGGCATAACGGCTGGCCAGCAATAAATCTAACTCTTCAGATTGTGTCAGTCTTCGTTCTAATCCTGCACCACGAAGAGCCATTTCGGAATCGCGAAACTGCTCTATATGTGCAGTGATCTTGGGAAGGATACGTTTGACCATGATGCTAGATATGTCTAGGGTAGAAAGCCTCACGAGCAAGCAGAGCAGGGAAGCGTGGAGAGTAGACGAGACGGCAGTAGGAAAAGATGGGGACGAAGATATTTCCTTGTACCAGGTTAAAACGAAGTCTCGGACAATCATGATAAGGATATCATTGACAGCAGCTGAGATGGCTGGAGATTCAGGATGGATTGGCGGCAATGTCTGCGGCGGCTTATACGACCATTGCGAACGAGTAAGAACAGCTTGCCAAGCAGCGGGAGTGGAGAAGGCCAGCGGTCGAGCAGGAGGAGGAAGGGGATCGTCGTGTTTCGTCCTTTTTGTGTCTAAGAAGTGGCCCAATGCAATGTTCAATAACAAAAATACAAGTCCTAGTAACAGAATAAGAAGAGGCGAAACCAGCAAAAGAACGATAGGTGAGATGATGATGCGAAAGCCAGCAGGAAGAACAATCGCGAGAAGAGCAATAGACACAAAGGATGTGATACCGATCGACTGCATGATTAGAATTTGTCGAGGACGGCAACAGTAGTGGCCATCGACGACGACGACGACGACAATGGGACAGTCGAAAGTGTGATCCAAGTTTATGAGCGGAGCACTCTCAAAGCAAGTAGGCGTGACACAGACATGTCACACTCAGAAAAGTGGGGTGAACCAGCTAGCCTCTTGAAGTTATTTGCTCAGTAAATATACCCCTGTTCAGACCAGTTTATTGACCCTCGCTATCCGGCTTCACACAAAACTGAAAGGAGTTTGTGACAGCTATGCCGATTTATGGGGTTCCTGACCGCCTTCGGAGTTGCTGGCCGAAGCGCGCCGGGGCCCGCACCGCGTCGAGCGTTCACCTCCACACAAGTAGGAATAAACACCTGTAATACCTCTTTCCTCCAATATCGCTGGCACCCAGATCAGACGCGCTGTTGGACCTTAAGCCTCAGAATTTGGCAGCCATCGCTCTTTTGTTACTCTCGCCTCATGTCTTCAACACCAGTGACTCAGCAATCTCGACCATTATCTACTGCTGAGACCTTTGTCCTGGGCGGACTTGCAGCTTGCATCGCTGTATGTTCAGATTTCTCTTTAGCGAGTACACAATCTAACATAACTTGTAGGTCACATTCTCCAACCCGGCCGAGGTGGCGAAAACGCGTCTGCAACTGCAGGGTGAGCTCGCAAGAGGAGGTGGAAAGAAAGTATACCATAGCGCGCTTGACGTGTTCGCGAAGACATGGAGGAACGAGGGACTACGTGGCCTTCAAAGAGGTCTTCCCCCTGCTGTGAGTGGCAGTCCCTTACATTGTCCATCATATATTGACCGCAACACAGTATGCGTACCAAGTAAGAATTTGGACCACGTTTGATGTTCTGAACAGAAATTCAACCTGTTATTATGAAGATACTGCTCAATGGTTCTCGACTTGGTATGATGACTCTCACGCCACGTTGAATGTCTGTTACTTGACGCTGCGATTCAGGATTCTATGAGCCGTTTCGGCACGCTCTCAATCGTGCAATTGGTCTGTCACCATCTGACCAGTTCCCCATCACTTCCGTCATTGCTGGAGCAGCCAGTGGCGCTGTAGGAGGTCCGTCACGGTGCACTTCCAGTTGAAGCCCCCTATCATCTTTGCGAACAGCGTCCCTTGGAAACCCTTTGTTTTTGGTGAAGGCACGAATGCAGGCGAGTACCTTACGCTATAGGCCAGGTAACATTGTTCAACGGCGTAGTGGTTGACCGCAGGCCTATTCCCCTGCACTTCCTGTTGGCACTCAACATCATTACAAAAACTCGTTCGACGCCCTCAGAACCATATACGGAAAGGAAAAATTTCGTGGTCTGGTACGCGGAATCGATGCTGCCATTTTACGGACAGCTATGGGATCTTCTGTGGGTATTGTCTTTGTTGTCGCTATCTAATGCTGAATGTTCCTTGTCCAGGTACAACTCCCCACATACAATTGGACCAAGAATCAGCTTGTCACACGAGGGATTCTACCCGCAGACAGTATACTGACTTACTTGGCCAGTAGCTCCGTATCTGGTGCTTGTGTCGTGCGTATCTTTCTGATACTACACGAGAGAGAGATCACTAGATTCGCCTATAGCTCGTCATGATGCAACCAGCCGACACTGTGCGTGATCTCTAATGTGTTTCTACATTGGCTGTGCTGTTGTGTTGATTCATTGCATTTCCGAAAGGCCCTTACTCGAGTATACAACCAACCAACACAGCGGTTGCCTAACGGTAGGATTGTAGGCACCCTGTATAGAAATCCGATAGACTGCCTTTGGAAGACGTTCAAGGCAGAGGGGCCTTTTGCGTGGTACAAAGGTGCGTTATTCTGCATGCTTCATTCGATTTGCTGTTCCCTACCTGCACTCTTTCAGGCTCCACAGCACATTTCTTGCGTATCGCGCCACATACGTGAGTGCTTTGCCTGGCTTTGTGTAACGTTCCGTTTGCTCATAAATACGATCACTAGGATAATCACTCTTACTGCTAACGATATGCTCCTTAATTTATACAAGCAGATGCAACACGGGACGGTTCAGTCCTAGTTGCTTCTTGTGCTGGGAGGTGGATAATGAGATCAGAGTCGTCATTATTCCTGCTTGAATGGTCTGGAGCTGGCAGACATCGTGGTATTTCGTGGGGTGCAAAATCGACCTTGAACTGGTCTACACGCAAAACAAATCCGCAGCCGAACCGAGTGAAAAGAAACAAAAACTGACACCTGACGGAGTCGAAACGCCGGCCTTGACTCGACACCGTGGTTCAAATCCGCGAGCGGTCTAAACAGTCCCTATTTGGGATGGCTGCCGTCCCACTGTGGTTGAAACCCGCGAGCGTTGTAAACAATCCTTATTTGGGATGGCTGCCGTCCCTTGACTCGACACTGTGGTTGAAACCCGCGAGCGCTGTAAACAATCCCTATTTGGGATGGCTGCCGTCCCTTTCCCCATATTGTAGGAAGCATCCCGATCGCCAATCCTGCATCACACAGGGACGATCCTCTACGATCCTCCACGATTCATTGCCATCTGGTCCGAGCCACTCCCTCATGTCTCCTCGCGAGCAAGAGGTATGTCATCTTTTCTCGCTTCCTGCATTCACGGAGACTAAACAATCCTTGTTTAGATTCCTTTGTGTCTCGCTGACATGCGCCAGACGAACGTCTTCTCTCTTGATTTCCTGCATTCACAGTGACTCAACAATCCTCATTTTGGTCGCGCGCTCTCATTTCACCCTCATTCTAGAAAGTGTCCCACTTGCAAGGCTCACATTGCACCGGGACGATCTCCTCCAAGAGGACGAGCCACACGGATGCCTTCTCAATAGTAAAAGAGCGCGTCCTTTCGCCCGATTTCTTGCATTCGCAGTGACTCATTTTGGTCGCGCGCCCTCATTCATTATCATTTGCTCATTCTCCCCACCCACCCCCCATGGTGAGATTCTTGTCCATCAACGTATTCGCACGCCAATCGCTCATTCTTGGTCCTTGCGATAGGACACCCAGCGGCGCGAGCTCCTCGCTCAACGACAGTCGAACACAGTAGGCGCTCTCGCACATGCTGCTGAGCCTAAGAAGGTCATGAACGCTGCCGTCCACGCGACCGCGACCTCATCCTCTTCCCTCGCTACACTTGCATCCATCTCCGAGGCGGCCTCTACATCCCGTGAGGCACCGCGATCCGGTTATGGGCTCTACGAAGAACTGGCCAAGCAGGCAGGCCAGCCTTTGGTTACGACTGTGGATGGCAAGCGTCTGGCTGCCCCAGTTCGACCACTTGATGGTGACAAGGCCAGCGCAATGAAGAAACGATTTATGGGTCAGCTCGGGATGGCAGCAAAGTCAACAAATGTCACGCAATTTTTGCACGACGCAGCCGTCGAGGCCCTCAAACCAAAGGACAACGAGAGCCCTAGTACTCGCAACCACCGTGTCCAGACGTTGATTTTGTGGGGTTGCTTTCTCCTTGCTCTCAATATACTCAAGGAAGACCATTGGGCCAGCGACGTTATCCTTGCCTATGCTCCAGGGTTTTTGCGCGCACGGGTGAGCTCGTCCTTTCTTTGAGCTTATTTGTCATCTCATCGTTTGTTTATATGGCACAGGTCCTCGCCGTTCCTGGTCGTTTCTCACAGTTTGTCAAGGCCATCACACTGAATTGCTGGTTCCACGTATTTTTGCACTGTATATTGGTTCACGCACATCAACGAAGAACCATGATTTCGGTGGGACTCTCATTGCTCACCACAGGCAATTTGTATCAAACCCTCAAAGACACTATGGATCAGCGTGAGTGTCGTGGCTCTCATTGATCATTACTCAGCGCACACTTTGTAGTCGTCGTAGAGTTTGCCTTGTCACGCAAGCGGAGGGTGGTACACTATTTCGGGCGGGATGAGGCCATCCTGATGATCGAAGAAGGCCTGCAAAATTTAGTATCCTCCGGATGTCTCATGAAACTACAACTCATAGTTGCCATATGTATATCCTTTATCACTGGGTGCCGGCCAGGGAGTCTATGTCCCACCTTCGAGGAGTACAAAGTTTGCCAACTGGTAATTTCCGCTCACATTTCTCTTTCCAGCTCTTACCTGACAACAATTCTAGTACTGCAAATTAGAGAACCTCCGCTTTCGTCGTCTGCGTGATAGCTCGGCCGAATTTGAGATTACATTAGAGCTGGAAAATTCCAAGGTGCCGCCGCCATGTTGATATTGTGATGCCTGTGTAGTGTAGAGCCAAGCTCTCGGATGATTTTTCATTGTTGACAGCCATCCGTCGCAGGGTCACTAAAAAGGAGAAGAATACCCTACAGCGCACGGCAAATGAGGTGCTGGCTGGTGGAGTACCAAAGGTCATGAGGACTGCGAATGAGCGAAACGATGCACTCAAACAAGTTCGTGAAGATCCCTCTACTATACTCAGTTTGGCTGCCACTCAAGCCAAGCTTACTTGCGATGACAAAGGCAAAGGAGCCATGCCTGCCCCAGTAGTAACCCCAGAGTCTATCCTCCTCCACACTCCTCACGAACTTGGCGACATCACTCCCATGCCACAGTCTGTATTGCCCTCTGCGCTGGAGGATTGGATGGACAATATGGCGTGCTCGATGCCATTGGAGGCTGTCAATGGGGCACCGGATGAGAGGGAGATTGCAAAGGATATCAGAGACTGTGCAAAGGGATTCCCAGTGCAGTTCAAGCAGCGCACAACCAGCCTTCGACGTGGGAGGATGGATTTAGGAGTTGGTGACGTAGTGTCTGAGGAAACGGCGCCAGCAGAACTTTCCGCAGAACAGGCTGACAATTTTTGGGTCGATCCACCAGACGATGTCGAGGTAGAACATGTCACAGATGACAGCTCTGAGGCAGAGATTCTCAATCTGCCCCTGGATACTTTGCGGGCATACATTATGGACTTTGCCGTGCAACCGATTCATGAGGGACGAGAGAGAAATAAGAGATTGGTACGTCATCAACCTCTTTCTTTCATCCACTAAAAGCACAAGTCTTACTTCACGCTTTGTCAGCTAAGTTGATGAAAAAGCATAAGCATATTTTTGTATGGTCCCTTAGCTCAGTGGTAGAGCGTGTGATTCCAGAATTGCAATCTATATTTCCACAAGGTCGTCGGCTCGACTCCGGCAGGGATCATTTTTGCTGCGAATCTCTAACACATCACAATTGTGGATTGACTCAGGAGAGGTGCACTCTGGGAAATGCAGTGGAACTAGGCATTAACTGGAATCACACGCTCTACCACTGAGCTAAGACGTCTTGTTAAAAGATAATCACTACTTGCATCGATATCGTAGCCAATCTAAGGTCTATATAATAGGATGTTCCTCTCGAAATCACATAATCACAGAAGCGCACGGGCCCTGTGACAAATGCATGTACGGCAAACGTTCAAATAAATGATATCAACACGATTCAATTGTTATCTACTCATGTCGACACAAGAGCGAGCGTGACATGTTGAGATTGGCCATTGCCCGTAACCAACGTCTGCTGGACGGCTCCACTGGGAACTGCACTGCTAGAAAATGCCGTGGATCCACTGAAAGCTACAAGTAGGTCGCTTCCTGACGTGACCTAAACAGAGCCAAAATCATGATATGCTGCTGTCCAGTACATATATGCGACTTACCGCAGAGAACGTGGAAGCGGTTGAGACGCTGCTGCCGCATATTAAAGACGAGCTTTGGACTGCGCATTTGCCCTTGGATGATGTCAAGGTGAAACTCGAGCCTGTCCCGGATATTGTATAAGTTCCCGGTGTCTGCACAGACCATGTACCCGCTGAAAGGAGTCCTCCGACAGCACCAGAGGACGTCAACACGCTGATAGTAGCCTTGGAAGGAAGATCTCCTGGGGCCTGCCACCGAATGAACAACGATGAAAGTGCAAGAGATCAAAGAACCTACAGAGGTGGGTGTGCTAGTCTAATATGACGCACATGTTATGAATCTAATTAGACATCGACAATGTAAACACACTCACGGAAGATGAAGAGGGTGTCTGCAAAGCAAAGTGAGCCAGGGTTTAAGAGTGACATTAGACGTACTTACGCTGCTCACAGGTGTTCCAGACTTGGGAGGATACTTGAGTCCAGTGGATGCGCATGATCCTGCCTCCGGTGCATCTAGAGTTCGGGCTTCAGATGTGACACCTACTATTCGAGCAAGCAAGGAAGCTGACCGATGGCGACAAACTTCCCGTCAATGACAGACCCTTTCAGATGAAAGTACCAGCTGATTTGATTCAGATTTTTTCCATCGCAATCGAGCGCCGGAGTGACCTATTGCTCAGTGTCAGCCTCACAAGAGATTGTACAAGGAGCAGGATGACCTCACCCCTGACTGAGACTTGAGCGCAGATGTTATTTGGGACAATGTGAATGTTTGACTGGAACTCGGAGTTATTCCCTCGGCAGCAAGCCAATCGTACGTTGGAAGCGACTACATCTAGCTATTAAATCTTCGACTGTTCAAGGGAATTGAGACGATTTACCTTGAACAACTTGACGACGGTTTGAAAGAAAGCTACGGCCTGGAACAGGTCTATCAACGGGGGCGCATGAACGCTCTTGTGAATCTGGTCCCACCTCTGCGCCCTTTGCACTTCCAGAAGGAAGGCAGCTGGTGTGCAGCGTGCTGATATTGCTCCATGAGTTCGACTTGGGATCCAAAAAATGAAAACAATTTACCTCATACAAGTTCCGTGCTTTGACCATTCGTGCTGCATTGACGGCGTCAATATCAACTAGTCACATTGGGAACCACTTCTACCTCCCAAAATTGCTCATTATCGCCATTGATGTCAACCCAGTACTGAGATGAGCGTTCAGTTGTGGCTCATTAACGCTGAAAGACAGCCCCAAGAAACAGCACGTACGTCGTCCATAAAGGAAAGGGTGTCGCTTGCTCCCTGACTAGAAAGGAGCTGGGACTTGACTTTCAGCTTGACAGTACATATCTCGTAGCGGAAGTAAGGGCCGCACCGAACTAATGCCCGTGTAAGCACGGCTGGAATCACAGCTCGATTTGAAGGTGCCATCGCAACTGAGGACAAAATCGCGTTCAAGCGCCGCTTATGACTCTATCAATGAAATTACTTACTTGTCTGGCCACAACCCTGCGCACCATTGTCAGGCCGCCTGTGAAATATTAGAGGACTCGCTGATCACGCACCATGAATGGTCCAGCTGTTGCTAGGCCCGGTAGAAGGATTGGTGTCCCAGAACTGAGTCTGCAGCAGCAAGCCCTGAAACCGAGGATACGCTCGAAATAAGTGCTTGCCTCATTGTTCTCCAACAGGAACATACCCCAGGGGCCTCGAAACAGCACAAGTTACTCTGCGCAGTCGTGTTCAGACATGACGTTTGCCCGGAAGTTCCACAGCTGGTGCTCAAGCGCTTGAACAAGTGGTCCAGAGGCCTCGCGAACGTGGTGTTAATAGTGCTAGCACTAACAGCAGCCGAACCAGAGAGGGCGACCCAAAGCAATGAGAGGGAAAACATGATGGAGGGAAAGCAGGCGGACGTAGGCATGGAGGCCAACAACGACGGCTTTTTATATAGTGATCATCGAAAGACTTGACTGTGTTATCGAACGTGCAGGCCAGCAAACCCACATGGAGCAGTATGCTCGAAATAGACAGGTAAGTAATCATTTGATAGTTTTCGTGGGTCGAATTGCACGTCCGATAGTCTGCGTGACGCATGTCAAGCTATTTTCACTGAGCGCTACAGCACGGGGAGTCTGGGGTAGGCAAGGTGAACACAAGGGCAGTGGAAGAAAACATGTGGCACCTAACGACAGAAGCATGCGTCGCGATCCAGAAAGAGGAACGTGGAAATCCGAAGTCTCGGATGGAGTAAGGATCTCTATTAGGACGTCACGCATGTGCGAGGGCCTGAAATTCATTCTGCTACCGCCCATACTCAAAATCATGAAATGGGTTCCAAGGCTGTTCAACACAGGCAAATCGACGTATTGGGTATGGAAATAGTGTACTAAATTTCAACCAAAAGCTGGCGATGGCGCGACCCCACCGTGTCCTATCCATCTTCGATCTTATCCAGAAAGGAGCATGTGGGGCGTACCGACACGAGCCTTATCCTTTGATCAACCAAAAAGATGCTGGCTGATTCTATCAACAGAATCCACCGTTCACGATCGAGAGCCACGAGAGGAAAAAATAGATTATATCCAGAAATACCTAAACATCCGTCACCCCAGGCGGTATGTCTCATGGCTTCAGTACCACTAGGGCAATTCGGAAGCGATATTATCTTGATAACCAGAGCTTGTTCAAGCCTTGGAAGCGACCACGCCATCCGTCAGCATAAAAGAGCCCAATCAGGCCGCTCACGAAGTCCCTGAAAACGGTAAGATGCCGAAATTATGACAGGAGTAGACGAGAAGACTGACCAGCCTTGCGAAAGCGAACGGATCGGGTAGTCCAAAGGCTTCGGAATACCAGTTTGGATAAGCCAAGGCCAACGGTCAGTTACGATGGCTTTAGGATTTGTGAGGGCGCGGAGGCCTTCAGGCCCACCTATTAGATCCGCCGAACTTCGTCAGTCGAGAACCCAGTATGGGCGAGAGGGACTGACCAAATCGCCCATAACCGCTGGCTTTAAATCCTCCAAAGGGCAGATCTTGACTGAGGATAAGACGCAGATTAGAGAGGATGAAGCACGAGTCAAACAATGCAACTGGGCCCACTTTAACTGGGGATAAGATTCAATTATTAATTCAAAAGTAGCGAGGTTACGACTTACATAGAAAACTGCAAAGTCATTCACAGAGACCATCCCGCATTCCAATTGCTTCGCGATGTCTAAACATTGGTTTTGGTCGGGACCGAAGACACTGGCACCCAGACCATATCCTGTGCCATTCGCTATTTCGATAGCATCTTCGATCTCATCATATGGCATTACAACGGCCACCGGAGCAAACACTATACGAACATCAAATTCCATAGCTGCGAGAATGTATAGAATGACATACATTCTTGTTTAGCAACGTTCATATCGGGGGTCACATTGCCGATGACTGTTGGCGCAAAATACGCCCCGCTTTCGAGATATGGATGGCGCAAACGAGCTCCACCAAGCTCAATCTTTGCACCATGTGATCCTGCATCCGTGATTATTTGTTCCAAGACTTCGAAGCGTTGAGACGAAATCATGGAACCGCAATCTACACCACTGCCTACACTGTCGGCCGTCAACGCGGAGCCACAGCGCAAGCCGCTCGCACGCTCAACCAATAGCTGATAGACTTCGTCATACTGTGATGAATGAACAATCACGCGTTCGATACCGATACAATTCTGGCCGGCATTTTGGCTCACGAAAGGGTGTTAAAAACATGAAGAGAGTACGACAGCTCGAAGAAACTCACAAGATTCCACGCATCCAGATACTGGCCCACTTATCGATTTCAGTGCCAGGCAGGATAATTGCGGGATCCTTGCCTCCAAGTTCCAGAGTCACGGGAGTTAAATGCTTCGTGGCAGCTTTGGCGACCTGGCCTCCTGTGAGTGAAGTCTTCAGACCAATAGAAAAAGATGGCCGACCTCGCGGCCAACGTGTTCAGAGCCAATGAACGTGATGTGTTTGATAATTGGGGACTGTGTCAAAGCTTCGGCTTGGGCAGGTAGGCAGCAGGCCAACTAGCACTGGTAAATGTGACATTCTGAAGCAGATGCGGAACTCATACCTGCACTAGCTCTTGATCAAACCCGCACACTTCAAGACACTTGCGGATGACGTCAACAAACCAAGTCGTTGACCAAATCACTTGTTCTGAACACTTCAGAACCACCCCATTACCAGCGAAGATGGCGGCGAGAATTGGTGACCAGGCATTATGCAGAGCTGAACTTGCTTTTAAGAATATACTGTTAGAAAGTTAGAAACCAAAGGAACCTACGGTAGTTCCAAGATACTATTGCAGCAACGACGCCTAAAGGTTCATAATGCACTTGCGACTTCTTATAACTGAGCATGAGGTTGGTTCTCCTCGTC
Organism: Heterobasidion irregulare TC 32-1; assembly: GCF_000320585.1. Classification (NCBI taxonomy): domain Eukaryota; kingdom Fungi; phylum Basidiomycota; class Agaricomycetes; order Russulales; family Bondarzewiaceae; genus Heterobasidion; species Heterobasidion irregulare. The sequence goes on along the minus strand of NW_009258197.1, from coordinate 1,841,627 downwards.
TGTGGTCGCAGATAGCGCTCGCCATGTTGAATTAGCCAATCCATCTTCGAACATGTTGTCAGGATCTCGCCCAGCGCAGCGTCGATAACTACGAGCACGGGCCGTCGTCAGTCGCATGAAATCCAAACAGTACAAGCACTCACGTGTTTTGCCCGTGTCTCGACAAGCAGTCCGCGCGCAAACCTCCTGATGTTCCACCAGCCATTTTTTCAGACTACGTACAACGCGTCTGCGATCTGCGAATGTAGTCCTCCGCCATTCCTTCTGCGCGACAGATGCTTTTTGAATCTTATGTTCAATGTCTTCAACGCTGTCAGCCATGTAAGTCCCAAGGTGATAACCCGTCGCGGGATCAAAGTTGGTGATATATTCGCGTTCCTGGAGAGTATAGGCGGGAAGGAGGGTGTTGTCAGATTTGTGGGATTCGATAGTAGCATTGGAGATCATTTTGCCAGTGAATTTCGGCTCTGCTGCCTGTAGGTTATTTTTGAGCTCGAACATGGCCGAGGATATCATGGTACAAGCGTACGTCTAATGGAGGGATGCGGAAGGGTATCGCTCTGTTTTGAGCATTCTGGTATCGTCTCGCCACTGTCCATATGCCGAAGGCTACGCATAGTGTGAGGTGGTATAATAAGTCGTTAATATTGCCGTCATTGTCTTGATGTTTTGGTTGAAGGGCATCAAAAGGGTGAATTAGGAAAGAAAGGAGAGACCCCATAGTCGTGAGTAGCCTCGAGTTGGCGAACAACAGAAGGAGGGAGAAACGTTGAGACCCGTTGAGATTAGCAAAACACGGTCACAGGGTGACCAAATTTGGGCATCGATATCCTTGTGGACGTTCAGAGCCTGGACCTTCGATACACGACATACCATAGAAGAAACTAGAAGAAACCATTTAACAGCTAAGTTGTGCGGTATACAAAGACATTATGGTAACGCTATTCGCGCTGTTGAATCCAATACAGCATCTGGGCTTGGATGGTTCAAGTTGACGAAAAATGTATGAAGCGATGAACAGTGGTTAGCTGGCAGTCTTTTGCTTTGAAGAAGGGCGGCAGTACAGTCAACACAGGTCTGATCTCACGGCAGGTGGAGGCGCTCGATGCGCGACTCGTACGAGAAGGAACAAAGATGGAATCATCACTATAGCGAGAAATACATCTCGCATATTACTGCAGGGATTGAAGGTACAGCTAGATGGGTGACTGAGCCTGAGAACATGACAACTGCTCCTCGCGATATCAACCAATGACAGAATGTGTTGGGAGAGAGCTCGATCGAGCTGGTAGTTGGGATGAGAGAAAATAGTGAAGATGGGACACTCATGGGTTAAGTAGAGATGATGACAGCGCTGTGGGACTCGTGCGACACTCGTGCGACGTGCATCACGTCATCGCCGAGCTGACATAGTGCCACTGGCGCCTGTTCACCCGCTTGCAACCCGTTCCTTTCACCAGTCTATACATTCTCGCTGCAATTCGTCGTAGCTCAAGTTCTTTTGCCAATATGTCTTCAAGGGAACCATTGTGGTATTGCCACGAAGTAAGCGCTCACCGCCATCGTAACTGATCCGAACTGGGTTGAACGTCTGTGTCACAAGTGCCATGCAGAAATGAGGCCGCTCATGGTCAGTGGTGGTTATGAACACTGGCACCCTAGCTAATGAAAGGTCTCATACATTCAGCTTCCAGATCCACATTGTGCGTCATGTCATGGCACGTTCGTCGAGAAGGTGGTTGTCAGTTTATCTATGCGAATTGCTTGAGGCAATGATCTATGTCGAATCTGTAGATCGAGGGCGATGCAGACGACCCGCGAGCCTTCCAGGCCTCTGGACCAGTCTATGATGATGGGTCCCCCAGTCCCGGATTTGACAACTTCTTACGTGCGTACTATATCCTGCACACAGACCAGTGCTCAGCTCATTGCTGCGCAGTCAATATGGCCCAGCTCTTCAACCCTGGAGGACCATCCCGCCAGCCGACAGGCCCGTTCGATACATCGACATCTACTACGGGAAGACCAAGCAGTCCAGAGCGGCAAACTCTAGTGGGTTCCGCCTCACATAGACGTGATAAGCTCACAACAGAGTCCTGCAGGGAGGGCCAGGATTCAGGATTGAAATTAATCGGAGTGCACCTGGACGTGGTGGCACGCGCAATTTTGTCTTAGGAGGGCCTCCTACTCTCGGCAATAGTAGAAGTGACAGGTCCGTTCATTCTATATGACCCCGGTGATATTCCGTGCAAGTCCTACAAATATGGTCGTTAGCTCACGGCATGAAATCAACGTTGTTAGGAACGATGAGAATGCCTCCATCGCGGGACCTTTGATGGCACAGTACCTCTTGAGTATGCTCGCTAGTCGGTCACCTGGAGGTATCCGAGGCGACCCATTTGGCGGCCTTGGTGTTAATTTTGGGGAAGGAGCTGAAAGTGGTCGATGGGGCGATTATGTGTTCAACCAAGAAGGTGAGCATGCCTTCAATATTTGTGACGTCGTTTAGCTCAGCAGTAAAAATACAGCACTGGATCAGATTATCACCCAAATTATGGAGAATTCCAATTCTTCCCGCCCAGTACCTGCAACAGAAGAAATCATGTCGAAGTTGGAACGTCAGGTGCTGGAGGAAGGCTGTAAGATTCATGTTCTCGTTGCACGAACATCTTACTCACCTTATCTGTCAAAAGCCCCATTACTAGAACGGGACTGCGCTGTGTGCAAAGAGCAGTTCTCTCTTGGAACCGAAGATCCTGATGAACAGGTGGTGGTCACCTTGCCTTGCAAACACCCGTTCCATGATGGCTGCATCACCCCTTGGTTGAAATCCAGCGGAACATGTCCAGTCTGCCGGTACTTATCGTGCACCATTGTTTCGTAGCCCTCGGATTGATCCCTTTCCTCATCCTAACTTAGACATCAACTCATTCCCCAACCTGAACATCACCCACCCGAACCAGGATCGTCGAGCAGTTCTTCTCGTCCCAGCAGCCCCGGCCGCCAATCCGGGAACGCAGGAAGTTCTGGTCAAGGCGGCAGTGGCGGTGGCGTTTTCGGCTCGCTCTTCAACATCATGAGCGGCGGAAACCATGGAAGCAGTGGCGGAAGCAACAATAGCAGTTCGTCCGGCGGTTCTGCGAGATCCCTCCGTCGCTCGTCAGGTGACCGTCAAGAGGAAGACATACCCGGTGGCTGGTGGGAATGATTTTGGTCTCGATTCAGTTTGGATTTCGAAGAAATGGATTGCACGGTCTGGTGACACATTTTTGTAGACTTGTATCTTAGCTCGCACTGGTTATGTACGACTCGAAGTGATATCTTGATATATGTACAGTACCTTCCCTTCCAAGCGCTTGCTGAGCGTGAATACCTTAAATAGCATGAGAACATTCCTCGTTCCTTGCAGCTTTTCTTAGGCATCAACGCCATAAGGAGGCACTCCTATGGTAACAATCAATTCAAAACGTACTTCATGATTGACATCCATATCCGCGATCTCTGATTATATGGTGCAATAGACCGTATCCGAAGTGCACTTTTCTCTACACTTAAATCTTCAGTAAATTTCTCTTGCCCAGGAACAGCGCGAAAGCACTGCGGAAGATGCCATGACTAAGTTCCTCTGTAACCAACCTCACTTAAACTCGGGTGCCGTCCTGCATCATCCTCTCCAGTTGTATAGCTCGAGCATTCTATTGTCAACTGTCTGCTCTCGTTGACTGCAACGTGACCTTATTGAAGGCATGTCTGTTGATCAGATTACTTGGTTGATTGGTGCATGACCTGAACTTGTAATGAGGCTTTCTGTGCCATTTTCGCCTATCGAGTTAGGTAGGAAGCCTTGGAGTAACAGAGTTTCGGATTGTGAAGATGATTTGGGGAGGGAACTCATGGGAAGGGCAAGAAAAGGAAATTTCTTGTTTATGAGTCTGCCTCAAGCCACTGCTGAAGCTCAGGGTTGTTGCTCATGTCATTCATGACACAAACAAGCTCTGGGCTGGGTCAGTCAGTGTTTTACAGAGCACATCAAATACCGCAGTGCGCAAGCAACCGCACCATATATGTGTCTTAGAGCCTGCATCGTAGCGCTTGAGATTTTCACGTATTCAGGGGTACAATCTCACAACTAAGTGCGAAAGAACCCATTTCGGATACGGTCAAATATTCAATAAGCTTGTCCTGATCTGTCGGCACATTGCTCGAGCACAAGCTTTCGGCCCTATGCTGACGAGCTGTCTATCGCTCTGAGGCTTCTCACATGCGCAGTAATTTAAAGTGAGGCTCGGATCGTGGTATAACGAGGCTATACAGGCGACAAGATGAATGCGTGATTTCATCTTTCATGTCCAACCAATGACCACAAGTCCAAGTTTGGATAGGAGAGGAGGCCTTCATGAACACGTTCATTGATATTGTCTAATTGGTAGTTGCCTGCGTAAAAGAGGTCGTGGCCAAACCGACACGGCGGTTGGCAGTGTCAAAGACAGAGTAGAAGCGCTCGAGGAAGGTGAAGCCGTTGATGAAATCGAGACCCTCGCCAGAGTTCGTTCCAAGATCACCAACAATAAGGTAGACGTTTCCGGCAGTGCCGCCGATTGCGGTGTTCAGAGAGCGGGGCCAGATCTGGGCGTTGGCTGTCAATTCAAATGTAGTCTAAAATGTAGACGAAGGTGAGTAGGGCGCGTTTGTGAGGCACGTGGAACACAGTACCCCGCCGATGGTGAAGAACAAGCTCTGGAGGTTGTTGAACTGCGCTGTCGTCAAGCGGAGAAGACCGGTGTTGTTGTCTTCCACGGCACCTGTTGCCGTCTGGTAACGCTTCAGAGCATCTATTTTGGAGTATCAGAGTTGTACAGAATCTGCAAGAGTAAATTAGACCCACCAGAAGCAAGGAGAACAAGGGTGGTGCCGGTGTCAACGATACCAGCAGTTGTCGATAAAATGCTCGTCGAGGTGCCGTATTGGACGGACTGGTTGATGCCCCAGAATTCGCTAGCAGGCGAAGTACTTGTGATTCCACTGCGAAGCAAGAGTCAGCTGGGTAGTTTACAGAAGACGCGCCCATGTCAGTTGATCCACTTACGTGAATGTGATTGATCCCGTGAACTTGCTGGAGTCAGTTCCACCAAATGTCAGCTCGCCATTTTCCGAAGTCTCCGTGGTCGTTGGCTCAAAAGAAACGGCGACCAAGTGACTGGTGATGGTTCCCTGACTGAAGAGGTTGTCGGTTACAGTCGGGATTGTCGTCGTCGTGGCCGGAGAGAGTGTATCTATGATGACAGGAACGTCATTTTTCAAACCAGCAGTCAGGCGGCATGATGTGTTCATACCGAGTGTCAAGTCGACAGGACCAATGCTGTAGGGAAGGTTCGTTAGGATGGGGATATCCACATATATGTACGAGTCTTATCTACCCCAAAATACCATCGAAGCCAGTGAAGCCAGTTGAGCGGGAAGCAACACCGATCGACTGCTTGGAAATAGTCAAGCCTGAAGCCAAAGATACTTGATCTGTGAATTCCGTGCCTAAATGAGGATGCATTCACGACCATCAGATCTATATTTGCGACGTGCAAAAGAATAAATTACCAGAAAATGACCCAGAACCATATGTCACCGACTAAAACCCGTCCTCGTCAGATATCCGATGAAAGCTCCATGGTGACACTTACGACACGGTTTGAGGTTTGAGTACTAGTACTGGTCTTCACATACGCCTTACCAGCGCCTACCCATGTGTTGGAAGACCCCGTATCGATGAGCAGACTATCTAACGTCAATAGGGTAAGCTTCACATACAAGATATCATGCGAAAGACGCTGTCTTACAGGTAGTCGCGGGGCTACCCACTCCAACAGAGGCGGTGTACACCACCGCTTGGTTCTCGACAGAAAAACTGACCACTGCATCCTCGCTTAGCTGGATACCGCTGAGTTTCGCCTCGGCCCGTGCACGCAGAGCTTTCGCTCGCGCCTGATCCTGTTTGAGGAGATGTGGGAAAGACGTCACATTCACGCTCTTCGCGAAAGGGAGGGAAATGAGAGAGTCGCGGATCACAACGGGTTTCGCCCCTACAGACAAGGAGATCAGGAGAAGGGAGGTGAGAGCGGCAGTGGGGAACATGACTGGCAGGGAGGTGAAGCGAATCAAGGGAAGTGAACCACAATAGGACCACGACGTCCCCAGTCAACCTAGGGTCTGCCTTTATAGCCAACGGAAGACACACAGATCCCAATAGTTCCCTTCCCATACTTGCATGCTATACCGGGAGCCATGCGGTCCTAGACTAAGATACCCACACGGTTGCATTTGCCTGCTATTGCGCCGAGTCGATGCTCATGTATGTCATAAGACGATGCGCATCACGTGCAGCATTCAAAGACTTGATAAGGATTTAGAAACCCTTCACTGATCGGAAGTCTCTGAAGCGAATCGGTAAGAGTGTGGGGATAGATAGGTGGGAAAAGACAGCCCATACGGCAGCTATGGACATGCGTCTTGCGAGACGAGTCCGATAATCAACGCATCGCCGTAAGGGCCAGGTTCACATTCCAACTGGGCAGGTAGCCTTTTTTTCGCTGCTTGATTATTTTTTCGTACCTGTAGAGGGAAGAAAATGATGACCAGCATCAACAGCCACTATTGTATGACATATGACCATACACGCCATCGATTGTTCAACTTTGAATCAGGTGCGGAAGTTTGATACCAGCGAGAAGGAGCAACGAAACGATGTTCGTGAGGCTGTCGCAGATCACAGTGCAGTGTTCCCGCTTGTAAGCCTAAATTGACATGCGGAATGTTGCGCTCGGCAAAAGGACAGTGAGTGGACTGGTGATCGACTTGACTTTGACAAAATATTGTAGGAGAGTTGCTTATAGAAGTGAGGAGACCCGCGTCGACTTTCTGTAGAAAAGGTAGGCGCTTGCAAGTGCAGTTCAATTGCATCACGCCTGAACGGGCACAAACAGCCGATTACGACGAGGTTCCAAGAACGTGCCTGACATTCCTGGAGAGCGTAAAGTTAGACTTCGTAGGCACTTGCTACCGCATCAATAATTAGTCCACTACGAAGAAGCAAATAGCACGTACAACTTCACAATCTTGACGTCGGCATGCGATCTCGACTTGCAAAGGAGTGCTTTGATGACGCCATCGAGTGATGAAGCAGAAGCATTCAAAAATCGTTTGCGAGTTTGTGAGTTCGCGAATCTAACGGAGACGGTCTGAAGGAAGAACCAATCATCGGCGGGAACACATTGTACCATGCGCAACAATCGCAGAGAGCCGTAAGCATCACAATTGTTGTGGTGAGAAAAGATGGGGCAGAGCCGTTGCTTTCCCAGGAGATCCTTGATGTGGGAAAAGGAAGATCATCTAAAGTACTCACATAGTCGTTAGACAACGAGCACGCTGTCGCAAGGAGGTTTGCACAACCATGCGGATGAAACATGCCACAGGATAACCCTAGAAATCATGAGAGTCGCAATAAATTACTGACCTGCAGAGGAAATAGGGCCTGCCAATCTGAGGTTGAACTATAAAATCATCTGCGTTATGAAAAGTATACCATACACCGATTCGTGTCTGGCGAGTCATGATTTCCCGAGGCCTGCTTTTAATAATTCGACAGCCTCCTCCGCTGCTCCCCACGATTGCTGGTACCCTGCCGGCCTGAAGCCGAAATTATATCAGACGACATTGACACCCGTAATTCATAGAGGGTTCATGCTTACCCAAACCCGTATGCGTGGATGACCAGAGCGTTGACCGCAGCATCCGTTGAGGTTGGAATCAGGCCTCCCTTCGCGGGCATATTCATCCTTTGTGCCTCTAGCCGTGGGCCACCTTCACGGGCCGGCCTTAAGCCAACGTTGTGGCTGAGGACGCGGGTCTGTGGATGATTCAGGGCAGGGAAGAATTTTTTCGCACGCGAAAACATGCGCTCCGCAGTAGGCATATCAATCGAGGTATCCCAATCATTGGTCTGAAAGGTACCGCCTATGAGGACCATACCATGTGGAGAGGGTCGAGGAATGAGATAGATCGCCTCGCTGCCCCTTGGCGGATCTGTTACAGAACAGTATATCAGTAGACACCCTTGGGTTGGCAATCTACTCACTAGGTATCAAAGTGACGAAATGGTCGACCTCTGGTGCAAACACTACGATAGTTTGGCCGCGAATCTTTATTATCGTGGACAGCTCAGGTAGAATCTCAGAAGCATATGCGTGACAACCGCACTTACCGGATACATTTTAACATCCTCCACGCCTATCAATGAACGTGCACCTAAATCGGCGTTGCCTCGTTATACTGTGTTGTAAGCTGAAATAGTTGCGTCAAATTTACCAAGTCCAGTGGCATTGACGACCACTCCTTTATCGCCAGCTAGCGTCCCTGCTTCATAGAGAGTCACTAGCCGACGCCTCACAAACTTCACACCGCGAGATGCTAACTCAGACTTGAGCCATAGAAGATAGATTCCAGGGTTGATTGAGACAGTATGGAATCCAACTCCACTCTTGACGTTCGATGGTAAATATGCCTCAGGCGTTATGAGATGGAACTATGAAATAATGAGCGCAAGATGACACACGCGGATTGCTCAGCTTTGAGGAAAGCTTTGATACAGCGCTATAAACAAATGCAGATAGCTCACATCTCGTACAATATCTTTCCACCATGCTTGACTTTCGGCGTCTTCTTGTTCAAAATACACCTTGGACGGCAGCCTCTGTTCATGTGATCAGCGAGCCATCGTTCCTCTCGTATAAATTCGAGCATACCCGGACAAGGCCAGTAGGTATCATGTCCCACAACTTGTCGCTATTTGACACACAAAATATTAGATCACTTCATGAGATCCCCTTGTACTTACAAGGTTCGCTTCTCCCAGCGGTGCAATCGCTCATCATACTGCATCGGAGACCAATTTGCACCCTGTCTTATGACGTGAATATAACCCGTTGTCTAGATGTCCTGTCAGACGTAGTGATGCTCACCGCCCATGGACTCGCGAAGGCCTGGCTGTCAAGATCTTCTGGCATGTCTCTTGCCACAACGGTCACCCTGTATTGTTGAGCGCTGGTTCCTTCTGTCAATATGTGCGCAATTGTCAGACCAATAACGCCTGCTCCGACGACAACAACGGAAACTGGTTCGTTGATCGAAGTAGACATTGTAGTCTTGTAAAAGAAGAATTCAATCGCATGCAGTCAATCGATTGTCAGATAAAGATAAGGACATTCCAATGACTACGTTGGGGTTGTTGAAGGAGAATCAACAAGTCGATGGCTTACAAATACTTCCCTCTCGGCTTCGGACACCAGGGCCGAAAACTAGCCGAAATGACTTTGACTCAAAACACTCTCAAAACCGAGCATTACCTTGCATCCGTGCTTAATCGTACACAAAGACCAAGGGAGACTCTTTTTTTTTCTGCCTTTCCAACATCTAGGGTGATGTAAACACGAAGGAACACAAGATTGAAGGATGTGGGGCCAAAACGTGCAGCTTCAGGTATGTGGCTTCGCATCTCCTCGCATTCATTCAATCAGTTGTGATTTCGACTATATCAGGGATTCATTATCATCTTGTTCGATGGCGCAATGGCCATCGTCGCTATCTACTCCTTCCTCTCGACGGTTCTTATCTCGGGTTTCTCCTTGTAAACGCAACGACAGTCATGGTCTGGGGAAATATGCTTCCGGGGGATCAATTCCTCTCACTCGAGGAGCTGCCCAGCGGAACACAAGCCTAAATCTCTCGAACTTGCCATGTCTTACTTATATAGTTCTTGACAGTGATCTCGTTCGCATTATCCCCGCGCGCAGTAGTTCATGAACCACAAATGCCATTTTCATGAGGTATCCTACATTCACCGATGAACTTCTACTGGTTGTTCTAATCGTACAAGATACAAGTCCGGAATGGGGGACTGGAAACACTGCGCCGCAAGTTTCCGTTCAAAAAACAAACATAATACCCTGCTCTGAACCCGAGCCGAATCGAAGGATTGGGTGCAGAATAGATATCGAAGCGGAAGAATACTCTGCACGCGAATTCAGGCACCCGACTGAAGACTCCCTACTGATAATGGAACGGTCATCAACTGGTCGTCAGCCATATGAGTCACTGACCATGTAGAATGCGAAGGACCCACAATCTTCGATGGCCCTTTTTTAATTTGTTGGACAACATAGGGATCGATCGATGGAGGTTTCAGACGCTCAATCTTATCCTATCCCCAAAGGACAATCTTCGTGAGCACGACACGCCCCTGTCCGTCCTGATTTGCGACAAACAATGCACCGAGCCGAGTCGCTATATGGCCAATATAGTTAGGGCTTCGACTAGCCAGACAACCGCAGACCTTACGAACCATCAGCAAAGCCGTTCTCCTCACATGGAGTTGTCACGAGCCCAGCTGCGCACAGCGCAGTACGTACTTGACCATAAGTGCCCCTAAATAAAGCCTTGCCGTTCCCATCTGCGTTCCATTTTGGATAGGCCTTGGTCGTCGAAACGCCATCCGGCGTCTTCGTATCTCCCTCGATGCCATCTTTCGCGCTCTCGGGCGTGTCCATCCCCGCGGCGACTACCGCATCTGCGATTGTCCTGCTCAAAAATTTCAGCTTCCTGAGGGATGTCTTCACTGGGATGACAGGGATCTCGTCACGGGCTTGTGGACCAGGAACTGCAGCGCCGGCAGTCTCAGCGTCGCTTGGGAAGCGAATATAAAGCCCACCCGTGCGCTTCGCAAATCGGTTGAAGATAGATATATCCGCGGGCTGATGATCAGGTGCGGGTCGAGACTCAGGACATACGAGCGTAATTTGCGAACTCGTAAAGGACGATCCCAACGGGGTCCCTGGATTATGAGGAAACGGACTCGACTTTGCCGGAAGAGAAGTGATCTCCGCGCTCTGGTACACATATGCCTCGCGGTGATTCTTCTTTCGCGCCCAGCTGTTTGAGATGCTAGCATTGCGCCGATGCAATGGTCTCATGTTTGCGTGGGTCTTATCGTCAATGTCAGAACCAGCGGTGTCGCAAGGAGGAGCCTTGGATTTATATCGGAAGAGTTTCATCGAAGCGCTACGCACAGGGCCGGGGAGCGATAGAGGGGGTCTGAGTGACCGCACAGGCGGTGCACTCGCATTGGTATCCGAGCGAGAAAGGCTCGAGAACGGGAGGGAGGGCAGATCGAGGTTAATTGTTGGTGTAGGCATCCGTGGATATATAGAGACATTGGTAAATTCGGCAACATAGGGGATGCCGTAAGGCGTGAAGAATACCTCCCCAGGCATTGCTTGATTGAGGGGCTGGATTACCGGAAAGTAAAATTAAGACGAATGAAAGATACGCCCCGATGCCGATGTCGGTGGGGGTATTGAGATCCTAGTCAGGCTAGCCGGAACAAAGGAAGGCACCAAGGCGGGGAGGTTAGCCTCTGGGGCCCTGAGGCCTGATACTTATAGAATCGAGCGGGTTGTTTGTTAGGGGTCACTGTGGCCTCAAGCTCGCACGCCCACGCCACGCCCGGAGCCACGCTTCAGCCTTACACTTCAGTAAGGCCACACAACGACGCTTTTCTTCTCTCGCATTCTCATAGACAGCTGACGAGCATACTTTTATCCATTCTCAATTTCGCTGCCGCGCTCGCTACGTCCGACACTTTTTTCGTCCCCACCCTCCTCCATATTTAGATTACATCTCATTGCGATAGTACTGTTATGCCTTACTACGCCACTTGCGTTCTAGACATCCAGGCCTGTCTCCGTTCTCTCTTCTATGTTTCGGTCACATTGACCTCGCGCCTTGAGGCGGACACGTTGTGAGTGTTGATAGATCCCGTGCTGCGTCAAGCGTCAAAGAGTCCAGGAAGAAGCAGCGCTTGTACGTGCACTGACCTTCTCGCTCGTAACAGGTGGCCAACGCATTGTGCAAGGAGTTAGCACAGAAGTCACGGTAACGCTAGATGCAAACACGCCTTGTATGGATCCTGGTAATGAGGAGACCGGAGAGCGCGAAGATCCAGAAAACACTGCGAAAAGGCAATTGGTTCGCACTGATTGGACAAATTCTAGAACGTCCTAGTTTGAAGCGAACCCGATTTAGATAGTTCATGCACCAACGACATCGATGAACAACGTTGTATCTCGGACAGATCAATGTGAGAGGATGCGTGCATGTGTGGCTTGAGGGTTGCGTCTGACGGGAATAGGGGTCTCGATAGCCAGGTGAGCGCGGGTCTCGCAGCGGAGTGCGATGGGATCTTGTGCCGACAAGGTAGCGAATCACGTGTATACAATGCTTATGGACGATATGCGTCGAGCAGTCCGACTGAGAGCAGCCTGTGAAGCAATATCATGTGCGATAACGCGACTTGACATGATTCTGCAAGCTGGTATAGTAGATTTTGTGCGATATGGGCTCAAGGACTCAAGGCTTCGGACGATGAAATTGAGCAACAGACCTGATTGGCAGGTGACTGGTGAACTCCACGGAGACATCATCCACTGGCAGTACACAAGCTGAAAACTCAGGTTAAGGTCACAAGAGAGGAAATACGATGGTGGGGTCAGATTTGGGAAATAAAGCGAAAAGAAGACAGTGGCGATGGACTGTGGCATATCCGGCAAAGCTAGAGCCTATGGGGAAGCTCCAAACAGAACTTGCGTGGAAAAGGTGCGCTGAGAGCGGAGGAGCTTCGGTGGGGTCCTTGGAGGAGACTGGATGATGGTCATCCGTAGATAAGCAGATGGTGATCAGCGGTAGGCATGGAGAAAAGTGCTGAAAATAGAGGCACGTTGGACCAGACGCCGTTCAGTCGTCCTGGAGGTTTGTATGTATGTGAGTGTGTCGCAAGCGGAGCAAACAGGAAATTCGGCAGATAGATTGTGAGCGTGTGACGTCACCGGCTTCCTATTCGAGAGGATGAGCGTAGAAAACAGCACGTTCTGCAAACGCAGACAAAGCATCACCGTGACACTCAACGTCAACGCTCGTTGGAGGATATAAGAGAACAGGTAAAACGTGCTTGGTGCGTCCCGATCCAGCCCCGAACTCCATATCTGTCCGCATGTCCACCCTTACCTTTGACTCTCCGAAGTTCGAGTACTTTCCCCAAACCCCCTCTCCCTCTGACCACGAGCAGGACAAAATCCTACAATCGTCCAAGCGCAACATGTCCGCCAACATTGTTCATAACGGTGCTGCACCTCCGCCCAACGCTCCCCCGGGCGCGAAGGCTGCCACGTCCAGAGTCACTCTCCATCTTGGCCACCTTCCCCAGAAGAAAGACATCAGAGGTCCTTGGCCACGTACTCCTACTAGGGTACGCTTGTCTCCGCAACTCCTCACTGGAATAGCTTATTGTATACTGTCTGGGTAGGTGGATCCTAACAACCCGCCGTGGCCTGCATACCGCGGTTACCATGAGTACTCTTTCGCCCATGCCACTATGGGTGTCCGCCTCCCTACCATCCTAGGGAAGGCTATAGACGATACAGTTCGCACTCTCAATGAGCAATCATCCGAGGATAGGATCGTCGACCTCGTCCAGTGCATCGAGCGCATGGATGTTCTCATGACTGACCTCTCCGGTAACGCGAAGTTGAGGCCTATCATCGACGACGGTGAGGCAGATGTTGCCCTGTGGAACAAAGAGATTGCGAAGTTCTTCCAAGGTAGGCCCGGTTCTGATTTGACCCAACTCTCTTTTTTCCTGAATATCCTCAGGCAAGGACTTCATGAATGCGCCTTGGCTTTTTGCCGAGGCTTATAAGTATCGTCGCCTCCATGAAGCTTTCAGTGTTAGTAAATACTGGGGCGACTATGATGTGTTTTACAGGCAAAAGGCAAGGTCATGTCGCTCTGTTCAATTCTCTTCCCACCTGAGCCCCTTTTCCTCCAGTGTGATACTTTCTCGCGTTCTTCTGACGCTGTATTCGAGTTGTCTATGCGTTTCGTCGAGCCTTTCTCACAGTCGCCAAGCCTTTCTGCTGAAGAGAGGCTTGAAGCTGAGCGTCTCGTGTTCCTTGAGCTCACTCAAGGTATTTCATTACAGCCTTCCCCAACCTAATTTCGCCTTGCTGACCTTGACTTCAGTCTGTCTCTGGGGCAACTCTACCGATCTGTCTCTGTTGATCAATATGACTGAAGAGCAAATCAAGTCTCTGCAATCTACAGGCGGCGAGCATCTCGCCTCGACAGAGAAAAACATCCTCGGAAATGACTTGAACAAGTTATGGGACACTGTCAAAGAGCTTCGCGGAAAGACTGGTGGGAGAGTTGACTTTGTTCTCGATAACGCTGGTTTCGAATTGTATTGCGACTGCGTCTATGGTATGTTATTTCCGCATATATTCACTATCATCGAAATTAATTCCATGGTTTCATCAGCCGACTTTCTCATTCAAAGTGGACTTGCGACACAGGTCCGCTTCCACGGGAAGCGCTATCCGTGGTTTGTTTCCGATGTCACCAAGAAGGACTGGGAGTGGCTGCTCAACACCATGGTGTACGGTCACCTCTTCCCAAAAGCATCGGAAGCGGAGCGCGAGTCTCTTCGGAGACTCGGCAATCGGTGGAAGGTAATACACTGTCTCTACCAATAGCTCTGGAACAAGTTCACTCATATACGATTGATTGTTCCAGCAATATGAACGTGAGGGCAAGTGGGTGTACGAGCAACACCCGTTTTGGTGCACGGGCTACACATTCTGGGACCTTCACGGCGAGGCTCCGGATCTCTTCCTGCACTTGTCCAGATCAGACCTTGTTTTCTTCAAGGGCGACTTGAATCACCGCAAGCTCACGTACGACTGTGCCGCACCCGCGTCGACGCCGTTCGACATTGCGATTGGACCAATGGCAAGCTCGGCGGGAGCCCCGAAAATATGCTCCCTTCGCACGATCAAGAGTGATGTCGTTGTTGGACTGGAGAGCGACGAGGTGGCTGAGAGACTCGACAATGACGAGCCCGGGTGGAAAATCAGCGGCAAATATGTGAGTTCTTAATCGACTCCACAATGTTGCAGAGAATTCTGAGCACACAATTACCTTCCAGGCGGTTGTACTTCTTTCCGAGGGCCGTCCTGGCGAAAAGGTTCGCTTTGCCTAAGGACTGTAAGGTTTTTTTGCCACCATGTAGACTCTTTCCATTATATCTGTGGCCCAAAGACGCCTATACTTGTGTTCTCTCGAACCCTCGTGATACTTCATGTTACTCTCTCACCTGTATTGTATGCAGCCCGTTCCGTGTGTCTCCCTGTGTAACTTCACTGTAACCGTATTGCAGACTTTGTCATCATTGCTATGTCTGAATCTATGGACAACTGAATAGTGTTAAGCGAGCACCACCCTTTCCAAAGTGACCGCGTTTCCATTGAAAATACTCACAATCAACTGACGTTCACGCTGGTGCAAGTATCATCGAAGCCTAAAGAGGGTTGCAAGCACGAATTGTCTGGGTGTACACTAACTTATTCGTGACCGTACGAAGACGCAAACGCTATATTGGGGCGCTGCAATACAACTCAATATTGGGGACTCGATTGAAGGACAAAACAAAAGTATCTCATGTGTTTTGTGCGCTGGCTGTGGCAGTCGTCGGTATCTTACCTATGAGTTGTCGATGGAGTCAGACAGAGTCAGACCAGACAAACTTGCTGTGGTGGAAAGATCGTTGATCCTTAAACGCGATCACGTGCCGTTAAAACATGGTTTGCCTCCTCTGTGCTGGGAGCCCTGGAGCGTCGACGTCAACTCCTTCTCCCCTCTCCCTCATCCGCGAGGCCATCACGGCTGTACATCATCTCTCATAATGTCTCACTGGAATGTCGGGCCGGATCCTAAGGAGGGCGAGGTCGTTGCTCTGAAGAAACAAATAGCTAATCAAGGTACGGACTCTATCGAAAGTCATCGCCCTCGATTGATCACTTCATTGAGTGCTCTCGACAAAGATATCCGGTACTCTCATATAGAGAGTCAACTATTGAAGATCAAGGAGAGCTTTGAGGAAACAAAGGCTGCACTGAGCGATACCCATCAGAAGGTGAGTATATGCTGTCCTATGCTTGCTGACTGGTGGAAGGTTACAACTACAAATGCCACGAACTTTCTAGTTACGCACTGAAGCCGACCGAGCACTGAACCTTGAGCAGCGACTAACGCAAAGTGAAGCAGTCTACGAGAAGGAGAAGCTCTTTCGACAGAACGCAGAGACGGCACTCAGTGCTGCCTCTGAGAAGATCAAAGCAGAGGAACTGATAGCTAGAAACCTTCAAGAGACCATTGAAACTCTTGCAGGGCGGGAAAGTGATCATAGTTCCGTTGTGGCCTCCCTCCAGCGCGACAAAACTCGGCTTGAAAACCGCGTGCAGGAACTTGAAGCCAATCTTCAGCAGATCATATCCTCTGCCACGCCCGCCAAGAGTCGCGCCGGTCGACCAAGATCCTCTGACTTCTCGGACGTGAGGATCAAGAATCTGGAACGGGAATTGAACGAGGCGCGATCTCTATCTACCACTCACGAGTCGGACCTCCAGGCTGCGAAGGAGAAGTGCGGACGGATGCAGACGGACCTTATCAGGGCGGAGAACGAGAAGTCCGCGCTGGAGAGGAAGATGTTGGAGGAGGTCAGCACGTTGAAGGAGCACTTGGCAGAGAAAGAAGAGGAGGCGGAGCAGTTGCGAGCTCAGCAAGGAGATGGTGGTCTTGGAAGGGAGAGGGAAGAGGAACTTATTCAGAGGATCGAGGAGGAAGAGGCAAAGGTCCTAGCCATGGAGAAATTGGTGCAAAAGAGCGGAAACATGAAGACCATGCAAGATGCTTTACAAAGAGCTGAGAAGAAGTTGGCGTTGGAGATGGTCAAGACCAAGGCGGGCGAGGAGCGAGCTTCGGAGCTCGTGAGGGAGAAAGAGGAGGCACTGGATCTCTTGGACTGTACCCGAGTGCAGGTTGAGAATCTGACTAGGGCCTTGCAGGAAAAAGACTTTCGTATCGACTTTTTGGATTCTCAGGAGAGGTGTGTTCCAAACTCAGCTGCACGAATGCCTCTTACCGACTCAAATCATCAGAGAACTTCGTTCTCAGCTCGCACAGGCACGCTCCGAGCAGCAAAATAACCTTGCGGAAGAGTTCATCAAGCGTCCTGGGAGCACTACATTCGATGAAGGACTGCTTTCCGCCGATGATGGCCCCACATTCCCTTTGCACTCCACCCCGCTTCATCATCCAGCAGAGCTCGCACGTGCACGTACACCCTCAGTCCCTCCTCCTGATGATGCTGCTGTGGAGAAATTGCTCTCGGCCATTGATCGTCTGAGAGGCGAGCGGGATGGGTTGCGCCGCGATCTCGAATATCTGCAAGCTGAATCCAAGTTTACCATCCAAGCCATGGAGGAAAAATTGGCAGCAACTCTTGCAGGTGTCCACTCGACAGACACAATCGAACAACTTCACGTCGAAATTAACGCTCTTCGAGAACAACTTTCGAAAGCGTCTCACGGGCAGGCACAACCTGTTCGAAAACCACTCCTCGAGCTCAAAACAACAGCCTCACTCATCATGGTTGGCCATCTACAGTCGCGCCTTGAGGATCAAGATAGGGACGCCTACGAGGAGCTGGAGCGTAGTCGTGCTGAAATGGATTTGTTGCATCTTCAACTAGACGACGCTACTTCTGCCAATGAAGATCAACAACGTATCATCGTTGAACTCGACGAAACGTTGAATCAAACACATTCACGCCTCGAGGCTTGCCTGCAGGATCTTCACAACACGGAGTATCGGCGAGACGAACTCATAGCCCGAGTTTCACTTCTCCAATCCCAGATCAACGAGCTGAAGGCGGGACACGCACAAACTGAGACCGACCTGCAACAAGCAGAAGAGCAGTTATCGGAGTATGCTAGAGTGTACGAAAGCTTGGAGTCGGAACGCGATTCGCTTGGGTTGCAGGTCAACAATCTGGAGATGGACCTTGTTGCAGCTCAAGAGGATTTAGCGGAGGCCCAGAGGCGTTATAGCAATCTGCAAACTCTGCAATTGTCGGCTATGTCGTCCGGTGAGGTTACGCGGACGCTGAAGTCGCAGATTGAGGAGCTGGAGGACCGTGTCCTGCGGCGTACTGAGCTGATTGGGCTCCAGCAGCACGACATCAAGCGATTGGAAGTGAACTTAACGTTGCAGGAGGATCGAATCGCGGAGATGACACAAGAACTAGAGACCGTGATTACAGAGAAAAAGAGCATGGTCGAGGATTGTGCGGAGGCCAGGGAGGCGCGGGACGTGGCCTTGAGGAGGGTAGAAGATCTCGAGGAAGAATTGGAGACCTTCGAGGCTCGGCTCGAACGACTGGATGAGCAGCGCGAAACGGAGACTATGACCTTGATCGGTCTATGGGCAGGGGTCGTATCCCAATCGAGAGTCGAGATCTATGATCTTCGGTCAACACTGTACGAGACCCACACAGCAAATACTGGCCTCCTCGATCATATCGCTAACCAAGAGGAGACGGTCACGGCCCTATGGGATGATAATCAATACAAACTAGAAGCTGCCAGGAACGAGTGTGGACTCAGCGATGAGAGGAGCCGTCAAGCCACAATTGCTCTTGCCGTTTCTCAACTGGAACTTCGCCGGAAAGAACGCTTCCTCGCCACCCAGCTGGCCCTCCAGACGGGTTTGAAGGACCAGTTTAGAGTGGTGCAAGGCGAACTCGCCATCAGGGTCACGGAAATCGAGTCTCTTCGGAAGCAATTGGAGTCCGTCCGCTCGCAACAATCTCAGGAGAATGAGGTCAAAGCCCTTGAACTCCAGGAAAAGCTCGAACAACTCCAGCATTCTAACGCTGAGCTCGAGCAGGCATTGGAGACCTCTCAAGCAGAGCTGCAGTCTGTTGTTGGGGAACACATGGAGCGAATGCGAGCAAGTGCCCAGGTTCAACAAGAGCTAGAGCAGCTGCGGACCTCGTTTGAAGAGGAAACCAAGCAACTTCATAATCGTCTTACTCAAGCTACTACTGAACTACAGGAAATCCAGCTTGCTCATGCTGAGGCAATCGAGGCACAGAAGGCTTCTCTAGAGGAAGTCGTGCAGTCTAGGAAGGAGCTTGAAGGGCAACTGCAAAGGTCTCACGAACAACACGTAGTCGATCAGCAATTGGTTGACCAGCTTGAAGCTATTCGAACAACTCACAGGGATGAATTACAGAATCTCCGCAGTCAACTGGATCAAGCAGCTCGAGACCTTCAGGATGCTACACGGATGAAAGATGAGTTGGAGGCCTCTCACCACCGCACTATTGACGAGGCACGCCTCTCCCAAGCGGACTTGGAAGCGAAGCTGTCGAAAGCATCAGCTGCCACTCAGATACTGGAGCAGGAAGCCGATAGGGTCAAGTCACGCCATGCGCAGGAGCTTGTCGAACTTCAGGAGCGCCTTCAATTCAGTCAGAGTGAAGCCGCTGATTTACAAACTAGATTGAAAGTGGAGATGGCAGATCGGAATGCATCCAATGCCGAATGTCGAACTGTCCGGGAGCAGTACGAGGTTCTTCGGACCGTCGAAGCCGACCTTCGCGAAACTATTGCTACCTTGCAGAGCAAGGCAATAGAGACTGACACTTTCCTCCGATCCTTAGAGAAAGAAAAGCTAAGTCTTGAGCAAGAAGCAACTGGTTTGGAAGCCGCGATGCAGCGTGGGCTCTCCATGCAGAAATTCTTGGAGAAGCAAGTCAGGGACGGGTAAGCATTAATCTATTTTTGTCATAGTCCATCATCTCAGTGCGTCTGTTGTAGCGAGAATGAGATAAACTCGTTGAAGGCGGATTTGAGTCGTCTTCGTGCGGACCACGCTCGTTCGGAACAAGCCTGCAAGTCGGCGCAGATGGAGCTTTCCTTGAAGTCGGGCCAGCATGAGCATGCGGTATCCTCTTTGCGTCGTGAACTTGATATCCTTCGGACCCATCCTAAGCAGGGAGATATCATTACGGAGCTCAATGAGAAAGTGCAGATGATGGACGATCTGATGCGAAGCAAAACTCAAGAAATCGAGGAGAATGATGATCGATTTATTGAGTAAGTGTTACTTCATTCATAATCTATTTTAATAACCCCACGCTCCACAGACTCCTCAAGGAGAAGAAGAAAATGACGGCGAAGATGGAAAATCTGGCTCGAAAAGTTCAGAGTCTGCAAAACAAGTTGGCTGCCATTAAAGATGCCTCTTCTGCACTGCCTCCACAAAAGCTGCAGCCTTCAGCGCCTTCCCGCCAGCCCCATTCCGCCTCATCAATGCCGGTCACCACCGCCGTAGCTGCCTCTCATGTTTCACAGCCTGTCCTGTCCCAATCCTCTTCTACCCCCCGATCGCGTTCGCGTATGCCACCGGGACCATCCGTCTTACCTAGACCAAAGACTCCTGACAGTCGACCACCGGTGTTTCGAGCGAAGACGCCCGAGAGTCGTGCTGGTCATTCAGCCTTTCAGTCCAGAACTCCTGAGAGATTGAACCCCCCAATATTCCAGACGAGAACTCCGGGGCCAATGAATTCCATACCTCAACCCGATTTCTCCGGTCCCCTCCAAACGACTTCGTCAATTGGGAAGAAGAGATCGGCACCGGACGATCCAGACGAGTATGCACCTGTGCAGGGTTTCACTGTCGATGGCGCTTTGGACCAGTCGCGCGGCATCGATAGTGCCACACCTCGTATGCGAAAGAATTTGCGCACTGGATTTACGCCTATTCGCAACACCACCGCCCGCCCGATGACAACTCTCACTCATGGGTCTCCTGTGAGAATGAGCGATCCTGCTATTTTGGATGTCACGAACAGTCCGCGGACATCATCGCGTATTGAACTGAAGGCCGCTAAGCGTGGTTGGTTAGGAAGAATCAGAGGTGTTTCCTCAGGTCAATCATCTTCGAGCCTCAATTCACAACCACGACTGTCGCGGCCTGGCGTTTTTGAGAGAGCCACTGGTGGACACGCATCGTGACACGTGATTGGTGTGCAAGGGCTCGGATCATGACATTTTCACATTGTATCAATAGGTTCTTCGTATGTTTATTCAGACCATGTACTATATCTCTAACATCGCTCCATGGCTTCTACTTTCGATGTTTACCGCATGCACTGCAGGAATATTCCATGATGGAAGCCGCTCTAGCTGACATTCACCAGCGAGTTCTCCAGGAGACTCCACTATGCTTTTCTTACATGTTCCATAACAAGAATTCCTGACGATTTCAACATGATATTTATCCGAAATGAAGCGCCTCAGCTGAAGATTCGAAGAAACTCTTGCCGCAACCCCCCGGTCCTGTATTTCAAATACTCAAATAATCGCCTCACCGTTCCACACTCCGACTTAAGTCTGTCCATGCTCGAATCCAGTACACAAAAGCACATATAAGCGACTTGTCACACCCATCATGTTCTCTCTCAAGAACTTTGGTCGGACTGGCCGCAATGATTTCTCGCTTGAATTGAGAGACAAAGAAGACTGGGTTGTAGGAACGTTGAAGACTTTGGAGTACCATCTAGACATCACCGCGTTTGCAATAGATCCCGTCTCGAGTTTATTGGCCATTGGTACGTCTACCGCCTCATACTCTCAGACCAATCAGCAACGCATGTTTCCTAGGATGTACTGCTGGTACAGTACGGATTTTGGGTTCCCCTGCGGTGGAATCGATCTTGAAGCTGCCCGACACTAGTTCCATTAGATTCATCCAATTTGCAACGAACCTTCTCAAGCTTATTTGTATTGGTGGGCTACAATACAGGATAAATATGAACGTACTAATACGGAGGCCTCAGATGATAACAACAAGCTCTATTTATGGGACCTAACGTCCATCGGAAACATGAAATTGGAAGTTACCACCAGTTTCAAGTCACCCGTAAAGTCCGTCTACCTCATTATAATCGTAGCCGGCATCACTCAAGTATGTTCTTTGAAGCTGCATTGCACTCTCTCCCTCGCACACCCACGTTTGTTTTACATTCTATGCTCATACCTCGCCAAAGCCTCTGAGCTGTTGCTCTGCAGGTATATGTCGGGCTGGACTCTGGCGAGATCAAGACCTACGATCTTCTGTGTCGCCGCCAATCTTCATATACCATACCCAACGCTTGGGAGCTGTATGAAAAGAAGATGTTTGCTTCTGGAATAGTTGGCGATTTTGATGCAGCATCGTCAGTGTCTTCCTCGACATTATCACTGTTGACAATGACGGACAGATCTCGTCTAGACGAATACCCGTTGATATTGTCATACACCCTCGAAACCTCAATCTCCTCTTCATCGCATATGCAGGTACGCAGGGATTTGATAGTGGTGGGCGGTTCCAACTTATGGCAAAATGGGTTTCATCTTTTAGGCGGCGTGATTTTGACCGATCTGGTCGGTACTAATCTCAACACGCACTCTTGAGTCTTCACACCTTAACATCACGATTCAAAGAAAGAACGCAATAGCCTACGTGCCTACGAACTCGTATTACCTCCTGGGGCACCAGGGGGTGGAGGTTACACTAGTCCAGTGGGTGAATTTTGTGATATCTTGACCCTAGTGATAGATATTAGTATGTAGGATCTCTTGGCCCACCGCCGTCCGACGGTCACTTCATTGGCTATTCATCCTGCTGGACACTTCTTTGTGGTAGGTCATATCGACGGATCGTTCGCATTCTGGGCAGTCGAAGATGAGGATCAACCTTTGCTTGTCCGGACACTGGACGACCTGGACATCCATGTTGTTGATGGGCATAAACTAGAGGAGATACTCCCAAAATATCATAGACCGATGATGGATGGTCAACAGCGCAGCCTTCGCGAACCGATCTTCAAGCTTTCATGGAGTGGATCTCCCAATCCATCCGATCCACGAGGAGGAGAAACCTCTTTGGCCGTGCTTGGCGGTCAGTTCAATGGTGATCCCTCCGGTATCAACGTCCTTTGGCTTCCACGGTTTAATCCACCGGATGCCCCTGCCAGTTCTGTTGCTACAACAGGGCTACATCCATTCTTCCGCAAAGCTATCCGACAATCTATCGATCCTTTGGATGCCTACTTCTACGCGACTTCAGGAATAACGCAAGATTTCTTACTCATACCCCGCGACAGTCCTCACTTCTCAGGTGCTTGGGATCCAGTTGCCGTACTACTTCTCTCAGAAGGTGAGAAACAGACGAGGACAATTGAAGCATATGAATATCCGCCTCCCGGCTTTCTGGAAGCTGCTGAAGAATCTGGAGGTCCTTCGCGGGCTATACAATCAGAAAACCCAGAAGACGCGTTGGATACCAATCTGGCCGCGACTCTTCAGTCGATGCAAACCAGCCATGAGCCTCACAAGTTAACTCTACCAACGACTTTGTGGACTGGTTCGGATGGTTTGATTAGTGGAGCCCTTGTACTCCTAGACAGGGTGGCATACGATCAGCTTATCGAGAGTGGTACTGAACTCTCCCACCGCGCGTTGAAACTGGAAGGGGGTGTCGCCGTCCCAGCAGAAAGTGTACAGAGTAATATAAAATTAGCGAAGGTGCACAGTTCTCTCCTGCTGAGTTAGTGGCCGTTGAGTTAACTGCACCTGATATATCTAGTATGAACCTCATCGCATCCTGGTGACACGACACAATGACTTGTCCATCCGTTTCCTTGATGTCTCTGTACAACTTCAAATTTCAAATGGAAACGCT
The DNA here is from genome assembly GCF_000320585.1 of Heterobasidion irregulare TC 32-1. NCBI lineage: Eukaryota > Fungi > Basidiomycota > Agaricomycetes > Russulales > Bondarzewiaceae > Heterobasidion > Heterobasidion irregulare. The sequence goes on along the minus strand of NW_009258197.1, from coordinate 1,817,900 downwards.
CCCTTGACTTCTTCGTTTCCTAACCCCCTTCCTGCTCTCACCATAGATTTGTTGACGGTACTGGCATCTCCTACAATCACTTCTCGAATCCCCCCAAATCTAGTCAGTCGAGCACGGTTAGAAGACGTGCGATTCACCAATGAGGCTTTGGAAGTTGCAGCTATCCTCACTAGCGGTGAAGTCATAGTATACAGGCTCAGGGATGGGGTTGATGGCGATGTTATTAATCGAAAGTTGCCGGATGAACAGCTCGTGCTCTTGGAACATATTCCAGTAAAGCAAGGTTTACGGTACAAGCCCTTTTTCATGATGAATTCTACGGTGCAAACAAGTGCCTGCGCAATGTCTGACATAGGTGAGCATCTCTCTCTACCTATCGCAATGCAAAGCATCGATCGGTATTTCTAGGCTTTCTGGCAGTCGCTTACATCGATGGCTCCTTGTCCATTGTGGATATGCGCGGTCCGAACATTGTCTATCACATCTCCAGCGAGCAACAGAGGAAGTCCAAAAGGCATAGTCTTGTCCCTCTTCACAAAGCTCCCGAAGCAGATGCTATCACAGCTTTGAGCTGGACTATCTGCAGCCTCCAAATAGGTAACACACAAGCCTAGCCGGATATTCGCCTCGCTAAACGTCAATCTAGATGAAATACCCCGTCTCCGTCTCGTCGCTGTACGCGCCTCGGGACTCACCAACATTTTCACCCTCGCCCGTTCCCAATCTGGCCCTTGGGTTGTCTCTGCAGTAGCCCACGAAACTGAGACTTTGGCCAACACGCTACCGATGGGAATATTCGTGTTGGATGCACACACTGGTGCTAGTTGCAGGGCAGATCGCAATCGTCTCGCCATATCTCTGGAACGTCAGTCCGGTAACATGGGCATGGGAGCTGATAGGAAACATGTCGAGGGGGAGGAGGGGCCGCGGTGCTTCTTGATCGTGGCTGGTGAGAAGGGAGTCAGGTCCTTCGCCGATCTGGGTGAAGAGCGGGTGGCGAGAGCCGAATGGGGTAGCAAAGTCGGTTCGGTGAATGCAGTGCAAATTGTAGAGCGCAACGGTAAGCTTTGCGATCCACAAAGCCGTAGAAATTGTTTTGACGATCAATTCCGCAGGATCATACGCTCTAGTAGCATTTACCGATAGGCACGACGCCCTTGTGTATTCTCTTCCGGCCCTAGAATTAATGCATACCATACCGCTCCCGACGACTTCCCCTCTGTATGTGCATTTTGCTCAACTTTCCATACTTGTCTCTTGAGTTCTCCTTCCTGCAGATCACCTTCCGCAGATGCCAGCGGCGACTTCTTCACTCTCTCCCCGCTTGGATCACAGTCAGCGCCAATCCGCCGTGCTCATCTGCACACGCTCTTCGATGTGCGACGCGGGTACCACACGCCCCTCGTAGCCCTGACTGAACGCGCAGATGGCACAACTAGAACAGTCCCACCGCAACCGCAACCCGTCAGTATTGGCCCAGCGGGGTTGCTCAGCACCGCTAGCTCATGGTTTGGCGGACTCGTCGGACAAGGCAGCGTCAGTGGAGATCAGATTGATGCCCTGTGTATGCCCCATGTTACTTTCGCTCTATCCGACGAGAAGAACTGATCACGCCACCATCTTTTTCTTCTCCGTCTTTCGGGCACAAAATAGTGGCTGGACCGGACCGTCCCATCCCCTTGAAACCCGCGGCGCCCGCTGCTGGAAAATCAAAATATGCAGACTGGGAGAGTAACCCGGCCGGTTCCACCGCTGCGGAAGCGTCGCGCACGCAGAGTAGCCTATACGACCGGCTCCACGCCGCCGTTGCTGAGAGAGGGTTAGTCTATTTCCCAATCTTTGCACCCACCACCATCACTTTGTCTGACTCTTGATTTCCAGAGAGATGCTCCAAGGCCTGGAGGAGAGCTTCAACTCGTTGGAGCAGGGTAGCAAGAGTATGGTTGCTCAGGTGAGTGATGCTTTGTTTCATGGTCAACCGCATGATATATGTCAAACGATCTTTCAAGGCAAAACGGTTGGCTGCGCAGCAGACTGCGAAGAGTTGGTTTGCGTTCGGCTGATTAACTCTATGAGAGAAAAACGATACCTGATTGGCCGAAAGGGTGGTGCAGATTTATACGTGTGCTCATTTCTTTTGCTGCTCGAATTCCAAATGATATGAAAATGTCTATCGAAATTACCAAATTGCACCTGGTATAACCTGATTTACAGTTAGGTACCAAATGCTCTCTACTATGCCGACGTATCCTTGACGAAAGCGGCCATAGGTTAGACGCTTCATTTACATTTTTCCGCTTTCTTTCCCGTCACCGCCGTCTTTACCCATGAAGAAGTTTGTAAGACCCGCCGTCGCCCTTTTGCGCTGTTCGTTCAGCATACCAATAAACCCATCCTCAGATGTCGTTTCGTGCTTGTGGTCCCACTCCTCCGAGTGACTAATCACTTTGTGCGCATCATTCATTCGCAAGGTCAGGAGCGAATTTACTGTCTGCGCGACAAAAATCAAGAGGTCAATGCCATATTCCCCTTGAGGGCAGCGCAATAACACACCTTAAATGAAGATGATGCGTTGACATCACGGAAGTACGCAACATCTTGATCAATGAGCATGGTGTTTGGAGGTCCAGAAGGTGGGCCAGAGAGGATGCGGAATTTATTTATGTCTGCCCGGGGAAAGAGCTACTAGATAGCGTTGAATACTATTCTTCTTGACTACGAGATTGACAGACCTTCGGAAGTGCGTCGAACTGGGCACGGATAGAGTCAACTCCTTGTGCGATGCCAACAGGATCATGAAAGACCGCATCGGAGGTATAAATCTCATACGTGCTCTGTCTATGCATCAGTCGCATGAATTCGAGAAGGAGCGGGAGACATACTGCCTTCGGCTGGCAAGTGTACAGCTCCTTGATGGACTGCACAATGCGCTCCTCGTGCGGCTTCGCAGAGCGCTCCGAAAGAGACTTGCTTTCTGCGGGCTTGAGACCCGCTGCGTTGACCGCGTCTGGGTTACTGGAGGGCATTCTCACCGAGGACGAGAAAGATATTTGTCGAGATATGACAGAAGTTGTGACGGGCAAACTACGTATTTGTGAAGAGACTGGGCGGGCAAAGACGTTCATATGATGGAACATGAAGACCCTTGAGTTGTTTTATACGAATGGCGGCGTGGAAATGATGCGTTGAACGGCGTCATTGCTGTTTTCGCTCCGTCATTGGCATCTGTGCTCGATGGGACGCAAAGGCGGTGGGCGAGGTCGATGTCCATGGAGGATCGCAGGCAAAGGGCAATGACGAAATCGGCCGCGAAATTGGCCACTTCGCTCGAATTGGCAATGCTTACTGCAAGCAGTTCACATTCTGCGATACACTGCGATACACCACTTCCACTACCTAGCCTGAATCCAATATTTTGACTCGCATTTCGCGCATAAACCCTGAGTAATGGCAACATACGACTCAATACATCGCCAGTGTCGCACGCTCGAATCCCTCTTCGATACGAAGCTTACCTCTTACTCTCGGCTCGCCTCGACAATATCCCGTTCGCAGGAAGATGTGGAATCCAGCGGGTCCAGTGCGCGATGGAAAGATATGGAAACAGAGGTGGAAGAGCTGTTGGAGAAAGTACATACTCATCGCTTAATTTGTATGTTTCTTGCTGACTGTGGGGTGTGCAGCTCGGCGAAGCGAACGACCAGCTCTCAGCGTTGTCGGGCGACAAGGAAAATCCTCCATCACAGTCGATGCTACGAGCTATTCAGCGACATCGTGACGTGTATCAGGACTACGTGCGCGAGTTCCGAAGGACAAAGGTGCGTTCTGTCCCTTTTGATTTGATGTGTCCTGAGTCTCTCGGGTAGACGAATGTGCAGACGGCGTTGGATCAAGCGAACCTCTTGGCAGGCGTGCGCAATGACATTGAGTGCATATTTGAGCTTCCTCCCCCGTTCCGAATAACTCACATTAATGCCTTGCCTTGTCAGTGCATACAAGTCCTCGGCAGCAGACTCACTCCTTGCAGAACGCGGCCGAATCGACACATCGCATCGCATGGTCGATGAGACATTAGAGTACACTTATCTTCTCCTACTACAGTCATCTATCTGAGCGCGGGTCTTAACAGGCAAGCATATGAGACGCGCTCTGAATTCGCGCGACAGCGAACCTCGCTAGGTTCGATTCAGACACGCATGACCGGCGTCCTCAGTGCGTCATGCTCATTGCTCTTTCGTCCTCCCTCTAACCATTTCCCCTTTGTTTATTTCCCGTACTGCCCTTGCGGCTGCTAGATACGATTCCCGGCATCAACAATATCCTCTCGATGATACACAAGCGACGGCGACGCGACTCATTCATCGTTGGCGGTCTAATCGGCGTATGCATATTCTTCTTGTTGACATATCTCTTCCGGTAGGCCTGGTAGCCAGCGAGGAAAGGTTTCGGGTACGAACAATTTCGCAACACTCCTAGTCTCATCATTTGACTCGGCATTTGCAGCTTTGGATATTGTAGCTTACATGTGTTACCGTTTTTTCCCCTATTTGGTCTGAGACTCCGTGGATAGTTCTATTGCATGTGATCTAAAGTACAATCTGTGATGTCGAAGACCGGTATCTTATATCTTACCTTCGTCCTCAGTCTCTGAATCTCCCCATTCATCCCATTTTGTCTTCCTGTTTTTTCGGGACACCTTTGCGACCTGTTCATGCCCACCTTTCACGAACCGTAGCCAGTTTTGCTCCATGCGTCGGACTGCCCCCCACTTGTCTTCGTCCGCATTCTCATCCTCCTCGCCCCAGTCTTGCTCGATGCGCCAGCATTTGACCTCTGCGACAATGCGAACCATGTCCCATGTACGAGTGGTACAGAAGCGGACATTGCAAAAATCCGACTCAACAAGGAGCCTGGAAGGAGCGCAGGCAGCGATGAGGGCGCGGTGGTTCGTCGAGCGAGAGTTGATCGCAGTGGAGAGCGAGAGAAAAACATTCGGATGACGTTTCTGCATAGAGGTAAGGTCCATATGAGTGATCAACGTGATGATCATATATTAAGTAGGCTGGGCGAATGTACCTCAATTTCTATCCATACTTGGGGACTGAGCCCACAACTATGTAAATCGACGCTGATACGCCGCCATGCCGTGCCATGAGTGCTCGCCATGCGGTCGAGTAGCTCCCGTGTCAATTGGGGAGCTTTGACACTGTGGATGCTGGTGTTTCGGCGCAGCTCAACGGCAATGGCCAGTTGAGCTTCTAAAATGGTGAGCTGGTGGGAGAGTGGCGTAATAAACGGGGATAGCTCGCGGCGGTGATATGACTCTAGTTCCGATGCGGCACCAGAATCTTCGTCGGACGTGCAGCATGGTTGCGGAGACGAGTCAGATGAGGCTGGGAAGGGGACCCGGGCAGCACGGTCGATCCCTACTTCGCCCAGCATGGCATTCGGAAAGGCAGTCAGGTTCGTACGGAGGGTCGCAAGGAGATCTGAAAGTATATGAGGGGCCGGAAGGGAGGGAAGGAGGCGCGTGAACGCATCTTGAGCGGACTGCGGAGCCGAAGGAGGCAAGAAGAGTGTACGATAATGGTCCTCCGTTGAAGATGGAGGGGTCAGTGCGATCGTGTGTGTGAACCAGGGGTGATAGCCTGAAAAATCGGGTGAGCATAGCAGTGATATATGGGCGGTGGAGGTGAGGTGATAGGTGCGATGCTGCTGATTATATACTTTCGAGTGGATCCGCACATGGACAATGGGCGCGTGCACTGCATACGATACTGATGCTTACCGAAGGCTGGGATGACTTTGTCAGGCCAGCGTTCTGCGAGGTCATGCACCTTCTGCTGGTCCGAAGCGGTCGTGGCCATGGCACAGATGGTGATTGGAAGGGTGTCCATGACGCGAGGATCTATGGATGATTCAACGGGATGACAGTGGACGTCAACGACATGTGCAAGGACAGAGTTATTGGCGATGTCTGGCGATGTCATCGAGGACGAGGAGAGGTGTAAGACTGGTGTAAGTTGGACTCGCTATGTTTGATTCTCGTGCCTGAAAGAAATTCTATCGTCGATCAGCGATGCTTCGCCGAGGACATATAGATAGATATAGATGGAATTGCTTTTAAACGGGGTTGTCGTTGCCGCTCAAGTGAAGGTTCAAGATCAAAGTATGCAAGTGGACCGACAACGGCAAACATCGTCATACAACATAGGTCACGTCAAAACTCTGCCTTTCCGCTTTCGCCGCCGTGGCCTTCTGTAGAGTCTGCATGCTCAGACTTTTCTCTTTTGTGCCTTCACTTCGCCTACCTGCCTCTGCGCAGTCTATATCACTGACTAGGGTTGTACTGGATATGCCGCGGAAAGTAACACTTGATATCGCACCACCACTGGCGCGATGGATGAAAGAATCCCTTGACCGTTCCGTCTTCTATCGTTCTATTCCTGTCCTCGCTGTCCGCGTCCCACCGGCGAAAGCAGGGTTGGTGATGAAGGCTGAAGCTATGAGAGGGTAGGTCCGAGTCCTGTTCAACCAACGACGTATCCATGTTACCGCCACCCGTCAAGGGGTTATGTGGATGTGATCATGGAAAGCCACTGTGAATTCACCAACTTTTTGGTATTGAAACAGATCCATCATGAATCTGCCAAAAGTACGGAGCGTCGTGGCGGATCCTGCCAACCCGGATGAGAACAGACTCGTTCTTCTCAGGATACAAAATGAAGGTAAGCCTTACCTGCAGCGCATTTATTGGCTCAAATGATACTAATGACACGGCAAGGTAGTCGACCTTGCGACTGATGCCAAGGAGTTTTTGCAGGCGCAGAGCGCGGATTTGACAACTTACCAGCTGGAACTGAATTATGACTACTGGACGGCGGGTATGTGCATGGCGGCTGTAATCTCGGGTTTAGAAATCAAATCCTCATGCATGACAGATGAGATCCTTCAGGCCATCCTCCCCGAAGATCTCCTCGAAGACTCTCCAACGGGATTCGCTGTCACTGGTCATCTTGGTATGGAAGATGTTGCTACCATCTACAGTCAACTGTCATATAGATTGATAAATTTCTTTGCAGCCCATATCAATCTGAATGCCGAATATTTACCGTACAAACACATCATCGGCCAAGTTATTATGGATGTGGGTTGTTTTCGTTCACGCGCGACCCGGTCGCTACTCATGCTACAAACATCCAATAGAAGAATAAAAAGATCCGCACAGTCGTCAACAAACTGGATTCCATTGACACAAAGTTCCGGTTCTTCGAGATGGAGCTCATCGCGGGTGAACCTGATTTCGTCGTTGAGCATGTACGCTCACCCTCCCTTTTCGACCACTTCCGGGCTGATGTCTTTGATCGGTAGCACGAGTCCGATTGCCGATTTACGTTTGATTTCACGCAGGTTTACTGGAATTCGCGGTTGCACACCGAGCACGACCGCCTCGTGCAACTATTCCAGCCGTCAGACGTTGTTGCAGACGTATTTGCAGGCGTCGGTCCATTCGCTATTCCCGCGGGGAAAAAAGGCTGCGGTGTTCTAGCGAACGATCTAAATCCGAACAGCTACAGATACTTGCAGAAGAATATCGCAGATAACAAGGTCTGTCTTGTCAATATCGACATCCGTGGCTGGCCGTGACTATCGCGAGCAGGTCCAGCAGCACGTGCGAGCGTTCTGCGAAGACGGGCGCGATTTTATTCGCGTTGCAGCCAAGCGAGCACTTGAGAACCCGCTGCCGTCGTACGAGGGGCCGAGAGCTACGAGGTCCAAGGTGAAGGAACAACGCCGGGCCAGGGTAAAGCAGACGGCAGGCCACTCCGCAGCCACATCTTCACCGCCTGCCGAGGCGGCGCCGCAGCGGAGCCGAGTCGGCCATTTCGTGATGAACTTACCGGACTCTGCGATCAGTTTTGTTGACGCGTTTCGTGGCATATTGGCTGGTGAATCTGAGGCGGAGGAGAGCGTCTTCAGGGAAGTGTACGACACGATGCCGATGGTTCACTGCCATTGTTTCACCCGCGAACTTGAGACTGATGCAGCTCGGAGGGACATCCAACAGGTACGTCCGCGCCGTGCCTACCGCTGCCATTAGTTGGAAAAGTGTATGCTGAATTTGTATTTTCGGTGATCGCATCGGGCAAAAGCGGGTGGAGGAACAGCTCGGGCACCCGCTCGGTAAGGATATGTCGCTGCACTTTGTTCGCTCCGTAGCACCGAGCAAGGACATGTACTGTATCAGCTTCCGCCTGCCGCAAGAAGCGGCGTTTGCGAGGCGATAAAATGAATGTAGACACGTCGTGTTCTAACAGCACGTCTCACAACCTCTCACCGGAAATTGTCGCCGGTGTTTCGCGCCAGAGAACCGCAAGCGCCACACCTGCTGACATAATTTCAATTTGACGAGCCGCGGCAAGCAAAATATCGGACAACAGAGATTTCGGCGTCCCTCAGGCTCCCCGCATCGGCACACTCGTTGCTCTGCTGTAGACTTGCCTTTCCCCACATTCCCTAGACTCTCTTTCCCTGCCTCATAGAGTGCCCCCTCGTCGCTAGACTACTCTCGCTCTTATTTGCTCCGGTCTTCTCTGAACAACGTCTCTATCCCGCCACGGCCCGCGTGGATTCTAGATTTATACCCTCTGCACCAACCTTGATCCCCACGCCGAGTTCTCTCAAAAATGATCCCGCTTCCCCGTATCTTCGAACGGGTATATGCTGATGCGGAGAACGAAGGTAGAAAGGCCTCGCGTGCTCTAGAGACAGTCAAGAGCGTAGTACGCACGCCCGAGAGCGAGCTGAAGCGGTGGAGAAGAGTCTTCGAGGCCAACGCCAAAACGGTCATCGACGGAGAGAGGTGCGTCATTCTACGTTGCCTTTCTATGCACGCCTGAACTGTGCTAACGTCACGCCTTCCTTTCCTTCTCACGACCTCACGCCCGGTTATGATGCTCCCTCACCACGCCTTCTGACCTCGTTGCACCGGGGGTTGCTACCGCACTGCGGGCAGGTTTCTGGACCGCGACCAATTTGTCAATGCGATCGCGCCGACGGGCGACCTGACGCGCATCGCACGCGCGCAGTTTGCAGTACTCTTCCGTGTAGCGGACGGCTCCAAACGCGGCCGAGTATCCTGGGACGACTTCACCGTGTTCCAGACACTGCTCAAGCGCCCAGACGCTGATTATTGGATCGCGTTCCAGTACTTCGATGTGTGCGTAATGTCTTCGCGATATCTCTAAGGAACGTTGTGTTGATATAGGTGTTGGTCGTGGTGTGGAACGGATGACGATCACGGCGGTGCAGCGATAGCTCGGGAACTATCACGTTTGATGAACTCAAGAACGTATTTCAGGCCAACGTTGGACCAGATGCCATCCCTTTCAACTTCGACTGGTGAGCCTTCAAATTCTATCTCATAGGGAAACAAGTCATGATCTCCTTGCAGTGACTGGGCTAAGTTATACCTCGGCAAGAAGAACGGAACACATGTCTTGGGATGTGCGTCTTTTCGATTTTTGTCCTCTTGTGAGATGTGCCTGATGTGGTCTTGTAGACAACGAGTTTACCCAATTAATGAAGGGCCTGCAGGGCGAGCGACTGCGCCAGGGTTTCAAGTATCTAGACGACAACCAGGACGGCTTCATTAAGCCCGACCAGTTCAAGAGAATCATTCTAGTACAATCTTTTTCCGGTGTGAATTGGGCTTTGCGCTGAGCAGTGTTTTTTTCTCTTTCAGGAAATTGCTGGGCATAAACTCTCAGATGAGGTCATCGAGCGTCTACCCACTCTGACCACACTCACCCCTGGAGGCCGTATATCCTACTCGGAAGTTATTGCATTCCATAATGTTGTTAGAGGTGGGCAGACTCACCAGTAGTGCCAATCACTGACGTGTTCAAGAATTGTTTCTGTATTACAGAGATGGACATGGTTGAGCGGTAAGCACTCACTTTGGCGCTGCCTTGTGTTTGCCTGACACGTTCGTAGTGTTCTCCGCGAGGCGACTGCGAAGTCGAAGGACGGACGTATCAGCGAGACCGACTTCTTGAATCATGCCTCGTCCAGTGCGCGCTACTCCCTCTTCACGCCGATGGAAGCGTCCATCATATTCCACTTTGCTGGACGCGGCATCAGTGGACAGCGCCTCGCGTTGATCGACTTTGCTCGGCTGCTTGATCCGCGTTGGAAGGCTCCTGGGGAACCCACTGAGGATCCTGCTGCTACCGGCCTGTCTGTTACATCCGTGGTACACGACATTGCTCAATCGGCGTATAATTTTGTTCAAGGGGGTAAGCGATCGCTATTCGACTTTGACGGACTGGAACCGTTTTGAGTGACCATCGTTCAATAAAGGGTTTGCTGGGGCGTTTGGAGCAACTATCGTATACCCCATAGATTTAGGTATGCATCATTTATTGGTCGTGAGATTTCATTGCTGATGTATCTGTGCAGTCAAGGTACGAACAATCCATCTTCGCTTGGCGAGATGGCTCTAACCTAAATTCGTCGCTGAAACGTTTCCAGACTCGGTATACCATTTTCTTTATGCGCCAAGGTGTAATGTATGTTGACACTGTCGAACAGGATGCAAAACCAACGGAGCACTGTCGTTGGCCAACTTTTATACAAAAACAGTTTGGATTGCGTCCGCAAAGTCTTCCATAATGAAGGATTCCTAGGTTTCTACCGGGGTTTGGGACCTCAGCTCATTGTGAGGGGGATCAATTACGACGTCGTAAAGTTAGACTCAGTCTGGTTCTTTTAGGGTGTCGCCCCAGAGAAAGCCATCAAGCTTACTGTCAATGATTTGATACGTGGTCGTGCCATGGACCCTGAGACTGGAAGCATCACCCTTCCGTGGGAGCTCCTTGCAGGCGGGACTGCTGGAGGCTGCCAAGTGGTGAGTTTTGTTTTGCTTCCGCTAAGCGAGAGATGCGCTGACACCGAACAGGTCTTTACGAACCCACTTGAAATTGTGTAAGATAGTCCACGATCGATCTTTGAAGTTCCGCGAATTAACAATCCTCGCTAGCAAAATCAGGCTTCAGATTCAAGGCGAGGCGGCCAAGGCAGAGGGTGCCGTCGCCAAGGGTGCAGTGCATATTGTGCGCCAGCTTGGTCTCGTCGGCCTGTACAAGGGTGCTAGCGCTTGCCTGCTCCGTGACATACCGTTCTCGGCGATATACTTCCCTGCCTACTGGCATCTGAAGAAAGACGTATTTCATGAAGGCTATCACGGAAAACATCTGTCGTTTATGGAGACTCTGTCGGCAGCGGCGATCGCGTGAGTATAGCATCGGCATCGCCTCCACGTGTCCCACTGACATTGCTGATGGGACTGATGGCGGATGCGAATGGAAAGGGGCATGCCTGCGGCATACTTGACGACACCCGCAGGTACGAAAGTCTACGTGTCGTGGGACCATGGGCGTGGAGACTAATCGGTAGCGTGACAGACGTGGTGAAGACGCGTTTGCAGGTGGAGGCGCGGAAGGGTCAGACGCACTACAAAGGATTGACGGACGCATTTGTCAAGATCTGTGAGTTGTTGCGGCGAGCTTTTATGCATTTGATAGTTGCCTGATATCGGGCTGCGCCCCTGTAGACCGGGAGGAGGGGTTCCGGGCACTATTCAAGGGCGGACCTGCACGCATCATCCGGAGCAGCCCCCAATTCGGGTTCACGCTTGTCGCGTACGAGTATTTGCATAAGGTGCGTACGGACCGCCGTGTTGTTATTGATGGACCTACGATGGCTGATCTCGCATTGACATTGCGCATCGCCCGGGCGCCCCGTGCACAACAGCTGATGCCAGTGAGTGTTAATTGGTTCGAGAGATGGTTGGGACCATGACTGATGGACGTGTTCTGCGCCTAGTACCCGTGGAAAGAGCAGCCAAGAGAAGTAGAGACTGCGCTGACCTCGCGGCCAGAGGAGATCGCGAAGACGCGGGCGCGCAACGCGTTGAAGATTCTGTTGGACGTCCACGGCGACTTCGGACGGCGGTCGCCGGGAGGATCGATGGGTTAGAATCGAACTGTGTTCGGAGTGAGGGGGTTGTTGATAGATTTTATTGGAGGATATTTGAGATATCGGAAGTCTTGGCATGGACTGTGGTCTCGAGTGCGCGGATAAGGGCCAATGAGGATGGGGTCTCGTAGGCGGCAACGGCGCCGGGGACCGCAGACCAATGGGCAAGGCAAGCAGCGTCCAATGCGAAGCGGGGTGGGACGGTGTGGTCACTAGGGAAACCCATCACTAGCCCGAGATGACCCCTGTGAAAATTGATGTGACTGGCTCACGCGGAGATCAGCCCTGGGAGCCTTCTTCAAAAGGCCTGCGCATTCCAGTCCAATCCGCGCCCCCTCCTTCTTCGCTTTCTTCGCTTTCTTTTCCCTCCCTTTTCTTTCCTTCAGCGGTACGTTTTCGGTCACACCTGTCCCCGCCCGACGTCGCAGCTCATCATCGCCCGTCGTCAGAGCGCTTGCCTCTAGCCAAGCTTCCCGCACCCGCCAAAGCTTACTGCTAGACAGTATCCGCCCAGCGTAGACCGCTACCCTCATTTGTCTTCTCCCCTCCTACCTTTCGTCTTCGCTTGACGCACCAGCTTTCGTTCTTTGACTGTTCAAGTCCCCCACCTTCTTTACATCATGAAGTCAATTGTTTTTGGTCTTTCCCTTATCAGCGCGGCGGCTGCCCAGGTAGTGAATGGCGTCTCCATGGTTCAGATCGCGGCCTCCCCATCGGCAGGCTCATCCGTTGCCGCATCTTCTGCTGCCCCCACCGCTTCCGCCGGCCCGTCGAACAACAACTCCGGCTCGAGTTACTCGGGCAGCTCCTGTGGATCAAATGGTGGTTCTTGCGACTCGCAGGCATCTGCTGCCTCGTCGTCCCCCATGGCGCAGTACACCCAGGGCTCCAACACCTACTCGTCGGCCCCCTCGGTGTACACGCAGCCTCCCCAGATGACGTACGACTCGTCGTATTACTCCTCCTTCATGTCTGGCGGTTACAGCAGCATGAACTGTGGGTATGGCTATCAAAAGCAGTCAAACGGGTACTGCTCGCAAATGTCATGGGTACGTCGATTCTCGTCCACTCATGGACCTACCGTTTACGGGTGCCCCGCAGTATCAAACGCAGGGGTGCTACGAGACCATCATCATCAACAAGTACGTATCAGAATTTGATGGATTTGATTGGCTGATGTCTCATTGCCTCCCATCACAGCAAGGGCTACTGCGACTCTCAGACCGTGACCATGACTGAAGTTCAGACAAAAACGGAGAAGGAAACGATGACTGTGACGATGACGGACACGATGACGCAGACAAAGACGATGACTGAGGTGTGTTTGATCTTTGCTTGAAACGCGCGCGCGTGCGGATCTGACGATCGAACAGACAAAGACCGTCCCCACCACCATCACGATGACGGAGACCATGACTAAGGTCATGACCGACTTCGAGACCAAGACGGAGGTCATCACGTCCACTCAGCTCGTCCCCACCACTCGTGTCTGGGTCTCGACCGAGATCATCGACAAGACCAGCACGGTCGAGCACACGCTCACCGCCACGGAGACGAAGACACAGGTCAACATCTACACGCAGACGGCCACCAAGACCAACACCGCGACGCAAACTGTCAAGCAGACCGAGACGGACTTCGTGACGAAGACCGATATCATGACGGTCACCGTCCCGACCACCTATGTCAGCGTGTGGGTTAGCACAAAGGTTATCGACAACGTGAGCTCGTGTCTCCTTCGAATCTGCTTTTCGTTTGAAACTGACCGCTCGCGCGATATAGACGAAGACAATTGAGGAAACTCAGACGTCGACGGTCACTGACAAGATGACCATCCTCTCCACGGCCACCAAGACGGAGACTGCCACTAAGACTGACGTTGTCACGTCTGTCTATGTGTCTACCATCGTAAAACCGACCACGTTCACGTCCGTTTGGGTCAGCACCAAGGTCATTGACAACGTGAGTCCATTTGCCGCAAAGAATTTCCACTATCACTGACCCACCTTCCATCTCCAGACAAAGACCGTCTTGGAAACCAACACGAAAACGGTGGTGGACAAGATGACTGAGTTCCAGACCGCGACAATTACCGCTACTGCCACCAAGACCGATACCGCGACGGAGACCGCAACCGCGACCCAGACCGTCATTCAGACCGATCTTTCTGACTGTCTCGGCAAGGTATGTCTTCGAAGGGCGGGATAGTACAGAACAATGTTGACGGCTTCGTGTTTAGTGCAAATCGCAATGGGGCATGATGTATGGCAACAGCAACACGTACAACACGTACATGTCGGCCACTTCTACCGCCGCTATGTCGAAGCAGACATCAAGCTGCAGTGGTAGCTCTTGTGACTCGTCCAAGTCGTCCAGCTGCAGTGGTAGCTCTTGTGACTCGTCCAAGTCGTCCAGCTGCAGTGGTAGCTCCTGCGGCTCTTCGTCGTCGTCCAGCTGCAGCGGTAGTTCTTGCGACACGTCGAAGTCATCCTCTAGCTGCAGTGGCAGCTCCTGTGGCTCTTCTCAATCGTCCTCCAGCTGCAGCGGTAGCTCTTGCGGTTCCTCGCAATCGTCCTCCGGATGCAGTGGCGGTTCTTGCTAATCAACCCACTCATCTCGGTACTTGACACGTCTCCTTTCCTGATGGACTTTTCAGTAGTACATGCTTTTGGCCGTTCGCGGCTGGACTGCATCCCGCTTTTGGGGTCGGTCGTGGGTAGACAGGAACGGACGGCATTATGGACATCTTATCCGTCGTTGACTTCATATTTGGTTTCTTGAATAGCGCACATGCTGGTGCCTTAATGTGTTGTCGCGCATTGTAGTCCTTTCAACACTTTTTTTTCGTCTCCCCTTCTCGGACACTTATTCTTTCCTTTATTCTGCTCCTGGGGCGTATATGATTCATCGCACACACATTGTTACCCTTTTACTCTTGCTCTCATCTAACCGCCCCGTCATTGTGTTGTGCTTAATCTTGGGTTTGGGAGTTGTAGAAGGAGGCAGGCTGGCACTCAGGTTTGTCAACAATGCAGTCTTGAATCCATGGCAAGTCCTGTGCACAAATTTGAGCAAAGTTCTATGGAATCAGCAGGATCGAGTACGGTATATTTTTATGTAAATGAACTGTCTGAAATTTATCTGCAATACATGGTCTTGAAACATCGGCTCCTGTACTCCCCGGCAAGGCCTCCGGATGTGCACGAGTGACTCGTCTTGCCTAATGGCGATCGCCTGTGGCGCATCAACCGTCTTCTGCACAGCAATCGCCTCTTGGGCCTCGGCATCAATCGGGACGTTGTTGCAGGCATGCCTCTTTACACTGCCTCCAGTCCCTTGGAATTTTCGTCTTGGAAGGACGTCCAAGAAAAATTCGTCATTTTCTATGCATCTCGGGACCGGGAGGGAAAAATGTGGTGTCCCGTAAGTAGCCGATGCAGGGCCTTTGGAGATTTTGGATGCTGCTCACTGGTGGGCTCCAGGACTGCCGGGATGTCGAAGACACTGTCGAGCGCACTTTCGCGGGCGCTGATGCTCCACCAGCACTAATCATCTACGTTGGACAAAAGCCCGAGTATGTTGCACTCGCGAATTTGATTCACGACCCTGCACAACAACTGGACAGCATCGCGCTCATGCAGTGTCCTTTTCGTCAGATGGAAAGCGGCCTCTAATCACTTCCGCGACGCACCTTGGTATATTGAGGCGATCCCCACCATCGTCAGGGTCAAAGACGTATGCTCCATTATCTTTTGCGGATGGGGCGGTTAGTGACTGATCAACCTCATGCCGACCATGTTTCAAGGCTACCGAGGATGCACGGCTTGTCGAAGGCGACATTGTGAGTCAGTTGGCCTCGTTCGTAAAGTGATATTCTTGGGATGGGACCCCGGCACTATCGCTCTCCGATGCGAAGATCACGACTCAAATTGTACTCAGTATTGCCCATTCACTCCTCCGTCGGCTTGCACATTTCCCCGTCCAGGACATAGCTTCACGCCTGCATGACCCGCTCCTATGCTGTGATTACAACCTATTATGGCATCGATATTTTGGGCTATTTGTCTCTGCAACATCAAACTTTGCGTCAAGACTCAGACCGCTGTTCTGTATGGGAAAGCAGTCTCTGAAGAACATTCCGGCGCGTTTGCAAGGGGATCCTCCAGCTCACCCCATTAGCACACTCGGAGCCAAAGCCGGTAGTGCTACGGGACCTATCCAGCGGGTCACACCATGATAGGCCCATTCGTACATTCAGCATGCTGTCACCTCGGGACGATGGACGTCATTGTCCCCGAAGACACGCCACTGTACTCATTCCGCTGGTAAGAAATCTGTTTATATCGGGCATCTCAATCTATTAGTGCTTTGGCCCGTCCTGCCAGGCTCTTGGTGCCGTGATGTTGACCCACATTGCCTAGGAAACATTACCTGATGGCTAACAGGAGTATGCTCTTTACTCCATCTACGCTTGGTCCGCGGACTCGCGTTCTTCACGCATCGTCTTTCCGTTCTCGTTTCATCACTGCGCTGTTCTATACCACAATCATCATCGCAGTCAAAACAGGGACGGTCTCATGAGTTGGGAGGTCAAAAGCACACGCCCAGTGATTGCTTCTGCATCCTCAATCAACACTTTGGATGCTGTCAAATCTGTATAAGCCTCGGCGCATCCCGTCCATTTTGTTGAATGAATAGGAAATCGATCCGCTCCGTGATCCTGGCATCCGAAGCCCGTTAGAGCCCGTCGCGTTCACACTCGGGGATTGCCAGACAAACAGTGGCTTGCAGTTTCTTCACCCAGAGCTTGTTTTGTCACGGCTGATGGGCATCATCTACGCCGTCAGGTGAGCTGCTTTTTGGTCCAGTAACCGTTGGGGACCTTCCAGGTCATCCAAACCAGGGGTCAGATGTTTTGGTTCCGCGGGCGAAGGCAGTGATGCCCCGTTGACAGATCCCCATCCTGTTAGGATTTCGTCAGGCTTGAGCCCCTTGCAGACCCTGAGTAGATCATGCAGGCGCGCGTCGGGTTTCGTTCGCTATATGACCGTAGAGGGGCAGGTACAATGATCAATTTTTGATGTTGGATTGCATGGACTGAGGTCAGTTCTATCCGTGGATAGCTTACACTACGGTCATCCCGCATCGATCTACTTCCCCTTGAGTACCTCCGGAACAAAGGGTAGCAATTTGATCCGTAATTAAGTGTCAGTGAGTCAAGTCGATATCGAGTCGATTTTCACTCATTTCTACCCCATGGAGCCTGACAAAGCTGTTGTCCTCAGCTCACCAATCACCTGTCCACTCAGGCATCGTTCGGCGGAGTAAGTGGTACCTTTTCAGTCCGGCTTGAGGAATTTAGAGACTCTGAGAACTGTATTCGGATGTGAATCAATTCGAACCTTGAGCATGCAGTATATTAGTAGCTGCAGCGGTGGCGAGTTATTTACATCTCTATATTCCCGTACGTAGCCTGTGCAGTGTTTTCGCCTGGAAATAAGCTGGAAGTCTATTCACATAGCCTTCTCAGACTAGGAACAAAGTGATCCTCAATGCGCTCTCGCAAACAGAACCCAATGTTTGGGGCAGCACACTGCCACATGATCGTTGGCAACGCAAGCGCCACCTGCAGCAACTTGGTTTCGGCCCTGGCCGGTTGGTCTCTTGCGTTCCGCTTGAAACCGCCCGAAAACTGGGATATATCGCATCAGGGCCTCCTGCTTACACATATTCAACAGAAGTGCAAACAGCTCGTTCATTGGCCAGCTCTATAGATGGAAACTTCCCACTCCCTTTCCGTATTCAATGATATTCAACTTCAGCAATCGTTTCGGCACATTGCATCGTGTTGGACCCAGGCGGCTCTCGCGCGATGACTTGGATACTGTCACAGGTGCGGGTTTTCCAGAATACTTGAAATGACATCCTTGTCAATTGCTTGCTGTGTCGAACCATATCGAGAACATAGCCAGAAACCCGACGGGCGCTGATATTTGACTTCCGTTCCAGTTTCGGCGCCATCATGGGCGTCTATGCACACCTGGGCGCTTAGGTCGGGAGGCTGCGCATTTTCCAGTCATTTTGCGTCAATCAAGACGTTTTAGATATTTCTCGATCGTGATTAAGCAGTAAACAAGCTGTTCTGTCGCATCTCTGCACACGGAGTTGATGCACAGGAAGACCCACATGCCCCCTGGCGTTGGCCGGATGGGACAGCGTCAGGGCCTAATCCATGCCTGGAGAGAAACTCTATAAAGACGCTCTGGTGCGTTCACCAACCATCATAATTCTCTCTTCGCCTTCTCTTCGAACACTTCGTTTCATATCTCTCTCTCACATTAATTGCCACCTTCTTTCTAGTATTCAATTAGATGCCTGGCCTTACTCCCATCTCTACATCCCGCAATACCTTCGTGAAGTTTCACGACACCGCGTATGACTTTTTGTCCGCGACACTACCCACCCTCCGGAGACACGAAAGGTCTGCCAATATCGTCCTCGCCCATGCATTGAAGCTGGTCGGGACTGAGGCGGCTTTGACTGGTTGCAATTTCATCAATGAATCCGACGTCTCTAGTTGGTGGAACCAATCATCTCACTCACCCAGTCAAATGCGCTTTGACGAGACACAGCCGTTCTGGCTGACGGTGTGGTCATCCCCCTCCCCATTCAGCCAACCCACGCTCGACCTCGTCCTGTCTTGCGTCAATTGGACGCTAGGCGACTATCCCATATTCCTTTGGACTCCCAAAAACCCCTCTCAGATTACAAGCCAGTGGTTGACACCCCGCATCGATCTCGTCGCCGAGAACCTACTCGACCTCGTTCCACCAGAACGTGTCTTCTCAATATTCGGCATGACACTCCTCGTCAAGACATTTGCCAGCTACTGGAAACAGCTCACAAATATCGCTGTCGAGCCTGAGCCCTTCTACGCCGCTTCATACACCTGGTGCACACTATCAACATTCAAGGACTCGGACGCGCCTCTGTCCCGCGGCGATTACATTCGCCGCGCCAACATGCGTGATCTCGAGCAAGTTGCCCAGCTTTGCAAAGAGTTTGCAGATGACTCCGTGCGTCCTGTTATTTCATCCCTCATTTCTCCATTCTCATGATCACGGGAAATAGATCTACTTCCCATTGACCCTCGAGCGCGCACGGATCGAGGCGCGCGAGCTCATCGCCAAGGGCCTGATCTGGATTTACGAAGTCGAGGGCGAGTGCACGACTATCTGTGCTGTCACACGTAGCTCGCAGAATGTCAGCGCCATCACCAAAGTGTACACTACTCCCAAATGGAGACGGAGGGGCTACGCCGAGCACCTCGTGCGGGACGTCACACGGAGGTGAGTTTGCCCATGTTTTACTCTTCAGATCTGGCGGATGATTGATGTTGATCTCCTATCAGACTGCTGATGGACTGCGGCAAGAGCAGTGTTACGCTGTATGTTGGCCACAGCAATAGCGCTCAAAGGGTCTACGACCGCGTCGGCTTCGTCGGCTTGTGCGGGAACGTCAAACTTGATGGTGTCGAAGATGCCCTGGAATTGGGCTTCAAAACAGGTGCTCCGAGAGGCCACTGGTGAACACTGGCATTGACTTTCTTGCAACAAACTATACCATCCTCAATTATATATAATCTACTAATTACACTTACACTTACACGTACTGCGTACGGGCTTGACATAGGATGCGTACTGCGTACGACCACCTCTCATCTCACTCTCACCCACTATTCCCTCAATTCTGGACACTCTTGGATGCGTATCACGGACTTTATTACCCACTGTAGCAACTAGCACTGCGTTTCTGTCTCGGCGCTGCTGCGTAGAGGCCTCCAAGTATCATAGTATAATTATCCTGTTATTAATGTAACATATATTATATGTTAAAATCTTCTTATTGCAAGCAGAAAATCTATTAGATCATGGACGAAATCTCACTTCTCCATCAGTCGGCGTCGACAGGCGACACAGTGCGCTCGAACGGTGATCGTCTCCATTCTTGATGACGATCGAACTCCATCATCATGGCTCCGCTCGGTTTCAATCGCAGCTATGTCGCGGGTCCTTAAATCCATGATGACTAACTGTTCGCAAGCCCGAAGCATGTTCGAGCTGCGACCTCGATCCGCTCCGATCATCATCTTCCAATATTTTGGGCCCAAGGCACACAACTGCATGCTCGCCGAGGCTCGCCGCCCGTCACCGTGCCAGGCCACAAAGAGAACAAGGCAAGGCATTGAATATGAGATCTGATCGCTCTGGCAATGCAGCATAATTAGCGACCAAAATGTGACGTCTGTCTCATTAAACGGATCAGAAACGGAGTAACATCAACCTCAGGCAATACTACACCTATTTCTCTTCATTCAGTGAAAAGATGGTCCTCCCACCAATGTTCCAAGCCACGGTGAACGGGAAAGCATCGACTTGAGGCAATCTATGTAGTTGCCATCGCAAAACAGGATGAATTGATGTAGAAACGTCCCTGTCAGATAACCAGTGCACTGACCGCGCGGAGTGGATCGAAGAGAGGACAAACGCAGTGTACACCGCGACGTAAGGACGATCTACTCTTTGGAAAAATTGTAGATACACAGCAGAGGTCTATTGTCGCCGAACAAAATCACCGCTCTTCCCACCCGCCTTGCCGCGAACCAAAATATCACCAATCACCATCTCCTTTCCCGCCACCGCCTTGAGCATATCCCACACGGTGAGCAAGCCCACAGATACGGCTGTCAGCGCTTCCATCTCAACGCCCGTCTTTCCATCGCAGGACACAGTCGCGATGCACTTGATGCTGTATAGGTGGGGTCGTCGACCGGTGTTCCCTTTGTCGGGCAGGTCTGTCAGATCGTATGTGGCATCAGGGTCGGGGTGGACCTCTGGAGTAAGTGCGACAGACACGTGGGATAAGGGGAGCGGATGACAGAGGGGAATGAGCTCGGCCGTGCGTTTGCATGCCATAATGGCAGCGAGCTGCGCGACGATCAGCACGTCGCCCTTCTTTCGGGCCTTGGACTTGGCTTTCTCCAACTCACTCATGGCCGCGCCCAAGCCCAAATTCGTTTCCAAAGCCGGATCAGGAGCACGGTCCGGGACGACGGACTTTTCGGAATGTTTTGGCTTCTCACCCCCTAACCTCGAGGTTGGCAGAGGCCCCGGCGCATGTCTAGTCGTTGGGAAGACAAGCTCGTAAGCGACGCGGGGGAGGTAAATCCGGCCCTCAGCTGTCGCAGTGCGACTGGTGGACTCCTTGTTTGAGACGTCAACCATGTGCGGACGGCCTTCGGCATCAACGTGAGTCAACTTAGACTCGGGCTGATGTGATGAGTCAAGGGCCGACTTCGTGGAGAGGCACCGAACTCGTTCGAGAGTAGACAAGCCAGGAGGTACTGTCGTCGGTGACCAGAGATGATTAAGCCGCGCGCCTCGCGCTGATCGTGATGCCCAGGCATAGGCGACGCGAGGTGCTAAACGGATAGCTGAAGAAAAAAGTCCGCATCAGGTTAGTCATTCGAAGAGGTAAAGGCGTTTGAATGCGAACGTTGGGAATCATAAAATATGCACATTAACCACCGATGAGAATCATGGGTCTATTCGTGACAACATCTATATCTTCCATACCATCATGCTTCTCCTTCTTTCCGTTGACGGCTCTCCCGATAGTTCGAAGTAGATGCGTGTCGTCTGCCCCTTGTCTCATCTGATCCCGCAGAGAGACCTCTTTCGCATCAAATAGGCAAACCTGATCGCAGGACGGAGCATGAGAGCCTGAAACCACGATGTAGACGGTAAAACATAACAACGAACCTTGATTTGCCCGTCTGCGGTCAACCGCAGGCGATTGCAAGATGCACAGAAGTGATCAGACATGCTGCTGATGAACCCAATGCTGCCTCGGTAACCAGGAATTCGATATGACCTGGCCGTGTCATTGAGCTCATCCGCCGCTTTTCTCAAGCTTGGGTGAGCTGCTGAGATGCGAGACAGTAACTCGGAAGATGGGACCATCTTAGCTTTGTCCCACTGATTTCCTATTGCGATCCCTGTCAGTTTTGAAGCTCAGGATCCGCTCGGCGGGTGCGTTACCTGTAAACGGCATGAACTCGATGAACCGGATGGAAAAGTTTCGGTCTTTCGTCATATCAACGAAGTCTAACACCTCGTTGTCATTGAGACCTTTGACTATGACGACGTTCATTTTGACAGATTTCAGGTCGGACACAAGCGCGTGGTCCAGTGACCTCAATACGGCCTGGTGACCCATGCGTCGAGTCATGATTTCAAACTTGAACGGGTCAAGGGTGTCTAAACTTGACTCTACTGTCAAAATACGGAGTGGATCAATGATGGTTGAGAGTGAAGATACCTCAGGTTAAGGTGTGTGAGTCCACTCTGGACCAAATTCGATAGATATCGATGGAGTACGAGCCCGTTGCTGGTCATGCCGATAGATTCGAGGCCGTGCTCACGCAATTCGTTCAGGCGTGCTAGATGTGATCATTTGATATCAACAATTCATGTCCCAACAAAAAACGGGGCTCAAGTCACGCACCGACAAGATCAACAAGGCCCTTTCGAACAGTTGGCTCACCGCCCGTGAGCCGGATCTTTGTGACGCCACTCTTGACGAACAAAGTTGCGAGACGGATAATCTCATCATCCGACAAGATGTTTGATTTTGGGGAAAGGTCGACGCCTTCGCTTGGCATACAATAGAAACCTGTTCGCCGCCGACAGCACAGCAGACCGCCGGCTATCAATAGATGGAGGGGGGATCATTGATGCAGACGCACATCGTAGATTACATCGCTCTGTCAGGGAAATGCGTAGGTAGTTGTGTCGGCGGCCAAAAGTATCCACCAAGAATGGTGAAACTTCAGCTGTCGAAGAGATAGCGTCAACCTGTGCAATTCGAGACTAGTATGGGCAAGGGTCAGTCGACATGGATAACGGAGGTGAGATCACGGAACCGCACTCGAATGAGATCTCTTCGACTTGGTGGAGCTGGTTCTGCGTGGGCCAAACCAGATGGTGATGTATACCAGCGTGCGGCGGTGCTAGTGTGTGAGCGTGTCAGCGATGATAAAGAAGGTCTGGTAGCTGTGATGCCGCGCATCGGGAGAAGAAATTCTTCAAAAAAATAGCAATACAAAGGGCAATTAGGGGGTGGCGAGCGAGGCCATAACCAAGGACGAAGAGGTTCGTAAGGCGCACGGTCAGCTGGTTATAGGCACAGCAGACGTGACCGAATATGAGCTCGTAATTCTTCACAACTTACAGAAGATAAGATCAAAATAGGAATACGAGCTCATATTCGGTCACGTCTGCCGTGATACCCCTCTTTGTCTCTTGATCTCGTCCCAAAATACTCATGCGCGCGCTTAACTTCCTCACCTCGCGGCTTGGGCTATTCAACACCACTCAACATGAGTACAGGTTCCATACAAACAAATCGCTGGGCACCCTCGGTACTTTCGCCGGTCCGTATCTTACTCGTTTCCATTGCTCTCGGTGCACTGTTCAAATTTTGGCCCATGTCGCCTGAGAATGAGGATCCTCCGGAATCGCAGACTCAGTCAGACCGTTTTCCGCACTCGCCGCCCGTGTCCTATCGTCCGAACACAGAAGTCCCTTTCGCTTCCTTCTCTTTACTGAATGTTGGATCCGTCTGGGAGCCGGCAGCGTCGCCTGACACAACTGCCGTGGTTCTCAACTGGTCACGTTTCCACAACGTACAGCGCATCGCGTCTCTCTTCTGTTCGCCCGGGCTCCATGGGACTATCAAGGAGGTATTCATATGGAACAATAACCCCAAGGCGATCTCATATCATGTGGGCAATCCCCTTTGTTTCGAGTGCTGATTTGTCGACTGCGCGGGCAGGACTTTGTGAACACCACGTGTCCTGAGAGCAAACTTAGGGTCTTCAACTCGCCGGACAACCTTTACTTCCATGCCAGGTTCATAGCATGCTCCCAAGCAAGCACAGCGCACTGTTTTATACAAGTACCGAGCTCAGGCTGCTTGCCATCTTAGCATTCTCCTCATGCTCCGTTTTTTTTTCAATAGGATGATGACTATCTCATACTTCCCGAAATCGTCCGAGCTGTTTCATCCCGTATTGCCGAAAGCAGGAAATCGACGGCCATCTACCTCCTTCCGCCGCACGAGCACCTCACCAGCTCCCTTCGCGCCATCACCCAGAGCGCATCTTCCCATGTGCACACGTCCTTCGCCTGGCTGGGCTATGGCAGCATCATTCACCGCTCCCTTGCCACCGCCTTTCTCCATCTTCTCGATGCTGATCATCTACATGTCACCGCCGACGAGCTGAAAATGGCCGACAACTATTTTAGCATCCTAAGGAACGAAATCCCCGAGGCTTGGTTTGATCAGGGCATCGAACTCGGTGGGGGCCAGGCCTTTACTGTTGGCTCGGCGGGAGAGGAACGGAACAGGAAGCACATCGTGAGCGGAGAAGCACCTTGGATGATTGCCTGGGAATCGCTGACTATCATCGCATTGGGAATGGCCGACACAGCTGCAAGCGGCCGGGTACCTCGACTCACTTGTGCAGTGCGACAGACCCCCCTGTCTGCAATTGGAAGGCAGGCACAGCGACTATCCGTATGTGTCCTTCGAGCGCGCCGCGCCAAACTTCTTAGACACGACCGTTCGCACGCCGTGTGTCGGTCGACCGTGTGTCCTCGAGACCACAATATCTCTCCTGCCGGGGACAGTCACTCACTCTGTCGACTCGGCCTCAGACATCCTCTCTCTTGAGAAACGCAACTTGGCAGCGATTGACACAGACGCAGAGCAGCACTATGTGAGCTTCCCACCCTCTTTTGCCGTGGACGGCCGCCCCGAAACGGTGTTCCGTAGTCCAGAAAGTGAGCCGCCGTGAAACTTTGGCTACCATGCTTTCTGATGTGATGATTTAGGTGCTAAGAACGGAGACTCCATCGTATTGGACATGTTGGAGGACATCGAACCCTTCTGGTCTACAACTGAGATGGCTTGGCTCGTCGATACGGCGACTGAGGGCGTTCTTTCTGATTGTGCGTTCGAGGCGTCAATCGACGGCCGAGTTTGGGTATGTCCTGCTTCCAAGTCATGCTCCAGAGAGCTTATCAAGGTGTTAAAAGGAGAACGCCTCCGCGGGCGAACTCTCCTGTTTCGACGTGACGGATCCTGCCGAAGGTGCACAGATTTTGAGAGAATGCAGCGTCCGGATGGCAGATAAGATCCATCATGCGCGTTTCTTCCGTGCTCGAGTCGACGGGGGAGGTAAAGCGGAGAAGTGGGCGGTCCACGAAGTCTGGATGCGCGGTGAGCGGAAGCAAATCTGATCCGTACCCTTTACCAGTATCTCTTTCTTGCCCTCTTCTATGTGATACGATGCCACAGATTCTTCTGATCTCTCGTATGCAGCGCTTGTCTGACTACATGTGAATATACGGATTTTTTGTGGGTTTTGTGCGTGGCTTGGCTTAGCGTCTTAATTACGTCACGCGAACGCGGGGTAATAGCTGCGGTGCTGCCGCCGCGCCACTTCTCGTCCTCTGTTGCACCCTCCCACAACCACCACCTCGAAACCACAGCAGCCCATTTCTTCCCCTCAAAACCACGTAGAAACCCGTCTAGATAACCAAGCATTTCATTGTACGATATGCTCGCACGCCTTGCGTCGCGCACGCTGCGCCCCGCGGCCATCGCCGTACCCTCGTCGCTAGTGTCTCGGGCTGGGCCCCAGCGCGCGATATCCGTTCAGGTGATGCGTGGCCCACCCCTCTGACCGCGTACTGACATCTCCCCGTGCGGTTGCTTCCAAATAATAACGACGACGGCGACGACGTGCTGTGCCAGTCACTTCTGCACGGGTCCCCAGAGGCAAAGAGCGCCGGCGACGTCGAGGTGCAGCAGCACTCGCGGCTTGTCGCGCGGGGGAAGTACCTTCACGGGTTCGAGGGTGCGCCGCGTTTTCCCCTGCTCCGCGTCGCTCGGCGCGGATGGTGGTTCCGGACGCTGACTCGCTGGGCAGTCCACAGGGTGCAGCCGAGCAAGGTCGAGGAGTACAAGCAGGCCGCGTCAGTCCCTGCGCGCGGGTGGCGGTGATCCGATGCATGCATTCTGACTCGTGCCGGTTGCGCTACAGGGAGAGATACTACACGGGCCTGCGCGACGACGCGGGGCTCCGGATCAAGCTGACGGGCAACTGGGAGACGATCATCGGCGAGCAGGACACGTTCTGTGAGCGACCCCACGCTTCGCGACCTCGTCCGCCTGCGCGCGCGCCCGCTGACGCCTCATGCAGACCATATTCTTGAGTACGAGAACTACGCGGGCTTCGACAAGGCGTGGGAGAAGATCCGCGGGTCGGAGGTGCGTCGCGCTCCTCGAGCCTAGATCTCTTTTCATCCCTTCGCTTCGCCCCGGGCTGACCGTCCGCGCGCGCACGCACCGGCTCGCAGCACGAACGCGCGTACAAGGCGCTGCTCCCGCACCTCGTCTCGCGCAACGCGCAGCTCAACCAGGAGTTCGCGTTCATGCCCACCGCGCCGCCGCACGCGCGCGGCGGGATCTTCGAGCTGCGGACGTACCAGCTGAACCCGGGCACGCTGCTCGAGTGGGAGAACACGTGGTACGTCGGCGAGCGTTGTCTGGGTCCTTCTCGGCTTTGCTGGGCTGACGGCTGTCGCGTCGTCGTCGTCGTCAATGCTGCTGGTGTTGTTGTTTAGGCGACGCGGGATCGAGGCGCGCAAGAAGTTCGTGGCGCCCGTCGGCGCGTGGTACTCGCAGGTCGGCCGGCTGCACCAGGTGCACCACATGTGGCAGTATCCGTGAGCGCACACCTCCCTCTCCCCTCCTTTCGTCCGTCTGACGCGCGCGCGCGCGCGCGACATCGACAGCGACCTCGAGACGCGCAAGGAGATGCGCGAGCAGGCGTGGCAGCTCGACGGGTGGGCGGACACCGTGTCCAAGGTCCGTCCCGGCTCCCTCTTTCCTCGATCGACGCTGGCGCTGACGGACGCGCGTCGTGCGTCGCGCGCCGCAGACGGCGCAGATGGCGAAGTTCATGGACTCGTACGTGATGGTCCCGCTCTCGTTCAGCCCGCTCAAGTAACCCGCGACCTCGTGTGCGCGCGCGGATCGGGCACGATCGCAGCGGGAACTGGGGCGGCGGGGCGCAGAGCGCGGCGGGGCAGAGTCATCAACGCCAAGTCTTTCGAGTCGCTGGGGTGTCCTGGCATCTTGTATCATACGTCATCCACATCGAGTATATCTCTTTTGCCGAGCATCCGATCGGTGCCGCTTGACGCGGGTCGCAACGCAGGCGCCGAGCGTCAACTCCCTCGGGACCGTAGATCGATGCAGGTCAGCGTGCGTTCCGAGCGCGAGGGCGAGCGACCACGACTGATTAGCAACTAGCAACGCGTGTCATATATGGTGCAGCAGCTAAATACACGAACGGGGTACACGAATTATATATATGTTTATATGCGCGCGCGCGCGCGCGAGAGAGAGAGAGAGACGTGGATGAATACGCGCCGCCTGGCGGGAGCGAATACGCCGTGGGCGGCGGGGTATCGGTGAGTACGGTACGTGGGGAGATACACGGTGCTTCAGGTGCTTGAGTTCTGTATGGATGTATGGATGTATGTCTGTATGGATGCGGCTGCTTTGAACTGTTCTGATGAGATCTGATCTGGGCTGCGCGGTTGTGCTACGGTAGATGCGCATTAGATGGGGTCCGGGTGAGGTACGTCGTGGCGTGGGCCGCGTCTGGGGTCGGGCCAAGTGCTGGCGGCGGCGGCGGCGGCGGCGGCGGCGATGGGAGGGAAAGTCCAATCGAGCACACTCACCGACCGCCGCGGCCTTTATCGCCGTCATCATCGTTGTCGCCGTCGCCGTCGTCGTCGTCGTCGTCGTCGTCGCGGTCAGAAGTCGCATCCCACGGGTCGTCCGTGATGCTCCGCGCGCGCGCGGGCCTGCCCCCGCCCTCCCGCGACGGCGTCGGCTGCGGGACACCGCCCGCGGACCCCTCGTCCGCGACCTTCTTCCCGAGCGCGCGCACGCCCGCCTCTTCCGGCTTCCCTTCCGTCTCCAGCGCCGCCGCCGCCGCCGTCGTCCCTGTCGTCGTCGTTGTCGTCCCCTCCGCCGTCGCGTCCGTCTCCGCGGGCGGCGCGAGCCCGTCGACCTCGCGCGCAAGCAGGTCCGCGACGCCGAGGTAAAACGTCGCGGGCCTGAACTGGATCTCGCGCCCGCAGAGGGCGGCCCACTTGTAGCGCGCGGCGTTGATCCAGCCGACGAGGTCGAGGTGGTTCACGTCGTGCAGGGTGCCGAGGTAGGTGCCCTGCGCGGGGCGCGGGGGTTAATGTGGGGTTAATGGGGGTTAATGGGGGAGAGGGGGGGGGGGGGCGCACCCATTTTGAGGACTCGACGGAGACGAGGCCGTCGTTTGGGCCTTCTTGTTCGAGGATGACGGAGTGCGGCCACCTGCGCGGCGCGTGTTATCAGCAAGCGAGCGGGCACGGGGCCATCCATACGCGCGCGCACACACACTCACTTCCACGTATCAATGAGCCCGGGCTCGTACTGCGCGCCCCAGCTAAAATACCGCACGCCCAGCACATCGGGCGTCGCGTCGTTGAACGCGCGCATGCTCTCGCGCGTGAGGCACTCGAACGCCGCGCCGTCGCCGCCGCCGTTCGGGAGGAGGTCGAGGAGGGCGAGGACGGAGGGGAGGCGGGCGCGGCCGACGGTGGCGAGGAAGTGGTCGGCGAAGGCGGAGCCGCGGTGCGGGGTCGCGAGGGTCGTGAGGGAGAGCACGGTGAAGGTGTGTGTGCGGAGGTGGGTGGTGAGGTAGCGGCAGTCGAGGCCGCCCTGTGTGTGGCGGGGGTGGGGGGGTCAGAGATGCGAGAGTGGGAGAGAGAGGGTGGGCGGGACGGACCATGCTGTGGCCTGGAGGCGCGGGTGGGGCGGGGTAGAAGGGTTAGCTGGCGTAGACGCGGGGGGCGTGGGCGTGGGCGTGGGCGTACCGATGAGGTGGACTGCTCTGCCGGGGTAGGCGGCCTCGATTGTGCGCTCGAGGACCTTTGCGCGGTCGACGGGGCTGCTGGTGGCGGGGACGCGGGTGATGAGGACCTCTGTGCCGTTGGCCTCGAGGACCTCCTTGATGCCGCGCCAGTGGGAGACCTCGAGCGGGGCGATGGCGGGGCCGATGGTGACGGAGTCGAAGCCGAGGAGGCCGTGGCAGAACACGACGGGGTGCTTCGGGGAGAGGTCTGTGGGGAGGGCGGGTGAGGGAGCGGTGACGGGGCGCAGGGGCGCAGGGGTGCGTACACTTTTTGTGGATGTGGCCGTGCTCTTCTTGGAGGGTGGGGGCGCGGTCGTCGTCTGCGAGGAGGGGGTCTATGGAGTGTTTGGTGTCGGGCTGGAACCAGCGCCAGGCGGAGAGGGTGGAGAAGCTGGCGCTGTGGACGGGTGCGGGGGAGGAGGTGCGGCGCGGGGGAAGGGTGCGGGCTGCGGACCAGTAGGAGGAGGCGGCGGCGGCGGTGGGGGAGGCGGCGAGGGTGGGTGGCGGTGCGGATGCGGTGGCGGGATCGCGGGTGCGGGTGCGGTCGTGGAGGGCGCGGAGAGAGTCGAGGGAGGAGCGGGTGGGCGGGGAGTGCTCGAGGACGATGGGGCAGCCGGGGTCGTGGGAGGGGTGTGCGGGGTCGGCGGAGGCGGCGGTGGCGGTGGGGAGGGACGAGAGGGAGGAGGTGGGGAGGGTGGAGGCGGCGAGGGCGCGGAGGAAGGCGGGGGCCCGCTGCAGGGGCAGGAAGGACGGCGGGACGGACGGCGGGACGGACGGCGAGCGCGGGTGCGAGGGCAGGTCGGGGGAGCGGGGGCGGTGTGCCTGGGGCGGGAGGGCGGGGAGGGTGGAGGAGAGGGCGTCGAGGAGGACTGAGGGCGGGGGCGTGGCAGGGGTGGAGGCGGAGGCGGAGGGCAGCCAGCGGAGGACGGGGAGCGGGGAGCGCGGCGGCGACGGCTGGCTCGACGACGGGCGGGCGGGCATCTGCAGCTGCGGCGGGCGGGGCGGGGGCGGGGGCTTGGGCGGGGGCTTGACGGCGCTGATGCTCGGCGACGGCGCTCGCATCGTGCCCGCGGCGTTGGCCGTGAGTGCGTGCGTGCAGTGCGTGCGTGCGTGCAGTGCAGTGCAGTGCGTGCGCTTGTTTGTTCATGGCCTCCTCCGAGCTCCCAAAGCTGCCCTCCGCGCTGCCCGCGAGCCCTGCGCTCAGAGACGGTACCCGCCTCGCCGCTCGTCCCACAGTCGCTCGTTCATTCTCCCTGCAGTGTCTACAACCGCCCGCGACATCGCCGCCTCCCTCGGGCGCGTCACCACCCCCGCTCTGTGCGTCCCCGTCCCCGCACCCTCCCGCCCCGCCCTCGCTCACACGCACACAGAACCCCCATCTTCATCTGCGCGCTCAAAGGCGCGTGGGCTGCTTTCCCCTCGCTCACTGCCCTGACCAGCGCGTATATACAGACTGCAACCGCCTCTTCCCCTCGCGCGACCGCCTCGTGCTCCATCGCCGTCGCGACCACGACTCGGACCACCCCGCTGATATCATCACCTGGAACGACTCCTAGCAGTCCCCAGGGCGAACTCCATTCATTCAGAGAGGGCCGCGCCCGTGCCTTGATTCGCTGTATCGCTGCACCGCTGTCCCATCTCTCTCTGTGTCCTCCATCGCTCCCGTCGTCGCCTGATACGGCCCAAGGGGTGGGAGCGCCCGCTCCGTGATCCAGCTCCTCGCCTGATCGGGCGACTCCCAGCTTGCCTGTTGTTGTATACTTTCCGTCGTTTGTCGGTAGCGTCTGCGTCTGCGTCCGTGTCCGTGATAATCACAATGAGCGTTGCGTGCGTCCGACGAGCGAGCGAACGAGCGAGAGTCCGAATTGATATCGATTGCGGAGCGTGTGTAGTAGTCGGCTTCTGAGCGGGCACGGGTCTGGCGCAGCGCCACCGCAGAGGCAGCAGGCAAGCGCCTTCCCATCCGCTCCCTCGCCCGCCTCCGCCCTCCCCATCGTCCCCTCCCTGAGCTCCCTCCACACACACCCGCATCCACGCTCCCACCATACCGTCCATCCTCCCCTCCAGATCAAGGAGAATGTCCTTCTTCTCGAGGAAGAAGCACCCAAGCGTACGCTCTCTCCCCTCTCCTCTCTCCCTCGTTCCTCACCCGTCCCCTGCCTCCTCGTTCTCGTCCTCGTCCTCGCCCGCAACAGGACAAGCAGCAGCAGCAGCAGCAGCAACAACAACAGCAGGCGGCACAGCAACAACAGCAGGCGGCCGTGGCCAGGGAGAGTGCCCATGACGTGTAAGTCCCCGTCGCCAACGCCCTCCCACACCATCCTCCTCCGCCCTCCTCCTCTTTTCCCACCGTCATCGCCGTCCTCATTTCACTTTCCTTTTCGCTCCTTACCCCCATAAAGCAACCCGCCTCAGCAGTACATGCCGGCCCCCGTCGCTGCTGCTGCTGCTGCCGCCACCGCCGCCGCGCCCCGCCCACGCGGCAACAGCCCCAACACCAACAGCCCTGCCCCCGTCGGCCTCCTCTCCCAGGTCGCACAGCAACCACAGCAACAGCAGTCTCCTCCCCAACAAGTTTTCCAACAGCAGCAGCAACAGCCCACGCAGCAACCACAACCCCAGCAGCAGCCCCAGCGCCCCGCCTATCCCTGGTCCGCCCGGCGCCTCCACCTCCAGGCCCCCGTCCTCCTTCCCCCAAAGCCAGGCGCCCCCGCCCCCCCCGCCCCCCCCGCCCCCTCCGCCCCCTCCCCTTCGCCCTTCCCGCGCTACGGCCACGCCATCCCCGCCACCGCCACCGCCGCCGGCGAGATCTTCCTCTTCGGCGGCCTCGTCCGCGAGGCCGCCCTCAACGACCTCTACGTCTTCTCCACCCGCGACCTCTCCGCCACCCTCCTCCAGACCACCGGCGAGACCCCCGCCCCGCGCGTCGGACACGCCTGCGCCCTCGTCAGCAGCGTCCTCGTCGTCTGGGGCGGCGACACGAAGACGGACGCGCGCGCACGCGCGGGCGAGAAGCAGGACGACTCGCTGTACTTGCTCAACCTCGGTCCGTCGCGCGCTATTGCTTTCTCTCTCTCTCTTTCGCGCCCGCTGACGCCCGCCATCGTGCAGCGTCCCGCGAGTGGACGCGCGTGGCCGTGTCGGGCCCCGGCCCCGTCGGCCGCTACGGGCACGCCGTGACCATGGTCGGCTCCAAATTTTTCGTCTTTGGGGGCCAGGTCGACGGGGAGTTCCTCAACGACCTCTGGGCCTTCGACCTCAACTCTCGTGCGTGCCCCACCTCTCCTCTCCTCTCCTCTCGTCGTGCGTCCGTTGACGCCATCGCAGTCAAAACCAAGGCAACGTGGGAGCTCTACGAGCCCCCGCCGAATACCGAAAAGCCCGCGAGGAGGACGGGCCATGTGTGCGTCACGCACGGCGACAAGCTCATCATGTGCGCATCTTTCGCTCTCGCTCTCTCTCTCTCTCCTCGCGTCCTTCCGCGCCTGACGAGACGGCAGCTTTGGCGGCACCGACGGCCAATACCACTACAACGACACGTGGGTGTTCGACGTCGCGACGCGGCGCTGGTCCGAGCTCCAGTGCATCGGCTTCATCCCGTCCCCGCGCGAGGGCCACGCCGCCGCCGTCGTCGACGATGTCATCTACGTCTTTGGCGGCCGCGGCGTCGACGGGAAGGACCTCGGCGACCTCGCCGCGTTCAAGATCTCAAGTGAGCGTCGCCCCTCGTTCGTTCGTTCCGTCTCTCCTTCTCCTGACGCCGGCGTCGCGCCCCAGATCAGCGGTGGTACATGTTCCAAAACATGGGCCCGTCCCCGAGCGGCAGGTCGGGCCACGCCATGGCGTCCAGCGGCACCCGCGTGTTCGTGCTCGGCGGCGAGTCCTACACCGCGACCAAGCCGGAGGACACCACCCTCATCCACGTCCTCGACACCAGTGCGCAAGCCCCGTCCCCATCTCTGTCGCCTCTGTATCGGACTGACGGGCGCCTGATAACAGAGCACATCAAGTATCCCGACGCGAGCAAGCAGGCCGCGGACAGAAACGGGTCGCGCTCGTCGGGCCGTAAACCCTCTATTGGGACCGAGGCCGCCGCGCAACAGATGCAGCAGCAACAACAGCAGCAACAGCAACAGCAACCACAACAGACGCCGCCGCAACAGCAACAGCAACAGCAACCGCCCTCGCAGGCCGCCACGAACGGACCCCGATCCATGTCGCCCACAGGCCAGGACCCCGACGACCCCCGCCGCGCGATCTCGCCGCCCAACGCGCGCGGCGTCAAGCCCGCCGCGAACGGCGTCGCCGTGCAGCCGTTCCCGGTCAACGGCACGCGCAAGCCCGCGCGGCCGACGCGCGAGGACGACGAGGGGCTCGGGTACGGCCAGGACGAGGGGGACGCGTACGCGTCCGCGTCCGAGGGCGGCCCCGTGAACCAGCGCGCGCTGAGCCCGACGGCCGCGAGGGCCGCGTCGCCCGGCGCGCAGGGGCAGGGGCAGGGGCAGCAGGCGCCGGCGCCGGCGCAGCACGCGAACGTCGCGAGTTTGATGATGAGCGTGAACGGCCCGCGCAGCGCGTCGCCGCACGTCGACCGCGCGCGCTCGGCGGAGGGGTACTACCCCGCGAACGGGGCGTCGCCGACCGCGAACGGGTTCGCGAGCCCCGGGGGCGCGCCGCCGGTGGCTGTGGCTGTGGCTGCGGGGGCGGGGCCGGGAGGCAAGCCGGGGTCGACGGGGAACGTGACGGCGGACCTGATTCGGGATCTCAAGGCGAAAGAGGCGGAGGCGGAGGCGATGCGGAGGCGCGGGGCGTGGATGCGGGTCGCGCTCGCCAAGGCGGCGCGCGCGGGCTTCATCTACGCGGACGTGGACGCGGCGGAGGGGCCGCTGGAGGGGGACGCGGGCGCGGGCGCGGGCGTCGAGGAGCCGCGGGTGGCGGAGGTGGTCGTGAGCTTGAAGCAGCTGCGCGCGCGGATCCAGGTGCGTGTGCATCGCTCGCTCGTGCGTGTTTCGCGCAGACGGGGTGACGTGACTTTTTTCCTGTCGCGCGTCGTGTGTGCGCGTGTGTGTGTGCCGGCAGGCGGGCGTGGTGGAACAGGCGCGTAGCGCGTCGGACCGCATCCACGAGGCCGAGCGACAGCGCGCGAGCGCGATCCAAGAGGCCGCGTATTACCGTGCGAAGCTCGCGGCGCTCGAGGCCGCGTCGGAAGGGGGCGTCGCGCGCCTGGAGCGCGAGCGCACGGCGGAGCTCGAGCGCCAGCTGACGGTCGCGCTGAGCGAGCGCGCGGAGCGAGAGCGGCGCGCGGGGGAGCTGGGCGACGCGCTGGCGATGCAGGGCGCGCTGCTGGCGCAGGCCGAGGCGCGCGCGCAGGAGGCGTCGCAGCACTCGGAGGCGCTGGAGCAGGCGCACGTGCGGACGCTGCGGGAGCACACGGAGATGCAGGAGCGGCACGAGGACGTCGAGGCGGCGCTGCGGGCGCACGCGGACCGGCTGCTCGCGCAGAGCTCGGCGCTGGAGCAGAAGGAGGCGGACCTCGCGCACGCGCACGCGCAGCTGGACGAGCTCTCGGTCTCGCGGGACCAGCACGTGCGCGCGCTGGAGCAGGCGCGCACGGCGCTGCTCGTCGCGACGACGCGCGCGGAGGCGGTGGACGAGGAGAACCAGCGCACGCGGCAGGCGGCGATCGCGCTCGAGAACGAGCTCGCGGAGCTGCGCGGCGAGCTCGAGGCGCGCACGGCGGAGGTCGAGACGGCGCGCGTGCGCCTGGCGGAGGTGGAGAACTCGTGGGCCAAGTCGCGCGAGGAGGCGGACGCGTTCCGCGCGCTGACGACGACCGGCCTCGGCGAGCTCCTCGACACCCACCGCGACCTCCGCGGGGACGAGGACCGCCTCACGCGCGGCCACGCGGAGAAGGTGCAGGCGGTCGAGGCCGAGGCCGCCGCGCTGCGCGCGATGCTCAAGGACGCGACCGCGCGCCTCGAGGCGCTGCACGCGGAGCTCGCGCACGAGCGGCGCGGCGCGCGCGAGGGCGAGACGGAGCAGATGGCGCTGCGCTCGCAGATCGTCGGCCTGCGCGCGCAGCTGTCCAACGCGCTCGCGGACGGCGGGCGCCTCCGCAAGGAGGTCGCCGTGCGCGACGCGGACGTGCGCCAGGCGGGCAAGGCGGCGGCGGACGCGGAGCTGCGGCTTGGGATGCTGCGTAACTACCTCGCGGAGAACGATATCGTGCTGGATAACGACGGGCTCCCCGCGAATGCGTCGGCGGCGGCCAACGCGGCGAGTGGGGACGCGGCGGCGGCGGCGGCGGCGGCGGCAATGGCGCGCGTCGCGGAGCTCGAGGCGCGGCTGGAGGAGTTCACACGGGCGCAGGACAAGGCGGAGCGCGAGCTGCAGGTCGTCGCGCGGCAGAAGCGCGACGCGGAGGCGCAGGTGAGCAGCATGTCGGTGCAGCTCGACCGGCTGCGGTCGACGCAGAGCCCCGCGATGAGCGCGCGCAACGGCGACGAGGCGCACGGCGGCGGCGAGGCGCGGGCGGCCGAGGCGGAGCGCAGGCTGGAGGAGACGGAGCGGAGTTTCAAGGCGCGGCTGCAGCAGCAGGAGGACGATTACCGGCTGGCGCTGCAACTGGTCAAGTGAGTTTTTTTTTTTTTTTTTTTAACATGTAGTCTCGCGCGCGTGCGTGTGTTGCGTGTTTTCCGTGCCCGTGCCCCGCAGCAGCGGGGTGTCCTGATCCACGTTGTTGTTGTCGTTGTTGCGTTTTGCAGGGAAACCGAGCGCCTGAACCGAAGGATGAAGGACGAGCTGATGAAGCAACGCGTGATGAACACCACGCTGCTGTCGGAGGTCGAGTCCCTCCGCGGCTCTCCCGGCGCGAGCGTGGACTCGAGCACGCGCACGCGCGTGAATGGCCGCGGCACGCCCATGTCGGACGACGGGCGCGCGAGCGACTCGCTCCGCGGGCAGCTGATCGACGCGCAGCGCCAGACGCAGCGGCTCGTGAACGAGAACAAGGACCTCCGGCTGCGGATCGACTCGCTCGAGAAGGACCTCGGACACATGCGCTCGAACCTCGTCGCGGCGCAGCGCGAGTCGGACGAGCGCCTCTCGCGCGTGGAGGAGCTCGAGCAGGACATGGAGCGCGTGCAGGCCGCGCTCGTGATCGCGCGCGGCGGGCACTCGGAGACGCTCCTCGAGCAGCTCAGCAACGAGAACAACAGCCTCAAGCGCGAGAACGAGCAGCTGTCGCACAAGATCGGGCTCCTGCTCGAGGACGACCAGCAGCCCGTGTTCGGGCGCGGGCGCCCCGAGTCGGGCATCTCGCTCTCCGACCGCCCGACGAGCCACGCGAGCTCCGAGAACGGCATGGCGTACGACCACCTCACGAGCGAGCTCGACGACTGGCAGCGGCAGCTGTCCAACTCGCTCACGAGCCGCCGCCCGCTCAGCGAGCTCGAGTCGCACTTTGCGTCGTCTGGGAGCCTCCAGAGGCCGCGCTCGTGACGCGTCGGCGGTGGATATGCCTTTTTTGCTTTTTTTTTTCTTTACTTTTTTCAAATCTTGTTTTGCCTTCCTCCTTCGTGCCCCCTCTTATACCCTGTTGAAACCCCCCGACTCACTGCTGTCGCTCACGCTCCTTGCTTGTTCCTCTCCCTCCCACCTTTTTTTTTTTTTTTGCCTCCGTCTCTCTCTGTCTCTCCATCTCATACTCTACTTATCGCTTTTGCTTTCGGCGGTTGTCTGGCATATTCATTCCTACTTATATATATATCTTCCTCTACCGTATGTTGCAGAATGCTATCGTGCATTGAACATTCTCTGAACACCGACGGACTACACTGCGAACGAACAACTAGCTCTCGCCCTCGGCCGCCGGGTGGCTCGCCCGCTGCGTCCACTCGATCGCCTTTTGCTTCACGACCGCGGCGCCCTCTTCGTCTCCGAGTCGGCGCTCGAGCTCGAGCCACTTTTTGAAGAACGATCTGGGGAACGCACGGCGTCAGCTGTCACTGTGGCGACACGTGGAGAGGACAGGCGGGGCTCTCACTTGGCTTTGTGACTCGTCATCTTCTGCGCGAGGACGCGATCGAAGAGGTTCCTATATTAAAAGACAGGAAGAAGCGTGAGAGTCGGCGCGCGAGGCAGAGGCGGATGTGGTGTTGCGCACCTCAGGCTCTGGATCTCCTTTTGCGACGCCTCCATGTCCATGTAGACGCCCCAGAGATCCCATCGCTTCGGATGCGAGTCGACGATGCCCTCGAAGATCGTCTTGCCGCGCTCGGGGTCGCCGAGCTTGTACTCCAGCTGCGCGAACTTGGAGATGGTCTTGAGGTCTGAGGTGCAGGAGTCAGCAAAACAAAGTCGAATTGGGGGGGAAGGGGCAGTCGGGCGCACGCTTTCGCTTCTCTAGGCTCTGCAGGCTGCGGGGAAGGAGCTTCCGCGCCTCTTCTGGCTCGCCGCGCCTGAGGTAGTACTCGCCGCACAGCGTCCACACCTTTGAGCTTTGGCCGAACTTTTTGCACGTCCGCTTGTGCTGTTCCTCTGCTTTCTGTGATAGCAGCAAGGGACGAGTGTCACCGACATTTATGAAGTCACGCGGGCGGGAACGGACGTACCTCGAATTTCTCGGACTGTTCGAGGATGGATGCAAAGCGGAGGTGCACCGTCTTCGAGTCGTTGTGCCGCGCCGCGTCCTTGAAGGCGGCCTCGAGCGACTCGTCCGTGCCGTAGACGTTCTCCAAGTTGAGTAGCGCCATCCACACGTTCAGCTTCTCCTTCTCTTCGCGGAAGCTGATCGTCTGGAGCGCGCGCTTGGCGACCTCGCGCGCCTTGTCGATCTCAGAGAGCTGGAGCTGGAAGGACATGTACTGAATCCAAAGGTACGAGGAGTTCGGGGACCCGAGCAGGAGACGTTCAAAGTCGGTATTGGACTCGGGCGTCTTGGTGTGCATGTCGGCCGTGAGGTCCAGTTCAATCTCCTTGCGCTTCTTCTTCTTCTTCTTGCCAGACTGGTCCTCGTCTTCGCTTTCCTCTGACGAAGCAGACTCGTCCTCGTCTTGAACGTCGCCGCCGGACCATTGAAATCCTCCCTGCAGTTGAAGGGAAGGTGCAGGAACGCTAGGCGTCGAGCTAGTCGAAGGCTTATTGAGAGCCACAGAGTTGAGATCGATGTCTACAGCCATTGCTTCCTCATCACCGGAGGGCTCGTCACTCTCGGAAAGCACATCAGCGTCGCCCTCCTCGTCGCCTCCGGCATCAGACATCTCAGCGTCCTCATCGATGACGCCAAATGCCTCAGGTACATCTTCCTCATTGCCCGACTCGTCCTCCTTATCTTCAAAATCTTCTTCGGAGAAATATGAAGGCTTCAGGCCAAGAGATATGCGCTTCTTCTCCGAGTCGATGGAGCGTACGATGGCCTTGACGGTATCGCCTTCGCGGAAGCTCCGAAGAGCCAATGCGACGTTTGCCTCTTTGTTGTCGGATAGCTAGGTCATGCGTCAGTTCAAACCGCTACGATAGACGATTTCATGGCGCACCTCAGACTTGTGACATAACCCGGTCAACTTTGACCCGTTGATCTCAATAAACAGTCCGTAGTCCTCAATCTTCTTGACGCGCCCTTCGACTTTTTCGCCCTCCTGGAGGTCGGAGATGTTCAACGAGGATTTCGATGATCGCGAAAGGTCGCCGGAACGAAAGGACATCTCGACTTGTTTTTTCTCCAGATTGACGCTGCATCATCACTAGTCAGATATAGTCGAGGAAAGGCAAACAGGAGGCGGGCACCTCAGAATGCGCCCCTTCACAAGCTGATCTACTTTGAAGCTGCTCTTCCAGTCCTTCACGTACTACGATTACCGTTAACGATGAAACCGCGAGACAACGTTGGAAAACCTCCTACCTCATCAAACAGCTCCCTGATCTGCACACGAGCATCCACATCTCGACTGAGGGTGACGAACAACCCGTGCTCGGCCACGCCCTTGATGAATCCACGGACGCTTTCTCCTGTCTTCAGATCCGCCAAGCCAGAGATCTCCCGATCCACAATCTGGGTTGGCGAGGTGGGCTCTAGCTTCGACAGACGAGTCGACAACGTCAGGTGCTTCTTCTCCTTGTCAACAGCCAGTACCGCAGCTTTGATAATCGAGTCGACACCAGGGAACACAGAGCCGGTCTCGTAATCATCAGACGCATCGGTGGGATGAAGGGTTCCTGTGATTTGAGAGGAAAGTTTGATGAGAGTCCCCTTGCGGTGGTGCCGAAGGACACGACCGCCGACAACCTGCCCAACTTGTACAGAGTCGATGGCCAAAAGTTGCTTATTATCCAAGGCTGGTTTCATTTTTGGTTTGTTGGCGACAATGACTATGCCCTTCTCGGTATTCCGAGATACGACGACTAGTCCTTCCAGCTTTTCACCGACCTGAAGCGAGCCTCGTAGCTGTGCGACTGGCAAGCTGCGCAGATTGGCTAGATTCTTTAGAGAGAGCAAGGCCCGGATTTGTGTCGACTTGAGCGTGAGGACCGCGTTGTCCTTGTGGATCTCAGTGATGTCTCCTTCGACGGTGTCGCCAATTTCAACCCCACTGATATCGGCGACGACTGGCTCGTAATTTGAAGCTGCTTGTCGAATGCTGGCGACAATGTTGTGGCTCTCAGGATCAATGAAGATGATACGAACCTTCACGGGTTTCCCAACGGTGAAAGCGTCCGATAGAGAGCCTACTGATTCCTCGCTGAAGGACGAGATCAAAATAAAGCAATGCAGGACATTAGAAAACATACCTTGCTTCCTTCGCTGGGACAGACCCCTTGATGTTGTTGAAGAACTCGATTTGCAGTCGTCGTTCGGCCACCCTGAAGATGACAGCATAAGTGATAAGCCCAACCTTCGCCTCTTCGAACTTCGTGATGATTGGCAGCTCAGACTCGACTAGCGTCTTCTTGGCCGTCATAGTAACACGTCTTCGCTCCGGGTCGACAGTGAGAACCTATTATTCAGCCCCGTTAGTTTTGTGAACATGGGTTAAATGAAGCGCAACACACTCGGCATTTCAAAGTTGCGCCAGATTTGAACCTCTTCTGTGGGTGCTTGAGAATGATGTCTGCATAATGATTGGGAAAGACGACGCCGTCGACGATACCCGACATTGAGACAAATAATGCAGAGCCTGTCAACTTCTTGATCGTGCCCTTGATGAGTTCCCCAACTTGAACATCCGCGACCTGGAGGAATTTCTGTTCAAGAACCGAGGAGCGCATCGAGAGCTGAAGGAGACCATCCATAGGAAAATATCCAGTAACTCGCGCGCGATTATTGCTACCCAGTTTCCACGCACCCGAAGAAGCAGAAAGCGAGGGAACGTGGTCATCCGACACATGAGATATCTAGTGGTATGTTAAAACTCTGGCAATAGAGATGATGCAGCGTGTGACTTACATGAACAAATCCACGGATGTTTGGCTGCACTGAAACCACTAGCCCGCGTTCTGTCTCTACTTTCACCACCTGAACAGTATCAAGGACTGTTCCTATAGGATAGACGTCCTGTAACTTAGTCCCAGAATTTGCTCCCTTCGTTTCAAGTTTCACGACGTGCTCAGCTAACGATAAAGCAAAGCGCGGAGGTGATTTCCCTGGAACCTCGTACAGCACTCGAGCTTTTACTTTCTGTCCCATCTTGAAGATTTCATCCGGATCACCAAGAGGAAGATGATATTCGTCTAGAGTACCGTCAAAGAAGCCTAGGACTTGAACGACAAGGCCTAAGGAAGTCATAGACGTGATGAGGCATTGAACAAGCTCGCCGGGGAGTACCGAGGTAACGGTCGTGACTTCACTGATCTAGGAGACGAATCTAAGAATTAGGGATATGCAAAGGAGGACGTGATGACTGCCTTACAGAAGCTGAACGCAGAGTAGTAGGAGCTATTGATACATTGCACGTACGACCGTTACTTGATAATTTCGAAATGGACACGTCGAGTATTCGGCCGATGTGTAATTTTGAGGAGTCGTTGAAGACTTTTTGAGCGTCCTTGAAGGACAAGAATCCTGATACGTCGGGAATTCCAAGGTTGAGGATATATCCATGGTCCTCGATGCTTTTGACAGCCGCCGACATGGTCTACGCGCGGTGTCAACGATAGGAAGTTCCAATTTAACTTAGGATATGATTGACTTACGAAGCCTTGCTTTATATCTGCCTTCGCCACACCCTCGTTTACTTGTTCCGGGAGAAGGCTCAGCTCTACCCTCCGACTCGCCTTTTCAACCTCATCCCTTCCCCTTCCGATACCAGACACACCTTCCGTAGATCCCGCAGCATGCACTGCCGTAACAATACAACGTACGTACTGTTCCGGTTGAAATATTTCGAATAAATCAGGCACTTTAGATGGCTTGCCCTCCTCATCTTCGGACTCGGAGTCCTCGACATCGTCCATATCCATGGTCTCGAGCAGTTGTGTGAGTTCCGAAGATACCTGGGTTATTGGTACGTGACCAACAAGTTGATTAGGAAGGGAGACTATGAGACCGAGAGGATGTGTGGAAATGATTTGAGCGAGAAGTTTCATGCCTACGGAAACGCGCTGAGGGGACATGAGCTCACGAAGCAAGCAGGCATAGAGTAGATAGTTTCGCACCTTGTAGTTCAAGTGCTCGATCCTCAGAACGTCGCTCTTTCCATTACTATCAACAGCCTTTCCCTTACCCTTCACGTCTGATTTCCGTCGCTGCTTCTGGATTTTCCTCGCCTGTTCCTTCTCCTACAAGGCGGGTTGGAAGTGAAATCGCACGTCAACGCAGTGAAAACGTCACGCACTTTGAACAGTTCATCGTTCGCCTCCTTGACTGCCTCTGCACGAATAGTCTTGACTTCTAGCGGGGTAAAGCTGGTCCCACCTCCACGAGGGAAGTCTGTTTCTTCGGGAGTTATATGGGCAGTTGGTTGAGGGATGTGCTCTGGCTTTGCCTTTTTCTTCTCTTTCTTGCCCTCCGACGCGACCTTGGTCTTTTTGGCCTTGGGGACAGACGCGGTGTCCTCCAACTGGCGTTTCTTGGCTGCCATTCTGGTGATTGAGCTCAGCTACATGCAGCAAGAAAATAAACGATGACTATACACCTTCTGAGCTAATTTATGCAGTCGCGTCGACCAAGTCAACGATGGATGAATATGCGGCGCTCACGCCTGTGAGGAGTTCTGTGAGGACAGAGAATCGGTGTTCAGAGAAATCGAAATTTTGCCCACGGTGCTAGATCGGGACATGGATCTCCCACTTGATCGTCTTCGCTTACTCAGCACCATCCCCTTTCTCTCAGTCCATCCAAGTTTGCCAACATGGGTGAGTGATGCTCTTATATCGTTTCCCGTACGCTGCTCTAACTACCATTGAAACGTAGATTATCAGGTAAGAGAGCATAATCTCCCAATACTCTGAGCTATTAAGCCACATTACTAGAATCGTGTCGGTTCGAAATTCGGTGGCGGTGGTGTTGCAGGGGCGTCCGAGAGCAATGTCGACAGACGTGAACGTTTACGAAAACTTGCATTGGAGACGATTGATTTAGCCAAGGTACGTCTATACACTCATCCTGCAGCCTTCTGTCTCGAACTCACCATACTACAGGATCCCTATATTCTTCGCAATCACTTAGGCTCTCTCGAGTGCCGTCTCTGTCTCACTCTTCACACCAATGAAGGCTCCTACCTCGCACACACGCAAGGTAAAAAACATCAGACGAATCTTGCACGTCGTGCTGCGCGTGACATGAAGGACAGCCAACTTCAAGTGGCTCCGCAGCAGCAGACCGTTCAGCGCAAGGTGTTCCTCAAAATCGG
The DNA here is from genome assembly GCF_000320585.1 of Heterobasidion irregulare TC 32-1. Lineage (NCBI taxonomy): Eukaryota > Fungi > Basidiomycota > Agaricomycetes > Russulales > Bondarzewiaceae > Heterobasidion > Heterobasidion irregulare. The sequence continues at coordinate 1,774,922 of NW_009258197.1, read as the reverse complement.
ACGCCCAGGATATCGTGTTACAAAAGTCCGTGATCGGGACACAGGAAAAGAAGGAATGATGGTCCAGGTGCATCTGCCCCAAATCAAGGCTGGCATTACTCCTCGGAGACGGTTCATGAGTGCTTGGGAGCAGAAGAGGGAGCCACCAAACAAGGCATATCAGTACCTCATTGTTCGTTTCCTTTCCCTCTCTCTTTTCCGTACCACTGACTCCTTTATCTAGGTGGCTGCTGAACCATACGAAACTATCGCGTTCCGTATCCCTGCCCGGGAGATTGAGGACGAGTCTGACGACGCAGGATATTGGAACTGGTCCCACTGGGACCCGGACACCAAGCAGTACAGTTTCCAGTTCATGTTCCGTTTAGGCTATTGATTGTACCCTTATCTTTCTCTGTCACCTCATGAATCTCATCCGCAATTTGATATGGCAGGGTCATGTTTCGACAACTCTGGACTGGTGTGGTTCACAACTGGTTCACAACATTCCTTGCTCTCCTTATGTTCCACGCGAGCTGCATCCGATCAAACGATTCTTTATTATCCATCGATACATGTATGAACAGAGATAAGGTGGCCAGTGCTCATGATACCGATTTGACGGCGGGAATTGTTACTGATGCGGAGAATGCTCTCACACAACTGTTTTCTAGATTCTGTCTCTGGCCTCTTACGGTCTTCAATTTGCAGTAGTCTCGTATGCACGCTTCTTTCATTGAACGAAGCAGGCGATGATTGACTTCGTCATTCTGAGTGCATATTTATTTGAACAGTACTCTTATCACAGAATCACCATAAGTTACATGATGCCTCAATCAGAAGTCGCATTCGACGAAACCATCGTTGGAGGATGCACCAGTGTGCGTCAAGCATGCTGCGTCCATGGTCATCAGAACTCCTACACAAAAGTACTGATACTGGATGCTCACCACAGAAGTCGCCGTCCTCATCGTAGATGACACGGTTCGCACCAGGGCTGCCGCCAGTGTAGACCGAGCTGTGCTCCAGAGGGTATTCAAAGAACTCTCCAGAGCAAGAAGGGAACGTGAAGCCCTGGCATTCGGTGTGTATCAGAGACTGCTCCCAGCAAGGCACTGTAGTCGATTGACTCACCTCATAATCGTGGTACTGGTGGGGGTAGTTCCTACATTCGGCCAAACACTCGGTGAGCTCTTGAATGACTGATGATGTAGAAAAGTTACTCACCCCCCGCCGCCGCCCTCAGCCTGTTGAATGCCGTTCTCGACATCAGACTGAGTGTAAGTTTTCCCTGCGACGATTCCTGGCATCAATGGCCTGTTATAACACCACATCTACAGCTGACTGACCAGCACAGCTGCACCCTCCAGATTGGCGCCGACCAACGTTGGCCGCATGCGCACCGACAATGAACGCGCCGAGGAGGGAAGCGAAAGTGATGAACTTCATTGCGCGGAGCGGGCTGGACGGCGACTGGAGGGAAAATCCTTGGGACATCGCATACCGTTTCCTCGCTCCCTTTTAAACCCCCTCATGGTGGTGTACACCTAATACCAGCCTTCATCACGGCATAGACTCTCCTTCCCTAGAAGGTGTAGAGCGGGTTTACACACGTGTGTAGAGGAGGACGTGCAGCTGCACCATGTGGGTTGTTTTTACCTCTGATGCACCCCACCGGAGGAAATACTACACTGAGATCGAACGTGGTCTTTATCCCTATCATGTGGCCGGTACTATCAAAGTGGAGAGTATCGTCGCTGTCCAACACACGAATGCACCGGATGTCCCATATGGATTCTGTCACGCTTTGTCGTCAAGGTTGATAAAGATAGGCATCGAAGTTTCAACTTGAAAAACCATATGCTACGCCAGTTCTCTGTCGATCAGCTCGTGCGCTCCGGTATAAAAATATCGGAGAGGTGACGAATGAGCATGACCACACGTCCATGCGGATCGAAGTCATATTTATGTTACTGCGAAAACGTGATACAAACAACAGAGCAGATTTGAAAGTGTGGCAGTATATACTACTTGTGCTAATACAAGAGTCTAAAAGAACGTTAGATATCCCAAAAGAAAGCATAGCAACAGAAAGCAAAAGAAACAGAGCAAACAACCATGTACACCATAACTAAAGTCCAGTCGTGAGTATCTCGTAAATGGATAGCAATACATGGTAGAACAACAACAAGACCATATATTCGAGTGACGCACCGATGCCCCACGAGGGCGACTCTGAGAGCTGTATCAACATGCCAAATATATCACCGCTTCCTGCTCAACTTCCTTTGCGCCTTCTGCTTGTCGTCCCTAGCATCTCTCACCTCTCTGATATCCTTCACTTCGCGGATCTCTGTTCTCTTCACCCCTTTACCAAACCCGAACAGAGACAGTACGCCAGTGTGCTGCACCTTCTGGGGTTCAAGTGGGGGTGGCGGTGGAGGCGGAAGCGGCGGCGGCGACTCAGAAGCCTGGGGCTGATGATGAGGTGGATGTGGGATTACAGGTGCACTCTTCTTTCTCAAAAGATTCTTGCCCCCGGGTGTCATCGGCATCGTTTGAGCAGTCATGGGCGGGGGCGACTCGAACCTGACCTCCAACTTTCCACGGAACTTTGTACGGCGCGGAGTCGATTTCGGTTTGTCGATGACGACGTATGGGTCAAACTGCGCGTCCGGATTCACATTGGTCGGTTGGGGGGCGAGGGGCGCGGGCATCACGAGGCGTTTTGGTACATGCCGAGGTGCCGAGTGCTGTTGCGACGAGGAGGAAGAGGCGATAGAGGGGGGAGGAAGATTGATTTCGGGTGGAGGGCCTCCAGGTAACGGAAGGTCGGCTTGCTTCAGGGCCGCGATCAGTTCCGTGGGTGGCATGTATGGAAGAGTTGCTCCGTTCTCGTAGGTGGGAAGTGAAGGCGCAGGTTCAGGTCGTGGGTTTCGAGATACGTAGAGAGATGCATGTCGGCGCGCCTCCCGGGATGAGTGTTCTGGCTCAATGGGAGCCGGAGAGGGCGTGGCATGACGCCCCGGCATGATGTTTTCATGCGCTTGTGTTGGGCGAGGTGATTGAACAAACTGACGAGGTGGAGGGGCATGGATTGAAGGCGGGCCACCATATATTACTGCTTGCCGGCGGGCTGTTCGAGTAGGGCCATCTTGGTGGATACCGTCAAGTGCATTGCCACGGTATCCATTCTCTGGATAGGGACGTCGTGGCTCGGGAGCTGTATTCGACCGCAGTGGACGCGGAGGCATGGGAGGGCTCGGAGCGACAAAGTAATGAGAGTGATTCCCAAGTGCTTGTTCGGCTGGGCCAGGATGATAGACCGGAGCCGCGCGCGGACGAGGAGAAGGAGAAGGCGTTGGGAGTGTGTGCATACTCTCCACAGGGACCTGCCGTCCTAAGTGCGAAGCCGCCGGAGGTTGCCCAGAACGCGGAGACACTCTTGAGGGAGATGACCTAGAGGATGATGGAGGGATATCGGGAACATATGGATTAGGAGATTGCTCGGGTGCAACTCGGGGAAGAGAGACTGGAAGAGTGTAATTCCGTCGAAGGGGGGAGGGCGGTGGGGCGGTGGTGCCGTGTCCATTAGTGGGCTGTGCATTTGTATCTACATTTGCGGTTTGTAGGTAATGATCTGGAGGATATGTAGCTGGAGCGCGCGTCATAGGGAAAGATGGGGAGGTCGGTGAGGGATTGAAAATGGTAGGAGGGAGTATCTGGCCAGGTTTAAGATTCAAAGCCAAAGGATTCGCGCTACGCTCGGGGGAAGGCACATCCTAAATCGAGCGAAGTCAGATGGACTTCATGCATGCAGAGAATGGAGACAAACTTTGCGTCTTTTAGACGACTTCCGCGGTGTTTCAGCATTGGCATTGTGTCCTCCAATCGGATGACGCGAATCTCTCGTGTCGCTCGTCTGGTGAGGTCCACTGGCGGGCGCGTGTGGACCAACAGTTGCGGCTATGAGGTCGTACGGACCCTTGTGGTGGAAACCTAACCCCGTGGGATCCGTCTCGTCCAATTCATCGATACGGTCCAAATCAGCAGGCAGTGCGGTACCAGATGCCCTCTTCGGCCTCAGCGTCAGTTGCTCTTGATTTTCTTGTGGGTCGTAGGAAAGCACAACGAGGGGAGGTTTTTGATCTGCAGCAGATGGCTGAGCATGAACTTCTGAGGACTCTGCATGTGCATCGATTGATTCATCATAGCTAGGAGGGGGTTTGCGATGCGAAGACTTGCGGCGGATGGATCGCTGCGACCGAGCAGCAACCTCCTTAGCAGACGGCCCGGATGCTTCTGATGAGTCTGACGATGACTGAGATGAGGAACCAGAACTAGGGGAAATGTATACAGTCGCAAATTGAGCAGCCAAAGGGGAAGTAGACGGAGTTGCGAATTGAGGCTTCATGCTCCCTGAGTCCTGTGGATCGGGATCTAGATCAGGGTCTGTGGCAGAGAGAGCCTTAAGTTGACGGTCAGGCATGGTTTGTGTCTGCCTACGATGATCTCCAAGATTCTGCGCGAGTGCACCTTCCGACGATGCACGTTTATGGAAGGTAGAATCGCGGGGAGAATCCTCGGCGACAGGGACGAACGACGGCTTGTTAGGCGGAAGCGGGGGAGGAGGTAGACGCTGCCAGTGATTGGGATTGGAAGAGGGGTCGACCGAGAAAGCAGGATCGTCGAACAAGGACCGCCGAAGTACAGACGAAGGAAGATTAGGGGCTAGTCCAGGGGGAATATGAGCAATTGGGGCTTGAGAGCCTTCAACGAACCCTATGTACGGGCTGGAACGGAACAATGGCTGCCATGGCCGAGGGTCCTGCCGCTGTTGTATAGGCTGCCTGGGCACTGAGGATTGTGCATAGTACATGCCTCGTCTGATGGGCATAAAGGCTAAGCGCGACTCATCGTGGACGGTCTGGGGAGAGTCGACCCAGGTAGAAAAGGATGTCTGATGGGGGTATGTCATGACTGACGCCTTGATCATGCACCAGTACACCACTAGCTCGCGGGCCTGAAGTAGACGCTGGGTCAACCAGGTCTTAAAGTCCAGAGACAACAAGGCTCAAAGTGGTACAGAGGAAGAGAAAGACACTTATAGGATAGGGGCCTGCCAACTCGGTGCAGCTCGACCAGATGAGCGCAATATGCTCTGGTGCATGGCCCGTGCTGAGAACGGCTGACGACGGTTGCAGTATTCTATACCCATCACCCAACCCACTCGACGCTTCCCCGGAGTCTTCCCGCCACACCCACCCCTTAGCGCTCACGTGCCTCCCTCGTCTCGCGTTCCAGCGCGTTGTGGTTCCTCATCCCACCCATTCTCTGTCCATGTCCGCCGAATCCACCGCCCTACGCGCTCAGCTCAAGGCCTTTGAGCGCGAATTTCGCGCCAAACACCTTCGCGACCCTGCCGTCGACGATATCAAGAAGGCTGGTTATGGTAACCGCCTGCCTCCCATCGCCGAAGTTCATACATGGCTAATATCACGCATGCGCAGCTGGGAAATACAAGCTCTACAAGGCACTGGTGAAAGCAGATAAAGCCTCCACATCGGCATCTCTCCCATTCCCCTCCTTGTCCAAGCCACCAGCTCGACCCACCACCCCCCCACGATCGCAACCTCGCCCGACCGCCTCCATCATCCCGAAATCACGCGCTGTCACAACTCGGGTCTCCTCTAGCTCCAATCCATTCTCCCCTGTCAAAGATAGAGGGACGAAGAAGCAATCGACGCCCCCTACAGATCGCCTTCCAAATCCATTTGCCTCTCCTCTCAAAGCAAAGCCAGCACGACGTTCATCTCCCCGACCCCTTTCCCCTGATCCGTTCCCGCCCTTTGAAGAGCGTGAAAAGGCCACCTATTCTCAGCATGAACCAGGCCCGAGTAACCCGGTAGCAAGAGCACGGAAGCGTCTCCGCGGAGAGCCTGTTTCCCCATCTCCCATGAAAGAGAAGAGGCAGCGCGTCGACTCCTTTCCTGTCCTTCCGTTCCCTAGCTTCACCGCCCTTGCCGCGGCCGATAGTGATGACGACGATCAATTACTTGTAGAACAAGCCAACTCGTTTTTTGTCGCAGATTCTCCTGTCAAAGCCGCCCCGAAAGGTAAAACGTTCAAACTCCTTTTCGAGGAGGAAGTGCCTCTGCGCTCAAGTTCTCGGCCAAATGCGAATGCCGGACTTGCTCGATCGAGGACCGCTGCAGCCAATGATGAACTGTTTAGGTCAAACTCACAACGTGCTGGGAGCATGTCCAAATCTTCAGATGATGCCGCGTCCGATGACCATCATCGATTGCCGGAGATGAAGCCTGTGGGTAAAGGCAAGAATAATGACAGCGCACAGAGATCGAAAGCCAAAAAAGAGAGACGGCTACACGTCAACGGTTTCACCTTTGGCAAGGACAATCTTTTTGCGCCTGCTGATCTACCGGAGGAGCCTTCTACTACTTCTAAGCCGGGTCTGCCCTCGCATCAAGAGTTTGGAACGAGAGCTCTCGGCAAGGCGTCGATGAAACGGCCGCTTGTGCAAGCCGAAGACGAAGCTGTGTCCACGTCCGAACTTCCTCTCCTACCACCATCTCCGCCTCCCGCGAGTGGAAGCTCAAAATATAAAGTCAAATCGAAAGCCGCCGGACGGAAGAAGCTCAAAATGGTCACAGAGACGCAAGATGACGAGGATAACAGCTCGGAGGATGTTAGCGTCAAAGTACGCGACTGGAGTAGGCGGAGGCATGTCGAAGTGAACGATTTGGATCCTGATCTCATGTTGCGTCTACGCGCTGATGGCGCATTGCGCGAGGTCCCAACGCTGGGTCCGGCTAGCGATGATGATCCTGGTGGATTCGAAGTCCACCTCCCAGATCACCTCCGGCGCATGCTGGCCATCTCGCCTTCTAAAGCGCGCGATCCCAACGAAGAAGGAGTTGTTCGTGAGCTGCTGTATGGCCAACGTACGACTCACTATGACGGCGCAAGAGGCGGCGATATATGGGAAGTAGGGGAGCTTGGCCATGGAACGGAAGGTGAAGAGGACTGGGAGGGTGAGCCGGTACCATGGGAGACGGGCGAGCTTTGATCCTGCCCTTTGTATGTGTATGTTATTTAGTCTCTATATGATTTTGGACTTTCACCCCTTAGCTCAATTCAGAACCTAGGTAGCTGTGCTTACCGCACGCAACACTGGCATGCACCGTTGTGTTTACACGGGACACTGGCGTGCGATCTTTCCCCTCGCCGAATACAGAAATTAATATCGAAACGAGATGCCCTCTTGGCTATGTCGTGTATAAGATACAAAGCCTCACTGCTCACGCATTTAGATCATCCGCCTCGCGCCATCTCTACTGAAGCGCCTAAGCACGCTAATCCTTCACTGTCTTATCACCCACGAGCATTCATACATACGTGGTACCCAAGTCTCGTGTTTCGATCAAACATCCACACAACAAGGTGTCATCTCCATGTTAAGCTGATGATAGTCTCGCGCGTCCTGCGCCTGGTTGATGCTGCCTCTGCTATGCACCCACCTCGCCCTAACCTGCCCCCAGCCCACCTCCAACGTGTCTGAAGCACCGTTAAGTACTTTTTATGCTTGACATCCGCAGCCTTCAAATGCCCCAAACCTCTTCCTGGACCGAACGCGTCCGTACTCTCTCCAACATCTCCCTGCATCGCCGCCCTCGTGAATTGCACCGCCAGCCGTCGACCGCCTCCTACGTTTCGTATTCCGTATACCGCCAAACCATGGGCCCCAGTATTTTGAGGGACGCTGAAGTTACTCGAAAGCTACTCGAATATGTCCTCGATTCGCAGAATGGAAAGAGGTCTTTGTCGAGGATGGCGAGGACGTGCAAGGCTCTCTGCGAGCCGGCGTTGAACCTGCTTTGGAGGGAGATGGATTCCTTGATCCCGCTTATTTCATTGTTTCCGAATCATCTATTTAAGAGGACGAGACGTCCTGGCTTAGGCTTGGTGCGTACTGCAATAAACTTGAAGGCTCACTTGTGTCTCGACTGAGCATTGCATGCAGGCTGCCATGCCGGTCGAAGAGGACTGGAACAGACTTATTGCATATGGGCAGCGTGTGCGACGCCTTACTTACGACGAGAGCGCCAAGAGCATCTCTCCCTCCATCTTTCCCGTTCTAGAAGAGCATCGTCCCAGGACGTATATTCTTCCCAACCTTACCACCCTCATCTGGCGTGTCGAGACTCCCGCGGGCCTGGATCGTTGCCAGCTTTTCATGAACCCTGACCTGCAAGGCCTCGTGCTGGAGATCGGCACGCGCTTCCCGCAGCTTGCGACCTTCTTCACCGACCTTTCACTTCACACGAGGTTGACCTCGTTGTCGGTCGTGTCACCCACGAATCTTCCGGATGACTTTCCGCGCCTTCTCGCTCCCCAGACAGACTTGGAGAAGCTCTCGTTGGTGGCTCCAGGTGCGCTTTCGCCCGGCGTAGGCAAATGGGCTGCATCTCTTCCGGCCCTGCGCAGTTTGCAGGTCGACTTGACAGGGAGATCTACGATAGCTGTGGAGGGGTTTTTCGACGACATTGAATCGAGGTCAGGATATAGCACTCCGGGATCTCCCAATGCAGGCGAAGATATCGATTTCTCGAGCATCAGGAGGTCGACTCTGAAATTGACAGGCGACCGCGCGCCGATCAGAGGTGCCTTCATACCGCTGCGCCATTTGCATTTAACAGGCGAAGTGGCGAACGTGGTGGTATTTTTGAGACATGTGGCGAGTCCTGTCTCGCAGATGGACTTGGTCATCGAGGACCCATTCGACAAAGCAGATTGGCAAGATCTCTGTATCCTGTTATCGCAATCGTTTGGCGACTCGCTGCAGTCGCTGCGCGTATCTGCGAGTGGAGCATCGCGTTTCGCCGATCTCGTCCGGTCCACTTCTAGAGGAGAACTCGCAGCCAAGCGTTTGTCTTTGGACAGTTTGTCGACTTTGCCCGCTCTGGTGCGGCTCGATATCGACCTTCCAGAGTCGGTCATCTTCCATAACTCCGATATCGCCAAGCTTGCAGAGGCGTGTCCGAACATCGAGATCTTGCGACTATGCCCCGTCGCACGCTTCCCGATCTCGGCAGGTCCTCCCAAGGTCACCTTGGAGGGCCTCGCGCATCTCACAGCCAACTGTCGACGTCTTCATACCATCGCGATCGCCGTGAATGGCCAACCCGGGAGCAATGAGATCTTCGAAATTCCTGCATCCTCACGATCTCTTCTCCGCCTGCACGTCGGTCACTCGTGGGTCCGTGACCCTCTCCAGGTCACGATCCTCTTGTCCCATCTTGCGCCCTACCTCGATTCTTTCAAATGGTTCCACGAGAAGAACCGACCTGGGTTCATTGAGACGCACGCACAAGGCTGGGCACGCGTTGCAGAGATGCTTCCACACCTTCAGTCACTGCGCCTTGTCGAACGCAGAGCGGCAGCGCAGCAAGTGCCAGACCCTCCGGCGAAGGTGAACAAGGCCGTCGATGCTACTCCCCTGGTGGTCAGCAGAGGAATGTCGGCCGTCGTGAGGACAGCAGAGGCTGAGATCCAATTCGCGCCCTCGACTATGAGCCGATTCGTCGAGGCGAAGCCAGCTCACCTCTCCGTGTCGGTTGAGGCTATACCCGCCGTCAAGGAACAAGAGATCGACGCTGTTCCTCCCGTCTTCGAGCAGTCGGTGGACGCTACGCCCTCGGTCTTCTCGCAAGGGATCAATGCAATCGTTGAGACCGCAGCCAAATACGTCGATGCTTCCATCTATCCTGAATTGAAGATGGCCGACACGCCCCAGAGAACGTACTATCCGCGATTGTACGTACCTCCGGTGGTAAGTGGCGCAGTGTCACTGGCCTGGAAGGCGATGGTCTTTGGGCCCAATCTCATGACCTCTCGCCTGCACGACATTTGGTCGTTGACGCCCTTCCGCGTGTATGCACACAAAAACGAACCAGCACGGGAAAAACTGGCCAACGGCGCCACGGAAACTGAAAAAGGAAAGGTCGGCGTATCAAAGTTGAACGGCACTAGCAATGGCGACATCTCCCCCGTCTGTATATAACTCCCTCGCCTTACCTTACTATGGAACCCGGTTACTTACTGCTACGCTTATGGTGCCGATGTAGGACGTGTCGGACAGCGCGCTTGACCCCCATACCACATATGACTGTATGAATTCTGACGACCATGTTCCTTATGATAATCATGCATCCTCTCTTGACATACCTTCCACCTCAGAAAGAGAGCCCTCCCGGCCGCAAGCAATTCGTAAAGGACAAAGGCAAGGACTTCCAGTTGAATTACTCAGAGGAAGTGGAAGAATGCCCCAATTAGGAAGGTCTCTAGGAGATCACGCGGCGACGCGTCAGTCCGTTCACGCTCCTCCATCCACTCACGACCATATACACACCATGGCAGAGACCAGGAAACAAGAGAAAGATTTCGCGAAGGAGGTGGACGAGCTTGTTCCCCAGGCCACGACTTTGGCGGAGGTAAGTGGCCTGTTAGTAGCGCAAGGAGTCCATGTCTCACGCCATAAGTAGTCTGGTCAGCTGGGGGATGCACTGGAGAAATTGCTTGCACTGGAGAAGCAGACGCGTAATGTGAGTGAACGCGATGAAAACGCATACAAAAGATGGCGCTCACCTTAATTTCACTTGTAGGCATCGGATCAGGCATCGACGACACGGCTCGCGAAAAGCGTGCTTGAATTGGCATACGCGGCCAGAGATTACACCCAACTAAATTCGAACATCAATTTCTTGAGCAAAAAGCAGGGCCAATATAAGGTCACTATTCAAGCGATGGTCGAGCTCTCCATGGGCTGGTTGGAGGATATCAAGGCTCGAGATGGTGTTGAGAAGTGGTTGGAGCTTGTTGAGACTTTGCGAGCCGTCACGGAGGGCAAGGTCAGGCTCCCCACTCATATAACTATTTGTTCCGATTGTTAATTATCATTTGTATCCCTGACAGTTATTCTTGGAGACCCCACGAGCCCGTGTAACTCTACTACTATCCCATTATCATGAATCCCTCGTCGAAACCCCGACCCCGACCTCCCCGCCACCACGAGACTCTCTCATCACTGCTTCTGAGTTGCTCGCAGATTTGGAAGTGGAGACATACTCTTCGATGGAGCGACGGGAGAAGACAGAGTTTATTCTTGAGCAGATGCGGCTGCTGATTGCCGTTGCACGCCTAAAAGATGCCGAGAGTGGGAGCGAAGGAAAGGATTCGCTGGGTGGTGGCGAGACCGAGTGGGTGAAGGTTAGGGTAGGAAGCAGGAAGATCAACGAAGGTTTCTTGAGTGAAGCGGCGCATGAGGTCAGCCCTACAACCGTAACTACATTTCGTTTCTAACAGTCCGTGCAGGACCTCAAACTCAAGTACTATGACATGATGGTCCAACACGGTCTGCATCACAGCGCATACCTGGATGTGGCCAAATACTACCATAAAGTCTGGGAAACGCCATCGATTAAGGAGGATGTCTCCGGGAAAGGACGGATAGTACGCGTCATGTTGTCTACACAGAGGATCACTGTACTAATCTCTAATTCACCACAGGCTCTAGAGCATATTGTCTACTTCGTTGTGTTGGCTTCGCATGACAATGAGCAGTCTGATATGATGCACCGCCTTTTTACCAACCCTGCTCTATCAAGGCTTGAGCTGCATTAGTGCGTCCTAGACCTTGTCTATCCAGGGTTACCTTTCTGAGTTTAATACAGCAACCTCGTCAAGTCATTCACGACGCCAGAGTTGATGAGATGGCCTGGCATTGAGTCCATCTACGGACCTTTCCTCCGCAAGAGCGCCGTGTTCGAAGTTGACAAGCATTGGCAAGATCTGCACACGCGAGTGATCGAACATGTGAGTGATTACGATAGCGCTCATTGCTCATTTATTCAATTCATCATATGCCTCCAGAACATCCGTGTCATCGCACAATATTATACGCGTATTACCCTTGCGCGTCTCACAACACTCCTTGATTTGAGCCCGCAACAAACGGAGGACACACTCTGTCGCCTCGTCGTCTCTGGCACAATATGGGCGCGTATCGATCGACCATCGGGTGTGGTAAACTTCCGTAACAAACGCAGCGCCGAGGATGTCATGAACGACTGGAGTGCCGACATGCAAAAGCTGCTGGGCTTTGTCGAAAAGACGTGGATGGGGATGAACGCCGCCCAGGCAGCACAGTCGAGAGTAAAGGCATGATACTGTATGTACCAGATGATGTTGCATAATGGACTTGTATTTTGAGTTTGCTTTTCGGACACACTGAAGACGAGGTATCGTCACGACAACATAACGACGACCAAAATTATGTGATACTGGGTGTATGGAAAAGAGATAGCGATGCCTTTTCATGGCTTGGGTGTAAACTCCGTGATCGGCGTGAAGTCAGCCTTGACAGGCTCTATAGGCGACACGGGCTCCGTCAATGCAGGAGAATAGTCCGGCCTGACGCCCTCCTTCCAAAGTCTGACATACTCCTGACCTCGGCTCCACTCTCCAGGCGAACCACCACGATTGACTACGGCACGCCAACGCTTGCGTGCGGTGAGCTCACGCTCGTCCATTTGCTCGCTCTTGATACGCCGCTCGGCAAGCACCTTCTCCTCCTGCATGAAACTGTTCTCGATTGCGGACGGACCAAAGGTTGCGCCGTAAGCTTCGGCCTCTTGTGCGGCGAACGCGGAAGCGATGTGATGCTCAGAGCGAAGAGCGCGGAATTGAGCAATGGACGTAGAGTATGCTTCGGTAAGGGGAAGGCCGTGGTACTCGTGAAGATTCACGGCGAAGCGGACGGCGCTGCACGGAAATTGTGAGGTGTCAAGGAAGCGTCACTAGAAACTCATGGATGATAATGAAGCGCACTCTTCCGGCGAAGGGTTCCGGCCTCGCTGGCGAAGGCGCGTCCACACTGCACCATGGATAGGATGCTCAGGCTTGACCTTGCCGCTCTCGGTGAGGGTTATGGGTCGGAAGGACTCGAAGGGGTGGTCGCGAAAGAACTGGCGTCGGACTTCATCTTCCAAATAGTGGATTGGCTTTGGACGAGGCTCTGGAGCCTTTTGAGTGGTGGACCTAGGCGTAGGCGTGTCGTAGGCAGTTCGTGCTGCAGGTGCTTTGGGAGGGAGAGGGAGTGGTGGGTGCTCGAGGACGGCAGCGAGCCACACTGGGCGCTGCTTGATGTAGTCTGCGCGAAGGAGACGTGAAGCCTGCTGGTGGACTTGAGATGCTATCCGTCGAACCATCTTCGTTGGCACTCGTCGCCTTCGTTCACCTCCAAGCTTCCACTCGCCGAGTAGCTTTCTAAAATTACATAATCACGTTTACGTTGTCGAGCCGACTCATCCGCTTTTCGAGTTCCAGTTCTGCCCACAACACAAATCCATGTCATGAATGCCATAAACGTACGTTACAGACGATAGTTTGTGTAGTTATAAACCTCAGATGATACCTCCACCCCTACAACCTCGCTTTGATCGGATTCTGCGCCCGTAGCTCCTTGGCCTTGTCTCGCAACACACGCCGCAATAGCTTTCCGCTGGGATTCTTCGGTATAACGTCAATGAATTCGACGCCACCTGCCAATCGTTTATATGGGACCTTGTGATCTGCAACGTGCTGAATTTCCTTGAGTCATGGAACTGTACCGCCAGGATCCGGGAAAACATACTTTAGCAATGTCCGCCTTTAGCTTCTCTGCCTCAGCTGGGCTCGATCCTACCCTCTTCGCGGCATCTGGATGCAATACTACGAACGCCAATGGGACCTCTCCGCTGTAATCATCGGCGACAGGTACAACACAGGCGTCAGCAACGTCTGCCCGCTTGAGAAGATGCCCTTCCAATTCGGCCGGGGCAACCTGGAAACCTCGAACTTTCATGATTTCCTACATTGAGGACAAAAACGTTTTAGCGATAGGTGAGACTGCACTATGACAGGCGCGTACCTTCAATCTGTCTACTATGAATAATTCGTTGTTCTCATTAATGATCACTTCGTCTCCAGTGCGGACCCATCTTGAGAAAGAATATCAGTATGTGGTTCTAGCGTGCAGACCAAGTATGAATCTGACCCGTCAATGAACGTCTCTTTGGTTCTTCAGAGAACAGCCAGATCATTCAGTTGAAATAGTTGACCTAGGGATTGAACTCACGCCTCCTCGTTATTTGTGTACCGCAGTGCCATAGAAGGACCAGTGACCACCAGCTCTCCTTGTTCACCGACCTTGGCAAACGTGCCATCTTCTTTGACTACGCGAGCCCTATTACCTGGCATTAACTGACCGGCGCTTCCTAAGGTGCCAATCTTTTGTGTGATAGGCCACATTGAAACTGTAGTGCACGTCTCCGTCATGCCTTGACATGACATCTGATCAGCCTCTGTTAGACAGACTGAGTGTATGGTCGTACCATAGCCTTGTCCAATTTGTGCATTAGGAAGAATTTTGACAAGCTGCAAGGTTAGTTCAGAAGAAAGGGGAGCTGCTCCGCTCATGAGGTATCGGATGCGGCTCAGGTCGTATTTTTTTGTAGCTGGGTGCTGGAACGGTGATAAAAAGGGCGCCCACACATTACAGTCAGAGAGCCCACCTTGCATAATAGAACGACTTGCGGGGGCACAACTCTATCGCACATATGGTAAGGGCGTGCGCATCGTACAACCAGAACAGACACTCACGAAAGATGGGTTACCCGGTACTTGACTATGCTCTCTAGGTACTTGACGAAGTCAAACTTCGGTACCACCACTAGAGTGAGCTTCCGCAGGAATTTTGTTCAATAACATGACAAAAATCCGTATGTGAGCACCTACTCCACTGTACAATAAGAAATGCATCTGAAGAGAAAATCCAGATGTATCACATTATTCACGAGCATGAATAGTGGCACTTACGACGACGACAAGTCCGTAAATATCTTGTGATGATAGCATGTCAGATAAAGAAAGCATTTCATATGTACTAACAAACACACGGAAAAATGGGAGGACTGAAAGTGTGTCAGTCAATGCGCCTGCATATGCTGTTAGCGTGACTGACCTGCTGAGACGACATCTCCAGGTCTGAATCGTTGGTCTTCCCAATTTGTATAGTTCTCGTTCACCTTGTGAAAAACCGCCATTTGAATGATGTTGGCGATCGGACCATAGTGCGATATCGCAACAGCCTGTGATCGAACAACTGCCATGATCAAGATGCCAAAAAAGAAATACAAAATGATGCTAACGTACTTTGGGCTTGCCGGTTGTCCCACTCGAAAAGCTCATAAAAGCCAATTTCGTCTTCGCCTCTCCTGGGCGCAGACGCCTCTCAACAAAGTTAGGGTTTTGACTTAAGCCATACTCAATGAGTTCATGAACGTTCGGACCGACGCGAGCAGACTCGGACGGGGAGAGAGCATCAAGTGGGATGATGCGATCGTTTGAAATGCCAGCCTTTTGCGCCGCTATGAGTACGGCGGAAAGGAAGTCGGGGTGTACGATGATGTTGACCGCCTTGGTCGTCTCAAGCTGGTACAACAGTTCATCCGCGTTGTACACAGGGTTTGCCGCACTGACCCAATCTCCAGGTAAGTTTATCAATGATCAGGTACCACCAAATGAAAACATACGTCACGATAGCACCAAGCCTATGAACAGCCCAAATGACCGTGCCATAGTCTACTCAAGTCTAGTCAATCATATACAGTTCTCCAGTCGCGCCCAGACGTACCAACGTGGTTTGGACTGAAGATGCAGACTTTGTATAGCTAAGTGTTAGAATCTGAGGCTAGAATGGCAGCAGTGGAGGTTCAACGCACCGACATCGTCCTCGTCTAGAGGAGCGCGCAGTCAGTGAAACAGGATATGTACGTTGATGGAGGATCTGGACTCACGGACGTTCCACTTCAGACTTAACGCGTTCGCAAGGCCAAACACCCGTGAACGGATCTGCATGATGGCGGCCATCAATCATCATGTCTATTCCAAGCCCACGCGTCACAACGAAATGGGTCGACCGTGTCGCACCTCCTCAAACCCTATCCGCCTTCCAGTGGCATCTTCGATGTACCAAGGTATGCCTTCGTTCCGGACAGGTCGAGATGGATGAACCGAGTCAAGCATGAACTGGGCGAGGGTCAAGTCCTCTGGAATATTAGGCGTAGGCCCCGCAGGCGATACAAATTCCGTCATCGTTAGCCAATCCAGGCGATCGCAGAGTACAGGGGGGCGGGGCGAGGCAAGAGTCGAAAGGGTGAAAAGCAACCGAAGTCCTATTTGTGGCCCTCCGACGCTCTAGCGGCCGGTTGTAACCTGGCTCCCGGAGTCAGCACATTTACACGAATGCATGAGCCAAGGTACATAAGAGCCGGATAAATGGGTATCTCAGCTGTGTTCAAGTTCCGGCCCTGTTTAGAGACAAGCTCCCACAGAACGGGTACAGCATCAAATTGGTCAGATTCCTCCGATCATGTGGTGCGGGGAACGAGTCCAACAGCCGACCTTGACTCTACGGTAGGCTATACAGTACGGTATTCTCCCTTGAATGTAAAACCAGATCAGACCATCACAGTAAAAGTGGTATCTCTTAGATGCTTCAGGAGGCAGTGCCAGGTCAGACGGGTGTTTTTGATTCTTTTCGAGCAGAAGGATAAAGTTGTCGGGCCATAGATGAACCTCGGTTTGTCTTTGAAGCTTCGATTGCCTGAACGATCTCGCTGTTCGAGAATGACACATTGAACGTGACATTTTTCCGCACGACGCACGAAGGATTGAAACTCGAAGGGGCCAGATCTACAATATCACGAACAAGTGTGAGAGCAAGATCCGTTTTGCAACATAGCTAACACTCACCAAAGCACTGCAGCTATGTTGACGTCTCCGCGAAGGGGTCAATGGATTGGTCCAATAATTCTCCTCCCAAAATGGCATCCGTCGCTTCCATCTGCGTCAAATCGTGCTCAGCCTCGAATGCAGTCCCGTCGGGCCCTAACTGCGACAAATCCATATTGACCAGAGCGTCCGGATCGAGCGTGTCGGTGACACTACTGACGTTGGCAATGCTGTCGTCCAATGCTTTGAGGGATTCGTCCAGCACGTCGTCAGCGGCTTCGGTCGACATGGAGGGTTGAAAGGATACGGAGAGTGGATGCGGTTTGGGAGTTGATATTTTCGACTGAGGTTCATCTTTCGGTATCACCGGTTCAGACAGGTCGCGCGACGTTGCACCTGGCGGAACTGACTGCGCGGGCTCGTCTTGATCCATCTCCTCATCTCCTTCAACGACTTCCGGTTCATCTGGCAACGGGGCAAGCGGCTCATCCACGTCTCCTTCATCATCACTGAATTGCTAGCCAAAGAGTAAGGGACTAAAATGGCCCCGCTGCGAGTGTTCCTTACGCACCTGGATCTTCTCCGTCTTCACCCATTTAAACACTTTCAAAGTCGAACCAGGCGGCAGGTTTTCAGGCGTTACCCAAACCTTTCCCCAACATGGTACAGGCTGCATAAGCTGTCTCCGCGCAGCCTCCGTAGTTGCGGCGCTGATTCCAATTCTACGTCTTGTCGCCATGAATCAGATACTTCAAGAGAGGGCAAGGTGAAGGGAAGGGTTTCCAAAATAGGAAATACAGGCGTTGTTGAGATCTTAGATTGACACTGCCCAGCGCTTCAGCGCGAGAGAGGCAAGGATCAGAGGTCTCGGCACTCTACGATCTTGAAAATCTGACGAATGTGTGGGCTACGTACACAACACGTATCTTCCTTGGGCTACTTCAGCCGAACGCAGCTGATCAAAACGGCTCTTAGCTTGGGTGTCTAACATCTGCCGCTCGTGGTCGGCCAATGACACGATACGCCTTTGAAGTACACGCTGAGGATGACTGATACAAATACAGAAAGCAATACTAAAACAACGACATCCATACCTACTACGCCGTTCTGACCGCGATACCATCAAGGCTTAACTTCTAAAGCTTGGGATTTTAAGTAGAGTCGCGATGATCCAAGGTCTAAACCTCCTCAACCCAGCGTAGAACCTCCTCCATAGTAAGTGCGTTCAAGCCAAGAGGCTATGAGTTGAATGGTTAGGGTTGGGTAAGAGTATTCCAGGTGAAAATTGCATACCTGACCTGCAGGTTTTATTACTCCCGCCCGAGGCGTGTCCTTGGAACGGTTGGTATACATCAGGCATTGTGGAGGAGGATAGGTCTTCGATTTACCTCGTGACCAACTAGAGCATTTTGAGATGTGCATGAGATTGTACGCAGTTCTGCAAGCTTGGCTTCTAGCGAATCGCATTTCCTGAGGCGTTATTTCCAGTTAACGTCGCAGCATCATAACGTCGTCGCGCTTACTCGTGGATTTTCTTCGTCTCTTCTCTGCGAATTTCCAGCTGCCGTCGCATCATGGTTTCTAGATTAGCCCGTGCCTAGCCATTTATACTCACTTAGCAAGACGATCGACTGTAAGCAGCTCACAAGCTTACTTGCACCGGACGTAGGTCATTTGCTGCGGCCATGATATTTTGAGCTAATATGGTTATCCACTCGACATGCCGCTGCCATTCCTGCGTTTCTCCTGCGGACGGTGGAGCAAGTATTGAACTGAGGAGTGTGGAATAGGTGACCAAGGTGGAACGAAGTACGGATAACAGTGCAGGCCGCCTGTCTATCTACGCGTGAGGGTCCGACACATCGAGAATTTGCGTGGCATACCGATACTGATATCGGCGGGGTACAATTGGTGGCCACCCATCTCTGCCAGCGAAGGAATTGTCTCCTTAAGCTACAAAACAATTGTTGGGATACCGCTATCAGACCATGGCAGGAGGAGAGTGAAAATTGTGCGTACAAACCAAGTATCACCAAAAACATTGTAGTGGCCTTCTTCGAGTATCCAATCTACTCGGGGCTTCTCGAGCTGTATCAAAGGCCAGTCTGGCACATCGTTCTGGTCAGACAGAACATCACGTTGATTGATATCAGAATTTTCAATTTCGGGGACGCGTTCTCGAAGAAGGGCCAAAAGTTTGAGATTGTGGTTCGTATAATTCATATAATGCGAGGGAGGGGAGGGAAATGGGTTTCGGAGCTCAGTCTCTTGTTCATCGTCGATCATGGTGACTGTGGGAGGGCACAATGTACTTCTGGGCTAGCAAGGAAGACGTGTCTGGGAGTTCGATGTGCAGATACTAAGCAAAAGCAAATCAAAGATGCAGGATGGATCCACTCGACTCCCGAGTCCCGACGCATCGTTGCCCGGTACCGGAAATTGCCGCGCCCACCCTGGACAGCTCGAATTGGCCCTGGGAAAGCTTTCGTCTACTAAGTATCAGTATATCACACTTGTTGCCTCATTCATTTCTCTGACAAGTTTATTGCTCATCTAGTGGGCGCAGCCCTCTGGCGTTAAGGTATGAGCATAAAATTTCTAGGACGCTACAAACTAAAAGTACGAAGACATTGAGTACAGACTACGGAAACAATTACTAACCACCCTCTCCTAACACTTATGTCTATAATTTCGCCCGAGCTTCCATGGCCACTTCTGTTCTGGTATCCGCTCTGGGGTTTGTGACCTTCGCCTTCGCTCTCAGAGCTCTCGCCTTGTCACGTAACAGCCTCCTCAGCAGCTTCCCACTGGGAGTCTTCGGAATGACGTCGAGGAATTCAACCCCACCCGTAAGCCACTTGTACTTGACTTTTGCATCGGACACATGCTGCGGAAACCCCCGGGATGAGTATCAACCAAGTCTATAAATGTCAGCATCTTACCTTTGAAATGGCGGATCTCATGCTATCTGCTTCCCATGCACTATTGTGGATGCGTTGAGCGGCATGGGCACGCATGACGACAAATGCAAAGGGAATCTCGCCACTGAATTCATCGGGCACGCCTACAACGCAGGCGTCGGCGATGTCAGGGTGACCAAGCAGATGCCCTTCTAATTCTGCTGGTGCTACCTGGAAGCCTCGCACTTTGATCATTTCCTAAAAGTAGAAGGTCAGATCGCCAGGAGTCTGATCTAAGATCGTGAACTCTGACCTTGAGGCGATCGACGATGTAGAATTCATCATCAGATTCGTTGTAGATGACTTCATCGCCTGTTTTGACCCATCTGGGGGCCATTCAAAAGCCATCAGAATCTGACAATAGGCTTCGGATATCATGGCTTACCCGTTTGAGAACGTTGCACTTGTCCTCCAGCAATATAGTCAAAAAAGAGCCTGGAAAGTTCCTTAGAAAATACATACTCTTTCTCATTACCGACGTAGCCGAGAGCATTTGACGGGCTGTGAACGATCATCTCTCCGGACTCGCCGGGTTTCGCTAACGTTCCATCTGCTTTCACGATACGAGCCACAACTCCAGGTAATAAGGTGCCCACGCTCCCAGACCTGTCAACCCACCGTGATGCGGAGGTCAAGGTAACGGCAGTGCATGTTTCCGTCATGCCTGCACACCGTCGATTAGTAAACGAACGAACGAGTATAATATATGTAATACCGTATCCCTGCCCGATGGCCGAACTCGGTAGGATATACGCCAGTTGCCCTATGAGCTCGGAAGAGAGTGGTGCCGCACCGCTCACGCAGAACCGAACGCGACTAAGATCATACTGCTTAACGATCGGATGCTGAACATCGCGAATCGCCGGTTAACTTTAGCTCCAGGGAGATCAGATCAGGGAGTACCTTGCAAAGAAGAACGATCATAGGTGGAACAACACTATAGCCCGAGGAATTCTCAGTTCGCTCGCAGACGCTCAGGAAGTCAAGAACACTCACAAAAGATGTGTTATCTTGTACCGTACGATGCTGTCAAGAAAGCGGGGAAAGTCGAATTTAGGGACGATGACTAGAGCCATCTGTAAACAACGCTGTTAGAGTGCCCGACAAGAAACCATGCTGATGTGACTGACTGCCTCAAAAATTGGCTTATGAAGCTAGAGACATTCATGAGTCGGAAATGAAAATCAGTGGTGATTGAAAGGAACATACGATTACCACGAGTCCATATATATCTTCTCAGAAGTTAGACAGGTGAAAATGAACACAGGAGCACACGACTTACGAGAAAACGGTAGCACTGGGCGGCACTTATCAATTCACGCGTTAAAGCAATAGGAAGATAGCTCACCAGCGACCGCGATATCACCACGCCTGAATCTACGTTCCTCTGCGGGCGTTCCCAACTTCGTTTCTGCGTCGCCATGATGTGCGACTAGTTGTATCACGTTCGCAATTAGAGCATAGTGTGCTATTGCGACCGCCTTGCGATGACATATGTTCAGCCGATCTGTTTATAAGACAGTGGTCATCACCTTTGGTTTTCCTGTCGTCCCACTCGACATGCACAGCAGTGCCAGCTTCGTTTTAGCCTCTCCCGGCGCCAGTCTTTTTTCGACAAAATTGCATCGCTGAGTCAAGCCATCCTCGATCAATTCGGGAACAGATGGATGCGATGGTGTAGCGTGTAGTGGGGAAGAGGCCTGATCTAGTATGATGATACGCTCGGAACTGATCCCGACTCGGCGGCAAGCTTCTGCTGCCGTGTGGAGAAACGACGAATGAACGACGACAAATGATGAGTGTGTGATTTGGAGCTGATGCACGAGCTCCTCGGTGGTGTAACTCGCATTGGAGGGCCTAGTAAATTCGAAGTAAGACACGTTGGTACGATCGACTTGCTTGATACATAAAGCCTTGAGGCGCAAACTTTACTTACGTGATAACACCACCTAGTCGGTGAACTGCCCAAAGGACGACAGCATAATCTGAGAACGGCGAAGTCTGATTAGGGGGATAAGGATCCGAGATTGCGGAACGAGGCTTACCGACATGATTTGGAGAAAACAGACAGACTGTAAGCGGGTAGAAGCTGTCAATCATGTGTCAAGCAATACCTTGTTACCTAGAGACTCACCAACTTCTTCTTGATCTGGTCGGTGCGTGCAAGGGAAAATCAATCTTTGTCCATGACACGAAGAATTTCGACGCACCAAAGCCGAATCTGAGGCTCAAGCTGTTTGCGAGACCATATGCTCGTGTACGTGCCTGCAAAGCCTTGAGCTTCCGCATACTTAGTGCCGAAGAAGACAAACGTACTTCCTCTAGCCCTATCTTTCTCCCGTTGTCATCGTCGATGAATATAGGCGTAGTGGCCTCTCGAACGGGACGCAGTGGATGGTGATAGTCCAAGAAAAACTGAGGAATCGTCAAGTTATCAGGGATGAAAGTAATGGGTGCTTGGGAGTGAATTTCTGCCATGGCTCTTGTGTGGGAGGGATGAATTCGTAGAATAGGGTGTGTTGGGATTAGATGAGGCATTAAATACTCTGGTGAGTGGACGGTCATGGTATCTAGAAGGGGAGCCGTAATCAGGCAGGAGGATCATGCGACTCCATCTATTAGATCCGCACAGAGGGAAAAAATCACGCAAAAAACGTTGAACTTGGACCCACATGTGGATCACCAATGTCGCCGAGGCTGGCCCATGGGAGTTTACGGGTTGGTTCGCTAATAGTACAAGGAATGCTGATGGCTGCCGCACGTTGGACCCATCCGATGGCAGGGCTCAGCTGGATGAAAATTGATAAACATTTGCGAGAAGATGTTACACACGTTATGGGACGCGTTCTGTAGCAGAAGACAGACTAACGTGAATGTCTGTAGCCGGCGCCGCGGATGACATACGCGATGCCACGTTGCTCAACACGTTCCGAGCGGCATGGTCTCCTTGCTGGAGATTAGATTAGATGTGGGCGGCTGCGCGATCAACAAGCGATCAAACTGTGATCAACCGCGCAGTCGATACGCCCTCCGCTTGAGTCGCACAGCGAACTCTCTCGCAGGCCCCATGGTGGTCCTACATAGCCGTCTTTCACCCTCAGCCATGGTCACTCAACAACTAAGTGTTCTTCTCCCTCTCTTCACTTTCGCATCTGCCTCTGTCGCCTTAGGGCCATCGCCATCGCTCATACCACTAGCAATCACATTGACGTTGGTGCGCGTCTACGTCTCCCAGGCCCTATCCTTGAACAAACCACACCAAGCACTTCATTCCGTTAAACTTTGGCTTTGTCTGTCGCTCGCGACGACCGTAGCTCATGTTCTCCCAGCTACGTCCGCACTGTCGTCTGCCTGGATGTCTCTAGCAATGCTCCACTTCATATCGTCTCTGGTATCCTTCGCCGTCCTAGCTACAATGGGCTTGGAGGTCTGGTTAAGCCAGCAGCTTGACTCTCCATGGTCTAGAGCTGTCATCTTTCCCGCTTTTTGGGCAACCATCTGGCAGGCGTTAGCCTTCGAAAGTCCGCTAGGGAGGTTGACCACGTGGAGTCCCGTTTTGGGCATCGAAAGTTACGCATGGACAAAACCTGTCCTCGGGCCATGGGGAGTCGACTGGGTGGTAGCATCTTTCGCGGTCGTAGGTTCGGATGTAGTCGGCACGTGGCTGAGCAGCCGCGTTCATTTCCGTGATGAGCAGCTCATTGACATTGAGGACGAGCCCTCTAGCGAACAACGCCAGATTCCCTCTCATCCCTCGTCGTTTTCAAAACCCGTTTTCGCACTCTCCACATTGCTTCTCCTATTGGCAGTACCGTCGTATTTTGTACATCCCCTTCCGCTCCCTCCTCTCTCCTCCTCGTCGACGCCCATCACGGTTGGCTGCGTTCTGCCCCCGCCACCCAAACCCAATGACCATACTTCTATCCTTGATCGATTCATTCTCGAATCACAACGTGTAGTACCCAGTGGTGCCAAGATCATGCTCTGGCCCGAAGGTGCGGTCCATTTTGAGAGTCCTGACGAGCGAGATAAAGCCATCTCCAAGGTCCGGCAGATGATAAAGGGACCGTATGTCGGGATTTCGTTTGTGGAGAATGCTCCTTCGGGCTGGCAAGGACATAGTCATACAGACAAAAAACGGATCGGTTTGGTCCTCGTCGGGCCCGATGGCCCGGTCTTCGAGTACTACAAGCGAAACTTAGTTCCTGGTGAGATATCTGCAGCCTCGTATCATACCATGTGCTGATGGTCGCACATTAGTAGCCGAATCGTTCAGTGCCGTTCCATCATATGATCCACCCACAGTCTATCACCTACCCCTCCCGCCTCCCGCTCACACTAACAAGAGCGACTGGTCTCACGGCCCGCCCTATGTACGCCCAGTTCCTTTGACGGCATCTATCTGCCTTGACTTCGCGTCCCCGTCTGCGTTTGCTGAGTTGTCGTCGCGACCTGCCCTAATTCTTGCGCCCGCCCGCACCTGGCACCCGGACGTCGGGCTGGCGGTATGGGGGCAGGCGAAAGCGCGAGCAGAGGAAGCCGGTAGCATGGTCCTTTTTTGTGACGGTGGGCACAACGGCGTGAGTGGTATTGCAGGCCGAGGTATCAACGAGATCATGCAGATCGGGAGCGGCTCCTGGACAAGGACGGTTGGTGTTCAATGGCCGTCCGATGAGCGCCGCACAGCGTATATATATGCTGGTAATTATACCGTGTTCGTGATCATTTGGGGTTTGACAGGATCCGTGTTGGCAGGAGAGTTTTTGAGGAGAGAATATGGGCAAAAAACATTCGTGGAACTTTGGCACACATCAACGGAGAGTGTCTGGGAGTTGGCAACGACACTCAATATCACCATTCGGGGTTGGAGGCACAGGCGAGGCGAGGAGCAGCCCTTGTTACAGTAACGATATTTAATCTTCTTTTCCGTACTTCTTGCTGTCATGCTTTCGATGTTTTTAGCTGTGTTGTTCTCTGTCCTTGAGATTAACTGTCTGTATACCACTGTACAAGTTTTGCGAGTTTGTGTCTCTATGTAATATAACCCATTGCGGACTACGGACCAAATTTATAGAATCACAGGTGCAAGATGGTGGTGTGAGATCCCGCTGCTTCGGTTTAGAAAACTGAGAACGGGTCGTTCATTGGTATCATTTTAGGGATAGCTTGTACAAATCGTACATAAGACACTGACAAGAACGTTGCGTATGGTATGGTATCCTCATTAATGCAACTATGATCATCACAGCAGTCCGCGCACACCCAGGTGCAACAAACAGCTCATACATTTTCCTTATACTCGATGGAATCCTTCTCCTTCTCGTCAGAGGCGGCGTGCTTGCTCCCATTCTTGCCCGCCCACGCCTGCTCGACCGATGCCGGTAGCGCGCCGTCTACAACCAGCGCGCTCTCCGGGAAAGCAGACGCCATGGCGATCCGCGTCTGGGAGAGCTCATCGATGTTGCGGAAGTGGAAGCCGCGCTTGATGGATTGGTCGATGACGAGGCCGCTATTTCGCAAACGCCTTGCGGTCAGCATCGCCGCTGTCTGTGGGTAGCGAAGGGACGTACATGGCGTAGGCAGACATGGCGACGTAGCCGGAGAATGGGACGAGATATGAATGACGCGTGAAGGTCTTGTCAGCCAGAGCGCCTTGTGCTGGCGGGTACCATGCACCCCCTCCCACGCCCTATCATGAGCGTTATTAGATTTCATAGCGTCTAGGGTGACTTGTAGATGGTGGCGTACCATGACGATGAGGCCAGAACCACGCTTGGTATGGACCCCCAGATTCTTCGTTCCCAGAGTGAAGATGCACTGGAAACGAGGGTGTCAGAGCTGCATAAGTAAATACGGTAAGTGGTCACATACCGGATAACAGATACTTTCGAAGAAGAACAAGAGGAACAAGCAAGCGATACCCCCGTTGCCTCCCGCAAGAGCAACGCCAAGACAGAACGCGCAGCACGCAATGCCATAAGCGCTGAGCACGAGAGCAGGATCGAGCCACTTGAGCAGGACGACTCCTATAAATCTGGATAATTTCGGTTGTTACTACACGCAGAAACGGGCAAGCATCCAGAAAAGCGAACCTCCCGCCAGTGAACGTGAGCTGACAAAATGAGAACATCAAGCTGGCCCTGGAGTGGTCTATGCCCACGCCTTGTTCAGTAAGGTAATTGACTACAAATGATGCGACAGTAATCTGTGCTCCGCTGAGTGAGAGTATTAGAGTCGTTCCAGACGAAAGCAACAGAATGCGTACCAGTACGCCATCTGAGCTACGAAGCCAAAGATACACCTATATTGTTTCCAGAAGGGACCAATGTCGTCTTCGACGAGCCCAGCATCCTCGATCTCCTTTTCGAGAGCTTCTTCGGTGATTTCAGGTAGATCGCAGAAGCTGTTATACCTTAAGTCAGCCTTATCATCACCCCTTTTCAGGCTTACTTACAAGAATAGAATGTTCAGGACCAGCCCTAATGCAGCGACCGCGAGGTATACCCTAAGAGCCAGTATGAATCTTGGAATCTTTCGTGCAGATGCGATCTCGCTCACCATTGAACGTTCGTAAGTGAGTTCGCGTTCTTTCCCTTGAAGAAGTATGTCGAGGCAATCAGAGGACCGGCAAACGAAGCGAGTCCCTGGAAGCCTTGGCTAAAGTTCAGCCGCATCGCCGCATATTGAGGCGTGCCGAGTACAGATATGTACGAATTGGCTGCGACTTCAAGTGTGGCCAATCCACATCCTGCGCAAGAACAATTATGAGAAGATAGGCAGACATCCGAGAACGAGTGGACATGACGGACCGATGACGAATGTAGATCCGACGAAGCCGCCATACTTCTCAAATTTGGCAGAGGGCCAAAAGAAAACGGCACCTTGTAACACGATGGGTGTCAGGCGCGGATATATAAATAGACAGAATCAGGATTCACCTAATGAGTACAAGGTAAGACCTAAGTGGATGCCTTTCTGCACGATGGGTCATGATGAGAGATAGCTGGTCGACTGGGGTTCGTCAGCGCTTACTTTATAACCGTAGCGTCTCATCTAAAATTCGGGGTTAGGTTGAAGAACGTTCAACAGACGATGATACACTTACGAACATTCCCGCGAATGGCGCCCACACAAAGTACGCTCCCTAGAAGGTTACGTCGGTCAGGTGGAGTATAGGCGCCCCATTGACAAGACATGATCCGTACAAAATAAGCAAGTTGCAAGAGCGTACTCTGGAGCTTCGAGATACCGAAGACAGTTTGAAAGTGGGAGTTGAGGACATCGAGAAGCTACAAACACAAACAATAGCATGAGGACGGCGTGATGGGGGAGTGTGCGTCGAACGAACTCACCCCGTACGCGAAACCCCCTGATGAAGGTCACAGTTTGCAGGTGAGTCGTGATATAAAGACCAGCGACTGCGGACGTACACGTGAAGAACAAGCTGGTGACGAGAGCGAATGCGAATGCCCAGCGCGCGAACGAAAGCTCGCTACCTGTGGGCCAGAGTCGCGATCAGTTACGTCGAATAGAGGGTGTTTGTGCGGTGCAGCATGCCTGTTGTTCCAGCGGGGGGAGCCATGACGAGGCAGACAAGGGATCGCGCTCAATTCACAAGCCTTTTAAGGCATCCTGGCTATCCAGGGAATACTCCACATCCGATAGATATAGTGAGGGGATATGCATAAATGGATTTTGTGGGGAAGCATCTGGGGTAGCCCCGTGATACCCTGTGATGCCTGCGGTCCGGACAGGCTGCCAGACTAGTACAGCGGCAAGAGCACGACCGCGGACTGTCCTCGATCGATGGCAAACATTTTGGTCAACAATTTCCGTGGACTCTGCAGCAGTTCAAGGCTGAGTGTTCGAGAGGGACGACTGCTGAAAGCGAATCATTAAATTGCTAGACCGATGAAACTGCAGCGAAATCGCCCAACTCTAGCGCTTGAGTCTACTGTATGTATCCCGAGGTACACTGCGGTCAAGAACGTGGTGTCGTGACCGAGCGAAAGGTCGTTACGGACGATGCGCTCTTTGATGCGCTCCGTCCCCGACTGCGCTAAGCAGAACGCGTGCTCGTTCCGAATATCCGAGCCGACGCGATCAACATGTCGGTACCTTTGACACCTATCGGCAATATCCTGCTTCCCCACACTGCAAGACCTCTGGCACCCCTTCCGCCCTATGGCATGCGCGGATCACCTCCACCATCTGTCGCAGCAGCCAGCGTTTTGAATAATGGTAAACATGTCGACCTCGAATCTGCCGTCTGGACCTTTGTGAGCATATCTCAGCACTGTCGTGAGGTGCTGAAGTCTTTCAATCACAGGCTGCGACGCGTCTTGGCGGATGGCTTCGCGATACGAATGCCCCGCACTTTTCGAGACTTCTCCGCATGAGGGGCGGTAAATTGATTCATTCGATCGAAATTCGACGCAGATCGGAGGACAGCCGTCGTCGCGCAGCGTCGAGCTAGCATCAACCTCCCTCGGCCGACGCTCTGGTCAGCGTATATATCGAACACCCCAAAATATCAGTAACGATGCAGATCGAGGTGCGGTGCCTCATTCGCACCTCATTCAATCGGGTGTGGTATGTCCACGTCTTTTTTTATTCTTTTGAATTGTTCCCAGATGCCAGACTTTCCTCAACCTGAAAATAGTCAGGCCCATCATGGACGATCAGACTCATCGTAGACGAATCGATGCGGGCTGAGATGAGGTGGGCTAAATTCACCTGTGGGCAAAAAGGGGAGCCTTCGAGATCTGAGCCTCTGGATGCGTACGTGCTCCGCTCTCGAACAATGTTCGTGGGTTTGACATGTACGGCGACTTGGTGGGGCACAGATGTGACTAGAAGGTTCGATGAACCCGTGGATATCATTACTTGTGTACATCTGGTAAGTTCCTATGTCGTCAATGCTTCCTATCGATCACATATAGCGAGTGCCACGGCCCACGGGTAAGTAGGCGTATTGACCGCGTATACAGTGCTGCTCGGCAGGACTCGTGTGGTCATATATCTCTTCTGGCTCAACTATACGCATGAAGGAGGGTGTGAGCGATATCCGCAAGTCCTTCGTTCAGTAGTACATGCCATGACGGACGGTTGAAATGAATGGCACGTTTTCCAGAAAGGTACCGATTCTCCATACGAGCGCGCCCATGACTGACTGTTAATGCGTACCAGGATGCTTCGGCGAATGAGTTGCGGGATTAGAAGAGGACTATATCTGCAGCAACATCTAAGCAACACTTAGTACGGGTAACAGTTGGTATAGACTTGCAAAAGACCCTTAGCACAATTACATAGTCGTCTCTACACCCAATACATTCATGAACCATGAGGCTTTGTACGCCGTTCGCCATTCGGCACAATGAGGATGATCGCAAGACACGAGGTAACTGGCCTTCTGTTGACCGTTCCACGACCGCTGCCGGATGGGACCTACAACGCCAGGCCTCCACGTTTTCTTCACACCGGGTCAGGGCTCAGGAGCACTCTAATTAGCTCGGAGAGTCCGTCGCAGAGCCCTTCCCTCAAGCAGGTCCCCATCTGAAGGACCTGCCAGAGGCCCGACGTTTTCATCCAAGAAATCCTTTCGGTCGAGACTCGCTCGCAGCCTTCGAGGCTCTCTGCGTAGCTCGACCGGCGCTGCCGAGGTCCCAGCTTCAGGCTTTATCGCGCATCCCTTCCCGGACAATCCTCGCCTGTTTTCATTCGGGAGCAACGGCCTCAGCACCGTCGTCGAGGAGGACCCATCTGCTGTGAGTGATGGGGTGCAGGATATCGAGCCCATCTCGCGGGAAGACGTACCCACTGTGGGACCTGTTGCGGACGCTGCACCTACAGGTCCGTCTGTGCCATCCCCTCCTTCGGCCGATGCCATCGACAAAGCACTGTCCATTGTCCCGCCCGAGCGCTTGAGGACGGTCTCTGGTGCGCGCCAGCAGAGCGATATTTCGGATCCGTTCGCGACGCCGAGCAACTATCGTTCGCCCATCGATTCCCTGCATCCGGTGTCGCTGCTGTCGCGCTCTTCATCGCTTCGCAGTCCTGTCGAGAAGACGTCGACATCGATCCGGCGACGGAGTTCGAGCCGAGCATCGCGGCAGTCCCGCCAGTCGTCGCGTCACATCAGTGATTTGCAGGACCTGAGGCTTATCCTCGACTTCCCATACCCGCCCAGCCACCTTCCCACCCCCGTCGACTCTGCAAAGCCGGCCGGGACCGCACACGACCGCTCTCCCGCGCCCATCGGAGACGACTCGTCCGTGTTCTACGATCAGGACCCTTTCCGCGCAGAGTCGATTCTCGAGAAGGATCCGGTGGACGCTCGATCGTCCATAGCGCACACCATCCCTGATTCCGCCACCGCGTCGTTCCATACCGCCTTGTCACGTGCATCGACCCCCGCGCCCTCTGCACCGTCCACCTCGACCGGGCCCAAGACGAGCTCGACGTTGAAGCGGCTTGGGTCACTGAAAAGCACACTGCGTGCTTCGTTTCGCACGCCGATATCTGAGATATCTTCGAATAGACCGCACAGGAGTCGGCGGCGTGTACCACACGTTCCTGCAGCACGTCCAGAATCTTCCGAAGAACGCAGGCTTTCCTTCCACCTCCTTCCAGAGTTTGTTCCGGAAGCGCTCGTCATTGACTTCTCCTCTGCCGGCAGCAGCCCCCGTACCTCCGGTGCCGCCACCTTCCACCCACAGCGTTCCCTCTCGTCCTTTTACCACTCTCTCGAGGACATTCTCACGGGCTCCCCTCGGTCTCGCTTCCAGTCCTCGCCATCCCTCCCCAGCCCCCGTGGCCACGTGCGCTCCCAGTCCGAGCCTGCCAACCTTGTCACATCGACCGCGTCAGCAGACCCTCCTCGCCCTCCCCGCCCCACCCGCCCGCTGCCCCTCCCGCCTCCCCAATACCAAGGCGCCATCGTCCACGCCTGTGTCGACCCCGCAGAGCTCACCGCGTCCCCCGCTTACACCGCTAGCGAGTTCCGCTACTCGTCAGCCACATCTTGGGCCCCTCCTTCTCCCTCCTGGCTGTCGCGAAACGTGTTCGAGCTAGAAAAGTCCTTGGGTCATTTCGGTACCCCATCGCCGCAATCTGTGTACTCAGACGTGACCGAACCCGATCAAGAACTCGTACAGGAGACCGACTCGGATACCGATACCATCGATCTCGTTTCTCAGGGCGCTCGTCCACCCCCTTCTCCCTCTCCCCTCCCAGTTCCGTCGGCACTGCCCCTTCCACATCCTGCTAGCGAAGTCGTCTATATCAAGGGACGTGTCGCCATTCACGACCTCAACTCATCTGAGACCACTCTGACGACTCCGGAATCGGATATCCACCTTCACTCGGACTCCACTTTCACTCTCACATCTCGCGTCGGCTCGCGCCGCACCTCGTCCTCTTCGTTTTCGACGTCTCTCAGGCCCAACAGCTCCCCTTCACGGCCATACAGATCTCCCCGCTCTCGCACCTCGTCCGTCACCCGCGCGACCATCACACATTACCGACGTTCCATAGTCGAGAGTCGAAAAAAGTCTTGTTCTCGTGGTGCGCCTTCGACCAAATCTAGAAGCTACAGAGAGAATCCGTATTTCAAAGTTTGTGTTTTCGGCCATGAACCGTGTATACTTTGATGTCTGACGTCGGGCATCTGCGTAGGGTCCCGTTCGTAAACCCGAACTCTTCTCCGATACGTCCGACCAGCCGTCAGTCCCATCTGAACGCACTGTTACGCTTCTCCCTCCGCTCGATATCATTTCTGCTGGTAAGCATGCCTGTTGTCCGCTCCCAACCCTCGGCTTTGGCGCTCACTTGCCCTTGCTGGTATGTTCAACAGTGACACCCGTCTTTGACCCTACTCCCACCCCAGTTCTCCCGATTCCACCTCGTCCTTTCCCTAAGCGCAGGAGTTTATCCCAGCACTGAACACTGTCCCTCACGAACTCGATATGGAAACAACTTACGATGCCTTCGGCAAGGTCGCAGAAACAGTCGACTTTGGTGGCGAGCCGGACTACACCGATTTTGAGTGGTTCAAAGAGCCGCCACCAGAGCGGCCAGCGGTGAGCCTCTCTCGCATCGCGCCTATGTCCTGTGCTCACCTCCTTCCCCTCCCCAGCCTGGCCCACCCCCCGTTCCCCTTCCGCCCCCTCTCCCCGGCGTCATAGAACAAAACGAGATGATCGACTTCGCCCTCAAATCCGCCCCAAACGTTCTCTACGGCCGCTTCAAGCAATTCGGGCAGGTGCGCGCGCTCTCCTTCCTCTCGTCTTCCACCATACCGACCGATCGTGGCTCATGTATGCGCGCGTACGCGATCACAGCTCGGCGTGCTGGGGTGGTGCGCCGAATTCAGCGAGATGATCGACGCCGTCAAGACGCTCGGCATCCACGGGAGCATGTTCGTGACGACGCGGACGCAGGCGCTGCGCACGTGCGAAGAGATCCTCCAGCTGAACCTCGACATCAAGATGCAGATTATCATTATCCATTTGTCGTACCAGATATCCCGCCTCCGACACTTCCTGGACGCAGAGCGCCGCTGGGAGGATTACCCCGTGCCAGACTTTCCTTTGGACCCTCAGGCGTACCCCCGTTGATTGATGTATTGGATTGGACGTACGTAGTTGCTTTCGGTTTCTTCCATGCTTGATTTGTTTGTGCTCTGTCCTTCCCGCGTGTTGTTTTTCCCGCATTTTCTTGTTCATCTATCACCTATGTCACCAACACCCCCTTGTCCTATGCATGTTATACTGTACTTTACATCCAAGATTTGGAAACGAAATGTTCTATTATCGTAATAAACCTCAGACGCGCCTGAGGGTGAACGCTAGGAATGACCACCGCTGAACACTAAGGGTAATGATAAATCAACTACATGGCAGCACAACCGACTAGTCCATAATTATAATGCAAAGCGACCGCTGGAGAAATGCAACAAGAGAAACCCGGGCATTGGAAATGGAGCGAGAGAGAGCGAGAGTTGGAAAAAAAAAATAAAGTCCGTAGGAGAATGAGTGTCATCTAGATATCGCAAAGGGTCTTATTTCCGGGAGAATGTGAGTAGGGTATAATACGGTTCGGTTTAGTAAGAGGTGGTCATCGCATACTTGTTCCAGTATTCCGCGACGGACGCGGACTCGTGGTCGTCGACCGATGGGGGAAGTGGGGGCGGTCTGTATGGTGACTCGCGCGGGGGTTCCGGCAGAGGGTTTGTGAATGCGCGGCGCGGGGGCGAGGGTTCTGGTGAAGACATCGAGGGAATCGTAGAGATGTCTGGATACGACCGCACGCCGTTCGGATATATATAGGAAGGCGAGGATCCAGATGCAGTCGTAGACGAATAAATGATGGGAGGCGGTGGAGCGGGGATGGGGGAATAAGGCTGAGACGATGTAGGGCTTGGAGACAGAAATGGTGATTGGAGTTTGTAGGAAGTGTGACTGGAGCCGTGCACGGCTCCGCTCATGGTGTTCGCCCTTTGTAGATCACCATTGACACTGGCGCTCGACCGTTCACCTATCGACTGCGCATAGACGAGCTGAGGCCCGTCAAGGCCATAGGCCATGCTTTGTCCTTTCCAAAGACGCTCCATTTCCCACACGTCTTTGGCTCTAACAGCATTGAGATCAGCTGCAGATGTAAGCTCAGAAGTTGGACGTGCTAACGTCGATGGACGACGCTCGACACGAGCGCCACCGTTGACAGACCCATTTACTGGCATACCTGCAGGGGTATCTATCGACGACCTGTCACGGTGTTCTTTATGCTCACTTTGACTTCGGTGCCGCCGACTCGACGAGCTCTCCTTGGTCTGACTTGACCTTGCATGTTCTGTGCCTTCAAGACGACTTGAACTAGCCTGTGTGTCAAGATCCAGATCAGAAAAAGGATTGACAAAAATAGGTGTGAATGCTCCTGTGCAGATGCACTAGGATGATACAAAAATAGATGAGTCGGTGACATACCTGCTCCGTAGAAGGTCCAGCCACAGCCTCCGTCTCCGTCCGCTCCCTCTCGTGACGTCTGGACTTTGTTGACTTACTCTTCTTCGGTAGTTCTGGCGAACCGACCACCGCCCACTGCTCCCCGTGTGCCACAATTGTCTCGCCCGTCAAATGCACATATCCTGCCGAAGGGCTCCTCACGAGTCTAAACGTCTCGGTCTCCCTCTTCACCGAACCAGAAGACTTCTGGCGTCGGCTTGCGTGTCTCTTTGTAGGAGACGAGTCCCGTGAGGAAGGCTGCATGCCATTCGTAGGCGTTTGAGGGGAAGTCGGAGATGGTTGTACAGGAGACGGTGGAACCTGTGCAGAAGGTGGCACGTAGGGAGACGGGATGTGCGATACATTGCTTGAAGGGAGTTGCGGAGTAGGAGGGTTCACGAGCAAAGACAAATTTGACATAGGAGAGTCATCGGTCTGGGATGATGGAGGTTCAAATTGGTTGGGTATTGGCAAGGGTTCGTCTTTAGATACCAGCGTTGGAGGGAAATATTGTTCTGGCGCCAGATGGGCGGCGTGTAGATGCGGAGGGATGAATCCATGTGGATGAGCCAGTGTGTGCTGGGGATGATGCGCCCTCGGCGGTGGGGATGGGCTTGGGGAAAGTGCGACGGGCGTCTCGACCATCTCATGACTATACGCAACCGTCACAGGAATCAACAGCGGTTGAGATCGATCCTCAGATGGTCGACTTCTTTGCTCAGTAGCTTGAGGATGTGGTGCTGAGTTGACATGGAACGAGGTGACGTAGGGGCCGGGTGAGTTCTCAGCAGATCCTGGCGTGTCGGGGTTGGCGATAGTCAGCTTGCCCATCGAGAATGGGGCCTCGACGGACATGTAAGATGCTCCATCGCCAAGGTCATGTTCCGGCTCAGCACGGACGATGTGTATGGGCTCAGGCACCTCATCCGCTTCCTCCCGCTCTGTAGATGGAGGGGGAACACGTTTGTTCACGTCCACGCTCTGTCTCGCCTTTTCCGGTGAGGATGAGACCCTGGGCTCCATCGAAGCTGTCTGATGGCGGTCTGCTGTTTCAAGACTAGGACGGTCGCCAATTTGCTTCCCATCTTCGGCACTAGGCTGCCTACTGTGCACACGCGGCGTCTTTCGCAAGACGCTGAACCTCCTGGCGAACCGCCCCAAAACACTCCCACGTTTCTCTTTCTTTTCTGTAAGATAGGAGGGCGCGATGGACGCGATGGAAATGGAGGCTCTCCCAGACGTTGTCGACATGGTAGATGTTAGCTTTGACGTCTTCCTTCCCAGTGGAGCCAGAGTATCTTGCGACACAATATCCCCATCGATAGGTGTCGTGGGTGCAGAGACTGCCTTGGCAGGGGCGTCTGTGTCAATTGAGCCGCTGAAGACACCGCGGATGCCGGGTTTACGGCGCTTGGTGAGTTTTCGAGAGACCCCCAAGCCATCTGCGTCTGGGTGCTGTAGATGTATCGCAGATGTAGATTGGGATAGTGGTGAAGGAGTGGTGGTTTTGTGTCGTTGGCCAGTGAGACTAGATTTGCGGGAGCGCGCGCCGGGGCGACCCTGACAAGACACATGAGCTTCGTCTTTGAAAATCATGAAAGAATACACACATCAGACGCCTCAGGAATAGTGCCACCCCTCTCTGCATTTAGCCCACCGACGTCGTAAGGCGATTGATGGTGCCAATTGGTCCCCCATGGGTCAGACACGTCGAGCAAGTCTACATTGTCGTGCGGCGTATTTGACAATTTTCGCGTGCGCTTACCGCCTGGTTCCTGTATGCGAGTCTGCGAGGAGCTTGGCGTCGGGAGGGGCGATCCTGATGGCGAGCGACTAGGAGCTGGCATCCAACCAGGTTCTTGAGCGCCATCTGAATTCATTGGAGGAAAGACAGGAGAAAACACAGAAGATGGGCGGGTGGACGGAGGCAAGAGATGATGATTCTTGTAAGAGCGGGGACCGATTGGGTTGTGTATGGGGAATCGTGCTCGGAACTGATGTACGGAGGAAGATGTCAACTCGCCATCCTTGTTGTACCATGATGGAAGCTGGGTCAACGGCTCGGGGATGATGGAGCGTGCAACAGGAGAAAAGGTGTCTGTTGATGAATTAGCATTGTTGAAGATGCTCTCTGCCTCCTCTCCGTCGCGCGCCTTCTCGCTAAGAGACTGGTGGTCGGAGGAATGGATGGAGTTGGCTACAGACGGCTTTGGGACTGTGCTGGCGCGTTTTGAAGATTTTCTAAAGAGAGACCTGCGCTTTGACCTTGATGATTTTGTAGGAGAGACATCGTTTGAGAGCATGACCAGAGAGTTATCATCTGGTGGAGTGTTGGAAGAGTGATATGAGAAGCCTGGCGACTGCGAGGAAGAGGCGGTGGAGTTTCAACTTCGGGTAAACAACGTGGTGGGATGCGACTTGCCTCTTCGAAC
Organism: Heterobasidion irregulare TC 32-1; assembly: GCF_000320585.1. Taxonomy (NCBI): domain Eukaryota; kingdom Fungi; phylum Basidiomycota; class Agaricomycetes; order Russulales; family Bondarzewiaceae; genus Heterobasidion; species Heterobasidion irregulare. The sequence continues at coordinate 1,738,697 of NW_009258197.1, read as the reverse complement.
GGCTCAAGCCCGTACATATGGTCTTTCCACGTAGCCATCGTCCTCCTTTGCGGCAGCAGTCCTGCACAGCTGAGATTGAGAGGTACGGTCGAATGTAGGCGCTGATTTCCCTCGCTCGACATCAATGCCCTCAGGCCGCATCCTATGCTCCCTATTTAGCAGCCCTGCTTTCCCCGTATTGCCTTCCTTTTTCTTGTTTCGCCTGATAATCCCTCCTAGTCTTTTCTATCATCGGTCTGACAGAGCCTCACAGCCGCCGCAATCACCATCGACGTTCAGGTCAGCATCTCAACGAGTCGAATCCGTCTCCCTTGCAACTTCTCCTGCACCGCTCTGCACGGCCTAACACCCTACAGCTTTCCGCAGACTCGCGTTTGGTCAGCTCCTTTACTTCATACTGATATTGACGCAGTCACAGCGCTTGGCAACTCGGCCAATGGTCTCATGTCGATACGGATGAGATCTCTCTTCTTTACAAGGGCGACTCTTCTTGCAACTCATGAATCATTGTGGGCTTTCGAACTGTCTGCTAATATCGAGAGATCGACGTCTGCTGGTTTCTGGACTTGCTTCGTTGTAGGAAAGACATCAGCTTCCATTCGTACCCATGACTGGATGACTGGATGACAGGAACATGACTCTGCTACTCCGTCTGTTTTGGATCCCGCAGTTTTGTTGAAAACGTCAGTGGCGCGCTAGGTCTGTTATGCGGACCTTGGTTGATTTTCTCAGCGCAATGCGCCACTCACCATGCCCTGCCTAATAGAAGGCTGTACGTGAGCGCAGTTGACTTCTCGATTGATTTCGTGTCATGCTTCTCGGCTTGTCATTTCTAGTAATCTGCTTCACGTCCTTGATGGTTGGAGTGGAAGTTTGCCGCAGTGCTCTCGCAGCGACAGTCATGTTGTACACTTGGATCCGCCGTGTCAGGACCCAGTGCATATTCTCATCACGAAGATGTTGTTAGGATGGAAACTTATCAGGAGACACGGACATTTCATCATATCCTTTGACACGATCAACAATCGAATTGCAGTATCGATAGAATCAGAAGAGAAAGAAGTCCATTGTGAACCACAACAGATAATGTCGTACAGGAACATGAAGGACAAATGTGGGAGATGTGTGCAATCTTATCTAATCTCCAAGGATCTAAAGTAGATCTACTGAAAACTCTCGAGTCAATTCTTCACTCAAATACGTTCATCGGCTCTTGCCTACGATTAGCTGACGCTGCTCTCACTCTTGAGGACGATGTCGCTCCGAATCCTCGTTTTGGGCAGTGGAGGAAGGGAACATGCGCTGGCCTGGAAGCTAGCCCAGTCCGAGCTCGTCCAGCACATCTTCGTCTGTCCCGGAAACGGAGGAACGAGCACTGGCTCTAAAATCTCCAACGTCTCCGAAGTCTCGGGCTCGGACTTTGACGAGCTCGTTAAGTGGGCCGTCGAGAACAAAGTGCGTTTCCTATCCTCAATGTTGTTCACATCGCCATTCATCGCGCTTTTTCTGCTTTAGATCAATCTCCTATTGCCCGGGCCAGAGCAACCACTGGTAGACGGCGTCGAAACTTACTTCCGAAAAGGTCTTCACAGTTACACATTCGTAAATACCACACATTTATAACGCCTAGCCTCTAGTCGGCATCCCCGTCTTCGGCCCCAGCGCGTTGGCGGCCAGGATGGAAGGGTCGAAGGCGTTCTCCAAAGATTTCATGGCGCGTCATTCAATCCCGACCGCTGCGTACCGCACCTTCACCTCGTCACAAGTCGAAGATGCCATCGAGTATGTGCGCACTTGCGGACACAAGGTCGTTTTGAAAGCGAGCGGACTCGCCGCTGGGAAGGGTGTTCTTATCCCAGAGACAGTGGATGAAGCCATTGAGGGCCTCAAGGAGATCATGGTCGAAAACGTATTTGGCTCAGCAGGTATGTCAATGGTATTGGCTATTTATTACCATTGAGGAAGAGCTTACATCGTCTACAGGGGATGAGGTCGTGATCGAGGAACTACTCGTCGGCCCCGAACTGTCTGTGCTCGCGTTTTCCGATGGGTACACCATTGTTCCGTTGCCTGCTGCTCAGGATCACAAACGAATTGGTGAAGGCGATACGGGCCCAAATACTGGCGGTATGGGGGCCTACGCGCCCGCTCCAGATGCAACGCCTGCAGTGATGGAGCAAATCATGAAGGAATCATTGAAACCCACGATCGATGGCATGCGTCGAGATGGTGCGTTCCTCCTCTATGAACCAGCATACATTCATATCTAATTCGATAATTCCAGGTTTTCCTTTCGTTGGCATGCTCTTCACCGGATTCATGCTCACAGAAAAGGGTCCAAAAGTTCTCGAATATAACGTTCGCTTCGGAGACCCGGAGACAGAGGCTCTTATGCTTCTTCTCAGCGATGACACTGACTTAGCATCTGTATTGCTAGTAAGCGTGTTTACCAACCTCCTTATTTCCTGCCTTGATTGCAAAAATAGGCTTGTGTAGAACACCGTCTGGACGCGGTTAAGATTAACGCCCGCCCCGGGTTTGCTGTATCTGTAGTATTGGCCTCTGGAGGCTACCCTGGAAGCTACGCTAAAGGGAAAAACATTTTAGTAGGCGAGGTCCCCTCGAGTATGTTAATCACTGTCTGCTTGGGAACAGAGACTGACATATCGTGAATTCAGATGTGGTTGTATTCCACGCAGGGACTATCAAAAGGCATGACACAGTAGAAACCTCGGGGGGCAGGGTGATTGCTGTTGCTGCGTTTGCACCGACATTACGCGAGGCACTGGATGCCGTCTATGCTGGGGTCGACAAGGTGGACTTTGAGGGCAAGACGTACCGACGGGACATTGCTCACAGGTAATACCCGTGCACCTATGTCTTGTGTGTCCCCCATCTGACCCTGTCTTTCGTTTCCACAGAGCTTTGAGGTCCGATGTTACCTCTGGCCTTACTTACGCCCAGGCAGGTGTGTCAGTAGACGCGGGTAATGCACTCGTAGAAGCCATTAAGCCTTATGTTCGTGCCACGCGTCGAGCGGGTGCGGACGGGGAGATTGGCGGCTTCGGTGGCGTGTTCGACCTCAAGGCGACAGGATACAAAGATCCAGTGCTCGTGAGCGGCACCGATGGCGTAGGCACAAAATTACGCGTCGCCGTCGATGCAGGAATTCACGACAGCGTAGGTTCGTACCCTGTTCTTCAAATGCTACATCATTTTCGATGTTGGATTCCGGGAGTTTGTATCTTTACGGTCCGAAGGTTATGTTTTGGTGATGAATCTTGTGTTTCTATACAGGAATCGACCTCGTGGCCATGTCAGTCAACGATCTCATCGTTCAAGGCGCTGAGCCGTTGTATTTCCTGGACTACTACGGCTGCAGCAAGCTCGAGGTCCATGTCGCCTCGCAAGTGATCAAGGGCATTGCAGTTGGATGCCAGCGGGCCGGTTGTGCTCTGATTGGCGGCGAGACAGCCGAGATGCCAGGGATGTACCTACCAGGTAAGTATATCGGTCAAATCAGGAACGCCTGTATCTGACGGGTATCCCGCAGGCGATTACGATCTCGCAGGCTTCGCAGTCGGAGCGGTCGAGCGAGAGCAAATCTTGCCGCAACCAAACATCGCCGCCGGAGATGTCCTGATTGGCGTGTCCTCTTCTGGGTTGCACTCTAACGGCTTCTCGCTAGTTCGGAAGGTGGTCGCGATTTCAGGGCTGACCTACTCTTCGCCTTGTCCATGGGACACCAACGTCACGCTTGGCCGCGCTCTGCTCGAGCCCACCAAAATTTACACCAAAACGCTCCTTCCTGCCGTGAAAGCGGGTCTTCTCAAGGGCATGTCGCACATCACGGGTGGCGGCTTCGTCGAAAACATCCCCCGCGTCCTCCCCAAGGGCCTGGGGTGCTCCATCGACGCGTCAGCATGGGAACTCCCGCCCGTCTTCAAGTTCCTGGTCAAGCATGGCCGCATCGAACCGCTTGAGATGGCGCGGACGTTCAACAACGGGATCGGGATGGTGCTGATCGTCGACCCGTCGAAAGTCGACGATGTGCTGCGGGCCCTCGCCGCAGCCGGCGAGGCGCGCGTGTACATGATCGGTCAAGTCTCAGACAAGGCAGGCGTAGAGATGCAGAACCTGGAAGGATGGACGGCGTAGACATCGAACACCACACACAGCCACATATTCATATTGCACTATCTACCGTTTGTCTATCGACGCGGGTGATGAAAACCAGTACAACCCATAGACCCATGCTATTTTTTGGGGAAAGGAAGCGCGTGACAAGAAGCCGAGGCAAAGCAAGGCAAGGCGTGGAAAATAACAAGTAAAAAAAGCACAGAGGAAACTGCTGCAGGCACATATGATACGAAAGCCAAGTATCACAAGAAATGAGTTAGTAGCGTAAATAGCCTTTATGTAGACCAGAACACGATAGACAGGGAGAATAGAGAGAGTATGAATCTAAACAGGCATATGTGGACAGAGATGCACAGTGAGACATGACGATCTTGATGCTGAGGGACGGAGTCAGGGTCCGTGACATGCTAGAGGTTGGTTTATCGAGGTAAGCAGGGCGGGAGACAACAGAGGAAGGAAAGCAGAGGAAATGGAGTCGGAGAATATATGTGTGGAGAAGCACCGAAAACAGATATATAGACGTTGAAATTTTGGAAAAACCGAAGAATTGAAAACGAAAGAAGAAACGCGATACCCAGATCGGGAGAAAAAAAATGCGTAAAAAAAGTACGGAAGAGATGCAATGTCTAGGCAAGACATCGAGCAAAACAAAGGGCAGGCTAGATAGCCATTTTATGCCGAGACAGAGACCTCCTTGGAGGCGTCTGGTGCCCCGGTGGCGACCGCGGCAAACGAAACTGGAAGCTTGTTCACGTGGTCCTGGTGAGCGACGGGGACTGCCTCAGAAGCGGGCTTTGAGGTCTACGATGACACATCAGCGCGATCTCCGTTGTAATTAGAGTATCATCCCACCTGAGCCGCATGGAGAGAGTCCGGGGTTTCGCTGCGCGAAGAGCCCTTGGTGCTGTCTTTGCGCGCCGGCGGAGGGGCCTGCAGGACTTGAGCTGCAGTGGGGCCCGAGTACCCATTGGCATGTCCGTTTGTTGCCGGGCTTCGCGAAGGAGGGGTCGTCGAACCCCCGAGGACAGGGAATTCATCGGCGTTGGGCACGCGCTGTTTGGGTATCACGGCCGGCCTGGCAGGACGTGCACCATGGGCAGCATGGTTAGACTGTTTTGGACCTGTAGGTGGGCGAACACGGTTCGCAGCGACCTCAGGAGGAGTTGTGCTGTCCACGCTCTCCTGACGACCGGGGACGCTGTCCTGCGGAATATGATCAGCGCGAGTTCGACATCGGGGATATACCAGAACAAAAGCAGGCTTACATCATTCAAAGTCATCGCCGCCAGCTTGTCCTCGATTGCCGCCGGGCCAGCGGCATTGCCATTCATGAAGGGCGGGGGACGAAACCGACCACCCCGGCCCGCAAAGGGCTGGTGGGATTGATGGGGAGGGGGGACAACAGTAGTTTCACTCATGATGTGAGGGAAGCGACACTCATCACTTGAAGATTAAGAACGCGTCAATGGGAGAGAAAACATCGATCATATGGAGTGACGACGAACCCGTTCCTGCACCTTCCAGAGGGGAAGAAAAGGCAAGGAGGCTTACGGCCGCCACCGAAAGACGGCCGACGGAAGCTCCCTCGGCGGTGATGTCCCATACCATCGCGATGACCTCCAGGACCGAAGTTTTCGGGAACGTGGAGGGGCGGCGATTTCTGCATCCCATTCGGTTCTGACAGGACACGTTGTGCGGGCTGTGCAGAAGGGTATTGACCGATTGAATCCCGACGAGGATCATAGTTGGGACCGGAAGGACCGGGAGGTGGATACACTGGCGACTGAGGGCCGCCGTTGACAGGAGGATGTTGGTTCGCAGAGAGTGGAAGGGCAAGAGGGCCGGTGTGTGTGTAGGACGGAGAGACTGGGGAGATCGCGCCATACGGCATAGAACTAGGAGTTGGAACGCCCGACGCGCTGTAAGGACCCTGCAGAGGCGAAAGGACGTCTGACCCTGAACGTGCGTGAGCCATCGGAGGCGCCGATTGCGGCCCGTTCTGGGGGGAGATGGGGGTCATGAGAGGAGGGGGTGGCATGGCATTAGCCTGCTGGAAAGGCGGTGGGGGTGGCATAGGATAGAAATTGGGTGGGTAGGGGTGGGAGTTCATAGGGTCGTAATGGGTAGGGTATTGGGCGGGAGGAGGGACAGGACCTGGAAAGTAAGGGCCCTGGGGATGGGCGAACATGCAAGACGCGCCATAGCGGCATGCGGGGAAATACCTGCAGGGAATCAGGCGAGCAATTTCCGGTGGAGGGAGATTCGAGACAAGCCCGCCCTGGGGGTGCTGGTCATCCGCGGGGTGTAGTGGGGGGTGGGGATAGTAAGGAATGGCGCCTTCGGGAAGAGGCGGAATGGGCATGCCGGGATAGTACGCGTAAGGGCCCGGCGGAGGTAAATAGTATCCCTTGGTAGGGTCGACGTTGGGGTCATGAGGGTAGATGGGTTGGGCCTGGAAAGCCTCGGAATGCGTTTTGGCGGCGGCAGCGCGGAGAAGGTCCACGATGGCAGGGTCTGACGTGTACTGCGGGGGAAGGCCTTGACTCGACGCGTGATTAGGGTCGGCACCTACGAGAGAGGCGTAAGGAATTGATAGAGGAGGTGGGGGGAATGCATACCCTTGTCGAGAAGGGCCTTGACCACGTCGTAGTGACCGTTTTTGACCGCTTCAATGAGCGGTGTCATGCCATTCTGATCTTGAGTCGACTGGGTGTCAATACAACTTGGACGTGCTAGGAGCACGAGGCAAAACCGAGCAGGAAAAAAACGAACCGTTGATCTCGATATCGGCAACGGTGGCCTCGAGCAAAAGGTGATTCACTCGGGCGAGGTCACCCTCCGAGGAAGCTTTCCAGAGTTCAGAGACCATTTTTCACTTTCAGAAATAATTAAGGAGACCGAGACCGAGAGCAGGAGGGATATGGACGGGAGATGGGTGGGGACGGGAGGTGGAGAGGGTGTGCAGATGCAGGACAGCAATCCGCCACCGAGTCGCTCGAAAATTTGCCTGGGAAAGATCTCGATAGCAGATCAAGCACCCGTTCACGTAAACACACCCTCGCTCCAGTCCGGCTCTTCCGCCTCGCTCCCTGCCGTCCCGCAATTCACGCTATTTATTCGCCCAGTCTGCTACATCTAATACTCAATCCAGTCCTAGCTTCCTCATCAGGTCCCTCGCAGGCCCACCTGCCTTCTCCCTCAGGTCCAGCTCTCGTATGGGCGGGTGCTCCATCAGTTGCTGCGCCCGATCCTTCACCGCTTTCCCTGCACATACAGCCTGTCAGCACTGCAAGGCAACAACGGTCGTTCAGACACACCTTCGTATAACACCTCGTACACCTGGACTCGGCGCGACGCTTCCCGTCAGTCACAATCATAACACATAATTTACGTGCTTGTACGCACCCCGATCGCGATGGGTGCCGCCACTCCGAGGTCATCCACAATGGCCTTGAGCCCCTTCGCCGTAGTAACGCCCTCGGCAACGCTGCCGAGCGTTCGTATGATTTCGTCCAGCGTCTCACCTTTTCCGAGCCGGTAACCGACAGTATAATTGCGACTCGTGGGCGAGCTGCACGTAAGGAACAAATCTCCAACCCCGGCCAGCGACAGGAACGTCAAAGGGTTGGCACCATACGCAGTCCCGATCCGTGTCATTTCAGCCAACCCACGAGTTATCAAACCTGGAAGCACACTAGCGCGTCAGATGATGCCGGTGTGACCGACCTTGTCCGTTCCAACTCACTAGCTCGCGTGTTGTTCTCAAACCCAAGTCCATCGGCTATCCCTGCCGCGATCGCATACACGTTTTTCAACGCGCCTGCCAACTCTACGCCGACAGGATCGTAGCCTGTGTAACTGATCTGCTGTAAGACAACATGTATGCTCCTACAGACACGGATGACGAACCATCGGAACCATGGCTGATGGAAGACTTCTGAGGCTCTTTCGGCGTGGGCTTCTGATAGGGACACCACCGAGACAGAAGTCGGCTGTCTTCTGACAACTGAACAACACGTCAGAAAGCGTATTAAAATACGAAACAATGACGCATACTCTCTTTCGCAAAGGACGGGCCAGACTACTAGGGAGGCTCACGTTCAGACACACCACGACGCGTCACTTGGAAGCTCACAATGAAAGTCGCGACGCGCGCGATGTCCTTGCCACACGTGTCGGCAATGATCTCCAATGTCAAGGCATTGGTAGCGATCTCGATGCCCTTGTTGACGAAGATCAGGAGGGGTAGTTTCTTTTCATCCAATCGCGGTCGAAGTTGAGTCAATGTCGACCTAAAAATCGCGTCTCAAGTTCGGAACGCAGAAAACAACAGAGTATCCCACCTTACACCTTCTGTGGGTATAGCAAACAGGAGCACGTCCACTTGTTTGATCAATTCCGCGTCGGGAAGGTCAGGGCCAATGGCTGTAATGTTCTTAGGGAAGTCATGGTCCTGGAGATATCGTGGATTACGATGATGTTGATTGAAGTACTCGACGATATCCGCTTCGCGCGACCACATGTAGACCTCATGGTTCGAATCTCCAAGATGGTCAGCGAGGCAGCTACCAAAGTTTCCAGCACCTAAGACTAGGACTTTTGATTTTGGACAGGGAGAGCGCGAAGGAGAGGGCATCGGAAATCTCGATGGATGTGCGAATCTTTGACGGTAATATGCTCGATTGTGTGAAAAGGAGAGTGAGCGGGGGAAGAGAGAGAGGTCAGAGAGTAAGTTGGAGCGGAAGTGGATCGCGGTACTACGCGTGCGGCTCGGTCCTAGAATGAGCGCGCTCGTCGTCAGCATTAATAGAAGAGAAACAAGGTGGCCTTCTGTTCTCAGATACGCATTGAACGTCGACGCACAGGAATTATTTTGAAGATAGTATGGGCTCTAGTGTCTGGCCCTTCGACGGACCCTCTCGGAATTAAACGTCAGGAGCATGATGTCACGGTGACATAGTATAGTATATAACACTGTGACATATGTGACATGCCCCATAGGGCGTGACACGTGTAAGTTGAGGGCGTAAGCGCCTTGACCATCTCGCCTCCGGACAAACACCTCACATTCCTTCACCTTTGCTTCTTCCTTTCAATCATCGTCCCGGGCGTTATTCAGCCATTCAACTGAGGTCTATCTTATTATTATTTCCTGAAAATGCCTGGAACACAAGACCGCACGAACGAGTTCCGTGCCTGCGTCGAGTCCATTCGGAACCGGTCCTCGCTCCCTGCACGGACGGTGGAGAAACAGCGGCTACTGCAGCAAGGGAGAGGTGATAATGCGAGTGAGTTCTCGCGCATGGCCAAGGTCATTGCCAAAGACATCAGCACAACATCGACGAAGCTGGGGAAGCTGGCACAACGTGAGTGTTCATTTCGGAGGTATCAAGAGCTGTGCAGCGCGACGAGAACTGAGCGCTGAACGTTGGTAGTGGCGAAACGAAAAACGTTGTTCGATGACCGACCTGTGGAGATTAGCGTGCGCCCAAGTGCTCTTTTATATACAACTGGTCGAATAAGCTGACGTCGCAACTTGGGCTGGGCTGATAGGAACTTACGTTCATAATCAAGCAAGATATCGCGAACATCAACAAGCAGATTGCTTCCTTGCAAGCCTACACTAAACAGAAGAAGGCGCAGGGCTCTTCAAAGTCTTCTGACACCAAGCAGGTGGAAGAGCATAACCACAATGTGGTTATGCTCCTACAGAACAAGTTGGCCGAGACGAGTATGACATTCAAGGATGTGCTGGAGATTCGAACACAGGTACGCGAACCACTGCTTATCTTCAGGCGCTTTAGCTGATCTATCACTGCAGAATATGAAGGAGTCCAAAGACCGAACAGAACAGTTCATGTATTCGACGGCGACGGCGGCCAATCACGCACCAGCTAGTACGTTTATTGCTGTCCGTCAAATACACATCTCTCATCGACGGTATATAGACTCGTACCTCTTCTCGAGCACACAACGGCAAGATCCAATGGGTGATGGCTCATCTGGTCGATATGACGCGAAGGGGAAGGGCAGAGCTACGCCAAATGGCGATATGCTAGCGCTGGATCTCGATCATGCAGAGGAGGGCGCAGGTGGACAGAACGGAGGTGGCGCTTTTATGCAGATGCAACTAGTGGAGCAGCAGGTATGCATTTCACGCCTTGCATGTCTACTGTTCACGTTCAACCAAGCACCCGTTCTCCCTAGGATAACTACATACAATCGCGGTCGACTGCCATTGAATCTATAGAGTCAACTATTGCGGAGCTCGGCCAGATATTCAACCAGCTAGCTCATATGGTTGCTGAACAGCACGAAACAGTCCAGCGGATTGATGCGGACACAATGGATATTGCGTCGAACGTGGGTGGTGCTCAACGAGAGCTCTTGAAATACTACGCCAGTATTTCCAGTAATCGTTGGTTGATGTTGAAGGTGTTCGGTGTGCTGATAGTTTTCGTGAGTTCATCGGTTTTGACGCAGGCAGGGTGCCATTCTGAATCTGTGTTTTCAACAGTTCCTTGTCTTTATTTTGGTTTCATGACACTCTTTCGACGGATGGCTCCGTGTTCGTGTATATATCGCAGGGCTTATGCTCATGGACTCTTGGACTAATGGCTGCTGCAGATGCAGTCGATATGCATATAGATTCATATGCGTCTTCTCCATGAATTGATCCGAGGGACTGAATCTCTCTAATTGCAATTGCATGCCTATCATCATCACCCCACAGGTATAGCATTGACGCCTGTTCCCCAAGGCTTGACCTTTGCACCACGCGTCTTTTTGTGCTTCTTCCCCCCACGGTGCGTGTTCTCATCCTCCTCTTCGCCGACCGTCCAAGTCCGCTTCGCTAGTGGTGCCTCACCTTCGCCGGAAGTTGCAGAAAAGCGTTGAGGCCGATCAGGGCGTACCTCTTGCCCGTCTGCTACGGCCTTCTGTAGTTTTTTCGTCTACGAATATGGTATTTTAGGCCGCTTTAAAACGACGAAGGCCGGAAAGTGTCTCACCCTTTGGGCAGCTAGTTCTTTGTTTCTCTCTCGCAACTTCGACAGCCGAGTTTCACTCTTACCTCCGCCACCCGCCGTTAGCTCGACATTGATTTGCCGACTGTCCAATGTGGAGTGATGTAGCTTGAGCGCTTGCTGTAGGGAATTTTTGCTGGTGAACTCAAGGAAGGCGCAGCCTTTCGACTTTGCGACTGTCGCACCAGCCCGCTGCTGTTTCTGCGTCAGCAGGCGGATAGTGGGCGGCGGATCTGTAGAGCAGAGCCTGAGAATACAGACGCGAATCCCAGGAAGGATGGGCGTACCACATGCAGCAAAATGCTCTTCAATAGCATTCTTCGGAGTAGTATACTTCAGATTTCCTTGACATATGGCCGTCGGTGAGAGAAAGCTGGGACAGAAATGAAGCGACGCACCGACAAACAAGATGAATCTCTGTTTTGAATTTGTCTTCGAATTCACATTCTCTTCCTGCTCCTCAGTCTCAGCAGCAACCCCAGCCCCAGCACCCTCTGTTGCTGCCTTGATTTTCCGCTTCTTCTTCCTCTTTTCGTCACCAACGTCTTCGCCCTCACTCTTGTTCGCTCCCGTCGACCTATCCTCACCCTGAACTCTTTTCCTCTTCTTCGCCAATGGCCCACTGTCCCCCTGATCGTTTTCTGCTTTCGACCGCTTTCTCTCCTTCTGAGATGGTCGAGTCGGGTCATGCGTCTCACCTGTCGCCGTATCGCCCTCCACTTCAGCCAAATCCTGATCCTCGGAGACAGGAACGTCAAGAATAGCTTCATCATGTTCGGCTCTTTTTCCTTTTCCCTTTCGGTCTCGAAAGGCAATCGATTTCTTCTGCTTTTTGGTGAGTTTCGAAGTGTCTGCCGCTGACATTTGGAAGTATGGGAGGAGATGGATGTCAGATGGTAAGAAGAGGGGAAGAAACTAGCGAGCTACCAGAAAAGGAAAGTGACCTGCTTGATTTGGAGTGTCCGAATACCATTTCGAGCGAGCATCCATATGTCATGTCGGCATCGAAAATACCTCAGGCTATTTAAAGACGGGCGGGTCGACCCCTCACGCTATCCTCACTATTTACGCCCCCCTTACGACCTCGAAGTTCGACACTCACCCTCTATCTTACCCTACATCGTCTATCACAATGCGTGTCTTCCTCGCCCTCCTCTCTCTCGCGGCCACCACCTTCGCGTACCAAGTCACTTCACCCAATAGTCAGGAGATCTGGTATTCTCATGGCCCCGTGACTGTGTCCTGGCAGCGTGTCGACACCGATGCGGAGTACTTCACGATGGTCCTCTACAACGACGTAAGCACCTCTGACAACAGTTTTCAACCCCCCCTCTGATTATTTGTCCGAATTTTTCAGAAATACCAGACGCTGCAAACACTCGCCCCCAAGGTCGACGGCAAGCTGGGGAAGACAACGATCTACCCGTCTGGTGCTCTTCCCGTCGGTGAAGGCTACCAAGTCAACTTCGTTCAAGACCCGAGTCACCTCCACAACATCCTCGCGCAATCGTCGGCGTTCAAGATCCAGCCTTCAAAGTAAGTTCTGTGAATTTGTCCCGGTCGATGGACGCGAATGCTGATTGCGAACGCTCGGCAGGGAGCACAACTACAAACGTCTCCTCAGCTCTCTTCCGGGCCTCAGCGGCCTTGGACTCCCGATCTAATGGCTCGCGCTGATAGACGCTCTCGACATGGTGTTCGGGTAGATGGGAAAGATACCCTTGTAGATAACGTTAATATGACCACACTCCTATCACGGAACCTACTTTCTGTCATTGTTGCTAGCGCTCGTGAGATTGAACTCAAAGGGTTCATGGTAGGATAAGCTAGTGCTCTTCCTGGTTCCGCTTCATTATCTGGTTTGATCTGAGCTACTGAAAGTGGCTTATGTGAAACTGAATCCTGGTCATATGTTACAACATAAACAAGAAGTTATTGACGCGCTCAGATACTTCCGCGGCCTGTACATTGCCCTCATCCTTGCCAGACCGCAGGTCCCGGAATAGTGTAGTTCGTCTCCGTCTCATGGGAGTAGATATCAATGTTGACACCAGGGTCAGACCTGCCCGAAGTTGTCGAAATTGAACACACATTCGCAAATACCAATTGGGATGCACATACATCGAATAAGCACCAGGAAGCTTGACGAGGTAACTAGCCGGAGGGGTCGCTCCTTCGCCGCCGGTGACAATCAGCTGCGCGCACTCCGGGTAGAATTGGGGTTGGTTAGAGGTGTGAATGGCCAATAGTTCGTGGCGGAGTATGTAGTTGCCCGCTGCAAGCGAAGAAGGAATTGAAGTGGTCCAGGAATTGTTGTTTGCGACGAGCTGGCCCATACCCCAGGTACCACTCGTGAGCGTTCCGGAGACCAAACCAACCTGGTTGATCTTGAACTGTTGCGAGAAATGAACTGAGAGCGCTCTTAATCGGAGGATTCACGAGGAAGCATACCCATTCCAAAGATGATGTGGTAGCGGTCGTGCAATCACCACCACAGTTGGCCATGTAGACCATGACGGGGCCAATGGTGTGAGGCCATTGACTAGATGTCAGTGTCAGCGATAAACCCCCGCTTGACCGTAAGACAACGGTTCACGCACTTCCAGTACGCAGTTACGGAAGATCCTGCCGCTACAGTAGCAGACTTTTGTGCGGAGCCTAGTGAAGCGCCGTTGATGTTGCAGGAGATGGAGGCATCGGTAGGGTCAGTGATGGGATTGTAAGTGTCCCATTCGCGCTGGATGGTGCTTTGACCGGTAGGAGTGTTATAAGGCACAAAGCTGGAAAAAAATAGAATGAGCAGGCGAAATAAAGTCGACAATGAGGATGAGACGAACCCATTGTACCAAGTGCCGGCGAGGCTATAAGCTAGTACACCACCATGTGCGGCAACCTTTGAGGTATCAGTCCATGTCCGGGTGACGGCAAGTATGCGTGAATACCTTGGGGGCACTAAGAGAGAGAGCAGCCAGAAGGGGGACTAGGAACATCTTGAAACTGGATTGATTCCAGACGCATTATGAATCGTCTTGCTTGCTTTTATACTGGTCGTAGATTCAGGTGATGTGGAGCGACTCATAGCGAAGGAAGTAGAATTCTCGGGAATGGAGAGATGGATAAAGATGGGTGAAAATTCGGGTTGGTTTATAAGGTCACGCAAACCGTCGGGAGAATTTGCGGAGCGTAATGAGGAGTTCTTGCTGCTAGAAAGACATTCAGTGTCAAATTACGGTGTGGCTTCGTGCACGTTAGAAGCGCAATACACCCGTAGAGAAGGTGTCGTCAGTGTCAAGAGATGGAGTCTGTTGGCAGGAGACCCGGGGAAATCACGAGCGCTCGGGTCTTCCATTGTTGAATGACTAACTCCAGCCGTGCAAAATCATCATATATCGGCGCATTTGGTGCGCCAGACTGACGATAAGATGTGAAAGGCGAGGTTTCGGTCTCTGGAATAAAATGACCTCATAGTCGATGTGAAGACGAAGAATCCTCAGAGCTGATGTGGGATCGAAGGAAGTTGTACAAATTCAATCAACAAACTGGATAGCAATTCTTCGAATGAAACCAACCTAAGTATAACGAGGTACATTTCGAAACAAGTTGATCCGTCAGCAGGTAGGCATGGTAGAACTGCCACGAGAAAGATTAGAGAGCCGGACCTAGCATAAGAGTCTGTTCGGATGTTTAACGGAGTAAACGAGCACCCACTTGATTAAGAGAATCAAAAGGTATGCCTCGTAGAGTTAGCACGATTGATGCAGCAATACCCCGGGAGTCAGGTGGTGAGGCACCTACATGCTACTAGTTCTATTCAAGGTAGAGATACAGAGATACGAGCAAAGCTAGTCAATTGTGAGCTTGATTCTTTGTGAGGGCCCCTCAATGCGTCTATATCTCGCAATCGCCTCCTGCAATTGTTAAGGCTTATGACGGTGTCTAGGAATAGACAAGGTGCGTGAGGGAAATAAAATTGCACAAAGGTGTCTGCGACTTTGCTTTGCCGTATGATTGGTTCCAGCATCTGGTGAACAATGGGGACTCGACGAGAATACTAAGGTGTGGGAAATGACAATACGTAAGCCCATGGAACTCCCACGGACTGCAGCGGACTGCCCACGGCGGCTGCGAATGTTGTGACTCAGCGGCCTCTGAATCTTGTGCCTGATTTTTCAAGAAACTGGAACTTTGAATCATGACCTGACCTGGGTTGGGTGCTCATCGACATTCCTGACTGTCGAACGGCGCATACTCCTCATTGAAATGATTTTTAAGCTTCTATGGTCCCTTCGTGTGTCTGCTCCAATGAATTGTCTCAAAGCTCGGGATTGGCAGGTATATATCTCGTCATCCTGCGTAGCTTCGACGATGCGCATATATCATGCCATTCTCCCCATTCAGCTTTTCTCTATGACGAAATGAGTCGTGAAGTAACATGTCATGGGATGCGAATAGTCGGGAAAGGCAAGCTTGTATTCTCTTTCGGTAGCCCACTGACCGCTTGAGGAACTCGTGAAGACATGCTCAATTCATACCGCTGGCTCTGACTCTGAGTATCTTAAAGACCAGCTTGCCCATTCAGCCCCCACACGCGATCCCAACTTCAAACTAGCATCTAGCCATCCTGCACGCCGCTTTGACGACCACCCTACAACCGTATATACCTAGCCGCCATGCATTTTCTAGTGATCCTTTCTCTGGCTACGTTCTCTCTCGCCTACCAGGTCACTTCTCCCGCTTCGGGCACATCCTGGTCATGCCTGGGTCCCAATACCATGACGTGGACCCGCGCCCCAACAGATCCCCCGACCTTCGCTGTAGTCCTTGTCAACGATGTATGTCAACCTCTCCACTATACACATTGTTAGCCTGACATCCGCACCCATGACTATAGAAATACGGCACTGCAGACTTTTGCGCTTGGGGGGTCGATGGCTCCCTGAACCAGACCGCCATGTCCCCGCCCTACGGTCGTGGTCAGTTCATTCCTGGCGATGGATATCACCTCAACGTCGTCAGGGACACGGATCATTACAATGCCATCCTTGCCCAGTCAAACCTGTTCTCAATCAGCCAATGCGAGACTCTGCTTTCCTCCGCCGAGGCATCCGAACCGTGAGCATTCATGTCTCCACTTCTCTGCTGCACGGACCTAATAATCTATGGATTTGGTTCAAACAGAGCGGACAGCGACGTGAAACCTAAGGGTCTACTTGGCGGGCTCGATGGTGGCTTACTTGACGCTCTCGGTGTTGACGTTTCACCTTAGCTCATTGACCGCACCTATTGTAACGCGCACGTACACCCATACCCATGAAGCCATAAAATCGCCTGATTATCATAAGTTAGAACCCCGTCACCGATATTAAGAGTAGAACAGTACTACCGAACTTCAACTCGCCATGCTATGGTCTATGAGATACAAAGGGATGCTGTATAATACAGTGATAGAGATGCAACGAAGATATGCAACAAGATGAGACAGATATAGCTCGGCTCAACAGCTCAAGAATCAGAAAATATGTTATCCGAGATTAAGCCCGTTCACCGCATCACCAGCTCCATCTATTTCTCGCTCTTCTCCCTCCCCACGTCGTCTGCTCAGACTCAGAGGCCTTGTAATGGGGCTAGCGAGGCTCATGGATGCACGCATCGTCGGACTGGAAGCTACACTCATCGAGCGCTCTAGCCGCGCATGCCCATTGTGTGAGACGGTAGGCGAAGATGAAACGGAGGGATAGGACGAATGGGCTATTGGAATTGGGATTGGCATGGGAAAAGGACTGCGTGAGGAAGATGCATTCGGGCGCGGGATGTATATCGGCGAGAGCGCGGTGTGGGAGTCACGCAGGTACGAGACGGAGGGTGAGACTGCGCGGCGTTTCGAAACTGTTGGGTATGGGTCGAAGCGATCGTCGTCTGTAAGGATGGAAGCTTATCAGAAAGAGCATGAGTTTGATGAAGTTGAGTATATGCGTACACTTTCGCTTGTTTGTGCGCACAGCCGATGCTGTCGGAGGTGGTGTATATCGCCACTGGTGAGCTGAAGCTCCTAATACAGAGGGAGAGCCAAATGTTGAGGATGGCTGGTTGCGAGGAAGAAATGAAATGAATTTCAGAGTACCTGTAGCATATGTACCAACGCACCAAGTCTATTTCCATTGCCATCGCACCGCCCGGGCTGTCAAGAGCCAGATCATCTCCGTTGATGCTACCCGCAACACTGCGGGCAGGGGTGCGAGGCTTGCTGAGACTAATGGGGTCGCTAGTAGCAGGTGGCCCGAATGCAAATGTATAGCCGTCGTCGTCGTCGCCGTCGTCGCTCGGTGTGTCCTCTCTCTGCGACTCTTCACCAGCCTCCTCGGGGTATCTACCGCGGTCCGATGGCGCTCGTGACGTTCGAGGCTGCGTGGGCAGTTCGGAAAATGACGCAACGAGGCGCTGGAATTGTGCTTCTGATTTGACTTCATTCTCATTTGCACGAGATTCAGTGACAAGATGTAGAATGCGAGGGTCTTTGGGCTGCTAGAGATAGATATTTCAGTAGGACAGCATGGAATGCGATGGGCAATACGAACAGGATACGACAGACGCCGCGCTGCGGACAGGCGCTCTGGAGGGTCTCCAAGCGCCTCCATACTGTGAGACGAAGAATTCCGCGGAGGGGTCTGTGGACGACTTGTTTTCATGTTGCTATCACTGTCGTTGCTCTCACATCGAGAGCCCAGTATCGGTGGAGTAGCATTCTCGGAACTGGACGGTGAACTATCGGTCCACATGGACTCCTTGTCCCTTACACTCGCACTTTCAAGATTGGACCGAGTCAGGGGAGAGGTGAAGGACGTTGTAAGCGGGCTGCTGAGTCGTGATTCAGGGACGTGCCTAAATGCGAGGAGGCTTGGTCGGCGGAAACGGAACAGGAGAGGATTGAACTCGTCTGTCGATTGTATTGGTGTCGAAGACGGAGAGGATGGAAGAGCAAATTCAGAAGACGACGCGGGGAGGATGGGTCTGCTTGAGTTTGTGTTCGACATAAAGACTCTTGCCCATAGGGCAAAGTGATGTTGTAGGAGGATCAGGTATGTACAGGATTCAGATCTCTTCAGAACGTTCAGACCTGCTTAGGCACATCTGCACTACATGCATGGGTTGCCTATTGTGGATATACGCACTTACACCTGTTGAAGCATTTTGAAGCACATTTGGCTCAAACGATTGAATTACCAAAAACACCCTCATTATAAGGGAGCTACTGCATCGGTAGCATTTAGACAAGGGATCATGATAGAGAATAAATCATAGTCAATACTCCTCTTCCAACATAGGTAGCCAATGACTCTCGAAGGTGTCCCAAGGCACTCCAAGGCCATCATGTAAAATGAACTGTATGGTGTTCGGATTGTGGACCGGGTACCCAGGCCTAGACCAGTCTTCTCCCAGCCTCTGCGGCGCGAATGTAAAATCAATCAGAACCATTGAGGGACAAGCATGGAGATAGCCATTTGACTGCAGAGGACTACTGTGATCAAGAACTGTAGTCGTCGATGAATTTCCAGGGCACGGAATTTGGTCGAGATGCCAATCCTGTTGATCGACTCCCGCAAACCCAAGTGCTCGTACCATGTGTCGTACATGTGTAACCTGATAGAGTGACAAATGACCCAAACAGCAAATCAACAGGGCGGAGGAGCATAGATTGGCATATAATAGTTCTTACCACGGAGGCCTGAAAATCTGGCGAGCTCCTCTGCTGCCCAACTTCCCATAACGATGGTGCGTCTATAGCTTCCATGAAGAAACCAAACACTTTCCAACCGTCTGGGAGCGTGAACTATCAAACACGATGCTCAACCCTTGTGCGAACAAGAGTAGAGCGCAATACGCAGTATGTGAAACCCATAGCAGTGCGGGATCGTGGACCCTTGAAGATATTGTAGACGATCGCAATAGACCCCTTCTTCACGTCGCATCAAATCGTCCGCAAAGTTGAGATTTAGTCACTGCGTCTCTGGTTTAACGCCATCCCCGTATTCAGGTCGCTGTCTGAATGGGAAAAGGCGTTCGTCGAACAGCTTCAAGCATATAATCCGAGTCGTCACTTCAAGTGTACCAAAATGGACCTGTGAGAAATAAGCCGCACCCGCACGCTTGATATCCGTGATCTTGAATGAAACACTATGGCCATTGAGCGATGCTTGGGAGATCGCCTGGTCGATGGCAGCATCCCGAAGACGCACATGTCGCATTATAATGTCGAGAGTCTCTTGAGGAGGACATGGATTCGGAAACGGAGACCTCCAGAAATGATGTTTGCGTGCAGATCCGTTGAAGTCGACGTGCAGAACGGATCCACGCTTAATCCGTGTTTGTGGGTCAAGTGCTTGTCGTCCAGCCCATACTCTCCAGCACTTGAACTGATCCCAAGCAGCCTGAGATCGCTGTAAAGTGTACAAGTCAAAGTCCCGATAAGAGCGGTAGGACTGAAGAGTTTCGGGTTCCGTTGAGAAGCCATCCTCCAGAGAAGCGGGACACGCAAGGCACCTTGACATGAATCAGACCGATGAGGTGGTTTGATTGAACCGTTGGCCGCGAAATGCACACAAGAAGCAATAGTCCAGCGGATGGGAGAGTCTATAACAAACGAGTTGAGGATGAAGAAGTTGACATCAAAGTCAAGTTCGTCGTAAGGGAATGGAGGTCCGTTAGGGGGAAAATATAGAATGGCGATGTGGTGTTCGTCCGTGATGATCCCGTGAGGGCTGCCGCCTCGCTTGCATTCGGAAACCAGAGCGTCAAAGTAAGGACAAGCTTCATTTTCATGAGGAAAGCATGCTTTGTTTCCAACCGGTTCAAGGACAGACCAATCAATTTCGATAGTCGACTCCTATCGGACTAATTTAAGTGTAAGATCATGAATGATATGAAGGAAGCTTATTACTAAGAACATAACGACAAGCTGACAATGTGTTGCTGGATGGAGCTTCGCGTCGCCAGCACTCGGTCGATTTGTATGGCAGCCATCGGTTACAACCCTGGCCAAACGGTATCCTGTACCATAAGACACAGTTGACGTCAATGACTTGAGGATGATGAGAAAATTAGTTGGCCTACCTGGATCGTCCGATTCAATCTCATATCGCAAGTTCGGTGCATTATCTTTGAGGAATTCTTTGTTCATGAGTTGGATAGTTGGTTCAATGTACTTGACCTCGAAGGTGCTGGTACTTGTTGAATCTGTATGAGTCTGGGATAGAGGCAACAGTTAAAAAGCAGTTCGCTTGCCTGTGAACACTTGATGGATCAACAGGTACCATATGATAGCGATAGCATCGCAAGAAATCGTCGAAATCGCTGTGGCTTTGAGTACGATCGGAAGGCTATTTCCATAGACCCAATTTCTGGGGATCCGAATGGGTGGTCTTTAGCTGCGATATGGCTGCAATACCGTCAACCTTCTGGTTACTTGGGCGTATGTCTAGCTTCAGGAATGCCTCGGGAGATAACATGACCGGAGTGTTTTCGACAAACATCTGAATAAGCAGAACAGAGAGGACAAACCCCAACCTCGGCCGGAAGCGCTATGAATCCCGAAACGCGGGACGCGCGCCGAGTGGATCACTGGAACAGTTTTCTTCGGCGTTACATAGGAATCGCCCACTGCACACTCTCAGCACCTTTTTACGATGCTGCAGCTCGGAAAATGACGCAACGAGGCACTGGAATTGTGCTTATGATTTGACTTCATTCTCATTTGCACGAGATTCAGCGAGGAGACGTAAAATGCGAGGCTTGGTCGGCGGAAACGGAACAGGAGAGGATTGAACTCGTCTGTCGATTGTATTGGTGTCGAAGACGGAGAAGACGGGAGAGCAAATTCAGAGGTCGACGCGGGGAGGATGGTGTTGTGCTCGACATGAGGACTCTCGCCCATAGGGCAAAGTGATGTTGTCGGAGGATCAGATATGTACGCGGTTCAGAACGCTCAGGCCTGCTTCGGCGCATCTACTACACGGCTTGCCTACGCACATGCCGTACTTACACCTGTGAAAGCCTCTTGGAACGCAGTCCTCTCAAAAGTTTGCATTACCAAGATGTCCTCATTATATTTAGTTTAGATAACGATCTGTAAGCCTTAAGCCTAAATGCCAGCCATGAAAAGATCATATACGGCCTTGCCCGAGGACGCAAGGAGACCTTTCCTGTGTGTCAGCTGCGAAGTCCTGAGCGGAAGTAAAACGGGACACGCACCAAGCAAGATGAGAGACCCCCACCCACCGCGTTGACGCTAACGAATTGCAATGTGATGAACAATTGGCAAGACTGCATTCGCATTGCACGCACCTTCTTTGGGTCACCAGTAGCGTAGCCGGAAGTATAGAGGACTCGAGCAACAGACCAGCAGCCGCACGCGACCCCGGCAAGCTTTGGGTAGCTCAGGGCCGTAACGAGCGAACTGTAAAGGCGTGAGTGTACTGATGTCAGACGGCTACATGGTGGATACTAACGTGGTCAAGATGATGGGCATGTTCTCCAGGGTGTTTTGATGTGCGCCTTAGAGTTGATACATGTCAAGACAGAGCTTAAGGAATTCTCTAAGTCACTCACGCTGTGCACAGTTGAATTTTAGTGCATCAATCGACGCGTCCTGCTCGGCCTTCTCAGCATACACTGTCGCACGAGCGTTGGTGTAAATTCTGCTCCAAAAACAGTGTAATGATGCTCACGACGGGGATATTCGATTTTTGCGGACTTTCTGGCCTTCGAGACGACGATAGACTGCCATGCGAGGAGAATCGTCGTGGACAAAAGTCCAGCGGCGACGTAAGAGGTGCTAGAAGAGGAACGACGTCAGGAGCTGATCGAGAAACGGAACGAGCGTCACAAACCCTTCGGGCAAGATGATGGTGCTCATTTTGGATGCAGATTGCGTGCGAGGCGCTTCCCGTTATATACGCCTTCGTGCCGAGCCACGCAAACCGCCCTGCCGACTTGTTACACGTATGTAAGCTTTATAATGTGGTTGATAAGCTGTTACTGGGGGCAATGCCGACGACGCGTCACTGCGCAACGCGTCTGGAACACGTGCCAGGCAGTCGTATTTTTGTTTACGCACGTGGTTATCTGTAGATGGACGCGTTTTCAGATTTTGATTCTAGATCCTTCACCGTTCATAATGTCCAAGCGTGCTGCTGCTGATCTTCCCACCTCCTCGGCCAAGGCTAGTCGCAATGGCTTGACGCGTGAAAGCGCGGTCGCAAATGATGAGATGGGCGAGTTTGAGGATGCCTGGGAGGACGAGATCGAGGACGACGTGATCAGCGAGGAGGATGCTGATGAAGGTCTGTCTTTTCTGCTCATATTCTATCGTGTAACTCAACTCGTTAAGTGAACAGGAATGGATGTGGACGATGTGATGCCCCCTATTGAAGAGTCTGAGGAGAAACCTTCCGCACCGAATGTTTTCCTTCCGGGCGTTCATCAATTGGGAAAAGATGAGATCCTCGAACCCGACGACTCTGTGTATATCATACGACATTCGATGAATGTCAACTGGCCTTGTCTGTCGTTTGACGTGCTACGTGACAATCTTGGGGACCAGCGACAGCGATACCCTGCGACAGCTTACCTCGTTGCTGGGACCCAAGCAGACGTCGCAAAAAATAACGAGCTGACAGTATACAAGCTGAGCTCTTTGCACCGGACACAAAAAGATGGAGGTGACACTAAATCTTTCATTCAATAGTATGCTTGCTCAGAATCTGTGACCTCGCAGATAGCGACGACTCAGACGATGAAAACGACGACGACGACAACCTGGACGAAGACGCCATACTCGAATCCCGCTCGATACCGCACATGGGCGGCGTGAATCGCGTGCGAGTCCAACCACTTCCCGCATCGCAGCCTCTTCCTCCAGCCTCTCAGCCTTACCATGTCGCGACTTGGTCTGAGACGGGAAAAGTGCATATTTGGGATGTCCGACCGCTGATCGAGTCACTGGATGTCCCAGGTTACACGTATGACAAAACCCGCACGCAAGCGCCCGTCTTTACTGTCAGCTCCCACGGGAGAGCAGAGGGCTTCGCTATGGACTGGGCTTCATCTGGCAGTGCGAATCCTTCTGGTCTTCGCCTACTGACCGGAGACGTTCACTCCAAGATTTATTTGACAACATCTACCTCGTCTGGTTTCAACACCCTCTCGCAGCCGTTTACTTCACACACGTCCAGCATCGAGGATCTTCAATGGAGTCCTTCTGAACCGACGGTGTTTGCATCGTGCTCAGCGGATCAAAGTGTAAGGGTCTGGGACGTGCGAAGTCGAGGAAGGCAAAGCGTGGCAGGGATAGATGCGGCACATAGCAGTGATGTCAATGTTATCAGCTGGAATCGGAGCACCTCGTATCTTCTGGTCAGTGGCGGAGACGAGGGGGGCCTTAAGGTGTGGGACTTGCGGAATATAAAAAAGCAGGGGTAATCCAAACCTTTTATTTCCCACCCAACACGTGCATTCATAACTCACTCACCCGTTGGTTTAGTGCTGCCACATCGGACCCAACACCCGTAGCCTCCTTTACCTGGCATCGTGGAGCCATCACGTCGGTCGAATGGCATCCCACGGAAGATTCAATCTTTGCAGCATCGGGCGCCGACGACCAAATCACTTTGTGGGATTTGGCGGTAGAGCAGGACGATGACGAAACTGGTGAGATGGATGCGACACCGGAAGGAGGGCACGATGTCCCACCCCAACTCCTCTTTGTTCACCAGGGACAAAAAGATGTCAAGGAGGTGCATTGGCATCCCCAGATGCCGGGTACGGTCATCAGCACGGCGCTCGATGGATTCAACATCTTCAAGACAATCTCTGTATGATCGGCTTCATCCTGCATATACTTGTTGTATTGGACACGTCGTGTTGCTATTACTCGCGGGCTTACACTATGCTCGAGGATGCGATAGGATTTGGAAAAGTAGCGATATGCTCAGCAAGCCTTAGTAGAGGGAGGCGCCGTTGTTGCCTTTGGGCGAACGAATCTGGGAGGCGGAGGTCAATTATTCGCTGTCCCAAATTCTAGAAATGCATTGGAGAGGGACCTTGGCAATGTTCTTGTGTAAGATGTCGGAGATGACGGCGTAGATGTTTCGTAAGTCGAAAAGATTTTGGCGTGCAACGTACAGCTGTTTCTCATCGTGCTCCTTCAGAGCAAGCTGTATGGCTACGTCACCTCTGGGCGCTTAGCGTTCAATTAGTACAGGACTCACAGCATAATCTTCGATATGTGGGTACTTGATGATTTTTGAGGCAATCTTAGCTCTATTGAGATGGCTTTGTCGGGCACCGTCGCGAAGGTTGTATGCGCTTTCTTGAGAACGGTGAAGTTCACTCAAAACCTCTGTTCAAGAGTACTGAAATCAGCTCCGTGTCCTCATCTTGAGCTCTAAGGCCGAACCTTCTTGGATTTGCACGCCTACGCACAAACCATCAGTCTCGGTAATTTGCACATGGCTTGCCATTGCACTCACCAAAGTTATCACCACTGATGATAACAGCAGATCGTTATTGGGACACAAAGACGCACAGTAGGGCAGTGGCACGTACTCTTCAATCCTGTCGAAGATGAGCATTATGATCGGTGAAGGTAAATATCGAAACGCACTTTGGCATGGTGAGGTTGATCCAAAGTTTGACCTTGTCCTGTGAGAAGTGCATCAAATAAACGCGAGTCCACATTTATAGATTTACCCACACAGAGTTCAGCGAGGTGCTCGCATTCTTCCTTGACTTTCGCGTGAACTTGTACCAGGTGCTTGTTCGACAACATGAGGTTAGGGAAGCGTGCATGGTGAGTACCATTAGCGTTAGAGACGGCTACGCCCTTATCATCAGTAGCTCTCTTCCGTTTCTTTGCATCGGGCTCCTGAGAGGAGTCGACGGATCCAGGAGGTGGATAAACAGTGGCATCGGTCGATGACGACGCATGTGAGAGATGGAAGGGAGAAGATGTAGACGACGTGGAGTCGATCAGTTGTTGTAGCTGGCTGAGATGATAGGGTCGTAAGGCGCGAAGAGAGCGTGCCACGATATACATATTTTCTTACAGTATCTGCAGGAAACAAATTCATTCGTTTGGAAAAGACGAGAGCCCAGACCAACGTACTTTGTTCGGAAATGTGCGAAAGATGACTATGTCTGCTTCGGCGGCGACCGCTTTGCGAAATTCCTGTGGATGTCATCATGAGCATAGTGTGACATCCTGTTCAGATGAGAAAAAGACCTCAAGTTGTGCGGCAGTGTCTGCATCGACCTTGGGTTGACCTGCCATGGTGAAGGCGGGGAAGAAGAGCAAGCAAGCTAAGCGCTAAATCTGGACTTCGTGACGCGCGTTTCTCTGAGTCAGCATGCTTCTCGACATTTGTGCTGCTCTTGTTTGGCCTTATGGGTGCCGTGGCGCTGAGACTTGCGCTTCCGCTCGCCACTGCTCACTGGCTCATCTGAACGCTTGCCATTTCTATCTTCACGACAGCCAACGACTTCTTTATCTTCGATACGAAGCGCTCGTATCAAGGATATCATTATATAATAGTCACGCACTTGGCCTGCTTTCTACTCGTAACAAATGTCCAAGCCTGTCCATGTAGGTTTCCTCGGTCATATCGCACTGTAATTGGCTTATTGCATCGGCGACAGGATGAGAATGAAGTTATATCGGCGTTGACTGGCTTTTCGATTGATCACGTCCTCACAGGACTCTCTTTGCCGTCTGGCTCTGCACTTTCAAATCAACTCGGGATATCTGGTATTCCATCCCTGAACTCCAGTCAAATCTATGGCAAGTGGGACAACGACGGTGCTGTTGGAGAGGGAGAAGGCGAGGATTATGAAGATGAGGTGAATCGTGAACTAGAAGAGGAAGAGGAGGAGGAGGAATCCTTTGTGAAGACGGAGGTAGAGTCTCCAAAGGCGAGCAATCTCCAAAAAAAACGTGTTCGTATTGTCAGGCGATTTGTGGAGCGCCCAAAGACCGTATATGAACGGTTTCCGATGTTCGAGAAGAACAAAATCTTGGATTTCACAGAGCTTTTCAAGGGATACACCGGCACGAAGCCACGTGTGATGAGACGGCCACTCCAGAGTACGTTGATGCCTATCTGGTCAAAAAGTGCCCTGAATTTGACCATTCCGCAGTGGAAACGGTCTATTCCAAGCGGAAAGACGTGCCCAAGGCGTTTCTGGAAACTATCGTAGGGGACACAAAGAGACGCGTAGAAAGCGAACGTGTCGAGGAGTCCGTCTCTTCAGGAAGCATTGAGCACGATCTTCGTCTTGCTATTGAGGTAAAAAATCCTTTGAACAGCGCATAGGGATACTAGTTTTGACGCACACAACCAGGAGCGTGGAGAATCAGAGGTGCCCGTCTCACTTCCCCTCCACGATCGCTCGTTCGATCTCGTTCTACTCTCCAACTGGGAGGATCAAATCATTTACGAACCGGAGGAATATATGTCACCTGTTGAGCCCGTCCACACAGACTTGACGACACCTGTAAACAAAGCACTCGATTCCGGTGCTTGGACACAGAGCATCATTTGGAGCCCACGAGCGCCATTCCGTGACTTCACGCAGCTCGAATTCAACAGCGGGGAGGATGCCGTCTCCGAAGAACGCGTCGCCAGTATGCGGAGTTTTATCCAATCGTCTGACGTCTCTGATTTCGCTTTCCAGCCCAAGATCCACGGCCAAGAAAGCGCCTCAGGCTTGATAATGCTCAGGCGAAAGATAAGTTCAACCTTTCAAATGATCATTTCTATGAGGTTGCGAAGGAAGGTGGACGCCATCGGGTTCGCCAAACGTTTGGCCAACTTGTTGTCGAGCATGCTTACCCTGCACAGAAACTTCAACTGCCCTTCGTAAGCGTCCCGTTTTCTCATCATGATGCACATAACTTTACATATAACTTTTGTAGTACAAAACACGTTTGTTGAAGCAGGAGGCACGATCCTTCCATCGCCCAGCTCTACAATTCCCCTCCAATATCGAACTGCGGTTCAGTAAGGTGCGCACAGCCAAGAAGAAGAAGGACAAAGCTGGCAGGAAGGTCGGACGTGGAGGCAATGTCGGGGAAGGGTTACGCAAGACAAGTGACTTGAGCTTGAGGGACACAAGCAACTTTGTACTCTGGGAGTTCTCCGTTCGTACTCCTGATACTGGTGAGTTTACGTGCGATTGATGGGCTGGCACTTGAACAGGAAGAACATCCACCTATCATGTCCAGTTTTGGCATGGGCAGCATCCTCGTCAACTACTACCGCAAGAAGAACGAGAAAGACGATCATGTACCCAAGGTATGTAGAAGACATCGCACCTAGTCGGTTTAATCTCAGTTGTCTGGCAAGTTGGACCTTGGTGCACCGTTTGTTCTCGAGCCTCAGGACGAGTCGCCCTTTATGAAATTCGGTTATGTCTATCCTGGTCAAACCGTCCCCGCTCTCTACAGTAACCTTGTTCGCG
The DNA here is from genome assembly GCF_000320585.1 of Heterobasidion irregulare TC 32-1. NCBI lineage: Eukaryota > Fungi > Basidiomycota > Agaricomycetes > Russulales > Bondarzewiaceae > Heterobasidion > Heterobasidion irregulare. Next base: position 1,711,023 of record NW_009258197.1, on the reverse strand, counting down.
CGCCGTTGTTTCGACATAAACCACAACACACAGATTTCTTGGTCATCAAGTCAGTCTCCTGATCTACCAGACCCCAGTCCGCGCTGAATGAATGTCCAGAAATACCATCAAGGGCGAGGCAAGATACTATATTCGCGAGATCAAGAATCTGTTCACAGTGGGACAGACGTACCCTGTGACCGAAGTCCCTGGGCCACATTCGAGGAAGATCACCAACACCATAAAATACCGCCTGCAAATCATCGCATACAAGCTGCTTCAGAAGAGCAACGGCGAGCGTTTGAAGATTGCCAGGCTGATGAAGTACTTTCCAGATCAAAATGAGCTGCAAATGCGGCAACGGCTCAAGGTGAGTGAAGACCCCACCGCCAACGGCAGCCATATTAACGAACAGTCATCTATAGGAATTCATGGAGTACCATAGGCGCGGACCACATCAGGGCTTCTGGCGTCTCAAACCGGGATGGGTCATCCCAAGCGATGCAGACATGCTCAAGATGGTGGGCCCAGAACAAGTGGTGTTGTCGGAAAGCATGCAGGTCGGCCAGCGCCATCTGCAGGATGCGGGTTACAGCGGTACGACAGAGCAGGCAGATGACGACGAGGCCAATTTGTCCATCGAGCAGCAGTTGGCGCCTTGGATCACCACCAAGAACTTCCTATTCGCAACGCAAGCCAAAGCGATGCTCAGGCTCCACGGCGAAGGAGACCCAACCGGGCGCGGCGAAGGATTCAGCTTCATCCGCGTGTCGATGAAGGACATCTTTGTCAAGGCCGGCGAAGATTACGAGCAGAAACTAGGTGCGCTCCTCGGCGACGCGCGCTTGAAGAATACCTAACACCTATTGAATCGCAGCCGAGGCGGAAAACCGCCCCAAGTCCGCTCATCGATACAACGTTGCTGAGCAGCAACAGATCTACAAGTCCGAAATCGAGCGGATATGGAAAGCCCAATTCCAGTCTCTCAGCCGTAAAGACGAGCCCGAGCTCTCCGAGGACGAGGAGGACGCAAAGAACGGCAAGAAGGGACTGCTGTCCCAGCCGTTCGGTGCCAGACTGAAGCGCGAAGATTATGCGTATTCTGCAATAGGGTCGCCGATGCCAGTGACAGCTGCGCCCTCGCCCGCGTTCAGTCGCGCATCATCGATTGACCGGGAGGTCAGCGTGGGCCCCGACAGCAGGAGGGTCATGCGGATCAAGCGAAAGGTGCGTCACCGCTCGTCATTGTCACCAGGTTTCATGCTGACAGGTGGTGCGCCACAGGTCAACGGGGAGTGGAAGACGGAGATTGTGCGGGATCCGGCGGTCATTCGGGCCTATGCGCGACGACGACAGTCCATTGAGGAAGAGACGACGATGGCGGATAGCCTAGCGCCGACGGGCGATGTCGATAAGGACAAACGGGCGAAGAAGCGGTGCGTCTGTTTTCTCCTTCTGTCGTCCCTGTGCTGTATTGTCTCCTCCCCGATTGGGCCATCTGCTCGTGCACGTCGGGTTCCTGTCTTTATTTCAATTTTCAGCTCTTTTCATATGTCTTTCATACGATCACGGATCTGCGGGCTGACATCTGGCACTTTGCGTCGTGGCACTGCCCGTTTACGTCTTCGGCGCCGGGCGCTTCTAGGCTGGAGGAGGAGATCGCACGGATGAAGAAAAACCAGGAGCGCCGCCTGCACCGGAAGAACGCCAAGATCGCGAAGGAGGGTGGGACGCCCATGACGCTCAATCGCCCCGTCAAGCCGGACACGACGGTGAGCACAATCTGCCGCAAGGCCGCAATCTATTCGTCTTGTGTTGGTGGGTGGGCTTGGCCTGATCGGCGTGCGTCTTTGGCGTTTGACAGAGGCGGTGCGGCCACTGCGGGCAGATGGGCCACATGAGTGCGTGCCGTGATCTCGTCGCCCTCTGTCGAGCCAAGGACTAACGGACAGACACCGACGAACAAACGAACGAACGAACGAACGAACGAACGCGCGCGCAGAAACGAACCGCAAGTGCCCCCGCTGGGCCGAGTTCAACTCGGGCGCGCCCCCCGCCGTGGGCACGCCCGCGTCCGCGACGAGCCCGACCGCGGCGCCGCCGACGCCGAACGTGAGCTTCGCGCTGAGCCCCGAGATCGCGAGCCTGCGCGGGCCCAGCGCGTTCGGGCACCCCGCCGCCGTGCCCTCGCCGCTCGCGACGAGCCCGCCCGTGTCGTCGTCGCTCGCGATGAGCGAAGACGGGTACGAGGGCCCGGCGACGCCCGCGCTGGGCGGCGGGGCGCCGAAGATCAAGCTGACGCTGGGCAGGCGGGCGGCCTGACGAGGGTCGTGTACGCGACGGGGATGATGTTTCTTTTTCTTTCGGTGTATGATTTATGGATCCTCGAGCGGGTATGCGATGAACTTCGATATCGATTGATCGCGTGTGCGCGGTGATGACGGAGCGTGTGCAGCAAGTAAGTAGGCGATACTTGTAAGTGAGTAAGTGAGAGAACAACAGCGAGGCGAAACATGCGTCACGACGAAGGGCGAACGGAATAAACATAGTAAGAGGGCGTGAGGGATACAGTAAGATACCACGAGAGAACAACAACGGAAAGCAGCTCAGCACCAGCATCAGCATCAGCATCTAATCGTACAACTCGGCGTTTCCACTTTCGGCTCTGAGGGTCGGCTCACCACGAGCGGGCTACACCACGGCCATCTCCACGTCCCGCGGCGACGGACCCGGACTCGCCGCCCTGCGCACGCGCGCGTACTCCTTGTACCGCCCGTTGATCATGACGAGCAGGTCGCGGATGAGCGCGGCGTGGCGCCGGCGGTGCTCCGGCCCGATCGCGCTGCCTCCGCCGGGCTCGTCTCGGTCGCGCCCGAGCTGCAGCCGCCCGACGCTGCGCGCGAGGCGATCCTCTGCGCCGGCGCCGACTGCGCTTGAAGAAGACGAGGGGCGCGAGGACGGGCTGGAGGCCGCGGCGGGGGTGGTGATGGAGCGGAGGCTGGGGAGCATCGGCGGTGGGGAATGGGAGTGCGCGGGCGGGGAGCGTGGGAGTGCTGTGGACGAGGGTGCGGGGGACGGCGAGGGCGAGCGGAAGCGGTGCTGGAGCGGGGGCAGCTTGAGGTCGCTGTCGCCGGAAGTGAGGAACGGGTAGAGCGTATCGCTCGTGGACGAGGCCGCCGCGACGGGCGCAGCCTCGCGCGGACGCTGTGATGAGGCCGGTGGCGGTGGCGGCGCACGGGCGGGCCCGGGCGCAGAGGCGCGCTCCGCGGCGGGGACGGACTTGAGGGGGACGATGGTGCGCATGGCCTTGCTGCCGTAGTCGACGGGGGCGAGGTGCGCGGGCGGGGGCACGCCGCGCGCGATGCGGAGCTGGGGCTCGTACGGGCCGAGCTCGGCCGCGGAGAGATGAGGCGGGGTAGAGTTGGAGGGGGAGGAGAGGGACGAGTGCGGGGAGCTGGACATCTCGAGCGGCGGGGTCGGGTGGAGGTGGCTCGCGGGCGACTGGTACGAGGCTGCGCTGGGGAAGGGCGCGTTGAGCGAGGAGCCGTGGACGAGCGGCGTGAGGCCGTGTGGGCCGTGGTTGGAGAGGCGGCGGTCGTACGCGTTGCCGTGGTGCGGGTTGCCGCCGTAGGCAGAGGCGGCGAGGTCGTGCACGGAGGGGTACATCTGGCCGTACTGCGGCGCGGACGCGGGCGGGTGGCTGAGGCGCGAGGTGCTCGGCGCGGGGTAGAACGCGTTGGATTGATAGTGATTGGGGGCGGCGTTCTGGGCAAAGGCGGCCTGGGGCTCGTGGGGGTACGGCGAGGGGATGCCCGGCATGCCTGCGAGGCCGAGCTGCGCAAGCTGGGCATGGTCAAAGTAGTTCTGATACGGAGAATACGCGCTGCTGTTCACTGTGTGGGAGGTGTGACGCGGGTGCACACCGGCCTCGACGTCGCGGCCGAGGGTGAGCAGGAACTGGTTGACGGCGGCGAGCTCCTCGGGAGAGCGGATGTCGAGGGAGACGGAGCGCGGATTGAAGCCGTTGAGGTCTTCTGTGCCTGCGCCGGCCATGTTCTGGATGTAGGCCAGGTTGCTGAGACGCTCGGCCATGCCTAGAGGAGGGGTGGGTCTAGGTCAGTGGTCGGGAGCAATCAGCCAGGGCCGGCTTACTCGAGTCATAGGAGGGGTTCACGCGGCGCTTCTTGACGTCGGCGAAAAAGTCGTCGACGGCATAGGCGTCGTGAGCACGCTTGGAGCCTGTGGACTGGGTCGCGGTGCCGTCGGGGCGGAGGGCTTCCCAGGTGGGGAGTTGATTCTGGAGGAAACGGGGGTCGGAAGGTTGCTGGGAGAGGTGATGATGGGCATATGCTTGGGGGTGGATGATTTCAGGGGAGGGCGTCGGGAGGATGCCGGGGTGGTGGGCTGTGTGAACGGGTGAGCGGAAGCGGACGGTCAAGAGGGAGAAGAACGGACCTAGGGAGGGATGGGAGGACATGGAGCGAGAGCGAGCGTTGTGGTGTCTGGAGTAGTCCTGGGAGCGGTTGTGGTCGGAGTTGTCGATGGAGAGGGACTCGCGACGGCGGGCGGCGGGTGGATCTGGGACGGTGACCGCCTTTGAGTGCTTGTGCTGGGCATGGTGCTCTTCTGTGTGTATCTTCTCGTGCTTCTTGAGGTCCTGCGGCCGCTTGAAAGATTTCTTGCAGATCTGGGGGAAAAGAGTGAGATTGACGGGAGAGGGGGGACAGGGGCGGATGTTTACCTCGCAAGTGTGGGGTTTGAGGGGAGTGTGGACTGGACGAGGGGGGTGAGCAGAGGGCGCGAGGGAGGAGAGGGGCGGGGCAGGGCGGGGCGGTACCTCTGAGATGGCTTGTGATGTGGTCGCGCTTTGCGCATGTTGTGCCGCAGTCCTTCCACCTGCAGGTGAGGCAGAGGTTGTTTGTGCTCTTCCTGCCGATGTGGTCGTTGCAGAGGTGGTTGTAGAGGGCCTCTGGGTCGGGGAGGCTCTTCGTGCAGTCGATCCAGAGACAGGTGTGGGTGTCGGGGGAGGGGATGTCTGTGTCTGCGAGCTGGGACGGATCTGGTGCTGTGTGCGGCGAGGCAGAGGCGGACATTGCTGGAGCGGCTGGGGAGCGGAGGCGGCGAGTGCGCGAGCGAAGTCTTAAACGGGCACCGGTCTGCTCTCCCGCTTGGCGCCCAGCCTCTGCCAAGCACCGTCCCCCCTTGGCGACGAAGCCCGCCAAGCTCCGCCAAGACATCGTCCCCGGCTCTCTGGCCCCGAGGCACCGTAGGGCACCGTCCGCTTGCATTGGCTCGGCATCCCGGCACTGGCCCCAGCTTCCGTTCTCGGCCGGCATCCCCCCAGCCCCGCCGCCACCGCTACTGTAAGTTCCCCAGCTCTCGCAGTGGCCCCGCCGGCCCTCGTTCTCTGCGACCGACGGCACGTACCAACTGGCACGTCCGTCTATTTTTGCAGCCGCCGGCCCTCGACGCCCGTTCTCACAGATGGCATCCCGCTTCTCCGTGTTCATTTATGGCGTCCCGATCCCCACATCCGTCCACCCTCTCGCTTCCTCCGCGGCGCCTCCATGCGGCCCTCCCACAACCCTCTCCCCACTTCATCCAGCCAGCGACTGCGCTGATCGATCCCGGTACCCACCCACTGGAACGTGCCCTATGCCCTCTTTCGACACCGTGCGCTCTCAAATCCACGCCTCGGCGACCCGTCGTGCCCGTGCGGAGGGTGCAGTTGAGGTCGCCCTGCTGCGCGCTTGATTGCTAAGTTCTTACCATCATCCTCTCGGTGATCAGTCATCCAGCCCCCGTTCTCGCCTTCTCGAGTCTCCGTGTCCTACGTGCCGAGCACGATAAACCGCTCTCTCACACCATTCCCGACTTGGTCCGTTCGCGCGCTCCTCGATCGCGTGCTATCTCTCCCTCGTTCTCTCTGGCTCTTTCTTTAGGCTTCAGGAGAGGCTCGGTCGCGTCTGCTGGTGGCCCGTTCAATCCTCAGCTTCGGGCGCTCGGATTCTCCCTCCAGCTATCCTCGTGGGCCCTTTACCGCTCCCCCGTCTCTGTCGCACAGAAGGACACGTCACGTCATAGGCATCTCCTTCTGGGCTCAATCGACGGATATACGTCGTCGTGTGTGCATCCGTATCGCGCCGACCCGAAGCGTGCGCGCGCGAATCCAACGCGCTCAGACGCTGCCCACGCTCACTTGGGAGGGCTTGGTCCCGATCCCCGCCGCGCCCGTCTGCGTTCCCGCCTTTCACTTCCGCAAAACCCGACCTCGGCGGGATCTTGGGACCGCAGGCACCGCAGCTCGCTTTGCGCCCTCTCAGACCCATCTGTTTGCGCCCAATTCTCAACGGCCTATCATGCCGCCCTCCTTCGTAATAGCTCTATGAGTCTCTGCCCTGGTGCCCATGATTTTGGTGTTGAACCTCGTCCTGCGCACACGCATGTGGCCCGACTGATGTGCGATCAGATCTCCAACAGGCCAACTTCGTCATCCACGGCGCTTCTCTATCTTGGCACCACAGCCTTGCACCGACCCTCACAGGCTCCATGATGTACAATGGGTCACGGAACCTGCGCGAGGCTCTCTTTGCATCCCAGTCGAGTTGACGTCCATCATGCTGCTTTTCGACATGTAACTAGCCTTCGGCACACTTATCAGTGCCTGACACCTGCCCACGAGCCCATCTGCGTCTATCACACGGACCTCTCGTGGGCTGCTATTATTGCTGCGCATCGCTCCTGCCCGGTCTAGGAGCATCGCCATGCCGCACGGGAGCTATGACGGCATCGACCCTGTTAACTGCACCTTTCCCTCTTGTCGTGACCCTCTATACCACTCCCGAAGCAGAGTCTCCATCCGTAGACCTAAATATACTACCGGACTGCACGTCATCAAGAAGAACCCACAGCAGCGCGCACATACGCACACGCTCAATCGCTTGTGGCTCGCACACCGCAGCTCAAATTAGAAATCGGGGGTGCATACGAGAGCGAGGCGTACATGCGTCGCGTATGCGGGGACCGTCCGCGGTCGGCCCAGTCGGCGCACCCTCGCGCGTGTACGCGTTCAGGTGCGCATATATCCGTCCGCTTCTTCCCCTCCCACACAGTGGTAATGTTTAGGTGCTCATCAGATAGACTTCGTCCTAAACTTAGGACGCTGTTTGACGGAGGGCCGTGGGCGGAGGTCACATTGCCTGCCCCGTTCGTCACTCGCTTGTGCCCAGATTATCGCTCGCTCGCCGGGCGAGAAGAGGATACGCCTTGCTGCGTTCTATGTAAGGATATTGGGGCTATATGAAATCTGATACGATCGAGATGGTGCATGAGCAGCTGCGCAGGCATCAGCCCACGTCGCCTCGTGTACGTCTTGCCCGACCCGTGTTTTGTATCACCAGGACTCCTGACCTTTGCTTTTTGCGGTTTGCTGTGCGCAGGGGCAGCAGATCCACATCGGATAGCGTCGGCGGGACCCACACCTCTCCGTGCGCACGGGCTAGGATGCATGAACTTTCCGTGCACTTCCAATGCGTTGAGTTCTGCACCGCGACATCACCTCCTCGGGCTCAGCGCAACTGCGACTGCAAGGTTCGCGCCTCGACGATCTCGCGCGCTTCGTTCTTTCTTCTTTCGGGTCAAATCGGCTGGACGCGGACGCGGGGCCGCACGAACGCGTACATTCGGCCAAGGATGACCTCAGAAGACGAGAGAAGACAGACGAAGACAGGGTTGGCGCAGCGCGCGCTGCGCACCGCGTTTTGTTGAATCTGCCAAGCGCGATCGGGTTGCCAAGAGGGCTGATATGCCTCGCAGGGAATTGGATAGAATCGAATTGGCTGGATTTGCGGGGCTAGGCGAAGGCGCCCGCCAAGCGGGTGCCCCTGGGGTGGGGGCTTCGACAGGCTTCGACGCCCGCCACGGTCTGAGAGACGAAGACTGCGACGCGCGCTGCACGTGGATGAGGTGCGCCGACGGAGTGGCCGACCGGCGGCCGCGCGCACGTGTAAACTCCAGAGCGTGTCCTTGGAGACGCGCAATTGAATGCCTCGGGCAGGACGAATGGAGAGGCGTGAGGCCATCTGAGAGTGGCCCCGAGGGAGGGGTAGCCGGCGTGCGCTGGGACGTACTGTCCAGAAGCGCGCGCGAGTGCGACGACGGACGAGACGCTGCAGCGGAGTTCCATATGTCAGGATCAATATCGGCTTCTCTGGGCGTAATGCTTAGGGACAGGGAGTGCGCCCGGACTGACGTGCACGTTGCGTGCCTATCGGATTGAGTGGTGCCAGGATCATGGGACAGCGCCGTGGCGCTGCTGGCTCGGTCCCGGTGTTCGTGTTCGGACAGTGATACGGCGGGCGCGAGCACCTCTCCAGAATCGGCGACGGATTTCCTATGCAAGAGGGGTCTACCATCGCGGCCACGTGTACGTGTCTATCGCTTTCATTTGGAGGTCCTTGGAGGCCACGGGAATGCCTGCATACGTTTCCGATGGTGCGTATACACGTTCTAGCCCTCTGTTATCTCCGCGTGGATGGGACTCGATGGACACCAAGGGCCCCAAGAGCACCAAGGAAGACGCGACCTTGGTTTTTGAAAGGTCTGTCAGAGCCCTTCTTCAGCGTCCCTTGCACGTTTGCTCATATCCGGCGTATTTGTAGTGCGTGACTCTTGTGTGCGCCCTCGAACGTCTCGTCATGTCCGACATATTTGTAGCGAGAAACTCTTCTTGTGCGCGCTGCTTGTGCAGCGTTTCTCGGCGGCACTTACGGGAGAATCAGAGATGGGATGGGCCATGCCGTTCCCGACGGACGGATGAAGGTGCGATTGCTCCTTCCCAGTTCCAACGCGAGGCCGCGAGTCGGAGTGCCAGTCTCGATGCAGTATCCGCTCTCCTGAGGGGCTTTTCCTCTACCGTAGCACAAAATCTGTGTGCGACGGGCACTATGACCTGTCGGGCAACGTCGGTCTGCGTTGGACCTCTTGTTCTCTGGACATACACCATGCCATTTCGGGGCCGTGGTACTGGGAGCTTCCGCTTACCCCATGGCCATACAAAGCTCTTACGCATCTGGCACTACCAGTACAAACCGCCTGTAAACGCACCTCTGCGATTCGAATGAGGAAGGGGCCGCTTCTGACAGAGATTGGCGATGATGCCAAGTCGAACTCGAGGAGCCTGTCCTGGCTGTGCAGGCCAAGCCGAACTTGCTTCTCTCGTCGCCGTCTACTAGGAGAGTACAGTACTACGAGCTAATACTAAGGCTTGGATGAAAATAGCTTCCGCCATCCTCGGTGGATTCGCTTGATAGGCGGATCCTTGCTCCATGCATAATACAAGCTGCTGCGGTGATCGGGTGAGCAAGCGGCAGTTCGCACTGAGCGCTTGGTTGACTGCTTATTCCTCCATTTACGTTGCCCGCAGCAGTTCCTTTAATCGAGAAATAGAGGAGCTGTCTTTATTGATGTCGGCCGCTGCCGTTCTGTGTTCGTGCTGATTTCTTCAGAGGGAAATGGCGTTAGGAAGGCCATCGCGGATGACCTTCCGCAGCCCTTCCGCTGACTAACATGATCCCAACGTCAGCTTAGATCTGACGGTCATGTTTCTTGGCGGTCTCGGTTTTGCTTTGGGCATTCGGATCCTCAACCTGCGGCCTCCAACTATCAGGCACTCGAACTGTCTCAGACAACCAAGACGTTCCGGTTCTCTGACATCACTCATCTGCGATTCTTGGTTCGTCTTGGATACTACCAGCATAGAATCAGTATACATATTCGCTCGAACACGACTCCATTGCGCATGGCATCTCGAGACACCACTCCTTCGATCAATGTGCCGCATTTGGGCTTTCAGACGATGCGAAGCCCTCTTTCACATGAGCACTGTCGTGGTGTCAGCCGTCATCCTCCAAACATAGAACGTTTATTCTTATCGTATCTTCAGACGCTAATCAAGTGCCTTGAAATCACTTCTTTGGGACAAAACCTCCTATACCTGGTCGTAGACGCTGACTTGTGCCGAAGACATTCCCATCGGCTTGCGTAGTCAGGTATGTTTATAAGATGATCCGTCGTGATGCGACTCGTCCATCTCTCGCACGGCCACACTGCAGATCCACAGTCGAATATGCCTGAAGACGAGAAGAGCGCGAAGGGATTCATACCGCAACACTATTTTCTTCCCTTGGAAGAGAGTTTGTATAGCCTCGGTGACGCGGAGAGCGCGTTCTTCAAATCTCAGACTGGCATCCACGATGATGAACAGCTGAAGAAACATATTGTGATGATCCAAGAACAGGCCTTTTCAGTGCGTAATAGTTCACTGTCGGCCAGCTGCTGCCAACTTTCTTACACAGTATCACCATATATCAGGTTCATCCGTACCCGTGCATTCGTCACTACGCGTTCACAAAGTATGGCCATGACTCGTCGACATTGCATGATCCTAACAAATAATCGCAGGTTAAAAATATCGAGAATCTCTGCATACGATACCTTGTTAAATCTAGGCAAGCAAAGGGAGGGCGCAATCTTTCTCGACATCGGCTGCTGTTGTGAGTCCTATATCCCACAAATTCCAATACCTCTCAATAAGACCTTTGAACCCTAGTCGGGAACGACGTCCGGAAAGCTGTCGCGGACGGGTATCCGGTCCAGAACGTGCTCGCGTCTGACTTGAGACAAGGTGATCTTACCGCGTCATCTTAGCACTGCAAGGCTGACGTTCCTACCTAGGCTTCTGGGATCTAGGTCACAAGCTTTTCCTCGATACCCCCGAGACGTTTCCCGTTCCCTTCATTCCGGGCGATGCGTTCGACTCCTCCCACCTCGAAGTAGTACCCCCGTTCACGACGGCTACGGCGCCCTCCGGACCAGCGCCGGACCTTCAATCCTTGACCTCTCTAAACCCACTCCTTGGGCGAGTATCGGCCATACACGCGTCCTCCCTCTTCCACCTTTTCTTAGAAGAACGGCAGCTTCATCTGGTCAGAGCTCTCGCTGGTCTCCTCTCTCCGGAGTCGGGATCCATTATATTTGGACAGCATGGGTCGCGGCCGGTGAAAGGGCTAAGAAATCCTATCGTCGGAGACTATGCCATGTTTTGCCACTCGCCTGACAGCTGGAAGAAGCTCTGGGAGGAGGAAGCCTTCGAGAAGGGCACGTTTAAAGTCGAGGCGACGCTGCATGAGGTGCAGCGACCAGATTTGGCGTCCGTGCTGCCCGAAGAAGCTGGAAGGAAGTTTTACATGATGGATTGGTGTGTCACTCGGATTTGACCAGGGGCTGGCCGAGTTCACGGCGGACCTGTTGAGGTTGCTCGATACCTGAACAGCTAAGACGCGGCTTGTATGGTAGAACGTTTTTACGGTCCGTGGTCTTGAAGCTCATCGTACGAGCGATGCTGTCCTGTATCATGGCTTCCAATTCAGCGACATGATTCGACCCGAAGAACAAGGAACTTCTGCCATCGGCAGCACGAAGCAAAGCACGGTGTTGGCGTCTATATGACTTACACGTGAGTTTTCTCTTTCCCAAATATACAATGGTATGGACGCTATCCGATGGCGCGTTGTCCTTGGGCATCGTCATATCTTTCACCCCCCTTCCGAATCCGCAACGATGCTAGGGGGTGGTTTATCACTCTTTCCGACGGACAGTGCCATCGGTACCACACCCAGCGGAGCGACCCTCATATCTTGGGGCGTCCCTTCCGTCGGACAACACCTGGCGTCCTATGCTATATATATGACAAGCGAACGACAGCTTATAGCGTCAAAACGTGTGCCGACGGCACTCCCGTCGGAAAGCATGGTCAGGTATGTTTAAAAGGCCGTTCGAGTATATGGAGTCCTTCGCCGCATCTCACTACGACCTCTACCACAGACTCCTTTTTTGTGAAGAATATTCGCAGCATGGCCGAGACCGACCGTTTGGGCACCTTGCGAGCTGAATTCGGAGCGCTTCCTCTGCAGGATATCATGTTTTACAATCTAGATGACGCTGAGAGTGCTTTCTTCAAATCTCAGACCGGCATCACAGACGACGAACAGTTAAAGAAGCATATTGTGGAGGCCCAAGAAGAGGCGTTCAAGGTACCCACTGATTTTTCCATCAACTACCTAGCCTTACTGACTGAACTTTGGCGTATCATAGGTCTATCCGTACCCATGCATCCGTCGCTTTGCATTCACAAAGTACGATCATCACATTTTTGCCGCGAGTATCCCATAATTGACACATTGCAGGTTGAAGATATCTCGTCTTTTCGCGTACGATGCGCTTCTCGAGCTAGGTAAGAAAAGGGAAGGCGCAATACTCCTTGATATAGGTTGCTGTTGTGAGTTTGGGGTGCCGACGATTCTTAACATGCTGATAACGAGTGCTTTAATGCCAGTCGGGAACGATGTCCGTAAGGCTATTGCAGACGGATACCCGGTCCAAAACGTTATCGCATCTGACTTGGAGAAAGGTGAGTACCCAAACAGTGCAACATTCACCTTTACGATACTTACCAGGCTTCCGTAGACTTTTGGACCCTAGGGTACAAGCTATTTCAAGACACGCCCGAAAGCTTCCCCGTGCCTTTTATCCCGGGTGATGCGCTCAACCCTTCCCACCTCAAAGTAGTGCCCCCGTTCGTGGTTACTACAGCGCCCTCTGGGCCAGCGCCGGATCTTCAGTCTCTGACCTCTTTGAACCCGCTCCTCGGGCGAGTCTCAGCCATACATGCGTCCTCGTTCTTCCATATCTTCCCAGAAGAGGGGCAGCTTCAACTCGTCAAGGCATTCGCTGGTCTCCTTTCTCCGGAGCCCGGATCCATGATTTTCGGACAACATGGGTCGAACACGGTAAAGGGGTTGAGAGGACCTATCTCCAAAGGAATTTTTATGTTCTGCCATTCACCCGACAGTTGGAAGAAGCTCTGGGAGGAAGAGGCTTTCGAGAAGGGCACGTTCAAAGTTGAAGCGACATTGGAGGAGGTGGCGAGGCCAGACGGAACGGCATTACTGCCTGGACAGACTCAAACCAGTCAATTAATGACCTGGTGTGTTACTCGGATTTGAGCTGGGAAACGGATAGGTGAACTGTTCGATGTTGAACTCGGACCTGTTTATACATGTACTACAATCGTGACTCGTATACGAAATGGCTAGTTGCTGGTTTTGCTCATAAAATTCGGCGAACACTCGGCGGACTCATGTCTCAACTCGGCACTTGTCGGCCCGGTGCTAGACCTCAATATCAGATTTAGCCCTTCACCGCGTTCGACGTTCAGCACGGGTCGTTGTCCATCTAAGTGACTTTTGTCTCTTATCTCGTCATTCGTCAGTACCCTCATGCGTGTTTTCACGGGCCGAGCTCTTTTGCCTGGATTCGATTCGCCCAGGCCCGCAACAATAGAAGTATCTATCCAGACTGGTAAGATCACTGCGATTCACGAAGAACAGAGAGGAAGAGATGCATATCCCGGCATTGAAGATGTGAACTGGGTGGATGCTGGTGACAAATTCATCCTCCCAGGCCTAGTAGAGTACGTTGATATCTGGATTTTTGATTGCTTCACCCGCTGATCTGATCGCAGTGCGCATGTACACCTGAATGAACCTGGACGTACGGATTGGGAGGGTTTCTGGACTGGCACTCGTGCCGCAGCTTCGGGCGGTGTCACAACCGTCGTTGATATGCCGCTCAATTCAATACCTCCTACCACAACCGTAGAGAATCTGAACCTCAAACGAGCATCGGCGGATGGCCAATGTTGGACAGATGTCGCATTCTGGGGAGGTGTCATTCCTGGGAACGAGGTTCGAGGCTTTCCCTGCGAGAGTCGGTCCCCTGGAATGAGCAATCGGTCATTAGACTCACCTGAAACCACTCGTCGAAGCTGGAGTCAAGGGGTTCAAATGTTTCATGATAGAGAGCGGGGTTGAAGTACGTGCATTGAATATTATTAGATTTTAGACCCCATCTCTGATCTATCTTCAGGAATTTCCATGCGTCACAGAAAGCGACTTGCACCCTGCTATGAAGAATTTAGAGGTGCGGAACATGATTCCTACGCATGGTCCTTCCTCTTACGAGAACTATTCAAAGAACACGGAGTCTGTCTTACTGTTTCATGCGGAATTCGATGACTCCACCTTGGACGATGAACAGGCCTCGAAAGATCCCACCCTCTACAGCACATTCCTTTCCTCACGCCCGCAGACTTTCGAGATAAATGCAATCAGCCGCATCACATCATTGCAGCGTTCATACCCATCCCTCCGCTGCCATATAGTGCATCTCTCGGCCGCGCAAAGTCTACCCCTCATTCGTGAAGCCAAGGCTTCTGGCAGTAAACTTACCGTCGAAACATGTTTCCATTACCTCTGTCTCTCCGCGTCTTCGATACCTCATGGTCGCCCCGAATTTAAGTGTTGCCCACCCATTCGTGATGACGAAAATCGCGAAGCTTTGTGGGAAGCACTGAAGGATGGGACGATCGACTTTGTCGTTTCTGATCACAGTCCATGCGTAGCAGAGTTGAAGAAAGTCGACGAGGGAGATATAATGGCTGCATGGGGAGGCATCAGCACCTTGGGGCTTGGCCTCAGCTTGCTCTGGACGGAGGGAAGGAAGAGGGGTGTTGAGATTGGGAAGATCATGGAATGGACCAGTGGAGAAACGGCGAAGCATGCTGCACTCAGTGACAGAAAGGGACGTATCCAGTCTGGCTACGACGCTGACCTGATCGTTTGGGACCCCGAGATTCAGTATACAGTAAACCATCTCTGCATTCATCGTTGTTTCGAGCACTTACTGTTTGAATTACAGGTAACCAAGAAGTCACTGAATTTCAAGAATAAACTTACACCATATGAGGGGCTGATTTTATCCGGTCAAGTATTGAAGACTTTTGTGAGAGGAACACTTGTCTTTGATCGGACCCAAGGCGAGTTTGCAGGACTTAAACCGACTGGAAAGCTGCTGTGATGTGGCCATGAAGTCTTAAGGTCACAGTACGTCACGAAATTCATTTTCTTCGTCCATATTAAAGATTCCTAGCGATATCGAACCGCATGGACATGAGCGTCTAAAATTATACAACTAAATGTCATGAAACAAGATGTCGATGAAAAATGACTATAATGCCCTCTGATAGCCTCTAACCGCCATAGAAGGATCATGCCGACAGTCTTCCGATTCACGTCATCGCCATTCGCGGCAGTAATTCCTTTAGATACGTCATGCGTATATTTTACTCATGTGAATTGATAAATAGACGTCCGTGCATGTCTGACGGGTGTTTGATATCGCCTAATAGCGTACTCGTTCTGCTGCTTCAAAACAACGACGCCGCGGAGAATAAGGGTAGCACTCCGACGGAAAAATTCTGACTCATCTTTGCTTTATATATCAACAGATGGGCTAATTATCAAACGTTTCCACATCCCCTTGGACTGTATCAACATGTCTGTTCAGTCGGGCCGTGATCTCTCAGCGGCCTCAGATGATGATGATGTTCAGATGACACGGGACGATCGCAAGGTCCATCGCACACCTTTGCCGAAAATGCAGTTGTTTCTTGTCATCCTAATCATGTTCGCTGAACCCGTCAGCTCGACGGTCATTTACCCCTTCGTTAATGCCTTTGTTCGAGAGACGGGCATCACTAGAGGTGACGAAAAGAAAACAGGTTATTACGCTGGTATCATCGTCAGTCATATTTTATGAAGCTCATTCAATATTGATACATCGGTCTCATATTCTTTCTGTGCTAGGAATCGTTGTTTTTCGTTGGAGAAGCGGCTTCTGTCGTCCAATGGGGCCGTGCATCAGATCGAATTGGAAGAAAGCCCGTCCTGATGTTTGGCCTTGTCATATTGTCCGCATCTATGTTCAGCTTCGGTTTATCTAAAACATTCTGGCTCCTGGTCACCAGTCGATTCATACAGGGAGTTGCTAATGGCAACATAGGTGTCACAAAAAGCGCAATGGGAGAACTGACTGACTCGACAAATATGGCTCGTGCATTTGGCTACATCCCATTACAATGGGCGGCTGGAGCGACTGTTGGGTACGAGGGTATTGCCTCGTTATGTTGGGTGCTATTGACGGTCCCATTGTAGCCCTTTGATCGGTGGCCTTTTCTCGAGACCAGCTGAACGTTGGCCGAAGTTGTTTGGACGATCTGACTTCTTGAGATCGTACCCTTATTTCATGCCTTGCGCGGTAGCTGGACTGCTATCTCTTATGCTATTGACAGTAGTTGCTATGGGATTGCAAGAGGTGCGCCACTTTCGCGGGATTTATAAGAATCTCCAAACCAATCGTTATACTCAGACTCTGCCGGCCGCAATCAAACGCCAGCAACAAAAAATTTCACGGCAATCATCTATATACGCATCTGAAACGACAACACTTCTAAACCATGGCGATGGGTCTGCATATAATAACTCTCAGCTGCCATCCGAATCTATGATTCCTGACATACCCGACTCAGAGGAATCCTCTCCGTCAATTCGCTCACTTTTGACCCCCCGTCTCATCATTCTTCTCATCAACTACACATTTCTTGCCTTGGTAGATCAATCTCATCAAGTTCTTCTCCCTCTTACGTACTCCACGTCCATTCCTTTGGGCGGTCTCGGATTTGACCCGTTCACCATAGGTGCTATCATGGGCACTTGGGGCATGATCAACGGGATTACACAGTCTATCATATTTGCCCCTTTAGTTGAAAAGCTCGGGGCTAGAAGGCTGTATGTCGTCGCATTTGCGTGCATGTTGCTCGTATTCCCCGCGTATCCTCTCATGAGTTTCCTCACAAAACGCGCGGGGGGCATAGTCGATGCATGGGTATGGACAGTTCTTATAATGCAGTTGGCATGCAACAGTATGCTTTTCCTGTGCTATGGTCAGTCGGCCCTTTCTATGTATTCAGCTCAAGTCGATTCATCATCCTTTCTGATAGGGACCATGCAATTATATCTTGTCGACAGTGCACCGTCGAAATCTGCCTATGGGACGACTAATGGCATCGCTCAGATGACTGCATCCCTTTGTCGTTCCGTGTCACCCGCGCTCGCATCGTCTCTCTATGCCATCTCTCTAGAGCATAACCTTCTTGGGGGCTCTATGGTCTTTTGTATCCTGTGGATCATCACTCTCGCCGGAGTCTTTGCTTCTCTCCATATTCCCAGAGCGTTTACTCACCCTCAATAAGTTCGGTACGTCTGTGTGACTGTGACTGTCTCTCATCATTGATCGACCAACACGAAACATACTGCAGGGCTCATCGTGTCATCTGCACTTGATTTTTCCTAGCATCATTGTGTCACACACCCTCTATCGTAGGCAACACATACGAGTGGTAAACTGTGATGCTTACCAGCACGATATATGCTCCACCCCATGATCGAGCATGATTGGGTACATTCTATCAAGGATGTCAGCCGATTTTACATACCAACTAGCAATGAAGTAGCCTACCGTGGCAATGAAGACTCTTAAGATGGTTTTCCTCTAAGGGAGAATACCGTCATCTTATCTAGGGGAAGGAGCAGCTCCATCATGGTTGAACCGGGGGGAAACATGTTCATTTGTCCAATGGTCAGGAGTAGATGATGACTTGGATGCTTTCAAGAACGTATTGGACAGACCATCTGAGAAGGAAGAGAAGCAGAAGGGCCTCACGATTGCGACTAGAGGCTGGTCTGGAGGCCAGTCTGGGGATGGAAGGAGACGGGATGATATGAATTTGTATCGAAGGATAACGGAATCTTCCTCAGATAAGATTTAGCCTTGCAAGGCGTTGGAAAGGAGCAGAGCCAAATAATAACAATCACAGAGGCGTTGAAGGGATTTGGCAAAGGACGAAGGTAGATTCCCAGCTGAACCACTCGAAAGGTAGTGGATCTAATGACTTTTATGCACATTCGGTGCACACGGCGTAGCCAGTGATTGTACAATATCCTGTATGAAGGATATTAGAAACATTTGCTCTCGAGAGTCCAAGTAGAGGTACCTCTTATTCTGTTGGATCTACACAGGATGAGTAAAATCGTGACATGGGTATACATCGTCAACCGTCGTAAAAATAGGAGTACAACGCGTAGGCACTTCATGCTTAGGTTTCAGGCTCATCACCGTCTTCGTTGACTCGAAGAACCTTCACCCATTCTCTGTAATTGAAGTTACCTTGTCGGTCAGTGAACGACCCCTTCAAGAATCTATCAATCTAGTCTGGAATGAGCACAGTTCTCTAATCATGTTCTGGGGATCTCTCACCTCTTTTTGATCCATTCTTTCTCCTGTCTCGCTTAACCATTTGCTAATTTCATCGCCTTTGACCATGCCAGAATCACTTTCATCAAAGCATGCGAACGCATCAACCAGTTCTGCTTCCGTGTCGAAATCGAAGAGGTGTTCGCTCATCATCGTTAAGAACATGGCAAAGTTAATCCCCCTGTCCGAGTCATCCATAGAAGAAGAGGACCCGATACGATCATGTGCACCAGGACGATCAGTAAGCAAATCGTCCATTGTTTGTTTCGAGGGCGTGATTCCTGTCAGTTTGTTAGGTATGATCATGATGAAGTAGTGCTTGTGAGTGAAACATACCGAGACTCGCAAAGGTATCCTTTAGATCTTGCTCGCTTACTATCCCATCTCTGTCTTGATCTATAAGGGCGAAGGCCTCTTTGAATTGCTGAATCTGGGGTGGTTGAAAGAGAGAGAACACGCCAGAGGGTTCACGACGGGCACGAGACTTTTGTGTTTTAGTAAGCTTCGTGGGAGTAATGTTGGGTGAAAGGTGGGCTGGATAGCGGGACATGTTGAAGGCAGAGTGCAGTTGGTTGTAGTTGGAGTGAGGTTATGCGCCCCATCGGATGATATCTAATCGCGGCGCGCAAGCCCGCGCCGCTTGTCGGCAGTTATTGGTCCCTCTTCCGTAAATCAGTCGCAGCAAGGCGCAAATCATACACACAATCGCATATTCAAGGACTAGCACAACGTTATATACGAAGCTGACATCCACTTCTGCTTGATGGTGATGATCCACATCCAAGCTACGCTTTCCAGTGTATCCACATTGCGTCTTGAACCAACTGACTGCCAACTACCTGTTCGGACAGTGCCCATGTAAGCCTGAACGATGCCTCAGGACCTGCAAATTTTTAGTACCTTATTGCGACAGTGAGATACAGGTGACGTTGCCATTCTACGCAAAACAACCTTGACCTGCGTAATCACTGAGCCCTGAGGAGTTCATGCAACACATTTCCGAACGCTATTCTCCTGTGAACGTCGAAAGGTCATCTAGATCTCAATGTAGTAAGTTTGTACCAATGCATGTCATTCCCTTCCTGTTCACTAGGCATGATACTACAATATGCATGATACTACAATATGGCATATCACTTTGTGATCCTCGAGGAAGAGGAATACGCCGTCGAGTTGCCGTCGGTTTTCTGATATCAATTTGGCCATTCGCCTGTATGCGTCTGAGTCATGTCTCCTTGATCTCAGTATGTAAGAAGGCTGAGACACAAGACCTGTCGTGCTAACCAGGACGTGACGTCCCAATCCAAATGGATGTTCAATGAAACCCTCTAGTCTAGGCTGCTGCGCCCGACTGCGCCGCTGCAGCTGAGTAGGTATGCTGACGCGTGACGAACGCTTGCGGCCGGGTCTATTACTGCAACCACCTGTTCTGCCCGCCTTATTTCTCTCCTACTCAGTCGCTCTTTTCTATCTTGCTCGCACAATGATCCCCTCAATAATGGCCTTGGCGCCGGTCGCCCTCCTCTCCCTTTTCACGTCGAGTACCCAAGCTGCCTCGTTACATCATAGGGCGACGACATGCAATGGTCACTCTGAGGTAACGCCATTCGCCTCGATGCTTTTCGACAGCTGATGTCAAGAGGGTCTAGCTCTGCGGAAAGAGCTTCGGAAACGTCACATTTGTAGGTGCGCATGATTCGTATGCCGTAGGAACAAACAACTGTCAGTGTGCCGATTATCGTGTGGCCTTTCTCTAAACTGAGGACTCCTGATTCACAATTCGACATGTCTTCAGTGGCGGCGAATCAAGACTACAATGGTGAGTGAAAGGATGGTCACTTACCTATGCCAATGTCTGAATAAGTGTCGTAGTGACGCAACAGTTAAATGATGGGATTCGCATGCTGCAGATGCAGACACACAATCAGAATGGCGTGATACAGTTATGCCACACGTCCTGTGTATGTGTCATTGGCTTGTTAATGGGAATGATTCCTTTTATATTCTGACAACTTCAATAGGCGCTGTACAACGGAGGAACTCTCGAAACCTACCTCAGCTCAGGCAAGTATAATTGATTTTGCGTAAGGCCTTGTTATTCATGCCCACAACGTAGTCAAGACATGGATGGATGCCAATACCAATGATGGTGAGTGCTTTCTCAACCTTACATTCGTCCGAGAGGTAACATATTGAGCAGTGGTATCCCTTCTCATCGTCAACTCGGATGGTTTCAAGCCATCTGACTACGACAGTGTATTCAAATCTGTCGGCTTGGACTCTATCTCGTTCTCTCCCAGTGCATCTTCTCTTACGTTCGACAGCTGGCCCACTTTAGGCAGCATGATTGACTCGGGCAAACGACTTGTCACCTTCTTGGCCTCTGGGGCAGATTCTACGTCCGTGTCTTATCTCATTGATGGTATGTATGATGATCACCAACCACTGACCTGCGATATCAAATTAACCTCTGTCCGCTAGAATTTACTAATATCTGGGAGACTGCGTATGATGTCACTGATACCACCTTCGATTGCAATGTCAATCGGACGAACGGTGATACGTCCACTCAGATGTATCTGATCAACCACTTCCTGGACAAAATTATACTTGGCCAGCCTGCACCGGATTCCTCACGCGCCAATACGACGAATGCTGTCAGTGGCGTAGGGTCTCTCGGCCAGCAAGTAGAAACTTGCGCAGCTCAGCACAGCCGCAACCCCAATTTCATGCTTGTAGATGTATGTGCATTTGCAGCCTTCTCCTTCAGACATAGTATTCACAATTTCACATATATATGATAGTTCTATGAATATGGTGGCGGCTCTGTCTTCCAGGTTGCTGCCACGGCAAACGGCGTCACCTATAATCCAGCGACTCCCGTTCCATCGCCCGTATCCTCTTCTTCCTCTTCCTCGTCATCGTCGTCATCGTCTTCCGTCTCCACCTCTAGCGCCGCGATTCCAGCTTTTAGGATGTCAAGCAACTATCTGGGAGTGTTTGCGACCCTGTTTGTTGGTTTCTTCATTGGAACTTGCAGCGTTGTCTAAACACATATATCCTGCACACACTATCTACACCTTGAGCTTGACGGACCTTTAGCACACTTTCCCTAGTTTCGAGCACGGACTCGTAATATCAGTTCTGTACGAAGTATGATGGTGTGACTGTGACGCACGTGACAGTTGTGGTGAATATGCCAGTTCGGCAGTGATGGAACGAGAAAGAGACCAGATTTGCAGCAAGAACGATGAGCTTCCAAAATTTCCGTCTGGATGGAGTACCTATTCCGCCCATCCCACAGCAGCCACCACAACCGCCGCAGACTTTCACCCCTCATCAGTACTCTCCTCCGGCCCAGTCTGGTCCAGTTCTTGGTCCGCTTTCAGAGCCGCCTCAGTTCCAACTACAGACCGTCGATGGTAGCGTTCGAGGATCAAACAGAGGCCCCTACGGTTCCGGTGACATGAACGATGGTTATACGCTCGTCTTCGAGAACATGAACGCATTTGAAGCCTGGCGGGCAAAGGAGGAGGAAGAGAAGATGGTTGAATTTGTCAAAGGCGACACGCATGGGTCGAAGGCTGTCCCTCCACGCTTCAAAGACCATGTCAAGTTGGTATGCGCCCGGCACTCGAGAAGTGGCAGGAAGAAGTATGTCAAAAAGTTTCCGGACAGGGTGAGGAAGGTACCCAGCAGAAAGGTCAGCGCAGCTTGGTGGCTTGTTTGAAAGATGGTCTAACAGAAAAATTCACAGCTTGAGGGCAAAGGTTGCCCTGCATCCATCAGCTACAAGACCTACTTTGAAACCGACGAAATTCGCGTGTGCTGTAAGTAATATTTTCCCTGCATGTGGTCTCTGGATTGAGGTCGTCTAGATTTCTCACAGCACTCACATGAGACCGGATTATCCAACTTGCCCTATACCAGACGCGGCCGTCGTGCTGCTGCTGCAGGCGCGAGTCCACAGGCGGGGCTGGTCGATGGTGCCTCAGTTCCACAACCCATCGCATCTACTTCCAGTATCGGTCATGCCCTCACGCCTGCGCAGCCCGCCCAATACCTTACTGCCTCAATGGTAGCGGCAGGTTCCCCTCCTATGCGGGCACAACCTCCGCAACACCCCAATGGTTTTACATCCTACCCTCATTTTCCTTCCATGTCGATGCCTGCTCCTCCTGGGTTAGGCAGTGTGCCTCCTCCGTCTGACCAGACCGACCGCGGGAGGATTGAGCGCGAGAGGTGGGATCGGTTTGAAACCCTCTTTCAAAGTATTCGCGGACATGCAAGGCACTTTGAATATCCTCCGCCTTCTGTGGCTGCACTTGAGAGCGTGCTCATGCGCATGTATTTCGAGAGCCCGATCCAAACCCCCGCACAGCCAATTCAGATGATGGTGCCTCCCACCCAACAGCAGCAAGCCCTTCCGACGCCTGCAGGACCTACTCCGATGGAGGATGGGCGGAGTGAGAGTGGTTCTGGGGAAGAAGAAGAGTCTTAGAAGTTTCAAGTATCTCTTTCCTTGGATGTGGTGTTCAAACGTGTCTGTCAAGGCTTCGAGACGACGTCTCCATAATCTATGTATTTGCCCTAACATAAGGTCTTCCTACTTAGTACAACATTGAATCTCAACAGAGCTATTGAGACTGAGCGTAGTGATGTTAATGATTCCCTTCAATTACTTACGACTTCCGTGTTTCAACAACAATCACGAGAACTCACGTATATTCCCACGCTTTTCACAAGTGCTCACAAGTGCTAACAGCGCTGCATCTCCTGGCTATCAACCAGCTCACCTCCCACCTTCTTATTACTTGATTCTACCGGGAGTGTGGTACAGTCCCAAATGTCATCTTCAATTCGCAATTCTCTCCATCGTCGAAACCACAAGGAACGTTCTCAGCTTGCCCATCGTACGCGTCTGGGCATTCTCGAGAAACACAAGGATTATGTCTTGCGAGCAAGGGACTATCATTCAAAGCAGGACAGAATCATCCGCTTGAAGCAGAAGGCTGCTGACAGGAACAAAGATGAATTCTATTTTTCCATGAAAAGACAAAGGACGGAAGTAAGTTTGGGCGCAAGGCAAGGATCATACTGTTCTCAGTGCTTATTTCCAGGGTGGTGTGCATGTACAAGATAGAGGCAATGTAGCACTTCCAGCTGATATGGTGAAGGTGCTGAAAAGCCAGGATGAGGCCTACATCCGTACCATGCGAGCGATGGGCATGAAGGTGAGTCGCATCTTGTCAGCTGTAAACGCTGCGAGGGGACTGACGAGCGCTTCGATGGTATTCCAGAAAATTGAGAAGCTGAAAAGTCAATTGAGCTCTCTGGCTGATCTGCTTCGGCCAGGGTCTCTGGATGCTGAAATCGAGGAAAGTAACCTCGATGAAGAGGAATTAGAGATTCTTAGAGAGGTGGGCTTGATTGCGGGACCATCCCAGGGACGGAAAAAGTCTAGTTCGAAAGGGTCTGCAAAGCATATTATCTTTGCAGTGAATGCGGAAGAAGGTGCGTATCTATGCATCCATTCAAAAATCTTCGCCTGAGCACCTATGCAGCTCAGCAACATGCAACTCGGAATAAAAGAAAATTGCCATCAGACAACACAGCCGCAACCACTGAGATGAAAGTCATTGATCTTGGATGGAGATCGACGATGCAGAAAAAAGGCAAAACGAAGGCTGATACTGATGCAGATGTGGAGGTAGGGAAAGCCTCGCTTATCAACGAACGGAGAGAGGCCACAGTAGTGAGCTTAATAGTTCTAATTTCCATTTACATGAGGCTAACAAAAGTAATAGGAACATCGTGGACGACTTCTGAAGGAACTCTCGGCACGTTTAATTCGCGATCGAATGCTTCGATACGCAGAAAGAGAGTTAGAGATGCAGAGGCTGTTGATGGGAAAGGGTGGATCAAAGAAACTGAAGGGCGTCGAGAAGGTGGAGGAAGACGACGAGGACGATGAGGACGACGATATCGGTACGAGGAGTGCTAAGGCTGCGCAGGATAACGGAGCGGTGGATAAAAAGGCGTACAAGCCCCGGGTGTACAAATGGCGAGTGGAACGCAAGCGATAGCCTTGTCCTCTTCAGCCTTCGTCGTTCTTGATCGACCGCGATCTTTTCCGTTGCACGAGTTAGACTTGTACATGTGACTAAGTCTCTTGTGACGTCACATCCATATCGTTCTCAGAAAGACAAGTGATTGTGGAGTTCCTTCTATCTTCGATCTCCCATCCCGTATCATGTCGGCCATTGCTTTAGGCAAGCAGGTCGCAGCAGCATTTGGGCGAGAGAAACCTCGTGTGAGTCTCGTTGAAGAACTACAGTCTGCCTAACACTGGATAACTCGATGCTTAGTCCTCGATCACTGAATGGATTGACATTCTAACTGCACCGAGCTACGCTGATGAAGTTTACGACGGGTACGCCTCGTATGAATGCTCGTACTATTGTTGCTCACATGGCCCAACGCCTGATTCAGTATACCGGAACTCATCGATTCCATTAACCTTCAACCCACTGGGTGAATTCGCCTAACATCTACAGATTTTCTACACACTGATAGAACGTCCTCTAGCCCAGCAGAGGCTTCCCGAGCAATCCGAAAGAAGCTCAAGCACGGTAATGCACATCAGCAATATCGTGCGCTCGTGGTCAGTGCACGCAATTAGCTCCCAGGATCCGATTCAGATATCCAAGCCTTGATAGATTCTGAAAGCGCTTGTGGAGAACTGCGGACACAAATTCCAGAGTGCGTAGTCACCACTTGCTTTTATCATGCACATGATATATTGTTGTGTTATCTTGTCACAGCCACATTCGCAGACGGTCAACTCACAGATGCTATACGACATCTGGCCTCGGATTCCTCAACCGATGAGAAAGTCAAGAGGAAACTCAATGCCGTCCTCGCGTCTTGGAGAAATCAATTTAAAGACGATCACAGTATGACCCTTGTCGCGAATATGTTTAAGCCACGTCGACCCTCGGAGCCTGCCCGTCGTTCTGTTGATCACGAAGTGGAAGCACGCGAGAGCGAGTATGAGAAGAGGAGGAGAGAAGAGAAGATCGCAAAAGAGGAGGCGAAGAAGAAGGCAAAGCTGGACAAGGAGGCGGAGAAGGAGCGACTGAAAAACGAAGAAGCGGCAAGGCGTCAACGAGCAAAGGACAAGACTACGAGGAAACCGTTCAATTTCGAGCAGGTTTGTGAATTGATTTCAACTTCTCTGTTGTTTGATCTTTGACCTCTTGGATGGTCAGGAGAAACCGCAAGTCTTGAACTCGATTGCAAGCGCTTCATCTGCTGCAAACAATCTTGTCAATGCAATCACCGTGGGTCCATACTCAGAGAATCGACCGATCACTTTTAACTTTCTCTAGCTTGTGAATACCGAACATGACAGTCTCCAGGCTAACGAGCGTGTACAAGAATGCCTAGGCAAGGCAAAACAGGCTCGCAAACAAATTGTGCGATATATACAGGTACGTTGGGAATAGTTTCTGTACCATCAATTGTTAAAACATCCTCTTCAGTTAGTTGAAGATGAGGAATTCATTGGCACTCTTATTGAAACCAATGACCGGATCATCGCCGCAATTGAGACTTACGACAAGGTGGGGACCTTTCTTAGCTACATGTACAAGCCTCACCAGTTATGGCGGGTTTTAAGCTTTCGAACCCACATGTGACAGAGCAAGACATCGCCGATGTGCAAGAAGGATTGGCCGCCGCTAACATCCACGATTCTGAATTGCAGAAACTGCAAATCAAACAACGGGCAGCACTCCAACGTGCAGTCAACCGAGATCGCAGCGCTGTGTTGGAGGAACAGAATGAACGATCACGACAGCCCCAGTCCCCTCTTCACCCTGACCTACAAGACCTTAGCTTTGGTACGCTGGGAGTCGATCAACAGTGAGTTGGCTCTCTTGTCGCGGTGTTGAGAAGGATAAAAATCGCAATTGCTATAGGAACCTGCCACCCCCCATCCGACCGAATGGACCATATTCCTCAGACGATGATCGACGTGGGGGCTCTCTTTCCGATTTCAGTGACTATCAGTCGTCAGACGAAGACGCGCATCATCAACGTGCCGGACCTTCCTCTCGACGAACATATGTTACCGTTTCAGATGACGAACGCGACAGCAAGCGAGGCGTTCAAAAGACGGTGGAGGAGGATCCATTTGCAGATCCATTTGCGGATTGAAAGATTGATGACCGAAGGTGATCTATGAGATGGAATCAAATGGTAGGTGGAACGTTCGGGACTAGTGGCAATGGAGTCCGAAACCGGATACGTTCGGTCTGAGAAGTCTCCGTGTGGCAGTGTTGGATATAACTCGGGAGTTGTGCGGCGCAATTAGTGCGTGGATATCTGTGATACAAATATTGGGATGGATGGAGCCATTTTGATTGACGAGCATTAGAACAAGAGAACAGATAAGGAAGGAATTGACTGAAGCGGACGCCTGCTATATCCACTTTATGATATCTCTCGCGGCCCCAAGCCAAAAAGGTTTCAAAGTTGCGGGCAGACGGAGACCAATGACTTTGCCCTGCTCATCGAAGCGTGCGCCGTTTTCCAACAAAGCCACGATCAGTCGAGGAACAGCTGCGGCTGTACCATTCAAGGTATGAGCAAATGGAAGACTGGAGTGTTGCGTAGCCGAGGTGGAAGTCGATGACGGAGAAGCAATAGGACGATATCGGATGTGGAGGCGGCGCGACTGATAGTCGGTGCAATTCGATGTCGAGGATATTTCACCCCAGCTTCCGCGGCCAGGCATCCATGCCTCCATGTCATACTTCCGATATGCACTGGCACCTAATTCCTCTGTTGGCATATCAAGAACTCTGATAGCAGATGACCTCAGCCATATGTCGGAAAGATGATAGATGGTATTTCACCTAATGGGAAGGCCAAGCCCATCGAAGATCTCCACTTGTATCTTTCTCATATCCTCCATCATTTCCTCGCTCTTGTCGCTTTCAGAAACAACAAATAACTCCAGCTTTGTGAATTGATGTACCCTGTAAAGGCCACGAGTATCGGCGCCTCTGGCTCCTGCCTCAGCGCGAAATGCACGGCCAAGACCTACAACTTTTCGTGGAAGCTCGTTCTCCAAGAAGACCTTATTAGCAAACAACCCCGCAAGAGGTATCTCTGCCGTCCCCGCTAAAATGAGTTCAGGATGCGGAGATGATGACGTTTCAGTTCCTGAAAGATGATACATCTGGGATACAGGGGGATCTACCGCTTGGTCGCGGGGCTGGAAGCCGCATCGGCTCGCGATGTCCGAGCGCACGACATCCGGTGTTGTCACGGGGGTAAAGCCATGCTTGATTGCAACAGATAGAGCATAGTTGACGAGGGCCATCTCGAGAAGCGCACCCTCGTTCAGGAGGTAGTACCATGACGAACCTGTGACAGATGCACCGGCCTCCAGATCAAAAAGTCCTAGTGCGCGGCCGATAGCGACATGGTCCCTATCTGATGACGCTGGCATAGGCGAAGGACCATGCGTCGAAAGAGTGACAGCCTCGGTTTCCGAGCCAAGGGGGCTCTCAGGATGGGTATCGTTTGGAATGGCTAGGGCGAGCGAAAGGAGTTTATCGGCGACCTCATGCAGTTGTGCTTGAAGAGCAGCAATATCATTCTTCAAGCTTTTGGCTTTTTGGACTGCGGCGGTCCTGGCTTCCGTATCCTTTGCTGCCGTGCGCACCAGCTCGCCGATTTGTGACTGTTCATGTTTCTTCGAGTTGAAGCTGTGCTGAAGCTCCTTCTGTTGCTTGTACAGGCGCTCTATCGACTGCACGGATCCAATAGGAAGTGGTGCTTTCCGATTGAACGCATTGTGGGACTTGTAGACAACGTTCTCCGAAATCGAGCGATAGTCGAGACGTGGTTTCGGCAAATTCGAACGAGATAAATCATCCTTAGTAGAGTAGTGCCTGATCCTCGAGCCTAGCGCTTTAAGTTTGAAAACAGCAAGAACAGCTGGAAGTTGAGGACCTACCGAAGCGAGGAAGAGCGCGGATTTGAGAAACAAATTGGAAGCCACAACGAACACATGAAGCCATGTCAAGACGCGTCCTGTCACGTCCTGTCACACACGCGTCTCTCATGTCTTCCACAGCGGTGACCAAGGGCAAAGTACCCATCAACGGAACAGACGTTCCCTACGAGCTGCCATGGTGATCACTACGTTCTAATATGTGCATTTATACTGATGCCTTCCCGACAGGGTGGAAAAATATAGACCAAACGTCCTGGACGATGTCGTCGGAAACTCGGACACGGTGGAACGGTTAAAAGTCATCGCGACAGATGGAAACGTTCCTCATCTCATCATCTCAGTGCGTCTAGAGACTTCCTCTGTGTAGATACGTGCTGATATGACGCATGTCGCTCTGTCAGGGACTACCAGGTATTGGAAAGACTACAAGTATTCACTGCCTCGCACATCAACTGTTAGGAGATGCTTACAAGGAGGGTGTGCTGGAATTGAATGCTTCCGACGAACGGTATGTCTTTTGAATCTTACTCCTCTACTGCGGTGTCTCAACGACATGTAACAGAGGAATTGACGTTGTCCGGAATAAAATCAAGGCCTTTGCACAGAAGAAAGTCACACTGCCACCAGGCCGCCACAAGATAGTGATTCTAGACGAAGCCGACAGGTCTGTGCCTCCCAGTCCTCTCACCAATGCCTAATTTCATGTACTTCTTTAGCATGACGGCCGGTGCCCAACAGGCACTTCGCCGAACGATGGAGATCTTCTCCAACACAACGCGCTTCTGCTTGGCCTGTAACATGTCAAATAAAATCATAGAACCCATTCAAAGTCGATGTGCCATTCTCCGGTACAGCAAATTACGCGACGCAGAGATCTTGCAGCGTCTTCTGGAGATCTGTGAGATGGAGAAGGTAAGATTTATCGTGTCTCCAGGGGAGTTTTCATCTCTCACGGCGCCTTACTACAGGTCGAGTACAATGACGACGGCCTTACAGCGCTCATTTTTACGTCGGAAGGGGACATGCGTCAGGCAATAAATAATCTCCAATCAACATGGTCTGGATTTGGATTCGTCTCCGGCGACAACGTCTTCAAAGTGTGCGATCAGCCGCACCCTATCATTGTTCAGACCATCATCCGGGCGTGCTTGAAAGGTGATATCGACATGGCTTTGGAAAGAATGTCAGAGCTCTGGCACCAAGGCTACAGTGCTGTGGATATCATCGTGACAATCTTCCGAGTTGTGAAGACATTTGACGAGTATGCTCCGTGTCACCGTCGAAAGCATCTCGCTATAGTGACTGACTTATGTTGCTAGGATACCGGAATACACGAAGCTAGAGTACATTAAGGTGGGTGGTTCTCTTTTGAGCGGGTCCGTAATCGGCACATGTCTTAATGGGTCTGGCATATAGGAGATTGGCTTCACACACATGCGTATTCTCGAAGGCGTAGGAACTTTGATTCAACTCGGGGGGCTCATGGCTCGTCTTTGTAAAATTGTAAGCTCTATTTCCCGCCTTGTTCCCTGAGTGCTGCGTCTTACCAAATCTTAATTAGAACATTAAGCCAGAGCTTTTCCGGCTATGACGCTGTAACTCACCTCAGTGGTAAAGTTGTATCTTTAATTGTTACCAGGGTCGCTCCATCCTTTGATGTCTCATGTATACCACCATTCCCTCAGATGACCCTCTGTTCAATAGGCTCATACCCTGATAGTTGAGAATCTGACCATTTTCAACTAACGTCAGTCACCAATCTAAATACAGCACGTTTCATCAGTAGTTTTTGGCAATCATCAACCCTTTTCATACTTCCTCCCTTCGTCAGATTCCAGTGGTTGTCAGAATCGCCAACAACATCGCAGGATACAGAACACAAATGTCAGTGAAGTATTTGAACTGACGAATCACCTCTATCGGTCCAAAGGTAGTGCATTTTCACGGGGAAGGGAATTCGGAAGTGGATTTTGTCCGATACAGTCCCTTAGATCCCTGAAGTGGCCCGATTTGTAGATAGATTCACACAATGAGTAATACGATTGCGTTGGTCATCGAGGGTGGTTATCAATATGCCGTTTCTGCTCATGTCCTCCAACGTCCTGTCCGCAAATCGATCTCCATCATGGCTTCGACGCAAGAGACACCCGCCGCACGGCGCTTGAAACACATCAAGCACATCATCATCGTTTGCTCTGGGAAAGGCGGGGTTGGCAAGTCCTCCGTCTCCGCTCAACTCGCTCTCTCGTTGCATGCCTCGTCTCCAACGGCTCGTGTTGGCATTCTCGATGTCGACCTCACAGGACCATCCATACCTCGGATGCTTGGTATGGATGGCCATGGAGTGCATCAGAGTAGCGATGGCTGGGTACCA
The DNA here is from genome assembly GCF_000320585.1 of Heterobasidion irregulare TC 32-1. NCBI lineage: Eukaryota > Fungi > Basidiomycota > Agaricomycetes > Russulales > Bondarzewiaceae > Heterobasidion > Heterobasidion irregulare. Next base: position 1,680,370 of record NW_009258197.1, on the reverse strand, counting down.
GTCTACGCCGACGGCACCGAAGCGAGGTTGGCATGCATGAGCGTCGGGTTCTTGTTGAAAAAGAAGGAGGACTCAGTTGTATGGAGAGGTCCGAAAAAGAACGCGATGATTAGGCAGTTCCTCAGCGATGTAAGGTGGGGTGACCTAGACTATTTGGTCATCGATACACCTCCAGGTAAGTCTGCCGCCCTTCTCTTCATCGATAGTCCATGTAGAGAAACATTGAATGACAGGAACATCGGACGAGCATCTATCTCTTTTGGAGCATATGGCGCCTGTCCATGATCGCCTCTCCGCGGTGATTGTCACCACGCCGCAAGCCGTCGCCCTGATGGACGCCATGAAATGTCTCTCCTTCACCCGCGCAGTCTCCCTGCCCGTTCTGGGCGTTATCGAGAACATGAGCGGATACGTGTGTCCATGCTGTGGCGAAATAAGTAATGTGTTTTCGACTGGAGGGGGACAGGAAATGGCGAGGCGCGAGGGGCTGCCGTTTCTGGGCAGCCTTCCAGTTGACACAGAGCTTGTGACTCTTCTGGATGCCGCCGAAATCGAAGAACAGGGGGCGGAAACGACCTCGGGCGAAAGGGATGACAATGTAGAGCGTTCCTTTGGGCTTCTTCGGCGCTATCAGCAGACGTCTTCGGCGAAGCTCTTCAAGAATGTCGTCGACATGCTGGTACAGAAGCTGCCAGCGGCAGAAGAGGCCGTCCGATAATCGATGAGCATCACACAATATATGGAAGATATGTATGTATTTTTGTTGTACTGCTATCATCTTATTCCATGTAATTGACAGCTGATGCGAAGCTATACTTTGGCCTCTCGCTCATCGGATCGGCTGTCAGTTGAAGGGATCGATACAGCCAACTTCCTCCTAGTCTTGCGTTCCCCTCCGGCTCGTTCCTGGCTTCTCTGACGTTCGGTCCTGGGGAACGGTCTTCTTTTCAATTAATGACCGTCTGCCGTGACCCTGGCATTGTCTGAAGTTCCCCCTCTTGATGGCGTTCCGGCCGATTACCATCCGACAAGGGCATGCAGTAGAGTTGGTTGTATACTATACGAGTCTTCGCGAATGATCCCGTCTTGATCGAGATCGGTATTGAGTCGGAGTTACGAGCCGTGTTGTCCGTTGGTTGCGACTCTGCGCACAAACGACTTGAGATAAAGTGTGGGCCGCAGAGACCCGTGGAAGAATGGAACGCAGATGCGGTCGGAACGCGCAAGAGGGTCGTGGACCTAAGATGTTCGGAGAGCCGAGGAGTGAGAGGGACGCTGATCCGGGACGTGATCATCGCGGCCCAGAAAGGGAAGCCTCGTTTGAGGCTGTGGCGGCAGCAGAAAACAAATTCCGGCGCGTGTCGCAACAAGTCGCGGTCGAGGTTCCTCGTTGCTTTTTCCCGTCTCCTAACTGCGACCTCTCTCCGACCGGGTTCCCTCGACATGCCTCTCTAGCACCTTCCCTCCCTCTTCCCGCCAAATACCCCTCCCCCGGCTTCCCGTCGTCCTCCCGTCGTAGCTCTGTATAATCCTGACGCTCCACCTTCCATGCTTCTGGTCTTCTGACCAGCTACCTTTATACCTCAACCCGATCTCACGATGAGCGACGACCTCTCTCACGAAACTTTATTCCGCAACTTTCTCCCCTTGCCTGCACCTCCTCAACGTAACACTCACATTTCTATGCCTGTCATCTCGGAAGGTACGTGGCGCTGGCAATCCGCCCTCTCGCACTCTCCTGAAATTCCCCTGCTCGACAGAGTGTTCACCCGATTCCCCCACCTCAACCGCTATTCCAAACGCTTCGCGGACACCAACGCCAAATGACATGATCTCCAAGATTGGTTCCTTTCCCAAGACGATTCGCCGCCGCTCCAGCCATCTTCAACGATGGATAGAAGACCAGCTCACCCGTCCTCATAGCGCGGGCGCGGCGGAGGGTGCTTCGACAGACACGCTCCCGCACGGCACGGCTCCTCACCCTTATCTCGCGTATCCGGGAATCACTCCGCCACGTTTCGGCGAAAGTGACCCCGACGACTCTCGAACCTTGGAAAGCTACGTCCTCGTGGATGATGACGGGCCCGGGAGCTCCCATCTCCAGCCGGAGGACGAGGATGTGTTCCAGGTATGTTCTCATCACGTGACTTTCCAACCGCGGCACGACGAGGTTGACAAGCAAAAACTTACGTTCAGGTGAATCCTGCAACTCCACCTGTCCGCTCCTCCCCCACGTTGTCTACGGGCGCAACCCCTCGCCCATCCTCAGGCATATTCCATGCTGCACCTTCCCTGCGCAATTTACACCTGTCTCTGCCCCCTTCCCGTCGCAAGTCAGCCGAAAATCATAAATCGCCCTCGCCGACTTCTCGGCATTCATTTCTTCCACGCCCCCATACCCGTAATGGACATACTCGAGAGACTAGTATCCCTTCCCTCGCTTCCGCACAACCGAACACAGCTGATGGTCCATCTACTACCCGCATATCCAAATCTCACAATAGTTGGAGGTTCAAGCGCCCGAATGTCCTAAGCGCCTTTTCCTCGCCTTCCCACTCACCAATCGCTCAACCAGATCCAGTCGACGAAATGCCTCCGCCTAGACCGAGCTTTTCATCAGTCAATACCTTTTCGTCCGGCACGACAGGGACCTCTAATGTAACTACATCTCACAAGCCTGCCCACGGTTCTCAGCGTGCCCCTCCTGTCCCACGATTTAAATCTCCTTCGCCTTCCATGTGGTCCTTGCCCCGCGATGCCTCCCATTTGCATGACCCTCCCGGGTCGGAAACGGTTCTCTCTCTCAGGCCTGCCACGGGCATCCGGATTCCTTTTGCCCATAGAACGCCCAGGAACAGCATGCCAATGCGACGCGTCCCAAGCGTGTTGGTATCCCAAGAGAAGAAGAAAAAGAAGCTTGTCATTGGCGGCGTTGGAATACATGATGAACGACGTGTCGATGGCGTCAGGCGGTGGTGCGAGGTATGTGTTTCTGATGTGCTCAAACCATCTGATCTATACTCATGGTACATTTACAAGTCCTTCGGTGAAGTCAATCAAATTACGCGCGCACAGAACGGCGATCTTCATATTGATTTTCGAAGGTCCGAGGTTGCTGACACTGTATGTTCGTCCCTTTTTTGACGTGCGGCGTTTACTGATATATGGTTGGGTAGGTGTGCCGACTTAACGCCAGGGTTCACATCGCCGGAGTTGGAAGTGTCTCCTTGTCCTGGTACACAGGCAAGAAACATTGATTAGAATCGAGTACATGTAAGGACATGTCCCCCACGACGTAGCCCGCTCTCGGTTCACCCTCTATCGGTGTACGAGGTACTTCTATGGAACATCTAACCTTAATTTTGTAACATACGTATCTGGACCATGACCCCCATGACCGTCATCTCATTATGCCCTGCTTGTGAGTGGCTTACCTGTATACGTCCGATCATGTCTTCTGATTTGTACGCCGTGCGACAGCCCCACTCTCACACTTCATATGACCCGTATCTACATTGCACATCATATCCCCATTTACCCCATATTGCACGAATTACTTCATCAACCTTCTTGTAGCATCTTAACTTACCTTCATCCAGCATTCCGTTCAGCTTCCATCCGATACCCTACACTAGTTTCACAACTCGCTTTCCCCATTTATACCTGTTTCTAAAAAGTTGCTGGTGTCCTATGCAGCCGTCAAAGATCCTTGTATGTTTTCGATCCCCTCGCTAATTTGTATCCGAGTTGACTCGCGCATGCGTAATTTCATACGACTGATCGAATTGGTAAGCCGATGCGCCGATCTGCGGGACGGTGACAGTGGTCGGAGGCCTCCATCGCAAGCCGTGCACGGCCTGGTAGTCCGAGACTGCTCCGCAACCAAAGTAGGTATGCCGTCGCTACATGAATTGCGTCGTCGCAACCTCTCCCTCTACACTAGCTATGACCCACATGATACACAATGGCCTCGCGAACGACGTAGGCGTCGAAGACGATGGAGGCAATCCAATTCCGCTGGTCATTGTTGAAGGCTTTCTGGGTGGGATAGCAAGAGTTGCGGGAGGGAACTTTGAGTCATACATGAATGGAGGTGCAACGAAAGGGGGCACAAAAGCGAAGAAGAGACGCAGGGTCATGTTCGCGAAGTGATTCACAGTCTCTTTACTTTGACGGATACCATTCTCTGACTTTGTGCTGGACAGCGTTGGCCCGGTGAGCTCTCTTCACGACCGCGCTTGCGAACTATTCTACGAACTAATAGGAGGACAAGGTATGTCGTTTCGGTTCTTCCCGAGATGAATTACTCTGACCCATACATCGCAGTTGACTATGGAGCGGAACATGCATGTCGGAACGAGCATGCACGGTATGGACGCCTGCATTCAGACGCCCTTTATCCTGGCTGGTCCAGGGAACGACCCTTGCACTTTCTGGGACACTCGGTGGTACGCACGCTAGACTGATTCTCTTGCCTTCAATTGATGTTCGTTCTATGCAGGGAGGCATGACGATAATTAAACTTCAACAGCTGTTGCACGACGGGTTTTTTGGGCACGAATACCACCCCGACATGGTCTTGTCCGTGAATACAGGTTTGCCCATCGTCACGAATGCTCGCATGCATAAAGCTGAATTCTCTTCTATGAATGATAGTCTGCTCGCCATTCCGCGGGACACAGATTGTGTATCTGCTCGGCGAGCGCGCAGACGCGGCCCCATCGGTGCACCGTCTTTCCGTCGGCTCAGCGCTGGCGAAATGCGTTCACCTTCTCTCATACATATCCCCGATTATCTCCCGTCTCGTCGATCTTCGTACCGAATCCCGCGGCCTCTCGTACCGTGAGATGTCTCTCTTCTCGCTTGCCAAACAGCTGTGGAAGAGCGACTGGGCGGAAAGCACAGATGCCCTCCCCTATGATGTAACATTCCAAGCTGCCGATGAAAGGGAATCGAGAGGAGAAGGCGTGCCGCATCGCCATACGTTTTACCGGAGCTATGTCACTCAATTAGTGTGTAATATCTTAACAGCACGACTGTCTTGCGCTCATGCTATTGTGCCAGACAAGGAAGAAAGGAATGACACCCGCAGCTCTCTGGGCTTTTTTGGAGCGCATCTTAACCAGCCCGCTGTACATGTTCTCCTACCTGATGGGATCATTCGATTTTTCCAGGATCCAACCTTCACCTTCCTTTCTCAATCAACATTCAATGTCGTCCTATGAATGCAACTCAGACAAAATGCATTGCGATGTCGAAAACGAGATCTTGATTCAGAAGCCAGGAGAAGAGCATCGGGAAAATGACGGGGTTGTTCCGTTATTTTCACAATGGCATCCTCATGATTGCAGGTATGCGCTTCAGTCAGTGTACAGTCAAATATGCGCGACATTGTCTGACACGTATCAGCTCAGCACGATGTCAACATCACGCATTTGGCGATCCCCGACCTCCGCAGTATGAGCGAGGAATCTGGTACGTGTACGACCTGGAGCAAGGGCACCACGCTTCCATCTTGCCTCTCTGGTTAGGTACCCAGCGTCAAAAACAATTCTGGACAGATATTGGCGACTGGATGTCTTTTATTGACGCTTCCTTGTAGTCTGCACTAGGTCGACATTTCACAGAGTGTGTGCGGAACCAGACATCGATTGTGATTGTTGTTATGAATTTACGAGTAGATGAATCTTGACCAACAGGCGGTAATTAAAGATGGGTTTAAAATGGGAACGGATGGTGTGAAATGGTGGAAGGTCGAAATGTGAACGTACACAGGCCATGTCAATGCAAGGAGCGTCGGCAGTAGTGGGTATGTTACAATGTTTTGAGACAGACAGACGAGGGGGAAGAATGCATAGCCCATAGAATAAGACTCCAGAATGCGGTGAGACTATCGTTTTTGAGGGGGTTTCAGGGATAGAAAAAAAGGTTATTTGTTCCGTGACACATGTAAACGAGCAAAAATGGAATAGGAAAGTCCGCGGAGTTCAGAGTCAAGAGGACGTCAAGTTAGGACACCATGACTCGTTAGCCCCGAGCACACTCCGCCTGGTATTGCGATCCAGATGATGGGTGGTCAATGGAGGGTCGTCTCCCGCTACCGTATTTGAATTGCGCAGGTGCGGAAGCACTAGCCTTGACACCTCGATGGGTGATACCCTCTGGTTGAGATTCTCCGTCAACAACACCAGAGTAATCCACGATATTGTTCATGGATACCACCCCACCACCGTGTACGGGTCGACTTGATGAGCTAGGCGAGTTCCGTGCGTACACGTTCCGAAAATGAAAATGAGCAAAATTTCCGGAATTGTGTTGGGCCATCTGACCAGGAAAGGCTGTGCGATCTCTCCGAGGATAGCGCTTCATAGGAGAGGGACTATTCTCCCATGCAGTCGAACCACTGGTCGATGCTTGGGGCGCATGCGGTTGATAAGGACTCCCAAAGCCGCCCGGTGCTGCTCCCGGAGGAGGCTGTATGGAGGGATAAGCCGGAGGGTGAACATGGCCAGCGTGAGGCATCGCGAAAGCAGGATTGTGGAACCATGAAGGTCCATATGGCATTGTTCCCGGACTCGGAAGAGGTTGGCCACGGACCATCGCCGGCGTGCCATACCCTTGATTGGGATAAAATGGCGGAGGGTAAGGAAACTGTCCCCAAGCTCCGACGGGCATGGCCATGCTTCGACGCATCCCTTCCTGGCGGGCTCGAGGCGGCACGGGCTGATTTTGACTGCTCGAGCTGTTCATATATTGATCCAAAGCTTCTCGCGGATAAAGCGGGACCAAACCCTCCTCGCCTTGTATAAAGCCCGTGGGCAATAATGGAGGTTGCGATGGCTGCATGTCAGGCTGTGCTGGATGGCTGTCCTTGACTGGTTCTTGGACGACGACGGGGTATTGTGGGTAATGTGCGAAAGGCTGTGAAATTTTGGTATTGTTGATGGCATTTTTAGAAATACAGGATACATACGTGATAGACTCCACCCATCGTGGTAATCGGTCCCCCATTCTCAGCACCGGATTGCGTGGTCTGCGGTACCGGGACCGGAAATCGAGGGTGATATCCAGGCGCGACATGCAACGGATACTGGTAAGGGTGCGGATACCATGGCTGGGGAGGATAGTATCCGACACCAGACATCGCAGGATACCCCATGATGGGTGCGGTCATTTCAGGTCCAGAAGGAACGCATGGACCAAAGGCTGTTGGGAGTGGGGCAGAATCGATTCCAGAGGGAAGATGGCTTGAGACGTGAGGAGGAACAGTCGACGAGTCTGGCGTGTGGGCGTTTGACGGGACATAAGAGCTTGGTTCGATGTTCCCGCCGTAACTGCTGCTGACGGCAGACGATGAGCTAGTGGCACCGCTTGGCATCTCGCCGCGATACCCGCTCATCGTATGAGACGGTTGATCCTGATGCATGTTATCTATGATCAGAGGCTGATGGCCTTCCATACCTCCGTTCGGGAAGTTGAAATCAGGCCGTTCCATAGGGAAGCGATGAGGGAACCCTTTGCCCCTCCCTCGTCCAGCAAACTTCCACGGACTACGCTGGTGGGGATTGCTGTTTCGAAGCTGAACACGAATTTGGCGACCGTTGTGCATACCATTGTGCTGTCGCGAGGCATGAGATGTATAAGAAAATTGAAGGCGGATGGCTGCGTATTTACCTCTTGAGCAACCGCTCGAGCCGGCGCATCCGTATTACTGAATTTGACGAAAGCGAAAGCCGACCTCTTATTCACTATACACACGTTACTCTATACGTCAAGATACATGGAAGGCGAAGAATCAACGTACCTGGCTTCACTACCTTGACGTCCACCACCTCTCCATATTTTCCAAACACACCCATAACCTTGTTTTCGTCCCATGCATACGGACCGTCCATCTCTAATCCACCGACAAAGATCGTGGTCGGATCTAGATCGCGTACAGTCTTGTCGAAAATTACATTATGATATTGTTCGGACATGCCCTCCTCAGTCGCTCCATCATCCGTGCGTGAGCAAGATGCCTGTACCGCTGGATCGCCACCGTCACTCCCACTGTCAGGAGTCGGTGGAAGCATGAATCCTGGAGTATCAGGAGAAATGAGAGACTGCGCTGACTCTGAGGTGGTTGAGCCTCCGTCGATGATGTTGTGCCTGATCGATGGAGTAGATACAGAGTTTACCTGCACACCTTGCGATTTGCGAGGCGAAGACAAGCCAGCAATGCGAGCTTTGGCGGGAGCGACCTGCGCAGACAAGGTAGGGAAGACAATATCTCCTTCTGAAGATCTGTTCAGGCGGTCAGATTGTTCATCAATACAGCAACAAAAGAAGTCACTTTACCTCCCATCATCATCGTCACTATGAGCGCCAGCTCTTCTAGCGCTCCATGAAGAAGACTTCCATGTCTTGCCTTGTGGCTCTTGACGACGGAGCGGAGAAAATCCGCCCTGTTCGTGCTGTTCAACGAGGTTCGATCGGTCATTGTTTCTTTTAATAAAGATGTTGGGATGAAGAGGTAGGAGTAGTGATCGTGCCACTCCTGCACCCTGACCACGATGGGCAGTAGGCGATCCTGGGCTACTAGGTTGACGAGGGCGATGTTGACGACTCTGAGTCCTCATAACTGGCTCGGCTTCCTCTGCCGAAAGTACATCATCGGAGCTCGCCGCAGAAGGATTGACATTGTTGGCGTGCAGAGACAAAGAGGCTCCAGAAGGGAGATTGTCTGTAGCGCCTGCAGCAGTCTCATATTCGGCATCCGACCCGTGTGTCAATACAGTCGGCTCTTTGTTATGAAGCGACAGAAGGGCTCCGGCGGTATAGGCGCGAGGCCGATAAGGACCGGCCTGCCTTGGCTCTGAGAAGTGATGTCCGCGGTAAGGAGTGGTTGTATGGGTTGGGTCCCTGAGGCGTTGGTTATACAAGGGAGTGTTGAAAGAAGAACGAGAGTGGGGCGAATGAGCCCATGTCACTGTTAGATGAGGTACGGCGCGAAGAGCCTGTGTGCGGACAGGGTAAGTGAAACATATAGATACAGGTCCCAGACCGCTCACCATCAACGCAGATACACAGTCATCTCTATGTTGCCATTTAATTTCCCAGCAACCGGGATCCATCATCGAAGACCTCGATGCGTTGTGCGGAGCAGGGTATATGCAAAGGTCTGATTTGTGTTTGAATGTGTTGAAGCGAAGATGATTAGAAGTCCGAACACACCTTCGATAGTGGGCCGAAGCTGGTCGGGTTCATGAGAACCGAAATACTCAACTGGTCCGAAGGCAGACACTAACTGGTAGATTGTCTACTCAATCACCAACAAGTGCGTTTCTTGAATAAGCTAGATCGACTGCATCATTCTCTGTGAACTCACATCTGAATCATATGTCAATGGAGACAGAAGCAGACCGGGCCCATCCAAAGAGGTGTGGGCGGCGCTGACATCCGCATTTGAGGCAAGAGAAGGTGTTTGAACGATAGATGTGTCAAAATTGCACGCTTCATCATTATAGACAATGTTGACGAATCTGTCAAGGCGCATATATTCAGCTTTATTCGGAAGAAAAATGGTTTTAAAAAATCACTTTTGGCCGTGGGGTCTGTAAAGTCTCATCGCATTAGCCGGCTCGAGCTCAATGATAGCTTCATTTTGACCGTTTGCTAGCGTTGGAGACCTAGGATCTGTCGCATGAACGGGTGTTCTGTTTACAAGACGGGAGATCTGTGAGACCGCGTCGAAATGACGACCAGTAGGCAGGCTTACCGATATGAGATCAACAAAGTCCTCAAAGCACGAGCTGGCTCGTAGCGCAGGTATCGCCCCATGAACGGCTGGGACGGCTGGGAGCGAAGAATGTCAATGAGGCGGGTGGCAGACGCAGCGTCCTGGGAGAGTAGAAGGAATCAATAACGGGAACGTGGGAAATAGGCGCGACGGTGTTCGGCTTCACCTCACACTGAACAAACGCGCAAACACCGCCTTTTGCATCGCGAACGACTTTGATGCTTTTCACTTCCGCGTGTGCAGAGAGATGTTCCGACAGAAGACGGGTGAGTTCCTGGTGATCAATGTTGGACGGCAGGCTGTTTGCTCGCATGAGAACGGGTTGCAGCTCCTGCACGAGAGAGAGGCGAAATGAACCGACCTGCCGACGAAGACGCTGGCGTCGTGGGGCATCTTGTCGTCCCTTTTTCTCACGTCAGGGCTAGGGGCGTTGCCAGGCGTGGGCGAGTGGCCAAAGGAGGGGGTAGATGGGTGGTGGGAGATGGGTTGTTTTGGGGGGGTGAGCGGCGGGGAGGCGGAAGTGAGGGAATCAAAGCGGGTGCCCCACGTGCGGGGCCTCTGGAATGCTCTGGGGGGCATAGAAGGAATGGGACGGGTGCGGCAGGTACTTAGCAGTTGGTGGTAGAAACGTGTCTCCTGTGGCGAGGACGAGGACGAGGACGAGATGGGGGTTAGGATGAGAGAGGGCTCGCGTGACGCCGGAGGGAGGGTGTGATGGGGTTCGCGTGACGCAGGGGACATATATCCGAGTTGAGACGCAGCGGGCGAGGCATGGGCTGCGATACAGTGGCGGTCGATGATCTTACTCACCTTGTTTGGGCTCCACGAGAAGCACCGTGCTGATGAGATCCTCCAGACTTCAAAACCCAAACGTATGCCAGTCGCACGGGGAAACTGTCAACCTCGTTATGGAATGCATCGCCCAAACGTCAGCACCCAGCATGTGTTTTCGTGACTGCAATCGGCCAGGGGGCCTCGTTCGGCCTACATATGTCTATGAATCGCGTCCCCAACCTCCCAACTCTTCCAATCAGCACCCATATATGGAAGGCCGTGCAAACCTGAACGGATTAGCTGCGGATCATGTCCAGTCCTCGTTCGGAAGAGGTGTTTCACGTCAGTTCTCGAAGCATCAGAGCACTTGCCACCGCTGGACGCGTTCAGGTCGACCAAAAACGAGTACTGGGCAAGCGACGAGGCGAGGCTCCAAAGCGGCAGTTCAAAGTCCGTCGCTCGCGCCGCCTCGCACCGCCCACTTGGCCCGCAATGAACAGCCGCCGGCACAGGCAAGGCGCCACCGTCTTCCCCTGCCGGCAGCCGCCCACTTCCCCCGTCGCTCCCAATCCGCCGCACTCTCTTTCCTAATCCACCATGTCTGACGACGGCTACGGTGGAGGCCCTGTCGACGACTTTGACTACGAGGGCCCCGGCTTCAATGACGATGCCTTCGTGCGTTTCTCTCCTTCTCTCCCCTCTTTTTTCTTCATTCCACGTTCTCTAGGACGACGGCTACGACTTGCTCGCGAACCAAGATGGTATGGGTGAGGGAGAGGGAGAGAACCAAGTTGTCCCTGAAGAAGAGCAGCAACCCATGGGCGACGAGGGCATAAACGGGGCGGAGCACGATATGGTCAACGGCGACGCAAACGGCGCACAGGTCTCTCAGGCGAACGGCGCGGCGGGCGAAAGACTGCCCAATAAAACTCGAGTCACCACTCCCTACTTGACAAAATACGAGCGAGCGAGGATTCTGGGCACAAGAGCCCTGCAGATCAGGTGCGCCGAGACGCGACTATGGCCATCCCTCTTAATCTCATACCCCCGCCTCTAGCATGAACGCGCCCATCCTCGTACCGCTCGACGGCGAGACCGACGCCCTCCAAATCGCAATAAAGGAGCTTTCTCAGCGCAAAATTCCCCTCATCATCCGACGCTACCTCCCCGACGGCAGTTTTGAGGACTGGAGCGTCTCAGAACTCATTAGCGATTAGGGTGTACACCGTAGTGAGCCTTCTCTGTGTATTGTTATGGTCATGAATTCTTCCAGCTGTTCTCTCCCCAATCTGCTCTATATCCCTCCTGCCATTTGTTTTCTCGCTTTCCGATATATAATAAGACGTGCTTCGACCTTGTCTTGTATCTATGCAAATCTCCTGCCCGCCCATGCATCCTGTCTAGACATGGACATGCAAAAAGTACACTATGTTTGGGGTATGCGGATGCGTGTGGAAAAGGTCGTGATATGATACAACAATAATTTACGATACAGCATCCTCAATGCAAAGTCTGCGTCCTGCTTCATGCAAACACGTCCGCCTCGACTGCGGGCGCGGGGAGCAATGCCTTCCTTGCTCGTGACTTCGAACGCGCACCGATGATGACCTCCATCTTCGCCTTCCCTCTGCTCGGCTTCCTCCGCAGCGCGCTCGAAGCCTTGCCCTGAGCAAGATCTACCTCCCACTCTTCCACCCCGTCTTCTTTATCCGTGGCCTTGACCTTACTGTTCGTCGTGTCTCCGAACAACAGGCCGCGCTCCTCCATTGAGGTGTGGGGCCTAGGGCGGCTCACGAAGTGCTTCTTCGATGGACTGCACTCGATGTCTGAATAATGCGACATCGACTTGCGGCGCTTCGGAGAGGACGGAGGATTCTTGGGACCAGATGGCACGACAAAAACGTCTTCCTCAGGCCGAATATTCTCCATACCATAGACTAGAGGCTTCTTGCCCTCTAGTAAAATCGTCAGGACTAACTCCGGGCCATCCTTGAAGGATCCACGCACTTTTTGGCTTTGGGATCACCTCCTTAACGACCTTCATCGCGCCACCGTCGTCCTTTGCGATTGCCACCAGTTTCTTCTGCACCTCCCAATCCGAGGGCCTCATCCGCCTCCACTCGTCCAGTAACCTCTCTACCCACTCATCCGTCTCGCCTTCTATGTGATAGTCAATGATGCCGTTCCATTCGCTCCCCGGCGCAGTCTTGTTCACGAAGATGACCTTGCCTGCAAGACCTTTCGCGAGCATTTTTGAGGAACTGCCTTCGACAGCGGGAGCGTTGGCATGCACGGCCCTCGCAAAGTCCTTTACAAGCTTTTTGAGGCCGTGCACCTTGAGTGACGTTCCCATGATGATCAGCAAGTCCGGCTTGCGTGCGATGTCGGAAGATTGAATGGCGCCTATGTCATCGCCGAGCGGGTGTGCCTCGTCGTACAACACGATGGCTGGGCGGAGGGTTCCGACCTTTAACGGGCGCGCCGAGCGCGCGAGACGCGCTTCTGCTGAGAAATCACGGCAGATTTAGTGTCCCGTGTCTAAAGCACACGAAGGGCATGAGGCCTCGCATGAAACTCACAACGTGCCACGCATTCGGGGCAGTCTGGCGCAAGGCCTTGGTCGAAGAGGTTCAGATACTCCTCGGTGCAGTGTAGGTCGGCAGAGCAGAACGTACACCGCACGCGGTGTATGTCCCCGTGGAGCTGAACGTTGCGGACCTCCTTCACCTGGATCTTGGACTTTCCCTTCACGTTAGACTTCGCCCCCTGACTCGAACTCCCCAGGAGTCCAGCACGCTCCTCAAGTCCATCGATGTTCTGCGTGTATGAGCGCAGTAGCTTTTTCTTCGCGTCGAGGGTTTTCAGGAAATGATGGGTTGGTGATGGCTTTGCTCCATCGACCGATTGCTTAAGCTGTGAAACAAAAGTGTAGAACACGGATGTGGATGTAGGGTCCCGGAAGAGTGACGCGTCGAAAAGATCACGTCCTCTGAGAACAACATCGGGGTACTGTTTTTTCACGAGAGCATACAGCCCATCAGACGACCGGAAGTCCTACGTTCGTGAGAACCCATATTAAAGGATACGTCGACATGCGGGAGATGCATCCATGAGAGAACTCACTGGGATACCGCATGAACATGAGATTCCCGCCCCTGTGACGACAACAATTCGTTTGCTTTTTGCCACAGCCAGGGACAGGCTGGACAATGCTCGTCTAGTAGGAGAATCTGAGGACGATGCCTCTAAAGAAAGGGTGGTAACCATCCTAAGGCGTGTTCAACGCGTTGTAGTGGTTGTGGGAAGTCTGTGGGAGAGGAGTCGCTGATGACAGTGAGGAGGAAAGAAGGGACGAACGCCTGGCTCACGCTTTGAACAATTCGCGCTCTACCGCGTAGCATCACGTGTTCTCTGTTTATTGTATCTCGTGCCCAGACGCGCCTCGCTCAGGCCTCCGACAGCCATGGCCACTTTCCGACAGATGGTTTCAAAGTCGCATTCTATTTTGTGAAGATGTATGTATATCTTATGACAATAGCATTTGCTGCTTGAGATTTACTTTGCAACAGCACAGCCTTTTAGACAGCGAATTCCGGGCAAACGGCGTTATCGGACTTCACGCTCTGAGGTGGGCGTTCTCTCATAATAGTTTATACCTGTCGTGTTCGAGCAGCTGCTTTTGGTCGTGGAATCCACGCTTTTGAACGATCCGAACTGCTCCTACAACAATAATCAAACGATGAACAAGTAGGCACAATAAAGAGACTCGTACTGTTCCCATGACATGATTGAAGTACCAGATCTCCTGGAGGACGGTTCCGTTGTGACCACAACCAATGAAAGGAATAGAGCCTGTTTGTGCCTTGAGTGCATTTTGAATATGGCTGAGGCTATATGTTGTCTTGTTAGAGGGAATGATCCCGGATCTACATAACAAGCATGAGAGCACAGTTGTAGGCAAGGAATAAGACTTACGCAGCGAGCGTATCAAATGTCGGAAACATTTTAAACGCGCGAACAACAGCTAAGAAAAAGTCAACGGTGTCCTGGTGCTTCTTGTAGTCGGGGCCATAGCAAGTCAGGTCGAAAGTCGAAGTGCAAGTTGCATGCTTAGAAAACTACAAATGTGGCATCAACTCCTTGTACTTCGCGCGCATTGTGGCGCTTCAAGCTTACTTCGTGACCCCAGAAATCAGAATTGAGCGACCCTTGGCTGACCCAATACTTGTTCACTGTAATTAAAGCGGCTTTGAGAATCAGCTGACGAGGACCCATGGGCCGACGTACTAAAATCAAGCAGGTCCCAGCGGCCAAACTCCTCTACGAATGTACCTAACCCAGGACCGTTGTATGGTGGTACTACGGTACCATCTGGGAGGACCGCAGGTGAAGGATTCGGATCGTACTGTCTGGACAAGTCGCAATATTGCTCGTACGATCTACAGGATCAAGGCGAGACGATTCTGATACTGCATAGCCGTGTGCACGAAGTTGAAACGCACCCGTCGCAGTTGTCCGGCCAGAGCCCATGGATAGTCCAGCTGTTCTTCGGCAACAGCTGCCCCTGCCTCTCGAACCCAGTGTAGGTATTCCAGAATTGAGTCTGCAGAACCAGACCCCCCGGTGTCGGCGAGCAACACGTATTCGTGATAGTCGTGGTGTTTTCGCATGAGAATGTCGGTGGCTGGTTCACGCAGGCTGAGATATTTGGGAAGGTGTTGGGAACGAATGAGAACTGCGAGGAAGACGCGTAGCACGCCGAAGACACAGCCAGCAACGTGAGCAGCCCATAGTGGACGGGCATGTTGGGCATTTCCGACACTGGAGTGAGGAAGAATCACTTAGCTGCCGAGCCTAATCTCTGGCCTTTTATTTTCAGGGCTGCCAGGTATTCTTATCTCATAGATCAAGGTGATCATATGGGGCGACTGTCCAAACAGCATGGCCATGACGCCCCTCGACGCCCTGAGTCGTCAGAGGCTAAGATCGCAAAGCGTCCACACACGTTCCTGAACAAGAGGGTCGCACGTCGCAAACGAAATCGAGAAGAAGGCTAGCTGTACAATGCTGCACACAGCTGCACACCGAGGCAGAGCGACGCCCCCCTCGACGAGAGCATATTTCGTTGTTCGGTCCGGACTCGGGAGTAGTGAATACTGCAAAATGGCTGCATCAATGGACGCCGAGATTGTTTTGCTTCAGGAAGTGTTTATAATCATTTGGAAGTTTGAACGCCCGAACACCCATGCCGGCAGATACTGGGGCTTCCGGAGTGGGGTACAAGGGGGTGCATTCCTAACGACGAGACGCTCTCGATTGACACATCTCGTGGTCGCCTCGCGAGTACTACAGAACGAAAGCTCGATGAAGTCAAAACAAGTAACTAGTCCGTGGGAGGCAGTATGTACACCGCCTGGCACTGCAAGGCGGGGAGGCGCCCGCGCGGTATGTATGTAGTCCGAATCAGAGAAAATCAGGATACGATATACACCACTCATTTCGCAAGAGACCAAGGTGGTGCGTACAACTTTTAGCTGTCGCAGTCAGATCCCATCAAGCCGATGCCAAAAGTACCCATAAACAGGAGTATACACGACCGCAGAGACTCGCACGATCTTCACCATTACCACGCAATGGACAAGAAGGCACGAGGTCTATGCCGCGATGACAAGAGAGGCGAAGACTGCAATAATTGCAACCGCAGTCTCCAATCCACTGTCTTGCCTCCCCTTGGCTCCACTTACGGCAGGAATGAGGGATGCAGACGGCAGGATAGTGGTGCCAACATTATCCTGTGTTGGTGTTGGTGTGGCAGTTATCGAGGCCGCAGACGCTGACTGTGATTGCGAATTTGTAGTCGAGGGTGCAATAGAGGATGTAATCTGCGGCGAAAACGATGGCTGGGATGAGGACGTCGCGATCGCGGTGACTGTTACGGTTGCAGTCGCGGGCGAAGAGAATATGCTCGTGGCAGGTTGCACGGGTGCTGTCCCCCCGCCTTGGACCACTATGACTGTCACGAGCTCAATGACAATGGTCGTCTTCCCGTCTACCACTTCTGTGCAAGTTGCGATACCGTTTAGAACGGAACATAGGATGGCGATTCCGATGCCAGACGGCGCATGCGCGGTGACGAAGGCAGCGTGAGGGCCTTCGATGAGGGTGGCTAGATATTGCACACCGGAACGTCAGCGTGACGGCATGCCGAATTGATGGCAGGATATGACCTTGCACTCACCAGTACCAGCGAACGCAGCCGACTGAAAGGTTCCCGTCGGCGTCCCTCCTACTACCTGCCAAGTAGTCTGACCCGCGTTATCATCGCCAATATTTGCGACACTCAATGGCTGGTCGCCAAATCCTGGGATGTACAGCGACGTATCTCCCTTGGCATCTAAGGCAAACTGAAATCAGCAAATCCATGTGGACATGGAAGAAGGAAAAGGCGGCAGCATACACTGGAGCGCCATTGGACATAGACAAACCAGCGTCCAGAAACGCCACGGTGGCATATCGTGCCAAAAAGCGGGTATAATAAAGGAAAGAACGTGGTGGGAAACGAAGGATTGCGCAGGGATGCAAGAGAGGCGACAAGAGGCGACTCTATGTAAATAGGTACAGATGTCAGCATATATTATCACGGCCACGAATCTGGGCAGGAAGAATAGTCGTGCCCTAGTTACAAAGGAGCCGGCCAGAATCTCGAACTGTCTTGATATGAGCGCTTGGGTTGAGAGGATTGCCTGCCTGCTGGGGTGGAGAGCGCCATGGCTTTCAGAGCATTCCGCGGAGTAATACAGGCCGGAAAAAAGAATGAATTATGCTGCGAGACGGCGAGAATCGCAGAATCTTCCTGACCGCGTCGGATATGCAGACATGAGCTTGACACACAAGTGCGCCTGGTGACGCAGTCGGCGAGGGCGCCGGCGGCATCCTCCGGGGGCATACGTAGCTCTATGTAGCTCTCCGATCAGCCAAATTTCTTGCGGACGCAGATGGCAGTGGTGGTGGACGCAGGATGCCATCTTGCTTCACAGTCTGGGTCAAATCTTCTTTACATGTGCGTCTCCGTGTAACAACTCTGTCGATCTCCCGACACTTGCTCCCCTCGGTCTTCACTCTTCCCTGTCCCACCGCTTGTACAATGTGCACAGACGTCTCTCGAACCCCGTCAAGCTAGGCACTATCCTCGCCCTCCACGGGGTGTTCGTGGCCGCCTTGTACTCCTCGCTTTCCTGGTCCATCGCCTCTGTCCATTCGTGTACCGCCAGGTACTTTGGCGGCGATCCTTCCTTCTTGCTCCCCTCGATTCCAACGCGCCCAGTGTCCTTCAAGATGTATCTCCTGCTCCTCACCCACCCCGGCGCCTTCGCCAACATCGGAATGTGCTCCTCGTCGTACCATTTGTTGAAATCCTCTTCGGCCTCGGCTTTAACGGACAGGCTCACGAGCAGAACGATAGGCGCAGTCGTCTTGGGGTTGTAGAGCGCAGATGGAGGGTGCAGTGGATGGCCCTCATATAACTCGTACGTCCTCCTTTCCAATACCTCTACCCTCGACAAGATATCCTTCTCGCGGTCGCTTCGCGTCTCCGCTAGCAGACTGTAAGGCGGGACCTGCGTCGCTTCATATGACTCGAGGTCATAGATCGCCACCCAAGAAGGCTTCTCTCCGTCCTTCTGTACATAGCGCGCCCATGAGGAAAAAGCAGGGGTATCTACCCTCAGAGGTACATGCTCGTTGTCGTACCAGTCGTGAAATTCAGTATCAGAGACCGCCGAGCCAGGCTCAGAAAAGACGAGGACGAGTGCTTTAGGAGTCGTCATGGTTTGAGGTCAAGATAGTCAGACGTTGCAAATGCTCAATGGGTTGAGCGAATGTTTGGCTTGATTGGTATCATGCTCACAAAGACGGAAATCGATTACCGGACTGAAGTGGGTCTGTGAGTGGATTCATCTCTTATAGGACGCTCTCTCGGTCTGTCCACTTAGACAACGGGAATATCCCGTACAGTATATTCATATACAAATCCTGTTCGCAGCAACATCACGAGAACAAATACAGACCAGCCGAGTCAGGAATCAGAAATACAGCACAGTCAAGGTACAAGGTTACACCGATACTAGTAGTCGCAGCACAAGGTACCAGCGGATATGAAATGGACGGATGATCAGTAAGTAACAGGCGAAGCAACCGAGACGCAGCACAAGGAACACCAGTGTCAGGGCCAAGAGACGTTGAGTGAGCCAGTTCAAGCCAGTCTAATCCACAGGCAACCGGCTTGCGTTAGACGTCCGCCCAACCGCCTTCGTCGAGCTTGTAAGAAGCCTCTGATTCGGGCTTGTCAGGGCTGTCAACTAGCTTTGCAACACGCTCCTCAGCTCGTCCTGCATGGGACCAATGCAGTTACAATGTAGTTAGTACGATCGCAGGCAGGTTGTTAGCAGTGTCGTAGGTGGATCGGGCAAGAATACCTTTGCGGAGAAAAATTCTGGTCGCAGATGCATGTGAAATGATGTGTCCACCAATAGGCTTAAGCGCCCCGCCGGCGACAAAGGTCATGGTCGCACCGGGGTCCGCTGTTGATTTAAGGAAGTGGATCAGTGAGAGCTCTCCGAGTACTTCAAAGACGCTGGGACATGCATTGGACTTGATTGGTTATCAGTATCGAAATCTGCGTGTCAGAAGAAAATGCAAACGTTAGGATGTGGAGCATGGAATGTACGAGTACCGACGTTGAATTCTTCGGAAAGTTTGGTGAGTTTTGAAAGCATCTATGAACGTATGAGACCTAATGCATCACATTCAGATAGTTTTGCACCTGTCCGAGCTTCAATGATATCGAATGTCAGCTAGCCAGCACTTAGTCAGTGACAGTTTCATACCTTCTGCTGCCTTTCACTGAGCTCGCCTCGACCGGAGAAATCAACACGGAAGAGGGCCATGATGCTGTCCACAATCTGCCAAGGAATTCAGTAGCAGAATCATTGCAAGTTCGAGGGTCACACCCACCATGATTTTAAAGTCTTTGTCCTCCGCGAAGCGAACAGAGCATTCGTTGATGAGCTCCATCTACGAAGGTATGAGTATATGCAGAGGCGCCCAGCTTCCACTTCATATGAAACTACCTGATGTTCACTGTTGAAAGCGCGAGCTGAGTGGAAATATTCAATTGAAAGAATGACTGACTGAGTGAACGAGCAACGTACCGTAGAGGATATTCTCCAAAACCATGTCGCCGTTGACTCCGAACCGTTCTGCGATGGATCTGATGCGGTCAGGACGGAACGTCCCTGTGAAGCGAGCAGTTAGCACATTCACAGCTGTCATTGATCCAAGTTGAAGATGAACCTTCAGTGTCGATGTATGCAACCTAGTCGTCAAGTCCAATTATGAAGGTGCATCAAGAGTGCATGCATATACTCACCTTTCCGGAAGCACCTCCCAGTTCAGGTGGAAGTTGTGCGATCACGCTGAGTGTATGCGCAAGTTGTGTCTTCCCAGTGCGGTACTCGCCGTACACTGCTCAGGCGGAAACGATCAGTTAAGAGCTTGAAGGAATACAATATCGCTTACCTTCTGTGATCGACTGAGACATGATACCGCCTTGTGGCCACGATATATCATCGAAATTTAATACAATAATCACGGAGTAACGCACCTCCAAGCATGGCGTCTACAGATTTGCTACCCGTACTGAGGGCAAGGACGCGTTTTCTTTTGTCTTGCATCTCGAGTCCGGTCGCAAAGGAAGATCCCTGACGATACACATAAGTGCGAGGTTTCCCGGCGACGGCAAGTTCAACGAACGAGCATCTTATGTGCGGCTTCCTACAATAACATCATATCAGCTCGCGACGACATGTGACGACGAGGCTTACTTTGATCTTCTCGACTTTGGCTTCAGACATGCCCTGCGGAGAGCCTAGGTTGAGTGTCATAGCATATAGACAGCTATGATACAAAACCTTGAGTTTTAGCATCTGCCGCCGGGTCGTCATATTGACACCAGAGACGGTGGTGATAGCAGCGGCCTGAATTCCCAAATGTAACGAGGTGTCATTGTGTCTCGAACGACAGCACTGCCTACCTTGAGCTTGATGATATCTTGCATGTTGATGCCCTGCTTTGCGATCAGCGGCATAGACCACCGACGTCGGGCCATCACATACATATTGCTGCAATTCGTCTACCGCATCAAAATAAGAGCTCTGGCAAGCAAGTCAGCGGGAGATTCAGGAAGCTTGTAAAGGATCCTACCTCTTCTGCCTCTTCTGCTGCAGGACTCGCAGGGCGAGATGTCGGTGGCGGTGGCATGCTCTGCGAAGTCGATGCAGTACGACGAGGCATAAGTATCGATGCTTTCACGATATTCTGGGCAGAGCGAGGACGCGGATGGATGACGGAAAGCGAAACTCAAACCTTGAAACTCACACGTGATCGCGTCGGTCCACATTCGAGGAAACACATATTGGTGTACTCTACTGAAATTCTATTGACTACGTCCCTCCTCCCGCTTTTGAGGAGAAGACAGAGGAGTGGTGGTGGTTGCTGAAACTGTCAGAACTATGGGTTGGTTAGTCTTCAGTCTGTTGCTGTCACGGCTGAGCTATTCCGAGTCCAACGACGAGGTCAACGGCTCATTCAGCTCATCGTGTGGTAAATATTGAATGTCAGAAATGATGAGTATTCATAGAAGATTTCGGACAGCAGGACAGCAGTATATGGTTCGGAAGGGGAAGCGGTGGATATTGTAGAATCACAGATGATACCCAAACAAGACGGTTCAATCTGCATCCCAATCAACGCTGTCAATCGCACCTAACACCTCCACTCCATCATCTTTTTTCCTTCCGTGTTTCTTCGCGTGAGCACGAGAACCTGTTGCGCTGCTGGGTCTGCTGGGTGCATTATCTTGGTCTGTCGGGTTATTCGCGCCAGCCTGAGACGCAGCGGTATGAAGGCTCAGCTGAGCCAAGTTCGGCCGTGCGGGTGCTATGATGACTGGCGTAGGACCAGAAAAATCTTTCCCCGTCATCCTGGAAAGCGTTTTCATGTCTATAGTACCATGCATCAGATTCGGTGCAATCTAGAGACCTATGAGAGAGTATACCGTATGGGATCCGATTGTTGAGGCAATATGTAATACGATTCGGGTTCTTCTTGTCCTCAGCTTTGAATTTGTTTTTGCACGATTTACGGTCGCGTCCAGGGAGGATGTAAGATATAAGTTCATAGTTCTCGCCGAATTGCGAAAGAGCCTAGCATTGTGTGAGTCACGGGCTGAACTCAAATGTACGAAACTTACATCGTAGAAGAGCTCCGTCTCCTCTGCACTCCAACGAGAGCCTCGAAATTTCTTCGCGTACGATGCCGAGTTGACAAATTTAGTCGCATCAGACTCCTCGATATGGGTGTAGTTTGCCGTATCCTGATCGTCTGCGCGATCAACGAAAAGCGACTCTTCGTCTACGATTGTCTCGCCGTTCGGCCCAATCCTGACTTGCACGTTGAACCGGCTCGTATTCAGGGATTGAGAGTAATCAAAGCCTTGACTATCCTCCCCCTCGCCCGCCTCGGCCTCGACTTCTGCATCGTTAGACGTCGAACCGCTAGGGACAGCGTTGGGAGGAATATTTGAGGGACCATCCGCAATGGGTGTAGCGGACAAACCTTCGCCCTCGTCATCCTCGTCGTCTCTTCCATATTTCTTTGCCTCCATGAGAGCTCGCATGCGCGCTCTCCTTTCCCTGTTGACTCGTTTCCAGGTAGCGTGGTTGTCAAAGATTTGCGCTGCCTTGCTGCTTGCGCGACCTTGGCTGCTTTCTTCGCATAGTGCGGCCATTGTGGTCACCGTTGGGTCCAATTCCTCTTCTGGATCAGCTCCAGGATCATACGGCGGCGAAGTGGCAGCACGCGGCTTCCTTCGTGCTCGACTATCGCCCGACGCCCGACGCTTTCGCTTTTTGGGACCCGATTCCCAATCATCATCGCCATGCTCAAAAGTCTCGATGATAGCCTTTGGAGCCCGTCGCATCCTCTGGGGTCGATTGGGTAGGGTCTGCGAGTTAGCTGAATCCTGGACGGCCTCGGCTACCTGTCGCGCACGTGTGCGCTTAGGCTTCACTTCGGAGAAGTCTGGCGCATTCTCCAGATCGCCCTGGGGGGCTGCGACATCGTTCCTAACAGTTTTTCTTCGAGGTCGAGGGGCTTTAATTACACTTTCCGAGTTCAACTGAAGTCTAGAGGGTGAAGAGTTCGTTGGATCTTGGCCAGGATCTGGATGCGCCAATGTAGAAAAGTCGAACTGCAGATCATTGCTTGGGAGAGAGATGGAAGACGGTCCGGCATGACTGGACATGGTTCGCTGAGTGACAGGTAATGGAGGATGTGGTGTTGGGATTGTGATAATTGAGGGTGGTTCTGCGGTCAATGAAGCGCGTGGTACAGGGGAAGAACTTGTCAGAATAATGGGTGCTGCTCTTGAGCCAATGACAATAGGAAGAGATAGACCAGTGACAACGGAGGATACACCGTTAGATATAACTGAAGGGATTGTGAGCGGAGCAGGTGAGAATTGCAAGCTTTGAGCCGTATTGTTAGACACCGTGTTGGCACGAGCAACCACAGGTTCAACAGAGCGTGGGTGTGGGGTGGCGATAGGTGATGCACTGGCAGTTCGAGGCACGCCCTTGTCGAAAACTGGTAATGTGTCTGGGTAGGAAGTTGTGCCATCGCTAGAAGCTATGGGTGCAACAGGTAGGGTGGGAGGAGGGAGCACCGCAGAAGAAAGTGTTGGGTCATCTTGCTGTCCTTGAACAGGGACGACTGGGTGTTGAGGGGCAGGGGTTGTCGAGTTGCGGGCTGCATTGGGAGGTGGATGAGACCTCCTTTTCGCGACCGGTTTGAAGATAATGCCGCCTTTTTCTAAGTACGGGGTGAGCCCGTGAGTTTGATTATGACTTACTGCATGTACTCACGGACGCGGGTGGACATATCAGAATTTCGGCGCGCGGGAGCTGGGGCGCAGAGTCAGAAACGAAAGTCTCATCAGAATTTGAAAGCTCGTGTAAGCTGCTTTACATAATAAGATCGAGATCCAAGAGTCCCTCGCCCAGCGCGCGTCTCGAGAGTGTCTCGAGGGAGCTGAACACCAACTCCTCAACATATATCTCTACCTTTCACGCTCTTTATGCTACGTGGCCAAGATCTACCAGTCGGCTCGAAACCTGGGTGGGAGCTGCCACAGGGGGAGAGCAATAACGACGAGCATTCAGAGTTGAAGAGTGTTGCTGCTAGGTAAGCCTCCAATTGCGCGAGCTGCGAGCATGTTGCGCTCATCTATCGCAGCCTTGTAGTCGTAAATTCGTTGAAAAAATGTGTGCTATACGTGAAAAAATGCTATTTCCTCACCTCTATTGACACCTGACACCTAGCGCGTGAAACCTGGCTGTCTTCGATATTCCCCAAATTCTCGAGCAAGGCGCGTGGAGGGAAGCCGTCCGTCGAGGCATCACCTCCTGCTCATATACTCAAGCCTCTAGGAAAATGCGATCTTGAAATTGGGCCACACGTGTTTCCCGGTACAGCGATGTATGAAGCGCAGTACTTGCGGAGTGCTCTCGCAGCTACAAAATCATCGTACCCAGCAACCTCGTACTCTCCTGTCGGTACATGGCCAGCAGCTGTTGTCCAATATGGATCCACGGCATATACGCCTTACGGTCAGTACGCATTGCCTTCACCCGCTGCATCGACGCCTGTGACAGCCGCACCTTCGCCGCTTAACCCGCATGCACTGCAAAGAGCATCTACGCCTCTCGTCTCGTCTTTTGCAATAGACACACCCATCACACCATCTCTTGTCAGCCAAGTCAATACAGCGGCTGCAACGAACCCTATCCTTGCCAACCTTCTTCAGCTAGCTGCATCTGGGCATGCTTCTCCAGAGCAACTCAAGACACTGGGACTATTGGTAACATCCCTCAATAATATGTCGACTCTGAACGCGTCTACCTCCTCAAATAATACATCTTCCTCGCCGCTCATTCCGAGCGCGCAACCTTTAGCCTCAGTTATCCCCTCGCCAGGACCTTTCACTGCTGCGCCTCCGAATTACAGATACCAACCGTACGGATATTCCACTGCACAACCCCTTCTTTCCCCCGCCCCTCAACAACCTGTTCGCGAATCTGACATCGTCCTCGAGTTTCGTGAGAAACCTTTCGATCGGTGGATCATCCCTAGAGGACCCACCGTTTTAGAACGGAAGCCAACTAGTGGACCTCTGACAGAAATTCTCTTGTCGACTGTCGTTCCGTTTCCCAAAGTTGACTTCACCAATGACGGAACGGATTCTTCTTCGCAGAATGCAAAGGATGAACCCACGACCGATATTCCGCCCGAAGTCGTCACGTTTCGTCTGAAGAAAGTACATCAGATGACTTGGGACGGGCTGACACGATGGGCAGGTGACGCAGAAAAAGTGACTGCTAGTAGGAAGACCTTGGCTAGTATCGTAAGTGCTATATGCGATGTGGTATATAATTTCTAACAGTCTGTTTGCAGAAAGCGCCCGAACGAGTTTACTTACAACACCAAGTGTCATCAGGAGATCTACTCACGCAACTCCAAGCTGTAAGTTGCTCTGTACGATTTATTTCGCTTAAGCGATCTAATGTCGGTATCGTTCAATATCAGGATGCTGCCCCACCCTATGCCATGAAACCGCTTAAACCCAGTCATAGCTATAAACCTCGTGCAAAGCGACAATCGACTCGTAGAAAGGACCAAGCGGAGCAGGATAAAATAGCTCCCAAACGACGGAAGCCCGCACAATCTAAACCGACCATCCCATCAAAGCCAATCGCCTGCATCTCATGTGGTCAAACTGATGTTCCTCTCATGATAGGCGGACGTAAGTCAATCTCTCTGCATATGGCGTTGCGGTGCTGAGATCCTTGACGACTATTCGGCAGGTTTCTGTAGAACATGCGTTGACCAAGGTAGACATCAGATGATGGTGGCCACAGCCGCAGGAAGCGTGTCGATGACTCGTACTGACCCTCAACATCTGGCGGTGGTGCCAAACACCATACCCTCGGCGCTTCCCAGTGAGAGACCAGCGAACATGTCGACTATACATGCCCATTCACCTTTGGCTACGAGCACCCCTGTATTATTAGTGCCTGGGGATGCCCAATCCCAGCCATCAGTGCAGTGATTATAATTATGTGATTCTACTACTGATAATACCTAGATCATGTGTGTGAATGTCCATGAAATAACTGAGACGAATATATACCCATCCACCCATGCAGATATCGAAAACATCATAAGGAAAGAAACGAAGGTGACAATGCAAACTAATCCACAATCTTCGCCCACCAGCAGAGCCACCACATAACCACCCCACATTCAGCGGCGACGATGCATACCTCCACAGCAACAGCACACCACTGTATCACTAGCGCGAACCAAAAGATTGGAACGGCCATCCACTGTAACCCTAAGTCAATGATAAAATGTGAACGAGAGAATGAGATGCAAGTCAACGCAGCGCGGATCTGCAGCAAAAGAGTGGCGAGCGTGATATAAAAGAATAAAATGAGTGCAATCCAGTGCCGTAAAGACCGTTTGGGAAGCGCTAGAATGGGGTATCGCTTTGCCTCGCCCGTGAACTCGTTCCGGTACCAAGGTATGATAAGGAAATCCTGGATATCTATCCCAATAACCTTCCCGTAGATCCTCCAGACCGGCGTAACTGTGTCCAAAAGGAAAGTGAGAGCGTCCATGCCAAGTTCCCAGAACTGTTGATAATGATCTTTGTAGCTTTCCTCCAATGCGACAATGTGCGAAAGCTGAGCAGAAATTGAGGGTGCTGACATCAACAAGAAAGTAGTGGAACGCACCTCTGGATAAACTACGGACGTATGCGCAACCGTTTCGTTGAATTCGCTCTTGACAACTGCATGCAATTCCTTCACCTTGGCAAGAGCCTCGGCCACTTTGTGCGACTGCTCTGTTATGGAGACACGATTCACTTCTAAAGCGTCTAAAGAGCGTGATAGAGCCGAGAGGGGGTGATCGAGAATGCTGGGTTGGGGTGGTATATCGTCTTGTTCGGACGCCTGCACTAAAAAGGCTTGAATTGTCTCTTGTTGGTTACGGATGTGGTCGTGAATATCCTCGACGGCTCTCCACCCCTTCAAGAGACGCGTGGAACCTATCACGATCGCTGGATCATGAGATAGCGCGTCAAGAAGCTCTGGGGGTAAGGTGGAAAAAGACAATCCCAAGGACCTGGACATCCTCGTTTGAGCATTGTCATACTCCTTGACACTGACGGCCACACGTTGTAAGAGAGAACGATTGCGTTGATTCTGCGCAATGGCACTATCGAGGAGTCTATATTGCCGAGATGAGTCCAACAAGGTTGAGAGTAAATTGAACACAACTTACTGGGCCCTCCGTTCATACTCATGGTGTTCGCTCTCTTCGTCGTATCGCTGTTCTAGCTCACGCAAAGATGTTCTTTCTGAAGAGGGCAGAGACGTCCGGTATCGACTGCGGTGCAACATGGGGGGAACGTCCGCGCGTAGGGACAAAGGAGTACCGGGTTTGTTCTCCTGTAGATCCTGAGCTGATGAGGCCTTCGCTGTAAGAGGATCATCTGCGTCCGACGATTTCAAAAACTCCCGTATGACCATGGAGTTTTCTTCTTCCAAGTAAGGTCTCTTGTCATGGGCGGGCGAGACCGAAGCGACCAGACTGAGGTCTGGTGGTCGACTAGGGCGTCGACGTTTACGACGCTTGGCACCGCTGTCAGAGCGACTGTGCTCTTCGGATAGGGAGTGGCGCGATGACGATGCTTCACTATCAGTGCCGTGAATTCGTACGCGCCTAGCAAGATCACGTATGTGCATTCGGCTACTAGAAGGTGACCCACCACCGACGGGTTGACTAGTATTCGACCCGCTAAGCATACTGTAGACTGAATTTCGCGGAGATGCTGCCGAAGGCCGCCAGAACTTAGTGAACACATCACCACTGCGTTGCGAGTCATCACCCAGAGACCGACGACCAGTATCGATGACGGGTTCGAATGAGACATGTCCGTCAGGAGACCTTATGCGCGATAGAGACGCATCAAGCTGGGTACGATATGAAATATCAAAGCTCGAAGTGTTGGATGGAGATCTCTCTTGGCGTGAAAGAAATGACAAAGAGGGAGACCCGACTGGGAGCGCGTTTTCTGGGATTGTTTCCATAGTCTCTCGGCGAGGATGTAACCTCACAAATTCCTCAGCGACGAGCGCGGATATATGCCACGTAGAGCGATCAGAGCTCTTGGTCCCTCGTCGATCGCGCAAGTGTTTTATCCATGTCAACGGCTCCGCCCGGTCAAGGTCCGCCTGTACTAGAGGATCTACGTTCGAGTACCAACGAACAATTTGGGTGGGTGAAAGGGGGCTCGAGTTCGAATTGAGAGAGGAAAAGAGTAAGTTGTATCTTCGTCCGAGTTGTTGCCGTGTGATTTCAGCCTTCTTCTCAGTATTATGTTTCACGGATTGTCGAATACGGGCAAGTTTATCTGCACACAATCGCAGATATCAGCTCTCGTTCCCGGACAGCGAGGGCATAAGGCTTACCAACGTATAGCGCTTTTTGCTTCTCTACGACGTCCTTGCTGGAGTTACCAGTGCCTTTGTCCTTAGGCTTCCGCTTAGAACGAAGACTCCACCGCTTGTCTGGTTTCTCGTCTTCTGAATATGATCCGGCCCAGTCCAGAGTCGTGCCATCATTTGAGGACATAGGAACAGGATGCGCCCCAACCACGATTTCATTTCCCACCGATGGGCTAAAATCAATCTCTGATTCCAAACTTGGGCCATTCAGACGCGACGATAGGGCGGGTGGCCCTAGGACTGGTTGTATCCCTCGCGCGAGAGAGGAACTCGCAGAGTAAGACGACGTGGAGGTCATGTCTGACTTTGAAGTAACTGCCCTCAGTGCTGGGTTTGCCCTCGCTTGCAATCGCGCTTCACGCCGAGCCTTCAGCTTGAGAGCTCGTTGAACATCTTCTAGGATACGGGGGTCTAGGAACGGCGACTGTTGGATCCAGCTTAGAAATAAATTAGTGGTGCCACTTGCCTTCATGAGCTAGGATGCTATGTCAGAAAAGGTGGTTCGGGCGAACGGAAGAGAGACGCACACAAGTCATACTCGTCCGAAAATATCTCGGGCGCAAACTCCTCCACTGGAGACTCGGGACCGCCGCTCGACGGGACGCCTCTACCCACCATCAGAGACCCTCTGATGCTACCACCTGAAGTCATCGTCCTCCTCCGGGCATGACTGGAGGCAGACATGGTAGCAGGCTGCAGCCGAGGTGCGCCCGGCACGCTGACGGCATGCGCAGAGCGAACACGACGTCTTCCATTGAGATCAAGATAGGGCTTGGGATCCTGAAATGAAGATTGTCTGAAAGTCGAGGGTCTTCCGAGGCCTAGCAGCGACGGCTTGTCCGGTGCACCCGCTGCAGACGAGGCCGAATTGTTAACGTCATCCTCCTCGATTGCGGGGAAGTAAATGCGGGGATGCCTAGCTGGGTCGCCGGATGAAAAGGATGTAGATGATATGGGAGGTTCAGTGTAAGGCATGACCGATGGTCTAGTATGTTCCTCGGTTGGTCAAAGGCTTTCGCCCCGTTGGCTGCAGTCGAAGATGTGGCTGACTCTATATTTAGCTACATGCATGTGAGTCTGGAGTAGGTAGAATTTCCAATATATATACAGCTTCCGCATTTCACATGGAAATAACCGTTCAACTCATTCATTGACCATAATGAAACAATACAAAGATATATGCTCGTAGATTCACGAGTTCACTTTACATCCCTGCTGAGGCGAAGTTCTCAGAATTCGATGACAGACTCATCACTCTTTCAAGTCATGATAGGTGTAGCGCTAGACATCATTCACAATATATTGGGGTCATCGGGGAAGCCGTGCAAACGCACGACGCTGTTTGAGCAGAAGACGCGCAAACATCACAGTCGTAAAGGCAGACAGTGAGTACCTGATCTTCGTCAACATGCAATGCATCATTGTTGTTGTGAACTGGAGACCCACCAGGTGACGACATACGATGCATGCGCGTTCCGAACATCGACAGTAGCCGCTTTGCCTATTGGAATGCCCCGTGTTAATCTGTAACTAGCATCTCCGGCATGGCCGTCTGCAAACGCTGGTCAGAATACAGACAGACAGACAGACAGACAAACATTTGGGCATACCGAATATTTCTTCGACAAGTACTGGTTGCACATTCAAGTGCTCGCCTCCTGCATACTCCGTCATAGCATCCAAATCGGCCCAGTACCACTCGCCTTTTTCAGGATGATTGTCCGGGGTGAAAGAATTGCGAGCCTGGGAATCTCGTAGCATGCCGCAAACTTCGACTTCACTTTGAACCTTGGGCGTCCGCTTTCCGCTCTTCACGAAGTCGCCTGATATGAAACCGCGGTCCACGAGTACTGTCGACCCATTGGAGCGAATGAGAGGGGTGATGAGATGGTAGCCGTTGGTGCCGTCTCGCACGCGAGGTCCCAGGAGCATGGCATGGGCGTCATCCCATACACCACGCAAGACGACCTTGCGATAGATGAAGTCAGGTATAGCCGCGATACTGACGGGCGTATCAATCCTCTTCCACGACGTCAGAGCACTCTCGAACTTACTTTACTTTGTTCGGCAAAGATAGAGGCTCGCGCTCGAGTTTTTCCGTCAGCTCGTCAATGAGCGAGACTTTCCACTTTAGTCGTTGAACTTGCCACGTTCCCAAGGCAAATGTAAATATAGGAATGGTGCCCAGTACTAACATTGTGGTGTTGAGAAGAGGGTGACGCTTGACCGAGTATGCAGGGCCCGCGCCCACGTCTGTATGTTGAAAGCGCATGCGAGGTCGCAGCGGCACAAGTCTACGGAATCCGGAGCGCAATGCATTCTGGCCAAGGCTGTTAGTGATACCGGGATGCATAGCAGACGCGGTCAAGAGGAAAAGCCAAACCGATCCGTCGTCCCACGCGTCTGGTCACGACCATTACGCATTCGTCACCCTAGCCGGCGCCTACTTACGAGCTCGTACATCCTATCCTTGACCTCAGAATTGCCTCTCCTTTAAACCATGTAAGCCGACGTCTGTGTGGAGTCGAGATGCACATGGCTCATTTCCTGTGTCATTCGACCTAGGTGGTCCGGACAGCGGACGCGTCAAAACCAGTTTGACATCGATGGGGATGAGGTCCACTACCCCACGCGGCCAGTCGACAAGGACAAGGCCGAGCAGGATTTGGTTGTGAACATCAAGAAGGCCACCACTGCAGACGAGAGTGCGCCGAAGCAAAAGCATGTCCGCAGTATGTTTGTTCGCATTCACCTCGACGTCATCCTGACCTCTTGCAGAATGTATTGTGTTTACATGGGATTATCATTCCTCGATTTCCTTCTGGTCGGGCCTCCGCGTTCAGCCCATCTTATCCGACGAGGTTCAAACCTTCAAGGCACTCATTACTGTACATAAAGTATTGCAAGAGGGACACCCGGTGGTATGTCAAGCTGCATCTCGCCGATCCTTGTGGCCAGGCTGAGGGTTGTCTCTAGACAATTAAGGAGGCTCAGGCCCAGACTGGCTGGCTCGAGTCGTGCGCTCGTACTGTTGGTCATGACAGCGGAAGAGGTATGGTCTAGTTGTCTGCGCCCTCCCGTTGGTTCTCATGCTGCCGCACAGGGTATGGAACGCTCATCCGCACATACGTGCAATTCATACTAGCAAAGCTTCGATTCCATCGTCTTCGCCCAGAATTCAATGGTCTCTTCGAATACGAGGAGTATGTCACGCTCAAGGGTATCGATGATCCGAATGAAGGGTTTGTGCGTCAGATTTTGTGTTAGGACCGCTAGCTCATCCTATGTTCCTTAGCTACGAGACAATATCCGATCTCATGGCTCTTCAAGATCAGATTGAATCTTTCCAGAAGATGGTCTTTGCGCATTTCAGACATTCGGCCAACAACGAATGTCGCATCTCTGCTCTAGTCCCGCTCGTTAAAGAAAGCTGGGGTATCTATCGCTTCATCACGAGCATGTTGCGAGCCATGCACAGAAGTTCGTATCGGCTTCTCTCCCTTGAGCCCATCCGTTTCTGACCCGCTGTGCAGGAACAAACGACGTCGAAGCTTTGGAGCCTTTGAGGACGCGATTCAATAGCCAGCACTACAACTTGCGCAAGTTTTACTACGAATGCTCCAACCTCAAGTACTTGACAAGTCTCATCAATGTGCCCAAACTCGGTCAAGTACGCCCATCACACCGTTCATACAACAAACTTGGTTCTTATGCAATTTGTACAGGATCCTCCCAATCTGATGGACAGTGGAGGCGCGCCAGACCTGCCCGCCCGCCCTACAACTGTTGCACCGAGATCACCCTCCCCGCCACCTGTGGCGCCTTCCCCTGATGCCGCCACCGTCAACGAGCAGGCCCGCATGCTCAAGCAGTATGAAGATCAGCAGGCTGCTTTGCAAGCCGCGCGTGAGGCCGAAGAACGTCGCCGCTATGAACTGGAACAGCAACAACAGCATGAGTTTGAACAGCGGCAGAGAGAACAAGCAGAGAGGGAGCGGCTTGCACAGGAGCAACTGATGCAGCAGCAGATGATGCAGCTCAATAACCAGGCTGCGCAGCATGTCAATGACATGGAAAGGGATATGCTTGCGATGAGAGGGCAATACGAGCGCGACCAGCTGCTGCTTGAACAATATGACCGCGTTCGTATATTCTCAATCCTCCCAAGTCGGTTGATTTGCTCACACTATTTTATCACAGAGGGTGAAGGCCTTGGAAGGCGAACTGGGTGCCGTCTCCATGCACATAGGCTCTCAAGTGGCGTCGAAAGACGAGCTCATCAAGCAACTACAAGACCAAGTCGCCTTGTGGCGCAACAAGTACGAAGCCCTCGCCAAGCTGTACAGTCAGCTCCGCACGGAACATCTGGACATGCTCTCAAAGTTCAAGCAATTCCAGCTCAAAGCCAACTCGGCACAGGAGGCTGTCGATCGCATGGAACGTATGGAGCGTGATCTGAAGGCGAAGAATCTCGAGCTCGCTGACATGATCCGCGAGCGGGATCGTGCACGCTTCGATGTGGACCGCCAGAAGTCGTCTCACAAGGACGAGATCGATCGTCTTCGTCGAGAGATCAACTTTGCCAACGAGAGGGCCGAGGATGCGTCTCGATCGAAGAGCTCCGAGGTGTCGAGTGTGCTTGGGAAATACAACAGGCAGATGTCCGAGCTGGAAGACTCATTGCGCGTGAGCATACATGAAACAATCCTGCGACGTGCGTTGCTGACGCTTGTGTCGTTAGTCGAAGCAAATCCAGATCGACGATCTCCTTACGAGATTAGACGCGTCTGCGGGCGAACTTGAGCGCCTTCGTGAGGAAAAGGACCAAGAGATCATGATTCTGCAGGAAGGCATGGACAGCACCATCCAGCGACTGTCTGACGCTCAGCAGGTGAGGCTTATTGTACACGGTGTTGTGAACAATGCTTACTTCCCATCCAGACTCAAGGCATCGCCGAAGAGGCAACGAACGCGCAGATAGACACGCTGATCCTCGACAATAGGAAAAAGCTCAACCAAATCATCGGTTCGTTTGCATGCAGACATGTGATCTTTATTTGCTCGAACCCTGAACATCGCTTCAGACTCCATCCTCCAGGCCTGCGTTCAAAAGGTGGATGACGCGATCTACGAACTCGAGTCGCCGACCCAAGCCGGCAACCAGAACTCGACGCCCGAATACACCCTGTCCATGATCGAAAAGGCGCTCTCGAACTCGACCGATTTCGCCACCATCTTCAACCTCTACCTGGACAACCAGCCCGGTGGCGACCACGTGGATGTCATCAAGGGCGCCAACGAGTTCGCGCAGGCCCTCGCGGACACCCTCGTCAACGTCAAGGGCATCACGCGCTTGACGGAGGGCGACGACGCGTCCGACAAGCTCATCAACGTGGCGAGGACGGCCGGTGACGTCGGCCTGCGGTTCTTCCTGAACCTGCAATCGTACAAGCTCGACCTGGTCGACCGCTCCCAGCGCGTGACGATCGCGATGCGCAACAACGGCGAGGCCCGCAGCGCCCTCACGAAGCTGTCGGAGGCCGTCGAGGCCATCATCCCGAAGGGCAAGTCGCCCGCGCTGGCGAAGGCCAACGGGGACATCGGCGACCTCGTCCAGCAGACGATGTTGGGCGCCGCGCAGGCGATCGAGGCCGCGACCGCGCGCCTGCAGGAGCTCATGGCGCGGCCGCGCGACTCGAGCCGCTTCAGCGCGGTCGACCTCCAGGTGCACGACTCGATCCTCGCGGCCGCGCTGGCGATCACGCACGCGATCGGCGGGCTCATCCGCGCGGCGACGGACTCGCAGCAGGAGATCGTCGCGCAGGGCAAAGGGTCGAGCACGACGCAGCAGTTCTACAAGCGGAACAACCGCTGGACGGAGGGCCTCATCTCCGCGGCGCGCTCGGTCGCGTTCGCGACGAACCTGCTGATCGAGAGCGCGGACGGCGTGCTCTCCGGCACGCACTCGCTCGAGCAGCTCATCGTCGCGTCGAACGAGGTGGCGGCCGCGACGGCGCAGCTGGTGGCGGCCTCGCGCGTCAAGGCGAACCTGATGTCCAAGACGCAGGAGCGCCTGGAGCTCGCGGCCAAGGCCGTGACGGAGGCGTGCAAGGCGCTCGTGCGGCAGGTCCGGGCCATCTCCGCGAAGCAGGCCGAGGCGGAGGAGGTCGACTACAAGAACATGGCGAACTTGGAGTTCAAGAAGCGCGAGATGGAGCAGCAGGTCGAGATCCTGCGCCTCGAGAAGGATCTCGGCGCGGCGCGGCATCGTCTGGGCGCAATGAGGAGAGCGGGATACCACACTGAGGAGACAGACTGATGATCCAAGATCCAATAATAGGCGAACCGACGACCCATCTATTACATTAACACTTTACACTCGCATCCCCGATGACGTGCCTGATCTCGTCTCTCCTCTAACGCACACTATCTATGTACTTAGCTTCTATCCCGGGTCTCAATCAATTCACCTGGCCGGACACTTCAATGGCGTGTATCATGCGGAGCTTTCGAATCCATTGTGAGCAGTCAAATAAGAGGGAGGTATGTAAAGGTGGGGGCATGCCGCGAATGAAGGAGAAGGCAAAACGACCTCGAGTCAGAGTATTAGCCACACCGAACGTTTGAGCTGAACATGTCACGAGCAGAAGAGGATTATAGAGGACGCAAAAAGTAAGAGACAATAAAGAGCGGAGGAGATGATATCGATAAATGAATAAGATAACAGATAGATGGTGATGGCGATGATGGCGGTGGTGGTGGTTGGTGGTGGTGGTGATAGTGATGATGATGAGCGGAATGAAATGCGATGAACGAAACGTGCGAGCGGCCGTTTTACGCTGGCCCAAACTCCTCGTCCGTGCTCCTGACCGTGTCAAACGAGCCCTTGCCCATGTCGAGAAAGCTGTCATCCGTTTGGGGCGGCGGCCGATACCGCTCCGCCTCGTCGTCGATCTCCAGGAACGAGGGTTTCTTCATGATCGACCGGCGCTGCAGCACCTGCTCCACGTTGAGTGCGCGTCGTGTGTTTCGCCGGGCCGGTGGAGGAGACAGCGGGAAGACAGGCACGATGCTCATGCGATTCCCGGAGGTGTTGCCGTTGTCGTGCAGGCCCGTCGACGTCGAGGGGCGCGCGCGGCGCGGCGGGGGTGACAAGCCCGAGCTGCCCTTGACCTGGATGAAAGAGGAGCGTGTGGGGGACCCGGGCGGGGATACGTTTCTTCCCTGTGCAGTCGCCGGTCGCCCGGCCAAGACGGACGGCGCTCCCAACATTCTCGATATGAGCGAGGGAGTGCGTGTCTTCGAATGCGGGCCGGGCCCCACGGAGCTGCTTCCAGCGTGTTTCCCGCCGTCGTCTGCATTGAGCGAAGGCGACGCTGGACGGAGCGGGATGTCCACCGAGACCACGTCCGAGAGGGGGTTGGACATCGACGTCGACGCGGAGGCGAAGGAGTTTACGCGCGGGCGACCGATGTCGGCATCAGGTCCGCCCTTCTGCACCAGCGCCTCGAGCCTCAGCATCTCCGCCGGGGACATGATCTGCTGGGCATAATAATCCCTATTTGGCGACGTGGGAGGGCTCGTGATGGGGTCCGTTGCCTCGTCCCAGAACGAGGACGTGACGTGGTCCGAAGAGTGGAACGGGTTCACGAAGGAGGGCGACTCGTCCTGGATGGGGAGGCTGAAGACCGAGTGCGCGTCGTCGTCCGTCGTCGTCGAATGGGCCTGCGAGGACGAAGAGCGGCGGAGACTCGTGCCCGAAAAGAGGCGCTTGCGGACGGCCGGCTGGTTTGTGTGGCCAGAGGTGGACTGTGTGCTTCCCCGGCGCTGCTCTTTCGAGAGCGGCGGCTCCTCGCGGGCTGAGCTTCCCTGCGGAAGAAAGGAATTAACGTGTCGGAAGGGCGCGGGAAGCGGCGGCATGGGGATCCGAGAGGTGTGGAAGGATCTTTGTTTCTTCAACGCCTTTCCGTCTTCCGTCCCGATGCTGGAAGTCGAGGCCGCGCCCATGCCGGGAAAATGCTTTGATAGGGTCTGTTGCGAGGCGGCCTTCTTGACTGTTCGCGGGGAGCTGGGCTCCCTGTGATGGCGCGAAGAGGTCGGGCCATTCGCATCATTACGGGGGCCTGCGTGCTTGTCTCGACCGCGCTCCTTTCCGTGTTCCGACATGTAGCGCTCGTTGGAGAAGCGTTTCTTCTCCTTGATGTTGCGTCGGTCTGAATGATGGGAGACGGAACTGTGCACGGCGTCTCCACTGGACAGGGAGGACGCGAAGGACAAGCTAGAAGAGGAGGTGGAGGAGGGAGACGGGGGCTGAAGTCGCAATGAAGAAGACTTTGTGCTTGATGATCCCGTTACCAGTGGCGGAGGGGGCAGGCCTGATGTAGGTGGCGCGGATGGAGGCTGTATTCGGGTGAGAGACGCTTGCCGGACGACGACGCGCGGTTGCGTTGAATTCGACGTCGCCGGCAGGGTCGGAGGAGGGTGTGCAGACGGCGGCAGCCGGGTATCTGGAGGGGGCATGAGGTCTCGGCGAGCGGGACCCACGTCGGTCATGCCTCGAGGTCGCGTCGTAGGGCGAGGGAGAGAGGGCACGAGCGGTTCCGCGGCGCGACGCTTGTCCTTCAAGGTGGTGGACGAGGCGGAGGTGTGAATGCGACGCCCCGCATCTGAATACTCGGTGGGAGCGGGGGACGTGGGGGTGGACTGAGCGGACAGAAAGTTGGACATGCGCCGCACGGGCTTGTCGCTTTGAACTGTCAATCTGAGAACGAAGATATCAGCGTCCTGATAGATGGGAGGAGAGATGAGGCTGTTATGCACCGAGATATTCGCCGAGCACCTGTGTTGGAATGGAGCAGCGACGGGGGAGTGACGTCTGGGGTAAACTCGGATCTCTGGTGTGAGTGGGACGAGGAGGAGGCGAAGGACATGCGATTGTAGTCTGGGCCTGAATCTGCTCTCCTGCTGTGCGAATCGGAGGTGGATGTGTCTGAGAAGACAGAGAGCCTTGTGGGGTCTGCCGGGATCTTTGGGACGAGGATCATGCGGGCGGCGAACGGGTCTTCGGACATGGACATGACGGAGTGGGTATAATTGTGCTGATCTCTGGTCGGGTCTGAGGGGGTGACCGGCTCGAGCATGTCGTCCCATGAATGGACTGATTTGGCGGAGAGACGTGTCCTGTACTTTGAGTCATCGATGTCATGAGTGTGGAGGGGGAGGACGGGGGACGGGGGTTCCTGGATGGCGAGCGCGGTCTTTCTGGGCTTGAGGCCGATGGCGGTGACGAGGTTGTTCAGCTTTTTTGCAGCGGGCGGTTTGGCAGACGAGCTTGCGGACGGCTGCTTATCACTGGACGAAAGCGCAAGGGGAGGATCAGGAACGGAGCAGCGAGCGAGCGAGCGAGAAGGGAGCGGGCGCACTTGTGGATGGTTTTGGACGAGGCCGAACGTGACCACCATGGACGCGCTGAGGATGACTGCTGCGGGGAAAACGCCGCAGACATGGAAAGGGAGGGCAAATGACAGCGAAGCGGATGTGTGGGGAGAGATCAGGCGGCAAAGAACGAGGTACACGGGCAGAGAGGGAGGTATGGAACGACAGTATACAGGGGATGGACGGGGGACGGGGAGGGGAGGGGAGGGGACTATAGAACGGGGGGTGGTCAGGACATGGGGAGGAGAGAGGAGGAGGAGGAGGGCACTCGGGAGCCGGCTCACAGGCCGCGGTTGGGTCGCTTTACGTCTCTCCAGGTCGGCTCGCAGTCCTGCTACTGACCCCCGCCCGCCCTCTTTGCCTCGTTCCTGCCACACATCCTCTTCCCCTTCTTCCTCGAGAGAACGCTGCCCCTCCCGCATCATTCCGTTCGCCTCATGGCCTGCTCTCGTTCTTCCCCCAGATCAATCCCCTCAGCTCCTCACATTCGTCCCGTCCCGACGCCTGCCCCTTTCGGTCATCCGCGACCACTTATCAACCGCTCCCGGCCACTTGCCATCTTGGTCCCAATATCAATCCCGCACTCTCCCTGTCAAACAGCCTCCGTCGCTCGTCACCTGCCGATAACTCACTATCACCATTCCCTCTTGCTTTTGAATTCCTACCGGCTCCGTATCACCGCACCCATCACTGTTCCCCATTGTCCATTGCCTGCCCCCACTTGCGTCCGGTTTGTCCACCGCTGCTGCTTCCCGCAATCGCGTTCTTTTGTCCGCCCGGCATGTACCTGCGATTTCGCAACTCGCTCGCCTTGGCCCCATTGCTATTTCACTCGTCCGTTGCTGCCGATGCCTTCGCCCCCAATCAGCGCTTCTCGCCCTCGGTCACCTGCTATTCACTCCATCGCGTTCCCCATCCTTCCACATTGTCTCACGTACAGCCTGGCCCCCATCATAAACAGAGCGGCCCATTTCTCTTCTCCGCTCCACTCTCAATCGCCGACTCTAGCCATCCAAACCTCCCCGCCCAGTCCATCTATAAGGGGGAACATCGTCTGATGGAACTCCACTCGCGGCCTCTTTTCTCCTGAACCCCGTCCTATGCGACCGACGAACCAGATCCTCGGCCGGGAGGCAGTCAATTTGCCGCTCGACTCCTGCGCCCGCTTTAGGCACGTTACGGCCTATGTACATACGGATGACATACTCGACTACCAGCTCTCCCTGACTCTCGAGATCCCGGGGTGCCCATCGGTGTCGTCAGGGCACCTACGCGTGACCTCAGCCCACTTCTGTCTGCATTTAGAGTAGTTTTTGCCTTTGAGCAAAGTCGAGGCATGCGTGAATGGAACTGAGGAACATCGCGTTCCCTCTTCTCGGGGCGCGCAATCGTCGCGAAGAAGGCATATAAAAATTCTTAGATGCAGTCGAGTAAGTACAAGCGTGCGGATCAACCAATGCCAGTCTCTGGGAAGCGTCGCATCAGCCCAACTCGGCCCACACGTCTTCTTCGTCTCTGTCCCTGGCCGCTTGCGCTGCTCTAGGCATATCAGACATAGGGCCGCGAGTTGCCGGCCGTGGCTCCTCGCGCGCGTCGAACAGGACGGGGTTGCGCGCCGACGGCGCTCGCAGCTCGTCGCTGTCGTCCTCCGGCACGTCGAGATCCATGTCGAGGCTGTAGCCTGCCCTCCGCGCCGCGGACAGATCAATCGGCTTTGGCCTAGTGAATATCGACTGACCGGATCTGCACGCAGGCGAGCCCACCAGGCATCACCCATCACCCATCAGCGTCCGAAACTTGACCAGCGCCATGATGGGCTATAAAAAAAAGCACAAGGGGGGCTCACTGTCGTACGACGGACGCGAGGCGGCCGAACTGGAGCACGTTCCGCGCGACGAGGAGGAGCGTGTCGAAGATCTCCTCCTCTTTGCTCGCCGCGCCGCACCCCGAGAAGGCGAGCACGAGAAGCGTCAGCGCGCAGAAGGTCGTCACGATGAGATCGAAGATGTTGAATGGGTATTTCCAGAATTGCTAATTCCCTTTGATATTAGCGAGAGGAGCGAAGAGAACAGCCGCGTGCGCGCGCGCCCGGCATCATCAGGACGGCGGATGACTCACCCGTCCCAGCGCGAGGAAGCGAATGATCACTTCAGCGATCATCGCCGTGTTGATGATAATCTCGAGGATGAAAAACGCGAGGCCGGGACACCCGTCCTTGAGGCTGAGCACGACCGTGGTGATAGAGAGCGCCGCCATGGCCAGATAGAGCACGATGTACGTTCGGGAGTGCACAAAGCGGTTCGCGATGCCCCTTGTTATCTCCCCTCGGGTGAGGGCATAGATGGAGCGCGAGGGCCTGTCCGAGAGGGTGTGCAGGACGGGACACGTTAACGGCTCGATATATACGGGGGAAGACGAAGGGGTGCAAACATGGGTTGGGGCACGGGAGATCCACCGAGGCCAGCGCGACCGTTCAGAGGGTCGTGCTCGCCGCTTTCAATGTCGCTCAGACGGTCATCGTCCGTCCCAGACATAGTTTACTGGTGGTGAGAGAGGGCGCAGCTGCTCCGCGTGCGGGTGACGGACGTGCTTCACGCAAGCATACGACAAGAAGGGTTCGGCGGTTGCCGAACGTCGTCGGTGCCACTTTGGAACGTCTGCTGCCTTCCACGCTCACTGCTCCTCCCCTCCTCCTCTGTCTTTCTCCCCGCGCTTCGTCTCAAGGACACACAGAACACTTTCTATATCGTCGAACAGGGACATTCGCAAAGATGGGTGGCGGAGACTTGAACATGAAGAAGTCCTGGCATCCGCTCCTGTTGAAGAATCAGGAGCGGGTCTGGCTCGAGGAAAAGAAAGCGGTCCGTAGCAACTCTTGTTGCTCTCTGAAACCTCGACTGAATAGATGGCACTCTG
Organism: Heterobasidion irregulare TC 32-1; assembly: GCF_000320585.1. Classification (NCBI taxonomy): domain Eukaryota; kingdom Fungi; phylum Basidiomycota; class Agaricomycetes; order Russulales; family Bondarzewiaceae; genus Heterobasidion; species Heterobasidion irregulare. Next base: position 1,639,777 of record NW_009258197.1, on the reverse strand, counting down.
TCTAGCTCGAAGAGAAGAAGAAACTCGACCAGCTCCGCAAGGAAAAGGAAGAGGAGCGCCAGCTGCAAGAGCTGCAGCGCTTGCAAGAGGAACAGACGGGAAGGAAGAGAACGGAGAAGCTAGAGTGGATGTACACCACCCCCGCCACGGGGAGCAGCCAAAACCCCAACGATCTGGAGGACTACCTGCTCGGCAAGAAGCGGGTCGACAAGATCCTGACGGCCGACGAGAACGAGAAGGTGCGCCCATCTCGATTCATTCATTTTGACGAAATGCGCGTGCTAACGCGGACGCGGGCGACTAAAAGCTCGGTGCCGCGCACAAGAACTTCATCGCAGTCCAGAACGCAAATAACGCGCGCGACACGGCTGCTAAAATCCGCGAAGATCCGCTCTTCGCGATCAAGCAGCAGGAGGCCGCCGCGCTGGAGGCCCTCAAGTCAAACCCCCTGCGCCTGCGCGAGATGCAGGAGCGCAACGGCATCAAGCCGAAGAAGGACAAGAAAGACAAGAAGCGAGAGAAGAAGGAGAAGAAGGAGCAGCGCCGACGGGATCGAGAAGACAGAGGCAGGGCAGCCGACTCGCCTCCCCGCTTGGACTATGACGACCGCGACCGCTACCCCCGCAGGCGTTCGCTCAGCCCTCGTGACCGCCCTCGCTCCCGCTCGCCATATCGCTCACGCCCGCATAACAATCGCGAGTATGCCCGTCGCGATGACGATCATTCGCGCCGATATCGCAGCCGGAGCCGCACTCCCGACGCGCAGTACCGCCGTCGGCCCCGGAGCCCAACTAACGAGAGACGGCGGGACGATGTGGATCGTCGTACGCCTCCGTGGACGCGGTCAGACGAATCGCCGAGCCCACGCGAGTACGATGACCGCAGGGGGCGTAGCCGGAGTAGGAGCAGGAGCAGGCTCCGCGAACACAGTCCACGTCATCGTGGGGATGACGGGCCCAAGCGATATCGGAGCCAGAGTCCTCGGGATCCCGATGCATCGTATTACAAGCGTGCACGCCTCGGGCCACAAACTCCGCCAAGACCTGCTCCATTCCCATTACCATCGAGATCCACCCAACCACCATCGCGCGCGCCGAACCCGCATCCGCCGAACTCCTCGGCGGACGATCGTGCGGCACGGTTGGCGGCGATGTCTTCGAATGCCGTGGGTCTAAGCACCGATAGGAAGGAGCGGTTGACCTTGCTCTTGGAGAAGGAGAAGGCGGAGCTCGAGGAGGACGAGCGGCTGAGGATCAAGTCGAAGGGCATGAGCAGTTTCTTGAGCCGCGAGCAGAAGAAAGCGTTCAGCGGGGAGGGAGGATTGGAGGAGAGGCTCAGGAGAGGGCGCGCGGGTCTGGTCTCGGAGGCAGTCGGATGAGTATGCAGACTTTCATGTACTTTTACTTTCACCGCGCAATGTTTTCGACGACGACCGTCTCTCTCACTGCTTCGAATATTGGAACATATGGATTTTTTTTATTTAAATCATGGTGGAGTCAGAACGTGACAGGCCTGACTTCGCTCAGCAGTGGACCGTGATGCTGCTCGTCTTTCGTCTCCTTCACGTCCAGATATGAATAGTTCGAGTCCTGGTCTCCCGAAGACGAAGACGACGTGGACGTGGGCGTGATGCTGAGCGGCGGCGCACTTTTGAGCCGCAGAGGGTGCACGGCCCTCTCGGAGTTCTTGTCGGGGACGGATATCGCGAGCTGCGGGCGGGGCGACTGCCTCAGGCCGATCGGCGGGCCGTCCGTCGCCAGCGCGTTCGACAGGGAGCGCAGCAAGCCCGCCTTGGAGTCCTGCGGCCGTCGTGAGCCCGGCGATGCCCTCCGCACAGAAGAACGGCAGGCGACGTACATTCTCGGGAGGGGGAGGGGGTGGCTCACGCCGCTCACGACGCCGGTTGCGCAGGAATTTTTCTGGCGAGGCCGTCACGCAGCGGTGGCCCCAGTACAGGTCCGCGGACTCTATCCTGTCTTTGCTGTGCTTGACCTGGGCGACCTTGGGGTAGGTGAGGTTCGCCTGAACGCGCGCGTCAGTCGCCGTGCTGGACCGCGGTCTGCTGAGCGTGGTCTTACCTTTCTGGGGCGGTCGGCGGGGGGTTTCTCCAGCTCTGCTGGGAAGCGAACGCGGAATTGTTGACAGGAGGACATCGATGCCAGATCGTATGTGCGAGGGATGTGTAGATGTAAGGTGGAAGCGAGATCCCTCCGCTCGATACCTCGGAGCGCATTCCAAACTGAACTGTTAGTGGTTCGCAAAGAGGGTGGTGGAGCCCGTGCAGCCGTACGACACACGAAAGTCTCAACGGACGCAGATCGGCACAGCCAACGGTCAGATTTCAAACGACGCCAACGACGCAAATACGTTACATGGAACTTGACAGGAAAACATTCGGAACTCGCCTCGATATTTTGGACAGTCCACCCGCAGCCATCTCATCTTGGTGAGACGCTGACCGTGGCTGTCGCATAGTTTTAAGAAAGAAAGAAACAAGAAAATCAACTCGTTTTGACTTCAGGCCCTGCGCCGGTCTTTGCCGCCGAGCCTGTTCCGCATGGCAAGGGCAAAGTCCTGGGGAAGATGTCACCCAACAACATACTGCTACGGAGGAGAACAGAACGCACGACGACCAATACCCCGAGGGTGCGCCTCCGCGGCGTCATGTCTTGTTGCCTACCTTCCAAGCCGCTGACGACTCTTTCGAGCGCGTTCAAATCCGCGTTATTTTCCTCGGGGATGACAGCCTGCGAGGGCAGAGGCGTTAGTGCTTGCGAGGAGTGGGTAGATATCGAACATGCCATGGCAAATTCAGGCTGGCGCGGCTCGCTGTTGTAGTTGATGGTTTGCTATGAAAAGGTTTCAGGAAAACGCGCAGCACATATTAGAGAGGCCCCACCATCGGATCGAATGCCTGGGTGGGCTCGTTCCTACGTCCATACGGATGGAATCTCTCTTGATGGGAGAATCTGTAATTCGGGAGGCGCAAGGGGTAGGAGGGGAGTGGCGACGGATTCGCCGTCGTTGCAGGGGTGGGGGTGGAAGGCTGCGTGTCTGAAGGCATTATGGCCGAGAAGCGAGGTCGCGAAGGTGGTCTAGTGAGGTTCAAGAGAGGAAAGGACTGAGACTATGTATGAGGAGCGAGAGAATTAACTGTGGAGCGTGGTCAAGGGTTGGTATGGCCAAAAACCAGAGACAATAGACGCCCACAAACGTGCGGTGAATCTACTTCTCTCTTGACCACTACATCGCCGTCGAGGTCTTTCCGCCGAGTATCTCGCTACCATTGACCACGAAATCTGCGCACGCTTTAGTACGCGTCGATGGCCTGGCGATGGTCGAGGGGCTTTGCTACTGGCTTGAAAATCTGAGCTGAGGGGTGCGAACGGCGAAGCAATCTCGGTATAGCTGTGCTGCGCGGGCGAAGCGTGAATCTTTATAAAGCCCTTCCGGATAAACTTTCTTGTGTCCTGCTGGGTGCCTATCCATACGCTTCGGTTGCGTTGATGGTGTGGGGGAATTGCGATATGATTGCTCATCACCGAGAGTAACGCCACGTTCTTGATCAACGATGTCCAGAGTCGGAAATGGGTTCAGCGTCTGCGCCTCGGAGACCTTTTAGCGTCATCATGAAAACTATGCTCTTACCTCGCAGTAGGGCTATCTCTTCGCATTGCGAAGACAGTCAGGAAGACGCATACTAGGAGAAGGTTTCAGGTCACTCTATCCTGATGCTTTGCGGCTCCGGCTGACGCCCATCCGTCTTTCAGAACATTTATGGAACGCTGAATGCCAGGACTATGTCCAGCTGGGACTTTTGCTCGCACGTCTGATTCGTTGGCTTCCCAAAGGGCCAAAACTGGTCATGACGGGTAAGTTGTCATGTTACGGGCTTGTCTGATTGAAACTGATTGAAATTGAATCACTTACGACCATCTTTCGAGAGCCTTCCAGTGACACCGTATATGCGCCGCTATAATCGACGTGGATCCTCTTGAAATTTGGACTTGAAATCGAAGACGGATGGTACGCGATGCATATGAACTAGTCAACATCGTCCGGGTTGTCTGCCAAGGAATGAATCTGACTCCAACAACTATCGGATATCCCTCAATCGAATTTTCTCCGGACAATAAACCTTCCCTAACCTGAGAAGACGATCAAGAACAATTTTGGCTATATTAGTACCGTCGAATAGAGGGAAAGTATAGAGCAACAAAGTCGAGATGAGCGAATTTTGGCTGCCCTTAGCTATTACCATCAACGAGAATGAGGTGCGGCATGCACTCACCATTGCAATTGTAGGACGATCGAGTGACCACCTTTGCCGTCAAGACGTCGAATAAGGGGTCAGCAGAATAGCAAGCCTCTGGGAACTACTGCGGTAATCATTGCATACGATGCATTGGAGCAGAGCCACCAAGGTTGATGCGGTTTGGGACTATGGTGATCCAAAACAGGTCGCCGTGACATGACAATTCACCGACCCGATGGGTGGAAGCCGCCATGAACTCCCCTCCTGCCGTGGCCCACCTCACTGCCATATCCCCGGGTTTCATTTATTCTCTCAACGTATATTCCTCTCGTCCACGTGCCAAGTATCACCCTGCACCCTGTACGTGGCCGCTGGCAGGTGCTGTGTTCAGGTGTGCCCATATCAACAGTCGAAAGAGAAAGCTTATGACAGACATGTCAAACTTTACCTCGGCCCTCTGAAAGGTAGCGTAACAAGTCCTGGCCTGAACGAGTGACATCTCCCAACACCTCAACACCTCCCAACATCCCCTCACACCTCCCAACATCTCCTCACATCCTCTCACATCCCTGTCTCCATGGACATCGGTGAACGCGATAGTTCGTCAATCTCAATGGCGTGCGACGGCTAGACGGCCATCGATTCTAATTCACATCGTGGCATGTTCCTAAAGACGAGGAGCTGACGGTGGCAACGCGTGGTACTGAGATGTCATGGATCTCCGCATGCAGAGGAGCTGGATCGCCCCAGTCGTGGGTCGTCGATCACTCGAGCCGGCTGCCTTGGTCTCGGCTTCTCGCGATGTCGACTGAGGCGTCACTCATGATCAGCGGAATCCGATGCTGGTCTAGGATCGCTTCGGCCATACGTCATGAGCGCATGATGACCTGTCGCCTCCCGACGTAGACCACTGCCGTCGGTGTTGACGTTCTCAATATCTTTGGACTAGCCTGCCTTTCTTCAAGACTGATCGTATACACCATGGCTCAGAAGGTCGTTCTCTGCGGGGCAGGATTTCTAGGTGAGCTCTAGCGGTAATCGCTATCCGCCATGCCACTAATATGTGCTTGGCAGGAAGCAACATTGCAATCGCTATCAGCAAAGGCAACGCTTCTACCAAGGTTCTGCGTCGCATTCAAGTATCCTCGCGACATCCTCAGTCTACATATACCCAGTTGACCCGTGACATCCCTCAAGAACATCTCCTACCGCCAATTCCAATCGACATCACGAATCCACAGACCCTGCGACAGGCTTTCGACAATGCTGATGTCGTTATTTCGTTGGTTGGAATTCTCCATGGGTCGCCAGAACAATTTGACAAGATTCAATGGAGGGGTGCGGAGAACGTGGCAAACGCGGCGAAGGAAGTTGGCGCCAGATTGATCCATATCAGTGCAATCGGTGCAGACAAAGATAGCGATATTCCCTACGAGAGGACCAAAGCTTTAGGTGAAGAAGCTGTGTTCAAGGCATGCCCGGGAGCTACGGTTGTGAGACCCAGTCTCGTGTTCGGGCCGGGAGATGGATTCTTCCTGGTGCGTACCATGACCATGTTCCGCTTTGAGACAACGTCTGACTGCGTAGAGAAAGTAGAGGCTCGCTAGGCTATCTCAAATTCTTCCGTTCATGCCAGTCTTTGGAGGCGGCCTCACACGATTTCAGCCCGTATATGCGGGTGATTTGGGGCGACTTGTTGAGATCATCACGAGATCCGACGAAGAAGTCATAAAAAAGGTCGCGGGTAAGATTATTGAGGCCGGTGGTCCAGATGGTGTGTTCTCAACCACGGAACTGAGTTCCCAAGTCTGATGGGAAAGCCGTGCTCTGTTAGTATTTACTTATCGTCAAATCATCGAGCTGGTCCTCAAGTATACCAAGCGCATAAGACCTATTATATCTCTTCCTTGGTTCGTTGGAGAGGCTCAAGGCGCTATTTTTGAACGTCTCCCTCCGAATTTGTTTACCGTGACAAGAGATCAGGTGATTCCATTTACTCTATTTTAACAATGTAGTCTTCCGCTCATGCTTATATTGATGCCTTGTAGGTGGCTCAGCTGAAGCACGATAACGTCGTTTCATCCGACTCCGCCCATCTTTCATGTAAGGAAATATTAGAAGAGTACTCGGCGGCTTCGTCTACCTCTGTTCATGAGATATTACCAAAGTACCTTTGAAATGTTCACCCATGTTGAAAGCACTGGAAGCGAGCATAAATCGTTGCGAGGGAGCTGAGCGCGTCTTCCGTTGGGATGAGATGCTCTCACGCTAAGATTCCGACGGTCCGTAGGTTTCGGAGCTGGAAATAAATCAAGTGGAGGAATCCGACGGTTGGACCCACACAGCTGCATGTTCGAACATATATATGCACCCTCTGCTTGTGAAGGCCGGGTAGGGCCCTCTCATCAGGCTGAACGCTGAACCATCTACCCTGGTAGGGTTCATGTCGAAATCTGGTTCCGCTTTCAACTCTGCCAGCAAGCATGACACGACCACTGCTACCAATAATCTGATTGTCTCACAGCAGTCCTCGGCACATGGGACGACACATATAGACGAAAAAGCAGATATGCAGCAACCAACTGTATCGGCTGAAAAACAGTACAGTGTCTTCACGCAGCATGAGAAGTGGTTTTTGGTTGGTACAGCTTCTGTTGCTGGAGTCTTCAGGTAACGTTCAAACATATTCCCGATTCTCAAGAAGTAACAACCAAGTTCATCTTTATAGCCCCCTTACTGCAAACATATATTTCCCAGCCATTCCTACCATTGCCTCCCAATTCCGGAAGTCTATCGAGATGATCAATTTGACTGTAACCATTTACATGGTCATGCAAGGCATCTGTTCGTCGCCCAACCCTATTCTATGTCTCTCTCTCTCATACTTTAATTCGTTCACAGCCCCCATGTTTTGGGGAACCCTCTCTGACCGTTGGGGTCGTAGGCCCATGATCCTCGCTTGCATGATTGTTTTGTCTCTGTCATGCGTAGGGCTGGCTCTCGTCCCCACATCTGCGTACTGGTTGTTGATGCTACTTCGGTGTATCCAAGCAGCCGGGTCGGCCAGCACGATTGCCCTCGGTAAGGTCTCATACATGCTGTGGTTGGTAGTCCACATGCCACTTCTGACACCTGATATATTCAGGCGCGGGCGTCATCGCCGATATAGCGTCGCCATCTGAACGAGGAGGCCTTTTTGGACTGTTCAGCATGGGGCCGATGGTAACCTCAGGTTACTGCACAAGATAATTCGAGGGCCTCACGATATCTTAGATAGGACCTTGCCTTGGACCAGTAATCGGTGGTGGCTTGGCCCAAGGTCTGGGTTGGAGGTGAGTCTTCCCTTTTTATAAAGCAGCTGATTTCTAAATTTCACGAAGGGCTATATTCTGGTTCCTTTGCATATCATCTGCTGCCTGCGCCTTGGTCATACTTCTGTAAGATGAATCAAATATATGCGTATGACCTTTTGATTCTCACTTATGGCACAGCCTTCTACCGGAGACTCTGCGATCTCTAGTAGGAGATGGAAGCATTGTCCCTTCGGCGTTCTATCGACCTCTCATTCCTATCATAGGCAAGAGCCGCCAACCTACTGCACCTAATAATCGGCCTCTGCCGAAGCCATTCGCAAATCCACTTCGTCTATTCACATATCCAGATATCGTCATCCTGCTCATCTTCAATGGCGTCCTATATGCCGTATTTTACAGCGTGACAACTACAATATCCTCTCTCTTTGCAGATGTCTACCCATTCTTGGATCAAACGGACATCGGACTGTGTTTCCTCGCCATTGGAGGTGGCATGGTATTTGGCTCTGTCATCACGGGTCGCTTCCTCGACAGGGATTATGCTGCTATTAAGAACAGCATGATCAAGAAGGCGCAATCCGATCCAGAGAAACGCGATGTCAAAGATGTAACAAAGGACGAAAACTTTCCTATAGAAATGGCGCGCTTGAGGACGATGCCAATCTACGTTGCTGTCTTCGTGGCATGCACTATTGGCTACGGCTGGTGTTTGAAAGCTCGCGTGTCGCTCGCAGGTCCATTGATCCTACAAATCATCAGTGAGTCTGTGTGGCAGTTTCACAATGCAAGGGTATGATCCTACGGAATTTTTTTTGACAGTTGGTTATGTTACCAATGCTGTAATGAATACGATTCAAACTCTCCTTTTGGACTTGGCTCCGTCTCAAGGCTCTTCCATCACCGCTTGCGTGAGCTCATCCTGTTTCCTTCTTCTGACTTTCCCTGATGGCTCTTCGGATTTCAGAATAACCTGATACGCTGTTCATTGGGTGCAGCACTCGTCTCCGTGATAGATCTCATTCTAAAGGCAATGGGACCAGGCTGGACCTATGTCCTTTTAGGCGGGATATGTGTCGCTGTGAGTCCTCTGATGTGGGTAGAAATTCGGTGGGGCCCTGTATGGCGAGAAGGAAGGCGTCGACGGTTGGCGGACCGTAATTAAGGTTGTTCTTGCTCGCGCTAAGTGGATGTCCTGATTGTCAATCTCAACTTCCATGATCATACATTCGTAGAGACTGTATACTTACGCGAGTTAATATGCTTCGAAATCATTGGATTTACTGCCAGCTTTCCGAGCCAGGTGGCAGGGACTAAATTGATTCCCAAAACGGGTCGCTGGATCTTTCCGGTTCGTTGATCGCGGCGTTGAATGCCACAGAGCCGTGACTTCTAGCTTCACAGCTAAGACCCATACCGTCACCATTAGAAATATGAAATGCCTCCCGGCTCCTCTCTAACTTTTAATCGTACGTATACCACTTCACCGAGTTCACGGTCCATGGTAACCCAGAAATATTTTACCAGAAACCGTCCGAGGGATCACAGAATTTAGTGAGTAATAACTGTGCGTGTGGCCCACTCCAAATCATGCTCATTTATCTCTCAAGTCGGGGTTGCGATACATACCATCCTCTACGTTCGACAAGTTTATCCTGCAGAGCTCTTCATACGGCGAAAGAAGTATGATACACCTGTCTATCAGTCTCGTCATCCAGGCTTGAACGAATATATCTCTGGGGCCATCAAAGCCGTGGGACAGGAGTTGATACTTGTAAGTATCATCCTGTCGCCTTCCTATCTATTCTTATCGTATATCCTCCCATCCACAGGGGCACGTAGATAAAGTGGTCGTCGTCATCAAGGATAAACATGATGTTGCGCTGGAACGCTTTATATTCTCGATCCAGAATATGATCGAGGTTGAATCTTATAACAAAGATACTAGGTCAGTTTCTCTGAATGCCGTATGCCATGCATGCTGATGCCACCACCCATTTGATAAAGTATCGAAGACGCAATGCCATCAACCGTCCTCGGACAGTATTTCCGTTCATTCCTGATCAAACTCAACATGATCGAATCGCAACTGGGTGAACTCGCCCCAACTGGTGGAGACTGCCCCTATACCGCCCACATCCACGGTACTCATTCACATTGATCATCCAGATGGAAATACCTTTGCCATCCTGCTGGAATTGCAAGATAACAAGGCACCAACCGTCGGCTTATCCAAGGTACGGAGTCGCGAAGCCACCGAACCATGTATGATTGACTTCCTTTCAGGACGACCCTCCTCCATGGATGCCGGCGAACATTGGTGATACCACATCAGGGGCATCCGACGAAGCTGAGCTGTATATGGTGCGGGCAGTAGACACAGGAGTGATCAATGTTTGTCTGTTCACTAGCTTTTTTGTCCATTCGCTTACTGCCCTATTTATAGCTGTCTCTGGCTGTCCAAGAATCAGCAGAGAAGTTACGGATGCTGGCGGAGGAGAATGGTCATACCACCGGCAAGGGAAAGGAGCGCGCAAAGTAGATACTCACGAAAAAGTGACGTCTCTCCGTGCACCGTACATATACTATACGGTTCCCTCAAATGGTGGCACTGTCAAGCTGTGAGAAGAACATGTGTGACCCATGGGAAATAAGATCTTCAAGAGCGAGCTCGCCAGGATAGTTGCTATATGTGAAGAGATAAATGGCAAGGTATAAATCTCAAGGAAACAGAAGTAAAAATACAATGAGAAAGCGCGACGAGTCATGCGATAGATTGCAAACGGTTCAAAGTCCTAAACGTCCACACGTATGCGCTGAATTATTGGAATAATTCTCTCCCACTCTTCCATCGCCTATAAGTCAAAAGATGGGTCAGTGCACAAGATGAGTCACGCAGGTTCAGAGACAAGACTTGCGCTTTTGTAGAGCTCAATTTGACCATCAGCAAGGTTTGTTAACATTTCTTTCATCTCGCACTCCTTGGCGCGTTGGAAAACCGCCTGCTCGCGCAAAGTTTCGTCACTGAAGGCATCGGAAGTTTCATGCGCAGTGGTGACGGCTTCCTCGAGCTATGCGGCCGTTGGTAAATAGATCTTTTCAGGGTAACTAACGCCGGACTTTACCTCTTTGATCTTTCCATCTAACTTCCGCATTTTCTCTACGCGGCTCCTATCGTCGTCTGCACCGCGAATTGCGTCGACTCTATCCCGCAAGTACGCTCCCAGTCCTAGCCCTGAGCTTCCCGCGTACCCGCTGATGACGGCAGACAGTCTGTCGCGCTCTGCTGTTACGCCCGATAGATAATCTGTGAGTTCTTCCAGGTCTAGCTGTTTCTGGTCGCGCAGTTTGAGAACTGCTCGGTGTGCGTGGGAATATGTCAGGAGAGAGTGCAGATGAATTAAGAAAGGATCGATTGTATTCTGCGTCTATATGTCAACAGATCATCAGTAAATTGGTCTATCGAGTTTTAACACGGAAGCTATACCGTATGGCGAAATAATGCTGAGAACTCCAACAATGTATTCGAAAAATGGTTCAACTGGTCGGTGATCCCTGATTCCAGAAAGCCCAGGCCTTGCACTGCGACCGCCATGTCATGGTAGTCCGCGGTGAGATCTTCACCGGGCGAGTCCGGGTTACCCGCTCGTTTAGTCTTAGATCCTGCACTCGCAGAATGATGCGGCATAAAGCTCACCAGTTGTCCGTCCACGTACGCGGGTCCACAATCGTTCGGATGTATTCAAACTCTCTTCGAATTTGTCGACATTCTCACGCATTTCAAGGAAGCGCTCGTCAGGTTTGCGAACGCGAGAGAATGCGTTAAGGAGAGTGTCTGATATGTTATCGATGACGCCTGTGGATTGGTCAGGTACTGGTGGGTGAGCTATGTGTTGATGCATGATGACATGCTACGAATAAAATCAGAATGGAAGAGGAAAGCGTCGCAATTCACACGCACCCATTCAGTCGATTCAAAGAAAGCACGAACAAGCGTGCTCCGTTGAAGGGTAGGGTGACATGACAGACGTTGCAAGAAACGATGAAGACTGCACGAATGACCTCAGTACATGCGATTCACTGAACGAATCAGCATGCTCACTCTTGACGTCGGCGCTCCATAAACTCGGGACTGAATCTGTCGCCCGTTAAATACTCTGGGTCAAGGATTCCCATTGAAGATAAGTGCTCGGATCTACTGAGCGAGGGATAAGCATGGACGGACCTAGTCGATGCTTGTCCGGGAGTGGAGGAACGACACATGCTGGGAAGTCCCTAGACAAGTTATTCCGAAGGAAGACAAAATCCTGAAAGCGCCTGCGGGCAGAAGGTGTGGGAGTCGAGAAAATAGGGAGATTTGTCTGTTTATAAGCCGATGAGGCTGCTGGTAAGTACGACGCAATCGACTGCAAACCGACCTTGGCGGAGACAAGATAGGAAACATATGCATCCTTTGTTTCGGCCAGCTCCTTTACTGGATCCTTGACTGTGGTAATGAGGTATCCCTCCCATTTCGGATCGTGGGGACCGCGCCCATCCTCGCTCTCGGACGTGCTTTGTCTAAATCCAGGGCCCGAGGGAGCCGAGTTGCTGTGAGCAGCATCGTACGGAGGTGCTGAAGGTGATTCCCATGTGACGCTGTCGAAAACGTCCTCGTCGTCACCGAGCATGTCGAGCAGAGCGAGGGTGAATTACGTGGGGCAACAAAGGGCCTGAGTGTGTTCCGGTGTTGGTTCCCAATTAGGAACGCACATACGCATCATAGACGGCTTTGGACAACAGACGTCAACAACTCCTTGGTCTTGCCAATATGCTACGCAGCTTCGCGCTGCTCTCCATCCTTTCTGCAGCTTCCGCCGTCGTTGCGTACGATGTACCCTTGCTGGACACCGATTACTCCAGGCAAATATGCTCCGGCATGTGGAGCAACAGTAAAACCTACCTGAATGGTATGCGCTCATTCAGAGCCACCTGCAAGGCTCTACTCATGTTGCACAAGTCAGCTTCGACAGCACTTCCCAGGGCCAGGTAGCAATGGTCATATATGAATGGAAAGACTCTCCATATCTAGGCAAGGTGACGTCCAAAGTGGATGACTATCTTCCCGTGAGTTGCCATGCGAATTTACTGCGCATCCCTTAATCCTTATGAGCACAACGTAGCAGAAAACATATGTGTGCACTTCCGACGCCGTTAGGGGTGGATTCTGCAGCCAATCACAGCTAGGCCGCTTTATTCTCGACCTTCCGGAAGGCAGATCTATCAACGACACGAGTTTCTGGTCAGCACGAGTTGCGTTTCCAGTTGCTGGAAGTTCCTCGAATACTACTTCAGAAGCTGCCCCAAGCTCAGATGTCACGGGGAAAGGCTTCTGGAACAATCCTGCCGGAAACCCTGAGCCCCCTGATGAGAACAGCGAATACTCATCTCCGTGGCGCCGAGACGTTGCCCGCGTCACCAAGCGACAGGATGGCTCATTCAACCCAAGCCCCTCAGGTATTCACTGGTATCGGGAGCCGATACAATACTTGGTCCGAAAAACGGGCTACTATTGCGTCGGTATGTTCAATTATTTGTGTGTTCCCCTATTAGAATTCTATCGAGCTCTCCAACCCCACAGCGGTCGTCCCCGTCACTGTCTTACAGTCATCCACGAGAGATGTCATCACACGTCAAAACTCTACTAGCGTACACCCTGAATACAAAGGCAATGTTCATTTTCATAATACGTTCGATGGTCAGCTTCCAGCGACCGACTACCCCAAAGTCAATGTATGCGCCGTCCTTCAGCTTACTTCACTATAGGTCGCTGAACTTGTTTTGAACACCTAGTTTTATCTAGCAATGTTCATCGTGTATGCCGTCTTGGGTGGTGCCTGGGCCTGGCTGTGTTACCGGCACCTCTCAGAATTACTCCCAATACAGGTACTTAAGTATACGCTACAGAAAAACTCGCAGCTAATCTCTTGATAGTATTATCTTTCCGGCCTTGTAGGGTTTCTGGTCATTGAAATGATTGCTAACTTAGGTACATATGCACAGCATCTCTTCCTGGATCAATCCAATTGACTGTATACAGCGTACTACCGCTATCTTAATGCTCACGGAAAGGGAACCACATCGACGGTTTTCCTCTTCGTAGTAGCAATCCTCGATGCAGGTCGAAATTCACTGTCTTTCTTCATGCTTCTTGTGGTTTCTCTCGGTCTCAGTGTGGTCCGTGATGAGCTTGGACGCACAATGCGAAAATGCCAGCTTCTGGCTGGCGCCCATTTCATTTTTGGAGGTACCTTGCGTTCTGTATCAACATCACAGGATCAAGCTACTGACGTTCTACTTTTTCTAGTCTTATATGCCGTTGGTATCGTAGAGCTCGAATTCGAATCCACATCTGCCCTCGTCTTGCTCATGTTCGTCATTCCGTTGGCCTTCACACTCAGCGGATTCCTCATGTGGATCCTCTACTCTCTCAACGGTATGCATTCAACTGACATTTCTGGTGATTCGTGCTGGTGCTAAAATGGTTTTCAGCGACGATATCCCAACTCAAGGCCCGGAAACAGCATTACAAACTTCGCATGTTCCAACGCCTGCATTACATTCTTTTGTTCGTTGTGGTAGTGGTTGTCATTTTTTTCGTGGTGTCTTCGCTGTCGTTCTCTGGGCGTCTTGCCGAAGGTCTGTTCACTATTTTCCATTCTCTTTTGTGCGGATTCTCAACTCAGGTACAGACTATGCTGCCAAGACTTGGAAATACCGGTGGTGGCTGCTGGACGGCTGGCTTGCCCTTCTCTTCCTCGTCGCCTTCGTATTGATCGCGTACCTCTGGCGGCCATCTGCCAACAACAGAAGATATGTAGTTCTTGACTCTCTTCTGCGAATCTCTACTTATTTTCTTCTCTTGTATCTACGTTGATGATGTCAGATGAGCTCGCACAGGATGACGACGATGCGGAAGACTACGACCTTGAGTCTATGCAGCGGCGCACAATGTCCAGGCCTCGTGACGACGACGAAGCAACGCTTGTCGGCGCCCATCACGGAGCCAACCCTCTTCACGACGACGCTGTCGTCTTTGAAATTGGGGATGAAGATGCGCACGATCTTAGCGACGACGAGGATGATGTTGCGAAGCAGCGGTCAGCCCGACGCGCCTCTCCCCAGCATCACGAGGATGGTAGCGATGATGAGCGAGATGGGTTGATGAGCGGAGGCGATGCGCCAAGGAAGAACAGGGACGATTAACATACGCGTCCAGTATAGGAGACAATGCTCGCTCTCACCACCAACGGTATTTTTATTTTGCGAGTGTTATTATAATGAGTAGAATACATGGGTGGTTATCTAGCAACTCGAGATCAAACCAAATACAATGACCAAAGAAAGGAATCAATCCCGTATACGACCCGTGGAAGTCGTGTAAAGACGAGCGGCGATGTTCATGCTTTGTAGTTCCTGCATTACGTGTCAGCATCTGGCACGAAAAGATGGAACAGAATGAACGAGCCTGGAACAGCAACTTCGCCGCATAAGGAATATGTAGCTGTGAACATGCCGTTTTGTTTTTGCATGCGCGACACTTAAAGGGGAAATTAGAAAAGATAAGGGCTTATATCGGAGAATACGTACTTCGAAGCTTTGCTTTTTCTGAAATCCAACGAAATTATGAGTATGATCAGGCAGACAAGACGAAACGAGAAAAAAAACTGACCAGGTTGGCAATAGCGGTGAGGCCACAGCTATTGAAAGTAGTTAGTAACGTATAAGAAGATACTAATAATCTAAAAGCCACATACATATCACAAACGTGCAGACGATACGCGTCGCTAGCATCGAATAGACGCTCCTTCAAGAATCCTGCAACACCATGCGAAATCATACAATCGCGCTCCATCTCTCCGAACCGGAGACCACCATCACGACTACGACCCTCCACCGGCTGCCTGGTCAGGATCTGCACGGGCCCTCTCGCACGCGAGTGGATCTTATCGTCCACCATATGCTTCAGCCGCTGATAGTATGTAGGCCCAAGGTAAACCTGCGCCTGTAATTTCCGCCCTGTATGTCCGTGGTACATCACTTCCAGCCCACGGGACTGATAGCCTTGCTGCTTCAAGAATGTTGATACCGACTCGACAGTGAGCTCGGTGAACGGGGTCGCATCACCCTCGTTTCCGATGAGCGTGGCAACCTTGGAGAGCAGACACTCAACCAAATGTCCGATCGTCATACGAGAAGGAATAGCGTGGGGATTGATGATGATATCGGGAGTAATGCCTTCGGCAGTGAAGGGCATATCTTCTTGCCGATATGTGATACCGATGGTACCCTTCTGCCCATGACGAGAGGCAAACTTGTCGCCAATCTGCGGAATACGAGTCGATCGGACTCGTACTTTGACGAATTTTTGGCCATCGGAGTTGGTTGTGATCAATACCTGATCCACAATACCGCTCTCTGTGCTCTTCAACGGCGTCGACACATCCCGACGCGTGTGTGTCCGCAACCGTTGGCCAAGTTCCTCGCTGTCGGCTGGTATTGGCGCAGTCTTGCCGATGATGATATCTTCTCCGGCGACACCAGTTCCAGGAGCGATCAGACCATCGTCCTCGATCTTGTCATACGTCCCATGCTTCATCCGAAGCGTTGTATCTCTGGTCGGCTTCTCGAACTCCTCCAACTGCTGTACACCAGACTTCTTCTCCAGGTCCATGTAACTCCGATAATAGATACTGCGGAAAAGACCACGGTCGACTGAGCTCTGATTCATGATGACGGAATCTTCCTGGTTATACCCACTGTAGCACAAAATGGCCACGATGGCGTTCTGGCCCGCAGGGAGTTCTCGGAACTTGAGGTATTCCATAGAACGAGTAGTGGCGAGGGGTTTTTGTGGGTAGTAGAGGATGTTCGCCATGGTGTCCATACGAACGAGGAAATTTGTGAGATAGATACCCATGGCTTGTTTGCCCATGGCGGATTGGTATGTATTACGTGGTGACTGGCGCAAATTTCTCAGTAATGGCAAGGTCAGTATCGATGAAATTGCATACCTGGTTGTGATCAGGGAAAGGAATGATGCTAGCACAGATACCCAAGATCATACTGGGATGGATCTCGCAATGCGTCCAAGTATGTGTATTCATCCCCGAAACGGCCTTCAAGCGCGCCGCAGGATCGAACTCACCGTCGTTCGCATGAGGATCAATGCCACTTCCCTGCAGCCTCGAGTTCTCCAAATCCTCTGGCGTCATACAGATCATGACAGTCTCTTCTTCTTCCGCATCGAGCAACTCGATGACACCAGACTTGATCAGATTGTTCCACTTGAACGGCTGTCCATCATCACTTTGACCTGCATTGAGCCACCTGACGTGTCTCTTCTGCAGTGCAAGTTGCTGATCCTCGACAATGAAGAGAGGACGACAGACACGCCCAGCATCAGTATACAACCGCAACTCTCGCTCACGGATATCCCGCACGACCGACACCTCAGGATGAATATCATCCTTCCGACGCAGCTTCTTGATCGTCTTGATCAGGTTTGCCGGGTCACGGTGAACACCCATCCACACGCCGTTGACGAAAACCTTTGTTGTCGGTGTCGCCGAGTTCGCGTTCTCTTCCAAGGACTCGAGACCCCACTCCTCCAAGAATTCGATGACAGGGGCAGAGAGGGAACCTACAGAGATGGTGGACATGAGAGCCAGATTCTTGACGAGACCGCAGGCCTGTCCTTCGGGCGTCTCTGCCGGACATACCATTCCCCAATGTGTGTTGTGAAGTTGACGAGGCTTCGCGATTTTGCCTTCGCGGCCAAGTGGGGTGTTACACCGGCGAAGATGTGAGAGTGTAGAGGCGTAAGTGTACCGGTTCAGAACCTGCGAAACACCGGCCTTCGCAGCCATCGACTTCTTCTGATCACCCCAATTACCTGTGGCAAGAGAATACTTCAAACCATTCGTGATAGTATTGTGCTTGACAGCGAGGTTCAGGTTGAAGTCTTTATGTGTTTCGACGCACTAAAGCATAAAGCATGAATATATGCTCGACGATATGATGGAGACGACGCACCTTTTGCAAGTACCGATACACATCCCTCGTCAACTTTCTAAACAGCATCCGGAAGAGATTCGCGAGGAGCGGGCCAGCAAGGTCCAACCTCTTCTTCCCGAAGTGATCACGATCGTCCAACTCTCTCCGCTCCATGGCAGCAAGTAACAATCGATGGATCATGTATCCAAAGAAGTACGCTTTCTTTGACTCCGACCCTTCCGACATCGAGATGTGAGGCAGCATCTCCTTCTGCAGGATTTCCTGCGCGTATCGTACACGGCGGTCACGCGAAAGGCCGGTCGTAGTGCCTCGGTTACCAATGAAATCCAGAGCAACCTGAATGGCAAGTCAATTCTGAAAGAAGTATACTCGAGAAGCATACAAACCTCGCGATCTTGAATCACGAAGCCGTCGTCGATACATGGCTTTAGCATTTCGAGCATCTGGGAGTCCTGCATGTCGTAGCAGATATGTTCTAGGATGTCACGGTCTGAGATGACGCCGAGTGCACGGAAGACGACCCATATTGGGATGTCGACCTTGATGTAGGGAATAGTGGCCTTCATGACGTTTCCAGACTACGAGCGACTTTCATCAACAGATGTATATGTGCAAAAAATGTGGCAAACGCACCGCCTTCTCCTGACCGCGGTGGTACATTTTCACCTGGAACTGACTGATAGTCTTTCCACCTTTTTCAACAGCAGAACGAATCTCGGCCAGGAAATTGATGGGAGAGGGCTGTGCCTTTGCGAAAACATAGACGTGGTTTGTGGCCATGCGCTCCTGGGCAATGAGAACCTTCTCCGAGCCGTTGATGATGAAGTATCCTCCAGAGTCGTATGGGCACTCATTGAGATCATAGAGTTCTTTCTCAGTGAGCTCAGAGAGGATGCAGAAAGTTGACCGAAGCATGATGGGAAGCTGCGGGACAGCTCAACAATCTCGTTCGTGTTTGAAAGACGTGTAAACGCACCTTGCCAACCCACACCTTCTGCTTCTCCTCCGCAACTGTATCATCCAGCTCTACATCCCAAATAATGTCTCCCGGCTGGCCTTCCGTATCCTCGCGACCAACCGAGAACTTCCGCTGCACCTCGATGTACAGCGGTGCAGAGTACGTCAAATTTCGCAAACGCGCCTCCTGAGGAAACACGGGTACTACAGAGCCATCTGCCTCCGTTACCGTCGGCCGCGAAAGGAAAATTTGGCCAAAATGGAGTTCGTAGCGACGCGTCACGTCGTTCGCGTGGCCCGTGTGCTGGTCCGCCTGATCCAAGATGAGGTCTGCGTTCTCGTCGACCAGCTCCTGCATGTTGTTCTGAACGAATTCATCAAACGAGTCAAGCTGCTGTCGGACTAGACCCTTCTCCTCGAAGAAGCTGGAGATGACGGCCCAGCAATCCTCCTGCGTGATCTCCTCATAGTCATCATCATCCTCCACCTCTTCTGCGTCGTATGCAGGGTCTTCGTAACTTGGAAGTTCCTCAATTGTGACTTGGTCTAAGTAGTCTTTGTTGTGAAATGACAAAGACAAGTGGATGAAGCTGTCCTTCCGTACCTGCGCTCATATTGGGCAAAGAGACTCAATTGACGAACTTCAGAAGATGAAGCAGACAGAAACCGAGGGAATACACGTGAAAAGCACCGATGAAGGGCCAACAAGGTCGTGTATGAGGTGCAAAGTACCGAAGTCAAGAGCAGAGACGAGGACGAAGACTGTCGAAGAGCGCAAGAGAGTCGTGCTCGGCGTTCGGGCTTACCAACGCTTGTCTCGCACTTGCCCGTTGAGGCCACGCATTCTCACGCTCGTGGTTCGGTCTGGTTCAACTGACTCGTACTGTCAGACATCGAATGCAAGGAGAACGAATGAGGAACATAATAGTTGCAACGAACGACTATCAGTATCAAAAGCCAGAGATCAGGTATCTCCCTTATCAACCGCCCTCCGATTCGTCCAATGAATGCATGGAAGTCAAGGCCACTACAAGAACACTTGACTGGTTCACGCGGCGCTATCAAGTCCTGTTCTAGTCCTGTTCTATCATCGTGTCATCTCGCCGGGCTCTCGAGTCTCGACATCTCAGATTCCTATTCTACTATAACCTCACCTCACAAAGGCAGCAACGTCGACGATTCTTCTCCGAACTCTGGCATAATCTCCGGATATCAACATACACTGACGACAATCGAAATCACCGAGCACTGCTAGACGGCGCGCAAAAGTCCCTCCATCTTACGGAGCGCGCTGGCAGCGTATCCTCCCTGCACGCTTTATCAGTCTCTGAATGGTGTCCTCCCACGACTCTCGATGACGCACCCCGAATAACACGGTATGATTCAGATAATGGAAGAGCTCATACAGGTCTCCTCGCAACTCATACTGCTCCACCGGCTCCGTCTTCGGGAAGTGCTCATGGTACGTCTTGATGAACGAGCTTGGTATGCCACCGAACATGCGTCCGATAGCTAGCCTGTCCTCAAGTAGTTGAGTATCTACACGATAAGGTACGGCTCGTGTTCTCCCTTACTCTGCTTCGTTATGGCCGTAGAATGAGGAAGGATCGAACACGATCGGCTCTCCCGTCTTGGTGTCTGTGCCAGTATTGCCGCTCTACCAATGCCGATCACAACTTGGCTTTCTGTGCTCATAGCGAAACACCTACCCACAGATCCCCATGCAACAGAACAGGGTCGATCTTCAACGGGCCCAACAACGCAGGTATGACCCTGCAAGCACTCAGCAGCATCCACGAAACAATTCCACACCGCGCACCTTTTTCGCACCTCGTGTCCCTTGCTACACACGTCTGCGTACCTCCCTTTCCCCTCCAACGTCTGCAGCAAATCCCCGATCATCGCATCAAAACACTCCTCCCACGTCCCATACCACCCGTTCCGCATCTTCGTGGCCCCACAAAACGTCGGCACCCCGAACCCAAAGCCCTTCTCGCTCTTGCACCGGTGCAGCTCCGTCGCCACCCGCCGCCCCAACGCCGCGCCCGACTTTTCCGTCAGCGACGTCAGATCCTTGTACTCCGACACGAAGTACGGCTTCCCGGACTCTTCTACATTCCCAGATGCGAGCACGTTCGGCACCAAACCAGGTGCAGCCGCACTCATAGCCTTGAGGGATTCCGCTTCGCCTATGTACTGCTCTTTCTCCCCGGGTGAACCTACCTTCGCGAAATATCTGTTCCCTGACGACGACTTGACGTGAGGCAAACCGCCGCTGAACTGAGAGTCAGGCTCCAGTCTCTGCAGACATTCTAGGATGATAGAGGGTATATCTGAGCGTCCCATGGTGAGTGTTCTCAGGACGGTGACATAGTATGATGTCATCGAGATACGCGCAGATGCACATTTTCGGCAAGCAAACTGAACGCCGATATGTTTTGCCCGCCAGCAACGATCTGCGAACGGCCATTGAATCCGCTCATTAGAGGGGGTCTCTAGATGTCTATGTACCTGCCTAAATGGACTAGCCTATCATGACATTATCGAATTGCATAAAATAAAATCCCACGATTCCATCCTCACAACTCCGAGGTAAAGAACACACCGCACCGTCCTATATGCTAGGGACCAGCCTACACAAAGCGAGAATCAAGTCAACTGGGATCGGACGCGAAGATGCATGCGAGTAGAACATTCTTACCAGTCGTACCGAACAAGGTCGTCCGCGTTCACGAACGCCGCGGAAGCCAGCTCACGCGCCTCGAGCCACACCCAGACCTATTCCGTCGCCAAGGAGGAAAGCATATTTGGTCAAAGGATATCGGATACAAGGTATCACGCACCTTCAACAAGGCGCCAAAGTTCCCCGTCGGGAGCTGCCTCATGCTCTCCTGCGCCGTCATCTGCCTCCCCAACTGCCTCAAGATCGGCAACGCACTCTTGAACAAGTCCAACCCAGGATCCAACTGTCGCCCAATCCCCTCCAACAGCAGTATCGAAATGACCGTGTTGATAAAGTCGCCCTCCATCTTGACATGGTGCTGCCGCACGGCCTTGAGCACGTCCGTCAGGATGTCCGAGATCTTAATCTGCCCGAGCGAGAACGTCTTGCGCTTGACGTTCAACACGATGTGCTGCATCTTGAGCGCGAACGTTTCCGTGTCGATGGCGAGCTCAGGCGTGCGGCAGCGCTCGACCATCAGCTGCCCCGTGCGATAGCCGTCGAACTCGGCGACCGCGCGGAAGAGGTCCAGGAAGTTGCGGCGGTTCTGTGCATCGAGCGTCGTGATGAGGCCAGCATCGATGAAGACGAGCTCAGGGAGGTAACCCTCTTCGTTGAGCATCCGGAGCTCGTGCTGCCAAGCCTGAGGAGATGAGGAAAGAGCCCTGAGACGCGTGACGATGTCATCGCAGTCGCTGGCGTTAGTATTAGGCGGTAGCATAATTTTGTCCTTGGTGAATGAAGAAGTCCAAAGATTCTTCAAGATCTCGAGCGCAGAATTAGATGGTTTAGTGAACTTGACCATGATATTTCCGGGGTGCAGGTCAGAGTGAACGAAATTGTCTAACAGCAACATGTTCTGGGTCCGAATTAGACAAGGAGGATGATAAACAAGAACTGCATACCAAAAACGCGTCGAGACCGAGTTCCGCAAGCTGGTCGTCATAAGGCCCACCGCCATTTCTTAGAAATGTTTCGAGAGGCAGGGCTTTTTGATATTCTTCCACCAGCAGATCCTTGGTCGACCACGTCCGCAAGGGTCTCGGGAACGTGATAGGCGCCTTTCTTGTCAAGAAGTTATCCTCAAACGTGATAAGGTTGTCCGCCTCATGCCGTAGATCGACTTGCTCGTACATCATGCGGCCGAACACCTCGACCTCCTCTGGAAGGGACACCCAGTGCATGCCAGGGAAGAGAGTGATGATGTGCGCAAACATTGACATGATCGCGAGGTCGCGCGCAATCAGCTTGGTGACGCGTGGATGAAGGACCTTGATCGCGACGCTGGCGGTGGGTACGGAGGGCGTGGACTCAGGAATGATCGCAGGCGCAATTGCGCCTGGTCCGGATTTCGGCGTACGTTTGGGCTCGAAGTAGGACGGAGGAAGAAGGTCTTGTTTGAGAGTCGCTCGGTACACCTGTCATTGAAGTTATCTAGGAGGCACGATCAAAGAAAACGCGCATATATGCACCTGCGCAACTGCCCCCGTGCCTATGGGTGTTTCATCGAACTCCTCAAAGACCTCCTCGAACGGTCGTTGGAACGCGCGCTCGATGATTCGCTTCGTGTGTGCCAATGAATGCGGGGTGCCTCGTGAGTGCAGCTTCCCAAGTCGACTACAGAGTGCATTAGGGAACAGGTCCGCACGAGATGCCGCCCACTGGGCCAACTGTTGAAAAGCGCAGTTAGACGCGCATACATTATGGATAATGATCGGACGCACCTTAACAAACGTCGGACCCGCACGCTCCATTTGAACGACCAAAAAATCATACCACCACAAAGCGCCCCATTTTTCTCCTTTTAGTCTTTTCTCGGGAGACCCAATAAGCAGGATCGGTGATGAAAGGATGACGGGAAAAAACAGGATGAACAAGTGGACGAAACGACGGGCGGTCAGGATGGACTCCCAGACATTATCTCGCAGCATACATAGAGTTCTCTTGAGGACCGATGGTTCCCGTTCGGCGAGAGAGTCGTCACATGGCTGGGAGGACGATGAGCGGTCCGAGCATGGGATGAGGGTGGGTGAGGCGAAGACGTGAGGAAGCAACGACGGAGGCCCTGGTAGGAGTAGGAAACCGAGGCCTCCGGCTACCGGGACAAGCCACAAGGCAGATCTCCTGATTGAGACGCGTGAGTACAAGGGCGCGCGAGTGAAGAAGGTTGAGAAGGAATGGTCTTGAGCCCAGCGGGACGCGTAGCGTATTCGCTGAAAATGTGCGGGGGTGGAGAGGGACAAGCGAAGGGACGCGGGGAGGGCGGCCAGACGAAGGGCCATTGAGGGGACCACTAGCAGACGGCAGGCAAGTGCAAGGGCGGGGACATGCTACCAGCTAGGCCGGACTGAGCAGGCCAGCACCCGACATCCTGCGACCTTCATCTCCCGCTGACGTCATGGCATTCCCTTGCCTCCGACGCCCATTGGCACGCTCCTCATCTCCAAGCGCCTTGACGTAGGCGGCCCCGGCGTTGACAGCGGCACAAATGCATATTCGCAGACGTGCAGAACAAATCGGGAGATTCGATTCAGCGTGTCTCTTCGAATCAGACCGGTTTACAAATGGTTTCAACTCCCAAAACGTAAAACCTTCATGACTGTGAGAACCACCCGAAGACGCTTCCGACGCTCTATTGGTCGGCCTAGCGGTCCTCTGTCCACTAGCATCGTCAAGGGAGTTGGACAGACCGACACTGCGCCCAATGGACAACGCCAAATATGCTCAGGATGCGGGGCGGTGCGGAGCCTTGCGGGACCTGGCAATCGAGGTCAGATTGCTGTGGATCTCTAGATCGGCCCGGACCTGAAGAAGCGCCAATTTCCAGCTTATTTACACCTGTTGATTTTGTGTGTCCCGCCCATGGGGGATCCAACATCGAGTTTCTATAAAAAATACAGTATCGGCAGAGGCGAGCATTCCCCTCGTCCTTGACCACGCCGCTGCACTTGGGCTTCACCCGCCAGTCCATGGCCACTCCTTATGCCTTTGTTACCTTATTGACTTCTGATTCTTACCTCCCTGGCGCACTCACCGTCGCAGCCGCCCTCAGAGATGTACATACAACTCCACCCACTCCACCCGAGGTCGATTTCCACACCGTTTGCCTCGTCACTCCCGAGACGGTAGACGTATCCAGCATAAAGCTCTTGAGGAGAGCTTTCAATGTTGTTATCGGTGTAGAGATTATCGAGGAGAACAACGCCCGTGGATTGCATCTCCTAGGTGAGTGCTCCTCAGTCTCGCGTCTCGAGACACCTTCTCGAATGCAATTACTTCGGTCCTTCCCCCCTTTGTCTGCCGCTGTGCGGTGGATATCATGCTTGTCCGCAGAATGAATACAGCTCAGACACGGGATCGGCCTCGAGCACGACACATGACTACGTGCGTCTCATGTGGGAGAGTGCAATGGCCCTCTAATCGCTATCCCCGCTATGGCGGTCCACTTCATTTCCGTTAACATGGGGCACATTGTAACCCTATATGAAACATCCATGCTCACTTGTTTTCCCCAACCCAGGTCGTCCGGATCTCCACTCGGTCCTGACGAAATTGCATGTCTTCCGCCTGATTCAATACTCCAAGATCGTCTTCCTCGATGCCGACATTCTCCCAACCCGTCCACTCTCTCACCTTTTTACCCTTCCTTATGAATTCGCAGCCGTCCCAGACGTCGGATGGCCCGACATATTCAACTCTGGGCTGATGCTATTGACCCCGAGAGAAGCCAGTTTCAATGAATTAATGGATCTATCGAAGTCGAAAGGCAGTTGGGATGGCGGTGACCAGGGCCTTCTCAACGAGTGGCGCGGCAATGACTGGCACAGGCTCAGCTTCACGTACAACACGACACCCACCGCCGCGTACACGTGAGTCTCCCTTTCCCTGAAAAGACATGCCCTTGCTGAATCCCTGCGCAGCTACGCGCCTGCCTATGAGCGATTTGGCTCACAGATATCCTCTATACATTTTATCGGCCCCAACAAGCCCTGGAGTTCTATCCCTTGGCGTGCACCCGGTTCGACCGGCGCGCATCAAGCCGCCTCGGAGCCACCGCGCGCGTATGATTACGGATCTCTTGTCGACCGCTGGTACGCGGTGTACGACAAGCACTACCGCTCTACTGTTGTAGTACCCCAACCTGAATACGCGCTGCGGCGATATGAGCCAGCTTGGGAGCAGTCAGGTGGTATCGGCGCAGAAGTGGGCCCCCTGCCGGCACTGACAGCTGGCAATGTTCTTGGTCTCGACGATCTGCGCAGGATAGCCGTTGAAGGATTCACCGGCCTCTCTGGATATTCTCAGGTACTTCCTGGGGAGGGCGAGTATATGCGCTTGCCGCTGGAAGGACGGCTCGACCTGATGCGCCCGCGAAGTGACCCAACGCCAGCTCCAGTCGCGGAACCGGGACCGAGCGCAGAGCTTGAGGGTGAGAGGACGCCTCAGCAGAAGCAGAGCTACTTTGACGCCGTTGGCCCTTCGACCCCCGTCGCGCACCGTTCTCAGTTCTCTGTTACTGGCGACTCGCCTCCTCGCATGTACACGCTCCCGACTCCAGGACCAGATGAGCTGCCGCCCGCACCGCACCCTCACGCGCTCTCCCTCCCTCCTTCGGCTCCCGTGACGCCCACTCCTTCGCGTTCCTCGAGCACGTATATGCCGCCACAGATCGATCCTGCTTCGCCGTGGCACCCGCGTGAACCAGACTATTCTCAGGAAAATCAAGGCCAGCCCTATAGTGAACAACTGCAGGCTCAAGGACATCCGCAATACTATATTCAACGGCCTATTATCGAATCTCCTCGATATGTTCCAGGGATACATTTTCAGTATTCGACGGGGAGCCCGCAAGACAGATCGAGGAATCCTTCACATTCGTCTTCTGAATCATCACAGGAGCAGTCTCTTCCGACTGGGCAAGGCTCGCAGCACTATGGCCAAGGCCCGTCACCAGGGCCTTTGCATGAGCATTCGCAAGCACACCACCAAGCTGAACCTAGTCAACCTTCGGATGTCCCTCCAGAGAGGAGGCAACAATTGAGACAGCAGCCAGAGACACCTACGCATGAACCATCACGATACTATGACCATGAGCATCGTCAGCCGCCGCCGCCTCGTGAACCCCCACGTCCTCGGTCTCCCCCCATGTTGACGTGGAACCCTGCCATCGAACCACCTCCAAAAGACGCACCGATCTCAAATTTTCCCACTGATACATACTTCCCCAATGTCTGGGATAGATCCACGGACTCGTTCGGGACGCCCACTGGGAGCCTGCATTCGCCTACACCTCCGTCCAGCGCCCTCTTCTCCCTGCCTCCGCCGGGACAGATTCCTGAGCGCCTGCTGCGCGAGGGACATTACACCAATGTGCTTGGCGACCAATCTGATACGACACCCAGCCCCGATCGCAAGAAGGTCAGGTCCGTGTTCCCATGGGAGACGAAACCGCGTCATATGCCAGGTCGAGTGTTCCCCTCTACAGACTCACCGCCTCCGGGTACGTTTATGACTACAAGCTCTTCCGGGGCGCCTAGCCCTTCCCTAGTGTCCTCGCCCGTTCAGCCAGTGGCGCACTCCCCTCTGGTGATGCACTCCCCTCTGTCTGGGCTGCCTTCGTCGTTCATGTACACGAACGCTTGGGATTCCATCCCGAGCATACAGAAGTACGCATCGAAGCTCGTCCGCCCGGTGCAGCCACCTGCCAGGCCCCTCGCTCCCGCTTTCGATCTGATCGAGTCGCGGAAGCGGGAAAACAGCCTGTTCAAGAGTGAATGGGAGGAGTCGGGCGAGAGCAGCGTCGATGGTGATGATGAGGATACCGGAGACGAGGAGGAGCGCAAGGAGGAGTTAAAGCGGCGGTCTCGCGCGGGCTCGATCTCGGGCAAGGGCAAAAAGAAGGAATACCGGATGGTGGGTGTGCAGACGGTCCCGAAGGAGACGCGCAATCAAGGTGTTCAAGTCGCCTTCCTCCCCGTCCCTCCGGATGCTGACCGACTCGCGAAAGACAAGGAAGGAAGACTGGCTATGGGATCACGGGTGCGGGGCGTGATAACTCCACCTATGGGCCGCCGGGAGTGGTCGCCGATGGCGATGTCAGATGCGTCGTCGCCCGTGACGACCACAGCGGGCGCGTTCATGCCTGCGCATTTGGCAGACACGGTCCCTAGCGGCACAAAAAAGCTGTCGCCGCTAGGGTCGCCCACTGGGCTGAGAAGCCCGCGTATGTACACGTCGCCTCGCGGCTCACCGAAGGGCTCGTCAGTGAACCTTGTTGGCGCTGTCGGGTCGCCACCGAGGCTCCAATTGCGCGCGCCGATGTCACCTGTCGTGAGGACGATATCGAGCGACGCGACGTCCTCTTCGTCGTCGAGTGCTGGTCCACCCCAGTCCCCGCGCCTTGAGTCCCTGCGCCCTGATTCTCCACGCCCTGATTCTCCGCGCCTTGATTCTCCGCGTCTTGATTCTCCTCGCAATTCGACACTGAACACCCCCATGCGAAAGACTGCAGCACGAGTATGGGACCCCGCGCGTGGCGTGGAAATCTTCAAGAAAGGGTCCGAGGAAGTGCTTGCGAAGTTCCTCAGGATGGGCTCGTGGGACGAGGAGTCCGTCGAAAAAGCAGTTTCGTGAATTGAACCTGGATATCATCTGGGATGTGTGTAGCCATACGCCCTTGCCTGTCCTCATAACGCTCTCGATGCTTTCTGTATACCCCACGATTTCGGACGGCGTGTGGCATCCAACTGTTTTATTGCCTTTTCTCCTCGTTTCTTTCTCTCCATATGGGTACACCTCCAAAGTTACTATACACCTCACGTCTCCCTCCCCCATCAATTGTCTTCCCACCAACAAATGCCTGGATATGGATAACTGCCTTGTCAATATGCCCGCATCTTTTCATCCCTTTTTTTATCAACTTGCTATGGCCCACTTTCTCCTGCATTTTATGATGCGCACGTCTTTTGAATGTATTTTTTAATCTCTCAAATGTGCCGGACGTCGAAGGCAGAGGACAGTGGGAGGCCGAGCGCCAAGCCCAAGTGTGCCGCCGGGAACTAAAAATAAATGCTACAGAACTTCAGCAGGCTTCAGCACTGCCTGAACTGCTCACTTCATGGTTCTGACTCTTATACATCTCAGCTTGATACCGAACACCTCTACGCTTCTCTACGTCGGGGGGACGCCTGTCGAAGTCAACGAGAACCTTGACTCAGGCTCGCGCCTCGGACCATGTCATCATCGTCGGCCTCTTTCGGTGAAAGACGCCCGTTCCTGCCCGTCCTGTTCATCGTAGCGAACAATTTTCACGATCACGCCAGTCAACGCCAGTCTCGCCTACGTTCCATCTGCGCCTCGCCCGGCCTCGTCCATTTCTCTTTCGCCAAGCTGGGCACTTTGGCGTGCTGCCCAACCGTACTCAGCTGATCACCCATCACCTGCCCCGTTTCATCGCATGACTTTCGAATATAACCTCGTCAGTTGGCGCCTATGAATTCTAGGCCGAAGCTGTTATTCCATCCGACCACTTTCACTCGGGTGATGCACTCGGAATGACTCGTGCTATGCTCTTCCTCGTCGCTCCGACAGCATCTCTTGATGGATATATAAATTGACTTGGGTACTACTGTCCGAGGGTATACCCTCGAAGCGTCATACAAGTCTCGTCGAAGCATGTCTACCTCACATTCCAACCCGCCAATGAAGCACGTCCCTGCTGACTCTCTGAACTCTTTGCCCGAGCGCGTGCAGTATCTCAAAGACTTCATTGGCTTTGGACCAGAGGATGCAGCCACTCTCCACGCAGCCAAGCCCGTCATCGCTCCTCTCTTGCCAGCCATTCTCGATGCCGTCTACGCGAAGCTTTTTTCGTTCGACATCACCCGCGCGACCTTCCTTCCTCGAAACACAGGTTTCAAAGGCGAGACGGCGAAGACCCTGTCTGAGCTGACGCTTGATCATCCCCAAATTGCTATGCGCAAAGACTTTTTGAAGGCATGTATCTCTTCTTGATCGTGCCCCGTGCTGATTTTTTTAATTTCTTGATATTCTGATTTCCGTCTTTGGCAGGCGTATTTCGTGAAGCTCGTTTCGGCAGATTACGACGATATCAAAACGTGGGAGTATCTTGACCGTGTGGGCGTCATTCACACGGGCGTGAAACAGCAGTTGAACACGGGGAAAGCATCGACCAAGTCCCCGCTACGCGTCGAGTTCATACATATGGGTTTGCTCCTAGGTGCGACGACGCGTTGATCCTACCCTGTTCTTCGCGGTGTTGATCGTCCCCTCAGGCTATGTCGAGGATATAGTCATTGATGCTGTCTTGGAACATCCCGACCTCGACCTCGCGACAAAGCGTGCTGTCCTCAAAGCTTTCAATAAAATTCTTTGGATTCAAAATGATCGTGCGTACCCTCACTATTATGCCCATCAGCTCGCATTGATCAGCTCCGTGTGCGCAGTCTTTGCAAAACACTACGTCAAGGATCTCGATGAGATCGAGGCAGAAAGAACGCAGGACGCACTGCCAAAATATTCTTTCACGCAATTTCCTATCTCCATCGTTCTTTCCCTCGCTCTCACGGGCCTCGCGTACAAATGCTTTGTTGCATAGTCACACTTCTGCACATTCCACTCATACTCGGCCCACAGTCATTGATTGGGCCTGTAATATATCGATCCGTGTACTAATATTGACCTCAACAAAGGCCAGCTGTGCTGTATAGCTTGCGCAGCACCCGAAGAACGATTGCCAACTTGCCATTGTGCGGCAAATTCAAGAACACAGGTTTTTCTATCCACCGACCTCAGTCTTCTTTACAACAACTTCTTCACGTTTAGACAGGCTTTCCGAATTGCATGAAATGAATGAATGCGACGAAGCAGGCCGTTAAACTACAACATCGAGCTAATGAGAGGATATGGTCATGATTAAATGGGTATGTGTGACCGATAATTAAACATATACGAGTGGGTGGGGAGACAGCGCGCTGTATAGCCCTATCCCTCTTTGCACAAATTTTGATTAGTGAGCGGAGTAGATCCATCCGAGCAGATCCATCTCGTCCCCGCTCTGGCCATACGACGCGACGATGCCGGAACCGCTGGGCGCAGTGACGGTTGCGCAGTCGTCCGTTGTAGTACCAGCAGAGACAGTCCGCCCACTGCTAGTAGTCAGGAGGGCATAGAAATTCCGCGTGTGGCCGTTGTATTCGCCCCAGCAGAGCTTGGCCGAAGTGAAGTATTCGCCGGACGCGAGGGTGAGCGAGGATGCGTCTCCGCCTGTACCACCGTGCGAGAGGACGGCGCCGGTGGACAGCGTGAAAGAAACAGCATCGAGTCGCTTCGCGCCTCGGAGAGTGACAGAGGCGACTTTTGGAGAGGTCGGGAGAGAGGGGAGGTCATTGAACCAGGAGCTGCTAGAACCAAACGCCGAATATGAGCAAAAGATTCAGAAGGTTCGTGTTCCCAAGATGAATCTATCCACGAACCCGTGAGGACCGCCATAGAGATCGCTCTGGCTGAAACCATTGGCTCCGGCCCACTTGAATTCGACACGAACGGGGTTGTGGTCGGTGAGGGTTGCAAGATCGGTTGAGAGGAAACGAGCGGTGTCATAAAAGAAGGCTGTTGCGGTGAGTGTTACACTCTTCGAGCCGCGGTATCTGGGGCAAGTAATGAGTATACAGGCCAGAAGATGTAGCGTGATGTGAAAACATACAAGACCTTGTCCACAACTTCGCAGCTAGTGTTGGTGGGTACACCATCGGGGCACACGAGGGCATCAGTGCCGGCAACAGGCGCAACGCCATTCCGTACGAGCTGAACCCAAGCGTCTGTCAACCCGTTTTGGGATAGTATGGTCGGGATGTTGTCCGCAGACCGAGTGTAGCGCGAGTTTGTGTCGCCGAAGATCAGAACAGGGTTCCCGCTCGCGTTGGCGTCGACATAGTCGGCAACCTGTCAGTGGAAAACGAAGATCGCCGCGGATCAGTGTCATAACAACATGTCGGGGCATGACGCATGTCACAGACCTGCTGGATGTTGGACCGGCGAGCGGACTCATCGCCATCCTCTGTTCCAGCATCCGTGTGCAAATTGAACGCGTCAATGTAAACGCCCTCGGCGATACGCCAGCGCATGTGTGTGAAACCCTTCGGTGTGAGACAATCATTTTCCGATGCATCAGAACAATCGTTCCATTTGGTGCGATCGAAGTCGATCCAGTCATAGTTAGACAGGGAGTTCAAGCCGCTTCCAATGCCAGCTGTTATCAACCACTTAGAGACCTGAAGGTTATACGTATGAGACGCTACATCGACGCACCTCCTCCGCTAGTCGCGGTACGGTATGGGTGGGTGTCATATTTGTACAGTGTGGCATGATAATTGAAGTCCTGCACAGGAATCAGTCCAGCTCAAGTGCAAAAAACGGGGAGCAATGCAGACCTCCTGTACGTGTATGAGATCATAATCATATGTAGCGAAATCCTGTCATTTCCAAGGTACTTGATATCAGAATCGCGATTTCGGGAAAGGCTTGTGGGCCGACAAAAACACGGACCTGTCCAATGACCATGGTATTCGTGGTCTTATCACCTGATTCTCCATTGCCATTGAGAATCTCTGGGAGACCAGCAACATTCATAGAGAGAATGTTGAAAGTCCCCGATGCTTGCACATGGGCAATGCGGGAAAGAGAGACGGCCAAGGAAACGGCAAGGGCAAGGTGCAGCATTGCGAAAGAGAGGGGGGCGATGCAACCAGGAGAACACAACGGTGTGCATACTTGTGCGCACCGGCCCTTTTGAATGCGTGAAGCAACGGACAAGGCACGGCCATTGGTTGGAAGAAACGTTCGCTATTTGTTATTCAAGTCGGCATGACAGAAGAACAGATGTGTCGGATATCGAATCAAGTTAGGGTGTGCAACGGCTCCGGAAACAAAATTGGCCTGACGATCTCTGCTCAGCTGTGATATCCATGGAAACAAGCAAGACTTACAAGTGCTACTCGAAAGACGATTGGTCTGAACATCACCCATAGCTGAAGGATACTGTGGAGTAGACGACCTTGGCAGTGAGTGTCGGAAGCAGAAAGCCTGCTGACGAGACGCAAAGATACCGCTGATAGAATATAACTGACCGCATGGACATGGAGAAAGACCAGCAGACCATCAGAGGCACAACCTGGAAATCGGTCAAGGCACCGCGCAGTCGAGCACGCGGTCTTTCGGACTCGATGAGTGGTCGTCCAAGGATCCACAAATCTCACACGTTTCACGTTCGTGAACGGCCAGAGGACATTGAGCAGTAAGAGCAAACGATGATGCCATTCGTAATATCTCAGGGAAGGGTCAGCTCTCAGAGACGCGTCTTCATTGCTGCTCGCTCAACGTTCGACGTCCATGCCTGTATGCACGTTCGAGTATCGTGTACTGTCGTATGGCACATGAAAAGAAGCCAGATATAAATAATGCCTCAGGAGTCACTCGGTCAGACCGGTCAGATGTAGAGGGGGTTGAACCTGCTGGACTGCGAGTAAAGTCCCTGCCCATGTAAGACTCTGTTGAATCTCAAATCGGGACGATGACCGCGTAGATGCCGAGATGTCAGGACATCTTAGTCAACGCTGGTGAGAACGTCTGCGGGACGAAAGGCGGTGCACTAATATTCTGTGGCTCGTTGATTGTGTACTGCAGCGATTGCGGCATCGATGAGTGAGGGTCCGAAGAACAACCAGGGACGCTTACTGAGATGTGACATGCAATCAATAGAAATTGAATATGTCTTGCAGAACACAAAACTTCTGTGAACGGGAAGAGTTACCTTGCGCATGTCCGAACCATGGCTAAGAGCTACTGGTCAGTATCACCTTTCCATGCGTTCTATATGTGTTCTATCAGACAGTTGGCAGTAACGAGGAGGTTTCGTAGAGAGAAGGAGGCTAGAATGGAGATTTGCGCTGATGCTGGGACCGTGGATACTTGGTGTTCAAGGCTGTGATAAGATATGAGAATCTGGACATGCTCTGTTGACTGAGCTGGATAATGCGTGGATAAGCAAAGAGCAATGCAACCCTCACGCAAAGTGGGAGTCACCACGCGACCTGCTGCAATATAGCCTCGTCGAGTGCTTGTCACGTCACCGGGAGTGTCGAAAGTGGCGCATCGTGGGAAAGGCATCGAAGTATGTATCCAACTCGCCAATGATGTCATCGATCGTCCTTGGAGTTCACGGTGACGATTACACCACCGAGGAGCTATAAAACCAACATGCATCCGCGATCCCTCAAGTTGTCAAACACCTCGTCTGCCACTACTAAATCCACGATCTTACATGTCTCAGTGAGTTTTCTTGTTTGCAGCGTATTGTAATGATCTAAGTTCATGTTTGCCCAAAGACACGTTACCACCGCTGCTGGCATTGAAGCCCAGACATCTACCTCCGGTCTTGCTCAGGAGGTCCACAGGCAGGCAGATAATGCCAAGAATGCGGCTGAAGAAGCTGCTGCAACTGCTCGCGTACGTCTCGTTTTTTTCGAACACTCTGCTCGATTCTAATTTTGCTTTTAGTCCGTCCCATCACACCCGGCCGCGCAGTTAGTGAATCATTCTATGCAAAATTTATCCAAGCATTAAGCCATTTTGACAGGCCCGCAGGGTCCACTACCACCGCCGCAAATGTAGAAGCTCAGGCTCCTACCCAACTGTCTGCCAGTCAAATTCGCGCGACGGCAGGGCAGACTCAAAGTGCCGCCGAGGAAGCTGCTGCAACCGCTCATGTAGGTTCTTGTATATGTAAATGCTCCGTTTTTACTCACGTTGAATGATAGACGAAGGGCCCGAAAGTCACTGGCAACGCTGGGGATGCTGTCACTCAATTCGAGGCAAATGTAAAGGCCACAACAGACGCGGCTGTCGCCCAGGGCCAACACGATGTCCACGCCGCTGCCGTTGCTGGGTCTGGTTACCTTGACCAGGCTAAGCATCTTGCAGCCAGTGCATTTGCCACTGCTCAGGTATGTAATCTTGCGCGCGTCTTGGTTAAATATACTCAACACTCTTATCTTGTAGTCTTACCTACCTGCGTCCCCTGTCGGCTCTAAACCAAACCCGGCGGCTACTACGCAAACACATTCGATCACAGAAACACTAGGATCGACCGTATCCTCAGCGACAGAGGCAGCTAAGAGCTATCTGGCGTCTGCGCAAGTAGCTTCTCAGCCCCATGTTGATCAGGCAAAGGTGACGCTTGCGCATAGCATCGAGAGCGCGAAAGACTATTTGGGCGGAGAGCATAAACCCGCTGGATCTTCGGGCATTCCGCCGACGACCGCGCCGTTGGAAAGTGGCCCCCATACAACGACCACGCCGTACCCCTCCACGACGAAGAATACGCTGATTGGGGAAAATGAGAAGAAAGGTATCTGAGATCGAAGAATCTTCATTCAGATTATTTGGACTGCACTTCGTATTGTATGTATTATAT
Organism: Heterobasidion irregulare TC 32-1; assembly: GCF_000320585.1. NCBI lineage: Eukaryota > Fungi > Basidiomycota > Agaricomycetes > Russulales > Bondarzewiaceae > Heterobasidion > Heterobasidion irregulare. The sequence continues at coordinate 1,604,984 of NW_009258197.1, read as the reverse complement.
CGGTGTATTCTATCGCCACCACTTGGAATGTGAATCCATGACATGCACGTCTGAAAGTTGATACGTTGACGGTTGAGCGTGCATCGTCTAAACTTGGCAACATTTGTATGTCAAACGCTTCAAACACTTCAAACGTAAAGCGAGACAATGCAAAGAAAGGAAAGGAATGTCCATGACAACGTTCATGCATAGAAATTTGGAAGAGTAGGGATATCTGAACAATTTTTATATACGACCTTCAAGCATATTCGGAGTGAACTTGCTTCTCGCCCGTATTCTTCGCCCATATTTCATGAAGAACCACGGTCTACGACAACGTCAGTGCCGGTTCTACATTTGTCAATAGTATATATGCACTTACGCCGGGCAACCAAGGACAATCGCGACGACCGCGAGGATGGTGTTTCCTTTCCCGTATCCGAGAGCATTGTACATGTACGGTGCGAACAACGGAAAGGTGAACGCGAATAGACAACGAAGGCAGGAGACGGCGGCCAACGCTGTATGTTGTGGCTGGTCAGCATTTCGATATCCTGCTGTGATGGGCAGGAATGATTTCCTTCCAGAAGGAAGCATACCAGATGCCGCGTACAGCTTGTACGTGTCTACAATGTATGCTTGAATGCTGATGGAATTCGAGACCATGCCGCAACCGATGAAGGCAAGTCCCTGAGCAGAGAGGAGAAGGAGAGAAGTCAAGGTCGATAATTGGTATAGCTCTATGGGATGAATTCGACCTCACAATATCAGGAACGATCCAATGAACGTGTTTCTGCGCGCCCCATCCCAAAAGGAGCAGCCCGATGGGCATAGCGATTGTGCCGGGTATCGAACACGCTACATAGGTACGAAATTCAGTCAAAATCCAGCGTCACGAAAGAGGGGAGCGATACTTACGCAGGCGATACTCCGGCTGCATAGTCCCGCCGTTCTTCCTGGTGTAATAGACAAGTGACCAATCCAACGTAAAGAAAAGCCATGTAGAAGCCCAAGAGCTGAACTATGGATTCTGTGACAAAAAAACGGAAGGGTCTTAATAAGGAGGTTGATAAAAGCTTCCGCACACTGCAAATCATTCAATACGCATCATTTCGACCGAAAGTTCAAACTGTTTTGACTCACCTTCGATCCTGTGTTTGGAACGGAGTTCGTACGGCTCTCGGAGGGCCTTTCTCAGCGTCCAAGCTCTTTGCTATTCTCTTTGCCTTGCGCTTCAGAAGAACTGGAGGATATGCTAAAAAAGCAAAGCTGCTTGAGCACGCGGCCATCCGAGAGGTGATGTTGACCTACTCTCTTCAAAAATTAAGAAGGCGACAGAAATAATGACGGCGTCAATTATGGATGTGCCCCAGTACTATAAGTGATGAAAGTTGGTGTGTTAGGTGTTAGTGATTTCATTGAAACAATGAACTGGTCCTAGAGTCAACTTACGACCCAACGCCATGTCGTACGCTCAACAATCCATGCTCCCGCCACAGGGCCCAGAGTAGGACCAAGGATAGGAGCCAAAGAGAAGAGCGAAATCGCATGCCCTCGCTCTTCAGGCCTGAAACAATCACTGAGAACGGCGCCACCGATCTACCAGCCCGGTTTTCCAGTAAGCCAGTGTGTTCACGTGTTGAGATCAAGACTTACGGCGAGCGGCGCACTTCCGCCAAGACCGGCGATGAATCGGAATCCTAAAAGCTGCCCAGCGTTCTGCGCAAAACCGCACCCAATATTCCATGCTGCCAACTTAACATTCGTAAATGGTTGTTATCTGGCTATGCATAGGACGTACCGAGGAATACAGCATTGCTTGCCATCATGACACGAGATCGTCCGAATACTTCACACAGAGGTGCGAGAATTAGAGGGCCAAAAGCTGTGTGATGATCGACGATGAGCGGGGCGCTGTGACAGTGCACTAAACATGCTCACCATACGCAAGCACAAATATGGACACCGTCATAGCGACGAGGCTTTCGTTGTGAATACCGAAGTCGCGGGCAATAGCAGCGCCAGCAGGAGCGCCTATACTCGATGTGACGGGAGAAATAAAAGTGAATGCAGCGACCACTCCGGCAGCAGTCCACTTTCTTCGACTAGGCCAACTTGAACAAGAGTTCAGTGGTCAAACTCACCACATGAATAGCAAGATACGTACTTTTTCGGATTCTCAGGATCGTCGGGCCCATCCCAGTCAACAATTAGCACCTCGTCGCCTCCTTCAACTATCTGACCGCTCGGAGATACAGACGATTTTTCCGTGTCTAACGCGACCAATCCATCCTGGGCCTGAATTGGTGCTGGAACTAGATCTTCTGGTTGACGGCGTACTATTGTCGTATCAGTGCTAGTGCTCGAGCTCATTGGGGATCAGTGACACACCTTTTCTGTGAGAGTCATTATATACAGCCCTCCAGCCCAGCGTGAAGCGCGGTCAGGAATCGCAAGGAGCGGTTATGCCGTCGGGTGATTCGAGAGTGAGGCCTGCGCGTATTCCCACAAGTATATGGTCCGACGGGAGATGCGACCTTCCGACGGGCTACAGGTATTGAGACCCCTTGACATAGAGTAGCCACTACACTCCAAAAAGGGACAGCCTACGCCTACGGCGCCGTTGTATCATCGACAAGGGAAGCCGGCGAAGAAAGCACAAAAGCTCTTCGGATTCGCTCATCATGTCAGGAACTCGATAAGGCAACTATTAGAGCTATGACGTATGCCTCGACTGAACGCTTGCGGCTTGGCACAGCCATCCAGGATCCTTTATCGGAGTTGCATCTGCCATCTTCGAAACCATCACCCCATCCTTCCCATCGGTCGCAATGGCAAGTCCACTCAACTACTCTACTCGCGAGTAGAGAATTCTGATCAGAACTATCAGGAGAACTTCGTCAACCTCGCTAAGAAAGGCCTGGACGCCTACGAACAGCACCAGAAAAGCAGCAGCAGTAACAGTGAATGTAACGATCTAACTTGCATCAACTCGTGATCCTTGCTTGAGCTGACCACCGTCCATCAGCCAACTACGGCAAGACTGGGGGCGCGGAATACAATTCTCCCCACCATTCCGAGCAAGGCAGGCCTAGCTCTGGGAGCCCTCAGTGTAAGTGGAGCGCGTGAATAATATGTTCTGCGAGAAACCAAATTGAAGTCGAACCATTGAATTACAATAGTTGACCACGACGATGTCGTGAAGACTGCTCAGGAGCATGGCTCTGGCGACAGCTCCTTGTTCTCGTCTGCGATGAGCTTCATCAGCTCCAACAAGGTATGTAGCGATTCGAGACGAAAGCGACCATGTCAGCATCTATTTTTAGGGCGAGCATCAGAACCCCATCGATGAGGACGCAGCTCAGGAGGCTCACAAGAAAGCCTACCATGAGGATAGCGCTAGCAACATGGACGCCTCCTCTATAGGTAGCGCAGCTGCGCTCCAGGTGCGTCCACACTCCCGTCATCATTTCCATTTCCCACACATCTAAGCCCCGTCAATATTCCCCTATCCACAGATCTTGAAGAAGTTCACATCTGGATCTAGCTCCGGCTCCAGCGGAGGCTCTCAGTCCCAGCTCATCAGCATGGCCATGGCCGAGGCGACCAAGCTGTTCGACAAGTCTGGCGGCGCGAGCAGCGGGAACAAGCAGGATGCAGTCAACAGCGCTGCCATGACCGTCGTGAAGCTCATGGTGCAGAGCAAGTTTAGCGGCGGTGGAACTACCGGCGGCAGCAGCAGTGGTGGTTTGGGTAGCTTGTTGAGCTTAGTATGTCTTCCTCTACGTTGAATCTTGGGATGTTGACGTCTAATCATCAACTCCAGGCGTCTAAGTTCTCTTGATTACATGGCGGTCGCAAAGGACAATGGGAAGTAGGATAAATGATATGTATAACGATATCACGCTGTTTTGTATACGCACGAAAGTGCGCAATTGTTTCAAGTATCTCGATTGTTCATGAGTTTGATCAGCTCGGCTGCATCACGGCTATGATAAGATGTTTGAGATAATGCGATTTTAATTTGGATGCGACATACAATGATATACATATAGCAAGAACAACGACTAGCAGGACAGCGAACAGAGACAACACAGCAATAGCAAATATGACAAGTGGACAGGACATATAAGAGGTTCAACGAAGAGCCCCCCCCCCAAAAAAAAAGTGACGTGGTGATGTAAATCAAGGCGGAAGCCATTAATGCAGGATGAGCAAGAGCTATGGCGGGTATATACGAAACAAATAAAAATCAGCAATAAATACCGTTTCCAAGAAGGACGGGCAGATGACGAGCGCCGACTGATCTGGGCGGGGGGCTCAAAAGGCAAAAGACAACGGAAGTAAAAGATAGCCACCCAAACATATGAATCACTATCAGCCGAACGCAAAGCTGAAAGATTGCTCTTCTTGTTTCATGGTAGTTGAGAAATTGAACGCAGTACGTTCAGAAAGCAAACTCCCCTCGAACTTCTTGGGTTCCCTTGTCGAAGAGAACTGGAATACGTCGCCAGCTGACACGTTCGGTTCGAGTTTTGACGGGAAGCAATTCACCGACAGCGAGGATGGCGAGATCGACGACAACAACTTTGTGATGAATGGTGGAGGAGTTGATGGCGGCGTGTCGAGGGTGTCTGAGGAGGACGATGATCCCGACTCATCCGATGCCAATGAAACCAGCGAGGGTGTGCGAGAGACGACAGAACGAGAGCGAGGAGGAGATAGGGAGGAGACATTGGCCACGCTAAGCGGAGCAAACGAGACCAAAGATGGTGGCGCAATCGTTTTGACCGACGTACCAGGAACACCTCTCGCCGGTAAAGCTGCAAGTTTCCTTCTTCTGCGAAGGCCTGATGCTGTCAAAGGCAACGCAACGGGAAGGGGGGAATGTCGCTCAGCCTGTAGGACAGGTGACGATGTAGACAATGGACTCTCGACGGCATGCGAGATTGCAAGAGACGTTTCGGACTGAATAGTAGTTGGATGAGGCATAGTGGGGCTTGCTACCATTCGAACTTTCTTCGGCAGAGCTGCAAATTTTCGGCGGTTAGCATTGAGCAGATTGAACGACGAGCTTGGGTCCGAGTGAATATCAGGAGAACATGGAGATGTTACGGTGGTGACTGATGACCTCCTTACAGACGGGTTCGGTAGAGACGTCGAAGGTGATGAAGGTGTAGAAAGGGGTAACCTTGACGCCGATGACGTCGACAGATGTATGAGGGCGGAGGATTGCATATGTTGACAATCCATATCCAGTGACTTTCTCGACTTTCTCGTCTCGTCGGCTGACGAGCATTCCTCGGTAGAAAGGTGATCGAAGGTGGATACCAGGCTATCAACGTCTGACGTTCTATGAGAAGAATGGCGCGTGGCTCTTCGCAAGCCGCGAGATAAGACCTTAAGACATGCGTCTAAGTCCTGCCTTGCTGAGGAATGATGGTACTTTGTAGGGAAAGCCTCATTGGGCGCTTCTTGGTGAAGGAGGATGCCGCTCTCTGGTTTGATGTGGGAATTTGAAGATTGAAAGAGCTGCATGTAAACTTGTTATCGATATATTGCGAATATCGGTAGAGATGAACGTACTGAGGTCAAATGCACCATCTTTCGATTTTGACTCTGCTCTTCAGACTCAATTTTGCATGTGGTAGGTTGATTGCAGATGCTCTGAAACGAAGAGTTAAATGCAATGATAAGTCTTGAATGAGATTATCTTACCTTAGAAGCAACCGACTGCTCGCCAATCTCGGTTTTGAATCTATGGTTTACATCAATAAAAGCTGGTAGCTAATAAGTGAGAGTACAAAGGAGGCGTCAATAAGAACAATTTGATATGCGTGAGCACGGTCTCACCTTCAACCTATTACCGCGCTTCAAAGTAGCTCCCAACAAACACTGGCGTATGGTCAACAAACAATCTTCGACCCAAGACTGTGTCGTTGCGAGAAACCGAGACACATATGTGGAACGAAGACGAGATTGTATGGGTGAGGTACGGCCAAGTTTAAGGATGACCCCCAGGCATGCGTCCTCGGCTTGGCGAAACTCAATCTCATATGTCTCTTTCATCGAAAGTGCGATTGAGAGATAAAATTGTGAGATATTTGCGGCGATCTGGGGATGTAGACCCAACGCAAGCAAATCAGAGGTCAGAGGTCGGGGAGCAGGGAATGGATGTGCCGATGATGGTAGCGGTGCGATGAGCGAGTGGTGTCGTTTAGGCACAAGTTGACGGGACCCAGATAACGACTGCAAGCGTTCGCTCTCGGAAGCAATGCGTCGTAGGCGATCGCTGTAAGACATCGACTCCAGTGAACAAGGCATGTTTCTCAACAAGGAACGGTAGTTTGCTCCCGTGGAGACTTAAGTACTAGCTGAGTACTGAGTACTGAGTCCTTGAGTCCTTGAGTACATATGATGGCTAGCATACCGTGTGAAACACGTATGCCGACCCATTGTTTGTCCGGCATCTCCTTTGCAGCTCCGATTCATTGTCCCAAAACCCATTGTAATGCCACGCCCAAATTTCTCGAAAGCCTATGAACGCATCATGCCCCAGCACCCTCTATACCATCGGCTTCAACAAGCTCAAAGCGCCATTCTCTCATCTGCTTCTGGAGGTCCTGCTGCGCTGCTTGACTTCCAGAAAAGTTGGCAAGAGCTGACCAACGATCTTGACCGTGAAGTCCGTCTACATCGTGTCGACGATGCAGTCATAACGATGGCTCAATCTACGGCCTCGATTGTCTCCACCCTTGCAAGCTCCTTTCTGAGCCTAGATAACTGTGCAAATGATATTTTTACCAATCTGTCAAAGGATCTTGAGGACACCCTTGACAATTCCAGATTGCCTTCGTCAACTGATCTTGTATGTTGACGCACTACTTATTCATTTGATTTTCACTTCTAATCCTGCGTAGATTCCTACTGAGGCTGTATACAGCTGGCTTCTCGCAAATCTTCACTATCCATACCCTTCGGCATCGATGAAGAAAGAACTAGCTGCATCCTGCGGAACGACGGTGGAGTATATCGCATCTTTGTTCAACGATACTCGGGAGCGGATAGGTTGGACTACGTTGGCCCGTCATCGCTTTGAGAGCAAACGCTCCTCTATCATAGATGCTGCTTACCGTGCCCTTGTCACACCCGACCCCACCCGACCTCTCCCTCTCGATCTCGAAAACGCATTTGCAATTATCAAGAAGAATCTTGAAGCTATTCAAATCCACAATAATGCTACATCGCTCGCGATAACCGATATCGATGATGATCGAGCAGAGGGATGGAGTGCGGAAATATATGATGGGCAGGCCGTACGCGAAGAGTTGGCCAGAGGGCTTGGCGGGGCGGACCAGAAGAGCGATTTGACCCTCGGAGATTCACGAGCAGTACTGGGCTCGTCTCCTTGCCTCTCACCGTTGGAGTGGTACGAGACTGAGGAAGAAGACACGACACTACCGCAACCGATTGCTGGGTGCAAGCGACGCGCGGATGTTGACCTTGAAACCGATTTCACCCCTTGTTCTTCCAATAGAAATAGAATATCATACAGATCACTGAAGCGGCAAAGGCAAGTTTTCTGTTTGATTTCCTAATTATCTCGTTTTACCCTGATTCGACCTTAGGTCCGAGCCTCCATCCGCAGATAATCAAGTTCTCTCCTCTCCTGTCTTGACTGTGACTGGAGTCCAGGCCTCACATGTTAAACCAGCTATTTCGTCTATCCCTTCCCCAGACTCATCTCCAAGCATGCTACTCGAAGGTTCCTCCATACCCACATCATCGTCTTCCCTTGCTATCCAATCGTCATCGCCACCACTTGCTGCAGTACCTAGTCGCAAACGAAGACTATCAGAAGCAAGTTGTGATAGCATCCCAAAGCGCCCCCGACACATTCGTAATGGCCATCACATGCAAACAGTGTCTAATCCTCTTCCACTTGGTCCTAATGAGATTGCACAAGATAGTGCTCTCTTCGAAAGCTGGTACCAGAACGTAACCTATGCAGCATCTGAACCTTTTGGCGGCGATCCCTCTAGCGATTGCTCACCTGCAACATCAATTTTGAATACTCCATGGACGGATGGGTTGCCAGTGTTTCCGAATGGTGAAGACCACGTCATCTTGTGTTGTGATTGAAAGACTCGCTGATCAACCTAACGCAGACTTCATGGTTCCCTCACAGCAAGTTGATCTCTCCGACGAAGATTTCAAAGCAATGCTCGCATCAGGCTATAATATGTCTTCAATGTTCATGCCTATCGACCAAGACATTTTCGAAACGCTGCCTTCACTCGATGATCTCTTCCCGCCATCATGTTCTGGCATTGAGACTCTAATCCAACAACCTGCTCAGTATATGATCGACCTAGGATTGCAGGCAGTGAGCACCTCCCAGATTGAAGAGTGTCAGGCACAGTCGTCGTCTATACCAACTTTTCTTTCCTACGATCATCCCCGTCAAATTCTATTATCGCCTTTGAAGAAGATCGACAGTCCGATTTCAGACACCCTCATTCAATGTACTAGTTTATGCGGCATTGGTGAGGATTCGCTCGACAACTGGACAGCGGGTGTACTGGGGTGGAAGGACACTAACCTGTACGTTCACATTTAACCATACCCATCAACAGAAATTGACTAACGGGCTCACATGATTGTGCTACTGACCATCTAGATCCGCTCAGATGTAGTCTTTCAATCACCTTCAGGACATTAGCTCTTGACGCATTATTCTCTTTTTGTAGGGTTTCCTTCCCAAGTTTGTCTCTTGTCTATCCTTATTCTCCTCCGCAATCTCTCTTGCTTGTATCTTTATCATGTATACCCTCCATAGCTGTCGCACCTTGTCTCTTGTTTTTCCTGTACTCGCTTTCATTCGCTATGAGGCACGTATGTCTGTGTAACAGAAAATTATTCAATTCACTCTGGTGTCAAAACGCTGTTCTTTTGACCTCTGGTTGTTTCTGACCGCTGAACCTGACTTTCACTGTGAATGGCGCACGGATGAGAGCCGTCAGATAAGTCTCGTAAACTTATATCAACGCCTTGACAAGTACAGATGACTGAGTAAGGGAAATGGCGACAAAGCAATGAATCAAAGAGCAGAGCATTGAAAGCACAGACACGATGCAGATAGGTAGCTTAACTGTATATTGTAAAGGACACAACGCCGATGGGCATATAGAGCAGTAAAACAAGGTCAAGGGTATAAAAGTACTGGATAATAATGATAGAACGTCACCGACTAAAGGGGAAGCGAGGAGAATCTTCGTCTCTTGCGGAGAAGGTGAAAGTACGAGGTCGAGGGTTCTCTGCCTTCACTGCCAGCAGTTGTGGCGCAGGAAACAGATTACGAAAGCATGTTGCTGATAGAAATCTATATTCACCGGATGATAGCGAGACTGCAGGGGAGGTAGTTGGTAAGTTCATGGAAGGAAGCGTTGGTGACGAAGGGGGAGTCTCAAGTTCATCAGAACATGATAGACCCGATTCGTCGGATGAGAGCGACGTAAGGGAGGGGGATCGCGATAGAGGCCCAGTCAAACGGCCAGACGTCCCGGTGGTAGATCGACGACTACCAAGGGGCTTGTGAGGCGGTCTTTGAGAGGATCTACAAAGATCTGAAGAAATTATCACTGCTATATCTGTTGTCGTCGTCGAAGGATGTCTCGGAGGAAGGGGAGCTATCTTTCTTCTGCGAGTGTGGGAAGACGCCGAGGGAGAGAAACAATGACTAGTTGGGTCCGATAGCTCTTTAGCATTTGCTGCTGAAGAGGTCAAAGTCGTATCATCCGTCTGGCGAGAGAACAAGACATTGGACCCTTTGTAGATAGACTGCATTGATCGATCGCGATTGGGACAAGGAGCAAATTTCCGCCGCCTGGCACTCTGCGACGATGCCGAATGGCTGCTGTGAATATCGTGTGAACTTTGTAAGTGGCTCTTAGGACGGGAAGAGCTGGCCCCCGACCGGACCCCGGCTGGGGTGGGGGGACGAATGATGGGTGATGATGAATGTTTGGACAGAGTGAAGATATGCTCCGAAGGGGTAGCCTTGCACGTGTCACCCTCGTCCTTCAAGCCGACGGATTTTGATCGATCGCGTAAGCTGAGGCCGTGAAAATCGTCGATGAAGGATGTTAAATCCCAAGACGTAGGGGAAGGATTTTGACCGGCAGAGCGTTGGGGCTTAGGACCTTTGATCGCAACGCCTCGGTTCGATGTGAGTCCTGCATCTGAATCTGGTTTGATGACTGGTGCAATACGAGTCGGTTCTGAGATCGTTTGGTCAAGCGTTCCATCACAAGAGCTAACGGTAGACTTGTATAAACAAGAGCAATATAAGCGCTACGAATGAAGATACAGTATAGGAAGGCTTACATATCGAGTTGCCAGGCCAGCACTGTGCTTCGTCTTCTTACCGATAGATATACGAGGCTGTCAGATTCTCTCACAATCAATGGTTATTTCATACGGCGATTAAAAATAAGCGCACTATTAACAGTTCAGTTTTGTCAGAGATATCAAATAAGTTCGTTCCAGTAGTTCTTCTGTCCGTGTGCGGAAGAGTTGTGACATATGCTTCCTCAGCTGGCTAAGGGGTGCGTTAACAGTGGATTCATGATGTCTCGACTACAGACTTACTTTGACCAAGGAGCAAGATCTGAGTCGATTCTTCAGACTTGCTGTCAGTAGCCATCGCTGCGTTGAAAGCATCCCAACCTCGGCCCATGAGGCTGTTGTTTTCCGGAAATGCGAGGCATAGACCATTGGAATATGAGTCTGAAGACGTAGAGGAGGAAATCCACCCAAATTTTTCGACTCCAAGAGCCCGCGATCTGCACGATATTGAAACTGTGCTTCCAACTTCGACTTCAAACGCGTCGCGGCCTTTATATATGTACCAGAGATAGACTGAGCTTTCATGAGGGGCAAACCTAGAGAAAGAAGATCAGGAGTAAGAGGTTGAGGAAGTTCCAGTGTTAGGCGAGCCTCTAGAGACATGGATGCTGATAGTGAGTAGGATGAATCGACACCACTGTCGTATTCAGCGGTTAGTAGGCTCAACTCCCTTGAGTGGTTACGAAGTTGTGATAGAATGGAGATGAATCGAGGTAACCCCTTTAGATAGTCAGTGGTAAGAGAATTTTCGTAGATGGGTGACATGACTGGAGATCTCATGGGACGTCCTGGGACGTGTAGACTCAGTCGTGGGGGATACTACCAGATATAGTGCCGTGTCCTTGGTATCGTTGCCGATCCATTGTGCCTTCGGCATCTTCTCAATCTTTGGACTCCGACCACCATTGTCCGTTCTAAGTTCAAGTAACTTAGCATCAGTGGTATCGATCGTCACCAGCATGACACTTATGCCCCCAATGGACGACTCAACTATACAGCGACGACTTCTTCACATTGAACAGAATTTCCTGGACGCCGTTGCAACGGGTCCTCAGTCGCTCAAATCTTTCTACGAGTCTTGGGCCTCATTGGGTCATGATATCGAGTACGCCACTCGCAGCCATGGCTTGGGAAGTGACACAGACTCTCTGGTAAAGGTCGTCTCTGCTAGAATTGGGTCCCTTGCGGAAGGTTTTCTTAATACACATCTACACATCGACTCGCTCAGCGATGATCTAATGAGCGAGCTAGGCGATACACTCACGCGATTTGGTTTTTCTGAAGACCCCTCGATCTCAATATTATCCGAACATCGGTACCACCCAGATAAAATGCAGTCGTGGGTATTCTTGCTTCTCAAGCTACTCGTAAACTTTTCCCACTGATTTCCCGCGTATTAATTGTCAGATTCACTGGATTTTCAACTCCTCCATCCTCGTCTACTTCAGCATATAGCTGGCTCTTGGATAACCTTCATAACCCCTACCCTTCACCTGATATCAAAGCACAACTTGCACAAGCACATGGTCTATCCCCCAAAGCTATCGGTACTTGGTTCAAGCAAGTCAGGCAGGAGATCGGCTGGTCGACACTCTCCAGCGAGATCTTTTCCGGCTCTCGCTCCAAGACAACGCGCGCCGCGAGTCTTGCCTACATCTCTCGAGATCCTGATCTCCCGGAGAACGTTAAGCACGCCTTTCGCGTCGTCAGAGACAAGTTAGAGCGCCTCCCGGTCTCGAGCCGTACACCAGGCAAGGATGCCGGATTAGCGGATGCAGAAACGTTGCAGAAGCTGGAGAATATGCGAAATCAAGTCGTCGATGGGACATCCGTACGTGAAGAAATCGATCGGGAAATTGAACAATTGCGTGGAAAGGGCAAGGAGGCGGAGCCGTCTCCGTCGTCTCCTTTGCCTCTCCCAGAGGCGTCGCTATCCATCCCAGCATCCCCATTCACACCAGATAATTCTGACGAAGAAGAGGACACCACACCTCCCCCTCCAGTGGCCGGTTGTAAGCGTCGTCTCGACTGCGCCACCGAGACCCCCTCCGATGGCCTCAAATCTTTGAGTGACAGACCAGTCAAACGCTCAAGGTATGTCTCCATACTGCTTTTCCATATCTTTGCTCATTTATATCTCATAGGACCGACAAAACAAATCCTATCTCATCATCGAAGTTGCCACAAACACGCTTATCGCATAATTTGCCACCACCAATCCAGGAGTCAACGCCTCTACCATCCTCACCCACACCTACCCGCCACCTCCCCCAACCCAACGTCGTCGAAACCACCGAACTTCCTGTCTCTCCCGCCCCATGCATATCGCGCAAGCGACGCCTATCCGACGCAGACCTATCCCGACCAGAGCCGAAACGACCTTGTGGAGTAATCCAGGGACCCCGTGACCATGCAGTGTCAGACCCTCTACCTGCAGGACTGGAAGGTGATACCCTTGAATCGCTATTATCTGATGAAGATTGGGCCGGGCTCTTCTCGACAAGTCGCCACACGCCCCCAGATGTCGAACCGCAACCTCCCCAGATCGTGTCCATCGACGACCCCACAATATCGACGAATGACCCATATAGTTCGTTAGCGTTGGTCCCACCCGTCCAAAGTGAGCCAATGCTCATACGACGAAGATTCGTATCACTAATAATCTGTCATTCACAGCCCCCACTTATCCTACGGTGAATCTAGACGACCCCATATTCTCCGTATCAGATGTACTGGCACTGCTTTCAGCGTCGAGTCCCGACGCCGCCACCGCCACCCACCCCACGACTTCCTCAGCCACTCTTCCGAACACCCCCGCGCTGGTATCCGAAAGTCCTGAGGCGGCGACACCACAAGGCGCGAGTTCGGCCATCGATTGGGGCCATTTCGACGAGATCACCCTGGCGCATTTTCCTGCCTGCGAGCCCATCGCCCCGCAGGGCTCTGTGGCCCCCTGTTCTCAGGCTTCGACCGGATACGCCCAGTCCATGTCGTTGGTCGACGACATGCTGCTGCCGTTCATGTTCACCCCCGACATGAACCCCCCACCCGACACGTTCGGACTCGATATATACTCCGGTTTCGGAGACCAGTCACAGATGTGGACTGGTCTATGGGACCTTGACTGACTCACATAACCTGTACGTTCCCGTGTTCGCTGTGTCGGTTCGATAATACCCAAAGACCTCATTTGTAACAGAACGACCCACCGCTTCTCCGCTGTCCCTATTATTATTATATTCCCTTCTTATGACATTGTTCTCACCGCTTGTCCGTGTCTTGTTTTTTCCCGCTATCTCGTCGCTCTCGTCTAGTCCATATGTCACGCTTTGCCACACATACCCACATCTTGTTTTCCCCTCGCTGTCCCTGTCGCCTCACCTCGTTTTGTCTCTCATTTCCTTCATCCCCCCCATGCTAATTATCAGCGCCAGACGTAGTGTAGTGTACTTTACTGTAGGCCCATCCCGCCAGAATACAAATCGCACGCAAAAGGAACGCGCCACACACGCATCTAAAATCCGAACGAGGGCCGAAAGATCCGAAAAAAAAGTGCCACTGGTGAACCGGTGAAGAAGATCCGTCAAGAGTGGAGATCGTGCAATAAAGATACATGGGTGACGACGCGACTACTACCTACAGATAACGTGCTGCTAAAGTGCGGTGTGGCAAGATTGCGAAGAGATGCTGCTGCTGCTGCTGTGTAGTGAATGTTTAATGCCTCCCCGGTATCGCGACCTCGTCTTCTATGCGCCACCGCCCAACCTCCCGCATCGCCTCCGCGTCCCCACTCTCCAACTCCGGCGCCCCCAACAGCGACCCAATCATCGCCCACGGGTCCTCCCCGCCCCCGCGCCGCAGAATCTCGCGCTTGTACCGCTCGCCCATCTCCCTGTTCAGCGGGTCCCGCGCGAACAGCTTCCGCCAGACGCGCGACGCGATCGCGCGGTCGAAGAGGTACGAGTAGTACGTCGCGCCGTACCCGAAGAGGTGCCCGAACTGCGTCTGCCACGACGTGCCCTCCACGAACGGGATGAGCCCGCGCGCGGCGTGCAGCCGCGCGAGCGTCGCCGTCGAGTCGAACCCGGGCTCCGTCGCCGCGGGCGAGTGGTACGCCTGGTCGAGCACGGCGAGCAGGATCTGCCCGTGCGTGTCGATGTTGTGGCACGGGTCCTCGTGGTGGTTCCCCACCTGGCGCGCGGCCGCGTCGTCCGCCGAGCTGAAGAGCGAGAGGACCGTGGGGGAGGTGAGGAAGTGCTCCATGAGGATCGAGGGCAGCTCCACAAAGTCCGTCGCGCAACGCGTCCCCGAGACGTTCTGGTACTCCGTCTTCCCGATCATGGCTACGGCAGGTCAGCTGTGGGACGTGCGGCGCGGTCCGAAGAGCAGGGGGGCTTACAGTGCATGGCGTGACCCATCTCGTGGAAAAGGGTCAACACTTCGTGCCATTCCAGGACCGCTGGCCCTCGCGAAAGGGGTGGCCGCGAGAATTCAGTCAGCAGGACGACGATCGGAAGCTGGAAGATGCCGTCTGGCATTCGGTGCCGATTGCTCGCCTCGAATGCGCGTGATAGTTGGACGAGCTCCCTGTGTTCCTCTGATGGCTCCAGATCGCCCGCTTCGTCATCGTCGTCCGTTCGTCGCGAGCATCGGACCGTGTAGTGCGCCGCGCCGCTGGACTTCCCCCTCCGCGCGAACAAGTCCGTATAGATCCAGCCCAGCAACCCGTCCTTCTCGTCCACGACCTCGAGTTTTCGCACGTCAGCATGCCATACCTCTTGTGACGACGCGTCAGATGGACGAAGGGTGACACCGTACAGATTCTGGAACAATCGAGATAGGGCCCTAAAACACGTGCCGATGGTGAGAGGAGGAAGTGGGATGGGCGGCGCGGGAGGTTCTGGTGGGCAGTAGTAATCTCTATCCCAGGCCTGAATAATAGGAAAAGGTCCAGTATCAAGATGTGCCTGTTTACGCATGCTGAGAGTCCGCAATGCTCGTCGTGCATGCGGTCGCGTGTGGTCCAATAGGGTATCCAAAAATTGATTCACATTTTCTAGTAAACACATAAGCAACAAGAAGGCGAAAAGTATTTCTGTTTCTTTACCTGGAGATTTGGCCATCTTGTCTCCTAGCGCCATGTGGGCAAAACTAGGCGAACCCACCAGCTGCGCTAACCGGCCGCGAGCCTGCAGAAGAGCCTCCAGCAGTTCGACCTGCTTTGGAGAGCTCGAGTTGGACGCCATGTAGACCTTCCGGCGGGGTTCTTCAGCTGGGGCAGAGCGCATGATCATCTGGGCCTGCAGTGAGCCGGGGTAGACGAGCAGATCTCGGGTGAAGCGAGACTGCCACTGCAGCCGAGAGCCCAGGCCATGATCCTTCAGCCCCTGTAGCTCGGAGTGCTTGATGGTGGCGGGTGGGCGCGCGGCCGAGGCCTCGTTCAGAAACTGTCTACCGAGCACTAGGATCTCAGAAGAGAGGGAGACGAAGCGGTCGCGCTGTTCCGGTGGGAGGTTGACGCCAGACTTTTCAAAGTCTCGCCAGAAGATCAAGGCGGTCTGGAACGCCTCGCGGCTGAGGGTGTCCGTTATGCTCGGGTCGGACATTACGTCTCGAAGGACCTACTCCGAGCGGGACGATGTCAAGCAGGTCGACGGGGGCCAGGGAAGAGAGACGTACCTCGTAGAGGCCGACGTGTGTATTCAGGACATTCATGAACTCACATAATTGCTCGTAGACTTGTTCTGCACTGTCGACCCACTCCTGATCCGGATGGGCATTACGAATGAGCTCTGCGAGGTCGATGACAGAGCAGAGCATGTCGCTGAGACGGTCGAGGTTCTTGACGACTTTGAAGAGCTCATCGCGATTATGCCTAGCGCGCACGATGCGCTCCGTGAGGAGGTGTGCGCGGACGAGAGTAGCGAGGGCGAGGTCCTGAAATGAGTGTGGGGAATGGAGGGGGTGAGCGCCAAAGAGGCCCGTGAGAGAGGGACGTGGACGTGGGGACGAGGAGGGAGGGTGGTCGAAGAAGGGTACAAGGGCCGAGTCGTCAGAGGAGGTGGAGGCTATCGTGGCCAAGGATCTTGGCCCCTGGCGGACGGCGTGTTTTGCGAGGGAGCGGCAGCGCCCGGGGAGGCGGGGCAGGGCATTTGAGAGATGGACCCTCGCATGACGTGCGAGCATGAAGAGAGGAGGTGGGGAGCGAGAGGGAGCGAGTGTGGTGACCCCAACGAGCGGTGGTCGACTGCAAAGACGCGATGCGCTCGAATGGGGAATCACGCGATCGGATCTCTCGCCTGCCCAATCCCGTCGCCCGCGCTCGTCAGTCCAGACCCGCCGGCGCCTTCGCTCTATTAACTTTCCACTTTCTTTCGTGACGGCACACAAGCCGCAGACGTCATCGATCATCTGTCATTATACACACACGCCGCAGCACTGACCGCAACTATTCCAATGCGTCGTAACTTATGTGCTTCTTCTTTAAATTATTAGGTTCGAAAATACCATGATATGCAAGACTAGTAATGCGCTTGGTAGACGTTAGATGCCGCGTGGGCGGCTCGAGGGGCAGCATGCGGAGGTGGTGAGAGACAAAGTCTGAGAGGCGCTTCAAAAGGTCCACTGGTCAAAAGTCCTCCAAGCTCGATGCAGGCGACAAGCTCCCCTCTAAAGCGCCATTGGTTCTCGGCGCAATGTCGCTTCCCCGACCGGCTGAACGTTTCTTGCCGACCTCGCCTGAAGAAAACTCGTTCCCCTTCGCCCCGTTTGACCCAGAGGACACCGACGAAACTGGCACCGGCGTCGGTATGGGCTCCACTGCATAGTACCAGAACTTGCTCTTCTTCCGTCCTGCAACCTGCTCCATGGCGATCTCGTTGGGCTTGACCGCTGCCGCCCTCGGTCCATTCTCATTCCCATTCCCATTCGCGCCGCTCGTGCCTTGGGTGCTCGCGCTACCGCCTAGATCATCCACAGAGACAACGCTGATCGTGCTTTCCTCCGTGCGCGCGCGCTTCGGTCTTGGTTCGTCCACTTGAATGTCTGACGGGGCGCCTAGGCGTGCAGACCGCCGCTCCCCCCGCCACGAGTTCCACGTATCCGTCGCCAGACGTTTTCCATTGCCGTTCAGCGCCTTGGTCCGTGTTGACCGCCGCCGTCCCTGTTCGGCGTCTCCATGGTGGCCGGTTGATCCAGAGCCGGTGTCTGACCGAGCAAAATCGCCTCCCTCGAGCGGATCCTCGTAGGGATCATCCTCTCCGTACTTGTACTCGTCCTCGTCCTCCTGAATGCAGACAAATCAAGCAGTCCATCAGATAACCGAGCAGATGAGTCACATCTACACACATCTTCGTCCCCACCGCCGTAATAAACATAATCTGGACGCTTCGTTTGTCGTCGCGTCCGCGTTTGCCGTATTTCGGCTTGCGCCAGCAGGAGATTGCGTTGTTCAATCTTCTTGCGAGCCTTTTGTATCCGCTATCGAACAATATCAGTCTCGTCGACGCGTTCTTTTCCCAGCAGCAAAAAAGTGACGTAGATGCACGCTGATTACCGTGACACAATGCCCGGCCGAATCAGGTAAATTACTCACCGCTATCTCATTGTCGATAAGCTCCAGGCGGCTCTCGAGAGCTTTGACGAGCGCGATGTGCGCGTGCTCCATTTTGGATCTCTTGGATTCGTCCTTGACCTTTCCAGGAGACCTTTCTCTGAGTTCCTCGACGAGCGCAGCATATTCCTCTCGCGTGGAGGACACGGCGGTGATGACCGCCGATACTTTCCACGGATTTGTGGAAGTATAGACTCGCGGCGAGTCTGTAAATAGAATGGCGTAAAGGGGACAACGATGAAATGTAAAAGGGCATAAATTACCAGGGCGGCGAAAGCCGTGTCGTCCAAAACGAAAAATGGCCAAAAGACGTCAGTCCTCGCCCAAATACATACAAATACGGGGAGCGGGTGAAGGGAACGTGCACGGACCATCGACAATCCAAAATCGTGTCCGACGCATGTCCTGGCCGAACGGGATGAATTGGAGGTTTTCCATACTATTAGGGTCCATGGGATCCAGGGGCGGAGGGTCGGGCAGCTCCTTTTTCTTGTGTTTGTTGTGGACCACGCCCCACGCGCGGTCAATCTTCCCTTTGATTTCTGTGCTGTGCGTTAATTGCAGCTCGACCAGTTGACGCAACACCTTGAGCTGCAGTCGCGGACGGCAGCTGAGCGCACGCAAGGTAACGGTCAGGTAGCGACGCGTACCTTCAAGTCCCAATCCGCAGCAAAGAACCCCCCGTCCAGCCCCAGAAAGGGATCCACGTTCATCATGAGCTCATCGCTCCAGAAGACGGTTCTTTCGGATGTTTTGAAGAATTCCGCGAGCACCGTGAGGACGGTGCTGGAGATTTGGTCGGCACTGGGAACAAAGGAACGCTCAGTGAACGTGCATAGCGTCGGCATGAGGCCGCCTGAGGTGTCCGCACCTAACATTACGCGCTTGTGGCCGGAGGTTCAGCACGAAACGCGTGAGGATCTGCGTCAAGATGGGATGTGGCTCATGCGAAAGCAAGGCCTCCTCGAGACTGCACCGTTTTGGACACCATCAGAGAGTTCAGAACAACCAACAGTAGGTGGGCCACATACTCCATTGGTGATTCGAAGCCCTCCACTTTTGTTCGTAGCTGAGTGAACTTACACAGGAACGTGTATACGAACAGAGTCTCCCAGCGATCCTTTGGGTGCTTAGCATCAGACGGAGGGCAGACGTGTGGTCTCGCAGTCGTAAATCCAGGTGGATCGTGAGGAGCAGGCTTCGTTTCGAGCTTGCGGCGAGATGGGCGATGCATCTGAGTGAAAGGTGATGGTGCCGGTTCAGGGAAGACACGGGTATATAAAGTGCGCTCTAATATGACATCTTGCCATCTATTTCAAGTCGGATGAACAAATACAATACAATAACACCCCCTGGCACGCCGTAATTACAGAAAAGATCGTCTTGTTCACAGAATTTCCACAATAATCTGCGGCAATGCAGGACCAGGAAGAAAAGGCAAAATTCCCCCGAAAACCACAGCCACGCAGGGGGTGGCGAATGTCCTCGAGGGGTTTTAGCCAGGTCCAACCTAGATGCGGAGGAGATCAGAAGACTGGCCAATCGAACCAACAGAGACTTCGAGACCTTGGGGATGTCGTGGTGCTCGCTGAGCGCCTCGAGTTTCGAGTTGAACTCGTGAACGCGGTCCTTGTGGGTCTTCGTCGCCAGTTTCTTGACCCGCTCTTCAAGCTGCATTTGAACAACATAAGGTTGCAAGGCGCGTAGAAGAATGCCAACTTTACGCACCCTCTTGCGCTGTACTTCCTGGAAACGCCTCTCTGCCTCTGTCTTTCGATCACTGCTGCTCCCAGGAAGTGGAGAGTTCCTGCTACCGTCAGCTGATGATGTGAGAACAGGAGAATCCTCCTTCACGGCGTCTTTCTTCTTGTCCTTGTCGCCTTTTGATTTCGACTTTTTCTTCCTGTAACACGCAAGGTTAACGAATGGAAGCCTAGCAGCCAGAGCAAAAGCGTACTTCTTAGTGATGCCGCCCTCAGCGACGCCCCCTCTGATCTTGAGGGAGCCACCT
This sequence comes from Heterobasidion irregulare TC 32-1, assembly GCF_000320585.1. Taxonomy (NCBI): domain Eukaryota; kingdom Fungi; phylum Basidiomycota; class Agaricomycetes; order Russulales; family Bondarzewiaceae; genus Heterobasidion; species Heterobasidion irregulare. Next base: position 1,584,975 of record NW_009258197.1, on the reverse strand, counting down.
GGGCGGAAGTCGTAGTCCGACATCCTGCAGATCCCTGCGGGTGAGGGGAGGTGGCAAGAAGTGCTTGTCACACATCATTGAGTTTCTACGTACGTCACGGCGCTGTGTAAATCCAATAACGCAGGCGTGGGAACTAATTCCTCGGTCGGGTTCTGCGAACGCGAGGGTTTCTCAGAGCACCACCCACCGAGCTCAACTGCAAAGCGAACCAGCTTTCCCTCTGGCCGCCAGGGTGTTGCTTCCAAGTCGCGGATTTTGAACGACTCCGACGACTCTGACGACCTTGTAATCAGCATGGCCATCTTATCCTCGCCCTTACAGCTCATCGCTTCAGTTCCGCCTGTAACGCGTTTCTTTACAGCAGCCACGGCTATCTCCTCCCTGTTTTATTTCTGGCTTCGATGGCAGGGCGGCAACAGTTTCTCTGCACCCTATCTCGTACTCATACCCGGGGCGAGCATCTTTTACCCGTGGACGTTCTTCACGTCGGTGTTCATAGAGACCAGTGTTGTTGAAGTGCGTGACCGCTCTCCTTCGCCTCGCATCTGACTTTGAACTGATGACCGAGCAGTTGATTGTATCGTTAATCGTTGTTCCACCATGTTTGCGATATTTGGAGAGATTATGGGGAGCTGTCGAGACCATCAAATTCATCGTGGTGTCCGTCACGTTCTCGAACATCATCGCGTTTGGGTTGAATTGGATAGAGTTCATCGCGTTGCGGAACGCGGACCTTCTATTGTATGTGCTGACCTGTTTCACTGTTTTTGACGTCTAAACTCGCCCAGGTACGGAATGCAGTATCATGGACAGATGGCGTTACAGGTCGCGATTCTTGTTGCGTTCACACAGCTTATTCCTGAGCATCAAGTGCAGCTGTTCGGAGTCCTCAAGGCCCGTGTGAAGGTATTCTTCCTCCGACTTTGTCCAGCTCTTTCATTCTAAGCATTCGAATCTCTTGACAGACATTGCCGATGGCCTATGTCACGTTCTCGACGGTTATGTGCATTATCGGCTTCCAATGTCCATATATCGTCATCCAGTTCGGATTCTTCGTCGGATGGATCTGGCTTCGTTTCTACAAAAAGAACGCGGCAGATGTTGTAGGCGGGGACAGTTACGGAGACCGGAGTGAGACGTTTGCATTCGTGTATTGGTTCCCTCCGCCCCTGCAGTATGTCCGACTTCTTCGTAGACATGGTCTCGAGACTGACGTGAATGTTACAGCACCCCTATAACACTCCTGTCGAATGTGGTATATAAATACGCCTCTCGATTCCATCTCATTCCGGGTGGAGGCGCTGACCTGGAAAACAACGGCTATGCTCTACCGGGCAGCGCTCGTGCAGAGGCCGAACGACGAAGGTATGCATCGGCAACGTTTCGAATCATCTTGAAGCTCATAACGTCCTTCTATCTACAGGGCGATGGCTCTCAAAGCGCTGGACCAGAGGATGGCCAACTCGTCTGCGCCGGGCGGCAGTTCTGGAGCATCGGCGCCGCGCCCTCCCCCCGCAGCGGCATCTTCTGAGCCTGGCGGCCCTCCGATGCCCTCGTCACCTGTGCGTAGCAATTCGGGGTCGATCGGCTCCGTAGATTTGGGGAAAGGAAAAGCCCGTGAAGATGCTACTGAGTAGCTGATTCTGTGACACTCCTATCGTGTCCTTATATCTAGTACATAATGCCGATTTAATACTCTTGCCCGTTCCTCTACGTACGAGGTGACATCGTTCAGATAATCGTGTCAAAGCTGGGCTCGCCAGAGACAAATGTCTGGATTTCACGATGGCGGATCGAGCGGGCCGGGATGCCGAACGGCGACCGGGCTGGAGACGTTGGCTTGCAGTGAGTGGATGAACTGGCGGGTTCATTGACATGGCGAGGCGTCCTTCGCTCGCATCCATCTCCTCTTCCGTGGCATCGTCCTCGACCCTCTCCCGCATCGCAACATCTCCTCCACAAGCCGCGTCGTCCTTGCCAGCTGGTTTCAGAACACCGACGTCCCCATGGCCTCCCCGTTCTGCATCACTGTCTGCACTTGCCCAGCCAGCGGAGGTAGCCAAAGGAACAGACCCCGATGACCTGTTTACCCGATACTCCGTGTCCGAAGTGAAGAATATCCACCAACGTCTTAGGTGCGTGCGGAACCTTTGCTTTTGCCCTTTGAGCGCTCACAGTAGTCGCACACCAGGGCTGATGCGGATGCCAAGCAGGAGGAGCTCAGGCTCATGGTTGGGTGCGTTTATGTGCTTCGCCTCGCGGTGCTTTGTTAGAACTGTAACTCGAAAGCACAGGGAACGATACCGGGACCTCCTGCAAGCGTCCACCTCCATAATATCCATTGCACAATCTACTAAACGCGTGCTGGAGGCTCTGGACGAAATGAAGGCTTCTATACCCACTGCAGATGAGCCGCACCTTCAGAGGCAGGTCTCTACGAGTGAGAAGGACGGTACGTTGCCAATGTGTCTTCTGGCACTGGCGCTGATCGTTTGGAACGGCGCGTAGAGATATATTTGAAGGCGCTGCAATCGCTCGCGGCGCATATGAAGCTTTTGCTGGACACTCCCGAACATCTATGGCGATTGATCGAGAGAAAGAAATTTCTGTATGCGGCGTGGCTATTTCTGCTTGCAAGAGTCCTTCACAGGGTGCTAGTGCGAGAAAATGCCCAGGATCAGGACGAGGATGAGGAGAGTTGGAAGGCATATGGTATTGATGTGACCGTAAGCAGCAGTAATGTCCTCGCTCTCATCGCGTTGTGTTTATCTCGAAACAGGAACAATTTCCTCTGGCGCAGCGTCAGTGGGACACCATTGCCCAATTTCGTTCACAGATTGTCCACAAAGCAACGCTATCCCTTCGCGAATTTGCTGTATCAGTAGAGGTATACATAAGCCCTATTTCTTCATGGTTGGAGTGATGTCTGATGTCTGAACCAGGATATATGCTCGACTTTGCTGACATTGCACCTCTTAGAATCCCGACCACTCAACGACACGTTGATCGTCTTCTTGTCACAACGCACCAAGGGCCTTCAGCTGTCGCTTTCGCGCAGTGCGAAGGCATCGTTGAACGGCCACTCTTCGCAAACACCGAATGGCATTGCATCGAACAAATCAAGGAAGGCTGTCGTCCGCGAGGTTCGGGAGAATATCACGGCCGTCCTTGAAGTTATCGCAATGACAGTCGGAGCTGCGCGCGACATTTTCAGTGATGATGGCTCCCGCAGACGTTCTCTGATGGTTCGCATGCTCGAATTCATCCAATCCGACTCTACTTCGTCGCATGACACGTCTTTGCCACCAGAGCTCCAGATATCGACACCCAATATCCTCGGAAGCCTTCCATCAGGATCTCAGCATGCCGTACTTCCTCCAAGCATCCGCTCATATAAACCGTACATCGACCTTTCTTCTTCGTCTTCGTCTTTATCCCAGAAGCTACTATCTGACCGGGTCCAGGACTGGTTTCAGAAAGCGATCCGCGAGCTACAAGTCGCCGCGGAAAAGTGGTTCTCTGACTTGAAGACCCTGAAGGAAGTATGGGTCATCCGGACGTGGGTCCGACAATGGGTCAGTGAAAATGCGCACCTGGAGGAGAGCGAAAGGGCAGCTTTCAAGGAGTCTATCGACGCTCTTGTAGAGAAACAGGCCGTGCAGATCTGGAAGTTGGCTCTGAAAGATATAGAGGATGTGTTCCGAGCCGAATTGAACTCGGCGTTCACAGCACTGTGCGAGGGCGCGAGTGATAACGTCTTAGGTGTGTTCTCCATCTTACGGCTGTGTTCCGAGCACGGTTGAAAAATGGATCATGTTGAACAGATGCATCACCCGCTAAATTTTTGTTTCAGGCGCCTCCTGCGCTGTCTCTACATGACGCAGGTGTGGGCTCTGCCAGCATGATATATTCATTCAGGAAGTACGAATCGGCTCTTCGATATCAGGTAACTGGTCGGACGCCCCTCCTAGATGGTGTGCTGAAGGCGATCGAAAGTCGTGCGGAGGCATTACACAAGGATCTTCGCGCCGTGAGGAAAGACGAGGGCGATAGTCGGTAAGTGCAACTCATGTTTCTCAAAGTACTTGACGAGGCGAACCTTCCACAGGGAACTCACTGCTCAGTTGAACGAGGCATATCGCCCTGATGCCGATAAGCTATGTGCCGCGATCATTGACGTTATTTCCTCCAGTATGGCCAGCGTAACAGAGGAATCCAGTACGTTTTGCACATCGTCATCCGGACAGCAGCTTGATACACTCAAAAGGTGCAACGATGGGTGCGATCGCGTTTCTCGGGCGCATCTCCAACGAGCTGTCGTTATCCTCCTTTTTGTCCAATGTGTCATGTGGGACCGACGCGGGCAATAGTCAGTTTTTGCTCCTTTTTTGAGGGGCAGATATTAATCCCATCTTTGCAGATTTTCAGGGAAAGGCTCAGGCCCTCCGCGAGCTCGCTGTCAACCGCTGGCAAGAATACACTATCAGAAATGTCCTTGCTTTGTACCGAACGGCTCGTGAGAGCTGCGCGCGCAACAGTAAGTCGTTGAGAACGTACAGGAGTGCCAAGCTAATAGCATTCCAGACCTCACAAGTGAATCATTGGGTCCTTCTTCGTCCCTCATCCAAGCTCTGCTTTCCATGTGCAACTCTCTACAAAATCTGGGAATGTCGCTAGATTCTTCCCGGGAAAATAGGTTTTCAGAAGCAACACTGCAACTTTTTGTCACTTCATTGCTCGATGAAGTCACTTCACAAACGCTGGACGTCCAAACGTGTTGGAATTTGAAATTCCTACGCAGTCTGTCCGAGCTTTGGGGCGATACATGGGCTTCAATAATTGCGCGCATCGACGGACTCACTCGACCGGACATTGAGGTAGGCTTACACTCAAAGCAGATACGGAATTGGGTATTGATCAATGCAATTTAAGCCGCCTATAAAAGGTCCAGAAACTGTCGACCTCGAGCTGGAAGGTGATATGTCGGAGCATATATCGCGTACCCAGATCCTTTTGGCGCCTCTTCTTCCACCTTCCTGGCCCCCGACACCGCTCAGCAAGTCGACGAGCAAAAATGGCAAGCCCAACTCCCTTCTACAGTTCGGAGTACCGATTAGCGAGCATGCTCGGCCCGCGATGGACCTTGTGAAGCCTGGTCCTCGGTTTGGATTATTGTTGGTTGGGAGTAACACAGTCCAATAAACTACTAAGCATCGGCAGTAGTACTCTTCTATTTGGTTGGGGATGCGAGGTGTAGATCGGCATGTATCGCGCAATATCCAGGTGCTATGAAGTGTTCTTGTGGCTGGAGAATCAGTGACGTAGATGGTCTGGAAGTGTTTTCCACAGTCCTGGAAGGTGTGCCTGAATGCGTGAACGGACGTCTGCAACAACCCGCGCAGAATAATGGCGAGCAAACTTGAGAATTATGCGAACGCTGTCCTCGTCAGGCGCCACGTCATCTACTCCTTTCCCCATCTCAACGCACAATTGCCTTACAGCTTCCCCGAACTGGCCTGAACGACACAGACACTCCAACCAAGCATGCCAGTTCCGGAGGTTTAACCGGTAGCCGTCCTCGTGAAGCTTTTCAAATAACCGAAAGGCGGCCTTCGAAGCACCTGCGAATCCATAAGCATCGAAGATAATGCTGATGCTGGTTTGATCGATTGCGCGGGAAAGGTAGAGCATATCCCAGATACGTTGTGCATCCTGGTAGCATAATGATCTTTGGTATGTGTCCATCAACTGATTCCACAATGCCGTGTCCGGAGTCAGAGAGGCGTCGAGTGTGAGGAAGTGATGCAGTTGTCTAATAGAGAGGATGAGCTTTCGATACGCATCGAAATCGCCCGGGTCGTCCGGAGAGAGTCCCGTTGCGATCCTAGCCATTTGACGCAAAACGCTCGTGTAAACGTGAGGGGTATATGAATGACCTGCGGTACGCATATCCCTCAGAATCTGGAAATATTTGTCCCATGGTGGGATAGTTTTATTGTCGAACTGTAGGTCGCTGAAGGTGTGCAAGATGGTAGCGTATCCATGAGCGTCAAGGGGAGCTTCTTCGTAGTCTCGCATAAAGGTGTAGAAAACGAAAGCTTCGTTGAAATCAGATGCTGCGCGCATAAGGAGGGTGGTGAGCGATGTCGCGGTCGTGCTATCCATGGGTTCTTTGCGCCTGCACATGTCCTTCAATAATTCGACAGCGATCTTGAAATGCTTCTCTTTAGCTGGAGATGCAATCAAAGCGCGAATAAGGATGTGATGAATGGTGAGCCACTGCGCCGCAGCTTCTGCTGTGCCCCCGGCTTCACCGGAAGCCTGGGACGAAGGAATGTTGATGTCTCGGTACAACTCAAGTGCCTGGTCGATAGCTTCAGCAGTAGGGGGGCGTACGTATGTTGCGCAGAGAGCACGTATGAGAGGTCCGGCCAACGTGACATCGGGTCGAATTCCTACTTCCTTGGCCTGCGCATATATCTTCAGCGTCCTCCAATGAGGACGCTTTGACGCTAGTGAATTTTTGATCAAACCAGTCCAAACGTCGTGGTTTGCTTCGACACCCAATGTCTCCTCCCAATATGGAAGATCCTCAAGAGCAAATGAGGCGCTGATGATCGCAAGTAAAGTGTCATGATGAGGTTTGAAACCACGTTGTCGGAAAGAATTGAACAAGTGGGTCGCGAATTGCTTTCCTTCAGTTCGGTAGCATTTCGCAAGTCGATAGTTGCGGCCTCGCTCTGTCGCAGGCGCAGTATGCTTCCGCTGACCTATCCTCGACTGATATACTACTTCCAGTCTGTTCGCTTGGACAAAAAGACCTCGGCTGGTGAAGCCTTCAACCATCAGCGAGAGGAGGGAGGCGTCGAAAGGAAGACGCGCTTGCTGAAGGTGATCTACAACGTGAAGAACCTTCGCAAGGCTAGGAACAGATGATGATTGGAAGAGTGCGCGCAGTATAAATTTGAAAGTTTCGTTGGTCGGGGGAGACTCCGAGTGAGACATACGCTTGATCGCTACCCACATGGCATCAATTTTCCCCTGCTTTGAGCAAAAATCGAAAAAGAGATGCCAATGGCTGAGGTCGGGGTGTTCCATGCTTTCGATCCAATTGAAAACAGCTTGAACATTGCCACGACGAATTAGGTTCTTGATGGTCGCAAGTTCGAGTTCTGGTACGACAGATTCTCCAAACAAAGCTAGTACATCTCCCAAGATTTGTTGAGCAAGAGTGAGATCGTCTTGCTCCCCAGAAGAGGCCAGGACGTCCAGAGCATCGCTAAAATCAGCTTTGCTAAGTATTTTTTGATCCTTCGCCTCCGTTTGAGCATCTTCAGAGGTGAATATGGCTCCTCTGAGAGCAGTGTAAGCCTCGTGGACCCTGGAAAGGTCATCGGGGCTGGTGATAGCATGCCAAACACGATCGCGAAACTGTTGAACGAGCTCGACTGTGGGATTGACGGCAGCTCCAGGAGATGATGTGGATATTAGACGGGCGCGATGCACGATTGACGCGTAGACATTGTATTTGGGACGGTGCTTTCGAGATATTGGGCGACAGAGTGATGTGGGTTGGCGCACGGCTTTCCACAAGAACATTCAACGCGAGTTGTACCTGCCATGTAGAATCGCACATTCAGTACCACAAGGCCATTTCTCTGTGATATGCGAGATGAAGAGCTCACTTGCAATGCGCAAATATGAATTGAGGGCGCTGCTTCATGAGCTGGACTTGGTCGGAGAGGTGCCTTCCGACAACGTGGGAAAGCTGTTCACCCCCAGCGAAGGCGTGTTCATGACCGCAAGTTCCACGTCAACACCCACCACCATCTTCCCTTGCAGATTACCCACTCCTTTACTTCTTCCTTGTTCATCTGCAATGTCTGAAAAGGTCAAGGAACTCATGGAAATTCCCCAAGAATTCCTGCGGGACGGCAATCAAGTATGTGTATACTCAGTTTATTTCAGCACACGACTGAGCGTTATGACAGTTCTTGGTGCGGTGCACAAAACCGTCTCAGAAAGGTGCCTCGAGACATTCCGTCCGTTTGGAGGGCTAGTCCAACAAATACATTTATCTCCTAGAATTCGTCCAAATCTGCAAAGCCGTTGCAATTGGATTCGCTGTCATGGGTTTCATTGGATACTTCGTGAAGCTTATTCACATTCCGATGTAAGTGCTCATCATTGTTTGCCATGAAGTAGCGCGATGCTGAAGATCGAACAGTAATAACATCTTAGTGTACGTCACTCCCGCTTCTAGGCCGTGCGCATATCATTTACCTTTCCTTGCATCAGTGGAGGAGCATAGACTTGCTTGTCTACTACTCTGGGGAGGTCTCTGTACCACAACTCCAAATTCTACCTAAGTATTCTCCACATCTTTGACAACGTGGTCAGACGCTCAGGGCACTGTTGGTGCATCAGTTGTGTGGCTAGTCCATCTCGCACATGTTATTGCTTCTATTTGCGCAGATTCATCATTCACAAAACGATAACGAAGGTTGTGTACAGCCTACTCTGTCCATCAGAACCACTATGCACCGATAGCGTATTCACAAAATGTCCTTTGCAATCAAAATCTCGCTGCATCCTAAACACGAACTTGCCACGATTGACGGTGCACAGATTCCATTGGAGACCCGCCTTCATTTTCCAACAATGCGGCAGTAGAGGGTCGACGCCCTATCCCGTTGTCCGACGTCCGTCTCCAGAAACACCAGGCTTCGATAACGTCCTGTAGGATGCGACATTTAATACATGAATACAAGGTCGAAAAGCGACGATGGACCCTTACCCTTTGCGTCGCGAAGACAATGAACGCAGCCACAGGAACTAATGATCATAAATTTGAGGCGATGAGGACAAGTGAGATGTACTACTTACGTCCGGCTTCGATCATGTAAGGCAACGCAGGAACTGTATCGAAGACGAAGGAAATAGACGATCTAGATGGTAGTCATCAGCAACTTTCCAAGGAGACAACACGACGGTATCCTGACCCGAGAGCAACCCAAGAGTAGAGGGTGAAGAGGCCAGCGCGCAAGCAGACCATGGCCCCAAGCTTTCTCGTGGCCAAAGGGAAGTTTCGCTTCACCTTGTACCACCGACGATACCATTGGACCAAGATAGCAACTGCGAAGAGACATATTTAAGGGTGAATTAGTGCACTTGAAACTATGAAGGTGGACATACCTTCGAATCCTGCCGTCGCGGCCAATAGAATAAGGCAAGGTATGGGCTCAGCATAGCGTCGACTTTTTCAATACGTGAGGAATTTTCGAGGGATTGAACAACCAAGACCGTACATGGAATTCAACTTGTGGAAACAATATAACCCATTAGAAGGCTTCACCACTTCTGGGCGTGACACTCCAATCTGACGAGAAGTTAAGCAGATGACGAGCTTGAAGGGTATATCGCTTACAATGATTCCCGCAACTGCGTACCCCAAAAGTGCAGTGTAAGGAGCGACGAGGAGCTATGAAAATGCATCATTCAGGATGGATAGTGGATAAAGCGAGAATATACGGACCGCTATTTTGATGTATATGTTGCTACATGTATTGAATATTTTTGAACCAGGCTCTTGGAACGTCACCCACAACTACGGCCGAATATTTCAACCAATTAAAGTTATGACTAGGCCAAAAACTCACTTGAAAAACAAGGACTAAAGCTGCAACACACATCCTGTTAGTAGCCACGGTCGAGTCAGAATGAAGCAGCGGTTCTCTTCAATATTCAACGACCTACATAGGAAGGGTTCCCATGATCATGGAAGCTTGTGCTATGCACAGAGCTTTGTTAGGGTGTCCTAAACGATACTGACCACCATATATCCTGTCATCGAGTCAACAATGCAAGTTTTGAGCCTGAAAAGAAGCGAAAGAACTCACAACAAGCAAAAGACGATCGAATAAATTATCATAGTTATACAGAAATTGACAACAGTCGGATGGCGGTGAACATTCTTCGCGAAAAGGAAGGTGAGGATGATGATGGGAAGTCCAGCTTGACCGCCAGCGATTAGAAGAGTTGCGTAGACCTCGACAAGGTGTCCCAGATGAGGAGGTCCCTTATTTGCTATATCTACGCAAATCCAACGGAGTAAAATGAGCGAGGGGCTTGAGAGGGACCTCCAGAGGAGAAATTGGTACGTACCTGACATTAAAAGGAACGATTAACGGGATGAGGGGCTCCAATTTATTGACAGCCAAAAATGTTAAGGAGACATTCAACCACGCAGGCGGTGGTCAAGGTCGGCAAAGAGTTGTACACCGGACTGCACTGCGTACAGAGGCGGACTCCCCAATGCTTCAAGATCAGCGACCTTTATACAACATGCAATCAGGCACACCACATAATAATCGGTAACGTAGAGATAAATGAGTCGAGATCTACCCTGATCTACCCGATCCCTAGTTGACACTTGAAATTTTTGGCCTCGATCACACACGTTCAAAGCTGCGTCATGACAGCATTGGAGTGTCTTCAGCCTCTCGCCATCCTATGTACAGTCTACAGAAAGATGTTGAAAATAATCATCAGGGGACGAATCAGAGTACCACGCACTCGCTGAAGCCAATTACTCAGCCTTCATTTAGAACTCGCATGCTATAAACTCCGGCGCAGGGCGCACATGCAGCGGGCGGTGTGGCCTTCAGAAGTGCAGGCACTTCGCCGTGATCAGACGGTCGAATTCTCAAATCATGAGACTGACGAGGGAAATCATATGCTCGCGTTGAACGAGAAGAACCAAGAGAAAAACAAACGCAATAATTTACAGGATTAACGTCGACGCCAATTAGCCTGGTTGGTTGAACAATATGGCTAGGCTGGGCAGGCCTATCTAGGGAGAAAGCCAAGTAAATCTATGTAATGCTCTAGTCTTTCATGAAAAGTCGTGCGCAGCGTCCTCGACTGACGGGCAATCGCACTGAAAAGGGATCGTAAGAAAATGTTGAGTGAGAATAAAAGTGGCGTGTACTTACAATAAGGTTCAAGTCGCCATATGCTACACGCGAGGTAATTCGTCAATGAATTGTATAACATATTGCTGGAACACTTACCGTCGTCGACTCTTGAAACAGTGGGCCAGAATTTCTTCTCGCGTAGCCATGAGACAGGATATGCGGCCCTTTGCCGTGAGTATGGACTTCGAAGGTGGAAAGGTCAGTATTATTTCATTCATTGACAAGAAGAAAGCAGGTACCGTTTCCATTCTTCTTCCGACAGAGCAATGACGGACATAGGGTGGGGGGCGTTTTTGAGAAGGTTGTTATCTTTCGGCTGCTTGCCTGCAATGATGTCCTCCGCTTCTTTGCGGATCTCGATCATCGCGTCGCAGAACCTGTCAATCTCCTCTAGGGTCTCAGACTCTGTCGGCTCGATCAACATGCACGTCGATATAGGCCAGGAACAAGTAGGGGGATGGAAGCCATAGTCCTGACCGACAATCACATGTCAATGACTGCGCTCTCAAGAGTAATGTGTATACGACCGTACCTGTAGACGTTTCGCGAAGTCTGCGACTTTCAAACCAGCCGCCTTGTCAAACTCGGCAAGGTCGATTAGAAGTTCATGGGCGACTCGCCCATTTGCATTCTTGAACCTCAGGTTGTAATGCCCAGACAGTCGATACGCCATGTAATTCGCGTTCAACAAGGCGATCCGTGAAGAGTCGGCCAATCCCTGGCCGCCTAGCATCTTGATATAGGCCCATGAGATGAGAAGAATCGAAGCGCTGCCGAAGGGGGCGGCAGCAACGGCGTCAATTGCCTTATCGCCTCCAGTGGTGATGATAGGGTGCGATGGAAGGAACGGAGAGAGGTGTTCCGCGACACAGATAGGTCTAGTGTATGATACATGAGGAAGAGAAGGTGTTTGTAGATGGCATAAGCTTACCCGACACCAGGACCTCCACCGCCATGAGGACTGAAAGCCTTGTCAGAAAAGGATTGTATAGGAGCAAGACAGTCTGGAACGTACATAGCGAATGTTTTGTGCAGGTTCATGTGACAAACATCACCACCACAGATGGCAGGGTTTGTAAGACCAACTTGGGCGTTAAGGTTTGCACCTGAACACCATTCAGCACACGTGGCGACTCAGGAATTTGGCATTCACTCACCATCTAGATATACTTGACCGCCATTATCATGGATGATTTTGCAAGCCTTGGAACAAAATTAATGAACAGTTCCCTTGACGAAGGTATCGGCTAGGGTTAGGCTTACATCCTGTACACCATCTTCGAAGACTCCGAAGGTTGATGGATACGTGATCTGAGTGATCGGACGTCGGTCAAGGTCAAGGTGACATGATAGCTGACACTTGCCATGAAGGCAGCGAGGTTGTCCTTGTGCTTCTCAGCTTTCGTCTTAAGGTCCACCAGATCCAGGCTACCATCTGGTAAGCTCTTGATAGGAACAACCTTGAGACCTGCCATCACGGCAGACTGAACGTAACTATGCGTCAGCAACGTAGCGTTGAAGATAAAGCATGCAACTCACAGCTGGATTTGTGCCGTGCGCGCTGACTGGAATCAAGCAGATATCGCGGTGAGCCTCCCCGCGGGACTCATGATAAGCCCTGATGACACTAAGACCGGCATATTCCCCAGCGGCGCCTGAATTGGGTTGCAAAGAGCAGGAATGGAAGCCGGTGATCGTGCAGAGGTCGGACTCAAACTCCTACAGCGCAACATCAGAAAAATGCAGCGGTGACGACTATTAGGGTACTATGTTACCTTGATCATTTCCAAGTAACCCTTGACCTGATCCAGAGGCGCAAACGGATGCACGGAGCTGAACTCCGGCAAAGTCAGCGGGATCATACTGCTGGTGCTATTGAGCTTCATGGTGCAACTGCCTAGAGGAATCATAGCATGGACGAGAGATAGATCTTTGGACTGAAGGTGATGGATGTACCGCAGCATTTCCGTCTCGGAGTGATGTTTGTTGAACACAGGATGAGGGAGGAACTCCGACGTGCGCGTGAGGGCCTGAGGGATAGAGGAAGAAGGCCCGAGGTGCGGAAGAGTAGCCAAGGTAGCGGCGGGCACAGATACAGCTGACGCAAAAACGTTAACCAAGCGCAAAAAATCAACTGGTCCAACACTCTCGTCTAGCGTAACGCCGACATGCTCGTTGTCTATTCTGCGAAGGTTAACACCCGCTCTGGTCGACGCTTCATGTAAGACTTCGGCGTTGGGCACAGCACCAGTTACATTCAACGTGAGAGTGTCGAAGTATTCCTCATTCGTAGTCTTGAAGCCATATTGCGCGACCGTTAACTGGAGCAGCTGTGTTAAACCATGCACTTTTGTCGCTATCCGCTTGATGCCGCCTGGACCGTGGTAGACCGCATACATGGCCGACATATTCGCCAGGAGAGCCTGACTGGTACAGATATTACTCGTTGCTTTCTCTCGTCGAATGTGTTGCTCTCGAGCTACGTGATTCATTGTTAGACAGATACATCATTAAGAGAAAGAATCACTCACTCTGAAGAGCTAATCTATACGCTGGCTGCCCAGTGACATCTCGGCTACGACCAATCAGCCGTCCAGGCATCTTTCGCTTCAGCTTCTCAGTGCACGCAAAGAAAGCGCCATGAGGGCCACCATAGCCGGCAGGGACGCCGAACCGGGCAGAGTTGCCCAAGACGATGTCGGCACCCCACTCGCCGGGCGGCTTCAACATAGTCAATGCGAGAAGGTCCGATGCAACTACTACCAAACCGCTCAATGAATGAACCTGTTCAGTGATTTTTCCAAAATCCTTGATGTGGCCGTCGACATCTGGATATTGAAGTAGAATACCGCAAAGATCGGAGCGCAAAGTTTCGTCATTGAGGCCAGTGCTTGCGTCTCCAACGACCAAGCGGATACCGTAGCCCTTCGCGCGCGTGCGAAGCACCCCGAGAGTCTGTGGCAAAACACCTTTCTCTACAAAGAAAGTCTTCCTCTTCTGACCTGAGGCAACATACGCCATGATCATGCCTTCTGCGGCTGCTGTGGCCTCGTCCAAAAGCGAAGCGTTCGCTATATGCATCGATGTTAAGGACATAATCATTGTCTGGAAATTGACCAGCGACTCGAGACGCCCTATCGTAGAACAACATCGGATCACGACACGTTGTAAATAAGTCACACGACATACCTTGAGCAATCTCTGGCTGGTAGGGGGTATATTGAGTATACCAGGCAGGGTTCTCCATGACCTATCAGAAGATTGCTCTGAGTGTCTATACTGTAATCAAAAGAGCCTCACTCACGTTGCGCAAGATGACAGGAGGTACGACAGCATTGTGGTATCCCATACCAATGTAGCTCTTGAATTGCTTGTTCTCCTTTCCAAGCTGCTTTACCCTCAAGTTGAGCTCGTTCTCGCTCAAGGACTCTATGACCTTGTCGGTCATCGCCGTGAGGGGGATCCTGACTTTAGGTGGGACCGCCTCTTGCACAAAGGCCTCCATGGACTCGCAGCCCAGCTTGGAGAGCATATATGCAGCTTCAGCATCGTCAGGACCGATGTGTCGGTCCGGGAAGGTGTCCAACGCTGTGAACAACGAAGAGGGCTGCTTGGCCGAAGCAAGGCCACGTCGTGACAGGCAATGAGAGCGCGACAACCGCGAGAGGGACGCGTGAGCGTTGACGAATCGTCTGCATACTGCTCCAGAGACCACGCGCAGGGCCGCCATCGAACAGAGGAATGAGCGCTCGACGAGGGAAGATGGGAGAGGGCGTGGGTGGGAGTGAAAGAAAAAGCATTGTGTTCGCGGGGACGTCCGTGTCGACGAGCATTCACCGAGCCATTCACCGAGTAGATCCAAGCTTATCGTCCTAGTGTTTCTACCCAAAAACTGAAAAGCCGCCTTCTCCAGCTCTATTCCCGAGTCATTCACTTATCGCTGTGAAAAAACTTTTTCTTTCTTCCCTTTTCGGATGGCTCGGAGCAATTCCGACGGCTCTCCTCTTCCACATTCCATAGTACCTCATCACAGCTCATCGCCCGATGTCGAAGACAGGTCTCGAGGACACTCAGGGCCATCTAGACCTAGTGACTAGCTGACCACCTCTGACCACTGGGCCCTGTGAACACCATTCTTTGGATATGGACTTCGCTGAACACAGGACCGACCGAGATGACCCTCAAATGGTCCGTAGGCACCCTTTACTGTTTCATTTGATACACGAATCGCACGATATCAATTCGTAGGTAATGATATGACTCCATACAAAACACTCCTCATGGCATCAAGGACATCCCGTCCACGTACGCTTGCCTGAGGAAGATAATTACGTCCTCTGACCGCCGCCTGCCCGAAATAACGAACAGGACGTTTAAACCTGACACAACGTTAATCCAACGATAAGCGCACTCACGGTGGGTTCTCTGTGTGTGATTCATGATCTAGGCCGTGTATACCATCCTGATCGATGTTCTTTGCCACAACGCGTAGTGCTTGACTGGCTGTGCGAGACTGAGCGCTTGCGATCTTCTCTTCGTAATATGTTGCCGCAGCTATGAGTCTTGATAGGGCATTGGACGGGCTTTCGTCAAGCGACGAATTGGGCACAGCCAAGGATCGAAGCATTATTTTCAGCTTGCGCAATGCGGGCGCAGATCGTACTAATTCATACTGAGAGGAATGATGCGTCAGTGCACAACGGGACATGAAGCAATACTCACCATGGACGCATGAACAGCGCTAGGTGCGGGAAGAAAGTCATCGGCTTTGCGGAATGCAGAGTCTAGCAATAAGATAGTCTGCGACATTCAATCAATAGGCGCGTGTGATTCATTGTTGTTTACTTACCTCCTGTGCGAGTACTTGGATGCCTCCTGTAGTAGCTAAGCTGTCCAGCTTGTTTACCAGGAAATCCAACAATCCAAACACGGCCTTCCAGAGTTCCAGCCAGTGGTACTCTGCTCATGATTATCGTGTGAGATTCGCTGCAGAGTCGAATACGACGTACCAAGGCGGATGCTCTCTTTTTGTAAATACCACAATACGCGATGGCATATCCGTACACAAGTTCTACTATCAATTAGCTGAGAATGGTGATATTTACTATCAAGGACCCACATATACATATATACCTCCAACTGTCTGTGTAAATTGTGACGAAGCCATATAACACAGCAATCCAATATAGCGCATACAGGCGGACGAGGCGGAGACGTCAGTGGAAGCACAGGCAGTCTCTTTATGTCATCAATTCAGCGTACAGGCTGAGAAAAGTCGTGTATGATCGCTCACCTGACGGCATAATCTGATATCGGTTAAGCTAGGCTGTGAGAAGAGTCGCATAATCTCTTCCTTCTCTACGAAGGTGAGTAGGATGCTCAGGGCGAGATTTGCATAAGCGATGGCACGAGGCGAAGACAGCGACGTAGCATGAGCTGTTAAATATGAAGATAAAGTTATCAAATTATATGGCAGAGGCGACGAGGAGGTAGGCGCGGGTTTATTGTCAGTGTCAGTAAGCATCGGTTCCAATAGTACATCCAAGAAAGTTCTGTTGCTGTGTAGAAACTCGAAAACGGGCAAGAGGACTAGACATGCCTCAATGGGTCTACAGGAACCATTGAGATGAGGTCATCTTCTTGATGTGTGCATTACGACGTACTGATTTTTGAACAATTCCCGTGGAGGATCTACTGGTGTCGAAGACAAAGCATGATCAAGGCGCAGAGACGCTACGAGGGGGGTAAACGCTGAGGCCATGGTCGGCGGCGAATCATCTGAGATTACTTGGTACGCTCTGAACATGGCGTACATCATGAGTGATTTCATTTGAGTGTGATACAATGTTTGATCAAAATACTTACTTGATTGTAGCGGCAGTAGCAAAGTTTGCTGCCCAACAGATATTCCGCATAAGAGCTATATCTGTTGTTTCTGCGATTCGTTGAAGGTATGGGTTGAGCTTGGCCGCATCAGATTTATGGAAATTCGCGAGTAATGAGAGGAGAAGCAGAGCCTCGAATGTGTACATCTCTGTCTTTGGGTCTTTCATGATCTGTTACGAAAAGAGTCGTTGACCTGAGCAGACGAACATCTCGGATGTCTTGTCAATTACTTACAGACAGTATGGACCCGAATAAGTCGCGTCGTAGGAAGTAGGCTCCTGGGCTCAACTGGTTGATTCCACACATGAAGATGATGGCCAACTGAAGAACTTCATGGCGAAGACTTGCTTCAATCCAATCTTCTTCAGCTCCTGGATATATCATAGATGACAGGTTCGAACGGCTCACCTGGCGCTTCGGCATCTCCAATGATCACGTCCACAGTGGTAGCAAAGTCCTGAACCACCAAAAAGTGAATATAGAGATAATCACACACAGTAGAAACTCACCATGAACACTTTGTCGCTCTCGTTGACTTCCCCAGCAAACATTTCCATCACCTCCCATCCCGCTAAGTTGCTCTTTCCCAGAAGACGCCGAATCAAGATGGTCAGCATCTCTACAGCATGCGTCTTCCTAACGTCTCCATACGGCGTAGTCCGTGCATGCTCGAGACATGTCGAGAACAACGCGTTTAGAAGCGGCTACTGAAGACGCAAGTCAAGCGAGGTCAGTTTACAGCGCTAGAAGCCGACCTTGACATCCCCGAGACAATCCTCCTTGCCAAGCGCATTCAGCCTCGTAGAAAAGAAGGACCGGTCCACATCCAAGGATAGAAAATTCGACCAGAACGAAGCCCCGCTTTCCTTCGGACTTATCTGGATAGGTGTGAGGCCCTGTAGATGATGAGTCAGTTCTAGGTAAGGGTGCTGGAGTTGAAAGGGTCATTTTAGCTTTCCTGGAATAGTTTAGTACAGGTGCTTGCAAACTTCGACGTGTATTGAACGGAATATCTACGAGGACTCATATGTCGCGGCAATGAACTATCAAGACTCGTAGTTAGGGCTGTATCGCTGATGCGGAAGTTGCCGTCAGACCTAGCTTGTTGCCTCAGTTACATACCTTGCACCCAAAAAATGAATTGGTGCAAGAACACAATACGTTGAACAAAAATACAGTGCCGTGGCGCATTTACTTTTGAACTGATGTCTGCTTGGTATCATGAGAAAATAGGCCGCCTACCCAAAAACGTGTCGACGAGAACGGGACTGAAAACGAACCAATAAATTAGACCGCTACATTGTCGCGGGCCGCCGCGCGGTCAGGGCACCCGACCTCATCGAGCCCCTAAAGCACTGCCTGGATCATTTCCGTGACCCACCCCATCAATGCCTCTTCCTGGATCCGCACCCCCTCCAGCAACCGCCTGACGCCCACAAACGCCTTTTCCCCTCTTTTCATCCCTTCCTCCTCCGCGACGATCTGCACTTCCGTCTCCTCCTGATCAGTCTCCTCCACAATTCCCGGAAACCCAAAATGATCCGCATCGACACGGGGAGCACTCTCGATCGCCATAAATGACGTGCGGAAGAGAATGCGGACGCACAGCAAGGCCGTAAGGGCTGCGGATGGCGGGTTGGGCCGCGGATTTCGATATGTGACGGTGGTACGGCGCGGTGGGGGTAGCGGCCGCGTCGTAGGATCGGGGGTCGGATACGGATAGGCTTGGGATGGTAATGTGACAGTATCGCTTTGAGATGGATGCCTTTGTGGGGGTTGTGCACTCGGAAGGTGAGTAAGGATGTGCGCACGCAGATGAGGTTTTGGAGAGGATGGATGAAGGCAGGTTGACCAAACGCATTCCTTCTCTGATTCCTCAATTTCGTTGATATGCTCGAGAACGTGATCGTACAACTCTCCGCTGGAAGAGAGTGCTGGGCACGGGCACTGTGACCGATACCATCGACATTGAAAACGTTCGCTTGCGTTCTCTTCTTTTCGACGATCTACGCCTCGCACAACGAATTTCTGCGGGGGACCGGGAAGAACCATTGCCTGTGCTTGTGGGAAGACGACATTCACGTTCTTTATGACATCTGATGCAACGAGAAGGTGGTATCGATCTTGAAAGGGTACGAAAATATCCTTGTAGAGGTTCCAAAAGTCGACTTGCGTGAGTTCGCCTTGTGGGTTGGCGACAAACATTGCTCTCATCCTAACAAGTGACTTAGCTGTCATACCATGGATGACTCAAGAAAATGACTTGTCTCGCACCATTCGTAGCATCGCTGTGGTTCTGGCATTCCCACCAGAGCTTCCAATTCTACCTTTGTGAGCTCATGATTTCTGGTCGTGCTGGCGATGGACGGTGCAGTATACACAGGTTCACCAACCTCTTGAACAACGACATCGTCCTGCTGCTCAGATATGATCACGCTCACCAATAGCTTTAGTGTGCCAGGCATGTCGGGATGGAGCAGGAATGCTTGAGCCAGAGGGGGATGCGAGAGGTGTGTGTACAAGTAATTGACAGACACATCAACAAGAACTTTGTCGGAGAGTAGGGCGATGTACCGCAGACATGCACCCAAGGCTGGTGATGTGGGTGTAAGGTGTCCGGGGCCGCCCGGGTTGGCGAGTAGCAAATTGAGCGCGGTGAGCGAAGCCAAGATCAGGGAACGGTTGGTAGTGCGTCCTGCAAGTTCGGTGAGTGCGGGCACAATGTTAGACTCTCGTGGCGCGGATGGGGGAGGGAGGGGAAACGCGTGAGCCATGAAATGCAGTATTTCAAGGATGTGCAATAAGAACTCGGCGTTGGTATCTGTGTCTGGTGCGACCTGGTACAGTGCAGATGTGATCAAACCTCGCGTCCGCTGGTGCGCCGCCAGCTCCTCTGCGTTCTCCACATTGACGGCAGCATTCCGCATGACAAACAATGCCTCTAACCCGTGTCGCCGCTTACGCTCTTCCTCAGGTGAAAGTGAAAACAGTGAAGCAAGCCGCGCGTTCGCACCCTGCCCATGTGCGATGTACCACTCAGGCCACTCGAACAACGCGTCGGTCAGTCCTGGAATTGCGCGAAGCGTAAACTGCTCATTGTGGCAGAGCCGTGTAAGACGATCGAAGGCCCAGCCGATTTCCGAGTGAATCCCGGAACGCAAGGACAATACCATGCGATTGTTCGGGGTAGTCTCTGTATACCAGCCTAGAGACAGACAGCATGAAGAAAACATCGGCTCCGGTGTCAGTGACGCCCCTAGCATGGAGACTCACGTTCATAGTCGTCCGTTACATTTGGCGTAGGACGGTGCACTGGAATGACTGGTGTTGCAGCCGCAGGAGGGTGAGGAGTGGGTGCGGGAGGACGGTAGAGCATGGATGAAGTGGCCCCGCGGCCATTTGTGGAAAAAGTCGTGATCATCTTCGAGATCCAATGCAGCAACAAGTTCTCAGCCGTTCTTAGCGTCAAGTGGGAAAAAGGCCGAACGACACGTCACATGACCACAGCGTCAGGCTGAAACGTCCTTCCTTTTGTGCTCCATGGACACATATTGTGGAATTTATGACATTTCTGCTCAATTTCAGCCTGATTTTATGCCAAAATAATTTTTTAATCAGATCATGATGTAATCTAAGCACACTTTGTGCAGAAATCAAGGAGCACATTCCTATTTCATTTAAGATTTATCTGTAGACCTCATACTGATTCTTTTGGGTAAGAAATCATCGGGTAATCAGTCTGGAATCACCGATTCCATCGAACTTTGCTCGCGGTGTAAGACAGTCGTCAGACTATTAAGCACTCTTCGCCATAGTCACTAGCGCTATATAGCCCTCCGCGTTCACCGATGCGCGCATTCACAGAATATTATTGACGCTAGGACAGGCAGACAACCTCCTACTATCACTGATATGTCAAGCTTGCACAGCAACCCTCTCCCCCACCTTCGACCCATACCCACTATATGCTGCTTGATTGAATTCACCGAACTCACTAGATGTACTCGACCGACCCCAAATTCCAGCACCTCATCGGGATCACCTTAAATGAGGCAATCGTTGAAGCTGCGATACAGAGCATGTTCTACGGCCAGTATCTCGTTTACTAGCTATTAATCGCGAAAACTGACCTGGACTTCCTATAGGAATTTTCTTAGCTCTCATCCTATTCTCAACCTACACCCTTTTGTATGTCCAAACCTCGGCTCATCGCTCAGTGAAGATATTGATCATGAGCAGGCAGAAGGGATCCATGGAAAAGATGAACATAGCCATGTTGGCTATAACCTTATTCATGTTTGCGGTCTCGACTACCGTCTGGGCGCTGTCCTTGGCTAGCATAGTCGAAATGGTCAAGATCATCCATCTATCCGACCCCACAAGATCGCCCGAAGACATAAGTCATGCGTTAGTTCAATCAAGCAATGCTTTGTACGGCAAGGCTGAGCTCGTGTTCATAATTAATGTGCGTACCTTGTATGGACCTGCTGGGAGTACATTTTGAACCGAAAATCTTTCACTTTCTCAGTTTATTCTCAGCGATTGTGTCGTCGCTTGGAGAGCATGCGTGTTGTGGCAGGGCAGCAAGCGCAAAATGATCATCCTTTTTTGTTTCCTGTCAGGTTGTGGCATCGGTGAGTACTCAACGAGATCATCCTTCAGCAATGTAATCGATACTTGGGCATGACAGCAGTGGCCATCCTATTCGCAGGATGCATTTCAAATACCATCAAAGACAATGGGTTTTGTAATGATACGCAGTATATCGGCTTGGGGATATCATTGTCGATCAATATGCTTGCTACCATATTAGTTGGAAACACTGCTTGGTGAGTGAGCGAAATATGTCTTTTTCATTGATGTTCAACAGCCGTCTTCGTTAGGAGGCACAGGCGATTTATTATGAACACGCTGGGACACAGCAGTAGGCGAACACAGGTCGAGAAGATTTTGGTTCTACTCATAGAGTCTAGTGTGCTTTACTGTTTCGCATGCGTGAGTCCAGGTGCTATCTCAATAATAATAAATTGACATTTTGGCAGGTGATGCTCATCGTCTGCTCATTCATTCGGCTTCCTAGTGGCTTTGTTGTGAGCCAATACATGTGGCCAATAAGCACTCATATTGCGGTGGGTTTGTTCCTCGTCCTTATTGAGCCCCAGCATAACAAGTGAGTCGCCCACCAGGGCATCTACCCTACCGTCCTACTCCTCCTCGTCGCCTTCAAGCGTACAATATGGGATTTCCCCGGAAATGCCTCTCAGGTTGGTCCGTCTGACATCCACTATGCCTCTGGAAGTGTCACGGGTGTCCAGCAGCGCCGTACAAGTGACCGGGATCTGTCAAGCTCTGAATGTGTGCGAGCAGATGAATTGAAGCCTGTGAGCCCTATTGGTACTCCTTGACTTTATTCGATCGAGCGCATACGCATATGATAGCATCGTGTTACCCTGCCTTGCATATGAATCTGCAGGCCATCTTGCAGAGCTTTTGTTCGAGGACAATGCCATGTAGCACCTGGCTGTCTCCTCGAACTTCCCGTGCTTTTTTCACAATTCTCGGCCGCCCTTTTTGCCTCATTTTCGCCTGTGCTCTGCTTCGCACACTACTATCTCTCTGACTGCGATGTCGTCTCTTTGATCTCTATCATAGTTTTGGTCAGCTGCCAGAGATCAGAGACGGGATTACGAGCACGCTATTGTTTTATCTCACCGTGTCCAGTTCCTATCAATGATGCCAGGTGTCACCTGGGGGATGGAACATAGTGTGATCATCTTTGAGTTTCGATGCAACACTGAGTTTCTAATTGCTTTCAAGATCAGAGGCTTGACCAAGGCCGAGGAAAGCCTCATACATGATTGCCCCGTCGCGACAGTCAAAAGCGCATTGTTTAAAGTAGAGTATCCTAAAAGAAAAGCCACTGACGGCGCGGGTACCATGAGTGGCACTAGGCAATCCATGCCACGGCTGAACGTTTTGAACGTTGAGCATCGGATGCCATTTGTGAGTGTCCAAATGAGCACGCGCTGCACCACGCAACCAAAGCGAGATCCTTTGCTATACCCTCGAAAATAACCATGAAACATCATCATCCATCTCAGCAATTCAGGTATAGTAAGTAGCATAATCGCATATATCGACACTAGGGATTAAATAGTTTACTAGCTAGAGGCCGTTTAGAAGGCCGAGTTCATACACATCGACCGGCGAGGCTCGAAGCTCGGGCCTCAATAGGATATCTTTACTTTTGTCACATCTTGAATAACGTCACTCGGCTGCATCTGCGAGATCCAAACCGACTCCGGGCCGCCGTTGAGCATATTGACGCTGAAGAGTCTGTCCCCATCGCTGTTCTAGACACAAGCCGTTGAGAATCGAACTGCCAACAGTGGACGCCTGCAACGTACAGTGATGAATCCTTTTCTCATATCGATTTTGCAGTATTGGTTATAGTTTTTGTGCGTACGGTCCGTGATCTTCATCCATCCCTGCTCGAGAAGAACGGTATCAGCTAAAGTCTTGGAGGAGTGGGCGTTGGGTCTTACGGTAGGGATGTGCTCCAATCCCAGGGCGATGACCGTGTGCATCTGTGTGGACATTTTAGCAGACGCTGGTATAGACATAGTCGTTAGCGCGATGATTCACTGAGCAGGCGAACAGATCACATACGGAATACAAAAAGATGAGTTCGTTATCGAGAAAGTGAATACGGAGACGATAGTTTGGAAATGGGATGGGAGATGTTGAGCTCACCGACGGGGTATTTAAGCCTCCAATGTGTGGCTTCGAGGCCTCAAAGCGGTTGTAACGCCAATGGTGGATGGAGGGGCTACCTGTCAAGTTGTGACAACGAGGTCAAAAGCCAGTCCTCGCCACGATCGCGCGAGAAGAACGGGGACACTGTATGCAACAAAGAAACATGGATACCTCCCTTCGACTTGGGCAACTCCACGATCGTGGCCGACAGTGACCCTGAGTATCGCCGGCGAAAATCCTTTGACGACTACCGTGGTACCTCGCACAACAGCAACAAAGAGGTGTCTATGGATTTTTTGGGGATGTTATTGGACGAAAGCATTGACATTTTACGGACGTTATTGAGGGAAAGTGTTGATATTTTACGGATGTTATTTGGTGAAAGTGTTGATGAGTTGCGGTGGCGCGAGTGCAAACTGTGAGGACTCTGTGATCGTGGCGATGGGGTGCGGTCTTGACGCGTCCAAGCGCGGCCACCGTCGCATCCTCGATCCTAAATGAATGGTCTAATCCAAATCTGTCAACAATGCACACGCGAAGCGCCTTGTCCACTCAAGGTCAAAGCGTGATCGTCGATCGACGTGGACGCGTGAAAGCCATAAAGTCGAAGGAATGAGACACAACCTACCTAGGACACCACGGACGGTAGTGATGTGACGACCTGGTATGAAGGACGATGTTCAATAGCAATCGAGCCGTGAGCATCTGTCTGTGTCCCCAAACAACGTCTTGCCCACCACCTTTATTGACGAAGCCATGGTGGGCCGAGTCGCCCACCAGTACGAAACAGATTTCAAGTTCTGTTTTTTGTTTTGAAGCAGATCCCTCCCTGGTTTAGTACAATCAAGCGAAAACCTGCAAGACATCTAATCAGTGACGAGGGCTAGCGAGAGAGATGCAGTTGGTTTAGTGGTCAGCGGCAAGTCAGCTCTACCGGGCCGGGAAGGGCCCGTGGGAGAATGCGCAATGAAGAGCTTCCCGAGGATTATCTGGATATTGTTCGTCATCGACCGCTCGCATTATCGCAAGCAATCCACAACGTCGCCGGGAGTATTTGTGTTGAAACCGCGTCAAGGTTATTTTAGACAAATGGAAGAGGCTACAAGGTACATCGTAATGAAGAACAACATCAAGTTCAAGATGTGGGGACAGTAGCGCGATAAAAAGGAAGGAAAATATTTGAAAATGTCGGTATGTATCTACGTGTTCAATGTCAATAGTAATGGTCCGCTGATCCTAGTAAAGTGCGTGAGGTGCGCTACGAGTCTTGTATACAGTCCATGAGACACCATGATAACCAAGAAGAAAATAGTTCATGTTCAATGAAAGATACCTCGACGAGCCTCAAACCAAGAACTCCTCGATCCCGCCTAGCACATTGCTCCAGAACTGGTCGATAACCTTCTGCTCGAACCCGTTCTCGTCGTAACCGAGGCTGACCCACAGCTTGCCCGCAAAAGTGTACCCGAACAACAGCATCCCGCCATTCCGCTGACGCGAGCCTGTCGTGAGTGTGTGCATCTTGATCTCTGGGTACGTCGCGTGCTTGTACATCGCATCGAGGTTCCCGAGTAAAGACAGCCCGATGAGCGCCGCCGAAGGGGCTCGTGGGGCAGCGGCGGTAGCGTCCTTCGGCTTGCTCGGAGGTGCCACCCATGTGCCACACTCCTTTTCGTCGTCCTCACGCGCCCATGCTCGAGCCTGCCGCCCGCGCTTGAGCGACATTTCTTTGCTCCGCGAAACGATCATGGGATTCTTCGCAGCTCGCGCACTTTGGTCCTTCGCAGCTCGAGCACGCAACCAGAAGGTCTTTGACAGGTCACAGCTGCTAGGGATAAAGTTCGGTAGGATAACATTGAAGTATCCCACTGCAAGGAACCAGTACGAGTCGTTCAATGGTCTCGGCACGAAGTAGGGTCGGATGTTCAATGCAGCGTACATCATCCTAAGGAAAATCATTTCCGTTCAGCTTCCGCGTAAAACTTTCCATCAGAAAAAGACACTTACATCGGAAGCGTTTGTTTTTCCCTCGGACTCATCCTCGCCCACGCAATGTTACAAATGGCAAACAGCGCGCTGGCTATAGACACGCCCTGTGACTTGCACTTTCTCAACATTGACTTCGTAACGTCCTTGTCGAAGGGCACTGTCGGCACGACTGTGTGCCTGACTTCCACCGACTTGCGCGGAAACGCTTGACCGCCCTACATGCACGATGCGGCAAGCGAAAAGCTTTAATATCCGATCGCCACGTATAAATAAGAGGGAACGTACGATCTGGCGTTCCTGGTTTCGCTCAAAGTCAACGCGCCCAACCGCCCGACGGAACTTACCCTGCGCTTCTGGCAGGCGCGTCTCTGGACTGACGGGAAGAGCCGGGACCTGTTGCGAATGCGGTATAGTACGGTTGGAAGTACAAATCGAAGGCGAGAGAGGCGGTCAGCGAGAGAAGGCGGGGATAGCACGCGAGTACACTTACGCCATCAGGGACAGGTTTTCCCCATCGCTGCTGCCACTCTTCGGCCACAAGCTCCTCAAGGTCTTCTTGAGACCGCATGCTCCCTAGCAGTTCAAAAAAATCATTCGCGAACGTGTGCAGGGCCATGCCGTCCCCGATGAAATGTGCCGCGCACATGAACCACTCGTAATCGTTTTCCGGCTCATCCGCGGACTGTAGAAGCACATTCGAAAGCGTGGGGCTTTGCGGTGGCGTGGGGAGTGACACATCAGAACCCAATGAACGCGAAACAATGAGGAACGAGAGCCGGTCGTTAGAAAGGGTGCGCGGCCCATTGAGATATGCGTCGATAAGTTCTAACGGCGAGGAATCACATCAGAATTTCTGTAGAGCACATGGTCATGATGCTTACCGTCCTTCGAATCAGTCTTGTATTGGAGTTGACTCTCTGCTTCGATCAACGCGTCTTCAGGGGACGTAGGTGGAGTGAAACTGAAATATCGTTACAATTTATCAATGAAAAAGAAAACACAAGGAAACAACCAACTTACACGAATCTGACGTCATCATATGCCCGCATGTCGATTTTGGAAGCCAGCAACGGGTGGCGCATACGAAGAATGGACCACACTGCACGTATCCTCGATCTCTGTACGACGCGCTCAGGAGCCTTGAAGCCGAGGTGTAAGTACCTGTGAATACGACATGCATTGAGAGATGCTCCAAGCGACAGGAACAAGGGTGTGGTAACTCACATGTCGTTCACGCCATTTGCACGAGACGGCAGGTAGTAGGAGAGCTCGCTGTCCCCAAGCTTCCGTTCATAGGAGGCGGGGCGACCCTCGGGTAATTTGTGCTGCAGCGGCTCTGCAATGAAGTTGGCCGATCCTAAGCCGCCGACTGAGAGGTAACTCGTCTCCTCGACGTCCGAGAGCTCTGGCGAGGGGAGAGGTGCGAGCGTGATGGACGGAACGGTCGCCATAGCGTGTGCGGAGAGATATATACGCAGAGGGGTATAGGATGTAGGCGGTGGGAGGGAGAGGGGGCGCGGGCAGTCGAGGCCATGGCATTGCGAGCCAACAGGGATATAAAGGGACGGGTGACACTGGCAAGAAACAGGAGAGATCAGACAGGGATGTTTGCCACCGGAGGGACCCAGGCAGTGACACATCCCTACTTCCGCCCAGATCTCTTCTGCCCCATTCCCCGATCGCATTCGCCTTGATCCGTTCAACTCCCGTTCTCCCCCACTCCGGCGGACTCACCCTCGCCACTGCCTCGCCCGACTCCGTACAGCACCCCTCCCCCTCTCTATACCCACCCTCTGCATGCTCTTCCCACTGCCTGAACAGCTCGACAGAGAGAGGCTTCTGTCATGTCATGCCTGAGATGTTCAGGCAACGTGTCAATCACTTGTAGCCCTGGCCTTCCCGGCCATGAATGGAGACAATGGACGAAAGGCACGTCAGAGCAGCGCCTGCAGAATCAGTCGGCCAGCGCTTCAAATCCCAGGTGCAGACCGAGACAATTGGATCTTCTGAGCCGATGAGCCCTGCAGAATGTCGACAAGAATGGAAACCGGACAGGGTAGACTTCCCAAAGAGTGCATCGTCGTCGACCGTGGGTGCAAAAATGATCGACGTGACATACGTAATCTTTAATTACCACCTTTTCTGTTTTGATCTCCGCGGTCGGACATTTCCAATGCCGAACGTGCTATTCATTGCGCGACGGGACGCTACCGTATACAGCGCTACAGCCCAGAGACACGAAACGAACCTGAAGGTACAAATCGAGTGAGAGATACTACTACACAAGTGTCTAGTGTCGAGACTGGTCCATAAATTGACAACGGAAGACCCAAAAATATCGCAAAGCAGCAACCAATCAGCCCGTATGAAGTGTTCCATCACTCCGAGTCTTCCCCAAGCTCCTTCTCAGGCGCTTGCCAGACAATCGTCTCTTCCTTAGGCTGTCTATCGCCGCTCCCCATAGCCTCCAGGTCCATGGCCCGAGGCGGTGGCGGCTTCGCACCCTCGGCAGACTTGACCCAAGTATAGTACCTATCATGCCGCATGCGGCGGCGTCAGAGCGCTCAAGGGGCGACGAAAAGTTGGAGAATCGACGTACATGGTCCCGATGAGGATGGTCGTAATGGACACGATGCGATTGCTAATTAACGAATTGATTAATTAGATGCATGAGCTGATCAGTTATGAGTCATGCGGACGGGGAAAACTGACAGAGTGAGAACATCGCGGAAGAGCCAGACGCCCAAGAGGGTCTGGATACCCGAGCGAGCCGCCTATCGTCACGATCAGTATACAATTGCAGATAAAGAAGTCGCGATGCCTCGTACGCTAGAAAACATGTGTGTGATAGGGCTGGTGACCTTGATGCTGAGCAAACCCGCGACACAGAGAAGAAACCCGAAGACGCCGGTGACGAGACTGCCCCAGATGAAGGTCCGCATGTTCCACTCTGGGCTGGCCATGAGCGCGAAGAGCGTCCCTACCTCGCCATCGAGAAGCACGAAAGGAACAAGGAAAGCAGCGGACCCGAGGTTGGTCCACCAGGCGAGCTGTATGGTGGAGTTGCCGCAATAGGGCAGAGACGCCTTTATGAGGACGGCATGAAGAGCGATGAAGAGAGATGAGAGCACGCCATAGAAAAGCGAGAGGGTCGAGGGAATCGCTGAGACCGGGAGGTTGCCCTCCGGGGCGATGCCGATGAAGAAGCCAGCCATGACCACGGCGGCTGCGATGACGACGCGAGCGGAAGGCGAAGAGGACGTCGCCGCGGACGAGACCGCAATAGTCAATGGTAGCACGAGCCCACGCGCAATCTGGAAACCGCGAAAGCTCTCAAGATCAGCACGCGAGCAGAACCTACGAAGCGAAGACAAACTTGGAAGAAAGAGGCCTCGACCGAGCGGAGACATAGGGTGTTGAAGACGAGGCCAATGATGTTGACAAGCACCACAGGCGTCAGTTTCTTGGCGGCGAGCAGATCGAACTTTGGGATCTCGACCTTGGGGGTGAAGAAGGCTGAAGTCTGGAGGAGGATGACGGCGATGACGAGTTGGATGAGAAGGAACAAAAGCGGGAGATCAGGCGAGGAATTGAGCACGGCCTTGTTCCTAACGGAGGAGATGAGTTGGATCAGAACGGGCGTATAACTTTTCGGACGCACACGAAAACCATCTAACGATGGGAGTGAGCATAGGTGCAGTCAGATGGGAGAGAGAACGTACGACCAGGGCGGCCGTCATGTAGAACGTGACGACGGCGACGACACGGGCGGTCGATGGCGGGCTCTGTCTGTTGGAGTCCATGTCGAGTAGCTCGAGGTGGAGACGGGTAGGGATGTGGGTGGAGGAGTGTTGAAGAGGTGCTGAAGATTAGGACAGAGGAGGGAGGGCCGGATCAGCGGTATGAAAGTGGTTCGGGGGAAGGGGGGCGATCATCATCGAGGGCGAACAGGAGCATGGTCAGGACCGAGACGGGTGGGGAGAGCGAGGCAGGACCGAATTGGGTGGGAAAGAAGGATGGCCAAAAGGGGACGAGATCTACGATCTGGATCTGTGTCCGCGTGCGATTAGGTTGCGGAGACTGGGGGACGACGTTTCGGAGTGGGCCTGACGCTTGCAGTCACCCGTCGTCTCCGAAAGCTGCTTCACCCACTAATCCATCACATAATGTCCCTTCCTGTCTAGGGCCCCTCCTCCTCCTCCCTCCTCCCGCCTCTCCCTCCCGCTCCCCATGGACGAAAGCAAGGACTCGTCTGGCCTCGAGCGTATCAACAGCTCAGACGTCGGTCGCACTTATGCCCCCTTCCTCGATTCACCGACCACAGAAATGTCCGCCCCGCCCCACTACCCGTACAAGTCCCAGGCCCGCGCTTGGAAACGTCGACGCTTCATGCTTGCCGCCTGCACCCTCTTCTCCGCCGTCACCCTCTTCGCTTTCGTCCTCTTCAACTACGCACAGCCAAAGTTCCCGTTCGAGACACCAGAACTACTCCCGCATGCTCCTCAGTCCGCCGCAGGCGTCGATCGCCATTCGGTCCTCCTCGGTCCTCCCACCTCTCATTTCAGAGGTTCGCGTACGCTCGTCCTTCCCAGTTGATCCTCTGCTCATCAGCAGCGCAGACAACCTGAGAAACGACACTCGGTACATCACCTCCTGGATCTCCGCCGGCTGGAGTGAGTCTTCTAATCTCATGATATCTCGCTCCTTCTTCTCATCGTTTCCAAAGCAAACGATGTTATGACCTACGTGAGCTTTGTCTGATCTCCGACTCTCCTTCCATGCCACGTTGACATGTTTCTTCTAGGGCAATCTCGTCTACCTCGCCATGATCTCCCAGCGCGTGCCCATCATCGGTCCTTTTACTCCATCCCACATAGGCGGCGAAGCCGGCAGTATTCCCTTCAGCGAGGTTTTTGACCTCGACCGGCTCAGCACAGCCATCGGCATGTCTGTCGTCGAATGGGGCGAAGTCAAGGATCCAGCCAGCACGGAAATCGAAAATCTCGGCTGCTGGAGCATCTGGCAGGCCGTCCAAACTAACGAGGCAGGCCCGCGCATCACTGGCGCTCTCTCTCAGGGTCTAGGTATCCCATCAAACTCCCGTTGGTCGTTGGTCAACGGAGCTGACTCGCGATACGCATAGATATCTCCTATACAAAGGCGCCGTCATGGGTACAGAAGAATCCTGGATACGAGCACGATCCACATGCACACTTCTGGTCGATTGCAACGCTGACGTTCCCAGAAGAACGCCGCAACAACCTGGGAACGCCTCAGCCGTCCAACGTCCTCGGCGCTGTCGCGCACCCCGATGAGCAGGTCGCTTGTTTCGACTACCTGTACTATGTCTGCGCGACCACGGTGCGTGACATCATATCTCGTCAAAGCGGACGCTTGGGCTGGCTGTCTTCGGACGAGCGGTGCCAAAGCGGGCGTGACATGACCTGTTATAGCGCGCTGACCCCCGATCTGGCTTATCAGTCGTTCGAATACGAGTACGATTACAGTCCGGGATGGCGCTTCGCGGTCAAGAACTTTAGGTGGACGGATCGCCTGCAGGGCATCGCAGATGGTTATCTCAAGCGCATGTTCGGCGTCCCCGAAGAAGAACCCGTCCCTCCCGTAAGCTTTTCCCCCCTATCCGCTTCCGCTTCCATCCCTTTTGCGCACGCGTGCTAAATTTAGCCCACCTAATCGCTGACGACTCCTTTACAACAGTACGTTGGGATTCACATACGGCACGGCGACTTCATCAACTATTGTGGCGAAACGCCGAAGGAAGACTGCTTCGCGTCCTTGTCTGTTGTCGCGCGGCGTGTGCAGGAGGTGCAGGATGAGGTGCAGGAGCGCTACGGCTATAGGCCCGAGCGCGTCGTCATGCTGAGCGACGAGCGTGAACCTGGCTGGTGGGACGCGGTGCGTCTCCTTGGGTGGTACACTCCGGACCACATCGCGGAGGACACGACAGCGAAGTACGGGCGATGGTATGTGCGCTTGCTCTCCATTTCGTCCGCGTTTATCAAACGGCTCGCGCGAAACTCCTTTCTTCAATTGCAGGTATCCACTCCTCATCGATGCTGTAATTCAATCGTCGGGCATAGGGTTCGTGGGGACGGATACGTCGACCATGTCCGTCCTCGCGCGGCGGCGGGTTCAAGATTGGCACGGCGGAGCTGTGCGCACAGTCAAGTGGGGCACTCCGAACGCCGACGACCATTGATAGACCCTTGGCACCATTTCCGTGGGACGCAAGACGATGACCGGATTATCTGTGATAACGCACACTTGTCTAGCTTCATCCTCATATTTGTCAAGCCTTGAAGTCATTCTATTTCACGCCCCTCTCTCCCCCACTCTTCCGATTTAGCATTGCCAACGGCCCCGAGATTTCGAATTCTAGTGTATGTATGTATATGTATATGTGCATCTGTGTACTGCGTTGCATACCGCTCCTAGAAGTGCGCATACCCCTGCCTCGATTCTCCTGTATTAACATCACCATGTCATGTCATTTCACTCCACAGGTTGATTCGGCGCCGATTCGTACCCTCATTTGTTGGTTTACATCGTTCCGCGGGGATGGACTTCGTTTTTCATCGGTCTAGAGACATCGGACTCGTTTTGTGGTACCATATTGTCACTTAAAACAGATACGCATATTGTACATACGCGCGCGTCTGTACGGGAAGAACTGATCTCGAACCCGTTCTAACCTCGAATCAGGCGGTCGCGAGCCCTGGCGACGCCACCGGAACGTGTGTCTGTCTATCCCTTGGGTATATATATATATACCTGTTGAAGACGGACGCGCCCGCCTTTCGACACTTCCATGTGCACCGTATTTGTCGACTGGGTGACAACCGTGGCGTATCATGGAGTGCCGCTACTGGGACAGAGCTGGCATGGCGTGAAGAGGTAATATGTGGTCGTTGCAATTCGGTCGTGACATATGTGTCCATGTATATATATATATGAAAATGTTATCGCCGCACGCACTATTTCAACTGGCGCGCATGCAGATTGAGCGAACTTTCGGACCACATACAGGGCTGACGAATCGGACAAACCGGGCTTGCGTAGACGAGGAGCTGCTTCGCGTGTGTCTCGAAGGATCGTTATGCAAGGTCACGGAGCCGGGCGAGTCTCCGCCATACGCAGACGCAGGCTCGTCTCGCAGAGACTCGGAGCGCGGAACGCACCCGGGGATGGTCCGAGTCCGGGCTCCCTATCGAAACGCCTGCGGAGATCCACGCCGACGAGCTTACGACAGAGGGCGCTACGGCGGCACATGCGAACGTGGGCAGATACGCACAAAACCACTTGGGCGAGCGGCATTCGGCGGACACGATGGGGTTCGGAGAGGCGCATAACGCGATATGAGACGTCATGTATCGCGCTGGACATGATTCTGATGCGTGTGGCGACCATGCCCGCAGACACGAGTCGCATCGATGGAGCATCAGCGGCAACCTGGATCAGCAGACCGCGACGCGGTCTGATGATAGTCCCCAGAGCGGCCAATGGCAACCGCGTCGAATGGACACGCAGACAGATGGGTGATAGAAAGATCCTCGTACGGGGTAATGTCGCGCACAGGCGCGCGGTGACAGCAGCGCACGAAACTGCGTCACTTCGGTGTTGTACTTGTGTGGTTGGGCGCCGCACCGCTGCGGACCGTGCGGAGCGGCGAATGGGGAAAAAGCGGGCGATTATTCAGATGCGAGTGTAAATATACATACGGCGAAATGGGGTTGTGTACGCTGATATGGCTCTGGTTAAGGATCAAGACGCGGCATGGAGGTGGGACGAGGTCAGGAGTCTGAATGTCGGGAGCAGTGACCATCTCCGAACTACGTACGCTGAACTTCCGATGGTAGGAATCGAGAGTGCGAGGGTTTGCGCGGAGACAGAGGGGAGGAGACCTTGGTATAACAAAAGACGCGATTGTACGTAGGTACAACGCCTCGGTGTTTCATTGCATACAATCTTCTGACTTCGTTGTACCACCAACTCGGCACTAGGGGCAAGGGACGAAGAGCAATGACAGCTGCTAGCCTGTATGAGGTGGGCCGATCAGAGGGATCAGGGGTTAAGGAATGGAGGAGGGCGTAACACCATGGCTGAGCATGGTCATAAGTTATCGCGAATAGGAGGATGCGGATAGTGGGGAATATGCGTAGGGATACACTGCCAGGAGCCTTTGAAGGACGTGTAAGCATAACAGCGCGCAAGCTGGAGATGCGCACGCACACCACTTTTATTCTACTTGAGCATCTGGTCTATCGGAATAGTTGTCCGCATCTTGACGAGATTCAATAATGTAGCGGTTGTGTTCATAGGTATCCTGAGCGCTGTGCCGATCTGGAGCAAGTATCCGTTCATGTAGATGATCTCTGTTCCCTTACCCTTCTGCACATCGCCTAACATAGATGAGACATTGCCTGCTGTTGCCTTCGCCACACGGATACATTCCGCCTGCAGTGCCTCGGCCGTCAGCGTTGGCGGAAAGTTTGTTACGACATTCTGCCCAAGAGCGATGGCGCGTGCCCTCTGTTTAAGCGTGGCTCCATTGTTGGGGGCGGCCTCTTCTTCTTGAGTGCAGAACTCGGCAGCGAATGCCCACGAGGCCTCCAGGCAGACGCGCTCCATGATACGCTTTGCCCCCTCCGTCTCAAAGATATCGCCGTTCCGACATCCCATCAAGGCTGTCAAGGGATTGATGACCGCGTTGACCACGACCTTCCGCTTCATCGCGATGAGAACATCCGACATGGGTTCCCAGACCGCGCCGAGTCCCTCCAGGCTGGACAGAGCTGCGACGGTATTGCGTAAGGAGAGATAGCGAGCAGCCGATTCGCCATTTGGATCCACAATCGAGTCGAGGGAAAGTTTGCGCGCGTCTCGAGGAAGGTCTGTGTCGTAGAGGCTGGCCTCATAATCACGCCCATCTGAGTCTGCTACGATCCCAAATCTGATCGAGCCAAGACCAGAATGTATGACGTGCATGTAACGCCTGAGAAACGCACCATTATCGTTGACAGTGACGATGAAGTGGGGACGCGACGCAGGGTTCTGGAAGACAGTCTCGAGGAGCTTTTCATACACTCCCATACCGTTGTTCATAAGCACGATGGTGCTATTGATGTTCAATCGAGGAACGAGTTCTTGGATGGCAGAGACCACGTTGTACGCCTTTGTCGTGACGAAGAGCGACTCGATCTCAGCAGAAGGCGCCAAATTTTCCGGGCTGTCAGCCTGCGCCACCCAGCTTTTGAGGACACGGTCCTCTTCTGTGATCCCCGCTTTTTTTTTCCATTCCATTCTTTTCCGCAGCCTGTCGGCCAGCTTGTCTTGTTTGAGTTGCCTGCGATGGATGAACACCTCCGAGCGATATCCGCCTGAGAGCTGCTTGACTCCGTCGCGCTCCATTACGAGAGTGTTGTCCATGCGCTGCGCGAATCGCATCTGCGCAAGGGCTTTATGGATGAGGACGACGGAGTGTGCATCGGATAGGGTGTGGCGAAGATGGTGCGCGACTAGGGTGCCTACGGGCCCAACGCCGAGGACGTGGAAGCGCATGCTGATGAGAGCCGGATTGGGAAGGGAGACAGGTCGGGGAGCGACGCAGACCTGAACAGAAAGACATTGTGAACAGACCGCACGCGAGTCGAGCGAAACGAGCAAATTTACTAGAACATGGCCGGGCTCAGCGAAACCTCACCCAACTCTCCGACCCAGACACGTCCAATGGGAACGATCTCGTCACGGGCCATACTGGTGTCATCACGTGGTCCCTTTGCACGCGACTTCAGGCACGCGACTCATTACACTTTCTCTCTTCAACGGCAACAGAGTTCTCAAGTGCAGAATGCTCTACCTCACAACAGAAACAATGGCCCCGAGGTGATTCGAACAAATCTCGGACGGTAAAACGTTTCTCCCAGCGCTATTCAAAGGTATCGCGCAATCATCACGGACCGCCGCGGATGCCGAAGAAGGTCATGAGCCACGGAGCTATAAAGATCTTGGGTGGATTCTCCATATTGCTGTTTCCCCCTCCTGCTGCCAATCTCTCACCATCAACGCGCGCGCCATGGCATCCGTCGTTTTGAAGAGGACTGGACATAAGGTATGCCTTCACTTTCCTGGATGGCCACGCGAGGTTTCATGAATTACCCTATTAGATGCCGCTGATCGGGTAAGACGCCCATCAGGCTATTTCGAGTCTGAGGTCACTGATGATGCGCGCTGGCTGCAGATTTGGTCTTTGGAAGGTTGTCTCGAACGATCCTCATAAAGATCGCTGAAGGTTGACAGTAAATCAGATAAACAAAGATCAGTGCGCCGATGTACGTTTTTGAGATCATCGAAGAACGTTGCTTCATTTGACCTGATATAACTAGACTGTCTACAACGCCATCAAGGCCGGCTATCGTCTATTGGATGGTGCGGGCGATTACGGTAATGAAAAGCAGGCCGGGGAAGGCGTCAACCGTGCTCTCAAAGAGGGCATAGTAAAACGCGAAGATCTATGTGAGTCTCTAGCTGCGGATCAGTTGATCAGGACTCATGTTGCCTTAAAAATACTAGTCATTACCTCCAAGGTAGTAGAGATAACTGCAACCAGTGGTTCATGCAACTTACCAAAATTCGAAGCTTTGGAACACTTTCCACGCTCATGATCATGTCTGTGAAATTCATGATACATCGATGAGAGAGCTCATCTAACTTTCACGACTTTATTTTTAGGCAAAGGCGGCAGCCAAGATGCAATTGAGTCACTGGGGGCTGGATTACTTCGATCTCTTTCTTATCCACTTCCCGATTGCTCTTCAGTACGTTGATCCTGCCCACCGATACCCACCTGAGTGGTTCGGTGATGACGGGAAGGTGCATCTTCGTAAGTATATCACAGTTCGGAAGATCAAGCAGAGAATATGGCTGATTTTCCGACAGAAAACACACCAATGCAAGAGACTTGGGGCGCCATGGAGGAATTACTAGAGGAAGGACTAGTGCACAACATCGGCCTGAGGTAATCGGTCGTTCTTCAGTATGCATGAGTGAATCTGAACCCATTATGCAGCAACATCGGTGGCTCTCAGATTCTGGACGTCCTTCGCTATGCGAAATACGAACCTCAAGTCATCCAAGTCGAGTTGCACCCTTACCTGACTCAGGAAGCTCTCGTGAAGTTTACTCGAGCTCACGGGATCGCATTGACTGCGTATTCGTCGTTTGGGCCTCAAGGCTATATCGAGCTTGGCGTTGATATGACGAACACGAAAAGTCTCATGGAGCAGGACGCCATCATCAAGATATCCCAAGCTCATCAGAAAAGTATGCACGGCCTCAATCGCACGCAGAACATTTATTGTTGATCTTGTTACTTCAGCACCTGCACAGGCCCTTTTGCGATGGGCAACTCAGCAAGGTATCGCTGTCATACCCAAGAGCAACAGCCACGAGCGCCTGGTCTCCAATCTCGACTGCAATTCGTTTGATCTGACGGCGGATGAGATCAAAAAAATATCTTCCCTGAACTTGCATCTCAGGGTGAGTGCATATGTCTCTCGTGCGTGGTAGTGACCAAACTATAAACCTCTTGCAGTTGAACGATCCCGTCGATATTGACCCTCGACTTGCCATATTTGCGTAGTTGTATGATCAGAATGCCTGCTGTCGCGTTGCGTGTATGAATATCTGTAAACACACGTACTGGATTGGTTGCACGTGTAAACAATCAGTGTTACGGACATGATGCGAGGAGCTACATAAGTACCAAAAGGCGGTGATATCATCGCGATGCCGTTGCGCAGCGTCGGACCTTGAAACGTGCGATATATGACTGCAGGGCTAGGGCGTCCAAGAACATTCGTCCATCGCATACAGCCATGCCCATCAACTTCAAGTTCTCCAAAGACGGTATAATCCGTCGAGCTACCTTTTCTTCAAGCCCGTCCTGGAAAACTCTTGCTGATAAGATCCATTTGTACTTTAAAGTCCCCCGAGACCGCATTGCAGTGTCCTACCTTGATGCAGAGGACGGAGACGACCCTGTCACTCTGAGCTCAGACGAGGAGCTTTCCGACTATTACGAACGTGTTCCGTTGGGCGACACTATCAAGTTCTCGGTGGTCGACCTCGGAGCTAGACCCTTTTTGACAGAAGGCAAGCCGCTCCCTGCTACTCCCCTCGGCTCTTCCTCCAGGAATACGTTCAGTAGTTTCGGTGGAGGGCCATCTCCCTTGATTATCGAAGTTGAAGAGGATGGGTGGGACCAATTTGGATTCAGAGATATCTTGGGCTCTACGCCCATCCGTTCCAACGAGAGCGGTCCTCACGCGTTCGTTGAAACTGTTGACACCGATGTCGATGCTTCCAGTTTGGGACATGAAGATGGGAGTAATGTGTCTTTCAAATCGTCGACGCTGGAAGGTAAAAGAGACAAGGGGAAAGCAAGGGATATGCAGCCGACCGTTTCTGATGATTCTTCATCTTCCGTCTCTGTGATTGACGCCGACGCACCCGATAAACCTGACATCCATGTCCCAGTGCATAGTCTGCGAGGCTTCGACTCCGGCACTTTTGGCCGTTCTTCCACGACATCCTTGCCGTCAGCACAGCCTCATCCGCGCCCCGACGAACGTCCCTTGAGTTCCACCTCCACTACTCGACCTACCGATCAATCGCAGGAACATTCAACAGCGTCGTCAGAGCATCTGAACAGGCAGTCATCTCTCAATGATAACGCAAAGTTTACAGCAGCTCCTGGCGATATATTCGACGACCCACCTCTTCCTGATATTCCTACCCCCTCTTCGGCGACCTCGGCCTCGTTGGTTAACGATATAGCTAGTCTCCTTGAGTCCATTTCTGCAGTATTTACTACCCATCCAGAGTTATTCGAAAATTTGCGAACGATTCTTCGAAATACCACCAATGGCACATACTGGGCCGGCAGTCGCGAATCTGTCGCATCTGCAGTGGCAGATCTCCGTCGCGCAGCAGAGGAAACTCGCAATGCTACTACGATATCCGTGGAGCCGGCCCGCATCGCTGAGCGAGAGGCAGGGAGAAGGGTTGCAGAAACTCTCGGCAGCATGTTTCGTTCGATCGGAGAAGTGACAGCCCAATCGCCGCAAGATGGACATCGCTTGCAGCCTACTTCTCCTCCCACAGCCGTCGGTGGACCACGCTCTCTTCCCTTCGCCCCTCCGCCGCCATCCATGAAGAGAAACTTCAAGGCGTACTTACCACAACGAGACACGACGCCTTATCAAATACATCCTTGGCATAGGTTTGATCATCCCGTTCCTCCGCCTCCGCCTCCTCCACACATGTACCGAGGGTGGAATGGTATACCGTCAGAGCATATGGCCTTTCCCCCACCCCCACCCCCACCCCCACCATTCGTTCCTTCTATGCCTCTGAATGCTAGGCCTCCAGCTCAGGCCCAGGCCCCGCATCGTATCCCCGTTTGGAATCAGTTCAGGCCATATCCGTATATCCCACCATCTACCGCTCCCATCATCCCAGAGCGGCCTACTACTTCTGAATCGCCTAGGCCTGAACCTCCAGAAGTATCGTACTACGCGGCATCTCCCATGGACCGAGCAAGGGAGCAAGCCAGAATGGCGGAGTTAAGGACGTCGTTGGATGCTGCAAAGCAGACCTACAAAAAGGAGAAAGCGAGGTATCGTAAGGAGCGGGAGGAAAGAAAGAAGCGCAGGGACCACATGGCTGATACTTCCTTCGACGTGTAAGTTTACTTCATCCTTCTAACTGTGTTTTAGTAAACTATTTTGTTAGCCCTACAGCTTTCGGTGAAGAAGCCTCTACTACTGATCCTGGAAGACCCAGGGAACGGTCCAAGTCTGTTCAGGTACAATCTCCAGTTATTTCTCCCTCAGCGACGCAGGTTATCAGCAACGCCCGAGACGGATTCCCGCAGATGGAGATGTTCAGCCTCCCGCATAGCCCTCGCCGGCATCACACTGTGGGCGGGTACCATGACAGCGACAGACGAGTTGACAGTCCTGTTGTCGAAAATACAGATATCTTAAAGAGGCAAATTATACGGCGTCTTAGCGATGTGAGCATTGCCGGGGTCCATGCGCTGGTGACCAAAACTCACGTACTGTCCCGTAGATTGAGATGACGGAGCACGGCTATCCGGACCTGAAGAAGGTATTGGAAGCGCGTTTACCGTCTGGGGGAAAGAAATTAACGCAGCTGGAGGAAGATGATCTTGTGAGTGAAATAGTCGATGAACTTTTGACGCTGGGGGGAAATGAGGCCAATGAGCCGCCGCGGGCTTCTGGGTCTCGAATTGATAGGGGTGCAGACTGATTACCATGATCGAATGGATCCTCGAGGGTTTCTTCGTGGTCGGTGTACGAATTTGTTGTGTGTTCCGGTGGGTGTACGAATACGATATTATCATGTCGGCCCATTTGTCTTTTTTATGCCTTCCTCTATATCTTGTCATCTGTTTCTAGTTTAGTTCAATGTTTTGTAAGAGGCTATCTGTAGTACTTAGTGTTATTGTGATTACGAAGAAATGATATATAGTATGTGACATTCTGAGGCCTAGCTTGTCTCTATGAATTTCTAACCCCACCGATCTCGTCTGCAGTGCTTTCTCGCCACGAGCAACATGGATTTATAGCTGACACCGTTGTATCAGATCCGATACCAGGGCGGGTGGCTCTGTAAAACAAAGCATGGAACGCGCTGCGTTGGGGAACACAGCTGTGCATTGATGATAGCACGTTGAATCAGGCACAGTACACCTACAAGGAAAGGGGGATATAGATAGAGAATTACGAGGCTTTTCAGGGGCTGTGACGCAAAGAGACTTGCGCATATGGCGTCGCAGAATGCAGCCCTTGCATGACCCCGCATTGGTGGGATCCGTGGTGGCAAAGAAGATCAGATGTCGGGAACTCGTTTAACCAAAGTACAAGATCCATGGAAAAGGGCTGTGTAGCTCAGGAGTTCGTATTTAGAGGGTGAGTAGCCAACTAGTGGACAATGATTTTGACAGGCGAACAAAAGATATCTTGCCTTGTTGGATTACTACACTTATGGCAAGTGGCAAGATCGAAGCACTATCGAGTGCCAAGAGATTGCCATGGGTTGCCGATGGCGACGATTGGGGCGATGGTCAAGTGAAATTGCGCCGTCCCTCTCTGTCAACACGAAAACAAGGCAACTCTTCAACGACGCGGTAAAAGGCTGAAGCTGAG
The DNA here is from genome assembly GCF_000320585.1 of Heterobasidion irregulare TC 32-1. Taxonomy (NCBI): domain Eukaryota; kingdom Fungi; phylum Basidiomycota; class Agaricomycetes; order Russulales; family Bondarzewiaceae; genus Heterobasidion; species Heterobasidion irregulare. The sequence continues at coordinate 1,544,117 of NW_009258197.1, read as the reverse complement.
GCGCTAAAGATGGGCCAAATAACCATTCCGGTAGGTGGCGATCTTGTCATGCAGTATATTTAAAATAAGAACCTTCCAAGGGCCGCGGGTGTCGAAAAAGCGGAAGGAGCTTTGCGGAGGGGAACGACGCGTCAATGTTGTGGATCATGATGTGAGGAAATACTTTTCTTAGGCTGTACAAAGCGAAATGGCATTCGAACTCTGTGCACCGCTACTCGACCGGCCTGGTCTGCTGTGGAGGTTGAAACGCTGAAAGCCTGGACTCGGATACCCGATTAGGCAAGTGCGACAGCCTTGCCGATTCTTCCCGACCTGCTGAAGACACAAATGTCACCCATAGAAACAAAATACGTACCCACAAACAAAACCTGACAGCGGATCACATCCATGGCGCTTGGAAATGTCGAGGTCATAGCCGCATCACGCTTTCTCTCCGGAAAAAATAAACCTCCACTAATCCCATCGCCATCCTCTCGATTTCCTCCTCCCCTGCGCGCAATTATCTCTTCAAGACGTTCTAAAGGCGGAGGACATACCAGTAGGTCCTTGGGGATAGCTAATTCCAGAACTCGGGATTTCCAATCTCCGATGGCACGCGTAGTAACTGTCCCTTGCATTCCTTTTTCCAGCCGAAGGTGATATACACGGATCTTCCATGCCTTTATGACCTCCTTTGTGGAGCGGAACAACACGAAAGCAAGGAAAGCTGAGGACTGGCTCGTTGTATTTGGTAGAGACACGTGTCGGAGTAAACTTGCTTATTGGGCGCCCACAAGCACAAACAACTGGCTTTGGAGGCTGCGCTTTCTTTTAATCGATAATAATGCTTTCTCCACTGTCGTCCTTGTACTCGCGCCCTCCTCACCATATAAGGAGCCACACGACACAATCCAGCTTTTCATACCTGTGTTCTCAAACTTTTTGTGCGTCTGCGCAATTTGCCACGTCCTACCTTCCACCATAATCTCAGGTGCGCGACTTGACTCGCATATGATGCTCACACACATTGACTTAGTGACCCTTTTGTTGGCAATGTAGATGTCCACTTCTCCCGCCAAGCCATACATCACATATCCTTTTGTTCCCCTGACAGTAACACCTCGCAAATCCTTCGTACTCACAAAGAAAAGGCCAGCGATCACCTATGATCAATGGGAAGACTTCAACATCAAGGCCTACCTCAATAGCATGACAGAGCCTATCCCACACAATGTTGGCATCAGGCGCCAACATTTCCTTGATGAACAGAAGAGATACGCAGCTCTCATCGAATACATTATCTCAAATTGGGCGACTGTTCGATCTTCCCGGACCACTGAGCAGCTAGCAGACGCTAAATGGAGGTACAGGGCAACCACTTTCCATCTATTTCGGTTCAAGGACCTCCCTGTCGAGATTATCACGAATATCTTTCGTTTCGTATCTTGGATGACTCGCAATGCGCAGGAGGGTGTAAAGAGACGTTTGCAGCTTACGTGGGTTTGTAGGCAATGGCGGCAGCTTGCCATTGCTGATCAGGCTTTGTGGAGCGCCATCTGGGTCGAGGACGCGGCCCCCTTCTTGCGGTCCTTGATGTTCTTCGACAGGGCGGGCACATCGTTGCTCGACTTACGCCTCGGAGAGAGCATGGCGTACATGGAAAGCTTCGACGTGTCGCTGAAGTTGACAGGGTCTCAGATGGAGCAACTCATGGACGTCGTCATCACCAAGGCTGAGCAGATCCGTACTCTCGTCATCGTCGTCCAGTCATGGCCTCCCGTATTCGTCGCACTTGACAGGCTTCACAGGGCGGGGCATCGCATGCTTAACCTCGAGCGTCTCGAGATTCATCGATTCGGCTCAGAATATATCTGGCTTGGGCCAGGCTATTCAAGGCAGGACTATCTCCAAGCAATGTCTGTCTGTGGTGGTATGGCCCCCTCCTTGAGGCGTGTTTGCTTCAGCGGAGTTGACGTCGAATGGGAAGGTAGCCCTCTTACCAACCTCACTACTTTGGACTTGTGTGGACTGCCTCCCTGGGTGCAACCTAGCCTGAAGCGCTTCCGAGAGATATTGATATCATCCCCGAATCTCAGAAAGCTTGTCCTCGACAGAGCTGGGCCTCGATTGTCACAGGATTCGAACTATAGCCTCGATCCTAGCTATCCCCCGATCGTGTTACCGAACCTCAATGTATTTGTATTGGGCTCCCTGCCCAGTCTCTACGCGATCTCCTTGCTCAAAATATTTGAAGCACCTAACACGAAGGACCTGACGCTCATGAACATGTCCATGGAAGACTATGGCGGTTTCATTCGTACACTGGAAGGCAAATTCCCTTTGGTTCAGATTCTCACACTCTACGCCTTGGAGGTGACACCATCGCCATCGAATAAAGGAGTGGTGTCAAGGTGGCTAATTTCCATGCCATGGGTGAAACTTCTACGTCTCTCCCAGCTCAAACAGTTCGTGAGCGAAAGTTTGTTCGATGATGCTCGGCGATATCATCCGCAGGGCTCCATTGCTGAGTGGCCTATCGAACGCGCTGCCGACTCGCGAATGCTCGTATTCCCCAGGCTCAAAACTGTGGAATACGTGAAGATGGAGACTCGCAGAGTTGTAGACTATGCGCGGTATAGGGCGAATTTTGGCCAGACCCTAAACCGAATCTACGTAACGATTGACTGGATTCAAACTTTATCACCAGCTGAAAAGGATCTCTTGCTTGCTTTGGGCAGTGTCTGGGTGTCGAATGATGGAGGTAATTCGGAGGAGGAGCAAGAACTATGGAGGCAGAACGGGATCTATGATCTGGTCTACAATAACAATTAGTTTGCTGTCCAGTTTAACGCCGTCGATATTGCGTTGCCTGTTTATATCGCCTACAATGCTATATTGTCTTGTCCTATGTGCGACCCAGGGACTTGGAACTCGATTCGTCCGGATATTTAGTCGTCATAATTAATTCAGAGTTAGCGAGATGAACGATCGATGCTAATGAGCCGCTGTCCAGTTGTTGTGAGGGATCGCCCTCAGAAACCGCAAAACATCGAACTTTTAGGCAACTGACCACAAAGTCACAAGACCAGTGCGGTGGCATCACCACGACGGACGACGCGACGCGTTTGTTTGTTTGGTCTTGCGCGTCGAAACGTGTTCGTTTTGGCCAGTGAAACTCTCCCATTGCCCTCTCGTTCAGCATAGTCTCCCCGCCCCTTTATCATCTCTTGGGGTAGGAATCGGTCTTGTATTCCCTGTACAGCTTGTTTCTTCATCCATCATGTCCTACTGTCACTCTTACTCACCTTATTCCTCCTTTACTACAACATCGACAATCGTTGACGACACCGCATCGTTCTGCGATGATGATTTCACGGAAGTACCGTACATGAGGAAAAGACCCACCCCTCCCCAGCTTCAAGCGCTCCAGAGAATATTCACAGCGAAACCTTACCCCACAAGAGGGGACCGTATGACCCTCGCAACCGATATCGGAATGTAGGATCATTTCCATCTCCTGCCATGGAATCGAAACCGATAGATTGCGATATATTCAGGGACTACAAATCTGTTACCGTCTGGTTCCAAAACAAACGTCAATCGTCGAAGCGCAAGACGTGGACCAAAAGTACCCGTGCAGAGGCCTGCGTCGAGTCCGAAGAGAACAAGTCTCATGGCGATTTCGTCCACGATACTGTCGCGAAGCCGCAAATATCACTGGACTGTATCGCCTCGCTCTTTGAACGTCCATCTCATCCCACAATTCACGACAATACGTCCAAATTTCAGCCGCCTCTTACCCCTCGAAAAACAAATCACGGCAGTCGAGCCATGTCCCCTGCCTCCGGGTCTCAGCTGTGGACGCACATGCCTTCCTCACCACCCGAGCCATTGTCCTCGCCAAGTGCGGATAGGTTTCGTTTCGCTATGATTCATTCGCCGTCCAGGCTCATGAAGTCCTTGGAGTGGGCTTGTGCCAAGGCGAGGGAAGGTCGGAGGCAAAACAAGGCAAAAGGAAATCGCGCAACCCCGAGAAGTCTCGGGAAAGTGCCTTCAATGTCCCTAGAGGCTGAGATGAAGTCGACGAGAACGAATCCTAAGGTCGCATCGGAGGAAGAGGAGACGGATACCGGAACGGAATCAGATGAAGCAATCACTCCTAGCACGAGCATGTCATCCATGCGGAGCAGCCTTTTCCTTGAGGAGATCAAGCATGAGACACGCAAAAAGTGTGCGGAGTCTGCACCTGAAGACATGGAAGCTGCCCTCGTTTTGCTTGGCTTTCGCAAATGATACGCATTGATTCATAGACTCACCTTTCTTTCTTCCCTAGGACCGTATATTGTCCAAATTGGTATGTTCTTTGTTATCTCTGCTTTATGATGCCGAGAAGTTGTTGTACTAGACATGGATCAGAACTGTTCAGCTTTAGAACCACGTACATTCTGTTTACCAGGATAGATACCCCAGTAGCTATTATTCATAAACAGTATTCTTCTATTTATCCCCGGATATTCTGTTTGTCGACTTGTACTATAATGATAGGATTGATGGGAGTCACGTCGCTGCAGTGTCACGGGGCGTTCCACTTGGTGGTTCGGATGCAAGTCGCCTTTCTCCGCTTCAGGTTCTCTTTCCAACCACGACCCGCTCTACCTCGCGGAACTTCCCTCGTTCTTTTCTCAGTTTTTCTTCCATCTCTATTCCGACTACCATGCGCCCTTCGACGCGTTCCACTCGTTCTGCACGCACTCTTTCTGAACACGCTAGCGCTAAGCAATCACAGGTAACCGCCAGGCCATCCAGCGTGCAGCTTCTTCTCCCCCAAGCTCAAAGGATAGCTCTGGAAAGTCATAACGTTGGTCTCGATAATACTATCTCCATTTCTGCAGCAGGCAAACTAGGCGAACATATTTCGGAGAGGAAGCCACGCCATCGAATGAACGACAGACAACTTGAGCAGCTTGAGACCCTCTACCAGCGAACAACCCATCCTACCAAAGCGGAGAAAAGCTCTCTCGCTCGGGAATTTGATGTGTAGGTCATGTCTCTAGTAACCATAGATGAAGTGCCGATGATGTGTGGATGCAATGTTGCAGGGATATCAGGACCATCACAGTGTGGTTCCAGAACAAGCGGCAAACGATGAAAAGGCAACGTGACTCTAGTGTTGCTCGAAATGACTCTTCTGCTCAGACGAATACTCCTGATCTTGACGATGTTGCTTGTTCGGACTTGCCAGTTACCGCGAGTTCGCCTCAGACGCCCCTCCTGAGCTCCAATGCCGCCCGTTCTCAGCTATCTGGACCAGGCTTTCCAGGCTATTCGTGGATGGTAAACTATTCATATCAAGGTGATAATGGCCTCGGAATGGGCACAGGTGGTAGTATGGCGCCTACGCCTACCTTCTCCGACCTGGAATTCTCACCCCCAGATGCCCGTGGCCTCCAACCATTTCATGTTGCTGCACAGCTTCAACCCGATGGACCTATTCAATCAGAACCTACCCTAGAGTACCCACCCATAGCTCGTTCACACCGCCACGCGCTCACTCTTGTCCACCACGAAACGAATGTGCCCAGAACCCCAACCGATGCGGAACCCATCCCTCTCGTTCATCCGAATCCACGCTCTCGCATTCATACTCGCTCTTCCAGTCGGAAGGAGAATGTCCCGCCTCAAGACTCAGAGAAATGCATTGTCTTGTCTCCCCTCTCTTCTCTTTACCGTGGTCGTCCGATTGTACAGCACGCAAATAATGACGTGGGGAGACTTCGTCCTCGTGGGCGCGGGCTCGGTGTCTCGACCGACCTGGGACTCGGAAACATACGCGAAATCGATTCAAGTTCGGAGAAACGTGTTCGGAACCTGGAATGGGCTTGCGATCGTGAGGGTGCGCGCGCAGCAAAGCGTCGGCGGAATCGCGAGAGGTACGTGGCGGATACTAACGCTGGTTCTTTCGAGGAAGTGGTGCCGTTTTCTGGCCTTGGTCTTGGAATATCTGGCGCTCTGGACAGCGACTCGGCGCTCTCTGACCGCGTGCAATCTTCGAGCAACAGCCCTGCGGTTTCTACCTCTCAAGAGATTGCATCCTCATCTGCCATCGACGCTCTGCATGATCTTCCTGGGGACTACTACGCTGCGTTCTCTGCCGACGTCATCGAGGGTGCCATTACACTTTTATCTTTGAAGCAGTCTGCTGTCTAGGACATTTTCCGTCGATTATACACATTCTCTAGCCAACATTGGTTCACACATACTATTAGAACACATATATCCCTTAGCCAAGCAAGTCTCGCTCATAATCCGATTACTATGAGTCGCCTATGTCAACGTTTTGTATCCACCTATATTGATTCAACACCGATAGCGATAATATCTAGCACGAGTTCATCTCACGAAACAATATCTCAGTCCCACGGACGTGATTATTGTTATGAGACTAGCACAGAGGAGGCCAAAGTGAAATGACGATTGAATAGTTGGAGGAATATATGCAAAATGACGAATGTACGGATGCTCGAAGAGACAACGGAACAACAGTGGAGAATAACTATAAAAGCTCATGAGACCCATTACAGTGATATTGCGCGCGAAAGATGGCTAATACAGAATATCCCGACCTAGTGTCTCACGATTTCTTACGCTTCTGCCCGAGCATAGCAGGTGAGCTTGATTCGCCTGAAGAACTGCTGTCCGGCGAAGGATATCCTACAGGTATCTCAGGTCGCGGTGCTCCGTTTGACTTTGAGACGGTATTGACCATAACAGGGGAGGAAGTTTTGTGTAATCCATTTCCATTGACGTGGGGGCGCGGTATAGATGTCGCTGGAGGTGCAGGGGCTATCGACGTTCCGTCAACAGACATAAACCAAGCACAATCCGCGAAAGCTTACATTTGATGGCATGTTCCCTGAACACCTCAATCAATATATTCATCTCTCGCCAATCCACTAGCCGGTCTAGGCGTTCCCCAACCAAGATCGGCCGGTCTGCATCCTCCCCGTCTGTTTCCATATCGACATCTTCGTCATTTTCACCTTGCACCTCGTCGACGATACTCTCTATTTCCGCAGGTCGTGGCCTCAAGAAATTACTCATGACGGAATCAAAGAGCGTCCCTATAGGCGGCATGAGATAGGCTGGAGCGTCAAAGACATTTGCAACATCCTTGCCGCTCCAATGCTGCGCTTTTGCCAGGAACGGAGGAGACGAGGGTTCAATAGACAAGTCAGCGAAAGCTGATTTGCCAAATATATCCTGGAACAGTGTCCGTTTCTGAGGATCAGCAGCGCCATCCACGATGCCCTTCGCTGAAACACCTTCCTCCAGAGGTGCACGGATGTCATCACCGAAGAGGACCACACTCCATATATCCGTGATGCCGACGAGATGGAATGATGGATCCTGCGAAGATGGAGTAGACGAATGAGAGTACCATGCGACAGTACGGAGACCAAAGGGAACCGTGTAAGCTTTGCGAGGGGTCGCCGAAGAGGGGTCGAAGATCAACACTCGAGTTGAGTGGCTTTCTGAATTTGAGTAGGTTGGCTGTTGCTGGAAAAGCGCCATCATCTCCTTCTGTGGATGAGGAACGATCGTGTCTATCGGTAACGGGCCGTGGTAATGCCATTGTACTGTGACTGAGATTAGCTTCGCAAGGACAATCATATAGCAGAAAACTTACACGTCTGGGTGATGAGATCCCAAAGTGCAACGTCAAGCTTGCCAACGACCGCAAGGTAGCGACTGGTAACACCTAGAAAATATGCAGCGACTACGTGGTTGCACTCGGGCGTCGCGAGAACCTGGAGCAGAGCGTTCGTCACCGGGTCGTAAAGCACAACGTAGGGGCCTAACGAGACTGCAAGTAAAGAGCCGTCAGCTGACCATGCGACATGGCTAGGTATCTCCTCTCTGAAGGAGAATGTCGACCGGGAGACCCAGAAAACTGCGAGACTTATGTTGGTCAAAATGTTGTGTGAAGGATTCTGAAAAACGCGCACCTTCTTCAGTGCCCTTCTTGTCTTTGGAAACCCTGATCCTCCAGCTCTTGATGTTTCCGTCTTCACCTGAAGTGACGAGAAGCAGAGCATTGTGATCACAAAGACCCGGTGTAAATGCGACTGCTGTGACCTTCGCCAGCCCATGAGGTCGATCAACCCTTGTGTTCAATATCCAGGAGCCCGAAATCTTATCCCACCACCAAATTTTCAGATATACCTCTCCTCGGAAGGAGTCGTCACCCTCTCGACTATCTATTGTTGCCATCCATTCGCCTGACGACGAGATGACGACTCGTTCTACGCGAGATGGCTCTAGAGCCTTTTCATCTCGTCTTGATACGCGATTAGATGGCGATACTTCTAACTCAGAAAGTAACCTGGAAGATGAAGGCGCATATGTTTGCAGAGATGATGGGTGAGATGATGGGAGGATCAAAGTAGATGACAAGGAATGGACGGCGAGAGGTACGGATGTTGACGTTGCTGGACGGCTGTGAGAGATCGCTGGATCTAAAACAAAAGTCAGAAGAGACGCGTGATGTTGGCTTGGGAATGACTTGCCCAATTTTATGCGAGAAAATGCTCGCGAGATTTTTAGTCTGCCTGAGTTTACAAACACGAAACTCGCGTCTGCTAGGCTAAGTAAATACTCCTCTTCCTGGGTAGAGGCTCGAGTATTGGTTATGCTAAAGATTGGTGCCCCTATCCGTGGTACAAACTCCTTTTTACCTGAGTGTAACTGCCAAATGACTAAGACAGACTCCTCCCCTCCACTGAGCAGATATGCGCCATTAGGCGTAAACGCCAAGGCCGACACGGCGTGAGAGTGCCAATGGAGTGTCGTAGTGGGCGCGCGCTTCTCCACGGCCGCGACATGCGCGGTAACGCTTTCATCAAGACAGTACCATAGGCGAATGTTGCCTTTTGCGTCCCCAGTCGCAAAATACTCCTCAGCAGGATGGAAAGCCAGACACGTGAGAGCTTCCGGCGAGACAAACTTGGTAAACCCAGCCTTCAGGTTTGAGGTCGTGGCGACGTAGGCCTTATGGCCACCGATAGCAACCAGCCAAGAGCCACTAGGTGAGATGGCAAGTCCATGTGTCAACCTTGTCTTCCCGATACCCATGATGTCGGACGACTTTTGAACGCTCGCCTGCGCAGTTGCAGTCGTAGGCTTCAGGGAGACTCGGAGAACGGCACCATTGTCTTCAGCTAATTTTTCTGTATACAAGCATTAAGGATTGTCGGTTGAGGTGAAAGCGGCACATACCGACTCTGCTTTTTTTTTTATTTGGGCGAGTAACGGATACAAAGAGGTAGTCCTTGATTTTCTCATGAGCAGCAAGATGGTAGATCGGTTGTCCAAGGTCAATTGTCTGTAGTAGCACCGCGTCTAGAAAGTCCCAGACTTTGATACAGCCGTCCAGAGAGCCTGTGATGAGCTGAAATATGTTTTGAGGATTCAAAAGAGCGGAAGTGATGACATCGGAGTGCCCTGCGGCTCCTTCGGATGAACTCGCTGACCGCGGGGAAGCCGAAAGCGTGGACACGACCTGGCCGGTAATCGAGGAGTATATCTTCACGGAAGAGCCCATGATAGAGAAAAAGTAGCTGTGAACAAGTAAGTATATCCCTGTGAGCTGCACGCGACATCAGACACTCACCTCCCATCCTTGGTGAATATGGCAGGATGTCGGCTAGCGGACGAATCGGTTATCGATACCCATGGCCATGGCGAGTCTTGTACCGTGTTAGCAGAAGTACTGGCCTCGGAAGCTCCTCCAGAGGCAGTTGCTGCCTGTACGCGTCCTGGACCGGCCGTCTCCTCTTTGCCCTTCCCCCATCTTGGCTTCCGCGCCTTGGCTAGTTTGTCTGGCGTCGCGGGTAATGGTACATCATGCAGTGCTCGTAATGTCGAGTTTTTTGGTTTGGACGCTGCCATCGCAGACGTCGCGAAAGGCTACAGGGTTTCTGTGGGACAGTTTGGCGCGGTACCGATTCGAAAAAAATTGACCAAACAAGTTGCAACGGATCTGAATTTCCAAAAAAGGAGCCATATACCATTTCGAGCAGGGTGGCAGATCCGACAAATCCTCCAGTCTGTCATGCATGCATTCATGCTTCACGCTACGATATGTGAGAAAGGTTTAGGATACATAATTATGGCATTGTTCATAAACAACCACAAAAAAATACATAGCAGTATGTGGGCTCATAGAAAGATACAGCCCTTACTTCTCTTCGGCTGAGACCTCATCCTCTTCGGTCTCATATGCTTTGAATCCAATAAACACCCTGAAAACCCTGCTCGGGACTTCAAAATCTTCGTCGGTCGCTGATGCATACGATTCTATGATTGCTTTGCGCAATCTCTCCTCTTCAAGGAGCTCTGACTTGATGAGGGAGTCGCGTCGAGGGAGAGGGTATCCCAGTTCGGTTAGTGAGTACCAGAACGCTATGCGAGTGAGCATATCCCTAGGAGACGAGTGAGACGATAAGAAGCCAGTATGATGGGCATTGTGGTACTCACGATTCGAAGCGCTCAAAAATTTCGTCGAATCGGCCCCGCGCTTCTTGATCTTCCAGTACCTTATCCTCCGAGGTCTTCTCCTCCCATCCGTAGGCAGACAACGATCTGTGTCGTGATGTCCTTAGCATTTTGAGCTCTCCCCACATCTCTTCTTTACAACCCACTACTCCCATATACGTCCGATAAAGGTTCATCGCACGGGTGCGGTCGCTGAACTGCTGCATATCTATGGGCGGAAATATTGATGTACTTGAAAAAGAGCTATCGAGTGTCGTTCCGTCCTTGTCCGCAGAGAGCCATTGAGACTCGCGATGCGAACTGGAGAGAGACGAAGGGCGTTCTTTGAGCGTCGGTGATGAGCCGTCGCCGACGGACATGTGGGGAAGCGTTGGCGTGTGAATGCCGTTTTCAGAATCAACGACGGATCGCAACGAGGCATCATTCGATACCTCGCTAAAAGTGGAGGCGGAGGATAGAGTGGGTACTGATGCGCTTGAAGAAAAGGATTGCGAGGAAGGCCGTATCCGAGGAGGGGATTGTGGTCGCGCTACGGTCATCGATAGTCGGTCCAAAGTATCAGGCTGCGTCGAGGGAGTATATTCTGGCAGTGGTGGCAAAGGGGCGAGGAAAGGGACAGGAAGAATCATGGGGGAACCACTAAGACACTGCGAGAAGAACGGCGTGAAATAGATAGGCAGCACAGCTAGATGGGTTTTCAGACGTTGTTTGCACAGAATTAGAGAAGAATACACACCGGTTGGTTTTAGATTAATAAACCTACTTTCATAAACAGATTTGAATAGCAATTCGAGCAGAGCATGTTCATGAGGCGGACGACGGGGAGATGATGGGGGTGAGGGTATAGGTTCACTATGAGTGCCGTTCGTAGGTTGGATGGCTGAGCTGCGCTCGGCCTTTGCACGCAGTGGTTCGGTGAACCAGCGTGGGAGTACAGGGAAAATGATGTCTGCCAATGGTGTTTACAACTGTTCCAAGACTGCACGCTGCTGCGACTTACCATCTTCGATTATTTCTACAGAGCCTGCTGGAGCTAATACACGATGAATCTCCTACAGAGAATGAGGACACCAGCTTCAGCGTCGAGATAAAATACGTGCCTGGAAGAGCGAACTCCACTAAAAATAGAATTATTTAGCAAAGGCAGACCTCTCACACAATATATCCGCACGCACCTTGTGTTCTGGAACACCTTTAGAGATTGACTGAATATGTACATGTTCAAAGTAATCGTCCTCGAACGGAAGCCTTGTGGATAGACTGTGATGAAACACCTTCGTTCAGGATCAGATCAGAGATGGAAAAGCGCCCACGAACAAGTTGCCATGTTGCCACGTTATGCGTCGTGCTACTGACGGTTCCACGCACGCCAGGTTTATTTGAACATTAACGAGGTCGAATCCGACGACTTCGGCGTTTGGCCACGCCCGTGCCGCCTGAATGGCCCATCCTCCTGTCTAGAGAACCGTTGAGAATGAGCACGGAGACGGGGGCGAAAGAGTCCATGAAGGAACATACACCACAACCAAGATCCAAGACTCGGCTCGGGGCCGGGATAGTCGCCAGCGAAGGGGCAGGGCTCAATTTAAACCTTAGAACGTTGTCGATGACATCCCTAGAATTTCATTTACCAAAACATCTTAGCGTGGAAGGAGCGAAGCAGGTCTCGAGACTCACACGTCGACGACCTCTCTATCATACGACAGTGGATAAGGGGCCTTCTCTGACCCATAAGCATGATGTTTTCGGCCGTTCTTGTATGTGAACTGGTTCTCTTTGCCAGTGCGCGGCGGGCCGCGACGGCCCTCGAAAGAGTTCGCCTTCGACGCGCTAGCAGTCGTGGTGCTAGCTCTTGAGCTCGCGACGGCGTAGTCTTCCGCCATAGAGGATGCCGATGCAGAGGGCATGTTAGATGTGAGTGGAGAGTGGACAAGGAGCCTTGTAGGAGAGCCCCTGATGCTGATATCAGGATTAAGAACTGGCCTAGGACAGTTAAATGGAAATTGAAGAACTGACGCTTTGTGGCACTAAGGCGCTCCCGGCGGTTTTGCGAAGCGTATGACGGGGGTGCCTGCGGTGTGTCCGATGCCATATGCCAATCAACAGCTTCAGTCCCACGATGACCCTTATTGAAGAAAGCGCTGTGCAACCTCGGGTCACGATCAAGTTCCCACAGTCATTTCAACTGCGGAACCTCTCTATAATTCATCGGCCGGAGGTGATCGACAAATCATTATGCAGCTCTGTCGTCGGCAGAGAGGCTCGGAGAGGCCATCCGAGAATACGAACTCGAAGCTTCACGCTTTCTTCGCACCGCATTCACCACGCTCAGAATTCTCGATCACACGCTCATCGACGCTTCTGATATCGCAGTCGTCGCGCGGTTCCACCAGATGGGTATATCGAATAGGCATTGAACTCAAAAAAAAATATGAATGTACTAGTAGGCTTCTGACCATCAGCAGCGCTAAATAAGATACTTGGACATCAAACCAAAAGATGCTGAAAAAAGACATCAAAGCCTCTTGCAAGCGTCGTATGACACAGAAATAACACAGAATTACGAAACAGTCGGAGTCAAAGGAGCTCACGCGTAACCGTATGACTTCCTGACCATATCGACCATCAAGGTCTTCGATTTGAGCATCTTCGCAAACCAGTTTCCAAGCACAATGCCCCACAGGAAGCCCAAGTAGGCCACGCCGGCGTTCTGTAAAATTTGGGGCCTGTGAGTAATCTCTTCGAGAGGATTAAAGCATGACCATGCGCACCTTGCCGTTCGTGACGATGATCAACTCCGGGCCGCCCTTGTATTGTGCAGTCGAAGTTCTCTTTTCGAGGACGGCCAAGACATTTTTTATGATAACATCTCCATGGGCCGGGTATTTCGCCACCTGTTTCTGCTCATCCCAGTCAATGGCATCTCCCGCGGCGAAGATGTTCGGATGTGACTGAAGCTGAAGCGTCGGCTGGACCTTGATCTGGCCACGCTCGTTCAGGACACCGGAGCCGAGCGAGCTCACGAACTCGGTGGCTGGGCGGTTACCACGTGCGATGACCTGGAAAGGCGCAAGTCTGTGAAAAGAAGTATACAATTGCGGGAGAAGTGAACTCACGACTAGATCGCCCTCGAGAGTCTTGCCACCGCGGGTGGTGATAGGACCTTCGGGTTCGAAGTTGTCAACAAAATCGTTGTAGACGACTTTGACGCCTCGGACTGTGATGTCCTTCTCCACCCGCTTGCGGAACTTGTCTGGGTACGTCGCATTGAGAAGCTGAGAGCTAGCCTGGACGATGGTAACGGGCTTCTTCGGCCAGTAGTCTCTGATTTCTCCAGCGTACTCTAGGCAATGAAGTTTAGAGGTGGATCTCAATGCATGAAAGAAAGCGGACGTACCGATGCCGACAGCTCCCCCACCCACCAAGACGACACCCTTAGCAGACTCAAACTTATTACGCCATTGCTTGATGTGCTCGAGGATCTCGTCCTTCCCATCGGGGAGAGCAAGAGGACCCTCCCAATGGGAGCCGGGAGCAAGAATGAGGACGTCGTAATGCAAAGACTCGCCAGACGCGAGGACGAGGTCGCCGCCATCCTTGTGGTCCTCAATTTTCACAACACGATCAATCTTGATGGTGCCGTTACCGTTTAGGAGAAGTTTGTCGTAGGGGATGAGGACGGTATCCTCGAGTTTGCCCTCGCTGGTGGTGGTCAAGCGGATGGCAGCTGGATAGTGAACGGCGAAGGGACGAGCAGTGACGAGAGTGAGGGTATACTTGGATGCGTCGAGTTTGGAAGACAAAGTACGCGCGATGTAGGAGCCGGCGCCGCCGCCACCGACCACGACCACACTCTTCTTGTCGTCGTTACGTTTACCAGACATGTCAGTGTACGCGTGGAGGTAGATAGGATGTTACAAAGAGGCGGGGGAGAAAGGACGGGGGTATGGTTAATCTTAGAAGCACAGAGGAATGCTGTATTTATATAGGCCATTTCTGCAGGTTCCTGGTGAAAGTACACGCAGATGGCGCGAGGGGAAGCAGTGGGGAAGCAAAGTTCAACGATGGACTAAGCCAGACACGTCAGACGTAAGCGCCATCACGCGTCTTGGTGATGAGAAAGGAAAGGCTCACTCCGGGTTAGGGTAAACGTCAGCAGATTTCACGAGCGCGTCCAGTCAGCTATCACGATCTGTCTGTCAAGCTGCGCCTGTACTTAGTTATAGCTAGTACAGTATGCCTCGCAGAAAACCGCAGTCAGCTAAACAGCACAAGGCAAAGCTTCAGCACAAACGCGCCGTAAAACGCGGCGATGCTGTCTCCGTCGCCCCTTCCGACTTTGAGCCCCGTCCTACCACCCGCGCTCGTGTGCATCGAGTCTCTGCGCACAACACAGCGGCGACCACGGGCCTCTCTTCTGCTCGCGATCTCGCCATCGCTTCTGCGCGCGGTCTCCAGTCTTCATTTGTCAAGCTCTCGCCCGCACTGCTCGAGCAGAGCAAGATCCTCGCCGACCGCGTACCCCTCCATCGCCCTATCCCCCCACAGGCCGCTATATGGCCAGAGAGCAGTGGAAGACTCGATTCCACGCGGGAGCGCGAGATGCGCGAGGCAATGAGCTGTATGCGTAGGCCCAAATGGAGGTACGAGATGACAAAAAAAGAAGTAGAGAAGAACGAGGAAGGTCTGTTCGCCAAATGGCTCTCGAACACTGATGGTGCCGTTGATGAATGGGTAAAGGCCGCTGAAGAGACTGCTGCGCGGGAGCGCGCGGTCGATGATGACGGGGACAGAGTGCAGGCAGAAGACGACTTGAGTGCACCGCCCTCCCCTTCGTTCTTCGAGCGTAATCTCGAGGTCTGGCGACAGCTGTACGTTCACACTGCACGATCATACCGATCGCACCCTTCTTCACGCCTTTCTCTTTGTCTCCCCTTTGCTATAGCTGGCGCGTGACCGAGCTCTCGCAGATCATCCTCGTTCTGCTCGACTCCCGCTGCCCATCACTTCACTTCCCACCCTCCCTCAGGAATTTTCTTGCATCACCGCACTACCGGCTGATTCTTGTTCTTACTAAAGTCGACATCGCTGGCCCTCAACGCACCGATGCGTGGGCTCGATATTTGCGCGCTACACACCCCGGCGTAAGGGTGGTAATGGTCGAATCATACGTGCAAAAGGCGTCTGATCCTGACCCCGGCGTCGTGCAAAGCGGGAAGCGACGATACGAGCCGCATTTACCGCAGACGTTCAAAGAGCGGCTCATCGCAGCCCTGAAGGATGCGCACGCCGAGATGCTGGAGCCCCCTGAGCGCGTTAAGCAGGACGCAGAACGGTTGAAAGAATGGAAGCCTAAAGTGAAGCGGCAGGTCGATTTTGACGCGCTGCTTGCTGCCGGGGCAAAAACACATTTAGGTGGGAATCCAGGGATTCCTGTGACGACTGAAAGTCAAGACGATGATGGTCGAGAGTCAGACTATCTAACAATTGGGCTAATCGGTAACAAGCCTAGTTGAGCATCTGCACTTGACTTCGAAGGTTGATATGTAAACAATAGGACAGCCAAATGTCGGCAAATCTTCCCTGCTCAACGCTCTGTTTGGGACCATCAAAGTGCGAGCATCCAAGACTCCAGGGAAGGCTAGTCGTTCTCTCGCTATTCTATCACTCTAGTGAAAACTTGACTTCTTTTTCGCAGACGAAGCACTTCCAAACTCTCTTCTGGACGCCTGATGTGCGCCTCGTCGACTGCCCAGGCCTCGTCATGCCCGACTTAATGCCAATGGAGATGCAGGTGAGCGATTCTGGCGCTTCCACAGCCCTATGCTTATTCCAACTGTCTGCGCTAGGTTTTAGGCGGCATTTTACCTATTTCGCGCATGCCCGCTATCCCGCTCTGCGTTTCTTACGCGTCCCAGCTTCTCCCACTCGAGCGCGTTTTCGGCCTCATGCACCCAAAAGTCTCAGTGCCACCCCCAGAGGATAAGCGCACGTGGCGTGACGGGATGCGGCGCATGGAAGATGTCAAGATGGTCCAGCCCGCATGGACGGCGATGGATATTATGTCTGCATTTGCGGATCGAAAGGGATGGGTCACTGCCAAGGCTGGGAGGTCGGACGTGAACCGCGCTGGAAATGCGATCCTAAGGTTTTTGGCAGAGGGGAAGGTACAGTGGGCATTTTGGCCTCCTGGCACCCCTACCTCGATCGTAGAAGCAGAGCAGCAAGCGGCAGGGAATGGGATATTGCTTTCAAGTGCAACAATGGACGGAGCGGAAGAAGCGGAAAGCGAATATGAAAGCGAAGGCGACGGAGAGGGAGAAGGTAGTGCTGGGACAGAATCTGGAACAGAGGCTGTAAGCGAGGACAAAGAAGACGAGGTGAGCCAGGGCAATCACGGTATTGGCGGTAGGTTCGCAGCCCTTCAGCTGGTCGGCGACGATGGGTCTGAAGACGAAGAGGAGGAAGAGGCGGATGGATAATTTGTCGATAATGCCTCATATGCCTCATATACATAGTCAGGAGAACATATTGCTATTCTTTTTGCAATGGAGAACCAAACATGCCGCGTATGAACGCGTCTTGATCACGTGAGGGTGTGCTCGATGTCGTTGCAGGGGCCGTCTTGCGTCCTCCACGGTCTTTCAACATGAGCTCATGGTTCACTCGTCCCCGCTCTCCTAAGCGCCTCGACACGACTTCCCTATTCCCTTCTATTACCTCTGAGACAAGCCGGGCAGGGACAGTGACTGGCAACCTCAAAGCGTCCCTTGAGGCATCCCCCATCGCTCCCGCCCTCGCTTCGGCGGAGGCAGAGCCCAGGAAGCGCGCGTTTACGGCGGCGCTCAGCACACCGCACGATAGTGTACTCTCTGAACTACAGGGACAGGGACCCGACCATGACCCGGGCGCGCGACTCGATGCCACGCCCGCACCGACGTCTGTCACCGGCATGAGCAGCGATACGCTGCCTCGCACGGATGGCTTGTCGTCGCCTCTCGACACACTTTACGACCCGTTTACGGGCGCGCCATTAGGAGTGCTCTCCCTTGTCTCTTCCGCTCCTGACGAGACCCAGAACAAGAACGTGGGCATTGGCGCGAAGGAGGAGCTATGGACCCACCTGGCTCGGATACGAAGCCTGCAGGCGGAAATCGCGGGCATGCATGTGACAATGGAGGGGATTGGAGTGGGTCTGGGTAAGCCAAGCGGGTCGAGGGGGGCAGCGGGTCGGAGGGGTGGCGGTACAGAAAGGCTAGATGGGGATGGGGCCGAGGAAGGGGCCGAAGGGATCGAAGGGGAAGGGGAGGAAGCAGGAGAGCGGCGGCTGCAAGAGCGGGAGGATGAGTTCGAGAAATCAGAAGAGAAGTTTGAGATTCGTAAAGCTGAGATCGACGGCATTATGCACAAGGTGCGTGCATTCCTGTCCAGACCGCGATCCTACAATGTAAATGGCAACGACCTTCTGCCATGTAGCTCGACGCGCTTTCACAGGCACTGACGACGTTCCACGCCCTTGAACCTCCCACTGTCGACTTCGCTGCCGTATCCCGCTCCAACACTACCTCCACCGCACCACCCATGACACCTTCCTCGCCCTCCATGCTCCGCTCCGACCGACCTGGACTCTTGCGCCTCCCCTTAGATGGGTCTTCGCCGCGCATACATGACGATCTCTACTTGGAGAGTCCCGTGAGCGCTCACAGTCCACTCCCAACAGACGGAAATGTTGAGACTGGCAGCTTTCACATGTGAGCACCGTGACTGCGTGTACATGTACACATATAGGTCGGTGACGATGAGGGTGCGTGTCGTGTTTCATATCGTTCGGTTGTTATTGCCGCCTCATTTGTTTGACACTTGACTTTCTTTCAGCGCTCTGATTCTACTGCTCGCCCCGCTTGGGATCGCTCCCCGATGTCGCCATTCGTGATCGCTGATAGCACCTCAAAAGTGTGAAGGTATATGCTCATGAAGCCCGCGATTCTGAACATTCTTTTTCTGCACCACTCCTATGGCATGCAGTCTCAAGCATGTCGCCTGCGCTGCATTTCTGCGATCGTAGTAGAACGTCCATGAAGTTTCGATTGACATACCCCTCGTGTGCGCCATCATGGGTCCATATGTACGTAAACGGACCGCTTAGAATGGAAAGCCTTTAGAATCATGTCCTTTGCCTCGTCTTAACGGTCCCAGACCAACATGCTGTGTTCCAAGGCAAGGAGGTGATGCGATGGCTATGTGACCAGTACCTATACTCCTTGGCCGCCTGGATCCTGAGCCCACCCTCACCTTCTCTCTCCCAGTGTGCCGCCTAGATGTTGACTAAGGACGCGCTTCAGAAGGCATATCTCCAATCTTCAAGAAAATATAACGGCCTGACTGCAGCCGGAAAGGTAAAGCTATGGAGTGCGCTCCTTAATCTCGTATGCGCTTTGGTGGCCGCCGTCACAGGAAGCCTGTTCAATAACACTGTGCTCAAATATGCTGCATTCGGACTGTCACTCATTGCAATGGTCCTGCCGTTTTGGTGAGCATTCGAGCCTGTGATGTCCACGAGCCCTGCACGTGTACTGACAACAGTGGACCTAGGGCTTTGAAGCACGATCTAAAGAAAGATCGTCGAACGCTCTCATCGAGCTCGACACGTGGAAGCCAGTGAGCCTCTCCAGTCATTTGTTCTTCAATGCAAAGTGGGCTCATAGGAAACCTTGAAGACATGTCCGCACCGCCCTGGGGACGGCAGTCAACATCCAGCGGGTAAACGTGAACGCCCTTCGACACCGACTCCGCACGCAACCTGCACAACTCGGACAATCCCTCCCGCGTCCGCCTCCGACGCTTGCTCTGATCCGCCCACCATCCACCCCAATCCTCCAAGTCCGTGAACCTGCTCTCGTCGGCATCTCGTTGAATACCTATGCGCTCAAGTACGTCGTGGTCGGGTTGATGTCCATCGCATTGTGTACGCTGTTTTGGTAAGTCACGCGCCTTTGGCATTCATCTGTTCTAGGTAAGTGTTGACGAAAGTGGATCTAGGGCTGATCTAAATAAAGACGGTCTAGTTCTTTTCTCAAGTCTGACGCATGACAGACAGTGAGCCTCGTCTATTTACTATGTACCAATGAGAAGATGAACTGATAGGGCGGGGTGATGAGGACACTCCCGCTTCCGCCCACGAAACCCCTCGAAGTCCATAAATCAGAAACCGTCGGGTCCGGAAAGACGATGTCAACGCACGCGACACTCTACCGCGATGGAACCATCTTCTGCGAGATATATACTGACTGCGACAATCCCACGCACGGCCTCCGCGGGCGCGCGCTCCTCCTCGTGCTCGATCGCGACGAGCGCGTCCTCGCAACGTTCCAAATCGCCGCTACGACTCGCGGTGGGCTCCTAGATTTTTTTACGCCGTCGTCCGGGCAAGAGACCCGCACGTACAGCGTCACGCAGGAAGTGGCCGCACGGGCTGCGCGTTTGGAAGTGTGGCAAGCCGACGAGGCACAGTTTGGGAATGTTATGAAACAGGTGGAGAAATTGACGCGTGCCGTGGCCGCCGTCATATAAAATTTTTTGGTTCGGAATTCTTGGAGACACTGCTAGCGCTAGCCGATCGCCAACTGCGTTGACGAAACACTCCCTGTGGGTATGCGTCCAGGATGGATGCCCTTCCATCTTAATTGGAAAGAAAATGATGAAGTTCCGTTGTTCCTCACAATTTTGTTCCATTTTGGGTTTCTACCAACTTCCGTGCAATTTCCCGTTTTTCGCTCCGACTCCTCTCAGACCTCCTTTGCATAACTTACTAGTTTAGGTTTACCACTGTTTCAGTGTTCCGTCGACCTATGTTCAGGGCACTCTTTGGATAGATCTGCCATATGTTTAAAGTCGCCTGCTGTCGCTGCTCACTCGACGTTGAACTGAAGTATCGCTCTCGCCCAAGTTTGAGCTGTACGCTAAACTTCAGCTGTAGGTCTATCAACTGCAGCGATATACGTGTCATTTCATCGACAATAGTCTCAGAGGATTTGAGCGGACAGAGCTGAGAATTGAGGTATGTAGCCTGTTGCATGTCTATTACTGTAGACCCTTTATTCCTAAGGAAAGCACGTCGCACGAAATGACGAAACATTCACTCCTGTGTGTCAGCCAATGCCAATGCTCCAGTACCAAATTTGTTCGTACCGCCCCACACGATGCTGGGTGGTATTCCTCGACATCGACATTCGCACACAATCTAGCTCGTGCTGCATCTTCACACTCGTAATAGAAGAGTGTCAACGGTATCTGATTGACAGGTGCGTCTCATCCTGCGCCGTGGGTCCACATGTACGTACGTTACATGCACGAACTGCTTTGGGAAAACGCTGTCCTTTGCATGATGCATGTTGTTGTTCATGGCCAACATGCGGTGTCCACGGCCAGAAGGTATCTGTCATGGTGACTATAATTGAACGACCTTCGTTCCATCCTACCATCGTCTCTCATCCTAGTGTGTGCGTCCAACATGCCATCTTGGGCCGTGGTTCGGAGGCCATATCTTGGGTTATCGAGAAAATACAACAGCTTGACTCGGGCGGGTAAGGTGAAGCTGTGGAGTGCGCTCTTAAACGCTGTCTGCGCTTTGGTGGTCGCTATTCTGGGCAGCCTGTTCAACAACACGGCGCTCAAGTACATTGCATTTGGGCTGTCGCTTGTTGCGATGGCTTTGCCATTTTGGTGAGCACATGAGTCTGCATTCATGTTTGATTCCTGGACACATCCTGACGAGAGCGGAATCAGGGCTCTGAAGCATGATTTGAAGAAAGACAATCAACTACCTCTATCAAACTTGACGCAAGGAAACCAGTAAGCTCCCTTCCATCGCCTGTACACTCTTCATCGACATAAGTTGAACTCATAACAGGGAACCTCCAAGGGATGTCCGTATCGATATGGGATCCGCAGGGACCGCAGTTGACTCCCAGCAAGGCAACACGAATACCATTCGCCAACGACCTCGTCCACAGGCCGCACAGGCTGCACAACCACTTCCATCACCTCCTCCATCACCTTCTCCATTACCGCCTGCACTGCTGCTGCCGCCGCCGCCACCACCACCACCACCACCACCTTCTCCACCACCGCCTGCGCTGCAACCACCACCACCACCTCTCCCTCCTTCTCCTATTCCTCCTCAATCAACTCTTTCTCTACCTCCATCGTCCCCACCGCCTCTTTCATCATCACCTTCGCCATTAGCCCCGCCCCTTCCCACACCCACCGAACCTCTTGAGGTCTACAAATCCGAATCTGTCGGCGACCACAAGACCATGACGACGCGCGCGACGCTCTACCGCGACGGCATGCTCCTCTGCGATGTCCACACCGACTGCCGCAACCCGACTCAGG
Organism: Heterobasidion irregulare TC 32-1; assembly: GCF_000320585.1. NCBI lineage: Eukaryota > Fungi > Basidiomycota > Agaricomycetes > Russulales > Bondarzewiaceae > Heterobasidion > Heterobasidion irregulare. Next base: position 1,522,190 of record NW_009258197.1, on the reverse strand, counting down.
GCCTCCGCGGGCGCGCGCTCCTCCTCGTGCTCGACGCCGCCGGCCGCATCCTCGCGCGCTTCGAGGTCGTCTGCTCGACGCGCGGCGGACTCCTCGATTTTTTTACCGAGTCGTCCGGGCGCGAGATGATGCGGTACAGCGTCACACAGGACGTGGCGGCGCGCGCGGCGCGGCTCGAGGTGTGGCAGGCGAACAAGGAGAACTTCGAGGCGCTGGAAGCGAGGATCTTGAAGGTGAAAGCGCGCGTCGTGGACGCGTTGGACGTCATCAGATGAGTCGAACGTGGATCGCGTGTGATTTGAGATGCTGGAAGTGCTCCCGTCAGATGTATTCCGTCAAGCATTGGCGTGATATTAGGATCTGGGAGATGTTATGTTCGGCCGGGTATACGAAGATCAGAGACTACCAGTTACGTGAACGGGTCGAGATCGTTTTCAGCGCTGGATAGATGGACCTTCGATCCGAGGTTAGTTTTCCAATGACTCGCTTTAATCCACATGACACCATACGCGAACGCCGGCGTCTCTCGCGAAGCTTCGTAGCTAAATTGATTAGGACAGGATTACTACAGACCCAATGAGCATGCTAGACGGGCACCACAACCCGCAGACATAAGTTGGGAGCTTGATTCGAAGGGATTAGGCCGACTAGGCAATTCAATCCGTAGATGTATCAATTGATACGTGGGACCACAACTTGCAGAGAGCTGGGAGCTTGATTCGAGGAATGCAGGCCGAGCAAGCAGCTGAGTACACCGATCGCGTATGGATTTATATATGGGAGTAGATAACATAGAGTTAGACCCGGTCCACCGAGCCAAACTAGACAGCACAGTACTACAATGACAAGAGGAGATGCATGATTATCCCAATACATTGAGCAAAACAGCCAGAATAACACCGACGGCCTAAATTGAACGAACGAATAGACGAAACGAATGAAAGATGAAAGCCCCTTGAAAATACCACACGCCGCAAAGCATCCGAGATATCGCGAGGGATAGAAGCGCGGAAGATAGCACCTACTCGCCCAGTATCGCGAGCGCTGCCCGCAGCTCCTTCCGCGCCTGCTCGGCGTCCTCATAGTCTAACGCCGAAATCGCAAACCGACAATGCTTCTGCGCTTTGGCAATGATAGATGGCGTCAACTCTTGTAAAGGCGGGGGCGGGGGCGGAGGATGCGAGAGATATACCGCGCTCGACGAGTTATATGGCGGCTGCGGCTGCTGCGATGCGTATGGAGATGATACGCCCGGACCTGAGCCTGCGCTGGTGGGCGATGCGCGGGGCACATAATGCGTGGGCGATGCGGACCTGCAGGGTGCGGACACACCCGTAACTGAGGTCACAGATGACGCGCCGATGGAACCCGTGCGATCGCGTCTGTGCCCATGTGTTTGGGTTGGAACAGTACTCCCGTTTGTCGGTGGACTCGACGCTGTCAGCGACGTCGTACGTGAGCGACGTTTCTTCGAAGATCCAGACCCAGAGGAAGAGACCGACGACGGCGGTGAACTGCCGCTTGCGCCTCTGCCTGCGATGGGGATAGACGCTGGCTTTGGATGTGATGTGATGGGCATCGAAGACTCCTCGCCGACGGTGGGCAGTCCGGAGAATGCAGCTGTCTTCGGTAGCGATGTCGAGGCAAGTGGGGTGAAGTGGGCAGCATTCTTCGGTTGCTCGTAGAGGCCGTCGTCTTCGCGTCCTTCAAGCTCGCCACTGACGCGCGCGCGATGGTCGCCTTCCCGTTGGGTCTTTGGGGGCGTTCCACGCTGACTGTCCTGGGACGGTGATGGGGTCTGGGACGAGACTATCGCCGAAGGAACAGACGGCATTTCGTAGGGCTGTTCCTCTGGTTCTGCATCGGCGGGGCCTGGCGTCGGTTTGCGGCCCTCCCGGAACGCCTTGGCGATGTCTGCCGCCTTCCACTTGGCATAACGGACTTTATCCTCGTGCTGATTCGGTAGTGAGTAAACGGCGAGCGTCAGTGCGGGAGAAGAATCGGATAAGTGAATGGGGCGCCTACCGCCTTCCACGGTCCCTTGTCTTCGAAAACCTTGAGGACTTCGAGGAACGTGGCAGCCGCGAGGAATTTCTTGGCCGTGGAACGGGTGGCGACACCGCGACGGTCTTCGTTGTCGGCCAAAGTGAACACACGAAGGGCAAAGTTCTCGGTATATGCTGAGGAAGCGGACTCGACGTCGACGGCGTCAGAGGGACCGATGGTCGTTCGAAGGGACTCGAGTGCGGTGAGGAGGGACGATAGGAAGGCCCGGTTAGCAGGTGCGGGCGCTTTAAGGGCAATGCCGACCTGAGCCGCGTAGTACGCACCTATATGACACGGGCATGAGGATAGCGAGCGATATGTGAAAGACGTGAAGCGTACACCAGTATGCAATTATAGGGTCTTGTGCCTTGAGCTCGTCCGCCCTTTGTAAAAAAGATGTGACGGGTTTTAAATCCTGTGGGATGGGGGGAAGACCTAGGTAAGAGTGGGGGGACATGGTGGGGAAAACGCGGGATGATGGATGAGGAAGAGGAGGGCAGCAGAGCGAGGCAAGTTATAAGGAGGCGGGGGAAGGTGAGGTAAGTGAGTGGTGGAGATGGGAGAAGGATAAGATGTGAAAGTCAGACGGAAAAGTCCCAGGGACCGCAGGACCGACTGCTGAATCGGCACAGAAGCGTTCACTGTGCTGTGTCTGGAATGAAAGCGCGGAATCCTGGGGTGGCACAGACACGGCTGTGAACCTTGGCCTGGGTGAGGGAAGACGTCCGCTGCTCCACTTGAGTCGTGGATTCTGGCAACGAGGCTGCCGCGCGTCGACTCCAAGATTCAATTTCAGGTTGGCTCCCTGCAGCTCTCTGCCGTCCGCCCTATTGGATTGATTCGATGGCCACAGAGGGTGTAGTGCAAAACGCTGACCGTCCCAGTTCGCATAAGCCTGCGTGACCCTGCTTTAGGGCCTGACGTCATCGTTTCGTAGGCTCGTAGCGCTTCGTGCGCACACCGTGGGAGTCTTGCGCGCACATCTGAGACTATATCTGTGAGGTTCGAGTACAACAGAGAGCTCGAGGTCACCAGTGAGATATCGCTCGAGGAGGTCTGCATTGTAGTCATGGCACCGAACACCAGGTCCTACAGTCTTTCTCCATGTTCGATTTCGTTCTCGTATCGGTCTGCTTTCTGCCTTGGCCCTTCGACGTCCACGATGGCTGGAATGCGTTTCTGCCAAAGTGGCAGAATTCTAATCTGTTCTAGAGACAGTCTCATGATGCGGATACAAAAAACCTGACGACCTCGTCGACGTCGTTTTCGGACGTGTTGCGACACTTACACGGTGACGAGGGCTCTGATTCGGCCTGGCGTCACATCGCGGCGCATTGAACCTCGGTGAGTATTTAATCCTTTCGATGGAGAATTGACCACCCACCTTGCTTCCAACATGTCTCAGATTCCAAAGCAGTTCGAACGTGGATTCAAGTTTCCCGTTCAAGATCAGGATCTCCCTGATCTTCAGGCGGAACTCGACCCCGAGCCTATCAGCGACATTACAGCTGATGGGAAGCACTACAAGGCCGCTGGGAAGTTGGAAGGGGAAAAGGCGCTCGTCACCGGAGCGGACAGCGGGATTGGCAGGGCTGTTGCCATTTTGTTTGGTCGGTTCCCCTTTACAATGATATTGAATTCGTGCTGAAACATAGGTGTACTTTTGGAGGGGGCCGATCTCACCTTGGCCCACCTTTCCCAAGAAAAAAAAGGACATTGCGCGCACCGTTCAGATGATCGAGGAGAAAACGAACGATGTCCGTAAAGTGGTGACGGTCGAGTCAGACCTGACATCCGAAGACAACTGCAAAGCCCTCGTCGCGAAGCACATCCAGGCTCATGAAGGCACCCTCGACACATTGTAAGTGGCTATCACGTTATATGGTTTCTGCTCACCCTCGATTTCTACACGACAGGGTGTTGAATCACGGTGTCCAGCACAGCAATACCGACATCACCACCCTAAAATCTTCCGACTGGCACGAGACTTTTGACACCAACATCAATGCCTTTTTCTATAGTCAAGCATGCTATACTACATATGCCCTCGGGGAGCTCTATCACGTTCAACGCATCCATCAACTTCGCCAAAGGACACCCCAAGCTTGTCGATTATACTGCAACCAAGGGTGCTATTGTTGGTTTCATGCGCGCCCTCAGCAATCAAATCGTCGCTGAGCGCGGCATTCGGGTAAACGGTACGCATATAGCGACTACCTCTTAGGTCCTCAAGGGAACTGGCTCTGACAACCCTATACTATGTGCTTCATTTCACATAGCGGTCGCTCCTGGTCCAATCTGGACGCCTCTGATCGTCACGACGATGACGAAAGACTCGAAAGAGTCATTCGGTTTGCGGGCACCCATCGGCCGTGCAGACAGCCGATTGAAATCGCGATGTTCTTTGTCTTTCTTTCTAGTGCGGACTCAAGCTACATGTCGTTCGTATTGCATTGTCCTTCTTACCCTGTTGACAACTTTTCTGATTCATTCGATTATTGTTGTAGTGGGCAAGTATTGCACCCCAACGGCGGAACGGTCATTGCTTGACTTAACAGAGCAAAGAGATAACGAATTTGATCTTCGTAAATCAATGAACTCCCATGGTACCCCAAGGAACACGACTAAGAGAGCAGCAGATTCTCCGTCTTCGTCAAAAGCACTCCTCTTAGAAGTGGATGAGGTCGCAGTACATCTTCTCTTCAAGGTCGTAAGTGGAACGATCGCTCCAACGGTTGAATTCGTTGTGTTGCACTTGCCCTACGACGTCTCGAAGCATTGGAAAACGCAGTCTTTGAAAAGGAGACTGTCGACTCCCTCCGACTCTTCACTTCTCCACGCATCTACCGCATGGACGAACTCTGTCTTTAAATACCCCGTACCTATTCTACTAGGACCTCATCTTACGGACTTTCCATTTCAGCCCGCGTCCGCTCCTCCAGCATCATCACTCGATCACGCACAGATCCAGACGCCGATGACGGTGTGCTTGGGGGTCCCTTGGGCGGATTGGTGTCGCCTACGCTAGTTGTGCGGGCGGTCAATAGATGATCACCCTGCTTGCCCGTCGGGAACAGTTGAGTTTGAAAGGATCGAGTATGATCCTTGCAGATGGGATCGTTAGCACGGGTAGGGGAAGGACGCTGCAGCTGCCTGTATGACGACCCTGGCTCCGTTACTGATGCAGGAGCGTTGCTCAATCGCCCACTCGTTGATTCCGAGTCCGGATTTGCCCCCGCAGCCGCTTCCGCCATCTCGGCTCGCGCTCGGGCGAGCTTCTCACGAACGCGTTTGGCAAAGGACGTCTCCGAGTCATGTTCACAAATAGACGAGCGATGATGAATCAGACCGATGTTGGTAGTATTGGCGTCAACTGTATGCGCAGCTGAGTAAGACAACGTGCTGCGGGGACCGTTGGGGCCCCTCTTGAGCACAGCTTGGCCCGGCAGGCCCTCGATTCCACAAGAGCGAGAGGGTAGTAGGTGGGAAGCACTTGCGACCGTTTGGGAACTGGGAACGGGCGGAAGCGGGCGAGAGAGCTGGTCACCCGCGAAACCGAGACATGCATCCGAGTGCTCGGTATCCCTGTGTTCGGAAGCCCTATCTCCATCCTCGGGTGCGGCCTCGTCGTCCGTGTGTCTAAACAAGATATCCCCTCGCCACAAGAGGTCACCGACGTCATGGTCGGCGGTACCTTCACGCTCTGACAGATTAGATCCGCTGAGACATGCGGGAAAACCCTCCGCATGCTGTGCACCTACTTCGTGCCTTTCAGACAGGGCCAAAATAGCGCTATGAGCCTCCGGAGACGAGGAATTGGCGATTACCAAGGGGCGTCCTTGTTTTCCGGGCCCGCGACCGACGTGTGAGCCAGACGATGACGCGGCGTTTACCAAATTAGACTTATAGTATGGAGGCTGTTCTCCTGCGCTTGCTGACTGAGGGACCTGTCGAACAGGAAACCACATGGAATAACAATCAGTGACTCAATTTGCTACCTACACAACCATCTGCAACGTACACGTACCTCATCGGTGAAGGCTTTCCTGGCCGAGATTGAGGGTGCCCGACTCCTATACGAGGGAAGCGTTCCTGCCTCCGCTTCCGGATCTTGAACGTTGACCTCCGCCGCCTCGACCGTCTTAGTGTAGCCATCAATGAAAAGGACATCATGGGGCGCACATCGAGACGGAGGAGGATCAATTGAGATCATGCTAGCGATGCGGATGGGTAGCATCACCGAGACGTCGGATGTGAAGCCGGGTGCGCTTGAAGAAGCGGATATCGTAACACGGATGGAGTAGTCCACTGCAAGGAGACGTGATCGTGAAATGGAGAGGGCATCGTACTGCAGGGCCCAATGAACAAATGAAGGGTCCAGACCAGCATAGCACACGCACTGGAATCAGAATAGAGTGTTGAAACTCCATATCGGCATCGGGACCCACGCCCGTCCACCACCCCTTAGCACTGGCATGGCCTTTCGTGCCGCGCTCACCGATTTCGAGCCTACTCTCAGCCAGTTCCTTTTCAAAGACAGTACTCTTATATGCTCCAGCATCGTCGGTGTTTTTGTCTTGTAGTGGCTTGTATGTCGTCGTCTTCCGCATGAGCACGAGCATGACGCCACGTACGACGCGGCGAGTGTCGTTTACCACACGTATCTGTACATAGCATTGTTGTCCGGAAAGATACGTCAGGCGTGGGAGACGGGCTGTCAGCTTGAGCCTGTTGGACGGATAGCGACCTCCAAACAAGAGGGACTTGTTGGCAGTGGCGATGAGCGGCCTCGGCGCCGGCGCCAACAAGGTCTGCATGGAAAGATGCGGCCAGATATTACATGACCGGTAGAAGTGCGCAAGAGAGCATTCAGATGTGTCCTGATCCTTGACCTTGATGGAGCTGTCAACGAGGAATGAGAATGAGAATTCAAAGATACAACAAACATGAACATACACCATGGCGATGTATCGAATAGCTATGCCTCCGTGGATATCAATAGCTCCTTTCGCATTGCCGTTTTCGCCCTCTGCAGGCAAATCCATTTCGAACGGGAGAACATGTACGCCTTCTCGACTGAGTCTGAATCCTTCTTCGTCGCCATCCTCCACACATTCTGCGAAGATTTGATCGCCAGCGTAGCTCACCTCCTCCAGTCTTCGTGTATATTGATAGAACAGATGCTTGTGCATGCCATCGGGTAAGCACTCGAAGCCAAGTACGCGGACTTTCCCTTCCGCCAGGAGGACACGCGATTCTTTCTTGGAGCACTTTCGGACGCGCACCAGCACCTGTCCGGAGAGGCATTGCCCTTGAACAAAGCAGTCGCTGGATAAAAGGATGTCGACGTCGACGCGCGCTCGAGCTTTCGCACCTTCCAAGATAACAGTGTCAGAAGGATCTGTTTCATCGATGCCCAAGCTCCGCGCGGAACTATTTAGAGACGAGACAACCACAGCACCAGGTTTCAGCTTTGCATTGCAGTTCCCTAGAAGATTCGTCAGCTCCGCAGCTTTTCTTGCTGGATGAGCCCCAGTGCTGATCAGAGTGCCATGCCTCTGAAGATCAGATTGTTCCTTGAAATCCGAGAAGCATGCTCGAGAAGCTAATGATTGAATAGAAATCATAGATTCGCTAAGTTCCGAAGTGTCTACGGCCAGATCCGTATGCCGATGCTCTGCATCATCGCGACTGAAGGCATGGCTGAGACCATTGAGCTCCTTGACGTCATCATTGATGTATGCGGGTGCACCTGTCCCTTTGAGTTCGCTGTGCAGATTGCCATCAAGATCGCTTGACCCTCCAAAATTTGGCCCAGACATAGCACCAACTGAGATAACGATGGGAGCGAAAGAAACACACTCAAGAGAAGATCCAACTGTCATGCGAGAGCTAGACTGGGTGGGTGCTCTAGTATGTGCTGTTGAAATTTGATATCTATCGGCATCAATATGGTCTGGTCCATGGGGAACGGGGGTATGCGCAGTCAACAGCATTGCGGGGCAAACCAAAGGTCAAGCGCAAGAGGATGTTGAACGAAGCCAAGGGACGCTAGAGCTATTGAGATCTGTAAGTGCTCTTTGACTTCGAATGTCAACTTGAACCGTCGGGTGAAGACGAAATAGACCGCCGAAAGTCTGAAACATCATGGTTAGGACGCAAGATGACTTTGTTGATGAAACCAAACACCGAACGCAGCCCTTGCGCAGCCGGTGGCACATTTCTATGCTTGTTCCTTTTTGGGAGTTGCAAGGCCTATCAAAGGAGGTAGACAGTGCTTAGCAACGGCGATAATATACCGCCGCTGTCGGAGCACTGATGTGCACACCGGGAGTGTCCGACCGTGGGAAGAAGGCTTCAAGAAGTTTAGAGATACGACGGGAGTTTGGATTGTGCAGGAGCTGGTGACTACTAGCAATAAGTAATAAATATGGAGGTGCGGGGACTGGTATACACAAAGATTGTAAGTGCGATTGTCCGATCAAAGTCCGGCTTGTGGATATAATTTTAGTATGGTCAAAAGTAGGCAATGCTAATGATAAAATATAAGTGGGTGTGGCAATGCAGACTGAAGAAAGGAGAGGAAAAGGAGATTTCACGTTTGTCACCAATGTCCAAGACGAACCGCTTCTTGATCGAAGCCGATTTCTAACCAAGGGTCAACGCCGTCAACCTGTTGGCTTGTGTCACCCAAACCAACAAAGCCGACTCGATGGTAAACGCCCGCCGCAGCAGGGTTGTTGTGCGCGACGTAAAGAGCAACATACTCTTTCTCCTTCAACAGCTGCCTGCAGGCCCAGCGCACTAGACGTTCCGCGCAACCTTTCTTCCTCCAACGGGGATTTGTGTACACTTTAGTGATGGCTGCAACTTTTTCGCTTCGGCGCGTCGCTGCAACGATTGACGCGATCTCCGAAGATTCTCCGTCGCACTTGGCCTCAAGCACCCAAAGATAGTTACGGCGAATAAGATATTTTGCGTCCTTCTTGGCACCTTTCTTGCAGAGCGTGAAAGGTTCCTGATCGGGGGCGACAATCAATATCACATGATTTAGCCTCAGTGGATAAGTGACGACTCACAGAGGTAGCCGCAAAACCTTTGCATAGGGATGCCACGGCGTCGATGTCACTTTCTACAGCGAGCCTTGGAGTGAATGAGATCCCGGGAATAAGCGTTGTGCTTCGATTGACGAATGTCTGCTTCGTGCAGTACGTCAAATTCGCAGCATAGTATGGCGTCTTATAACTCGAAATTTGAGTGTTTGCCTCCCAAAGGGAAGTAAAAACGCGGGTGACCGGCTCTTGAGCGAAAACAGAGAATACCCTCTCAGGGGGGATATTCTGCAAAAGTGCATCGACGAGAGCCTTTATCCGTGGGTACACATACATCGTGTCGAGGAGTGTGTCGAACGGAGCGGTGGTAAAGATGAAAATGGGATATGAGCCGAGTGGTCCTTCGGTGCATGACAACACGAAGTCTAATGTGAATGGGCTTGTAGAAGAGTGATATGATGAGCATGTGAGCCAGAGCTGAGGACGAGAGGTGTCATTCGGTGCGGTCAAGTGTGCAATAGCATGGGGATACATTATGTTCGCATTGCGCTCGTGCTGACGAAACGCGTCCCAAACCATGGGCGGTAGCGCCGAGGAATGGCGGAAAACGCTGACGATGGGACTTTGGGGAATAGCGATAGGCATAATGCAAAACGGTGAGTGCTTGAAAGAATGCTTAAATGGTTGATTAAACGAACGTCTTTATATGAATAGAGTGCACAGGCTGTCCTGATGTCTAATGAAAACCAAAGACAGCTCTCTGACTCCATCCCCGATGGTACGAGTCATGGATATCCCATTTCAAGGGATGGCAACGGGATGTAACAAAGCCCGCTCGCGGAGGCTCCCACATACCAGGATGGTTGTGTTCCGAGTCCACAGCTCTGGCTATTGCTTTAGTGCAAATATGGAACAGCACAGGAAACAGTCAAATCCTCACTGCATCATCCACTTGCGGGCGCAGGCTTCCGAGGGCGTGTCGCATCGACGCCGCATATTGATCGTCGTGGCCTTTAGCGCCCGGGTCGGAGAGTCGAGTCATGAAATGCTCACTAATTCCCGCCTCAAAGCAGTCTCAAAGCCCAGCCATCAGATATCCGTTGAAATCGTCGCGTGCCTATATGAGCTTGACAGGGCATAACACGAGCTGTGCAATGCGAGAAATCAAATCAGCCACACAGGACAACAGTCCATGGAACTCACGAACAAACAGGTACAGCTGCAGGATACTTAGTGTATCACAAGACCAATGCGTTCCGCTGCATTGTATATGGCAAAAATAGCTTTAATTGGATGCCGTGGATTGATGGGCCTCAATCAACCGAAGAGCCTAGACAAGCTGGGCAAGGGTTTTCATGACGCAGTTTATTCGTTGAGGGTGATTTGACTGTCATGGGAGCCGCCCATCGGCGCTTATCGGATGAAGCGCCCATGCACCATGAGAAGCATCGACGTGCAGCACAAACAGAGGATCTCTAGGAAACGCGTTTGAGGAGGCTCACGCTCCGGACCTTGAGCACCGTTTGATCCGTTACGAACCTGAACATGTAAAAATCGCTCTGATACCTGTGTGAACAGTCCATGATGCAGTGAAGTCGAGTCATGAAGGCATCATATCTTCGTGCACGAGTTCCGGACCATCTGTTGGCTTTTCTGGATTACCATTAGACACATATGGCTCTAGCGGCAGCCAGAATTTGGATGGGACGAAGTGGGGAAGTTGAGAAAACATGATCAGTGCGCCTAATTGAGAGACCCACCCAATTGATTCGTCATCAACTATTTATCAGTCTGCTGGGGAGACTAAACTGGGTGATGTAGCGACCTTACGCCACCTTACGCCACAGTAATACGGGCTGGGCCGATTGGCCGTCTCATCAACAGCTCCAACGCCCAACATTCAACCAGGTTCAACCCCACCACCTAGAATTTTGTCTCAATCAATATGTCGAATAATCCTGCGAAGACACACAATGCCATATCCTTACGTGCCAAGGCCCGTGCCCCATTGGAGCGCAAAATCGTTCATAAGAGCGTCCTTGGCAACCCCTTCCACACACAATGGTCGTATCTCATTGAATTTACACGTCATGCCTTCTTGATTTATCCATCATGCAGGCCGTCCGTTCCCGTCGAAATGCAAAGCTCCATACTAGCGCATCTCGTCGCGCTGGTTGACGGAGTTGGCGAGTATCGTAAAACTCAGTCCGATCATGCCCATCGAAAGAGAAAGGCTGCGCGAGTTGATGAGGCAGGGGCAAGGCGGAAACGGAAGAAAGGAGAATCACCATCTGACGCGGTGCACGAAGCACTTGGAGGCGAGGTAACTCGGCAAGACAGACCATCCCGCGTAACAGATGAGGATCTAGAGTCTCAGAATCTTGGTGATCTATCATCAGCCCCTTTGCCCTCAGTTTTGCGACACATCACCGTTGGTATTAACGACGTCACCAAACGTCTCGAAATGTTTGCTCGGTCGTTGCACCAGGTGCACGATACTGCGCTGCGGCCGCCGATTCGAGCTGTATTCGTTTGTTGTGCAGACATCGACCCCCCAGCTCTTGTGGCTCATCTTCCGCAGCTTATAGCAACATGTAACTCCATCTCTACTTCTTCTGATCCAAAGGCGGCTTCATCTTCTTCGATAAAGCTGGTTCCACTATCTAAGGGGGCGGAGTTGGCGCTTGCAAAGGCCATTGGCCTCAGACGTGCCGCAGTACTTGCGATTGATGTGAGTTTTTAGTTCCTTGTGACTATAACGTACTGTTCAACAATTGCTGGGTCAGGATTCTCTCCCTCATCAGTTGCAATTTGATGGACTTCTTGAGTCGATTCCCATTCTCAAGGCATCTTGGTTATCCACTCCGACTGCTCTCGCAGGGCTAGAACGTACACACATCAAGCAACTCCGTACTACTGCACCTAAAGACATGAAACACTCCAAAGAGCAACGAGCAGAAGAACGCGCTTTGGCAAAAAGTAAAAAAGGGAAAACATGAGGACATGTCCCTCTTGGTAATTCGAGATCATAATCAGTGATAATAACACGGTCATTGTTCACACAGTCTTTCTGTATCTCTCAGCCATTCAGAAGAACGCAGTGCACGTAATTCTTAGACGGGAACATCTTGTGGGACACCTAGTCTGAGATTAGGGCTATGCGGTTGTGAACCTCTGATATCCTCCCGCTACGTTCCGCTTGGTGCTGCAGAATGAGGACCAAACTCGATGCGACGAAGGCCCCATACTCAAAGCATTTTTAGTGTTTGTGAAGCCACCCAGATCCTGGAATCAATACATATTGAGGGACAAAACATAGACTGGTATCAATCAAGAACAAGGGCGTCTTTGTTCCCATTTCACTTCGACGGTGATTCTGATAGTTCATGCCATCAAGGCGATATGTCGCAATTCGCTACACGCACATTTATATGAGTTTCAATGTGGGTAAAGAACTCTGGAGGGATGCTTACTTCTGGACCTGTTGGCCAACTTTCATGGTTTCGTAGACAGTGTCTTCCACGCTGTCCGTGGTTCCAAGGTTCTGGCCATCAAGACGAATATCTTGAGCCTTCTTAGCAAGAGAAAGAATAGGAGCCAAATCATAATCCGATGAGAGGTGGAAAAAGAACGTGGAGGAGATGCGAATGAGAGGGCGATCAGGATTCTCAATCTTGCGACGCTCGATGGTCTGCAAACAGGCATTAGAGCATAACCTTCCCCGTACAATGAAACACGTACAGCGACTGTTGATTCGTTCACAACGACCTCATGGTACCCAGCCTTGACAAGACCGCCTGTGAGATGCTCGAGTTGCTTGCCCGCCTGTACGAGCAAATAGCGACCGGTCGAAGGAAATTTCACTGCAATACGCTTCCCTGTGTTGCGAGCCCAAATATGCAAACCAGGGTATCGAGATCGACCATGAATTGTTAAGAAGTTGAGGTCTGTATGGAATCCAGCGAGGATAGTATTGACCTCGCCGTACTTGACAAGGTCAGACGCGGTTGGCGCAAGAAGATGCGGTCTATGCAATCATGGTCAATGGATGTCATACGTCTCCTCAAAGGCAGTTCTGGCATACCCATATTTAGCCGCATCTGTGAACGTTTCACGAGATAAGCCCATGCCCATCGCAGCCATTTGAGCTAACCCTTGGACACTAAAAGACGCGATTCAATAGAGCACATGCACGAAACCTACTGGACGTACGCGTTCTTCATAGAAGTGCCCCAGGCTCCCATGACGGGAGCCCAGCGAGTCTTCAAAGCCTCGTCATCAGGGACGACATTAGGAGCATTCAGACCCGGGTAGTTGGTCTCGTACGGGGGTTTCTCGCTCATCTTCCAAAAGAACCTACACTTGGGGTCGGGCTGATGTGCTGTGATATCAAGCGGTCTCTCTGACGGACTCAACCGCTCGATGACACGCAGGCACGGCTCATCTACTGCACACTTGGGCTTCTCTGTGTTCTCTAGGGTGACGCCGACCTGGTAGCTAAACTCGGGGCGTTCATCCTTCTTCAAATCGGAAATCGGCTGGGCGAAGTAATCCTCTTGAAGATCCAGAAAATTAGCGTTGTCATCCTCAGAGACACGCTGATCTTTAAGCAACAGAGCGCCATAGGTAATCAACGCATCGGCAGCCTGTAAAGATACCAATGTAAGACTCTTTTGGGAGCAATGTGCTCAATATCTACTCACTTTTTTGCACTCATCCTGCACAGCTTGAGACTCCAGCGGTTGAGAGAGGAATAAGTCCAGGTCGATGACAGGTAAGTTCGCCATGACAAAGCGATATAATATTTCTGAATCTGGATAAGTTCGGCGCATCGAACGCCAGTCAAAATCGAGACAAAAAATCATATTTGAGAAAGATAAAATTTCCTTACTGTTAGAATTTGAGTTGGAGGAAAGTTTTCAGGCGACAAAGACTTGTAGAGGTTCAGGTCAAATGGCAGATAACGGTCTCCTGGAATACCATGCGATGAGCTGCGATGAGGGCACGCGGTTCGGACGCTGCCGAGGCCCAGTGACAATCGACCTCGTGATAGTAACTTACAAGCTTGCTTGTCTGCAAACTGCTATACGATCTCCCTCACGCCGCAATCGCACCACTCAACCCATCGACTTAGGGCACCATGATCAAGGTAATTTGCTTTCAGTATGAATCCATCTCTCTAACGCTTTTGGTACAGATCTGGAGTATGAAGAAGAATGAGGATGCGGCAGCGAAGAAGAAGCCCAAGACTAGTGCGGCTCAGATTCGCGTGCAGAAAGGTACGTTGAACACCTGAATTTCTCAGCCTCGTCAATATCTAGCACGAATAACCAACTGTCTCGCAAAGATTTGACCGAATTAGATTTGCCACCAACTATGAAGACATATTTTCCCGATCCTAGCAACCTCCTCAACTTCACTCTCACCATCTCTCCTGATGAAGGTGCGCACCCCTACATCGATCGATCACTCATCCACTGACAAATCTCTCCATTGCTTCAAGGCATGTACAAGGGAGGCGCGTTCGTTTTCTCATTTGTCATCAACACCAATTACCCGCACGAGCCTCCAAAAGTCAAATGCACACAAACAGTCAGTGAACGATTGCTTCCCAAAGGTCTCTTTTTTCCTCAATGTTCCGACACGTCTTTCGTCTATCATCAGATCTACCATCCGAACGTTGATCTCGAGGGCAACGTATGCCTCAACATTCTCAGAGAAGACTGGAAGCCAGTCCTCAACTTGAATTCGGTTATGGTCGGCTTGCAGTACCTCTTCCTCGAGCCAAACGCGGACGACCCTTTGAACAAAGGTATTCCCCTCTCCTCTCTCACTCTTCGTGAACCAACGTCTTTCTCCAGAGGCTGCTGAAGATCTACGCAGGAATCGAGATCAGTTCATTCACAACGTTATGGCCTCTATGCGGGGAGGCTATGTGAAGGGTGTACAGTATGACAAAGTATTCATTAGATAATGGCACTGTAACTCCTTGTAATCCCGACTATAACGCTCATTCTTCTGTATTTTTTCTCCTTGCATTCTCCTCGTTGTCATCTTGCTTTCGTTTATCTCTCGCCTCATACTGTTTCTCTACTTCTATCAATTGTTCTTGGATAGATAGATAAAGATCGAATAAGGTAGGAAGCTAGCAGAAGTCTCGCCTTCCACCCATCACATATACATCTAGTCTGTCAATACTCTGTTATCTACGTGCCTGTTGACGGAGATGTCGCGCTCAATGGATCATCGCTCAGCTGCCACGATACGTTGTATAAGAGTATGGGCTGATGAGCAAAGGTATATGATAATGCTCCGTGGGATTGAGGACTTCGAACGGTATCTGCAACCAACAACTCAATAGGATAGAGGAGGGGCTCGTGCAAAACTAATACCTCGACCCAAGGGTAGAAGCATCGCCGACCTGATCTCTCAAAGTAATCCTTGGTTTTGAACACAATTTTGTATGTACTTCCGGCTTTGAGCTCCACGTTCTTATCCTTGGCTTCTTCACTACCACGAGCTGGAAGCAAATCCATGCACCGGCCATCCGAATTTGTCTCCCTGCAGATGGAAGTAAGATTGTGGCGAGAAAACACGCAAATATGAACGTACCCGTGGGCTAAAGGCTCCCATATGACTGGGCCGCCGTCAAAGGCGGGAGAATAACACTCTTGAAGGCTCACTTGAACACCCGTCGCTGGCTTTCCCAGTGATGAATCGAGAACTATCGAGTGTGGACATGAGCTGCTAGATCGATGACTTGAATGTGTGCTCACCATGACAAGTGATGGGAGACTTCGACATAACGGATGCGTTGAAAAGGTTGCGCGCGATAATGAGCTCAGAAAGCTTGTGGAATGGGCTAATCGGCGAGGTTCAGGATACTCAAGTACACAATGTTGTGAGCCAAGGGGAATAATCCATGCAATGATTCTGATCGACACATTTGCAGTGCCGCTGACGTCGAAACAAGCACAATGACGTCGTTGATCAATCACGAGATGTGTACAGAATCGTAAGTGAGTCTCGGACAGTCGCCGTAGTAAAGCCACTAAGTTCCCCGCGCTTCAGACTGAACGATACGTCCATCTAGTCCCACCACTTGAACCATGTAGACTCATTGACATTCCAATCTTGATGTGTCATTCTCCGCGCAGGCTCATGTGTGAGTTTAGGACGGATCTGGGGAATATACGTCCCTGCTTTCCCGGCCGCGTCCAGAGCTTCCAATCTCGTCTTCACGGATCGGTGGATCTTGAGTTGTCGGTCCATAACGTGTCGGAATACCTTCCGACCTCTGCCTTTGTTGATGCTAGGGAAAAATCACAGTTGGTAAGATTAGAAGCTCACGATATATGATGTACACTTACGTCCAGACGTAGTCATTTTCATTGTCCGTCTGAGCGACGAGGGCCTTCTGCTTCTTGACATGCAAGGGTATCCACTCGAGTACACGCCAGTACCACTGGCGTGGGAGCTGGTCATATATTGGACTCAAAGCATCCTGCAACTCCTCGACATCCTCATCAAGGAATGGGCTCCTTAGTCTGGGCTCTAGATTGATTGAGGGTTTCCTTCCGCCTGTGATGAGGCTGGTTAGGAGGATGAATGGGAAAGACACGGCACTCCAGACGAATTTCCAGAGCGACGAGAAGAACGACGGGATGTCGTCGTTGGGCTGGATGTGCTGGGTCTTGAGCTCAGGCCGAGGAGACAATCGTGGAGGCAGAGGTTTGAGCGACATTTTGTCAAAATCCACATTCATACCGACCTCATTTTGAAGCATGTGAGCATCAAAAATGATGCCTGTTTTGGCCTCGAAACATTCGCGTATCATCCAACGAAGCGGGATGCGGGCAAGGCTATGACGTTCACCATTGCGAACGGAACCGCCTCCGACGTCTGCACACAACAGTTAGCATAAGGCGACGGATACTATGCCAGGCGGACATACCACAGTGAACCCCAGCGAACCACACCTCTAGCACATCCGTAGTGAATCCACTCTTCGCGTTTTCCTCATCCTCATAGGCCTTGATCTGACTCGTTTGCCTACGAACAGGGGCAGGACGAGGAGAAGCCGTCAAGTGTACATTTTCGGCGGATTGGATATAGAAACTCGGCATGAATTTCGCACGGCGCTCATCTAGGGAAAGGGCATGTCGGAAAAAGCGGATCGCACTGTTCGTTCCGACAAAGGGAAGGGAGCGAGGCACAAGCCCCACAGATGCTACGGTATCCCTGAGGCTAGAAGTTAGTGTTGTAGGATGGCAGAGCATATATATGGCATACCAAACTCCGAGAAATTCGATCTTCACGTCAATAGAGAATGTCCTCTTGAACATGACGCTGAGCTTCAAGCCTTCCTCATCGTCACGCGCGTACATCGTGTAGGCGAAAGGAAGCTGTTGATGATTGCAGACCGGTAATAATCCAACCTTTAAAAAACCTGTTTATTTTGGTGCCGGTGATGTCAGTGCAAGGATACGTACTTTTTGGAGCATCCCGGCGAGTGCACGAGCTGTGTAAGCTCCGCGGGAGAAGCCAAAGATACAGATCTTATCACCGGCAGCATCTGGAGGAGATATGAGTGGGATGAAAACGCATCGAGGATCAACGACCCACAATTTTGCATCAAGAATTCATACCCGCCTATGTGGTGTCAGAGTTTTCAGATGCTGATTCTCGGGAAAGAGATATCGTAGTCGATATACCGTACCTTTGACATGCGCACTCAAGTTCCATGCGAACATTTCGTCCAGAGTTTCCGATACTTGTGAGATAACAGGAGTGACCAGAACGGGGTTGGTGTACGTCCCGATCCCAGCCTGGTAATAGACAAGCTGCTTCGAGGTATCATCTTTCCTGAGCATAGCCAGAAACTGGACGATGTTCGAGTTCTACGAGTGCCAGTATCAATGCTACAACGAACAGGATTGAACATACAAAGCCAAGAGCACTCACATCTTGGTCAAATTGATCGCCGGTACCGTCAAAGCATAAAACTAGGGTACGATCAGACCGTGCTTGAGGAATCCATGTACGAGAAGACGCGGATGAGGGTGTGTACTCAGTTGCAGACCCATCAGAGTATGCTGTGATGGTCGGACTGTTCTCGAGCAATGGGGTTGTTTCAGACATGGTGAAGGGGGACGATCAATGACCGTCGAAGGTGTATCACTCTTATATGGTTTGCTGGCGCTTGCAGACATGGCATTGACAGGGATTCCCACATCATGCGCGCCACGGGACATGTGTACATGTTCTAACGTAGAAGCAGGGGCTCCAAAGTCAAATAACAGCGTGTTTTGGATGGGACGAACGTGACCGGCACCGCGACGAGTAAGGGACGAAAGATTTAAATCCTGTACACGGACCCTGTTGAGACCGGAGAAACGTGAGCGGGCAGCGCCTGGGGTTGAATCGGCGACGGGTTGCATGAAGGCATTCTCGAACAAGCAGACGTCACCCGTCTAGATCAGGCCAGCAGTATATATTTGAAGCACCGGAACCCAAAGGAATGGCAATTCAAGTATCTGTCGTACGTCAGGTTGTCGAAGACAGGAGCGAGATGTCGTCGGTCAAGCGCGCCTTCCGTGGCTCGTTAGGCAAGTACCAATCCCGGATGCGGCGTCAATCAAGAGGCTGACAAATTGCGGGCATTATGCATTCATCGGCAAACAGCGAAGATCGCCCAGTTTGGGCAGAAAAAGTAAAGTCCTTCAGAATGGCTTCTGCATCGAGCTCGGCGGCGGGCATCCCTCCCTTGGGCAAATATCTGGCTTCAACTGGTGGGTCTTATACTCGGATGCTTAATAACTCTTCAATGACACGTCCAAAGACAAGAAAACGCGAGACAAGGCCATCAAAAGCCTCGCCATCTTCCTTTCGGACTCGTCCCGACCTCCTCTTCGCAAAAATGACATGGATAAATTGTGGAAGGGCATATTTTACTGTGCGTTGTCCGCCCTCGCATGAAACTGTATCTCTCATATTATATTTTTTCAGGCTTCTGGATGTCAGATAAACCTCTTGTGCAACAAGCTCTGGCAAGTGAGCTCGCGGAGATTATCTTGACCATTGAGTCGACAGCCTCTTCCTTGGCTTTCCTCAGAGGATTCTGGGAGACAACGGTCCGCGAGTGGAATGGTATCGATCGCCTCAGGTACGTCTTCTGCAGCACGCAGAGCGATGCTTAACTCACTGGCCCTAGGATCGACAAATACTACATGCTCATCCGTCGCTTCGCGAATGCGTCATTCCGTCTCTTAGTGAGATGCAACTGGAACTCTGTCTGGTGTGAAGAGTACAATGACATATTGGCTGGTCCAGGCGGTCCACTATGGTACCACACTTTCTATGTTGCCTCAGATTGAGCATTATTGACGTCCCACAAAGTGTGAACGATAGTCGCGTCCCATCAAGTTTGGCATACCACCTTGCTGACATCTACCTGGAGGAGCTCGACAAAGCTGTTGCTTCTCAACTAAAACTTGACGAATCCGATGACGAGCCCACCCCTACACCTCTCGTCACTGTCCTCTCTCCGTTCCTCAGCCTCTCCTCCCGCACTATCTCCAACACCACTTACTCACGCATACAATCAGCCATTTTGGATCCCCTTTTTCAGTCACTGTCGACTATACGCTCAGACGAGCCACCTAGCGCAAAGCGTCGTCGAGTTTTGGAAGTTGACTACGCTTCACTATTGGACAATGCCTGTATGCTGGACCCAAAAAGCGAGGGGAAGATGGAGAGGTCGCCACTCCGGAAGGCATTATTGCGGAAGTTATTTGATGTTGCTAGCGAGCAAGACACTAGAGACAGTAACCGACGAAAATTGTACTCTTTCTGGAAAAGTAACCAGGATGAAGACGACGAGGAAGATAGGCCTATCGATGCTAGTTGATGCTTTATACTTGTTTGTTGCTCTCCCTTTGCTTTATGACCAAAACGGAACACCGTTTCTGAACCTCGAGTGCTGAATTGTTATGCCATGTTACAATGTTACAGATGTGATGAATGTATGTATAAAATAATAGGGATCCGCTTTGCGAAAAAAATCGGAATCACCACCAGAACTTCGCTGGCGGAATATGCGATTTGGGCTTGCCCACAAGTATGCTTGCCATCCACATGGACACGAAGTCAATCACGTATCTTGAAACTGGACTGAGAGGCACACATACCTCGGTTGCCGATACTGTGACCACACAGCCGCCGCGAGAAGGGCCTCGAGCGTGCCAAATAGGATGATAGACTGCACAAGGGCGCTGCATCAGAAGCGGTCATTGCAGTTCAAATAAACGGGAGCTCACTGGTTTACGAGCGGCTAAGACGAGACTCAAAGGCATGGATGAATGCGAGAGGATGAGTCTAGAGGAAGACTTTAAGTGAGGATAGGATGCGATGGAGTGTTTGAGACTGATGATGTCCTGGCCCAGCTGGGGGACAATTTATATGCCTCCCGAAAGGCAGCAACAGGCCACACCATCGATCGCGAGGTTCGAGAACACCAGGAAAGCCAGAAATCACAGATGAGCTACGAGTCAATCCAGAGTCGTCGAGGCCTATTTCCAGAGTCTGCTCGAAGCTGCTCGATCGCTCTCGACATGAAAGACACGAAAAAGCGTAGGCCGTGGCGTGATATCGAGTAGACGTGGTTCAGACAGAGCCACAGAGGGTTCTCGACAGCCTGAGACCAAGCGTAGGGGAGGCTGGAATCTCATCACTCTCGATCAAAACACCGGATATTGAGCCCTTGCAGCGCGACGGGCGGCACTCGTGAGGCGAAGTTATGTCCCCGCAGACGTCATGCGCAGCAATAAAGAAGCATCTGGAGTGGAAGAGAACCGGAATTACGAATCTAGGCTACTGGCCAGAAGCAATACCGGAAGGATCCGCAGATGCGCTTCCAATTTTGCCCGATGCGGCTCCGAAAACCACCTTTCATCTGTCCACGTCATCTAAATATCAGCGGCGCAAAAATGTATAGATATGATGATGGATAGAAGTACAGAGACAATCAATGCCTATTACAACGTCTTCGCGCTCTACAAGTCCGGCAGTTCTCTTGTCAGCAATCTTGTCCAAGTGCTCTCCTTCCACCAGTCGTCCATAGCGCCAATACGGTCCCACAGCGTCTCCTCATCGACGCCATATATCTCGTATTTCCCTCCGTTTAATGGCACGCCATCCCGCCTTGCTACCTCCAAAGCCGCTTTATTCTCGCCGCTGTAGGGACCGAGGCGTCAACAGGAACTCAACGTTGATGTGAACATAGCTTACCGTAGCAAATCCATAAGCTCTTGTTTGTCAGGGAAGAATAGGCGCGGCTCTAGGACAGCTAGAGCTGCCAAAGAAGCCCGGTACAAGAATGAGTCCCCTTCCAGCAGAATTACATCCCATATTCGAGCACACGCTTCGAACGGAAGATGGTCCAGGAAGATAGGTATCAGCCAATCTGGAAGATAAGCAGACGGCGATATCTGGTGTTGTTTGAAGTTGAAGTAGACTGCAGGATGGTCAGTATCCTGACATTGCAGGCATTAAACCCGTCTCACTTTTAGGCATCCCGTCGGCCAACAAAGTGTCGAAAATCCTACTAATGCTCAGTGAATTGCCCTCTTTGAGCAAGGCAGACCTTCATTACCTGTAATACGCTTCAACCTGGATGCTGTATGGTCAATGTAAGAAAGCAAAGACGATTATGGACCTCCAAACCACTTACATCGTCTTTTGTCGCTAGACCGCCATAGAATGAACGCATACAATGTCGCTCTAGTAGGTTGCGCATGGTGATGAATCCCTGCACAGGGGGCATGTTTAAGACGATCATAGCTGCGATCCTGGCGACGCCCGGTACATATCCCAAGCCTTCGTCGGATCGTGCAACGACCCATGCATAGAGCATGTCTTTGAGATCCTGATACATGGGTCCTGTTTCTGGGTGGAATATGTGTAGAGACGGCAGCGTGTTCAAGACATCGTCTTCGATCAGACTTATGGTAGTTGTCGGGAATGTACCGGCCGCCAGTGCGCGCTTAGCCCGAGCGAGACATGTCCGGTATGTATCTTACACCCGTGATTAAAAACATCAGAATTCTCAGATTGAACGCAAAGTATCTACCTTTACTCAGGGCCAACGAGTTTCCAACTGCGCGTTCCCACATCGTTGCTCGAAGTTTTGTTGGTATTCCAGCCCACCAAAGTCTTCGCAGCGCAGGATTCTTGTTGACAACTCGCCAGTCCGGAAGAATTTCATGTTCCCAGATGTGGAGTGACTCTTCGACTCTTAGCTCCCGTACAAGCCTCCGTTCGTTTAATGCTTTCCGGCGCTTTTCCTCTGTGATCGGTTTTCGTTTCAGTTTCACGAAGTTTAAGCCGATCCCCGTTTACGGTTGGTACTCACCAGCAACACGACTTCGCCTCATCATCTTCTCCCAATCCGCCATATGCTTCTTATCCTCCTCGCGGCTTTTGGGAGGTAAGAACGTTGGCCGTGTTTTGCTTACCACTCTTTCAAACATACTCGGACCTGTGGAACGAGTAGGTCTGTGGCTGGAAGACGGTCGAGGGAGTGTTGCGCTCGCTAATGACGATGAAGGAGAATGCATGGGAAGAGATGGTGTCGAAACGGATTTCGGATTGGGCTCAGAAGGAGAGAGTACACTGGGATTTTCTTGCGAGGCCCGTGCTCGGGAGTCTAAGTGAACCGCTGGAGAGATTGGACGTGAGCTGGGTGTGACTTCGACCACGACGGGAAATGACACTGAGGCATCGATGTGAACGGTGGGATAGGTGTTCGCTTCGGGATCGTGCTCCTCACGATCACGAATATCTTGCGGAACGGTATCACCACTAGAGCTAGAATGTTCATCCATGACGGTGATAGTATTCTCTTCGACGGGGGACTCCTCGTGGATGCGCTCCTCTGCGCGCTCCAGATGAGGAGAGTTAAGAGAAATCTGATCAAATTGGGAAGATAGTTGTCGAGAGTCAATGGCAGGCGGGGATGAATGAGAAGCTGAAGGTGAGCGAGAATTGGGAAAAGTGAAATAAGTTGTCGACTGCGAAGGTGAACGCTCTTCGAGGCCATTGATGTCAAGGGTGGAAACGGAGGCGTCCGTGATGCGAGAAGACTGTTTCTCCTTGACCCAATCATCTTCGACCCCTTCCACGTCGTCGTATGGAGGAGACAAGGAGTTTCCCAGCTCAGCACGAATCGTTGCAGAGGAAAATTCGAAAGGCATCTCCGGCTCATCACCATCCGAGAAAGCATCATCCAGATAGAACGCCGCCGGCGGAGTCTTGGCCTCGCGCTCTAGAGTGACTATGTTGTTATCACCATTCGTCGACGCGTCCCCGTGGCTCATCGCGTTTTCCTAAGCTTGAATAAAACCGTCAGCGTTGTGAACGATGGGCATTCCGCGCAGAGGCGCCGAGCTACGCCGAGCTGCACAGCACGCCCTGCATGATCCACGTGACTTCACGCGTTGAGCGCGTCTGGACGCTGTCAAACAAGTCTTGCGTTCCAACCGGCTACTTGCCCTATATTTGATACGGAGGACTGAGCACTGAGGATAATTACGTTGCTCCAAGGTGAGGTGAGTGGAACGAAACAAGCCTGATATCTACCAGTTGACGGCGTGGACGAAGTTATGTCATGATTGCAGAAGTCCTTCTCGTTCTGGCTGGGCATTCGTCCTCACTATTCCCCAAAGACCATACCATCCACCCCGCATTCCAATCCCTCCTTCATCCAGGCGAACAGCAATGTCTTGAAGCTCTTGGCCATATCGCGTTTCGCTACCGCAAAATCAAGCGCGCATGTTCCCTCCTCGCGCGCTCACCCTCGCGCTACATCTGCGCACTGTGTTCGACGTTGAACCAGATACTCAAAGACGAGTACGAGACTCTCGTTATTGATACAGAGGCGAAGGTGCTCAAGCGCGATGCGAGCCTGGTTGCAAGCGGATCTTTTGTGCCACTTTCTTCTATCCGTGCAGCCTTTGCTGAATGGGACGCGCCTTTCATTGCCCTTGAGTCCCTGGTTGATCAACTTCAGTCTCAGACTGAGTGGAAACCTGGCCCTCTTATTGACATGCTTCTTATGCGCTCGCTGACCGGTACTCATCGGATCGCAGCCATCGTCTCTCGTCTTTCATCAGCTGTACAGCGTGTCTGGCGAACACAGTTGATCGCATTCTTGGTTCATGGAACTCTATCATCTGCAGAGCCCTTGGCTTCAAAAGATTATACTCTTCTTGATGGCTCCATTCCATCGTGCGTGTCTCTCCAGTCACGCAACTCGATTGCGTACGTTGGTCGTGCGATCGGGACTGTCAAAAGCGCCAAATGGCAAGAGCAGCCTCCTAGAAGTCTTGCTTCGGAGCATACACAGCTCCTTGAAGGCGTCCTTGCCGAAGATCAGTACGAATTTGATCGGGTTATTGCTGAGATTCGGACAAATATCAGCGAATGGCTCTGGCTTCATGTGCTGACTCGAAAAGACGTTGAAGATGCTGTCGATTCCCTGTATGTCGTGATTCATTTTTGGCGTTAATCATTACGCTCACTCAAATTCCTAGTGCGAATTACTTCTTTATTCGCAATGGTGAATTTAGCCTTTCGCTGATTCGAGAACTCGAACGATTAAAGCTGTCCCGATTAACGGGCCGTACAGGACCTTCAACTATTATTCGGGAGCAGGATCTTCAGCTAGCGCTCCTGCGAGCCTCGCTTGGGACAAGTGCTCAGCTTGATCCCTCTCTATCCCGCCTCCGTTTCCACCTTCCTTCTGGACCCCTTCGCCCACTTCTTCCGACCTTGAAGGAACCAAAGGACCTTGCATCCTCTATCAATAGCAATGTTCTTGAGGAGACCACTTTTGATGACCTCCTCCTTGGAACACCACTGTGCCTCAGTTACAAAGTGGAGTGGCCGCTCGATCTGTTTTTGCAACCACATGATCTACAAACGTACCGCGTCCTCTTTGCTTATCTGTCGTCCCTTCGCAAAACTCATACCCGGATACATGCCTGTTGGACCTCTCTTTCCAATTCGCAGCGCGCGAGGCGGCGGTGGACTGGCCTCGGAGAAGGGGGGACGGTGGAAGACCTCGACGATCGAAAGCTCCTTCTACGATGTGGCTGGGGTGTTGTGAGAGAGATGAGCTGGTTTCTGGACAATATGCTCGAGTATGTGATGACAGATGTCGTCGACGTCGAGTTTCGGAGGCTTAGGCGACTGTTGGTCAACCCGCAGATAGAGAGCAGAGGTCACACAGATCCGGCAGCAAGACGAGAACGAACCCCTTCACAGACCGTTCCTCCGACAACCCAATCAATCTCTTCGCTCTTTGACCCGAATGCCATCGCTGCTTCTGCACCTCTCGATTTCTCTACCCTGCGCAATATGCATAGCACCTATCTTGAACGACTGTTGACAGGTACTCTGCTCTCTAATACGGCATTGACGGCGATAGTTAGGCCTATCTTTGAGTTGTGCGAGCAATTCGTGGCGCAGGTAGAGCGGTGGGGCGGTGACATTCTTCCAGCCCTTTTATTTGAAGGAAGCCTGGCCGAGGGTGGAGACAAAGTGGGCGAGATGGTCAAGGAGCGTTGGAAAATAGTGGCGGATATCAACGAAGTACCAAATCTTGTTTGAACACCTTTTTTGTATCCTCACGTTCGTTTACAGGTATTTCATTCCCTGACGGAAGCCTTCTATGAGCAGCTGTCGCTTTCGACATCTCAGCAGTCGCTGAGAACAGATGCCTCGAAATCCGTGCTGCTGAGCAACACTGTCAACACTTCCCTTTTCCCGCACCTGCACACATCTATTCGGATGAAAGACGGGAAACGGTTTGAAGGTGATGGCGACGTGCGTCGACATGTCGAACGGCTGCTATTGCGACTGGATTTCAACGGCAAGTTCTCGAAGCCAAAGATGGGGAAAGAGGTTGCTTCGGGTATCCTGAAACAGGGTGGCCTTACATGAAACCGGTGCTGTTGTGCTGTGGCTGTCACCCTTTTTGAGATGTTGTAGCGCTGTATAAGTACGTGTACCGTAAAAATATATTCTTATCCATTCGCGTGTGTTTCCTAACGGTGGCCGAGGTGCCGATGGGTGGCCAAGGCAGGACCCCCGAAAATAGGTGGGGAGGCCGGGTGGCCGATCCGGAAAATTTTGGGGCTTTTTGATCCCTAGGCCTGAAAAAATCTGAACAAAAAGGGCTCTCTGTGGGGTCGAGGCTGTTGGACTGAGGCAAATCACCTTTGTCATCTCTTTCTTATGATTTACTTATTGCGTACTTACTTGACGAGCTCGGAGATTGCCGAAGTACTATACAGCTCTCAGCCACTGCGCTTGTAGTTACTGACGCCTTCGGTGTCGGGCTTCCCTCAGTGATCTACACAGACGCTGAGGTGAGCCCGCTTCTTCTTAAGACATAGATGTCACTTTTACTTACGCTTCTATCACGTAGTAATACTTCTAGGTACTTACCGATTCAATATATAGTGATCTACACAGACGCTGAGTAATACTTCTAGCCCATATCTCAACAGGTTATGGGCCCTGCTGTCCAAGCCATGTCGCTCGCCAATTCAATCACTGTCACTACCGTTCCGAAGCTCTCAGAAGATCTGTCAAACTGGCCGATCTACAAGGATCGGGTACAGACAGCCATTGAATCAAAGACAGGGCTGTCGCGACACCTGGCTGGCACTGCTCGGCAACCACGAGAGCCCGAGCTTCCTGCCGAAGATGCTAAAGATGATGTTCTAGAAAAGTATGACAAGGCTATTGAGAAGGTTGATGAATACAATCAGAGAGAAGCCGCCATCAAGCAGCAGATCTACTCTACGATCCCCGACTCCATCCTCAATCGAATCAAAGGGGAGACAACCGCCAAGGAAGTTTGGACGGCGCTCTGCGATCTTGCGGAGAAGCGGGGAAAGATGGTCGAAATTGACATTCGACGGCGTATTCACGATTCTCGATGCCAAGAGGGCGGCGATGTCCGTGCGCACCTCGACACCTTGATCGCACTCCAGAACGAGCTCATTGGCATGGATGCGGCTCTCGGCGACGATGACTTTGTTGCTGTCATTCTCTCCTCTCTCCCAAAGTCCTACGAGTCCATTATTTCAGTAATGACGGCTGCTTCGAGTCTCAGTTCGAAGCCCCTTACCCCTTCCGGAATCATTCAGCACCTCACGCAGGAGCACGACCGGCGCAGCATTCAAGGTCGGCTCGAGAAGAAGGCACCGTCTGACGAGACGGCGCTGTATTCACATGGCGGAGGTAAACAAGGAAAAGGGGGACGCGGGAAAGGAAAGAAGGGCAATCAGTCGTCGAGTGGCAAGAAGTGTTATAACTGTGGACTTACCAACCACATAGCCGCAGACTGCTTCCGACCCGGCGGCGGGAAGGAAGGCCAATGGCCGGCAGGCATGCATCGGCCAGGCCAACACAAGAAGGGTACGGACCAGAGTGCGGGGAACTTTGCAGTTGCCGAGGATGCTGAAGATCCCGAATTTGGATTCACGGCAACATTTGACCTTGCGGCACTGACAGCAGGCCCCGACGTCTCGTCCATGACACGTGTCCGATGCCTCAACACGGGCGCGAGTCACCACATGTCACCCTATCGAGAAGAATTCACAGACTTTGTCAGTATCCCATCCAAACCCATTTACGCAGCCGACAAACGTACCTTCATGGCAACTGGCCGCGGAAATGTTACAGTCATGCTCCCAAATGGGGACGACATGACCGCCGTGCGGCTATCCGATGTGCTGTACGCGCCGTCAATCGCGATCACGTTGATCTCGGCCAGTCGCATCGACAAGGCTGGATACTCCATTTATCTGAAAGGGGGGATCTGCAGGATCTCCGACCCCTCCGATCATGTTGTCGCGAGAATTCCGCGGTCAAACAACCTGTACAAAGTCGTCAGTCAAAAAATTTCGAGAACTGCAGGTTCCGCCAGGATCGCCGATGGCACCCCTCTGATACCACGTGGGGGAGACGAGGAAGCTCATGCCAACCTCGTGCTATCAGCGCGGGAACTACACCGTCGCCTGGGTCACATATCCCTGGACACAGCAAAGAGGCTGGTCAAGGAAAGAGTCATCGAAGGCATCACCCTCGACGCTCTCGTCTCCGAAATGGAGCTTTGTACTGCCTGTGTGCAGGCGAAGATGACACGGGTCTCATTCCCGAAGGAACGGACCCGACCGCGCGCAAAACGTTATGGCGAGCTCTTACACTCAGACTTGTGGGGCCCCGCACCCATCAATTCCCTTACTGGCTATCGCTACGCGATGCCCATTATGGACGACTTCTCGCAAGAGATCATCCTGAAACTCTTACGCTCGAAGGATGAAGCCTTCAAGCATTATCTTCAACACGAGGCCTTCGTGAAGGGCCATCGTGGCGTCGTTCGGATCGGCACTCTACGCACCGACCGCGGTGGCGAGTACACCTCTGACGCTTTCGAATCCCACCTCAGAGACGAGGGAACAGTCCATGAGAAGACTGTTCACGACTCGTCGGCACAAAACGGGACCGCCGAGCGGTTCCTACGGACCGTTGTAGAACGCGGCCGCGCGTTGTTGATAGCGTCGGGACTTCCAAGGTCCCTGTGGGGTGCAGCAATGTCACATGCCGTCTGGTTGTGGAATCGGACCGGAACGCGCACGCTTGAAGGCACAACGCCATACGAGAAGGTCCACGGCGCGAAGCCGGACCTGGGTGGACTCCACGAGTGGGGGTGCCGAGTATGGGTGAAGATAGAGGGGCGGAGCAAGCTCGACGCGCAAGCTGACGAAGGACGCTTCGTCGGCTATAGTGCTGAAAGCAAGGGGATATTGGTGTACTGGCCGATGAAACGGAAGGTCAGCGTCGAGCGCAACGTGCGCTGGGACGACTCACCGGTACCGGACGTCATTATCGACGATAATGACAGCCCAAACGACGACGCACGGACGCCGGCGCACTCTGCAAAGGGTGCAGGTCGCGCAAGCGCGCCTGGCACCCCAGACACGACGCCGTCGAATGCCGTCGACGCATCGCGGCTCAAAACCGAGTCGCGCGAGCCTACAAGCATCCCGGGAGGTCAGCAGGACGACGCGGCGCCAGCGCAACTCGACGCAAGCGCAACAAGAGGTCAAAACCTACCTGTAACCCCGGATTACATCCCTAAGCGCTCCAATTCTCCTCCCAGCGTCGAAACGACGCGTCCCCGTCGCACTCCCAAGCCTTCCGAGTACATCCGACGCCTTGAACGAGGCGAAGGAACGACGACAGGCAGCGCACGAGCGCCAGCTGTCCCTCGTGGCATGCGAGCATCCGAGGACCCCAAACCAGACCTTGAGTCGAATCCTGTCGATAGTGCGCAGGTAGCGGCCATGGAATCTTTCCTAGCCGATGAAGAGGCCGATGAAGAGGTCCTGGAGGAGGTAGAGATGCTGGGGAGGAAGTGGGAAGGAATAGAGTGGGCAATGGCAGCGGAAGCGACCGAGGGGATGGAACCCCGCACCGTGGAAGCGGCTCGGAAACGACCGGACTGGCCGCAATGGGATGCGGCGATTCAAGACGAACTTGACCGCCTCGCAAAGCTCAACACCTGGGAGCTCGTCGACAGGCCCTTGAACGCCAATGTCGTCGGCTCTAAGTGGGTCTTCAAGATCAAGCGGGGCGCGGCCGGCGAAATCACGCGCTACAAAGCGCGGCTCGTTGCACAGGGTTTCACGCAGGTCCCCGGCATCGATTACGGAGACACGTTTGCACCAGTCGCAAAACTTACCTCCATTCGGATTCTACTCGCTCTTGCGGCTCGCTTTGACTGGGAAATTCATCAGATGGATGTAAAGAATGCATTCCTTAATGGAGACCTCGAGGAAGAGATCTTTATGAAGCAACCCCCGGGTTTCTCAGTGCCCGGCCTCGAAGAGAAAGTCTGTCGCTTATTCAAGACAATCTATGGCTTGAAGCAATCCTCTCGGCGCTGGTATAAGAAGCTCTGTGATGCGTTCCTCGCCATGGGCTTTACGGTCTGTGCCGTCGAACACGGCATCTTCTACAAGCGTGACGACGAGGGTGTTTCCATCATTGCTGTCTCTGTCGACGACCTTGCTCTCTTTGCTAGTTCCTTGGCTGCCATCTTAGCTATGAAGGAAGCCCTCAATCGGGCCTTCGAGATGACAGATCTTGGTGAGATTCATTGGTTGCTCGGTATCGAGATCAAGCGTGATCGCGGGGCGCGGACTATTTCCCTGTCTCAGCGTGCGTACATCGACACAATTCTCTCACGCTTTAATCTCGAGACCGCAAATTCACTCTCCACTCCCACTGATCCAAACGCACACCTCACGATGATGCAATCACCATCCACTCCGCAGCAGTTCTCCGAGATGCGCAATGTTCCATACCAGGAACTTATTGGATCTGCCATGTATGCTGCCGTTGCCGCTCGACCAGATATCTGTTTTGCGGTGTCATATCTTTCACAGTTCATGCAGAATCCTGGACGTGCTCACTGGGAAGCCGCAAAGCGATTGCTGAGGTATTTGAAGGGCACACGAGAGTTATGGCTAACTTTTGGGAAGGAGCAGCGGGGGATTGAGGGATTCTCAGATGCTGATCATGGGGGTCAGGAGCACAGACGCTCAATCTCGGGTTATGTTTTTCTGTTCGATGGTGGCGCTGTGTCTTGGTCTTCCAAGAAGCAGTCAATTGTTGCTCAGTCTAGCACCGAGGCGGAGTATGTCGCGCTCGCTCATGCAACGAAGGAAGCATTGTGGATCCGTATGTTCTTAGGCAACATCTTCTCCCCTCTCACCACACCTACCATTCTCTATGGCGATAACCAATCCGCCATTGCCCTTGCCAAGAATGATGCCTTCCATTCTCGCACAAAGCACATTGACATCCGCTATCATTTCATCCGCGACATTATCGAGAAGAACTTCATTGAGCTACGCTACTGTCCTACTGGCGAGATGGCGGCTGACGGATTTACTAAACCGCTGGCTCGTCAGAAGATTGAGAAGATGATAGAGCTTATTGGACTTCAGGAGATTTGAGGGGGTGTGTTGGACTGAGGCAAATCACCTTTGTCATCTCTTTCTTATGATTTACTTATTGCGTACTTACTTGACGAGCTCGGAGATTGCCGAAGTACTATACAGCTCTCAGCCACTGCGCTTGTAGTTACTGACGCCTTCGGTGTCGGGCTTCCCTCAGTGATCTACACAGACGCTGAGGTGAGCCCGCTTCTTCTTAAGACATAGATGTCACTTTTACTTACGCTTCTATCACGTAGTAATACTTCTAGGTACTTACCGATTCAATATATAGTGATCTACACAGACGCTGAGTAATACTTCTAGCCCATATCTCAACAGAGGCTGCATGTTGTTGTCTTGTAGGATCTGGTCTTTCCTCATCTGGAAAAACACCCCCTTGTATTAGCTCCGGATTATATCTAATAGTGTCTAAAAGTATCTAAAAGTGTTAATAGCATCTAAAAGTATCTAATTTCCTAATTGGGAGCAACACATTGTGAGCATTGGATTGGTTTCTAATTTCATGATATTAGCACTGATTCTATACTAAGAAGTCTCTGATTATTAGTAGGAAATAGTAAGTACTACTGCTTTATCAGTAAGAAGGTAAAGATGTGGCACATTCTATACTATTTCAGCATATTACTCTCCTTCATATATGCCTATATCATTATCTTGTAGCTCTTTTGCTGACTTTCCAGCTGCTTTTATAAGGGATATAGAAAGAGAGAAATGTGCATTGATGCCCCCAGCCACTTTGTTGGCAGCTTGGCAGCTGCCACAAGAGGCTATGAAGACCTAGGTACACAAGATCATTAAAGTTGTTATTGTTAGCCAATGCCTGCTACTGGTCATTATAGGACACAACATGTGGGCTGGACTTAGGGATATGCTATATGCAGCCTTGTAGACCTTGTCTATTAGTACAGTGATTAATACTGTCTTGTGCAGCACACAATCATCATCATTATTGATATTACAATTTTTAGCACTATTTATATTGTTTATTGCCTTGTTATACAGAAGATGCTCAAACTTGGTGTTTTCCTCTAGCTATTAGGCTGTGGAAAAGACAGTCATATTGGTATGTGGTGCCAGAATGATATATTTGCCTGCCATATAGGAAATATATGCATTAAGCATATTAAGATCACCTCCAACAATCTTGTGCTTATTTATATATAGGCATGCCATACATATACTCTTGTCCCTACCCTCTACCAAACTAGTGGCTATTTGGAAAACCCCTCTCTCTTATTGGATCTTAATTATTTATAATCATGTTTTTGATCAAATTTGCAAATTCAGGTAGCATTGTCTATACTAGTAGAGTCCCATTGAATATTACACTCAATCATAGTTTTACATATTCTCAGTCCAAATTGTATAAGTGCCATAATTTATTTTTATCCTATATAAAGTGTATTATTAATTTTCCATTGGTTTATTATCTTCTTAGCTGGTGTTTAAACTAAATCCTGAAAGACCTGACTTTTTAGGTATTTATTGACCTATTTATTTATAAGATAGAAGAAAGATAAATGTTAAATAAAATCAGAGATGTTGAGGTTGCCTATATTATGTCTACTTATTTAGATTACCGAGTTTATATCTTAGACCCTGTGGCTTAGTGGCTTAGAGCATCTGTTCTGGGTGCTTGTATACATGAGGTTGTTAGTTCAACTCTGGCAAAAGGCAAGTTTGTTATAAGGTATATTCTGTGTTTAGGTATTGAACTAGTGCTTTAATAGACATGACTCTATAAGAAGTCTATGAGAACTGTGATGCTTGATTTATTATGATTTTTCCGAAATTTCAAGTTATAATCAATCCTAATAATTCCTAATTTAGAAAAATTATGTCTAATTATAACAGGTTTAGAGGGGGGGTAAGCTAAAAATGTCTAATCCTAATTGTTCTTAATTATGCATAAATAAAACTAATTAGAGCTTAATACAAAGGGGTGGTTTTCCAGATGCACTTTGTATACCTCTTGATCTCTGCACTGTGCCTGGTGTCTAGCTCCCTTTAGCCTATGCATCGCAAACTCTGTCAGATCAATCAAAACATACTTAGTCTAATGAAGCACTGGATCCATCTCAAAGCCCTTATCATTCTCCCATCTCTGCAACTTATCAAGGACTCACTATTTATCAAGTCATCCATTGGAACCCCTCCAAAGTTATCTGCTGTATTAGAGAAGACCTTCTGGTCAGCGACGAGCATCATCCAATCATCAATCAACATCTTCTCCATCTCTTTTAAGATGGGATCAACAGTAACCAACACTTCCTAGTACAAGCCCAAAGATGCACAATAGTCTTTATCTATTAGGCCATCACAATTAGCTTAGGGAACCTTTCTTAGTGCATCAAGTGCACATGACAAGCCTATTGTTATGATCACGTTCTGTCGGGCCTTAACGGCGGTCTATGCCGACACGATCATCACAAATATCAAGCGGCCTCACAGGTTGAGGCGTACACCAAGGTACAGATATCAACCTTGGTCATCCACTCCCAACGGATCACCTTATCGTTGGTCGAGTATCACGGGCCTATTGTATTAGCGGGCATGGAACGCCGCCTTACAAACTACTCACACATCGGGCATTGAGCTCCTAGTCGTTCCTGGCCGGAAGGAGACTAACGGAGAAACACAAGAGTAGTCGTTATTGAGAGAGACGACTTAGAGGAATACCTATGGATACATATACGGTATTCTCACGCCCTACTTCCTAAAGTAGTATAAAAGGCCCATAGAATAGGCTGAGGATCTTCAGTCTATTCTCTTCGTTCCCCTGTATCTTCACATACAGGGATCTTCGTTCGCTGTGGTCTTCCTACCACAGCACCCTCATCCACTGTAGTCTTCCTACTACAGTCTTCATTGCCACATCGCAATACACTTCTGGCTCCTGTGCTACACGTACAGTCGAGACCACCGTTCCACACATCCTCCACGAGTGACCTAGGGAAGAACCTCCTACTCTTGGGGTTACCGACGAGCAGTCGTAACACTAGAATAGACTCTTCTGCCCCTACCTTGCTCGCACTAGCTTGCTGCCACACCCTCTCTCATAACCTTGCTCAGTGGGGATATAGACCCCCATTGAGAAAGCGTTACTGCACACACTCTGGAGCAAGACCTAGGCCAGGGATATCCACCCGGCACTAGACGTATCAATAACCAACTCCGTCACAACAATCGCCCTATCCGGCGCGAAGGGGACTTCTGGGTCTACGAAGACAATAACGGAACTGCCCCTCCGAATTACGATAACTGCTCATACCGAAACGGGCGTTATTACTTCACCCTTGAAGACGGAACAGAAGAAGAGGATATTTGGAACGAAACAGAAGCTCAGTGGGAACTAGCCCCACAATACAGGGAACCGGCGCCGGTAATCCCCGAAGACTCGGAGCAAGAGGAAACAACCTCGGAATCAGACTCCGACTCACCAGACCAAACACCGATCAACACCCGAAACGAACCACTCGCCGAAATGTCGGGACAAGCTTCGACTTCTACAAACACCCCTTCCGCGACAGTACAACCCAGAAGAGGAAAAGTCAAACTCCCAGACAATTACACAGGCGACCGCATTGAATCCCAGAAATTCATGCTCCAATGCCTCCTTCTTTTCGCAGCAGAATCCGATCGGTACAAGACCGATCAAGACAAAATATCCCTTGTGCTTTCATGCATGAGATACGGCACGGCGGGAGCTTGGGCGGAGAACTTCCTCCTCAAATCAGTAGGAGCAGATCCACCTACCGATCTAGGCACCTGGAAGGACTTTTTAGCCAAGTTCAAATTACAGTTCAGGGAGACGGGCAAGACCGACAAGGCGCGAAGCGCACTTATGGCCTTCTCCCAAGGACGAATGACGGTTGATGAATACTCCAACCAATTCATTCTCATCGCCGCCGATGCCGACATCTCCGATAAAGAGCAAGTCCCTTACTTCCAACGCGGGTTAGACCCGCGCGTCATGGACAAAATATACGACAAGGAAGTTCAGCCAAAGGATACGATTCAGGACTGGATCAATACAGCCTGCGAAATAGATGGACGACTTCGAGCCAGAACAGCTCAAAAGGCCATCCTCGCCAACTCCACCTCCTTTCGAAGCGATTATCTGAATCGTTTTCATAACCAAATCTCTCCCCGCTACAATTCCACAAACGCCCCTCGCAGAATGAACAACCAAGTCGTTGACATGGACATTGACGCGACACGCAAGCACAATGCCCTTAGCCAAAAACGGAAACATGACGGCAAGCCTCCTGGCGCCTGTTACTATTGCGGAAAGACAGGACACTGGAATGCTGACTGCCCGTCATTACGCAGAGGCGTTCGACCGATTCGAGGAAACTCGAAGAAACGCATGGGTACAACAGGGAGAAGAAGCCGCGCGGTTGATTTGGAAGGAGAAGACGACGCACCCGCTATGGGAAACCAAGCGGGAATATATCGAGGAATGGAGACAGAGGATGTTCATCGCAACAACCAGCGGGTACCACAACCTGGTCCTTCAATGGAACGTCCTCACTCTACCCCATCCGGACGACCCCAGACGAACCATGGGCAGCGCACTATGCTACCTAACGGACGACAAGGAGACGGAGACGTCAGTCATTCTGCTCGAATCGGAGCAGTGCTCGGAGAATTAGGAGAAGATGAAGCCAGAGAAGTAATCTTGGGACATGCGGAGTGTTTTTCCTGACCTCTCCCTCACCAGCGAAGGAGAGAGGTCAAGGACGACCCGAGTTTGATGCCCGCACTTGTATTCGTATCGGAGCAATGAACGACTGTATCATCACCCCCATACGCCTGAACGTGAAGGTATCCAACAGGAGTCAATACGCTGGAGCAAAAGCAACCATCGACTCGGCCTGCGAAGGGGTTATAGTAAACGAAACTTGGGTCAAGAGACATCGTTTCCCCACCTATACACTCAACAACCCCATTCGCGTCCGGAACGTCGATGACACCATTAACAAAGCAGGTCTCATCCGATCCGCCTTGGATGTGAACCTCACCATTCGGGACATCAGTGGACGAACGCATACTGAGCGCGTCCAGATGTTTATCTCCAATCTAGGGAAAGACGACCTTATCCTGGGAACAGATTGGCTGAAATACCACGATCCCTCCATCGAATGGAGGCGACGTGAAGTGCACTTTGATCGGTGCCCCCAGAAATGCCAGCAACCATATGGGTTCACCAGAGCAAGGGAAGAACCGCCATACAGTAGGCGGTTATCAGACGTGGAGCCACGGCACAAACCACGCATCAATGAGCGCGAAAAACAGCGCCTAGAACATCTCCGAAGACTATCGGAAGATGTAGGACTCCGCGACCATAGCGGAACGTTTGGTGTCCGACTACGAGCATACCTCAAAAGGAAATGGCTCCTAAAGGACATAAGGAAATACGCAGAAGAGAAACGAAAGGCGCAAGACAAGCCATCTCTTTCACCAAACGAGGGAGAACCTGATCTCCCAGACAAACCCTCAGGAAAACAGGCCACCCGGGACCCAGTTATTCGGAAACTGGCCCCCGAACCGTCAGGATTTGCCAGCTTCGACCAAGACCTGGAAGACGAAATCATCGTCACCAATCTAAAGGAAAGAGTTCCCAAGGCGCATCACGAATTTTTGGACATCTTTAGCGAACGAAAGTCGCAGCGACTCCCAGAACACACTTACTGGGATCATGCCATTGACTTAAAACCAACCTTCAAACCTCAAGTGCCCAAAATCTACGCCCTGAGCCCAGAAAAACACGACGAATTAGGAAAATTCATCAAGGAACATCTGGAAAGAGGAACTATCCGTCGATCCACCTCGCAAACAGCAGCCCCATTTTTCTTTATAGGAAAAAAGGATGGAAAACTACGCCCGGTACAGGACTATCGCCACTTGAATTCGCACACCATCCCGAATGTGTGCCCCCTTCCACTAATCCAAGAACTACTGGACGTGATAAAAGGGGCCATCATTTTTAGCAAATTGGATGTGCGATGGGGATACAACAATATACGCATCAAAGAGGGAGATGAGTGGAAGGCGAGCTTCATCACCCCGTTAGGTTCTTACGAACCTACGGTGATGTTCTTCGGCCTAACCAACTCACCAGCCACCTTCCAAGCTATGATGAACATGATCTTCAGGGAGCTCATCACAGCCCGGAAGATAACCGTATATATGGACGACATCCTCGTCTTCTCCAAAACCATGGCGGAACATGTCAAAATCCTAAACCAAGTTTTCCAAATCCTACGCGACAACGATCTATATTTGAAACCCGAAAAATGTGAGTTTTACAAGGAAAAGCTCCAATATCTGGGATATACAATTTCAAAAGACCATGTCGCCATGGAGGACTCAAAGGTGGACGCAATAAAAGATTGGCCAACCCCACGCACAGTCCGCGACATTCGCTCCTTCTTGGGCCTAGGGAATTTTTACAGGCGCTTTATTGACAAGTTCTCACTCATCGCGCGCCCCCTACACGACCTTACCAAAAAGGACGAGAAATGGAACTGGACTGCAAAATGCCAAGAAGCTTTCGAACGGTTAAAGAAAGCTTTTATCAGTAAACCCGTCTTGAACTATCCAGATCCCATGCACCCATATCGATTAGTAACGGACGCATCACTAATCGCCTATGGAGCTACCCTTCTACAAGAAGGAAAAGATGGCGACTGGCACCCAGTCGCTTTCCTCTCTGGATCGTTTTCACCAGCAGAGCGGAATTACGATGTTCACGACCGGGAACTCTTGGCTATAATAAAAGCATTGGAACACTGGAATCATTACCTCGAAGGCGCGCGACACCCCTTCGAGATTTGGACAGATCATAAAAACCTGGAACATTTCCAAACGGCGCGAGACCTATCACGACGACACGCCCGTTGGAGCCTTTATTTGAGCAGATTCGACTTTACACTCAGCTATAAAGCAGGATCAACAAATCACTCCGATGCTCTGTCCAGGCGTCCAGATCTAAGTGAGGGGGTAGAATCTGACAACAAATCTCAAATTTTACTCCCGGCCAAGCTTTTCAACAAATCCGACGAAACATTGGTAGAACCACCCCCGACACGACATATAAAGTCCACGGAAATCGCCTCCTCAAACCTCATTTCCCTCATCCGACACTCGAAATCAGAACATGATGCCTTAACAAGGGTAGCCCTCGCAAAGCTCTTACGAGTAGGACCACAAGGGATGAGAGGATTACTGGGACATTGGACATATGAAGACGGAATCACCAGACGCAACGGCCACATATGCGTCCCCAAAGACGACGTCATCCGAAGACTCATCGTCAAAACACATCACGACGCACCCGCGGTAGGACACCCGGGTAGAGCAAAAACATTGGAAATGGTGCAACGACACTACTGGTGGCAAAACATGACTAAATTTGTCCACGAATATGTGGATGGATGTGCCATATGCCAGTCTACGAAGAACTTGACACACAAGACACACCCACCTATCCACCCTCTGGAAACCACCAACGTTCCTTGGCGATTCATCTCGACAGATTTCGTCACGGACCTACCCGAAAGCAAAGGTTTCGACTCAATTAACGTGGTAGTGGATCAAGGTCTGTCAAAAGGCATAGTCATCACCCCATGCAAGAAAACGATCACGGCAGAAGAAACAACCGTGCTTTTCCAAAATAACGTTTTCAATCGACATGGACTGCCGACCAAAATAGTGTCCGATCGGGGCCCTCAATTTGCGGCCAAATTCACCCGAGAACTCTGGAAACGGCTAGGAATCACCGCCGCTCTCAGCACGGCGTATCATCCCCAAACAGATGGAGAGACGGAACGGGTAAACCAGGAGATCGAGCAATTCCTGAGAACGTTCTGCAACTACCATCAGGACAATTGGGTAGACCTTTTGCCGTTCGCCGAATTCTCACACAACACATGGAAACACTCGGCCACCGGGAAATCCCCTTTCGAAGTGCTATACGGTTTCAATCCCCCCTATTCAGCTGACATGGCGCTGGAGACAAAGGTACCTGCGGTAGCTGAACGCATTAGGACGATCACAGAAGTTCAGGAAGAAGCCGCTGCTAGCTTACAAATAGCCAGCAATTACGCCAAAGACCGGGATCTTCACAGGAAACTTCCCCAATGGGAGGAAGGAGACCAAGTATGGTTAGAAGGAACCCATATTCGGACAACCCATCCTAAGTTCAAGCTCGCCCCTAGGCGATATGGCCCCTTCAAGATACTGGGAAAAGTAGGAACCCTGGCGTACAGGCTCCAAATTCCTCCGCAGTGGAAAATCCACCCGGTGTTCCACGCCGCCGTGCTCACCAAATATAGAGAAACCGAAGCCCACGGAGAAAACTTCGCGCGACCAATACCGGAAGTATTGAACGATGAAGAACGTTACGAAGTAGAAATGATCGTGGATTCAAAACGGCAAGGACGGGGAACCAAATACTTGGTCAAATGGATGGGATATCCCGAAGCAGACAACACCTGGGAGCCCTACGCTCTCCTAAAGGGAACGGCGGAAGAAGCCATGAAGGATTTCCATGACCAATACCCTGACAAGCCGCGTCCGGGAACAGCCTGAAGGGAAAGACAAGGTTATAAAAGGAGCGACAAGAGGACTCCAACAAGAACATCTTCTCACCCTCTTCCCCTCTCAAACACATCCCCCATTCGAATGCTCCTCCACGACGACCACGATGCTTCGTCTCCATCCAGAAACTCCTCCCCCGATGTCGTCCTTATGGTCGCCAATCCAGATGTCGAACGAGTGGAAAGAGGAACAAGTCCTCACCGACCAGATGCTGGACGAATTGATAGAGGAACAAGTCCTCAACAACCAGGACCTACCGGCGTCCTCCTCACCCCTCATCTCAACAACTTCTCCGACGACGACACCGAAGACTATGCCAAGTTCAAAGAGAGGGAAAGAACCCGAAGACCCTCACCGGAGAGGGCCTCACGAGATGCACCACGGCATGAAAACCCTGATGACCGAAACCAGTCGAGCCTTGGCCAATTACCAGTGGGAGTTCCACCTCCTAGTGAAGGCACGCCAAATAGTGGAGTTGCAGGTCCCTCGGGATTTCGAGCAAGAACGGCAGCTCAACTCCCAAGCCATGGAGAAGTTGAACCAATACCAGTTCTATCAGAAACTGCACCTCCGCCAGTACCAACTAGTGGACCGATTCCCAGCTCCATGGGAGGACCTACCCCTCGTACAGATCCTCACGCCGGAGAACTGGAGCGACACGCGGACGCGCTCCTCCAGCGGAACACCATCTCCGCGGTAATACAAATGGCCACAGCCATGGCCCTCCAAAGACTCGCTAACTTCTCGGCAGGACAACCCGGGAATGAACATAGCGACGTACCTCGACGACTGGCTAGTGCCAGTCTCCAGATCAGGACGCTCGCCCTCCAAACCGACCCGGACACAGCCTCTTGGTACGCCCACAATGACGGACGACCCCGAGCCCTCCTCATCCACCCTGACGAGTTCTCCCAATATGTCAACCGAGAGCTCCTTCCAGCTCTCCTCTTCGGAGGAGAACTGGGAAACGTCCAGCCGAGCAGAACCGACCCTTTCCGAGTTGTCACTTGGAACGTACCACGTCCCGGAGAACATCCCACGCCTGTACCAAATCCAAGGAGGTTTCCGCGTACGGTCGTGGAGCGCCCTCCACCAAGACAACGAGAGGTTCCTACAGCGCATAGCCATACCGCGACTCCCCCCTCTCACTGGATACGAGGTCTTCCCCTATCCCAAGGAAATACCGACGAGGAGGAACCGCCCGTCTATCGAAGAAATGAGGGAAGACGGGGTCGGGGAAGCCAGGCAACCCTCGGACGCGGAACAACTGCTGGCCGGAGTGTTCGACACCGGCCTAGATCGCCTCCTCCTAGTGCTCGATTTCGTACGAACGAAAGAGAGGATAACCGAAGTAGCCGCAGAACTCGCCGCGTTGATTCGGAGGCTCGAAGAAATAGCTCGTGGACTAGATCCGAACTCGATGCATGGGATGCTTTAGACGATCCGGGAAATTACGACGAGGCGGACCCCTACTATCGACCGGATGAAGGGGGCGGAGATTATCAAGGGCCTTTCGATTACTAAACGGACTAATAATAGGGCACAAGGAGAAGAAAGGGGGTAAGGAAGTTGAGGAACTCCTTCCCCTGACACAGAAAGGGTCCGAAATGACCTTAAACTATTGTTCGTCCACAACGACGTAAAACTAGGTCTCGTCCGCAACGACGGTAAACTACGAAACGTCCGGGATGACGTTAAACTAAGCATTGTTTTTCCACAATATTTGTGGCGAAACAACGTCCGCGATGACGCTAAACTATTGTCCCTTTCCACATAGGGATTGTTCGAGGCCAATGGCATTGACGTCCGCAATGACGGTAAACTACGGGCATCCGAAATGATGT
The DNA here is from genome assembly GCF_000320585.1 of Heterobasidion irregulare TC 32-1. Classification (NCBI taxonomy): domain Eukaryota; kingdom Fungi; phylum Basidiomycota; class Agaricomycetes; order Russulales; family Bondarzewiaceae; genus Heterobasidion; species Heterobasidion irregulare. The sequence goes on along the minus strand of NW_009258197.1, from coordinate 1,480,547 downwards.
AAAACTACTTGTCCCTTCAAGTACAGGGATTGTGCATGGCGATCTTGACAAGATACCGCGCGTCCACAACGACGTTAAACTAGTGCCCCTGAACCTAGGGGTTGTCATTGACGTCCAATCCCCTGGCCGCCAATGCGTCCGTAACGACGCTAAACTACTCGCTCCCGATCGTATGGGAGTTGTGATTCATCACTCTGGTGCTGAATCGTCCGCAATGACACTAAACTATTGCTCCTTACCGTATAGGAGTTGTGGATTGACCGCCATAGTGTCAATCGGTCCGCAATGACATTAAACTATGTGCTCCTTACCGAATAGGAGTTGTGGTTGTTGACCAAGACCCTGGTCATCAACCGTCCGAGATGACGTTAAACTACTTGTCCCTTTTAGTACAGGGATCATCGGTCGACATCATTCTTGACGAGAATGTGTCGACAACGTCCGAGATGACGTTAAACTACCCTCATCCTCGGAGGAAAAGCCTATCGTGACTCGAGGGACACAGTCAGACGATAGCCCGCCTATCGCACGGCATTAAACTGCGAGGATGCCTACCTCACGGCATTAAACTGAGCGGTCTCCTAATATTGAGACGTACAAGTTATCCGGTTTGATATAGTATAAACCGTCCATCATGCCTTAGTGGAATCTGGAGCGGGTAAAGTCTGGTCTATGGCCCTATGCACATCACCGATGGAAATTCTGGCGTGCAGAAACATCTTTCCCCACAGGTATTCCATGTTGATGATGAAGGACGTCCGCAAAGACGTTAAACTACGGATCGTCCGAAACGACGGTAAACTACAGACCGTCCCGCATGACGCTTAAACTGCCAGTCGTGGATATATCTCGCAACCCGACAAATATATCAGCTGTGGTCCTGATGTCCATTCGTGCAAGCGAACGGGCAGACTTGGAGAAGGAGTCAGACTCCTCCTTACTCCTCGCTGCACCCTTCAAGTCTAATTCTCTTCATATCCTTGCCTCGAACCCAACACTACACGTGGTATTCCCCACCATAGGCCCACGTTTGTGAAAAACAAACTCTGGACGCCGTAAACTGCCTCACCGGAGATGAGTCCACCGTATGGGGACAATACTGCTTGGGATTTGGCTGCAACCTCACCGGAGATGAGCTCACCGTATGGGAGCGATACTGCTTGGGGCGTCATGACTGGTAGCCTGGAGAAGTAGGCCTAAGCCTTCGTAAAGCGATCAACCTACTTGTCCATGGGCGCCATCCACTGTCGTCAAGAGGAACAACAAATCATGAGGATAGACGACTATCCTGGAAACACTGAGGTTTGGCCCTCGGAGAAGGAAGAAGAAGAACCTGATGACACGAATCGGAACCCACACACTAGAGTTTCTATTCATCCACACACCACTCGCATTCATACGCCTTTCTTGATGCTATTCCAGAAGCGGGCTGGAAGTAAGACCGCGATGAGGTTTACCCGTGGCAGAATCAATCCCACGGGTGAAGGAAGAACACCCTAGAGAGCGGAGGCCTGGATAACCTCACGACTCGACAAACAAACAGCTCAACGGAGATGGAAAACTCCTAGAGGATCAAACAACGTAAGTCGGTCTTCCTCCCAGAAAACGAAGTCATGTCTCGGAAGTCGCATCCGGAGACCATCGTTTGGATCAAGAAAGCAAATCGTTTATGGAGTGGCGATGAAGCGCACAGCGCTGTCCTACCAGGCGAATAGGACGTAGAAAGGGGGTATTGTTATGATCACGTTCTGTCGGGCCTTAACGGCGGTCTATGCCGACACGATCATCACAAATATCAAGCAGCCTCATAGGTTGAGGCGTACACCAAGGTACAGATATCAACCTTGGTCATCCACTCCCAACGGATCACCTTATCGTTGGTCGAGTATCACGGGCCTATTGTATTAGCGGGCATGGAACGCCGCCTTACAAACTACTCACACATCGGGCATTGAGCTCCTAGTCGTTCCTGGCCGGAAGGAGACTAACGGAGAAACACAAGAGTAGTCGTTATTGAGAGAGACGACTTAGAGGAATACCTATGGATACATATACGGTATTCTCACGCCCTACTTCCTAAAGTAGTATAAAAGGCCCATAGAATAGGCTGAGGATCTTCAGTCTATTCTCTTCGTTCCCCTGTATCTTCACATACAGGGATCTTCGTTCGCTGTGGTCTTCCTACCACAGCACCCTCATCCACTGTAGTCTTCCTACTACAGTCTTCATTGCCACATCGCAATACACTTCTGGCTCCTGTGCTACACGTACAGTCGAGACCACCGTTCCACACATCCTCCACGAGTGACCTAGGGAAGAACCTCCTACTCTTGGGGTTACCGACGAGCAGTCGTAACACCTATTGGCTTAACACATGCTCAATCAGAAGCCCCTGTCAATCATCACATTCTTGTTCCCTTGGAATTTCTTAGTGTTCTGCCAGACTGCCAGCATTTTAAAGGCCTGAACTGGCCTGTCCGGCAAAATTTTGGGACTTTGGGGGCCTGAATGGGTCAAATGGCTCAATCCGAGAATTTTGTGGCAAATCTTACACATGCCTGAATTTTTCCGGCAAAAAAGAGCCGATTTTTTGATCTTTTTGTCCGCACGTTTTTGACGACTTTTGACAAATTTTCACCCAGCCTCCCCACCTATTTTCGGGGGTCCTGCTGACGCCTGTGACGAACGCGTCCGATATTTGAATTTGGACAGGGCTGAAGCCGAACACGACATCCGACTATTTACAGTAGTGACTATATTGCTCCAGCGAACGCGGGCTGAGACGATTCGGTCGCGCGCGTGTACTTGACGCATTTGTTCATGGCACCCGTTTTGCCACCGTCTCTCAGCCCTCATATATGCATCCTCCCATCTCCAGACTTGGTTGACCTGCTCACCGCATCGTCTCTACCACCTCTCTCACAAATTTTACAATCGTTCTCTCCCCTTCCTCAAGGTAAACCCGATTTATTTTCATCACCGGCTTTCCTGATGAGGGGTTAACTCGCACTTCAGTCACAACACGCACCACCACCCTCACATCGGTCCCTCACCCCTCGTTCGCCCTACGGTTCTCCGACTTAACCGAAATTGAGTCAGGATGCCGCGAAGACGAGGAGCAACGTGCTGGGCGCACAATAGACTGGATCAGCGCGCGAGTCTCGCGTCGATGTGCGAAGTGGGTCGAAGATTGGGAGCGTGCAGGCGCTGCAGCGGCTGAGAAGGACGGGAGTACGAATATACGGACGCCTTGGTGGGATGAGCTCAGGAGATGTGTTGAGGGAGATCATATTCCATCTACTATCGAAGGCTGGAACCACCCTGTTGCTGGTACGCGCATTTGGGTTCTCAATGTGCTCGCGTTGAGTGCGAGGAGGTACTTGATTGACTGTTCGTTCGTGCTTTCAAGTTGTCCTGGCCGTGTCAACTATGGCACCGAACCCTCTGCAAGCACTTGCGCAACTGCACGCGCGCCCGCCAGAGTTCCCAGTCTGGGTAGACAACACGTATCTTGTCTACTCGCTCATCGTTCACCCCCAGAACTCATCGCTCTCTAACGAAGAGTACGTCCAATCAACGACTTCCATTTGATCACACTGACTTGTATGCAGAGCTGGAGCTCTGTTTAATGCCGTCAAGAAGCAATACGGCCTTCAATGCTACCTCCTCCCGCTCGCAATGCCCTCTCCCCCTCCACAGCCCGTCCCTGCCCCTCTCCTTGCTCCACGTCTACCCCCACCACCACAGAACAATACTAACAATAGCTCATCCGACGAATCGTCGAGTGCAGGTCCGGTCCCAAACACGCTCAGGATGAATGAACAAGACATACAGCAGACTGCCAGGTTCATGCGGGAGTTTGTTGCCATGAGTCTTGTACCATGGATGGAGAAATGCGTCGTCGAGTGGAACGAAAATGTATGACATTCTACTCCAGTCTGACTCCTCTGGTAACAAATCATGCCTACGTGTAGTTCTCTTCGAAGAACCGTCTTCCGTCTCGCCTCTTTTCTTCTACTCGCCGACTTTTCGGATCTGCTTCTACGAGTGCTACTCCTTCGCACGGGTCTAATCCTTCGACCTCGTCGGTTTCCTCGCGAGGCCATGGCTTATCCGGGTCTATAAGTTCCTTGGTCAATTCTCCTGGCTTGCTCGAACGGCCGCCGCAACATCGGCGACTAGCTGAATTTGCCACTAGCCTGGGAGACTACAAACTAGCCATCCTCGTCTGGGAATCCATGAGGAAAGAAGGAAAGAATGGATCCGTGAGCAAAAGCAAACGCGTGTGGCATGTTGAGAATGATCTAACGACTAATAACTTGTCTGGTATGGGCAGGAAATTCTACCCATGCTACTTGCACCGTCTCCCGCGATACCTTTGCATGTAACACATGCTTTGTCACTCATCAGAACACCTCAATCAGATCTTTCGGCGCTTTCTCAGCTTCGAGCACTCGTATACGCCGTACGATGGGAAAGTAGCATCCCTAGCTCTGACTTTCTGAGCAGCGTGCTGGAAGGAGATAAATGGCTTGTCTGGGCAGCATCATCCGTAAGTGATCGGCAACTTGCCTACTTGTTTTCTCAGAGAAAGCAAGGAAAGACACATTTGAGAGTGAAATGCTGATAATGCCAGGGTTCTTCAAGGCCGAAGAACCGCCCTCTGCACTCCTACTTGCTCATGCTGCGTACCTTAGCGTTCGTAAACGGGCAAGAAGAAGGGCTGCATTGTGGTATCTCTTCGCGGCAAACAGACTGGAGAAATTCGGGATTGTGAGTGTAAAACCCATGATCGAAGCCGTTTCGCTGTTGATTGCTTATACAATGTGTAGAAACCGCTCACGATGTACTTTCTCCGGAGAGCACACGAGCTGTACAAGATATCACCAGAGAAGGAGCTTTCCCCATCGTTCTGGGATGCAGAAGGTGTGGACTCAAACACGCACAGCAGTCTAGAGGCTATCATCCCTGGGATCGACCACGCTCTCGGCCGACTGCATTACACGAGTGGCGATGTCGAGCGTGGGGTCCGCTTCTTCCTCGGACTCCTCCATGGGTCTACAGGAACAACCAATTTCACTCTATCGGAGGCACCCACTGGCAACGATGTGCAGCTGCCGAAATCCGTCGTGTCGGACAAGGTTTTTCTAGAAGATTTCAGAGTGGCCTTTCAGGTACGGCATGTCCCTCTATTCAACCTTTGGTGACCTCAGCACTTGATACGTGACAATAGCATCTGAGAGATACCGCTGAAGGTCGACTGGACTTGTCTGACATGAAACTTCCTGTCCCATTTTGCATTCCGCGACACACAAGGCTGCGAGTGCCGGGGGACTCGGTCGGAGGTGATCTGTCCATATGGGAGGCGCAAGAAGACACCTGGAAGGAATTTAGGAAAACCCGAGGCAAGGAAGGTCTACAGAGTATCGGCAAAGCCACTGTCAATGGTAGAGCTATATCCCACAAAAAAGTCTGCATGAATATGCTGATCCACAGCTTCCAGAAACCTTTTGGGTTGACCTGACGCTGCAAAATCCTCTGGATGTCGACGTCAATCTGGCAAACTTGACCGTTGTCGTCAAAGAAGAGCATTTGAATACTCCCGCAGACTTTGTTGAGGTAGAAGTGATCGACGATATCATCCTTAGCTCGAAGGAGACTCGAACGGTGGGTGTTCTAAAATGCATGAACCTCTTTATTGTAACATAATCACGGTTTGCTCATCAGATACCCTTGGCTATGCACGCCCAACGGTCGGGCATCCTGTTCGTCAGCCATGCGTCATATGAGTTTCTATCACTGCTTCCAGTGACAGAATCTCTAGGCACACGTGGCCGGAGGCTCCAGGAAACTCCTCTCCAGCGCCAAAGCAAGATGTATGCGCCTGATGTTCACATCAGAGTAGAAGTTGAGGACGCGCGTCAGAAAGTGTCTGCCAATTTTGTCGAAGACGGGCGTCTCGTTCTCGCTGAGGGGGAGTGTAAGCGCGTGAAACTGTGGCTGTCAAACACCGGCAGTGAGACTATAGGAGAAATGTGGTTGATTGCAGGTGCGGAAGATGAATTCTGGATAGACGCGCCCACAGAGCAGCCTGGTACGTTCACAATCTTATCTTCCAGATAGTAATGTTGACGTTATGACAGAGCATACTAGCCACCCGCAGACGGAAGTGCTTCGTTCAACAAACTCTCTTGCGGCACAGAGGCCGTATCGAATACCTCTAGAGACATTGCGCGACTCTTTGCCCTTTGCTCCCGGAGGTAGCATGGAGTTTTCCCTCACTCTACACGCCAATCATCCTGGCGACCATGAAATGTGCCTTCTTTTCGTTTTTAGAGAGGTTCGCCACCACGTTTCCTTTCATATCAACCTCATTGACACAATCTCATTAGAAAGAAGGTGATATATTCCGGTCCGCCCGGGTGACACGCCAGTTCGAGGTTCAGCCTATATTATCTGTGTCCACCAGATCGGCACCTAGTCGTGCCTTAGAGCATCTATTCCTCCTTGATTTAGATATCACAAATGTGTCTGCGTCTTCGGACGTCACTATCTCCCAAGTGACGACGTTGAGTCCAACCTGGTCATGTTCTGCCGTGTCCGAATATCCATCGTGCGTGTCTTGCTCAGCTTTTTTGGGACCAGTACTCAATCATACCTTATTTCAAGGGACATGCTCACGCCAAGTCAGGTTCTCCATCTGCCCTTGGGAGTCGATCGATGGGAGAATGAACTTGACACTCAGCCTACATTAGACTTCGTTTCTAACACTCTTAGAAATGTTCTGCAAGGTCAGACATTAGAGCCCTCGGAGCCTCCACCAATAGATGTACTGTGCAGTCACGTATCTAAGGTATGCATATACTCGAGCCTTTTAGGAGCCACTGTCCTGATGCACCCTTTAGACGCCCGTATATTCTGTCCTTCAACCAACTATCTCGTCACTTATTCATCAACGAAGACGAAATTTGGCGCTGCGTAATCTTACAGCAACGCAGTCAAATATTCCCGCAGCTCTATATCCCTCTACATTTCCTCTGTATCATCCACACGCTGTCGATGTTCTACTCTTTTGGGAAATTCCTTCCGAGCAGCGCTCTGGACATGTCCTCATCCCAGGTGCCATCTTAGGCGCCGGCCATGCAGCGTTGAAGGAAATCGTGGAAGAAGCTCAGGAAGCCAAAGTGAAGCGGAGCATGTACGCCGAGACACAGCGCGAGAAGTCCGCCGTTTTGGACGCCATCCGTACGAGCGAGTGGAATGCCGAGATGAACCCATTGGTCCTTACTTTGCAGCAAGGGGAGGTGGTGAAGCATGACTTCTCCGCAGGGTGAACGTTTTCCCTCTGCGAAACTCCATTCCACCACTTAACACTGTCTTTTTGCTGTAGACCTTGTCATGCAGTTGTTCCTTTTACCCTTCGGAATTACTCCCTCACACATTCCTGCAAATACACGCTCAAGCTCGAATCTAAGTCATCGGTGTCTCACCATCCTGAGTGCGTACACTTGTACCTGAATTTCCCATACATGTACTGATCAGGTTCTCCATATGCAGTGCTCTATCTTGCGCAACGTACGCAGGCCGATTGACTTACCGAGGAATACTTGGACCATTACAATATATCATCGTCGAGCCAACGCTGTATGCTCCTCGACCAGATTCATATGCTCTTAGTGGTTGGATTTTGGAAACCGAGGTTGCGCAAAAGGAAACATCTTGGCGACCGAGGTCCCGCTACATACAAGAGCCGTCGAGTGAGGATGCTGCTTGTATAACTGTGGTCAATGTGCCGTCTGTATAGACATGAGTTGTATACCATTTTTATTTGATGGACACATAGTAAACTTGCGTCTGTTCTTGGAATAGCGAGAGCACAGTGAGAAGGGACTCCATCGGTATCGATTGTTGTTGCAAGGCCATCGTTCTTGTAAACATGACGTGGATCTTTTTCCGTAGATCTGCAATATCACGACAAAGCGCTCATCAAAGGACACAGATGCTTGTAGGGTCGTCAGAAATTGATCACAGATAGTGATCGCATCTTTCTTGAGAAATAGCCTCGCTAAGCTCTCCCCGCAAGTTGCAACGACGAGCCTTGTGTGTTGAAGGATATCAAACGGTGGCAGTCCCGAATATGGAAGCAAATAACAATGACAACTCTGGTCCACTTCTGTACTACTTCTGTACTACTTCTGTTCCCTTTCGGACTTTTTTTCGTTGAAGACAACGTTGCAGCGCCATAGGCAGTAAAGATGCTAGGACGGCATCAGCTACGTAAGTCGGAGCGTGAAACTAGTCGAGCGGTCTTGGAGGTCAGACACGTGATGCCAGCTGCAAGCTCTATGCCGTTGCTTTCGATGGTGACATATGTATCAGCTCGTCCTGACTCCCACGTTGAGTGAGAGAGACCCAACAGGGTCGGCATACCCTCTGGCTCAAAGGAAACTGGTAAGGCAACTTCACCCGAGCTTTTTGGTCTGTTCTCAACTTCTCATACCCATTGCGGGGCTGAGTCTTCATAATGACGCCCTTGGTAGACTATTTTCAGGCACCCCCATGGAGTCGTCACGCTGTCGGAATAGCTGCCGTCGCTGGAATATCCATGCTTGCTTGCAGGCTTTTATTGTCAATAATTTTTGAGCCAGCCAGACTGAAGAACGCAAGCGAATCTCTCTCGAGGCTCCACTCAAGCTCATCAGAGGCACTCGAGACGAGCTTTATCTTCGATGCCACGAAGAATCAAGACGCTGTCCAGAAAAGACTAGATGCGGGCAAGGTTACTGTTTCCAGAATAATGGTATATCCCATCAAGGTGCGCCTAATCAAGCTTCTATATTTCCGGACATTGACGCTTGGTGATTGTGTAGAGCTGCCGTGGAATATCTGTTCTCAAATCGAATTTCACACCGCTTGGCCTCGAGGTAAGCATCTCTGTCTGCCTGCCCTTGGCTGCCGATGAAAAGTCCCTACAATATAGTACGATCGTCAATGGTGCATAATTGATGCTATGTCGCATCGAATAATTACAGCCAGAGCAGTACCGAAAGTATGCTCACTGTTCTACACTCATTGCGTTCTTACTGAAATACAATCCCAAATGGGGTGTCAGATGGTACTGATCACTCCTCGAGTGATTGAAAGCGATATAGACCCATGCGGCGGCCGACTTCAAATCTCATTTCCAGCTGAATCTGGTTGCGAGACATTCTTTGTTCCATTAAAACCAACGTCAGACATGCTTCAGAACTACAGCATGTAAGAAATTTGACGCATCATCAATACGTGATATTGACAGACGAATTTCCAGTACGGATGATTGCAGCGTCCACTCGGACACGGGCATAGATGGTTACATCACTCAACCTCACCCTGATTCTTCCAACACGGATGCACTCTTATGCTCGGCCACCCTTTCAAAATACTTCGGCAAGCCGGTGCATCTCATTTTCAAGGGCTCACGAGCGCGTCCCGTCGAGCCGACATGGTCATTCCCGAACCTGAATGCTCATCTCAACTATCAAGACGGCTACCCTCTCATGGTTGTTAGTGAGGAAAGCTTCGGGAGCGTGAAGAAGATGGCTGCCAAGTGGTGCAGCGAGCAGGATATAGATGAGTTCAAGCACTGGAACGTGGATTCTTTGGTACTGGAAAGGTAATTTCGATTTGCAGCCATCGCGCCTGTAACTCCGTGGTACGCACCAACATCATAATTTTAGATATAGGCCCAACATCGTCTTCAACGGCGCCTCCGTACCATTCTCTGAGGACATGTGGCGGGAGATTGTTTTGACTTCTCATACGAACGAATCTTCCTCTTTCACGTTGGTGGCCAAATGCACGAGATGCTTGGTACGATTTTGCTCACTGGTGCTGCTATGCTCATCATTAATGAGACGGCCCATGTAGCTGCCTAATATCGATCCGTTGAACGGCGTTAGGAATATGTCTATTCCCTCCAAGCCGCTTTCCAAGTTTCGCACAGGATTGGATCCTGGTCGAACGGACGACTCTTGCTTCGGATGTAATGCGGTGGGTCTCGCGTCGGGTGTCATGAGCGTTGGCGACGTTGTGTCGGTAACGACATGGGATATCGTTTAATGTTGAGTTGACGATGTTTGAGTTCCCCCATGTATGAGCTGTCTTCTTACATTGATTTTCAACATGAACCCCCTCACAAAGACCCGTTTTGTATACTGATCCAATCTAGCATCATAAGGATTCTATTTTCCATTTCCTGCACTCAGAGGCTGTGTTTGGAAATACCGGCGGCATGCCGTCATGCGAGGCCCTCCATCTCCTGTCCAGTCTATTGAAGTCTACTCGTTCACTCGGCGACGAACCACTTCTGTTCCTGGCTCGTTACTACTAGAAAAGCCAGCTGACTTGAATGTCCTTATGTAAATCAACACTTGTGTTCCTAGTTTACTTCAAGAAGACATGCCTTACTCCGAAGTCACGCCTCTGGATTGCCCCTTTGCGCTAACTTTCTCATGGTCCCGTCGAATCACTGCACTGACCGTCTTCTTCTCCTGCCTTGTCCTCCTAATAGTAATAAGCCGTAGGCTGTCAATGTTGTCTAGAGATCAGACCGAAAGCCGGGGATCCAAGATCACTTTCGACCCCAAAGACCAAGGAATTGTCAAGCAGAAATTGGATGCAAGGGAGGTAAAAATATCTAGACTCTTCGTACATCCGATCAAGGTGACTATGTGTGTAGCGACTCTGCGGCAAACTCTAACACTGAAATATAGAGCTGCCGTGGAATCTCTGTTCGGACATCACGCTACACACAGCTGGGCCTTGAGGTAAGTACTCCTTTATGTCAATTCATTCATATATACCTTTGAATCGTCACCCTTACAGTACGACCGTCAATGGTGCATTATTGATGCTCAATCGCATGCTATAATCACAGCCCGAGAGTTTCCAAAGGCAAGCCGCCTCATTACAGATACCCTGACTATTGTTAATTGGATTCCTAGATGGTTCTAATCACGACTCGTATCGTTGAGAACTCGAATGATCGATATGGAGGGCAGCTGGAAATCACGTTTCCTAAAGAATCTGGCTGTGAAGCATTTTCTGTTCCGTTGAAGCCAAACCCCGAAACCCTCGAAAGATGGTCAACGTAATTATCTCGCTTTCACTTCAACTACCTTCACATACTGACCACTGTGCATGAACCAGGGTAGAGGACTGTACCGTCTTCATATTCGCTGATATCGACGGCTATATAACCCAGCCCCACAGCTCATCACCCTTCGTAGACTCATCGTTATGTTCCGCAACTTTGTCACGTTTTTTCGGCAAGCCGGTTCATCTCATATACAAGGGCCCCCGCCTGCGACCTGCTCCTCCAACGTGGTCCTTCCCCAACCTAAAGGTTGGCATAAACTATCAGGATGTCTATCCTATTATGGTCGTGAGCAATGAAAGTTTTTTATGCGCCAAGGTCATGGTAGCTAGTTGGTGCCGAGAACAAGAACGAGAAGAGCTGAGAGATTGGGATACGGATTCGCTGGTGCTGGAACGGTATGGACTCCAGGCAAACGCATGAGGAGCGCTGCCGATACTTACATGCCCCGACTGTTAGGTATAGACCAAACATCGTGTTTGAGGGGGCGTCTCTGCCATTCGCCGAAGATATGTGGAGAAAAATGACTATCTCATCCCCCACTCCACACGGGTTGTCAAATGCCCGCTCGTTCACCCTGGTGTCTAAGTGTACAAGATGCTTGGTTGGTTCTCATTTGCTTTCATTCTTACAATGATACTCACCGCAAAGTCACAGTTGCCTAATATCGACCCCGCAACTGGAACAAGGAACTTGAATATTCCTTCCAAGCCTTTACTGAAATTTCGCAAAGATTTGGACCCTGGACGTCTTGGTTATTCTTGTTTCGGGTGTAACGCTGTTCCTGCAGAGGCGGGAAGCCTAACAATCGGGGATGTGGTCTCTGTGCAAACCTGGGGGTTCGTGTAGTGATCAAGGTTGACTATCAATGTGGGTTATGAACATAAAACACAGCAAACGTATCACAAGATTACAGAGATGCTCCTATATGTAATACATAAATCACGATGGCATGATTACTTGTCCTGTTCATCTTTCTTCTGTTTCTTTTCGACCGCGAGCCGAATTTGCTTAACGCGGGTATTGAAGTACGTCTGGAACGAAATACAAAAGCGATTAGGCTATCGTCTTCGGCGGATTTTGAAGCTGTAGAACACATACACCCATGGTAAAGCCGACGAGATTAAAGAAAGGCACCCAGAGCTGATACGTTGTACGGTCAGAAAGGTAAAGCACCCCCGAGACTGTGATAAGTTGGGCTCACCTCCGGGGCGAGGAATGTTTGAGCGAAGATGATTGACAAAGGTGAGCTGACCCACATCACCTTACAGGCAACAAGATGCGGCATTTATTCGATGTTCACACCCAACTATTTTACGTGGAAAACTCACCCGAATGACAGAGAAAAATCCGCCCTTCACAGTCTTGACGATCTCATCAACCGACTTTGCGCCGTTGACCACAGCCATTGACGCCAAATACACTGTTTCGCGGGCCCTGTGTCACACAGGCACCCGACAGCCAAAGTACGTCACTCACCAGCAGTCTGAATGGGTGCAATGAACAGGTTACTCGACAGGATCTGGCCTAACCTGGCTGCACGCCCAGTCTTGCCCGCAAATGCGCGCTGCAAGGCTCCAATGAGGACATGCCCGAGCGGCGCGGACACGAGAAGACCATACAACCCCATTTTCAGCGCCTTTGTATCGACCCTGGCGCGGGCAAGGGCATGGTAGTACAGTGGGCTTTCCTTGGACAGACGCTGTGCTGGTACTCCGGCGAAGTGAGACGCGAGCACTTCTTGAAGGAAACAGAGGATGCCTGGAAGACGTGGCGCGTTTCATGTTCTATATTTATACAATGTGAGGTTGAGGGCGTCTGCGCACCTGTGGTGAGAGCTTTGGTCCGCAGGGGATTGGCAGTGAGCTGTGCGAGGTATGCAACAAGTAGAGGGTGTCTGGCTGACGGTTTGCCTGACGCGAGACTCATGGTGTCGAGGTCGTGAACGCTCAGGAAACGAGGAATTGCGATTGAGATGGCGAACAGGTCCGCACAGCAGACGGAAGATATTATAAGGTTACCCCAGACGGCCCCGGCTTACACCTCGTCCGTGCCAGATGCTCTCCTGACGCCCGCAGTGTCTACACGTGATTATGGTCTCGCCCAATCGCGATGGTAGCAGGCGCATTCCAGAAGCAAAATGCAATGTTATTATACGATAATCTACGGAAAGGAAACAGTCCAGCAATGTCTATGCGAGTGCTCCACGGCTTGCTCTACTTCCCAGGTCCCTTGACCCTGATATAGAGTTAAAAAGAGCCAATGTTGACAATACACGGTGTTACGCACCAAGCCTTCACGTAGTCCGCAAAGGAGACCATGCACACTGTCTGCCAGATCCCAAGTCCAATGCGAGGGGTCACACCGCGGTACAGCCCCTTTATGCCATTCTCCTTGTAGATGAAGGCGAAGGTGTTGAGAATCGTCAACTTCGCAGGTCGGTTAGCAGAGGCTATTGCTTCTTTTGACATGTTTTGCATCTGGTAAGAAATGTCGGTCGTACATTCACTGATGATTTATGACGACGCATACCTCGACGCGAATCACCTCAATGGGCTGATTCCATGTGGCCAACGCACCACCGATTGACGAGGCAAGAATTTTGTCAAAAGCACCGAGGTGATCTTTTTCAGATTTACCCTGGACTTTTCGGATAGACGTCTCGGCTAATCGAGCAAAGCCCATGCTATATATGCAACGGTCAGAATGCATGAACGGGTCTCACTGGGTTCGGCTTACCGAGAACCCCAGTTGGTGCATTGCCGGACAGCAACAGCGTTGACACCCTTATTGACGCCGCGGAGACCCTCCTTCCGGAAAATCTCAGCAAAAAGGGCCCATGTTGATGGTGGCTTGATCCCAGCTGCTGCTTGCTTGTGCCGGGTGATTTCAGCGGTCTTCATACTTGTCGTAAAACCTAGAAATCAAGGCATATGTAAGTCAAACACGCACAAGCGAATATATCAGAATGCGTCAAAGGTTTCAGTAACACGTTACCGAAAGATATTCAAGATCGAGGAACAAGAGATAGAGTGAAACGCATCAATCAACTCACCCATAGTAGCATAAGCCTGAGCAACTCCTCCGCCCATACCGCCGAGCAGGCCAGCGGCTGCGGGGTTGACACCCATCGAAACGGTAGCGGTTTCGATTTCAGACGCGCAGAACAGCAAGACACCACCTTTCGTTGATGCTTCAATCCAAGCCTATGGATAGAGAAATATATGATATTGAAGAATTATTCGATTGAATTCAACGATAAATATCACTTACCCATGGGATAAGACCTTGGTAGAATCCAACGAAACCGCCACGAGACCAGACGGACTGTAATGCCTGCACCATTGTTTGTGATCGGTTGGCCGCCATCTGTGTCTTGATGACTTCCAGAGGCTGGCCTAGTGTCGTGACCTAGAAAGTGTGCATCGTGAAGCATAGCGCGCAGATTGCACACGACTCGTTGACTTGCCTCCTACAAAACGCGTAATCATGAGCTGCGGGAAACAATAGTGAAACAGCGTGTACTTACAAACTGAACGTGCCGAGAAAAGAGAGGTTCGTGGTCAGCCTCATCGAAGGGGACCAGAATGTGGGCGACTATACCATGTTCATGATGGCGCCTACATACATGAAAAACGCGTGAGTACAGTCGACGTGTCTGTTTGACACTGGAATAACCAACCGACGGCGATATTGGACCAGTTAACGCCCTTTTGACCTGGCTCTTTCTGGATGGCCATCGTGCAGACGTCGTGGGATGCGGCGTGAAGGTGAGGGGGAGGAGGAACGAGGAAGAGGGTGGGGAGGTGGAACGAGCGTGCAATATCTTGGGGTATTCATAACCGGACATGGCCGTCACATGTTTGGGTAACAGCACCGCCGCTTGCGGTACCGCGTCTATTCTGCCTCCGTCATAACTCGGACCTCCGCCCACCCTCCGTCTTCATCGTGGTCGCTCTGATCACGAACTATACAATCAGCGTCTTCCCGTCGGAAAAATCCAACCAAGGCCCTTACTAGAGGGAGGCGGAAAATCAGAAGATCTTCATTAATCCCATATTGGGGTGAAAACTGGTGATTACCTGCAGAAAAATACCCTATCGGGACCCCAATGATGTGCTATTCGCGACATTTGCCATCACTGTCAGTTCTAGTAACAATCTGTAACAATTCGGTACAGAAAAGGTTCTCGGCTGAAGTGAGTTGAGCCGTGTCCGCCGCCACTCCCACTAGAGCGAGACAAGTAAATCCGCGTTGGAAGGAAGGCGGCACGAATGGTATCCATTAAAAACTGGTAAGGTATGCACATTAACCCGGGTATCAACATACAGGAGTATACGCGCAGGAGAATGTGAGCAAGGTATACGAGAACCGGGGTAGTGGGAATGCGATAGCATAAAGCAGGCAAATAGAATGTACGATCGCACGGAACTGATACCGAAAGATAATGAACTGGCTGCACTGTCGCAGTCCGTCTGCAAGATGAACGACCAATCGGTGGGATCCCTCCTGGAATCGTCGTGGATGTCGCAAGGTTGAAGCGAAATGGCCGGACCTGATACGCGTTGTTCGTGATTAATGGGTTGCTTGGGGCATCTGGTTCGTGAGGTGCTCTATATCCGCTTTCAACCTATTTTTATGGAGGAACATAATGAGCACAGAGGGATCGACTTTTATGTATTGATCTCCGTTAGGATGAGAAAATGAAATGAGACGCGGTCCATGCATGCATGATGAAATGAACGTCGATCACAGAAACGAGGAAGGAAAGGAAGCGAGAATGAGGCAAAAGATGGAAGTTAGTCATAGGTGACGATGCATTTTGGACCAGCAAATGCGTGATAAGATAAAATAAATACGCAGTCCGCAAGCACGCGTAGAAAAAAAAAGGACAACAATGATAGCGGTTCAAATGAAACCGATAACCATCGCCAGTGCAAACATAGAACCTATGAAACTTTTGAAGCCAAAGCATCTCACGTACCGCGTGATTTGATCGGTGCTCTCCTCTTGGTCTTGTTCAAGATACTTGATTTCCATTGTTTTTCGCTCGACGTCCTGCTCTAGTTCGGCGGCCCGAGATTGTACAGCCTCGAGCTGCTCCTGGATAGCCTTCATCGCCTTCTCGTGCTGAGCCTGGAGATCATGCAGTTTCAAGTTATGCGCCTCATGCATCTTCTGCAGCTCATCCTTGGTGACAGAAGGAGAAATCACTTGAGCCGAGCCATTCCTTTTGTGTGTGGGAGCGGAATCCGTGTTGACCGAGGCCTTCGCTGTTGCCAACTCGCCTTCGAGATCCGAGAGCCTGGTAAGGAGATCGCTTTTCTCGGCGACGATCCTCTGGAACTCTGCTTCGTACTGAGCTTTTAAGGCGGTAACCTCCTCCACACGACCCTTCGCTGCCTCTTCTAGTTCTTTCACGTGATTGCTAGACATCTCCTTCATAGACTCTTTCGTCGCGTTGAAGACGTCCGAAAGGCCAAGAAGATCGTCTTTGGTATTAGAAAGTTCCTTTCTAAGACGTTCAAACTCGGCCACTTGTTCAGACGCGCTAGAGCCAGCAACAATCGCCGCGGTATGATGGGCATCATCCAACTGCGCCTTGAGGCCCTCGACCTCATGAAGTGAGGCAGTAAGAGCCGCCTTTGCCTTAGCGAGGTCCTCACCGGTCGCCTTCAGTTCTAGGCTTTGGGTCGTGATCTGTTTCTCGAGATTCTGGACCTGGGCTTCGAGTGCTGCTTCATGTTCAGCCTTAAGGCCTTCGATGGTCGACTGGTGAGCAGAGCGCAGCTGTTCAATAGTCGCCTGAGATTCTGCACGAAGAGATTGAAGATCTTGGCCATGTGCGTCCCCGGCCTCATTCTGTGTGGCTGGAATAAGCATTCGAACTTGAGCTAGTAGAGACAACATACCTTCGCACGCTCGAAAGCATCCTGAAGCAATTGTTCATGCTCAGCCTTGACAGCATCAACTTTAGCGTTATACTTCGCCTCTTGACCCTGCGGGCGTGTTAAGGGCCGCATGGATGTAGATGTGCAAGAGAAACATACCTCAAGATTGGCTGAGATCCTCTTGATTTCTTCGGAGAGTTCGTCGCGACGAGCTTGATATTCCTTCTCAGCTTCTTCAAGAAGATGTGCGTGCTCCTGCCCCGCGAGGTCAGCGGCGACCTTAGCCTCCTCAAGAGAAGCGCGAGTACTATCCAGCTCAGCCTGGATGGTCTGCCATTGCTCAGTCAGTCTCGACTGCTCTGCCGCGGCAGCCGCAAGCTGTTCTTCGTACGCCTTCGGTAAGTTCTCGAGCTCGACCGCATAGGTTTCTTCCTTGAGCTTAGCATCTTGCAAGGCCTGCTCCGTAGCTGCAGTTGCTGCCACTAATTCCTCCTCCAACGACTTGATACGAGCAAGAGACTTTGAGTGCTCGTCATCAGCGTTGTCCTGGGACTCCTTCAACTCTAGAATCTCGATTTCAAGCTCGGAAAGTCTAGTTGACGCGTTCTCCCCTTCAGCTCTGAGGTCTGCAATCTCTTCCACGAGCGCCTGGGAGCTAGCAGCTTGGCTCTCGAGACTCTTCGCCTTCTCTGCGGCGTCCAGCAGCGCTTGAGCATGAGCAGCCTTCAGCGCCTCAACCTCAGATTGAACAGCTTCGAGGTCCCCCTTTGCCTTCACCAACGCCTCACGGTCGATGGCAGCCGATGCGAGGGCAGCTTCCGAAACAGACCCACTGGCACGGACGATGTCAAGATTCTCCTTGGCGGCTATAACTTCCAGCTCCATGGACTGAATTTGCGCCTGAAGACTTTGGATGAGCTCAGTCTGAGCTTCTGAAGCAGCCTTGGCGGATGCAAGCTAAATACAATAATCAATTAACGATGTGTGGGTGTGGGAATTGAGGAATGACGCACCTCTTCATGGATAGAGTCGTACTGCGAAGTCTGGGTCTGGAGCTTCTCCAAGGCACTCTTTGCTTCTACAAGTTCCTTCTCGGCATCGATTCTGGCCCGCTCCAGTTCTTCTACCTTTTGGCGTTTTTCATCCGCATCGGCTTTTGCATCCTCCAAAGATTCATTCAATTTCTGGATCTCGCCTTCAAGGCCAGCAATTATATCAGCCTTAGACGTCAAAGACGCCGTAGCTTCCTTAAGCTATAGCAAGTCAGACAGAGGTCAACAGAGTAGATGCGGTCGTTGCGTACCTTATTCTGGACATCATCAAGGACCTTTCCCTCTCCTTTCACTTCCTTGATTGATGAAATGGAACCCGCACCTGGCGTACGAGTCGGCCTTGTAGCAGTAGCACTAGGGGGCTTTGCGGAGCTCAAGCTAGGGCGTGAAACTGGGGGTTTCTTTGCTGGGACACCTTCCGACACTGAAGCGCGAGGGCGTGCAGTTGTCGAAGACTTCGACGCAGTGGATTCGACAGGAGAGACGACCGAAGGGCGAGTAGCTGATGAAGGGATTGGTCTAGACGGAGGAGAGGGTTTGGTAGAAGTGGATGTGGCTAAAGAGGCTCTTGGTGCCGGCACTGAGGTCTTCGACGGGGCAAGGGAGGCCCTACGAGGAGTTGGGGGTGGAGGGTTTACAGCAGTAGTCTTCGGCGGGGGCATCGTTCCTCTAGAGGCTGACGTTGTGATGCTGCTCGCAGGTTTCTTGACAGTAGAAGAAGTTAACGTGGTCTTCGTAGGAGATGTAGAGGAGGAACTGGAAGATTTGGAAATCTGGGGCGGAGAAGGCCTAGCAGTTCCTGTCCCAAACTTGCCCGAATTGAGGATCTGAAAATGTGTTGTAGGCATGGTGAAGGCCGTTCAGACATGCACAGCCAGAATGCTCGAAACGCACCTTCTTTACCAAAGTTGTGGGTTGGCTCGCGGTCGGTTTTGCCGTCACAGGCTTCGTGTCTACAGACGCCTTCCCAGAAGGTTTCGTTGCGATCGTCTTGAGGGGTGTAGACTCCATTTCCTGTTCTGAAGAGTCGGTGGCAGCCGCTTCGGTCGTGCTCTCTACTGCATCTTCCGCGTGGGCAGGTTCGGCCTCGCCCTCGATTGCTTTTGCCTCGTCAGCAGGCTCTTCAGACACGTTTTCTTCAGCTGCCTCCGCGACACTGTCTTCAGCATCCGTCACGTTGGATTCCTCGTGTTCGGCTTCGTCTTCATTATGGCCGATAATGGGAGACTGAACGTCCTCGATCTCTGAGACTTTCTCCTCAGGTTGCGTGGTATTGTCGGTGCTGGATGTAGTCTCCGGGACGCCGGTGTCGGCCATTATCAGAATGAGAAGGTAGATAGAATAGGAGCAATAACAAGAGAGGCAACTTTGAGACCGAGTAATGAGAGGGGGAGAATGAGACTAGTTGCCAACTGGCAGACGCGTGGACGCGGAAGCTGTGGGAAGGAGCAACTTCCGAGTCGCGTCACTAAAGCAGAGCGGATTTTGGATCGACGTAAGAGCCGCGAGCTTCCACGACACAGTCTCGAGTACAATACAAAGTGGTACATATATGCGTTCTCGGTGTTAGAGTACTGGCACCTGCCTCAGTTTGTACAGCCGATTCATGAAGGCTCCATCCTCGGAACCATTTACTTCAACTTCCAGGTCCAGCGAACCATCAGGCGTTTAGATTCAACGCATTCAATGCAGGTTCGTCGAGAGAACCGTGATTGTAACTCAAGACCGCGATCTAGAGCTTCGAGTCAGCGATGCTCCGGCCGTAGACTTCGGGAAGTGATGGAACTGACCCCAGCAGGTTTCACATTGAAGAAGGTGCCTTGATTGGAGGAGAAAAGAGTTAGATTACTGGAGAATGCCAAAGTTGAGAAAGCATACCATGCGCAAGAGGGAGTTTGATCCAACGGGCTAGAAGACAACGGTTGAAGTGTCCATGGGCAACGACGACGACGTCGCGGGTGCCCTGTCCCTCTTCTTTCCACCGTCTATGATATTTGCGAACCTAGGATACAGAATTAATGGCAGCAGATTGAAAAGAGTAGATAGCCTACATCGTCTATGACACCATCTACGCGAGCGACCATATCTTCTGCAGATTCACCGCCCGGGCAACTCCATTCACTGTCAATTTTCGAACATCGACAAATGATAAAAAGCCCACCCATCCCTCCATATAGTCCAATCTGCTTTTTTGGCTTTGATTTCGGAGGGCAACAAGCCTTCATATTCACCGTAGTCCCATTCACGAACGGACTCCGTGATGATATGGCTTGGGAGCTCCGGAAGGTGATCGAACAGGAGATGAAAGGTTTTGTGAGCACGTTGCCTTGGAGAAACAAATACAGTGCACAGATTAACGGTATCGACGAGTTCTATAGGGCTTCCATTATCAATGACATGCCCGCAAAAGACATATATATTGAACACATACTGCCTTCGCCCACAAGCGACTGAGCTTTAGACTTGATTTGCTCTTGGCCTCGAGCGGTTAGAGGGATGTCAGAGGTCCCTGTCTGCATCGCATCCCAAAACAAGGATCAGTCAGTGATCACTCGTCCAGAAGTAAGGCAACATACATGTCTTCTGCATGATTCAAATGCGCGCGATTGAGATGATGGTCAAAAAAGTGTTTATCGCGTGAACTGACCCGTTCAAAGACCATTCTGTCTCTCCTATACTTATGCAGTTGTCAAAGCGTAGCGTGAGTCGCCAACTCTGATTTGATGAGCGACAAACTGACCGTGCCGGATGATGATGAGCCTGGGCATGGGGGCGGGCGCCATCTTCTGTGATATGGTATCAAAATGTACGGAACCTGTCGCAAGTCGAGGGCAGGATCGATGACACCAGCTCGAACCGCCAGACGGCAACGCCCGCCTGATGGGCTCAGACTCCTTCAGAGCTCTATCTGCTGCTCAGGACAACCCTTCTGTGAACGTGTCGTTGGTGGAGCTGCCCGACATAACGCCCTTGAGCTTCCTGCAATACCCCTACTTCTGCACAAGTATAGTGTTCATTATTTATTTATTTATTCCAGACAGAACTTGAACCGATACTTAGTCTCACGACAAGTCCCAGTCCGGATCAACCGCCGCCCGAGCCGCCTGTGTTGCCGATCTGGTTATTTGTACTGGCGTGGTCGATACCGCTGGTGTCAGTCACTTCGACCAACTTGTTCGACGACTTGCCGTCACGCAATCGGATTCTTTTATCTCTTTTCTCTTTTCTCTGGATCCAAACCCCTTCCTACGACTTATTCGGGGTGAAAGAGGTGAACTTTCCTTTTCCACAAATAGTCTCCCAGCGAATACCATCATTGTTCCACTCCTGATTGGGTTCTATCCTTGCCGTGCATCACATTCTTTGTAGTCGCCTTCAACATCGTCATCCACCGACCTAGAGACTTCATCGCTCCCGTTCATTCACCCATTACCCCACTATCGTCATCGTAGAGACGTCATTGAAACATCAGGATGCAGGCAATTAAATGTAAGTGTCCTTGTCGATTCATTCACGGTGGATAGTCGAGAGCTGATTCACCACCGCTAGGTGTCGTCGTTGGTGATGGTGCCGTCGGAAAGGTATGTCCGATATACTCAGATCCTTCATAGCTGGCGACACTTATCAGGATTGCAATAGACATGTCTTCTCATCTCATATACCACCAACGCTTTCCCAGTACGAGCCCTCTATCTTGCATATCCGTAGCCGTGGTTAAGCTTGATCCTTATAGGGAGAATACATTCCGACAGGTGGGCGAAATGAGCCCCAGACTTCGCTGTCCACTCACTCGTATCCGTCATGCAGTGTTCGATAATTACTCAGCTAATGTCATGGTGGACGGCAAGACTATTTCTCTTGGTCTTTGGGATACCGCCGGACAAGAAGATTACGATCGCCTCCGACCACTTTCATACCCGCAGACAGACGTCTTCCTCATCTGCTTCTCTCTAGTTAGTCCTCCTAGTTTCGAGAACGTGAAAACCAAGGTGTGTACCTATTATAGCCTCACCACGTTCTACACCAATCTATCATCTTCATTGCGACTCAGTGGTACCCGGAAATCTCTCATCATGCACCACAAACTTCTGTGGTTCTCGTCGGAACCAAACTTGATTTGCGTGAGGATCAGGCGACGATCGAGAAACTGAGAGACCGGTAAGAACTCATATTGTATGTCCAGTTCATCAGTTGCTGACGATTGTATGCAGTCGTATGGCTCCCATTCAGTACACTCAGGGTGTTGGCATGGCGAAGGAGATCGGTGCCGTGAAGTACCTAGAATGCTCTGCCCTGACGCAGAAAGGCCTTAAGAATGTCTTCGATGAAGCGATTCGGGCAGTCCGTGAGTGCCGACGAATCTACTGCTAGAACATCAACGATACTTATGACGTCCTTCAGTGAACCCTCCTGTTCGAGAGAAGAAGAGTAGCAAGAACAGCAAGTGCATTGTGGCATAAATTGATCCCGGTTGCTGCCGCGTTCTTCCCCCCAATACGCAGTATCGAGCCGCGACATATCATACCATCTATTCTCGTGCTGACCTTTACGACCCCCACGTCTTCTTTCAACGACCTCCTCGCTAGTCACCCCTTGACATGTCAATCATACGGATATTGAAGATATTTCTTTGTTTCCTCTCAGTGGTACCGGTTTTCCTGATTTTACATACACCTCTTTTTCGTGTCATCGAGTCTATTTGATCGCGTCCACAACTATATCCAAAGCTTTCACTTGCACAAGTGATAGCTGTTGTCTGTTCTGTGAGAAATGGTTAGTCTGATGGCGGTCGTCAGTCGAGAGCCTGTTGCTTGAACAAAATAGCAAGTGCCCATGAGACTCCTGTGTCTCGGTTCGATATCATAGTTCATGCGTCTGCTGGATGGCTATTCCATGGCGGTGCCAGAGGCGTTGCGGGTACACATAATACGTAAATGATAAGTCTCGGTAGTTGCCGCAATCCATTTGGTTTAGTGCAGCGCTGAGCCAACAAACAGCGCCTGACACGAGATTAGATGAGTAAGCCCGGCCAGTTGCATGATAGCTTTATAGCGAGCCTTCCTCCCCATACCTCCGTCGATCAACCCCCGGCTTATACTACGACATTTTTTGAGTTGCGGCTATCGACATGCCTAAAATATTGTCTGCTAAGCTCGACTCTGGATCCACATCGGGCACTCCTTTTGGAGGCAGCCATCCCAACGTACTCAAAAGAAATCAAGTCAGTAACTTCACCTCTAGCTCTATCTCTTGCTAAGAATGCCAATCATCAGGCGTGTCACCAATGCCGCAAGCGAAAACTGGTATGTCCTTGTTTTGATGCATGACTTGTTTAGAATACTGAGACTTCCGTAGAAATGGTAATGTGTTATCCCCGATCCCCGATGCCGACCACTTCTAATCCTCCCAGAACAGTGACGCTAACAAACCATGTTCAACTTGTGTGAGATCTCATGCGCACTCCGTATCTCATGCGCCGGCTGGTGTGATCCTCCCGGAGCATCCTGAGTGCACATATGACGATGGTAAGCGTCCTGATACCGTACCACCTCAATCCTAACTTCTTTCAGCAGTGCCTGGAAACAACGGGGTCCAGGAGCAGCCTAAGAATCGGTATGAAAGACTGGAGAACAGAATCAGTACGCTTGGTGTAGTCAGCTATATAAGCAGTTCGTTAACGCCGTGTTTATAGGTGAACTAGAGGCCTTATTGAGAGAACAGACTACCAGCGTCAGTTTTGGCACCCCAGTTTCCACAGACACCAGCTCCCCCTCTTCAGGCGATCGTACCTCCTTGATGTCAGTGCCCCTTTCGAATGGATCCTCTTCGACTACCCCCTCTGAGCAGTTCAGCCCACAATCTACATTGAAACCTCCAGAGAACACCACCCCATTCACGCCATTCAATTTCGAGAACACTCTCGATTCTTTTTCTAACGATCCAGACCGCTCTGCAAACCAATCTTCTACACCGAGAGTGGCGTCTGCTACGGCCGTCGACGCTTACAGCACATTAGCACCCGACACGGAAGGAGTTGTCGACTCGACACCCACTGGACAGTTTGATTATGACGTATTTTGGCCTGCCTGGCCACGCAACCTCCCCCTACCTAATATGCTTCGTCATCTGTGCGTCTGTTCCGCGTACTCACCGTGTTCACTCTTCCATTCAACGAGTCAGCTGACCAACGAATGGTTTCTGGCAGGGTTGAGGTCTTCTTCGGATTTCATCCGCATGCCGGCAGACTGTTCCATAGTCCCAGCTTCATGGCCTCTCTTTCTCTGCCTCCGTCACACCCTAAATTTCCCAGTACCGCAGTGCTGCACGCCATCTGTGCTGTCGGAAGTCTGTACACCGCTTCGATCATGCCGTCAGATTTAGCGTCAGACATTCCACCGGGTAGGTTCAATGACTCCGAGTTTGGCTTCTCACTCTATTCAAGCATGCTATGTTCGCCACTACCAGATGAACTCTTCAGTGAGAGATACAAACCCAAGGAGCATGTAGATTCATTTGCAGAGCAACAAGTCAAATTTGCCAAGCAGGCTATTGACGAACAGATCAGTGTCGGGAGCCATCTATTGGAGTGCGTGCAAGGTTAGTGTTTTGTTCAATCACTCACGACCAGATTTGACGACTGTGCAAAACAGCTCAGATCATCCTTACTTGGTGGTATTGGTGTCATGCAAAGTAAGCACAGTATGCACGTCGAAGATGCCGCCGTACTGACTCATATTGATCGTAGGTGGGTTGAGGTGAGCAGCTGAGTACGCGTAAAGGAAAGGCACATACATTGAAGCATGTTGCAGGTATTTTTGACAAGTGCCAATGCGTTACGAGCAGCAGTCCCACTCGGGCTGAATGCGTGCGCGCCGTTTCATACCATCTCGGAAACCGTCAACGCTCCATCTCTACTGCCTCCCGCCCAAGATGTCATCGAGGACGAGGTCAGAAGAAATACCTTCTGGTTGGCGTATGCATTAGAACGTCAACACGGGTGCAGTAATGGTTGGGCTCTCAGTTTAGACGACCAGGACGTAACACAGCTGTTACCTGTAAAAGGTGACCAGTTCGACCTAGGTGTGAGTGCTTCTTTAGCTCCTCATTGTCGATTTATGCTCACGGACGGTTAGACTATGCCATCACCCAGCGAACGACAATGGGCGCATTCCAAAGAAGTCCTCCTTGTACATCCAGAAGATCAAACAGATTCCTTCAACTTGTATATCAAGGGAACGATACTTCTTTCCATGGCTAAGGGGTTTAACATTCGATTTCGGTCGAAACGATATGTCGGTGACCCATCGGTAGCTTACCATCCAAGTTTTTCGAATACGTGGGAGGAACAAAAACATGACGGGGTGGATAAGGAGTTGATGGCAGACCCTCGACGCACACCGGCGTTCATTGAACTCGACCGTATCGCGACATCGTTCAGGCAGACCTTCCCTGCGCATCTAAGAAACCCTATGCCGGATGGTGTTGTCGACTCACATCTATACACGGCATGTTTGATACCACACCTGTGTGTTGTTTCTTTTGCTATCTTGCCAAGTCCCTAAATGTTACTTGTCTCCTCGTAGCGCCATTATTCTTCTACACGACCCGCACGCGCATGTCGGCAGTTCAGGCTGTGTCTCAGCATTCAAGATTCTTGAAGCATCCCGTGCGATTCTGGATCTCATATACTCGGTACAGTCTACGAGTTACGACATTAGCCTGCTGGATTTTTTCGTCACAGTACGTTGCCTTGATATCCCTTTGAGTTTCACCAATTGACCTATATCATCAGTTTTGTTGGTTCATGGCAGGGCGAGTACTGGTTCGATTTTGGACTGCTGCCCAAGAAGCAAAATCTGAAGAGCAGATTATAACGCTTCGCGCTGAAGTTGAATACATCGCGTGCGCCAGTCGTTACTGTTTTTCATCGTTGAGTTTCCGCTGACCTAATCTCTCCAGTTCTGCCATTGGTAAGTTTGGCGAACGCATCCCCTTGGCTAGTGAGTACTCTAGCGAAATTCGGTTGTTTCCTCGAGCTGAATTTTCGCATGTAGAACGCTACTCTCGCATGCTCAACGAGATTGCTACAAAAACCTGTGGGGAGAAAATATTTATCATTTAAAACCTATGTCTCCATCATATGATCCATCTTTTCGCTAAGCTTTCGGAAAGTGGATGTTTTTGTCTTTTCTCGCGACTCACCCCTCTAATTGGGCTTCATACGTCTTCGTTGTATTGTATTAGTATCGTATCACTAGGCATGCCCTTAAATGCTAGTCTTTTGTACCAGACGACTCTGATTCATAGTGACAAATGTTACCCCAAAATACCTCCCGCTTTTTTTGGCCGTTCTCACCAAATATCGAGAGGAAGTTCATAATTCTCCTTGTGGAGCTGCCATACTTTGGCGCCCGCCTGTATAACGCGATTCGGCAGGTGGCGCCGTCGAATGTCGCTGTCAGCGTCTTGTCTCCACCCACGAGTCGAGTGCCGCTGTGAATCAGTGTGGATCTCCACGCGGACCCACTCGACTACTTGTACGCGTCGAAGAAGCACCCTTGGAAACACAATGCCTGCTGCATCGGATAGCTCCGCACTCCCGAGGCTTGCCTTCCTTGGCCCTGAGGGCACATATTCCCACCAGGTTCGCTTCCCACAAACAATTGTATAGGCCCACACTTATGCTTTCACACTCAATTCCAGGTCGCAAACGAGCATTTTTCAGAGTCCGTGGAATACAAGGCCTGCAAGACTATCGCCGGTTCGTACATTCTTCATGCAGAGCCATGTCATGATGCTGAAGTTCGGACTTCCTCCGTCGTTCAGATGTATTTTATAGTGTGAATGAAACTTTTCAATTCGGGCTGTTGCCTCAGGAAAACAGTATATTCGGTATGGTCATCGAGACGTATGATCTTTTGCGCTCGGACGATGTTGGCCGGACCAAATGGATCCGTGGAGCGGTGACACTACCCGTCCAGCATTGCTTGCTTGTCCGAAAAGGGCAAAAACTGCATAATATTAAACGACTGCTCAGCCACGAACAGGTGAGCCCCCTATCTATGAGGTGTTAGGCCTTTGGTGTGATCTGTACGACCAGGCACTGGGCCAGTGCAGTCAATTTATTGCAAACCACTTGCCGGATGCTACATTGGTCAAGACAGCGTCGACCGCCGCCGCCGCCGAATTCATCGCTACGCATGACAAAAGAGCGGAGAGCGCAGCTATATGCTCCAAATTTTGCACTACACTATTCGATAACATACAAGCACTTCACGAAGGCATACAGAATGTAAACTGTGGGTAATTTCCCTGTAGTATCTTCTCACATCTAACTAACAACTCGTTCGTCGACCTTCAGTTAATTTCACTCGATTTTATATCATGGCAAACGACCTCAAGTTACCATTACCCTTACCGCCATCACGAAATCCCCGTCAGGCCCTGGTGCGCATTGATGTGGGGCCGCCATTATCACACAATACAGAGTGTCTCTCCTCTGTCTCCATAACGGACTTGCTTGGAGCACTACGCTTATCCGCGACTCGCATAGACCGAAGACCGTCATTGGAGCCAAGCAAGTATCGACACGCCTATTTTGTAGAGGTGATAGACCGTTCAAGATCTGCTTCATATTTAGAGGAGCAGGGCCGCGGGGATGAAGTTGATGAGAAGCGTTGGTTCGACAAGGTATTTCACGGTGCAGGGCGTGTCATAGGAGCAGGCGGCAGCGCAAGCGTGTTAGGGATTTGGTAGATATTTTTCCATAGTTATGGATATGTAGCAACAGCGGTTGGAATCAGTCCAGAGAACGTGAGATGCGGAAGAGGACATAATTTCAATACATCATTCTGATATCTGCCTGATGAGAGCACATGCTGCCTCAGATCGAGGCGTCAATGTTATATTCAGTGGCTTGGGCCGACTACAGGGGTGAAGTTTCGTGAGTAAGAAGATTTTGTTTTATTTGTAAGAGGAGGCAGCACCTCATCAATCCCGAGGTGAAGGGCTCTGCGTCGGGTTCGATCACGGTGCCATCTTTGCTCACGGTCTTAGAGATGTTATACACAGTGAGCACAGAAGCAATCGTAATCCACATGGTGTCCAGAGCAAGCCATCTGCCAGGGCATACCCTGCACAAAACATTTGTTAGCACTATTGTAGAGCTCTTTCTGAAAAAACTCACCGTCGTCCAAATCCAAACGCGGCGTGAGGGAGGTCGTTGATGCCAAGGTCTCGGTTTTTTTTCTCATCCTCAAAACGTTCCGGGCTAAATCGTAGTGGGTCTGGAAACTTGGTTTCATCATGAAACATGGCCCTGAGAGCTGGTGAGCATCTTTTCTATTGGAGCGGAAGAGGTTCATGCACCGACCAGACGTTGGGAAGGATAGTTGTACCTTTAGGTATCCGATAACCTGCATACTCATCGTCGTCATCAGCGATACGTGCCAGTGCCAGAGGGACTGCGGGATTCCAGCGGAGGGTTTCCCATACTAAACAATCTATAAAAGGCAAAGTGGATCTATCGGAGAACTGTGGGAGACGGTCAGGACCTAGGACGCTATCAAGCTGTTTTTGTGCTTCCAGCTGACAATCAGGAAACATGATCATGGCGAGAAAGAAGGTCAGGATGGCAGTGGCTGTCTTGGAGGAGTTTCAGAAAGAGGCGTCCATGACAGTAATCGGATTACCGTTTCTGTACCGCCTAATAACACCGTTAGACTTATGTATTGAAGGACGCATCGAAGGCTACAGTACCCGCATAGAAGATACCCGCAACGTTTTTAATCAAGGTCAGCTGCTCTGGGTCCTGGCCTGCCCTAGACCACTCTTCAAGTTCGGTGGTGGTAAAGCAAGGCACAGCGGTACCAGACTCCTAAATTGGTCGTTGAGCAACTATGCTCCATTCTGCATAAGGATTGGGCTATACCATCTTCTGTCTGACCATATCAAACGGCTGGTTGATCATCGCATGGGAAGCTTGCTTCCATCTCTGAGCCTGCTTTTGAAATGCAGCACCAGGAACCCATGATGGGATATACTTGACTGAATAACGGCGTTTACTGCCTCATGCCAAGGTGAGCGCTGGAAGCATCCAAACTTACGAAGTGGGAGATAATCCACGATATACGTGCCGAAGATACCCGCCCGAGCGAGACCGGTCATGGCCTGGTCCGCTATCGTGACATATACGTCTCCATCTTCGCTGACCTTGTGCCCGTAAGCGATTCTCATCACTAGGGCTGCAGCGTTCCTGCAATCCACTGCGATTGAAGACGCCTGAGCATGAGCTGCATCCAGAAGACGTACCTCCGTACATGATGACTGAGTTTCTCAGGGCTACGTGATAAGTTTCGAAGAAGCGCACGGGCTTCTTTCTCCTGTATTGGATGATAGTCCTGCGAGGCAGTCAAGGGAAAATGCTTCTGGAAAAGAGAGCGATGACTTTTCCATCTCGCACCGTACGGCATGGAGGAGAAAAGCCAGTCCCAACCCATTCTACGGAAAGAAAGTGTCAGATGCTTTCAAATTACATATAGCTCTAGACCGTCTGACAGCTCCTGGACCATCGTCCGCACTGGCCGAGACGAGTAATTCGAGCTTCGCTTTTCGAGGAGGTCAGTTGCGGCCTGGTCAGAATTGATGATGATGATTGGGTTCCCGAACGTATACATGTATATGATATTGCCTATAAACCATGTGATTTCTGTGGCACGGCTGCGAAGTTGGGACGAACGTACCATGAACACTCCGCCAGTCTGCATAAGTTCGCCAAGGATGACTGACGGGTAACGATACGCCTCCAAACCATGATGTCCTCGGACCCGGTGGAAGAGGGAGGGAAGGAAACCCGGTTCGAGACCAGACGATGAATGTCGCTAAGATTGCAATCACGAGGGCAAAGACATAGCCAACTAGGAGGACTGGGGGCAGGTCAAGCATCTTGATCAGAGTGTATCGGGTCGAAAGTGGGCCCAAAGGTTGTTGTACGTCGTGGCATCACTTTATACCGCTGGAAATTAATACTTCGCCAAGTATCCGGAGTCGGAAGCACTGACATGCTTGCTGTCGGGACTCATCTAGCCGCTCCAGCATGGTGTACGTACCCCTGAGACGGAGTCGAAGCATAAGCCTGGATTTGCACAAACAATCACCCGATTCAACCTCTTCTTCCGCATCACAGCAGTATTGCAGCGAGTCGAGGGAGTTTGAAGTAGTTGACAGGATGGCCTGTTTGCGACGTTCGTTGATGCTCTGCCCAATGAGGTGTTATCGGAACAAGGGCAAGGAACCGCATGTTGGATAGGCTAGTTCTGATCAGCTGGAGCAGGCCTGAGGCCAACGATGAGAGCGGGCAATATATTTCAAGTTTGGAACGCTCGTTATTTAGAACTGGACATTTTGGCAGTGGGAGCAAGGCACGATCGAACTCTATGACTAAACATCGTCTTCGGTGTTGCATGTCAGCGTCCTTTACTCAACACCTCGACCCGAACCCCTTCAAGTGTGACTAGCTGACTACCATGGACAACCCACTCGCCGGCCCATCCCCACTGCGCGACATTGTGAATCCTCAGTTTCATCAAAACAACTTTCCAGAAGAACTCTTTATCAAGACCGAGCTCGGAATCAAGCTCGACAAAGGTATTTCTCTTTACTCCGACTCGATCATGAACTCACAAGCTGCGCTCGTCAAACAGACGACCAAATATGCCGTCTTCATCTGACTCCCGCTGGCTGTCCACTGGGCCCGTTGCACTGTCCTTTGCGACACACCACTCCCTCTGCGCAAAACTTTCAGCCACCCAAACAACTGCCTACACATCCTCGAGAACGAGAGCGTCTGGCCACGGTGTGCAAACATTGGCTGAGGGGTCTCTGTAAAAAAGGCGATGCTTGTGAGTTTCTCCATGAGTACAACCTAAGGCGTATGCCCGAGTGTTGGTGGTACGCCAAATATGGCTACTGCTCTGCCGGTGATGAATGTTTGTATGCCCACCCCAAAGAGCGGAAGGTGGAGTGTCCTGACTACAAGCGGGGATTCTGCAAACTTGGTACGTGTGCTTTGTCATTGCCCTGTAGTTTAATCAACTGTTCTGCAGGCCCAGGCTGCCCGCGAAAGCATGTTCGACGCGTCGCTTGTCAACTATACTTGACAGGGCTTTGCCCTATGGGTCCTGACTGTTCACGTGGCCAGTAAGCGTGCAGATCCTCTCCCTCTACGGATACGAGTGCTCACCGTAGACCATTTCTAGCCCCAAACCTGATCTGCCTCCTCCAAAGTCATACGACCCTCCTTCTCCTCCGTCTCATAGAGACCTTGGTCCACCTCCACCTGGATACGGACGGTATGCTGACTTTGACCGCGGGTTTGGGGGAGGGCCAGGTCCGGCACATGGTGGTGCTGGTGCTGGGCTACCAGGACCACGGCGGAACTTAGACGAAGTGCTATGTTTCAAGGTATGGTCCGATGTTGCTTCTATTTAATTATGCTGTGCTTAGCATTCCGCTGTCGCTCTAGTGTGGTGAAAAGGGACATTACGCCAACCACTGTAGGAATAGGAACGTTCCTGGTAATCGCGGCGGTATCGAGAGGGTGCGGTTTGGCAACATGGATGAGACCTGATTGCTTTTCGTATATCATCAATTTTGTCGCTTTCATTTTGTAGTCTGCTGTACGTTGGTAAGGATACATGCAACACAATGCCATGGATTCAATCGGTGTGATGTCATTATTCGCTTGATCGGCTCCATTTGCGAATGAGATTAGATTCAATCATGGACAAACAACTTATCTTCCACTACCTTCTTCGACTGACGCGACATCTCAATTATATCCGTAGTTTCGAGATCTATTATCTGTGGGCATGGGCTGGCAGAAAACGTTCACATTGGCCAAGCGAGGCAAAGGCTGCCACTTGGTAACCGAGGAGGTGTTATCTCACATCCAGTCGGGTCTTCGTGATGTCCAGGTTGATTCTACCTTTCATTCTCTCTGTGATGTGCGCCGCTGATCGTTTGTTGATCTGTGCAGGTCGGGATGCTCTTCCTGTTCATGTGGGGCAGATACGTATTCTTGTACCTGGTGAACGGTAGTAACAGATCGTCCTAGACAACACACATCGGCAGCATTGACGATTAACGAGAATTTCGATAGAGGTGCGTGATCAGTCTTGAGCTATGAAATTTTGCCGAGCTCGTCGGCGTCCAGATGTTCGAAGAGGTGCGGTCCTTTTTCCAGCTTATCATCTCTGGTGGGAATGTCCACTGAGACCTACACACACCAGACATGGACATGGCCCTCGATAATGTGGTCCCCGAGTCCCTCAATTGGCAGCACACCGATGAGGGGCCCGAGTAAGTGAGCTGCTAGATCCTCCACGAACATCGTGTCGCTGACCTTCTGAAACGTTTCGTCAGCGATTCGTATGAGCCGTTCCTTGGATCATGACTCGACGCGGGAACTGATGGTCTTTTTTCCCATGGCGCTCGTTCGCGTTGTCCGCTCAGGGTCTCCCACACCAAAACATCTCTGATCGGGACATCCCTTTCAATCCCAATTACGAATGGGCGAATGAATCTGGGTACCTGGCAAGGTAAGTGACTGAGTCCCCCGCGTCAACGCAGCTCCGGTCTCTGGTCTCTAAATCCGGTTTGGCCGCCTGTTACAGGTATTTACTTGACTGAGTTCAGGCATATCCCACATTCGCGGCGTATCGTAGCTACCGTCCTGTGCGTCGAAACTTTCTTCTTTTCCTTCGCAGCGGATCTGACGATCGAGCGACCAAGGTAGAAGCTGAGTCGGACGGTCTCTGGGTTCTGTGTACTGTATGTATGTACCATTGTGCGCGACAGCCTTGCGAGTTACGAGTTCGAGCATTTTACGTGCAATTCATTTGGGATGACATTCCCAGCAGTCCGATGAAGACCCATGGTCAAATATCGCCGGTGCAGCATCTTACCCCGACTTCGTGTTGGCTTGACATCAGAGCTTGACATCGGAGCAGAAAACAGTGGCAACCAATGAGTTGCCCCATATGCTATCCCGAGATGTTGGAAGAGAACGGTGGGCTATCAGGTTGACGGTGGTGAAGCGATCGGCAGCTCCACTTGTGCGCCGTGCCGATTGAGCGCGCGTGTTCGAGATGATTGGGCTGGCAATTTCCATTGCTCGTGCGCGTGATGAGGGGGATCGATCACGATGAGGGCGCAGAGGGCACTGTCAAGGCAAGGCAGTCCAGTCAGTCCAGGCAGTTCGTGTGCAGCGAGGCGGTGTGTGCACGACGAAAGGGGACGGGGAGCGAGGGCAGGCGGGGTGGACCGGCATGATGGCGGAGGGGGTCGTGAGATCCTCGGAGGAGGTCACGGAGGGGACGCCACAGCGCTGGACAAGGCGCACTGCTCGAGTCGCCATTGGGTTTAGTTGGTGTCCTCCTCCAGCTCCTCAGTCGCGTCTCTCTCTTCTTCTCTGTGGGCCTAGCAACTCCCCATCTCCCCCGCCGATAGTTATATTCCACGCGACCGTCGTCCTTCCGTCTTCTGCCATCCGGTTGCTGTACACCTCTCGCGCTCCCCATTTGCCAACACCCCCACCCTGCGCTATTCCATCGCCTTCTCCCATAATGCCGAAAGCGTCATCCAGCTCCTCCTCTCGTCCATCACTGCGCAGGAACCAGGTGACGCTCTCTGTACCCCCCGAGTGCCTCATACGCTGTCCTAATTCAGCCATGCTCAGGCCTGTCTCTCCTGCCGCAAACGAAAGCTGGTGAGTTCGCGAATCCACTACGTGCTCCACCGGCTGTCCTGATCAAGGCTCAGAAATGTGATGCAGCACGCCCCCACTGTGGGACCTGCGTCAAGTGCGTATCATTCCCTCCAGTACGGACTCTTCCCGTTCTGAACACTCTGCAGGCAATGGCAGGCCGTTGTCAGCGTCCCTCCCCCTCCTGGTTATGCGTATGTTTCTCAAGCATTCAAATGACGTCCTGATTTTACGGTTCTCATATACCAACTCACAGGCATCCCACCGAGCCGCAATGTTCGTACGATCCCGTCGAGGGTTTGCCCCTCGCTCCAGATGTAGACCCCTTGGACAAGATAAGAGATCTGGAGGAGCAAATATGTGAGTTTGTTTCAGTGGGTTTCACACAGATGGCCTTCATATCTCGCTAGCCCACTTGCGCAAAAAATTGAAGGGAAGCAGAAGGAGCTCTTCGCCCTCGCGCTCCGCCTCCCCTAATCTCCTCTCCCCCCCAATGAACCACCCACGAACGTTCTCCACTTCGTCTTCACCGCCTATGAAGTTTTCACCGCCTGGTCCTTACTCCCCGGACTTCGATCGTAATGCGAATGGGACTCACACGACCGCGGGTATCGCATTGCCCCAGGCATCATTAGATCTGAGCGGAATGTCCACGAAGCGCACAGCACACAGTGAAAGCCCAGAGCTTCGTGCTCATGCCGTCTTTCCGGGCAGACGTGCAGAGGAGATGCACAGCCTTCTCTATCTAGGGTGGAACCCTGATCTGCCAGAGCCGTCTGTCCTTGAGCA
Organism: Heterobasidion irregulare TC 32-1; assembly: GCF_000320585.1. Taxonomy (NCBI): domain Eukaryota; kingdom Fungi; phylum Basidiomycota; class Agaricomycetes; order Russulales; family Bondarzewiaceae; genus Heterobasidion; species Heterobasidion irregulare. Next base: position 1,445,915 of record NW_009258197.1, on the reverse strand, counting down.
CTAGTAGGTCTTTTGTCAGTAATTTTTTGGGGTACTGTTTCACATCGTCTTTTGTCACAGCGTCGAGGTTTTCTTCAGATGCGACCCTTGTGGCTCCCGCGTACTACACCGTCCATCATTCATGACCTCGCTCCGGCTTCCGCCTACGAGCCCAGATTTCCCACACCCTGCCATTCTGCATGCTATAGTGCGGCTCGTCCCTTCTTCGACGCTATGACCATTCTGATCTTTGCGCCAGTGCGCCTCGGCTTCGCGATGGGCATCGCAAAGCTTCATGACCTTGCCGGACGGTGCCCGGCGGGATCGATTTGCAGAATATCACGCGAACAAGACGCGGCAGTACATTGACCGCACGATGGCAAGTGGCGATGACATTTTTTCCGTTATGCAGGCTTGCGGCCTGCTTTCGTGGTATTTTTACGCCGAGGGGCGGTGGGTCGAAGTGTGGATATTCGCAGGCTTCCAAACGCGCGTCGCCGTGCCGCTTCGGCTCAACTATCCCAATACGTACGCCTCGCATAACAGTGGATCACCAGGGGCGTACCTTCCCCCGCCGAAGGACCAGCAAGATCTTGAATTGCGCCGTCGAACGTGGTGGATGACCGTCCTGTTCGATCGTATCGTATCCGTCGGAGGATGGGTCCATGGCGTGGACGAGCGCGATATCGGCACTGAGTTGCCCCTACGCGGTATCGACTTCGAAACGAATGTGAGCTATTCTCACGGCCAATGATTCTGAATCACGTGCTCACAATGGCCCCGCTTCTGGCAGCAAATCATGCCTGACAACCCTCAGGATCTGACGACGCTGAATGTGTTTACGGAGCATCCGTCGCAATACACCGACTCGTTCATACTGCTTATCAAGGCGATGATGCTGTTCGGCCGAGTCACCGACTTTGGCGTGCGAGCGAACTTGCGCGCGACAGCGCTGCACCCCGAGGCTCAGAATCCTTTCCGCCTCCCTGGATTCGAGGAGCTGGATAGGCTGACCTCCGTCGACTTTCTGGCGCACATCCCGCAGAGGTACAAGAACAGCCTTGGCGACCAGGACACGCTGTACGGTGGAGGAGGCCTGGACACGGACCTGTACATGGTCCACCTCGTGCCTCACGCGTGAGCGGTGTTCTTAATCACCGATCAACGAGAGGCTGACTCCTCGGATCTTAGAGCTACGATCACACTGCATAATCCATATATCGACTTTGGGGACTCGCAGTGCGTGTCGACGGCGCGCTGCATATCCGCAGCGCGCGCGATCCTGACACAGCACTACGCGCTTACCGCGACGTCGTTTGACATCACGCGACTGCACCCATTCGCCACGGTGCGCGCGCCCTCCATCGCGCTCGCGTTCGCTTTGATTGCTGACCGCCAGCCCGCTCTTGTTTAGATATGCTGGTACTTGGCTGCCGTCGTGCAAGTGCAGATTTGCAAACACTTCATCGAGATCGGCGCTACGGATCGGGAGTACGCGGTTTGGGGGGAGATCAACGTGCTGAGGTGGGTCCCACGTTCATTGGTCGGCATCAGCGACTGATTAATGGGGCTGTCCGTGCAGGTTCGCCATGACGGAATACGGCAAGCGTTCGCCCATAGGGAGTAAGGCAATCTCGCCCCTCGCGTAGTCTTTTCTTTTGTTTCTGACGGCGCCTCCAGCTCGGCAAGAAAAGCTCCTGCAGGGCCTGATGACCGAAATTGTGCGCATGACGACGCAGCAGCAGCCGCTCGAGGTCGGCATCCCGCTGTACCCCTTCTCTCACGCGGGCGTCTTCAACAAGGCGGCGAGCGGCAGAGACGACGAGGTGATGCAGTCGCACGTCGCTCCGCTGCCTGTGAGCCCGTCGTATGATGACGAGCTGTCGCCGGTGGCGTCTCATGGCCCACTGCCGCCTATACCCCCGACGATGATCGTCTCGCCCTCCGAGGGCAGCCCGTGGGTGCTGAACGATGTGTCCCAGCGACCATATACGCAGTGAAGTCTTTTTTTTCTTCTTCCTTTTCCTTCCCTTTCTCTCTCTATCGGTCGTTATGAATGGAACACTCCGTATGTACGCGTACGACACCTATGCTTGTTTTCGTTGCCTAAATTCGCGCCAGAAGTTCTTGTAGCCATTGTACCTCGTAGATTCGATCGCACCCGGATAATTCCTTTCGTTCTTCTGATGCTCCCGTATATATCTTCTACATACGCGAGCTGGTGATTGTTGTCTCCATGTTTTTTTCTGCTGCTATTTGTACGTTACACAGATGGAATACGTGAATAGAGAAGGGGTATGGACTGTGTTTAACCACGCCAGGGGCCGGAGGAAGAGGCGGAGGTGGATGCGTCTGCCTTGCGACGCTCGGCCTCGAGCATGGCGTCGAACTTTGCCTGCTCCGAGTCTGTGTCCGGCGAGGCGAGGGCGTCTCGCGGCGGCTCGTCGTTCGGAGACTGTGAGGCGGACGCGATGCGCGTGCGCTCGTGACTCTGACGCACCTCGTCCCAGGCGGAGCGGGGCCCCGCGTTGCGGGCGTTCGCGGCGCGGATCTCGCCCCAGCGGCCCTGCTGTGCGGGCTCGGGCTGGGGTTGCGGACCGCGGGGGGCTGCGTAGTAGGGACGGATCGTGGTGAGGCGGGGAGCGGGTGAAAACACGCTAGAGGGACACACCGGAGGGGGGCTGGTCGGCGGGCTGGAAACGCGTTTGATCATCGTCGCTCCAGGGATCTGCGTCCTGTTCGTGCTGCTCGCCGTGGGGTGCGGCGGTCCCGGGGTGCTGCGAGGGGGGTCGGAGGAGGCCCAAGGGCTGGCGGCCGCCCGTGCGGATGTTGACGTTCTCGAGGGCCCTGTAGAAGCCGGGGCGGTTCTCGAGGCGGCGGACGAAGTCCTTGTGCATGCTCACGAGGCGGTACTGGCCGTAGAACTGGCCTATGATACCGGAGAGGACGCCGAGGGAGGTGATGCGTGCGAGGGACATGGGGGGCCGCCTGAAGAAGTGGCCGTAGACGAAGAGGCTGGAGGCGGCGAAGCAGCTGCAGGCGTACTGTGGGGAGTGAGCGGGGCGCGGGGCGGGGACGAGGGGGCGGGAGAAAGACGGACGGGGAGGTAGCGGTTGTTGGAGGGGTAGAAGGCGGCGGCGGCGCGGTAGTCGCGGGGGGTGATGGTGCCGGCGTCGAGGTCTGGGCGGAGGAGGTCCTCCGTCCGCTCGCGCGAGGAGAAGGTGTCGTTGAGCCAGGCGAGCATGCCCACCGTCGAACGCGACATGGCCGATCCACGCACGTCGCACGTCACACGGGTCGCTCTCCCCGCCCCGTCACTCACGTGTCACGCCGTGTTACGTCACGGAACAGCCAGCCTGGCCCTGGGCGCCTGCAGCCAAGCGTCGCGTCCTCTCCTCCTCCTCCTCCACCACCATCATCTCCTCCCTGTCCTCGTCTGGTTTCTCATGAACGTGGGCTCCGTTTACGACGTGCACGGCAAGGCCCTGCCCTCGCCCGGCGCGAACAAGCTGCCCCCGCCGCCCCCCGACGACCACTTCTCCCACTACGCGCCCCCGCCGCCCCCTCCAAAATTGGGCTTCGACCCCGGCCACACCGCCTCAGCCGGCCTCCGTCCAGCCGTCATCGACACCTCCGCTTCCGTCCACTCGCTTGCGCCAGGTACGCTCCAGGCCTCCGTCCGACCAGCCCGGCCCCGCGCTCGCATCCGTTTCTATTGACACCTCGCGCCTTCTTTCTCAGGCCCCCACAGCGCCCTGCCGCCCACACCCACCAGCCCAGCAGCCTCCGTCGCGTCTGCGGACGCACGCGTCAAGAAGTCCAATCCCCTCATCGATCTCATAGAGACGGAGAAAGCGTACGTCGATCAGCTCACTGGTGTCATCCGGGTGCGCATCATTTCCTCTTCCCTTGGCCCCACCAAGTCCGCTCGCTCACCCCGCACGACAGAAAGTGGCCTCAGCATGGTCTCGCTCGAGCCTGCCCCCTCCAGAGCTCGACACCATGTTTCGCAGCTTAGAGAGCGTGTACAAGGCCAATCGCTCGTTGCTCGCCGTAGGTCGTCCTGCTTGCGCTCTTGTTTTATCTCCTCATTCCCGTCACAGCGCTTGAAAGACATCGGCACGAACCCATCCAATCCCAAGGCCCTGGGTGACCTTCTCATGCAATGGGTCCGTATTGACTATGCATACCTCCCGGTCACTCGCTGATGTTTGTCACAGATTGAAGACCTCGAGGCGCCCTATAGCAACTACTGCGAAAAGTTCTGCGTGGGCTTCGACACCTGGGAGCCCGTGCAGATCAATTCACGACTCCCCACGATGCTGGCCTCCTTCTCCGCTACCAATCCTCCCCCTCTACCTTCAAACGGGCCTCAACATCCGGCTGAACCCCCGCTCTGGACACTAGATGACCTCTTCATCCTTCCCAAGGGCAGAATCAAGTACTACAGGAAGCTCTACGGGCGACTGCTCAAGGCCACCCAGCCTGGCCGGAAAGACTACAAGCTGCTCGCTGGCGCTGCAGAGAAGCTCGACAGACTGATGAGCGTGATCGAAGGTCGGGCCAGTGTCCGCGTGGGAGAACCGGCTACCGTGGAAGAGACCGAGGACGAAGTCGTCGTCGACTTTCGAAGTCAGATTGGGGGCTTGTCGTTGCCGCCGACGCCCATACGTGATGCAGGCTCGGCGCTGGAAAGCCAAGTCAGCTCTCCGCGCGGCTCGAGCCTTTCTAGCGGGTACAGTACCTGTTGCTTCGGACGCTGGTGTTGCAAACTGATCAGGTCGTAGCGCACGGTTTTCGGGAGACACTGGGTCGACCTCCATCGACCGTGGGCCGTTGTCGATACCCATCACTGACCTGGAAAGGCGACTCTCGGTCGACAGATGCTTGGACATCTTCACCATGAATCCCAAGGTATGCATGCGTCTTCCACGGTGGTGCGGCGTTGCGGCGTTGCGGCGTTCGTTGAAGGCTGACTGTTCGTTCCAGCAAGTGCGGCTCCAAATGCTCCCGCCGACGCTGTCCTTCAAGCGAGACGTGCGCCTCGCCGCGGACGTCTTCATCCGCTTCACGCCCAAATCGACGGGCGTGGACGTCACGCATCCGGCAGGGAGGATCTTCGTGCTGTCCGACCTCTTTCTCATCGCTGAACGGATGACGCCGGAGGACCGAGCGGACAGCCCGGAAGCTGACATGTGGTTGTTGTACCCGCCGCTGGCGGGCAAGTTCCTGAGAATTGCGGAGGTCGACGGACAAGGTCAGTGTTTGCGCTTCTGGTGAGGCTGCAGTCTGCTGAGGTGTGCCCGCCGTCTAGACAATGCGCTGCAGGTGCACATCATGCGGAAGGAGAAACTCGTGTTGGAGTTCGACTCGGTTTCTATGCGCAATCGGGCGATCACGGATTTCCAGGATTGCATCGAGTTTGCGGCAGCCAGTGAGTGCATTGCGTACTCCGGCTTGTGCGCGGATACTGATACACTTGCTCTCGGCAGTGGCGTCGTCCGCCAAGCATCCGGTTCCACCAATGCCATCGTTCAATGGCATACCCAAGTCCCCGTCAGCACCTCTCCCCTCGGATCGCAACGGTCCACCTCCGTCGCACTCTGCGCCGGATCTGGACAATCCATCCATGAACGGCAGCTGGAGTCCGCCGTCTAAACGATCTTCATCGCCAAGTGGAGGCCCACTCGTGACTGCGTTTAATGAGCGAGGACAGCGGAGCTCAGACACGCTTTCGCGTAGTAGCACGAACAGCGGACCGCTCTCCGAGGGCATGTCGAAGCTGGTGCTGTCCCCGGAGGTACAGATGCAGCAGGGCGCTCAGCGGGTCCCTGCCCTTCACGACCCGTTGCCTGGTCCCCGCCACCCCATCCGCACCTCGTCGCAAGCCCAGCACTTCGCCGCTCCGGTGCCGCTGCACATCGATCACCAGCAGCAGTCGTTCGCTCCGGGCGAGATCGTCGCGAGTCCGACGCACGGTCCTGGCCAGGGGATGTCTGGGCCAGGGTACTTTGGTCTCGGGCAGGTCATGCCGGGGCCTGGGTATGGCGCACCTCCCCCGCGAGGTGCGAGCGCGGGCCCGATGGGCCGCTCGCCCCCTCCGAACCAGGGACCGCCGTTCAACGGCCAGCGGCCGTATATGCAGGGCCCGCCGGGTGGCCCCATGCAGGCTCCAAATCCTCCCTATGCGTCGATCCCCGGCCGAGCTCCCTCTGATCCCTCGTTCCAAGGTGGCATTCGCCGGAGTCCGTCGGGTGGTATGGGTCCACCGAATCCGCCGTATGCGTCTCCCCCCGGTCGCGCGCCGTCAGACCCATCGTTCCAAGGTGGCGTCCGCCGGAGTCCGTCGGGTGGTATGGGACCACCAAATCCGCCATACGCCTCTTCTCCTGGTCGCGCGCCGTCCGATCCGTCGTTCCAGGGCGGCCTTCGCAAGAGCACGTCATCTCGGTCTCTCGCTTCCCAGTACGACGGGCGGTTCTCTGCGCTGAGCGCGCCGCCGATGCCGCCCCAGCCCGGCTATCTTCCTCGCAACGACTCGTTCTCATCCATGCAACCCCCGCAACCGCCGCTGCTTCCGTCCGCGCAGCTCTCGTCGCGCTCGATCTCGATGGTGGGCTCCTTCGACGAGCCGAGTCCCCCGGGTTCGCCGATCGAGGAGACGCGGCCGCCCTCGGGCCCCGTGACGTCGACGATCTCGGCGCAGATGAAGTGCAAGGTGTTCCTGAAGCAGCAGCACGCGCAGTGGAAGTCGCTCGGGTCGGCGAAGCTCAAGCTGTACCGCCAGGAGCCGACGAACGTGAAGCAGCTCGTGGTCGAGGCGGACGACAAGCGCGCGTCGGTGATCATATCGACGATCGTGCTGTCCGACGGCGTGGAGCGCGTCGGGAAGACGGGCGTCGCGATCGAGCTGAGCGACCAGGGCGCGCGCACGGGGATCGTGTACATGATCCAGCTGCGCAACGAGAAGAGCGCGGGCGGCCTGTTCGACAGTCTGATCGCGGGCTCCGATCGGAGGCAGAAGCTGTAGACTCTGGGGCGCAGAGGCGCGGGCGGGCGGTTGGAACATTTTTTTTTTAGACTTGGTAAGTGGGTGAGCGGGTCTCGCGGGCGGACTCCTGTTGGACGGTTGCAACGGACGTTACCCCTTCGTACTTACACATTCTAGTTCGCTGGCATTCGCTTGGTCAAAAACATCGCTATTCCTCGATATCACGATCTCACATTTCGGTCTCACGGTTTTTCTCACCCACGCAATCACTCTCCTTTTTCATCGTTTTCTTTGACCATTTTTTTCACTCTCTCTCTCGGCTCCTTTCATCGATCATCACATAACGGCCTCACCATCTTTAATAATCTTGCGTACCTTAGACGACGACGAACCCTTACAAATATACCGCACACCATGACATGCCACGGTGGATTCTATTCTATTCTTCGCCCGAGCGAGGCGATCCCGCAGGATCGGCGGGGTCGAGAGAAGTGCCCGTGCGATCGGCGCGTCGGTAGGTACTCTGTGCCACTCTGCGCTGCTACGCTACGGCACGTTCTGCCACTGCAGCTCGGCGGCGAGGGAGACGTGGTCGCTGCCCGAGATGCCCTTCCTGGGGATGCCGGGGTCGAGGTCCGACGTCTGGTGCGGCTTGAGGAGGCCCACGACGGCGGACACTCGGTCGGGCGGGTCGATGACGAAGATGTAGTCTGTCACAGCGATGTCCAAAAATATACAATCATGGAAACGACGCGGTCGCGTGGTCAGGAGCGGGTTCAGGGCGTGGGACCGGACGCGCACCTAGCACGGTTTTCCAGTAGTGCGTGTAGCTCGTCCATTCGGGCTCGTACGCGCCCAGGCGCGCGGGCGGGAGCGCGAGGCGGTCGCCGCAGCGCGCGATGGACGGCTCGGCGCTGTGCGCGAGCAGCCGCTGTCCGGCGTCGTACGCGCTACGCGGGCGCGCGGGGGTCTCGAAGAGCGCGGCGAGCTCGGCGGCGGTGAGTAGGCCGTCTGAGGGGCGTGCGGGGCGCGCGTTCTTGATGACGCGGTCGGGGTCGGCGCCGCCCTCTTCGTCGTCGTCGTCGGCGCCGGCACTGGTGGATTTCGGGGTGGTGGGGGCGACGGAGGGGTCGACGGAGAGGTGGACGACGCAGGATTGGGAGAGGAGGTCGTGTTGGGCGGGGAGGAGAGGCGCGCCGACGAGGAGGGAGTAGCCTGGGTCGGTCGGGGAGAAGTTGAAGTCTGTCGCGCGGGTGAGGGGTCACGAAGAGATGGAGATGGAGATGGGGGCGCGTACCGCCCGCGAGGATGCACGGCCAGTTGGCGCAGTCGTTGGCATCGCGGAATTTGGTGACCTCGCGGAGAAGGATGCCTGCTTGTCTGGAAGGAGAGTTGAGGCTACATACCTAGGAGCGGAGAGAGGGCGTGTGTTACCTGGCACGTTCGTACGAGTATCTGTGGAGGGCTGTGAGCCGCAGTGCGCGTCGATGGGCTCCAGATGTACGTACGATGGGTGCCAGAACAGGTGCGTCGTGGCCACGATCACGCCGCCGTCTTCCGTGCCCTCTCTCTTGAGGGCCACGATGTTGGCGACGTTCTTTGTGACGTGACTGAGCCCTGTACAACCGCGGTCAGCGTCCCCGCCGGACTTGTCGCGCACTTGCGCAGTGTCGAAGTCCAGGACGTGGGTTTTAATTTTGGTGAAGACGCCCCTGCGGTAGGCGATGAGGGAGCCGTGTTTCTTCCTGGGGCCTGCGGCGTACACGTGCTCGTAGCCGCCTGACTCTATGATTGGCAGGAGCTTCTCGAGGCGGTCCACTTCCTGATGTCATGTATGTGGTTTTGGAAGCCGAGGACGGGAAGACGCGACTGACCTGAAGACAGAGGATATCGGCATTGGGGGAGAGGATCTCCCTGTAGATCATGTGTTCGCGCTGTGCGCCTTTCAGACAGTCGCTCACGGGAAAGAGTTCACGCCCTTCATGGTGGCGATGACGATCGTTCGATGGGCTCAGACACGCGCAGGATGGGACGCGACTCACGGACGAGGCACTGGGCCAAAAGCTGAGAACAGACGCGAGTCGTGAGACGTCCACGGGAGCACGCGGGGCTATGTGTTACGAACATTCCAGGTCATGACCTTGAGCCGCTCGGCGCCGGCCTGGGCCTCGCGCACGGAGAGCCACGGCCGGGGGACGATGCGTGCCCTCTCGTCGTCCTCGGGGAGGGCTCGGGGCGTGCTCGCGCCACTGGCTTGCGCGTCGTCTCGTTTGCGCTTGCGCGCCTCGCGCCTGGCGATCTGTTCGGGGGTCAGCTGGAAGCCCTGTGACGGCATCGTGCGCGGTGCGAAGACGGGCGGTGTCCTGTGGGATAGCAGTCTGCGGGGCTGCGCCGAGGAGCGCGTGGCTGATGTGCGCCGGCAGACGAGGGCTTGGAGGAATGCCAGGACGTTTGACTGGACGGAAGCGAGCGCGATTAGATTAGATCGAGGACTGAGTCAGCCGATGGGTATTTTGGAGGCGGGCTCGATCCGTAGGACCGTACGCCATCGACACGCTCTGTGGATGAACAGCCTCTCGACATTCTGGCGACACTGTGGACACCTCCCCTCCTCTTTCGGCCCATTACGATCCTTTCCGGCCTCTCTCGCTGCGCTTCCTTTCCTTCCCCGCGCCACACGCCCTCGACCCCGCTTCTTCTCTGTACATTCATCGATCCGCGCCCTCGCCACGCACCCCGCAATGTCCCCCTCCCTCGAATCAACCGCTTCTCTCCCCAGCTCTCCTGAATCACACGGAAATTTTGACCTCGTCAGACGCGTCAAGCTAGACTTCACGGATACCATCATCACCAAATGGCGCAGCAGAGTCACTGGCCTCAGTGTTGTGCACATAAGCTACGACGGTGAGCCCCACATCCCGCATATACCCTGTTCCTGGACGTGTTTAGCTGATACGCCGTCAAAGCTCCCATTGTAAACGGCTATCTTGCCGTTGCCACCGAGAGTACGTCCTCTTTATTCTTTCAGTTCCTTCGGTTTCACGTTTTAACACACCTCCCAAGTATTCGATGATACCGGATGCCCGCATACCCTAGAACAGTATGTTATACCCTCTCTGCGATCCATCCCGTCCATGTCTGAGCGCATACAACCAGTCTCGTATTCATGGGATCCGAGAAGTACCCGTACAAAGGCATCATCGACCACTTTGCGAACCGCGGCTTCTCGAGCGGAACGAACGCCTGGACAGATACCGACCACACAGCCTACACCGTCTCCACCGCCGGCGAAACCGGCTTCCTACAGATACTGCCCATCTATTTCGACCATGTCCTCTACCCCACGATCACAAAAGCCGGATTTGTCACAGAAGTGCGCAAGCCGTCGTCTCGCAATTCACCGTCTCATCTCATTATTTTCCTTCTTTTCGACAGGTACACCATATCAATGGGGATGGCGAGGATGCTGGCGTCGTCTACAGTGAAATGCAAGGCCGCGAGAGCAGTGCCGGAGACATCATGGCTTTGGAGTGCGTCCTTGCCGTCCTTCTCGATCGCTGCAATGAATTCATGCCACTTTTATGCATAGGCTACAGCGTCTGGTCAATCCTCCAGACAGCGCGTACCGAAGCGAAACGGGTGGTCTCAAGTCAGCCCTTCGAAAACTGACCGTCGAGCAAAGTATACATCCCGTTCACTGTACTGTCTTCTACCTTGCTGACGACGTTCCTCAGTCAGGGCGTATCACGCGAAATACTACGTCCCACACAACCTCACTTTGATCGTCGCCGGCAGACTCCCCAGTGGCACGGAGACCCTTCTCTCCGTCATCGACAAGCAGGTCGAGCCTTCAATCATCGCTCACGGACAAGCCAAGGGGCCTTCTCCTGAGGGATGGAAGCGCCCGTTCTTGGAGACTCCTTCAGTCCGTCGTTCCCCGCTCAAGGAGACGATCAAGAAGACGATCGAGTTCCCTTCGAGCGACGAGTCCAACGGTGAACTTATGATCGGTTTCCTCGGCCCTCACATGGACGACTTTTTGGACTCGCAGGTAAATATCAGGATATGCACCATACGATTGACGCTCCGCTTATGGATTATCTGTGCGCGCTAGGCTCTTGACGTCATGGGCTCTTACTTGTCCGGGTCGACGACTGCGCCGCTGATCAAAGAATTCGTCGAGATCGACCCCCCGCTTTGGTATGCTTCATGGTACTCGTGTTTCGACGTCCCGACACTGATCTTTCATAGCTCTTATATTTACTTTGGAGAAGATACGAGGGCGACGTTCTCCGATCTCACCATATATATCGGAGACATCGCCACCGCGAACCTGGACACGTTCGACCAGAGAATCATGGACAGCTTCAAACGTATCGCTAGCGAAGGTATCGAGATGGACCGTATGTCCCGAGTCCTCAACAGAGAGCAGCGCCAGGTTCGGAGTCACCAAATCACACCCGCTCTCCTGTTTGCTTAATCTTCGATTTCGCAGCTTCTCAATAAACTGGAGGCCGACGGCGGCGATGCCTTCTCGGGGGCCTTGATTTCTGAGGCCCTCTATGGCAGACGCGACGGATCGCAGATTGAGGAGGCACTCGACGAGCTCAAGCAACTTGCCAAGCTGCGCACATGGACGAACGAGCAATGGACAGCCCTTTTGAAAAAGTGCGTCTCATGCGTTTGAACGATCAGTCATTCAGGCGTGCTGACCCACATGGCTCCCAGGTATTATATCGATGCGCACTCTGTCGTCGTCCGAGGAAAGCCATCCGCCAAGTTGTCTGAGAAGCTGGCTGAGAAGGAGAAAGCACGCTTGGAGAAGCGGAAGGCGCGCCTTGGGCCCGACGGTCTCGCCAAGGCTGCGCAGGAGCTGCGGGACGCGTTGGCTGAACATGAGAAGCCTATCCCGAAGGAAATCATCACCGCGTTCCCTGTGCCCGACGTGAAGAGCATCGCGTGGATCCCGGTCGAGAGCGCTCAAGAGCCAGGCATCGGACGGACTTCTCGGGTGCCTTTGCCTGAGACAGACCTCGCGCGCCATGTTGCGAGGGATGGGGAGGAGCTTCCGTTCTTCGTCCAGTACGATCACGTCAAGGTATGATTTGATCCTTCCACATCGCGCATACATTGACCGCATCTCGCAGTCTGACTTCATCAGCATCAACGCACACTTCTCTCTTGCCAAGCTCCCCAACCATCTCAGACCGTGAGCGCTCGGCTATCATTGCATCGCGGATCACTAACCCCGTAGTGCACGTTTATAGGTACCTGTCGACGTACATTCAATCGTTCTTCTCGCTACCCGTCTCCCGCCACAACGGCGAATACCTCACACACGAGGAGGTCGTGGACAAGCTCGAGGATGAGACTGTCTCTCATGAAATTGGGCTGGGCACATCAGGCCTGTTCCCCGAGCTGATCCGCGTAAGCCTCCAGGTGGAGGTGGCGAAGTACGAGGAGGCGGTCGCGTGGGTGAAAGACCTCGTGTATGGGAGCGTGTTCGCTCGGGACAGGCAAGCGTTTTCCCTTGTCTTGGCGCCGCGGACCCCTCACGAATATTGTCCTTCCAGGCTGCAGATCAACGTCGCGCAGATCCAGCAGTCGCTCCCTGCGATGAAGCGGAGCGGCAGCACTGTGCTCTCCGCGATGACCATGGAAGTGCTCATGACCGAGTCTTCATCGAACCGGGCGGGCGGGGTGCTCCAGCAGGGGCACTTCCTCCCCATCCTCGCGAAGCAGCTGATGGACGCGCCGGAGGAGGCCATTCAAGCGTTCGAGGAGATCAGAAAATACCGTGCGTGGTCTCTGCTGTCGATATGCTGTTTAGTTCTTGAGAGTCAAGTCTCTGTCAGTGACGGATCCGACTGGCATTCGCATGTCCGTGGCCGGTAACGTCAAGGATATTCCCAACCCAAGAGCACCGTGGGCCAAGTACTTTGCGGACGTTCTCCCCGTGCGTTCCTTCTTGATAGCGTGGTGTGTATTGGCTCACTGACAAGCACGTGTGTCCGGACAGGTGTCACAACTGGCGCCCGTCCCGATGGCCTCTGAAAACCTCAGCGAGATCGGCAGGAACCCGACGAAGAAGGTGCGTGATGAGACTTGGTGATCCCTCGCCCTTTCCATGGTGCTGAGCTGTTCGCACGCACGCGCATACAGGCCATCATCGTTGAGCTCTCGACCATCGAGAGCACGTTCTCGGCGCACATCGCAAAGGGCATTCAGGGCTTCGCCCATCCCGATTACCCAGCTTACAGGATCACGATGGAGCTGCTCAACGCTACCGAGAGCTATCTTTGGGTGAGCGAGATCACTCGCGTTTTCGATGCTCGTGAACTGATGCCGGATTGTTCGCAGCGGGCTATCCGGGGATCTGGGCTGGCATATGGTGCGTACCTCGGCGCCGACACCGAGGTGGGGACGATCAGCTTTATGCTCTACCGGGTACGTGTTTCGGAAAAGGGATACCGAGCTTGACGCTGATTCCTGAGATCTCGCAGACCTCGAACAGCATCAAGGGGTATGAGGAGGGCGCGGCTGTCGTCCGGGGTTTGGTCGACGGCTCAGTAAGTCTAACATCCACACGTTCCAAAGGAAGTTTTTGGTTGAACCCTTTGCCTGCAGGTAGAGCTGGACCAAACAGTATTGGATGCGGCCAAGAGCAGCATCGTGTACGGCGTAAGCAAGGGCGTGTCTACGCCGGGGCGCGCGGTAAGCCAGCCTCTCGCACGCGTTGACATCTATCAGGCCTGATCGTTTCGCTCTCGTTCCTCCTTACAGGCAAACAGCTCGTTCACGAACCAGGCGCTGCGCGGGGTGCCGCAGAACTACAACATCGACCTGCTCAAGAAGTTCGAGCTCGTGACCAAGGAAGACGTGCTGTACGCGCTGCGCAAGTACATCCTGCCCGTGTTCGACCCCGCGACGTCCGTCGTCGTGTCGGTCACGGCGCCCGGAAAGACGGAGGAGATCACGCAGGGCCTGACAGCGATCGGGTACGAGGTGGAGATGCGGACGGTCGACGTGGGGCGAGAAGGGGAGTTTGAGTCGGACGAGGAGGAGAGCGATGACGAGGGGAGCAGCACCGGCTCGAGCGATGAGGCGTGAGACGCATTGTAGCATAGCAGTATCTATTATCTTGCTCTATCATAATTTTTGTACGCCGGGAGGTCGACAGCGTATATATATATACGATAACGGTGTCTACTCGAGAGATGGGATGGAGGGCGTCTGTGACGAAGGAGCGCTGTCTTCCGCCGTGGGCTTCTCGCCGATGACCTCGATCATCTTTTCGTCCGCCTCGCCCGGCCGCGTCTCTACGTTCTCGAGAAAGTCGTTGGAGACGAGGAAGTGGATGGCCTGCGAGAGGTTGGACACCGTCATGCGGATCTCGGGGAGGAGGAGCTGCGGGACGGCGGCGTTGGGTACGGTTTACAAGAGAGCGAAAAATACGCTGGCCGGATGGACGTACGTTTCGCAGGAGCGAGGGCCGGGCCTCGAAGGGGTTGCGGGGAGGCCGCTTGGGCTGCGGAGGGAGGGGTTTGCGGAGGGGTTTGAGGGGCGGGTGGGCGGTCGGAGCGGGCGCGGGCGCGGGCGCGTCGAGGGCCGACTCGACAGGCGACGGCTCGTCGGGAGTGGGGACAGGGACGGGTGCGACGGCGTCGCCCGCGTCGCCCGCGTCCTCGTCCGCATCCTCGGGGGCGGGGGACGACGCAGACGGCGGGGCGTGGTCGACTAGACCCGGTGGCGCCTTGGAGGAGACGGCCTCTGGCGCGCCGTCGTCGCCCGAGTCTTCGTCAGACTCCGAGCCCGACGACGAGGAAGGGCCAGCGGGCGGGTCGGGCGGCGGGCCTCGTGCGCTCTCCGTCGACGCACCCCCACGCCCGCCTCTTGCTCGCCCGCGCGCCCTCGGCTCGCCGCGTCCCCTACCGCGCCCACGCCCCCTGCCCCGCTGCTCTCCCCAGCCCGCGTCCGGCTGCTGCTGTTGCCTGTCGGGTCCGCCATCGAGCCTGCGGCGCTTGTGGCCGCGCAGGGCGGGGTCATCCGGGTGCATCTGCCCGCGCGCGATCGCGTCGTCGAGCTTTCGCTTCTTCTCCGCGACGCGCGCGTCCGTCGGCCAGCGGCGCCTGCGCTCCGCGAGCCAGCGCGCGATCTCCTCGGGCGTGTCGAGCGCGACGTTCGTGCCCTGGATCACGATCGGCTTCCTGCAACAGACAGTGGGCACGATGCATCAGCGCTGTCAGCCCGCGCGCCACGCGAGGGGCGCCGAAATACACTGATGGTGCGCGCGCACACGCACACGCACACACGCACCCTTTGAGGCTGGGGTCCGCGTCCCATTCACCCGCGCGCTTGCGCCGGTCCCACCCCGCGGGGTACACGAGGTGCCGGTCCATCATATGCACCTCCACCGCCTTCGGCGCGCCCGCGAACCCGCACCCGGGGTGCGCGCAGCGGCTGCTCCCCGGCGCGTACCAGTGCGCCTGCGTTTGCTGTTGCTGTTGCTGTTGCTGTTGGTGCTGCTGCTGCTGGTGCCCTCGACTCGCGCCCCCTCCGCGCCCACGGCCTCTCGCGCCGACCGCGCCTGCACCCGCGGTCGCATTTGACGGCCCTGGCGCGCTGAACGACGCCGGCGAACCTTGCTGGGCGTACCCCTGCCCGAACGCACCCGCACCCGCGCCCACACCCGCACCCGCGCCTGCGTTCCCCGCTGCGTAGTATTGCGCATATGCCTGCGCATAGTGCGGCGCCTGGTACTGCGCGGCGCCGTAGGGGTTCGCGAGCGCGCTGGTCAGTGCCTGCGCGAGCGCGGCGGGGTTATTCTGAGTCTGCCGTTGTGGACGCTGCTGCTGCTGCTGCTGAGGAAGAAGGGGAGGAGGGGGAGGTGCATTTTGGGCAAAGTCAGGGCGCGCGGGCAGGCCGTGGGGGTTGTTGTGTCGGGGGAGCATCGTGCACGCATCGCCCAAAACGGACGCCGCACGGTCCAAGTCGACGGCGACGTCACGCGCTGCACCCGTGACCGCCCCGGGTGTCGACGGCGAACGCACGAGCGAGCGAACGACCTCGAACGCATCGCGTTGCCCGAGGGCGTTCTTTTCGAGTGGGCTAGGCCCAGGCCTTCAAAGGAAGTCGAAGAAAAAAATCGAGTCACACCAAGACGACGCCACTAACGGGAAGTCACCAATCCGAGCTACTACGTCCCCGTTCGCACGTAGTATACAACGCAGCGATTCACCTTTCTCATCAGCGCGCACACGTCAGCATTGTCTAGGAGTTGCCTGGGCCCCGCCCACCCGCGCGGCGCGGAGGAAGTATACGCATACTTTTATAGAGTTAGACTTTGCAGTAGCACAAATTGCACGAAAGCGGTACGGTAAGACACGACGGGGGGGGAGGGGCAACCGGGAGGCAGTAGATGAGCAAAAGGAAGAAAAGACCGAGGGAGACCGGGGGAGAAGCAGAGTGGGGGTGGGTGAGGGGACGGGGACAGTGGAGGGGGCGGGAGCGTAGACGTGCTGGTGCGGTCGGGAGTACGGTCGGGAGGCTGGTCGAGACGGGGACGGGAACGGGACGTACGAGAGGCGCGGTCGCGGTCACGGAGCGGGAATGGGGACGGACGGAGACGGAGAGAGAAGAGGGATGCCGACGCAGTGGGCAACGAGAGAGAGAGACGGGGAAGCGAAGAGACAGGGAACGGATTTTGTGGGGTTTTGGAAGAGCGGGAACAAGAAGCCGACGTACGGGACACGCGGACACGGGGGAACGGGGAAGGGCGGAACAGTATGAACAGGTGGTACGTAACGATGTCCATTTACAGACCACCTCGACGAGCTGGCACCGACCAGCAGCCACAAACGAAGATAAAAAGCTGCGCAGGCCACCTGGCAAGATGAGCACTATGTGTATAACGGACGGGCACTGGACGGTTTTATACCCGGCAATAAAAAAAGAAAAAAGTCCATTCGACACCCGCCAGCCAGCCGCCTTACTAGGCGTGCACGTCCCGGCAACACGCACGCGCGCGCGCGTGTCAAAACAGGGATCACCGCGCGGGGGATCGCGCGACGCTCAGTCTTGCATCTCTTCCTCCTGGTGCTGCTGCTCCTTGCCGACCCGCCTCTCCTTCTCGCTCTCCAGCTGGTTGTACAGCAAAAAGAGCGCCTTCTCGTTCGCCTCGGGCGTGCCCACGATCGTGAACATCCGCTCGCCCGTGTCGTCGTGCGGCGCCTTGGCGATGGAGATTTTGGAGCCGGACAGGCGGCGGATCTCCGTGATCTTGGTCCCGCCGCGCCCGATGATACAGCCGACCATGTCGGAGGGGATCGAGATGTTCTGCGTGCGCAGGTTGGTCTGCGAGGACGGCGAGCCGGGCGAGGGCGGGCTCGACGCGCGCGCGTTCGACTCGCCGTTGGACCGGCGGCTCGAGTAGCTTGCAGAGTAGTTGTGCGAGCGGCGGCCGGTCGAGCGGTCTTCGCCGACGCCGGGGTGGTAGAGGACCGTGCCGAGCCCGCGCTCCCAGTCCTCGAGGAGACACCGGCCAATCTCCTCGATCGCGCGACCAATCGCCTCGGGGGCGCCTTGGACGTCGACGACGCGCTCGGTGGACTGGGGCAGCATGTCTTTCGATGCCACCATGCGGGCGCCGGAGCCGTCCTGGATGGCCTTTATTTTGAGACCGCTGCGGCCGATGATGGTTCCCATGAGGTTGTGGGAGATGAGGAGACGGATGGATGTATGCGCCGCGGACGAGGAAGAGACGACGGGGGACGACGGGTTGGCCTCGACGAGCTGCGCGATGATGAGTGCGTAGGCCTAATAGATCAAATGAAAAGAATATCAAAACGTGTGAAAAACGGAGGTGAAAAAAAAGAACGCGGCGTGCGCACTTTTGCGACGCTGTCTACGGAGCCGGTGACGGTGAGGACGCGCTCGTGAATGCCGGGGATGACCTTGCTGACGCCAGCCTTGACGCCGGTCTGTTCGCGGAGGTCGGCGACGTTTTTGCCAGCCTTGCCGATGATGACGCCGGCGTCTTTGGTGCTGACGAGGGCGCGGAGGGTGAGGATGTCATGACCGGAGGGGGAGGGGGAGCGAGAGGGATGGGGGGAGGCTGCGAAAAAAAGGCGGGAAAAGCGAGAACGAGGCGCGTCAGCAGACGGGGAGGTGGGCGGAAAAAGGGACGTACGCGAGTCGAGTTGGTGTACGGGGGAGTCGGAAGGCATGGGGAAGAGAGGTGTGGGTGTTGTGGGAAGGGGAGGGGGGGCGAGGGGGGGGGGGACCACCATGAGGGGGGGCTGGAGGGGCGGGGAGGACGACGTTGGCGTAGTGGGAAAGAAGGTGTGCAGGACGCGGCACTGGGCGGACCTCAGTCAGGCTTGCGGCATCGGCCGGGCGCCGTACAGTCAGCCGCGTCCAGACTCTTGCACCGCCTCGGACACGCTCGCCCCCCCTGCGTTCTCCTGCGCCGTGCCCGTCCTCGATCGGCTCGCGGGGACGCACGCACGCACGCACGCTCGCAGGCGTCGTTCTCACCAGACCCCAAGCGTCTGTGCGGCCACGGCCACCTTCGAACTCGGACCGCATCTTGGAAGATGCTGCCCGGAGGCGCTCTGGTGCCTGGCGCCCCGCACGGCCTGGTCGCTGTTGTGGGGACGACTCGGATCTCGAGCCGCAGCAGCCCGCGGTGCACAGGGTAGATCGCCGGAGGCACTCTTGCGTCCGCTGTATCTGCGGCTCGCTCGTGAAAGTTGCGAAAGAACCGCGCGAGGGTCTGAGGATATACGACGCTTCTCGGGCGCGCACGGTACCACGATCGGGCTACGGGAACGGCACCAAGTGAACATCGCGCTCGCAGGAGTTGTGCTGCGCGGGGACATAGCGACGATCAGCAGGGCCAGCGTCGGCCGTAGTCGGGACGTCTGTGTGCTAGCTGGGAGGATATACATGTACTCGAAGAGGAAGTTTATATAAGTTACATGAGACGTGAACGGGTGCGGTGACGTGATTTATGCGACCGCGGGGCGGTTGAACAGAGGAGGGTGGAGGACGGATACGGGGACGAAGAGGGACGGGTCGGGTGATGGAAGGGATGGCCGAGGGAGGGGGCCGGGGGGAAAGGCCCGAGGCCCGGGTGTTCGGAGGTGGGACTCAGGCAGGCGGCTCTCTTTCGCTCTCTCTGCCCCATCACACACTCGACTCCAGTCCTCCTCCGCCGCCCGCCGCACTCCACCCCGTCAGCGTTGACGCGCGCTCCCTTTCTTCTTTCCTCCGACACCCATCCGCCTCGTATCCTGCGTCTCGAACCTGCGTTTTTTTCTCCTTCTCGCTCGCGACACCCCGCCATGTCCAACGACCAGTCCATGCACGAGTCTGATGCCTCCGACGACGAGGGTCCACATCCCACAGAAGCCGCGTCCAGCAGGAAGCGCAGCAGCAGAGGTGCGCCCTTCTCACCTTCCTTCCATCCCCGCTCCACCCCACCCCGCCCCGTCCCGTCCCCCGGCTGACTCCAGCCAGCCTGCGATCAATGTCGCAAGACGAAGAGCAAGTGCGAGAGGTACGAGGGCGACAGCGAGCAGTGCAAGAGCTGCACCCTCGCCGGCGTCGGTCCGTCTCCCGTCTCTCCCCCTCCCCTCGGCGTCCTCCACCTCGACTGACTCATTGGTCATCCTCCCCCCAGCCTGCACCTTTCTCGGTATGTGTCCCCCGCTGCCCCATTCGCGTTCGGTCCCAACCCCGCAGTCCAGGCCCCAGCTACAAGCGCGGTCCTCCCAAAGGATACATCCACGCCATCGAGCAGCGATGGCATCAGGTCGAGTCCATCCTCGGCGCCATCCTCGCGTCCCCAGACCCCCAGGTCCGCCATCTCATCAAAAACCTCAAACGAGACGACCTCGCTCGCGACATCCTCAACCGCGTCGACTCGGGTCCCTTTGTGAGTTCCCTTTTTCTTTCCGCCCCCTCGCCGCGGCCCCCCAACCGTACCATGTTCGATCCTCGCCCACTCCTTCAGGGCCCTACCGGCCGCCTCAACCATTCCGTCGCCGTCACCAAAGAAGACTTCTTCGCCTCCATCCTCAACAGCGCAGACCCACAAGCCGCACGCGACCCCTCTCGGCCCCGCCGCCAATCCCGCGTCTCCCGCGAGATCGTCTCCTCCAGTGCGTCCACCCCCTATCCCCTCCCTTGTTCCTCCCTTCAACCTGTAGCCCTTCGTTCCCCTCTCCCAGACAACTCGGCCCTCGTCAGCCCCACCCTCGAGTGGCAGGACCGCCTGTCCTCCCGCTTCGCCCTCATCGGGCCCTCCGCGAACAACAACGGCCACCGTCCGCCCCGCGCGTCCTCCGAGCGCGAACGCACGGGCGGTCCCTCGCTACCACAGCGCCGGCGGCTCGACGGCGATGCCTCCCTCCAGCCTGACTGGGACCGCATGTATAGAATGGACAGGCTCTCAGGTGACCCGGTCTTCCAGTTCGATCCCGCCACTGACACTCACCCCCCGCCCCCGCTCACCGCCCTCCCCCGACACCTGCGCGCCCCAGATTCCTCGGAAGAGGACAAAGAGAGCGAGGACAGCTCGTGCATGTTCGGTCAGCTCTCTCTCGACGAGAACAAAGAGGTGCGTCGGCTCTCGCGCCCTGGGGACCGATAGCTGGCGCCGCGCACCCGCGCCTGCGTTGGTTGATGATCCCCCTCGCCGATGCTAATGCCTCGGCTCCAGGTCCGATATCACGGAAAGGCCAGTGGCTTGTCTCTGCTCTACCAAAATGACCGCACGGACGACCGCAAGGCCGGAGGCGTCTGGTACGTGTACCCTCCCCCCCTCCCTGCCCCCTCCCTTCCCTCTCCCTCATCTCTCACTCTCACTCGCGTGCGCACGTAATCTACTCGCCCCATCGCGATCGCCACCGCTTGTCACCTCGCCAACGCAGGAACATGCCCATGGCGCGTGTGTGGCCGCCTGCGGCAAATCAATTCATCCCAGAGGAGAACGTGGATGTCCCGATGCCGTCGCTCGACGTCCAGCGACACCTGCTCGAGCTCTACTTTGTATACGTGCACCCCGTCTTTCCCGTCGTGCACAAGACGATGTTCTGGAGTGAGTTCAACGCCGCGTGAGTGCTTCTTCCTACCGAATTTGCTCGCCTGCCATCACCGGCGGACGATCGCATCGTCGCGCCAGACGCTCACCGCTCACCGTGCGCGCGTATCTCCTTGACAGAAACTCGTGAGTCCGATTTCCATCGGAGGCGCGCGCCACCCGCAAGCAAGCTGACGCCGCGTCAGGTATCAGGAAAACGGAACTCCGGCGAACGGCACCCGTCGACCGGAGCGCATGCACCTCTCGAACCTGCTCCTGCTCTCCATGTTCGCCACCGCCGCGCGCTACTCGGAGGACGCCCAGTCGTCGCCCGAGGGCACGATCTGGGAGGCGGGCCTCACCTACATGGTGCAGGCGCGCGAGCTGCTCAGTGCGTGGGCCCCTCCTCTCCGTCTCTTATCGCGCGCGCGCGTGCGTGGCGGATCCGCGGCGCGCCGCGTCGATGACACTTTTCGTTGAATCGCGCCTAATTTAGATCGCGTGTACCATTACTCGCGGCCGTCGACGTGCCAAGCGCTGCTACTCCTCGGACTCCGGGAGACCGCCCTCGGTGCGTCGCGTGATTCTCCTCGTCAGCGCGGCGGCGCTTGTCAACTGACTGGGCGCTCTCACCAGGTTCGACGGAACACGGCTGGCTGTACGTCGGTGGGTAGTTTTCTGGATCTGTGTCGGTGCGATCTGGGCCGCTCATGTTTGCCTCGCGACTGCGTGCAGGGATGGCCATCCGAATGGTAAGCCCGAGCGCCGGGCGTGGCTCGATTGATCGTGGCTCACGGCGTGTGCAGGCGTACGATCTAGGACTGCACCGGGACGCGGACAAGTGGCAGATCAACGACCGCAGCCTGTTCTCGCCGACAGAGCTGCAGGCCCGGAAGCAAATCTGGTGGGCGTGCACGCGAGCCGACAAGTACGCGTCGCTTCTCTCGCCCGCGTCTTGCTTCTTTTTTAATTAATGTCCGGCGGGGGGAGCAGGTACACCTCGGTCTGGATGGGCCGCCCGCCTGTCATCTCGGAATCGAATTGCGACACGCCGCTCCCGGAGGTGCGGCACGTTTTTCCTATTTGGGCGGCTCGTGAGCGCGTTGCTACAACTGAGAGTGCTGCAGATCGACGCGGACGAGCAGTGGCTCCCCCATCCGGTCGACAGGGCCGCGGCCGACTACCCTCCCGTTCCGGGACGCGTGATGGCCTGCTTCCGCGCCTCGTCGACGCTGAGTACGTCCCCCTCGCGCCCTTCCCTCCATCCGCTCTCCGTCGCTCACCTCGCCCTCCTCGCTGCACCCCGCCACCGCCAGGCGTCATCACCGGCCGGATCCTCGAGCAGGTGTACACGATCCGCCCGACGACGCCGTCGGCGAAGCGCGCGGCGCTCGCCGACCTCGAGGCGCGCCTCGACAAGTGGTACGCGGAACTGCCCGAGTGCCTGGCGTACGACACCGTGAGCAAGCGCCACGTCCCGCCGCCGCACATCCTGCAGCTGCACATGACGTACTGGAACATCGTCATGCTCCTCCACCGCGCATTGTACGTCCTCGTCCATCCTCCCGATCCGCCGTCTCCCCGCGCGCTGATCTCCGACGCCCCAGCATTCCCAAATGGAAACCCGAACGGTACGTCCCGCTTCGTTTATGTGCGCCCTGGTCCGATGGACGAACGCGCACCCCGCAGGGATCCGAAAACGGCGACGAACAAGTCCACGCGCGAGTCCGACGCCGGCGCCCTCAAGTCCTTCGACATCTGCCAGAGCGCGGCGGGGCGCATCACGGCGATAGGTGAGCAGACGCGGCGCGCGCGGCGTGTCTCGCCGTCACCATGAACGTGCTCGGGCTGACCTCCCCCTCCCCTCCCGCGCGCGCGCGTGCCCAGTCGTCGCCTACCAAAAACGCTTCGGCCTGCAGCGCGCCGTCTTCATGCTCACGCAGCATCTCTTCGCGGCAGGGTGAGTGCCTGATGAATCGTGGCCGCTTGCGTGCTGAGCGACTCTCCGTCTCCGTTACAGCCTCATGCATGTCGTCACTTGTAAGTGGCACCCCGCGCGCCTTTGTTCGCGGTCCGTGACTAACCGCGCGGTCCCCCCAGTGACCTTCCGACCGTCCAACGTGCAGGCCTCGGTATCCCTGTCACAAACCCTGGCCAGCCTGAAAGAGATGGAGGTGCGTGAACCGCCAACCCCCGCGCGTCGCGCGCTGACGCCCCAGACGCACGGACCCGCCCCGCCAGGTGATATGGCCCAGCGCGCACCGCGCCTGGGGCCTCCTGCAGGGCGCCAAAATCCAGGTGGACAACGGGCTGCTCACGCTCTACGGGATCGGCGGCAGCGGCGTGGGCGGCGGCGTGGGCGGCGCGGGCGGCCCCGGCGAGCGCGCGAAGCGCGGCGCGGACGACGCGTTCGGCAAGGAGAAGAGCTCGAACATCCTCCAGCGCGAGGCGTTCGAGGAGCTCGAGCGCAGCGCGTCGGCGGCGCCCGCGGGCCCCGGCGCGCAGGTCGCGGGGAACCGCATCCTCGCGCACATGCTCGGCATCGATATTCCGGGCATCGAGCCCTCGACGTCGTACCTCCCCGGGTACGAGTGGTGGCCGCGCACGGGCCAGCCGCAGCCGCAGCACCCGCAACAACAACAGCAGCAGCAGCAGCACCAGCAGCAGCACCAGCAGCACCAACACCAACCGCACCCGCACCCGCACCCGCACCACCAACATCACCAACACTCACACCAACAACACCAGCACCAACACCAACACCAGCACCAGCACCAGCAGCCGAGCCCCGCGCAGAGCTCGCAGCACACGCTCTCGACGCCCTCCCCGCACTCGTCGCACAGCAGCCCGCCCGCGGCGCTCCCGATCCCGTTCACGTTCGACCAGACGCAGCAGGGCCTCTGGATGAGCGGCGGCGGCGGCGGCGGCGGCGGTAGCGGCGGGATGATGAACACCTCCCAGCAGCCCTACCTCACCTACCCCCCGCCACCCCCGCCCCCAGCGCCGCCCTCGTCCCGCCCGTCATAGGCCCCGTCCGTATCGAACCCTCCGCCTAGAGTCTTTTTTCGTTTGTTTCTTCGCTCGATTCGTGTATTATGATTTTTTTCCCCCCTCTTAATTGGGCTCCCGCTTCTGTCCCATACTTACCGCTCATACTTACGTCCCCCGACCTCGGCGTTTTTCATTTCGTTTCGTTTTAACCTTCCGACTAGTTCGCGTTTCTTCCGGCCGTCGACGCCTGCGATCCTGTACCCGATCACTTGTATCATTAATCTTTCCATATGCACATCGGCGCGTTTCAATCTGGGAGCACACGCAATCCGTACCACAGACAATCGCCAATAAATTCGCCGTCCATGCGGACGTTCTTTGCCATTTTTCAAATTCCTAATATATGGATTGGTTTTGTGCAGTAGGATCCCTCGCGCATGTATGGTAAGTATGCGAGGGTACACGAAAAAAACACGACAGCGATAAAGGACTGTTGTACAAGAGGGATTGCAATGTAACGTATAGCGTAAAAAAAAAAGTCGAAACCCGTGCAAGCGGTGGAGGACAGCACGACAGTGAAAACACGGCATGGGTGGTATAGTAGTTCGTACACATTTTGGAAAATGGTTCCTGCTTTGGTCCAGACATCCTGGTCTGTCAATTATCACATAGCACTGGTCTGCTTCTCCACGTCGATTCTAACTCCGTGGACCGCACCGCTCAGCCCCATCCCCAGATTCATCATGTCCACCGATCTATACTCCGGCACTTCGTCGTCATCATCATGGTGGTGGCCCAGACCCCCGGTACCCTCATCCGTCATTGCTTTTCTGACATCCAGACTGTGAAGCTCGACGCTGCCAGGACTGGACGCCTCGCCCCCGGTAACGCTCCCCAGGGTGCTCAGCACGAGTCCAGAGTTGAGGACCGACGTCTTACTCCGGATGTGGGACCGTATGGGAGCTGGTCTTGAGTTACTGTTACTATCAGAGCGGGGTCCGCCGAAGCGAATTCCAAAAATCTTGGAATTAAAAGTAAAAGCAGGGATGGTACCTTCCGAGTGGGAGACCGTCTCGGAACCACGTTGACGAAGGTCAAGGATCTGGCATGATGATGAAGAGTCAGTCTTTGTGATCAGAACGGGTAAAGAGAGAAGACCGACTAGACGGCAGGCTAAGACAGGGCTGAGCATGACACTGAGGGGGATGTTGATGGCCGAGATTACCTGCCGAGGTCTGATATATACGGTCAGTGTCAAATAAAGAGTCATGCCGAGGAACTGGCACCGCTCACTGTAGATAAAAGATGCCGTTGATCTTTGCGGGATTGAATCAACGTGGTGCAGGTGACATTGCGATTGTTGCTTACCAGGTTCGCGATTGATATCAAAAAGTAATAGAAGACGCCTTCCCGTAAGAACGTTTGGATGAGTCTGCTGCTGGGGCCACCATTATGACGGCGAATATAGAAAGCTTTGTAGACGGTCATGAGCGTAATGACGGTATCGAATGCGAGTGGGGCGATCTATAGATTCAAAAAAATGGAACTCTTGTTTGTGGCCGTGACCTGTACTTGGCAACTCACGAAGAAGCCTGCGTCGGGTTTGAGGTGAGGTGTTGAAGAACAAAATCAAATTTAAAGCGCACCAAGAAGATGTGCCGAATGAGGCTTCGACATTGGTAGACATGGCCCTTGATCCTGTGACATGGTTCAGTCCATGCAATGTTATCGGGAAAGCTGACTGCCTTACAAAGGGTGGCTTCACAAACGGAAGGACTAGTATTGTCGAACGTGAACAGATGGGTAGTCAATCTGAGAACAGGTACGTACCGAGCATTTCCGACGTGGCGACGAACAGTTGATACGCAATCATACCACTAAGGGCACACAGGAGGAAGAATAGCACGAGTTTGTTACGATTAAAAAAGGCGTAGGTCCGAATGAGCAGGACAGCTACAATGGACGGATACGCATCATCAGCAAGCCTCTAATACGGTGATAAATTATGATGTACATTCCGCGCCCACTTGATTCCACATGGCGAGAGCGACCGGCACCTAAAAGGCATAGTTACATACGGAATTGGCCGAAGGGGAATAAAGCTTGCCTTGTATATTTTTTTGCATGTTTCCTCCGAGTGGTCGATCACGAAACAATACAAAAGGTATGGAACGACAGCAATAACCCAGTAACTGAAAGAGGAGGGCATGGGACAAGTGAGGGAAGCGCATATAGGCACGAAAATACGCCAATTACCGGCAGAATATATAAGATGCCTTGACTGGTGTCCAGGACGTCCTCCATATCTGGTAGTAGCAGAAGTTTCAGTCAGATATCCTAGGGATGGGGAAAGGCTCTTACAAACTGCCATTCGCGAGGGAGACAGACGACCCAGTCCCACAAGACAACCGCATCTAACGATTATCTCTCATCAGGTGGAGCTGTCAGAGGGAGCGGTGGAAGAGAATTCGTACACATGGCTACATGAACCCGAAAGGGCGAAGGGATATCAAGGCTGTTGTTTGTCGGAGAAAGAAACGGTCACTCACAGCAAAAGTACACCTGCGTTCTATGTGCACCGTGAGCATGTGTGGTGTGGGATCCCAGTGGTGATGAGAAGGAACTTACACAAAGATAAAGTGTTGAGCGGTCTCTATTGTGTCAGGCATAGCTGGAGAAGAGGGAGGAGTGGGGGATCAGAGGAAAGGCCGGTCGGGAGGAAAGAGCGAGATAAAAGGCATAAAAGCGCGGCAGGGAAGGGGCTCGCGGCGGAAACATTCTACGGTGAAAGAAGAGTGTGCGGATCGAGGGTCGATGTCACCCCCGGGACGTCACTCGTGTTCAGAAAGGATACTGAACAGCCAAACAAGTCCGGGCAAACATGCATCCGGCTTCTCTGGCACCTCCACAAAGCAGCCACCGCTCGCTATATACTTCCAATTCTCATCCATGGCAAGTCCGGTAAATCCTGGTAGATCAGCGCGTTGCCTCGTCCAAACCGAAGTAGAATAACGCCAAGATGGGTCCGCCCTCAATCGACGGCACGGAAAGCACGCTGTACAGGTCAGCAAGTCTTGGATCTCTTCAGCCCATCATTATGAACCTTTGAAGGTGGCCACCAGGCCATCAGGGACGCGACTTCTTTCTGACCGCGAGGCTGAGAGGGAGCTCGACATTCAACTCGGTTTACCAAAACAAGAGTGATTTGCTTATGTCATGGCCGCTTCGAGCAAATGTGCGGTCATGCGCGGCAAGACTGCGGCACATTCAACACGGCTTCCTCTTCCACCCGCTCTCGCGCGACAGTGCGCTCCCATCGCAAGGCACAGTTAAATTCACGAAACACACCTTCTCACCTTTCAGTGCCATGTCAAGCAGGCTCTTGACATTTCCCCCCGAGTTACTTCTGTATATCTGTCAGTCCAGTCCGGCACTACACATCCTTTCGCATAACTGACCTTGAACATCCCGTTTCGCCCAGTATCCTTCCTCGACATCCCCGACCTCGCCGCGATCGCGTGTGTCTCGGACTACCTTGCCCTTCTGGCTACAGACCCTATTCTGCAGCGCACCCGTCTGCTCGTTGTGGCTCCCTCTCGAGTTTCACACTCGCTCTTTGCCCTGGGAGTTCACGGGGACCCCCTCCGGCCAACCGTAGCCGATTTAGTGCACAGAGGTGTCATGAAAGGCCTCAACATCGAAAGCCGCTGGAGGCACGGCTTGTACTTCTATTCCTCGCTTGTGAGGATCTCGGTAACGCTTGACAACGCCTCCAACTGATAGCTCCTCCCCGATTGTAGTCCGTGATCAACTACGAAAGCTCTGTCCGCCTCTTGCGTCGCCGTGCTTCCAATGTATTATCATCGCACCTCCGCCGCCTCCCTAACACCCTGCAGACGTTAAAGGCTTCCCACGTCCTTCCCGACGTCGAGATGTCTTCCCCGACTGTTTCGCGCTCCCTTCTCCCTGTCATGCGCAAGCTCAAATGGAGTATCAGGCGTGACAGCCTGGCGAAAATGATCCGGAGCAAGAGCCATATGTATCTTACCGGTAAGGGAGACCAGAGCCCCGGTGGGATTGCCAGATGGATTGAGGATCGCACTCCAATCCTGGCAGGAGAATGTGAGAGAGTAAGGCTCGCCGTTTGTCCAGCAGTGAAGAAGATGGTTGACTTGTTTGAGCATATGGGGGAAGACAATTGAACCCAGTACCTCCCCTCTGCTATTGAGAGTAAATTGCACCTTGTATATGTATATGTACTCATACCTTTTTTCTACGGATTTGTTTGTTGACAGAGCTCTACTTAGACTCACCGGCCTATTGTTGACTGCACGATAAAAGAGGTAAGGAGCACATGTTATGACATATAGTAGTACAAAAGTCGAGTACAAGAGGAGAAATGAGGAGCTTAAGCACCGAAACCGTAGAGGGTGCGCCCAGAACGCTTCAAAGCATATACCACATCGAGGGCAGTTACGGTTTTGCTATATAAATGTTTCGCATCAATTGCTACAAGATTACAGTGATCTTATTCCCTGAACGTACCGCTTAGCATGCTCGGTGTATGTGACAGAGTCACGAATGACATTCTCGAGGAAGATCTTGAGGACGCCACGGGTCTCTTCGTAGATAAGACCTGAGATACGCTTGACACCGCCACGACGGGCGAGACGACGGATAGCCTAGTGGCATGTAAATGGAGATGAGTGGTGCGTCGAGGTTGGCAGGTGGAGACAGCGGGGCGTACGGGCTTTGTGATACCCTGAATGTTGTCGCGAAGGATCTTACGATGACGCTTACCACCCTTGCCGAGTCCCTGTAGCGAGATACTCAGTCAAACAAGCTCTGACATGACGCGAGATCAAAGTTCTATACCTTTCCACCCTTACCGCGTCCAGACATGATACAGATACAAAGGAAAAACTAAAGTTATAAGGATGGCTGTGTAGAGGGGGGCGTCGTAGGCGAGGCGCTCGAGTTAGTGATGGTGAAGAACAGGAATACGCGTTCCGGGCAATCAACGCGCGTTTTGTCCACGATTGGTGTGGCAGTCACGTGAACAATCAACATGCACCCACAGCGTCGTGCGTCAGCGTTGTCGGTCACCACATTTCGACACTCTCAGTCTGCTTCACTTTTGATAGCTTGCGATACCATATTGAATCTCAATGTCCCTCACCCACGTCACCACGCTCTCACAGCTGAACGGAATCCTGTCAAAGTCTAATGATAAGCTGTCGGTGAGCCTTGAGTGCGGTATCTCAGCCGGCGAGATGATGACTGTGGTGGGCAGGTCATAGATTTTCACGCTTCATGGTGCGTTTCTCACCTGCAGCCGTTTCATATGAGTATTGAGGACCTTGAAAACAGGTGCAGCCCGTGTCATGCGATCGCGCCGACTTTTGAAGCACTCTCTAAGAAGTACACGAATGTGAATTTCTTGAAGTGTGACGTCGATGCTGCGAGGGACGTTGCAAGTCAGTACAGCGTAAGTGCCATGTAAGTACAAGATTTCGTGTAATGCAATCACACACTGTATATCTCAAAGCTAATCCGACGTGTCGAAGGCCAACTTTTGTATTCTTGAAGGGGACCACAAAGGTTGATCAAGTCCGAGGTGCCGACAAGAAGTGAGTGGGTTGAAGGGAAATTCAGTGTTTTCTTCTAATCTCTCATTTCACCTTCAGCGGCATCGAGCGAGCTCTCGAGAAACACTCCTCCGGTGGATCGCCGGCAGCATTTTCTGGCAAGGGTCATACACTTGCAGGCTCCTCATCTGCTCCCAAGCGAGATATCGCAGCTGCCGCTGCTATTCCTTCGTTTACTAATCTGGATCCGCAGGTGAAAACACTACTGTTTCTAGTCGGGGCATATGTATTGTTCTGGTATTTGAGCTAAACGCCGATTATGGTGTCTATGTTTATCGTTTCGTTGTGTTGTATATTATGACCCTTTGGGTTCCTGCACCTGTCCGAACAATCTATCGTCGTCTATATTCCTGTTGTTTGGGAACCTTCGGAAGATGCCCCCGTGAACAAGGGCAGCAGGGTGGTCACGTGGAACAGGCGCGTGGATTTGCTGCAAGTGAAGCGACACCACGGCTCCTTTCATGTTCTCTACGACCTCTTCCATCTGATACCGACGACTTCCAATTTTCATTCAACCATTCAAGCGCGCCGCCCCATTTTTGAACACTCTGAGGACACCGCCCCACCGTAACTGCCGGTGACGGCCATATGTCGACCACTAAAGAAGTGCCCTCTCATAGCCAGCCACAACCGCGTATTCCAGAAAAATATCTCGATGCTCCAACACAGAGACTCTATGTATTAAGCTTTGGGCTCCTTATTCAGGTGTGCTTGCGTTCTTACTCGCGATTGATTGTTCCTCCGACGCGCCACAGCGTTCTGGCATTGCACTTCTTCACTATCCATTGTACTCACAAGTTCGTCTACAGGCCATCAAAATATTCGACTTTTTGCAGTATCTATTCGCATCAGATACTACCAGCATTTCCCGCTATGGCCAAAAATGGCTCCTCGTAGACCTGCTATATTGCATTGGCCTCGGGCAACTTCGAATACCACGGCTCAACTACGCAACGACTGTGATTGTTCTCCAGGTCCTATCTTTGTGGTTGTTGGATGGGCTATTATTTGGCGGGATCCGTTTACATCTTTTTGGAGGGTCTGGCTCAGCAGACCTGTCTGGTACGCAGTAGCACTTCTCTTGCGACTATTCTGCTGATGTTCTACAGGTCATGATATTGCTACTACTAGCACATTCAGCATCTTGTCTATTCTGACTCTGGGCCTGCTGACCGGTGAGAGCTACGCGGGAAAGGATGCACATTTGCTGGGTCAGCACACGGTCCGCATGTCACCCATCAGTACTGCACACCTGAATCCTTTCGGCCAAACGTTTTGCCTTGCTACATCCTCGGGCAGTGTTCTCATACCTATCCTGCTGAACAACACGAGTCCTCATGAGGTTCATTTCTCGATCACCCCACTCGGCTACGTCGAAGGCTCCGGCGACAGAATTCAACCGAAAACTTCCTACGCTAAGGACTTGAAGGCTATAGAGAATGCACGCATCGAAGCGCTACACCTGGCCAAAGGGGCCTCAAAGCGGGACGAGGATGATTATGACTACGACGAATATGACGACGAGGACGAAGAGGCTCAGCGGGATCCTCATGCGGCGAAAATGCAGAAAACGCAGTCACTGGCACACATTCGCATCTCGCAGCCCGGGACGGTGCGTTTAACGGACGTCACTGATAGCTCCCGCGTGGGTGCGCGCATTGTTTATCCCTCGGAGGTCACCATTGCGCCGTGCCCCCGTGCGCAGTTTGTTGACGGCGATGCAATCACTCGTGGTGACAACGTCCGTTGTGCTGCGCCGGGACTGGGAAGCGTGGGAGGACGAGAAAGGGATGTTGAGCTAGGTTTGAGCATATATGGTGTTCCGCCATTAAGCTTGAAGTGGTTCAAGGATATCAATGGCAAACGGGAATACTTCACAGTGGAAGGCATCCAAGAAGGGCATGCCACCCAAACCGATGGAATTCACTCATCTTATGCCGCGGCTCAAGATGTTCATGTTCCTCTGACTGTCTCTGCTGACGCCCTCGGAACGCACACCTATGCTCTTGAATCAGTGATGGATGGCCTGGGGAATGTGGCATACATGAGCCATTCTGTGCTCACCAAGGATAGTAATAGCTCTATTTCCACAGATGCCAACACGAAGAACACTAGAACGCTACACGTCCTACGTCGACCGACCGTCTCATTTAAGGGATGCGGTCCCGGGAAGCCTGCATCCCAGCGCATCGGATCGGAGGTGCCACTGATTGTCTCTACGAATGAGGCCGACCCTCTAGATGGCCCATGGGATATCACCCTCAAGTATCAAGCCTCGCCGCTCGCAGACGAAACTGGGAAGGCCGCTAACAAGCGATTCAAACCTTGGAAGAAGAACTTGGCGACGCCCAGGGATAAACGGGAGCTGATTGTCAAAGCAAACACCCCTGGCCAATATACGATTGTCGACGTCAAGGGCAAGTACTGCGAGGGAGATGTTCTCAGCCCGGAAACGTGCACTGTCATTGAGCTTCCCCTACCCACTGCTGAAATTGAGTGGCGACGCATACACGAATGGTCAGTTAATATACGCATGGTATCGCTATCTCTCTAACCCTGTTTCCAGCTCTGGTGATACTGGAGTAGCTGCATCACTTGTTCTCCACGGTACACCACCGTTTCAAGTCAATTACCGTATGCAACGTGACAAGGAGCCTCCCCGCGAGCTCGTTCAAACTTTCTCCGGCTCGCGAGGCGAAATGACGCTTCAACCTCCTCAAAGTGGACATTACATTTATTCGTTCACCCATCTCAGCGATGCCAATTATCAGAAGGTGGAATTAAAGGGGCCTAGCATCGATCAAAATGTACATCCTTTGGCGACAGCCCGCTTCGTGCAAACCGGAATACCTGGTCGGGATAAGCAGACTATCAACAGCTGTTCAGGCGATGTGGTCGATGTTGATGTGAACCTCCAAGTACGCCTGGACTTGTGATCCGCGATGAGTCTGGTACTCAAAATTTCTCAGGGCACAGGTCCGTGGAACCTGGAAGTCCAGCTAGTTGGGCCGAAGGGATCTGAGATCCTCGCGTTCACTGGAATCGAAACCGCCCGGAAAACCTTAGAATTACCCATTCCAAAAGCTATCAACCGGGATGGCGGAACGTTTGAAATTGATCTTGGTGCGTGGTCAGATTCTTGGTAGATCTTCCACAAATTCGCTCACTGATTCCTGTTACTAGTAAGCATCGAAGACTCCTACGGATGCAAACGACCTTTGTCAGTCCCTGGAGTGTCGGTGAATGTGAGACGCATCAAGGTGAGAGAAGAATGTTGGTATTTTTTGATGGTGACTGACAGGAGGGCATGGCCAAACAGCCCACAGCTCGATTCTATGGCAAAGAAGGCCAACGCCAAGTCACAACTCTCGAAAATGAACAAGCCAACTTACCGCTCAGGTTGACGGGTGATGGGGTGAGGAATGGTCTCTGACTTACGACAGCTTGAGTTAACCCTTTCCATAGCCATGGCGCATCAAATACCGAACCCTTGAGAACCCTGACCACGTCCAATACGCGACACTCCGAACGCCGAATGACCATCTTGTCGTCAACGAAAAGGGCCTGTATGAAATAATGAGCGTAAGTATTTGATGCGTCTTGTAGCTGGTCAGGACTCATGAGAGACCTTTCATATAGGTCACAGATACACAATGCCCCGGCAATGTATTTGCCGATGGATCCACATATCGAGTTGATTGGGTGCCCAGGCCATCTGCCCAGCTCTCAAAGGATACGAACGCGGCCTACGAAGCATTCAACGGCTCTTTCATTTTGCCGCCAATCTGCGAAAGTCAAGGCGGTCATGTTGATCTTGATCTTACCGGTCAGTGTCTCCTACCATGTTTCCTGATCAAGTCTCATGAATTCTACCGTTCAGGACGTCCGCCCTTCCAGATCATGTACAACATTGCTCGGACAAGCGAATCAGGTGGTACAAGACTGGTCGACCAGCCAATCTTCAATAGCATTCAATCGCGGACCAGATTCCAGCTTCACACCTCAGAACCTGGGCGTATCTTCTACGAAGTCAAGCAAGTAGGCGATGCTGCTTATCCATTATCCAAGCACAAGGGGGTCGTCATCCCCCGGTTCCATAGGCCCCTCTTTGAACAAGAAGTACTCATGCGTCCTTCTGCTCGGTTCAAAAGCCCGGATCGGTTGTCGTATTGTCTGCACGACACTCTTACTCCTAGGGACAAGTCAAGCTCAGATGGGTTGATCTTATTAGAAGGCACGCCACCGTTCGAGCTGAAAGTCTCTGTCCGTAACTTGGCCGCGGGCGAAACACACACGGAGACCATCGAGTTGGAGAAAACAACATGGAAGTTGAATTTGCCATCATATGCATTCAAGTCTGTCGGCAAGCATTACGTTACTATCGAATCGGTGCGAGATGCATCGCACTGTGAGCAGACCGTTCCGGATCCGCACGAAAGATCAATATGGGTGGATGTAGCCGAATCCGCTGCCATCGTACCGTTTGATCGCAGAGAACATTTCTGCGTAGGGGATGTCGCCCAATTCCAGCTTGAGGGCATTCCTCCATGGACCATTGGGTACGTTGTGGGTTGAGGCAATTAAACGCTTGCTTTATATGCTGATCATGCCTTACCAGGTACCGCCTGAATGGCAAGTCTTACACACAAGAAGCGAAGGTATCGCCATTCGCACTGGCCCAACAACAGCCAGGGGAATTCAGAATCGCGTCCATCGCTCATCAACAAAAAATGTGCAAGTCCATTGTGACCGACCTTGGTTATACCGTCCACTCGCTACCGTCGGCGCAGGTTGGGCATGGGAAGAGGGTGTTCCAGGATATCCATGAAGGTAGAGTGCAATCTGTGTCATTGATCATCTGGATTACGCGTATTGAATGGGTTGTGATGCAGGCGATCAGGCCGAAATTACCTTCACTTTGGTCGGAGAGCCGCCATTCACCTTCACGTATCAGCGTGCGGAAGTCAGCTTGAAAAAAGGCGGCAAACCTGGCAAGGTCCTCGAAACCCATACCGTCTCGGGCGTCACTACGAAAGAATATTCAATTTTCTCTGCCATGGAAGGTATGCACTCTCAAGAACACGGCTCTTTCACTTCTGACGTCTTTTGCGCCCAGGCACATGGACAGTAACGTTCATCTCAGACCGTTACTGTCGATACCCACCCGCCGCTCCAGACGGAAGCATGGAGAAGCACTAGAGGCAGATACGTTTGAGGACGACGACTGATGACACATGTAGCTATAGAATCTGGGATACCAGGCATGCACTAATTCGAGATTCACGAACGACATCGGCGACCGGAGTGTTCTTTCGTTGAACAATGCTCAAAGATACCAAAACTTCTCTTTTTGTTGATTCACATTGCTACATACGAGCCCAACGTCTCTCCCTGATTTAGCTAGACTTGAGCAGAAGAGATGTAGAACCATTTGGAGACTGAAAGTCTATTAGAAACAATGACTTCCGTGTCATGATGAGACAAAAACTCACTGGAGGGGTCGATGGGCGCGGGGGGCTTCCTAGAGTCAGCAGGAAGGCTGGTGTAGGATGGGTCGGAGGTCTTGACAAACCCGACAGAGCCCTCGACAGCGACGTTGCGACTGGAGAGAGCATTTAGCGTAGATAGAGGCATGGTGAAGAGGTAAAACCCACGTCGAGAGATCGTAGGTCGACGTCTTGGCGGGGCTCTCGCCAGAGATGAGACGGCGCCAGGCCTCGTGGCACTCGTGGATGATCTCCGTGGCGTACTTCTTGTTCTTAGCCTCGCCAGAGAAGGCGAACTGGTTCTCGGGCTTGCCATCGGGGATCTTGTAAATGCTATGGATATGGTATCACCCAAGTCAACTATCCTGTGGACGCGCGTAAATTGAATGAGACGAACCGGAACCACTCGTTGGTCGCGCGAACGAGGCCAGGGAGATGCCTCTCGACATCCTCGATGTCGTTCAGTTTGGAAGCGAGAGGATCCTGAACGTCCACGACGAGGACTTTCCAGTCGGTCTCGCCTTCATCAAGGAGGGCCATGATGCCGAGGACCTTGACCTGCTTGACCTGACCGACATAGCCGACCTGCTCGCCAATCTCGCAGACATCGAGGGGGTCGTTGTCACCCTTGGCCTTGGTCTCTGCATGCGACTGGGTAGGGTCTTCCCAAGTCTGTATCGCCGATACTAATCAGTCAATCAGTCAAGCGAGATACCGACAGAAAGTGGACGAACCTGGGGGAAAGCACCGTAGTTCCAGATGTAGCCGTGGTGGGGGAAGCAGTTGCGGACAAAGCGCAAGCGCCCTTTCTTGATGTCCTGTTTGATGGGGTTGAATGCCTCCTCCTTGGAAATCTCCATCTTTGCGTTCGTCCAACGGGGCACCTCGACGATCATGTTGAGGATGCCGTTGTTCTGGTCGGCAAAGAGTGGGATGTCGTGGAAAGGCGACACCACATTCCCGTTTTGCTCGATGTAGACACGGTGGTCTGATGAGCGAGATCAACGTCGTGTATACGTATGAGAGCGATGGCGAGGCATACCAAGGGTGTTGGGAGCGCCGATGAGGCGTGGGGTGTATTCTATGAGGCTCAAAGTTAGGAAGAAATTCTAGAGGATTTGCATAGGGGACGCACGAGCAGCCATGGTGGGCGTAGTGGAGAGAAGACGAGCTTGAAGGGCAAGACGGGACAGCGCCTTGGACATGACTTTGGGTCCTCCAAAGGGGTCCAAATCATCACCATCCGTCGATAATCGCAGATTCGCTTAGATACCCTCTCGATTTCGTCGGAATTTCGCGCTTTTTGCGATTTTGTCAGGATCCCGATTATCTCCCCCATCGTTCCCCGGAACATTTGGAATTTGTACAGTCGTACACCTACTACAATATGATACTACGAATACAGAGAGCAAGCACATAATCACGTCGAAACCCTCAAGTTCTCTCAATGTCATCAGAAGAACAGATCGCCCAACAACAAACCACCGGCCATACCCCCGAGAAGCGGCAAGGCAAGACTGTTACTACCCATCCCATAACCATAGCCTCCGCGGTTCGAATATGCAGAGTACGGATTACCAGCTGGAGGTCCGTATCGTGTGGATCCAAACGACGTGGACCCAAACATCGAGGGCCCCAATATGGAGGGCCCCAGCATAGAGGGCCCTGCGAATGACTGGTTGTAGGTCGACCGGCCGGGATACTGATGCAATTGACTGAACTGGTGGTACGCCTCTTGTTGCCGTCGGAGCTCCTCTTGCTCCCGCTTTCGACGCACTTCCTTTAGCTAATAGATGATATATCAAAATGATGTAGACGAATGCGCAGTAGGAGACCCCTTACTTTGGCCATTTCCCGATTATATTGCTCCCTCTCCTCTTTAGTTCCTATCGCCTTGTCCTTCATCTTCCCGAAGAAGTTCCTCTTCTTATTTTCCTTTGGGGTCCTTGAACCACCCTCGTCGACGAGCATATCCGGGCTGGTGAGGCCGCTATACGAGTGCCTTCGTGGATTGGATGGTTTATCATCCGGCGATGCATGATGGTCCATTACACTCCCGATCTTCTCCTTCACATCTGGATGTTCAGAGAGATATTGCTCATCTTCATAGGGATGAATCCAGATAGAACGGGGCGGGTCCGCTTTGGTATCCACCTAGTACAAAACGGTCGATCAGTATTAAGATGATCAAGCGCCGAACTGTGCTCGCGCACATAAAATGGGTGGCCAGTTCGAGGGTCGACTTCTCTAATCCAGCCATAGGGCAGAGGGATTTCGTCCGTGGTCATGATGTGTGAGAGAAAGCGGGAAGTAGAATGAAAATGCCATGAGGATTTATATACCTCCGGCCTGAACCAGTTTAGGTTTGAATGCGTCATCGCCTCCAGCGTCCGCGTACCACATCTGTCCCATAGCATTCCTTGGTTAGGGGTCGAATATGTGCACAGCGTCCACGCTTAATTCCGATGATATAGCTAGATCCGATAAGCACTCTGGAACATGAACCGCTCATGATCCTGACAGTGGCATATTATATTGCCCAGTGACACCCGCCTCTGCGCCTTCCACGCACAAAATCTATATGTCACTTCACCGCCTTCCGCTGTCGACCAAGGCTGCGCGATTGCAGGCAATGCTCTGACACAGCAGTCCGAAATTCAAAATGAGTTGCCGTGCTCACCTGAACGTCTTATGATTTGATGCGCAGCTGGTTCGGCTGACTCCTCGAAGACTCCTTGGATACTCAGAGGTGCTCAATCGCCCAAAGACCCAAGAAATATGGGTTTAGTTGGATTATGCACAGAACGAATACGCGCTTCCATATATAGTACCCCGCTCTCGAAACGCTTCACCTACTACTCGGCCTGAGTCACTGAAAGCATAACGTTGGCATAGGCAGAACTTAGCTCCTATAGAATTGGTGAACGCCGGTTAATTTGTCGAGATCGAGGAGAACTTGACTCACTTCAATCCCCAATTCCCGCACCATGCGATGGGACGGCTATAAATACCGGCAAATACAGAAGATGATACTTGTACATCCACGAATGGGTATTGTACAAGTGATTTAGATCCATGACCTGGTATGTGAGCATGTGGATGAAGTCGAAGTGCCAGATTCTTGTGAAATATCATGAGGAGATGGAAATGTGAGGTGAGATTGCTTCATGTGCGTAGAGAATGAATCATCTCCTGGATCTTGTCCGCTTTTTGATCGAGCGGCATCTAGGCATATAGTCAGCAAAGTGCTGTACGGTTGGTCCACAAACCACGTCACACACACCTTGAGGAAAGCATTCATCTTCTGCTTTCGAACAAGATTAGCAGATTGAGGCTGAGTGAACTTCCGAGCCACCGACGGTACATTCGAGTTGCCTATTGGATGTCTGGCACCGATCTCGTCTGAGCCACCTTGAACATTGTAGCCGCCTTGCTTGTCCCAGGATGTCCTCTTTCCCTTGCGTTTCCGTTTCGGTCCCGCCTGGACCCACCCATCTTCCGGAAGCTGCCACTGCTCTACCTCATCCTTGACCCCTCCGCCCCAACCCCAATTATTGTTCCAACTGACTGACCCCCACCCCTCACTTAGACCCTTCTCGTACTCCTCCCGCTTCTTATCGAGCTCATCCAGAAAAACCTGCATGTTCTCGACCTCCTCTCCTCTTTCCGCAGCCATCACACCCTTGAGCCAGAATAATATGCGTTCGGGGCACTGGTCGACCCACTGCTGCTTCTCTCGCACCTTCATTTCGGAGTAGAAATCTTGGAGCCTGACATCACCCCAGGTGGTATTCGGAGGCCCCCAAGGATCGTGGGCGGCTGCTTTCGCTTGGTGTGCAGCAGTTTGTTCATGCTCCACTGCCTGCCTCAGACTCATGATCTCGACATTACCGTCCTGGAGGAAGCCTGTTGAACATCGTAGACATCTCCAGTGGTCCAGTTCTGGAACCGAGTCGAAATCTAAGAGGGCATCAGAGTGCTGTCATAACAAAAGCCAGCATGCAACGCACTATCAGGGAATTGTAATTGAAGAACCTGGGAATCCATTTGTCCAGGAATACGGTCGCAGGCGTTGAATATGACGAGGGTTGCACTAGACGTATAGGCAGAATGTAGAGCGATGTTGATTATGGTAAGAGAAATAGTGTTCACTTCTGCGGACTACGAGGAAAGAAGTCCGCAGAGCTGTGGGATGCGCTACATAAAGAGAACTGCCCTCTGACTCTTTAGCCGAAGCCGCAATTGTGGGCAGTTGCCACGTGATCCTCGGTAAAAACAGAAATTCAAGTCCAGTCACGAAACTGGGCTTTTGTCATGTATCCGTCAAGAAAGCGGTGCAAAAGTCGTGTAAAAGTCGTGTGCAATTTTAGAAGTTTATGACTTTTGCATGACTTTTTGCGCCACGTTCTTGACGGATACATGACAAAAGCCCAGTTTCGTGACTGGACATGACGTTCACTTGACTTCCGTTTTTACTGAGCGTGATCACACATCCTCCATTATCAACAGCTACATTGTACCTAAGTACGACAATATGTCCAAAACTTATAAATATTCCGGCAGTAGACTGTTCATGAAGGCCCGGGGAGTGGGTCCGTCCACGTCCCATTTGGCCATAGAGTCGCAGGCATCGTATAATCCCCCACTGCCCCAGAATCTGTAAACTGCCAACGGATGCACCCGTTAGCTCAAAAGCACAAGGAAGGTCAAGGATACTTCTTACGGCTATCCGGAAGAAATGGGGTATGCCGAGTTGTAAGCTTGCTAAGGAGTAGTTCAAAGCGACCCCAACATAACGCTCCACGTCATCTACGAGGAGCGAGAAACCATCCCAGCCTTCGCCACTTGGCAGAGCCGACCAAAAGATGGTCTGGTTTTGCAAAGACATCGATGCGTTGAAGGTGGATGAGTTGGTGGCAAACGATGGAAGATCGGTGCCCAAAGGCGCATCTCGTATAAGCTTTCAGGACGAGCTCGTTAAGAGATGAATGTGATCTTTATTGTCGCATATGCTTACCTGCGCCGCGGTTTGTAGAATGGAGTCGAAGCCCCAAGCAGCTGCGCCATTGAGAAACATTCCTAATAAAAATCCCTGATATAGGGCAGATAATCTGGTGGGGAATGCCGTTCCGGGCATCAAGACCATCGCCAAAAAGTAGTGATGAATCCGAAGATTCAATGTCGGGAGTAAGGCCAGCACGAGTGTCACAAGTCCGCCAAGGATGTACCAGCCAAGATAGTACGGCAACCAGCCGGTCTTTCGTATGACGCGTACTTGATTGATGACGATTACAAGTAAAACAACGATGATGATGATCAAAGCTATCAAACCGCCTGGTTGTGCTTTGATGTCAGCAGCAGTCAAGCGGTCAATGGGAATCTTGTCCGTGGTCAGATTGGTGAGTACCGTGACCCAATACGGCCCAAGGAACCAAACCGCGCCCTCTAGAGGCATCTTGGTCGCGAATACAGGCAAAACAAAGCGGATCGCTAAGCGCCAGAGTGCATAACAGATGAATAGTGTGGGAAGGAATGTGCCAAACCCGTCAGCGAGATCGGGCGGGTTGCTGCGAGGTTGCGAAAATAGTGTGATGTGCCAGTAACCGATGCAGACCAAGCACCAGAAAAGAATGATAGGCTTTGGTCGCAAGGCCATAAATAGGATCGTGGTGACGATGACATTCATAACGAGCGCTTCGTTGCGCATGTCGGAGCAGTGCGCAAATGGAGGGGATTCTGAGAAACGATAGGACAGTGGGAATACCGAAGGAAAGCCGATGGAGCTCAAGCCGTTGGCCGTGCGAGGTAAGAAATTTGTGTAGCTTCCGACGAGGTTGACGGTACCACAGCCTCCCCTAGAATTGCTGATCAAGCCGCTGTTTGTCTGTAGATGTGAGCAGCGGACCAGGACTCATAAGGAACGGAGCCGTGCGTACGCTTGTAGAGCTGCAGCGCAGATAAAACTGTCCCCTCGATACGTCTCATCGTCATCACCGCCTCCAACGATCAGGGGCTTGAAAACGATCTGTTCGTTGCCTACCGTCCTAGGGTTTTGTAGGACGACAGGAGCGCACTGCGCCGGACACCGAAAATTGAAAGTTGAATTTTCGAACGGGGCACAGGACGATCCATCTAATCCACATCCATTGTTGGCTGCCCAGTATGTGGATGTGCATGAGATGAAAGAGTCTGCCGGTGTTTGGAAAGACTGTGCGCGGGAGAAGAATGCCATGCCGATGATCCAGGCTGCTCCCAAAATAAGTAGAATCCATGGGGAGGTGAGCGGGTGTGTCGCGCGGATTAGATGAGTCTCGAGAGGGAGACTCAGCACCTGTCCATGGCGTCTTATGCTGAATTGAAGCCATGGCTTGGACTCTGTGATCGGTCTCACAAACAGTGTGAATTGAGCAGAAGTTATATTACGAACCTGGCAGCTCGACCTTCGGCCTAGGGCCTCGCACATAATGAGCGATGCGAGAGTACTTCTGGTACAAGCTAGGATGTCTGATAGCAAAGCTTTTCTCCAGACGAGTGTACCAGGGTAGCCGTGGCTGCGTGGCACACTCTGTGTTCGGGATTCCCAGAATGAATTCTTGCTCTGCCGGTGATTTAGTAGATTGACGCCCGGATGAAAGATGGTCGGAGTGCCTTTGAAGTGTGCTGGAGCTCATATTGGCCTCCATCGTGGTGAATTAGCAGGTTTCTAGGTCTGAGCACATGACACGATGAGCGAGAACTTAGGAGAGTCGCGGCATTGGTCAGGCCGCAACCAGACGATCCCGGATCCAAAGATGCCGAGGGTTTAGAAGCACAAATCAGACCCGTTTTGGAACTTATCTGGGGACTTTTCTCGAGAAGAAAACTTGACATCGGTCAAGCAAATCGGACGCGTATAGGCGAAGCACAAAGAAGCGACAGAAGGACGTCCAAGAACAAGCACGTTTACATATCCACAATTGGAATACACATTACAAGTTACAGCTCGCGACGTTCAATCTTAATCTTAGTGGCATGTTCTCAAGCAGGCCCATCTGTTATGGTTGTGAGTGTAGTCAAGACGTACAGAGGACAGATACGCACTGTAATCATACACCAATCGTGCTTGGATGTTTTCACCTCCAGGGCCTATGAACCTGATGTGCCTGACATACCGCCGCTCTCCGTTGACTTCCTCGAACCCCCAGATCTGGCGGAGGCACCACCGTGTTGGTCAGATTCGACAATTCGATAAAGACCGGGCCAGACATATGCTCACCTGTTCAGCTGTCCACGATGTCCCGCTCTTGGGAGTATCGCTCTCTACATACGAGTTGACGGCGCCATGCTCCGTGGTATCTGGTAACCAACCGACCCTCAAAAACTCGTGTTCGATGTCTTCCACCCTTATTCTTCTCGACCGACCGACGACAAACCCAAATATATGATCTTCATGCTCTCTAGCTTCCCAATTGAGGACGCGGATCTCCGTGGTGCCTTTGATACCTCCGGTAATGGTTTGGTCGATGTCGATGTGCTCGACACCGGCGTCGTCTTTGTAATGTTTCACGGAGAGTGTGAGCGTAGCGATTCCGATCGCTTTGCGTGTGAACCAGCTAACGCCCTGCAGTCTGAGGATCTCATCGGTAGAGTCACTCAACGACTTGTTCTGCGAGTTCATCAATACCCGTCTATTGATCTGACTGTGTTTCTGAAGATACATACCATGACATATTGGCCGCTTAGGTCGAGAGTCGTCAAAGAGGATGGGGCAGCCATTGGTGTTCCGAGTAGTGATGTCAAGACTCAACGTTCGAGCGTGCGTCTATTTTATAGTGGCTTCCTTGAGATGGCATCTGGTGGCATGCGAAGCTCCATTCAAGAATCACATGAATAGACGAAATCTTGACTAAAGTGGTACTAGGTGGCAGATAATGCGGAGTGCGGGAGAATGCAGGGTCAGCTGCCTAAATTCACTATCCAACACCGTCATCAGAGCGTTCATAACTAAGACCTGAGTCCACATGCAAGAGACACTGTGTATACCGACATCCGGAGGCATTTGAGATGCAAGAAAGTGCCATCAGGGCCGACGCCTGAAAGCGCTCGTACTTAGTGCTGTACACGCTCGTACGGAAGGCTGACGCCAGCCAATGAATTCGCTTTTGATAAAAGAGACACACGAGACTGACCGCCAAGGCCTGGGTCGACGCGCCCGTCAATGTATCATGGTAGACGATTGGATATGTTGCCATATAGTGGTGTATCTGCGTATAGTGTTCTACGCATTATATAGATTGGTTTTTCAGGGCCAATAGTACAATTCTGTGACATACCTTCATTCTGCTTTCGGTTGAAAGATCGAGAGAACCTTCCACACAGCATCCTTCCCTCTCTCCCATGCCTGTGGACCCCGACTCTCATCGCCACC
Source organism: Heterobasidion irregulare TC 32-1 (assembly GCF_000320585.1). Taxonomy (NCBI): domain Eukaryota; kingdom Fungi; phylum Basidiomycota; class Agaricomycetes; order Russulales; family Bondarzewiaceae; genus Heterobasidion; species Heterobasidion irregulare. The sequence goes on along the minus strand of NW_009258197.1, from coordinate 1,402,330 downwards.
AAATTCGACCATGATCCCATTCTTCGACCACTCCAACCAAATCTGAATACTGCCTGAGGAAGGACCAGCTCCACCACCCTTCCTGTCCGGCTCACCAAGCATAACAAGAAAATCCTTACCCGTGGTATTGGGTTCAATCGAGATGGAAGACGGGAGTGGTGTTCCGTCTTTACTTTCTGGGGATACCGCGAGAGTGATGGGTGATATGGGGTAGGTGGTATATGCAGGAGCGGTCGCCGATTTGTTGCGATTGTCCGAGCTATCGTCGGGGGAATCAGGTTTTTGGGGCATATTGTAGATGTCAATTCCATCTAAAACTAGGTTTTCTTCATTCAGTTGATTTCTGGACAGTCCTGACTTGGGCTTGTAGCCGTTGATCGGTGTGAAGAGTAAGCTGAGTCCAAGAGCATGATAGTTGAAGTACACTGCGTCGGGATACGATTTGACTTCAGGAACAAGGGCAGAAGTGGATGCAGAAGCAGACGAGATTTCTGTCAGGTAATTCGAAAGCTGAGAAGAAGCGGGGGACGAGCCCAGTAGGTGCTTGATGGTGGACATCGTTGAAGCAGCTGAGGGACCCCGAGAGATCGCGATCGAAGTGACGTATCTGACCACGCGCATGTTTTCCGACGCCGTACTCTGCAGCGTTGGGCCGTCTCTCCTGAGCACAAGGGTCGACAGCCAGGATGGCAGACCGCCCAGATGCTGTTAAACTGAGGCCAAGACAGAATCAGACCGCTCCATCAAGTCTGCTGTCACAATTCTCGTCATTCGTATGGAGAATCCTCTCATTCCCGTTCGAACGCGCCTTTGGACTTGCCATTCGCACAGTTCGACCCATTACCCCACAGCTCATTCCTCTAGCAATATGTCTACTCCTCGTTCCCTTCCTCATCCTGCTATCAGGTCTATCTGGGGTATACGTATGGCGTTCTGTTGCGGTTGGTTGGGAGGTCCCATTGTACCTGCAATATGGGTGATGCCCCTCTTATAATATCGGTCTGCTATGTGCTAAATAGCTGCCCAAATCATAGGGATGGACTCCCACCGTATGCTGAAGTATCGTTGCCCACATTGAGTGCCGTTCAACCATACGACTTCACACTTCGCCTCGATGTTCCGGCGATAGAGTCGAATTTCCATCTTGGAAATTTCATGAGCACGTTAACTTTGTCTACGACTTCAAACAAGACAATAGTCACAACCCGACGACCTGTGAGTCGTATCTTGTGTGTATGGCGGGAAGCTGATGATCGCATAGTCCATGATCCTTCCTCCGACGTCATCCTGGATACCTTTCGTCTCCTCGAAGAGGAGGACCGTTGCGATCGAAGTCCAGTTTTTGAAGTCGTATGTCACTGGCCACAGCCATGTCGTGGCCAGGGTTGAAATTGGGAGGCAAGACAGCTGGAGGAGTCTTGGCTCAGGAGAGGGTCGCGAATTGAGTGTTTTGTCAGCATCGGTATCCGGGACAGTGCGACATAAAGGCATCCGGTGCGTTGTTTGAAATCCTATCTTGACATGCTTTTGATTAACGATGTGAAATGTAGCGGCCTGATATCTCGGTATCCTTTCATGTTCGGGAACATCGCAGCAGCGACATTCCTGCTCTGCTCCTTGGCCGTGTTGGCAGCATGTCTTCTCCCTTCACTCAGGTGGGACTACGATGGAGTCGAGTCGGAGCGTGTCTCGAACATCAAGCAAGAGCCAGGATGGCGCGTCAAGAAGAAGAGATCCTCGAGAAGGAGCAAAAGTTTGGGACGTAGTCGTGATGTAAGCCCATCAACCACTTGATTTTCAGTCCAAAGAGCTCACACTCTAGTGACATGCTCTACCGTCTCCCTCCATAGGATGATACTTCTGCTCCGATTGGCGAAGAGGGTACCTCTGCAACACCGCTTCGCCGTCGCCGCTCTCGCTTGCAACGAGATTCGGGCTCGGACTGATATTTTTTTGTCGGTTTCTTCCCTCTATATGCATCATAGTGTGGAAGATTGTGTTGACCTGTGATCCTCTCTAAGTTAGATGTATACGGCCAAGTGTTGCGGTCCCATCATTTGTAATGTTTTTGTACAGGTATGCAATACAGCGTCAGTCGTATAAAGTAGCTCTTTCAGTTCGAGGACGCGCGACTCTCAAGTCACAACGCCTGCAAGTGGCCCCCTTGCTGAGGGATACATACCGGGTCAACCCGGCTCGAGTCAATGCGACTGTTTGAAGGGCTCCGGCAGCCTGGACCGAAACCGATCGATAACGCCGTGGCGGCGCCCGGAAGTGGTATGTCTAGGACAATGCTTGTGGCCATGGACAAAGCAACGATTCCCAAGATTCAGAGGCCGCCACCATCAGTCGCGTCGTGATCGCGTGGACATGGATGTGGCTTTGGCTGTGGCTTTCACCAATGTGGCAGTCTCTTTTGTCCTTGTCCGTTATAAGGCCAGATACCGACGGGTCTTCGGGTCATTGACCTCCCCTCTGTCTCAATCCCCTTAGCACAGCACATTTCTCTTTTATCCTTGTGACATGGTGTCTCATCGTACTCGAAAGCAAGGCGCAGGGACTCGGACCGCTGCCGTGGCCACCTCGAAAGCCAAAGCTAAGGCTTCCGTCCGCAAGGACGCACAGAAAGGCATACCCATTCGTGGCGCTCCGCTCGAAATATTACGTGCATCCTTTGCACTAAATCAACATCCTTCTGTTGATCAAAAGGCTGCAATCTGCCGAGAGTTTGAAATGTACGTCGCAAGCTTAATCATGACACTACTTATCCACCTGACAGACTATATCCAGGAAGAAGACGAAGCTCGATACTTGGTTCGTGAATGAGAGACAGAAAGTCAAAAAAGCGTCACCGGGAGAGGACAACGTCTATCTAGCTGCGTTGGAGGCGACGGTCGTCGAAATGTTGGCCAAGATGACCCAGGAGAAGATCCAGACTGAACATAGAGTGTTACGAAGCACACAAGCACGCACTCTCGCAGCGCAACAGTCTGTTCCTTCCATGCCACTGCGGGAGAATTACGGGCACCCTTTACCCCCAAGAGCGGTCCTCGTGAGCGAATGTCCTCGAGCCATATGCGTGTTGCCGAAGGATATCAACATGCCGATGAGAGAGGAGGCCGCAAATCTCCTCTTGTACTTATCGAGATCTGGTAAATTCAATCTAGCTGGGGCTTAAGAGGACGAGTAGTCTAGCTTGCTATTCGCATTTTTGTCATTTGTTTTGGTGTCCCGTATTTCGTAGTTTATCGCCCTTGTTTTCGTGTTCTCGAGTTTCCTTCTTTTGTATCTGTATCAGCTTTCGTTTTCTCGCTTGCTCATGATATCCTACACTCACGCTTTTGTCGTTGACTAATATGTTCTGTCGTTTCTGAACATGATTTGTTGGAGCCATTCCGTTTACCGTCGCATATTTGAAACAACTGCATTCAGTCTCCGCGAGCTCCTTCCCCGCTTCCCCACTTCCGGCTGTTAGTTATCCGTTACCGGCCCTCCACAGCATACTTATACCTCCTCGTCCCCATAATCTATTCCTCAACTCAACGACGCTCATTGTTGGCCCGATATGAGCGAGTTCGACGCAGTAAAACTATTTGGAGTTCAGGGAAAGGTCGCTCTAGTGACCGGTGGGAGCAGGGGCATTGGCAAGATGGTACGTTCTCCACTTTCTGCACAAGGCAGTGGCAGTGTACCTGTGTCTGACTCCTGGGAAGTTCCTTGGTCACTGACATTCCCTGTGAGCAGATCGCTACTGGGTTTGTTAAGAACGGTGTCAAAGTGTACATCAGCTCTCGCTCCGTCAAAGACTGCAATGGCACGGCAGACGAGCTGAACGCCCTCGGCCCAGGGCAGTGCATTCCCATTCCGGCGGATATGCAGAAGCTCTCCGAGGTCGAGCGTCTTGTGAGCGAAATCTCAAAGCGGGAGAAGGCGCTTCACATCCTCGTCAACAATGCAGGAGCCGTGTGGGGTGCGGGCATCGACGAGTACCCGGTGCGCGCCTCGTTGCTAGAGATATAGTCTCGTTCTTCAGCATCCTTGATGCTCACCATCATATCAGGATGACAGCTTTACCAAGGTCATGACGCTCAATCTGCAGCGTGTATTCACGCTCACGCAGAAGTGCTTACCGCTCCTCCGGGCTGCCGCCCAGCAAGGTGGAAAGGTAGATGGCTCATACAAGGATCCCGCGCGTATAATCAATGTGAGTCTCCTCCTTACTATACTTCGCCTATCGTATAACTGACAGGGTCCTGTTGATAGATCGGCTCTGTAGAAGGACTTGGGGTTCCAAACCACGAGACCTACGCGTACTCCTCTTCGAAAGCAGCTCTGCACCATCTTAGCCGTCATTTTGCTGGCCGACTGGGCGTTGAGGGCATCACCAGCAATACGATCGCATGCGGTCCATTTGAGACGAAGAGTATGTACTATGTTGACTCGCTCCCACTCGGATCATAACGAATTTCTCTCCGCAGTGATGGCCCATACTCTCGCTACTTTGAAAGACATCATCTTAGACTCGGTCCCGCTCTATCGAATTGGAACACCAGAAGACATAGCAGGGACGACCCTGTTCCTCTCCAGTCGCGCAGGCGCTTTCGTGAATGGCGCCACCATCACACTTGATGGGGGTTCGGAGGTGAAGATGCCCTCCATCTCCAGACTCTGATATCGTGCTTTTATCCGGATGATTTGCTAGTGTCGATGGTTAGAGTATCTATACAACCACATATATATATATATACATCCGAAAAAACGACTGAAAGCTGGCATTAGATGTCCGCAGAACAATAGTAACCTAAGACCCAAGGTATCGGTGGACTGAAGTGCGTTATGTTGATGTCTCTGAGACGGGGACATCGACCACACTTGTCTTAGCAGTATTCGCCGGCGTCGTTGCCTGCTTTGCTTCACCCTTCACCCCGGCTGTCTCCACTTTGATTTGTGGCGAGTCTTGAGTGTCTGCTGCACCTTTCCTTTCCTCTGCCTGGACGCTCTCCTTCTCTGCCTTACCTGTTCCCTTCTTCTTATCCTTCACAGTCATCTCGCTCAAGCCCTGAACCAGATCTCCGGCATCATCACCTTCTAATCCCAAATCTTGCACCAGCTTCAGGAGATCATCGTGTGTGACCTTGAGGCCCTGCAACCCGTACCCGACGAGCTCCTGGCCGACATCGAATTCGGCCTCGTCTCGCTTGCGCACATCTGCAGCAGACGTCTTGGTACGCAGCGGTGACGGCGAAGGGCTGGCATTGAATGCGGCCCTGTGCTCGGGCTTTGCCATCTGGGAGGGAGATGATGCGCCGGGTACGCCGATAGGCTGTTCACGAAGCAAAGGACGATCTTCTTCAACGGCGGGATTATAAGGCTCATTCAGACGGAGAAAGGTGGCCAGCTCGTCATATTCGACGGCTTCCTCGCTAGAGGAAAGATGCCACATGAGCTCGAAGGATCCCCGAGCGAAGGATGAAGTGAGACACACAAGTCGGTGAACGTCTGATAAAGAGGGTCAGTGAGGGACATGAAACGCGGCCATGGTTACAGGGACGTACGCCAGGGAACTTTCCTCCGACAAGGATTCCCGGCAACTGCTGTTTGTCTGTGAAGTGACCGAAGGATCCGCCGATGCATTGAGTGGCAGTCGGCCATAATTACACTTGTCTGCTCACCTAAAGGCGCCTTTCGCTTCCAGAGCCGTTTGGCATCTTCGTCCGACGCCAGGTCATACGAGATGAACGGGATCTTCTTGACTTGAAGGATGCGGAGAATGTACTCTGCTCATCATTGGCAGTTGAGCGACGACAACAGGTTCCCAGTCATTCATAGCGACGAACACTGCAAGAGGGCATCAGGTTTACCTTGACGTTGCCGGAGTGCTGGCTGAGAGGCTATGGTAGTGAGGAACAACTGGATGGGAGGAGACGGCATTGCAAGGCAGCTGAACGTTGGTGACAAGAGCAGTTGCCTTTTATAGCAGCTGCAACGAGGCCGCTTCAGCGTACGCGATCATTCCGCCGATTCGATGACTCTGAACGTGCTGGTCGTATGCCTCGGCAATATCTGCCGCTCCCCCATCGGGGAGGCAGTCCTGAGAAACGTCGCGTCCGAGCGCGGCATCGACATCACCGTCGATAGCGCGGGCACAGCAGGGTATCATGTCGGTGAGGAGCCTGACGAGCGGTATGTCTTACTTTGAATCCTTCCCGATCTCATGCCGACGCGCCGTTCCAGTTCAACAGCGACGTGTAAGAAGGTGAGCGTTGTACAACAGTGGGGAATGCGTATCATCGGGACAATTGGCATGCTTATATCGACCGAAATCTATTGTCATCCAGTTTGGCGTCCCCATCTCGCACGAGGCGCGTCAGGTCCAGCCGGAGGACTATCGAAAGTTCACGCACATCCTTGCGGCTGACGAGAACAACCTGCGCAATCTCCTGCGCGATAAGCCAGGCTACGCCACCGCTGAAGTCAAGCTCTGGGGCTCGTATTTAGACGGCAAACGCATCGATGATCCTTACTACGGCAACATCGTGAGTCCCGGCTTTCGCTCAGCCATACTAGCGGCCAGACACATGATAATCCGCCCCGTTCACGCAGAAAAACTTCGAAGCCGTCTTTCATCAGTGTGAGAGGCTATCCAATGCATTCCTCGATGAGGTCGTCGGTAAACAAGGCGAAAGCAACAAGGCTGCCAACCTGTAGATTATGGGCGCTAACGCCAATATACCTGATATTGTATGCTACTCAAGTCGGCCAAGCATACAGGACCGAAATGGTGCTCCATGTTCCATCCTAAAACGAGCCCGGTTATTGTACAAGATGCTCATACTTCCGACGGATGCATTCCGATCAGTGATGCGTTGGCATGTTCACAGATGCTTTCGTTGCGATAGCGTCTTCCGACTTCCAGAGGCTGGTCGTGGTCTGTTCCACACAAGTCAGATGGTATGCGCAAGCGAGCTTGGCCTAGAGAACGTACCTTCTTCTGAGTATAAAACTCGAAGGCACTACGAAAAAATGATTCAACAGGATCTCCAAAGAGAGCGTCAATGAAACACACCTCTTTCCGTAGAAACCGAGGTCACCCAAGACGCTACCCTGTACGTTCAGATCCGATTAAAAAATTGCTCGTGTGCGTATAATTATGAGCATCGCTACGTACCTTGTTCCCGCTCCAAGAGAACATAGGGAGCGGCACGGGTATTGGAACGTTGATGCCGATTTGTCCGACGTTGACGTCGTGCTCAAACTTCCGAGCAGTCGCGCCTGACTGCGTGAAGATAGCTGTGCCGTTCCCGTAGCGGTTGGCATTGATCAGCTCGACGGCCTCGTCAAGGGTGTTCGCCTTGAGAACTACCAGAACTGGGCCAAAGATCTCTTCGCTGCAGTTGAATCAGAATCGCTGTATCAGCATGATTAGGATAACTCACTTGTAGCACCTCATTCCAACGCCTGCCTCGATGATCGTTGGGCCTATGAAGTTGCCATGCTCATAGCCATGTACTTTGATGTCGCGGCCGTCAAGATAGATATTGCCGCCTTCTTCCTCTGCGGAGCCGATCAACCCAAGGATCCTCTGTTTTGCGGCAGGTGAGATCACAGGTCCACTGAGGGCATCATCTCAACTCGGAGAATCGTCTCACTCGGTAAAGGTACTCACAGATCAGCTTCTTTCTCGAAACCGCCGTTAACCTTTAGTTTCTGAGCAAGTTGCGATAGATCCGGTAGCCATGTCTGGGCGTCACCGACAAGAACGGCAACAGAGATGGCCATGCATCGTTGACCGGCAGCTATTCGTCAGACGATATTGAGCATTCAAGGTCCGAGACATGTAGTGACCCTGTACCTCCGAAAGCAGCACCGACAATAGCATTCAATGCATGGTTCTTGTTAGCTGAATGTACCCGGACAAGACAATGAGATCTCTGAAGAAACTAAATATTGCGAACATACCATCAGGCATGATGACGGCGTGATTCTTTGCACCCATGTTAGCTTGCACGCGTTTCCCATTCTGCGTGCCCCTGAAAATCATCAGACTTAGCACATTCTGATATTGGTGTATTAGCGCGCGCATACCGATCGTAAATGTGCTTCCCCGCGCGGTCACCGCCCACAAAACTGATAGCGCGAATGGCAGGATGGTCACAGATGGCGTTCACGGTCGGCACAGTGCCGTGAACGACATTCACGACGCCGGGAGGGAGGCCTGCACGCTCGCAGAGTTCCGCGATGATCATGGCAGCTCCGGGATCGCGCTCCGAGGGCTTCAAAATAAGCGTGTTGCCTGTCACTGTGGCCATGGGGATGGACCATAACGGGATCATCCTGCCAGCTGGTGTTTTAGGTCTGACGGGTGCTGATTGAGGAGGCAGAAGTGCTCACGCAGGGAAGTTAAATGGAGCTATGCTGCAATAGAGAGTCAAGGTACGGGAAATTGTAGATGAATGCAGGTCGGGCTCACGATGCAGTAACGCCCAATGGGACTTTGCGCACTTCAGTGTCCATGTCTTTACTGACTGAATTCGAATTTCAGCTGAGTTATGGCGACAAGATGCTGAGTATCTCAACGAGGCGGCTCTCACCTTCAATCTTCTCACCGAGGAGCAACGAAGGTGCGCTAGTAGCATGCTCTACTACCTGAAGACCTCGAAGTATGTCGCCATGAGCATCTGATACCAAACAGGTTTGTGAGCGTACTAAACACGACACTGATACTATACCGCTCTACCTGGCAACGTTTTCCCCTGCTCGAGAACGATGCTGGAGGCAAGAGCGTCCGCATTTTCACGAATAAGACGCTGCAATCTACCCGGCTGTCAGCGACAAACTTTGCCGGGCGGGAGGAAGACGCGGCGCACTCCAGCACGAATCTCTGACGAGTGAGCACACTGGTGTTGCTCCACGTCTTAAATGCACGAGAGGCGGCATCGACTGCTTGCTCGAATTCGGCATGTGTTGTCTCGGGAACACGGGTGAGTAATGTTTGGGTTGACTGACGTGACGGGTCAAACAGATGCTCCGAAGGGGGGCAGATGAGAAGCGAGCGATACGAACCGGATCTAGGACGTCAATCCACTTTGTAGCCTTACTTTCGACAAACTCTCCTCCGATGAAATTCTTCGTGTTGTGGCCGGCGGCACTTGTTCCCTTCCACTCCTTCGAGATCTGTTCGGCCTTTGGACGAGCAGCAGCGCTGAGGCCGCTCAGAGGAGCCCGCGATGCTGCGGTTGCATAAGAGCGAAGGTGCGCTGTTCGCAGATGGGATAACCGAGACGACGACATGAGAAAGCGAACGAGCGAAGGTGCAAGGGAGTGCTCACGTTCTAAAGACTAACCGTTAAATACGGCGTCGGGTACCCCACGGGGTGCCGGCATCGCGGCGCGAGGGAAGAGGATTGCCGGGTGGCGCGCCTCAACTCGGACTACTGTGGGAATCCATCGTGACGATGCTCACCACGAGCCTGAGAAGGCCCTCGGGGCGAGCGAGTCGTCTACCATCGCACCCTCGTCGGCCATGAATAACAGCACTCCGCCTATCAATGGAGCGGCTCAGCAGAATCCAGCCGTGCCTAGTGTTCCCGTTAATCCGGCCTTTCCGCAGAGCCCTCAGGCGCAGGCGCAGGCGGTTCAAGCTCAGGCCCTAGCAATGCTCGCGTTCCAGTTTCCTAACTTGTTTGCACAAGCACAAGGCAATATCTCGTGGACTGGTAGGTGATGGTGCATCATGTCGCTACATCGTCCAACAGATTATTGTAACTAGGAATGAGCTTTCCTCAGCTGGCTTTTGTGCCAGTGCCTGTTGGCCAGTCTCCATATGACAAGGATATATTAGTGCATGCTTTGCACGCGTCATCAGGGAAAGGAATCAATTACAGGCAATCGCTAGAAAGCTTGAACGGGGTGAGCACCCTCGCTCGCGACGCCATTTAGCCTCAATATCTCACTATTCCATTCAGGTCAATAACCACACAGCTGATCAATGGAAAGATTATTACTTGGAAAATGTCCATCATATCAACAGTCTCGTATCCAAATTGTCAAACGGACCTGCATCCGAACCTGTTAACCATAGTGTGAAGAAGCCTATCATTACTCCTCCATCTGGGCAGGATACCAATACTAGCTTGCAGACTGCTAGAAGGAAGCTGCCCCATCTCAATCATTCTAGCTCTGCTCCTCAGGCTGGGAGCTCGTCCAGTCCTAGGCAGTGCAATCGTCGAGTGCCTGGATCTATGAACCCGCCTTCGGATATGGCTCGCAGCCAACCGACTTCAAGTGAATCCTTGATGGCTAGCCCATCGATACCAACAGCTTCTACTTCAGCGATCACTCCCAGGGTACCATCCCATGAACCATCGCCCCCAGCTGATATTGGCCCTGCCCTGTTTTGGCAGTCTGGGACCCGACGTCCGTTCACGCCCAAGGATAAGACATATCTCAACAAATACATGGCTTGGGCTCTCAGTCGTGATTCGACGCTGAGTAAGGCTGAATTGGCCAAACGTTTAGCCGCAAGGGTAAGTTCCAATCTGTTTCCACACTTCTGAGAACACTCACAGACCATACCTAAGGCTTCTCATCACACTGAATCATCGTGGGCTCAAGTAATCGGGAATGTACTTCTTACGGAAGATACAAATAAAGCATACAAGAACGGGTCCGATAAGACCATAGAGATATCCGACGACGACGACGAGACTGTGGAAGAATCTTTGGAGAATGGTCCAGATTATGACCCCTCAGATGACGACCCTTCAGATCTAGAATCAACGGATGATGATCTAGCGCAGATGGGCGAGGCGAGATCAGCCTTCACGGACACGGACATGCGGATGGTTGCGAAATGGGTAGCTTCACACCCTGACTGGGAGGAGATGTCCTACAAGGAAAAATGGGAGGATCTAAGTCAGAGAGTGCGTCATAATTCTCTGCGTCGGAAACTGTGATGCAAGTCGGTAACATGGAGCTTAACTCTCAGTACCCTCAAAGATCCGACAAGGCCTGGAACAATTATTTTACCAGAAGGAAAAAAGGTACGTCTATAGTTGCGTCTATCTTCGAAGTGTACTCATCATCCCGACTCTTCAGACATCCTGAAGCATGTCAAAAGATATCAAAGACGATCTGAGAAACGCTCTGCTCAAAATCGGAATGGTCCAATCAAACGGCGATTCTCTCCTGAATATTTCTCAGCTCACGACGCCAAGAGGTTGAAAACTGATTGCAATACTGACGCATGATGAGGTCGCTTGACAGAATGTCTTTTTGGATTTGTTGACAGTATGATCCTGGATCGCGGGATGGGGTATGGAGACCCTTTCGGATATAATCTCACCTGTCGATATATTGATATACCGATATCAACTCCCAATGTATGACAATTTAGAGATGAACAACAGTGCATTGCTCGCCTAGGCTGGTTGAAGCAATATTTGACCTGCGCAAAGTTCAGCCACCGGCACGTGGGGAATTCAATCGATAGTTATAGAGCCGCTTCGCGTATTGCAACAGCGTGTTTGCTGTCTCTCATCACTTGTCTTATCCCTAACCTCCCGTACGAACACCGCTTGCTACCATGGATGAAGAATACGATGTAAAGTCTGTTCCGATGCCGTTACCTAGCTCGAAACTAAACATGATCGCTGCTAGGTTGTTGTTCTGGGCACTGGGTTGACGGAATGTATCCTGTCTGGTCTCTTGTCTGTCGAGGGCAAGAAGGTCCTGCACATGGACAGGAACGACTACTATGGTGGTGATAGCGCCAGTCTGAACCTGACTCAAGTTCGTGTAGAATCACAATCCCCTTCAATCGTCATCTAATATCGCACGTCATATATAGCTCTACCGTAAATTCCGTAAGGATCAGACCCCTCCCACCAACCTCGGACGTGACAGAGATTACGCCGTCGATCTCATCCCCAAGTTCATCATCGCCTCGGGCGAGCTCACCAAGATCCTTGTCCACACCGATGTCACTCGCTACCTTGAGTTCAAGCAGATCGCAGGCAGCTACGTGTACCGCGAGGGCAAGATCTCCAAGGTCCCGAGTACGGAGATGGAGGCGGTGAAGAGCCCCCTTATGGGCCTGTTCGAAAAGCGCAGGGCGAAGAAATTCTTCGAGTTCTTGCAAGGCTGGAAAGACGAGGATCCCGCTACTCACCAGGGTATGTCACCACTGTCTAATATAGCCATGCTCGTCATTCATGAGTTTTCATTGAAGGGATCGACCTTGACAAGGATAGCATGAAGAGCGTGTATGAAAAGTTCGGGCTGGAGCCCGGTACACAGGACTTCATCGGACATGCTATGGCTCTCTATCTCGATGATGAGTAGGTTCTTCATAGGTTTCATGCATCACGCTTATGCTAATCCTTGCCAGCTATATCAACAAACCTGCGCGTCCAGCCTACGATCGCATCGTTCTCTACACTTCATCCATGGCCCGCTATGGCAAATCTCCCTACATCTACCCCCTTTACGGCCTCGGCGAACTTCCCCAGTCCTTCGCGCGTCTCTCGGCTATCTACGGGGGCACCTACATGCTCGACAAGCACATCGACGAGATTGTGACCGACGCGGACGGCAAGTTCGTCGGCGTTCGCAGTGGCACTGAGACCGTCAAAGCGAAGCAGGTTATCGGAGACCCCAGCTACTTCGGCGCGGGGAGCCTGGATGGTGGCAAGGTCCGCGTAGTTGAAGAGCGGAAGGTCATCCGCGCCATATGTCTCCTCAACCACCCCATTCCTGGCACGGATGACTCGGACAGTGTCCAGATCATCATCCCCCAGAACCAGGTTGGCCGTAAAAATGGTGCGTGGTCTCTGGCTCGATAACGATTCCCGTTGACTAAGCCGTCGACAGATATTTACATCGCCATGGTCTCTTCCACCCACAACGTTTGTGCCAAGGACGTCTACGTCGCGATCGTCAGCACAATCGTCGAGACGAGTGCCCCTGAGAATGAGATTCAACTCGGCCTTTCCCTGCTTGGACCCCTCATCGACAAGTACGATCGATCAGCTATCACTCACGCGTCTCAGTTGACTGACCTCATCTGCTTCCAGATTCGTTTCCGTCACGCCCCTGTATGCGCCTACGTCTGATGGCAAGGCAGATAACATTTACATCACGCGCTCCTACGACGCGACATCCCACTTCGAGACCGTCGTCGAGGATGTCCAGGACGTCTGGAAGAGGGTCGTGGGGTCGGACCTCGTCCTGAAGAAGCGCGAGGTCGAAGCAGAGCCTTGACGAGTAGATTAATGACGGATTAACGGAACTTCACCCCCTTTTACTCTTCCTAATCGGCTTTTGTGTATCGCGTCTTGGATCCGGCAGTAACACCCAACACATGAAATTTGTACAATCATTCGACGAGAAATACCAAACCTTAGCATACATGACATCTTATCTCTTCGTTCGTGTCGCGAATTGATATCTTTTCTGAGGAAAATAGGAGACAGGATCGAGTAGGATACGAACAAAGGTGGTCAGAAGAATGCGCTCGCGTCGAACTCCGGTACTTGGACATGTTCCTTCGCAGACTTCATCAAGCTGCCCAGCCCCGCCTTCCGCGCAAACAGGTCGCTTTCCTCTTTAATGGGCGCCTTCGGAGCGACTTCTGGGACGTCGTCCAAGGCGCGACGCTCGGGAGAGGCTCTTCGGGTCGGAGGCGCGGTCGACACATCCATGTCGATCATGATTGAGGACCGCCGGCGCAATGCGGGTTCCAAGGCAAACAGCCGACGAGGAGATGTGGGACTGGGAGGGGCGTCCGGACGCTCGCGCACGACCGTCGAAGGTCTGTCGAAGGACCAGGAGCGGACCAGGTCCAATGCTAGAACGTGGCACCCTAGACCGCGAATTCTGTCAGTAAATGCGAAGGAACGGTGGACAGTAGTGGACCCCCACCCATCCGGATGAACACCCTCGCTATTTGCAGCACGAAATTGAACTCGGTCTGGCCTGAGATTTCGCTCGTGCCCTTGGCAGTCTGCAGCGTCTTTGACTTGAGCTGAGAGAACAGCAGAGCCAGACTGGGATCGTCATAATGTGGACTTCCGATATCCAGGATACGAACGTCAAGAGAACTCGCGATGTCTTGCAGGGGTGTCTTTGCGAATCAAGAACCATAATCAGTCTCGTATACTGATCGTGCACATCAGTCAAACGTACCACGAGTATCCTGACAGACAAATCTCGGCGATGAAGCAGCCAAAACGCCCAACTTGCAAGCCAGCGATTACCCTTCCTGAAAGCGACGGGGACTACAGTATTGTTCAAAATATCTTGGAGAATCGGCCCGTCATCGCTTTGTTCGACGATCCGTGCCAAGGCAATAGCCAACTGAAAATCATCTAGCTGTTTGATGCAGACATTGACAGCATCCTTGAGGCTTCCCCCGAGCAGGAAGAAAGCGGCCGCGTATTCTGAAGGCACTTCCAAGTCAGACATATTGATTGGTGCAGTAAATTCGAAAAGAAAGCTGACCAAATCTGCGTTTGCTGAGCAAGGCATACGCGTTCTTGAGTGCAGCTGTTTGCCAACGGGGTTCGCTGAAATTATTTGACAGGAACTTCAGCATGACCGATTGCTCCTTGTGCCAGGCAGCCTGCCTCCACAACCCATGTACGAGCTTGGACTTCCCGAGCGCAAAATAGAAGAGCGAACAGGCGACAGGATCACGAGCGTCTCCAGCCATATACTCATTCCGGGCAATGATTTCCATATGCGATTTCTATGAATTGTTATACTCGTGTTCGCGGGAGATGGGGGTGCGACGGACATACCATGATCTCCAGCGAATTGAGCCACACGAACACGCCTAGCGCCCTCGCATCTGACCATGTCATTTTGTTATTGCAAGCTGCAGAGGACGAGGATAGAAGCAGGCCCTGGCTCTCGCTATGAAATGCCCAGATCATATCTCTGAACCGCAGTCGCTCCCTACGCCCGGTGCGCCGCGCGACGCCCCCTTTCGATTCAGGGCTGCTCGGCGCAGACGCACGTCTATTGAGTATGTAGAAGGACCGCATAGATATCAGATATCGCAACCCGTTCGCGTCCAGGGCCCGGCGGGACTCGTCGACCTAGACGCATTTTAAAATAGAAGGGTCTGGATGATATACCGTTCACTCACTTCCAGCGTCGTTTGAATAAGGACAAGGAGGTGTGCGTGCTCGTTCGGCGTGAGGTGGGGTAAAGGATTTGCTTCTAATTCTTCTAGCAGCTTCTCAACCAGTGATCGTGAGAAGCTCTCATCGTCCGGTCTACAAACGACGCGTCAGGACATGAACACCATTGGCAAGTCTGCACCATACTCGTCGTTCTGATCTGGAATAGCAAATAGAGACGAATATTGACGGCGATGATTCCTTTTGCTCTGAGGGTAGATGAGTGAGCATCTTAGGGAGTAAGATAATCGGCGCGAAACGTACGCTGGTGATTTGATCCATCCTCAAAAAATGGTCAATTGGAACGCTGGTGGAATGGAACCTCTCGGCCTCCATCGCTCGGACTTTCTTGAGATCTTGCGCGAGGTTGACGATGACCTCCTTGACCAACTCCACTTTGTCTGCAGCATCTTTAGATAGCGCGCATACAGTCGAGCCAACAGGATAGGCTTACCCCACAGCAAGCACTGGAGAAGCATCTGAGGATGACAGTCTCCTAGAGGACCATTCAACCGTGCGACGTGTTCGAAGAGGCTATCTGGAGGCTCCTCATTTTCGATGGGTCGCGGTTGTGGCGATCGACCGAAGAGGACCATTTGATGGCCAGAGCCCACGAGCAGCGAGCCGTGCGCCAGCCAGATCGAATCACTAATCGGATGCGGCAACAAACTGCGCGAAAGCGAGCTATGAGATCGCATGTACGAGCAGCCTAGAGCAGGCTGCAACACACCTCTCGATGTCGATCGTCCGGATCACGCCCCAGCCAGGGTCTTCGTCGAAATATGTCATCCTCTGTTGGCAGAGAAGCTCGACGCGGTGCGCGAAGCCGACGGCAAGAATCGACTGGCTGTCAGGCGTCGCGCTCCAGTCCAGGTCATTGACCGGGTCCGACGACGAGAGGAATATCTTGTATTCCAGCCCGGACGAGAACTCGGACTCTTTCGAATCCCAGATCGTCAGCTCCTCGCCATCCACGGTCGGGACAACTATGCGTGCGCACGTCGAAAGGTTCAAAGGAACCGAATGAAAATTAGAACATAATCAAGCGATTCTCGTTGAATATATGCGCACCGAGGGCAGACTTCTTCGCGGAACTACACCGGGCAAGCGTGATACCCGCGCGCCCCGTCTTTACGTGACCTGTGCTCCTCCACCCCCTTCCAGGATTTTCGTCGGGGAGCCAGAACATCAGCTGCCCATCTTGGCCCACGCTCAACAGCACATCGTGCGCGCCGTTTGCACCCTCGTTGCCGCTCCACGCCATCGGATCGACGGGCAGGATGAACGCAGGCGGCGAGGGCAAGGGCAGCGTGGTATTCGATAAGAGGTGCAGAGACGGTGCCGGTTCGAGCGTGGCATGAATGTGGAGGATGGACGGCGTAGTGTCCGACGTGACACCGAAGATGCACTCATGCTCGCCGGACGAGGGGGGGAGAGAGAACAACGACGTGATAGAAGGAAGAGCGAGAGTCGTGGTGGGCGTGGTGTGAAGAGTGAGAATATGATCAACGTTGGAGAAGGTGGCAATAGTGCGACCTATCAAGTGCATTAAGATTCACCATTACGAAGGCGAAGAAGAATGCTGAACTTGCCTCTGTTTAATACGACGACATGGTCTGCGGCTGCCCACCGAAGTTCACGCACAAGCTTTGACCCCTGCTCGTGCACGGTCCACACCTCGCCGCCGTCCTCGCGCACGACGGCGACGCCCTGCCCATCCGGCGTGCGCACAAAGCGACGAACATGCGAGTCCTCTTCCTGGACGCGCTCTAGGCCTTGTGCGCATAGCTCTAAACCATCCGAACGCGCATCAAAAAAGTTCAGCGGATTGAGGGAGTAAGTAGCGAGGGGAGATGAGGACACGAGGGTCAGGGTAGGCTCGCCAGGGTTTGGGAGGATGTAAAGGTGGGAAGGGGGCGAAGGAAAGGTCGTGGGCCACGTCTGAAGTAATGTGAATTGTTTGAGAAGGGTCGGGGGCCGGCGATCTATATTCTGAGGAAAAGCTCTAGCCGATTGAGAGGTGACAACATATTATACTCACTGCAACAGCTCGAATGACCAAAGAGCCGTCAGAGAAAACTCGAAGAAATAGGTCCCAACCCGCTTCCTTGATGTCTCTTGCTCTCCGACTTTTTGCATCCTCTGCATCAGGCACATCGCGTACAGCGTGGGTGAGCGCGTCTCCGATAATTTCTCTGTCTAACCAAAATACACTGGAATCTGCAGAATTGGAAGATGCTTGCGAAAGGACTGTAGGAGGGAGAGACGAGAAGAGATCTAATGTCGCATGCAGCTGTACGTGCTGCGGCGAATCTAAGATGGGAAGGAATATCCGCAGAGTCGAGTCAGAAGTAATGGTGTATAGGATGAGATCGTCCCTGCGTTGGATGTCGGCAATGTTAGGTGACGCATAGTGTACATAGAACGAACCGACTGGAGGCCTGGGACTGGCGCCAAGTGATATTGATGACCGGTCTCGGATGAGGGATGGCCTGGGTCTGGCGGCCGGAGGTAGTTAAATATATGCGCACTACATTATCGTGCTGCGCATTGGTCAAAATGAGAATTGGAATGCGGATTGGAGTAACGCACTTGGCACGTTGTGGCCATGTACATCAAGGATGGTGAGAACCGGACGCGTGAGGGCGTCGCGATGCTGAGGCTTTCATCAAGCTGTGGGGCGAGGAGTAATAGAACGACTAAACGTACGCGCAGGTCCACTTCTTCAACCATGTTGGGAGGTCATTTTCCAGGATCAACGTGTAAACGGAGAGAGAATTATGACTAGCGACGGCGAGCAAACCTGATGTGGTACACGATGATCTATTCGTTTCTAGCGACACAATCACAAGATAGCAGTATTTACCAGATTTGCAGTCCAAACTACTCACGTCATGCCCTCCTGGAAGGGTGAGGGAGGAATGGACGCGCCAAACGTCCTGCTGCACTCCCGAGAGAGACCAGGCAGCAACACGTGTGCCCATGGAAGCCACTATCTACATAGCGGGGATGCCTAAGGAATGTTCGATCGTCAGTGTGATGGGCGGACGCACGAGCTTCATTGAAGAGTCGACAGACAGGCACTTTATGCTGTCGCTCACGTGGCGCGAGCCCGGGAAGACTTGCCAGAAAGCAAGAGCGCGGATGAGGAGAAGTTTACGGGCATCGAGAACGACAACGGTGTCTGCGGAGGGGTAGAGCTGGGAATGTCGCGTCAGAAAGAGCGGGCGCGAGGGAGTGCGTCAACAGACTAGAAGCGTTTTGTTTGGAAGATATAGGCATTGGAGGCCAGAAGCGGGGCACCCTGCATACGTGCGGAGGAGGTCGAGCATTGCGATGCCACGACGTGCGGATTAAAGGGAGTCGTAGGGCCAGTTGTCGAGGCCTTCAAGGAAAGCTCACGTCCAGCATCGAGCAGAAAGCAGATCAGCTGCACAGGGAGACGCTGTAGACGAAGGGGACGTCGCCGAACGCGGTCGCCTCGGGGGTAAGGGCCGCCTTGTGTTACGTAAGTGCGTGGCCTCACGCAGGGAGCGTGTCGAGTGGTGACCGGCGTCTGCGCCGTTCGGTTCATGCGCGCCCTCGCCTTCCCTGCAAGGCCGCGTTATTTAATCCACCCCTGCCTCTGCTGCGCACGCCTCCTCTGACTCCTCGCTATGCGTCTCTGGAACGCAATTCCCCTCTCCTTCTTCGCTCTCCTCCCGCCTCGCGTGTTCGCAGACTCCGCCGCTCAGGTCTCGTTAGAATCTCCCCCCAAGACACTCGTCGAAGCGCTCTCTGCAGATCCGGACTATACCTTACTTCTCCACTTGCTTCAACGCGCAAGGCTAATCCCAACTCTCAACAAGTTGAACGGCAGCACTTTCTTCGCTCCGACCAACGATGCCGTCAAACGGCACTCCTCTTCCAATTCTCTATGGATGGACGCTCTACACGACCACACTATGCCCTATGCAGATAATATCAACGAGCAACTCCGTCAGGACTTATTCTATCATCTATTGAATTATTCTATCGTCCTTCCTGCTGAACAGGATGTTCTCACATTGAAGACCCTCCACTTCCCCCACATTCCTCCCGAACCTCCCACTCGCGAACCTCCTCCTCACCCTCCTTGGATGCCTATTCCAGGTGGAACTCTGGGTGGCGAACCTCAACGCCTTCGTCTTGGTGCGCGCGATGGCGAGCTCCGTGTCGGCGTGGACGCGTTCGGCGAAGGAGGTGCGAAGCTGGTAAAGGGTCAGGTCGATGCCGGGAATGGCATACTGTTAGGAATAGACGACGTTCTTCCCGTCCCAACAAACCTAGGTCGGTCCCTTGTCGGTTCCGGCCCTTTCCGTACCCCATTCTCACCCGCCGTCTCCCACAGCAAACATCGTCGCGTCTCACTCCTCTGTCTCTTACTTTCACAAGATTCTCACACCAGAGATCATAGACCGTCTCAATTCCTCTTCAGAGCTCACCCTCTTCCTCCCAGAGGACACTGCATGGGACGCCCTTGATCCCATTGAGAAACTGTATCTCGAGAGTGGCTTTGCGGCCCACGACCTTCGTCGTATCTTTGAGATGCACACAGTAGAGAAGAAGACTGTGAAATGGTCCGACTCGTTTCAGCCTGCGATCAATTGTAAGTTAACCATGAGAATTCTTCGACTAACGTCTCATCGCGATCATAGTGACCACTCTTGACGGCCAGACGTTAAGGATCGTGACCGCTCCCGACAAAGTGCTCGTTTCTGACGCCGAGCTCAAACAGCCAGACATCTACGCCTCCAATGGCGTTCTCCACACTGTCTCTTCCTTGCTCATTCCTCCCGGCGTACTGCAACTGACACCAGAGAAATTCCTTCTCACTTTGCACTGTACCCACTTCATCTCGCTTATCCATTCGGTCAACCTCACTCATCTAGTGAACGACACGCAAGCGAAGTACACCATCCTTGCCCCTCAAGACGATGTTATTGCTATGTATGGAGACGGTGATTTACCGGAGAAGGGTAGTGAGGAACTGAAGAAGTTGCTGAAATATCACTTCCTTCCGGGCCAGTGGAATCCGAGCAAATTGAAGGACGGAATGCTTATACAGACCGAGTTGGATGAACCTGGATTGGGCTCCGGAAGGCAAGTTCTCGAGGTAGAGGTCAGCGGGCATGGGAAAGAGAAATCCGAAGCTTCGATCAGCTTTGGCGGTGCCTCTATCGTCGGAGAACCTCGTAAGCGCTCCTTCTCAACGAGTCTCCCGGACACGGTGCCATCTCACGCGTTCATCAGACGAGATAAACAACACATTAATCTACTTCGTTTCTCGACCGCTCGCACCGCCTGATAATGCGTTGCAAGTGGCACTTCCTTCTCTCGACCTATCTTCGTTCCTTGCCGCCATCTTTTCCTCTTCGCTAGCTGACTTTCTCAAGACAACACCCCGCACAACGCTTCTCATCCCTCATAACGATGCGTTTAAGCGCTTGGGTCTCCTAGTCAGCGAGCATCTTCTCTCTGCTTCTTCGAAATCCGATCTAGAACATGTCATCCTGCACCACGTACTCGACGATGTCGTATATGCTCAGAGCTTGCAAAACAGCTCCGCCCGGACATATGCGACTTTGGAAGGCTCAGACCTCCACGTGGAAAGGACCGCGAATGGCTCGATCGTTCTCAATGCTAGTGGCGGTTGGGCCGGCCTGAACTCCGATCTCTACCCGAGAAACATGCTCACCCAGACTGGGGTCGTGCATGAACTCTCCGACGTACTTATCCCACGCTCTCTCGATCTTACTGTCGGGAAGCTTGTCAAGGCAGCTAAGGGCACGACGATGACAAACATGGTCGTCAAGGCGGGCATGGACTGGGTCTTGAACGGAACGGCACCGCCAGAAGACTCGCCGTGGGGTCACGACGGCCAGACTGGCACAGGATGGACGCTCCTATGCCCCACAGACGACGCGTTCAAGCCGTTCAACCTGACACAGCTGTACTCGAACACGCGCATCCTGCGCGCGATCGTCAGCCAGCACCTGATCAAGGTGCCGCAGTCCGTCGAGGTGTCCGACGCGCCGAATAACAACCGCCCGCTGTCGCTCGACAACTCCGCCACGTACGCGACGCTGCTCTCGCCATACTCGGACTACGGCGACGTCGTGTTCCGCGCGCTCGAGGGCGGCGACCTGGTCGTCGGGATCAAGGACGCGCGGGGCACGAACGGGCGCGCGGACTCTGCGCGCGTGCTGGCGTGGGGCCGCGCGACGACGGGGTCCGGCACGGGCGGCGTCATTCAGATCGATCGCTTGCTGGTTCCGTACCAGCCGCCGTGGTGGATAGCGTTCGGTGCGCCGGTCGCGGTTGGCGTGATCGGCTCGCTCGCGATCTGCATGTTTTTCTTGGGCGTGAGGGCCGTGTGGAGGAGGGACGCGACCGAGGCAACGTACGAGCCTGTCGGCGGGTTTTCCAGGGAAGAGGATGCGCTTGTCGACGCGTGATGAGGGTAGTGCTTTATGTATTGGGCTTAGACACCGGACACGGCACGTGAATATTGTAGAATATCTCTTGAGGTTATTGTCTTTACCACAGGCGGAATATGTACTGGAAATACACGGACACTCGTTGTATATCATAACGTCATTCGAACGCATCTCTGTAATTGTCTGTGACTAGCTTCCCACCTGTCGCGTTGCGACGGTGTAACCATGCGTTGTAGTGCTTGGTCTGGTGTACCTGTAAAGTGCACTGATCATAAAGTCCAGTCCCCATAAAGTCCAGTCCCCATAAAGTATTTTGCTGCAATATGGCTCTCTTGTAATATCCTATAAGGTCCTGCCCATAATATTCTCCATATGAGGCTCTCTTGTCAAGGATTATCCAGTTCCTCTATGAGGTCCTGCCTATGAGGCTTTTCCATGAAGTGCTAGGATACTGTTTCAAGCTCCAACAGCTGCGAAGATATGGCCCACATAAGGTTCTCCTATATAGGTTCCCTCATTATATTCCCCTGTTAGGTTCCTCTATTATGCTTACCCATTATATTCCTCTGTTAGGTTCCTCCATAAGGTCCTGCCAGTGAGGCTCTCTTATGAAGCTCCTCTATAAGGTGCCAGAATGTCATTTTTAGTGCCCATAAAGTCCATTTTCCATGATATCCTATAATGTTCTACCTATAAGATTCCCCAATAAGGCCCCTCTATAAGATTTTGCAAGGTCACATTCAAAAGATTGAGGTTCCTCTGCTAAATTATATCTATATGGCTTCCTTGTCAGGCTCCCTTGTAATATTCCCCATAAGGTCCTGCTTATAAGACTCCTTCATGAGGTCCCATCTATAAGATTGTGCACATCTGCACACCGATCTACTTATCAGATAAAGGGTGTTAGGTCGGCAAAATCACGCTCCATCATGTCCGGAATTGGCCATCGGACAGCCGGTCTTCAAATAACCCTCCAGTCCTCGTCCGCGCATTCCCGCACTACCGCTCACACTCTCCCATTACCCCACTTTTCCACCACGCAGAGATGGTGCGTCGAGTCACTTTTTTTCGTGGATCGGGACCACTTGAAAAATGCTCGTTGTGACAGAGCACCGACGCCGACGCGGCGATAGAAACGAGGGCGGTCTCGTCCGCTGCCGACAATGTGAAGTCGTTCATCGCGGGAGGGTTTGGAGGCGTGTCTGCGGTATTAGTTGGTACGTCTGCGCGCGTAGCACTCGTGAACATCGCTCAATCTGCTGGCATTCCCGCTTCAAGGTCATCCTTTCGACCTCACGAAGACTCGGCTGCAGACCGCACCTCCGGGGACGTACAAGGGAGCGGTAGATGTGGTGAGACAGGCTGTTGCGCGTGACGGTATCACTGGGTAGGTCTTATCATCCGACGCGTTGCGAGTGGGGTACTGAGGGTATCGTCGTCGTTGAAAAGCATGTACCGTGGTATGGTCCCGCCATTACTCGGCGTCACGCCAATATTCGCCGTGTCTTTCTGGGTAAGAACCGTATCTTCGAGCAGCGACGAGCTTAATAGACTCAATTTTTCTCTTTTCCAGGCGTATGACGCGTCGAAGGCCCTGATTTTCGCTCTGACACCCAACCGCACACAATCAAATTTGACTATCGCAGAGCTTGCTACAGCTGGCTTTCTCTCCGCCGTCCCGACCACCGCCATCACTGCCCCTGTTGAGAGAGCAAAGGTTCTCCTCCAAGTGAGTCACCTTGTATATTCGTTCAATAGTACTTTGTTTGACATTTTGTAAAGGTGCAAGGGCAGGGCGGATCAGAACATAAATATAAGGGTGTCTTGGATGTGATGAAGCACCTGTACAAGGAGGGTGGTCTGCGCAGTATATTCCGCGGTACAGGTGCGACGCTGGCTCGCGACGGACCTGGTAGCGCCGCGTGCGTTTTCAATCTGCCTTGCTGATGGCTTGTTTGCTCATCCGGGCCCGAATAGATACTTCGCCGCGTATGAAGTCACAAAGAAGTTCTTGACGCCTGCTGGTGCATCGCCAGCAGACTTGAATCTTGGCGCCGTCATACTGGCTGGTGGTACTGCTGGCGTGGCCATGTGGGCCATTGCTATTCCTCCCGACGTACGCCGCCCCCACCGTCCTCACTGTTTGTGGGATATATGCTGACTGGCTCGCGGTATCACAGGTCTTGAAATCGAGACTGCAGTCGGCACCCACGGGAACATACTCCGGCTTCTTTGACTGCGCGAGGAAGACGATCGCAGCGGACGGAGTAAAGGCGCTGTGGAAAGGATTTGGCCCAGCGATGGGACGGGTACGTGTCAAACATGAGCCCCCATTTTCAGATACTGATGGACAGCTGTGCAGGCATTCCCGGCAAATGCTGCAACTTTCGTGCGTTCTCTCATTCCTTCTCTGCGTGCTTCACGGACTGACCCTCGTTCAGCTCGGAGTGGAGGCCTCGAGAAAGGTCATGGACAGCTTCTTCTGATCTGCATAGTACATACCACATTTTCACGTTTGGTCTTATTTTCCTGCGATGTACGCGTAAATCTTTGTCTACTAGAGGGGACAGCGGAACAAAGGCAAAGTGATGGGAATGACCGAATCTGAGATCTGAGAACATACGTTGCTTCCGAGCGGTCCTGATTTGGTAACTTTCGAAGATACAAAAGGGTGGAATCCCCGCCCTTGCAAATTACCTCCGCCCCCTCTCAGTTGACCCCTCACTACAGCTGCACTGTGGTGGCTTGCACGATACTCACGACACTCAGCGACACCTACCCCCCTCTTTCTAACACAACACATCACTCAGCGACATTCTTTCTACTAACCTACATTAGAACTATCATCATGCCAAGCCCTAACCGAGAATCGCTGGATTCCGTGTCCACTGCTCCCCCACTCAAGAAAGGGACGCGTCCTCCGCGTTCTCTTTCTGCGTCCGAGTAGGCTCTCGTGTCTCGCTTGCTACGTCGCGTGATTTGACCCGTCGATCATCCAGAATTGCGCGAAACGTCAAGAACTTCGAGACGTGGGCGACTTACCAGGGTTGCGAACAGGTCGCGTATTCGGACGTGCCAAATGACCTTCGTGACGACGTCACAAAGGTTTTCACCGTGGACGGACTTTTACCCGCTTCATGGGCGAGTAAGGTGATTTCCACTGACTCTCTTCCTGTCGTACTGTCTTTGACAGGAGCCTGTCGCACAGCTGCCTCTGCCTGGTGCATCGGCGGAATTTCGCAGATTCCTCAAGAAGGCCCGCAAGTCGTGTCGGAGCCTTTTCTCCAAAAGTGTATCTTCCGAAACAGAAGAGAGCCTCGAGCTGCTCGACGACCTTCGGGTCGTGTTCAAAGCGTGGCAGCGTCTTCGTTCTATGCGCGAGATTGGAGAGAAGGTGTCGGAGGCCGACTTCGTCGCGAACGTGTCAGTCGTTCTATTCATTTGTTTTGGTACCAGGGGAATCACACTCAAGACCCTAATGATAAATGTAGCTATGAAGTCTTCCGAAGCCCCGCACTTTCGACATCCTCTTACAGGTATTGCCACATCGTCACCGGCTAATTTCGACGTAAATACTTATTGCTCACAGGGCTAAATGTACTATATCCCTCCCCCAACCCCAGCGACACCTTAAACCCAAACCCACTGCAGCACGAATCCTAAACGCCAAAACCGCCATTCCCGACTGCGCCGTGTTCATTGCGTCTAAGGACATTCGCGAACTATCCGCCGGCGCACAATCTCCTTTCAAGGCCCTCAAGAGAAGCGAGCTGACGACCCGCGGGCGCATCAGCAAGTCCTTCGAGAGCCAGAGCACGCCGTGCGCGCAGCTCCCCAGCACGCCCTGCTTCGAGTTTGCGTCCAGTTTCTGGGAGGACAAGAAGCCCTTGCACCAGATGCTGACCGACGCGTACCGCCAGAACCGCATGTCGACCGCCGCGGCCATCAGGCATCTGCATTCACTGCACGTGAGGGCGCCAGTATTTGGATTGATATGGTCGGACGGGACAGTCCGCGCCCATGTCGACTGGTGCTCGAGCGAGCACGGTGCTACTCCGGTTGGTGCTCAGCGTTACCTTTAATGAAATCGTGCTCACCCAGCTTATATTCATTGTGGACAGACCGTGCAGTCCGCCCCGTTTCCCGGCTTGGACCGTGCTGAAGAGGCCGCAGATGACGTGTTCCACGAATGGTGCCTCGACGACCCCAGCGACATCATCAAGGTCTGGCTGCTCATCCGGAACATCGACACTTGGACTTCGGGCCGCTTCCGCGAACGCATTATCGAGGGCGTGCACGACCTCAGGGAGTCTGTGATCACACACGGCTCCAGGTACCAGCCGTGGAAACGTGCGGGCAGCGTCGCGCTCGCTGAAGTGCGACACCGCGACGAGAATCAACTCTCGAGCCCGGACGTCTCGGCAGTGCCCGCTCCCACACGACGAAGCTGCAGACAACGGCAGAGCCCTCGACGCTGAGTCGCTTCTTGCCCTGTGGAGGCCTGCTACGTCTTCGATTATGTATGATTGCTGCAATATACTACTTACTTGATCCATGATACATATCCTAAGGCCCTAGTAAGATACATAAGTCTACAAATCATCGTCTCGGTTTGATCACAAGAGGAACGTGCGGTCAACGCCAATCCCTTCACAATGTCGTGGCGTCTAGGTCATTACTTCCAGCTCGAAGGTATCTTGGGGACCACATCGGCCCACGAGGACAGCCTGCCCTGCTCCCACTCCTCAATATATGACAACCCAGCCGAAGCTCGACGGCCTTCCACCGTCTTCAGCCGCTTCTCCGCGTCGCACCAGAAAAGCACCCAGTCGCCCATGCGAATGTGACCCGAGCTGCGCTCGAAGTACCACTTGTTCACGGGGTTGTTCGCACGACTGCGCCACACGAGGTCCTGGCCCTCGCCCCGGCCCTCCTTCCCTCCGTTCGGGTTGACGGAGTTGGGGAGGCCAAGACCGTACGTCTCGTCGTGCAGGGCGACCCAGAGGAAGTCGACCGTACCGTCTCCCTGGTGGCTCGGAAGCACGGCGAATTTGTCAAGGTAGGCGATGGGCGAGAAGTTGGGCGCGTTGGGGCACGGCTCGGTGGTGACGATAGCCGCGCCTGCATAGTCGCCGGCTACGATGACGAAATCGAGGTGCTTCTCAAGGCGTTTATAGAACGCGTCCGCATCCAGGATCCGGTTGAAAGACTGCTCGAGGAGCGCGGTGAGTTTCGCCTTGTCGATGTCGGCCACGTTCTTAATCACAGAGATGTCCAGCCCTCGGCGGAGGAGGGTAGGGGTGTGAGGGGTCAGGCTCCGGTTTCCCTGTAACAGGGCGTGGGGCAAGCTCGAACTGAACGCAGGCTTGTTCGTGACCAAGTTCGCAATGAGCGAGCTCGGCGCGCGGTGATTGACCATGATCGCCGAGGACGTCGGGGGCATGTACTCCAGACATGTCCGCGCCAACGACAGGTTCGAAAGCGCCGTCGGGTGCGTCGATTCCCAAGAGCCCTGAAATGTGTCCTGAATGTGATGGTATTCCGATGCGAGATTGATGAGAAGATGCGGGTATCCGGAACGAGCATAGGATGGCACACCGCCCTCGCGGTTGATGATCATCAGCCGCAACGGGGTGAGATCAACATCGTCCGAGAACTCCACTTGGCCGTCCGCGCTGCGCTTATTGTGCCCGTCGAGCGCCGCAGCTTCGACCATGCCTCGGGCCAGGGCGGCGACCACGTCATTCGCGTCGACTCGGACCGAGCGACAAAATGAATCAAGGGCCATCGGGGACAGCACCGGTATCTCTCCAGAGCGCAGCGCTGAGCGGATAGGGGTGAGGTCCGATGGGTATGCATGCGCTTCGGGGATATTGTGCTGCGGTCCACGTCCGGCATCATCTTCAGGTTTCGGTCCTAATCGGACCACGGCGCTAAGCATGGGACGCGCTTTGGCGCCATGTTTTTCGAGAGACTCGACGACGCGCATCGTTTGCTGCATGATGGCGTCGCGCTCGCCGTCGTCGCCTTTTAGGATGTCGTCGTGCTCTACGACGATCACGCTCACGAGGCCGAGCTTTTCAAGGTACACCATGCCTCGGGTGATACTCTCCAGCTGTCGTTCTGTGAAGGGGCCCTGTACTTTTACAAGTGCCGTGCGGCGGTACACGGGGTTGAGGATAGACGCGATGAGAGGGCTGGGTCTGGGCTCCTCGACCACTGCTGAAGTCTTCAGATCATCTTGAGCCGGGGGGTGTGCTTGGGGAAGAGCAGGAGGGAAGGCTAGTGAAGGAGTGCGTTGGGGGCGAGGACCAAAGGAGGCCAGATATGATTTGGCGTCTCTCGCCGATGGGTTGGCACGTAGGATGGACAGAATGAAGTCCTGAAGGGGGAGGTTAGACGTTTGTCCCAGGCGAAAGTAGATGATTCCACCACATACATTGTTTGGCAACTCATGATCATCGTGCTCTGGTAGCTGGCGGAGGCCTCGTACAGTCTGGTGGCATGGCACAGGTGAGCATTGCGACACAGACACAGAAACCGAGAGGGACGGACAGCGTAAAACGCCTTGAAGGTATGTGCCGACTGGGCCTTGTGGCCGATGGAGGCGAATCTGTGTGGGCCGTGGAGAGTGGTATGGTGGAACATGGTGGAGGGGGGATGCGGGAGGTGCTGGGAGGTAAGGGGACGTGAGGGCGGTAATTATATGAGTCATGGGGGGAGCATAGCTGCAGCAGCTGTCCTCGAGAAAACTTTGCAACCGAGTCCTCAGTCAGTGATCTCATCTAGCTGTATCAGATAAGATCCCTTGGCGCCCGCCTCGTTCCGTCAACTATTACACCAGTCGGTCGGATGCTCCTGCACTCAGACAGCGCGGTCGAAGCAGTCGTCGCACGGATCAGACAACGTGCTCCACATGGTTGCACTATTTGTGTGTCAAGTCGCGTAATTTTCGCTCCCATGGGAAGCAATCAAGGTCGATCAGCATATCGAGAGCAGTGAGCACCCTGAAGGCAGAGCAATGCGGGCGTCTTATTTCGCATCCATACAAAGTGAACCTTGTTCCTTGTGAATTAACAGATCGAGCGCTCGTCGTTGATCTGCAAGTCGATGAAGCTGTGCCGCCGATTGGCGCTAAAAATACTGACTCGCGTTGGGAAAAGTGAAACCCGTCTGAGAAGCGCTTTTCAAAGCGCCTACATCCCCTGGCGCTTATACAGCGTTACTGGTCAGGAAGGTAGTCTCTCCGGCAGACAGTTCCGTGGGATAAGAGTCTCGGTCTCAGTGATCCTACAACACCCATAGCATACATGCCGTCATCTGAGCCATCGTTTTCTCCAGGCGGACAAGGCGAAATGAGGTCACATCAGGACCTGGAATCGCCGTGAAAAATAATGATATCATGCGTCATTGAGAGTGCTGTGTGTGATCTATGGTTTGTATGACTCGTGAAAAGGATCATGGTCCCACGTACCTCTTCAACAGCTACCGATATATCTTCGCCGATCATGAAACATACCAAGTCGAGCTCTAATGACGAAAGGAAGGTCGCTTACCAAGGACACATACTCCGGAAATTTCATTCTCGGCCAACCTAACAAGACGACAAAAACAATCCAGAGGCCCCGAACCAGTTGAGGCACCCACGAGGCCCGTGGTACATAGCCCTGGTGTGCATTTGTGACGCTTTAAAAGATAGATGTATAATCATATCGCGACTGGACTTCGGTTTGTCATTCACTCAACTCCACACGATTCAAAAAGTCCACAGATGCATTATCCGGGGCACAGATCGCTGCTCTCGGTTCCTATCAGCACGGCCCACGAATCGACGAGAATAGACCCGCACACCTCTTCGAGAGCGATTAGTGTATCTTCACTGATCATGAAAGCTTCAGCAGCATTGCCCACTTCTGGAGGGAGGGGGATCTCTTTGATGAGAAATGGGAGGTCCGTTTCTACGTCGATGGACTGCAGCCAGCCCTTGGGTACTCGATTTGGAAGGGTGACGAGAGTCCATCCTTCTTCCGCCAGCTCTCCCCGCCTGACTCGTTCGACTCTGATCGGGTGAAAGTCCATGATTTGTAGCATCAGAGTACCAGCGTGTTCGACTGGTGCAGGCTCGACAAATTTCATTCCATACACGTAGCACACCCAGGCCGTCCAATTTGGGCGGTGCGCCAGCGCGCGGCTGTGATGAGGGCCCCATTGATGCCAAGGTACCACAGAGAACGGCGGAGATGCGCCGCGCGCTAGTTCCAGGATGTATCGCGAATTGACAAACAGGTCCAATGTCCGTGCCCTTGTTGGGGTGACGCCTAGCATTGTGATGACGAACAATCGCTCCTCATGTTTTGTGTGAAATGGGACGGCCAAATCAGAGCTTGGTTCCCAGGCAGGTGCAGGATCGGAGCGAATACCCAAGTTAAGTAGAAATGTCTCTTCCTCCAAAGCAGGAAGGGTAAGATAATGGCGAAAAGGAGCTATCTTGATGTGACATTTTTGGAGAGACATCACATTCAGGTCGTAGACGGCAAGGCCAGGTATGCTGCCAGGTGATGGTCCTCCGTCAAAGTGGCCGACCAAGACAAAGCGTTGGTCGAGGAACACAAATGATTTGAGATCGTATCCACTCAGCCACTATAAAAGTGGAGAAAATTTCAACGCGATTCTATTTGAACAGCGAGGAGGACGGTGATCTTACCATCATGACTTTCCCCGTTTTCCAATTCCACACTGCAAGTTGATTATCAACCTCAGCAGCGTCTACGGCTTTGGACATGATACCAAGGCAATCACCACTTATGATGATACAATATTCCCAATTCTGATCCGCGTTCTCAATAGGATGCTGCAGTACAGATGGATTGGTAGATGAAGGATGTGCAGCGCCTGTCGACATTGAACGTAGATGTATTTTGCACATTTCATTAGGGATGTCTACCCTGCTAGAGGGTCAATGCCGCTCGACCAACGAAAGAGATGCAGGATGTCACTCACTGTAGAGCTACGAGCAGGTCCTGAGACGGATCCATTCCAAAATCGCGAATATGAAAACCGACATCGACGTGCCATTCGCGAGTTTCGATGCCTCGCAAGCGCGAAGGCAATTGTCTGAAGAACAGTGTTTCGCGGTCTATTGAACTCTCCGCGAAAACACCCCCATACAACTCCCAGACTCCGCCTGGTTTCATTGGGACGCTCGTATGCTCGCTCCACTTCAGCTTTCTCCAGGCATCTTGGTGGTCGACTAGCATTTGTGACCGCACTGCGGTGCTCAGACGGGAGCTAGATCCGTCTTGTTGACCGGCAGTCGTAAGCGCAACGGTATATTGCAAGGCCACGGACTGGTCGATGAGTGCCTTCAGCCCTTGACATATCTGCACCGATAAAATTTGTGGGTGTCCTTATATATGGATGTAGGTGGGCTAAAAACTCACTCCTTTGCACGCGAGAATGGAAAGATAGTCTAGATCCTCCAGGATCCTAAGGATCAGTTCCGCTGGCAGTGTCAACAGGCTAGGGGACGATGCCATGACCTCAGCGGGAGAGGAAAATAGGAGGAAGTGCGATACATGTGGACTCGCATAGATTGCTGAGATTATCAAAGTTGAGCTCAGCGGCTCTGGAAGGCTTAGAGCAAGGACAGCAGGCTATTAGTGGGGTAGTAACTTGCCCTCTGAAGCAAATATTTCCTTTTTACCTCTGGTATCAGAAGAGAAAGAACACTGAATGATGCCGCAGTGAATTATGCAGTCTTCCCCCGCGACAGCATACAGACCAGTTCTCGGACAAGCCGCATCAAGAGTCAGAAAACGCTACGCTACAATGTTCACTAGTCACACCGCGCCGGGACGGTCTGATAGCGCAAAACAGCCAAGCGTTTGTCATTTCACAGGAAGATACTAATGGGTGCCAATCCTGGCAGTATCTTGGCGCGCAGGATTTGCGTCTGCGTGCGAAATGCTGATGCTTCTGATAAATGCCCAGTGCCCACGACCTTGATAGTTATAGATATTTGTAAAGTTGAATGAAGTCGACCTACTGGCTTGCACGGTGACCAAGAGGTGTCTGCGGGCATACAGTTGACTCAGGTAGTCATTGTCAACTCGAAAGAGTGTTGTGTTAGTTGTTTGAGTCCACAGGCCTATGGGGTTGGATTCCGGCAGCTGCCGTGTGCGACTCGAGCTGAAGCAGCGATCTCTCTCTTACCAGCACAACTTGTTACTACGAATCTACTTTTCCCAGCTCTATCTTTTCCTAATTCTCTATATCATACTGCTCTAATGGCCCTCGAGGATGACATCAGAGCACCAACCAAGGTTCGTTTCAAGTTGGAAGAGCGTGTGCGTTCCCTCATTACGTGCCGAGCGTAGTTCTATCAAGAGGATATCGTACAACGAATAAGTTCGCCGAACCAGACTGGCATAGTTCTGGTCTGTCGCCCATATCTCAACGGCTGTGGCATATCCACTAACTACTGGCACATTCACTAGAGATGTTGGCACGACGCGGAGGACCTACCACCATCCCATGATCACGGTGACCCACTCATGCGCCCGCTTGAGCGTGGAGAAGTCGGCGTTTCCTTCTTTCCTAGCGGTATCCGCGACATTCTCCCTGAAACAGAATTCACTCTTGTCGACCGGATGTTTCAACCAGGAGACCTATGCAAGAGAAGCATCGACGACGTCCGGTCGGGGGTTGTTACAAGTGTAGAGGTCAAGGGTCGTTTGGAGCACGCGATCAGCGGTGTGCCCGTGCCAGGATGGAAGAGTATGGCGGACGTTGAGAGCCCGTCAGATGTCGATGCAGGGGACTATGTAGCGTATGACAACTGGATTGGCCAGGTAAGTCGCATGGTGTATCTCTTCGTCCCACTATCTCACCTTGCTCTAGGTTGTTGAGGTAATTTAATTGACTCCTTTTGGTTATTAAACTGGGCTAATATGGATCAGCTCTTTGATGAAGCTACTGTTGATGTGTCAAATGGCCAGTTGGTCCGATTGCCAGAACTCAGCTCGCGTCTCACAGTGGGCGAGAAAGGGAGCGTGAGTGACGACATCTGACTCTGTGTCTCACTACTCAACACCGCCGTATAGGATATTATACCGCTCCCCAACAGCGTTACAAACCTTTTCGGGCTCTTCTCAAGACCTTCAAGGAACACCGATACAGTTGTAGAAGTCAAGCACAGCGTGCTAGCCATCTCGTGGCTAGCCATCAACCAAACTGTGTGTACCTTTCAATTCGCATCATATATAATTTGGCTGGAGAACAACGTCTAGTTGCCAGCGGAGGAAGCTGCCGGAATTTCTCGTCCAGACCGCTTCTGGTATGGAGTAAATCTTGCTAAGCTCAAACTTGTGCGAAAACGGGCGGAACAAATGATGCGGGTCGGCGACAAAGTGATTCTGAAGAATACGGATGGTCTTCCGTTTACACGACACGGAAAGGAGGGGGACATTTGCGGCTCCATCGAGGTTCGTGTTTATGTTGTAAAGTCGACACAGACTACAGTGGAGGTCCTCTGGCAAGACGGATCAAAAGATGTGGTGTTATCAACGGATCTCATTCCCTATCTTAACCCGGATGAATATGATACCTGGTGAGTAGTCCTCTGCTTTAGTTTATATTTCCGTACTGAAACTGCAAATGAGGCCTGGAGATCATGTAATTTGGAAGAGTGAGGATGAGAAGCGTGCAGCGGTTGTTCAGTCCGTCAATGCGGTGGATCGGACTGCTTCTGTCCGCTACAGCGACATAGGCAATGTAGAACTGGTGTCACTCCTTGAGTTAGATCCTCACGGAACCAGCGATTGGTCGGCGGCTACCCCCGCGCCTTTCGACGGTCTAGGCGTGCGTCGAGGGGATTTCGTGTTCATTCACTCCGAAGGGTTGCACAATGGCTTAGAAGCTCCCAGAATACCACGAATAGGTGAAATTGAACCGTGGGTGAGAGAGCCCCCGATAGTCCACGGGAATGGCACGTACGGAGGATGGCGCAAGTTAATGGGCGATATCGGAATGGATATTGCACGCCGCCGAGAACAAGAGCGACTCACCGAGGGTCGAATTTGCAGACCCGATGATCGTTCTTTTGATTGGTTCGGGGAAGTTTCCGATGTAAGTGCTCGGCCTTCCCTCCTCGTCTGTCGAGCCTTGCCTGACATCAAACAGTTGCGATTAGACGGGAGAGTTGAAGTTACATATCCCAGTGGATCAAGAGATATCTTTCCGCTCGAGCGCCTAACAAAATTGTACGATACGATCGAGCAGTTAGAGGATCTATGGGGGGACGATATGTCAACGCAAGAAGAGCTTGACCACGATCACATTCATGCCGATGAAGAGGTATGGCATATGGACGAAGACGGAAATTGGCAATCACATTCTTCGCCGGACGGTGATGAGGGCGATTGGGAAGAAACGGACGAGGACGAACCTATGGAGGTGGATGAAGACACTTGGGCGGAACCAACTGCCGACCCCGATCCGGACGATGTCCATGCGAGATGGTGGGCTGACGTGGTCGCCAATATAGCCAGTAACGCCCCATTAGCCAACTCAGACTCTTCCACTGTTTCTCAAGTTCCATCGTTAACTGTCCGTTCTTCTTCGCCCGACGTGCCGAAAGATGCAGTGGAGGAAAAATACGATGCGGACATGGGGGAGAAGAGTGGTTCCGATGATGCGCATATTCCGCAGAGGACTGACGCAGAATCTTCTCCTTGGTCACGGTTTGATGTTCTTCCACAGGCGCCCCATGACCACGCATTTTATAGCACGACTCCATCACAACCTTCAAGAAGTTTCCTGGCTCGCTTGCAGAAGGAATACCGAGCGCTGACAAGCAGTTTGCCTGGTGAGCATATATTGGTTTGTGGGCAAGAACCCTTGTTGATCAAGCATTTAAAGATTCCATCGTTGTCAGAGCTTATGAGGATCGATCAGACCTCCTTCGCTCTCTCATCATCGGCCCTGAAAATACACCATATGAGGATGCGCCTTTTGTGATTGATTGGATGCTCGATTCAAACTTCCCACAAAGCCCGCCGATCGCTTATTTCCTCAGTTGGACAAACGGAAATGGCAGAGGTATGTCGCAGGTTATCTCTCCTGCCATCGAGCACTGACCAAATTTACGATTCTGCAGTCAATCCGTAAATTTCTCTCTCTTTGGATCTAGTATTCTTACACCGCTGATACGTTGTCCCATCATAGAAACCTGTACGAAGAGGGTAAAGTATGTTTATCTATCCTGGGGACGTGGGCGGGCGACAAGAGCGAATCGTGGAGTCCTGCTCGATCATCTTTGCTTCAAGCCCTGGTGTCCATACAGGGCCTCGTGCTCGTCAAGGAACCGTGAGTATCGCTTCTTTGTTATGTCTTTAATGCTCATTCGCCATACGTGAAGATGGTTTTGTGAGCCCGCGTATGACAAGCTGAGGGGGACTCAAGAAGGCATTGTCAACAGGTACGTGAGCACATGGAGCTTCAAGGGACTCGCCTCATTGTTGCCATTTTTATCTCAGTCGTCTGTACAACGAGAAAGCATATGTCCTATCTCGCGGGTTCGTCAGACGTGCTCTCGAAATTCCTCTAGGGTCTCTGGAGGCAGAGATCAATTGGTTCTATCGCAAGCAAGGCCGTTTGCAGAAGGTCCTCGAAGATTCACGCTTGCTCATTGAGAAGAGCCGTGCATCACCTATTGGAGAAGCTGATGCAGACGTTGATCGGGACCTGGCAGTGCCACGATTGACAGCGGGGGGTATCATCACCCTAGAACGGATACTGGCGAAACTGGAAGCTTTACAGAGTTCATAGTAACGCGGGATCTCTGAAGAATCCTGTATTTGTACAGATATAGTTGGCTCTATGCGTTTTTGTTCACCATATGTATGGAGGTATCATATACTTAGCATTAGACATTAAACTCTTATTCCGTTGTATTTCTTTGCACGCTGCCATCATTCTTAGCGCGGTATCGAGTTGTGTGTCCTGGCCTGGAGGCTCTTGCAAGCCGAGGAAGTAATCAGAACGTGATTTAGCTCGCTTTAAAATTCCGTGATGTCACGGCCGAGGCATTCACGATAAAGATGCGCGTGGACAGTGACAGTGCCTGTGTGTATTAAGCCAGATCGGGTGCAATTCAGAGGTCTTTCCAACGGGCGCGCCAACTCATACACCGATGAAGCCTATATGAACTTCTTCGGTAGCGGGGAGAACTTGGCCTTTATCTGGCTGTTCTCCTTTTGAATTGACGATTGAGATGTTGTTGAGAGGTAGGACATCTGTCTGATTAGTTGAGTATGTCTATGTCCTTTGCTAATCTACTGGAGCTTGAACCATTCTGTGCTGCCTAGTCGCGTTAGGTGCCGTGGGCACGTGATGGGAAGAAACAATTAGGTAAGATGTGAAGACGAAGCCGACGACACAGTGTGAGAACACGGTCTCCAACGGCGTCGACCGCTATTCCGCTCCTTAGCCAGTGCACTCTGCTCAGCCTCGTCTGTACTCTACCACATCAACGCCTCGTTGAACCCTTCGCTTTCTTTCACCACTCCCCTCCTCTGCAGATATGATGGCCTCAGATGCTCAGAGGCGTTACTATGCTGCCAATCCCAATACCCCCTCGACAACAAGTCTTCTACCCCCCTCAGCAAGAGGCCAGGGAGGCGTGCAGGCCGCGCTCGCTCAAGGTCCCCCGTCATTGCGTACTATGACCAGCTCGGCCTCTCTCGTAAATCACCGCGTTCTTATAAATGCCTTGCCCCGTTAATGGTTGTTATTATCTAGAATGAGTCTCCGTACCCTAACGCCAGTGGGAGGAAGACGGCTTCGGTGGTCCCATCAATATCGGACAAAGTATCACTATCCCACAATATAAATCATCCCAATTTTGATCTGATTTGGTCTCTATAGTTTTCGTTGTCGCCCGATCCTTCTTCATGGGGTGCAGACTTGTCGCCTAACATCCGCGAGCCTGATGACTTTCTTCATAATCCTGATCCAAAACGCGATAGAAAGAATGATCAAGGCGGTACCGTGTTCACATACCGTGGTCTCATAAACCTTGGCTGTCTACTGCTCCTTGCGCTCTGTATTTTTGCTCTTTTGTACGTGATCCATCTCTTCGTAATCTATGTCGTGCTGACCTTATATCGCAGCGCTGGATATCCAATAGCCACATACTTCACAAAACATTCTCTTTCCACGTTCGGCGCATTCAACCTGGGAGGGACAAATGCCAGTGGACAGGTACTGTCTCTGTAAGGATACCTCCTTGCATTCTTCTCACGCTCGATGCTAGGTTCCCGACATGTCTGGAAACTGGGGACTCATCGACCTGGATACCCCACAGTGGGCATATACGCGTCCATCATTCACAGAAGACGGTGTAGAATTGCAGCTCGTCTTTTCAGATGAGTTCGAACAGGATGGACGCACTTTCTATCCCGGAGACGACCCATACTGGGAAGCCGTAGATTTGCACTACTGGCAGACGAACAATATGGAGTGGTATGACCCTGCAGCAATCACGACGAAGAACGGCGCGCTGGAGATTACTTTGTCAGCGAAGCAAACTCATGGTCTGGATTATCAAGGTGGGATGATGTCGACTTGGAACAAGTTTTGCTTCACCGGTGGTCTGATCGAGACAGCTGTTACCCTTCCCGGCACGAACAACATTGTCGGACTTTGGCCTGCTGTTTGGGCAATGGGCAATTTGGGACGTGCCGGTTATGGTGCATCGCTTGAAGGAATGGTTCGTTGTTTCCCAATTCTGGATATTTCTGTCTTATTCACGATTTATCACGCAGTGGCCATACACCTATGACTCGTGCGACGTCGGTACAGTAGCTAATCAGACAAAAAATGGACTGCCGCTCGCGGCGACTGTCAATGGTGACACCAGTCAAAACGGTGTCCTCTCATTCTTGCCTGGTCAGCGTTTGTCTCGATGTACATGCACCGGTGAATCGCACCCTGGGCCTGTGCATGAAGATGGGACATTTGTCGGTCGGTCTGCACCCGAGATTGATATCTTTGAAGCGCAGGTACGTCTACTACTTGCTTGTCAGATGTGCAATTTTTGATTCCTTGTGCTGGTCAGATTACGGGTGATCCGCTTACTGGTCAAGTGTCGCAATCTGGCCAGTTTGCAGTACGTTCTGACTACATATTTGAATTGATTCTTTCTTCAATCCCCTCCTCTCCAGCCATTCAACGCTGCGTACAAATGGCCGAACACGACGGCCAACCTGATCATCCCTAACGATACCATCACGGTCCTGAACTCGTACATGGGCGGTGTCTTCCAGCAAGCCGTGTCAAGTGTGACAGAAACAGACCAGAACTGCTACGAATTGAAGGAGGGCTGTTTCTCTGTTTATGGATTTGAATATGTACCTGGCTTCGACGATGCGGTGCGTCCTTTGTTCCTTCTACAGTCACGAACGATGTGTACGATTTTGCTTGTCTAGTACATTGCTTGGATCGCAAACAACAAGACCGCTTGGCGCCTGAATGCTCCTGGAATGGGTGCTGATACAGCGGTGGAGATCGGTCCCCG
The DNA here is from genome assembly GCF_000320585.1 of Heterobasidion irregulare TC 32-1. Classification (NCBI taxonomy): domain Eukaryota; kingdom Fungi; phylum Basidiomycota; class Agaricomycetes; order Russulales; family Bondarzewiaceae; genus Heterobasidion; species Heterobasidion irregulare. The sequence goes on along the minus strand of NW_009258197.1, from coordinate 1,364,114 downwards.
TGCTATTCCCCAGGAGCCTATGGTAAAGCTATTTTTTAGGCATGCATGGCGGCGCGCGGTTGCTCACGCTGGAACATAGTATATCATCGCCAACTTGGGCATGTCGTCCAACTTCGGTTTCGTCGACCTTAATCACTTGACGTTCCCGACCAAGATGCGCGTGGATTACATTCGCGTGTACCAGCACAAGGACAAGATCAATATCGGTTGCGACCCCGAGGACTTCCCTACACAAGCATACATCAACGAGTGCGTTGTAGCTCCCTTCCTTGTGGACTATCGCTGATTTCGATTGCTGTAGGTACATGGAGGCATACACCAACGAGAACTTGACGACGTGGCGAGACGACTTTGGCCAGCCATTCCCTAAAAACTCTTTCTTGGGCCAATGCTAAGCTCTCCTGTCACTCGATATCGTCCTCCTCAGTCTGGCCGCCATGTTTGCTCGTATCTTCCATGCATTTTTAGATCTCCTGTCTTTCACACCAACTCCGACAAACCGCCTGTACGCTGACCCCTTGCATATAATATCCACGCCCATGGTCGTCTTGTTTCACCCTCGTCTCAAGTCCATGGTTATTTCGAGCGTCCTCTTTCCCTCGGTCACAATATATCCGCGCTCAAACCCCTCTCCAGGTCGAGGCCGCCCTCCTTCTGTCAGCGACTATCACTTTCTGGACTCAATCCCATTAGGTTGGCCGCCACTGGCAGAGCGTCCTCTGCGCGGTTTCTTTCTCGTGCCTCTTTATTTTGGAACTTTTAACTATGGGTCGTGCCATGGCGCCGCGCGCCGTGCGTGTTGATTTTGGAAATACACATAGCCACGTCGCGCATGTCCGCGCGTGTGTGCGTTTACCACCGTCAGAACATTCCCACCTACCTCGCCCTCTGGTCGGATGGACTGGGACCTTTTGAAACTTTTATTATTCACGACCGCTCTCGCACCCATGTCCTCGAACTACGCACAGTTGTTTTACCGTTCAACCACCACACGGCCTCGCGCCCCGTATTACCTTTATTACCTCTTTACGTTTTCTGGCCCCCGTGTTCTATTCTTGTGACTAGCTTTTGTTTTTTGATCCTCCCACGCGCGCGTGCCCGGCCGATGTCGGTTTGAGACGTGGCTGGCCGTCGCGCGTGGTTAGTTTTTAGTTAGCTAGCACTGGTCGATGATACACCGATACCTGCGCGACACGTGGGAGCTGAGCGCAGAGCACTGCGATGAAAAATAGTCGGAAGGTCGGACGAGAGGCAGGGGCGCCTGCTGGATGGAGAACGTCCCGCGAGAGGGAACGATGTCGAGAGTTGATAATGCCGAGACGCGCGACAGGGCGACAGGGATGCCTGTCCCTGTGTCGCTCTAACAGCTGGCGGTCACGTCGACGGGGCCCCTGGCGCCCCTGAATCCACGTTCGCGTTCGCGTTCACGTCCACGTCCACGTCCACCGGCATCGGGCCTTGCGCCGTACCGCCCGCACCGCCAGCCGGCCGCGCACCGGCGACGAAAGTCTCCATGCCCGCGCCCTCGAGGAGGCCGAGGATGCCGCCGCGCCGATCGGGGAGCGCGCGCGCGAGCTCGCCGACGGCGCGCTCGACGCGCGCGAGGCCCGTGCTCTCGCCGCCCGCGTCGCCGACCTCGAGCCCGCGCGCGGCGGCGAGCGCGTCGATGTGGCGGAGGCGGGCGAGGACGGCGTGGTTCGCGCGCGCGAGGGACGCTGCGCCTACGCCTACGCCCGCGCCTGTGCCGGTGCCGGTGCCTGCGCCTGCGCCTGCGGGGCGGGCGAAGGGGTGCGAGGCGGCGAGGGCGTCGAGGAGGTGGGATTTGCGGGCTTGGTAGGCGATGCGCGACGCGACGGGGGGGTTGGAGAGGAGGACGTGGGTGGATACGAGGGTGGGCGGGGCGCCGGGGGGCGAGGCGGGCGGCGGGGGCACGCGGTAGGTGTGTTCGGTGCGCTCGAGCCAGCGGTCGATGCTGGCGACTGCGTCGCGGGTTTTTTTGAGGCGGTCGGCGTGGGAGGGGCGGCCGCGTTTTTTGGGGGGTTGGGGGGCGGTCGGGATGGGGGTGGGGGCAGGGGGGAGTGTGGGGGCGGGCGCGGGCGCGGGAGTGGAGGCGCCGGAGGGGGCGGGAGAGGGGTCGTCGGGGACGAAGATCTCGCGGGGGAGGGTGCGGGGGTTGTAGGGGTGCAAGGTGGAAGGGGGGAGGATGTAGAAGGCCTTCGCTGCGAGGAGCTTTTTCAGGACGTGCGTGGCGTAGGGCGCGAGTGGCTCAAACTCGGGACGGAGGGCGGCGGGGAGGGAGAGAAGAGAGGTGTAGGTGTCTGTCGAGAGGGGATGAGATCAGACGGCGGACGAGGGTGAGAGGGAGGCCACGGACCCACGGCGATGTCGACGTGCCGGAGCATGTAGAGTGCGGGACAGGCGTCTGCCGGCTGGGTGGAGTAGAATATGTAGAGGGCGAAGAGGGCGACTGCGCGGGTGAACGGTGGCTCGGTCTCGACAAGCCGTTCTGCAGAGAGCTAGAAGCGCGGGATGACGACATGGGGCGCGGGGGGACGTACCGACGAAGAGCCTGGTGGCGACGCGCAGGAAAGCCTCGCGGGATCGGTCGTCGAAGACCTTGAGGTGCATCCAGAGCCATCCCTGGGATTTCCAGACGCGTTTGAAGAGCGCGAAGGGCGGGGCGGGTGGGGCGTACTCGGCTGCGTAGAGATCGAGGAGGCGCTGCACGTCTGCTCTGTACGGGTTCACGAAGAGCGAGGAGGTGAAGTAGGACGGCTGGAGGATGAGGTCGCCCCTGCCGGTGGAGGGCGAGGGCGTGAGCGACATGGGGCGGCCCTGGTCTGTCGCTGCGGAGCAAAGAGAACGGTGAGCGACGAACGGAGCGTGAGCACTGAGCCGGTGGGACGGCTAGGCTATTTATGGCGGACGCGTCGCGAATTACATCTGGCGGCGACGGCTGGCCGGCGTAGCAGTCGTCCACCGCGCGCTCTGCCAGCCTCGTTGATGCCCGTTCCCTGACCTGCTCTTGTCCCTCCGTGCCCTCAAGCACGCCCCCACGCTCCTTCGTCCCCTCCCCAATTAATGTATTCAGGTAATCCCCCGCCCCCCCAGTACCATCCCCTCCCCCCGCCCAGCCCCACCTCCTCCATTCGCCCCGCCAGCAGGTCCAGCAACCGCGAGCACGTCAGGGCTGCCTTTGCACAGGGACCCGCGTCCCAGTGGAGAGACAGCGGCTCGTCCACGGTGCGCGTTCTCTTTTCCCGTCGCCCCGTCGCCCCGTTCTCTGCTCATACGTGTGGCTAGCACACGCGCAATCCGTATGACGTGCACGGCAGGAGCTCTTCCATCTCACAAAAAGTAGGCACCTCCGCACGTCCCGCTGTCATTGCGGCTCACACCCTCCCTCCAGTTCTCCTTGCCCCCAGATCCCTCCTCCTGGGGCGGTCGCCTTCGCTACACCGATGATCCAGAACCCGACGACCACCTGCACAATCCCGATCCAAAACGCGACAGAAAGAGCGACAGGGGCGGCACAATATGCACCTGTCGTGGTATCGCAAACCTCGGCTGCCTCCTCATACTCGCCGCAGGCATATTGATGCTTTTGTACGCCCCTGGTCCCCTCTCTATTCCTCTTTTCTTGGGCGTGCACTGACGCGTATCTGTGCTCTAGTGCTGGCTACCCGATCATGCAGCATTTTATGAAGCGTCCACAATCGACTCAGGGCGCGTTCAACGTCGGGGGGACAAACGGCACCGGCCAGGTGCGTACCATCGTCATTTTTTGTTTTTTTGACTTGCTCACATTCTCCTCGAACAGGTCCCCAGCATTCCTGGCAACTGGGGCCTCATCGACATCGAGACCCCCGACTACGCCAAGACACGCGTCTCGTTCACGAACCCGGCCGACACCCTCCAGCTCGTCTTCTCCGACGAGTTCAACACCGACGGCCGCACGTTCTACCCGGGCGACGACCCGTACTGGGAGGCCGTCGACCTCCACTACTGGCAGACCGGCAACATGGAGTGGTACGACCCCGCCGCGGTCACGACCAAGGACGGCTCGCTCCAGATCACGCTGTCCAAGAAAGAGACGCACGGGATGGATTACCAGGGCGGGATGGTCTCGACCTGGAACAAGTTTTGCTTCACGGGTGGGTTGGTCGAGGCGAGCGTCGTCTTGCCCGGCGCGTCGAACGTCGTCGGGCTCTGGCCCGCCGTGTGGACGATGGGCAATCTCGGCCGCGCAGGCTTTGGCGGGTCCTTGGACGGCATGGTGCGTCCTTGGTCCCCCCTCGATGTTCCTGCCGTGCTGACACGGCTCCGCAGTGGCCATACACCTACGACTCGTGCGACGTCGGCACGGTCAAGAACCAGACCCTCAACGGCAAGCCGCTCGCCGCGACCGAGAAGGGCGACAAGTCACACGGCGGCGTGCTCTCGTACCTCCCCGGCCAGCGCCTCTCGCGCTGCACATGCCCTGGGGAGGTGCACCCCGGCCCGACGCATCAGGACGGCACCTTCGTCGGGCGGTCGGCGCCCGAGATTGACGTGTTCGAGGCGCAGGTGCGTGCTTCCGCCGTCGTCGCGCTTGCCAGACGTAAGACGAGGTACTGAAGGTCGAGCTGGATGTTGCAGGTGTCCGGTATCATAGGCTTTGTCTCGCAGTCTGCGCAGTTCGCAGTACGTCTCTTTTACCACGCGCATTGTGTCTGTCCTCCCACACCTCATCTCCCCCCCCCCCCCCCTCTACCCCCGCAGCCGTTCAACGCAGAATACACGTGGTTCAATACGACCGACAACTTGCTCATCCCCGACTCGAGCCTGACGACGCTCAACTCGTACAAGGGCGGCGTGTACCAGCAGGCCGTTTCTTCGGTCACCACCACAAGTAAGATCCCCCATGCTTGTATGTGGTTCTAGAACGCCGTTGATAGAGTTACCCGTGTCTGTCGCGGTGTTTGGTGCGGTAGACCCGGACTGTTACGAGCTCGGCACTGGGTGTTCGTCTGTGTACGGGATCGAGTACAAACCAGGTACGCCGCACCTTTCTCCTCGACGGTGCGTCGCAGTGCTCAGAAATCTGCCTCTCAAACAGGGTTCGACGATGCAGTACGTTTCGAGCATATTTATGATACGAGCACCTGGAAGTCCTGACCGCGACCGATTTTTTTTTGATTCGAAATTGTAAAGTACATCACTTGGATCTCGGACAACAAGACCGCGTGGACGCTCGAGTCCGCCGGTATGGCCGCCGATAACCGCACCGAGATCGGCGCGCGCCCGATCCCGCAGGAGCCTCTGGTGAGCCCAGCCCGCGTTGCGTTCCGCTCACCGCCGGCGCGAGTGCTGAGCAACTGATGACATGTCGTTGTGGTGTGGTGGGTGGACAGTACGTGCTCGTGAACCTCGGGATGTCGACCGCGTTCGGGTATGTCGACCTCGACCACCTGACGTTCCCGTCGACTATGAAGGTCGACTATATTCGCGTGTACCAAAAGCCGGACGCGATCAACGTTGGGTGCGACCCGGAGGACTTCCCGACGCAGGCGTATATCAATCAGTGCGTCGCCCCCTTCCCCCTGTCGTCTTGAGGCGGTTTGCTCGTCGCGGATGTCTGTGGGATGCTGATGATTGGAGGCAGGTTCATCGACGCATATACAAATCCGAACTACACGACGTGGACGGATGATTTCGGCCAGCCGGTCCCGAAGAGCTCGTTCTTGGGCCAATGCTGAACGCCGCCATCGGATGATATCGATGCCTTGGCGTCGAATCACTCTCCTGGAACCCACAGCACGCGGCGTCCCGGCCCCGTCGCCCGCCCCTCCCGCACCCCGGCCACCTACCCCACAGCCCATTCTCCGCTCACCCATCCATTCACCCGTCGTTCTCTCCTTTGTCGATGCTGATGTCGATGTTGCCACACTTGCCACACCCACACGCTTACCCTACGCCACACGTTTTATTTCTGCCGCGCTCGTTCATCTGACCTACCCACCCTAGTCCTTCGTTGAAAGTACATAGCATACCACCTACTACCCCACCCACCGCGCGGACGGCGCCCTCCCTCCTTCCTCCTTCCCTATCCGATGAGCCGTTCGTGTTCGCGTTCGCGCGCGCGCGCTAGGCATCATCCGATCCCTTCTCTCCTCTCGCTCCTCTCTCCTCTCTTCGTCTCTCCCTCCCCGCGTCCCTCTCCTCTATGCGCCCGTTCAGCGCGCCGCCGTGTCGTCCAGCCGTTCTCGCACGGTCGGGCAGCCCTATTTATGGAAATTTATCGCATGTTATACCGGGCCGTGTACAGTAGAGCGTCTTTCTATACCCCTGCGAAGACAGCATTGTAGGTTTCGAGGGCGGGCACCCACCCTGTTGACGGACCGAGCGTGAGCGCGTGAAGATCAGACTAATAGATGTCATCGACTCTTGAGTACTCGAGTGACCATCGTGTTCGGAAGTGTGGCACGCGTCCGGACCCGCGCGTGCCCGGCCTCGGTGGCCCTGCGCGGCGACTCGACTCAGTGATCTGCGCCCACGGCTGGTCCCCAGCCACTATCCCTGCCCCGTCTCTCGACGCCGCGAACACCAACGACCACACCGGATGGCGCCCCTCCTGCGCCGCGCGACCCGCGTCTCCTGCTTCTTCTGCCAGTCGGCCCCCGACCCGCCCCCGCTGAACCCGCGCTCGTTCGTCTGCCCGCAGTGCGCGTGCTGGAACCGCTACGACGCGCGCGGCGAGATCATGTCGGACGAGCCCGCGATGCACGACGAGAGCCTCAACCGCGGGTCGTTCGCTAGACGAGGTGCGTGCTGCTTTGGCGGTGCTTTTCTCGTCCTCGGGGCCGCTCTTCCCTGGCGGTCGGGTCGGGTTAGGAGCGCGGTGTGCTGAGCGCGTGCAGCTTCGCCTAGGAAGGACAGGTTTTTGAGCACGTTTGGGCCTGCGCCGTTCTGCGACGTCTGCCAGTCGAACCAGCGCCTGATCGTGCAGCTCCTCTCCAGCTATCTCCCCTCCTCCGACGTGAGTCCCCTGTTCCCCTGACCTCGCTCTACCCATCCCTCACACGCACGCGTGCACAGGACCCCGAGCACGACCGCCGCCTCGCCTCCTACGACGCCTACAAAGCCTCCGTGCACGCGCGCTACCCGCCCGTCTGCGCCAACTGCGCCGCCCCCGTCGAGGAGCAGATCCGCAAAAAGGACGGCATGGCCCGCTCAGACGCCCTCGGCCGCTGGCTGCGCGACTCGAGTCGCTCCCCCGCGCTCCTCGCGCGCCCGGGCGCCGCACCCCCCGGCGCACCCGGCGCGCGCCGCCCCGTGCTGTCGAGCGTCGATCGCCGCGCGCTCGAGCGCGAGCTCCGCTGGTGGCGCGTGCGCGGCGCGCTGTGTATAGCGACGCTGGGCGCGGTGCTTCTGAGCGATCTCGCAGGTGCGTAGTTTCATGACGTCCGTGACGTTTGAGGGCTCACGGGTGCGCCTACTCCAGGCGCGTTCGGACATCGTCCGCCCTCTACGTTTGACGCCGCGATTCCGTATATGCCTATTTATATCTTTGTATCTGTACTCTGGACCGCCTGGGATCCGACGTGGGCATCGCTGCGGCAGGCCCAGCTGCAAGGCCGGAAAGTGCGTGTACGAGGTAAACTCCAATACGCTGTGAGCGCGCGCGCCCTCCTGCCTCTTTTGCGGTTCTTCGAGACTGACGACGCGGCGGGCCGCTCAAGTCGTTGCAGATGTTTGCTTGGTTCTCTCGTATGCTCGCGGCGTGCTTCGTCGCCTCGGCACATCGTCGGCCGGCGTGGGACGTCCTGGACCTGTTGACCTCCCCTGCCTCCACGCGAAGCCGAATCTTCTTCGCCTTCTCGCTCTTCCTCGAGCTGCTCGTGCGTCCCCGCCACCTCCGTCTCCAGCTCCACTCCAGTCACACTCAACGCCCTTCTTCCTCGATCGTTTCGTGAAAAAACAAAAACATATGGATCGTTCCATGCACGCAGGTCGCAGCGGTCTCGTTCGGCGTCCTCCGCCTCAACCAGCCTCCCGCCGTCCGCCTGATCGACACCACGACTCGCTCGCGCTCCATGACCCCAGTCACGGGCCCGGTCCCACCGCCCCCGCCAATACCTGACCACCTGCTGCGGAGCGGAAGCCTGACGCTCACCGCCGCGCCCGAGGTCCACCATCCAAGCCCCGTCTTCGGGCTGCCCTCCCTCCTCAACCCCTCCTCTCACGCGTCCACCAACGTCGCCACCACATCGACCAGCGGCGCCGCCAACGACGATGCCGACGACGAGGACGACATCGTCGGTGCTCGGGCGCAAGCCGAACCAGACCCCGACGCCATGGACTGGTCCCCCACCTCCTCCCCCCACAAACCCGCCGCGCGCCTCCCCTCGGCGCAGCACAACGGCGGCCGGGGCTCCGACCAGGCCACGGGCCTCGAGAGCCTCTTCGCGCGCACGAAGATCGCGGAGCAGAGCGGGGCGCCTGGGTCGGCGGCCGCGGCGTGGCGCGCTGGGGAGGAGCGCGCGCGCAGGCGGCGGTGGTGGTGGGCGGTGGGCGCGTTGTCGGTCGCACTGCTGGTGGGTGTTACGTATGTCGTGTGGCGGCGCGGGCTGTGGGACGTGCTGGGGGTGGTGTCGGTCCTGCGCAGTTCTGGCGGGGAGCTGTAGTGAGGGGTAGAGTGTACTTCGGGTTCCACGCTGTCTTTGCTGTGAGATGGTAGTCATATGCGCGTCGTCGTCGTCGTCGTCGTCGTCGTCATCACCGTCTTCGCGTATTTTGCTGGTCTAGTGGTGTGCGCGCACCCTCACGCGCTGAAATAATTGGCATGCAGTCGAGAATTTACATCTGAAGACGACTAACGTGGAGCCAAAATCCAGTGATGACCAGACACAAAAATCAAAATTGACTAGCCCACCGCGAGGGTCGAACTCGCAGCCTTCAGATACCCGCCTGTAAGAGTCTGACGCTCTATCCGATTGAGCTAGGCGGGCCTTGAACTCGCTTAACCAGGTGAGGCTGAGAATTCTTGACCGGAAGAGGCGTCTTTACATGATGTAACAAAAAGGCGATATCCGGACGCATATAGAGAATGAGACCACATTCGAGCCCTTTATAGCAGATATCTGTATGAATCCTCGGAAAGTACCAATATCTATTATTATTCAGCAATTCGTCACCAATCCCGTTCGAGTTCCTGCCAGTCCTAGCCTCCGACATCCCGCTCACGACTTTCCAGTAAAATCAAGATGCAGGCAGGCGGACAGACACCAGTTTTTGTTATGAGTGAGCCTCATATTAGCCGTCCTCGGTCTCTGCTAAATACATCGTGTAGACACCGCCCCGGAGAGGCAGTCGGGGCGGAAGGCGCAGATCTCCAATATCACTGCTGCAAAGGTCACACTCTTTCTCGGAGCCCAAATGACTGCATTCACCCGCTCTTGCATCCATAGACTGTCGCAGATGTTATCCGGACGTGTCTGGGTCCAAAGGCCATGCTCAAGATGATCTTGGATCCAATGGGCGGTATCCTGTGCGTCCCATATCTCTGCCTGCCGTCTCCGATGCTCACCGCGAGTTTGGACAGGTTGACTAACGACGGGAATGCCATCCTCCGTGAAATCGAGGTCGCGCATCCGGCTGCGAAGAACATGATTGAGCTGAGCCGGACGCAGGATGAGGAGTGCGGCGACGGAACGACGAGTGTCATTGTCCTCGGTGCGTTCGTGTTTTATACCGCGTTGACGCTTTTTTGACGGCCCCCTCCAGCGGGCGAGATCCTCGCACAGTCGCTCTCTCAACTCCAACGCGATATCCACCCCGTGGTGATCATCGCCGCCTACAATAAGGCGCTCCAGACCGCTCTCGACATCGTGCAGCGTATCTCCATCCCCATCGACACCACCGACGATGAGCAGATGCTCTCCCTCATCAAAACTTCCATTGGAACGAAATTTGTCATCCGCTGGTCTGAGCTCATGTGTCGTCTTGCGCTGCAAGCCGTCCGCACTGTCTCGTCTGTAGAGAACGGGATTCGCACGGTCGACATTAAGCGTTATGCCCGCGTGGAGAAGGTTCCTGGAGGGGAGATCGAACAGAGCTGCGTTCTGAACGGCGTCATGCTCAACAAGGACATCACACACCCGCAGATGCGTCGGCGGATCCAGAACCCGCGCATCATCCTGCTCGACTGCCCGTTGGAGTACAAGAAGGGTGAGAGTCAGACGAACATCGAGATCTCGAAGGAGGCGGACTACGCGCGGATCAATCAGATCGAGGAGGAGCAGGTCAAGGGGTTGGTCGATCGCATCTTGGAATTCAAGCCCGACCTCGTTATTACTGAGAAGGGTGTTTCTGGTATGCACACTTCGTCTGCTATAATTCCGTTGGCTTATGTTGGTACACAGACTACGCGCAGTATTTCCTTGCCAAGGCCAACGTCTCGGCCCTCCGACGTGTCCGCAAGTCAGACAACAACCGTATTGCTCGCGCTGTGGGCGCAACGATCGTCAACCGCGTCGAAGACCTTCGTGAGGCTGACGTCGGAACAAAATGTGGCCTCTTCAACATCGAAAAACTAGGCGACGAGTGCGTGTCGGATCCCTCGTTGTGGCTTCACCATCTCTGATTAAACTCTGCCCAGATACTTCACCTTCCTCACTGAGTGCGAGACACCAAAAGCCTGCACGATCCTTCTCCGTGGGCCTTCGAAGGATGTCCTGAACGAGGTTGACCGCAATCTCGCTGATGCGATGTCCGTCGCGCGCAACGTGTTCTTCAACCCGACGCTGATCCCAGGTGGGGGTGCGACCGAGATGGCCGTGTCCGTTGGGTTGCACGCGCACGCGCGCAGCGTTCCCGGTGTCGAGGCGGGCCCCTTCCGCGCTGTCGCCGATGCGATGGAGGTCATCCCCCGGACGCTCATTCAGAACAGCGGTGGAAACGTGATCCGGGTCCTTACCGAGTTGAGGGTGAGTTGACATCCTGTGCTCCGACCAAAAATACATGTTTGACATATGTTTTCTCCGTAGGCGAAACACGCGAATGGCGAGCATTCGTGGGGCATTAACGGCGACACTGGAAAGATCGTTGACATGAAAACGTACGGTTTGTACGAGTCAGCGAGCGTGAAGGTATGTCTCGTCGTTGTTCTGTGTTTTACCGCGACTGAACGATCTTATCGTCCATCCAGATCCAGACATTCAAAACGGCTATCGAGGTTGGTGATAGCTCTATACTTATGCCACATCTAACGTGTACTCACTCACGCGCTCTTTCTACAGGCTGCCCGCGTGCTCCTTCGCGTCGACGATGTCGTGCAGGCAACACGGAAGGAGCGTCAGCAGGAAGGTGGAGGTGCGCCTCCAGAAGATCAGATGATGGAGGGTTAGAGGAAGACCAAAAAAAGACGCCCGAGAGAGAGTTGTACTTTGAACTAGAGTAATGCATACATCTACTTGGCTTGTCGTATTGAAAGCGGTCGGCGTATATGTTCTTGACGCTTGTGGGTCCCCGTGCAAGGAGGTGACGTCATGGAATGCGGGGATAATCATCGGAAGAGCACCCAACTTCCGACTGCTCGGGACATGCTATGGTTGTTCTGCGAGGTTATGCCCTTTTATAGCTTTTTTTTTTATTCGCGCTGCAGCGAGCTGGAGGACCAACATTTAGGCGGCTGCCTTGTCTGTTCTTGTGATTTGAAGTCTGGCCTGACTGAGCGTATTTCAGCGAGCGACGAGGCGGCCGGATCAAGTGAGCCTCTGTTTCCCGGCGCATGCTTGTAATACGGCTTGCAGCTTCCCCGAAGACCCAGGACGCACATAAAGACCAGCAGTTCTGAAAGTGGCGAGTGTTTCGCGGCTCCTCTCGCTTATCGCTCTTGGACATCACTGATACTTGAACTTTCAAACTAACGAGCAGAACATCATCTCATCATGGCCATGGAACGCGTAAAGCAGTTGGCCTCTCATCTCATTAGCCCTTCTGGAGGGCGCGCGGTTTTGGAACGCAAGAATCCAGATGATATAGTCATCACGTTGGCTATCCGGTCACCGCTATGCAAGGCCAAGTCTGGAGGGCTCAAGGACACGAGGTGCGAGCTCGAGTATCATACATTATCTCGCGGCAGCAACTGACATAACGATCTAGGAGCGATGAGCTCCTGACCGAGATGTTCAAGGTGAGCCCGTCAATATAGTCTACTCGAAGAAAGCTTTATAACGTGGTCTGCCGCCAACAGCAAGCCATCTCGCACTCGAAGATTGATCCCTCCGTCATCGGAGACATCACTGTGGGCACTGTCCTCCCTCGCGCACCGATGTACGAAGCCCGTTCCGCTGCTCTTGCTGCCGGCATCCCCCAATCCGTCCCCGTGCAGACCGTGAACCGGTTCTGCTCTTCGGGTCTCATGGCCGTCACGAGCATCGCGAACCAGATTCGCGCAGGGCAAATCAGCGTCGGGCTAGCTGTGGGCGTGGACAGCATGACCTTCAAGTGCGTCTAGCCACCCCATCTCGAACATGTCGGGGTGCTCATTTATATTGACGCGCGCTTCAGCCCGGATCAGGGCCCCGACCCAGCCAGCTCGGAGATCTCGTGCCATGCGACCGCCGCAGACGCGCTCAAGCCCATGGGCTGGACGAGCGAGAACGTCGCGGGCGACTACAGCATCTCGCGCGAGGACATGGACGCGTTCGCCGCAGCTTCGTTCCAGCGCGCGGAGCGTGCCCAGAATTCAGGCTGGTTCGAGAGCGAGATCGTGCCGTTCCACGCATTCAAGAAGGACCCGAAAACGGGCGAGCGCGAGGCGGTCGTGGTGAGCAGGGACGACGGGATCAGGGCCGGGACGAAGAAGGAGGCGCTGTTGAAGATCCGGTCCGCGTTCCCGCAGTGGGCGCCGTCTCAGACGACGGGAGGGAATGCGAGCCAGAATTCGGACGGCGCTGCGGCCGTGTTGTTGATGACGCGGAGGAAGGCGGAGGAGCTGGGACAGCCGATTCTGGGCAAGTATGTGACGACGTCGGTCGCTGGTGAGTGCGCTGCATACTTATTGGAGACGTGCGTTTTGACGGCGATGTCGTAGGACTCGCACCCCGTGTCATGGGCATCGGGCCCACATACGCCATTCCGATGGTTTTGGAGGCAACGGGACTGACAAAAGAGGACGTCGACATCTTTGAGGTAAGATCGTCCATCACAACATCAATTGAAGATCAGTGTCTAATGTCCACCCCAAGATCAACGAAGCTTTTGCGTCCATGCTGGTTTACTGCGTGCGCACACTGGACCTCGACCATGAAAAGGTCAACGTGAACGGCGGGGCAATTGCTCTGGGACATCCGCTAGATAAGTCGCTTCATCGACGCGTTTTTCTTAGATATGCATCCTGACGACGACGACGGCGCCTTTACGCTGCACAGGTGCCCGACAGGTTGTGACAGGGCTGAACGAGCTGAAGCGCCGAGGGGGGAAGGTGCTGGTGACGTCGATGTGTATCGGGACGGGCATGGGTGCCGCGGCTGTGTTTATCCGGGAGTAGCGCTGTATCTGCATAATTCTACTCGTCCATCGCCTTTGTTCCTACTATTTTTGACGCCATTTAACGTCTCGCATCATGGAGCCAGGGCGGTTGTGTGTGTGGGATGCTTTTTATAGTCGAGAGGGAAGGCTTGTGGCGGCGGGCTTCTAAAAATGGAACGAGGCTACGGTATATAACGCACGGGGAGGAGCTTCCGCACCAGTTACCACGATTCCCATCTCCGTCTCCCTGTCCGATTTCCCTGCACCGCCCACTCCTGTCTTTCTTTTAATCTTCTCCCCTCTGATAGCGCCGTCACTTAACCCCGGCCTGCAGCGCCATGGCCAGCTATAACTCCATCAACAACAATCAACAACACGGCAGCTCTCCGTACGGCTCTGGTGATCCATACTATAACGAATCCACAGGCTTCATCTCTCCTCCCATGCCCAAGAAGCGCTCCTCCAACTGGCTCAAGATCGGTGTCCCCGTCTTGGTCCTCGTTATCATCGGTGCCGTCGTCGGCGGTGTCGTCGGCACACGCTCATCATCCAAGAGTAGCAGCTCCTCGTCCTCCGGCGCCAGCAGCGCTGCTGTCACAGGCGAGGCAGCCGCGAGCGCTGCTGCGAGCGCGAAGAATGCCATCGGCCGATTCGCCACCTCCACCAACAGCGAATTCATGATCCCTGTATATCCCGCCACTGTGAGTCGTGCCTTGTTGCCAAGTCCGTTCCTTGTTCTGCAACTTTGTTTTTCGGCCTCGTGCAGACCAACACCGCCGCGTTCACGACGCCCACATTCGTAGCCTCGAGCAACGCCAAGCTCTCGTGGCCCTCTGATTCATTCAAGCCTGCCAACCCCAGTCCCACCGAGGTCCGTACGGACCGCCCCCGCCTTATTGCCCCCTCCTACAAGTGGCAAGCTCTGCCTAATCTCATTCCCAACGACCCGTACCTCAAAGGATGGAACGACACCATCTTCGGAAACGCGACTGCGTACGCCGCTCTACCTCCTGTCGTCTACCACATGGACGGTGCCAGCGGTATCTTGGACAATGCTCGCGAGATCAAAATGAGGATCAAGGCATTCGCATATGCCTACCGCATGACGAACGACACCAAGTGGGTGGACAGAGCGTGGGAGGAGATTCAGGTATGCAGCTCCCGCCTCGCTTGCGCTGACGTGCCCTCAACGTGTTTGATCAGAACGCTGCTGGCAACGGCACGACATCGTTTGGTCCCGACACTGACAAGTGGAACTCGCCTCATTTCCTCGATACCGCCGAGTTCACAGCCGCATTTGCCATCGCATATGATTGGCTCCACGACATGTGGACTGACGACCAGAAGAGCCAGATCATCTTCACTATGACCAAGTACGGTCTTAGTCTCGGCGTCTCTGCCTATGAGGGAGACCCCGGCTTCATCGGCTGGTGGAACAACAACACTGAGGGTAACTGGAACTGCGTGTGTAACGGCGGCCTGACCCTCGGAGCCCTTGCGATTATCGGTGACGATACCACGGGCATTGCTGAAAAGCTTCTCGGATACACCATCCCCGATGCCAAGAAGAACTGCGCGCTTGCGCCTTCCGACGATGGTACGTGGTCCGAAACCGCCAACTACTGGTACTTCGGTACCACCGGCCACGCTGAGATGTCCTCGGCTCTCATCACCGCGACCGGTTCCGACTACGGGCTCCTTTCCACGAACCCCGACTTCTATAAGACCGGTGTCTACCACATGTACGCGACGGGCGCGACCTCGCTCTTCAACTACGGTGACCATGGACCCAACAAATTTTCTACGACCGCCAACTCGATGATCTTCTACGCCACGCAGTACAACCAGCCGCAGTTCGCCCTGTTCCAGCGCGACCAGCACGATGCGCCCGAACCGTGGAGCATGTTCTGGTACGACCCGAGCGTCTCAGGTGCGTTCTGGGACGGCGCTGCGTTGGACAACTTCTTCGACAATGAGCTGGACCAGTGGGCGTCGATGCGGAGCAGCTGGACCGACAGCCAAGCGCTCTATGTTGCGGCCAAAGCCGGAAAGAACCAGGGCCACCAGACACACAACGACTTGGACTGCGGCGACTTTGTGCTGGACGCCCTGGGCACGCGGTGGGCGGGCGAGCTCGGCTCGGGCGACTACCTGTCGACGAACTACTTCAGCAACGACACGCAGAACAGCGACCGGTGGTTGTACTACCGCAAGCGCACGGAGGGCCAGAACACGATCTTGGTCAACAAGGCGAACCAGAACGTGTTGGCGGCACCCAAGGTGACGCATGGGACCTCGGGCACCACGCAAGGCTCGAGCACGGTGCTGGATGTGCCCAGCGACTCGACGGCGTACTGGACCGCGGACCTGAGTAGCGCCTACTTTGACGTGTGAGTGTTCCATTCCAAGCTCGGAAAGATTGACGGCGGCGGCTAAAAGGAAAGATGTTTCATGCATGCAGGACGTCGTTCTCGCGCGGAGTGCGTCTGATCAACGGACGCAAGCAGGTGCTGATCCAGGACGACATCACTGCGGCGCAGCCGGTGATGTGGCGGATGCACACGAACGCGACGGTGACGGTGGACTCGAGCGGGACGTCTGCGACGCTGGCGCTGGACGGGCAGACGTTGAAGATGGAGATCCTGAACGCGCCTTCGGGTGCGGCGTTCACGACGGGGCTGGCGGTGCGGTTCTCGGACGATCCTGCGCTGCCGGCGGGGCAGTCGGACCAGGAGAACCCGGGTGTGACGGTGGTGATGATCAGCTTGCCTGCGGGGACGTACAACCTGCAGGTGCTGTTCAACCCGCAGTGGTCGGGAATGCAGTCGAGCGACTTCAAGACGCCCAACTTCGTCGCGGTGGACCAGTGGAGCCTGACGAGTCACGAGTAGAGGGGACGCGGGACGAGGCATCGGATTTTTTCAGTATCTTTTATCTGTTTTTTCGAATTCGTTTCTCGATAGCGTTCTGTCGTTACTCCCCACTGCGTACTACACGTGGCTGCCCACGCTCGACTGATGAGGAACTATGGACTGGATGTCGAGGTGGGAGATGGGAGGTGTGGACTGTAAGTACCCTAGCGACGACTATACTCGTATACGATGATGGCAAGGACCGTTTTTTCCCTGCGTGAACGGAATGGAACCGGGAGTGAGAGGCGGGGGAGGACTGCGCCCAGAACGGAAGGTGGTTACCTAGGCACCGGGGGACGCAGCAGCCGCAGAGACGCAGACGAGACGGCGTTGGCCAGCTGCTGTGCCCTCACGCTCCTTCCTCGCCTCTCTTGCTCTCTCGATTCCTCGGCTCGTCCGTTCCCCCCGCGGTCTCAGTGAGCGTTTCCCTTCTCTCCTCCTCCTCCCCGACGCGAGTCTGCTCATCCGCGTCTCTCTCCTCCCTTTTCTCTCCACATCCCCGTGCTCCCCGTTTCGACCCCCGTTCCTCGCCCTGGTGGTGCTGGCCTCGCTTCGCTTCTCTCTTCCTTCCCCCCACTTCCTTTTTGCTTTTTGCTGTTCCCGTTCCTTTTCCAACAGACTCCATCCACATATCCTCCACCTCTCCTCCCCGGCCGAAGCAGCGCACCGTCAATCTCCAACAAGGCCGTCCGTCAGCTTTGTCTGAGTTCGCCGCTCGTCCCTCCCTCCTCCCATCACCCAGTATCATATAATTCGCGCACACACGCAACCACAACACACTCGACTATGTTTATCGCCAAGCCCAGCAAGCTTGCCCTCACGCTCGTTTTATACGTCGCCCTCGCGCTCACAATCGCCTCCACAACCGCAGACGCTAAAGGCTTTGCTCCTGCCCCCCGTCGCCCCCATGGCGAAGACCTCACCCGCATGGTCAGAAAACGCGCGACCTCGCTCAGCAGCATAATCACCGGCGGTGACAACCAGCCCGCTCTCGGCGCAGCAGGCAACCCCCCCAGCGAGTCGTCCTCTGCCGCCGTCTCGTCTTCCGCATCCGCCAGCGCCAGTGCTGCCACCTCTGCCTCTGCCGCAGCCTCCGCCTCTGCCTCTGCCGCATCGTCCGCTGCGGCCACATCAGCCGCTGCCACCTCTTCCGCTGCCTCGAGCGCTGCCACTTCTAGCGCCGCTTCGTCTGCTGCTACTAGCTCGGTCAGTATCCACGTTCCTCCCATCTGACGACCGGTCGTCTTCCCTGGTTACATCGTTTGCTCACGTTTCATTCCTTATCTCTCCTCCAGGCTGCGTCCTCCACAGACCTTCTCGGTAGCATCATTGGTGTGCTCACTAACACTGCGTCGTCTACCGCATCCCTCTCAAGCGCCTCTTCCACCTCGGCCACACCCACTTCGTCCGCGGCCGCACAAACCACGCACGCCGTCGAGACCTCGCAGTCCGTCAACTTTGTGCAGGCGTCCGCGTCCTCTGAAGCGGCCGCCGCATCCTCCGCCGCTGCCGTGAAAACCGTCTTCAGCTCTGTCTCCGCTGCGGCCGCCACGGCCTCCGCGAGCTCGGACACGTCCAAGAAGTCCGGCAACTCGTCCATCTCCCACACCGCGATCACCATACTCATCGTGATCGCCTCCTGCATCGGTGGCACCGCGCTCATATGGACCATCATCCGCAAGTGGAAGTTCAGGCCCTCGTCCCAGTTCGAGGACCGCATGCAGCCGATCGATTGGCAGCCGACAGACCACGACAGCGGGCTGCCGACGCATCGCCGCGTGCCGTCCAACGCGTCGTCCTTCCACTCCTCGGGCCACGAGAGCGCGGCGGGAGGCGCCGGCGCTGGTGCGGGCGGGTACGGCGCGACGGCGAACAATGCGCCCGCGCCGCTGAACCCGATCCCCGACCACGACTTCACCGCGGGTCCCGCGAACTTTGCGCCCGTCGGCGGTTATGCGGACCTCGCGCGCGGCGTGAGCCCCGCCCCGCCGCAGATGGGTCAGATGGGTCAGATGGGCCAGATGGGCCAGATGCCGCTCACGCGCGGGCCGAGCATGGCGCGCGGGTACGATCAGTACGGCGTGCCGTTGCACCACCAGACGGGCGGGTACGAGGTGCCGAACCCGTACGACTATAATCGGGGCGCGGGCTACTGAGGAGGGTGAGTGAAGAGCGGGGGGGCCGGCGTGGGCGTGAGGCGTGGGGCGGGGCGTTGAACGCGTTGCTCCTCTTCCGTTCGTTCGTGCGTGGCGTGCGTTCTTTCGTCGCGCGTCAGACAGAGTCGGACACAGAGTCGAGTCGTTGATGTATGCAATCCATTCGTTTGTTTTACCCCCCCCGTTGGCCTGACGCCGTCTCCCTCGTTTGTTGCTGATCGCGGCCGGCTCCTCCCCCACGCACGCGGCACGTGTGCTGCTGATGCGCTCGATGCGACTCGGTGGTTCGGCTCGGTCCGGCGACCGCCGTGCAGGCCTGTGTGGTGCTGTGTACTAGAGGACCTTTGCTGTGCTGTGGGCGGACGGGGCCACGGCTGCGCCGCTGCGACGTCTCTGCTCGCGACTGTCTTAGATACTAACTCCTACCTGACGACCCTTTCCCACGCGCGCCTCGCCCCCTCCGCCCTCCCCACTTGCTACCCTACCTGCCCCCTCGTGGACTTTGCGCATATACAAGGACGGCCCGTCGACTTTTCGGTTTGCGCTTTTTTCTTTTTATTTATACGTTGTCTATGAATTCTCGGGTCTCGAGCCGCTGGACGTTCTTGCGCGTTCTTTCTTCATCCCTTTCCTTCGATGAAAAATACCCTTTCGGTTGCCCCCTCCCCCCCTTCCTCCCTGTTCCTCCCTTACACGCGCCGGACCCCCGCCGTCTCTACCCCCGATACGATACGAATGTTCATTTTTACGCGGTAAAGATGTCGGAGTCCGTGCTACCTACCTACCTACCTACTTACTTACTTGCTTGTGAGCGTGTATGTAGTATACCCGGAACCCCCTCGAATCCCTTTTTTACCACCATCGAACTCCCGCAGGTCTTGTTTTGCGCGTTGTTGTTGCGAAATTATACACTTGCCTTTTTCCTCGTCCGCTGTCTTTTTGTTTCTTTATTTCTTTATTTTGCGTTGTGTTGCGTTGCCGTCTAAGCTAAGCTCTAAGATTTAATACTCTTTGCTTCATGATCTATGTCCTGTTTGTTTTTTCTTGTCTATCGCGGTGATGTGTTCGGCTTTGGCTGAGTGGCAGTCGGTCGTGTGGCACCGTGATAAGTATGTGATCGTGGGCGTCTATGTGCGTTGGGCGCCTGCACATCGTCTGCGCCGAGCATGATGCCGACAATGCACACACTACCACAGCCCGCCTAGCTCAATCGGATAGAGCGTCAGACTCTTATAGGCGGGTATCTGAAGGCTGCGAGTTCGACCCTCGCGGTGGGCTAGTACACTTTTTCCACCTTGCGAGGAGGGGCAGAATAATTTGCTCAGTTTTTTTTTTTTGCGCCGGTGAGCGACGACGGAGGCCGGCGTCGGGAGTCCGGTTACTTGGCGCGGGTTTAATTTGCAATGAGCGGACCCGGCCGGACCCGGTCAGCATCCGGTCGTGTTCTCCGCGTTATTAACACCTGTTATTAACCCGGTTAAAAATTAGGAGTTCTACACAGCGCCCTAATCTCCGAAGCATCATGGCTTTTGGCTGAGGAAGTCAGACGATCGCTTGTGTCGACCCTGGCTGTGTTCGCAGATGAAGGACATCGTGCTTGCTGTGTCGCTCGCCCCCCATGATACCAGCGATCACGCGATCAAGGCCGACGCATACAGTATCAGTCGCTGTCTCTTGCTTCGTGCGCTCGTCATCTCGCTCCGCCGTACCACCCATCATGCCCGTCACGGTGATCGCCGCCAAGCCCGCTGAGAACGTGAACTTCAGGTTCATCGGTGCGCATCTCTGACCCCGCATAGCGTGTGGATGCGTCTCACGCCTGCGTGCGATGCATCGCAGATATCGGAGGTTCGTCAGACCCGTTCGGCGTCGAGGCTGTGTTGGCACTGTTGTGTTGACTAGGGCGTCGCTGGCGCAGTGAACCTCACGGATCCGGTGTTCCGAGGACATTATAACGGGCGCAAGAAACACAATGGTGCGTCGTGTCTGTTGGTTCGTGTGCTGGTGCGATGTGTCGGTGCCGACGCACGGAGATAGATGACTTTGGGGCTATGCTGGAGCGCTCGAAGGCGGCGGGTGTAAAGTCCATGATCGTCACCGGCGGCAGCCTGCGCGAATCAAAGGAAGCTCTGGAACTCGCGAAGGAGCATGGTATGTCGCGTCCCGTTGTATCATGTATACTGCCAGGCTAATCTCGCAATTCTCGAGAACAGGCCTCTACGCGACCGTCGGCTGCCACCCGACGCACTCGACCGAATTCGAGAAGCACCCGGAAGGCGCGGAGGCCTACCTGCGCGCGCTCGACGCGCTCATCCGGGCTAATCGGACAGGCCGCGGCAGGGTCGTTGCCGTGGGGGAGTGCGGGCTCGATTATGACCGCACGCATTTTGCGTCTCCCGACGTGCAGAAGCGGCATTTCCGTGAGCGCGCCTTCGAGCATGTGCGCGTCGCGTCCGCCAGGCAGACTCATTCTCGCTCTCGTCGTCGTCGGCGGCGGCCACAGGTGCGCAGTTGGGCCTCGCTAGGAAGCACCATCTGCCGCTGTTCCTCCATTCGCGCGCGGCGCATAGGGACCTCGTGCAGATCCTCCGCGAGGAGGGGTTCGGCGAGGACGGCGGCAGGGCGGTGGGCGGCAAGGGAGGCGTCGTTCACAGCTTCACGGGCTCGATCGAAGAATGTAAAGAATATGTGCGTCGCACCCTCTTCTGTTGACGCTGACGTTGACGACGAGCACTTCAGATGGACATGGGGTTTCATATCAGGTTCGTGACGGCGTGCGTTGGCGTGTTGGTCGAGCGGCTGATTTGGGAGTGCGTGGCCGCAGCGTGAACGGGTGTTCGCTGAAAACGGAGGAGAACCTGGCCGCTGCGCGATCGATCCGTCCTGAAAAAATCATGTTCGAGACTGGTAATCCCGCATCCTCATTCCCGCCGAGCAAGTGTTCATTGCGTGTAGATGCCCCGTGGTGCTCGATGTCTTCTACCCACGCTTCCAAGAAACACCTCGACACGTTGCCCGCCTCCCTGCGTGCGCTGTACTTCCCACCATTCACCAAGCCCGAGAGGTTTGTATACGGGAAGCCCGTGAAGGGCAGGAACGAGGCCAGCGCGATCGGGGGCGTGGCATGGGTGATTCACAGACTGAACGAGGGCGTGCCCTTCGACAAGGTGGTAGAGAAAGCGTGGAAGAATACCGTAGACGTATTTGATCTGCGGGAGCTTGCCTGAGCCCCTGCACACTCCCGTACATACATGTTCTGTTCTGGCGACGCTCTTCGAATTGTATGTGAAATTCCTTATATGAAGACCGGACACGTTTGTTCTGTACCGTTCTTGCCCGACCCCGCGGGCGATGACGAACGGGCGCCCCGCAGTGATCCTTACCCTTGACCAGCTCGCATCAAGACGGCTCAACCGCGTTTCGCGGCTTGCCTGCATACACGACGCCGGCCACAGTGCCAATGAACTCGCCTGAAGACGTGCCGAGCGCTATATTCGAGAGGAGTGCCTTGCCTCTGGGCATCGCTGTCGCCGGCCTAGTCTGGTACGGTGCCATCTGGTCGGTTGGGCTGCTGGGCTGCTGGTCTGCGTACGTTGATGCTCAGCCTCGTTCATGCTGTTCCTTCCTGATGGCTTTGCAGTCGCAAGCGCTACCGAATCCGCCCACGATCACCTCTTTCATCGTCCTCTGCACAGACCGCACCGGGCGTTTCTATCCTCAGGCCCATCAAGGGCTTGGACACGAATCTTTACGAAAACCTCGAGTCGTCTTTCGTGCAAGAATATCCCAACTTCGAGCTCCTCCTGTCGGTTGCGGACGAGGATGACCAGGCGCTGCCCGTTATTCGCGAGTTGGTGGCCAAGTACCCTGGCACGAACGCCAGAGTCATCGTAGGTGCGCCGTCACACATGTCAGTGCCCGCGCGGCCGCAAGATGACGCCGATCTCTCCAGGAGAGGAAATCGTCGGAGTCAATCCCAAAGTCAACAACCTTATCCGATCGTACCGAGAGGCTGCGCACGATATACTCTGGGTCCTCGATTCAAACGTCACGGTCGCTCCCGGTACCCTCGCGCGCGCGGTCGATATCCTAAACCGACCACCCCCTCCGATACCTGGTCCTAGGCGCATAGCCCTCGTGCACCACGTTCCCTTCGCCTTCGCGCACCAGCTCACGCTTGGCTCCCGGATAGAGGAGGCCTTTCTGAACACGAACCACGCGAAGATGTACATCGCGATCAACACCGTGGCCGTTGACTCGTGCGTCATGGGAAAGTCGAACCTCTACCGCCGCTCGGACCTTGAACGCGTCGATGGATCGCTCAAACCCCGCACGCACGCGGGAGACGAGCCGCCGCCGGAACGCGGATTGGCCGCTTTCGGGCGGTTCCTTGCGGAGGACAACATGATCGCGGGCGCGCTCTGGCACGAGCTCGACGTCCGCCACGACCTCTCCTGCGACATCGCGCTGAACGCGATCGGGAACATGTCTCTGTCGGACTACGTGTGGCGGCGCGTCCGCTGGATCCGCGTCCGCAAGCACATGACGCTGGCCGCGACTCTGGTCGAACCGCTGACGGAGTCCGTCGCGCTGGGTGCCGTCGCCTCGGCATGCCTGCGGTACCTCTTCAGGTTCCCCGCGTGGCTGTTTATCCCCATGCATTTCTTGTTATGGATTCTGGTCGACTTGGATGTATACGCGTCGTTGGCTGGGTACCCCTTGCCGGCGTCTAAGCGGTGGGGCTTCATCGCGGCGTGGGCTGTGCGGGAAGTGCTCGCGTTCCCCATCTGGCTGTTGGCGATAGTGGGGAACGAGGTCGACTGGAGGGGGACGACGTACCAGGTATTGCGGAATGGGGAGGTCAGGCGAGCGAGCGGGGAGCGGGGTTGGCTCAGGTGGGGTCAAAGGGCGAGGAAGGATCACTATCAACGGATGGAGCTTGCTCAAGATTGAGTTTTCGATGGCCGGCATAATTGAAATATGCGTCGCGTGGATTATCACGATCTATCACAGTCCCGTGTGTATGAGTGAGCAACGACGGCGCTGCGATTGCTTGTTCGAGAGACGGCTAGTAGGATGCACGTTCATCAACGCGCGCCCTTCCGGATCCCCTTTCTCTGCTGTCCTTGCCGTCCAGCTCCCCGACCAGTACACCATATGTGGTCATTCTGGGGCACGGGCCGGACGTGCCTGGGACCGAAAAGGCAGCATTCTTCGGGCGAGTCATGTAAAACCAAGGACACCGCCGAGCTCCCCCAATTCTACAGGTCCGAGTCACGGCTAGTTGTGCAGACTACAAGCAGTGAGTGGATAATCTGCGCACCGGCTGATCGAGTTTTGTATACAGTTCACCGTGCAGACGGCGCCGCTACTTGTCAATGGCTGCTTCATCGTCCTGGCTAGGGCTTTCAGCTGCACCGCGGTGCCCATCCCCACGTTCATTTAAACCCCCCCCTCTCTATTCTTGCGTCCCAATTCCTCCCACCCAGTTTCACCACCCACTTCTAACCTTATTGCATCATCCCCACCGCTGACACTCGCCTTCCGTGATGTCGAGCCCTCGTCGCGTGCGTTTCAAGGGCAGCTCTTCTCCGGAGTCCACGTCCTCGACTCTTTCCTCCTCGGGGCCATCCACTCCCCCGTCTGCCTTGGACATCTACACGTTTGCTCCAAAGCCCAACCCAGAATCATACCCGTCCATTGCCGCCTCCCCCGATCTCTACACAGAGCTTGCACCACAACCGCCGGTCGTCCCCCCTGAGGAGACCCGCGCCTCTCTCCACCGCTACCTGTCGCCCTTGCATATATCCTTTGATGCGTCGAGGCGCGTGTCCAGCGAGGGGATAGACGCCGAAGTCCTGAGCTCCTGCGCCACATACCCTCCTGTGGCAGAGATGACCCTCCAGGGCACCCGTTTCCCCTGGAAGCTGTCGATCAAGCCCGAAATTGCGGAGGTGGAGGCGGTGACGGTCCTAGACGTCATGATCGGGATATACGTCCACCTCCGGACGCTCGTCAAGGGCCTGGAGTACGACGAGCTCAAGGCGGATCCCGCCATGTACTCCGCTGTCTATGCCGCGTTCGTGACCCGCTGTGACGCGTTGGAGGAACCTCGCCGCACGGAGGAGCGTCGCAGAGGGCTGAGGCGGGTTGACTTTTTGTGTGGGAGAACGCGATTCGCGGGCCTCGTTCCCGCCCAGGGGGACGAGTGGTCCATCGTGTTCGAGCCAGTATGATAGGCTGACTGGCCGCTCGGCAGACCGCGTTTGTATTATCCGTATATTTTGGCATTTGGCAGTGCGCCTTGCCCCACGACATTGTATCGCTACTCAGAAGGCTGTATCCCCCCGCTCATCCCCGTTGTTGACCCACGCTATGTGATGCTGACACTGTATTTTCCCACTCCTATCCCCCGTCGCTCATTTTGTCCCTTGCTTATTGGTCGCTTGTAATCGGCTCTGTATTTGCTTTGCTATGCTTTCTCGTCATCCATAAACGTCTCCGTGTTTATACATAAATTCCTCTTTTTACCATCGAATATACCGGCCTCATGTCATACAGGTTTTATACCATCCTTTTTGTCCTATGCGTTCAGCGAAGGGGCCCACGACGGCAGGTCGCGGTCCAGAAGTGCGATCGAGCAGATGATTTGGGTCCGTTGGTAATGACCGAGCGTCGATCGTAAATAGCAACGGCGTCATGGAGATCGATCGGGTCAGGAACAAAGGCCTTGGACAACACGCGCAAACAAGCGAGCGACACGTGCTCGACGTTGCCGTCTCCGTCGGGAGTTCCCATCAGCTCTTGATTCCGTCACCGTCTTTCGTCTCGTATATAGGCAATGTCAGATCATGAATCGGTCCGAGACAGAATAATCCGCTCCGTGTTTTCCAGGAGGAACGCCAGCGGGGGCGCTGAGGAGAGCTACGTCTCGCACATCAAGGTCTGGGAGGACTCGGGCTCCGACGCTGAGGGGCTCAAGCCGCGGTACATCCTGCTCGCTCGTATGTCAAACGCCGCGTCGCATATCTCCGAGGCCAGTGATGCATAATCTCCGCAGAATCGAGTAACGGCAGCGGATCCCTGCATAAATCCAAGCTGAACTCCAACGGCACGTTCTCGGTCGGGAAGACATGGAGGCTGCAAGAGCTGCGCGCTCTCGAGGCCATCAATGTATGTCACCGTTCTTCCGCTGTCACCGGTCTCCGCCCCCTGTCGCTGACACTCACAACAGCCCACCATCCTCAACATCACCCTCGCACGAAGCTACAGGTGGCAGACCGAGAACCCGCGAGATCAAACGACGTTCTTGATCGCGCTCATAAGGCTCTTTCGTACCGTCACAAATGGATCTGCGCCCCTCCAGCTCATCAACATTCCTGATCCAGGGGGCCTCCCATGTGCGAAAATTGCTCTCCATTGACGTCTGGGAGACTGATCGCACACTTCAGTAGCGAGGCAGGCCCCCTCAAACGACTACACATCCGAGCTACGTACGCCCACGCCCCCTGCCGGAGCGCCGCGCTCGAAACCGCCACCGAATCAGCGATCCGTCACCCCCTCGCAAGATCGCAGCGACCACGAACGATCTTCAGGGGCAAGGTCGCCAGGGACTTCACGCCTGCAGTCACGATCTCGTCCAAGGCCCTCCCCTGTGTCCTCCCGTCCTGCTTCTCCCGAATCTGTACCGTCGCCAGTCAAGCCCCGGCCAACAACACCGTCGTCCCAGTTGGGCACAGTGCGCCCGCCGAGAGCCCGCCGACCGTCGAACGCAGCATCCCTTTCGCGGGCATCCGCGGCTTCCAGCCAAGTGCCTTCTATCAGTCTTCCGTCTCTATCCGTCCCTTCTCGACCGTCGGTAACTTCCATACCCTCCTCTTTCAGGTCTTCGACAGAGAGCAATCAAACGTACGTTACGTCGCGGCCTTCCCTAGAGGTCCCTTCGTCGGCAACATCTTTTGCACCTTCTAACGGGTCTGCTACGCCGAAGCGTGCACCGTCTCCTGCTGCGTCTGCTCGGTCGGCGGCCTATAAATCCCCGCCGAATAGAAACGGCACGACATCAGAAACTTCACAGCCGCGCAGAGATCATAACGCTCGAGTTTCGTTCTTTGACCCCGCCAACCAAGGCGCGCTTGATCGGCTGATATCGGACGACGCTGAGATCAACGCAGAAGGTGAAGAGGAGAGCACGCAGGCTACCATGGCTAGTGTGGAGGAAATGCTCGAGGGATACGAGTGGGCGAGCGACGACGTCCTGGGGCAGAAGAGGACGCGAGGAGCGGTCGCACAGATCGAGGCTCGACTGCTAGACGAGCTCATGGCCCTGGAAAAGGTACTCTCCGTCTTTATCGTTCATTCTTGCAGACATGTCAATGACCTTTCCTTCCAGGCCAACATACATTCCTTCATCGAGTCAGATGACCGAGTCGGGCTGGTGCTCAAATACCTCGATGAAGCAATCGCAGAGCTTGACAACATGGACAGTCTTGTGTCATCATACAAGATTCACCTCAACGTATACTCTTCTCCATCATATTCCCATGAATCCTGCTGACCCATTTCATCGAAGGCTGTTAACGATGACATCTCCTTCATTCAGTCACAGAACAGGGGTTTGCAGGTACAGACTCAGAATCAACGTGCATTGCTTGGCGAGCTAGAGCAGCTTCTGGTATGGAGTGATGTTCCCTTTTTCACGGCGTTTCCATCTCAACGAATGTTTTTGATCAGCAAACGGTTCACGTCGACCGAGATGCCCTCCTCACGCTTACCCAAGAGTCGTTGGAGAAATCACAGAGCATCCAAAGGCTCGAAGAAGCTTCGACAGAGCTTTACAAGGCCTTGCAGGCCGGCCGGGACCGCGGTGAGTCTAAACAAATCTCATTTCATTAATGCTTCTTTATTCACAATTTTTAGATATGGCTGCCACGATGGAACGATTGGACGAGTACCGAACCCATAATTCCCAGTTCTGCAAGCGAATTTTTGATTTTCTGTCTATCATGTTTACCGCGCAGGTAAGTGCTTATTTCTGAGTCGTCACGATGTGGGGCTGATGGCTGTCTCGCCAAAGTCCAAAATGCTCTTGGGCGATACGGGAGGGATGAACAAACCGAATGGACGTGGTCGACCGTCCTTGAAGGACCACCACGACATAGAGACCTATCTTGGTCGCTACAGTGGTCTGATTCTTTATCTGAAAGAAATGGACGAAAGCGTGTATGGCAAACTATGTGCCGTGAGTCTCGTTGTCTTTTCTCTCTCCTTTCACTTATAACACAACGCGGTCGGTGTCTGCAGGCGTACTTTTCAGCTGCTAGCGATCTTCATAATCAGCAAACTAATGCCCTGCTGTCGCATTATGGGGGGCAGGTGAAGAAGGTTGTCGAGGATGATGGTGAACAGAGTAGGGTGCCACCTCATCCTGGAGCAAACCCTCTCACAGTTGTCTTTGATCAGCCTTTGCAATTTCACCGGCCACCAATACTTCACGTGCCGCTGGCGGCCTCCGCCGTGCTGGGACAATTGTACGATCTCCGCTCGACGGTCGTAAGGACAGGGAGAAACATACTGAAGGAGAAATGCCGGCATCAGAAGTAAGGGAATCCTCGTTCACCATGCTAGGATGTTGTTGATTTTCTTTGTTCTCCGTAGGCGTTTGGTCACATTCTCGAACAGGTCGCACCGCAGGTCTACCGCGAGCAGGATTTCATCGCCGATTTCCTCCAAATTAACGATGCCGCTCTCACGTTTGCTGACTACATGGGTCTGGAGAACTATTTCCGAAGGCAGGCGGCGCGGTCGTCTGGTCTGAGTCAACAAACCGCAAAGCTCGTTCGCGGGGCACTAGATTTCATATTCGGCTTCTTGCCAATGGAGCTCAAAACTTGGATAGATGCCGCCCTTGCGAAGGATAGTTTGTGAGTGCGGTGAAGGCTTGTTCATCTATTCAGCTTATTTTCTTTCTTGCATGTCAGACAGATCATTGGCATTCTGGCCTATCTCGAGCGATTCCAGGCCGATGCGGAAGAGAGGGGCAATGCTTTTGTACTAACTTTTCTGGAGAAGCAGCGCACGCGGCTAAAGGCTCTATTCGATCGCCATATCGTGCGTGCCAGTTTCCTTCCTCCTGTTGGTGACCGTGGCTGAAGGATACGTCACTATGGCTAGAACACGCAAATCAAAGCGGTGGAGCAAACAAAGCTGACGAGCAAGAAGCGAAACGGCGTCGTCCACTTCATCAAGTATTTCCCCGTCTACGTCAGCCGCGTCGAGAGCCAGCTGATCAACGCCGACACGCTCGAGATCCGGCAGAACGTCGATGTCGCGTACGAGAAGATCGTGCAGACGATGTTTGATTCGCTCAAGCAGATGGCCAAGATGGACGGCGAGGGCGAAGATAAGGGGCAGCTGAACTATCACGTCATCCTGATTGGTGGGCCCCCTTTCATTTCGTTTTGCCCGGTCCAAGCGCTCGTTCTCAAGTCGCCAGGGCAGAGAACATGCACCACTTTGTGGCCGAGATTCGGCAGCAGGAGATCGGCTCCGTCGTGGCGTTTTCTAAGCGCGCCGAGGCGCTGTACGACGAGAATTTGAACGCTTATGTCAAGATCGTCCTCCGGCGACCTTTTGCCAAGATCATCGTACGTCGATCGTCGTGCATATCCGTGCGATTTCATTCGCTCAGATATACCGCAGGACTACTTTGAAGGCGTAGAGCGCCTTCTCAAGACCACAGCGCCGTCAGAGGTTGCGAACAATAGCAGCTACAACCGCTCCGCGCTGAAGAAGATTGTCAAGGAGTACAACTCCAAAGACGTTCGCAAAAACGTCGACGCGCTCTTCAAACGCGTGGAGAAACATTTCACCGAGGCGTCTGAAAAAGCCACGACGGACGAAGGCGGCGGTATCGCGCCGGGGACGGTGATGGTGGGCGTGTGGAAGGCCTGCGAAGAGGAGCTGTTGAGGATCACGGAGCTCTTCGTGAAGCGGATATCTCAGTGCTACGCGAACAGCGGGGTCACGTTGGAGTATTCTGCCGCGGACGTCGAGGCGGCGTTCAAGCGGAATCGCGTAGGATCGTGAAGCAGACGATGCATTCGGACAGTCGTGTCGTGTATGATGTACAGCACTGAGATTTCTTCTACTTCTAACGATCGTCTGCGAGCTATGCACCAAAGAGAACTAGGCATGAGACAATAAACAAAAATTCGAGAGCAACGAGGAAGGAAGAAAGTGTTTCTTTTAGATGATAGAAAATCAACGCCTCAACATTTCTACCCTGTTAACCCCTCCCTCCCTCACGCATCGAACCAAACACAAGCATTTCAAAGTGCCTGGGGTTCGGGCTCGGGAGTGTGTGGGGCGCGCGAATCGACGTTGTAACCGTTGATAGACGGCTCGACAGAGGTCGATGATGCAGCGGGAGTGGCGAGTTGGCCGTTTGCCGGCTTCACCGAACCCAAGACAGCGGGACCGAAGGCATTCCAGAGCCCCTGAACGGCCTGTAAGGGGCTCTGCTGTCCCGCGGGGTGACCGTTCTCCTCAGGTCCGGTGCCCTTGGCAGAAACGGGGGTCTTGCTAATGATGCTCCAGACAATCTCCCAGAGGCTCGCAAGGCGCGTCTGCGCGAAGGCGAGGGTCTCGGTCTGGGCTGAGGCAATGCCGGCATCAATATCCGCCTCGTGGCTGCCGTAGAACGGCTCGAGGTAGTTTTTGAAGATGAAACTGGAGCCCTGCAGATGCTGGAGGTCAGTGGCGGGGAGAGGTGGATAAGGGGGAGACTGCGGACCTGCAGCTGCGGGAGGGAAAGGTACAGCAGGAAGGCAGTTTTGATCTCCCAGTAGAATGGGAACCTGCTACGTGTCAGCAAAGTGTGTCAACAAAACACGGTGAGACATGCCAGCTCAGGAGCCACTCCGCGCCGTACTCGAACGCCACGAAGGCACCCACCACGGCCCAGTAGGTGGTCCAGCGTTCCAACTCGGGCTCAGAGATCGGGCGGTGCTTGAGGGCCTTGAATGTGGAGTATGAGGGCAGCAAAAATGCAAACCACCCGCTGTAGGGATTGTTATGTTGGGACAGACAGAGATAACGAGATACGCATACGTGAGGAGCCGCGAGAGCAAGGACATCAACATGGTGACTAGACGATAGTTGGCCAATGAGGCATGGTCACTTTGGGTGATGGGAGCATGAACGTACGCTGTATTTGGAGCGCAGGAGACTTTGTCGAGGAATGGGGAGGAGATGAGAATAGTCGTGTGCGTTGTCGAGCAGGATGATGTCGGCCGGGATACTTATAGACGCGGATAGCTACCGGAGATGACAAACGGTGCCTTCCCCTTTTGGTCCCGACGGGATGAGCAACGGCGACGTAATCCAGTCTACATTTTCAATTGAGCTCGTTGACCTTTAGTGCGATCGCCGAATCACAAAATGCTGGCCTCGTTCCTACTCATAGATCCATACATATCAACCTCACGGAAGGCAAACCTCTCGTTTTTCGTACATTGAACGTCGGCCCCTCTGGTTGAGTTCGTCCCGACAGATGTTCGCATTTCACGAAACGTAGCTCGGCCAGGTAACTACTCAAGTTTCCCTCCCGCCTATGTCATTACTAGGCTCGCATGGCGTACCCCGTGACGATAAGCTACAGTTCGCCACCTCTGGACCACCGTGGCGCGCCGGAAATTAACCCCCAAGGCCACAGCTTGTTTACACCTCTGTGAAGCTTTGATTCATAGACAAAGCTCCTTCCATGGCTGTGGGAGCCCTCTCTTGCATTTAAAAGGCTCTTGCGCCTCCCCTAATATCTGATTATCGACCATCGACCGGCCCTCCCTGTCTTGTTTTCCGTTCTTTAGAAATATGGCAGTGCAGAGTGCGATGAAGCAGCGTCAGGCTGCCAAAAGCCACAAGCTTCGTCGCAGGACCAGTCCTTCGCCGAGGCACAAACAGCGCAAGACGTCTGCTGCGAGGCGTGCTGATCAAGGCCGACGTGCCACTCCTTACCAGCTCTACATCTATACATTGGGGTTCATCAAAGACCCACTTCCTACCCAGGAGCAGATTCGTGCGTATGCCCACCGGGTTGATGAGTGCGTATGCGTCTGCGCCATTCTCACGCTCTAGGCTGACCTTCCCAATAGACGGCCAGAGAGGGTGAATAACTGGTTCAGCAACGCGCGGCAGAAATTGGCTAGGTTGAAGAGGAGTAACGACCTTCCAGGGACGAATAAAGCCCTGATTCAGCAACTACGGGACATCGGGATCGAATATGTGGCTTCGGACACTGCCCCCTCTGGCTCTGCCACATCTGGGTCGAGGGAGTCGTCTCCTGCTGCATTGATCGAGCGTGTGCGAGACACGGATCCGTCTGTGATTGACGGCGCACTGTCGCTACTCTACTTGGTGAAGAGGGTGTCGGAGGTGGGAGAGGGCCCATCTGGAGCTTGATGACATCGCACATTTTTTCTTTCTTTCCTGTGTTCAGCTAACGCAGTTTTCTCCCCTTCGGATAAATTTTGTTATACCCACATGTAGTCTATCCTTGTATAATTGTTACCGCTAATTGTAGCGCGCGAGACCCCGGAACGGACGAGAGCAGTGCGGGGTAATTGATTGCGGCCATGCGTGACCGTACGTGACTAGGTGTGACTGTTTGTACGCTGTAAGGGAGTGTTTATCTTCGAAAGCTTGATCTGTTAACGGAATAATCTTGTCTGACTCTCTTGCCCTTTCCTTCTCCTCCACGCTGGCCGGCCAAGGGGGTTTTCCACACTCTTCGGCCCAGCTTGCGCTCTACACATATCCACCATCCTCTCCATATCATGGACATGTCCAACGGCAGCGCTGGCCCCCCTCACATCGTAAAGAAGCAGGAGGATGTGGATCGGGATCCGAAAGGTGGTCCCGGAAGCAAACCAGATCTCAAGCCTGCCACCAAGACCTTGAATCGGGTTCCTCGTACGTCCCAATCTTTCTGAATTCAAAAGCAGGCCTCATTCTCTCTCTCTCGTTCTTCTAGGTGCATGTGTGAGTTTCATCAATTGTCTCCAATTTTCGTACTCGGTTGACTCATCGCTCTACGGACCCTGTAGAACGCTTGCAGAAAACAGAAGATGAGGTGCGAAGGTGCTGAGAATCCACCCTGTAGACGTTGTAGGCATGCCGGTCTCGAATGCCTCTTCGAAAAACCCTCAAGGGAAGCATCGTTGACTGGCGAGGCGGGGCTAGAGTACGTCGCTCAGGTTTTTTTTCGTGTCATGTCCTGACTCTCACTCCCTTCCTTTTAGGCGTATTCGGAGTCTTGAGGCGCACGTTGCTGATATCCGACAATCTCAGACCTCGATCCAGAACACGTTGAGTGAGATCGTCGGTCACTTGCGCGCCGGATCTTCGAACATGGCACGATCTCCGTCAGTGTTCGGGATGCAGACATCTCCAACCATGCAGGCGGAGTCACCGGCGCTGTCGACGCCATCTACTGTACGCGCACCTCTTATACTGGAGACTTCACACTCCATGATTCCTCCGCAGCACGGTGGTCCCGGCGCTAACCCCATGGCGTCATCCTCCCGACCCATATCGAATCCGAATGTTGGGCAACAGGCGTATCAAAGTCCTCCACCAACGGCAACAAGACCCTCTACAGATATGCACAACTCTCAAATCACACACCAAACCGGGCAGTACCAGTCTATGGGGCAAACCTACAACATACCCCCGAATTTCCATCCACCCATGCTGCCGCCCATCTCTAGTATGGAGCAGCAAATGGGTCCACCGCAACACCCACAACATTCTAATGTTTCATCTATGCGACATCAGTATGGGGACAATGCACAGCACACTCGCGCGTCCAAACACCTGAATGTTCCTGGAAGTACTGCTGGCTCAAAGCGCGCTATGCCGATGTCCAATGTCACCAGCGCCGATTCTTCTGAGGTGGAAGACGATGATGGAGAGCTTCCAGCATCAGGTTTGGTAGCACCGTGGGAGGTATTACGCGGCCTGGCGGACGTCGCAATCCAACGAGCTGCTAAGGTGGGCCATCAGTTTAGGTGAGAAAGTTGTCCCACTCATGATACATGCATTTTCAAGGAAAGCGGAGAGAGCAGCGAACCGCAGAGTCGACAAAGGACGCCATCTCCCGATCCCAAACATCCAAGACCCACGAAGCGGAGGAAGACGCATCACAAAGTACCCCGTGCCCTGACCTTCCCAGACGGTAGTGGCTTTTTGCGTCTCTATTTTTAGCCGCTGACGAAGTGTTTCGCAGTGGTCTCAAAGGGAATTATTTCAGAATCGGAGGCGCGCGAACTCTTCAAAATGTCGGTATGTGTGTGGGGCACAGCTTGTCACTGGCTGACATGTTGCGCAGTTTCTACCATGGATGTTCGACTTTCTTACCCATATTCGATCTGGCCACCGATACCTATGACTCTCTGCACGAG
This sequence comes from Heterobasidion irregulare TC 32-1, assembly GCF_000320585.1. NCBI lineage: Eukaryota > Fungi > Basidiomycota > Agaricomycetes > Russulales > Bondarzewiaceae > Heterobasidion > Heterobasidion irregulare. The sequence goes on along the minus strand of NW_009258197.1, from coordinate 1,330,070 downwards.
CGCTCTCCATTTGCCGTTGATAGCATATGCATGGTGGCCGCTCATGTGCGCGACGGAGGAGGTAGGTTGAAACCGAGACATGCGCGCCTAATGCTGACACATCTTTTCATTCTAGGGAAGCCTAGTGACGTGTATAATAAATGCCTTCAAGAAGTCCAAGCGATATCATGTGCCACTTTGTTTGCCCCGGTTATGCGCCACGAGGCTGTCCAAGCTATGAGTATGTGTCTTGTTTCGACGATATCTCGTCGATAAGAGGGCTTACCTTCACGTTAGTTCTCGTCTCCGGCTGGTCCGACAATGGTTGGTTGACTGGAGGACATGCCGTCCGCATGGCTTTTGAACTTTGTAAGTATTTATATTGTGACGGAATGCATTCCGACTCAAACCTCTGCCTATAATCAGCTATGCATAAAGCGTGGCCCAGGCTTCTCAGGCGAATGAATTCTAATAAGGCCACCGATGGGTCTGAAGATAGAGATCTAGTCGTTGCTGCTAGGACGTGGTTCTGCCTTTATCTATTTGAACATCAGTGAGCTCACTACGCCGTCATGCCGCTCTGTTTATTAATAGATTTCTAGAATGTCGTATGGGACTGGTCGTCCTGCTATCTTGAAGGACGATGAGAGCATATGGCAATGTCGTATGCTCCTTCGGCACCCCTTGGCAATCGAAGATGATATGCGTCTCGTTTCCACGGTAGAGCTAATGGCCATCCGAGAACGAGTCCATAATCAGCTAGCACCATTTGCCTATGGTTCGGTGGACGAGCGTACTTTTGAAGTTCTCCGCAGTGCCGATGCCGAGTTTGTACACTGGTATCAAACGTGGGATCAGGCCTTCTCTCAGAAGTACGAGGATGCGGGTATGTCATTTTCTCATCGCATTGTGCCTACAACCAATGTCCCGCATTAGCATTTTACAGGCAAAGCTTGCAAATACAGCATCTTCATGCTGAGTTGTACCATAACGCTTCTGCTCTACGCGGTCTCAATGGCCCAGAAGATGTACAGAAGATGCCACAGTCCCAGCGGGACCTGGCCACTCGATCGATTCATATTGCACGGCAAGGCTTGGATATCACCGTGAACTCACCCGCCTACCGAGAAGGCATGAAATATGCCGTCCACTATACCCATGCGACCGCTACGTTCGCTGCCTCCTTTTTGCTTCGTTTGGCTCGACTGTTGTAAGTTGTGATGACGTTCCAATCTGCTATTATGAGTCTAACGTTATTTCTCAGCCCCCATGACTGCGATATGCAAGAGATCAGATCTCAAGTGGAGATGTTAGCTTCACTTATGTCCGAAAGTGAGCCCTCAACATGACACATCTTATCACACACCTTCCTCGTCTAATCATTGCGCGCAGTTCCCGGAAAGCGCTACGCGCTGACGCTACAATTAATGCTGAAAAGGTCCAAGAAGCGCAAGCAGGGTTCTTCACGGTCGCCGAAAGTTAGCCGAGAGACCTACCATGGTCAAATTCCCGTCGACCGTCCATCTGGCATGGCGGTGAACCAGGTCGTCAATCAACCCCCCATTTCTCCCACCTACGACCCCAATGGCGGAAAGGATGCTGTGAGCCATGTGGCCCAAACGACGAATTACATGCCCTCGAATCAATACGTGGCAAATGCCGACTATATCTGGCGTGGCTTCGAAGCGACCTCGAACGAGCAATTGCCTGTCTGGCTATCTGATCAAAGCCTGGGTGGCAATTCTTTCTCACAGAACGGTATTGACGCATTTTTGTTGCCTAATGATTATCTCCCTCCTGCGCCTCAGATTTGGTAGTTATGTCACGATGTTCTGCTGTGTCTTTAGCTGTTTGTTGTACACTCTATGCTGTATCTTATAGGAATTGCTGAGCGATATGCATGCGGATTTATTCATTGTAAACCCATCCGATTTTCATGGAAAGGCTGATCGAGGTAGTTTCCATTCTTCACGGTACGTCGTTGTCTATTTTGAGGGGTTCAAGTGACTGAAAGGTCCATGTTAGTTCTCGATTGGTCACTGTACGGCTAGACGGCCAGATCGCAATAGTCTGCATCAAGACCTTAGCTATTAATATCAGCCCCACCCTTTGTTGGGTGGCCAGCACCGAAAACAGGCCTTCTATCTTCATCACAAGTTCCTCGATGCCGAAGCGTTCTACATCCCCCTCCCTTTCCCGCATTTCCCAGTCTCCATCCGTCTCACCTCCCGAGCCTTCCACAGGTAGCGCGTGGCACGAGCCCGTCGAAAATCCGCCTCAAGACTACTTTTCATTGCCCTATGCCAATCCACCATCCCCCAAAACCAGTGATGAAACTCTTGCATCAGACACTCCTAGGGAACTATCACACCCTGACAGTATAAAACTCAGAGACCTCTCGGAGTCTGGGTCTAAGTCTACCCTCGATGGCTTGGGAGATGCGGACCGAACTGGGCGACGCAATTCCCGTCTCGACTGCAGCGATTCACCTTTCGCAGACAAAGCCGGGGACTTTGAGATGCCTGCACGCTCTTCGAGCCAGGACGAGGCCTCATTCCTAGCGGCGCTGGCTGAAGTTGACCCGTTCAAGGAGGACCTTAATCGCACAGCGGCCACGCAACAATTTGAAGGTAAAATTGGTGCAAAATGATTGCTATCCGTTCGATGCTGACCGCTAGCCCAGATCGTGTAGATCGGCGAGACTTCCTTCTGAAATTGACGCAGGCTCTGCTCACATTCGGCTCGCCTTCCTACCGAATAGAGTCACAGCTTCTCGCTGCCTCTGTCATTTTGGAGGTGGACGCTGAGTTTGTCTATCTGCCGGGTGTCATTATCGTCGTGTTCCACAATCGGGAGACCAAGACGACGCGATTGCACACTGTCAGGTCCAGCGGACGTCTTGCGCTCACTTACTTGCATCGCGTTCACGACATCTACAAGGACGTGCTTCACAATCAGGTCAGGGTCAAAACCGGGACGAAGGCGATCGACAACCTGTTGCACACGAAACCCTTGTACCCGGTATTTTTCCGCTGCATGCTGGCGTTTATGTGTGCCTCTGTGATCTGCCCTTTGGCGTTCGGTGGCAGTTTCGTAGATATGTGGATCAGCGGCACCTGTGCTGCCATTCTACAATTTCTGGGCTTGCGAACCGCTGTCAAGAGCGCTCTGTATGCACATGTCTATGAGTGCGTGCACGGACCTCTCTTAGCCCAAAGCGTGCTTGCTGATTTTTTCCCAGAATATCTATCTCCTTTTTCATTTCGTTCGTCGCCAAAGTTCTGGCTGGCATCCCTGGGCATATGTTTTGCTACAGTGCCATATCATCGGCCGGTGTAGTCCTTTTATTACCCGGCTTCAGTGTTCGTGAGTGCCTATCACTTTTTGATCGATACGGATGAGGTCCTGACGCAACTTACAGTTGTTAGTTCCCTCGAGCTGACATCAGGAAACTATTTTTGCGGTTCAGTGCGCCTGATATATGCGATCATCTACACACTCCTTTTGGTAGGCACCAATTGCAGGTTTTCCTTCTGTTCCGTTTTTCTTACTACCATCATACAATAGAGTTTTACCTTGAGTATCAGTGAAGATTTTTACACGACGTTCAATCCGAAGGCTTTCCGTGGCGCTGGTGCTTTGGCCAGCGCTGGCGATTACATTCATGGAACGTTCTTCAATACCGGTAACGAAACTTCGGTCCAGCTTTCTGGCACGTTTGCTTTTGTGGATGCAGCGACAAAAACCCATCGTGCCACTAAAGGTGAGTGTCTTGATTTGCCTATCTTGGTCGCCAAAAAGGCTGATCGTACGATATGAAGCTTGCTTCCACGATGATCCATCCTTACCGTGGTATCACCAATCATTCCCATGGTGGATGGTGTTTTTTTTGGTGCCGATATATTCAACATGCTCGTCTCTCTCAAACCTGCAGTCTGTCCGCAGCTGGTCATTTCCCGTTATGGTCCTCTTTTCTTGCATCACATACGCAGCAAACAAATTGGCAGCGCGGTTCATCTCAAACGCCAGTGACGTCGGTTCAGCTGTCGGAGCCTTCGTGATCAGTTTGCTCGGAAATGTCTATTCTCGGGTCTTTGGTGGCACAGCTTTCACCTCCATGGTGACAGGAGTCATGTTTCTCGTTCCTGTAAGTCCCACATAGCCCCAACAAGCTACAATGTTTCTCACCAAAATCCAGTCCGCACTATCACAAGCAGGTGGCCTGACACAAGCTTCCAACGCCGACCAACAATATTCCAGCAGCCTGACACTTGGCATTCGAATGGTTCGGGTAGCTGTTGGTGTCACTGTCGGTCTCTTCGTCGCCCAAACGTTGATATACGCAACTGGGAATCGCAAGCAAGGTGCACATTTTGCTTTCTAGCGCGCAAACATGTATCTATATACAGGGGCACTATATATTCATTACATGTACTATGCTCTGCATATCGAATATCTAACCGCTCGAGCAGGCGGCTCCAAGAAAAGAAATAAGCTAAAAGGTGCACGATAGCAAGACAAAACGGAGTGCGATCAAGGACGGGACATAATAATGGTACTTCATACAACAGTCCAAGACATGAGAAATAAGATAGATAAGCGGATGATGAGAAGAAACTACCCAAAGAGCTGATTGAGCTCCTCCAACCGACGCTGTAGCATCTCTGCCTTGCTAAAGTTCTGGAGGGTCATATTCGCGAGCTCGGTCTTCTTCTTCTGCACCTCTAGAAGACGGGCCTCAATGGTGTTCTCAATGATGAGTTTGATCGTCGTGACTGGTTTTGTCTGTCCTAGGCGGTGCTATATAAGAGTCGCGTTCAAACAAACTTTCTGTGCCAGATAGAAGTGATTCAGACGAACTATGCGATCCACGGCTTGGTTCTCAACCGCGGGGTTCCTGAAAAACCATTAACTTAGTTAGATGAACGATTTTCAAGTGGCTCACCAGTAAGGATCCATAAGGTATGCACGTTGGGCTGCTGTCAAATTGAGACCGACCCCGCCTGCTTTCAGACTGACCAGTAATACTTCGCACCCAGGATCGTTCTTCAGGGCATCCATAGCACGCGATCGTTCATCACGTTTCATTGTTCCGTCTAAACGATCATATCGGATTCCAGCAGCTTCTAAGGCATCCTCGATCCTAGGGACATTTGGTCAGCAACAAAAACACTGGGAGGAAGATGTACTTGCTTATCAAGCATTGTAGTCCACTGGGAGCTGCGCGAGGCAATGAGAAAACTTCTTCGTTCGATAAAAAAGAGACGCACAAAACAATAGATTTCGTGGGTGCATCATCCACAATGTTGCCCTCGCCATCGACCATCTGCACTTCAACAGCACCAGGGTCGTAATTGACCGAATGGGGATTCAACCTCGAGAACTGGACTAGATCCCCGAGTAACGCCTTGACCTTGGTCGAGGGATGGAAATCCTCCATCGAGATACCCTTGACCCGCTTCTCTTTCTTGCACGATTTTCTTTTTGCCGACGATGACGATTCCCCGGAGACTGCGTTTGGATTGACTTCAGTGGCATCACTGGGCAGGAGGCCGCACTGGCACACTGAGCACGGTCGAGATAGGTCGGGCGGACACTTCGGCCAATCCGGATGTACTTTCTTCTTGTAGCAACAGCCACAGAACAGATGCTGGCAGCGCGTCAAGACGAGAAGATGGGTCGGGCGAGAGGGGCTATGAGCTCGAGATGGGGGATGAGACGGAGTATTTTTTGGCTTTCTTCCTCGTTTCGGAGCGATAGAGCTCTCGTCCGTACCAGAGAACTCAGAACCTTCAGACCCTGTGCAGAGCTCGATCCCGCACTCGACGCACTGAGTAGTAGCAGCCTCTCTCAGTAGCGCGAAGACGATCGCAGCTCTAGCGGGGGTGATACCGTCCGTAGCTATAGCGGCGGCAGCTTCTTCATAAGACATCGCATCTTGCGTCTGCACGTCGCCCAGGAGACCCTTACCCTTCACCAGCTCAAAATGATCACAAATCTGCCTCAACCGCAGAATCTTCTGCAAAATCCCAACATAGTTCTTCATGACCTCGTTCTTGTCGGACATCTCGTTAAACTCTGCTTTGGACTCGTTGAAGAATTGGTCATAGATGGCTTGCTCCTGCGCGTCAAATTTGAGATAGCGGAGCTCGTCTCGTCGAGGCGGTAGAGATAGGATACGCTGGCCATCTTGGGCTTTACTCTCTTTCGTTCGGCGCAGTGTGATGCACTTCATGATGCTCTGTAACCGGGCGACTCCTAACGGTTGGCCATACTTGACAGGAGCACCTATATATTCGGTCCACACAGTCTTGTCATTGAATGGCTCTAGCCGCAGGAACTTGATGAGGGCGTAGATATCATCCAGTTTGTTCTGCACTGGGGTGCCCGTAAGACACAATCGACGGTCTGCCATCAAGTCACAGCAGGCTCGGCATCCCACGGTGCTGATCTCCTTGATAGAGCTGGAAAGTGTTAGACGAAGGAGTCCCACGTGAGTGAAAATTGAATGACTGACTGGGCTTCGTCCAGCACAACTCTAAACCAGTACACGCTCTGCAAAGCACTTGTGGCGCCCATCGATGCGGGTGTGCCGGGCTTCTTGCGTTTCGTGGGCTTCTTGGGCTTTCCGAGTCTGATGGTCATCACATCGCCGTCGCCGGTAGAGTCGCTGCTCTCGTCTTCCTCTTCTTCGGCCGACGCAAGGCTCTTGCTCTGCTTTGAGAACTCCGAAGCCAATGTCGCGTAAGTTGTGATCACGACATCACAATCAGCTAGGAATGTTGGATCCGGGCGACGCGCATTTCCATGGTAGACGTACACCCGTAGCGCATTGGACTTCGCTATCGTTGTGGATGCTGACGCCGATGCGATCTTCTTACTGTCGGGAAGGCAATCCTCCGGAGTGTTTGGAGTAGAAGTACTCGGGACGAGAGAAGAAGTCCTGGAAAGCTGGGACAAAGGAGTAGGACAAGATCCCGCCCCGCCGAAGAGACTGACACCGCCTTTCCAATGCTCGCGAATCTGATCTTCCCAGTTCGCAACAGTGGACAAAGGGCAGATGATGAGGGTTGCTCTGCTCTTGATCTTGATGCGACAGGCCCGACTGTATTGCGCTTCCATGCTGTCCTGCAACCTGACTTGTTTTGCTCTGGCTTTCGCGGAGAGCAATGGTGTGGACGGTGCTACGGGTACGTCTGGCATGCCCCAGACGCTCCCTACAAAGTGAGAGGCAGTGAGTTCCGCCTCGGAGTTGCGTTCTGGGGGAGGAGGAGTGAGTTGGGGAAGACTTTCAGCTGCAAAGACTTGTGCAGATTTCATAGTCGATGCGATGAGGGAAACACATGTAATGGTCTTCCCAAGGCCCATCTGAAAAAGATCAAGTCAGTGGGAGAGGAAGACAACTCAAAGATGCTTATGCTCGAGTATGCATACATCATCCGCTAGTATGGCACCTCTACACTCAATAGGCTCCTCGAAAACTTCCTTCTGCGTGACGAGATGATGCCACGAGTCTTGACCTGTCAAAGGATTCTGTCGAGGCTGCCAGAGCGACGATTTACCTCCCGAACCAGTGATCTCCTGTTCTCTCTCAAGGAGAAAAGTCAGTGCCCTCTTCTGATGTGAATACAGCTTCGTGCCGATCTCAGGTGCTATATATTCACAAAATCACAAGAAGTGGCCATCTCATCAGATTACCAGACTTCAGTACAAATTTATGTGTCCACGCACGAGGATCTGTCTCATCAAGTTCGTCACCGCCCTTCATATTCTTAAACAGCTCGTCGACTTGACTCCTGTGTACCTCGATACTTTTGCCTACGATGGCAGGTGTCGACCATCGACGGTAGTTGCTGCCTCCAGGTCCACTGTATCCCAAGCGACCGGGCACAAACCGATTGGATCCGCCCGTCGAAAGAGTGTGCGGATTATAATAGATATAATTGCCAACTCGCTCCTGTCCATCTGTGATGGATTGAGGGTGATCCAGATACAGAGTCGACTGGTGAAGATAATTTCCAACGACTGGAATATTCCCTTTGGGGGTGTATACGAGAAGGTGAAGAGGTAGGATAGGAAGCTATTTGATTATTATTGAGAAAAATGTATAGTGAGATCTGAACGAACCATATGAACATGACACTCACATTGGGTTGCCCTCTCCTCACTTTCGCGTCAAGTCTAATCAGACCCTTCCCAAGCATTGGACCCAGTGAAGATGCAACCTTCTGTTCCACAACACCGAATATATCCCCAGGCCGAGACTCACCAGTAAGCGTCCGAGTGGGCGGTACCTTGATATTGATTGTATCCTCACTGCCCGGCTTGTTAACGTTACGTTCGTACTGCAAGCGAACGGGTGCCCATTCATCTTCCGCTCCGGGATATTTTGGTTGTGATGACTTAAGATAATCGACAGGATACAGGACAAGAGCGTTAACCCTCAACAGGCCAATACAAATGGGGGTTTTGGGTGGAAGATCCGGTGAAAAGGCAGGCTGAGACTGGGAGCTGGATGTGTGTGATTCAGGAGGTCGAAGTGATCGTGGCGGGGGCGAGGGCGAACCCGTGAGGTCAATTACATCTTCTCTAGAACCGTTCTGCATATAATGACGGCTAGGCGAGGAAGAGGATGCCACTGGTAAAGAATTTGGGGGCGTAGGGGGTGCGTAATAGGGCGTCGGAGGTGTATAATTACCATGCACAACATTGTGAGAAAAGGAGGGCGCTGAAGGGAGTGCTAGGCGTCCGTCGGTTAGGACGAAAGATGATGGTTCAGTCGAAGTCTGGTGCATGGGCCTAAATTCGAGTATCGGTGCCTGATTGAAAGCGTGGTGAGGAGGAGTAGGTGGAGGAAACGATGGACTATGCGACCAAGAGTGAGAGGGGGAGGGATGTTCGACGCGCCGACGTTTTGCGAGTCTGTCTTGGTCGTAGTCGCTTTGATCCTCGTCCATGGTGAGATCAATGGGATGTGACTGTGCGTAGGTGGCAATTGGTGGGAGGTGGAAAGAAGTGGACGTCGAGGACGTCGAGGACGTCGACATGGTAGTCGCAGTCACGGAGGATTGTTTGCTAGTCAGCAGCTTTCTTCAAAGGCGCTGCAGCGACGACAGCCACGTGATCACACAACCCGGCGGAGTGTGATGGGCTCGACCAAGCATCGACTGGCTTTTCTCAGCTGTTGTTCCAGTTGTTTGGCACTGCCTGCTCTCCACAGCAGTCCACAGCTTCCCATTCGCTTGCTTACGAGCACAATGTTTCCAACAGCTGTTCGTCAGCGCAGCCGACATCTCCTAACTGCGATCGCAGCTGATCAATCATGCCGACTGTGTGAAAGATCGCGTCGGGCATTCTCGAACCAGACACAGCGCAGTCTTTTCCATGTTCGGGCATCTGTTCTTGTCAGAGGTAAACTTACGTGCCTCTGTGCTACATATATCTTCCTCGTACTCTAACCCTTCTCTGGTTACTTGACCATGTCATAGCTGGGCCGAGAGCCTATCGCTTCATGAGCGACGGCCCGCTGAGCTGGTCATATGCCTACCGCGCGACACGAACAAAAACGTACTTAAGAAGTTGAAGCCCATGCTATCCAACATAACAGCGCCCAGTGGCTCGAGCGATGTTTTCGCACGTTAGCTCATTGTCATGGACCCTCTGGCTGCAGCGGATGGCTGTGGTCACTGTGACGGCCTATTCAATGACGAGCATGGCCTATCGTAACCCTGTATTACCCGGTTTCCACCCCGATCCCTCCTGTACACTTGTGAAGGAGTGGGATAACACCTTCTTTTGCGCAACAAGTTCTTTCAATGTAGCGCCTGGTGTTCCTGTCTTTGCTAGCAAAGATTTGCAGAGCTTCAGGCAGATTGGTATGCGTATAAAAGGTCCATGAGCAGCGATTCGGCTCATCACCCACCATTTTTGTTTTCAGGAAATGTCATTACCAGGCCCAGCCAACTCCCGGGCTTGGCGCATACAAACGGCTCTACGAGTGGTATTTGGGCACCATCCATACGGTCAGAATCTCGAGCTTGCTTGACAATAGCACTCAACGCATTACGAATCAAAAGGTTTCATAACGGGACCTTCTGGGTCGTTACAACTCTCGTATACGACGATCGCGCCCAAAATGACTCATCTCGATGGGATAATGTGAGTGCGCACTTCTCCTTCCTTCTCTACTGTAGTGTCTACCCGTCGACATCATTTTAGATCATCCTCAAGACGACAAACCCGTACGCCTCTGATGCTTGGTCTGATCCCGTCCATTTTACTTTCGAAGGCTATGACACATCCCCATATTGGGATGAGGAAGGGGATTCCTACATCGTGGGCTCGCATGCGTGGCATATACTAGAAATGATACAAGGTAGGATCGCATCGCACCCACAAACTCGTATCTAATCCATTGCTGCTCGCGAATAGGGTTCAACATTAACCTGAACACTGGTAACATCACGGGCACGATTTACGATTTATGGCCGGGCACTGGCGGAATAGTAAGTGAGTAAACCTCTGAAGCGTGTACATAAATCGAGGCAATTCTCAGGCGCCTGAAGCGCCGCATCTCTATCACCGAGATGGTTTCTATTACCTGATGATCGCTGAGGGTACGTTCCCGTGATTCTAGTTGCACAGTACGCTCTGATCTGCACGACTCAATCATCAGGAGGCACTGGTTTGAACCATATGGTGACCTATGCACGGTCTCGGGATATGTGGGGCACTTACGAACCAGACCCTGCAAATCCTGTTCTTACCAACGCGAATACTACGCAATACCGTAAGTCATCCTTGGTCTTAACCTAACGCTCATTGTGGCACTCATGCAATGGCTAGTCCAAACCGTTGGGCATGCCGACATCTTCCAAGATACAAAGGGGGATTGGTTAGTCACTAAAGCGATATTGGAATGCGTCGATCTAATGTCAAGCTGTTATGTAGGTGGGCAGTTGCTCTATCGACGCGTTCGGGCCCCGAGTATACATACTACCCAATGGGAAGAGAGACCGTTCTTACACCTGTTCAATGGGAAAAAGACAAATTTCCGACCTTCATCCCCGTCCGCGGTGCAGAAGTAGGTCCACTGCCTCCGGCGAACAAAGACATCGGCGGCAATGGGTGCTCTACTTTGTTCTTCGCTTCCTGGAGATTAATCTGACATCCTGTTTATAGCAATTGGGCTGGAGCGGACGATGGCATTACGTTCTCCCCGGGATCTTCTATTCCCATGCACTTCGTCCACATTCGATATCCTGATCCCGCTGCGTACACCGTCTCGCCGCCCTCTCATCCAAATACACTCCGCCTAGCCCCATCTATCCTTAACATCACGGGACTTGACGGGCGCACCTCCCCTACCCCACAAACCTTTGTCGGCCGCCGGCAAGAGCATATTCTTTTCACATTCCAAGTCACCCTTCAGTTTGACTCTGCTCAAGATCAAGCAGAGGCCGGTGTGTCTGTGTACCTGAATCAGCTGCAGCATTTCGATCTCGGCGTCGTCACGCTCTCCCCACAATCAGCCATCCAAGCGGGGTATTCGGGCGCGTTGTCAGATGGCACGAGCAGATACGCGCGGTTGCGGACCATAACGGCCCATTCGACGAATGGAGGGGCTATGGACCCGTTCTCCAAGCCGGCAATCCTACCATTGGGTCCTGAGGTACTCAACACGGTCTCTCTGCAGATAGAGGCGGTCAATAGGACCACATACGCGTTTAGATATAAGAGCGGATCCGAGTGGACGACTGTCGGGTGGGGCAATTCAAGCCAGGTTAGTGGAGGATTCACGGGTATGTGGCGCCGGAACAACTCCCTGTTCTTAATTGTGCGAAAGTTGACTTATAAACTCTCCAGGGACGATTCTTGGTCTGTTCGCGACTGGAAATGGAAAAAATATTAGGGACCAGGCGTACTTCTCTAGCCTATCATACCAAGGGAATCATGACGTATTCTGAACCTCAAATGAATTCCTCGGTTTCATTCAACTTCGAGGAGTGTGCTGTGCACTAGGGCTAAGCCGGGGTCTCAAGCGTTATCTCAAGTCGATTAAACATAGATACACCTTCTCTCACTTGATTGCCTGATCAAGCGAGATCTAAGACATTCAACGAAGTTTAACGACCGTTAATGAGGGTTCGCTGATTTGATACCTTGACCGGGACCTCTCTTCTGCTGACTAGGATTAGGATCACATTTCAGGGCTAAGTGATTATGCCATATCTTATCTCTGAATATGTACTGACCTGTACGCAATCGCACATCTAGAAACATGACCATCTTCTATCCGTCACCAGACCGCATGCTCCTCCCAGCCAGGTATTCTTGACAATCGAAGTCGCCATCTCAAATCATCCCAGCAAGAGCACTACATGAACCGGGCACTTATCTGCACCCCCAACTGCTATTCCTTTCATCTAGGTAACTCACAAACGATACTCACAAAGACCATGGCAGCAGGCCTAATTGGACGGATGATCTGGTTCGCTGCGGCTGTCGCGGCCCGCTTCACGCTGTCTCATGCCTCACAGTTCCCCGCTGTTGTACCCGCCGTGCATAGCTTCGCCGCTTCGTCGACTGACTCTTTTGTGTTACCGCACGATCTACGGATTGTCGTTGATGGAGAGGTGGCAGGGCAGTCTGACCATGATGAGATGACGTTGATCCCACCTTCGCTCCTGTCTTTTGCGCAGACGTTCGCGAAGGATGTGCAAGACGTGTTTCCTGGAGTGAAAGCGACCGTATCGGAAGGCGATGCTCGCAGTGGAGGCCACATATTTATGTCCATCTTGTCGAAAGAACAGGCAGCGATGTTTAGGCTGGCAAAAGGAAGCCCAACGTCAGAAGGGTACCGTATGGAGATTTCAGGCTCAGGCGTCACTCTAGAGGGGTCTGGCGCAAGAGGTTCGTTCTGGGGCACACGCACGTTGTTGCAAGGGCTCGTCTTGAACGGGATGAAGCTGCCTGCAGGGATAGTAGTGGATCAACCGGACTGGGAAACACGAGGTCTCATGCTCGGTACCTTGGTCTACTTTTTGTCTATTTATCTGTCTGACTGATTCATCGAACTCACTTGGACCATCTCTTTAGATGTTGGGCGGCAATGGTACCCAATATCTTTTCTGACGGACCTGTGTGCATATGCCTCCTGGTTCAAAACCAGTGAGTTCGTAAGTCATCGATTCGTACAGGAGAGGCATAGAACCTAACTACTATTTTGTTCAGCACGTGCACCTCTCTGACAACCTCGGCGTTGGGGATACAACCTATGCTCGTTTCCGCTTGCGTCCTGAAAGCGCCGTCTTGGCCGGTCTGACCCCTCACCTTAACGAAACTTACTCCCGGCAGGAATTCACCAGTTTTCAATCTCAATGTGCGGCACGGGGCGTCACAGTGAGTTCTGAGGTACATGAGTCCCAACCATGATTTTAATATCGGATCGAAGGTCATCCCCGAAATTGAAGCAGTGAGCATGCATTCATTGAAATATCCATAGCTTATGAAATTTTCAACGCTAGCCTGGCCATGCATTGGTCATCACTCAATGGAAACCCGAACTTGCGATCCCCTCAGAGCCAAGCCTTATCAACTTGACTGTCCCGGACGCGATCCCCACTATCAAGTCTATCTGGCAAGGTCATTCCTTCGATTCGCTATGTTGTTCTAACGACGCCCTTGGCTGACGATGACATAGAATTCCTTCCTTGGTTCCAAACAAGTACTCTTTCTCTAATACACGATGATGGTCCTTGTAACGATACTGCCCCTCAGGACAAGTTTCAATCGGAGCAGACGAATATGACTCGCGTCTGGCAAATGATTACAACCATTACGTCAATGACATGGTAAGTGGGTTCACAATTTGGTTGCTTCAGAGATTGAAATACATGATTGGTAGAGCGATTTCATCAGCCAGCAATCCAATAAGTCTATCCGGATTTGGGGAACGAACGAGCCATCAAACACCACGTCTGTCAGCAAGAGTATCACGATCCAACACTGGTAATGCATCTGCTATGGTTTAAAAAGGTCTCCTTTCCATTTAACGTTCTTTTCAGGGAGTTTTTCGAGGACGATCCTTACGCTTTGATCAGACAGAATTATACCGTGATTAACAGGTACGACTAGTTCATGTTCACCTGCGTGAGTAAGGGTTGATGCAGAGTATTCAGCGATGATGCTTTTAACTATATTGTCATGAAATACGTGAGTTTCGGATCTTCGCACAAGTCATAAGAACTACTCAATGGGATTTCAACAGTCCGGATCTTATCCCCAACGCTTGAACCAGACGCGGCTTTGGAATGGCGCGAATGTGAATACAGGAGGAATCTGGGATCCCCATATCTTCGATCGAGGTAAGGCGGACACCTGTTGCCAATGGCCATCAGCTCTTGCTGATTTGTACTCTTTCTCCAGGCAATGCGTCAAACAACCCGACTGTAGAAGCCGGTCGACTTCAGGGCTCAATCATGGTGCGTATGGCTATTCTTGGCAGTTCCGCTATGATCTCGACCTGATCCTGATCCTCTTGTGCACAGGCTATATGGAATGATCACGGTCCCACTGCATCTACTGTTTTAGAAGCATTCTACGCCCTGAAGGGAGGGCTTCCTGTGACTGTTTCAGCGGGCTGGCAGACAGCCTCTCGCTCGGGCCACTTGACCCAAGCACAATTTGATTCTTCTTATCCTGCGCTCGAGGCGGCTGCACCTGGCCAAAATTTAGATCGCCGAATTGCTAGTAAGGGCGGCATCGTCTTGGAATATCATTTGACGCACGACTCAGGAGGCGTCATCCTGGACCACAGCGGGAATTCATACAACGGGAAACTGTCCGGTAGTGTTGTCTCTACGCCGCTTGGCTCCAAAGGCCATGATTATACCTTGCTCGTCAATATCAGCTCTTCGTATACTCCAAACATCCTTCTCACAGGCCCGGACGATTCTTTCGGATTCACATCATCTGGAAATGGGACGACATTGTCGTTCACTTCCTCTAATATCACGTTTCCACTGTTCAATTATACGCTGCCAACGGTCGCAGCATCTCCATGGAGAGAGATTATTATAGTTGGCACGGAGATCACCACCTCTGTTTTTGTTGATGGCAGTTTTGTAGGGGATTTCCTCACCTACCTGGACGGCACTGAAGTCACTGGCCCGATGTCATTCGTAGCCCCGCTGCGGCAGATTTTGGCCGATGGGAGATTTGTAGCTGACTTCGTTGTATGGAATGGAATTCAGGACATTGGTCGAGTATCGAATTTACATCAGAAGATTGTGTAGCTACGGCGAGCTACCAAACTTTTATTTCACAGATTGTTGAGTGAAAAACTACATTGGATTGAATTGGTACATAATTACTACAGTCAACGTCCGGCTTCTGATACAACCAAAGATGAACGAAGGAGGTCATTGGTGAGCCGTTGAGGCCAATTGATGGCGCTACAATGCCACAACGACCAGCAAATATGAAGGCATACAACAATTAATATCTCATCAAAAACCAGCTGCGAAGAGGTGGGGAAATTCAATCGACGTCAGTCAGAATGATCCTCGCTACGCACGTGAAGCCCAGCCCATAGCAATATACGCCTCTCTGGCTGCTTCCTCTTTTGCCAATTGTTTGCTGCGCCCATGGCCAGTTCCCTTGATCAAACCCCCGACTGCCTTACGATTAGAACAGCTCCTCAGCCGCAGAATCACAAATGATACATACCGAGGCATTGAACGTTCCAAGCAGGGGCATGAGGAGGCCCGGTCGAATTAGCAACCCAATCCACAACGATGCGTCTTTGTGTGCATGTTTGATTGAACATGGGGAGGAATACAGTCGTTGAGGGAGCGGGACTGGGAAGCGGCGGAGGCGTGTCCGCAGGAGGTATGGGATCTGGAGGATCTTGGTATCTGGACCTTTTTGAATCATTCGATTCATAAGTTGGATCTACGAGCTTGCCAATCCAGCTTTGAACTTCATCGAGGCCACGCTGAATATATACGGCTCCTATATAGGAATGGAAGAGTAGCCTAGTCTCCTATAAGCGATATGTCAGAAGACAAACAAAGAACCAAAAGATCACGATTGCTCACCGACGGCTCTTTCAAGGACTCACGAATGTCAGGGGAGGCGCGCACCCGTTCTCGAAATCCGTACATTGTGACCCAAGAGTCAAGATTTGATTCAGAAAGGCATTCATCAGTCTGGATCTGCGCATATCATCAGGACTAGAAACAATGAATGCAAAATACAGATCAAACGTACAGTCAATTCCGATGCTGACAGCATTGGCCTCTTATCGAATAAGGCTCGCGCAACAACCATCTCTAGCACGCGTTTGCCGAGAAAAGCCACACGGTCAACATCGCCAAAATCATCGTTCATATCAGCTCCAATATACCGGATGGCCCTGTGAGAGAATACATCTAGAAGTAGGTCTCCATCAATCGTAGGGGCCTGTGGAGTATTCATGGATCGTGCTCGTTTCAAGGATGTCGAGTGAGCGACGCTGGAGGTATTGGTTGATGTGGTGGACATCGGAAACTTCAGGCTTTAAGTGGCTCGACAGTCGACGCGCGTAGGACGACTAGAAATGGATTAATACCAGATTGTCGTAAGTTATGCTGCGTATAGACACTGCGACTTTGCGCCGCAGATATCGAGTTGTATCGAGAAGGAAAAACTCCGGTGCTGAGCGCTGAGCGCTAAGCGAAGTAGAAGACTGGTAGGAGTGAGCATCCCATGTTTAAATCAGTCTACGGGTTATATACGTACACCGCACTGCACCGGACCGCTTGGACCCTGACTGGAAAGACCCCTGTGTTCGACAACGTTCTTTGCCTTGGTGTTGTTTTGTTCGGATCTGATTCGTTGAGTCTGCTTGTCTCAGGACTGCGGAACACGCGGCACCAATTGTTGAGACCCGCAATTGCCTTTTACAGGCCTTTGTACGAGGATAAGGCACCTGACTGGCCTAAATACTGCAGTGCCGTCGATCAGCGTAACACTGCTATATACTCGCCAGTGCCACTCATAGGCTCTGGCTGCCCTGTCGACTCTCTGTCGTCAGTGCACAACTTGTATGTGCAACCGGCTGTCAGCAAAGCCCTTCTACCCTAGGTTTCGGGACGGGCAGTAGAGATGGCTTCATTGGCACGGGGTTTCTTCATTGTATCTATGCTATCAGCCTCATGTTCGAATGATCGATATACTGTTCGATTGTGCCCTTGCCAATGCTACTATCCTCATACCTGTTACATTGCGATGGTGCAGCAATTAAAGTCAAATGACAAGACGCCGGAGTTGCGACTCTGGGAAGACTGCACCCATACCGCACCTGCGCTGATAGTGGCTAACCAGTCCTAAATTACAGTACTGCATACAAATTCGTGTAGGCGGAAATAATGGCTAGTTCCTAATATAGATGACAAGAGATCTACCGGCAAAAGGCCATAGAGATCGATGTATGAGTCTAGGTGCGGCCACTAAGTACTAAGCCCTGTTGTATCGGACAAAAACGACTCTCGCTTCTTCCGCTTTTTCAAGAGATTGCGAAGCATCTGAACGATTTGATCGTGTCTCGAGTGCTGCTCCAAGGTTGCAATTGCTTTTGATATACTAATGTTGATGTGTGTAAGCAGAAGGCAGTTATACAGAAGCTTGCACATACCTCGCTGGTCCCGCTGCGACAACAGGACAATCTATCACTAAGTGGTGGGGAGACCTCGTGCAGACAGGGCATATCGATTCCTTGCCGTTTTTGACCTTCTTCGAATTTGTGTGATCATCGTGCGGGGTCGCAGAGCGTTTCAAAGAGCTGCTCATAGATGTCACACGAGAGGGCCCAGCAACGGGCGGAGGCGAAGGAGGTCGCATCGGAGTGGGCTTGTCGACCATCTTGACAGGGTGAGCCGGAGTGATAGGTGGAGGATTTCGTTGATTAGAACGAGATTTTCCATTTTTTACTGGAGGGGCCGAATTAGGACTTGATTCGACAAGCTGGAGAGGCTGGCCGTAGATCAGGTCGATTCGTCCACGTTGGCTTAAGGTTTCGTCAATGGCTTGAATCGCTGCGCGCTGGCAAGCATATGATCTCAGTACGTCGAATAAAGAGCTCACAACAAGATCACAAACCCGTTCTTCAATATCCTCATCCTTTGCCTGATTGAATAGAAGCATCCTGTACTCAGCCAAATTCTCTGAGCTCTCAGTCATAGCACAAGGCCCCGCGTGCCGTGTGCCGCATAGTCCACATTCTCTTTGTGCCTTGTCTTGAACAGTGACCGACCGTTGATTCTCAGGAGTGCGGTATTGGGGAGGTGGCTCCGACAGTCCAGACGCCCCGTTGATCGAAGCATGGACTGGCTGTGTCGATTTGGGAGCAACACCATCCATGGCCATTGTGAAGTCATCCGTTACTTCGTTGTCGGATGCCATTGAGAATGTGTCCATATATGCGTCGGAGTCGTCCGAGATGATCGACTTCGATCTGTCCTGCTTTTTAGCCCCGGACTTGTCCTTCGTAGATGAATCCTCAAGGTCAAATGTTTGCTGTGTTGAGAGAACTTGAAGGTCAGCATCACATCCTGCTATAAAGTCAATAGCAAACAGTACCTGCGGCTTCATGCTCGCAGCGACAGCAGCTTTGCGACGGACACCACGCCCAGTGCGTTCATTAGTCTGAACTTTGGAACGCTCGTCCGCAATTCGTTGCAAAGCCTGAGCCCATGAATCGGAAGGTTCATTGGACTCCGGGATTTCGTCAGCCATCTCCTCTAAACCTTCTTTGTCTGCGGCCCAGACCTTGGCGAATGCGAATGTCATACCAGGAACTTTAGCCTCTTCTTGGTCTCCTTCTGTTTCGGTCTTCTCAATGAGATTGTCCACATCGTGGTCGGTATCTAAAGAGCATTTAATCAGAACCTTAACCAGAAAAGGGCATAAGGATCGAACATATAATATCACGAGCGGTTTGGTCGTCTTCAAACAGAGCCTTGGCGCCATAAGTCAAGATAGATTTTACGTCTTCGCCGGCCTCGTCGTTGTCCATTTTTTGCACAATGACATGATCCAGAACCAGCTTCTTCTTCCCAGCTTGCATTATCCGTTCTTTCCGACAACCTCAGCATCGAAGAGTGACATGCAACGAAAAGCTCACCTTCGGCAGTATCTTTGCCCATGAGCTTGAAGACCAAGCATGGCTTGGTTTGACCGTATCGGTGCGAACGCGCGATGGCCTTGAACAAATGTCAGTCTAGTGTTACCTGTTCTCATGATGTGGACGTACTTGAAGATCCTGCAATTGACTGTCACTTGTTTGCACAAGATAAGCAGGTTCAAAGTGGACTCACCTGATGTGGATTGAAATCGGGATCGAAGATGATAACGGTGTCTGCGCTCCAGAGATTGATACCAACACCACCAGCGCGTGTGGACAGCATATAGATGAAAACGTCGGAGCCCGGACGATTGAATTCATCCATCCCTTTTTGGCGTTCGGCTTGCTTGGTCGAACCATCCTGTTTACCCATGAATATATGCACTGTGTCATAAAGGCGGATTACTATACCAAACGCAAGTATTTGAAATCCTCTCCAATGAGGAAGTCTTCAATGAGATTCAGTGCTATGACGAACTATGTGAAGAACTCAAGAGGCCTGATAAAACTGGACCTAAGGAAGGTTCACTCACCTGACTGAATAGCAAGACACGGTGTCCCCGGGCTTTGAGCTTTGGTAGTAATGCCCTGAGCAGCCTCAACTTTGCACTGGCAGCAACCAACCTCTCATGCGACTCTCGCTCGCTCAGATTCTTAGGCTCGATGTCGTTTGACACGAGATAGGGATGCTGTATACATCTAGACGGAGATTTGAGAAATCATGGCTGTCAAGACGACGTAGAAGGCACTCACTTTCGTAGCTCCATGAGGATATTGATCATATTGCTTTTGACACCGCTCGAAGATGACCTAGTCTTCGAATCTCCCAAAGACCGAGTCAAGGTCATCAAGATGCTAAGATTTTTACCTGGTTTGAGATCAGTAACAAGTCAAATATCAAGATCACCTCCGACGGACTCAATATCGATTTGTATATTTCTTTTTGAAGAGATGTCATCGAGACGGGAACAATGACCTCATTCTGGGAAACATCACTCAACATAGACTGCAAAACGATTAATGATGTTCGCCAACCTTGGGTGGTAATTGCAGGACATCTGCTTTGACACGTCGCAGAAAATAGGGCCGCAATCGCTCATGCAGTTGTTTGACGAGGTCCTCGGTCAATTCTTCGTGGTCTTTCTCTAGCTGTTCCAAGTCATTCCACTGATCCGGATCCAAGAAATTCATCAAGTTGAAGAGTTCACGAATGTTGTTGTTCAGCGGTGTCTATAAAGCGAGATATCACATTGAATAGATGAGCACACTTTGATGCAGGAAGACACTCACGCCGGTCATGATGATGCGATGTGCAATCTTTAGCTCATTCAACTTCTTGAAAAGAAGACTATTATCATTCTTGACTACAAAGAAAGGTCAGCGTTGATCTGTTGAAGATGACTAGTTGGACTAACGTCTCTGTCCTTCATCTACGACCAACACCTCCCACCTGGCGATGCTCTTAAACACAGGCGTGAAGTCTTTCGAATTTGAGACGTTATCGTAAGTAGTGACCAACACATGGAATTTGGCTCCCGTCGTTCCAGAAGATATACGTGTGTGTTTCAGTTCGTACCGCTTGATGATTTCACGGGATTTGGCTTCGCCATAGAAAGGAACGACGCGAAGAGCGGGTGCCCATCGTGCGAGTTCTCGGACCCAGTTTGTGATTGTGGACTGAGGGACGACAATAAGAACCGGATATGCTTTCCACTGCGCTATTATCTTGCCCACAAATGTTGCAATTTGGACGGTCTTGCCCTACCGGAACTGTTTAGCAAGGAATTCAAGAAGCCATGGTCCTTACTGTACCAAACCCATTTCGTCGGCGAGGATACTAGATTGGTGGTTATACCAATTATCGCAAAGCCAGTTGAAGCCATCAATCTACAAGGTATTTATCAGTCATAAGGACTATGTAGAAAAAATGGCGTCGCACCTGGAAAGGCATGAGTTTAAGTTGCTCGCTCTGCCCCAGATTAGGCTGCTGTCCCTCTAGCAATCGGTAATGGGCGTAGCCGTCCTTCTTCCGGTTATCTAACTCTTGATATTGAGCCTTGGTGCGTGAAGGTACAGTGACCTTTCGGGACTCAATCAGATACCTGAATGCGGCTTCGAAAGCTTCGTAACCGGGCTCTCCAGTGCGAGGTGGAGAATCCCAAGTAGCTGATAGGTGAGACAAGTAATTATGGGGGCTGTATCAGCCTGCGGGACATATTTGATAAAAAGAAACTAATAACCTTCATCGTAGCCTAAATCATCCCACTTGATGAACGCCCACACCACCTTGCTAATGTCTTCCGCGACCATAGTTCGAGTCTTTTCGAACTCATCTATGCCTATCATGAAGTGCTCATCAGGCGGTTCGCCGTCTTTAAAGGCAGCGTTGCGCTGATACCGGGCTTCAATCACGGCGTCATCTTCATCATCTTCATCCTCGTCGTCGCTAATGACAATGGCATCCTTCGCAGTGCGCTTGGATGATTTTGTCTTCGAGCTTTGCCTGACGGGGGACCATAACTTGACGTCAAGAAGGCGGTCTATGGTCTTCCAAGCCGGAGGAATCCGACGGTCCGCGTCGGGGAGAGCACCTAAGAACAAAGATATAGCTGACTTGACAGTGTCAAGCCTGACCGAAGACTCTCTCGACTCCTCTGCGACGCCAATGCCTCCCTCGGCTACGGCATTCGCAATCGCATCCTCTTTGACAGGCTCCTTCAAAAGCTCGATTCTGGATCCATCTGCCAAGAAATGCCTTAACTTTGCGGCGTGTGTGGCTAACAGCCATCCGTGAGGAACCCAGCTAGTGCGTCTGTAGCTTCGGTCGAGCCACTTGACCAGGTATTCTCGAGAAAGTGGTTCTTTGTAATGTGGAGTTTGACCCGCAAGCTGAAGAGGTTCGATGGTATTTGGAGGAAAGGGTCGCCAAGCCAAGATATTGTCGACAGTGTACTGATAAGAAGAACAATCCGCACATGTCCAATTGTTTTCATGCTGATAATAACTAGCGATCATCGCACGGCCAACAAGATCGCCATCGTCAACGGCAGTGTCGTCAGGAGAAGGAAGGTGAGCATAATGAGCTAGGCGTCGACACAATGAACATCGGAACAATAGTTCTTTTTGAAGAGCACTAGACGAGTTATTGGGTTCTTCTGCAGACAAACCACTAACAGGCACTTGAGGAACGTCGTTTATCTCGACATCATTAAGAGTTACTCTAGGAGAGCCTTCCGGATCCTTTGAGCCCATCTTCGAGGGAACGATATTGTCGTCATTGGGCTTCGAATGTGAATCTTCTGGTTCCAGTGCGACATCCAAACAGCCCATGCACACACCGCCTTTCATGCACATCGCACATATGAACTCGGTTGTTTGATAGGCACTGAGGCTATCGCGCCGCTTAGGCTCAGGCAACACATTTGTATCGTTTCCTTCGGCAAATTTCGCAGCTTGTTGCCATCTGTTTCGATCTCGTTGGAGCGCTGCTTTGAGGATCTCGTTGCGTTGTGTACCGGCCAAACAGCTCCAATGAGCTGATAAGGGGCACTTGAGGCTAACGAAGTCGCTCATCAGCTGCTTGAAATTAGAAAACCCACACATCCATACCATCTCACCCAGCCGCCTAACGAAGCCAAGTCTTCCTCCGAATCCTGATCTTCATCGTCCGCCCTCTTCTTTTTGGTTCTACCCTTCGGTTTCAGTAAGAGGAGGTGCGTTGGCTTACGCTGGCACTTCTGGCATATATCTCGGTGTGCACGAAGAGCGACGGTATCTTCGTCCTCACATGGATCGTAGT
Organism: Heterobasidion irregulare TC 32-1; assembly: GCF_000320585.1. Lineage (NCBI taxonomy): Eukaryota > Fungi > Basidiomycota > Agaricomycetes > Russulales > Bondarzewiaceae > Heterobasidion > Heterobasidion irregulare. The sequence continues at coordinate 1,307,127 of NW_009258197.1, read as the reverse complement.
CTAGGTCTGCGACCAGGCGGAAATGACCATACGCTGGACGGGCCTCTTTTCCGCGACGCACTTTTTTGGGCTGCGTAGCTTTCCCCTTTCTAGACCCACGAGAATGAGCCTCAAACTGAGAGCCAGAGTCGTCCGAATTGTCGCTTTGGTAGTCGTCGTCAGCCAGGGTTTTCCTGCGATTTGTTGTGGCCCTGCTAGAACGCCGCAGAGCTTGAGCAGTCTCGACTGGACTACCGTCCTCGTCGTCCGAATCCACGTTGATCACCACGTTCTTGGACCGCGTTTTTCTCGGGCTGAAAGGTAACTGTCCTCTTCTTGTGAACCGTTTGTTGGTGGCAGTGGCTTTAGTGGTCCCACGGGTAACACGGCTCCCCACCAAGAAGTCGCTTTCGTCCTCGTCTTCATCCTCGCTCTCAGCCTCGCTGTCTTCGACACGGGTGGGAGAACTGCCCTCAGCAATGTCGTTATCCCACTCTTCACCTTCGTTGTCAAATGGGATGCGTGATGGCCCGGCGCGCACGAGATTTTGTTGCTTTACTTGTCTTTGCAGTTCAGTGAAGGCGATCGTCATCTTGACACGCGACTGTGGGTGAACATCAGGTCCATTCGGGTCGAAAGAAGGCAACGTTCCATCCATCTTCCTACGTTCTGCAAACATGCAAGTCAGTAAATTTTCGTTTCACAATGTAGGTATGGTGAAGTGGCACTACGGCTTACGGAAATCTTCGGCGAGGGTGGGGTACTGTTTCGCGAACTCTGCTGCTTTGAACTGAATGCGCCGTGAAATGTTAGAAAGGCGAAGCGAATAAGACCTGCAGTGGTGATACCTTGTGTGCTGGCCCCACTTTGTCTCTTGCAAAATACCACAAGACAGAGCCCTGACGGAACTCGCCGACCACAGAATGGGGTGTGAAGTTATACAGCTCGTGGTCCGACGTCAATTCGAGTTCAGCAAGTTCATGGTAAACGACGCGTTCTGAAGGTGCTAATTGTGCCACCTGGACGTATGGTACGGGTGCTGCCGCGGCGACGTGAGCAACGGCCTCTGAGAGCTGAGAGCCAGTTGAGAGAGGGCTCAAAGAAGCATAGAACGCGGTCTCAGGATTGACTGTTCTTCTGGGTGGTAATAGTTGGATAGGGTCCGAAGATGGCTCCGCATCGCTCATGGTACAAGGTAAGACGATGCGAGGTCGCTGGACGCGTCGATGGCTTCTTCACGACTGTCGCGTCCTTTCGATTATAACTCCCAGGTCCCCGTGTGCGGTCCGTGGGATCATGTAACCTTAACCCATCTTAATGCCAGCTCTATGATTGGCTCGTGCGTTGAGACGTATTAGAATCATCCGGCTGAGTTCTCAGAAAGTCTCATCCAAAGCGTAAGTACATTGTGTTTGGTATCTACTTCCCAAGTGTACACGAAGCCTAGAATAAGTCTCCAGCGCGCATCCAAGCAAGACACTGCAATGCTAAATCCTCTCCGTGGTCTAAGCGGAACCCATATGCATTGAGACAATGTGCTTCTGAAAGCTTTAAATTTTCGATGGACTCACTGATACAGAAAGCGTGCGGAATGTCTGTACCGCCATGGATGACCTTGACGCCCGCAGGCATATCATGCATAGTCTCAAGTATGATTTCCCTATGCTTGCCAACCCAGGCATCATTTTCTGCAAAGTAGAACCAAATATGTTCGTGATGCTCTTCCAGTAAGGCAATGTCCATCTCGCGGATGGCTCCCATCTCTTCGTGAGCCATAGAAAGCGAGGCCCAGATAGTGGAGGGAGACTGAAGTAAAGATTGTAGAACGATGATCTGCTCTCGAGGCCAGGAGGAGAAAAGCAGCAAGAGAATGCGATGGGGAAGGTGTCGCACCAGGAAAGAAGCGTATGACACAAGCCTAGGAAGAGGAGGGTGGAAGAGCCACTGTAGAAGGCGGCCTCGTCATCGCGACGGGAACGATGACATTGAGCTGAAACAGACATACACTAAGAAGGCGCCCATTTGGAGTGTCCGCAATATTCGTTATAGTTGGGAAGAGCAAAAAAGTCCCAGACACAACGTTTGGCCTTGCCTTGAGAACTTGAAGGGTCAGCCAAGACCCCACGCTATGTCCTACCAAGACCACTTTGGTACCAGTACCAAAAGTGACGACGATATCATCCAAAACTTCAATGATAGTTTGAATCTGGACATGCAGGCCAACAGTAGACGCGCTCCTCTTCCGGCCTGTGACTGGCTCGATACCAGGAGTATGCCCTATGTAGGAATGGGCCAAAATCGCAAGTCCGGGGGCAGAGCCCTTCCAGATGGCGGAAAGAAATGGTACATAGAATCCCAGTAATCCCGGATTCCCTTGAAAAGCAATGTGAATATGGCATATGATCGATTTCAGGTTGCTGACCTGGAATGAAAAGTAAGACGGTGCTTGGCGTCGAAGCCTCGCCGTCTACAGGCGGCCACCAGATAGTGTGAGCTGCTTTGGACACGCTTGCATGGTGATACAGTGTATGATAATAGGTGCCATCTTCTCCCTGGGTTTTGAGGTCGTATGAATGTAAGAATGGTGGGAGCAGTTTAAGAGCAGCCGCCATGGCTGGAGCGTGAGAGACGAGTGGACCTGGTGAAGTGTGGTCCGTGGACCCATTTGACTGGCATTCTAGTTGTTGTTCCACCACCAGTTGGTAACTGGCGCACTGTAGGCAGCTGTCCTCTCGACTCTTATTCCCTCTCTGCTGCAGCCTCCTGCTCTATGTCTAGAGCCAACCCGTTCCCAACTGCTCCAGCTCGACGACCACGTTCTCCTGCAAATGGCGCCGATTCGCCGTATTCGTCCAATACCAAACCACTCCAGATCAGCCGCACCCCAGCACGCCCGTCGACGCCTAGCAACAGCTCCGTAATATCCACAGGTAGCTCACCTAGCGGGCCTTCACGTCCGCAGAGGTCAGAACTTAGAAACCGCCAAGTGGAGGAATACTCCTATCCCGATTCCCCTTCGACCTCGTCGCGCCCGCGCGTCAGAGATCGCGAGGACAGCGTGAGCACAACACGATCGGACGCATCTTTCCCTAATCCCTATAGAGCGCGCAATGGCAGCGCTAGCATGGGGACCTCTGCTCCTCGACCGAGGAGGCCTACACGCTCGGGTACAGAAGATTCTGAAAAGGGCCCTGCACTGGCTGTTGTCATGTCTGCATTCCAGAGCGCAGCTCGGAAGAAGACTGTCGATACTTACGGAGACGATGAGTGGGAGAGAGAGCGTCAGCAGGAAGTTGAAGCTGAGCGGCAAAGGCAGAAGAGAATCATGGACAAGGTCCCCGGCAGACGGGCGAATGGCAAAGCGAAAGCAGGAGATATTGATGGTATGTCTTCCGTTCAATTATATTGTTCTCTGTCCGACATTTGTGCGTAACTCTGACAACTTCACACAGCTATCCTGGAACAAATCAAGGACGAGTGGGAGTTCGTCATTGACTCGGAAGTGAGAGGAGAATCATCCTCGCTGTGTAGAGTCAACTAAGGCTTCTTCATCGCAGTTCAACCCAATTGACCTTGCCCTACAACTAATCGATGATTCAAACTCAGGAAAAGACATCGGGTCCTTTCGGCGCACAAAATCCATGCTGTCGAAGACCTTGAAAGGCTCCGTTGACAGTATGTCCATGATGATTGCATAGCACAAATCGCTTAATTACATCTTGATGATACTCTCTCAGAACACTATCAAGCATTTGCGGCGTCTCTTCCTCATCATGCATCTTTATTGAATCATCTCGGGACAACACAAACACAGATCAGAGGAGCTCGCGGTTCGCTTTTAGAGGCTAAAGAAGCCCTAGGTAGCAAGCGAGCTGATCTGGTTCAAATGTGGACAAGAGGACAAACTTTGGAAGAAATGATTCGCCTACTAGATCAGATGTACGTGTACCGATGCTCCCAATATAATCAGTTTATCGAATTTTCGATCACAGTGAACACCTAAAACTAGTTCCCGACGTTTTAGAGAGTCTCATGTCTGAGAAACGGCTGTTGCAGGCTTCTGTCCTCTTGATCCGAAGTCTCAAAATGATTAACAATCAGGACATGCTTGATATTGGCGCTGTCGCGGATTTGCGGAGCTACCTGAACGGCCAGGAAACGGTAAGAATTGGCATAGCTCTTCTCACCTTTCATGCTTAAGATGTAAACAGGCGCTGCGTGAAATTCTCATAGACGAGCTTCATAGCCATCTGTATTTGAAATCATTTTGGTGTGACAGCCGCTGGGTTGCGTATACTGCCCATCAACAAACCAGTGCGTTCATTGGGGTTTTTCAATCATGTATACTTCATTATATCCACCCTTTTTTTTGCAGTGTCCGTAGTCGAATTTGAGGATGAACCTCTTCCTTCTGACACCGTGCCGCAACCACCGACGCCAACGACACCTGTCACACCTACATCTCCTACATCTCGACCCTCCCGTCTATCTCGTTATCTTCATGACCTTGCCCTTCGCCCAAACAATCCGCCCGATGATGTCGATGAGCAAGGCTTCCGGCAAAGCGTGTCATTTTCTCCTGCAGGACTTTCCGTAAGCACCTCTACATCAAATTTGACGACGGGAAATGGTCCATCCTCCATATCTTCCTTTGCCAACCTGGCGAGTATTGCTGGCGGAGGCAGTTCACAAACGCAGAGCAGAAACCCGGAAACTGACTCATTTGCTTACATCGAAACATTGCTTGAGTCTCTCGCGGTACTTGGAAAACTAGGCAGTGGTCTTGACGTTGTCGCACAACGTTTGCCAAGTGAAATCTTCACACTCATCGAGAATACAATCGAAGAGGTCGGCGAGCGCGCTGAGTATGGGCGGCGCACATCGATGCTGATCAACAGTACCACAAGCACCACTGCGAAGCTACATTCTGCGTACATGGTCGCGCCGACATCGGCGCCCGACGGTACAGGCATCGGATCTGTGGGGACGATGTTTGGTTTTGCGTCCGGTTCTATCAATGGTACGACATTAAGCGCCCTGAGACTGAGACTCACGGCCCTTGAATCGTCTTCGCAACACGTTGATCATGAGATTTTACGGGACTTGTTCTGGACGTTGTACTCAAAACTGGACGCCGTCACGCAGGGCTTGCGAGTAGTGTACGAGGTTGCAAACCGTATTGGATCGGTGAGCCTCCTCTTGCTCTGCTATCTATAACCTTCATCAAGAGTGTGTTAAGTTGCCATTATCACTTACGCTTGAATGTAGCGACGAGATTTCAAGGATTCTTCTGGAACCAAGCCGGGTGCCCTCTTTCCGTTAGCAGAAGTATGGATGCCCGTTCAAGCAGAGGTACGTTCAAGAGCAAGCGACATGGGCTTCATTACAATATTCCACATAGGTTCGAACAATCTTGAATGACTACTTGACGAATGAAGAGCAAGGCGCAATGTCTGGAAGGAACCCCATATCTTCAATCAATGATGTATTGCGCGAAGGAAAGTTTACTAGGGATAAAACCAAGGTAGTTACATGGCGCTTATCACTGAGACACGACCGTGCTCATGGCTCTACTGTCATACCTCAGAATGTCTTCCGGTTCGCCGATACGGACCCCAAACTCTCCAACAAAGCACTACGCTCGCATGAGGACGAGCTCAACCGAGTTTTGAGAGACACGGTCCCTGGGCTAGTACAAGGCTCCTCTGAATCTACCGTGCAAGCGACGTTATCTACCGTAGGGACAGATGAACGACTTCTGGGTATGGATCAGCATCACCGTCTGCTCATCAAACCCGACGCTTTCCACGTAAGCGTGTTGTTTCAACCGACTCTCGCGTTCTTGGATCGCATTGCGGAAGTGTTACCGTCTGGCTTAGAGTCGGCAAGAGCATCTAGTGCTATATTGGATGATTTCGTTCTCAAGGTGTATTTACCTCAACTGGAAGACAAGGTCTCGCTGCTGTTCCATCATGCCGTCACTGGTAAATATATAATATACTTTGTTCTGCTTCCCTCTTCTCATTTTCTCGTGATAGGCCCTGAAGCCTTCCAACCCGATCCCGCTTCAGCATGGCTGTCGTCAGAACCCTTGGTCAACGTAAGTTCTCAATCTGCTTCAATACTCATCTGACCGTACCCTCAACTTAGGCGAGCACTCAACTCATGTCTTTGATCAACTCTCTCTGCGCCATGCTTCGCACTACGCCGTTTCACCGGGAGAATTATGCACGACTAATCCTCACTGTCGTCATTCAATTTTACCAGCGCTGTAGTGACCGTTTCCAAGCTTTGGTAGCTCCACTTGGTTCGGGAGAAATGGACGAAGAACCTCGGATCGCATTAGCATCTAAATGGGCACAATCATCAGAACTCATACCATGTTTGACAGAGCTATACAAGTCATTGGTACGTCCTGCGAGATTGAGCCGGTGGCAGTTGCTGATCCGTGGACATAGGATGACAAACCAGATGGGAGGCGAAATATCTGTCGTCGGGAAGGCCGTATCGAGTCGCACCTGCTGGGTGACAGCATTATTGCCAAGGATGACTTGGTTCACCCACTGCGGAATCTTTCTGCGTTGGGGAACCTATATCGCAGCGTAGTAAGTCACATCATCAGCTTCGAAGTAGTCAATCGTCAATAGTCATATGCAGGCCTGGTTCGCCGCCTCTCTAAATCAATTGAAAGCTGCTTCCGTGGAAAGTCTGTCACCGACAACGCCAAAGCTCGATTCTCTCGCCGCACCAACACCCTATACCCCTTATCTACCTTTCGTCCTCCCTATTTCCGCAGGTGAACAGTTGCAGCTACCACTGTCGAGGGAAATGGCAATGTACAATTCGTTTTGAATATGCTTTCTGTCATCACTCACCTGATGGCGTAGGCGATTCCATGCATTGTTGAAAACTTACGAGCAGCTAGCAGAACTGATTCTGTACACTATTCGCGTGGACACCCGATGTCGAGCGGGACATTACTTAGACCAGGCATTTCGACATGTAAGTGCCCTTCTTTCAGTGTATTCCCGATTGGCATCTGAAACATGATCACAAAAGGGCAATTATCGCATACACCGAGAAGTGGGCGAACCCGATCCGCACATCATCGACCTCAATATAGAGCTTGGAGAGTGTGATGACATCATTTCGACTACGCTCCCGCCTAGGGAGCAGCGGTACGCAGAAATTCCATCAGATATGACAAATGTCCTAATGGGATGTTCAGGTTTGTCTTCGAAGGCATAGGCTTGTTGATGGAGGACCTGTTGATCTCTAACGCTCGGAAAATGCCGTTCGCAAACGCGCTTGGGATCAAGAAAATCAGCCGAAACATGCTTGCTCTACAGCAATGCATCAAGACTATCGCACGCGACTCACAAGACACAGAATTTGAGCGAGCCAAACAATATTACGCTTTATTCTCCTTGAACCCAGCAGTATGTATTCGAATGGATAATTCGTGTGACATCGCTGAATGATCTAATCCACAGGAAATGCTGGATAGCATTCGCAAAAAGCAAGTTTTCACCTTCGACGAGTACAAAGCCATGCTCGATTTACAGTGTGGTGTCGATCAAAGTAACCGTAACGGTGCCCCACAAGCTACAGACAGGAATTACAGCATGTATGTCATAGACTTGCATGGGCTGGAATTAGGAGAAGACGGAGATGAGGGGTCATGATGGTCTTCCAAAACCATTACAGCTCATATTTATCAACACTTGCATATCTGGTTTGACGGAACAGAACTACTTTGATTGTGGTGTAATTTTTGCGCTATGTTTATGTGGCCGGCCCCGCTCTAGCCATGCGATATCGACTACATCAGCTTCTGGTAAGCTGTGGGGGGCGCGGGAATTTGTCGAGAGAAGGTTGGGAGCCAGAGCCACATGATACCTGCCTTTCCGATTGGGTTCGCTCGCGGATTTGTCGGCTGGAGGAGTGTACTTGAGAATTGGGATGCTCCGTAGAAACTCTCGATATCGCCGCCGAAGATATCTATTCGGAGCAGGAGGTGTTGTGGGTTCTCGTGGAGAATCATTGTCACTCTCGAGGCCGTTAATTGTTTGGCGTTGTCTCCGAGGCTTGGGAGGGCTTTGCCCAACGGGACCAGCCAAGATCTGTAATTCTCGGAAGACACCCGCTCCCTGCAAACCGATACCTCGAATACCAGCACGTTTCACATCATCCCAGCCCGTAGACTCTGCAGTACTGCCCTGACCATTGGTTCTCACCGTGACTTCGAGTGGGGGTATAATGGTTTTCCACTGGGCTTTGAAGAACCTCTGACGAATATTGACTTCACGGAGCTTACTGAGGGGCCCAAAGAGGCGCGCCTCTGTCGAATTGGGGTCTGCTTGGGGAGGCAAAAGCGGTGGACGGACGAGATCAGCCGGGACAAGAGCCTTGTTCGCGAGCCGAGATTGGCTAGATGTAAGCAAGGCAGACAACTCCGGCGAAAACACCGGAGGTCGAGAATGTTCCAAAGACGAGATAATTCGGGGTGGTGCATCAGCGCCAGGGTTAGAGAGAAGAGGCTACAGACAGTGATGAGGGAGATTTGAAGTCCAATGGTGTCCTTTGCGTACCTCTGTTATAGCATACTTCAAAGGACCACTACGACCGTATGCAAAATTCATGGCGCGCAAGAGATAATGCCTGTCCCCTGCGTTTGCACGTTCGAGTTTTGTCACTTCCTGCAACGCAATGATCTTTCCACAGCACTTGGTAGCAGAGGTGTACATACCTTGCGCACTCGCTTGATCTTGTAATATCTCAGCCCTTCATTTTCCCATGTTCCTAAAATCCTATGTGCATCGTCCGCGAATTTAATTCGGAAATACTGTCTACGGTTGAGTTTGTTTAGGTATTATGAGGAGTGTGTAGCGATGCACTGTACCGGAGATAGTTATGGGGAAGTAGTCGCACTTGTCGCAGAGCTGACCGATACAGTGACAGCACGGCTTTCTTTCCTGTAAGAGATTTCCCAAGAGCCATGGAGAACACTGAACATCGTCGCTAAACGCGTACAACAATTCAAAATGCGCTCATCGGGAGCACACCACGTGTTCGATAATTCGGGTCGCCGAGATGTCCGAGAACTTCAAAGAAGCCACGGCGATACACTTTCATCGTCGAAGTCGAAAGCTTTCAGTACCAGCGGGCGTTACATAGGTAGCACTGGACACATACAAGGTGAATTCTTTTGCAGCAACGTGGCTACTTCTGCCTCACACCGTCAATTGACGCCATCCCTCCACAAGACGTCGTGGCCTGGGGTTTCATCATCGTTCTGCGCTCGGTATATATCAGTACGAACCTCGGATTAAATAAGAGTCTATAAATGACTCCACAAATGTATTCAGGCGAATTACTTTGCGACTTGGGAACTCGAAGTATTTTTCCGCAGATTCCCCGAAGTCTTCGTACGGGAGGTTCGTAACCAATACACGCACGACGACAGAGCATCTGGAACGAATATAAAGGATCCTTAATCAACTCTTCTGGTACGCCCAACCCCTTTCATTAAAGATACCAGGTCCACTATGAAATTTATCATTTTTTCGGCTATCCTTGCTACAGCGCCTTTCGTGTACGCGCAGTCGCCTGTAAGTATCGCAAGCCGTGCTGTCACTTGTTTGTTCACCATCTAAATCGCCTTTCAGATATGGGGTCAGTGTGGAGGTAGAGATTGGAGTAAGCTATTTCTCTCAGAACACTTCAATAGAATGTTGACTTGAATCACCAGCTGGTGCTACTAGCTGCGAGGCTGGGAGTACTTGTGTTCCAGCAGACAACAACCCTTGTGGATTTATCTCGTACCCGTGACATACGCTTTACGCTAAATCCCTTTCTTTCTTCTAGACTATTCCCAGTGTATCCCTGACTCCCAAGGGCCATCACTGCCCTTCCTCGGAGGTGTGAACACTGCTGGTTACGATTTCTCCGTCGTCAGTGCTCTCTTCAGTTACCATGGAGAGATTATAACATGACTCTTCTCTCAGGCTACGGACGGATCCTTTAACGGCACTGGCGTCTCGCCCCCTGTGTCTCAATTCACCCACTTTGCATCCGAGGGCGTAAACATTTTCCGAATTCGTAAGCATATCCTCCTTCACTTCTACATGCGTCTTCTGACAGTTCATATGATCTCTACTTTCAGCTTTCGGTGAGAATCAGGTTGTATGCCAGCTAGACATGATAATCTGAACAGACGGCTAGCTTGGCAGCTCATGACGCCAACCCTTGGGGGGACGATATCGTCTTCCTTCTTTGCTAGGTATGACGCAACAGTACAGGCCGCCTTGTCTGCTTCCACCAGCCCCTACGTTATCGTCGACCTGGTATGTGTTCTCTATATCTAGATCTCGCCTCCCATTGCTGAGGTCAGTTAGCACAACTATGCCAGATGGAACGGCGAGATCATCGGTCAAGGAGGTCCTACCAACGATCAATTCGCTAGTATCTGGTCCCAACTTGCAGCTAAGTATGCTAACGAGCCGCACATCATTGTTAGCTGCATCTATTTTTTGAGAGACTCCGGACTACACTTACATGGGGGTGTCCTTTATCCCGCAGTTTGGCATCATGAACGAACCCCATGATCTCAACTCTATCTCTACTTGGGCGGAATCTGTTCAGGTCGCCGTTAATGCTATTCGTGCAGCCGGTGCGACTTCTCAGCATTTGTTGCTGCCTGGATCTTCCTGGTCTAGCGCGCAGGCATTGCCCACAGAAGCCGGTCCATTCTTGCTCAATGTTACTGATCCCGCTGGCGGAACTAGCAAATTGTTATTTGACGGTAGGCTTCTCAGACATAGTCCAAGCCGTAAGGTACAATCACCGATCATTTCCGTTAGTTCATAAGTACCTCGACAGCGACAACAGTGGAACTCATGCTGAGTGTGTAACGGTTCGTCCTCATACTGGAATCAAGACCTTTGTATCCTGAGCTAACATTGACATCAGAACAATATCGACGTCCTCACAACTCTTGTTTCCTGGCTCCAGTCAAATGGAAACCGCCAGGCTATCCTCAGTGAGACTGGTGGGGGCAACACCGCTTCCTGCGAGACTGAGTATGGCCCTTCTGTTCGGGTTGATATGGTGATTGGTTGACAAAACATCCGTAGTCTCGGTCAAGAGCTAGCCTTCGTCAAAGCTAACTCTCGAAGCATCGTTGGGTTTTCCGTCTGGGCTGCTGGCGCGTTCGACACTACCTATATCCTTTCGGTCACCCCGAACGCCAATGGGACTGATCAACCATTATGGACGGCAGCTGGTGAGACCGCTCGCTTTACGAGTTTCTTTTGTCTCTGATGTCACTTTGGCCTCTCAGTGAGACCCAACCTCCCATAGGCCTCGAGCTCAGGGCCTTAGTGGAAATGAATACGGGTTTTGACATAAACTTGGCAGGGTTAAAATACAATAAAAATTATGTTTTTCGATGCAAACTGTACATTATTTTGAGGTGCGATGAGTGAGGTGAGGTGGTCCAGAGACCTCAGAATGTCAGATCTTACAAACGATTGATCGCCTCATTGTGACTTAGTCAGATGTTTCACTGAGCGAAAATTCGCAGCCGCTTTGACTCGGAGAGCTCGAAGCATCAGCTCTCATCAGTCTCTTTTATCCTCGCACAGTTGACGCATCTTCACATCAGGCGTATCAGACATATTTTCAAGTCTTTCAGAACAATCGCCTATCTTACTGCTTAAGTTATCTCGCTCGTGCCATTCGTGATTATGGTATGTCTCCAACGATATTGACTATTCATGAGTTGCATGAATTGATACAGGCACCCAAAGGCAAGAACCCCAATCCGAGTGGACTAGGGAGAGCCATCATCAACAAGAAGGCTAAGGATGCCCGACATGCATTCGAGTCTGGAAATGTGAGCGCCGTAGAAAACACTTTCAATCGATATCATGGCTCAATATATTTCTTTAAGTATACCACCGACATGGATTCAACGTCCCGTCTCAAATCGGTTACACAAGAGAAAGATTTGGACGAGTTCTTGAACACTGCGACATTGGCGGGAACTGAGTTCACTGCCGGTGAGTGATTGTTTCTACCCAGAGGCATCATCGTTTCATCTTGTTTATTTTCCTCCCTCAAGAACGTAGAAACGTGAAGATTATCCAAGCTTCCACAAATTCAGCTCAGAATCCGTACCTTCTGTCCGACCAAGAAGAAAAGATCACGATCAAAAAGCATCAAGAGAACAAACAGCGACTCCGAGTTCCCAGAAGACCGCCCTGGACAAAAGCAATGACTACGGCACAATTGGAGAGGCAAGAGAAGGACGCTTTCTTAGAATGGCGGAGGGGTCTCGCTGAGTGCGTTTTTTTATTGCACATCTTATACATTGTCCCTGATTTTTCAAAAACTGCACAGTCTCCAAGATCGCGAGAATTTCCTACTCACACCCTTTGAGCGCAATCTCGAAGTCTGGCGGCAATTATGGCGTGTCTTGGAACGCTCACATCTTGTCGTGCAAATTGTCGACGCTCGGAACCCGTTAAGATTCCGCTGCGAAGATCTAGAATCTTATGTTCATGATGTGGAAGGAGCGGAGGGAGAACAAGGGACTGGTAAAGGGAAGCGCAAGAGCCTTTTACTCATCAACAAGGCAGATCTCCTTAGTGCGACTCAAAGGTTTGTTTTCCTCCTCCATTCTTTGATTCCCTGAAAGAGCATCATCTTTATCATCAATTTTCACAGGCGACTATGGGCCGATTATTTTGACTCTCAGGGGGTCCAGTACGCATTCTTCTCGGCTGCCAATGCTACGGCTTTACAGGAAGCCCGAAGAGAGGCGGAACAGAGAGCACAGGAAGCTAATGCGGATGCCAATTTTTCGAGTGACTATGAGGAGGAAGAGGAGGAGGAGGAGGAGGAATCGTTGCTGCCACATACTGCAGATGCCAACGACGAGGACATGCATGAAGATTCTTCGTATTCGGAGGCGGAGTCAGACCCTGACGAAAGTATGTATTTCTCAGCCGAGGAAGACACATCGGATGGTCAAGATCCTCGTGCCAGGGTTCTATCGGTGCTCGAATTGGAAGACCTTTTTCTGAAGATAGCACCGGATTTGTCTGGTAAGGGGTTTCGCATGGTGTTTCAACACAGTTGAGATTTTAAATGCAGCAAATAGGATTTCCTGACTCGTCTGGCAATCCACCGTCACGACTGGTTGTCGGTCTCGTTGGTTATCCCAATGTTGGAAAGTCAAGTACCATCAATTCCTTGTTGGGCGAAAAGAAGGTCTCAGTATCTGCGACACCGGGGAAAACGAAGCATTTCCAGACTATTCGTTTGTCTGACAATATTGTCTTGTGCGATTGCCCTGGTTTGGTTTTCCCACAGTTCGCGACTACTAAAGCGGATCTTGTATGTGATGGGGTTTTGCCCATTGATCAATTGCGAGAACACACTGGTCCTGTCGGTTTGGTAGTCAAAAGAATCCCAACGGATGTTCTCGAAATGACCTACGGTCTTACGATCAGGGTCAAAGGAGTAGAAGAAGGTGGAGATGGAAAGATTACAGCTGAGGATTTCCTGATCACGTATGCCGGTGCGTCTTCATTGTCATTGTTGTATATACAAGAAGGATACTCAAGTCTTTGATGAGAACAGTCGCAAGAGGTTTCTCACGTTCGGGTATGGGAAACCCTGACGAAGCTCGGGCTGCAAGATACATACTAAAGGACTACGTCAATGCTAAACTCCTCTTCTGTCAACCACCACCTGATATCCCCGAGGATGCATTCAATGAACAAACGCGCCAGTTGGCTTTGAAACGCGCCGCTGGCAAAAAGCGGGCTCCCACCACGCATGTCGGGAAAAACGCTTTCACCTTTGTTCCTGGACTCGCGAACCCACCAATCATCAACGGTAACATCCTTCCAGCACAAGGACAGGGTTACAAGACGCGTGATCTGGATATGCAGTTTTTCCACGACAGCTCCGGGCTTTCAGCAAGGCCCTATGTCAAGGGGGGTGCCGGACGTGCTCCACAGGAATTCAGTAGGATGAAGCTGTATCCTCATCAGAACTCGATCACAAATGATGGGACTTCACTGGGTGGCCGGAGAGCGAGGATCGCGTCTGTGCTTTCCAGTGCAGGCGAGTCCCACCCCGGAAAGAAACAACACAAGAAGGGTAAAAGGGTAAAACAAAGGAGTGGGAAGGGTTACGATTAGATGCTCTGTATTTTACGGTGGCGGTATGTACGAGCTTATAGCCTTAGCTTTGCGACGTTCGAGCTTTTCTGTATGTTCTATAACATTGCATATTATTGGCAGTAAGCGGTACCTGCGAAACGTACGTGTGTGTTGTGCCTCATTATATACTTTCCTCTACGAAAACTACCTTGAGCCAGTCCGAAAGACCATGTTGATCTTCGATGACCGTAGATATGACGTCACGTGTTGCGATAACTTGACGCGGGATGGCATCAGAGCGGCAGGCACTTTGAATTGTCACCCCTACCACAACTGGCACGAATTTTGGGCACCTTCAAACAGCTCAAAATGTCAAGCGATATGTACTCGAGCGAATGTTCCAGCTCAGACATGTCCCCACAAGATACTCCCAAATTTCATGATCAAACCTCAGTGAGATCTGTCATCAGTACCTCCAAATCCTCCAAGCTGCCGCATATATGTGCAAAACTTGTCGGCACTACAAAAGTCAGAGGGAGTAGAGAAGGTTTTCTGACCGCCATAAGCACTTGTGTCCTCCAATTGACCTGATCTTGCCGTTGACTAGCTATCGCTTTGAGTCTTAACAAGCCCGTGATCATTGGTCGGAATCCCATCTCATGGTATGTACTTTTATGTCACCTACTCTTCCCCATTGTTTGATTACTATTCACAGCACGTATACCATACCGGATATCTACGTTTCGAACATCCATTGCAAAATATATGCGTTCGTGCTGGTAACATCCCCTCAGCTCATTATCATCATTGATTGTATACTTCAGGGTCGAGTCGGGCTCAGGAGGGGTCATCGTTTCATGTCAGGTGTGTTTAAATCGAATTCTGAATAGGCTGTATGCGCACTTAGCTATCTGCATCTGTGAGGATATGTCAACCAACGGGATCCAGCTCAATGGGGTCAAGATACAACAATCCACCGTACTCTTGATGCACGGCGATCTGCTCGAGATTACGCCATCAAAAGGTGAAATTTACCTCCGTATCTAAAAGCAGGTTTATTGACCGGCGTCTGAACGAAGTATTCCAATGTCTCCATCTCTGGAAAGCGAAGGATAAAACTAACGTATTCGAGGCCACTCCCCCCACCCAGCCTTTGTTCAAGGCAAGTTTTTGACTCGCGTATACTACACTGCCCTGATGAAATGGCCTTCAGAGAATCGGGAAGTTCCAGGTCTCATCTCATTGTCTAGGGAGCGGCAGTTTCGCAACTGTTCATCTTGCTATGGACATCTCTGAAAACAAACAATACGCATGCAAATCGGTTAGGGTCACTAAAGCCACGAATATAGTCAAAGTGAAACACGAAACACGCATCCTTTTGGCCCTGAATCATGTTAGCTGGTCCCTTGCTGGTCATTCTCCTGAATCGCTAAATGCTTCACAGCCGAACATCAATCAAGTTGTGGCTGTTGAGGAGGATGGCCATTTTCTGTAGGAAGTTCGCGTCGTAAATGCTTGCCATCTGACCGGCAATTCCAGGCATATTTTTCTTCAGCTGTGCACAGGAGGCGACCTTTTCACCTACATGGTCAGCCAAAGAAACCGAGATGGTAATGGTAGCCTGCCTGAGGGCGAAGCAAAATATATCATGTACCAGCTCCTTACGGGGCTAAAATATCTTCACGACAAGATGATATCTCACCGGGGTAAGTTTAGAATCGTTGTCATCAAAAACGATCATTGATAACATCTTCATTCACAGATATCAAGGTAAACTTTTCACATATTTTGCTTAGATGACGACCGAGAGCACTTCCACAGCCCGAGAACATCCTCCTTTATGCGCCAGGATCATACCCACGCATCCAGATCGCAGACTTTGGACTCGCCCGGCCAAAAGCGTATCAAGAGACCCTCAACGTCTGCGGTACAGTCCCGTACCTTCCACCGGAGGGTATTCTCGCACTTGAACATAAAGACCGCGGTTACGTCGGTATGCCGGCAGACTGTTGGAGTGCGGGGATCGTGTTGTACATCATGCTCTCGTAAGTCGAGGCATCGTCCAAATTTCTGCTGCATTTGTTGCGCTCATATTTGCTGATTGGAATGGGCTGTTGCATGGAAATGGATATAGTGGTTGGCACCCATTTGATCGCGTCAGCGGATTTGCAGACGACTCTGTCGACGCGGATGAGGGTGATTTATGCCATTGGCTATCTCAAAATTCGGACAAGAGCGAGGCCTTGACAAAGAAACGTATTGTGGATCAAGAGGTCCCGTTCCCTCGGCGCATCTGGGACGCACTGCCAGAAGGTAGGTCATCGCACTACAACTTCCATCACATGATAGGTTCAATTTCGACACCGCCGAGAGGACCTGCCACCGGTTGATGGTCGGAGAAGATAGCTCTTCCTAACGTGCAGCTGACTTATCGTTGTCTTTGTTTGTTGCTTGGTGCTCTCGTCTTGGACTCGACTTGGGCGTAAGCAGCGAAGGCTCTTGTAGGACGGTTGCTGATGTACAACCACCTGCACCGCGCGACGATCAGATTGGCGTTGGAGAGCAAGTGGATCACCTCGGAGTTAGAGGATCTCAAGAAGGCGTACGCGACGCGGATTGCTGCCGACATCGACTGAGCTGAGCTTGGACTTCTTCTCTGCTGGTCCTGGCTGTTGACCTCCTGCTGCTTGGTGCTTGCGTCGTTGCGTGTCCTTCTCAACGGCTTGTGTACAGGTCTCCGTTTTGTATTTCTGCATCTTCGCTACTGCACCCTTTCTCATTGCTGTGCTTGAAACTCAGTCGCCATCGGTATATGCCCGGATGTGATGGTGCGATGACGCAGATGTTATTTCACCTCTGTTGACTTACATTTGAGTAACAAATACACATAAAACGCAGACTTCTGCGGCGTTGCGGTCGGTGTTGCCTGCTTCTTATATGGTAAATTTTCACGCTTTCAAGAAATTTGCGTGGACTGTCCGAAGAGTCAAAAATCAGCACATCTAGTAAACATACGAAGATATCGCTGCTACTTACACTGGACGTGTTCGCGACCGAAGGTCGAGATCTGTGCCCCTCGGCGTTAGGTTGTGATGCTAATGCGTGTAAGTTCCGCGGCTAGAGAAGACTCACGAAATAATAGCTGTGGTCGTAACCCTCTTGCTCCCGCACCTTCACCTGCGACTCGTCGAACCCGGCCCCGCGCGCTGCCTTGACGAAGTTCTCAGGCAACAGCTGGCCGTTTTTGTAGAACTGGTCTGCAGTGCCCTGCAAAACAACGCAGATAAATATTAAGATTGATGGCAGACGCGAGCCCGACGGGAGAACGCACGTAGTCGACGAGGATGTGTGCGGGCTCGGTGCGCCGCGGGATGAGCTCCGTCGCGTCGTAGAGCTCCTTTGCCTCGGCGACGCCGCCCTGGAGATAGCCCGCGAATGCCTTTTGACCCCAGGGCGCATGAATGGGGTTAGAGATGGGAGCGAAGGCGGAGGCGGAGCGGTATTGGTGCGTCGCGGTGGAAAGGTAGAGCGTGAGCGCGCCGTGGCCGCCCATAGAGTGGCCGAAGATAGATTGGCGGGAGAGATCCTGTGAGGAGGATTGTTTATAGGTGTAAGCGAGGACAAGAAGGGGGGGGGGGGGGGGTCCTTACAATAGGGAGGCCGGCATCGGCGAGGACTTCAGGGAGCTCGAGGGTGACGTGTGTGCGCATGTTGTAGTGGGTGGAATACTTCGGGTTCGTCGCATTGAGGTAGAATCCCGCGCCTAGAAGAAACATGTTAGGGAAACCAGAGATATAGCCTCAAGAACATATCGATGATCGGAGGGGGCGCGGAGGAGCTCAAGCCTGACCTGTGCCGAAGTCCCAGTCGTCGTCCTCCCCCTCAACACCTCCGCCGCGGGGTGAGGTGTCAGGGAACAGCATCGCAATGCCTTCTTCAGCTGCTGTGCTCAAGAACGCGCCCTTGTTGGGCCTGAAAGCAAGGACGAAGTCCACGTTTGATCTCAGCTTCAGATCCAGAAGCGACGCACCCATGGTCTTCTGTGCAGGTCAGTCCGGCGAGATAGACGAGGAGTGGGACTTTCTCCTTTCCATCGACGGCGTGAGCTGGCAGAAAGACGTTGAAATTGGCGTCGAGCCCGCCGAGCGCAGCACTCTGTACGTCGAGCGTGAATACAGGCGTAGATGCGAGGGCATGATATTAGATCGGTGAAATCGGTGTCGGCGAGACTTGAAGTTTGAATGGAGAGCAACGACGGCGATAAAGGGAGAAAGGAGGAGGTGATAAGCGAGAGGGGGAGGTGCAGACTCGCCTTGAATTTGTACTTGACGATCTGGCCGCCATATGCCTTGTTAGAAGAGAGCTTTTCGAGGGGGCTGTTGGCAGACATGATATGTGATTCGAAGAGGTTGTGGTTGTGTCTGTGGTGGGTGATGAGATGAGATGAGGAGATTTCGGGGTGTTGGGAGAGGTTGGGAGTCGGAAGTCTGAGGATGGGAATGAGATTGGTCGCGGAGCTCCTGTATGCCGCGGCAGGTGATGCCATGACGTCACGCGTATCCTCGCGTATCTCGCACGCGTCCGTCGCGTCGAATGGCCTGTCCCCACCGCAGATTGACCAGGGAAAACTCATAGCGCACAGATAACAGCAACCATGGGTAATGCGCCTTCATCATGCTGAATTGATCCGAGGTCATCGAGCCCGAGGGTTCTCCCAGCTAACTCTTGGAATGGTGGAGTCCGAGATTGAAACGAAACGCACCCGACATCACCTGACGGGCAGCTTCGAACACAAGTGCTTCGATCCAGCTGATCAGATAACGGCGAGTGCGGCAGCCACGAAATCATTGGATCAGTGCTTAGAAGCTTGGTGTATCCAATCAACGACGCCTTGTCCCCATCGCATCGTGATTCATCGACCGTGATTGTTCCGACTGCACGAACTGTTCCGATCAGGGACGTTGATTTGCTGCAGTGTGCTGCAGAACACGGTTGCTGCATATTTGTTGATCATAACAGGTCTATGCTGTACACCGTCTCTTTGCGCTGCTTTTACACATAAGTATCCTTGGGCTGGCGCGTCGGAGGCATAGGTGTCCAAAGCCCTCCTTGAGCCTGGAGCATTTGCAGGTCGGTCTATTAGGATCTAATCAGGTCATGGGATGTTCAACCCGAACTAAGTACACTGGCATCCATTCATGATATCAGAATCATCCAGGCCCAACTCGCCAGAAGTTCAACAGGGTTCAAAGGCACAACGACCGTAGTCCTCGTCATCGTGTGCCCTGTCAAACCGTTGCGTAAGATCATATAAGGTCAGATTTGGCTTCGGCTGTGTTGATGATAGTGCCTCAGTGTTCACAAAGCTAGGAATTGGTGGGAGCGGGAGGATGCGGCTAATAATACGAATGAGGAAAGCGAGATGAGGATGGATGATGGATAGGTGACGGAGGCCGTTGTCGATGCTCCCAAGGGAACAACTGGTCGGCGTCTAACTGAGACACAGGTCGGATGTGACATAATCGCTGACCGAGACGGGCGGCAGCGGGCGGGCAGCGGAGTGTGGCGCATGCGAATGAGGACGACACTCCGAACGCATATTGGCAGGTAGTCTTGGTCTGCCCTGTATTCTACCTCAGCCGGGCCCGTAATACCCTCCATACCCATCGACGCCATTGGTCTCTTCCATCCTTCATATCCCCTCCTCGGGTTTGAGCAAATATATCCATCCCATGTCCCAAGAGTCTATGCTCCACACTTTATCTCCAACCGAGCACGTCCACCCACACCACACCACCGACCTCGACGACGGTCAAGAGACATGGAGTGATGCTCCCGAGACTCTGGACGGCGTCGAAGCCATGCGCAGAGAAATTGAGGAGGTTGGCCAGGCGGACGACGAGGATATTACCCTTAAGCCCCAGAATTTTGCCTCCGCCGACGTGAACAAAGCCTCCTCCCCGCCCGACCTCGACACCACCCTCGACGGCCCTTCGCCGATCGCCACTAGCCCCGTGCAGCGCGCGTTTGATGCCGCGAGCGTGCAGTCCCTTCCGACTGTCCAAATCACAGAGCCTCAGAGTCCCGAGCCCCGTCCCCAAACAGCAAGCGCCGCCTCGTCCTTCGCAGCCTCCGCGGACGACATGCACACACTATCTTCCAGGCCTTCTCGTGCGTCGTCTACCACGCCCCTCACGCCCTCGACTCGCACGCGACGTCAGCGACCGGGTTCTGCCATTGACGTACGTCTTGCCTTTTTTTGTCTCTCGTTTGCGTTTGTTGCCATCAGGCATGTTCATCAATGTCATTAGCCTCGATCCTCGAGTCGTCTCTCAGGGTTTTTCTCCAACCTCATCCATCGACGAGACCACATGCCCCCTCCCTCGCCTCGCCCGCCTGCGCCTGCTCACGAACAGCCCTCGACATCTGCACCCACGCCCGACCATTCCACCCTCGCCTCACGGTCATCGTCTCCCGCGCTCACTGCACGTCCCACGACTCCACCACCATCTCTCCCTCCACCCACGTTGCAAGAGCTCGGCCTGAGCCTCTCGGTATTGACTAGCAATCTCGCTCCATCACATTTCAGTACACCACCCGCTAGCGGCGCGTTCTTGGCCCCGCACTATCTACTCCTCTGCCATGCACAAGGGCTGGACGTACTGCCGCTCGTCTCGCCTCCTGCGCCGCAGCCGTATGCGCTGATACGTCGCGTGAGCTTCAAGAGCGTGGTCGTCATGGAACACCGGGGTGTCCTGGTAGCCATCGCCGGGAGACGGGACGGGGTGCGGGTGTATGCGCTGGAGGAGGTGAAGAAGGCGGTGGAGTGGCGGCTGGACATGGAGGTGCGGAGGGAGCAAGACCGGGCTCGCCGGGAGGAGTCCAAAAGAGGGATTCATTCGCGGGACAGCGGGCTTTCCGACCGGCCATCGAGAGAGAAGCTCGGACAGCCTTCGTCCTCGGCCAGATCCAAGTCCGCCCGCAAGTCCTCCGCCTCTGCCCCCTCGACCGCCTCGGCCTCTCCAGCCAAGGCCCCGGCCCTAAACAACAGGAGGATCCGCACCACGCCCCCGCAGAGTCCGCCTCAGCCACCTCATCCGCCGGCCCTCGTCCCGTCCGTGCCCCCGCCGCCCTACAGCAGTCTCCCGCTCCCCGGACGTCCACGTAGCCCCGTCTCTGTGCACGCTCCGCGGGAGCGCCGCACCTCCGTCGGCAACGTCCTCGCGGGGTCCATCACCCGCCGCAACACCGACGCCGCCGTCGTGGGCCGAGACTTTGAAAACGATGCAGACGCCAAAGGTGATTGGGTCGAGGGCCGCGGCTCCAGCGACGACGAGGCCATCAACGTCGTCGCGGCCGGCACGAGCGGGAGCGAGGCGCTCGACGAGCGCACTAGCGCGATGGCGGCCGCTTCCTCGTCCGTTGTTCCACCCATTCGCCCACTGTCTTCTAGTACGTTGACGCCCCAGTCCGTGCGCCGGCCGCGTCCAGCCAACCTGGACCTCAGCATGCTTCCACGTGTGCCCTCGGCTACCACCGCTCCACCCTCTCCGACACCTACCCTGATAACGCTCCGACAAGCCTTGTCGACATCGCCTGCTGCGGGTCCCGTGTCCTCCATGGGCTCTCTTGCATCGCGCATGGATGAGCGAGATGAGCCCGCGACGCCAGACGGCGACGACGAGGGCACGCACGAGGACCAGAGGACGCCTACGAACGAACAGATCACATTTGCGGAGGCCCTGTCTGAGAGCCGGCTGCCTGATGTGCCGCCCCCGGGCTCCCGCCGCGTACAAGCGCCCATAATGATCACGGCCTCACATCCCGTCGCAACGGGTGATGACGACGTCCCTGCAAGCCCTCAATCCGCCGAGGCACCTAGCTTCCGCACACGCCTCAGTCAGGATACGCAAGCAAACAATTCGCGCAGGCGGCGTTGGTCTGTCCTGGGAAATGTTTTCACGCCCTCGTCGTCCATGTCAATGGAGGAACGACGCAGCATGTCGGCGTCAGTAATGACCTCCCAGTCTCAGCCTCTCCCAGTGCCGAGTTCGTCATCTCAACCGCAGCTGCCATCGCGGAATAGTACGACCATCACTTCACCAATATCCGCTACTCCCACTGCTGCTGCACCGCCAGAAATGCGCGCGCGCAGCACGACTCTCCTTTCGCGCTCGCACTCGTCTACATTCCACCCACCGCCCGCCCAACCGCCACCCCCCGAATCGCCGCGCCCGTCCTCATCCCCGTCCGCGCGGGCGGCAACTTTCGTTGACGGGCCCTCGGTTCCTGCGCCTGTGCCTTCCCACTCGCGTTTCTTGTCGCGGATTATCGGAAACGCGTTCGCATCGCGCAGGTCGGAGGACAGCATGCACCAGCAGGTGCAGCGCGTGGAGCAGGCGGACGGTGCACGGAAGTCGTCCGGAACGCCCACGGCAGTTGCAGCCCCGGCGCCGAAGCTGGAGTACGTGAAGCTGCCTGGGACCAAGGGCGCGCTGATGGTCAAGGCTGTGGAAACGTCAAAGAAGAGGTCAGTGTTGTGCACTTTTTCTTTGAAAGTTTTGTCGTTACTGATCGTGCGCGGTTTTTTTTTCACATGGCCTAACAGCTTCCTCGCGATTCTTTGCGGTGAGAACGGAGAGAAGGTGGAATTGTTCGCGGGCACGTATCGCACTGCCCTTGGCCTCTCGCGCACGTTTATTCTGCCTGACTCGCCGCGCTCGCTCGAGCTGCAGCTCCAAGGTGATGACCTTGTCGAGGTCTTCCTTGTTTTCTCCCAGAACGTATTCGGCCTGGAGCCCGCCACCGTGCGTGTGCGCGAAGTTCGCATTGGCCGCGCGGAGCGTAGGGCCGCGCGCCGGCGTGCACGCGAGCTGCGTAACGAGGACCCGCTGGGCGCAGGAAACGATACGGACGCTGCAGCGCAAGCGGAGGAGTCCACGAATGTCAATGTCAGCATCGGGGTCTCGGTGCCGTCATCGACATCGACACCGACATCTCTCCCGACGGACACGACTACGCCGACTCCCTCGCCTGTGATTACACCTGCCACGACCATTGTCCGGTCTTCTGTCTCGGCAGGAAATGGAGCCCCGACACCACCACTTGTGGAGGCAACGGCGAACCCGCCTGCGCTGCCGCAGACGGAGGAACTTTTTGCTCTTGCTACGGCACAAATGGGCCCGTACACGACGTTTCAGCAGCTATCATTCGCACCTCACTTCCCGTTGGCTTCGATCGCGGACGAGTATGTGATTCCACCGACGTATCCCGACTTCTTACAATACCGGTCGGAGCACGAGCCGGAGGTGAACGGAAGCAGCGATATCGACCTGTCGCAGGTACAGTTCTCGCCGCCAGGGTTGCCGCTGCCACCACCCTCGGCGCCGTCCAAGTGGTTCTATCGCGACCCCAAGGGCGTTGTTCACGGTAAGGGCGATTCAGCCCGATTTTTTGTCTTGCAATGTTTTGAGTGTGATGCACCCTTCAGGTCCATGGAAACATACCCTGATGCAAGCATGGTATCGGGACGGGCTGCTGCCCACCGATCTTCCAGTACGACGTGAAGAGGACGTTGAATACGTTCTCCTCAAGGATCTCCGCCAGCAGAGCGTCGACCCATCTCAGCCCTTTGGCCCATCGCCCTCTCGCACGTACCCTGCAGAGTCGATACCAATTGTTGCGGAGGGCAAGCCTCTCCTCCAACCACTCTCGTTACTTTCGCAGCCGAAGATTTTCGGCCCTCCTGCTCTCTTCTTCTCATCGCGCGGAGGCCACAGCACCGTCATCGTCGACGGCCGCGGCCGGTCCGTGCTGAAGGGTCGGTTCATGTGGAGTCCGGACGAGCAGGACGACGAGTCGTCGACGACGGTGCTCACCGGCCGCATGGGCGACGTGAAGCGTCTCGAGGCGTTCGACGTCGAGGACCGCTCCGTGCTCGTCGCGATGCGGCAGGGCGGCCTCGAGGCCGTCGACCTCAGTGACGCGCTCCTCCGGCCCGCCGACGCCTCGAGGAGCGCCCTCCCGCAGTTCGCCGTCGCGCCCTCGCAGGTGAACCGCCGCGCGCCGTTCATCTGGAAGATCGGCATGCCCGTGTCCTCCCCGACGCCGTCCGCGCACGCGCCCACCTCGCTGCTCGCGCCCAAGTCCCACTCGCACCGCCTCGGGGCACCCGTGAAGAAGCTCAGCACCGGCCCCGGGCGGTCGCCTGGGCGGCCGGAGCTCGGGGACGCGGAGGCGGAGCGCGCGCGCGACGAGGTGATCTTCCTCGGTAGGCGTGGGGACAACATCTACCTCTGCGAGCGCAACGGCATCGCGTTCCGGATACTGCGCCTGTGCCCGCTGGGCTCGTCGTAGTGTACCGTTGTGCCGGAGTTGGAGCTGTATATACAGTACATGCCATTGCACGCGCGGGCGCAGTTTTTGGACGGCGGAGCGGA
This sequence comes from Heterobasidion irregulare TC 32-1, assembly GCF_000320585.1. Lineage (NCBI taxonomy): Eukaryota > Fungi > Basidiomycota > Agaricomycetes > Russulales > Bondarzewiaceae > Heterobasidion > Heterobasidion irregulare. Next base: position 1,282,535 of record NW_009258197.1, on the reverse strand, counting down.
GGGTCTGGATCGGTCGGGCCACTCTCAAAAGAATCATGTCACTATTTATTCGCAGCAGCAGCAGATCGTCATCTCTTCTTGATCTCATGGATACTTTTCAACTCCATTCATGTCGGCCATGTCCCCACGAATACGAACCCCCCACCGGCTCTTGTCACGCGCGCATTCCTTCGTAATATCCATATTTCCTCTTATCGACTCATTATTTTCTTTCGTTTTCGACTCTCGTCCTCTCACTCTCCCCTTTTTTTTTCTCTTCTTCCCGATTTACGTAGGCTCTCTGTGTCACGATTGTTCTTTCCCCCCCTCCCCCCTCCCTCTTTTCTTGTCTCTCCGCATGCTCCCTCACTCTCTCACATCACTGTCTTCGTTCTCAGAATCCATATCTTATTCTCCGTGTGCAGTACCTACTCATGATACCGTCCCGCACCAGCAACGGATGACGATTCGACATCATATGCAATACAATAGATGTTACATTAGGAACCCCCAAAGATCCGATCGGTTAGTTCACTTCCGCTGACGGCCTTCTGCAGACGAGTCGAGGCCCCCCTGCGCGTCTACCTGCAGTGCTCCCTGATGCATGTCTCTCCTGATCCAGTGCTCCACGGCCTACAGCTTGGCGGACGACGCCGCGGCTGCCGCGCGCTTGCGGAGCGCCGTCTTGAGAATCTTGCCCGTCGACGTTTTCTGCAATGAGAACGCACGCACGGGTCAGCGTCGTGGCGGCGGCCACCACTGCGCCCGGCTAAATGGCCACTCACGGGCAGCTCCGCGACCACCTCGACCCACTCCGGCGTCGCGAAGCCCGGGAGGCGCGCGCGCGCGTGCGTCTTGAGCGCATCCGCGAAGTGGCCGTGCTTGCCCGCCCAGCGCGCCGCGGCGGCGGCGTGGAGGATCACGAAGGCCATCGGGCGCTCGCCCCAGCGCGGGTGTTCGCGGCCCACGACGGACACCTCGAGCACGTCGGGGTGGCTCGACAGCTCTGCGACGCAAAGTCAGATATTGTGCACCCCGCTATCTGTCGTGTAGGCGCCGCGCGGCGGCTCTGACCTTGTTCGATCGCCAGACTGGACGCGTTCTGCAGGTGCCGGGGCGAAGGTTTGGTCAGACGGACGGACGACGTAGAGCGTGCGTGGCTCGCGGGGGCGCACCTCTCCTCCCGAGATGATGATGTCCTTGCTACGGTCCTGGATCGCGATGGACCCGTCCGGGTGCCAGACGGCGAGGTCGCCCGAGTGGAACCAGCCGCCCGCGAACGCGCGCGCGGTGGCATCCGCGTCGGCGAAGTAGCCGTGCATGACGATGTTGCCGCGCATGACGATCTCGCCGAGCGTCTTGCCGTCCCTCGGGACGTCGACGAGCGCGTCGGGCGGCGCGTCCGCCGGGAGCTCGGTAGGGAGGCGCACGACGCGCGCGGGGTGGGAGGTCACGAAGGCGTGGCCCTGCCGGGACGTGAGCTTGGCGCGCTCGTCCAGCGGGAGGGACGACCAGGACGGCTGCGGGTAGTTGCGGGTGAGGGGCCCGTACGTCTAAACATTACGTGAGTTCATCCCATCGTTGTCACGATCGGTATGTGCGGTCACCTCGCTGATCGGATGTTGGCAAAGACAAGGACGGTGCGGGTTTAGCATCACGTCGCGACTTGATGAATGCAGACAGGACGTACGTCAATCCGTATACGTGCACCGGCTGTATGCCCTTCTTCTCCAACTCTCCTAGGAGATGCGCCGTCGGTGCTGCTCCTGCGATGATAGCCATCACAGGATGGTCGACCCTCCTAGCGTTGACGTCGTTCACGATCCCAATCTGCAAGGGATGAAACACAATGAGCAGAACTTCAGACGCCCTCGATGGAAGGAACCCACCTGGACGGTCGGCGCACCGCAATAGTGTGTGACTCTCGAATGGAGCAGGTGTTTCCATATGAGAGGATAATTGACGGACCGAAGGGTTATCTGCGAATCAAGTATGACGCCTGTCACTCGTTTATCCGGATGGCACTCGTCATCGCTTACTTGGGTCGCAAAGGAGAAAGTGATTGCCCACGGGTACGTCCAGCCTGCTGCATGGAACATGGGGAGGATCCTGCGCTCAGCACCGATCAGAGCTGTACTATTATAATCACGTCGCACGTAAATACCAGAGGTATGTGGACTCCTTGTTCATTCTAGAAAGCGCGCAGGATTGAATAGAGGTTTGATTCCAGCGGCGAAGATGGCGACGTACTGTGTCTCATAGGCATTTGCGATGGCAGCCAAGTATGTCCCTGCAATAAGATTGAATGTCAGATGGCCTTGTGGTGATAAATCCATAACACATGCCTCTCAAGGTGGTCAGGACACCTTTGGGCTAAAACAAGCCAAATTCAGCACGGCATCGACATGTCGGTCCCAAAATACATACTCGCCCCGTGGTCCCCGAGCTATTGATAGAAGGCTCAGTCGCGCACGTCGGAAGCCCCAGACGCGGTCGTCGACCACTCACGTATAATTCAACGAATGCGGCTTGTTCTCGTCCGCGTCCATCTCCAAGCCCGCCCATCCCCGTTCCTGACTGAACGCCCTCCCGGCGCTCAGGAACTGCTCGTACGGATCGCCGACGCGTCCCGTGTCGCTGCAGACGATGACGCGGGCCTTCGCGCCCTGCACGAGGTGCGCGTACTCGTGGTCGACGAAGATGAGCCTGGCGCCGCTGTGCTCGAGTATGTAGTCGACCTCGGGCTTCGTGAGACGGATGTTGATCGTCGTGAGGATCGCGCGGGCGCCGATCACGCCTTGGAGGGCATCTGTGGGCGCGGTGAGCCGTCGAAGCGGAGCGGAGAGCGCAGGTGGAGAGACCTGCTATCAGGGGTCTCTGTGGGCTTCAGGACGGAGGCGTGGCGGCGGAGAGAGGGAGGACGCACGAGTTGGGGGCTACGACGGCTATGCGGTCGCCGGGATGGATGCCGGCGTGGATAAGGCCGTAGGCAAAGTTCTGGACGCGTTGCGCCCTGTGGCGTGTGTGAACGTGAGGGCCGGCGTAGGGCACGATGAGTTGCAGCGCACGCACCAGACGGCATAGGAATAGAACACGGGGAACTCGACGTCTGGATGTGCGAGGGCCAAGTGGTCAGGATAGAGTTGTGCGGCTCGAAGGAGGAAGAGCAGAGGGTTCTGTGCATTCGCGCGTGAGAGGACGTCGAGACGTCAATGCAGAAGAGATGATCACCAGAGGATGGATGTTGGTCGGCAGGCCATCGGGGATGCGGAGGACGAGGTCGGCGTCGGCCGGGGGGATGCTCTCGGGCGTGGGTTCGAAGACCGACCTGTGTGAATCTGCGGGCGACATGTCAGAAAAGGAGCGAGAGCAGCGGGGCCATGACGAGATGGGCGAGGGCGACTTTATATTACCCCACAATGTCCGGGGTACCCCGCATTGTCGCAATTGGTCATGCGCGCCTTCTGCTTCAGTTCACCGCCAGCGGCCCTCACGTCCATCGCTCCTCACCGCCAATCACATTCTCATGTTTTCCGTCGGCAACCCGCTTCGGCATTTTAGCGCTCTTTAGAGGCAGCTGCTGCTCCTGATACATATCGACCATTCGCTTCGGAAGCTCCAAAACATGTCAGACACAAATCATCTACTATCGATTTTGGCCGTAGGTACTGTGAGCACCATCGTTGATCTTGCGAAGCCCACCCTGGCCGGTGCCCGATCCTCGATTCATCCATCTCCCGACTCCACTCGATGTCGCGATTGGGTAGACTCGGCAGAGATCTTCGTTCGACATTCTCCGCTTCTGCACGGCGATAAACAATCGATGCTGCCGGATCGGCAGCCAAGCACTGACCCTGGCGTATCTCACTTTCTCTTTGGAGCGTTCGATGGTTCGCGCAGACATCACCCCATACACATGCTAAATACAGTACACACGAGCTGGGCGTACTGTGTAGCATCGACCGGGGCCTACTGCGCTGGTCTGGACCACACGATGCATGCGCCATCCCTAGGATCCTACAATGTGTTTGACACTTGTACGATTGTTCAGGTGATCAAGACGCCCTCCTGCGGTCGCGCGAGACGATACATCGGGATGCCGGCTTCAATGATGGCAGAGGTATGATGCCTTCCGACGCCGTCGCCGCATGGCAGACCGACCACATACGAGGCGGTTTCATAGCCGCGACGTCACGCAGCCCGTTGACCGGTATGAACGAAGGCCAAAGAGGACAACGAGCACCTTGGGCCGCTCGATCAGAGGCTGGCATGATACATGGTATGTTTCGAAGGTGCGAGGGAAGGGGCACAGGTGGGGTTCGACGAAAGAGTAGGTGGGAGGCCTCAGAGCGTCCGCTCGCCGGCTGACGAGCAGCAAGCAAAACCCTCCCCAGTGATGTACGCATCCGGAGGACCTGAGCGCCATGGCCACGAGCGATATACGAGCCAGAGCACCAAACCAGTTTCGACGATCGTCTCGTACCGTCCATACAGTGTGACGCTAGATAGACCACCTTTGAGGTTGAGGGGAAATCGCCAGCTTTTGGGAGACTAGCACGGCGCCCTGGGCCAGCGTGATCTGCCCGTGCATGTCGTCGAAACGTGGACACACCCATGCTGCCGTTCGCTGGATAAAAGGGGACAGAAAGTGTGGCGGCCCTACATCACCATCACCTCCTCTCAAGGGGTAAACAACGGCGAGCTGAAATAAGAGTGAGAGGATAATGCCCGCCGTGGTCGTCGATGGGAGAGCGGCGAGCGCCACTCGGCCCGAATAGGCACGGCTGGTAAACAACGCGCAAACTGTTGCGGGCATCCTGGCCACCGCTCACCGCTCACCTCCGCCCCCATCATCCCCATCCCCTGCCCCATCCCCCCCTCGCTGTCGATATCCACCCATGGCAGACGCTGCATCAGGCTCCGCCGATAAATCCGTACAAGTCAAGCTCGTCCTGCTCGGTGAGTCCGCAGCCAGCCCCAGCATGACGTTCGAAATACCGTGGAAACGCAGTCCCCCACCTGCGCGCATACGGCGCAGCCCCCGTCGCCCGACCTCTCTACCTCTTCCAAATTACCCCGTTCGAGCCGAATGCTGATACTTGGTCCCACGCAGGCGAGGCCGCAGTCGGCAAATCCTCCGTCGTCCTCCGCTTTGTGCGTCCTGCTGATCCCAGTTTGCCCACCTCCCCGATGACGAGCCGCGCACGCAGGTCTCGAACGAGTTCCAGGCCAACAAAGAGCCCACCATCGGCGCCGCCTTCCTGACCCAGAAATGCCGCCTCGAGGACCGCGTCCTGCGCTATGAGATCTGGGACACCGCCGGCCAAGAGCGCTTCCACTCCCTCGCAGTGAGCAACCCCCTCCCCCTTTGTCCGCTCCCGATCGCACCGTGCCCACCGCGCCCCCGCAGCCCATGTACTACCGCAACGCCCAGGCCGCCGTCGTCGTCTACGACGTCACCAAAGCCTCGAGCCTCGAAAAGGCCAAGACGTGGGTCAAGGAGCTCCAGCGGCAGGCGAACCCCAACATCGTCATCGCCCTCGCAGGCAACAAGCTCGACCTCGTCACCCCCGCCCCCGCCGCATCGGGCAGCGGCGCCCTCGGCGAGTCGGAGGACGAAGCGGACGACGCGACCGCCACCCCTGGCGAGGCCGCCGCCGCCGCCGCCGGAGCCGCGGGCGCGGGCACGAGCGACGCGGAGGGCCTGCGGCAGGTGCCCCGCGAGGAGGCGCAGGCGTACGCGCAGGAGGCCGGCCTGCTCTTCTTCGAAACGAGCGCAAAGACGGGCGACGGCGTCGTCGAGGTGTTCACCGAAATAGGTCCGTTTTTTTCTACTTTTGATGGTGATGATGGTGGTGGCTGGCCGCGCGCGTTACTGATGCGCCGATGCGGCCGCCGTTCTGCAGCCAAGAAGATCCCGATCGAGCATATATTGGCGTCTTCGCGTGGTGCCGCAGGCCGACCAGGCGCCGGCGGTGGGCGCGCCGGCGGCGCAGCGGAGGGCGTCAACCTCGACGAGAACCAGCCCAAGGGCAAGGACGCGTGCAATTGCTGAGCTGCGCCTGACACGTACCTTCCTGCCAGGCCGCGCTCTCGCCGGCTCCTCGCTATCGTCTCTCGACTCTCTCCGGCCGCTTTCTTTCATTCTTTGTGACGTGATGTGATGTGATCTCTATATACATGGTCTCCGCCCTACCCTCTGCATTACATGTAATCTGCTTTTATGACCCCCGGACTCCTAGAGCTGGTATTCTGTCTGACCACACCGAGTCCATGCATTATACTCGAAACAACAAAAAACGACAACAACAACAACAACAAAAATGATCTGCTGACTGAACTGCCTCGACGATCCGCGATCTACGAGAACCGTAACTTACAACTGCGCCCGACCCGCCCCACATCAGTGCTCGTGCATCACGTCCACGTACGGCGGCGGCCTCGCCACGTGCTCGTGCCCGCCCTCACCGTCGTCGTCATCATCAGGGATAAGATACGGCGGCGGAGCGTGCGACGCCGGCGCGCCCCCCTCGCCCGTGGCCGGCGGCTGCAGCTGCTGCGGCGGCGAGTGGTGATTATGGAGGTGATGGTGGTGGTGGTGATGGTGCGGGGGCGGCGGCGACGACGCGGGAGCGCCGGGCATCTGGTGCGGCACGCCCTCGCGCGAGCGGTACTCTGAGTGGATCGACGGCGGCGGGTCGGACGGGTCGTCCATCGGGGGCGGCGGCGGCGGCGGCGGGCCGCGCGCGGTGGTCTCCTCGCGCTGCTCGAGGGCGATCCCGATCCCGAGTCCGAGCCCGAGCCCGAGGGCTTGCATGGCGCGGGTGCCGGGCGCGTCGGGGTCGAGGGCGAGGTCGAGGCCCATGTTGAGGCCCATGTCGAGGCCCATGTCGAGGTCGAGGTCGGCGAGGCCTGTCACGTCCGGGTCGTGCGTTGCCATCTCGAGCGTCGGCGGGGGCGTCGGCGCGCCCGTGCGGTCGACGTCCTCCGCGTGGCCGTCGAAGTGCGCGGAGGCGGGGAAGCCGAAGAGCACGCCCTCGCCGTCGATGACGTGGCGCGGCTGCGGCTGCGGCTGCGCGGGGAGCCCTGGAGGCGGCGGGAGCGACGGCTCGATAGGGTGGCCGTCGTCGTCGTCGTCGTCGTCGTCGCTGCGCGGGGGGACGTAGATCTCCTGCTCCGACTCGAGGAAGGTCGGGAGGCGCGAGGACGTCGAGGCCTCCGCGAAGGACGGCGGCGCGTCGCGCTCCTCGAACGGCGGGGGCTCGCCGCTCGCGGAGACGACGACGGCGCTCGGGCCGGCCTCGCCCTCCTCGTAGTGCGGCGCGGCGTCCTGGTCGTCGCCGCGGACGGTGCGCGCGGGGGGGCGGTCGTGCTTCTTGTGGTACGCGGAGTCCATACCCGCCTCGAGCTCGGGGAGCGGGGCGGGCGGGGGCAAAAATGTCAGCGGGAGGGCGAGGGTGGAGACGTGCTCGGTGCGGGTGACCATGTTGCGGAAGGTGACGTGCACGCGGAGGCGGAAGGCGACGCTGTGGAGGAGCGTCGCCTGCGTGATGGAGCCGCACTCGGCGTCGCTGTCGAGCAGGCCAAAGTCGCCCGCGGGGAGCGGGCGCGCGGGATCGGACGGGGAGGAGGCGGGGGAGGACTGGTGCAGGACGAAGCGCAGGCGGACGGGGAGGGAGGTGTGGAAGCGGCAGAGGGCGCCCGAGCGCGAGACGACGGTTTTGTAGACGGCGGTTGGGGCGCGGCGGCGCGCGGTGGTGGTGGTGGTGGTGGTGGCCTGGGACGAGGACGAGGAGGGCTCGGTGGCCTGTTCGTGGGACACGCCGAGGGGCAGGCGGCCGCCATCTTCGTCGTCCGCGTCGTCCTCGTCGTCGTATTCCTCGTCGGCGCAGGGGTCGTCGTTGGGGTCGCCCTGGCGCACGCGCACGGTGCGGACGAGCTCGGCCTTGATGTTGCGGAGGCGGAGGCCGCCCTGGACGACGAGCTCCCTGCTCGGGGACGGGACGGTGACGTAGATCGGGACGGGCTCGCGTGCGGTGAAGGTGGTGCGGGGGACCTGGACGTCGACGCGGGCGGGGGCGGCTATGGTGCGGGTGACGGGGGCGATGGCGGGGGTGTGGGTGTGTGAGCTGAAGCGGCGGGTGTGCACTGCGAGGGCCTTTGTGAGCGGGGGCGCGGCGGGGTCGGCGGGGTGGAGGGTCGCGGAGAGGACGTGGGCGAGGGCGGACTGGGGCGTGTGGATGCACTGCGGGGTGTCCGCGGTGAGCGGGATCGCGAACGGGAACGAGGACGGGAAGGGGGCGTCGGGGTCGTCGGCGGGGTCGGGGTCGTAGAGGACGATGGCGGTGTGGGCGAGCTCGATGGAGCGGTCGGCGGTGGACTCTGTTGTGCGGAGGTGCATGGTGCTTGAGGGGGGGAAGGCGGGGGTTCAGCGGGCGGAAGAGGAGAGCACGGTGGCAGACAGGGGGACGGACAGTTTTCGCCAGCGGGTGGGCTGGGCGCACTTGACCTGGAGCTCGCCCTCGATGGCCGCGCGCTCGCCGTCGGCGCCGAGGAAGCCCTGCTGGAAGCGCAGCGCGTCCGTCGCGGGCATGATCAGCATCTGCGGCTCGTCGGGCGGCGGCGCAGCGAACACGTCCGACGCATCGCCCTCGGGGCACTCCCGCTCGTACGTGGGCGGCAGCTCGGAGGACATGGCGAGGAGGCGAGGATGCGAGTTGCGTGCGAGTGCGAGTGTGTGCGAGTTGCGTGTGTGCGAGGACGAGGACGAGGAAGGCTGTGGACGCTGAGAAAGCGGTGCACTTATCAGATACCGCGCGCGTTGATTAGATCCCCCGCGCACGACATTCGTCTACCGACTTGGTACGGTATATACAGCGACAACAAGACAAGCCTCATAAATAATAACACGTCGCAGCCACCGCGCCCTATCCCACGCGCGCGAGGCTGTCCAGCTCCTTGAACATGTCGTTCTCCATATCCTTCGCCATCATGATCTCAAACACCACCTCGTCCTGGAACCCGCCCAGCAGCCCCGTCCCCGTCTCCACCCGGTCCTCCCCCACCTCCCCGTACCCGACCCCAAACGCAAGCACCGGCCCCGCCGTGCTCCGCGCCCCGTCAAACGCGTCCTCCTCCTCGTCCAGCGCCCGCAGCGCCTCCGTCGCCCGCAACGCCGACCCCCGCGCGTGCCCGCGCAGCGCGTCCGGCACCGCGACCGTGAACCGCCGCACGAGCCGCAGCAGCACCCGCGCCGCGTCCAGCGTCCGGTCCGCCCGCAGCGCCGCCTTGAGCCGCGGCGGCGCGAGGAACGCGAGCGCGTACAGCGCCATCACCACCTTCGCCACGTACGCGAGCCAGTGGTCCCGCAGCGCGACCGCAAAGTCCGGCTCCGCCACCGGCATCCGGTGCACGAGCGCCTCGAACAGCCGCCGCTGCCACCCGAGCGGGACGCTGCGCGCGATCACCCGCCGGTTCGCGTCGGGCTGCCCCAGCCGCGTGAACACCTCCAGCGCCGCGTCCACCAGCGCCGGCGGCGGGTGCACGGGCCCGCCGGGGACCATGTCCGACTGCCGCAGGAGCTCCAGGGGCGTGACCGCGTCGAACGGGTCCACGAGGAAGGACGACACGAGCGCAAACGTGCGCTGCGCGAGCCGCGCGGCCGTGGGCGACGGCGTCGCGGAGAGCGAGCTCGCGAGGCGCACGTGTGGCGCGAGGTTGACGAGCAGGTACAGCGTGTCGCGGCGCACCGCGACGAGGTCCGTCAGCGACAGCGCGGGCGAGACGGGCTGCAGCCCGCGCCCGAGCCCGCACAGCCGCAGCGCATAGGGTAGCGCGCGCTCGTGCCGCGCGAGGAACTCTTGGTTCTCCGGAAAGACCGACAGGTTGCGCAGGATGTTCATCACGGCGAGCACGAGGTCGCCCGGGCGCTGCTTGTGCCCGAGCTCTTCGGGCTTGGCGCCCTGTTTCCGGTCGAGCGCGGCGAACGGCCGACTGCCGTCCTCGAGCACCTTGTTCACGAGCTCCTTGTGCGTCGTGATCTTCTCCGCGGCGTCCTCGCCCTCCTCGGCGTCGGCGAGCTCGGCCTCGACGCCGCCGAGCGCGACGTCCGCGACGAGGTCGAGCAGCTCGTCGACGAGGTCCGGGCAGATGCTCGCGGAGAAGCCGTTGCCGTTCGCGCCGCGCATGGTGGAGAGGATGGTGAGGGTGGTGAGGGCGTAGCTGAGCTCGGTGGCGATGCGGGAGCGGACGCTCATGGCGAGGGCGTCGACCTCGATGCTGCCCCACTCGTTGAGGTCGCGGAGGATGCGCCGGGTGCTCGCGCGGGCGTGCTCCTCGGCGATGGCGGGCACGTCGCGGCCGCCCCAGCCGATCTCGCGCACGGTCGGGACGTATTCGATCTTGCGGCGCTGCGGCTGGCCGCGGGCGGGGGTCGAGGGCGAGGGCTGCGGGAGCACGCCGGCGGGGGCGCCCGCTGAGCCTGTGGACTCGGGGTCGAGGGCGGACTGGGTGGGGCACGGTGAGGCTCACTGCTCGCGGGGGAGAGCGGACAGGGGCTTACCAAGATGGGGTCGGGCGGCTCCGCTGATGGGGCGCCGTTGTGAGCGGACGGAGAACGTGGAGCAAGGGGCGGGCGGGGGGAGTCACTCACATGTTTTCTGACGCGTCCGCTTTTGTTCGTCCTCGGGCTCGATCTTGCGCTTTCTGGACTCGAGGTCTGGATCAAAGGGCGCGTTGGCTTCATAGGGGAGCAGGGGCGGGCCGGGGTTGAGGTCGACGACGGGGGGCAGGGCGGTGAAGGACTGTTGGGGCGTCCCGGGGACCGCGGAGGCGGAGAGCTGACGGGAGAGCTGGGGCGACGGCTGGGCAGAGGTGACGGGGGGGAGGATGGGCTGGGAGGGGACGCGTGGGTGGATGGGGGACGGGAAGGGCTGTTGCTGCTGGGGATTGAGGGCGCCCTGGGCGGCGGCCTGGAGGGCGCGCTGCTGCTGCTCGCGGGAGTTCCTGCGGTAGACGTCCTCGAAGGGGAGGACGACGGCCATGTAGACCTGGCCGAGGAATTCTGCGACGGACTGCGACGAGTTGGGGGGCGGGAGGGTGTCGGGGAGGTCGAAGACGGGGAGGACGGAGGGCCAGAGGCCCTGCTGGGTGAACTGGGTGGGGGTGGGGGAGGTGGGGGGTGAGGAGGCGGGGTTAGGTGTTGGAGAGGTGAAAGCGAATGGCTGACCTTTGCGCCTCCGCCTGCGGTGTGGACGGTCGTCCAGAGCTTGAAGAGGTCGACGAGCCTGCCTGCGAGGCGGATGGAGCCGGGTTCTGTGGGGGACGGATCGAGGAGGGTCCAGGAGGAGAGCAGGGGATCGAACGCGGGGTTGGGGATGCCGGTGAGCGCGGGGGGGAGCGGGGTGTTGCGGGCGGCGTGGATGCCGGCGAGGGAGGCGAGGAACTGGCGGTGCTTGCTGCGGTAAGCGGGGATGTTGATGGGATGTGTGTTCTGGGGCGGGAGTGCGCGGGGATGGAGGGCGGCCATGTTGTCGTGCAGCGGTGGATGTGCCTGGGTGCTCGCCCGTCCATCAGCGGACGCGATTCCCCCGAGCAGTGGCCCCGAGGTTGGCCCGCCCACCCCGCTCCCGCCCCCGTGCCCGTGCCCTCCCATCCCACGCCCGCTCTGCGCAACCCGCGCTATCCCCGCCGCGTTCAGCGCCGCCATCTGCTTCGCCGCCGCGCTCGCGTCCAGCCCAAACATCCCCCCGCCCCCCATTCCCACCCCGACCCCGGCCCCGACCCCGATCCCGTCGCCCAGCAGTCCCGCGTGGCCCCCGAGTCCAGCTCCCGACGCTCCAGCCCCCCCGAACCCCGTCGTCGTCGTCGTCGTCGTCGTCGTCGGCGACGGCTGTGGCGCCGGCTGAAACGCCCCCGGGCGCCCGTTTCCATGCTGCGGGCTGCAGGCGCGGGCTCAGGACACGGCACGGCGCGCGGCGAGGCGGCGAAAATGGCACTCACAAGATCGACATGTCCTCTGATTCCGATTATTCGGGTAGTTCTCGCGTTGCGGCGCTCCCTCGTCGTCGTGGGCGTGACAATCCCCGGTGGCGCGTCCATCCCACATCGGGCCGTCCCCACGCCGCAAGCTCCCACACCGTCTCGTCATCGTCACCGGCGGCGTCGCCGCCGTCTCACTCTCGCTCTCTTCGCTGTCCCTCTTATCTACCGACAGGCACACGCCCCCATCGCACGCCCTGTCCAGACGCACGCCGCCCCTTCGATCTAATTCCGTCACACCGTGACGCTACCCGAGTCACCCTGTGACGCGCATTTTTCCTGGTCGAGCCACGCGCCCTCTCCCCCATCCGAAAATCTTCCTCCATGCCCCCCTCTGAAATCGACCTCATCTTCTCCTCCTCAAAGGGCAAGCGCCTCGTCCCCTCCCCCTCCCCGTCCGCGTCCGTGCCGTCGCTTCCCACTCCAAAGCAGAAGAAGAAAAAAGACAAAAAACGCAAGCGCGACGACGCGGATGTAAACACAGACGCCGCCCCCCTCGCCTCTTCTTCTTCTTCTTCTGTCTCCAAAGCTAAACGCCCCGCGGTCGAGACCATCCTCGATCCCTCCGCCCGGCTCTCAACTCTCCCCGCCTCCTCCGCCAAACGCCCAAAGGCGTCGTCTAAACCGTCGCCCACCGCGCCTCCACCGCCAAAGTCCTCGTCAAAGGCCAAGGCCCCAAAGGACGACGACGACGATGCGCGCTTCAAAGATTCGCGCGGCACCGGCCCCCGTAAGTCCTCGCCCTCGACGGGGGATTCTTTTTCCGGCTTCTAATTTTTTTTTCGTCGTCGTCGTCGTCGTCGTCGTGCAGGGCGCAAGACCGAGGAAGGCTTCGCGATCTACAAAGAGGACGAGCTCGGGATCCAAGACGCCGGCGGCGGTGCGTCCCCCTCCTTCCTAGCCCCCCCTCGCCCGCGCCCGCACGCTCACGCTCACGCCGCCTTGTCGCACAGACACCCCGCTCTGTCCGTTCGACTGCGACTGCTGTGCGTGTCCCGCGCACGCCCGTCCCCCGCCCGCCGTGCTGTGCTGATAAATACTCCCATTTTTTTACCAGGTTTCTGAGTGATCTTTCTCCCTATCTATGCTAATCCGCTCTGCTCGCACTCTGTACCCCCTACCACTACCCGCGCATCTGTACCACCAATACCACGCATCGTCCGGTCCCCTGCCCCTGCCCTCGCCCGCTACACTCGCACTCGCACTCACACTCACAGTCCCAGACCCAGACTCCGTAACGCCCCGGCTCTATCGAAGCCTCCTGGACCGCGCTAGCAATGGTCCAGAGAGGTCAATGTGCAGCCCACATCGACCCACCCCGCCCCCCGCCCGTCCCTGCACGAGCACCGCCTCCGCAGGGATACAGGCGCGGCACGGCGCGCGTCGGCTCGCCGATGCGCGCTCGTGGCGCGGCGCACATACGCTCTTGGCGCGTAGAAACGTTAGATAGGCGAGTGCGCGTTCTTTCTCTCCCGCGCGTTGTCGTTCCGGTCGCTGACGTCTCCCCGGCGGCGATGCCAGCCCTGTGTAACCCTCATAATAAGAATGATGTATTTGTTCCGACATCCGACGTCCGACGCGTCCTGCGCGGTCTCACGCGCGACCCAAATGCGCGATTCCAGCACCGCGGTCCGCGACTCAAACGCGCCCTTCCGCCCGCGAACCAGCCCCAGCCCCAGGCTTCCATTCTTCGGGAGCAGGCGGCGCCCCGTGACCCCAAGTTCCTTTTTCCCAGTACAGTAGGTAACAGTACAGTAACTTGAGTATCGCATGTATGTGCCGTGTGCGCGCGCTCGGCTCTTTCGAAGCCTCCCGAGTCGGCGCCTCGCGTCAGTGGCTCGAAGGGGTCAAAAAGCAGCCTACATTGACCGAGTCCTCTCTTCGCCATCGCGCGGCCGGCCTGCGGGTCGTCCGCGCGTGCCTCGTGCGCGCGTGCCCTGTGCGCTGGGTTCCGCGGTGTGGGAGATTCACGCGGGGGGATACATGTACTGTTCGTCGCGTCGCGCGTTGCTGTACGTTTACTCTACGTTAGTTCATGTTATGATGTGTGTAGTCGCGCGATCGTCGTTGTGGATTTGATGTACTTTTGATATGTATTTGAGCGGACGGTGGGATAGCGATGTATGTACAGCTTGGTGCGAGATTGGCGGGATAGCGATCGCATTCATGAAGTATACTTTTAGTTGGAAACAGAGGCAATCTGTGGTACGCTCGGGCGGGCGGTCGTCCGCGGTCATGGCACGAGGTTCTCCATCCGCCCCGTGCGGTCGTACACGTATACTCCCGCGCCGCTGTCGCCGCTGATCGAGCGAAACCGTCAGCAAAACAAGGCCCGCTGCTGGGGGGACGGCGGGCGACTCACACGACGAGCGGCCTCTCGCCGCCGTAGACGTCCCCGAGCGAGAACGCGCTGATGTCGTAGTCCGCCTGCGCGAGCACCGTCCCGTTCGCGGGCGTCTCGTCCGAGAGGCGCACGTCCCACAGCCGGACGCATCCTGCAGCAAAAACGCAAACAAAACCACGGCCGCGTCAGCCACCCACCCACACGCCGCGCCGCGCCGCGCCGCGCCGCGCCTCGGCCACAGTGCCTGCTCACCGTCCATGCCGCCGCTGACGAGCCCGAGCCCGAGCCCGACGCCGCCCCAGCCCTGCACCCACTTGGCCTCGGTCACCCCGAACCGGCCCCCGGGCGCGCAGCGCTCCGCGCCCCAGTGGCAGAAGCGCAGCAGCGGCCCGCGCGCGAGGAAGCGCGCGTCGTACACGTGCAGCTGGTTGTCGTTCCGCGCGGCCGCGAGCAGCGCGCCGTCCGGGCTGAACGCCGCCGCCGTCACCTCGCCGTCGCACGCCGGCGCGCCGCGCGCGAAGCGGAACGCCTCGAGCGCGGTCTTGTGCACCGCGCGCCGCGCGCGCTTGGTGCGCAGGTCGAAGAGCCGGAGCACGTGTGAGGCGCCGGGGCCGAGCGTGAAGAGCGCTAGCGTCGAGCCTGCGCGGGGGGAAGAGGGGCGTGGGCGTGAGCGTGGGCGTGTGAGACGTGGGCGGCGCGCTCACCTTGTGGGTCGATGGCCATCGCGTCCCCGCCCTCTTGGGCGTCGAGCTCGTATAGCTGCTTCTGGGTGTGGATGTCGAACGCGCGGTGGTAGCCCGTCTCGTCGTCTGCGTCCCTCGGTTCCGAGGACGCGAAGAGGACGTGCTGCGTGCGTTCGCGGCCCCAGACCATCGCACCTGCCGACTGGCGCGCGGTCTTGGGCGCGATGTGCAGCATCGAGTCGGTCGAGCGCTCGCCGGGGTTCCGGTAGAGGTACACGCAGCTGCGTCGGCGCGAGTGAGTGCCCGCGCGTCCTGCGGCTGGCGGAAAGAGGCTCACCCGTCGTGGCATGTTACGGCTAGAATCGGCTCGTCCGGGTGGTAGTGCAGCTCGTGGGGGACGTCCTTGAATTCCACTGGTGGCACGCGCACGTGAGAGACGCCTGCGACTCGGATCTGCGAGCACTTACTGTGCGAACCAGGGCTGATGCCGTCTTCACAGTTCCAGAAACGGACCGTGCAGTCCTGCCCGGACGATGCCATATGTCCCTTGCTACCAGGTCATTTTGAACAACAGACTGTCGAGAAGTGAGGAAGACGTTGCGTACTTGTGTGGATCAAACTGTACATCGGTGACAGTGAAGTATTTCGGGAGAGTTACAACTGTCTTCAGTATCAGTACCAAAATTGTGAGGATAGCTAAAAGCAGCACCTTGGTCGTTTATAGTTCGGGAAACCACCCCGTCGTGTGTACGCACGATAGTGTCTTTACAACAAGTCAACAAAGCATACTTTTGACGTTCCGACGGAGACCTTACTAGACCCGTCGCGGAATAGTTGCAAGCTACCCTCTCGATTTTGCGGGTCAGGCGGAGGCGCTGCACAGAGAAATCAGCGTCGTATACCGATGTCACAGGAGATTTTCTCACGATCAGTGTCTTCCTCGTCTTCTGCATGGCCTCCCATGGTATGGCTCGAAATTGCAACCAAACCGGGGATCTGCGATATTCTGCTGATAGCTGTGTCGTGTATAAGGACATATTCGAGAAGAGATGGGAAGAAGAGACTCACGACCACCTGCTTGCTTGAATGACGCCGACAGCTGCAGCGTGTCGAAATGAAGACTCTCGCGCAAGGAGGATGTAGAATTTCCCATCGTATTGGACCGTCGGTTGTACACTTGTTCACCTATATGTAGTGGACGACGGAACGTGGGATGACACGACTGCGATTTTGAAACCTTTACGCCGCACTTAATGGGCCGACCATCCTCCATCCAGATCTGGCAGACTCACTGCGTTCCAATGCCAATAATGACTAGGTTTTGAGTTCCACGAGAAGAACTGGACGGGGAGATTGCCGTGCAGCTTCTTCGGCCGGGGACGCGATGTTGTGTGCATCATAGAAAGTTCGGACATGGACGTGGTGAGTGAAACAGGATCCGAGTCGATCCAAAGTGGTCTCGTGGACTCTTTCCACTACAGATCGCGCCAATCAGACTGAGCAGCGGGAGTAATATGAGAAGGATGACCTTTGAGTTGCTGTGGTAAGTGAGTCCCGGATGGCAAGTGTCATAGTCAATATCGTCTTCGAATTCAGACAATGGTTCTGCAGATGGCTCTGCTTTGACGTGCATTGCTGCTTCGTCAGGTCGTCGTGCTTTGAGTGTCGTTGCCCCTGCGAGTCGAATTGACGGGGCTGGCTTCAGCTTGAGCCGTTTGCGCTGCTACCAGACACGTCTCATTTTGTTTCTGCAGATCATAAAACCTACTTACCGCCGGGGGTGGGACCACGTCCTCGGCATCGCTATCGTTCAATTCTATTATCTCGGGAACAACAGCCCGAGAGCGCTTTAAGTTTGAATGAGATGCGGAGGACGTTTCGTTTTTGAGCGACCGGGGTGTCGATATACGCTCACTCTTGACGCGTTTGGCATTGGGAGCAGAGCTGCTGCCCTCGGGATGTGTGCGTTTGAGCCTCTGAGCATGTTCCAATGTCCTCTGCATTGCTTGTAACGATGAGGGGGCTGATAATAGCATGTCAGTCTCGAGTTCTTTACTGACAGGGGTCGCGCGCACTGGGATCTCCTCTTGTGCTGCTGCCTGAAGGTCTATCAAAGTTTGGGGTACGAGATGCCCCTGAGATAAGGAGACGAGCGCGTGAAGAGCGATGGGATTGGGGCATGATTGTATGCCCCCTGGAGCCATCCTCTGCCTCATTATCAGACGAGATGACCATGACCTGTTTATCCTTCTTTACAAGGACGATCTCGTCCTCATCGCTGCTAATTGTGATGATTTCTTTGGCAGTAGGCATGGTCGACTCCCAGTAGCGCGCGTGAATCTAGGATCACAGTCAAGCAGGGGTGCGAGCGATGGAGGAGGGCACGCGCCACTAGAAGCCAGGGAGTTGGACTTCGCGATCGCAGCACGTGCGCAACTTTCATCGGGTTGGGTCACGCACGGGTCACGCCCCTCGGCTCTGCCACTCTGCGACATGATGCTCTCCACACGCACAGTTCCGCGACGGATCACCCTCTCCGCACGACGGTGGGCGCATGTATCTGCCTCGAGCGCATCCCGAAAGCCGCTCAAACCCGTCGCCCCCGAGGATGTTGCCCACTTTTCCAAAATTCTCCCGCAGACTGCCATCCTTTCCACGCTCGCACCATCAGCCCTACCGTCTTCCGAGCTAGAGCCATTCAACAATGATTGGATGGGAAAATATCATGGCCGTGCAACCACGGTGCTGCGACCACAGACGGCCGAGCAAGTCAGCAAGATCATGCAGTGGTGTTATGAGCACAGGATAGGCGTCGTCCCACAAGGTGGAAATACTGGCCTTGTGGGCGGCAGCGTGCCAGTCGGTGACGAGCTCATCATCAACTTGGGAAACATGAACAAGGTGCGGTCGTTTGACCCTGTGTCAGGTTGGTACATCTCAAATTTTCGTCTGCTTTCCGGAGCGTTTGAAGGAGCAGTCCTGCAGGTGCATTGGTAGCCGATGCGGGATGTATTTTGGAATCGCTGTCCGAGTACATTGCTCCTCATAACCACATCATGCCCTTGGATCTAGGAGCGAAGGGAAGGTGTGTCCGGGAATGCATCGTACAACCCCCTTGATGGTCATAGTGTCGTAGTTGCCAAATTGGTGGGAATGTCGCTACCAACGCGGGGGGGCTCCGCTTGCTCCGGTACGGCTCTTTACACGGGTCTGTCTTGGGCCTCGAAGTTGTTCTGCCGGATGGCAGCATCCTTGAGAACCTATCTACGCTCCGCAAGGATAATACAGGTCCTTTCCACGTTGCCTCACATTTATCTCCGCACTGAGAATTTCATCTCCAGGCTATGACCTCAAGCAGCTTTTCATCGGAGCAGAGGGGTCGTTAGGGATCATCACTGGAGTATCGATTGCAACACCCCCCGCACCACAGGCGACGAACAATGTCATCCTCGCGCTGCCCAAGTTCGACAATGTCCTTCCACTGTTCAAAACTACCAAGCAACACCTTTCCGAAATTCTCTCTGCATTCGAGTTCATTGACCGAACAGCCTACGAGCTGGCTGTGAAACACGGCCAGGGCAAAGCGCTCAGTGAAAGTGAAATCGATGGTGCGGAATGCTTCGTCCTGCTGGAGACGAGCGGGGGAAAAAGGGAACACGATGAAGAGGTAGATCGTCTTGCATTTCAACTTACTCGTGGCTGACTGGCTTTCTTCAGAAACTCAATACACTCCTCGAGACGCTCATGGATGCGGACGAGCCGCTCATTACCACCGGCGTCGTTTCGCAGTCGCCAGCTCAATTTGCACAACTCTGGCGATTGCGTGAGGGCGTAACGGAAGCTGTGTCCAAAGAGGGCAAAGCTTACAAGTACGATATCTCGGTTCCCCTGGCATCGTTTAAGGATGTCGTGGACATAGTCCGTGAGCACCTGAGGAAACAGGGGCTGCTACACGAGGACGCTGTGAAGCATGTCATCGGGTACGGACATGTAGGTGACGGTAAGTCTCCGAGCTCCTTTACATGTGTAATGTTCACCGAAACCGATCGCCAGGCAATCTACACCTCAATATCGTCGCCGCTGCATATGCTCCCGAGATTGAGGCTGCTCTTGAACCCTTTGTCTATGAGCTCGTCGGTATGTGACACTGCTCTCACTTGTTGGCCAATGCTCATCGTTGTCGTCGTCACCGATAGCTTCTTATAATGGCTCCATATCTGCAGAACATGGCCTTGGTGCCATGAAGGCGCATGCTATCCACTACTCAAAAAGCGGGGTCGCCGTGGATCTAATGAAGAGGATCAAAGAGCTGTTCGACCCGCGGGGAATCATGAACCCAGGAAAGGTGCTGGAAATCTGAGAGGCCTACCTTCGTTTTAGCATCTGTGACCATCCTATGTATCGATATGAATATACACGAGCTTTGAACGATAGATGAGGCGAATACAAAGTACAAATGTGCCCGAGTTGTGCCACTGGGAATGGAAGTGGCTGCACCCTAACCTTGTTTTAGGGAATTTACCCCCAACCTTATTCTAGCACTCTGGACGCCTCTCTAGTCAACAAGACCACCATGGTACAGCCGTCTCTCCTCATGTAGCTTTCAAGCTGATCATGCATGGGCGTCTTCTAGCCCATATTTCAAGACCGGAATGGCATGGCTATCAAGTTTTTTATCCAAAAAGATCTATCAACAGAGATGCAAGCAGAGCTCTGCGAGACCATCACTGTGCGTTTCATGATTTTAGCTCTTCGTAGTTGAATGTCTGAGGTTTGAGATCACCAAGTCCCTTGGAGGTCGAGTAGAGTCCAAAGTTCCGCGGCAAGGCTTTATTCTCATCCAGCCTGGCACCCCAGAGGCTGAGCGACTGCGTCTTTGTTGGAGCAGCGCTGAACGTCCGGACAGACATTTCGTGCCTTACTCCTACGTAGAGGCATGCAAGATCGCGGGGATGTTGTTGAAGCAGATATTCGTCATAAATGGAGAGCCGATAAAGTTCCATATCGATTCGAGCATCGCCAACGTCAATGCTCGAGCGGCGCTTAGCGCAAGGGTCATGGTGCGTTGCCACTCTTTGCTCCCATCACCTACCCCTTTCCACGCGCGCTGCGATGGCTCATGTTTTGGAGATAGCACTCTGGTGGAGATCCGACAGCCTCAGCTCAATCGGCGCGGGTCATTCTAGCCGACCCCAACACGGAAGTCTTTCAGCACCTTGTCAAGAGCTACCAAGGCGTCCCTGAAAAATACGTCGAGTCCTACCTCTGGGTGAAAAAGTGCGTTGAAAAGGGCACCGTGCTGTACACTCCTCTCGTCTACAAGAATCCAGGCGGCAGACGCCCCGGCGAGGAGTACGTGGTCCCGAAGTCAGGGGCATTTACTCCCGCAACTCACCAGTGATCCTGCAGGAGAACTCAGTTTACTGAAGAGGACGAGGAGCATCTTTGCAACTGGATTGCCGCTAAGATCCCTTACAAGGAGACTGGTGGCAGAACTGGAAACAGGCTCTACCAGCAACTATGCGAACAGGTATGGATGTTTTCTACTCCCTAAGCATCACACTGCTTCATCTTCTGAGTCAAATTCAATAGGCTAGTGAACCCGAATTCGCTTGGGTTGGCCGGCACACCTGGCAGTCCTGGCGCGAGCGCTACAAGAAAAACTCTCAGCGCTTGGACGTCATCATCCAAGCGATCGTGGAGCAGAAGAAACCTCTTCTCGGAGAGAAGGGTCAGTATGGCTACGTGCGCAGACCAGAGGAGAAGCAGAAACGCAGCCGAAAGCGCAAGAGCGTGCCTGGAGGTTCAGCGGCGCCCGATGACGACTACTTGAACGGTGGCGCACACATGCATCTTACCATGGCCATGCCAATGCCTGGTCAGGACGGGCACCACCACGAAGGTCTCTCAGGTCTCGCTCCTGTGCCAGTCGGCATGTATGCCCATGCCCCGCCACCTGGACACCCGCACGCACCCCCTCCGCATATGCATCACCTGGCAGGTTCAGGGGGAGGGCCTATGGATCCTAACGTCCCTCCCGGGCTCATGCTAATGAGCAAGAGCCCTGCAGAAGAGGAAATGGAAGATGACGAGGCCGAATGGGCTGTAAGAGTTGGCAACGCGCCTCCTCCTGCGTGGGCCAAAAGGGCAGGCGAAGAAGATAGCCTCGAAAATGGCGTTTCTAAGAGGCAGAGGACTGAGCGAGTCCATTTTTTCATCTATGATATAGAAGCTGACTACGCTCTCATCAGTGAGGGTCCTATCCCAGCTTCTATTCAGCCGCACGGAGGTCCAAATGACATGCAGACCATGCACCTAGTTGATCAGAGCATCCTCAACATTGCTCAGGAATTCCGCTTCACCGTAGACGAGGTGCAGGAGTACTATGATCGCTGCGGTGCAATGGATCGTACACATGCACGATTCAAGAGGATGCGCGAGGTTTTGACGAAGATGGCTGATGATGAGTTGCTGTGAATTGGACTGTATGATTGGTGTAAGCATGGGCGATGTGGCTTTGAGTTTCTTTTTATTGATAGCTCCTACTTATTGGGTGTCAGTCATGTATATGATACAGATGTTGTGACTCGACACCGGGCTTATCTTTTCTAAATATTTTCCGGTTTTAACAACAGCCTTTTCGCCTTATTGGCAGTCGTACTACTGGTCACGTTCCAGTCGTACAGGTCACACAGGGTCACACTCGCTCTAATTGCCGAGTCTTATGATTCCACTTCTTCATGTCGAGTTCACCCACACCCCTTCGCAAGCGCTCCAAATGGGACGAAGATGACCAGGACAACGAGGCTGTTGTGCGCCAGCCTATCTTAAAGCGGAAGGCCAAGCCTAAAGCTGTCAGCAGCGAAAGTCAAACACCTAGTCGCACAGAATCACCCTCCTCGCAATCCAGACCACGGTCAAATCACAGTCTCTTCGTTCCCCCAAGAACATACCATCCACCATTCATACCATCACGCTCAGTCTACTGCTATGAGAGATTAAATTCCATCGAGGAAGGGTCGTACGGTGTCGTCTTCCGCGCGAAGGAAAAACAAACCGGAGATATCGTGGCCCTGAAAAAGTTAAAGCTCGATGAGGAGAAACATGGGTTTCCTATCACTGCCCTGCGCGAGATCAACGCGTTGATGACCTGCCGCCACGAGAACGTCGTCGGCATTCGGGAGGTAGTAGTCGGTGACACCCTGACCCAGTACGTGTAGTAAGTTATATCCCAATTTATATATCGTACTTTTTCCCTCTCTGTTTTCAAGGGTTTTCATCGTCATGGACTTCATTGAGCACGACCTCAAGACTCTGTTGACCCTGATGCCCTCCCCGTTCTTGCAATCAGAGATCAAGACGCTCATGATTCAGCTTCTATCGGCTGTCGCTCATTGCCATTCGATGTGGATCCTTCACCGAGACTTGAAGACCAGCAATCTACTCATGAACAATCGTGGCACAATCAAAGTGGCAGACTTTGGCCTTGCCAGACGGTACGGCGATCCAATTGGTGTAGGAGGTTTAACACAGCTTGTTGTCACTTTGTGGTACAGGTACATATATCTGTATCTCAAAGGCCTTCGTTCTCTAATCCTTTTTGAAGAGCTCCTGAAATCCTCCTTGGTGCCAAATCATATTCGACGGCCGTGGATATGTGGTCTGTTGGCTGCATTTTCGCTGAGCTTCTCCTCAAGGAGCCGCTCTTTCAGGCCAAAGGTGAAATTGAGCTTCTATCAATGATATTCAAGCTCCTTGGACCGCCAACCAACAATTCTTGGCCGGAGTACTCATCCCTACCGCTGGCAAAAACTATCACGCTACCCTCACCACAGCCACACCAGCTCCGCCAAAGATTCCAGTACATGACCACGGCAGGCATCGATCTGCTCATGTCATTATTGACATACGATCCTGAGCGCAGGATCTCAGCGGAAGAAGCTCTGCAACATCCTTATTTTACGTTCGTCGTTACAGAATTCTGACTCCTCTCTCCCTGACGAATATTTTTGACAGAGAGTCACCACTTCCCAAACACCCAGATTTATTCGGATCATTTCCCTCCGCTGCTGCGGGGGAGAGGTGCGTTGTAGTAGCAGTCATGTTCTCTTTCTGTTTCTGAGACATCCCTGTAGGCGGCGCAAGCCGTTTGATAGCCCCACGGCCCCAGCCAGGGCTGCAGACCAGTTGCTCTCGAATCTAGACCCTCCATAGGCCTTATCATCGTCGCAATGGTATCCTGGTCTGATTCTTGGGTGTCCCCATAGCTAACATGGCGTTTATTGCTTCTGTGTGGGAGACGAATCAAGCTAGCCTTGCTCTTATATCACCTCATAATTTTTTTGAGGATCCTGAATATGTGTGTAGTTTGCAAACATACCGCTGAAGTATGCAAAAGTTTGGCAAAAAATCGTGATCGCGCACGAAAAGAATTACATCATTAAATCGGCGACCAATCAGATAATAATGTTGGCAATAATCTAAGGGCATAGATGAACCTAAGTAAATGATTTAAGTCCTCCCTCCCCGCTACCGAGAGACTTCCACCGACCCTGCCTCTGTAACATTATTTGCTCTGTATCGATCCGTCCAATCAATCAAAATGACAACCGCATCGTCAAACATTGTCTTTGATGACATCTTCACGATTAAAAGTATTGATCCCGAGGGCAAGAAATTCGACCGAGGCAAGTTTCAAGCTATATGTCGATCACAGCTTGCATTGAAATGGCCCCATCTCCGACAGTGTCACGACTACACGCGCACTCCAAAAATTACGATATGGACTTGACACTAGACTATAATATCGAGCTTTTCCCTCTTGAGAATGGTCAGACATTGGCTCTGGCATTGGCGAGTTCCCTCGCCCGAGGTGGCCCCGCTGTCGGGGGTACAGGGGGAGCGGATAATGCGGCAGAAGAGGAAGACAAGGACAGGAATGTCTGGCGACCAGATGGCAAAGGTCGGAGAGGACTTGAAGAAGACTATGACTATGTCATGTACGGCAAGGTGTATCGGTTCGATTC
The DNA here is from genome assembly GCF_000320585.1 of Heterobasidion irregulare TC 32-1. Lineage (NCBI taxonomy): Eukaryota > Fungi > Basidiomycota > Agaricomycetes > Russulales > Bondarzewiaceae > Heterobasidion > Heterobasidion irregulare. The sequence continues at coordinate 1,258,464 of NW_009258197.1, read as the reverse complement.
TGGCACGGCTGAGATCGTGTATGTCATCCTTGTTCTATCTATCGTACCTACCTGATCGTTCTCCTACCATAGGACTGCATATGCGTCTTTTGGGGGGCTGCTTATGTCCTTGACAGGATCATTCCGCCATATGACGAGCATAGTTCTTGGAGATCCTGTATACATATTGCTACGCAAGTGATGGGCGCTTGCGTGTGCTTGATGTAAATCTCTCTATCTGTACTCCATAGACAGGTTGAAAAGATTGCTGCCCCGTCAGACCTAAAGTAATTCAGAGATATCGATGTCTGTTCAAAAAAGTTCTTCGCCATTCCCCAGCAGAAATCCTTGATAATTAGGCGGTAGTTTTACACTGAAGTCTTCGGACATTACAGAATACAGTCTACGAATAATCCGGTAATTGTGAGTATCAAAGCCACTGCTCACTCTTCCTCTTCTGGATCCCCAATCCCACTTTGCAGAATGGCAAACGATGTCTCGGACTCCGGCAGACAGGGTGAATCGTAAATCTTGCAGATACGGGTGTTGGCACGACCTTTCTTCAATTGCAGGCTAGACAAAGAAGCGTAAAACACACTGTCATTTCTACAGGTAAATCAGGCCTACCGTGTAGTGGAAGCATGTGCCAAAATGTTGCCACCGATGGGTTTCTTCTCATTTGATGCATATGGACCAGCGGCCGCATCGGGGGTGGACATTACCTGGTTGCTGAACACGACTGCGATTCCGAACTGTGCAAAGAAGATTAGCAGGACCGGATCGTGCTGCTTCAGCTCAGTTGTACCTCATCAGCAAGTCTTTGTAAGCCTCGTAGAAATTTAGACAAGTGAGCTTGGCGAGCAGCTAGCTCTCCTCTGCCAAGATAGTCACTTCGGAACAATGCAGTAGCCGAATCGACGATAAGTAGGCAAAATCTTGATTGGTGTTTGAGTGCAGCATCTCTTGCGAGAACGAAAAGACTCACCTAGACTCCGACATGAGAGCACTAGCAGCCGTGAGCAGTTGATGCTGATGATCTGCATTGTACGCTCTTGCATATGCAACATTGTCTAATACCTCTTCTCCGTTCAAACCGTACCGCTCCGCAACGGCAAGTAAACGCACGGGACGGAAGGTGCCTTCAGTGTCGATATACAAGCATTTGCCCTCGCCGCCTCCCATGTCGACCGGAAGTTGACATGTCACAGCGATTGTATGGCATATTTGCGATTTTCCTGTGCGGAATTCCCCAAAGAATTCAGTGATTGAGCCGGTCTCAATTCCGCCTGCTGGTAGTAAGCTCTCTGATGGTGTGCTCTGGTTGTCGACATATATGCGTACCTCCCAGTAATGTGTCAAGGTTCTTTGAGCCCGTCGTAATGTGTACGAGCTCAGACCTCCGTGCGTGTACTTCAGTGGCGCTTTGAAAGCCGAGAGGCACAATCTTTTGTGCTACAAAGTATTCATTGCGTCAACGAGACCCATTAGCGCTCAACTGGCAAGTACATACCTTCTGCCAAGAATTTCTCTGCTTTCTGCTCCGATATACCCTTAATGCTAATGAGGTTCTTCTTGGACGTATATGCGACCGACTCGACAGTGTGGAAACCGGCGTCTGCCAGTTTCTTGATATCTTGTGCATGAATGCCAGCTTCTTGAAGTTTATTGATGAGAAGCGGTCCCGATATTTGCAGCTCCTCCTCTCCCTCTTCTTGGGGTACCTCAGATTCTTGTGATGCCATATTCGAGCTTCAAGAAATGGTATAAACGAAACGCTTCGATGCAGGAGGTATAAGGAAGAGTCACAGAGTAGTGATCACGCGCCGCGCGACGTGTTCTGAGCATGTGATCGAGTCAATGTTGAGTATATTTTATTGTAAGGGTAAATTCACATTAGCAAAAGGCTGTTAAATAATTGATATTTAGTGGAATGTGTCTAGACAAATCCGAGGGCCCGAATTACTGCGAGATGGGTTGGTCAAGCCATACTATCTGTATGATGGTTGGAAATACACGGTTGGAACTCAAAGGTTTAGCTTTCTGGGACGTGAATCCAAGGTAAACAACTTGAATAGACGGACAGATAAGATATTGACAGACCTCAATCTTGAATGTTAATTCGGTAGAAGACCCAAGGATTGAATGACAATACAGGCCAAAGTCGTCAGGCGACCCTCATATCATATGTGAAAAGATAGTATAATGGAAAGAACGTCGAATGATCTATGGTATCAGCGAAGACGAATCTGCACCCAACGCCTTACTCAACTTTTGCTCAAGCCACTCTACAGCGTCGACATCCATGACGACCTGCGGCCACTTCACGATGTCATACACGTTCAACTCCTTCACAGTGACCGTCTCCGCCTTGAGGAGATTGTTACTAGAGCAGGCCAACCCATGAGGGACAGTCTCTTGCCCTGTAACGAACAAGGTCTTCTCCCAACCAAGCTCCTTCAGCCTCTGTGCCATACCCTTTGTCTTCGTCCCAGGCCACTGCAGACTCTGCACAACACGAAGGTTCCGTTCCTTCACTCTAGCACTCAACGCTACCCGCATACCCATCTGGATAACCTTTCGAGGAAGTTTGGTGCTGAAGTCTCGCGGTTTGGGTCCGAAAGCGACACCGCCACCTCGCAGCATGGGACTTTGACCATCACCCAGACGTGCCATACCACTACCCTTTTGAGGACGAATCTTGCGACCAGAACCACGCACTTCGCTTCGCGTCTTCGTGCTCGCAGTGCCTTGTCGTAACGAATCCAGGAAGTGAACTACGCAGAGGTGCAGGATGTCGCGACGAATGGGATGAGCAAACACTGTTGGGTCAAGCTCGACTAGCTTGTCGGATGGGTCGTCATCTTTGCGAGGATGGAGAAGAGAGGACATTGGAACATATATTGGTTGTGTGATCGGGAGAGCTGTCGCAAATCATTCCAATGTAAAGACAGATTTCACGCTGAAAGATAATGCATACCTATGAAAGGTGCAGCAGAAACGGAGTGCGCCTGCTGAGCAGGTATCGTCAAGAGTGAGCCAGGATGTCCTTGAGCAGCTATGGCTGCAGTCGTGAGTCTGCGGTTGGAAAACCACGACGACTTTCGGGTCACAGTTAGGGTAGTTGGATGGAAGTACCTTTCAAAAAATGACTCACCTGTCCGAGCGATCGCCTTGTAGCAGCCAACATGCTGTTTTGAAGAGATATAATGCACCAAGGCGCAGACGACTCAGTGAACGTGGAGCAGTCTATTAGAGCTAGAATCACTACGATGTCACGTCTAATTACGTAATTACGCGTATCGTGAGAAACCGGCATAATGGGTGCCGTCCTCAAGGGCTCCGTCGTATACACACCCGCTCGATACAACTAACGACCGCAAGAAGGGTGAGTCTTTGCTGTCGATTTCTCTGAACGTCCGTCGAACGCTAGGAGATCGCATTTCCTCGCTTGTTTGGACGAAAACCGACCAGATTTGAGTTGGATGCTTGTTCACTGGTCTGGATGACGCGACGGACGGACATTCCTCACACCTACAACTCAGATAATTGACCTTGATGTTCGCCTCTAGCTCCCCCATCAAGCTGAGCCGGCCCTCTCTCCCTTAGAACAAAATGGCGTCAACAACTAAGGCTGTTCAGACTTTCGGTAAAAAGAAGGTGTGTTCTGATTAAAACTCACTATCCCGTACATGAAACGAATATCACTATTGTAGACCGCAACGGCGGTCGCACACGCCCGTGAGGGCAAGGGCCTGATTCGTATCAATGGCTCTCCCATCAACCTCGTTCAGCCAGAGATCCTCCGGTTCAAGGTCTATGAGCCCATTCTCGTCGCCGGCGAGGAATCTTTTGCTTCCGTCGACATTCGAGTGCGCGTAAAGGGTGGTGGACACACTTCCCAGGTCTACGCCATCCGCCAAGCCATCAGCAAGGCCATCGTTGCCTACTACGCGAAGTACGTTGATGCGTACAGCGCCATCGAGTTGAAGAAGAAGCTAGTTGCATACGACCGAACTCTTTTGATCGCGGACCCAAGACGGATGGAGCCCAAGAAGTTCGGTGGTGCTGGTGCCCGTGCTCGCAGGCAGAAGAGGTTCGTCCTTTATGCTATCGTCTCCCAACACCGATTGAGCGTCTTCTTGTTTCCAGTTACCGGTGAAGGATTTTTGTCGCTGTCTATTTCCTTGCATCATCATGTGTTACTTTTCCTCCTTGCTATGACATGACAACATGCCTCCCCTTCAAAATCGACATGTTCTCTATGGGCGGCGCCCTTGCGCTGATATGAAATGAGGTCAACTAAAATTAGCTTGAAGCTTTCGGGATTTGAGTGAACTTTTCAATGGTGAGGCGAAGTGTGCCAGGAGTGACCCGAATAAAGCAGAGAGAGGGGTTGAGTACTTTGAGTCTTGTTGAAACTACAGTACTTATTGGAAGTCGTCGGCTGTTGGATTGTCTCGAGGGTGTAAATTTGAACCCCGCGGACGCACTCAACAATGGTCAAAGGCTGGTGGCGCGCTCGCGTCCGTCATCATGGAGCACTCACCCTCAATACAACCTGCAGCGGAGAACATGCGTCTCTTTGTTGATTCTTCCGGTGCAGCACTGAGCATCTTTTTGGACATCAGCGGTGTTGAGAACAGGCCAAAGTTGATCCGCACCCTCCGCGTCTGTTGTTCTCGTCACCGTTGAATGTGGCAATCTCTGACCTGACCCGACGTTCAAACAGAATTCGGGAGCAGCACCATGTCGCTTTCCGAAAGATGCGTCGATTCTCCTGGTGGATGCTGATTCAATATCTGGCAGGCAATTTGTACGCGACTGGGCCGCCGATCCGAACAAAGTTGTCTTAGGCTACCAATGGGCTCGTAGATGTGTGGCACAGAGAAGACTATTGCTTGAAGACGATGATTGGGGAGGTTTTCGCGTTTCAGACGATGGAGAAGATATATATTCCGAGGACGAATATGCTGAGGAGATCCAAAAGTAAGCAAGTCTCCTCTGCATCGTCAAAGCTACTCATTTATCTGTGAAGAAGTCCGTTGCCCACTCCTCGACCGACCCCCTCGGAACTCCCTGGCAGCATCAAGACAACTAAGCCTCCGTCCATACAATCTCATCTTCAGCCGAAAATGCATCCTCCTCAGTCCCAATCCCAGCCCCAGTCCCAGCCCCAGTCTCAAACCCAACTCCAACCCCAGCCCCAGCCTCCTTTCATCAACCATAATTATCCTCCGATGCATAACCCGTTCTCTCAGCTGTCACCCTCTAATTCTTTCGCACCCATGTTTGGGCTCAATCCACAGTTCCAATATCCTAATCCGATGATGCAGGCTCCATCTGTCATTTCACTGGTCGAGTCTGCTATACACCTTGCCCGTCAACAGGGCGCTGATACTACGCAGCTCCAAGCTGTCCACGCATCTTTGTCTCAACATCCTCCTCAACAGCCAACGTCACATCCTTTCTTATTTCCGAATATGCAGAATTACACAAACCCATCAGCCATCGCTGGATCTTCTCAGCATCCGCCTTTAGAAGCTCGGTCTCTTGCTCAGGCCCAGCTTCCAGATAATATTTCGGATGGTAGTGATATCAAGGATTTCTTCATAGCTCAGGAACCACCGACACCCTCGCTGAAACGCAAAGACCGTTCTGTCAGCCCTACTTTTCCGCCTCGCCCAGCATCGTCATCAAGATCAAAAGGTAAACAAAAGGCCGATCAGGCCGATCAAGGTTCACGTCTGCACCGTCGCAAATCGCCATTGACACGTTCACGACCTCTTCCACCTCCAGTTGCTTCCGATAGACCGCCCTCTCTATTTTCAATTGCATCCACACCATCTGCGACGTTTCCACCTAAGGACTCGCAAAGCAGACGGGAGGACAAAGGTGTTTTCAGAGTGGCCAATGGTCCTCTGCGTATGTTCGTGCAGATTGATATTCGAAACAGGCGTGAGATCGTGATATCCATCAAGGTGAGCAGATCCTTCACCGCTCTTGCTGATCTAGTTGACATCACCTGTCAGAAAAACGGCGGGATCATCACTGCTGACATCGCCGTCGCCGCTTACGCAGTCCTAAGTGTGCGCTCAACGACATACCATAGTTTGCGTGGCGAGGCTGAGCGTCACGGCACGCCTGTCGTTCTAGCGAGTTTCGTGCATGACTGTATCACGGAAGGACGTTTGTTGGATCCCGAGGAATACTCGCTCAACGAATCTTCGGCCAAAAAGAAAAGAGGTCGCCAGCCAAAGCTTGCCCAAGACAATGTCATCAAGCCATCCGAAGCGAAACCGAAGGGCAGGCGAAAAAAAATCAAGCAAAAGACACCCTCATTGCACGAAGACCGGTCACCTACCCCTGCTCCACCGCTGGAAACGAAGGAGATGAGGGGCGGGAGGTATTATTTTACGGATGCAGAAATAAATTATGCGCGGATGTATTTCCGTCGACTCATGGGAATCGATCCCAACACCTCATTGGTGAACGCATGCATCAAGCTCAGCGTGAAGGTGCGCCGCTTTGGGTCATGTATGCTTTCAAGAGTTTTGAACACTCGGACCCCATCATTCACAGATGCCGCATCACACCTCCGGATCGTGGCAACAAACCATGAGCAAGAGGGGTATATGGGAAGAGGCCAAGGCCAGCGCCACGTCTCGGCCTCCACCAGAGGACATAGTTCATAATGGTAATAACCACATATCTCATGATGATGACGACAACACCGATGAAGATATACAAGGTGTTCGCGATCTGTTGGGGGAAGACGATCATGTGGGCGAAAGGCCGTCTGCTGGAGAGTCGATGGTAAATCCGTTCCCAGAATTCAAAGGGCACGATGAGGCACCTTCCACCTCGGATCCTGTCTCTGTTGTTACTCCTGGATCTAACCTTCAAACCGTTGCGCCTGCTACTGAGCTTCATGTAGAGCCTGTGCCTACAGCTCCGCCGGCGCCTGCGTCCGTTCCTACTCCCTCTCTTGCCCCCACATCTGTCCCAGCCTCTGTCCTCGACGACAGCTTAGATAGCACGCAGGTTCGAGTTGATTTCGAGGCTATTGTTGGATTTCTTTCTTCCGCAGATGCCGATGACGGCGGGGAAGAAGAGGTTTGGGCTCTGCTGACGCGGCTGGTCTGTCTTTTCCGGTTTCCACGTAGTCTTCCCGCTGACGAAAGATATAGCATCATTGCCAGACAGCTCCAGATTGGAGAACTTTTGTTGAGCGACATTCGGAAGCCGTCATGGAGGAAGTCGCTCGACGATGTCAGCTGCAGATGGCCCCTTCGTGAACAACGTATGGCGAGCCTACGGCCTGGGTCTGGTGTTCACTCTACTTACTACACGATGCTGGGAGGATGTACATAGGAAATTCCTTAGGCGACATTAAATGACCAGTGGATCATTTTGTCCAGCCATGCTTGTTCTTTATAGATCTCTCCATCATACCTTTGAGCGTCGTCTTGACCATACCGTTTCAAGATGTCTGAAACAAAGAATAAAAAGATAGAATCACGATAGAGCGTGAGTTTTATACAATCTAATCTTCAGCAATAGCAGGAGTCGTTTGAGGTTGCTTGAAGAATCGCCGACGCTTCTCTTCCACAGACATCGATGCAGTATCGCCCCGGAGTGACTGCCCTGAGTAGTCAAACGTCCCAACCGCTACGCCAATGAGTGCACATGATGCAACTGCTACGGGCAGTGAACGTGCTGGATAGCGTTCAGCGGGGAGTGTCGACGGCGCAAAACCAGGGCTCACATTTTATACCAGCCAGGAATCCAGCCGCACATCCACCAGCGACCCCATTGAGCGCATCGTCTTTCTGACGCTGGTTGGCTACGATAGACTCAGTCAAAGCGAACGTCGAGCCCATGGCAGCTGTTGCACGTCCATTCGCGAGCACGACCCTGTCATGAGTCTTTCAAGCAGCTGGCGTCGAGTATTTAGATGCGCACCAAAGAAGCCGATGGTCCCGCCGCTCCTCGACAAGAATCCGCTTGCACCCTTGGAGTGCGTGCCGAGCGCGTTCTGGACAGCACTGACAAAGGCGCCGACCAAGCCCGCCTGCAGGCCTACGGTCGCAGCGTACTGGACAGTCGGCTTGTTCTCGAATGCGGGAGTGTCTATAGGCTGAGATGATGATGAGTCGGAAGACATACTAGAGGGAGCGACGACGGCGAACGACGGTGACGAGCAAGCGAACAGTCGGCCGCGAGACAGCGATTTGTCATTTTTGGGCACGATCGTTTGTTGACCACCCGCCAACGACTCAGTGCGTCCGGACTTTTGCCAAAACTTATACCCCTTCTTTCTCAGTCGCTTTCACTTGTGTACATCGCGTATAACATCGTTGGATTTGAATCAGCAGACGCATATCTAATCTGTTCTATTCCCTCAGTCTTGCTCGATGGAGAGCGTTGATATGGAAGCGGATGCCACTGCGAAAGCATGGTATAGAAATCACGGACGGCCTCATGGCTTCGAGCTTGTTAAAAAATTAACTGTCTGTTTCTCATCTCCTAGATGCAGCGGCTTTTCTGTCGCATTTACCCCTGCTAACAGATCAGCCAGAGGAAGCGTCGTTGCCACTGTATCGCTTTGTTTCCTTGGGAGGAGGACTCCCTCGAGAGATTATGGGGTGGAATTCATAATAATCCCCAGATCAAACCTCAATGGAGAAAACTGGTGCGACAGTGGGCTGGCACAGTGGCTGTCGGGAGTGTTGCCAATATCTGTATTTTGCAAGCTTTGGCGCCGACCTCACATTCCCCGCTTCGATTGACCCTTCAAGATATCAATGTAAATCCTCCGAAATATCCCGCATTCGTACGTTGGTCGCTGATGAGCAAGGCAATATCGTATACAGAAACAGAACGAGGACATCAAATGCATTTGCTGGTCCTTAAATCGCGAACGTCCCCTGAACCCTCTTATTGTGTTTAGCTGTACCTCTATGCTCTACATCGTCGACATACGCAGCAACGAGATTGCAGGCTACCTACGTGGTCATGGTGGCGTGTGTTTTATGCTCCTCTTGTCCCTCACTCTGGCTCGCTGATATGGGTCTCATCGTAGGCGATCACGTCGATCACGGTGCATCCGACGGAACCCCACCTGCTCTGCACCACCTCGCGCGACTTCACCGCGCGTATCTACGACCTCACTCTCTCACCTAATCAAGAGCCCAATAACCCCATGTGGATGCCTGGTGCAGGTCCCAACAGGGCTGGGGCAGCACATGCTCTCCACATGACGGAGTCTGAAGGCCAATATAGCGGGCGGTGCGTGGCTGTCTTGTGCGCGGGTAGGAGTGGGGGCCATCAGGCTGCCGTGCTGGGCTCAGCCTTCCATCCAACGCTCCCCATCATCGCAACATGCGGAGTGAGCATCTGTGTCGATGATTTGCGAGGCTATCGCTAGGTAGTCGACGCGCCGACGCTGATGCTAGGTCTTTCAGTTAGACAGAGTTGTGAAAATATGGCGCATACCGCCACCAGTCGAAGGGGAAAATCCGCCCATCCTTCGAGAAGACAAACCGCTTTTCAGCAGTTCTTGCGTCCATAGGTCCCGCGTGCTGTCCATCAATTGGTCCGCTCCATCCGCTCTCCTTTGCATTGTGACGGACAACAAACTCTTATTCGACTATTTTGCTTGCAGGATAGGCTACGACACACTCCTGACGCATAGCGCCCCAATACTCCTGCGGAGGGGTCCAAAAGAGTGGCAAGAAGAGGCAGGTGAGATGGTGGTGTGGCAATGGTTGGGTGCAGACAGATTTTTTCCGCTGCACCACCCCGTCCAGGATGTGCTCAGAGGATGCACTTCGGTAAGCTTGCATCCCCCATCAAGGCTTGACCAACATCTATTCCTTCTCGTGAACTCATGACATGCATCTAGGATTATCAAGAGAGCTGTAGGTCTCGTCTGAAACAGGCAAGTGCATGCGACTCATTGCACATTCCCTTAGCGTCGTTCAAGATATTATCATCCGTTCCCCTTCCCTACCCACCGATTTCCCAGAGAATTCCGCCGTCTTCAGTACAGATCGCCGTCTGCAGCTCGCCGTCTACAGACCCAACCACCAGGTCAAATCGCCATGATCCGCTGATCCTCGTCCCGCTTCTGGACATCGTCCGTGTTATCAACGCTGGCGACTTAGCCCCACGCGCATCGCCCCCATTTCCGCTCGATGTACCTGAGGTAGTGGAGATGACCAAGCGAATCCGGCTGGACGAGGGCAGCGGGGAGGGCGAGAGGATATGGCAAGAGGGGCTAGGATGGGGTATTGAAACTGGAACCTCAAAAGGGAAGAGTAGATTTGATGCAGACGAGGAAGCTAAAGAAAGTGTTCAGGCAGCATGTATGAGCGTTGACCGGAAAGTAGTTATCGCGGTAGGAGAACAGGGAGCTATATGGGTCTGGGTACACAAGACAGGCTAAGCTGTTTCATAAGTCTTATTCGTTGTAGCTTGTCTTCCTTGACTTTGTTATCTCACATCTCACATCTCATGTATTTCGCTTGTTCTTTCGTGACATTTGCATATTCACGCAGTCCAGTAATCTCCAGCTCCCAGCCTCCAATCACTCTAATTCCAAGGACGACGAGGAACGACAAAGAATGCGAATCTACGCAAACAATGGAGCCGAAGGAGGAAGAAGAGAACATCCGCAAGTGAGAAAAACCAGTGTCCTGAGACACTGATACTACATCCACTTCACCTACCATAAACATGATGAATAATCAGATATCATAGACATTTCGAAAACAACGTACCACCTAATACATCTCAAGGACACCCGATGGAGACTTGGTCGCGGCCTCAGCGGGAATCACATTCACATCGTCACGCTTGTACGCTTCCAGCACACCTGTCGGTGACTTGGTTGCAGCTTCAGCGGGGATCTCGTTGATATCGGCCCGCTTGTACATCTCGATAACGCCGGTGGGGGACTTGGTCGCGGCCTCAGCGGGGATCTCGTTGAGGTCCTCCCGCTTGTACATCTCGAGTGTTCCAGATGGTGATTTAGTCGCAGCTTCGGCCGGTATATCGTTCACATCGTCGCGCTTGTACATCTCCAAAGTGCCCGAGGGAGACTTGGTTGCGGCCTCAGCGGGGATGGTGTTGACGTCGTCGCGCTTGTATACTTCGATCACGCCTGAGGGTGATTTCGTCGGGACCTCCTCAGGAATATCGTCGCGCTTGTATGCTTCGACCACGCCTGAGGGTGATTTCGTCGGGACCTCCGCAGGAATGGTGTTGAGGTCAGCGGGAGACCGCTTGATGTACACGGGAATGGTATCGAGAGGACCGAGCTCACGCTGTCCGAGGGCATGCTGAAAAAGGGAATATTTCTATTTATAGAGTCAGCATCACATCAAAATGAAGGACGTACTCCCATCCGAAACTTCAAGGGCATTGGCATAGGCGCAGCAGCAACCTGGCTGATGAAAACGACGGCCAAAGTGGCGAGGACGGAGATGCGAGGGGTGAACATGGCAGCGGATATGAATGGATATGCGTTACAATGACAGTCAAGAGGTGGAGGTGCCGATCGAAGTTGGAAATAATGATTCAGAGGTCGTCCTGCGGCCTGTGCGGTATGAACGAGGAAGAAACTGGAAAAGGAGGAAAGTGAGCTGGACGACGGCAGAGAAAGAGGAAGAGAGGAGGACTGACGAGAAGAAAGGAGGGGCGTGAAGGGAAGAGAGAAAGCCTGGTTAAGAGCCAGAAACGAACACCGAATCAAATGATGTAGTGTACGCCACGTGATCGTTTCCAGGACAATGTCCCCCGAGGTCCCCTTTCCCACGCTCACTTTTGGCCTCTCCGTGTCCTGATTGGCTGCTGCACCAACACCTCTCCTCCCATGTCTGACCCTCGCTTTGCCCGTCTCAAGTCCGACCCACGCTTCAGGCGTCCGAAGAAACACCAGTCGAAGGTCGTCGTGGACGATCGCTTCAAGAGCATCTTCGAGGACGGCAAAAAACAGGGCAAGAAAGACAAAGGCGGTGGGACACTTCTATGTTACATCCCGCTCATTGCATCTATCTGATGCGACCCTTCACGGCGCTCGACAGGCAATCGCGTGGATAAGTATGGCCGTGCCCTGGCTGATACGCACGAGAAAGACAATCTGCGCCGCTTCTATCGCTTGGAAAACGAGGAGGAAGAGCCGCTCAGAGCCGGTCCTGATTATGCGCGCGGTGAAGCTCTACTCGAGTCTTCTGACGACGACGGAGATGAAGCTTCCGACGCCGAAAGCGACTCGGACGGGGTCGTGACCCTCGGTCGCGACCCGTCGAAACCCATTCGCATCAATGATGAAGATCTTGAAGTGGACCTTGATGAGACTAATTACGCCGATCTTGATGCTCAGGCAGCCGCCTACTCCAAAGCAGCCGAAGCAGCCAACGAAGAACAGGAAGATGACGTGACTCGAACGCGTCGACTCGCTGTTGTCAACCTCGATTGGGACTATGTGCGTGCCAATCATCTATACAGGATCTTTGCCTCGGTCGTTTCACCTACCATCGCGTCCTCGTCAAAATCGTCAAAAAACTCTGCGCCCGTCGTTCGCGGTACCGTGCGTAGCGTTCGCGTCTACCCTAGCCAGTTCGGGAAAGAGAGGCTGGAGCGAGAGGAGAGGGAAGGTCCGCCGGTGGACCTTTTCAAAAAGAAAGTCGAACTGGACGAGGAAGATATCAATGAGACAAATATCTATGAGACGGGCGATACGAATGAATACGACGATGACGCGCTCAGGAAGTACCAACTCGAACGATTACGGTGAGTCGTCGCTGTCACCGTCAATGTACCTACACAAGTTAAACTGGGTGAATCTATCAGCTATTATTATGCGATCGTCGAGTGCGACACGGTACCGGCGGCAGTACATCTTTATAATGAACTGCAGGGAACTGAACTCGAGCGTTCTGCAAATGTCTTCGATCTGAGTTTCGTGCCAGACGACATGACGTTCGAGGAGGAGCCTCGGTATCTACGCTCACAGCTATTCATCTAGTTTTTCATTTTCTTATTTTGCAAACAGAGACGAAGCCCTCGGCGATGACTTGGGTACAGGTTACAAGGGTCTCGATTTCGTCACCGACGTAAGCTTTCTCTCACCTTTCTGCCGGTCTCTGATAACATGAGTCTTTGATGTCATCTTCAGGCCCTTCGTCACTCAAAAGTCAAACTCACGTGGGACCAGGACGATCCCGACCGCGACCGCGTCACTCGGCGGAACCTGTCGCGGAAAGAAATCGAGGAGAACGACTTCCGCGCCTTTATTGCGTCCTCCTCGGGCTCCGAGTCTGAGTCCAACGACAATGCAAAGGACAAGGGAAAAAAGGCGATGGAGCGTGACAAGCTCCGCGCGCTGCTCCTTGGTGGAGGGGGCGAGGATATGCCTGAAGGCTGGGGTGGAGGCGCGTTCGACGGCGAGGACAAGGGCGATGTGGACATGGAGGTGACGTTCACGCCGGCGTTGAGCGGGACGAAAGAGGGAGACGAGACGACGCTAGAGAAGTATCAGCGGAAGATGAAGGAGAAGCGGAAGAAGCGGAAGGAGGAGGTGAAGCAGAGTGCGGGAGGTGAGGCAGGCGAGTCGAAGACAAAATCGAAAGGCACTAGTGACCTGGCAGGTGATGAGTTCTTCGAAGAGGGCAGCAGCGAGGAGGAAGGCGAAGCAGTCGTAGCGCCAAAGAAGGAGAAGGGCAAGAAGAAGGGCAAGTCCGACAGGAGTGGGGGCGACGAGAAGGACGTTCATGAGACGCGGAAGCCCTCCACTACGGAGGAGCTCACTCTACTAGTCGGTCCTGACAAGCCTGACGCGGAACCTAAGCATTTCGACATGAAAGCCGTGGTGAAGGCAGAGAAAAAGAAGGGCAGAAAGGGTAAGAAGGGTAAGAAAGGGGAAGAAGCAGAGAACGAGATGCAGGAAGACTTTGTAATCGACGTTCGAGATGAGCGGTTCAAGGCGATACACGAGGATCCAGCTTTTGCTATCGACCCGAGCAATCCCCGGTACGTCTCATTTTTTAACTGTCCGCTGTTATCTTAAAATTATTGACAACGGTGGTCGACAGCTTCAAAAAGACGAAGGCGATGGCTTCAATGTTGCAGGAGCGATCGAAGCGACAACGTCACAAACTGAGAGATAGGGATGGAGCTGATGTCAAGTCGCTGTCGGCGGAGGGCACGGAGAAACAGGCCTTAACGAGTCTCGTAGAGAGTGTGAAGAGGAAAAGCGCAGCGACGGAAGGGGGAATTGGAAAAAGACGGAAAGTTTGATCTTGTCAGTATCTTTTGGTCCAAATTTTTTGCCTTGCGAAACGTTCCTCTCAGAGTCATTGAAATGCTACTGTTGCCAATAGCCCCAGCGAAATGAATCCACTTTAATTCAGACGTGAGGATAAGAGATACACCGGATATATGGACGCATGGAGAAACAAATACAGTTTATTATACTTTCTCCTCTCTGCTAGAAACAGTTTATGAGATCTTCGCATTGGAAAAATCGAGCTCCGGATGCGCAGCCTGGAACTTCTTAAGAGCCTGTAACATAGGGCAAGGTATCTATGAGTATAACCGAGCTTCATGAGTTGCACGTCTTTACCTCCTGCTTTTTGAGCTCATCTGAAGTTGGCTTGCCCATTTGCTAGAATACATCGTCAGAGTATGAAGCAAAGATCACCGGGCATACTCACTCTCTGCTGATTGTCAAACTGGCGACAGCGTGGTCAGAAGGGACTGCGTACTTGATTCGTTGATGTACGGATCTTACCATCATCTTCTCCACCATACCTCTGTAGTCCAAATCAGAGCGCGATCCATGGGCGATGTGAAAGGAGAACAGTACCTCGTCTCGCCGTCCAGATCGCTGAGCTTGCTGTTCTCCGGCTGTATCTTTTTGGTGTCGATCTTGGGGTGATGAGTGAGGACGTTTTCCCACCACTGCATCTGGTTAGCCTTCTCAAGGTGAATCTCTACAGTCTGCTGGTCCTCTAGAGGGTTTTCAGAGACAATTATTTGCGGAAAGCGATCCGTGGACGCATACCGAGGGTCCATGTGCTATCTTCGAGCTTGATCTCCTTGCAGAGCTCACCGGTCAAGATGGGTTCCTTTCCCTTGAGTCCGACGCTGAGCTTCTTCTTTTGAAGGACGACGGTGAGATCGCGACTGCGCGTGCCCTTGGGAACGGGGACGACGATGTCAACGTCTCCAAGCTCCTGCTTCCATGTGTATGGGAGGGCTAGATGCACCGATATGTGTGCGCACTTGGGTAAACGGGTCAATGGGCTCACTGGCTTGCTCTGCGGCCTCGCGATCGCGATCAGCCTTGTCCTTTGCATCGCGCTGCTCCGGGGAGAGCTTGTCGTACTCGTCTTCTGCGGCGGACATGGTGTGGTGGGGAGGAAGGGTTGAGAGGCACGTGACTAGTGAGATTGCTTACGAATGTTTACGCGTGTGTACGGCTGTGGCTGGTCGCTGCTCTGAGGTCGCGGGCAGTTTTGGCTTCAGGTTTGGCTCGATTCGATCCGTCTCTGCTCGTTCCAGTCGTCTCAAAGAGTGCCCAATGTCGGCCGCAGACCCTTGGGCTGAATTTGAAGTGCGTGTCTCCCCCTTTTGTGCTTGTTGTATCGGCACCAGACAGATCGCCGCGTGGCTTGCGACAGAGCTCAAAGGTCAAAGTCCGATACAATACCGTGGACAAGCTCAAGCAGATCATTACGGGCTTCAATGAAGTCTGCTGCACAGTCCTCAGCAAGTCTGGAAAGAAGCAGGAGCTCATCGACCGCGTCCTCGGCATCCTCGATGGCTGGAAAAACACAGGCAATATTGATAGGTGGAATGCTGGTCGGGTCGTGTTGAACCAGGTGCGGGACACAGGAATGTAAGCCAGCCACTTCTATCTTGCCATCAGTCAGGCGCCCCCCCCGGTGGCGTGCCACACACTACTTGCCTTCTCCCTTCATCACACACAACATGCGCAGGTCGAGCAATTACGTCGACCCTCGCTCATACTCTAACTCTAGATTCAAAGCTGCCGGCTCATCCTATGCCCCATCCCCAATCGCCTACCCTCCCAAGTATATCCCTGGCTCTGCAGCATCCGTCTACTCCGTGTCGTCCGCCGGCTCCAGCATCCCTCGCTATGACTCCTTTTCGACTCTCCGAAATCCCTCTTCCATACCGTCTCCTAGTGCTAGCACATCATTATCCGCGGCCCGCCCTAGTAAGCGCTGGTCTCCTGTTTCTGATCCTCGCATCGCGCTCACACGGCTTCGGTATTCAGTTATCCGGTTCAGATCGTCCCCTTTCTTCCACGTCGACCAAATTGTGTCTAGTGTCGTGGAATGCCCCGGTACGGCCTCACTAACCTTTTCGATAATGTCTTCTTGACCGCATCGCTCGCATGCAGAATCCACAAGCCAGGCTGATCGGCGGCAGCAGATCGTTTCATTTACTCTGAATAACGAACAGATTTTGAAGCTCACCTCGTCAAGGTACGCATATATGCTCGAACCAGAAACTCCCATTCAAATCTTCCCTCCAGCACGAAATACCAGCTGCGTCTCTACTGCACTTCGTCGTCCTACTATTCCCTGTCCCCCGCCGCCTTCCGTCAAACTAATGCACTATGCCCAATCGAATTTCCGCCAACCTGTGAAGTTCGTGTGAATCAAAACCAGATTACCGCCAACATGAAGGGGCTGAAAAAGAAACCTGGCACTGCGCCGCCCGCTGATCTAACCAAGTTGGTGAAGATGATTTCCGGTGCTTCGACCAAGGTGGAGATGGTATATGTGAACAATCAGACGAACAACAATCAGCAGCCTCCGCCACCCAAGGTATGCGCAATCATGGCTCTAGTATCCACGCGCGGGACTGACTGGGTGTGGTTCAGAAATATTACATCGCGGTGATGCTGGTCCAAGTCACGAACGTCGACCAGTTGATCGACAGGCTTGTGAAGGGGAAGTACAAGAGCAAGTCAGATATCTTGGCGAAAAGTTTGTTCTCTCTCTCATTTCTGACGGCCAATCCATATCTAAACACGAGCACAGTGAAGCAGGCAGTCTCGGACGATGACGACATCGTCGCTGGCCCACAGAAGATGTCGTTGAAGTGTCCTGTGCGCCTCCCTCTTTGTCATTCAAAACTGACTACACCTCACATTCTTGTTATTAGCTGAGTTACATGCGAATTACTACGCCATGTCGGGCGGCGCAATGTGTACATCCACAATGCTTCGATGCGATGTCGTGGTATAGTGTCAATGAGCAGACCACCACTTGGATGTGTCCGGTCTGTGATAAAACTATCAATCATGAGGATCTGATCGTGGATGGGTACGTTTGTCCGTGTCAAATACGTGCATCTACGTGTCGCCTAATTTTGAAATCTTGATGAAGGTATTTTGATGAGATCCTCAAAACAACCCCTGATACCGTGGAGGATGTCATGGTAGAGGCCGACGGCGAATGGCACACATCCGATGACAACTATGCATCTGCAGGTTGGAAGCAAAGCCGTAAGCCAGTCGCAGCCACACCCATCAGCATGCCTCCATCGCCAGTGAAGCCCATCAAACAGAGTAGATCTCACAGTCCGGAGCTTCCTCCCAATGGTTCTGCTACAAAAGGGGAGATGTGGGGCCCTCGTGACGGCGACGCGGTGCTGGTGCTAGACTCAGACGACGAGGATGAAGGCCGAGTGAAGAGGGAGCTTTCACCTTCTTGCCGCGACGAATCATCCAATTTTTCCTTAGAATCCGCGCCGCCTGGATCTCAGATCATCGACCTTACTCTCGATTCTGACGACGAGCCTGAACCGCCGGCACACCCATCGGGGAAGCGGAAAGCTGTTGACGAGATGCCGTCACCGACAGAGCCGATATGGAAGAAATCCCGCATGGATACGGATGGATCACTACACGGAGTGATGCGAAGTGTCAATGGTAATGTCAACACTTCTGCCTCCACCTCCTCCGCCACTGGTAGTAATATAGGGGGAAGCCCGTACATGAACGGCTCGTCTTACCAGCGCCAGCCCTCCGCGTCAAGTCAATACCCGTACTCTCCACACCCAGCACGACCCTGGATCCCTCAGCACCCGTCCGCGTTCACCTCGCCCCTCTATCCGCCGAACCAACTTCCACCGCCTCGTCCAACATCCAGTCCTCGTCACCATTACTACTCCCCTCCCACACGTCATCCATATCAAGATTGGCGATAGTAGTCTTGGGTGTGCTGACCAGACTGATGTAGCGATATAGCTTGTACATCTTGGGGTGCTCGGGTTTATCTTACTGCTAGGCCGTTTTCGCCATAATCGTGCCCTGTGAACTGTACCATTCGTATTCAGATGCTATTTTTCTTTTTTTTCTCTGGTTCGGCTATGCGGCCTGGTGGGCGGGTCAAGCTGCGCGTAATTACGAACGGTTTATCTTGTCATATTATGGTGGTTTTGTAGCATTTACACGATGTACACGGGCCATGGCATCTAGAGAGGCCGCGATACGCAGAGGGCATTTCTGTTTTGCCAGCCTTAGTGATATGAAACACAAGATGCACATAATTCAAGATAATTCCATCATACATGTACCAGAGGTCTGACTCGAAATATGGGTGGTCCACAAGAGCAATCCGAGTCCCTCTCGCACGAACATGGTACACTGCATTGCCTCATACACACCATACAACTGCCATACATGCACTAGAAAAAGATCCACCGGAGTGATGTACCACGCGTTCCAAGATACCTGTAATTAGGCACGATGTTCAGGCAAGGCGCGCACGATAACTGCAGACAACTTATGAACGAGGATCACATTTGGCCGGACGACGCAGCTGATGACGGTCATCAAATGTGTGAGAGAAACCTCGAAGGACGTTGCTTGACAACAAAAAATGACTCAAGAGTGAAGAGGTTGCGTTCAAAGTAGCACAGCATGGAGGCGACTGGGCGGGAAAATCAAAAGCTGGTGGGAAGCGCTGTGATGGCATTTGACAAGTGTACATCGGCTCCCCTTGTGCGGACGTTCACTGAAGTCAAAATATCGAGTGCAGATCTGGAGGGCAAGGTCGAAATCCGAGAGATAAGCTGCAAATCAACCGATATGTCGTCAACATATTTCTGTCATAGACATTGTTTTACTTTTTCGATAAAAGGCCTGCCCGACAGAGAAGCCGCAGTCGTATCTCGAAGCTGGGTACTGTGCAAGACGCCTCCGATTTGGACCAGTGGACAAGGCTCGTGATCCGTAGGTTCCTGCTTGTGATTAGAGGGAACTCCCTACAGAGCACGTCATGTTCGGAAATGGACGCAATACCGGAAGCTTCGTTTCGATTGGCCGACGCACACCTTGCAAGTGAGTCAAACAACTCACGTACCCGGTATTTTCTACGTAGTGGTTGTTTAGCCGGGGAAGGTGCTCTCGCGGCGCTCACCTATGGTGTGCATCGTGTGCTGCCTAAGAGACAAAATTTCTGATTGACTAGCTGAGATGATTTGTTCTGATTTGTTTAAAGTGGGGAATGTGGGACCACAAAGGAAGATATGGTACGCTCTAGGAAATCGATGCTGCCCACAGTTCGATGAGCGAGGATGTAGTACCCCACGGGACACTGCCAATCTGGAATGCGGAGGGGCGGAGGGGCTGTATTACGATTTAGGTAATGTCGGGCCGGAGCCAATCACGGAGTGGCCGGAAGCGGAGTTAGGGAGAATTCGGAATTATCCGAGAGCTTTATGACACCCGAAACTTTTTTCTGCCTTTCTGCATCTTGCCCATCACCCACCACCACTCACTTTCTCCTTCCCTTTCCTTCCTCCGCTCCAAAAAATGGCCGATGAAGTAAAGAGGGTCAAGTCCCCTAAGGATTTCGCTGGTGTGTTTTGTTCTCTGTTCATTCGGCCAGCGCGTCTTGTTTGTGGTTGAACGCGCTCTGACCTGGCACTCGTCTCAGTCGATTTCCTGATGGGAGGTGTCTCCGCTGTAAGTCAATTTGTTTCACGCGTGTTTCATCCCTCTGACGGCGTGTTGGGTGTCTTTCAGGCTGTTGCGAAGACGTCTGCCGCTCCCATTGAGCGAATCAAGCTTTTGGTCCAAAACCAGGATGAGATGGTGCGTGTTGTGTTTAGTTGGCACTTCAAGCCATTCTAACACCTCGCGCAGATCAAACAAGGTCGTCTCTCTCACCCTTACAAGGGCGTTGCCGACTGCTTCTCTCGCACCTACAAGGATGAGGGGCTCCTCTCTCTCTGGCGTGGTAACACCGCCAACGTCATCCGTTACTTCCCAACGCAGGCGTTGAACTTTGCCTTCAGTACGTGTCGCGTGACTGATCGGTTATTTTAAACTACTGACGTCAAGATCAGAGGATTACTTCAAGTCCCTCTTCGGCTTCAAGAAGTCTGAGGGTTACTGGAAATGGTTCGCTGGCAACGTTGCCTCCGGTGGTGCTGCTGGTGCATCGTCCTTGCTCTTCGTCTATTCCCTCGACTACGCTCGTACCCGTCTCGCTAACGATGCCAAGTCCGCAAAGGGTGGAGGAGCTCGTCAATTCAACGGTCTAGTTGATGTCTACAAGAAGACCCTCGCGTCTGATGGTATTGCTGGTCTCTACCGTGGATTTGTCCCCTCGGTTGTTGGCATCATCGTTTACCGTGGTCTCTACTTCGGTGTCTACGATTCGCTTAGTACGTTCTAAGATCGCTTCACTCTCTGTATACGCGCTGACGGTAATATCGCAGAGCCTGTCGTTCTTGTCGGTTCGCTCGAGGGTTCCTTCTTCGCCTCCTTCTTGCTCGGTTGGGGTGTTACTATCGGTGCTGGTCTTGCTTCCTACCCTCTTGACACTATCCGTCGTCGCATGATGATGACCTCCGGCGGTGGCGTCCACTACAAGTCTATGTTCGATGCTGGTTCGCAGGTATGTATCTCGCCTCGCTAACGCGAACTGTACTTACATCCCTTACAGATCGTCGCCAAGGAGGGTACCAAGTCGCTCTTCAAGGGTGCTGGTGCTAACATCCTCCGTGGTGTTGCTGGTGCTGGTGTGTTGTCGCTCTACGATAAGCTCCAGCAGGTCATGTTCGGCAAGGTCTACTCCGGTGGTATGTACTGAGCATTATTTGAACTACTTTGTGTCTGATTGTCCTCTAGGATCTGGCTAAATGCCTCTGGCTGATAGACGGTCGTGATGCATGGGACGCGTGGGGTTGCATTGATTCCGCATGTTCATTTCCTGGTTTACGACATCTTTCAATAGACTCTTTGATTATATCTCTTACTATTATCATCTTGCCTCTATTCCGAGCTGGGGTGAATAGTCCTTCATTGCAAAGTTGCAGTACATATGAAATGCAATCTGGTTCATGGGCAATCCGCATGTGAACCTGATTCTATGGCGAATGAGGTGATGGGCTAGACCCGAAGGTCTTCGCAAGCATCCTGTGAGGTCAGCCAAGGGCCAGGTTTTATTTTGCCAGTGCATCCAGCCGCTTCACAAATAACACAAGAATCTGAGTTGATCCTGTTGACAACGAACGGTCATTCATGCCGTTCTGGCGGAGCGGATGGTTACTCTCCCAGATTCAACCCAGGGCGACGACGATATCTCCCTTCTCCAAGGCGGTCAGACATAATTCACACAAAGCCCTTTCGATAACCCTTCGACCATACCAAGAAACTTGTCTCGAGGCCTGTCTCGAGACACTGAGATCCGGCGTCTCGCGCATCGGTGTCTCCTTGCCCACCGGTTCAGGCAAAACTGCCGTCTTCATCTCCCTGCTTTCTCGAATCTTGCCTTCAGATGAACGCCCCGAGGCGACGCGTGCGCTCGTAATCGTGAACAGCATCGAGCTTGCGCAGCAGGCTGCGGCACAGGCTGAGAGGTTACATCCGGACTGGAAGGTGGAAATTGAGCAGGGCGTGAAACATAAGGCCTCAGGGCTTGCTGATGTGTGAGTTGTATTCTTCTACCACCATCGCAGCTAGCATCTCATACGTTGGGGGCACATACTTTGACGCTGTGAAGGACCATCGCGACCTATCAGACACTCCTCCAACCTCTTCGACTGGCAAAGTTCAGCCCAAAGTATCTCAAGGCAGTCGTAGTGGACGAAGCCCATCATGCCGCTGCGCCGTCGTGAGTGAGTCCAGCGGGTTCTCTGTCCTCTGTGCCTTACTTTGTCCCAGATATCGACGCATTTTGGCGTATTTCGATCCAACCATCCCCAGCCCAGAAGTTCTCTCAACAACCCCTTCCGAGGCCGTTCCCGGGACAATCCCGATCATCGGGTTCTCCGCGACTTTTAGTAGGCATGATGGCCTCGCGCTTGGTTCCGTGTTCAAACGTATTGTCTATCACCGTGACTTCCTCGAGATGATCAAGGAGCAGTGGTACGTGTCCATGCCCGTTTCGTTGCGCGGTCCAGCTGGAGTGTTGATCAGAAAATGTGTCGCAGGCTTTGTAATGTACGTTTTACCACGGTGCGAGCGAATATCAATCTCAAGGCCGTCACCGTCAGCTCTCGAACGGGTGATTTCAACCCTACGAGTCTGGCGCAAGTCATCAACACGGACACCGTGAACAGGCTCGTGGTTCAGTCGTGGCTGGACAGAGCAGGTAGCTATCTTTCAGCGAGACGACGTTGAGCATATGAACTGAATGCTCTTCGCGCTCTTAGCGCCGGAGCGTAAATCAACCCTCGTGTTTTGCGTCAATTTGGCTCATGTTGGCCAGTTGACGCAGGCCTTTCGCTCGGCCGGGATCGATGCGCGATACGTCCATTCTGGTACACCCATGGCAGAGCGAGGGGCTTTGATAGAAGGGTTCAAAGCTGGAGTTTACCCAGTACTTCTCAACTGTGGTACGCATCTACGTCCTGTCCAAGTCGCACTTTGTTCACAGTCCACCAGCGATACTCACCGAAGGTACGGACATCCCAAATATCGACTGCGTGATCGTCGCTCGACCTACACGCTCGCGAAATGTATTTGCGCAAATGGTACATTCTATCACTGCTCTACAAGGCGCCCTTCTTATTTTGCACAGATCGGCCGTGGCATGCGTCTTTCACCTGCTACCGAAAAAGTCGATTGTCATATTATCGACTTTGTGGATATCACAACCCGCATCCCTGGTGTCGTTTGCACGCCAACCCTATTTGGTCTGGATCCCTCTGAGGTTGTTGACAGTAAGGTATTCCCAGCCGCGATGTCGTCCATAACTCAATCTTATGTGCATAGACATGACCACAGACGATTTGGAGAAGCGCGCGGATGCGCAAATAGCATTAGATGGGACGCAGCTCTCTATGGACACTGCGGACGACATTCCAGATCCTACGACCGTCACCTATATCGACTTCGAGAACCCTTTTTCTTTGGTCAACGAAGCGTCGGGGGTCCCACCACACGTCGCCCAATTGAGCAGAAATTCGTGGGTCGGCTGTGGCGACGACATATACGTCCTCGAATGCCTTGGCAAGGGACACGTCCGAATTGAACCAGTTGATGTCACCGACGAGGACGATTTTATCACAAACCCAGACTTAAAGCGCTACTTCCGGGCACACTTTTCTCCGGTGATGTTCTTCGGCGCGACCAAACATACCAAGGCGCCCTTTTTCCGCATGAGCAAGGAGATTATGAAGGCTGAGTCTCTCGACATCGCCATCCGAGGATGTGACACGTATATCGCAAACCAGATCTTAAGGGGTCAGGCGGCTCTGGGGTGCGTGTTCTCACTGCGATGTAGGCATTCGTCATAACCCGTAGGTATTCAGAGTTCTGCGCTCTGCACGCTGGCGAATGCAGCCCGCTTCAGAATATCAAAAGGCGGTGATCAGCAAGCGATGGCGTGTACGTACGTCGGTTCCTGACGATGCGGATGACAGAGGGAGAGAGGCTCTGGATAAGTTGAACCGAATGACGAAAGGGGAGGCTGCAAATATCATCACGCGCTTGAAGCACGGTGCTCAGGTACGTCGACGCATTCCGGCGTTTGGCACAGGTTCTGACGATGGAAACGCAGTCCCGCTACGCGCAGAAGATTAAGAATGCTCAGAAGGCTGAACGAGTAGCGACCAAGGAACGCATGCGGCTGGCTCGGGAGCACGTCCGAGTTGGGCCGTTACCCCAGCATCCAACGTCTGCAGACACTGGATTCACAATGTGACAGCCTTGTAATATGACTTTTCTTCTATAGCAAACTGTAATCTAATGTCTTTATAATGCACGACCTGCATTCTCATCTGTGTCCACCGGATATGCCAGCTCGTCAAGTCGAGGTTAAGGATGGTGGTTGATCAATTTTATTTTTTAAGTCTGACTGATTTTGTTTTTCAACACGGGCAGTGTTTTATTAGTAGAACAGACGACCACCTGAGGCTGCCATGTCATACTCGCGCGGAATGTGGGAGTTCGAACGTTTGCGGCCAAGGGCGTTTGAGACGACAATGAGTATAAGCGGCCGTGTAAACCAACCACTGATCGCAAGAAACCTGACAATGTGTTTCTGAACCCTTGAGCGGCATGAGCCCGTGCCAGAATTGGCTGCGCATCTCATATATATCCGCGGCAGAGAATACATGCAGGTACGAAGGTGAAAAAAGCCCTATTAAGGCATCGTGCAGAAACCCCCATCACTGCTGAAGAATATAAGCAGCGAGACGAGGCGACTAACCTTCTGCGTTTGTATCTGTAACGAAAAGCGCTGCTATAGTTCCACATCGAGCGTAGAGAGTGCTGGAGAGACAGCAAGAGGACTCTGAAGAGTTCTTATCGCAGCTCTTTGTGCTCTATCGATTGCCATGTCCACAGTCTGTGGGTCTTCGAACACATATTGGTTCTCGGCAATGGCCGCTAGAATGGCGCCAACTAGACTGTCACCGGCGCCCGTGACATTCAAGACCGCCTTTTTGGGTAAAGTGAGAGCGGGAAAATGCTTAAAGACGACGATCTCCGTTGCTCCATGCGCAACAATGTATCGACGGCGAGGGTTGCTGCGTTCGAGCATGAAGAGAGATCCGCCGGTTGCGGGAATGCGCATCGCGAGAATGACGCCGAGGGGGCCACACTTAATGATGAGGTGCTGGAAGAATGGCAAAAGATTGGTAGCCATCTGAGCAATACCCTGGTCGACGAGGAAGGCCAATGTCCCCTTGCTAGAGTCTTCATCGCTGGCACTGCAGCGCGAGAGCTGTTCAAGTGACAAGCGGAACTCTGTTCCTAGGGACAGCCCGTCGAGGGCTGCCCACCACTTAGGATGGCTCGTTAGCTCGTGCGGCTCGTTAGATGCGCCATTATAAAGGGCACTGAGCTCGAGCAGGTTCGGGGAAACAAATGTGATGGGAGCCAGAGCCGAGTTCGAGGTCTGTAAGGAGGCAGCAATTGCAGGCAGAATGGTCGTTGATTTGATCACCGAGGTAGGCTCACTGTAGACAAGTCAAGCTATCATGTAAGTCTCGTGAAGAATTTTGACGACTAACAAGAAAGCTAAAGGCAGCGTGAACAAACGAAGGAGGGGATAAACATCTTCAACCCACTTTTTACGCCATTGGCATTGGCGTATATGACGATGGACTTGAGCACATCAGACGATACATTTGCGTCGATAGCAATAAGTGATGGTTTATGCTTCTGGATGTACTCCAGGACCTGCGTGGAACAGAAGGAGATCAATCTCAGCTGTTCCCTTCGATTTGTAGGCACTCACTTTTTCAGGCTTCAACGAGCTGATAATGTCCATATCAGCGACGCCCCCGACCAAGTTTCCACCACTGTCTAGGACCATGTTGCATACCGCGGACCTGCTCGATTCGAAGTGCACCAAGCCATCAGTGCGCATACCCATTCGGCCCATCTCGTCGACGAGTAAACGGCCAAATGAGTCGCCGCCTACAGCTGAGATGAGAATCGTTGTGGAGGAAGAGCTTGTGGATTGCAACATCAGAATACGATGAGCCGCTTCTGCCATGTTTCGCCCTACTCCACCCAAGGATACGGAAACGCTGCCAGGAGTCGTAGAATGTAGACCACCGCCTTGGTCGGAGATGGATGCCTGTGAAGTGATATCTACGGCGGCGGATCCAACCACGAGCAGCTTCGCAGCCGGCTTCTCTTCTGTGGGAGATGGTGATGGCGCTTGCTCACTAGGCGCTGAGGTTTTCACAAGCAATGGCGGAACAAGATAATTCTGAAATACGAACCATGATTCGGCACGAATATGGCAAAAATACAACAGCTATCAGGTCCTCACATTCGATCCAACTTCTTGCGGCTGATCCGCTGCCAACTTTGCATAAGCGACTGCAATTTGGCCTCCTACTAGGGCCGTATTCTCAATCAGAGCAACGTCTGCCACAGCAGAGAAAAAGGCATGAGTTGTGAAAACCAGAATCAAAATTTACACTTACTGCTAGCCAAGGATTTGCCCTGTGTGAGCTCTCCGACGCGCTTCAAAAGCCAGGGCGTGACCTCCTTCCCGCGCTTTGATACCCCATTTTCTTCAGACTCTCTGACAGCTTGTTCCACGGCCTGCTGTATCCGCTCCCCGACGGCTTCGTATGTCTCGGGGATGGGTACACCAAAGAGAACGCCGTTACTCATACCGAGCTTCCATTGTGCGTCTATATGGAAGCTCTCGGATCAAGATGCTCCCCAACTTTACACAAGGGGACACGCACATAGGACATCGGCGGCAATCTGTGGACTGTCCACTCTCCATGGACTCTATGCGAAGCAGCACCAGATGAGGCACAGGATACGGTACATGCAGTTTTGTGCTCACCTTAAAGCCGCTCCGAGTGCTGTAGAACGCGGGGAAGTCATCTGTCTTCCCATATGTGAATACAGGGACACCAAGAGTTTCCTGGATGTCATTATAACTACTCAGAATCAATGGCTGTTTATGAGCTTCATGAGGAACTTGCTAAGTATTCCAAGGTCCTGCGCGTGTCAAAATGTTGTTAAAAATTCACACGCGCTGCTGGCATATGTGTAAGAGTTCAGGCCGACCTTCCAATATCCAGTATAGACTTGACGCCGGCAGATACCAATCCAACAGGGCAACGCGCGAGCTCTTGCAGGTCCGCCGACACGTCCAAAGCTTTAAAGCCAAGATAAGTACGAGCGCCTTTCAAGAACAAAAGAAACTCAGTCACAATTTTCTCCGCCTCGATGCACGCCTCCCAGGCTATTCGGAATGAACGCATGCGCGAGACGTCAGGTGACGGAGAAACATCGAAAATGCGTTGTCTTACCCTCCTGTCGCAAAGACCTTCGCCACAGATGATTAAGTTCCCCGACTGACATGGCGCTATCAGAAGTAACGACATGCCTTTATTCCTGCCAAGGCGGCAAATATCAGGGTGGTACTGCAGGTGGTGCCTCCATCCTTCTTGAGAGCAATCGCTGCAGCAAGATCCCGACGCGACAGCTTCACAGAGGAAGGATTTGTCTTGATATCAGCCAAGTACTCCAGCTGCACAGGCTCAAGCCCTATCTTGACGCGTCCACCAATGACGCCAATAGTAGCAGGGATGGCGCCGGTCGAGCGCACATTGCGTTCTACAGACTTGGCTGTCTCGAGATTGACAGGATATGGCATTCCATGGGTGATGATCGTCGTCTCAAGCGCGACGACGGGCTTGTTGGTGGCAAGAGCGTCTGCGACTTCGGGATGAATGTCGATGAACGCGCCGCGGTCCAGCGCGCGCGTCAAGCTCGCCGGATACGCACTCCTCAGCCTCGAGAACGTCGAGAAACCACGGACTGATGCGCGCAACATGGTGCGCAAATCGTCGAACTCGTGAACTCGGGCAAATCTTGAATAACGCCAGGTCTAAACAAAGACTCGACGGGAAATGCCAGGCGGGGACCACGAGCGTGAGAAACGCAAAGTATCTAGAGCTTTCCTTCGTCCCTCTTGCGAGAGCGTGACATAGCCTGATGGTCGGCCTGTAGCGCGCTGGACACTGTTTGCTTCGACATCGGCTTATTATCTAGCAGGATGTCCAACACCCATTCTGCATCTATAGAAGCCCGTCTTGAGACGCCAGGGAGCACATGTGTTTTAACGTACGAGCGCCTGAACACCGAGGCTATCATCGGGTCTGTAGGAGACGATGCGTCGGGCGCGACTGCGGTCTTCATTGGCACGACACGTAATTCTTTCAAAGGTTTGTTGAGCGGCCCTTTGCGTCATCCGAGTCTTATCCAATGTTTTGTTGCAGGGAAGGTGGTCACCAAGCTTGAATATCAGGCGTACAGCAAGCTCGCGGTCCGAACAATGTTGGACATCATCAACCAAGCTCGACTGTCCACAACCCACTCGTCCCATCATCCCACGTCTGAAAGTGTGCAATCCTTGATCCATTGTGTCATCTACCATCGGTTGGGTACTGTACCAGTCGGCGAGCCTTCCATCGTCATTGCGGTGTCCTCACCTCACCGGCGGGAAGCATTCGCCGCCTGCGAACAGATACTCGAGGGCGTCAAGGCCAGAGCTCAGATTTGGAAGAGGGAGTTCTACGAGGGAGAAAGCTCAGAAGAGGCGGAATGGAAGACAAACGTCTAGCTATCGATCATATACCTGTGACAGTACCAGTAAGTCTGACTCATTCTAGTAAGAAAGAAACACCGCATAATCAATAATACAAGTCTTCATCCTGAGCACAGTGGTGGCAAAGCAGATCTGATATTGGAGTGTGTATTTTTGGACTCTTCAAAGTTCCATGCGGTATATACACGCGGTTCACCACTGCTCTGGTTTCGACATCAACAGGGCGCTGATTTCTTGCCTTTGCAGTGGCTATGTCCTCATCTAGGTTCCTTGAGTTCGTGTGTTGCTCGCCGTGCTGCCCTTATCGTCCACCATCGTCGCCTTCGAGCAACATGGTCCCCAGCCACGATCGTCCAAAAATTCCTTTACGTCGTCATCAGCATTATAAGTGACCCTATTTGAGTCGTGCAGGTGCTCGACCCTCTCTTTGTGACTCCGCTGACTTCCTCCGCGCCTGTACGGCAGTAACGATGCATGTGGGTCGAGATAAGATCTTGTGATATGACATTATTGTCTGCTTCTCGGGCTGGTCGACTGTCTGTTCCAGCGTCTAAGCTTGTCTAAGGCAGTATCGATTTCTGTTCCATAAGCCCCTCGACATGCATCCAAAGAACGGTTGGCGGCAGTAGCTCCGTGTCTCATGTCATGTGGGTACTATTGCCTGCGTGCTGCATCTTCCTGTAACGAGTTACGTGTGCTCATCACGCTTCCCGCCAGGGCACCGCGACCAACCATAATATATGGGTTCCGCGTGAGTATAAAACCTGGTATACAGTGATCGCTAGCTCGCCGTCTCGTCCGCCATACCAAGCCGCCGCCATGCATTTTCCCGCCTGGTTAACAGTGTTGCTCCCCATTATCCCTGGTGCACTAGCTGTGTCCCCTGTACAGCGTCTTCGAAGCACCCGGCCTCACGTCTTCGCCGATAGCCACGAGAGAAGGAACGCTATCGAGAGGCGGAACACAGACTTCTTTACGCCCAAGTTCTCCAACCCCAAGGCAGCGACATTCCATGTCAACTCTTCTGCCCTGCCTCTAGTCACCTTTCCCTTGCAAGATTCTTGGGCTGGTCGTTTGCCCATCACTAACAATACTAAAGAAGAACGCGTATGCCCTTTGTCTGTGTCTCGTTGTGACATCCTTAACATCCTGTGGAATCACAGCAACTGTTCTTCTGGTACTGGCCATCAGACCAGAGCACGGAAAGTGACATCCTCACCATTTGGCTCAACGGCGGTCCAGGATGCAGCTCCTTGGGAGGCTTTTTGCAGGTAAGAGATTCGAAGGGTTGCGCACCAGCAAGCCTGATCGTCGTAACTGAAATGATCTTTCAGGAAAATGGGCCAATCTCATTCCAGCCCGGCATGACGGCTCCGCAAGCCAACCCTTATGCTTGGACCTCCGCGTCCGATGTTGTAAGTCGCCTACAGCTTGTTGATCATGCCTGAATCTCATCAGACATGGTATCGTTGGATTAGGTCTGGATTGAACAGGTTGGCACATTTTATATATATTGTCGCATCAAAGGTGTTCTGAGAAAGCCCACAGCCTGTTGGCACGGGTTTCACCACTGGGACGCCCGATATCCACAACGAGTCTGAGCTTTCAGACGAGTTCTATGGATTTTTGTACGTCGTACAATATCTCCCAGGCCTTGCTTATTCTGATTGTCTTAATTCAACAGACAACAGTTTTATACCGTCTTCCCTGAACTCGCAGCGAAGAAGCTCTTCATTACAGGAGAGAGCTATGCTGGTGTGTACATTTTGACTAGACCAAGGTCAACCACAGCACGAGCCGAACTAACGATGTCCAAAAAGGCTTTTACATTCCCTACATTGCCACCCGTATCGTCGACGCCAGCAAGGCGGAGAAAGCGGCCCTTCCGCTCAACTTGCAGGGCTTACTCATCAATGATGGTGTCTACAGCAGCTTGTCAGTGCTATTTCGAACACGCTGTCACCTGTCACCTCCTCTTAATTTTGCTTTCGATCAACAGCATCGTAGGCGAGGAAGCGCCCACTGCCAACTTCAGCACCCAGTTCCAGTCCGTCCTCGGTTTCTCTGACTCGCAGATCGCATCGTTCCAGAAGATCTCGAAGTCGTGCGGGTATGAGACCCTGCTCAGCGAGATCAAGTACCCTCCCAGTGGCAAGATTCCTCTTCCCAATGGGAACAAAGATACCGTCTCTGACGCGTGCGATCTCTTCGACAAATTTTACGACGAAGGCAGGTTCCATCACGAGACTGTGCGCCCAGAAACATTGATGAAATTATGTTGGGAATTCACAGCGACCGACATCAACCCTTGCTTCAACATCTGTATGTATGCTTCATGACTGAATTATCCAAAAGCTGACCGTCTTGCCATAGACCGCATCACAGATACGTGCCCTACCCCAGACGATCCCATGCCCGGATACTACTCGGTAATTTATCTCTCGGCTTCGCTCTTTCAGCTCATTAAGACTGCGAAATAGCGCTCGGATGTCCAGACGGCTCTGCATGTTCCTGGCTTTGGAACCTGGGCTGATTGCTCGAGTATCGTAAGTATAATTGCCAATCACGGTCTTTGTACCTCGTGCTCCCCTGATACTGATTCTTTCGGGGCCGCACATCAGAACGTTTTCGTGAACGGCGATGACAACTCCGCGTATACCGAGACCCTCTTCCCCCATCTCCTGTCCACGCTCCCGCGCGGCGTGACTCTCTGGCATGGGCTTATCGACGCCATCCTCTTCAACATCGGCGATCGCTTGACCATCCAGAACATGACATGGGGTGGTCTTCAGGTAGAGTCGCGCCTGATATTATTACGAATCTGGGACTTAACGCGATCGCAACTTAGGGCTTCCAAGCACCACCGACCACTCCCCTTGTCGTAGGTGGCACCCAGAAAGGAATCTTCCATAGCGAGAGGTGCGTCTTTATGAGTCGTTCGCAAGACTGCGACTGATCGTCGAACCTCTCGCCTCTAGAAACCTGACTTACATCGAGGTTGACAACGCGGGCCGTGAGTCACTCTTCAGAAATGCTTTCGTCTTACCAACACTGATCACGTTCGAATATCCGTTGAACAGACATGATCGAGACCGACCAGCCCCAGACTGCGCTGCATGTCTTCCAGTCCATCCTCGGACAGACGAGTCTCTGATCTGCGGCGCATCATGCGGAGAAGTGAGAAACCCATCACGACCTTTGGAGGGTATGTAAGATCGTGGAGTTGCATTGCTGAATGCCATGTATTGTACGCGAACAAATACATCTTCGTCCCAGCGCGGAAACCCTGAACCTACACGATCGGTCCTAATGATGTGCCAGAATACGGTTGTAGCGGTATGAGTGATAGTAATATGGAAGATAGCCACCATATGCTGCTCGTGTGCGCATCAGAAAGTGATATTTGAGAAAGAGAAGAGCACAAGTTAGTCGACTTTCCACTCCTTCGTGATCGCGTCGTCTTCCGCGCTGACAAGTAGCTCGATGCTCCATATGAAGAGCGTGAAGAAGATGTTCATCCATCGCCACCAAACTTGTGAGGAATGGTCGAGCACTGCCGGTCGGTCGGAGTGAGTACTGAAGTCATAGTCAAACCACAAGATGAGCTCACAAAGTAGGTGGGTGTATACTGTGACCAGAATCGACTGTCGGTAGGTCAGCAAAATCTTCGTTAACCGAGAAGTCTGCAGAACATTCATTAGATCGCTCAGTGAAAGTCACTGCGTTCAACGCATAGACGCACCGGTCGACCGTCCCAGCCATCATCCACGCCATACTCCGTTTCCCAGCTGTCTGCGCCAATGGTCGGCAGGATCCGCGCGGCACATAGCAGAATCGCGACGCGATAGATGAGCGCGATGAGCACCGGCTTTGGCAAGGTGTTCATGATGAAATTGACCAAGGTCTGCAAGTGAGGCACGATGTTGCCCACAAGAGGCACACTACGCCGAAAACGCGAAACATGAATCACCAAAAATATCGTCTGCGAGATGACTGAAGGCGTACTATGTCGACCCGAGGTCAGTGAACGATTGCTGGTCAAAGCCACAAAGCCAGATGTTGTAGGCAATGAAGAGGGCCAGGCCCGAAGACTCGATGACGTTCGTGCGCCGCAACACAAACCCGATGAATGTAAGGAAGAGAAAGGCGGTCAGTGCCACTCCAAGGAGCGTAGACGACAACGGGGACAGCGCAGCGGCGGGATAAGCCTTAGACAAAGTCAGAATCTACGCCAACAGATTTCAGGGGATGTGCGCACCACGACAATCCACCATGCGGACACGACATACGCGGCAGCGGCAGCAATAAGCAGGCCGAACTGATACGCCTCGCCCTCCCCAACGAGCTCCCTCCCCACCTGACCCAGCTTCTGCGAGACAAGCAGGCTTGACATGGCCTCGAATATGATGAAGAGCGGGCTCGAGTACGTGAGAATGGTCCCCCACCATGACGCCAAGTTCAAGAGCAGCGGGTGCACAGACTCCGAGAAGATATTGAAGCAGACGAGCAAGAGGAATGGCTGGATGGGGAGCTGCATAACGGGGAGCACGGGAGAGCCCCAAAGGAGCTGGAGCGTCCCATGGATAAGAGACTGGAGGAAGATGAGGAGGGACAAGAGCAAAAATGCGGATTTGGAGAGCGTGGAGAGGGTCAGCGGGAGGAAAATGAGGACTTGAAGAAAATTAGAGAGTCTTCAAGGGATTCAGCAGAGATATCAGATTGCAGGAATGAACGGCGAGATTGTCACTGACTTTGCGGTGCTGGTTAGTGCACTCCATAGGAACCACGGACCCTGCATCAGTTCTACTTGCGACTGTGCATACAAGTTCTTTAGAATGAACACGTCGGCAGAGGTCAGAAGGCCAGTTACCTCTATACTTATACAGAATGCCTCTGCCGTGGCACAGAGCACGCGCAAGGCATGGCAATTTCTGAGAGTGTCGAACAAAGACAACCAACTTCAGCAGCCAATTACGCGACTACCAATATACATCGCGTGCGCCCGCCGCCCACTGTGCACCCATCCGCAAAATACTGACAGCCTATCAAAACATATTACTTGGATTCTGATCCTCTATGACTATGTAACAATGACATGCAATACCAGAATGATAACAATGCAGAAAACGATGGTACATGAAAACAGAAAAACGAGAGCGAAGATGAAGTGATCAATTACGGCGGGCTCGGAGGGGTCTGCAATTCGACAGGTCGATGTGAGTTGAGGAGACCCTTGGCAGCGGCGAGGTGGGTGCCGCGAGATTGTGATGCGGGATCCGAAGGAGGCACATAGAACTTGTCGATGATGGGTATTTGGAGAACGTTCATCTTGGGCGTGATCACGATCATGTAGTTCGTCTTGATCTCCATCCAGTCAGCTGGTAACGACGAATTAGCATCCCATGCAAGGGCTTGGTAGATAGCTGCACGCTTACCTTTCTCGAACGTAAGAGGTTCGCTTGCAACCTGTAGCAAACATCGCGTGAGGACGAGATCTATTGTATCAAGCACTTATTCTTACCATGATGATATTCTCCCGCTTGTCCAGTTTTGACATCTTATAGTGTCCACCTTCCTTGTACTCACTAAATGCGGTACCGGACGAGAACCACTATACTTGACGGTCAGACGATATAACTCAGAAATAGAAGCTGCCTACCAAAGACGCAGCCTCGTCATAACGAGATGACACGTAGCGGGTAGCTACAACGCTATCACCGTCTGTCACACAGAAGTTCATCAGACTAGGCTGGTGGCGTGATGCTTGGGTCAGATAATATGCAGTGAGAACATGCATGATACGAACCTCTGTGATGCCAGCTTCCTCGGCAAACTGATTGAGGGATGCGATAGTATCCAGCATAGCCTGGCGGAGTGTTTGATGCGTGAATGTATCTGCATCTGCGTTTGGGAGCTGAATAGATTTCTGAGTCTCGTTCAATCAATACGATGTCGAAGCCCCAACCTTGGACAAGAAGAGCGCAAACGACCATTCAGAGTCGGTGTTCCCGTTTACAACATTGAAGATCTCGTCTGGCAACTCGGCCTGCAGTCGTCGCTTGATCCTAGGGAACTGCTCAATGCTGCCATTGTGCATAAACTAAGCAAGCATATAGTTTTCAGAACTCTGCCATTCAATAAATAAGATGGGCATACCATGATCTTTCCGTAGATGAACGGATGGCAGTTATCCAGGGAAAGAGATCCGGCGGTGGTAGCACGGACATGGGCACTGTGGAACCGACAGAAATCTGATCGATCAGCAAACGTGCAAAGTAGCAAAAAAAGGGCGGACGCACAAGACCAAGGGCGACTTGATCTTCTCCGCCAACCGCGTGAGATTGATGTTGTTCCATGCCTAGGCCAGACAAGTTTGTTAACGAAGGCAAAACCTCAAGGCCGCCGGCTTACCGGAGTCACAGAGGTGAAAATGCATGGCTGCTTTCCTAGGTCCTCTTCGTACACAGAGTCGTACCAGCCTGACGGAGCTCGGTTTAGCAAGCCGCGTGCACGAGGATCTCAAAGGCCGCCACGCCACACGCACCGACGCCAAACCCGTCACCATTAATAGGTCTTCGCTGATCGACCCTCAACCTTGAGTCAAAGGCCTGGTTGATGATGGAATGGCACGGCCTGGTGAGAAGCTGCAGCGCACATGTCAGAAGTCGTGATTCAAGGCAAAGCGGATGAATAAGGATTCACATGCGAGAGTTGCACAGGAGAAGAGCCCTTATAGATGACTAGGCGGCACATGGGTAAGGAGATGCGAAGGATGGGAAGTCAACGTGTGCGCTGGAAGGAAGATGGGGTAGGCGAAGATGATGAACGATGCGAGTCATGGCGGGACAGCTTTCTGTAGCCTGCTTGCATCCAACTTGCACCACCATCGCTCAATCCTGCGTGCCCGGCATCTTCCGATTTATCCTCATGGGGGAAACTCGTGCAATAAAAGGAAAGAAATCCTGGTGCCGCGGGATTCCACGTTTGTCCACGACGCTTCTCCGTTCGGAACACGTCCGTCCATCCCGTCATTGTGCTTACGCTTTTCTCGTTTCTCTCCTCGTCGCTACATGTACATCTTTCTGCTGAAAGGAGGTTGCGCTCGGACGGCCGTGGTATGTACACTCTTCGAAGCACTGCCTATTCGAGTACAGTGGTCATAAAAGCTACACAATACAGAAACCTAAGGACCTTCACTTCTTGTGCTCGCGATTACAAAAACTCCTTGGGGCGAGTGGTAGGATCGCCACCAGTCTCATCATACACCAACCCAGCAACGCGGAACGCCAGCTCTGCTCGACAAAGTCAGCTCTACACTCTTCCAGATTTGGAGTAAGGAAACATACCATCAGCCTGAGACCTGATGGTAGCCTCCGCGTAGACCCGAACGACGTCCTCGGTTCCACTGGGCCGGACAAAGGACCGTCCACCACCGTACCTCTTCACAAGGTCATCGATCTTTCCTTGCAAACCCTTCGGGCTGACGAGCCGTCGCTCAGCGTCCTCCGTCTGGAACGCGTGCCTGTTCGCCACGACGACCTTGACAAGTCGGTTAGGCAGGTCAACGTACAACGAGTCCCACTCGATGCCAGAGTATGACTTATGCGCAAGCACGGTCTCGACCAGGAGGAGATCCGAGAGCGCGTCCCCGACGGTTTGGTTGATCAGATTCGTAAGGTCTACAAGGTAGTTCAGGGCGCGCGACTGCGCAGGAGTCGACGGTTCATGGGTAGCCAGTTTTTCGAGCGTCTCGTGCGAGAAGAGCACAGTTCCGTGTCCGTTGGCTTCGAAGTAGACACCGACGGCGAAATGCTCCGCAGCATGATGAAGGTGCTTCACCCCAGTCGACACACAACGCACAGGAAGACGCTGCAAAGGAGCCAATCAATGACAACTATGATGATTCGTAGACCGACGTACCTCGCTGAGATATTTTGTCGAGCTGCCGTTGGCATACGCGGTCTGTACGACGCCCATCCTGATCTCGTTCTCGAGCCCAGCCGTCTTGACGAGCTCGACGATGAACGCCGCTACCAAAGCAGCGATTTTGTCGCCATCCAGCATATGAAACTGTCCGCGATCGTCCAAATAGTAGTAAATCAGACGATCGGCATCCCCATCGAAACTACATGCCCTCTGTCCGGGCTTCAGATGCGATATGAGGGAAGGGGGTAATCTCTGCGTTGTCTTCACGTAGTCCGCGCCGCAGGCGTTGTTCAACGCGCCAGGAGTAGTCGTGGCGGTGTTGAAGGGTATGAGTTTGAGGCTGTTGTCGAGGTATCCAATCATTTTGTTCACAGCATCTGTGCCCACGCCATTGGCGCAATCCACAACGAGAGGCGGCGAGACAGGTTTTCCGGCCTGTATAAGAGGGCGATTTGTATCGGTGTGCCAATCGACGTGTACGAATACTTACGACAAGCTTCTTGAAGGCACCGGACAGTTTCTTAAAATAGCCTTCTTCCGTATCCTCTCCATATGCATTCTTCGTTCTTTTGGTGTTGGTAGCACGGACGAGGTAGTGAAGGATCGGCGTCGTGGTGACACCCGCGTCCCGACTTTCAGCGCCGATAGCTTTAAATCCATCTTCAAGAGCAGATATCAACGCGGGGCCAGATGGTCTGGTGTCGCGACCGTAGACAACCCTGGCAGGTTTTGAGAGATCGATCTTGGCTGTCTTCACGAGAGTCTCGAGTGCTTTGATGAAGTCTTCGGTGGTGGCGGCATTTGCGAGTGTTGTAGCATGCGCCTCCCATGAGGCTTCGAGCATTTCTCCACGAGGATCAACTAGTTTGACGCCATTGTCCTATCGTGCGAGTGAGTGCGTGTTCTTTCAGAGTATGTTGGGATGCACTGCACCGGTTCTGGGTTGTGGGATGCGGTCACCATCACCCCGATGGTCTTTCCATCTAGCCTTTTACTCCTGAGAGCGGCGAGAATACCTACCCGGAATAGAACAGAATCAAGCACGATTCCTCTACAGCAATCAGTGAGCACTGTACAATCTCAGACCCTCACGCGTGGTACATACAATGTTCTGAAACCTGCCGTTCCATACTGATACCGAATATGACTCGGCCTTGGGTGGAGATTGGCCAGCTGCGTTATTCCATCGATGGGGAGTACTCCAGGCATGACGGGAGGGAGGGAAAAAAGACAAAAGATTACTGCTTGGGTGGATGTGCGCGATATATAAATCCAAGCTGAAGTACTGCCGTACACAGCGACTAGTGCGGCAAAGACGTGACATCATGGCCTATATACGCACCACGTGATATGTCCCTAGCTTGAGCGGCACTGCAGCTGTCCTCGATGAGCTGTACCTTGTGCACCGCACCTATCCATGCCAGCCAAATCGCCAGCGCAGATTTTTCTGGAGAAGGCCGACAAGAAGGCCAACGCGTCGTCAGGATGGTTCTCCTCGTCCACAACCAAATGGGAGGAGGCCGGCGATCTCTATCAGCAGGCTGCTAATTCATTCAAGCTCGACAAACTATTCAAGGAGGCGGGCGACGCGTTCGCAAGAGAGGCAGAATGCAGGGAGAGATGCAAGGAGACGAATGATGCTGCCAATGCCTGGTGGAATGCCGCGAAGGCTTATAAGAGAGGGTTCCCTGATTGTAAGGGCTTAGGACTCTGCTCTTACGTGCGGGGGAGTTGATCGCCGCGTGTAACGCACAGTGGCCATCCAGGCATTAACACAGACCATAACGCACTTTACCCAAGGCGGGCGTTTCCGCCAGGCAGCAGATCGCGAGAAGGAGATTGCGCAGATATACTTGCAGGAGCAGCATGACCTCCAGCGAGCCTGCGAAAGCTTCGAGCGCGCTGGAGATTGGTATGCCCAGGAGGATGCTATAGCGTTTGTTTTATTTTCCCTCTCCTCTTGCACACTCAATTATTTACATAATGACTGCAGGACCGCCAACGCGTGCTTCAAGGACGCTGCAGATCTGCACGCCGACCTAGAGCAATATCCTGCTGCTATTGCTCGCTACGAGCAAGTCGCCGACCATTCGCTCGGCTCGGCTCTGACCAAGTACAGCGTCAAGGAGTACTGGCTGAGGGCTCTCTTATGCTCCCTCGCCATGCAGGTATGGTGCTTGAACACCTCGCCCGTACCGTTCTCAACTCTGTTGATAGGATCCCGTCACAGCGAGGCGTAGCTTGACTCGTTACAGCTCCCTCGATACCACCTTCTCCACAACACGCGAAGCCAAGTTTGCAAGCGCGCTGATGGAAGCCTTTGAGTCGGGGGATCAGGAAGCGTTTACTGGAGCAGTTGTCGAGTTTGATCAGGTCACGAAGCTGGATAACTGGAAGACGGGGATCCTTTTGAAGATCAAGAGAGGCATCCAGGACGAGCCCGGTCTCACCTAAGTAATGAGTTTTGCCGATCCCTGTGACCTTGTCATACATTGTACAACAACCGGGACTGTACTGCTATAGAGAGTATGGCTCTGCTCAGTGGAGAAATACAGACGAGAATGAATTCGCGTATGGCAGCCGTCCGGATTGAGAATACACGTAGCTGCGCAAAAATAGACGTGGGCCTGATCCAAGAACCAGTTCTCGGCGCGACCCGCCACGTCCGCAGAATGTTCACCACCACTGTTCGCTCTAAGGCTCGCACCCTCCATTTCCCTCTCCCCCCTCCACTCCTTAGGATACTTCTCCGACATTCTTGATGTCCTGGCTGGCATCCCTGATACTGCGTATTATCCATGTTTTTTATTCCCTCGTCATCGCCGTGTCCAGCATGGCCAACGGACTCCGACGCGTCCCGCTACCACTTACCGCTGCTCGGGGTAAAATACCACGGCACCTCGCTCTCGTCCTAGTATACTCGGAAATGACAGACTCTGAAGATAGTGAAAGCTTGGAAGATGCGCTAATCCAAAACGTCGAGAGGGCTGCTGGTTGGTGTCAGGCTTGCGGAATATCTCGACTGACTGTCTATGATCGTCAGGGTATGTTGAACTTCGTTGTGTGGCAGTATGGTCTTTGAACTGTTCCACCATAGGCCTTCTGGTACGACATCAAAAGGTGATAGAGCAGCGTCTCAACCCCGGAGTCCCGGACATAGAGGAGGACCCTCCCTTCAACATCCCTTATCCCCTTACACCGCCTCTCTCTGACGATTCGGATGACTCGAACACCTTTCCGTTGGGCGGCGTCTCAAGCGAGCATTTGAACGTCGCCACCATTCATCCTACAGGCCGCAGTCACGAGAAACAGAGGCGACTAAGCCAGTACCAGTCAAGTTTGAGGCGCCGGCGGAGTGTTCGTGAGTCAGCCTTCTATGCTCTATGCTGTCCATCAATTTACCTTTTGCTCAGGTGGCGAAGGCGCGCCCACGACCAAACCTGTGACTCTCCATCTTGTTTCGCGCGCGTCGGGAAAGCCGGCCATAACATCTGTCGCGAACTCTCTCTTGCACAGCGCTGCCCGACGGGTCGTCGGCAAGCCAGAGTTCGCCCATCGAGAGCCGTTTGAGCTGTCTGTAGAAGACCTTCAATGTAGTCTAGAAGGTGAAACGCATCACGCTGTCAAAGCACCGCAAACTGATGATGGCGAATCTTTTGTAAAGGAGAGCACGGCTTTGCTCCACCGGATCTCATGATTGTACACCATGTAACAACTCCAAGGCTTAGAAGGACACCCTTGGAGCTGTATGGTTTCCCTCCATGGCAGATCCGGCTGACAGAAATACAGTGCGTACTATACCATTTTTTGCCCATGGCTAGTTTCATCCTGGTGCTAACCCTCCGCTGTTTCATCAGTCATGACGGATACGTCGGTCTCCGAAGCTGGTTGAAGCCTTGGAAGGGCCGTTGGCGCTCGCCACCTTGTATACTCTTGGACGAAGCGGAGTTCTGCCAAGCTTTGGATGGGTTTTCTGGCGCGGAAATGCGGCTTGGCAGGTAGGGACGAGGCCTTTGTGTGTAGGTTCATGTATTCGACGACGGCTCATCATCTTGACGCCCATTCCTTACCTTTGGAGATCGGTGTGCATGACTCGACACGAGTGAAATACAGAGTACGACGCTGGTGCGAGTCAGAGCAGTTACCAGAGCTGACATCCAAGGCGACGACGTCGTCTCATCCTACTGTCGGGTTAGATGGCGTAGCAAATATACTCGCCCCTATATTTGCCCCCTCGTTTCTCCGGAGATCTAGCCATCACTTGTCGGGGATCCCATCTGCCATCTGCTCATGATATAGTCAGGGCCCCGCCCTGAGCGCTTCGTCATGGGAAGAGGTTATTGAAGCCTGCCAATATATGTGGGGTGTCTATAGTGCTAGTGTTGAATTTGGAGAGTATTGAAAGCGCGCTGAATTGCACGCCGGGTGGAGAAGGTTCGCGGCCGCAAGGGCAGACCGGACATCCGAAGCCTAGTCATCGATCAGCGCTCGGCGGCGGTGTGTCTGCTGCAAGTGGAAGCAGAGCTCTGTAGTCCTGTCCAGTGTCATGGGCGCGCTTAGCGCCTCTAAAACACCATCATGCCTCTATTCTCAGAAGATCAACTAAACCAATCTAATAACCGTTAGCGACCGCATTCTGTTATAAATACGATGTTTGATATCGAGATGCCCTACCTCAAAGTTCCCCAGGTCAGAGCCCCACTGCTCAGAGTAATAAATGCCTCCGTCACCGTCTCCCACGCCCTCCGGTTCAACGCGCGAGCCCTCCCACTCTTCTACCGCGCCCACACTCGCTCTACCTGCTCATGTTGTTCTCCTGGACGAGAACAATAAGGGACATAGCACGACCTCCTCACATAGGTCGTCGCCAAGACAAGGAAACAGATCCCTCACCGACCCAGATCCGACACACTTGAGAATTAAGAAGAGGATCGTTCTCTGCTGCGATGGGTGTGTTTCATCAAATTCATTCATATCAGTCCTAGAGGCTTATAACCACAGGACATGGCAGGATGGTATTTCA
Organism: Heterobasidion irregulare TC 32-1; assembly: GCF_000320585.1. Lineage (NCBI taxonomy): Eukaryota > Fungi > Basidiomycota > Agaricomycetes > Russulales > Bondarzewiaceae > Heterobasidion > Heterobasidion irregulare. The sequence goes on along the minus strand of NW_009258197.1, from coordinate 1,216,950 downwards.
GTGAAAGAGCGAGGGAAGTATACGAACGTTCTGGTCAGTCTCCCTACTACTAGCCTGCGTGCGCCTCCATGCCTACCTACTGACATTACAAAAAATTGGGTACCCCAGAGGCTTGCCAGAGCTATCAATCACGTCGACGCACGTTTGTAAGGGTCTTATTGCATCTCGTCGATTTTAGACGCTAAGCTCACAAGACACAAATAGTTCACCTCCCATGCCTCAGATCGTTTTCTATCAATCAGGTGTAGGAACGGAATCAAATGCGTATGCCGCTATACTTGATGGTTCGTTCAGTCCGCTGCACAGATTTGCGATACTTACTCGATCGTAATAAGGTGCGACTGGTGCAACACTGGGTACGTTTGTTGTGTTCGAGGGCTTATATGTTTAAGGAAATTAATTTGCTCTAAACGTCGTAAGGGGATAAGGTTCAAGAGGCATATGCTTTCATTGCCCAGTAAGTAGAACCATTGCTAGTTTTGCATTTGAAGGAAGGCTGATGCCCTGCAATAGTAATTATGAACCAGGGGACGAGGTATGGGAATGAGCGATATCTATCTTTATCAATTGCTGAAACCTTCCTGCTAGATCTTCCTGTTCGGCTTCTCTAGGGTACGATAACTAGCTTCATCTCTGAACTTATTCGTTCATCATTTATCTGCAGGGCGCATACACCGCACGTATGATCGCGGAAGTCATCGTAAGTGTAATGTAGTCGCCATTCAGAAGTCGCTGACACGATATCTGCTTAGGGACACATCGGTGTTCTCGATCGTACTGAGATGGATCACTTTGCAGAGATCTACATAGATTTCCAGAAACGTGGCAAGGCTGACAATCAGGCTGGTTAGCACATATTTGTGTTTATGATGCAGCAGATGTTGAATATGTAACAGAACGGAAAGCGTTAGACAAGATGCTTGCCCCATGGACAGGCCATAACTCTCCTGGAAAAAAGAGGGCTGACTATGACGACGATTCGTTCTCGATAAAGTGCGTTCCCCGCGTCTGTCGCCCAGAATGGGGGAAGATCTAATAGTGATGTAGATGTGTTGGCGTGTTCGATACGGTCGGATCTCTAGGTCTTCCGGAGGAGCTCACGCTCAAATCTAAGAAATTCAAGACCCTGTTCGGATTCCCGGATTCTAATCTAGGGGTGCACGTGGAGAGGGCGTATCAGGCTTTGGCGCTGAACGAGACAAGGGCTGACTTCGTATGCTTTTTGTCCTTCGTGTTTTGTACGGTACTCACCTAAGGCTTCTTGAAGAATTGCAACAAGTTCCATCAGAAAGAGGAAGGGAGGAAGAAGCACCAAATATTGAAGCAAGTACGTCCACCTCTTTGCAATCAATCGTCAAAGAACCGAACTTAACCACGCTCTGTAGTGTTGGTTTGCCGGTGCGTTATCATCTTCTCCAAGACGAGAACCGCCAAGCTGATAGTTGGACACACAGGCTCTCATTCTGATGTGAGTTTGAGTTTGTCTGTGTAGTCAGTGTGAAGTAGTTGACAAGGCTTTCAGATCGGCGGTGGATTTGAAGAGCATGACCTGTCTGATTTAACGCTGTATTGGATGGCTGTAAGTCAATATTGCTTCAAATCTTTTGATTCCCTGACCGGGCGCTGAGTAGGCCCAAGTCGGCGACATATTGTCCTTGGACATCAAATACCTCACCTCTATCATTCGTCCAAACGCACCTTGGGGTAAGCAAGAGCCTCACGAGTAAATTCGATCATTCTCTTCTCTTGTCAACATCTAACATCGCGACTACAGCTCGGTCAAAGGTGTCTTTGTGCTTGCAGATAAGATTCAGCGGCAGTTCCCAAAGTCTTTCAATCCCGTCACCCAGGAAACTATTCACCCTTCTGTCCTCAAACAAGACAAGATCTGTCCCACTTTGAAGGACGCATTAGATGAGCATCCTGAGCTTCTTGCGGACCTGATGCCGCTTGAGAAGGAGTTGAAGGTGGACTGGCCTTTTGTCTCCGATGCCTCTGGTGGGAGTGTGCCCAACATGCGCGGCAACAAGACTGCTCAGGTCAAGGCAACGCGGCACAAATCGTTAATGATTAGGACGCGAGACGTCATCACGCGACGGTCCCTGAGCGAGTCTGGCCATGTCGAGCCGGCGCCGACGATATCCACCATGCTTGACAGTCCCAAGTCTCCGAAGCAGGCTAGGAGCTGGTTGACAAGGCTTACCGAGGACACGAGTTTTGGTGCATTCGTTCGGGAAATTGTGGACAAGAAGTGAGAACTGAGATTGTATGATGAAGAACACACGAGTTGACTCGTCTCGTCAATGAATTTCACGATTGTTTATGTTTCTTTTCATGATATTCCATCATATTACTTTACCAGATCCTGGTAATAGTATTTTATGAACTATTTATGATAATAAGCATTCTTCCGCTTACAGTTTCTTTGCTCGTTGGATTCGACTAAATATTTGTAGAGCTTGGAGATAGAACACATGTAGGGTGACCAGGATCTGAGGCCTAGTGAAAAGTTGGTCGAGGCAGATCAAGGCAAATATAGGCAAATGCAGGCAGATATAGGCAAATATAGGCAGATCAATTTAGCCTCGTGCTTACCAAGCGGAATAGGCCAAGCGGGCTTTGAAATTCCACGACGCGTTTTCGTCGGAGTCGTTACGACTGGGCAACTAATCCGCCTGCACTGCGTGCACCGCACGGTTTTTCCCGGGATAAACCGTGGATAAAACCATGGATATAAATAAAGTTTTTGTTCAGGTTTATCCGCGGGAATTACCGAAACAAGAACTTAAAGCTTATCCAAGGTTTTGTCCCGGGACAAAACCGCAACATAACCTTACATTTAAGCTCAGACATTTTGTTTAAGTTTGTCCTACAGTAAATCCCGGGATAAAACTCTAGATAATCTTTAACTCTTAAGAACAGGATTTATGTCACACATAAAAAATCGCAAATAATATCATGAAAATCAGTAATTGATCCAGTGTTCATTACACAGCCCTTTGGGCACTGCCTGGCACCAAATGTTAGACAGCCTTTTTATCCACAACATCTCTTGACCAACCTCAATGAATATGGCCTTCTGCAAAGGCCACCTTGCTATAGAGAGTTTCTTAAAAAAAAATAATGTGTAATTGTAAATACAAAGTGAAGCAGCATGGACAAAACTGGAAAAGTGACAAAGAATCATACTAGCAATCACAAATCATCAAAGCAATACAAGGGCTAGCTTATAGCTAAATTCATCATAATAGTGTCTAGTCTTAGAAAAGTAGGGATTGTTAGTATCAAATCAAAAAATCAAAGCAAAAAATAGTAAGCTGTGCATATTGTCTGATCCTCTAATAATCTATTAACCACTGGAATAATTGTCCCTTGTAACAAGTGGCAGACATTGCAACAAACCACTGTTGCATTCAGTGCCAAGTGTCTGGCATTGTGACAAACTACTGTTATACCCTGTGACAAGTGTCCGATGCCATGACAAACCATTGTTGCATCCCATGACAAGTGTCTAACACTGTGACAAACCACTGTCACACCTTGTGCCAAGTGTCTGTCATGAATGGCTGTTCAGGATAAAGGGATCCTAGGCCACAAGTGACAGCACAGGTGAAGAGTGTGATAGGTGTGAAGGGTTTTGGGCTGATCAGACTAATGTCTTTGAATCAGAGAAGACTAGTTAATAGCAGTTCTTAGATTGGACAGAAGTGGATAGCTTAAGGCTTCTCTGCTACACTACAGCTGCTATAAATATGTACAGGCAAGCATTTGGAAAACCACCCCCTTGTATTAAGCTCTAATTAGCTATAATTAACGTTTTACTATACTAAATTATGAAAGATTAGGATTAGACATTTTTAGCTTACCCCCCCTCTAAACCTGTTCTAATTAGACATAATTTTCCTAAAATAGGAAATATTATGATTGATTATAACTTGAAATTTCGGAAAAATCATAATAAATCAAGCATCACGGTTCTCATAGCCTTCTTATAGAGTCATGTCTATTAGAGCACTAGTTCAATACCTAAACACAGAATATACCTTATAACAAACTTGCCTTCTGCCAAAGTTAAACTAACAACCTCATGTATGCAAGCACCCAGGACAGATGCTCTAAGCCACTAAGCCACAAGGTCTAAGATATGAACTTGGTAATATAAATAAGTAGACATAATATAGGCAACCTCAACATCTCTGATTTTATTCAACATTTATCTTTCCTCTATCTTATAAATAAATAGGTCAATAAATACCTAAAAAGTCAGGTCTTTCAGGATTTAGTTTAAACACCAGCTAAGAAGATAATAAACCAATGGAAAATCGATAATACACTTAAAATAGGATAAAAATAAATTATGGCACTTATACAATTTGGACTGAGAATGTGTAAAACTATGATTGAGTGTAATATTCAATGGGACTCTACTAGTATAGACAATGCTACCTAAATTTGCAAATTTGATCAAAAACATGATTATGAATAATCAAGATCCAATAAGAGAGAGGGGTTTTCCAAATAGCCACTAGTGAGGTAGAGGGTGTGGACAAGGGTATATGTATGGCATGCCTATATATAAATAAGCACAAGATTGTTAGAGGCGATCTTAATATGCTTAATGCATATATTTCCTATATGGCAGGCAAATATATCATTTTGGCACCACATACCAATATGACTGTCTTTTCCACAGCCTAATAGCTAGAGGAAAACATCAAGTTTGAGCATCTTTTGTATAACAAGGCTATAAACAATATAAATAGTGCTAAAAATTGTAATATCAATAATGATGATGATTGTGTGCTGCACAAGACAGTATTAGCCACTATACTAATAGACAAGGTCTATAAGGCTGCATATAGCATTACCCTAAGTCCAACCCACATGTTGTGTCTTATAATGACCAGTAGCAGGCATTGGCTAACAATAACAACTTTAATGATCTTCTGTGCAAGGACAAGGTACCTAGGTCTTTATAGCCTCTTGTGGCAGCTGCCAAGCTGCCAACAAAGTGGCTGGGGGCATCAATGCATATTTCTCTCTTTCTATATCCCTTATAAAAGCAGCTGGAAAGTCAGCAAAAGAGCTACAAGATAATGGTATAGGCATATATGAAGAAGAGTAATATGCTAAAATAGTATTGAATGTGCCACATCTTTACCTTCTCACTGATAGAGCAGTAGTACTTACTATTTCCTACTACTAATTAAAGACTTCTTGGTATGGAATTAGTGCTAATATCATGAAATTAGAAACCAATCCAATGCTCACAATGTGTTGCTCCCAATTAGGAAATTAGACACTTTTAGATACTATTAACACTTTTAGATACTTTTAGGCACTATTAGATATAATCCGGGGCTAATACAAGGGGGTGTTTTTCTAGATGACATGGTCCTAATAGAAGTCATCTGTTGGATTGGAAAAGATAGCCCAGTTATGAATGGTTATTGTGCTGTTATTAAGAATTACCTTCTCCATCTCTTTGAGGATAAGGTCAATAGTAATGACTACTTCCTTGCACAAGCACAATAAAGAGCAATAGTCTTCATTCATTGGACAGTTACCATTCAGATAGCTTAGGGAACCCCTCTATATGCCTGCAGTCACATGATAAGCCTAGTAGCTTAACAGAAACTAGTTTATATCTTATAGTAAAATGGCTATATTTTGGCCTAGCAGTGTGGAATTTGTCAGAAGAGTGGCAAGAAATGAGCCTGGTTTAATAAGCTTCAAAGTCGATACTTTGAGGCCTATACTATCACTGGCCCTATGTTCGGACAAACTGGATGAAAAAAAATCCTGCCCTCTGTGGACTTTGCCTTGTACCCCCAAAATTTGCACAAACAATGCCTGCTAGACCTTTTTGAAGCCTGTATACTTTATTCTGGTGGAAACGGGGAGAAAGTAGAAATTTGTGAACGAGACCATTGTTCGGACAGTCTGGTCACACCAGGTCACAAATCCGCATCGCACAGCCGAAGCGGCCGCTTCTAATTTTAGACTCTGACACTTGCACCTGTGCTCGGACGAGGATCACAGTATACACATAATCATGAATTCAAGGAGGGACATTATGTTTCTTCCCAGCCTTGCAAAGGCTAAGGCTGTCATTTCCTAGTTCTTTGATGGCTACTTGGGGTTGCTCTTCAGTGTGCTAGATTTGAGGTTTATGCTTGTTGCCACTGTGCAGGGTTGGTGTGGAGAACAGTTGTGAGACAAGGGTGTCACCTTGGGTAAACATAGGAGTAGGGGGAAGTTTGTGACTTAGGAGGCTGTAGGTTCAGTATAGTCTGTGGCATGGTTGAGGAGGGGAGACAGTGGGGACAATGTTCAGACACGACTTGTTGCTGGTAGAACTATGTGCGGAGAACGAATTTGCACTCCCCTTCTTTGATGCTCCATGTCCAAATGTCATGCTTGATACCTTGTATTTTCATACGAGTGCAACAACACACCGTGCATTTTATTCACATACCGGAACCAATATATATGGGCTACACTAGACTACATAAAGAAAAAAGGATCATCAGGATCCTTCCTCGCGTGCTCCGACTCATCCGAGGCATGACATTGGGCTTGCAAAGGCACATTTTCAACATTTAGGAACATAAATCACCTTTAAAAAATCTCAAAGTTTCAGAAACCAAGTCTACACTATTTAACACAATTTATGGTCAAAATATTGAGGTTGATATGTCGAGCAATGAGCGAGAAACATAGACTGTCCGAACATCGGTACTGTCCGAACATAGGGCCAGTGATAGTAGTATGATATGTGGTTAATAAGAATTGATGTGCTACAAAAGGTTTGAATAGCTATACACCAAATATGGAATATTTTTTTCAAATCAGACTCCGACTACTGGAACTGTATCATACCTTACCTAAATGGGCAAAACTACCGGGAAATAGCATAGACCTATGGTCCAAAAATGGGCCTCAATACTACCGGAAATTTTCAGAGCTGCGGTGCTACGTGCCGCACCACTACCATGGGAAAAATATACCTCTGATGGGGTTGTCGGGGGTCCTCGTCAGATACGGATATCCGGAGACCACGTCGGAGGTTAAAGGAGGATTGCCTTTGGGAGACTATGGTACCGACCCAAAACGGGATAAACGCATAGCTCTTCAACATCCTTCGCTGCTACTGTTGATGCTGAACCTATGACAGAGAGCAGAGTGAAGAGACTAGTCAGTCTCTACGATGTCCCCACCTCTGCCTCCCTTTCCTCAAAACTGCCTCTTCAATCTAATGACGACTTACGAATTCATGACTTCGCTGGGACATCTTCCGTTTCCGCTTCACCGGCTCGCTTCCTCTCGCGTCCTTCCTCTCGCCCCTCCGAAGGCCTGCCAAACGACACTTTAGCATCTTCAATGACAAGCAATTCGGACACTCTGCAAGGTTACTCGACAGGAGTCGATACACCAGGCGAAACGACGGCAGATGTGGCAGACGAGTTGGGCACCGGTAAACTTCACTTTCGCGAAGGCTCACGCACAGCGCGTATCAGGAACTGGCTGCTTGATGGGAGCAGAAAAATCCCTGGCTCTACGCATCATGAGGAGCAATTTCTGTTGGCTGATGTGTCTCTTGGGGCTGAGAATTCCGAACATAATCCTCAAACTATAGTCGCAAGGGCAGAGCCCTTAATGACCTCGGCGGCCACTGTTGCTAGTCATAACCCTGTTCCTGCGTCTGTGGTGTTCTCTTCCAAGGCGGCACCTCTACACCTTCTTCACCTCGATGAGTACATTTCCTCATTGCCAATGCCTTCTTTTACCTTCCCATACTCCAACGGAAAAGGCAAGGAGGCGTCTATGTTTATTCCAATGAGTCAGCTAGTAGCATCCGGAAAAACCATCGAGGACCTGGAATTGAACTCCGTAGTGAGACCAGCGTGGAGGAATCGAAACTCAATTTTTGGGGTAATCATTAGCATTGTTCTTGGCATCACTGTAAGATTGTCGATGCTGTTCCTCTGTAGCATCGTACTTATATATATGCTGCAGGGTTCAAGTGCACTAGCCACGTTCTATAGCTTGCAGGGCCTTTTCAACACAGTACAGATATTCGCTCTTATCCTTAGCACTCTCAGTAAGTCACCATTCACAGATCGTCGCTTATGCTGACTCACTCTCTGATAACCAGTTCCTCTCCATGGAAAGGAAGCACTTGGGAAATGGCGCCAGTTGTTCTTGGGTACTATGTCAGTTTGTTTCTCTCAAATTACATATCTGTGTCAATCGAACGACGACGTATAGACCGAACATCCTGGCGTTTAACTTCGCTACGACATTAATCCAGTCCATGATTTACCTCCTGGTTTTCATGGCTCTTGCGGGTGGCTTGCTCTACTGCTTTCATCGTTCATCGTCACCTTGCATGCGATATAATCGCCTGGAAGCCTTTCAACAACCTGAGAAGCAAGGCAGCGGGTGGAGCATCGTGATCGTTAGCTTTCTTCTCACCGTCATCTACCTGCCTTTGAGCACCATGACGGTTCATATCCTTGTATGGTCGGACGATCTTTGGGCTGTACCCAACCCATATACCAACACCACCACCAATCCTCCGCAAGTGGCCCCCCTAGGTCCCGCTGATGAGTATAGGGACCCACTTGATTTCTGCTATACTACGACTATGAAGCGAAACGAAATCAACTTTGCTCCAGTGCTTATCATCCTTGCAATCATCATTTTCTTCGGGGTATGTATCCACTTTCATCCTTGTACGTATTGGATATAACCCTTCTATGCAGTTGACGATCTGGTTTCCTCTTGCTCTACGAATGGCGATCAAGCAGGCCGTGCCCATTGTCGACCGATATACAGAGTTGGGCAGGCCTCGGAGCGACAGGGACATGGACCGCGAGTACCGGCGGCTCTTGTCGAGGGATAGAAACCCACTATCGTTCTTATACGGAGGTTCGCGAATCCCGGTTGTTTATTTTTGTATACTAAGAGATATCCAGGATTCCGACGAGGATGGGGAACGTATGAAACACTGTACCTCTTTGCCAAGATGAGCACACTTCTCATCGTTTCTGTCATCGACCCGAACAACTGCCTCTTCCGATCGCTTTCGCAAACCAAAATCACTATTGTCCGTCAGATTGTCCTCCTCGTGGTCATGACTATATTCTTTGGCCTTCAAGCTTTTTTCTCTCCCTTCATCGACCCTGTCAATAATGCCAGCGAATGGATTTCGCGACTCAATTACATCCTGACTTCCGCTGTTGCACTCACAGTCGCGTTGGATATACGCAGCAAGGACATTCTCAACGGTGTTATCATTTACGCGTAAGCTCAATGTTTTCTATATGTACTGGTTCCAATACTCTATTGACATTGTTTTGCAGAATCTATATTATCACTTATGGTTTCACAGCCTGTAGGCGTTCTCATGTATCAGTGCACGAAGATACTAACCAATCACTATCAGATTTTGCTTTGATAAATTTAAGCGTGGTGCAACGGATGGTGAAGCGTAAGTAAACTTTGTATCACGCGAGATTGAGGTTGTTGATAGGACAATTAAGGGCTGACCCGACGCATCGACTTCAGTGAGTTAGCGTCCAGACATCTAGGTTTCTATATACTTATTCCTTTACCCAGGCATCGACATATTCTCTCCTCGGTAAGTTCTGGTTCTACAAGTTTCTGTATTTCTGATCAAGAAAGCCGTATGAAGGCTAGATATTTCTCCATCATCGCCCCATACACGACGACGCATTTGGCAAGAGGCAATCACGACACTCTTCTTGACTAGTCCCGAATGTCGCATCCCAGCCAAACAACCCATGCAATATCTCCAAGCGCGCGACTGGGAGTACCCACCCTATCTCCAGAATTTCTTGGGTTCTCCGGGGGAACGTCACGTCGAGAATCTCAAGGTGGGCGATGCTTTCGTCTTGCCTGCTCTGCTCACGCTCGTTCTGACTTAACATGCACTAGATTCTTCGAGAAGTCGGTACCATGGCTTACAGGAAAGGGGTCTCATTGGTGTCTGGACCAGACCTCGCTTGGTTTCAGTACCTGGCCGACGATATCCAAACTCATTATGTTGGGCCAGATTGCTATTGGAAGAATCCAGCCAAAGACTCGATACCTGGATGTACCAGACATTTTGGCAATGCTTGGTGGATACCTTTCCCCCCAACGCTGGTGCGCACTTCGTCGGGCGAATGTCGTTTTGGACGTCTGTAAATCAGAAGTATTACAGGTCATCAAGTATGATGATGGACCTCTTGCAGTTTTGCAGGACGTATCAGATCTTGAGCGATATGTAGCGCAGAATTCAAGTGCAGACATACAAAGAAGACGAGAGATTCGAATGGCTCTACGTGCGTTAGATGGTCGCGCAGTATTTTGGCCACATCGGTATGTCAAGGTGAGCTAAGTCTACAGCTATTTCTTGTATCGGGCAGCTACTCATCCTTTTCGTAGTCGACGGGTTCGCGGGTGTCATGTTGTCGGGGTATGCGGTACAAGGCGCAAACGTCTGTCGACTATCAGACTTGCATCCTCAACATCAAACGTAGGGGTCATCTGGTATGGGAAGGCATTCAACTCGGCAGCGGATTTGACGTCGAACTGGTCTATGCCAAGAACGTCCGCCTCGATGGAGGCATCATTGGCCTCAACGACGATTACGATCTGACTGGACCTTTGGCACAGTTCCTCGCCCTGAACCATAACTCCATTGGTTCACAGCTTCGTCATATCGAGGCCGTCGTGACCGCCTACCGTGAACATTCCAAGAATGAATGTCGGCAGAAAGTCGATGTTCTGACCTATCGATTTTTGACGCATGTGTATGATCAGCCTCGAGACCCCTCGGGGTTGGCGGCAAGCTCGATAGAATTTGAGCGGGACCTGCGGGTCAGACAGTTGATGGTCGGGAGTGAGGCGGTTTTTGAGACGACATATGAACGATTGTCGGCTGTGTCAGCGACAGAGGTCGCAACTTGGTGGTATCTATTCTGGGTGAGGGGTTTCTTGCTACCCCGATTCTAAACCCTCTGCTGATGTCTTCGACCTCAAGGACGATTTCTGGAGAAGAAATCACGACACGATCAAGGCTCTGGAGATACACGCCCCAGACTTCAACCCACACTATGCTTCCTCAATTGCATATACCCCTCTTCCTCGGTCAGCACTAGAGACATTCCTTATCCAGCGTGGTTTACTACACAAGACGCCGCCCTGGGGCGGTGATTTCATCACTTCAGGCTTCTTGAACAAGATTTATATCCGTCTGAATGACATCGTCTTCCATGGCTCAACTGAGGTTCGTTCCTCTCTTCGCGATTTCTGTAAAGGACTGACACCTGTCATCATAGGCGCATATATTCCATCTAGGCCACAATATATCTGAAGAACTAGATATGAAGGAGATTGACATTGAGACCCAAGGGCGTCCTTCTACCCTTGGCACGGGGGGCGGCACGGACCACGATGCTGAATCAATAACTGCACGCCCTGCATTCAGATGGGAAGGTATCTTGAACGACTCGTTACAGTATAGGTTGAAGCCGCGAAGGAACCTATTGTCTAAGCTAGGAGCGTGGCTTGGCGTGACACCACTTTGGAGGATAGGGGTCCCATCCCGAGGCGTAACGTTGGATTTACGGTTGGAGAATGGGAGGTACGTGATGATGGATAGCGATGCGGGGAGAACGAGGAAGGTGCATGGTCACGGACATCACATAGTCTGAAAACTGACGACGTGAATGCAATCACATTCCGCGGGGAATCTCGAAGACTGTGCTATTACATTAAAAACTAAGTAGAATAGATAGAGCTGAGAGGGACATACACCGTACTTCATGTAACCTTCCGCCGCTTATTCCCTCTGGGATGATGATTTTGCCCTTCAAATTGGCGTTTGCCCATCTCCCGACTTTTTTCGCCATCTCCTCTTCCACTAAATGCTTCGCCGCGAGCGAAAGGTCTCGACTTCGTCTCTTTCTGGCTCACTTTCTTCTGTTTCTTCTCAATAGCCTTTTTCACAGCCCGTTTCCCGCCATCTGCAGCGATGGCTTCATATCGAGCTTTCAATAGAATATCTTTCTTGGCAGCTGTCAAATTTTAAAATAAAAAAAACTTCAGTCATTCCAGAGATACGAGAGAGCAAGGGTAGAAGGAGCGCACAACTCTTGATCCAGAAGTCGCCCTTGCCCTGTGCCCTCTTTTCACGTTCTTCCTTCGTGACTTTTCTGAGGGCCTCCTGCTCTATCTTCTCCCGTTTGTCTCTGTTGACCATACTCTCGCTGCGCTTCACAGCCAATTCAAGACCTTCAACTTCCCTTTCGCGCTCCTCGCGCAAATCATGGGGAGATGATGCAAGCATTTTGCGTGCGCGCTTCAAATTATCTCGGAGTGTTTTGAGCTCGGTGAGGTGCATGTCGGCGATAAAATTGTATTGAGTACGGAATTTTGCGGCATCGAATTCGCCTGTAAGAGGTATGAAGCGAGGGTCGCGAACTTCCTGCAATATCGCAATCAGTACTCTTGCAATCTTCGTCTCAAAAGCTCTAGCCGAGGGGGTATGACGCACCATTTTGGGAATCTCTACAATATTCCGTCGACGCGGTACGGGTCGCTTCGACGTGACTTCTGTTGGCCTAGAACCAGAAACATTTCAGATGTTGCAGATATTTAAAAGGATGTACATACGCATGTTTATCCTTTCGCTTCGCGATGTCTTTTTGTGACTTTCTTGGGCCCTGTTCTCTTCCAATACTCCCCTGTTCCTCACCCCATCTCGAAGGCCCACCTTCAGAGAGGGGTGCCTCGCCGTCTTCAGAGTCTTCAAAGTCGCTGTCTGCTGTCATCTGCGCCAGAACACGGTGTGCTTTTTGAAGCGCGCCAAAAGGCAAGTCTGATAGATCTGCGAAACATGTATATTAGACGGAAAGAATGTCAGGTGCCTGCACCGTACTGTTTTGCAGTGTGCTCTATGATGACTGGATGAGTCATTTAAAGGTTTGGAAGAACGACATACATACCATGCCTCTCTCATCGTCGCTGCCCTCATTTTCAGATTCTTCTTCATTGTCACTGGAACCATCACTCTGCCTTTGCACTAGGTCCTCCTCGTCAACCCATTGAACAACCCTGGGTCCATCAGAATCTTCTTTCTCGTCCTCGCTCTCTGTGATGATTTCACTGTCTTGTAGCGGGTTTTTGTTACGCTTTGCCATTAGTGAAACACAGGTGATGTTAACGTTCAGGGCGGAGTACTAGAGGCTCGGTAGAGCAGAAGCCGATCGACTGTGGGAAAAACATACTGTTTCAGGAACTGCTACCACGGACAGAAGTAAAGCAGAAAAATTGACCCAATTGACAGCATCCATGGCCCGGTAGATTCTCCATGCTGTATTGCTCCCACTGGGCAATACCAGTCGCTTTCCGTTTCACCAGGCACGATGCCGGCCTCATCGTCGCATCCTGCAGCCTTTGCTGCTCAACCTTCGGAGTTGATAGTCTCTTTCCTTGACCAGCAACTTGCTCGCCGGGAGCCCGAGAGAAAGGAAGAACTGGAGGAAGAACTGGAGGATGATGACATCTACAGAGGAGACCCTCCCCCTTCTCTACGACCCCAGAGACCCGAATCAGTCTCGTCTTCCTCGTCCTCGTCTTCCTCATCCTCCAGCTCGATTTTAGCTAGCGGTCGTCTCGGCGCCATTGCTACCGTGGTCGAACGGGCGATCACCCGCTGGGCCCGTGCCAACTGGTCCACGTCCTCGCTAAGCTCGGATTCAACCACATCCTCGTCTCGGTCTTCCTTCCGCACCACCAACAAGTCCGTCAATCGCCGGCACAAGCGGCGGTTGAGCGTCGCAGACCTGAACAGGGCCCAGTCAGAGCGCGAGGTTGCAGCCAGAATCAAGGCTCGGGAGGAGCGTCGTTATGTTTCCCGAGAGTTCTCTCTGTATCTGCCACCTTCCTACGCAGGCTTCCAGCGGCTACCTGCAGGATCGCAGCTGGGGTCCTACGATCAGCGTGCTCTCCACACAACATCGTTGTCACTGATATTAACAGAGCTAGATGCAGCACTCAAGCGGCCCATCAAGCCTCGTCGACCCCGGCAGAGGTCGCGTATTCCAAAGAAGGGCACCTCCACCTTATCACCAGCATCTTTTCCTCAACAGGATTATATGTTACTACAGACTGATGAGGTTTCAAACCGCTTTGCAACATCTTCTGACCTTCCTCTACCTCAAAAGGGAGGAAAAGGCAAACAGAAGGATATATCGAGTCCCATTCCCAGTGTCATCGGTGGAGTGACATTGGCTCCAGACCAGACGGTCCAACAAGCGTGGTGGCTGGACGTTGCTAGCCCTACATGGGAAGACATGCGCGCGATAGGCAAAGTAGGCTCTACATCTATCTTAATCTTGTCGATGCTCATTTCTTCTGGCTTAGCTATTGCATCTTCATCCTCTGACTCTCGAGGATATCTTGCAGCAGGAACCTCGGGAGAAGCTGGAACTTTTTCCAAAGTTGGGATACTATTTTCTCGTCATTCGGGCCATAGAATCCAATAGAACACGCGAGCGGTTAAACATCCTTGACGATAGGAGTAACGATGATGGTTTCGTTGATGAAGTTTATGTATACCTCGTTGTTTTCAAAGAGGGACTATGCTTGGTAAGTGAGCCGAAATGTCATTGCACGCACTAATAATGACAGGGTTGTATCATAGTTTCATTTTTCAGATATATCGGGTAACTAAACCATCCTGCCTTGCATCGTTTTTCTAACACATGAATTGTAGAACATACCGAACGTGTTCGCACTAAGTTATCGATTCGAGGAGAGAATTTCAGCATGTCGTCTGGTTAGTCATTTGTTAGCGGCTGGCTTATGTATGGAACTAACGGACCTTATAGCTTGGATTGCCCACGGAATGCTTGATTCCATAGTTGACGGTTTTTTCCCTTTCGTGCAGGCGATGGAAGCAGAAATAGTAGCTGTAGAAAACATCGTGTTTTCTGATGGCGTGGTCCAGGCGCCGACCAAGTTGCCCGCTCTTGAAGTCAAGGCTACGTCTTTAACTGTGCCAAAGACGCGCGACAGCGAGAAACCCTTCCTTCTTTCAACTATTAGTGACGAGAAACAATCCTCGCGGAAAGATGTAGCATCCATAAAACCCTCCAAAACTCATTTTTCTCTCCCCCGTCCGACGCTGTCCTTGACATATCATCGGTTCAAGCGAACTCTCCATCGGACTTGGTCAGGGTTGATTTCTTCAAAGTCGACTACGTATGCCCAACTAGCCAACAACCCGACGTCCTTGACTTTGAAACGTATGACGAGGGTGAGGAGGCTTGTTACCTCAGTGGGGCGGGTGCTTGTCACGAAGTCTGAGGTCGTCACTCAGCTCCAGAAGCGACTACTCACTGCCGATGAACATGGCCACTTAAATGCGGGAGGAGACGATGTGGAGGTCGCAATATATATGGCCGATGTCCAAGGTCAGCTCTTACCTTATTCACGCCTCCCCGTGCACTAAGCAAGCTGTTGTAGATCATATCCTCACTTTGCAGCAGTCACTCGCACATTACGAGCGCATGCTCAGCCAGTTGCAACCTACCTACCTAAACAACCTGCGGGTCGCCCTCTCCCTTGGGAGGTCAAGCGGCGACAAGGCGATCTTCATCCTTACTTTTGTCAGTATGGCCGTCCTTCCCCCGCAAATAATTATTGGTATGCATCTCGCCTCTCTTCACCATCTTTCGTGTTGGCTCACGATGTCGTGATGCTGATAGGCCTATTCTCGACGAATGTAAACATTCCTACCAACATTCCAGACGGTCACTTCTACATATTTGGGGGCATTGTCGTGGGTGTCTTCAGCATCTTGTGTATTTACACTCTCCTGGTCTGGTATTGGTGGAGACAAAGGAGGAGAAACATTGTCTTATAATGGTGGTTTACACGATCTTTAACTTGGCATCAAATAGGTAGCGTTTGCGTTGCGTAGCTCGTCTGTATTTCCACTCCCGCTGGCATCTCTTTTGTGAAACGTCTCAGTTTGAACCTTTCGAGAACGCATTGATGAAGCATACGGTTATGTAATCGCATGAACGAAGTAGCTCTTCCATCCTCTTCCAAAGTCCAATTGTCGTCCGATCATCCAATGCAGTCAATGCTCCGCCTTCCACGCGTTTCCAAACCGAGCTATCGACTATTCACGACATCTTCAATCCGTCATGGCACTCCTTGGGATAGGCATCCACCCCTCATCGCCCGTTATACTGAAAGTTTCCCCGTGGACCTTTTCCGAATTGGGGCAAGCAACAAGATCATCTTGCGGGATTACCAAGTGCAGAAGAAACTTGGACGGACGAGCTACGATCTGCATATTCAAGAAGATGGCAAGGTGCACCCGAGGCCCGGTCCAAACTTCGATGGTAAGTGACTGCCTACCGTTTTCTCAATATTTAGTCCCGGGTACAAGTGGTCCCGACATGATGTTGACGCGACCCTCCCGTTGCTGCGATGGCATATATCGTGTGCATTCCGATGCACATTTGCGGTTCGTCTTTTCGTTGTAGGTCCAAATGGAGCATCTCTCCGCCCTAATGGCCCTATGATGCAGGAAGTTGTCCGCAACTTCCGAGGTCGCAACACCACCATTTACCTCGTCAAAGAAGGTAAACTGCTCTCTACCCTTCACCAGGTAGGTCGCTCACAGTTCGCATAGGGACTGCATTTCCGCCAGACTTTGTTCTCTTACACGAACATTCCGACCACTACTCCATGCAATGCACTCAGCCCATGACACTCCCCCAGCTCAATCGCCGGTTGACAGAATTCTTTCAGAATAACGGAGAAGCGATGACAAAAGCCGAGTTCTGCGAGCGATATCCGTTTGAATTATGATGGCTTTACATCTCTTCTTTTCTTCTTCGTTCATATCTGAACAACTACACTTGGACCCCATGACGACCTGTGTAAATGAACTGGTTGGGCCCCGCGCAGAATATTTTAGCGTGAAATGTATCGTATTGTAGAGCGGAGCTCCATCCTAATCCAGCACCCTTTCTCATCGTCAATCATAGAATCAACTCATGACACAGTTCCAAGATAGTAATTAATAAGGTCATAGTAGGTATAGGCGAGCATCTAAGCACCAAACATGATCTTCAAGTTCTCCAGACTCTCCGGGTCTGCTCCATCCGACCCTTTAGTGCCTCGAAACGCCTCCCTCACGAGCGCTGTCTTTCTTTTCTGTATCTCAAGAATTCTTCCTTCAATCGTATCTTCAATCTAAATAAGTTCATATGAGCATTTGTTCGAGATGAGACCAGGGACATTCACAATGAAATGTTTCACGTAGACAGTTTTTTCTTGGCCTATTCGGTGAACGCGATCGATTGCTGTAATTGTTGTTAGGTTGATCTGATGATAAGAAAGACTGAATTTACCTTGACTCTCAGTCGCTGCGTTCCACCAACAATCCATCTTGAGATTCAAGTGAGTTTACAAGTCCATACCGCCTTTCGTCCATGAAACATACCATGAATACATGATTAGCCGTCGTCAGCTGCAGTCTGCCGTCAGTGGAATCGCAGTACATATTTTGAGGAAAATTCACATTCAATCCCACACCGCCTGCCTTCAGACTGATAATCAGGACCTTTGGTCTCCTCGAAGGCTCTTTGAATTCTGCTACTGCATGAGTCCGCTTCTTCACATCCATCGATCCATCAAATCTGAACCAGGCAAGGTCCTCGCGCTCCAGGGCGACCTGAATGAGGTCTAGAAAAGATGTAAACTGTGAAAAGACAACTGCACGGAAGCAAGGGTCCTGATCTTGCAAGCGACCTGATTATACATCAACATGGTCCAGTCAGATAGAATTTGATGTTGACTTGAATACACACGAAGGTTCTGGATGAGTGCATCGAGCTTTGTCGAGGACCGAAAGTCATTGCGCCGCAGAATCACCTCAGGCAGGGCGCTCTGCGAACGCAGAGGCGAAGAGCTAGTGGGTTCATGTTTCCGTGGGCGAAACACCTCGAGAAGTTCATTCTCCTGCGGTCAAGGAGCTATCAGCTCCTATAATCACGTGTTGCTGCCAATGGACTTACCTTCACAGGCCCTCGATTGCACGTCGGACACCGGCCATCTTCACCTCGGATTAAGCATGACTCCAAGAAGCCGGTCGCACAATCTTTGCAACTGTCAACACTTGTGAGCAATGAGTAATCATCGAGCAGAGGCGTAGACGAACCAAGGATGCATGCAATCAGGAAACATCATGGGTACTTCCATAACATCCATACAAATAGGACATTCCTTTGCTTCTAGACCAGCATTATTGCTCAAATTCGTCAGTACGTCCTCTGCATACGTATTTCCACTCCCGCTAGCACTGTCTCCAGCTGCGTTTTGGGCCTGTGAGAATTGTTTAATCATAGAGTCAATGTCAATAGCTTTGTTGTCGCTCAACAACTCCGCGTTGCTATCTTCAGCAACTAGGTTGGGGTGGAGCACAGCTCGACGCAGCCTAAGGATGAATGAGTGCGGTGCTCTGAAGAATCGTTGGCTGACATTACCGCATCAACATGGCTAAGATGTGTGTATAATTCTTGTTGACAAGACCTTTGGCGTTAAGTTGATCAAAATTCTTCTTCGCCTTATCATATATTGAATCATAGATCATCCTCTCTGCCGTTGAAAATGGCAACATATCGACCGTTACCTGCGATAACAATCAGTTTAATACCGATAAGAAGTCTCGTTGTGCGAATATACCTCCTTCGCAGGCAACTCCACAATCCGCTTGCCATCACTATCTCGCATATTCTTCTCGCGCCGCAACAACACACTTTCCAGGATCACTTGAACGATTTCAATGGCCTTCGGGTCATGTGCCAAGAAAGGTAATGTGATGAACCTAAAATGAATGTTAGAAAGGTAAGAACAAAAAACAGATTCAAAAAAAAAACGCACGAGCGGAAAAACGTGTAGTCGGACCACGGGGAGAAGTCGAGGAATTTTCTAAATTGGAAAGATTGATAAATGATAGATCACAATATTTTGTAAGGCGTACAGCAGCGAGAAAAGGTCCTCTAGTCGATTGACGATCGGTGTTCCAGTGACAGCCCAGCGACGTCTTGCATGCAGCGCATAGACCGCCTTCGCTGTCTTGCTCAAGCGCGACTTACAATGATGGGCTTCGTCTATCACGACGCGAAGCCACTCCGCTAAGGGCTCATTTGAGTACTTGAAATGTAATAGAAAAGTCTATCTCACTTTTATATATCGGCGACGCTTTGTTCCCTGATTTCTCCACCTTCGCGTGTTCAGAAGCTAGCGTGCCATATGAAGTGATGACAACATTCATCACGCCTTCGGTATCGTCGTCGATCGCGGCATCAATGTCTGTGCGATTCTGGCCGTGCCAGACGAAGGTTTTGACTGTGCCGGGTTTGCTACATCGTTGGAGTTCCTCTGCCCATTGCGCCAAAAGCGACGTTGGGGCAGCAATCAGTGTCGCACATGGTCCCCTTGAGGACCCAGACTTCACTGAGATAGATTGAAAGGCATGGTCCAGTCGGACTTGACGTTTGCCAGATAATTTGGCATTGGGTTGGGAAGGCGTAGGGAGTGCGTCAGGGCCAGGATTCGTATGAATAAGGGACGATATCATGATCGTTTTACCCATGCCCACTGCGGTGAATCAACGTCAGTCCATGATATGATGCATAACATGACATGTATGCGCACTTTCTGGTGAAGAGAATTATACAGACAAATTTCTAGGTGAGTATCAATCAATAAGCATAGAATTGGGTTGTGCAATACCATCTCTATGGGGTCGAGGAGTGTTAGCATCGACCGCAGAATATAGATGAACCAACGCACGCGAGAATACCGCCTCTGCATCTACGCTCAGCTTTAGGGAATTCTAGACTCAATTCTCCCGAGTATGAATTGAAATAAAACGGCTGTTCTTCTTGCTCAAGATCTGTGATTCCATCAACAGTCTCGAGTGGAAAGCGATACCTGGACCGAGTTATCATATAAAAGAGCAGATAAATATCTTACACCGAGGGCTTACTCGCTCCAAAGTGGGTGCATAGAATCGGCTGCTCGTGCAGACACCAGGCCCATTTCAAGAGAATGCATCCAGCTATTCCTGGTCATTTGAGCAATATCATAGTCATCTACGGTTCACGTACTAGAGCGCCTGCTTTTGATATGGTCGTAGGGTGAATTGGAAGCTATCGGCCGGCTCCATCTCCGCGATAGCCTGATCATTCTGTTGTGCTCTGAATGAAGTCATGAGCCTTGAATGGGCGGACATGAACGAGAAAACTTGCCGTTTATAGATGAGATCGAGCTCGTTGTCAGCCAAGTCCTCATCCTCTTCCACCTCGACTTCCTTGCTGTCTCCGGCAGTATCAGTTTTGGCAGAATCCTTAGACTTAGGTTCCTTAGAATTGTTGTTCTTCCGGTGGCCTTGTGTCAGTTGTCGTAGGTCATCGTCACCCAGCTGACCATTAGCATGCTGACGAATTTTGGAAGCGTTGTTTCCGTTCACAAGCTTTAAGCCCACGGCATCCAATAGGCGCATCAATGAGCCTTTCCGTTCGCGAAGGCCTTGCTCTTCTGCAGTCTCCTGCCCTTGATTAAACATTGTTTTAGGACCATCTGCTGACGAAACTGTAAGTTGTTTGAATGCGGAGGCTTTGATGTAAATAGATAGTGAAACGACGAGATCTGCTCCGGAATGTAAGACTTGAGGACACTCGACCATCAAGCTGCCTCGGAAGTCAATGATCTCTGTGTATAGTTTAAGTTGATGGTCGAAAAGCTCCGTGTTCTTTACATACTAAGTTCAAGCAGTTTGCCGACCCAGACCGCAATATCTTGTGGGAGCCGGCCAAATTCTGAAGGTGTCCATAAGCATCGGTGAAGGCACGATCGTGGAAAAGCATACCAAATCCCTTCTTATTCGTTAAATGAACGACAGAACTTAGCTTCTTCTTGGCAGGCTTAGACTGTTGAGCCGCTTTGAACATGGTATCGATAGATAACTGCTTCTTCTTCCCTTGAGCACCCTTCCCATTTGAAGGAAGGCGGATCTTGGACGATGCTTCATCAACATTGTCGAGCTCGACGCAAATTTCGTCTCCATTTGTGATATAGCCCTTGCCTTTAACTGTGCTCCAAGCATTTCCGACGAGAAACGATCCTATATATGCGGAATGAAAGGGGGGTTTATTGTCGCTCTGGAGCGCAGTGGGAGATAGGCGGCGCTTCTTGGCTGGAGGATCTATATCTTCAGGAGCGGACACGGGAGATGAAGGTCTTGGGACGTGGGAAGATGAAGTACTCGACGCGCTCGAGAACCTCGGAGACGAGGCAAAGGGAGGTAAGTCGACCTCATCGCCTAGGACTATCATGGGTTCGTCCTCGTCATCCATGTAGACAGGCGTGGGCTTCGGCGTTTTGTAACGCGCTTGAGGCTTCTGGTCCTCGTCATCGCTTCCTGCGAAGAATAGTGGTCTCTTGGGTCGACCCTCTGAAGCGTTCGCTACGTCCGTTTCTCCCTCGATCATGTCCACGTCGGTAGCAGGCTCGGGAATTGCGGGCTCGATCAAATCAGCTTCATTGGCTTCATTGCGCGACCCTTTAAAGAAAGGAGAGCTTTGAGACATAGGTCGTCAGTCTCACCTCCACTGACGTTCAAAGTGTGCGTAGCGAAATGACGGACGCGTTCGTTGCGAGACGCGTCGAGCGCGTCGAGACAAACAACGATAAACACCTGCTGGTCAGCCAGATCTAACTACTGCATTTTCGACTTCGGGCATCGACAACAGTATACTCAAATATGCAGCGTCCTTTGCCTATGGTAGCTATCATTATTGTTGTCTGTGGCCAACAAAATCTTATTGTACATTGCAGCAACCTACCGTTGTCCTCCTCAAGGAGGGCACAGACTCTTCGCAAGGAAAAGGACAGCTTCTGTCCAATATTTCGGCGTGTCTTGCGATCGCGGACACGCTCTCCAGCACCCTCGGTCCTAGAGGTATGGACAAGCTGATCGTCAACGACAAGGGACAGGCTCAGATTACGAACGACGGTGCGACGATCCTGAAACTCCTCGAGATCGTTCATCCTGCAGCAAGGTCATTGGTGGATATCGCACGGGCTCAGGATGCGGAAGTGGGCGATGGCACGACAAGTGTGGTTCTGCTGGCTGCGCAGTTTATGAAGGAGATTCGAGGATACATTGAAGAGGATGTTAGTCCTCACATCATCATGAAAGGGTTCCGCCAGGCCTCTCAGCTGGTACGTTACTCGATTAATACTCTCAAGATTTTGTACGTGACCATATTCGATCAGGCGGTCGATCGCATCAAGGAAATCCAGGTCTCTGTTGATAAGTCTGACCCAGAGTGAGCGTGTTTCCACCATCGCCTCTCTAGATGGAGCTCATACCATTGTAGAACGTTCCGTTCCCTCCTGTTAAAGGTTGCTTCAACGTCCATGTCCTCGAAACTCATCCATTCCGAAAAGCCTTTCTTTTCAAAAATGGTTGTGGACGCCGTACTTTCCCTTGACCAGAAAGATCTGGACGAATCTCTCATCGGAGTCAAAAAAATACCTGGGGGCGGTATGCAAGATTCCCTCCTCATTGGTGGTGTTGCATTCAAAAAGACTTTCACCTACGCTGGTGCCGAGCAACAACCAAAATCCTTCAAGGACCCTTTGGTTCTTTCTCTCAACGTCGAACTTGAGCTCAAGGCTGAGAAGGACAATGCGGAGGTCCGGGTGGATGCTGTTTCCGATTACCAGGCAATTGTAGATGCAGAGTGGGAGATCATCTATCGGAAGCTGGAGGAAATCGAGAAGACGGGCGCCAAAGTTGTTTTGAGCAAGCTGCCTATAGGAGATCTTGCGACACAATGGTTTGCGGACCGTGACATCTTCTGCGCAGGCCGTGTTCCTGCTAGCGATCTGCGCCGGGTCGTGCAGGCGTTGGGAGGATCGATTCAATCCACAACTTCAGACATCAGCCGGGAGCATTTGGGCTCATGTGGTAAGTTTGAAGAACGGCAAATCGGTGGCGAACGGTATAATGTTTTCGAGGGGTGCCCCAAAGCGAAGACATGCACGTTACTGCTACGCGGCGGCGCCGAACAGTTCATCGAGGAGGTAGAACGCAGCTTGCACGATGCTATCATGGTTGTCAAGCGGGCTGTGAGGAATGGTGAAGTCGTAGCCGGCGGTGGCGCCATCGAGGTGTGTTACCTTCTGTATTCCTTGCCTATGTTTTGATCGCGAGCTGCGCTTTATCTACAGATGGAACTCTCTGCTTACATCCGGAAGCACGCACTTTCTATCCCAGGAAAGCTGCAACTCGTGCAGATCGCCTTCGCCAAGGCACTCGAAGTTATCCCTCGCCAGATCTGTGACAACGCTGGTCTCGACTCCACCGATATTCTGAATAAGCTTCGTATGAAACATGCCAACGGCGAAAGATGGTTTGGTGTCGATGTTGATGGCCCTGAGGGTGTCCGGGACAACATGGAGGCGTTCGTCTGGGAGCCAAGCCTCGTAAAAGTCAACGCGATCAGTAGTGCTGTGGAGGCGGCTTGTCTCATTATCAGTGTAGATGAGACTGTCAGGAATCCCCAGAGCGAAGCAGTAAGTGCTCACCAAATCCCGCTGTTGTAAGGGTGCTTACTTAGCCGTACTTTAGCAAACCGCAGGTCCCAAAGCGCCACCAGGGACCGCTGGACGGGCGCTCAGAGGCCGGGGACGAGGAGGAGTGCCGCGCCGATAGAAGAAAATTGAAGAAAATAAAAACATTCAGCAATGTAGAGTTCCATTTTTTTTTGTTACCATCGTCGAATCAATGCTGTACTTCTCATCACTCCTCATTGCAGTCGATGTTGAGAGTGCAGTAGGTCACGTGTCGAGACCGTCTCACCGTCTCATCGCGCCATCCGAACCTGAGTAGCGCAATACGACCAGCTGGTCTCATCTTTTCTTTTCCTTGTCCGAAATGTTATCTTTGCCGCCGGCGTTGGCGCACCTTATAATCAACTTGCTTCATGGACACACGATGTCATTGCCGCTCACTTTTACGACTGCCTCCTCTTACACCTAGGGCTCTCGTCTCATCTGCGAAGTGACCATGACCACAGTCCTTCCTTCTCCTAAGAAGCCTGCGTCATTGAACGAGAGCATTGACGAGAAGCAGGGCATCAAAGACAGCTCTTCGGACGAGCCGCCTCTGCATCTAGGCGCACCCATCGACGATCATTTACCTCTCTGGCAACGCGAAAAAAAGGATCTCGATGCTATCGCGACACAACCATCTGTGTTTGATGACCCAGTCATGTCGGAAGCGTATCGGCCACCAGCTCAATATGAGAATGCGCATCGTTTCGATCCTAACGCTCGGTGGACATGGCGAGAGGAACGGGTACGTTGACTTACTTGGACTTCTGTGACGCTCATTCTGAGTAGTGACATTCATTATGAAGGCTGTTGTTCGCAAGATTGACTGGAAGATCATGGTTTGGGCCTTCATCATGTTCTTCTCGCTGGACTTGGATCGCGGCAACATCTCGCAAGCAAATACCGACAATTTTCTCGACGACCTCAATCTGACCACTGATGATTTCAACTTGGGTAACACACTGTTCCGATTGGCGTTTTTGATTGCCGAGCTTCCTTCGCAATTGGTCTCGAAACGAGTAGGGCCTGATGTCTGGATTCCTTCTCAAGTGAGAGGGTTGGCCGATGAAACGTTGATTGTATGCTCATCAATATGAATACTTGCTAGATGGTATTGTGGAGCATTGTTTCTTGGAGCCAGTATTGGTTGTCGGATCGTCGTTCATTTCTAGCCACGAGGTATGTCTCCGCTTCATCCATATGAAACCATCAATCGAGATGCTCGTCTCAGGTTCCTGCTCGGCTTCCTTCAAGGTGGATTTATTCCCGACGTGGTCCTATATCTTTCTTACTTCTACACGAAGAACGAATGTAACTCCTGATTCATCGAAGCCTCGAACTTGAGCTGATAACCCACTTTTTCAGTGCCCATTCGTTTAGCTTTCTTCTGGGTGTCAAACTATCTCACGCACATTGTCAGCGCCTTTTTGGCCGTGGGCATCCTTCGTCTTCGAGGGCATAACGGCCGAGCAGGATGGCGATACCTGTTTCTCCTGGAGGGAGTGATGACTTGTTTGGTGGGTTTGATTTCGTTCGCGATGATGCCACCTGGCCCCACACAAACGAAGGCCTGGTACAGACCTAAGGGTTGGTTTTCCGCACGGTGCGTCCTTTCACCTCAAGTCTTGCTCTATCTATTGATGATCATACAGCGAAGAAGTCATCATGGTGAACAGGTAGGACGATACAACGAGCATAATCTTCTTTGTAACTTGCATCTAATTGTTGTCCCGCAGAGTTCTCCGTGACGATCCTTCCAAATCGGATATGCACAATCGTGAAGGATTATCTATCAAAATGATTTGGCAAGCCCTGAAAGACTGGACCATGTGGCCAATATATGTTCTCGGACTAGTGCACATGAGTAAATATTTTCCAGTTTTTCTCACTCTAGTATGTTGACATCCTACTTTAGTACCCGTCGGTCCTCCTCAGGTTTACCTCACATTATCTCTCCGCAATCTTGGTTTCTCGACCGCGATATCCAGCCTCCTCAGCATCCCAGCCTACGTGATTGGTATTTTGGGTCTCGTCTTCGCTGCGTACTTTAGTGAGATCACTAACAGTCGAGTGATGGCGACAATCATCCTGCAAATCTGGGCCCTTCCACTCCTAATTGCTCTGTACACATTCGACAAGAACACGTCTGAATGGGTGTATTTTGCCGTCGTCACACTAATCGTCGGTTTCCCATATGTACATCCCGTACAAGTCGCTTGGGCATCGCGAAACTCGTATAGCGTCCGAACGAGGACAATCTCAGCTTCGGTCTACAATATATTCGTACAGGCTGGTGCTGTCGTCTATGTGTGTCGATTTGCGATAGATGACTATTAGCAGTCCCTTGCGTTGCTCATGTTCTTTATCTAGGCCAATATTTATCGTACGAGCGACAAACCCTTGTGTAGGTTTCCAAACTTAATCATTTATTTATCAAATCTTGACGCTGTCATTTTTTTCAGACAAGAAGGGAAACCGCGCGCTGATCGGCGTCTGCGCCATGAACATTGTGATCTATATTGGCACCTACTTCTTTTACCAGACTATCAATAGAAGGAGAGACGGCACATGGAATGCCATGAGCCCAGAGGTCCGTGGCGATAACTGTAACGCCCGACACACTCATGTATGTTTTCCTATAGGAACGAGCAGAGTACATTGAAACCACAAAAGACGTTGGAAACAAAAGGCTAGACTTCCGTTATGCATACTAGCCGTCGCAATGACCGTTGCATGTGCTAGAGATGCATCTATGGCTATATATATCATCTACATTGATAGTTGCGTGCGAATCAATCAATTCAAAAGCATCCAATTATGAGTGATAGGGCGGAGACACGACAAGACATGAAAATGACAATGCGAAGTAATAAGGAGAAATGCAATAAACGAGGAATATCAAGCAACGGCAACGGACTCCTGGGATGTACTCCTCATTTGTGGAGACTGCCTCTTCTTGGTCCGCAACCGTGCTCTCCGCTCACTCTCCTTCGTCCTACTCTGTTGGTCTCTAGGATCTAAGAATTTACCCCCAACATCAACAAACTCAATCATCGGACGTCCCGAGGTATCACCACTCGTTGTAACAACCTTCCTTGCCCGGTTGTAATGTCGTCCAAGGTCATCTGACTTTTGGGCCCCATCTTCTTTCTTGGATTTCTTACCCTCAGTGCGCGCCTTGTCAATCATAGCGGGCAAGATAGGTTCCTGCACTCAAAATAAGGGCCCCGAGGCTCACTGATCATGAAAGATGACTTACACTGCCTTCAGCGACGGGTTCCCAAAACATGTGCTGGTATCTGGAACGAGCGGGATCATTACCGTCAACCTGATCCATTGTGTCTGTCTCGATGACGTTCAAGCGAGATTTGACCCATTGTTCATGTGTCGTGAACGCCTCAGCATCTGCTTTCACGCCGAGGAGTTTCTCCATCCCCGCGCGGAAACCTGTTTGTAGAGGTTTACCCTGAATGACAAGATTAGCACGAGCATTGATATCGAGGTGAGAAGGGAGAAATTTCAGATGGGGTTGAAATCGATATAACCAAGAGCCGAGTGATGTATGGCACACGATGGTCTTTCAGGTGCATTGACAAAAACGACAGCTCACCTCCTAGAAATTAACAAAAGAGCGCGGATGCAGGTCAGGACTACAACTCAAATGCTTCGCAGTAAGCTGTGATGATGAGTTTCAATTACCTATGAAATTGCAAACGGCGTCAGCAGAGTGATAGAATATAAAGAAGGTCAGAAATTCAGAATTTGTTAAATTTGTTAACCATGAATGTGTCTTCAAGACTAATCGATTTTTGTACTCATCACAAGCTTCTAATGCAGGGGAGCAGAGAATGGCAACGATGAAGAAGTTACGAACCTTGATCCAGTGGGCCTCCAGGCCTTTCAACCTTAGGATGGCCTCTACTCGCTTGATACTGAGATGGTACCGAGAGGCGAGATTTCGGACTGAGTTCGTCTCTGGGTTCGCCATGAATTGTCTGTACAAAGTGTTGCGAATGGACTCCGAGACCGGAGTAGGAGGCTGAAACGATGGATTCAACGGAAATGGCTACATGTAACATGTTAGCCAAGCCATATCTCATCAACCGTGATGAGCGACAGACGGACTCAACTACTTGATTTCCAAGCCAATTGCGGGGACGATGAGACTCCGCAAACTGCTTCCCCACAGTGCCTGCCCATTCCTTCCAGGAAGGATCCTTCGATACGGCACGACGTCCGCCTTCTTCATCTCCATCTTCGTCTGCTCTAGAAGGGCGTTCCTTACGAAGGATAGATGAAGAGGAGATGCTACGCGTGGAGCATATTGACCATCGCTGCGGTGCTTGTGAAAGAGCTGTTCGCAAGTGGGCAACCATTTGAGAAACGTAGCCCTGAGAAAAATTTGAGGCCATTCGGAGAGGCGATCACGTGTCCAGTTCAGGGCAGGTTTGACGCGTCAGTGGCTGCAAAGCCTAATAGGCACCTAAAGCTAAACGACTTGCTCAAATCTTGAACTCTCAGTAAGACGGGCTAAAAGATGGATTCACCTGAACTCCTCAATCTGCTCCGAGCATATTCCGCTCTAGTTCCTCCTAAACTCATCACGTTTCCTGCTGATCTACCCTTCACTCTTGTGCACGATTATATCTTAGGCTCGGTTCTGTTAAACCCCCATCTAGCTAAACACCCCCCATCCGCTTATTATCAGCATACGTTCTGGAGATGGGCTATCGGTCAACTAGAGGCTCTGATGGACGATAGCGCAAGTATTGACCAATTATATCCTCATCCAGGATTCAGGCTCATGATATCTGGATCAGGACTGCGAACTCGATGAACGGTTTTATGAGAGATACGTTACCATGCTATCCGTATCTCAGCAGACGTGAGCTTGAACAATACTCATTTGCGCCCGAGGTCTTGAATGCTCCGAAAAGACAAAGCAATATAGCTTCGCCTCCTCCGTCTTTCGTCACTCACTACTGGAAGTCCCCTTGGGTAGATCGAGAGTTACAGGCCATCACTGGATACGACACGGCCACTCTCCTTGAGTCTCGTACGATTATCGAAAATGGTACAACGGGGCTACGCACATGGCGAGCGAGTTTTGTTTTGGCGCAATACTTGATCTCACACCCCGGTATGGATCACGGCCCTTTTTCTGCCCATCTAGATTGATGTACATATTGCATATCAGAGCTCGTAATTAATAAGAACGTTCTGGAGTTGGGATCCGGGACCGGATTCCTAGGGATTATAATGGGGCGTTTGCAGATGCTCGACGATCAAGACAATGAATCAACGCTATGGCTCACAGATGCGCACGAGGACGTTCTCAAGAGATGCTGCAATAACGTCCATCTCTCATGTAGTATGTACCCTCGCAAGCAGAACCCGCCGCCGTTGATACGACGTCCCAGATATCTCGTCTCAACACAAGAACCTTCACACCCGAGTATTGGACTGGTCTGATGCACTCAATCATCACTCCTCTAAGCCACTTCTGCAGTTTTTCCGTGAAGCTCGTCTGGACGTTGTACTTGGAGCTGACCTGGTAAACACACCTTCGTCACATACTTATGAAAGATCTGTTCACTCTTTCACCTAGGTTTATCATCCTGACATCATACCAGCGCTGGTGTCTGTGCTCCATCTTGTGCTGACGTTGGACATACGTCGAACGGCGACCGTGATTCTTGCACTGACTGTACGGAACGAGGAGACATGGCAGATATTTTTATCGGCACTCGGTATGTCCCCCAATTCTTTTCGATTCGGTAACGCACAACCGACCCACACATCTCCAGAAGCGAAACACCTTTTAACAGAATTCATCGATCTCGCAACGGGCGACGAGAGCCCTTTCTTCCAGTTATTCGAAGGCATTGATCAAGAAGTCAAGGTTATCAAAATATTTGGCGATTGAATGTCTCTGGATGCATACGTCCACTCGTTGATGATTTCGTTCTTTTGTGGTCCAAGTCTACATGATGTTGGCAGATGCGTTGGTAGACCTCGGGGGATAGTTAATCACGTGGTTATTATGTTGTATCACATGATGGAAGCTCCTGTCGCGTCTCGGCTCGAAGCTATCTTAATCCTCCAAGCACTGACTTTGGTGCCCAATCTGGATGAATTCTAGAGCTTATTTCGCGTAGGAATGGAAACAATGTACAGCACCCACAAAGAATGGATATTCGACCCAGTGGTTTCATACTGAAAGATGAGTGTGCAGACTCTTGTATGTCTCGCGTGCATGTCCTCCCGAGACACTTACGCAGCATTACCCCATCAGTTATCACTGCCTTTCATTCACTTGTTGACCTATTTTCGTATAACTCGGTCGGAAGTTTCAGAGGACAGCCATATCTTCCGACACCATTGCTCAACGCACAGCACCCACTCAAGAGGCCCATGCGCGCTCTCGTATTCCTCCTATCCGTAAATGTGTATAAAAGGGGAGTTGAACTTCGTTTATTTTTCCTTCACCAATTCATTGCATTTACACACTCAATAACTACCCAACCAACCATCTATCTGCTATACCACTATTCACCATGAAGTTCACTGCGTCCTTCATCGCTGTCGCTGCACTCTTCCACGGCACCGCTGCCGCTCCTCAGGACGGTGGAGCTCCCCCCACACCCAACAGCCCATCGGGGACGTCTGCGACGTCTGCGGTGACCTGGTCCAAACCATCTACGTCCCCGGTGTATTCCTCCACCACCTCAACCTACTCATCTACTACATCGACCACTTCTCCGTATACAACCACCTCCGCAACCACGACATGGTATCCTTCGAGTACCTCTTCGTGGTATCCACCGTCCACCTCTTCGAAGCCCTATCCCTCGTCCAGTTCATATCCAGTTCCTTCATCGTCCCATTCATATCCCCCTCCCCCTTCGGGTAGTGCTACCCCTCCATACCCGTCAAACTGCCCTCCGAACCCAAATTCCAATCCCCTCATGATGTCGCTTCCTCTTACATATGACAATACGTACGACAATGGGTCTGGTTCTATGAACAGCGTCGCTTGCTCCAATGGGCCCAAGGGACTTGTGGAACGCTTCCCGACCTTCAGCGATCTACCCACCTTCCCCTATATTGGCGGTGCTTTCGCCGTCGGGTCATGGAGCTCGCCTAACTGTGGATCATGCTGGAGTCTCACCTACCCGCAGACCGGCGTCACGATCAAGCTGATCGCTATTGACACATCGGGCGTTGGTTTCAACGCCGCTCAGGCGGCAATGGACAAGTTGACGGGTGGAAAGGCGAACCAGCTTGGTAGGATCGAAGTCAACGCTTACCAGCTTCCTGCCTCGGAGTGCAAGTTGTAGAAAAGCATATTCTCCTTATTTACATTACATTACGGTCACAGATTGATTTTCACATATCATTATATCTTGGATTTCTTCACATGTATGCACGAGCCTCTCACAAATTATATCCATCGTGAAACTCTTGCGTTGACTGATCCTTTTCAATTATAAATCTTAACTTCCATCAGGCTATAAGTTGAAAAAATCTATCGAATGTCGCAAATGTTGTACAACAAGAATTAACTCGAATCTGAGTAGAAGCATGTTTGTAAAGTGGATGTTTCACTAGCATAGTGATGAGGCGATAAGGTATGCGTGCCAATGCGGCAAGAAAGCGACGACAGCAAGATGTAGAATAGGGGTAGGAGAGTCTGGGAAGAATAAACAACGATCCAGTTACACATTTGTCATAATTCTTCGTATTCCTTGGCGGAGCGTCCTTTAAATATAACATAGCAGTACAAAGCCCAAAGATTGAGGTCGTGAGGTCGAAACCAGAAAGCAAGCAGGTAGTCTAGGATGGTCGTTGTAGGTTGATGATAAATCTGTGGACGTTGGTGGTATGAATCTGTGGGTGTCGGTGCTAGTGATTAGAAGAATGCTGGGCTTTTCGTGGCATCGAAGATGCGTATGGAGCGCACAAAGGTGAGGCCGTCCGCGTCGCAGGAAGGGTTGACTTCAGCGGGGCGGCTGTGAGTCGAGGACATACTTGCAACCCGCTCGTGTTTCTGGGTGCGCCAGAGGTTCTTGTGAGCCAAAATTTCGACCGCTGTCGCATCAGGGTGCGGGTGCTCATCCACCTGGAATCTCAGATCGGGAATTTCAGAAGGCCAGTTAAATCGTCGGCGCCGGAATCTGCCCACAAGAAAAAGAGAGGGGGTCCTATGAGTAGTCCGTCCGACAACTAATCAGGACGCGAGAGGTGAACTCACATGGCATAATCCCACAACGCATCCTGCATATCCCTTGGGTCGATCAGTGGCTTCCCATCGTCGTCTGAGACCTCCGAGACGAATTGCTCAATAGCAACGTGACAGCTCATGAGTGTGTGCATATGTCGGCATGTATGCATCTCTATCTCCGCGGGATCCATCGGAATGAACGTCGACGGAAACACGACGATGCCGGGGGGTTGATATGTAGCGCCCGAGGGCGAGAGGTGCATCATCCCCAGGCGTGCGGCTGCCTTCTTACTGAGTGACGGGGGGAGCTCCGTCGTGCGGAACGACGAGTCGTTGAAATGATCCGCTTGGCCCTTCTTCTTCGGACTGCTCTCCTTTTCCTTTTCCTTGCCCTTGTCCTTTTTGTCCCACTCAATAGTGATGTGCCACGCGTTACGCCCGTCGCTGTCCGCGCGCTTCCGCCCCGGGGACGACGAATCTCGAGCCAAGAACTCGCGCGAAGGGAGACACACGTGAAGAGGGGGGACTTTCGTGACGTGCGGTTTGCCGAAGACAGAGCTGAGGAGGGTAGGCAGAAACTCAGATGGTCGCGGGTGGATCCCATATTTCTCGGTAAGCATGCGCGAAAAGATGTTTTCCACACCACGGCAATTTTGCATCTCCTTCGCCCACGCATCATAAGGGCTCAGTTCGTCATCTGCGTGGGAGTCCTTTCTTGACTTGCGTCTGACAGGTCGACGAGAAGCGAAGAGGTCGTCAAAGTCCGACTCAAGTTCTGGTTCGGGCTCGGAATCGTCAACGTCAAGATGAAACATAGGTTCTGGGGGGGTGTTGGTGGGGAAGGTCGATGTGGAGGGAGATGATGGTTGTATGGATGGAAAATACAGCTGGTCGTCGATCACCTCCAATGTGCCGTCGGGGGCCAATACGCGGCTGATCTCAGTCATGACGAAGGGCCAATGGGCTAAAGGAATTGAGAGCGTAGCGTTGGCAAGCCGAACGAAGTCGAACGTTGCGCTCTCAAAAGGCAGTGGATGTTGAACGCTGAATAGGTGGCACGATGATAATAAGCGCTTTGAGCGAAAAAATGTCAAAGGAAAACGCACAAGTTATGGCGAACCCAGCTGATCCTGTCAGCCACTGACTTTTCGAGTTCATCCCACTCCTTGCTGCAAACATCGACAAGATCAAGGCCTGTGACTCTTGCACCTCTCCATTCAGACGCCGCGTCCACGACCCAATGGCCTTCGCCACAGCCAAGGTCAAGCACCCTGGTAGGATGCTTATTCCCAAATTCATGAAACGACGGGCCTTTCGGCATCAATTGACGTAGGAGTGAATAGGCCTTTCGGTCGCTTTAGGCGAGATTAGAAGAAGGCGGGTCGATATCATGGAAAGAACTCACTTGTCGAAGGACATATGCGTGTACGCCTGCATGTACGGTGCCTCTTCCAACTTATAAGGATGAAACTTCTCGCCATTTTTCTGTACGAAGTAGTCTCGCTCATGACCGAGAGCCTTCGCATCTTCAGCTTCGAAGTCCACATCAGAAGCAGGGATGAAAGAGGACAAGCTGGAATGGGGGGAGTGTTTAAAGAACGCGGTACATGTGGATGCGGTGTGGGAGGGGTCGTCGCTAATTGAGCTGTCGAGAGAACTGGGGCGAACAGGGGAGGCTTTCTTGCGCCTCATGGCTCGCTTGAAGATGCTACCGGTCGTGGCCTGTCTCGCAGGCCTATCGAGCCACCCTGGGGCATCAGAAATCCGAGGAGTCTCCTCGCCTTCTTCTGTCTCTGGAAGAGGCATCGAGGGGGATCTTTTGCTCAACCGGGATGGTCTCTTGGGTGGCGAAATAGGCACGCGTGTGGCAGAGATTTTGCTGCGTAGAGACGCCATCAGCGAGTCTCGACGGCGCGATCGCGCAGCGGATGGAGGAAGAGAGTCAAAGAGAGCGCAGGAATGCCGCCTGGACGGCACTAAAATGGGGTCTTCAAGGTCGGATTGAAAATGGGACCAAAGGGAGGGGAACGAAATGGACGACCTGTGGATCGCCGCCATTATGATTATATACTGTGTGTGTGATTATGGTGGTGCAGGTGTGTCAAAGGGTCTTTGAGGGTCCAAAGCGAGTGGGCCGCTGCCACACGGACTAGTGTGGGGGCGGTGGCCTGTGGCCTGTGGAACGGGTGCAAACACAGAACGATTTGCTAGAAAGCGAAACGATACGGCCGAACTGCGTAGTCAAGCAGCGGCCAAGGAGAGCGAGGAGCACGGCACAGAGCAAAAGCAATTATAGGACCAGCAGGGCAAATACGAATGACATGTGGTGGTGCACGCTCAGAGCGGCGACGTCGACGAGCGATGGGCAAAGTCTAGAGAACAGAGAGCAAGGGAAAAAGAGGAAGCTAAAGCGGGTCAAGGGAACGAAAGAGACGGTGTACATCAAATCTGTAGGCTGTGAAGATGATGACACCCCGCGCGCTTTGTCCCCGTTTTAGCGCTTCTTCGCTGCACTTTCTTTTCCTTCCGCTTCGTCGGAATCAGGAACAAAGCCATCGACACGGCCGTATCACTAGTAAGTACACGACACATCGGGTAAATATACAGGTGTGCCTTCGATGCTAGCTGACACATTTCGTGAGAACCTATAACTTATGACGCCGCAAAACGAGACAAGACACTCGTAGGACAATCACTACTCCTCGTCTTTGGCAGGAGGCGGCCCACATGGCTGCAGCATTCGCTGTCGAAAACCCCAAAATCAGCACCTCCCAGCCTCTGCGAGACAAGCCGACATGCAGCGCACCTCTGTCATCTCAAATTTAATCCTGCCTGTAGCCTCCCCGTCTGCAATGGCCAGGTATGAGGTGAGCGTCGGGTGGCCAACAATGGACGACAGCGTATCGCGATGCTGATGCGTGAGCCAATCACTGAGAGCACCATCAGCACCATGTCGAATGGAGTTCAGAGACGGCATCGACGTACTATTTGCTCAAATCGGCATGCCCTAAGGATCAAATGATCATGAATGAAAGGCGTCCAGGTCCACAGAAGAGATACACGCACCAGTGCCCGTGTAACGAGCATGAACTGCAGGTATGAAGTTAAATTCAGACCAGTCCTCTGAATAACAATGAAGAGGACATACGGTGCTCTAACTGCGTGTTTGCCGTGTATCTCAACTCAGAAGACTGTTACAGTATTCGTCAGTATACCGAGAACCGCACTGTACCATGGTGACTGACCATGACAAGGACTGGCACTGGACTGGCTCGATGCGGCTTGTCAGCAGCCTCGCCGTAAGGTATGGCTGACTAAGCGGGCGTCCTAGGACCGATTTAGAACACCGATATGCCCGCGTTTGATCTGATGATCACGGCATGAGATTTCATTGGCGCACTTACGGCTCTATGCATATTCCTGTGGATCCAAGGACACTTTCAATCAACGTACAATAAGAATCCAAATCTGTGTGTACTATACCATGGTCATGTAACATAT
Organism: Heterobasidion irregulare TC 32-1; assembly: GCF_000320585.1. Classification (NCBI taxonomy): domain Eukaryota; kingdom Fungi; phylum Basidiomycota; class Agaricomycetes; order Russulales; family Bondarzewiaceae; genus Heterobasidion; species Heterobasidion irregulare. The sequence goes on along the minus strand of NW_009258197.1, from coordinate 1,181,501 downwards.
GACGGTCGATTGTATCAGCCCATTAGCCTGAGGACCTACCGGCGCAATGTGCATCAACCACCACTGAACTTAGGCGAAGCCCAGAATGGCCAGGAGGCTGAAATACCACCCAACACGCATATATCTCAATATTGATAGCGAGAGAACAGTGACGCAAAGCCTCCCAAAGCCCGTATTTATCGATTTAGCTGTCTGTGAGCACAGAGCGGCGCAGAATCGCGGATGGAACCTATTCTGATGGTAAATCACAAACCAGTGGCAATAAGTCTCTCTAGAAGACTGATTCTGCCGACTCGGGGCACTCATGTGCCTGTTGGACGACTTGATTACAGGAGAATTAGAGCAGAAGTACATCAAGGGAGGAAGTTGTACCATCTGCGAGACCCGATTGGCATAACACCAAGAGCAGGCAAACACAAACTGCTATGTCACCAATATCCACAGGCGAAGACACGTATACATTTATACGAGTAGCACGATGGTGTCCTCCTAGGGCTTATTCGACAGCTGTTCTAACCTCGCCAGCAATTCTTGACCCTGCTTCGCCGCGTACAACGGACTGACGGCTAAGAGGAGCTCTTCGAGTGTCTCGAAAATCATCCCTACCAGGGCAGAACCACCACTGACAGAATGATCCCCAGTGTATTTGGAGAGCTATGGTGCGGCGCGATGAGCATCTTCATCGCAATAATTGAACAGCGAATGGTTTGCCTGCACATGACGGACTCACCTGGAACCCGCTAGTGAAGAGCATAACCTTGATTGTAGTGCCTTCGATGATGGTGATCTCAGCCGTCGCGTCAAGCGCAGTCGAGCCGAGGAGCTTTGAGCTATCAATGCCATATGTTTGCTCACGCAAGGCCTTCTTCAATTCATCCTCGAAAAATGAAGGAATGTCGGATGACTGGCTGGACATGGAAAACGTCTGCGTTGATCATGCATTCTTTGAGTTCCTTAGCTTCGAATGAACACCCATTCCGACTGGTGCGCGTATGTACCTATTCGTAATGATGATCAGACGAGAGAAGGGCTTACATGGAGCAGTGTCTTAGGTGCCGGGCCTTGGGTACGAACTAATATAACACCTGAAGAGATGATCGGTCGAGGACCAAGGACTCGAGGCAGACACACAAGTCGAGAAAAAGACCCACGTGACCATCCTTTGCGATCTTTTCTTTGCTTTCACACAAGGATTCAAAATCTCCCGCCGGCGACACCTTCAATCATGGTCGACGATACCGCAAGATTGAAGACAAAACTATCTGCACTCACTCGATCTTTAGATGAACTAGTCACAGTTATGGAACCGTTGTTCTCGCAGAGCTTACCAGAAACTCTTCTACCCTTGGAGACAATCCAGCAGGCCAAGCTCCAAGTTGCTATCCCTTACTTGGTGTATGACTTGGTATTCAGTCGGTGGCTTTTCTATTCTACTGCTGAGGAGCTGACTCACGCGGCTGCACTCGATAGTCTACCTCAAGACGAGAGGAGTAGATCCAAGGACTCACCCTGTCATCGCAGAACTGGTCCGTCTTTCATGAGTGTATCTCATACGCCGGAAATTTGAACACGCTCATCAGGAAAGAATTAAACAATATTTTGACAAAATCAAGAATGCTGAGGACCCCGCCAAGCGTGTGCCCTGATTCTACCTGTCCTAGTATACGGAATGACGCTGATTTCCACTTATGCAGGTACTCTCGCCGTCGACAAGGCTGCTGCAGGCCGCTTCATAAAACATGCCATCTCCCAAGCCCGCACAGCACCAACACCGACAGCACCAGGGCCGTCTACCCACCTCCGGTTTGATGACGATGGCACGCCTCACGACGTCCGTGTTCCCCTCAAGGTTACGGAAAAAATGCTTGCGCGCGAGCAATACTTGAAAGAACTGAAAGAGGCAGATGATACTGATGAGATGGAGGAGGACCTGGAGTTGTACAATGAAGAAGTGCTGGCGGTGGTCTCCAATACGCGAGGAGACACCAAGGGCAAGGGAAAAGCTCAGGCATCTCCAAGCACGACTCCTGAAGCAGACGCATCTAGACCAGCAGCGGAGAGAAAGCGTCGCAGACCAGTAATAGATCCTTTCGCGGGTACGTCTTTGCTTCTTTCAACCGCCACCTCATGCGTCCAGAAATACAGACTCACCTGCCGCTTTCCGACGCTTCCATTCCACTCTTCATCTATCCATTTCCGTGTTCTCTGTCGCACACATTCACAATCCGCATTTACTGATCTGCCGCCCCAACCCATCTTCTGGAACAGGTTACGAAGACGAGACCCCTGCGCGCTCCGGTTTTTTTGCCAAGCGCACGAAGACGCCGGGTGCAGACGGGAGCGAGGACATTCGCATGGTGGATCACTCCGCCATCTCCAGCGGTACAGGCAGTAACACCCCTAGAACTCCATCTTCTGCCTCTGCCAACCTCAATGTTTCTCAGCGGACGAGGTGAACTCAAAGCTGGCAAAAAAGGCAGCGAAGAAGAAGAAGTCCAAGTCTAAGCTCGCGAAGGGCTGACTGGTGCCCTTCTCAAAGTTTAGCTCTTCGCTTAGTCTTACTCGATGCGGACATGATTGAATCTATCCCTCGCTTGTCCATCCTCGTTCATCGTGATCCCACGATGTGCAAGCCACGCGGCTACGTGCTGTTCAAAATTCACCAGAAATGCACCGCAAATTGGTAGTGAACTGGGCATGTCATCCATGATCTGGCCGGATCTTGGCGAGATCTACTGCAAGATCTATCGCGATCAACCTCCTCTCCATCGTTAGCTTCCGGACCTGAGGGTATTCCAGGTCATTATCAGCGTTGCTTACAGCATTATAGCGCCCCACGACAACGAAGTATCGAAAAACCTTCGTAGGCGTCGCGCAGCACTCAGGTTGGAGTATATCAGGAACGAATAGTAGCATCAAGCAAGGTCTTTCGGCTCTCGTCTATCGCTTCTGGAAATCGTACAATAGTAAAGGATATGCTGCTGACAATCGTACATACACAGAGCCTACATGGACCTTCCAGGCATCGTCAAGTAATTCGTGAAAAATATGGAGTGAGGGGCATCGCTGTTTCTATATATACTGCATCTGAAAGAGAGTACGAGTGTACTGTCGTCTTCATTGCCAAGCGTCAACAAAAACAAAAACAAGAGCAAAAGCACAAACCTGAGAGCACAACGTAATCTTACATGACGATGCAGCCATCGCGCTCGTTGTTCGCGTCCATCAGGGACGGGGAACTCATTCCCGATAACCGTCTCCCGCCAGGAGACCACCACCGCGCACGGCCTAGCTGCAACTCCTCCACCGCGCTCCCGCCTCCGGACCCGCCCCCGTCTCGCCTCCCTCGCTTCCGCTTCTGACGAGCAGCGGTGACGGCGTCCACCGTCTGCCAAGAATAGTACGTCTTCAGCACGACGCGCCGCGGATCGCACTCGTCCTGCCCCACTCCGAGTGCCTCCTCGTCGCGCCCATCCAGATAGCCAAGCTTCCGCGACTCATACGTCCGCCGGCCCAGCCGCGGCCGCGTGGACACCGCGAGCTCCTTTACGACGTCCTCGCCCACAGAACGGCAATCGATCGCGACGATCACCGCGTCCTGCTCCTCTCTCCTGCGCACGACCGCGGTGAACTCCTTCACCACCGCCCCAGACACGCGCGTCCCGTCCGCCTCCAGCACACGCAGCTGTGGACAGCGCTGTATCAGAGTCGAGAGCGCCTCGTTCGTCAAATTCGCGGCACCCGACACGGACAAGTGCTCCAGCGCATGACCAGGATCCGAGGCCGCAGATTGCCGTCCGCGCCCGGGATCCTGGGAGACCGGCCGGGGGGTGATGGCTTGCAGAACGGCGTCCGTGATCTCCCTCGCATCCTCCAGATCGAGTTTCCGGAGGTCTGGCAGCGTCTGCAGCAGAAGAATCAGCCCCTCGTCTGTCAGATGCTGCCCTATACCTCCGAGCTCTAAAAGTTCTAGGTGCGGCAGTGCATGTGCCAGGTGTGCACACGCGATGTCGGTGAGCATAATACAAGAGGAAAAGGAGAGATGGCGGAGGCGCGTGACGCGTCTTCGGTATCGACGATGATCGGTATGGCCAGCTTCGCGCGCCGTCAACAGCACCGTCTCCGTTTGGCCGAAGTCGTCAGAGCAAGACACGAAGGCCTCCACAGACGAGTTATGGAGATCCCTACAATAACTGAGATCTAGAACCACAAGATAAGGTGTGGCCTTGCCTAGAGCATCCAAGACACTGTCTGTTATGCCCTTCAAACCCGACAGCCGCATTTCCTTCAAGCAAAGAGGTGCTCTGTGTTTGAGAGCGAGGGAGGCCATAGTGTAGACACCAGCACCGGATAGATTTCTGCATCGATTCATATTAAGGATGTCGAGTTTGGGACAGTGCCTGTAGATACGCTCGCAAGTCTCGTTGGTCACCGCATCTAAACCTTTCATGGACAGACTCGTTAAATTCGGACAGCGTTCCAGAAGATAATGTAGAGATCCCGTGGTAAGCGCGAAACACCCAGACAAGTTGATAGAGGTGAGCAGGGTGCACGGCGAAACGGTGCCGGGGACGCTGGGGTGTATCGAGAGCCTGTCGGTGAGGCTGAGCAGGGTCGAATGATGTAAATTCGTGTGCCCTGCAAGGTCTAGCTTCCGGATGAAAGGACCTGCGGATGCCGCTATATGCAGAATTTGCGATGCAGGCATCTTCGGAAATGATCGCAGGTCGAGGCGCGTCCAAAGTTGGCCGTCAAAGACCAGGGCTGTCCATGACTTGCACACCTACGTGCAGCGGGCGTGTCACACACTTCCGCCGTGCAGAGAGTAGTGCATATATGCTTACCCGGCTCAGCCTGACGAGCTCACGTACACCCTGTTCACGCCCGACCCACTTGTTCTTCGACGAAGACGCTTTGAGGACCGTCCACTTCCCATCGCGTTCACGTCGTCCCTGCTCTTCCTCGTGTAGATCCACGAGGCACACAAGAATGTGAAGCTGGAGCTCGTGGGGTAAAAGCTCATCGAAGTGCTTGCGCGGCAGCACAATCGGAGCAGGTGTATAAACCGGCGTCGTAATCGGAGGGATAGGCTCAAACGCTGTAGACAACGGGAAAGGGTTTGAGTAGGATCGACCTTTGCCCTTCGGGTGCATGGGGTCCGCATGCCTGCTGGAAGAGGGATAGATTGGAAAATATCCCGAGACTTTGCCCATGTCTTCATTGAAGATGCGCTCGATATCAACATTTGGTACAAATGAGGCGGAAGTGTCTTTCGCGCGCGACTTCGAATCCAATTTCCATGGCCCGAAGCAGCTGCCTGCACCACACGTTGCAGAATCTAAATCGAGGTCAATTACTCCTTCGACGGTAATAGGACTGCCAGGGGAGGACGGTGAATCCGACTGATCCCCGCCCTTGGCGAATAATTTTCGGGCCAAGGCTGTTGGACTCTTGGAAGCTCCGACGCGAAACTTGTGTTGCGACATAGACTGTGTGGGTAGGGAATGGGTAGTGTGAGTAGAAAGGTCAGAGATAGAGTGACATCTGGAAGGTATTCGGATGTGAACAGGAATGGATTCGGCTCGGCTCAGGGAAGGATCGTCAAGAACAACTCCGGCCGGGGTAGGATCATGACCCGTCACAGCAGTATAGACCGAACCGAAAGATGAAGGACCTGCGTCAGCAGACGTAAGAGTAGGAGAAGAAAACGAATCGTCGTAGTAAAATTCTGTGGGCGAAAAAGACAAAGGCGGAAGAGTGGGTGGGAGATCTTTGCCTTTGCCTTTGCCGACTAAAGTGATGGCAGGCTCGAGATCATCATATCTAATCTGCGAGTCATTGTCAGAAGCGTCCGAGACAGTATCGTGCATTGGGCGGCTCTCTGAGAGACAAGAAATGGAATGAATCAGGGGTGATGAAGAATCAGACACCCTTTCGAATGAAGATGTTTCCAAGTCCGGAGACGAGGGAGCTACATCTGGACCCCCATCAACGTACGTAGCCGTGTCGTCGACGGATGCGAGCACGCCTTTGCCTTTGTTCGGCGACAGTGGGAGAGAACCCGATGGGTCGCTTGTGCTGAGGGCACGAGTTGGCGGTGTAGCTGGGACTGGAGTGCCCTCAGGAGCCGCGGCATTGTGCTCTGCGTGGTCGGGGGACATCGTGAAACGATGATGAAGGTTGGGGCCAGAGGAGGAAGGGGCTCGCGAGAGGGCTTTATGGAGGGGCTGGTGAGGGACAGAAGGGACGTTATCGATGTCATGCGCACGGCTCATGGTGTGCGAGCCTGAGAGGGCCGGAGAAGGGAAGGTGTTTAGTGATATGTTATGTTATAAGATAGGATCAGATACAGATTTCGAAAGCGAGAGATATAGAGAGGACAGACAGACAGACGGAACGCAGTCGCAGAGGCCCTCACCCGACCGCTCGACAATTGCATGAGCTCACCGATGGCCACACGACCCTAAACGGCTTGCTCGGTTCCTCCAGCCCCTCGGAGGTCCGCCGCCTCAGTCCACGCTCCAAGTTCCCACAGTCTCCCCAGGTCCACCGCTGCTTTCAGCTTGTTCCTCCCGGAGGCGCTGCCGGCGACGACCCCTTGATAAGTAATTTCCATGGCAGGCCACGCGCGTCACGCGTCACGCATGGACAATTCATTCCCAACAAGTCGTTCACGGGCCGAGAGTGGGAACTCTGCTCGAGGCTCGTCCACTTGTGGCTCTCACCTCCGCCAATGCGCGTCTTTATCACAGCAGGCACGGGGAGCGCGAGCTCAAGGCCTCATACAAAAGTCACTGACGACCTCCCAGTGCCCCGAGTGCGACATGTAACAAGCTGTGGCACTCGGAGCCCTGCCATGCCAAAGGAGGGAATAATGTCCCAATATATAGGGCGTTCTTGGAACTCGATCAAGAAGCCGTATCAGAAACCTCGCGCCGTTTTGAGCGCTCGGTTGGGAGGCATCCTGCCACGCACCAAGGCACGCCTGCAGCGGCGCGAAAGCGATGAGAATTCGAAGCACAGCTGGAGTCGATCCTACGCGGCCCAGGCAGCCGAATTTTACGCTCCCCTCCGTGCAGCTACGCTTGCTTCGTCCGCTGGCAAACGTCTCGCACGGACCCTTTGAAAACTTTCGAAACGATGGCACAGGCCGTCCTTCAAACATTGACGGACGAAAAAAAAATCATACATACAGAGTGAACTCCTCGGCAACGAGATGGGCAGCAGTAGAACATGATAAATAGGATGTCCGGAATACAGTCAACAATGAAGGTACCTATAAAGACAAATAGAGGCCAAGGGTAAGAGCCGAAGAGTAAGTGTATGTGGGTGGATCAATTGAGGCGGGTGCTACTCGAGGAGCATCAAGAAGATGAGGAACCACCATCACGCGACGAAACACGCGGACGCAACGATGTGGGCCGCTAGCTATCAGTTCCCGGTCTTAGTCTTCGCTGTCTTCCAGTTCGAGGTGGCCAGCTTGAACCTGCGCGACAGGGTGCAGGCAAAGGTTAAACGCTGCGCGCCATGCCGTGAACGAACGGAGGGGACGGGCTGACCTGTCCTGATGGCGCATGTCCGGATCTTCCTCCTTGAGACGCGCCATCTCCGTCTGCATGAATTTGTTGTAAGCGGTAAGCTTCTTGCGTCCGCCGCCAGAAGACTTCGCTGTAGAGTGACGAAAGATCCTGTGAGCACAGAAGATGGCGGTCCCGGGAGCGGCCACGGCGAAAGGGTGAAGGGCAAGGGCTCACCTTTTCTCTCAGGCTTTTCTCCGGCAGCTTTCTTTTCGGTGCGTGGGGCCATGGCGTCACGAATTAGACCTTTTCCACGGGACATTCCAGGAGCAAAGAACGGAAGAAAACCGCAAACGGCGGCGGAAGACGCGTCGGGGGGCGGGAGACACGATCAGCAACACGGGCCGTGACGCGCGAACAGCGGGAAAGGCGGATGGGACGTCAGAGCGAGCCAACTGGGGAAGGATTCTGAAGAGACTCACAGAACGGGGTTGGGAGAAGCTCGGAACGCAAGTTTGGGTACGTAGAGCGGTGGTTAGGGGGGAGGTGAGGAGCATTTCCCTTGGTGAGCGAGTCTTATACGATTCAACTGACAGTTCAATTTCAAGCTTCGATCGAGATCTTCTCCGCGCTATGCTCAACGATACCTCCTGCCACCGCTTATATGCCCACGTGCCACTTAGCAGGTTTTATAAGGTTTTTTTTTTAGTTTCAACAGTTCTGGGCGTATTTCTGGACTTCCCCAGAGCCCTGCATGCAACCGATGAAATCTCTGAGGCGTATAACAGCGCCATCTGACATGATGAAAATGCACCAGGATCTTGCGACTCAAGCGCAGCAGGTCGTGGTAAAAGCGCGACAGGTCAGTCTGAGACTCTGAGTGGCTGGCTAAAGTCAGAAGCATCGTCACCCATGCTCCGGGGGCTCTGCCAATCCAATACTGTCGCGTCACAGGCAATGTCATGATATCACCCAGGCTGAGGGACAACGAAATATCGCCCCCCCACGAGAGGGCCGCTGCCCAGCTTGCAAGGCGCTCTCAATGGCGCTCTACAGCAACGAAAAGAAGGACTTGGCCGTGAATGCGACTCAGAACAAAACAAACGACCTTATCCGAGGCGAAGTGAATAGATCACGAAGCACAAGGTTCGGATCGCAATACAGAAGGAGACGATGATAGCATCGAATATCACGAGTCATGTCTCCGACATAAAGGCTCCCATGACTCAGATGGTTCATGCGCCACAGTCAGAGCCCTGCATCCTTCGACGTCGCCACGGCGCGCCCGACGCCTGCGATCCCCTCGATCATACTCGCCCCGCTCACAATCCCAGTCGTCGCTATCAAAAATTTGCGGCCTGAAAAATCCGTCGGCTAACGTGGGTCAAGGACAGATTGATGCGACTCACCCTTATTTTGCCGACTAGCCCAACGTAACGCGGCAATCTCAGTATATGTGCACCCACCAAGGAAAAAGACGACGGTGGTTGTCGATTGCTCTAGACTCGGGACTAAAGATCCAGTTACGCGACTATGAGGTGTCAGTCAAGTAGACGGCTTACGGGCGGTGACGGCAGAAGGTGCGACATCCGCGCTTCCTGAACCTTTCTGGGTGATGTCAAATGTCTTCCCAGGAATGCTGGCGACAACATCCTCGAACCCCTTCCAACCCATGATCGGGTGTGCCTGCACCTTCCCGATGAAGTTTGCCTTGCCTTTCTTTCCATCTTCATCGCCGTCGGCTCCCTTCGGCTTGTTGGCAGGATTACTCAGAACGCCGCCCTTCTGTGCCACACATTGCACCAAGCGCACACTGATAGGTGCCCAACCGGAGTACACGAAGCTGATATCGTTTTCCAGCTCATCTAGGCTATCAGTGCCCTCAATCAGAAGACGAAGTGATTTCCGCAGGGATGTAAAAGGATATTTGGAATTTGCCACAGCTGCGGGCGCGGACGGGGGCAGAGGATTAGGGAGCAATATTGCCAATGGTGGCGACGCGAGAGACAGCAGGAGGGGAAGATGGTTGTATCCGTAAGTCTGATATACATAGTTCAGAGCGCTAATCCAGGTGAAACAGAGATGGCCGCACCTGCATGACTTCACGCTTGATGTTTTCTAGCGTCTTGTTTCTGATCCCGCCGGCGGTGACGGAAGCTAGACATAACAATCGAATCACGATCTGTAACTCTGCCCCTTGAGCAAGTAGTTCTTCGATCGCGGTGATCTGTCCTGGAATATCATACGAGGCCAAGAGATCTACGACAACAAGTCAGATCCGACAAAAGCCCATTGAGGATACAGGCACACTTTGTTGAATCTCGAGGGACTTATTGAACACCTCCGATCGGGTGTGCGGCATGATGATCTCGGACAAACCGGTATCTCATAAATAGTTCAGTCCACAGTCCAGAGCGTCGAGCATGGAAACTTACGAAGCCTGAGGGATTGATGTTCGTTTTGCAGGCCGCCAAGCTTGCCTACAAAGTCGCGCAGCTGAGCAACAGATTGAGCTTTGTGCCGAGCCTATAAATGGTGGTGAGTTATAGTGACCCCGGAGATAAGGTGGACCGACTTTATAATCTTCATCGAGCCTACGAGCGACTGTATTCAATCGCTTGCCAACGGAAGCAAAATTAAGATCCCGGAGTTCTGAGAAGATCGGGTCTGTAGACGATGTAAGGTGATACTTCCTCTTCTTTTCCTTTGCGAGCGAGGGACCAGGAGTAGTGGAGGTCGACGGAGATGTGGGAGGCGCATTGGGATTGGATGGGGCGTTAAGGAGAGAGACAGGGACTTCAATATGAGCTAAAAGGCGAATGGTTATCACCGATTAAGTCAGAACGGGAGGATTGTCTCACAGTTCTTGATACCGATAACCTCATCGATGAGGCCTTCATAGGTAAGTTGGGTCAAAAGAGGTGATATCATGTCGACACGTCGGTCAAGGACAATCAATGAATCAAATTTATCTGAAATAGCGAGTGCGTCGTCTGGTCCAGTGTTAGTTGACTGGGATGCTTGTCGGTTCAGCAACGTTGCCAGGCGCTATGTGACGTGATCAATGTTTAGCGCTTTGTGACGGGGGAAAACCCTACTTCAGCACTATCACCTTTCCCAACGATACGGGGAAAGAGACCAAACAATTTCTGGAGCGTGTGCAGAGCCTGTGAAGAATCGTATACAGACGTCTCATCACCATCCTGCAAAGCTACATCAGCGTGGAACAAGCACCAAGGTAAAACATACCTACAACCCAGATCTCCTTGAACACATTTTCATTCTCCAAAGAGATAACATCATCCGCTATTGGAATGAATTGGAGGTTGTACGACGATATTGTCACGTCTCCCAAAACACCTTCCTCTTCCAGAACGCGTGTAACAAGAATGGATTTTCGCGGGACGAGGAGTAAGGTATATGTATGTTTCTTGGATTCTCTTGCATGGCGCTTGATTTGGTCTATACTAAGGCATATGAACGTCAACCGCGTGCCGAGTGTAGAAAGGCACATACCAGCGATAATTTTCACCCATTTAATCATAGGCCTACATAGGTACACGATGTTTGTCGAAACGGCCGTCAGTGGACCTGATTCCAGCCAAAACATCTTGTCGACCCCATGTTGCTACACGGACGCTAATGAGCACGTCAGGCCTCGATTTCACAACCAGACGATCCGCACCTGAAGCAAGGTTACATCTGTGACTAAACTTAGTGGGCCAGCGAGGGTTGGGTCCAAAACTAGTGTCTTTGCACCATTGACCTTCACACGTGCGAAATGAACGGACGACCTCCCAAGTTGAAAGCTATAGATCAGACGTACCGAGATCAACGCGTGTACCAGAGAGCTGCGAGCGAGTTCTCTCAGGAGGGATACATCCAGGAGGTCCTTGGGATCAGCTGAGTCTTGGGCAGATAGCTGTTCGTCAGACGCGGAGGTGGAGGCAGCGGCCATCAGGCAATGCTAACTTGAAGCAGCCAACTTGCAATTAGAAGGGCTGCCGCTTTCGGCAACCTGGGCCTCTGATCCAGATACCCGGTTCGTATGACGTACGGTGCATGGACCATAAGGCCATAAGGTCCCACAAACCCTCGACGTTCACATCCCAAACAACACCGTGCATATACAGTACTGGCAGATATACAGATGGTATAGATTACAATTACGACGAAGCGCTGAGCAACGCTCTATTTTAATGTCATATAGAATTTCGTCTTGCGCTTCGACCTTTTTTCTTTCTTTTAGAAACTGCCTCCTTTCCTTCGACGTAACCGGACGGAAGCTTTCCTTCCTCGTCCCACTTTTCGAGCAAGTCTAAAGACGCTCTATATCCCTTCTCCTGAATGTCTTCAAATTTCCCAAATTGCAGGGTACCGTACTAAGAAGGGCAATCAATGATTCCATTGTAGAATATTCTCGACTATATAGCATACCTCATGAACAGGCATTTGCATATAGAAGCAGCCAGGCGCTACCTTGGCGCTCTCAAGAGTGCGCACACTAGATACACTGTATCACAACAGACATGATTCAAAGCACTGACACAAATAGAACTGAGACGACGTACTATGCCAAACGACCCTGGATCTCTGTGATAGCTGGCACCATTCTCGCATTTGAAAACGGATTCCAGCGATTGATGAGCAGCCACCACCCCGAGACGGTATCTCCAAAATTTCGAGGTGAGTTGTCGTCAAGCTACTGAAACACGTTAGATGAGTTGATGCATCAACACGACATCCTTACTGATCCAACATCTGATGCGAAAACGATGCTCGGCCCCACATCAAACATAGAAGAGACAGGTAAGTTATCCACTAACGCAACAAAGGTCAGGACAAATCGGTACAGAAAATTCTTCAAAGGACTACTCACGATAACCCCCGTCGACAAGCATATTCCCATTGTCACATAACGGAGGTAGAAGGCCGACCAGTGTCATCGAAGCACCTAAGGAAACCATTAAGTTGAGATGTCTAAAGTTATGATATTTGAGAAACGAACGAATGAATCGCCAAGCATAACCAGTTTCGTGTATCTCCATGCGCGAAGCGATGATGTTGGCAGTGTTGCAGAAGTAAGGTAGCCACATATCTTCGATATGTAGGTCGTAAAATGCCTGATCACCAACGTCAGCAGGCCAAAGAAAGTCTCACGTATGCGCACGAACCTTGTATATTGAGCGGTTGAACTCGTGTCCCTGCGGAAGGCATGTTAGTTGTCAGGCGGATTGGGGAGTAAGGAAGGTCGAACGGTGGTGTAGGCAACGATTGGGTATGTAACGTCTGACAGCATCCTCCAGATGTTGCCCATCCTGGCACTGAATTGTTTGGCTCGCCCGGCACTTGAAATGAGATCTCCTTCCCTGGCATACAAACCTCCGATGAATGCCCCTATGCTGGTACCTAGGGTTGCCCAATCGGACTCCTGAACATTGATGATGCCTTACCTGTTACTCACCGCCAATATGATCAACCGGGATGCCGTACTCATCCAACGCACGGATAACGCCCTGATGGAAAAGTCAGATGGTAAACTAATTAGAGGCGGGACGAGAGCGCTTACAAGATGTGCAATCCCTCTGGCACCTCCGCCACCTAGAACAAGCCCGATCGACTTGCCACAAATCCTGCGCGCGAGCCGTGCAAAATCATTTGCATGAGGCTGACGCTGAGGGCGGACATCTGATCTTCCGCCGCGGTACTTCTGGATCTCACTCTGGACCTTATCCTTTAAGTTTTTCAGAGCGGCGACTGCTGCAGGATCCTGGGGAGACGCAGGGTTGGGTTTTGGGACTGGCAGTTTTAAGCCCTACGTCCAAACTCCGACGTCAGGCCCATTTAGTCATGGGAAGGGAGTAAAGACGCACCGGAAGCTCAACATGAATATGTTGATGAACCCAAGGACGGTTCTTTAGCGTGGCAACACGATCAGCTCTGGACCCATAAAAAATCCACCGAAATATTGACCAACCTTCAACCATTCTCGGGTTGATCCAGGAACAACTGAACGATCTGGGTGTAGAAGAATAAGCTCCTTCCTGGCGGTTGTCTTCATAGAGAGCAGCAGCCGCTCGAATTCGCCAATGGAAGGATCCTCTCCCATACCCACGACCATCACGCAGTCGGCCTGAGAATTGTCAACAAGGCACGAGGTAAAAGTCCTGAAAAGAACTTACTTGTCGGATGCACGTCTGTGTCCATGAGCTACTCACGGCCGAATCGACCACGTAGAGCACGATCTTGTACCTCTGTTCCTGATCTGCCAGCCATGCGGCCGTCTTCAACTTGCCCATCCGCGTGAATGCATGGCGCCCAAGGGTGTTGGAAACAGACGCCTGATTGAGGAACGAAGTCGGAGCACCGATTCCTTCCAAAGCAGCATGCAGTTTGCGAGCAAAGGCGTCGACGGGGACGGCACGCGAAACGGGAAGGATGGCGACAGTTTTGAGATTGGCTGTGTTGCGACGTAGCTCGGTTGTAGTCGAGCTCGTAGAGGATGAGTCGATTTCGCTTCGCACACGTGAGGCGATCATGCGTAACAAGCTAAGCGTTCGCTATATCAGTTTAGGCCCATAATATCAAAGACAGCAACTTACAGTGCCGTTGTCTGAGGATTCCTGTGAAGCATAAGACGGAGGACCCAGCACAGCAAGTAAGAGAAAGCTTACCGTGATGAAATGGCGTTGAAGAGAGTCTGGGGCATTCGGATGAGCTCAGTATCGCGAATAGCATGGACAGTGTTTTTTCGCGGAGAACTGGTGATGACGTCTACTTCACCCGCAGTATCCCCCTGACCATATTCCGCCACGATACGCACGCCGCCCTGTTCCTTTTCGGTGATCGCGCGAAGACGTCCATTGATCACAATGTAAAAGCTATCGCTGGCATCTCCAGTGCGCCACAGAATTTGCCCGGCGTTGACCTGCATCCAGTCCAGAGATGCGTCAATCTGCAGAACTACCGAAATCGAAAATACTCAACACAGGTCGAGTAACATACAATGGGCTCAACGCACTGAGTGGTGACAATAACGATATGAGACGTTTTGCCAGTGTCAGCAGAACGATGGGTTGCTTCTCGAGCAGGCGTTCCAGCGCGTGGTGTGGTAAAAACCCAACATATGCATCGGTTTTCGCCACGATATCCACATATGAAGCAGTGTTCGTTAAAGACGCTGTAGAGCCAAATCAGATAGATGTTCCGTTGTGTCAGAGAACGAAGTCGCCCTCGAACCTAGATAACCAGCAATACCACCCGGTTTGACAGTGAACAGAGGCCGCCGTGTCTCATGCGCGCGGGCTTGATTTGATGTATCTCGTGCTGGCGCTGGCCGTTTCGAAAAGCTTGAGATGGACTCGGCACTGCTCTCCAGCACAGTGTCCTGTTCGTATAGAGAGTCTGGCGTCGCTGGAGGAGGCTTCGCACGCTTTTTTCCTGCTGATGGAGGTGTGTTCTCCGGGGGCAGCACGATATCGAGGAAACCCTCAATGACGTAGAACAGTCCTAAGAGGGACTATATATATCGATCCGAATTGATAAGAACAGCAAACTCACCTGTGTTCTTTTCTCCAGCTTTGGCTAAATATGAACCAGCATTGAAGAAAAGTATTTCGACTTCATTATCAAGCCCGCTCATATAGCCATTCGCTGTCACAGACGATGTGCCGGTCGCACTCGAAGCATCATCGGCCATGTCCAGCAACGACAGAGACCCGAAAGAAGAAGCGAAGACACCGCCGCGAGAGGCCGGCCCACTGTCCGTGGGTGAAAATGCAGGCGACGCTTCCACCGAAGCGTCACCGCTGAGCGGCGGCTGCAATAAGCCGATCGAGACCGCAATACAATTCATGACCTCTTGCCGAAGGTCAAAGTCATCACCAGCCACGCTCTCGACTTCAGGAAAATGCATCGAATCCTGGAGTGCAGCCGACGCATCGGTATGGCGAGGAATGTGAGGCGTGCTGAGAATGCTGAGGCTCCTGTGAAGAGGTCTGTAAGCGTCGTTGGAGTGAGCAGTTGAGCTGTGCAAATCTCCAGCTTGAACCATGTGGCGGGGAGACCGTGTCCTCATT
The DNA here is from genome assembly GCF_000320585.1 of Heterobasidion irregulare TC 32-1. NCBI lineage: Eukaryota > Fungi > Basidiomycota > Agaricomycetes > Russulales > Bondarzewiaceae > Heterobasidion > Heterobasidion irregulare. The sequence continues at coordinate 1,165,906 of NW_009258197.1, read as the reverse complement.
GGGGAAAAAACGGGCCTCTTCTCTATCGGTACAACATTATCAGCCAGTTCGAACTTCGGTAGCGGGTTAGATTTATAGGGCTTCGATGATACAGCTGTTGAAGAAGGTGATCGACTGAAATAATCGGGGCCTGAATCGACTGGCTCTTCCGATCCTGCTCTGTCAAAACGCTGTCGCAGTTGTTGCATTCCACCACCCTCGTAGAAAGCAGCTGGCAGTGGGTGGCAAGCGATATCGTTGATGGCCTTCTCGGTCCGAAGAACTTCGGTGGTCAAACCAAGATATTTGTGAGCGGCATTGAAGGTGACGCGCGAAAAGCGTGTCATGATCACTATACGGAAGAAGATCAGAAGATATCCCAACGATCATTGGGGGAAAAAATACCTTGAACAATATGTGCCGTGGCCTTTGGAAATTTCTTAGTCAACCGCCGGAACGCTTCTGCTGGGATAACGGCGAGAGTCGTGTCTTCGGTCGCGCGAGCCACAGTCCCGTGATGAATCTGCGTCTGGACAGTGGACATTCTCCGAGGAGGAGGCCGGCGTTGGTGAAGTGTCGAAAACTGCGGTGTCTCAGTACGCTGAAGTGGTGTATGCGCCCTGGTAGTGGCAGGAGGCGAGGACGGCTCGCCAGGATGGACGGTCGATCCAGACGACGAGACGGATGCAGACCGCGCGCGCGACTTCTGCGCCATCAAATCAAGATCCAGCTGTGAAACGTCAGAATTGGCGCGTCTCGTGCGATTCCGCGGGCCCGAAGGCTGTCTGGGCGCCGCATCCGTGCTCACGCTGAAGTTGGCGTCGACGTCAGCCCCGTTCTGCCAGCTGATTTTGACGTCCTCCGTGAACAAGCTGAGAATGGTAAATAGACTAGACAACATCCCGCCGCTCCCGACCTCGTTCATGAGTTCATACCCGTTCATGTCTTCGTCGTCCCAAGAGCCACTTTGGAGTTCAGGAGACTTGCCGCTGGGTGCATACACCTGGACAGTACCGTCAACGACACAATAGAAGCTCTTGTCCTGATCCAAAGACAAGCTATCGCCGGCGATCAACCTACGAGTTTGGAGATGCCGTGCCAATTCATGGAAAACCTGCAATCCATCTGAATTGCTTGAAGGTAAGTGCGGAGTACATCACTCACGGGTTTCTCCAAGAATCCAAATACTCTCACCGCCTGCAAAAATTCGTCGAGATAATTATGGAATGCAGGAGGCTGGTCTGTAGTATTGACGTCGGGATGCAATTCCTGAGCGTTCGGCTTCACAAGCGGCGGCTCTTTCAGTTCAGCGTACGTATTGAGGTACCGGAAGCGTATCCAGTAGTTCAAAGCGACAGCGGAGGCGACGAAGATAACGGCGAATGACCAAAAATTCAGCTATACTCCATGATGTCAGTTGTCAAACCCTAGCCAGCCAGTATCCATGCGCACCGTGAGCGTCATCGAGTACGAGAGTAGAGAGTAAATCAGCCTCGGAATTGTGATAGTTGCAAATGCTACCAGAGCCTTGACCCATGATAGTAAATAAACTGGTTGTTGAAGAACTGTCGGTCAGTACGAGAAACATGGCTTGATTTGTAAAGTTGCGGCGTACGTATAACCCAGAAGAACGCAGAGATGAACGAAACAATGGGGTGTCTGTCCGTCTGCTCCATGGCGTCCAAGTAGTGAGGCGATGGAAGGGAGTCCATCGGGAGACGCTGGATAGCTTTATATGGCTGCTGCTCTCGAAGGCTCGACGCGCAGGTCCGGCCCCAAAACGCGTCAATTCAGATCACGTGCCCTTCATTTTAGAAACGTGCCCATTGTTTTTTTGGCAGGGCCTGGGCGCTGGGCACTGGGCACAGAGCGTTCCTGCTTGAGGCCATGTACACAGATGAAGCAGAAATATCCTCTCCAATCACAACCTCAACAATGTACTAAACAAACTACGTAGATGGTACAAGCATGCGAACACAAAATCAATTTGTGAATTCCGCGAAACTCTGAGCGGGTATAAGACTTTTACAACGCGAATAATTATCCAATAAGCCACACCAGCAGGTGGCGACGGGCGATAACTCAAACCAATAAAAAGTACAAGAGATGCTTCTGAACGGCGAAGAAGAATATCGGGCTGGGAGGGAGGGAAAGCTTACGAGGATCAGAATCCGAACAGTCGGAAGATCAGATAGAGTGCGGAGCCAGCGAAGCGCACGGCGGATAGGCCAGCTCTGCGGGAAGCAGACATCGAGGTTGGTGAGCAACGTTCGATGGAGAAGAGCAATAGGTGACCGCTTACAGCGCAAAAAACAGGGCGCTCAGATAAGGATTGAAGTTAGCGTCGGCAGTCGTCTCGATATGCTTGGCCACAAAGTCCGTGAATGCGGTCGAAGTGAACACGACGATCATAAGCCTGACGCGGGACATCCGAGATGAACGTGAGTTCCCGAGGAAAAAACGACCGTGCGCAATCGATCGATCATTGAGTAAAAGAACGCACATGTTCGTACCGACCCAAGCCAGCACGACATTCGTGCGACTGTTGCGATCGTGATCAGCCTGCTTGGTCGCGGCGTCTCGGTGTTCCTTCTCTTCCGGAGGCTTGTGGTTCAAAGAGGTACGAGCAGCGGCCCAAAGTTGATCGACATCTTCGCGCGCGGTCGGGAGTTCAACCTCCATGACGTCCTTTCCGTCCTCGCCTTTGACCTTCTTGGCACCTCCGAGGTCTTTGGCAGAGCCGTTATCGCCCTTGGTACCCCTGTCAGGTATGTGTCAGGCGATTGACGTACAAAACCTGCTCATCACCCACCATGATACATCATGCAGGTTACACATGGCGTACATCACTTTTTGGACGAGAGACATGTTAGTAATATTCAAAGGCCACCTCAGATCTATCTTGATACGCACTGAGGATGTTGACGTCTAGATGTAGCGATATAATCAGTATCGGATGTTTACACATAAGGGGATACGAAGCTTACAACTAGGAAGCAGGAACATGTATTGTATGAAGCAAGTGAACATGTGCCACGGCTCGAAGTGCATGAACGACGCAATGAAGTACAGCCCATATGTTGCAGCGATGGAGATGACGAGCTCTCTCAGCGTCTTATTAGTCTCAACAAGCCTAGAGGAAGTAAGTCAGCTTTAGACGGAGAGATGAAAGAGCACAGTTATGTACTTAGGGAAGTTCTTCCATCCGTCGACATTGTGGGGGACGGCGAGATAGATTGTGTAGCCCGCGCACCACAAGGTGATCACATTACACAATCCGAAGAGGATCATAGCCACAGAGTACGTCCATTTGGAGCCCTGATAGAAGAATTGTTAGCGTCATAAATATACCCATCGAGTAATATACGTACTTGAGGACGATTGCCAAGCGAACACACCGTGACTACGAAGAGCAACGCAATATAGAGCTATGTGCACGACATCAAGAATAAGAATCTTGAAAGCTCTACGAGACCGGAGGAATTCTACCTTCAGAAAGACTTCGAATACATCTTTTCCAGCGCCTACACTGAGGAACGAGAACGCGTCTGTTTTCGAATCAGCAGTCGCAGATGAGACAAGCTTTGGATGCCGTCAAGTATGGCCCTACTTCACACGTAGACATCACTCACGAAAAAGAAAGCCAGGTAAAAGTTTGCCAATGACGTCCATGTGAACAAGAGCTGCACGGCGTTATAGATGAACTCGATCTGAATCAGGGCGCAGGGATGTCAGAACAAGGTCAGGCGGTCGTGACATTGTTGGAGGAATACGTACCTGGAGCGCGATCTTGCGGAAGAAATTCTGTCCTGACGTCCATATCCTGAAGAAGAAAACAGTCGCGTGGATAGAGGCAAACAAAGAGCCGTTCAGCCAGCGACGACGCTGGGAGATAAACTCGGGTACAGTCGTAGGAACGTCGGTTGCGGCTTTAGCGCTCTTCACGTACTTGAGGCTGATAACAAAGAAGCTGTCTTCAGCAGAATAAAACCGGGGAGAACATGACTCACGTCCACCCTTCGTTCTTCTTGGTCACAATCTCAAAGCAAAGGATACGATCCTCGGCCAGGTACATGTTCCGCTCTGTGAATAAATATAGAGCATCAGATCTGTCGAAGCGTATGCGACGTATTTACAGACCGAAAAGACCGGCGCCGTCAGCTCCGTCACCGTGCATCGTCTCGCCTCTGAAATAAGAGGCAAGAGGGCCCTTTCCGTTGGGTCCATTCTGTAGTGCCCTGTACCTGTATGCACTGAAAGCACCAGGAAGCACACTGATGTAACCGAAAACGCTCTGAATGGCCAGATGAATGTTTGCCGTATGAAGTGAGGCGAGAGTCCTACCTCGAGGGGTTTGTCAAGGATGTTAGACATTTTGTACTAGAGACAAAAGTTACGGAAGCGTGAGCGCCGTCCTCATCATCAAAATGCGGAATGGAAGTCACCTCAAAATTCTGACTGGCAGCCAGCGGACTGAAGAGAATCTGGTTACATCCTCGGCCGACTTCTACGCAGATCCTACGCCAAATTCTAGATCAGATACGATCATGCCACAAGCGAAAAGAAGGACATACTCTCCGCAGGCCCCACCAACGCCAGGATGCTTGTCAAAACCTTCGGCTGGCGTGAGTAGAAGCGTTGAAAACGATATGTGCTCTTCTTACATTTCCAGAGCTCGTAAATCGAAGTCCCCGTCGGCTTGGTTCCGACGTCGAGGAGGACGCAGACTAGAAGAGATAAGTTAGTCCGATGATGTGCCTTCGGTTCGAAACGTCTGCCGAACCATTAGGTTTGATGAGCGGGCCAAAAGCGTTAAAGAACCAGCGGTGGCTGTTGAGCTTTTTCTTGTTCTGTTCCTTCAGGCAAAAAATGACCTGTACAGGGCATGCTCCGGTCGAGACTTCACCGGAATCCGTGACCACAACGCTCGAGGTGTACCTGTGAGATTCGCGACAGGTCAATTTGAAGGGTTTCGCTGATCCGTACAAACTTACTCGAATATATGAGCGGTGACGTCCTTCCCTGCGACGGAGTCCTTCGCAATGCCTTCTTGGTAGCAGCCCATCTAGGAAAATCGGTGTAAGAGCGGGGACTAGGATCTCTATGATGGGGATCGCTTACCAAGGACAGGACTTGCAGGGTGCGCTTGTTGACTTTGTTACGGCCATCGGAGACGACGCAGACGACGACCTTCTTCCAACCGTCCGCGCCCCACATTTTGGATCGCGAGCGACCGCACAGATGCGCGATGTTCTTGATCACACTACCAAGAAGACGATCAGAAACACGGAGTGAACATCAAGATGGGACTCACGCGTTCATCGTCCGACAGAATAGCACTTCATCTTCGTTGTACATCGTCATGACAATGAATAGCTCGGTCTGGCGTCCGAGCAGGTATGGGCGGAGTGAATACTTGGAGCGCATGAAGTCGTCGGGGTCGCAGGTAGCGGCCGTGTACCGCATCTTCGTCATCTCCTCCGATGCGTCCATGCCCTTCGGGACGATGTGTGATGGGACCTGCACATCCAACACCAGGTTGCCCTGCTGCAGCTCGACATGGCGCACAGACCTGCGCTTCATCAGTTTTTCCCTTGCTGCCGACCAGCCAGCACTGCTCTGGTCGCGCATCATCATGGGACGGTGGTGCTGCGCGGGGGGGTAGTCCGGCTGATACGGCTGGTAGGGTATGGCGGGAACGGGGGGCGCGTTGTGGATGTTGACTTCGCTCATCTGGTATTGGGTGTTGAGGTGCGCTTGGGAGCCAGCATAGCTGCTCTGGTAGGATTTGGAAGACTTCGCATCCCATTGAGGATCGTAATCTTGATACGGCTGCTGATGGGGCTGTGGTTGCTGGGGTGAGAGCTGCTGGGACTGCACACCATAAGGACCGCCGTGCCCGCCGGCGGGTGGGTATTCTGGTGCAAAGCCGGTGGAGGACTGGGGGTATGGGTTTGCGGAGTACTGGTTATTGTTATAAAAATTGTCTTGAGGCGGACGATAGGCCATGGTTGGGTGAGCTGTGCTCGGGGGGGTCGGAGAGGGTCGTGGACGCAGATGATGGAGTTGGCGAGAGGAGGACGGAGATCAGCGAAGGGACGCCTGTCGAGCAGACTTGAGAAGGAGAGACGAAGGCCAAAGGAGCCCAGAGGCCAGCACACAAGCAAAGAACACGGTGGGAGAGAACAAAGACTGCGGCCGCGTCCAAGACGCTGTGGTAACGATTGCCGGATCGAGCCATCCGCTAACAGGCACTCTTCCCCTCCGTCTGATACTAACAGGCAGGCGATGCTTCGATGCAATATGTATATATTCTATTCACACGAGTATCAGCGTCGTAATCTGCCTCAGACGACGCCATGCCACAGCAGAACGAGTGGCAATCCGATCAGGCGACAACAGTCTCTACGGAGGTAAAGTGGCGCAGGATAGGCGCACAAGGATCCATAAACATAGCATCTCTCTTCGCAGGCGCCCGCAAGGCTCGGCGTGACAGTGAATAGAAGCATGGTCACCAATGGGCGTGCGTGGACAACGGACAGATTCGCCGCCAACGCGAACCGAAGAGAGATACTCCAAGCGCCTATCAATACAACCCGGCAGAGTCGGTACGTGCCCGGGAGGTCAATGCAGCCGTGAGCAAGGTGGAGACGCGGAAGGTGGAGATGGCTTCGGTCAGGGAACGGAAGGTCCCCACTTGCTCGTGAGGATGCTGGGCAAGGACGTGGAGCACTGCGTCTGAGCCAGGCTGTACACCCGCAGGAATCGACGTTATGCAGCCAAATACAAGCATTGTTCGCTAGCAAATGACGCTTCCACGTATCACAAAAGGGCGGGGGACATATGGCTTGTGGGTGTTCGTGTCAAAAAGAAGATCAATGTGACGAGGAGAAGGTGACCGTCGAATTCGAGTAAACAAATGCAGTGGCCGGTTCAACCGCCCAGCAGTGGCACTACACGTTGCCCGAAATATAAAAAGAAACGCCTGCCCCACTCCATTTTCCCACGCTCCGCCCGCCCTACACCCTTCCTCCCCTCCCTGTCTTTGTTTCCCCCTACAGAAACTTCTCGTCCCCGCGCCTCTCAGTCTCCTTTAAAGCACTTTTACGACTCTTGCTACACTCTTCTCGTACCACAGTGAGTTTTTGCTGTTTTTCTACGATTTATTTTGGTTTTTCGTCGGGCGTCACCTTACGATATCGTCGTCTCGAGTGCATCGCGCTTCTCCACCAAGGACAACGCTACATGCCCGTCTTCATCCCATGTGGGGTGCTCATGGCGAGCTCTATCGAGCCTCATGATGCATAAGTAGAGTGAGACTTCGGCGGTGATGGCCTTTTGACGACGACTCAAACCTTCCCTACTTACCCTCTCGACCTTGTGCAGTTCACTGACTCATCGATTCTTCTAGTATCCTCTTCATTCCGTTCATATGGCCGAATCATCATCTCATCGTCTCGATCTCCGCGTTGGAGGAAAGTATAGACTGGGCAAGAAGATAGGCTCCGGCTCTTTTGGTGCGTCTCCTGTTTGTGGCTTGTATCCCCATTAACGCCCATCGATAGGTGATATCTATCTCGGGATCAACATAATCTCGGGCGAAGAGGTCGCAATCAAGCTGGAATCTGTCAAAGCCAAGCACCCACAGCTCGAGTACGAATCCAAGGTGTACAAGACCCTTGCTGGCGGCGTTGGGGTGCCTTTCGTTCGTTGGTTCGGCACGGAATGTGATTACAACGCGATGGTCATCGATCTCCTCGGTCCCTCGCTCGAAGACCTATTCAACTTCTGCAACCGGAAGTTCAGTCTCAAGACAGTGCTCTTGTTGGCCGATCAACTGGTATGTTCTTGTTTTTTTGTGATATTTGATAAACTCAGCCCTTGTTTCAGATTTCGCGGATCGAGTACATCCACTCGCGCAACTTCATTCACCGCGACATCAAGCCCGACAACTTCTTGATGGGCATTGGGAAGCGTGGCAACCAGGTCAACGTCATCGATTTCGGCCTGGCCAAGAAGTACAGGGATCCGAAGACGCACCTTCACATCCCGTACAGGGAGAACAAGAACTTGACAGGCACTGCGCGCTACACCTCCATCAACACCCACCTTGGGGTTGAGCAAGCTCGCAGGGACGATCTGGAGTCTCTCGCTTATGTTCTCATGTACTTCCTCCGCGGCGCTCTCCCCTGGCAGGGTCAGAAGGCTGCTACCAAGAAGCAGAAGTACGACCGAATCATGGAGAAGAAGATGACCACGCCCACCGATCTCCTCTGCCGCGGCTTCCCCCCTGAGTTCGGCGTCTTTCTCAACTACACGCGCGCACTTCGTTTCGATGACAAACCCGATTACTCGTACTTGCGGAAGTTGTTCCGCGACCTCTTTGTTCGTGAAGGGTTCCAGTACGATTACGTCTTCGATTGGAGCGTACAACGCAGCGCGCAGGAAGATGGTACTAGCGGCTCTAAGGCTGCCGCCGGCGCCAGGAGGAAGGTTGTCCAGGACGAAGACATCGAGCATCGTGTCAGTGACAGACAGTAGGTGCACGATTGTCACATCGTCTCTCCGGGTGACCCACACGTTTTCCTAGGCTTCGTTCGCACACTCGTCAAATGCAGGCTGCTGCACCTGGTGTGACGGGGCATGTGCGACGGGGACGTGATGGCGATCTCTGGTAAACGGTTCCATGTCCGTTTTTGGTTGTCTGCTTGAGCACTCCCGGAGCTCGACCAAGTTATGGTGCGGGAGGATGGTTGTTGCAGGGGTGTCTTGGTCGTTGAATTCTCTGGGTGGGCGTCATCGGTTGTTCTCTCGTCGGCGATGGATAAAGTTATGGCTATGAGGATGGGCCTGGGTTGAAGGAGAAGATAGCGTCGGTCGGGGCACGCCCGGTTTTTGGTCGGGACACACCATCATCCCTCATGGTCCCGACCCCACGTCTTGGATCACGCTCGCTGCCTCGCGAAGGCCACTCTCTTTCCCTTGACAGGCCGCAGGCTCTCATACGCTACAATACTTCAAGGGTTGCTCAACAACCGCTTCACCATCACCACTGCGTCGCGCTCGGCTCCCTTTCACATTACACGGACGCTCTTTATTTTCACGCTGCACCCGAACCGTTCTTCACCGAAGTGGGCAAGGGGTCGGCCGCCTCATTCCTGACATCATGTACACTCCCCCCCACCCCACAGTCGGCGCCCGTGTCTCCCTCGTTCCCGCCTCCCCCATCACGTACTGTCGTCACACCCCCTGTCTGCCTGTTTACTATTAATTTCCAGCCTCCCGGTCCCACGTTCTTTTACCCCATCTGATTATTTCACCGTCTCCATCTCTGTCTTCATTCTCGTTCCCGTCCGTTTCCCCTATCCCATCCCTCCCGCATGCATAGACATGGCATCTGGTTGTCCTCTTATTCCCCACTTGGTTGTGGCTCTGCATATAGTTGGTCAGAGTCCCTTCGAAGGCGAGTGGGATGAGAGAGGGCGCTGCGTCTGGCTCGGTCCGTCGAAGTCGTTGGAATTGGAGGGTCGGTCGGTTAGTCGGTCTACTAGGAAACCCCGCGCACGTCATTTGCCTAGACACCATCCTGCGTCTATGGGTTTTTTGAAGGAGTAGGGTACTGCTCGGACTTTGCTTGATCCATATGACGACCTCACGATTTTACCTCTGTCTCCATCCCCCTTCCATCATCACTGTATGGGACCATCATTGGTCAGTGCGCGTTAGGTGCTTTGCGCAGTGTACGAGATACATCGATATATATATATTCGCCACTGCTACGGAGTTATTCGTAAGAAGGGATGCTTGTGATGCTGGTAAGTGAAGTGCCGATTAAGTGCCGATTCAGAGCCACACGCCAAGTGCTTGACCACGACCAAGAGGTGTGGATATGCCGGCACGTTGACGAACTGTCATCTCGACGCCTACAGCCAAAGCGATGCTGGGACGAACACCAATCGTCTTACCTAGCTGATTCTCTCGTGGCACTGAATGAGAGCCAAATAAGAGGCTGCATTTCAATGTGACGAGGCAGACTTTGGTCGAGAGGAAAAGAAAGCACGGACAGGCGCCTCGAGATCCACGAGCGCAAGGACCGACATTGGTTAGATCCCTGCGCTGGAGACGTGATGGCTCCAAAAGAAAGGGGTCGCGCTTGTCACGATCTGGCTTATGCGGCTGTCCGCTGAGGCTCCCTGCATGCCTGTGGTAAAGATTGTCAGAACAGTGATATCTGCGGGATGGTGTGCTGAATGAGCGAAGAAGACTGCGATGACTCCTATTTGTGTGAATAATCAGGCTACCATCCTCGAAACGACGAAACGGGACTAGATAGAATTTTGCAAGAGAACTTGACCGAATATGAACTTGATATAGAATTCTATGAGGGCATTGTGATCATGTAAAAGCAGTGGTATAACTTGTACCGAGGCCAAGCGCTTCAACGCGCATATAGCATGGATAGAAGCGAGTCTATTAAGTGACGGGACTTCGGAATCTGACAATGAGACAACACCTACCACTACTGATCCTGAGTAGAATCGCGATGTACCTTGTATTTCAACGCTGAAGCAGGGTTCACAAGGCGCTCCTGTTCATTGTAGGGCTTCCAGCATGGAATGAAAAGAATCCGACTCTTGAAAATAACCTAGCGTAGCTGGTTGTAGGCCAGTCTACAAGAATTGAGTGATGCGCCCACGAGAACACTGAGTACAAATGCTGAGATGCGATTAGATTGCGGTCATATTAGATCCTAGAGGCTGTTGCCAAACAACCACAAGTGGTAATCCAGGACGACCAAACAAACCACGTCGCGCTCGCCGGGAGAGACAGCGAAGGACTCCCACTTTCTCGCCTCTCGCTCCGTAGGACCTTCTGTTCATCATGTCTCTCGTGTCCAAAAAGGAGGAGGAGGGCGGTCTCAACTCTTACTACAACAACAAAACTACCATCCTCCAGGAGGCTCGCGTCTTCAATGAATCACCCATCAGCCCACGGAAGTGCCGTGCATTGCTCACGCGCATTGTCTACCTACTGTACTTTGGAGAGTCATTTGGGACTCAAGAGGCCACTACCTTATTCTTCGGGACAACAAAGTTGTTCCAACATAAAGATGTGAGTTTCCCCGATCGACGGGCCTGTGTTACTTACACATGGGCTGGGATGTAGAGCGCGCTCCGCCAGATGGTTTACCTGGCTATCAAAGAATTGGCAAACACAGCTGAAGATGTCATTATGGTTACGAGCAGTATAATGAAAGACATGCAGCCCAATTCGGAGGTCATATATAGACCGAATGCCATCCGGGCCTTGTGCCGTATCATCGACGTGAGTTCGTCTGGTATATTGCGCATATACCCAATGCAATAACCGTTCAAATAGCCTTCTATGGTGCAAGGTGTCGAGCGCTTTTTTAAAGCTGCCATTGTCGATCGCACGCCGTCAATCTCGTCCGCAGCTCTTGTATCTTCGTACCATCTTTTCCCCGCCGCTAAGGATGTTGTCAAGCGGTGGGTCAACGAAGCGCAGGAAGCTGTCAACGCGAAGTCATCTTCCAGCTTCTTTGGCGCTACATCTTCGAGCTCGTATCTTGGATTTGGTTCATCCTCCTCCAGCAATAGCGGTTATTCGCCCATGCCTTCCGCCAGTTTCATCACCCAGTACCACGCTCTTGGTCTATTATATCTCATTCGACAACAGGATCGCATGGCGGTCACAAAAATGATCCAGCAGCTTGGTGGGGGCAAATCTGGAGCAGGGACTGTGCTCAAGAACCCCATGGCCCTGTGCATGCTCATCCGTTACGCGTCGAAGGTTATGGAGGAGGATCCCAAGTAAGTACAGCTAACAGATCAAGTAAACTGTTACCTGAACTCTATTCTAGCGTGCAAAAGCAAATTCTTGATATCCTTGAAGGTTGGCTCCGTCATAAGAGTGATATGGTGAACTTCGAAGCTGCTCGTGCTATCTGTGACATGAAGGGCGTCACTCCCGCCCAATTGACGAGGTCTATCGCGGGTATGCATTGACATCTACTGTCGCAAAGCATTTACTCACCCCCCGCACAGTTCTCCAGCTGTTCCTCTCTTCACCCAAACCAACACTCAAATTTGCAGCGACACGTACCCTTGCTTCACTTGCACTGACTCATCCTACCAGTGTTGCGACTTGCAATGTTGACTTGGAGAATCTGATCTCTGACTCGAACAGAAGTGTCGCTACATACGCCATCACGACTCTGTTAAAGGTGCGAACTGTTTTTCGATCATAGTGTATCTGGTCGTACTAACTATCCGCAGACTGGAAACGAAGCTTCCGTTGACCGCCTCATGAAGCAAATTACAGGCTTCATGAGCGAGATCTCGGATGAATTCAAGGTCATCATCGTCGATGCTATCCGCTCTCTCTGCCTCAAATTCCCGACCAAGCATGTTTCCATGCTCGGTTTCCTATCCGGCGTTCTGCGAGACGAGGGTGGCTATGACTTCAAGCGTGCGGTTGTCGAGGCCATTTTTGATATGATCAAGTTCATCGGCGACTGCAAGGAACAAGCGTTATCCCATCTCTGCGAGTTTATCGAAGATTGCGAATTTACCAAGCTGTCTGTCCGAATTCTCCATTTGCTCGGTATAGAAGGTCCCAAGGCACCGCAACCTGCCAAGTACATCCGTTTCATTTACAATCGTGTCGTTCTGGAGAACGCGACCGTTCGTGCAGCCGCAGTATCAAGTCTAGCCAAATTTGGAATCTGTGTTGATGATGGAAAGCTTCACAAGAGCGTATCTGTATTGCTCAATCGGTGGGACAAATTTTTCATCATGTAACTCTACTGATATTGATAACTTCTATGCAAGGTGTCTCGACGATATTGATGATGAAGTTCGAGATCGTGCTGCTATGTATCTGAAGGTATTGAATGCACCCTTGCTGGCAGAGACCTACGTGAAAGATGGTTCGTTTGAATTCTGCACCTGAAGTGATTCCCCACCCTTATCGTGCCCTTCAGAGTCTGTCTTTTCGCTGCCAGCGCTAGAGGCGAAGTTGGTCTCGTACGTCAACGACACAGATGCTTCAGAGACTGCCTTCGATATATCCTCGATACCCAAAGTCAGTCGTCAACAGGCTGCTCAAGAAGCAGCGCGTAAGACTCATCACAATTTGCGCGTGTCTCTTATATTGATCTAAACTTGGTTGCAGGTCCAAGCACGCTGGACACAATCGGTGCACCTGTCGCGAGGAATCTATCTCCTTCACCGCAGCCACCAACTGCGGAGGAAACTCATTCAATATACCTCCAGCAACTGGCCGGTGTCCCAGAATTGTCATCGTATGGGCCTGTACTGAACAGCAGTGCGAAGCCAGTGCAGCTTACCGAAAGCGAAACCGAGTATCAGGTTTCTTGTGTCAAGCATATTTTCAAGGAACATATTGTGTTCCAGGTCGGCAACATCTCCTCGCATTTCGGTCCGGGTTCACTAATATTCTCGACAGTTCAACGTGTCCAACACATTGCCGGATACAATACTGGAAGGGGTCACGGTCATCATGCAGCCCTCCACGGACTCTGGACTGACCGAGGATTTCATCATTCCTCTACCATCTCTGTCCGCATCTACCTCGCCTGGCATCGTCTATGTTTCATTCACCCGTGATTCTCCGGAGGACTATGCGATGGCGTCGTTTGCATGCATTCTCAAGTTCTTCAGTAAAGAAGTAGACCCTGCTACTGGAGAACCAGAGGAAGAAGGGTACGAGGACGAGTACCAACTGGAAGAGGTTGAGCTATCGGCTGGTGGCGATTACATTGTTCCAAGTTATGTCAATTTCTCCGCGGAATGGGATCGCTTGCGCGGAGGTGCCACCGCCACCGAAACATTCTCGTTATCCGCCATGGAGAGCATTAAAGGTACGCCGACTGACAGCACTCTCATTCGTCCGAGCGACCCTGACAACTCATATCCTTAGCTGCGTGTGACTCGATCGTCGAGATTCTCAACATGGAACCCCTAGGTGGGTCTCATAATCCCACGTCGACATCGGTGCACACCCTTCAAGTATCCGGCCTATTGACGGGTGGGGGAGGCAAGATCCTTGTACGATGCCGCATGACGTATTCCCATGGACAAGGGGTGACTCTGGAATTGGGCGTTCGTGCTGAGAAGCAGGAGGCGTGTAGCTTGGTTCTGGCTGCTATCGGAGGCTAGGACAGCAGCTGTAGTGTTTTGGTAGATATCTGGACATAATTTTTTGCGTCTACTGCGTCACATCATTATGATGTGCCCGAGCGCCTGTGCGCTGATTCGTGAACCGAGACCGGCGGACAGGGACTATGGATAAGTATGAGTTTGAGTCGTTTGGATCATTGTAGCCAGATATGTGGGGACGCGTGCGCCTGTGGGGTGCGGTGCTGTGGGGTCCAGTCGCGGGACGCTGTATTGTCAGCCGCCGGGTCGCTCGTAAGACATTCCGTTCCAGTCGCCGCCCGTACGAGGGTAGATGGTCCCACTCGCCGTTTTATTCGTTCGACCTGTTGCTGGAATTGTGTTGGTGTAACGGATCTGCAACGTCATGGCTTCACCTCCCCTGCCAACACCCAAGGTTATTCACGTCGACACGCGTGGGGCTGTCATACTACATGAGGAATCCCCCGAGGTGAGTGCGTCCGAGGTTTGGCAAGACCTTCGCTGACCGGTGCCGACGGGACGTGGCTCAGACTAGGGACAGTCGGGGGATCTACTTGCCAAACTACATCGAGCCTGTGTCGCACATCGCGGTAGACGTGAGTGGCCAGCTGTCGTGTGCTGCCGTGGCCGTAGTTGATCCGTCCATTCATCTCGCTGCAGATCGGAGGTTCTCTAGCCAAGGTCGTTTACTTCACTCGCTCGCATGAGCCCCCATCCTCTCCCTCCATCGCCGCGACAAACGGGAACAGCGACCACAGCGCGCTTTCCACTCCGCGGTCGCTGTCTCCGTCAGACGAAGCTGGACCATCGCCTCCGCTTCACCCCGTCGCTTCGCTCTCGAAGCAGAATGGCGCTCTGACGCCAATGGTCCTGGATGCATCGAACAACAACGGACTCGCCGCGCTCGACCAGAGCTTCCTCCATGACTCAATCCTCCGACGCGCGTCGCTCCAACACTTTCCGGGCGGCTCGCTCAACTTTGAGCGTTTCGAAACTGACAATATCGATGACTGTGTTGCGTTCATTCAAGACTTGATCGAACGCTCCGCCAAGATAAACGCTGTCTCCATCGAGGAGATGCGCAAAGGCGTGACGATTATGGCTACTGGGGGAGGCGCACATCGATTCTACGAATTGTTCAGCGGGACGTTGGGAGTTCAGGTCCGACGGGAGGACGAGATGGAGTGTTTGATAGAGGGACTGAAGTTCATTACGCTTATCCCGGACGAGGCGTATTTCTTCTCTGACGAACTCATCCAGTCTGTCACGCACGGACATCTGGGAGCGGGCAAGGGCCACGAACCAAACGGCGTCATATTGGAACGGCCGAGTCCCAATCCACCGAGGTTCGCGGTCACGTTTGAAGGCAACCCTTCACCACAGCTTCCCTGTCTACTTGTGAATATCGGCTCTGGCGTCTCAGTGATCAAAGTCGACGAGGACGGGAACTTTGAGCGCGTGAGCGGGACGAGCCTCGGCGGTGGAACGCTTTGGGGTCTGCTCAGTCTCTTAACTCCTGCCGGAAGCTTCGATGGTGAGCGAATACCAGCGCCGTCTACCGCGTATCTGATAATGTTTTCCAGAAATGTTAGAGCTCTCTGAGCAAGGAGACAACGCCACAGTCGACATGCTTGTTGGTGACATCTATGGCCAAGACTATAGCAAACTCGGTTTAAAGTCCACCATGATCGCCAGCTCTTTCGGGAAGGTGTTCAAGAAAGGACAAGAGAAGCGTCATTTCTCCCCTGAAGACATCAGCAAGAGCCTTCTATACGCGATCTCGAACAACATTGGACAAATTGCGTATGTGACAGTGCTTCTCTTTTACACGTCGGATGTTGATCCATAATGCTTGCTCAGTTATATGAATGCGGAGAAATACGGATTAGATAGGATATATTTCGGTGGCTGCTTCATCCGCGGACACGCTGCAACCATTGCTACGCTGTCATATGCAATTCGATTCTGGAGCAAGGGAACGAAGCGGGCTTTATTCCTGCGACATGAAGGCTTCCTGTGCGTATTCTTTCCCAATGCTGCGCACGTCATCTAACTTTCCCATCTTCAGCGGTGCCATCGGTGCTTGGATCAAGAACATCGATGGTGATAATGGGTCCGAGATGGAAGAATCATAATTCTACAAGCATTGAAAGTTGATTTGCAAGGGATCTCCGTTACGCCTAATTCTGTTATTTATCTTGGTGTAAAAGCTGTATCGTTAATTGTATCATAGAATCTGGAATCATACTCACTACCCTGCAGTGAATCGCAGGTTCGATGATTTGTTCCCCATATGAA
The DNA here is from genome assembly GCF_000320585.1 of Heterobasidion irregulare TC 32-1. Taxonomy (NCBI): domain Eukaryota; kingdom Fungi; phylum Basidiomycota; class Agaricomycetes; order Russulales; family Bondarzewiaceae; genus Heterobasidion; species Heterobasidion irregulare. The sequence continues at coordinate 1,149,449 of NW_009258197.1, read as the reverse complement.
CCCATCTTTCTTGCAGATGGCCTAGTACATCTACTTACTTCGATTGATGCGATCTTTCGTGAGGTCCCGGATCTTAGCTGAGAGTACACGCAGACTGATCGCTTTTGTTGGAAAAAGGTATGATTTTGCGAAGCTCAAACCCGTCCTAGGATTATCGGCGCCTTCACTTTACGCCGAGACGCAGGAGCACTTACTCCGGTTTATCAGCGGCATCATCAGCTAGATACAGTTGGTCGTGAAACATACTGGCGCTTATATATGCATCGCAGTGATCTTTCATGATAGTATCAGATGATGTGTTGATTGTAATGTCGCAGTGCTGGGAGCTATTTTTCTCAAATCTGACCGGCTTGGTCTGATTGACTATGGTCTGGCCTTAATCTGCATGTAATGCGCCTTACCTTGCCCAACATATCCGTTTTTGATCGTCTCTGCATTCGAGCATACATCTGCATGATTGAGTGATTTCGGTGGACTTCATTCGGAGTTGTGCTGACCCACGGCAGTCGGCATTGCTTTACAGACTGCCAATCGAATGCATGCTGCATGACACCCTCTGAGAAAAACTTTCGGGCCCATAAATAGCATCATAGCCGTTGTGCCGAGCGGCTCGGAACTGGACCAGTGCTCGGAGTTTCCGCAAACTTTCAAGAGTTGAGTCATTCATAACACAGATACATAGCCTCACGCTCTTGTATCACAGAAAGGGGAAGTAACAGCTCGGTATAACCGGGTGATTCTGCTTTGTTCTCGGTGTGGTGGGGCCTGCCGGGATAGGAAAGACGCCTGCATGGAACGAGAGCAATGATTCACACGTGAGACTTGTTATGATGAGCATACAGGCACGTAGTCATTGCATTGTCAGCAGATATCGGACATGGCATTCTCGAGCAACAGCTGTTCTCGTCGACGTACCGACAGTTGACGAGCTTCGGGGGCCGAGAAGGATGGCGGAAGGATACAGCAACAGCTGTACGTCGAGACAACGAGTGGCGGGGACAGAAACAAGAGGGATCAAGATGCTTGGATGAGGATGAAACCGTGTGAAAATAGAGCTCATTAGCGATCCGACGTCAGGAAAGTATGCTAAGCTAAGCTGCTATAATTTCCGATGAACCCAATGTCCCCTCTTGGTTCCACACCTTCCTCTCGTCCTGTTCCAGTCTGATCCCCTCATCCTTCGTCATGGAGCGTGCTTTTTCTTCCTGGCCTCAAGCAGCCAGCGTTCATCCCAAACAGTCTGAGCAGTCCAAGGACAAGCCCAAGAAGCCCAGGCATCGCCATACAGCGGCTCAATTAGCAGCTCTTAACGAGCTTTATGATAAAAACGAGCATCCTGCTCTTGATGAGCGGACCGCTTTAGCAGAACGTCTTGGAATGTCCGTATGAGCATCTTTACCGTCTCTCATGCAGATGTTAACTTTTGTTCCTCTTTTTTTGCTTTATTTTTATTTTCTTTCTGTTAGGGAGACAAAGACAGTAAATGCCTGGTTTCAGAACAAACGAGCTTCGACGAAAAAGCGTCATCGGAGTGGCATAGCTCCTATTCCCACTTACGATATCCCGCCTATATCCTCCCTGCTCACGTCTGCCTCTTCCTCTACATCTACCCCTCCCGGTCCAAACGATATTGATGATTTGGCCGAACCCGAGGTGCATCCCATATTACCGCTTCCTCACCTCGAGAAGCCCACAGTACGCTTATCTTTCGTTACGACTCCCGACCCACCACAGCAGCAGCAACAATCTGCGTTTTACGCGGGGAATCCAGAACATCGGCACATTTATGAGACAGCCCCCGCTGAAATGCCAACCCGTCCTCGCATGCGCCAGCGGCCTACGTCCCAGCAGTCGGACGAACTCAAAAAATTTTATAACAGCAATCCTCATCCGACTAAGGAAGAGCGGGAGGCATTAGGGGAACGTATTGGAATGTACGCAAATCTACTTGTCGAACAATTATCTGGGCACAGCCTCATTAGGAATGACAGGCGCTATCAAAGCGTGACAAATTGGTTCCAGAACCAAAGGAGTATGGCAAAGAAGCGCCAAGAGGAGGATATGGAAGTCGCAGCTTCACCATCTCAGCAGTCGGGCTCGCAGCATTCTGCCGACTCTAGAACATACTCTTCCTACCCACCCGCATCTGAACATCCTTCGCTACTTCCGGCATCGCATCACCCATCTTTGGTCGCCATATTGAGCAGGGAGACAAGATCACCTAGTGCACCACCATCAAATGCATCTGTATCTTCAAGAGCATCACCGTATCGAAACCTGATTCCATCACAGCGTCCTCGCCGAACACGGCCAGAGCCCTATCAGCTCGATGCCCTTCAAAAGTTGTATGATCGCACCTCCAATCCATCCATCGAGGAGCGCGGAGCTTTGGCGCTTGCTGTCGGAATGTAAGCGAATCTCATGATTGCTCTATTGGGCCATGATGAGACGTTGGTCATGCTTACGTGACCTCATGCAGGGACCTTACGAAGGTCACAAACTGGTTCCGAAATTTGCGACAAACTGCTCGCAAGCGCACCAGGAAGACAGGAGACGATGGTGACACTGACAGTGTTCAATTGGATTCTGCGTCTGTTTCCCGCGCCGTGACGCCATCATTCACGTCTTCATCCTCTTCGGCCGGACATGAACACGACCATGGGATGGAAACGGAGATGGATGAGAACGACCGCATATCAGTTCCTATGGAAGATGATGCATATGAAAGGCTTGATCATACTCATGTTCATTCGGACATTGGCAGCGACGATGAGTACCAGGAAGCTGTCACGCCTCCCCTTGGATCCTCCCCTTCGCCTTCTCCAAAGCCCTCGTTTGTCCCTGCACCCTTCATTGCCCCGCCAGTACCACACCATGTCGCAGTTGGGGCAGGCATGGATATAGACCCGGTCAAATACGCTGAGCTGCAGAAAATTCCAGGTCGTATATCAGGCGTCAAGGTCGAAGACGCTTTGTTATTACTAAGTTTCCATCATCATATTGTGCACTAACAAGTGGTGCGTGTATGTTTTGATTTATCACATGGTACGATGCTGACAGTGATCGTAGATCTGATGCAGTCATACACGCAATCCGTTCTGATCCTTGCACTTCATCGATTCCTATTAGTCCTCTATTCGTTCACTGATGCATCATCGCCACCTATTATCAAGGTTCCAAGGTTCCCTTTGCTCTGTGTTAGCGTGATATCTTACGATGCACCATATTTCAGTCAGTGGAATACCTTGCACTGTATTTGACCTCATCATGGCATGCTGGTCGTTTTATTTATGTTTATTGCTCAAATATCAACCTTTACATGTGCATTGCCAAAAACACATCCTGCATTTCCCTGGTTCACCACTTCCATGTCTCCGTCTTGTCGCTGTTTGTTTTACCTTCTGCGTTGGTCCCATCATATATTCGTACGTGCTTCGCCATACCACTTTTGTAGCTCTTGCATGATGCAAATCGTGATGCCTGCTCTACTTGGTCTGACACGATTGAGATCTGCGTGCTCGATTGGGATTCGATTCGTGATGCGTGTCAGAATGCTAAAGTGCAAATCTCAGAGTGAGCTGACATACGGTGCTTGACCTCGATAGCATAAGGGACATGCACATAGTTCCTGATGATAGAACAAAAGCCAAAGACTAGAATCAGTTGTTCAGTGTTCGCGGAACTCTCTCAAACATGGATTGATAGCGCCACTCAAGCATTACAAAGGAGGATCCAATCTTTCAGTCAGATTCAAAAAAGGCAAGCGAGAACCAGGACGTGGACGGTTCAGCTATTGGTCTTCACATTGCCAATCAAATTTCGTCAGTGCATCTTCGCTGGTTTCAGCACTCCTGACAATATCTTCTTCCATCATGACAGATGCTATGCAGTAGAAGATTGGCAGCAGAACCTAATGGAGCAGCAGGGACGATAGGATAGGATGCAAATGGGTATGATTCTCGATCCATAGCAGACTATATTTGACCGACGCGTCACGAGCATCCCTGTGATGTTCCGCATCTTGCTTTAGAAATAGGTCCCTTGGTAGATGTCCTCAGGGCCATGATCCCATGGTAGCAATGGAAATGTACCTGCTATAAAGCCTAAAGCCTACGAGCCTTCGGCGTTAGTGCTGCGGAAAACATGCGGTAGACCATGCTTGCCTCGGTACAGCTGGCGGAGGACGACATTGACTCGTTACCCTGAAATGCATCGGCATATCTACCGGTTGACCAAGCCAGAGACATCAAAATTTCTAAACGCCCGATCAGCATAAGGAAGTGTGGGCTTCATGCCGTTCGTTTAGAGCAGTAGCATTGTCATTGTGGGCGTCTTCGGTGACCCAGCGGATACGCCAATGGCTGCAATCTATTGATGGCCGTCAGAATATTTCACTGTCATTGTAAGATCTGATCTGACTTACCAACGGTGTGCAGACAATCTTTGCACTGGCACAGACATCTGATCAAGAATCTGAGTCAATATCCTGCATAAGGCAGGACAGGGACTATTCGCAAGAGCTCGAGTCGAGCTAGAGATAGTAACTGACCTCACATGCTTAACGACTAGAGCTGGAGGTCCCCCAAGCAATTTCAGGGCCCGTCGTTACCCATATATAGCATCATTATTGATCGAGCGGGCTCTACGAGGAACGACGGTGGATCCGCGTAACATCCCTCTCCCCGGTCAACAGGTGAATGGACCTGTCAAAAACCGCGGATGCGCTGCATTATTTGCCGACAATAACAGTCAGGCACTTACGTTTGTTGAGATCCGAACTGAAATGGCGGTACGAGGCGCTGAGGTGCTCGTTCACATGGGCCACATGATTCTGCGTTCTGCGGTGAATCTGGCAAAGTTCGCCGCGTTGCAGCTTGGCGAGTTGGGATAGCTCCGTCGTAGAACGACAAAGTTAGTCCCGTACTAACCTCGTCGCAGTGTCTATCAGCCGGGCGTGGGGTCCCTGCTGGAACGCACAAGAGAGTCGGGGCACGCACCGGCATTGTGCAGCAGCGACGTTCGAGACCCACCCTTCCACGGGCCCGTGGGCGAGCAATGTGCAAAAAGCTTAACGATCTGCGACTTCGCGACTTCGTGGGCAGCATTTGGGCACGCTGGCCCAATTCTGGAAGCTGGGAAAAGGTTCAGCAAGCAAGTATAATCCGCATTCTATGAATGTCGGCATCCCATACTCCCTGAACTCAAACGCGAGGAACACACGGCGTAATTTCGAATGCGTCAAAATGCAAGACCTTCCATGATGCCTGCCGACCTGGTACAACTGTTTGTACATGCGCCGAAAGTGAGAAACGAGTAAAACGAAGAAGAAAAAACACGGAAGAACGGCCTTAAAGAATACATAATGCGGTTGATGTGCGATGAGACAAATTATTCCTGCTTGCAGTTTTGAGACGGTGGAAACTGGGGCATGAACGGCAAGGAGCGATATGAATGCGAGTCGTAATCGGAGAGCGGATGTAGAACAAAGAAGATGTCGTAATGTGCGTACAAAGAAGCGGTATCTGAAAACTGCAACCATAAGGTCAGCGTCGAGCCGCAGTCACGGAATATAAGAAGCTTACCATTCGTGAAAAGGCATGAGGACACGAGGCACGGGGTATCTTTAGGGCTTCGTGCAGGGTGTTCATGCGATGAATGCAAGGCCAAACGAGGCGACCAGGCATGCGATGCCAAGGCCCAAGCTGACCGACATAGCAGGGCGGCGCAAAGCGGAGAGTTCTGTGTCCTCGGAGCAGCGTTGTCGTTCATCTGCAATGGAGTGGTCGCTCATGCGCGCAGATAGATAGGCAGCGGCTGAATCACGTGCGGTGGCGATGAGCACTGTCGCTGTGCCTCTCGACGTCTCTGAGAACGTCGGGAGCGCTAGGGCACGCGCAAGGCGTTCGAGGGCAAACTTGTGCTCGGAGGGGACCTTGGAAATGGGCGCAATCCAGATAGAGTCCTGGTTCGTGCCGAAGACCTCCATCTCGTCACCAGAAGCAAAGTTGAGCGAAAAGGGTGTGTCAGGGGACATAGGCACGACTTCGCAAGCGAATTCGGTCGCGAGCACATCGTTAATGACGGACCAGATTGGAGCGTTGTCGGGCGTCAAGCGCGACAGGCGCGCGTCAAGCCACGCCTGGGGTGTGTGTGCACGGTTTACGGGGATAGTTGACGACCATTGAATTTTGGCCGCGCAGCGCGAGGCGCCGGGGGTGGTGTCGCAGGGAGCCTGAGTGGGCTTCTCTTGCGGGGCCGTGGGGTCCGGAATCACAAGTGGGCGAGCCTTCTCGCGCTCGCGCTCGCGGCGACGCCATGGCACCTCCACAATCTGGCCATTGGCCATTTCCCATAGCCCGCACATGCAACCGGTGTGTTCGGCGGCATCGCCCCCGTGGGCTATTGTGGCCGAATGGGCAACGCGCAACATGCTCGGCCAGTTGAGGACGTCTGGGCCGAACACCTCGACATTGTAGGTGAGACAGTTGGCGCAGAGGTTGCGCGCGCGCGAGAGGAACGCTGAGGCGAGCGAGTGGGTAGTGGAAGAAAGGAGGGCGCAAGTTTTGGTGGGGACGAGATGGGATCGGATTGTGAGGAGCAGCTCTGGCGGGAGGGACAGGAGTGATGTTTGCCAAGGGGAAGCATCGATGTGCAGTCGACCACGACTGTGGAGCTCGATGATGGAGTCGAATGTGCGAAGTTCAGATGAGATGTGGGCGAGGACGGCGTGTTGGAGGTATGTTCTGGAGACGCGGAGGGACGGGGGAGGGGAGACAGTGGCGGACGAGGTGTCAAGTGGAGCGACGACACGAAGCATGATGAGCAGCTCCGTAAGCGGATGTGAACTGCGAGGGACTGCAAACCGCAGGCGATGCGGTGGATTGATGGACGGTCCTACTTATAGAAGGCAGAAGAGGGTCGGGAACGGGGGTCGCCAGCGTGGCGGGCATGGAGGCCTGTTGCGGCGTTTGCTCAAAGCATGAAGAAAGAGCCGGCTGAGACACAAAAGACGTCAGTTTCGTTCAGGCTACTCGCGGGCGTGAGCTCGGTAAGCTGCTCGCCCCCCACGTACGCTTCCCCATCCTCTTTGGCGCTTCTCGAGCACCATCTGGCCCGGATCCGTTGTTGCGAGTGTTCCAATCTGATCTCTCACGCAGTTCATGTCCATCGCGAGAATAGATGCTGATTCTGATATCGCAGCCTGTGAACGTTGCGTTTGAGAGAAGACGCTGCTACCCATGCTCGTCAGGATTCAGGCCACGTGCCACCTCAAAAGCCACCATCGCCGCCCAATGATAGACTCCGAGCGAAGACGCAAGAGCATCAGCATGCAGATCCGTTCACCTCTGTATTGTCTGATTTCAAAGCCTAATTTAGCTCGCGAATTGTGCGCAGTACTGTCACTTGGCGACTATGTGCTGGCCAGCTCAGAAGCAGTCGACGGCATGTGGAAAGCGCTGCACAAGCTCGAGTGACGCAGGGTCGTTCATTCCGTGTGCCATGATACCATGACCCACGCTGGATCGTGATGAATATACCCCCACACGGCTCGTGTATTCACTGCGAGAACAGCTCTTGGCGCTCAGAAGAAAGATCTGAACACCATGCGATCCTGAGTCTCGCGCAGACACTCGCTGAGCTTTGATCTTCCGATGTATGACAAAGATATGCTTACCACGGTAAATCTCGGTAAACTCGATCGAATAATTGACCGGTCGCTCCACTAAAATCTGTCTTTATGCTCTCCTAGCCTTGCGTTTTAGTGCCGAAAATGCCTTCTAGTTCGCCTGGTGGCGCGACAGGAAGACTCGAGCAGACGCTCTGTGCATTTTTATATCAGGTAAGACATCGGAGGTCCAGACGAGGGCCACAAAGTCCAAGATCATTTTTGCAGACGTCTTGCTCATCTTTTGGAGCGCAGAATTTCGCTTTGACTCGAAGGTTCGGGAATGCCGTGAAACTTAGGGCGCTGTGTAGAACTCCGCAGGACTTTTTATCCGGTTATTAACCAGGAGGTGTCAATAACGCGTTAATCAAGAAAATGGGCCAACAAAATGATGGCTCATAGCTCACTCAGTTGTATACATACAGAAACTAAACCTAAATGGATTGGAGAGGCTCAGATGGCTGAAGCACAAACAAGGTGATTTGAGTGAGTGGTTATAGAGTTAGGTGTCCTAGCCTAACCTCTTCTCTGGTTCTGCTGCAAGGGGAGGCAACTGCTCACTCAAATCCCCTGTTTGCACTCCAGCCATCCATACCTCTACAGTCCATTTAGGTTTAGTTTATAGAGGTTTGACAATCATTGAGAAACAGCTCTAACTTAGAGATTGCACTGAATAATAACAAATTTGAGATATGTTACTATTTTAGGAAATTAGTTATTAACCTTAATAACCAAGGGGTCCGATAGGTGAGGATAGGTGCCTGTTAATAACGCGTTATTAAGACCTGTTATTAACCCCCTACGTGAAACGCTGAGCGGGTCGGTGTGGGTCGTGGACTAGCAACGACGTCGTCGGCGGGACGGGAGAGAGCGGAGAGATGGAATCATATGTTTGGCCACGTGCCCGAACCTCCCCTTCGCCTCTGCCCGACGCGCCGACGCCGGCAGTCGCGTCAACAGCTCCCCAGACTTGACCCTCCCACCCCACAAAACGCCTCCACGCCGTCACCGCCGTCGTCGTCGTGCCTCACGTCTTCCGTCTTACCACTTACCATGCATCGTGTTCGACTGTTGACGAAACATCGCGCTGCTTTGCCTCGAGCATATTCCCTGCGAACAGCGCGCGCCATGTCCATCTCTGCCACACAGACTGCCTATGCTCCTCCAGCTGCGCTACCTCTTGACCCACCGTCGGCATCAGCTGAATCTTCTGCCTTCGCCGCTCGTATCGCCACGCTTGAAGCTTTCTTTTCTCAACCACGCTTCGCATCTTTGAAACGTCCATACTCAGCTGCAGCTGTCGCATCTAAGCAGGGCTCTCTTCCCGCACTTCCCCTCCCGTCCACACTCCTCGCCGACAAGCTATATGCACTATTTGAGAGGGCTGCGGCCGAAGGGCGTCCAGTGCATACCATGGGCGCGGTTGATCCGGTACAGATGACGCAGATGGCGCGTTGGCTAGAAGTCGTCTACATCTCTGGTTGGGCCGCGAGCAGCCTGCTCACCACGGCAAACAACGAGGTTGGCCCTGATCTGGGGTGAGCACGCGCTTTGTCCAATCATCAAATCTATGTGTCTCAATGATGCATTGCTGTATGTGATTTCGCGGTTATGTGCGGTGCTGGCGTACGGATTCAAGTGACTATCCTTATACAACTGTCCCCAATCAGGTTCACCGCATCTTCCGTGCTCAACAATTGCACGATAAGAAACACTACGATGCACGAAACGAGGCGACACCTGAACAGCGCGCTGACATGCCATATATTGATTATCTTCGACCTATCATTGCGGATGCGGATACGGGGTGAGTGTCATACATGCTTATATTGCCTCAGAAAAAGGTACGAAACCTTCATCAGACACGGCGGAACATCTGCTGTGATGAAGCTCGTCAAACTGTTTGCTGAGTCGGTAAGTGTGTATAATCATTCCCAAATGCGCCCTTGTCTATATCTTTCACGCAGGGCGCGTCTGCTATTCATCTCGAAGACCAGCTCCACGGCGGCAAAAAGGTGCGCATAGCGCAAGCATCGCTCATCTCCTTTATTCATGATCAAACTATCGAAGTGTGGTCATCTCTCTGGCAAAGTCATAGTCCCCACCAGCACGCACATCTCACGCCTCACTGCCTCGCGCTTCCAACTCGACCTGATGCAAAACACGATGCTCCTGATCGCGCGCACTGATGCCGAGTCTGCACGTTTACTCTCTTCGACAGTTGACGCGCGTGATCACCCGTTCATTAGGGGCGTCGCATCGAAGGCGCCGGACGGGACGCGCAGGCGCGGGCTGGCAGAGACATTGGACCAAGCCGAGGCGCGGGGTTTGAGCGGAGGGGAAATTGATCGTCTCGAAAAGGAGTGGTTCGACAGCGTGGAGTTGTCTACTTTCGACGAGGGTGAGTTATGGACCGCACCTCCCGACGCGTTTTGACAAACAAAACGCTGATCGGGATCCCATTACCCATATTCGTCCCATGCAGCCGTCGAGCGCGCCATCAAGACGTCGAATGGTGTCGCCCCAAACCGGAAAGATTCCGAGATTCAGCAGTACCGCACTGCAGTCAGGGGCAAATCAAATCAGGATGCCCGAGAAATAGCAGCTGGCATCCTCGGCGAACAAGTCGATTGGGATTGGGACCGTGAGCACTCCTGTTTGTCACTCGTCGCTCTGCCTGATTCTCAGCGTCGTGTCTCGATCAAGTACCCCGCACCCGCGAGGGCTACTATCACGTCACGGGTGGGATCGAATCGGCGGTCTCTCGAGCGCTCGCGTTTGCGCCCTACGCGGATCTAATATGGCTGGAGACAAAGATGCCGGACTTGAAGCAGGCGCGCAGCTTTGCGAGAAGGATACGCGAGAAGCACCCCGGAAAGTGCGTGTTTTTCCACACACCTTTTTCATTGATCCTTCGGCGGTTCACTCATCTGGACTTTGCGCGGGTGCCCTGATGGCGTAGGTGGCTAGTGTACAATCTGAGTCCTTCTTTCAACTGGAGCGCACATGGGTACTCAGGTGTGTCGCACACCCATTTGCGAATGGTCCTTGCTGATGTCTGTCCCCGGCATATCTAGATGAGGATTTGAAGAAGTTCATATGGGAGCTGGGGAAGGAGGGCTTCGTCCTCCAGCTGATCTCACTTGCAGGACTGCACAGCAACGCTGTTGGGTTTGGTGCGTATAAAAGGGATCCTGTTGTTTACTGGGAAGTCACTCGCTGACTATCGTCCGGTTGGTACACAGCGGAACTCGCCCAGCGTTTCAAGACGGACGGGATGCTCGCGTACGTCGAAACTGTGCAACGGAAGGAGAAGGAAATTGGCTGCGACGTCTTGACGCACCAGAAGTGGTGCGTGTTGTCCTTTCCTCATCAGAGAGTCGTTGTTGATGGATGTACTTGGGCCTACGTCGCAGGAGTGGGGCAGACTACATCGATCGAATCCTCACGACACTGGCCTCGGGGTCTTCGAGCACGTCATCGAGTGGGAAGGACAACACTGAGCATTCGTTTTGAACTCCAAGCGGCCCTTCATACTCCCTTCATTGTGTCGAAAGACCCTAGCCTTGGAATCAGTTGGTGCATAGATACTTCGGTCAATGCATGCTGTACCAGTAGATACCGAGTGCCCGGGATGATTGGGTGTTTGATCTCGTCCGGAACGGAATGTGCAGCAGACAAAGCCATTGAAATGACTTTATCCCCTGCTAACCCCGAAGCGGGACGCGCTGTCTTCATGTCATTCCACGATTGAGTGATTTACGCATTGTCCGGGAGTGTACAGGAGTCCCTAGAAGTCCCTACGAGTCCTCGCTCGCCGCTTGAACTGGCTAAAATGGTGAAAAACTTTGGAAAGAGCTAGGCCACTGCTAGGCCCCGCGACGCTGGCCCGATCGTATTCATATATGATACCGTTGCAACGGTACTGCGCAATATCATAGTAATATCCTGCAGCTCCTCAAAGCCAAGACACTCTCTCGTCCACCGGTCTTCTTCTCTGTAGCATTCTGTTCAAACTCTATTCTATGTTCCACAGGATAGTGCGGAAGACAAAGGTTCAAGCGATGATGCGGACTAGATTTCGTGAATGGTCCTTCAGTGCAAAGTCTGGTAGTGGTCTGGTCCGTAGCTGCGGCAATCGGAGACTCGTGATAGAATCTAACCGTTCAGATACTCCAATGCAAAATCATCCTGAGCCGTTGCCGTAGAGGGACCGGCTGCCTCGCGTATATCAATCGGCCAGCAGATACTGCGTGGCCAGTCCGAACCCTGCCCGCCCCTCAGCAGCTTGCCACGACAAGTATCTTCACAGGCTCGTTCCTAACTGCTTGTACAGCGCAGGCTAGCTGGTCTGGCTCGTCGGCGGCGCCGACAGATATAGTCACACGTTCTTTCCGTCTTCCGGCCGCTCTTCCCTTCGATTCGAGGCGGCCATTGTTCGTATTACACAGAAATGGGAGTATGGTCATGGGCTAAGTCTGAAGTGAAACATCTGGTGAGTGGTGGTCCGTCTTCATTGTCTAGGAAGGGATGTTGACAAGGTCCTGTCGCATGTCGTCCTTTGTTTTCGTAGCGCCTACGCATCTTTCTCAGTCGCTTCATCGCATGCTACTTCTTCCTCGCACTCGCACATTTCGTGGGCCAGCTCATCCTTGTGTCGATCACACTAGCCGATGATACCGTCGTCGTCAACACGGTCTCGGGGATTCTCGACGATCACGGCATTAGGCCTGGTCTGCCATTGATTGAGGGTGGCACGTTGAGGGATTGTGATGGTGCCGCACACCTCGATGGCACATCCTGTACAGTGCTGGCTCAGCCACCAGATGGCCGCAATGGGCCCGATGCCTTGTTTGTTGCAGACTATTGGAACTCGGTGAGCTTGACATTACCCCTGGATCGAAGACTCAACGTGTCCTGACACGCTGAACAGGTTCTCGTTTTGTACAACCAGACAGATGACGCTTCAGATGTGACTTTTGATGACTCGCTGCAGGTGACAGACCAGTGCGCCATGTCGATGGGATGGATTCTGGATGTGTGCGTCGAGCAATTTCTATATCCTGCCCAACTTTGCTGAGAATTCTGTAGCTTCCACGACGCAAAGCGCGAGGAGCTGGCTACACTGTTCTTCCAATTGTGGCTCCTTGTAATGTCTATGATGGCTGTAAGTTTGGTATTGACCCCAAACTCTTTCTTAATCACTGATAAATTTCATCCATAGGTCTTGGCCGACTCTACCCCGCATCTGTCAGTGTTTATCATTGAGCAAGCATGAGCTCTCCAACCTGACTGATATAGGATCGCTGCATTGTCCGGCCATTTTATGAACACGGCCTGGGCTTCCTTCAACGTATACACTGGCGTGAAAATGAAGCACGAGTATCAACGGTTCATTGTCGCGGGTGCTTGTAATGGGGTCGATGTGCTTGGAGGCTGGTGGGACGAACGTTTGAGACACTCCGTATGTTCTAGTCATCTTTGACATCGATATCCTATTTTGATGTTCATCACAGGCGCCGATTCTCGTGTTGAACATGGTCGCCACCCTCGCAATGGTATATCTCACGTGGAAACTGTCAACAGTATGCGCATAGAAATCTTATTGCGTATCATCTGTGGCTGACTGAGAGGGCTTAGATTTACCATCGACAATCTTTCCGTAGTGTCGGGGCACCATCCAATATCATCCGCATCCACCGGGTGCGCCTTGGATTGCTAATCGACACAAGCAACAGTCATTTATGATAGTTATTTGAGCAGGTGTATCTCGGATTTGTCATGACGCTGCAACTGGCCTCATTCTTCACGATTGCAGCCACGGCATTGTGGATTTCCAAGCTCACTGAAGACGCAGTTCGCAGGGCCGCCGAGAATTATTCACTCTATCTCGCGGGCTTCATTGTTACTGTCTTGGTGAAGCCGTTTTGTCTCCCAGATATCAATTCCCCCTGTCCTTACCTGTTTTCTCCGCTAGCTTAACATAGTTTGGGTTACTTCCGTGAGTCTATCTGCGTATTGTACACTAGCTAGCGGTTCAAGACATGACACGTTTACAGGGGTGGCTTTGCATTCGGAGAGAAAACCGCGCCCTGTTCTGGCCTTTCCTCCTAGTCGGACTCGTCGTGATCACCATATGGACCATCATGTTCTTCAGCCCTCTCTACCGATTTGTCTTCCTCACGTGGCCGTTCTTCGCGAACATGACCATCGTTTCGTATGTGTTCCTTGTGGCTACCTCTGTCCTCGGAATAGCTTGCCGCTTTAACTTCGGTCAAGGCTTGGCGCACTATCGTACGTCTCTTGAATTTCTGTTCACTTCAACGAATTTTCTCACCCTGCAACGCAGTCATGGTTCTGAAATCGCTTGCCAACGACGACTTCACTCCCGCATCGTTCGCCAATGACCCTGAAAAGGTTGAATGGCCGGTGAAATTTGTGGACATCCCGCGCTTCTCTGTGATGACAGGCGAAGGATACACTGTGACTCCTATTGGGCCAGGGGCAACGGCGCAGCACCTTGTTAGCCTGCCAAAGGCGGATCATCGCAGAGAAAGCAGCGTTGTCTTGGACATTTGCGACGACAAACGAGACAGTATTTAGGGCGTTGGCTGGTCATCTGGTTGGTTCAGACGGCAGCCACACATGACTCGTGGGCTGGACCCCGTCGGGTGGGGCCTGTATCCTTCATCGCTCTTTGCCCATATGTATTTTACCACTTACTGCTGCTCAGACTCATTTCAGGCATCTTTCTCTGCACTGTGCCCTAGGACACTCCGCTGTTCATTGTATGACGGATGGTGCGCGCGACAACTCATCATGTGTATCGATTTCGACTCTGGTTAAGACGCTATATTGTTCCGATTTTAACCTTTTAAGTGCGCTATCTTATCGACGTTTGGACAGATACCACAAGCTCCTCTGTTATCTCGGCAGTTTGTGTGAGTGAAGTGTACATCTCACGTGATGGACTTGTGAGGTCACATGATGTGAAACGCGAAAAATGGAGCGTGTCTCGGAAGAGACTGAACAGCCTCTGTCGACAAACATTCCAGCCCTTCAGTTTCTATTGCTCAAAGCCCAGAATTACCACTCATGTCTCGCCTTCCTCCACATCCGAGACAGTCTCGGCAAGTATGCTGTGTGCGGGCGTCCAGGCTCTTATGCGAGGTATACATTGTGAGCGCTCGTATATCATCCGACATCTTCTGTTTCTGAACCTATTCACTTCTAAGACACCGATTCAATGTATATCGTCGGCACATATGCCTCGACCTCATGTTACCAATCATCAAGGCCGTGCAACCCATTCAATCCAACAATTTCTCACCTGCGGGTCGCTGGTAAGTGTCTCGGGAACTCATCGTTCTTACCTCTGAACACCGCCTTCCTTGGTCCAAAAGAGATTCCAGACCCTTCTCGTTTTTGCTTAAAAGGCGGCCTGAAATCGTCCAAGTCCCTCCTCCCCAATCATTCACTCACTTATCCAAAGCAATACCAACCACTTTAAACCATTCATTATGACTTACAGCAGTGCTGTCACCATCATCGCTCTCATCATCGCTCGCAGCGCTGGCGCTGCCCCTCAGGCTGGTCCTGTCCGCCCTACGTCTCTGGAGACGTTCACATCCGCCTCCCCGCCTCCGGCTTCGACGCCGGCGACGTGGAGTAGTCACGCTGAGTCGCCGTCTGGAACGCCGACTCCGAGTTCTTCGTATATGAGCATGCCCTCGATGCCATATACAACTCAACCTTACAGCACCCGACCTCCATTCTCTCAGACAACTGAGGCGTATACGAGCTCTATACCCGCCCACTATAGCTCGTATTCGTCTCCGAGCATGTCATATTCATCAACATCCTCTACTTACACCACGATGTCCTCCCCTTACACCACCTTGACGACCCCTTACACGACCTCGACGACCCCTTACACGACCTTGACGACTCCTTATACTACTTCGACGACCCCTTACACCACCTCGACGACTCCTTACACTACTTCGACGACCCCTTACACCACCTCGACGACTCCTTACACTACTTCGACGACCCCTTACACCACCTCGACGACTCCTTACACTACTTCGACGACCCCTTACACCACCTCGACGACCCCTTACACGACCTCGACGACTCCTTACACTACTTCGACGACCCCTTACACGACCTCGACGACTCCTTATACTACTTCGACGACCCCTTACACCACCTCGACGACTCCTTACACTACTTCGACGACCCCTTACACCACCTCGACGACTCCTTACACTACTTCGACGACCCCTTACACCACCTCGACGATCCCTTACACGACCTCGACGACCCCTTACACGACCTCGACGACTCCTTATACTACTTCGACGACCCCTTACACGACCTCGACGACCCCTTACACGACCTCGACGACCCCTTACACCACCTCGATGACTCCCTACACGACCTCGACGACCCCTTACACCACCTCGAATACTCCCTACACCACCTCGCGCACTCCTTACACCACCTCGAGCACCCCCTACACGTCGAGTACTCCCTACGCAACCTCGAGTATTCCATATACCACCTCGAGCACTCCCTACTCGAGCACTCCCTACTCGAGCACTCTTTATACCACTTCGACGACTCCCTACACCACCTCGGCGACTTTTTACGCTACTTCGACGACCCCTTACACTGCCTCGACGACTCCTTACACTACTTCGACGACCCCTTACACCACCTCGACGATCCCTTACACGACCTCGACGACTCCTTATACTACTTCGACGACTCCTTACACGACCTCGACGACCCCTTACACGACCTCGACGACCCCTTACACGACCTCGACGACTCCCTACACGACCTCGACGACCCCTTACACCACCTCGAATACTCCCTACACCACCTCGCGCACTCCTTACACCACCTCGAGCATTCCCTACACCTCCTCGCACACTTCTTACACGTCGAACACTCCCTACACCACGTCGAGCACTCCCTACACCTCGAGCACTCCTTACACCACGTCCACGATTCCGTATACCACGTCATCGACTCCTTACACGACTTCGAGCTCTTATGCCACCTCAACTACACCCTACACCACGTCCACTGAGTCGTATCACTCCACTTCAACTCCTTACACACAATCGTCTGCGACCTACAGTACCACTCAGTACTCACACTCGACTAGCGCATACGCCAGCAGTTCTACGCCAAGTGCCTACTCGACTTCCGCCGACTCATACCACAGTGAGACCTCTTATCCCAGCGGCACGTCATACTCGAGTGAAGCGCCATACCCCTCCCCCTCAAGCAACTGCCCCTCTTACAATAAACCAGTCTTGACACTTCCCCTGACTTA
The DNA here is from genome assembly GCF_000320585.1 of Heterobasidion irregulare TC 32-1. NCBI lineage: Eukaryota > Fungi > Basidiomycota > Agaricomycetes > Russulales > Bondarzewiaceae > Heterobasidion > Heterobasidion irregulare. The sequence continues at coordinate 1,132,434 of NW_009258197.1, read as the reverse complement.
CGACACTGTCTTCGACAACAAGGCGGGTTCTATGAACACCGCCGCCTGCTCGAATGGCCCTCACGGTCTCGCCTCGAAATTTCCCACATTCGGTGACCTCCCTGACTACCCCTATGTCGGCGGTGTCTTCGCCGTCTCATCCTGGAACTCTGCCAACTGTGGAACCTGCTGGGCTGTTACATATCCCGAGACTGGTGTTACGATCAATGTCCTCGCGATCGATGTGGCCAGCCCCGGTTTCAATGTCGCCCAGGCGGCCATGGACAAGTTGACAAACGGCAAGGCTACTCAGCTCGGAAAGGTCGAGGTCAACGTGGAGCAAGTTCCTACTTCCGCTTGCAAGTTGTGAAAGGTGGGGAGCTGGACTCTCCTTCCTTATACCCCCTTCTTAGAATATACCCTAGTACAGATTGAAATATATTTTTTATTGCTAAACATTGGACATGCGCGAAATTGCTATGACTATTTGAAGACATCGGATTCATATGGTGAGATACAAGTGTTCCAATACCTTCAAAACACTGACAAAACTATGGGTATGATCAAAAGAGCGAAAACTTCATGCGCGAAAAATCGATAAGATAGTTGAAGATGAAGCTGCAAACACACTGTCCCAAAACGAACTGCGATACAATAGAACTTGGAGAGTGCCTTGTGACGCAATGGTTCAGACGAGGCGCAGAGGTGAAGGAAGCATTAACTGTTAAATTGCATCCCAGAGCAAAAGGAAGCAACGAAACAAGACAAGAAGGTCGACCAGATACAGCGTGCGCTTCCCTTGCACACGACCTAAGGCCTCAAGCACAGCTCATGCACCAGATCACTCCTGGTGATCCAGCTCGTTGTAGGGATATGACAATGATGGCGTCTTCGCGTGCCCTGCTTTCGCTGGGCTGATGATTTCGAACTCGTCCAATTCCTCTGATGGGCGTGAGATACCTGGACTGCGTCCCGGCCGCGGTGGCGAGCCCCCTAGAGGCGTGCGCACCGGCGGTGGCGAGGAGTATGACGAGAGGCGCGAGGACTCCATCGACGACGACGGCGTGTTGCGTCCACCAGTGCCACCAGTGCCGCCTGTACGTACTGAAAACTGCTTGCCATTATCCCCAATCGACTGAGCGCGCGACTGCCTGCTCCCCAATGTCGCGTTCGCTGAAGCATATTGCTCTGGCAAAATCGGGCTGGGCGGAATCTCTGAAAGCGTAATGCTCGCAACAGATCCACGCACCAAGTGTCCCGCCATCTCGATCACACTCGGTCGCCGCTTTCGTGCCGCAAGCGGTCCCTCCGGTGTGCTCGAGCGCGAGCCATCAGAGGACATGGTTGGGTTGCCGGACGCCTGCGAAAGACTGTTAGGCGGCGACCTCCAGGACTTAAGGATCGACTTGCGTATGCCGCTGCGCTCCTTCTCAAGGGGCACAGATTGATTTGGAGGCGAGACCGTCGATATCCGCGACGAGGTTGATGCCTGTTGTTGGTGGCCCGGCCGGCTCATTGGAGTAGCATAGTTTTGATAGCTCTGTGGAGGTTGAGGTGATCGACGAATGGGGTATGGCGACTCCTGGTCAAAATGTATAGTACTAATGGAAGCCTCAGCTTGTGCACGTTGCATGGCCTGCGTCGTGGTCATCAAGGGTGGCTCCATCTGTCGTCTAGGGGGTATCATAGCATTCGTCACAAGCTCCTGTTGTGAAGGTTGTGGGGCTAGCAGCGTCTGTCCATTCGGAAGAGGCGGTGGAGATGCAAGGGCTGGTTGCCCATTCGACGTCGCGGTGGCAGCTGGGGCTGGAGGTGAGCCTGACACCGATCGATTGTTGCTTTTTCGCCATAATTTCCTGATGCTTTTCACAGGGTTCAATGTCGTGGACGGACGGCTGAGGTTATTGTTATTCTTTCCAAATGGTTCATCTGACGAATCCATAGAGAACCGACTGGAGGGCGCCTGTGATTTATGCTTCGGGCTAGTGGTGCTGCTATCCCTGTTCAGAGATGCCTGGCGTTCTGGAGGTATCTCAAAGGTAGAGTACGTGATACGTGAACCACGCGTTGATTCTGAGGACGACCGCTCTTCGGACATTCGCGCAGCATCAGAGTCGAATGGAAAGCGCCCAAACGGGTCCGGTGATAAAGGGATGACGGGAGAATTGGAGACCTCGGCTTTGCGTAGGGAGGGCGGGACGATGTCCGGATATGATGGCTCCTGGCCTTCAAACTCCCGTTTCCTGGCCATGGACTCGTCGGACGCATCGCCTGTTGGTTGTGACTGCCGCTGTTTCGCGTAAGGCGACACTGGGATCGCGCTGGACACGCCGTTTAGAGCCAGTCGAGGTGGTGTTGGGAAACTGTCGCGATGGGAGGACGTAGTGGGTGACGCAGGCGGCTCATCCTGTTCTTTGAGAGCTGAGAACGGCACCGCCGGCCATACACCACTGACATACGCGCTTCGTTGAGTAACGATGATAGTATATTAGAGTTTCGGCTTACCCTTGTACTGCAGCACTTTCCTTCCGACGGGTAGGGCTTCCAGGAGAAGCACCCGTAAATTTAAGTTGAGAGGGTGGAGACAATGAGGTAGTTCGTGGGGGAGTCCTGGCCGCGACTTCGTCTTCCTCGTCGAGCTCATGCTTCAATCGACGAGGAGAAAACTGGCGGAAATTCTACCAGGAACTAAGTCAACAGCTATGTCTTTGAGGATCTAAACAGGAACTCTAACCCGTTCAATCTCGTCAAGCGTCGCACTCATTTCGTACTGGCTCCGGCGTCGATCATTGGGATCGCTCATGTCAATCTCCAGCACGCGTTACTGAGAATTGATTTCGATCGTCGGAACCATCAAAAACTCACCTCTCCTGACTCCTCGAATTCCAGTCCCAGATCAAGGTCCTCGAAGAATGCCCCGACCCTCTTCTCCTCTCCTGGACTCTTGATCCTCCTGAATCTCCTCGGGTCAACACCTTCTGGAACAATTGCCTCATCAACTTCCTCGTCGCCGAGAATCGAGAGGTCTTCCTCGGAAGACTGGGTTGGGGTTATCCCATCTCGCAAGTACGCTGGCTTCGCAGTGCCCGCGCTTGGGAATGGACTTGACTCGCCCATAGCGATTACATCGTTGGGCACAACGAATGGTAAGGTCAGCGGAGGCGGAGGAGACTTCTTAACGGTCCCAGCAGTCGTGGGCGACGAGCGGCGCCTGTCCCTAGGAGACTCCTGTGGTGATGGAGGGATGGCGACCGACAACCGAGGGCGTGAATGTGCATCCCATAGCTGCTTCACCTCCAGTTCATCATTACCTTGATCATGAGACTCCGGGTCCTCGGGAGGTGCAGACAATGCGGCACCGTCCAAGGCCAACTCGACGACGTTCCCGTTCTTCGTAATCGGCCGCTTGCCTGTTCCATCAGCGTGCATATCTGCCCATACTTCTCCGTCTGAACCAAATACGTCCGCTAACGGGTCCTGAGCACCAACTGTCCCTAGAGGGGCTGTCTCATCCTCATCACCCGGTGACTCGGATAACCGCGTATACTCTTCACCCTCATCAACCACGTCCTCTTCCTCATGCTCCTTCCATAGGAACCTCGGCACCGCTTGTCGGTCCACCAATTTGAGATTGATAGGTGCGGTCCGCGGGACAGTCTCCTGCTCTCCCTCTTCCTCCGTCGTCGTGGTCGAGCGGGAATCTGGTCGCGTACGACCTACGCGTTTCCGGTGGTTGACCCGTCTGCTGCGCATCCATGGTTCATACCACCCGGCCTTACGTCGGTCGATGTCGAATTCGACTTTAGCAAGAATGGGGATGAGGGAGGGTGAGGAGAGACCGGGAAGATCGAGGGAGTTAGCGCGTGAGCCCGAAGGGAGAGATGTGTCTGGTGTCGCAGGATCAGACTGCGATGGCGTAGACGATGCTCCTTGAGACGTGGAGGGCGTCGAAGGATTTGGGGTTATTGGCGTAGTGAGAGGTTGAGGAGTTATGTGACCAGGTGATATGAGTGGTCTAAGGTTAGGCCGCGAGGTGCTCGACTCTGGTGATAGAGGGGAAGTGCGGCCTCCGAAACCCAGGCCAACTCCGACTGGGTTGGGTGTCGGTGCTCGAGATGGGTATGCATCCTGCTCAACCTTAACAACGCGTGTCCAGAGATGTTTCCAGATTTCTTCGGAGAGGCGGGGACCTGGCTCGTCGGATAGATCTGCAAGGTCTTTGTCCGCAGCGTCGGGAATCGACTGGCGAGAGGGTTGTGTGGATATGAGGTAGAGAATCATTCCGTTAGTACTCGGGAGCGCATATTCCTTAGCAATAGCCCATAGCTGAAGTTGGAGTGTAGGAAAAAGTGGGACCAGGGTGCCTCGCCTAAATTGAGTATGATATCCAGACGCGGTCGAAGGGGGAGGTGTCAGTGTCAGACTCTCTGAAGAGTCCGAGTCATGAGGGAGATGAACTGGAGGCACGACATGAAGCAAGAACCTGGAGGTCGATGCATGGGGAGTCTGAGACGTGAGATGCAACGTAGAAGTAACCGAGGGAGTAGGAGAACGCCATGATTCGGCAACTGATGAAGCAGAAGACCTGGGAACGGAAGAGTAGGAGTACGAGGAAGCCGAGTCTGAGAGAGATTGGCCGACGGGGATGGGTGTCGACACGCCGAGCGCGTTTGCTAGTTTCGCTAGACGGTGTGGGGGCAAAGGAGTGCGTGGACGGGGCCATGATGGAGTGACAGCAGCAGCCGGGGACAGCGCGGATTCTGGGTCTCCGTTCGACATGTTTGCGGCCAGTAAAGACAGGAGTGAAGAGCAGACGCGACGACGAACGGGCGACAGCGACGAGAACAGGTAATGTGTAGACTGCCTAGGCAATATTCATCAACATAGCACTCGTGGGCGGGCGGGGTGTCACCAACTTGCAGGATCGCAACAGCAGTGCAGCGAGATGCGAACTGCCTCTGGCTGTCTTGTGTCTGAAGGCGACGAGCTCGCTCAAGGCGACGGTGGAGCCTGGAGACAAGTAGGAACAAGAACGGCCGCCGTCGTCGTTGTCGGTGAGCACGCTAGTCCAAAAAGGACGAGTTTAAAGTGAGTGGTCCGTGGACCGCCGCTCAGTCTCTCTCCCACGCGGTACCCAGAACAACCACTCTCCTTCCTCTACGACTCTCCGGCATGTTCTAGTCTCCGTGGCTGACCTTACACAGAAGAAAGTCGTGTATAAGGTCTGCCTCAAAGTTTGACCCCTGGGCGGGCAACTCTCCTTCAGGCATCTCGGATCAAAATCTTGCACTCTCGAGCCTGAAAAATGTCACCTTACTGACAGACTTGCATCATCATAACATGACTGTCTTTTCTATAGCCTAATAGCTAGAGAAAAACACTAAGTTTGAGCATCTTCTATATAATAAGGCAATAGACAGTGTGGATGGCACTAAGAATTGTAATGTCAATAGTGGTGATGATTATGTGCTGCACAAGACAGTATTGACCACTGTACTAATAGACAAGGTCTACAAGGCTGCATATAGCATATTTCTAAGCCCAACCTACATGTTGTGTTCTGTAATGACCAATAGCAGGCATTGGCTAACAATGACAACTTCAATGATCTTGTGTACAAGGCCAAGGTACTGAGGTCTTTATAGTCTCTTGTAGCAGCTGCTAAGCTGCCAACAAAGTGGCTGGGGCATCAATGCATATTTCTCTCTTTTTATGTCCCTTGTAAAAACAGCTAGAAAGTTAGCAAAAGAGCTATAAGATAATGGTCCAGGCATATATAAAGAAGAGCAATATGCTAAAATAGTATAGAATGTGTCACATCTTTACCTTTTCACTGATAGAGCAGTAGTACTTACTATTTCCTACTGCTAATTAAAGACTTCTTGGTATAGACTTAGTGCTAATATTATAAAATTAGAAACCAGTCCAATGCTCATAATATGTTGCTCCCAATTAGGAAATTAGACACTTTTAGATGCTATTAATACTTTGAGATATTTTAGACACTATTAGATATAATCTGGAGCTAATACAAGGGGGTGGTTTTTCAGATGCAGGTTTTTGCGACTTGATGAATTGATCCGATGATGAGCATGGGTATGCTCTAGGCACCAATACCCCACTTTTCGCAGCTTTTCAGTATTCTTCGACCATTCGGCATACTTAAGACCGACCGATCCCGATCCGTTCGGCGATCTCAGCCATTTGTCAGGTGCTGACTTTCCATTTAGACCTCCACACAGTTGTTCGGAGCTGTTCAAAGTCATCCTATCCATCTATCATCACTATTAGCAGTAGGGGCTCTCCACAGACTGTCGCGGCCAATCACCGATCGGTTTGGTACACTTCACATGGTCGGCACATTCGGTCGGCTTCGGTGTCCCAAATCGGAGGCAGCCAAACACTTTGTTGACTCAGAACGGATCTGTCTTTTTATCTCTTATCATCCTTATGCCTTCTGTTGACCTATCCTTTGTTATCTTCAGAGCTCCCAAGTTTCTAAATGGTTTACCCATGTGGCATGTGGTTCTTATCTCCAGGTCCATGTGGACTCACCTTGGCAATCTCTTCACTTATTTAGGCTTTAGAGTTATTGCTTCTTATCTTATAGTGTTCGCAACATCACTCCCTTATCTTCTTTACCTTTGATCACTCTTGGCATGCATTTCCGATTGCTCTATGCCTCTGCCAATCTCCTTATCTTGTACCTGTTTGGACTTACTATAAAAGGGCACCTATGGCCTTGCAATACATCAGCTTTGGCTCCCCCCTTGTTCCAATTCCATTTGTGTGCTTGTGTCTATAAGACTTTGAGCCATTGCCTTCCAATCCTTGTTAGCATTTTGCCCTTTTGTTTGTGTTGTTGCATTCGATCGCAGCCCTCCATCAGAGCCCTCGTCGTTTTGCTCTCTCCCTCTCATCTAGTTTGTCATCCTCTGCCAGTGTCCAGTGTGGCCTTGTACCCATTCCCTTCCCTTTGCGTCCCAATCAAATCCCGATCAAACATCGACCGACTGACCAACCAACCAACCTACCGACCGACTGACTGACCGACTGACCGACCGACCGACCGACTGAATATTTTGATTTTGGAGTTGTTTGTTCACTACACTCCGAACACTTTTAGTATGCTCCCTTGTTGGTTGTTGCACAGCTTATAGTTCCTTGCACACTAGAACCAGCTCCTGCCTACCTGCGCTTGTAGGGGTGTTTCTTGGGTGTGTTTCGCACTTAGAGGCATCACTAGCGTATCACCAAGATCAAGGAGAAGTTGCACTGATCATTTCCACCAATCATGATACTCCCAATTTCCCACTTATTGAAGTGTTCTCAGATTTCCATTCTCCATTTTCCTCTTATCGTGATCTCTGTCTCAAATACGTTATGGCCTCTAATTTGGGGCCCAAAAATCATCTCAAAAACAATCTTGATTCCAATATGTTGTCCTTATTTTCCTCAGTTGTCCCTGGTTCTTTCCATTCCACTAATATCACCAACCTGGTCGCCATCTTTGCTGCCAAGTGCAAGTATAAACTGGTCACTCAGAAAACATGACCAGTCTTGGCCAACCTCCCTGAAAAATTCTGAATTATTTGAAACATCCTTGGTGACCCTCTCGCTGCCTTTCCGACACTAACACTGAACCCCCCACCCTTCGTGCCGACTGGCAGATACACCACTGAATAACACAACCTCATCGACAAAGTCCACTTGGATGACTTTCTTTGGCCAGCCGAATGACAGCTCATGCACCATTTCATATGTCTATAAGAGATGGGATTCGCCTAGGACAATTCAGAACGTGGACGTTTCCATAAGGACTTCTTCCCACTAGTCAATATGCCGGTAGTTGAACACAAGCCCTGGGTTCAGCACAACATCCCAATTCCACCAGGCATCTACGATGAAGTATGCCAACTTATCAAAACCAAGATTGCTGCTGGAGTCTATAAGCCGTCAAATTCTTCCTACCGATTGTGTTGGTTTACAGTCATCAAGAAGATAAATAGCACCTCTACTGGGACCAAACTCCGAATCGTTCACAGCCTCGAACCCCTGAATACTGTCACTATCTAGCATTCAGGTATGCCCCCATATACCAATCAGATTGCTGAACAGTTTGCAGCTTGCACTTGCTGCGGCATTCTGGATCTCTATGTTGGATATGACAAATGAGGGCTCGCCAAATCATCTCACAACTTCACCACATTCCAGACCCTGTTTGGTGCCCACCGACTCATCGCCCTGCCCATGGGATGGACAAATTCGGTCCTGATCTTCCATGATGACAATACCCACATCCTCTAGCCAGAGATCCCAGACACCACCATTCCTTTCATTGACAATGTCCCAATTTAGGGCCCACCAACCCAATACAAACTTCCAAACGGCGGCTTCGAGACGCACCCCAACAACCCCAGAATACAATAGTTTGTGTGGGAACACTTTCAAGGCCTCAATCAGGTAGTTCAGCAGATGAAGTACAGTGGAGGAACATTTTTGGGACACAAGGTGACCCTCTACGTGGCCGAAATCACAGTGGTTGGCCATCGCTGCACGTACAAAGGAAGATTACCTGACGAGTCTAGGGTAGAGTCAATTATAAAGTGGGGACCTTGCTGGGATCTCTCAGATGTTTGGGCATTTTTAGGGACAATCAGTGTCATTTGGATCTTTATTCGGAATTTTGCACATAGAGCATATGCACTGACAATGTTAACGTGCAAAGATTTCCCATTTGTATTTGGCCCAGACCAGATAGCGGCCCAGGACAACCTCCAGTCAGCATTTCTTGAATCGCCAGCCCTTCGGCTGATCGACTATAGTTCAGCAGCCAATGTCATCTTTGCAGTCGACACTTCCCAAATCGCAGTTGGCTTCCATCTTTGTTAATGTGCGCTTGACAATCCTCGGATTTGGTATTATGCCTGATTTGGCTCCATCACCCTTAATGACCGCGAATCACAATTCTCCCAACCCAAGCTCAAACTCTACAGCCTTTTTTGTGCCCTCTGATTACTCAAAATATACCTCATTGGCGTTTGGAACCTGATAGTCGAAGTAGATGCACACTACATTAAGGGCATGCTCACTAAACTAGATCTCAAACCCAGCACCAGCATCAATCAGTGGATCATCTCTATTCTCACCTTCCATTTCACACTTGTCCACGTCCCCAGTACCTTCCATGGCCCCGATGGACTCTCCTGGCGACCACCACAACCCTCCGATTGACCTGAACCCAAAGACAACTTTGATGACTGGATTGACAATCTCTATGGCTTCCTCTATCTGATCAACAATACATTCCCATCCTCCATATCAACATCTACAACCGCCATCTTCACCTCCTCACTCATAGACGACCACCAGACTGATGCTGACTCAGCTAATGAAGAGCCAGCCATCGACTATTTGAATATTCCCAGATCACAGAAAGCTTTGGAAGCTGAAGAATGCCTATGGTTAGTCTGCGACTGGCACCAAACATTGGTTCGGCCCCCTTCTCTCTCCAACTCTGAATATGCCACCTTTCTGCAATATTGCACTGAGTTCTTCATTGCAGCCAACAAGCTATGGAGAAAAGACTTGCACGGCCAACACAAGATTGTTGTAGCACCCTCCAGTCAAATCGCAATTCTCACTGTCACCCAGGATGACGTCGTTCACAAGGGTTTCTATGCCACGACTGCCTCAGTTGCTGAACACTTTTGGTGGCCACACATGAGGCAAGATATTTCCTGGTTTGTTTGGACCTGTCACCTTTGCCAGATTTGCCAGACTTGCAATGTCCTCATTCCTCTAACTGTCACTACGCCTGCACCACTCTTTGCGAAGATGTATATGGACACCATGCACATGCCGACCGCTGGTGGTTTCAAGTATCTTGTTCGAGGTCACTGTTTGGTATTGCACTATCCTGAATTCTAAATGCTGCGACATGAAACAAGCTCTGCACTCACCAATCGGATCTTCAAGGATATCCTGTGCCGACAGGGAACATTGGTAGAGATCATTTCTGACAACGGACCTACATTTGTCAAGGCGCTTAACCAGCTAGCAAAAAAGTACCATGTTCGGCACATCTGTATTTTGGGCTACAATTCCCATGTGAACGGCATCGCCAAATGACCTTACTTCAATGTTTGGCAGGCTCTGTTCAAAGCCATTGATGGAGATCAGGCTAAGTGGAATCATGTAGCTCATTTCATATTCTGGGCTGATTGTATTACTGTTCGGTGCCAAATGAATTGCTCGCCATACTTCGTGGCAACCGGAACCCATCCCCTCCTTTCCCTCAATATCGCCAAAGCGACTTACCTCCTGCCATCACTGACCACAATCCTCAGCACCACTGACCTCATTGTCTGACAGGCCATTGCCTTGCAGAAATGCCGATCGGACCTCACCCACCTTTGCAGCTCAGTAGTCAGTGCCCAAGTCCAGGCCACCATCTGATTTGAACAGTAGTATTTGACCACCCTTTGCAACTTCAATTTTCACTGGGGCTTGCTTGTCCTGATGCGCAACACAGCCATAGAAAAGGCACTCAATTGGAAGATGCTTCCATGGTATTTAGAACCATTGCTAGTAGTTTCTAGGAATTGGGGAGGAGCATATATTTTGGCCGAACTTGACGGATCAGTCTTTGATAGGCCAGTGGCAGCATTCTGCATTATTCCTTATTTTGCTCGTAGGTCTCTGAAGCTTGCCGACCTTGAAGCCCTCCTTGACATCTCATAAGAATGCCTTCAGGCTATGGAAGATTCCCGATCAAGAGATGACAATGCCAAAGATAACAATATGGATGAAGATACTGATACCAGCTTAGTCCGATCAACGGAGGATGATGATATGGCTTCGGCAACCTCTGACTACATCTGGAAAAACACCCCCTTGTATTAGCTCCGGATTATATCTAATAGTGTCTAAAAGTATTCAAAAGTGTTAATAGCATCTAAAAGTGTCTAATTTCCTAATTGGGAACAACACATTGTGAGCATTGGATTGGTTTCTAATTTCATGATATTAGCACTAATTCTATACTAAGAAGTCTTTAATTAGCAGTAGGAAATAGTAAGTACTACTGCTCTATCAGTGAGAAGGTAAAGATGTGGCACATTCTATACTATTTTAGCACATTATTCTCCTTCATATATGCCTATACCATTATCTTGTAGCTCTTTTGCTAACTTTCCAGCTGCCTTTACAAGGGATATAGAAAGAGAGAAATATACATTGATGCCCCTAGCCACTTTGTTGGCAGCTTGGCAGCTACCACAAGAGGCTATGAAGACCTAGGTACCTTGTCCTTGCACACAAGATCATTAAAGTTGTCATTGTTAGCCAATGCCTGCTACTGGTCATTATAGGACACAACATGTGGGTTGGGCTTAGAAATATGCTATATGCAGCCTTGTAGACCTTGTCTATTAGTACAGTGGTCAATACTATCTTGTGCAGCACACAATCATCATTACTATTGATATTACAATTTTTAGCACTATTTATATTGTTTATTGCCTTGTTATACAAAAAATGCCCAAACTTGGTGTTTTCCTCTAGCTATTAGGCTGTGGAAAAGACAGTCATATTGGTATGTGGTGCTAGAATAATATATTTGCCTGCCATATAGGAAATATATGCATTAAGCATATTAAGATCACCTCCAACAATCTTGTGCTTATTTATATATAGGCATGCCATACATATACCCTTGTCCACACCCTCTACCTCACTAGTGGCTATTTAGAAAACCCCTCTCTCTTATTGGATCTTAATTATTTATAATCATGTTTTTGATCAAATTTGCAAATTAAGGTAGCATTGTCTATACTAGTAGAGTCCCATTGAATATTATACTTAATCATAGTTTTACACATTCTCAGTCCAAATTGTATAAGTGCCATAATTTATTTTTATCCTATATAAAGTGTGTTATTTATTTCCCATTAGTTTATTATCTTTTTAGCTGGTGTTTAAACTAAATCATGAAAGACCTGACTTTTTAGGTATTTATTGACCTATTTATTTATAAGATAGAGGAAAAATAAATGTTGAATAAAATCAGAGATGTTGAGGTTGCCTATATTATGTCTACTTATTTTGATTAACAAGTTTATATATTAGACCTTGTGGCTTAGTGGCTTAGAGCATCTGTTCCAGGTGCTTGCATACATGAGGTTGTTGATTTAACTCTGGCAAAAGGCAAGTTTGTTATAAGGTATATTCTGTGTTTAGGTATTCAACTAGTGCTTTAATAAACATGACTCTATAAGAAGGCTATGAGAACTATGATGCTTGATTTATTACTATTTTTCCGAAATTTCAAGTTATGATCAATCCTAATAATTCTTAATTTAGGAAAATTATGTCTAATTAGAACAGGTTTAAGGGGGGGGGGTAAGCTAAAAATGTCTAATTCTAATTTTTCATAATTTAGTATAGCAAAGCATCAATTATAGCTAATTAGAGCTTAATACAAGGGGGTGGTTTTCCAGATGTAAGGTTCAGAGTGGGGGATCATTTGGATCTGAACTCTTAGATATGGCAGAGAGCCATACTTACCTTTATTTTCTCTCTCCTGCTCTACATGCTTTTCATACAAGCCTCAAAGAATACACAGTCATTCTAAACACATATATAAACCTCCCTAAATATTTATAAGACAGCCACTTTAGTATGGAAGAAGCTATAGCAGCTGTTTACTACTGGTCCATTGTTTAACTGTGGTCCAGGGATAGTAAGGACATGTCAAATTGATTACAGGGACAATGTGGGCATTTTCTAGGTTGGCTGAGAGGCAAGACCTTGTATTTCATGTGTGCGAGCGGAGCAAGGTATAGCCGCGTGTGGACACAATTCGGATCCAAAAGACGTGACAATCACTGACTGTGCTAAAAATACCTCAGACCGCCTGGCCTTGCGGCCACAGGTAACTAGAGAGAGCGAGATTGTCTTGCTTCGCAGACTCATTTCAGGAAGAAGCCGATCTTCTCTGTTTTTCCACCTCTATGTTGACTCCAAAGTTAGGAACGCCAATCCTAGGTCCCTCGGCGGTCGAATCCCTCTCGGCACCCTTTGTCACCTGCGCAATTGTCGTGCGGCGCGGCGTTCTGTATGAAAGTTGCTTGTTCCGATCGAGTTCTTGCGCTCGACGCGTCGCCTTAGCTATTCAGTGTGTATCTACTGCTCGATCTGATTCCGCGGTAACGCGTCTGCCTCCACGCGGATGAGTTCTTTCCAAGTTTGATAGGTGCGTATCCTATTCGACGGTAGGTCGCCGCGGTGAATACAAATACTTCTTCGCCCGAGTACCTCTTGCCTCTGCTTTTATGCACACGAGCCGTCGATCCATTCGATTCTACCGGCACGCATCAAGCGATTCCATGGTTGGCAGACATAACTCGGGACAAAAGCCCCTCTGCTGAGTCTGAAAGCACACGGGCGCGTACTCCACGAGCCGCGGTATCTGCTGTGCGCCTTTACTTCTGTATAGCGATGACTCTTGTTGATCGGGCGTAACACACACGGACTCGATGGTAGCAGCACAAGCCTTGCCTGTATGGGCGGTGTGGCTGGGTCTGCTTAAATATGGGGGAGATGATGATGGGACGGATGATTTGTGTTCAGCGCAGATCATCAAACTAATGATTTTGATTATCGGGGCATGGAGCGGCCGCTATCGCACGACGACGATGAACACGGTGGAAGGCCGCAGAGGACCTGTTTGGGGGCGGGGGGGGGAAGATGGCGGGGAGGGGGCGGAGGAGGCGGAGGAGGAGGAGAATGAGAGCATTGTTTGTACGATAAGACGGGCGCCTTTGGAGTGTTTGCGGCAGGCGTGAGAAAGCTTGGAGAGTAGAATAGGACGGGGATTTGGGGACGAACCCGCGCTCGGTTCTCGTTCTCGCGAACGTAAACGAGAATCCGCCACTCCCCTCCTCTTGTTTTCCTTCATTGTCTCCCCTTTTCTTTTCTTCTCTCCCCCCCCTCTCTTTTTCTTTTCTTCTCGCTTTAAACAACGCCGCGTCCACCTGCACGATCCCATACGACCCTCATGGACCCATCTCACCAGCACATAGACGATCACGCGGCCCTCGCCGCTGGCGCCTCCTACGGGTTCTATGCGGAGCCTGAGGAACACTACAACCTCGTGTATCCCAACGCTCCCATGCCCGCGTACCAGCAGCAACTCACCCAGGCCGCACCCAATCCGCGTGGGTACCAACCGCTTGCCCTCCCCCACGTTTCTCGTGTTGATCTCTCTCCTCTCTCGCCACATTTGACTCTATGCAGGCCAGCTCTCGTCCTCAGAGCTCCAGCAGGCCTTCCAACTGCGCGGGCTCAGCCTCATGCCCACCTCCAATCCTTATCCAAACCAGGTGTACAGCTCTTCCCCGCAACACGTTCCTATGGCGTTGTCCAATTCCCCCCCTCCTCCGAGTCCCAATATGTACGACCCCCTCTCGCCCCCCATCTCCGGATCAGACACTTCTGCAGACGGCATCTACCATACCCGTAACAGCAGCGGTACCGGCTCGCCATCTTCATCCAGAGCCAGCAGCCAAGTACACCGAAACCCGTTACGTTACAACCCGACCCCTTCTCCCTCCGGCTCATCCGGTCGCCGTAGTCGAGGTCATTCTTTTAACGATTCGGACGAGGACATGGTTGTCTCGATTGCAGAGACCATCGCGCACACGAGGAAGGAAGCGACGCGGAGGCAGCGCATCGAGGCGGAACAACGGAGACGCGACGAGCTTCGCGACGGGTATGCGCGGTTGAAGGAGGTGTTGCCCGTGTCCAACCAGAAGAGCAGCAAGGTGTCGCTCCTAGAGCGAGGTACGGGATCATTAATTCACCGTTCCCCATCGATCCGAGGCTAAATTCCGATTTCATGTGGCCTAGCTACAAACCACATCGTCCAGCTCGAGAAAATGAATCAACAATTGCAGAAACGTCTGGCTACAATCGAAGCAGAGGTTATGAGACTCCGCTCTCTTAATGAGAAGATTTCTCTGGGGAACACGCCTTCTCCGATGTCAATGGGTGTTGACGCCCGGCCCTTGTCTCCCCCGCCGGAAGGCTCTGCGCCTGGCCACTCCCTCACTTCGGTATCAGCCCAGGAGGCGCCTCGCGAAGAATCGAGCCCGTCTCCATCTGACGGCGGGTACTGACTACGACCGGCCCCATCGCTCCATTTATTTCCCCTTTATTTCTTGTACATTTGCCACATCTTTCCGATCTCTCCAACATTCTGTATTTCTCTTTCCCTCAGATATCTCGTCCTGTCCATCTCACCCTTTCTACACTTTCATCATGGGCGGGCACTTGCGGATGAGAGACGCTCAACTATTCGGGGCCCGCTTTTGGTCGATGGCATCGGCGTTGGGGGATCGTGCACAACGCCGCGCGTTTTGCTGCGCGACCATCCTCCTTCGCCCTTTTCCGACCAGCGGTGTTTTCTCGCGAGACCCACGACTCGACGTTGTGGGCTGGCTATGGAAAGCACTACCATCCGAGGTTGCGATCGCATCACACTTCGCTGCTGCTGATTACGATCTGCTATATCTTGTCGATCAAGGCTTCTAGACTCGCACACCGAAAAGGCGAAGTTCTCAGGGGATGACGCGTACATCGTACCGTCCCTCGTCCCCCGCCTTGGTCATTGGTTATTTCTTACCGCATCTCCCCGTCATCGCCCTCGTTCTGCCTCTGTCGGGATCCTTCACTTCCTTCTCTCCGACCCTCTACCTTCTCCCCACGATTCCAGCCCTTCCATCAAGATGGAGGACACTCGAACGCGATGACATTACGAAGGACACGGGCATTGTATGACTGAACGGACACTTGACGAACTGTCTACGATTTGACGGCGGAAATCTTGTGGGTCAAAGCGAAGCTGATATACATGTGCCTGCGAGACGGTGTGTCGCACTCTCCTATACAAAGACCCCTACGGCAGTGGTGTTGGACAAATAGGCTGGGCGTGCCCGCCGACTGTCCGCATCGTGTCTTCTTGATGAAGACCACTGCGTTGCTTCCCGCTCCAGCAGCGGGTGGGCGTTCGGGTGGGGGCGGTGTGCTATTCTATCGGACGATGTATACTTGACTGGTGTTGGCTCACATGTTTCTGGCCATGAAGGGGAGTTAACGCATTTGTATCTCTTGTAGTCGTTTGTCTCATGTTATGCAATCCAAATTTGTGTATCTTTCACGCGCTCCTCTAACTTGTCGGCGGTCGCTTTGCGACTGGATGTCTGATGTCCGATACATGCACCTCATGGGTCAACGGAATCAATTTTCGCTTTCGCTTCAGTAGAAGCATGGACTGTAAGTATCGGAGAATTTGATTTGATCTAAAGGGAAAGTATGTATATCGTTGGGGAGTCCCTGGGAACTCAGTAGGAAGAATACATCTTACAGCCGACGGCGACACCGTTCCTCATGGTTCTCAGAATAACGATGACGAGTATGCAGTCAATGGCCAGCGCTGCGGAAGGGCGGGGCTAGGCTAGAGGGAAGAGTGGAATCGGGAAGATCTCCGAGCGATATCGATGGGTTTCCCTCTCTGCTCGAGTGCTCGAGGAAAGGAGCGTCCCGGGTTGGATTTGGGTGATAGGCGAAAACACGTGTTGTACACGTTGCGGGCGGAAGGGGCAAAAGGGCTGGCAGAAGTGGCCGCGGCGATCCCTGGGTGCCGGCTGAGATTTGCGAAGCTGAGGCCACCAGCATCACCCATGGAGGCATAATGCGAGCAGCGTGGGATGAGCGAACGCCCTCTGCGCACTCAACGAGGCAAGGCGGAAGGCGTGTACAGGTGAAGGCCTACTTGGTGAAACGGTGGACACGCTGCCTTTGTGACGAGGACAAGTGACAGGTGTCAAGCACAGGGGATGGGGATGAGATGGGCGAGGATAATGGGCGGCAGCAGCGCACCGCCTACAACTACTCTACTGGTCAATATCGATGGCGAGTGCGATGACCCTTGGAGTGATGCGGTGGCGTTGCGGAGTAGTCTTGGTCCGTCGTCTCTAGACCCTCGTAGATGGCGATGATGAATACCCCTGTTCCTAGCAACTCTGGTGTTTATGATTCTGCCCGCATATGACAGTGCTAAACAGGGATGTGGCCCCAATGTCGAGAGAAGGCGTGTTTCGTTCCTAGAGGATTAGAAACAAGGCGGGCGTGAAGGACGAGGTTCAGATTCATGTTCAAATGTATCGGGACGCTACTGGACTACGTGAACGATCCGCCTGCTTGTGCTACGTGTTACACCGAGCAATGCACTCTGTGAGTGCTGTCAAGTTTGGGCTGTGGGCGTACATGTATTTTTCCGGAGCTCCAAATATCCGTGGCCAGGTGCCAACCGTGAGCAAGGGCACATGAATATGTCACGATCACAGAGGACTTAGCTAGTCGCAGGTTCCAAGGGAGCCAGTGAACCGGACGAGACAGAAGGAGATTTGGAGATCAAAAAGACACTCTCGGTGCGCCTCGCGGATTCAATAGAAAGGCTAACCGTCCATCAGAACCCAAGGGATATATCGAAGCCGATCAGCATTCTCTTCGCGCTATGCATGTATGTTTTCAGAGGTTCATCGCCGGAACATTAGTGCTGAGAACTGACAGTGACGAAGCCATCTTCGCTTCATCGAAACCTCTTCAGAAACGAGAAGCCTAGATCACGACGCAATATGAAGCAGGCGAACGGCGCGCTTGCGGGGAATTTCGAACTAACCATTTTGAAAAACCCATCGATCGACAACGGGGGGAGCCGGAAGCAAAGCATCCGTTCATCATTTCGGAAGCAAATAATCAATGAAATGCATGGCGTGCAAGCGAGGCTTTTGACAAAGAGCGACCTGTGAATACTATTATGTGAGCGAAGCGTCCAGTTGGCACGGACAGCAGCACTACGACCCATGACTGAGCATCAGGTATAGATGAGACAGATCAACGTGCCGGGTGAACTACCGAACGAAGTAAGGGACTTCGCCGGACGCTGAGATCTCCATGGAGGAGTCCAGACTGGAGATCATACGGCCGCACATAGTGCGGGGCTTGTGAGCCATCGGGGTGGAGTCTGCAAGATATAGATCAGTTGCGTAGAGGAACCCATCGAGAGCCTGAAGGTGACGTGGTATCTTTGTGGCGCTACTGCGTGCGGGGAAGGAAGCGAGCGGGAACGGTGGGCCGAGTGCACCGTGCATGGACCCCGCCAACACCGAAGCCCAGGAGGGGGTATGCACTTCGACAGAGAAGCGAAGTCTATCGGTGCAAAGAAATGGAGATGCAGCGAACGACATGGCGCGGAGAGTTCGGTGCTTAAGCGCTCAAGGAAAACAAAGATGCGGGTTAACTTTACTGTTTCTTTCTGCAGTCGTTGAAGCTCCGGTCTTCGCTGGGGCAGTCAGCGAAGCGGAGTTGGCCTACATGTCCGGTGAGTGCGTTATTTGGGAAAGGCGCCAAATGGAAGCCGCAGATTCTCTGTGTACTCCTCAATTTCGGTCAGAGGAGCAGAGCGTCCGCATGGTAATGTGATACATTACCCATTGTGGGACTGGATCAGACAGCTGATGTAGAGCGAAGGAGTTCGCATTGCTTGATAGAGAACAGGAACCTAGGAGAGCTTGTGTGTGCATCCGAAGGGGCACTCACATGATATGAATAGCTCGCGAGGAAGTGAAGAATAAGGGTCTATGAACATCTAGCGCCGTCGATGCGCATTGCTACCCTGTGAGAATCCCACTCAGTGTTGCAGTGCGAACAACGTTTCTGGAGGAGTTTGAACCTGCAGTGTATAAGAATGAGCATAGGGTTAGGTCTCGGCTGCGTGACATAGCCCTGTGTCATACTATGTGACGTCGAACGTGCAACCTCCAAGGCTCTTTCCGCTCCCAAGCCCTCCTCAACGTCGACCGACGCTCCACGGCGTTGCAGGCTCTCAAGATTTGACAATTTAGCTTCATAAAACAGAAAAAAATTCCGCACGGACCTCACTGACCGCCAGTCTTCGACATCTCGCGCAACCTTTCCATAGGCTTGATTTATTCTTCTAACTTATTGACGATATGTGGTGCGTACTTCGCGCAGGCTGATCACCGATGCTGTGCGGTCTGTGCTGACGTGCAATGGGTTTTCTAGGTGTGATAATTGCCTGCTTCTCCTCCCTCTTGTGAGTCTTCACGCGATTCCAAATGCCTTTGTTGACCTCAAAGCTCGATCGTCCAGCGGGGTGGTGCCATCGCTTGGGGTGTTGTGATTCTGGTATCGTCCATTGCCGCTCTCATTGGCTCTCTTTTTCTGATGTTGTCTTCTAGCTCTACAGCGTTGTGGGCGGAATCTTCCTGTTCAAATGGGGCCCATACTTCTTCTTCAATTACCCTGAAGCGTAATGAGTGATCGCTCTCGTTGACTCTGCTCCCCACTGACGTCTTGTCCTTCCAGACAAATCTATGGTGGGATTGCTATGGCGGTCGGCGCAACTGCTCTGATCAACATGCTTGCGCTTTCCAACGTAAGCGCCTCGCTTCCTTGCGCACCTTTTGTCGGCTGAATGCTTGCTCACGATTTCTTCCGATGCGTCGTTTCTGCCGCTAGAGGTCTTATATCTGGACACGTGTATGCAAATTTTTGTGGCCCTTCGTGCTCGTCATTTCGGCGATCCGTGCAGTAATTATGATCGTGGAGCTACAGCGGGGGTAAGGGACCTCCGTTTCTCTCTCACGGGACTGCCGGCGTCTCTTGTTTATTCTAATTTCGGAACTTGTACTGAACATCCTCCGGATCACGCAGGAAGGACAAGATCGAATGGGAGTGCGCTAATGGTGGTGTCGTGTGGTCGAGCACTGCTGAGACCACTAGCACTGGGACCATCCCAGGGACCTTCTGCACCGAGGGTTTCTCAAACATCAACATCGCATTCATCATCTCCTTGCTGGTTGATCTCGGTTTTCAGGTCAGTGCCAGCTTCATTCACCAGACCTTCGCCGCAGTGATAACTGATGGCGGAACCCACGTTCGGCCAGATGTACATGGTCTTCCTCAATTGGCGGTTCTCCAAGCGGCTGGAGCATTATCAGACAATGAAAGGCCCGTTCGTTGGAGGTGAGTCTCCCGTGATCTTTTTGTCGCGTCTTTTGACCACGCCTTTGCGGGCATGCAGGTTATTATAACGCTTAATCCCAGACGGGGACCTTCTCGCCTGTTTCCCCGGATCTCTCGCTGTCATGGACGTGGACTTTCCTTCTCGCGATGGGGCTGTGTTCTTCCTTATTAACGACTTACTCACGACCTTTACGACACTTTACGCCGTCCGCGCTCCTTTCCATAATGAGATATCTTAACGAACCTAATGACGATTCGCTCAGGCGCTTGGGCGCTGTTGCTTCTGTTGTCCCCGATAGTGCTATGCGGTGCTTGTGGCACCCGCAGGCCCCTGCGCTATGATGAGCCATATGTGTCCTAGTAGAGCGAGGAGGAGCGATGGTTCTTCCGAGAGCGAGTTGGGGCGGCTGGATACGGGAATGAGTGTGATGGGGTGCGGGTCCGACGGCGGAGCACAAGAGAAGGATGAAAAAAAAGGGCTGCGCATTTGATCGGAGAAGGGAAAAAAAACAGAGAGACACAGAAACGAAAGGCAAGATGCGAACAAATATGAAAACAACGTGCAGGTGGTGACCTCGTGTTGGTGTCGTTAGAGAGAGAGATGAGAGCGGAAGCATAATAAGGGATAGAATATTATGGACCGCGTCTGCGAGTACGGCGGACTAGTAGCTGAGAGAAACGTCTCCTCGGCGATCGGGCCTTGGAGAGGTATTTGATGAGATAGACTCGGAAGATCGATGGCGATGGGAGGAGCAGGCGGGCTTTATACGTATAACGGATTGCTGGAGTTGCTGGAGCGCGTCCGCCGGGCTGGCGAGGGAGGAAGAAACGAAAAATTTGCGATGACGGGGACGCCGCGTCGGATGTTCACAAGGAAGGCGTGATGATGATAGGCAGGCAAGCGGGTGAAGGGGAGCGGTCGGAGAAAGAGGGCTGGGGGGAAAGGCTAAGTCAACCCGGGGACAGAAGGAGAGGGCCGGACACCGAATCGGGGAGGAGGGACCCGAGGGGGCGGGACGGCGGACGGGAGACCCCGATGGTGGCCGCAGAGTGTGAAGAGCGCGCGGCCGGGGCGCCGAGGCCGGGAACACGAGGCAGCTCAGGCTCGGCTGGGCTCCGGGCCCTAGGCACCGTCGAGGTCATATAAACGGACGCCAATCCGTCGCACTTCTTCCCAACCTCTCCTTCTCCCCCGGCTCCCCGCACTCCTCTGCCGGCCTCCTCCTCTTTTATTCTTTGTCCTTTTGTTCCATCCCAGCACCCTCCTCTTTTTCTGTGCTGCGACCGTCCGTCTTTCTTTGTCCTCCCGTCGCTCCGATCACCTTCTCTGACTACCTTGTCTCTCCCCCCTCAGGTCCCAGCTTTATTCCGTCTCAATTATTTGGCACGATCGTCTCGACCACCCGCACACTTTTTTTTTTCTATTTCTAGCCTCGTCTCGTCTTTCTTCTTCTCCTCTCAATGGAAGGCCCCCTCGAGCAGATCCCCGACCACCCCAAGAGCCCCGACTTCATGTACGACTCCCTCAATAGCCTCGACTACATCAACTACCCGCTGGCTGCAGAGCCGTACGGTCTTGCTCCCCTCAATCTCTCGAGTCCGCTCAACGACTACGCCTACATCGGTGCTTCCTACACCGCCGGCTCTCCCGCTCGCCCCTTCACCCCGACTCACATCTACCCTCCCGTGCTCTCCAATCTCAGCGCGGGCGAGATGTCCTCCGACAGCATGCAGTCCGGCCGCACCAGTCGCGGCAGCGGTACCCACTCCCCGTCGCTTGCCACCGTGCCCCGCTCGCATCGCTACAACCCCATGAGCGTGATGCCCCCTCGCACTTCCGGCACCCGCGAGCGCAAGCGCCGCGCGAGCAAGCATGAGGACTTTTCCGATGACGACGACGATTTCCAGCCCGTCCAGACCAGCAATGCTTCGAATGAAGTGTAAGTTTTTTCCCTCTTCGATAATCGTCGAATCTGTCTCATCACCGTTTTTGCACCTCCAGTCGCCGGGAGGAAATTCGTCGTCAGCGCATCGAGTCGGAGCAGAGGAGGCGCGACGAGCTTCGTGATGGGTACCGTCGTCTCAAAGACGCCCTTCCGGTTTCTAACCAGAAGTCCAGCAAGGTGTCTTTGTTGGACCGGGGTGAGTTTTTTTCTCTGGCGCAAATTAGTGATTCGACGACTGATGCACTTCCCGACAGCCACCACCCACATCAAGTACTTGGAGATGACGCAACAACAGTTGCAGACGAGACTTCAGCAGGCTGAAAGTGAGACCCAGCGACTTCGCCAGGTCAATGAGGCGTTGATGCTCGGTACCGCCGAGCAACGCCACGCTGCCGCTGCTGCTGCCGTTGCTGCCGTTCAGCAGCAGGCTCCGGCCGCCTACTAATTGACCTCTGTCCTGGGAGGCCGATGCGTAGCTGCGCACTCGCTTCGCGGTCTCTTCACGAAAAAAACGGCTGTTGCTGTTATGTTATTGACGATCGATGAGACTGGATCCCTGCCAGGACTGCGGGATACTACATTATTACCATGGACATTTTTTTCTCCTTCACGACTCATTTGCATATCCCCTATTCCCTCGCATCATTCTTGTCGCATTTTAGGTGGTGTTTTCGTCCATGGGAGGATTTAGGCTGGATGCGCATCTGGCGATGCGCTCCACGCTCACTCAATCCTGGGAGTCCTCATCCCGCGGCCGCGCCGCACCACATTCCTTGTCCGCCTCTGAAGCTGACGGTTGACCTGTGGTCACCTCGTTCTAGACGCCGACAACGCCACTGCCGAATCACGACGAACCGACAACTTGAAGGTGATCATCAACGATGACGAAGATGCCCGAGGCGACACGACACCGACACAAGACCGTGATGCACCTAGAGGCTCGAGGCGCTTGACTGCCGCTCCTATGAGCCGCGGCGCGCTTCGCCCACCCGCACACGGCACATTCTTGTTTTTTGAACTCGTCGTTTGTCTCCTCCTCCGTCTCCATCCGAGTCCCCTCGCCTACGCACACTCGCGAACTCTTTGCTGAGTCTTCGCATCCGCCCTAATTTCCTCGTGCGCGCCGATACACTGGCATCATATCTGTCCCCTCGTCTACCTCGCCACGCCCACCACGACTCTCACGAACTGCATTCCCAGCCTTTCCCACTGAGGCGTCCGCCACCACCCTGTGCACTTATATTATTGATATCCCTGACTTATGTTCTCCCCATCCGCCCATCCTCCCCCATCATGTAGTGCGTGGCGGCGTGCGGCTGATCACCGCAACCTCGACGACTACCCCAAGCACGCTTCCGCCTCCGTTCGGCTCTCATCATTCGCATCTCATCTCTTTACTTATCTCCGTCCTCCCGCTCGTGCTCTGTCATCTATCCGACAAGCATGGACTTCATTAAGTTCACGCGGGATCACGCGGAAGCGATGATGGCAGTCTGGCGCTACGCCTGTCGTCCTTGTGGCAGTAGCATTTACGGCATCAAACACGACCTCCACCGACCCCCGTCTTACCGGTCCGTCCGCCCGCGCGTGCGAGTGTGCGCACTATCAGCTGCTCATGCCCGCGCTTCCTCGGACCTGCCTGCGCGCTAGTTCGCGCCGCGGGTCTCGAGTTGAGGTGCCCGTATTCGAGTGGCTTGGTTGTGCACCTAACGCCGCGCGGTGCCGCAGTATTAGTCAGACGTTCTTTGGTCGCACTGGACCTGTGTCCTTGGAGCCGTCGTTCGCACCCCGAGCTGGGTCCGCTGGGCGCGCGCCTCCTTGTGAATTGCCTCCTTGTTTACTTGCACACGACAGTACTCCCATGTAGCCCTCTATGCCCTTATATTCTTGCGCTTCCCCCGTACCTTAACCGACTTGATGGTCCCTGACATGCGTTGTCGTAACCTACCATCATATCTATCCCTCCTCGTCCCTGATTTCCCATTTCTCTTCGTCGGCTACGTTGCTTCTTGTATTGTGAGTGTGAGCGTCGAGTCTAGTTACGGTCACGGCGCTTGCGACTGAATGTTAGTTACACCTACATCAGTTTTCTTACTACACGTGCAATGATTAGCCTATTTTATGGAACGTCGTGAGTGTGCACTGTGCACTGTTCTCCCCATCGACTTGTGTCAGTGATGTTCTGTTCGCAACAAAAAGTTTCGATAACAGAACATGCTATGCAAGAACTTCTCGTGCACAGCTCGGTTCGCAAGTAAGCCGAAGAGGCCCATCAAGCGGATCAGATGGAGAAGATCTCCAGTTGTGGACACAGAATGGCAGACTGGGGAGATCTGGGGAGATCCTCCCGAGCGCCCTGGTGCCGGCGCGGAGCCCCAGATCGAAGACGCTTTTGAACACCGAGCCTTGACGTTGTATGTTGAGTCTCATGTTCAACACCGAGCCGCTCACCGGCCGACGGGCAGTGCAAAGGTCGATCGAGGGCCGCGTCTTCGCTCGCTGCTGCGCCGTGACCCTCCAGAATCAGTATCTGGCGTGTTGTGTTGGAAAAGAAGGGTATTCCGTAAACTATCCCTCAATACATAATGGGTTGGGCGATTGCGAGCCCCATGTGCCTCTCGCAGGCCATACAATTAGAAGAATTCAGAGCACGCAAGTGCATATGATATGTCGAACGAAGCTGTCACATGGACGCCTGCTGCTTCGAGCGTGATGGGACCGGTAGCGTTGGGTCCGGCGTATGGCGGGTATAGAGTAACAGTTCCTAGATAGACGTAGAGAGTGATGAAGAATATCAGTAAACTCCGTCGCTAACATGATCATGTGATGGGAAAGATCGGACCTTTAGTGAATACGAAGGGCTCTACGGGGTGGGTGAAGTTGTAGGTGTGCTGTGCACAGAGTAGGTACGTGCCGAACCTGGTCCAAGCCGTGAGCTTCTCGAATGCGGAAGGAGGGTCTGCGACTCTGCGGCTCCACTTACCATGGCAGTGTGGCGCCGGTAGTGTATGTATCCAAGCCAAAACGGGGAGTCTCTTCCTTGCTCAGAGCGCTGAGCTCCGCTTCAATTGCACCCTGCACAGTATATGAGTATGAAGAAGAGTTGCTGCTGTTCGCGGGCGCAAACGTCTCGAGCGAGGTGTTCAGTCCATACTGCACCCACGAGCCAACTACGTCAAGGCCATCATCGACTGCGATCCATCTATGAAAAGGCAATATCAGCCCAATCCTGGATCCAATGGACAACTCTAATGCTTGCCGCTTGTGAAGAAAGGGTCGATCCGAGTCGCTCACGCGTTGGACGTCAGGGACCTCAATCTTGGCCTCCTGGAAGCTGAGAATTCCGAGGCCTGGAGGGCCGGCGTTGGCCTCGCGCCCGAGCTCGAGAACGATGGGGTGCTGATCATCCGAGAGTCCCGGGTAAAGGGTCTTGTTGACCGGGAGGAGCGGGTACTGGGATGGAACCAACTACAGCGCAACAAGGAAAGTCGGCGTAAATGACACGGCGATGGAAGCGTTCAGTGGGAGGCTTTGCACGTACACTTTGTGCATGATCTTTGCTTGTGACGACGTGCACAAAAGTCGTGTTGTATGTGCCTTGGATCGCTGTAAGGGCACGGGCTTGTAGAGCTGGTGCCAGCGATGCGCGAGCGCTCTGCGATGCAAGGAGGGCAGTCAGGGCCCCAAAGATAAAAGCCAACATTCGGACAGTGATCGTGGGCACGAACAGAGTCCTAGTCCAAACGGCAAGGCCTAAAAGACGCAGTCACCGTAAGTCAAGAGCTCTGGAGGAAGGGAGCCCATTTTATCACCAGGGGAAACCACCTGAAACTTCACACGGGGTCATTTAGAAAAATGTCCGTGAGAAGGACAAGCGCATGCACGTTGCACGCTGTGAGCTTCTAAAATAATCAGGTGCAACAGTGCAACGATTTTGAAGACTAAGTAATAGATTCTTTAGCGAGTCTTGAGATCTGTAACGAAAGGTTACTTACGTAATTCCGTCAATCATCGATGAGATAAGTCATCATCAACTCCAAATTTGGTCGCGTGCAGAAGCAGAGTCCATAGGCAACAGAACCATTTCAAAAGACTGAAAACAACTCCTGTCATCATCAACTAGCCAACGTGAATTTACGCGACAGCACATGGACGCGGCCGCTACACGCAGAAAGCTCAAGATCCAAGCTGGGGTAGCCAAGAGGTCAGCTGCCTGCATTGTGATCTCCCAGTCGATCTGACAATTGCTTTCGGTTGCGCGCGGGCGTGTGGAACATAGGGTTTTCAAGGAACACGAAGTTTACGAGAATGAGGTAGTAGAGAACAAAATCAAGCTCGATAAGCTCAGGGCAGAGGGGGAAGAGGACTGGGGTGTAAGGAACGCGGTGCGTGCTGCCTTGGCTTCAAGTGAACAACCAGTATCCATGCTAATATGGGACGACGTGCAGGCGAAATTGGTGGAAGAGTCGAAGAAAATGGTCGTAAATACGGATCAACGCCTGAGAAAGGCTGTCGAGGATTTGCGCGACGTCATCGTATGTCCATATCTCCTGCATCTGCCATTCGAGGTTTGAGTATCATGTCTCTTCTTTCCAGGTTTTGGCCAAGAAAGACCCTGCATTCGCAGAGGACGAAGAATTGATGAAAGCAGAGGAGGTTTTCGAGACAGTCAGCGCCTGAGAGGCAGCGTGCTATCCAATATATGTAGAATGCATCGAGTGTAAGCTGATGGAAGTGGACGCTATATCCAGTAACAAAGTAAGCATAGTATATAATACGTACCTTGTGCAAAATTCTATCATCCATGGTTCGAACGTTCAATCTCGTTCAACCCGTGAAAGCAGTCGCATCCGCCATGTCTTCATTTTCTTTGAACTCCTTTGAACGCTGATCCCTTATTCGCGTCAGCGCATCCAACGCTCCGCGCCAGGCGTCTCTCTCTATGCGCTCTTCTTGTAACCCACACGATTCTGTAGTCGAATTTGATAAATTCCCATCTCCTGGATTGGTAGGTGGAGGAATATCAGCGCCTGTCACAGAAGGTACAAACCCAGGCGGAGGAGCATCAATCGCCGAAGGCGCAATACGTGATTGGCGAATATGGGCGAGAGAGGAGCGAATGGCAATTTGGATAGCCTACGGTCAAAGACAGACTTCTGTAAGTGATACTTCACTTTTCGCACATGCGAAGAGGTGCTCACGTCTAGTCGTTCGAAGTACTCGCTTACTTCCAGCACGAACTGCTCTGACCGTTCGTCACCCTGTGATAGATTGTCGTCCGGTCCGTCCGTTTGCGGGAGAGTCAACAGGGAAATGGACGAAGCAGCCAGTGAAAGCAGGCGGGATATGTCCTGCAATAGAATGTCGATGTGCTCTGCCACTGAATCTGTTGAAAAGAGTGTACACACCTTCTCAACATCTCCCAAAGCGTAAATTTGACGTGCCGTACGACTGGGATCTATTTCATAGATATTTGGTTCGACATGTGAGGAGGACGAGTCTCCGGAGCCGTTGTGAGCCATCAAAACAGTATGAGTGTCAGTACGAAAGTTGTGGCATATCAAGGCAGCACCGGATTCCCGGCCCGCACTGCGCGGTGGTTGCTGTAGTAGAGCGCAACACGGAGCATTTTATTGGACGCACAACACTACGTGGAACCTCTAATATACATGTTCGACAAATACAAACTTCATCAACCGCAACGAAATCATGTCTCGTTGACCTTGCATCAGTAGTCCTCCTGGGTGTACCCGGATCCTCCATATCCACCACGCCGCTGGTAACCTTCGTTGAGATTCAGTCTTTCCGCGCCAAATGTCTCGTCTTCGTTTTCGGTATAGGATTCTTCGCCACGATGCAAACCTCGGCGTTCGTCTTCAGCGTATCCTCCAGGACCACCTCCATAGCCGGAACCGCCATACTGTCTTGGAGGCTCAGCATACGGAGAAGATTCATTGTCTCTATATCCACTGAGTTGTTCTTCTCCGTATCCGGGGCGTCTCTGGCTTTCATAAACCTCCCTACCTCCACCATATTGCTCCGTGCCGCTTCCGTACTCCTCTCGGCTTGCGCCGTATCCAACCGTCTCCCTCTCAGGCCCCTGGCGGCCCGCATCATATTCTTCCCCACCTCTGCCATATTCCTGACCACTAGAATCGTATTCCTGGCGGCGGTCATCATGATGGCTATGGTGTTGGTGGTCTCTCGGCTCTACAGGTTCGGTTTGCTCGCTCCTTCTGAACGAGTCTCCCCCGTAATCTGATGGACGCTCGTATCCTTCTTCACGGCGAGATCCATAACCTTCACCTCCAGCGTACCCTTCTGATCCTCCACTGGTGTATGACGGCCTGTATCCTCCTTCGTCATCTTGGCGTCTATCATAGGATCGTACCTCACTTCGGTATTGTTCCTGCCTCCTGGCATAAGGCGGTTCTTCGTCTCTTCCTCCGCCATAACCGCCTTCCTCCTGCCTACCGTATGAGGGCCGAGAATCACCTCGCCCATAAAGTGTTTCGCTTCCTCGGCCGTAAGGAGGTTCCTCGGGAGGCTGGTAGTTTGATTCTGTACGGCTATAGCCCGTACGGCTCCCCCCGCCGTAACCAATTGGTTCTAAACGAGTAACATTACGCCTTCAGTTGATAGATTTAGTCCAATGTGGTTTTTACAAACCTTCGTCATACCGGCGCCCTTGGGGTTGATTGTAACCGCCGCCCTGCGACGAAGTATAGTCCTGGCTTGCAGTATATTGACTGGTCCTGCCGTATGCACCCTGGTCATACGAGTGAGCGCCACCTGGGGTAGCAGCGGTCTCATCATCCGAGCCCTGGCGCTTGTTCTTGCCTTCGCGAACACTTTCCTACGTTCAGACTCATGTGAGAAAGGTGAAAGATACGGCAATTCAATATTTCAAACCTTGGTCAGTGCCTCCAGTGTGGTCTCTCTCTCGCTTCCTTGACCGCCTATCCACTTGTCCATGGCATCAAACATGGCATGCTGAATTTGTGAGTTGCCAGTGTTGTAATATGGGTGATGGAAGGCTTCAAGGACCTATGCGATTCGCATCAATGTGCTGTATTATTTCTCTGACAGTTACAGAGCCCACCGTACCTGATTGATGACCTGATTGGGATCCTCGCTCTCGTCGAACCATGCCTTTACAATGAGGTTCACTGTGTTTTGCACCACCACCTGTGCAATCTTCCCAGCAGGCTCGTTCAGGATGAGTTGGAAGTGGTCCTAAAAGACATGATAAGTGCCGGCCAGCGTGTGTGTCGGCGAGTGCAGAGCTTGCCTTGGAAAGCAGGCTGTGTGACGGGTCAGAGGCACGTGGGTCATTGAAGACTTCGTACTGGTCATCAGAATCAATGACGGCCTTGCTACCCTCACCAAGAACATCTGTAGTTTGTTTCAAGATTGGCTACCGAGGCACGCATCTCGTCAGCTAGTGATTGGGAGCCAAGATAGCTGGGTACACTGACTGTCAACCAGGGTGTCAAGATGGTGTATACATCTTCGATCGAGCATCAGTACAGACAAAAGAGCACATTACACATATAAGCACTTACAGGCATTCAGTGCATCTGTGATGCCATCGATCAATTCCGACAAACCAGGTATCTTCTCGATTTTCTCGAGCACGTCGCGGTATACCCCATCCCTCCACTTCAATAAAGCCCACAGCTGCTGCTGAACTTCCTTCGGCGCGACATCGTCCGGGTTAAAGCTATACGCTTTAGAGGATGCTTGGAGAGACTCAGCCTCGCCCATCTGCGAGGAGCTATCGCCTCCAAGTGGGAGCTTGGATAGCAGGTCCTTGAGTTTAGAAATATTGGAGTTCTGATCCGAACTGGATGCCTGAGGGACAAGAAGTAAAACTTCGTAAATAGAACGATGTACGGTATGAAAATAAACACATACGTCGCTCAACTTCTGAGAGAGATCAGTAACTGATGCCTGACTCAAGTGATCGGTTGCCTCTCCCATCATTGAGTGCATAAAGTCGGCGCTTCCAAAGGTCCCAGTGATCAAGGGGGGAGCAGGACCATTGGGTGTATCAACAATAACTGCAAAAAATCACTGTTAAAAGTCTGTCTGGTTATTATGATAGACGAGAGGCACCATCGTCTCCGACATGGCAGAATACTTGCTCATGACCCATTTTCCTGAGCGCAAGCTCACACCAATTACTGTGGGCAAGCAGATCCTCCAAAGTATGCAGACCTGTACCGAGAAGCCGATAGGCTTCGAACAAGTCTGCACCTTCCCGACCGCGTGATCGACGGCCGTGCTCGATGCAGGCTCGGAGCGTGCGTCGAATGTGAGCTGTGGAGGTATCCCAGCCGTGCCCTTCGGTGGCCATATATTTCTGAGGGGATTCTGTCAGACTGCTGACATGACGTGAATATAGGTGATGAAGGTAACCTTCATGCCAGTGCGGGGATCAATCTCAAGTTCCCGAGGGTCTACGGGAGGACGAAGCTTCGGATGGAATTGGCGAGCATCGCCCTCTTTCTCTGCGTAGCCCCTGTTCGAACATTGTGCATCAGTACATAAACTGAGGTGTCATAGATTCTCTTACTTCGGATTGTCGATGTGTTCCTAAATAATAGGCACAATGTGAGCTTCTGAGAGGCGTTCAAATGACCCTCGAAGCACTTACTACAGGTAAGTACACGCCTAATCTCTCGGCAGTGACCTCAAACTCCTCCGTAGCAAATCCAAATGTCTAGATCGAATCGGCAATGAGATCCTCAAACCAAACGACACTACATAGCTGCAACGTACCATAAAGCCGAGGACAGCGACAATGAGAACCAAGGTATCCGCAGAAAGCTTCTGCAAGCCAGCAATATCCATCGCCTGAGGGCGCAGTGATGGCATCAGAGGGATACCCCCGCCTTTTCCATCTCGATTCACCTACCTGAGAGTAGTCACGCAACCAGTTACCCTGAAGAGATTGCACTCAACATCCGGAAAGATAAGTAGTACAGGCCGTGGCACTCACGAAGTACACTTTCTTCACATCCCCTTTATTAAATTTAGATCCACCAGATCCTGCAGACAAGATAGTTTGCGCGAATTCAAGGAGTCCACCTCCTGCAGCAGTACTCCCCGTCGATTTGAGCAGTTCAGTGAGGATGTTTTCAATATCTCCATGACGGAAAGCTTTGTCTATCGACATCGACACTAGTTCATCGCATCGTTTTTCTAGCAGAAAGGGACTCAGAAGTACTGACCGTTCAGATATGAAAAATCGGGGATATCGCCTGCTCCGAACGCGTATGCTTCTGCAGGCAGCAGCACGACCAGTACGGTGAGTAGCAACAAAGTGGTGGTTAAGGTGGGCATTATGATGGTTTGAATGCAAGACAAGCGCAGTTACTAGGAAGAGTAGTTGCGAAGATTTCCATATCTAAGCGACATCTGCATCTCCGTTGGTGCCAAGAAATACCAAGCCATGACGTCTACGTCAGAGCAGGTGAATTATACAGGGATGAGCGTATCGTATGTAAGTTACAAAATACAAGCAAAAGAAAAACATTCGACAAGCCATTCAAATCCCTCTCAAGCACAATCGCCGCAAACTCACCCAAGCTTCGCCTTCTTCGTCACAGGCCCTCCGTTGGGTTTGTCACCTTCCTTTCTCTTCTTCACCCCCTGCTGAGACTTGACGCCCGACAACATATCTTTCACCCGATTGCGAACGAGCACTGCGACTTGACCGACATCGGAGTCTGCACCGTTGAAGTGGATCGCATTCCGTATCATCAATTCCATGTCAGCCTCCCATGCCTCTATCGAGTCATACTTGTCCGTATCCAGTTTCTGCCGTATCGTGCGGAGATCCCGTGCATCTTTCTTAGGGATGATCTCGAAGTACTGGGGAATGCCAAGGACCTTAGGATCAACGGGTTCTCTGAACACGAAGGATCTGAAAGCAGCAAAATCAGCAAACACGCGATGGAGTAGCAAAAGCACGTACATCGACTCCTTGACGAGGTTGGTCATGAGGGACTGTAAACTTCGTTTTTCTGTCCACGGGAGCTTCTTCTCCATGATCTTGGCCCATTCCTTCTTGAACAACCTTTCAACAGCATCGGCACAGTCCGTAGGATAGGTGGTGGGAGGATTGAATAGTCGGCAGTTGCTGAATACCAATTCAATGTCCTTGGTGAAGTCTTCCATCGTCGTGTAGATGGTAGTGTTGAGACGTTGGCCTATGGTTCCAAAATCCATGGGATCCTTGATTTCGTCATAATATCTGCGAAGGAAACGAGAGCTATGAGCACTTCACAATGTGAGAGTGTATGCGGACACACGTTGGGCATCCGTCGAGTTGAGGGTCAACAGGTCTCGCGAATATACCAGCCTCTGGAAGCTTTAACAGTGCCTTTAATACTTCTTTACACTTTGTCTTGTTGATAGGCATTGCTTGAACTACAGGAGACTTCTTAGGCGGTTTAGAAGATGCAGTAGCAGATCTGGACAAATTTGGTGTAGGTTTGGAAGAGGTCGGAATGGGTTTGGAGGGAGGGGTATACTTTGGGGTAGGAGTGGGCTTCGAGGAAGTAGGGGTGGGTTTTGAGAACGTAGGGGTGGGGGTTCTGTCGTCTTTAACCTTGATCGATATTCGAGGATTTTCGATGGCTGGAGGCGGTGGTGGAGATTTAACTTGAGTACTAGATTCTGCGGGTGAGGACTTCCCGATCTTGACTGTGCCAGGTTGTTTGAGCATAGGCTTCTTCTCCCTCTCCTTCCCAGGTGGCGATGGTCTGCTTAGCTTCTTGCTCGGCGAGGCCAACTCCAGTATCTCGTCCTCCGTAGATCCTTCAGGAGTATGCAGCTTCTTACGCTTCATGGGCATAGTCGACGACGACGAGTCCTGCCTCTCAGAGCTTTCCACCGAATGGCGCTGATGAGCCTTTTTCTTCTCCTTCTCTCTTTCGATGGCAATTACTTCTTCGAGCAGGTCGATTGAGCCATCATCGACTGGCGGGGGCCGCTGGTTGCCCACGGGTTTCAGCTTGCGTGGTTTAGGCTTCGCGACAGGTGTGGACTTCTGCAAAATATCTGGAGGTCCTCCTCCGCCCAATTTGAGCTTGATAGACGGGCGAGGTGCAGCTTCGGAAGAGAGAGGAAGAATTGGTGGAGGAAGGATTGGTCGTGGCTTCGATGGCTCGGCGATAGCAGCAACTGATGGCGGAAGCGGTGGAGGAGCCATGGGCATCACAGGCTTCATACCTGTCACAGCTTTGCTGTCGATGGTCTTATTGATACGGATCCACACTACGATAAACATTTAGCATCAGAAACTGAGGGAATAGAGGCAACTGGAAGTCTTACGCTTCTCGAAAAATGACTCGATCGCAACCGCCTCGTTGAAGACATAGGTGTCGGGTGAGTTATATGTCTTCGCGTTGCGGATTATGAGACGGAAGTCGGATTCGAATGCGAAGCGGTCTCTATACATCCCTTGTTCGAGTTTGGCACTCATGGTACCCAGATCCATGGGGTTCTTGATGATCTCAAAGTACCTGCAATCACCGAGGTGAGTCTATAGTGGTTGAGCTGGAACAGTGTAGCGACCAACCGAGGCGCTTCATCTCTGACAGGGTCAACAGGTTGTAAAAACCAATGTGCGTGCTTATTCGCCTTGACCTTGCCCAACGCGTTGCGGCACGCCTTGATATCCATCACGCCCATACCACTACTTTGCGCCTTCGGAACACTCTTTGTATTGGATTTCTGCTTGCCTTTCCCCTTCGGCAGAGGTTGCTGGAATGCAACCCCCTTCTTCACACCGACAACGGAGGAGTGTGTACCATCGGGAGGGCGGTGGTTGAGCAGATGCGACTCAGCAGGTCCACCTGAAGGTAAGAGACGGATCTTGGAGGGAACAGGAGTGGGTAGAAGAGGGCTTCTGGCAGGCAGGCCGCCCGTTTTCAAAGGTCGAACTGGCAGTACCTTTACCGGAGGAAGAGGAGGAAGAACTTCGATAATGGGAGTTGGAGGCGGCAGATGGATAGAAAGCTTGGGCGGGGCTTCTTCGTGACCCTTTACGACGATGTCGGCGAGCTTTAACATCATCCAGCGGACTTCAAAGTCGACATCAGGAGCACTGTGAGGAAGGCAAATAAGATGTCAATTGGAATCACAGAGCGACAGAAGGGGACCTTACAGGGCAATAGGCAGCAAGCACTCTCTTATGACCTCGTTTTTCCCCACCTCTTTGTCCTTTCTGAGAGCCTTGATGAGAACATCGATTTCACTCTTCTTGTTCTCCTTAACCTTCTCGTGCAGTGTCCCGTCCTCCTCGATCAAAAGAGACTCGCTTTCTTTTGGTCCACCTTTTAGTTCGCCCATGGACACGAGTAGGGCGAGAGACTGGAACGCGTTTCGAGCTACGTGACGACGGATGATGCGTGAAGGGTCATTCGCCACGACGGCCAAGAGATATCGCGTAATCTTAGGGTTGAACCATTTTGTGAGGAAAAGCGCGTCGAACGCAGCTATGCGGACTTGAGTGTAGTTCCCCTCACTGGTATGGCACTGAGTAAAAGGCGCATGAATGAAACAAGGTCTCTCACCGCGTTAGTGGGAAGAAAATACGAGGGTCATTCGGAATCAGATTCGCCATACTTAGGATCAGGCGGAACTGTACGAAGTCAGTGTCGGCACATATGCGATTCCGTGCGACCCACCTCGAGAGCAGCAATCGTTACGATGTTGTGAGGTGAAGCAATCAGTCTGTCCATGTTGCGATATCGATCAGCCTCTGAAAGCGCCTGTTGCAACAAATTGGCATCTTCGGAAGTCTGTTCGGTCTTTGTCTCCATTGGGAATAACTCTCCATGTTCCGGCGGGGCGGTGGAAACACTAGCACACGCCAAAGAAGAAATTATAGTGCATATGTAGAACGCGTCGGTATACTAGAACAAGCAGCCAGCTTAGACATGGGCTCATTCTGTATTGAGAAAAAACTCACAGGATTCGCAGTGTTGTCATTGTATTTCAGCTGGTCTATCAAGAATTGTCGTACAACTGAAGGGCACTTCCCGTTCCCAAATCGAACTTGGGCAATAGCTTTGATCAAAGTCTAGAACCGAGCAGCTTCAATTGCGTCCGTGTAGATTTGTAATAAGGAGACGCACCCGCCGCACGAAATATTCTGCTATATCTGAAAAATCATTCGGTCTCGGGACGTACGTGTGAGTGAACAGATCCTGTTGTGGGTCTTCGGGGTCGTAACAATAGCGGAGGAACAGCTTGAAAAGGTGAAACAGGCCTAGGAACTCCAGTTTGGGCAACGCACACTGATGGACAAGAACATGCGCTGCTGAGACATGATATCGTAAAGCGAAATCTTGTTCGGACTTACTGTTACCAACGTCAGGGCAGCCTCGCAACGAATGCGGTAGAAATAGTTGGTAACAAGCACCGTTTTCGTGAGGGTGCTAGAAATAACTGGCGTTGGCATCTTGGTCAACGCGTTGATCGCCTTCAACCAAACGGTGTGAACAAAACCGATAATCGGACATCGCATCAAAACACTCACCTCCAATTGAGCAACAACGTCCCTGTCCCGTTGCAATTGGGAAACCCACATATAGTCGGGCTGGTCAAAGGCAATCATTGCGATCCATTCGAAATCTGCGTCCATCCTGATCCACTCATACGTCGCTCCACTCATCAGTTGCTCGTCTTCCTCCGTCCAGTCCACCACTTTCCAATTCTCCCGCTCTTTCTCCTTCTCCCAGATCTCCAGCCCGAATCCCATGTCTACCATGCCCATTGCTTCCGCTGCCTCCTGATCACCTTCCGCAGCCGCCTGTGCCGCGGCTTGTCGAGCCAGATACCGTTTGGTGTTACGACGTACACGCTTGTATTTCGTATTGAACGGGACTTCGTAGCGTTTAAACGGTGCACGTATGTCGAGAACATGTTCATACGGCGTGCCGTCGGCTTCATGAATGCGTATAGTCATTTGTCCCTATGACATATATGGGTTCACCTGTGTGACGTGGAATGCAGTAGACATACCTCGAAGAACGGCACGGGCTTGTACAATGCCTTGGTGACTTCATCATGTTCGTGAAATTTCCAAGCAGGCGCCTCCTGCCGCATAGTAATCTCAACTGCCATCTTCTTCCGGTTGAAGCTGGCCGAAAAGCCAAAGCTTGGGCATCCGCTCCCGTAGATCCACTGCTCCGCAAATGAACGCAGGTCAACACCACTGACCTTCCTGCACGTCCGTAAAAAGTTATGCGTAGAGAGTGCATTATTGGGCATTTCGCCGGAGATGGCAGAAAGGAACAGTTTAGGCAGGACCCTTGAAAGTCCGAGGGCTGTACCAGATTTTCCCAGACGTCGATCAAGGATGTGAAGCACTAATGGCGACTTTAGATGAACGAATGGCAGTCTTCCTGCATCGGGAGGGTCAAGACACTGCGGTTGGCATATCGGGAGCATAGATCCATCGTCTTGTTCGAAGATGCGTTCCATGTCTTTCTTAAGCCGGAACCTGTATTCGTTGTTACCAAATAGTTTCCGCAGGAATAAGCCCGCGATGTAAAGGCCAATGCCATCGACAAGCCACAGATCTGACCACGTCTTCGGCTGGATATTGATGCCAGACCACTGGCACGCCAAAGCATGGCTAAGTGCCTCACGGGTCTCGAAAACCTGGTCGATCGCGTCTTCGCCGTGCAGCAGATCGACAGTTACGATTGATAGCGTGGATGTATCAAATCGTATGGTTGGCAATTCGTCCACGAACACAATTTTGTGCGAGCCAAAGGGATAGGAGCCGAGTTCCGTCGTATAGAACGTCATAGCCTGACGAATGAAGGAAACCGATGCTGCCAGCTGTGCTTCATGTCCAGGGAGACAGAACGCGTGCATGAGCGGCTGAGATGACCCATTCACATCGTCCGACGCATGATCCGCCGGGATGGGAAACACGTGCAGAGGGCCAGCAACGAAGCCGATGTGCTGGACAGATGTCAGAATGCTCTGGGAAAATAAAAAAATGGATTTGTTCGAGTTGTATGGGTGGGCGACCTAGGTGAGGAATGCAGATGAAGCGCGCGTTGTGCAGCCTTTAGATGCTACACACCTGTTCGACGAACTCTCCGCTGCAGACTACGACCGTAGGGTGGCTGTCTGCAGCCTCCTCCTCATCGTCTGCACGAGGATTCTCGTCACGGTCTTCAAGGTGGCGCGGTACAACGAACTCGAGCTCCCAAGTACACCGCTCCCAGATATTGTCAATGCATGGAACCC
Organism: Heterobasidion irregulare TC 32-1; assembly: GCF_000320585.1. Taxonomy (NCBI): domain Eukaryota; kingdom Fungi; phylum Basidiomycota; class Agaricomycetes; order Russulales; family Bondarzewiaceae; genus Heterobasidion; species Heterobasidion irregulare. The sequence goes on along the minus strand of NW_009258197.1, from coordinate 1,095,115 downwards.
AGCATCTCGCAGCGTCTGGCGACGATGGTGTCGTAAATACATGAGGAGCTCGCTGTGCATGTTCAGGAAGAAATCCAGTGCGGTTTCAATAGCATACACTCACATATGGGTAAGCGTCCGAAGGCACTATGAACTGCAGACCGTCGACAGGATGTCGCAAGCTGTATTCGATGTTTACGGTGATTGGAGAGAATTCTGGGATCGCCACTAAAGTGTGTGCCACCGCAAAACCAGGAGTCTGCGGTTCAGGGGTAGCAGCTTGATAGACAGTGCACGAATGCAATATAAGCCCCAGCGAGGAGAACTCCAACCCAAAAATTGACACACCTTCACTGACAACGACTCCTGTGGTGCTCCCAGATTGTTTCAATGACACTTCCTTTGGAATTGCGATCGACAACTCTCCCTCGTCTCCATCTGCCAGAGCCGAATACACCTTCCGCCTGAGCTCCGGGTGTGTATGAAGGTCCTTTGGATCGGAAACAGACAGATTTGTGAGAGGGTCGTAATGAATGAAATCGGCGCGATGGTTTGCGACCGTTACGCTATGGATGGCTGTAATAAAGTGACCATGTTGAGCAAAGTAAAGACAAAGAAGATGTTCAAACACAGACTGCATTGACGCGAGTGTAGATGAAGGGTTTTGAGATCCTTGCTTGTCGGGACGATAGTGATCTCTGTATATCCCTGGATGAAGAGCTGTCAGAGGCGACGGGTGTTGGAGAAGCATAATCAAACGTACCCAGAGACTGCCGGAAAAGTCGATCTCAAGAACAACCTTCTGATGAACAGTATATAAGAGAACAGTAGTCAGTACAAAGATGTGCTAAAGACAGCAGATGAACACATATATAGAGAAACCGCGTCGTATGTGCTCGCGCTGCATGCTCTTGAACGTGCTCAACAGGATTTGGGCCCGTGCTTTCGCGTCGAGAGGGGGCGCGAAGGAGAGAGACGAGCTGTGGGTGGGTGTTGAGGTGGTGATGTCCAAGGCGAGAGGAGTCAGAGGATGGGCGAAGGACGCCTTCTGCGAGGATCGTGACCTCAACGATGCGGCGGACGTGGGGACAGCTCGGTTATGTAACGAGGATGGTCTGGCGCTCACCCGATTTGGCAGGAGTGTGTTCTCCTCTGCATTCCTTTTTATCGCAGACGACGAGGCATGCCCCAAAAATCTATATTCCGACAGCCAGGGGCCCAGCACTTCCAGCTGGTCCACAGGTCACAGCGCGATCCCCTCATCCACGACCCTGAGGCGTCGCAGCATGTCCTCAAAGCCTTCGTTCCAGAAAACCAGAAGAAGGTGCGCCTGGGACATTCATCGACATCCAACAGCAGTCTTACATCAAATAGGGAAAGTCAAAGGCTGAGCTAGAAAGTCTACTCTCTCCGTCTGACCTGGCCCACGATGCCTCACGATCTAACATCGGCGAAGCCTCTCTCTACGGCGTCTACTACGATGACACCGACTATGATTACATGCAGCACTTGCGGAACGTTGGTATACAGGAGGAAGGCGTGGATTCTGTTCTCATTGAAGCCCCCGCTGCTCCGAAATCGCACTCTAGAGAGAAGGGGAAGACACCGATATCCTTACGCGACCTCCCGGCCGAATCACTCCCTTCGACATCGGAACGACCGTGGAATGTCGAGAGCCAGCAGGCCATTCCCAGCTCAATAGCAGGGTTTCAGCCGGATATGGACCCTCACCTGAGACAGGTTCTGGACGCATTGGAAGACGAGGCATTTGTAGACGAAGGGTTAGAAGACGACTTTTTTGAAAATCTGATTCAGGATGGCGAGAGAGCGCCAAACGAGAGGTCCGACTACGACTTCGTGGAAGATGGGGTCTCGGAAGAGGCGGATACTGCGACGGGAGAAGTAGATGATAATTGGGAGGCCAGGTTCGTGGCTTTCAAGAAGGCACAGCAGGCTGGAGCCGGTGGATCCGGTGGTGAAGACGAGTGTTCTGAAGGCGCAGATACGATCGGCCGCATGCCAGAGTTCTCCGTCTTGGGAGGGAAGAAGAGACGAAAAAGCACATCCGACGCCTCAGGATACAGTATGACTAGCTCATCGATGTTCCGAAATGAAGGATTGAGGGCCCTTGATGAGCGATTCGATCAGGTACGTCACGTCCGAGCCTCGTAGCCCTAGATCCATTTTCATGATGTCCTCAGATTGAGAAGGAATACGCATCGGATGAGGAGGATGACCCTGAAGAAGATGACGACGATGCGCCGCAGCTGCTCACTTCTCGTGAAGATTTTGATAACCTCATGGACGAATTCTTGGAAAAGTTTGAGATATCTGGCGGGAAAATGAAGCCGTCTCTACCAGGTACAGGCGCCGAAAAATTGGAAGCTCTGCGTTTGGCGATGGGCCAGGATAGCCGGGTCAGGGAGAGGGGCAGCGATGAATTGGACGACAGTAATGACGATGACATCTTCGCTGCATGGGCAAAAGAAGACAAAAAATATAGATGGGACGTTGAAACTGTCCTTAGTGAGTTCCTCTCAATCATTCCGTGCCTATAGTATCCGCCTGACGGCGAACACAGCAACACACACCAATCTTGAGAATCATCCTCGACTGATTAGAGCTCGCGAAAGTAAGCCCGTGCCCAGGATACGCCTAGATCCACGAACCGGCCTTCCATCTGTCGTTGAATCGCCTGCTGTGAATGCACCAAAACGGCAACATAGAATTCCATCTCCCATAGACGAAATGATTCCTGGTTAGTCTTCCCAAACATTGAGGGTGATATTTTCTAAAGCATACTGTTTGGAATAGCACGCACCACTATCACTAGACCTCGAGCAGAAACCAGGGAGGAAAAGAAGGCACGCAAGGACGCGGTCAAGGCCAGTCGACAAACGCGTCGCGTTGAAAAGAAAGTTGTGAAAGAGCAGTTCTCTGCTGCAATAAAGCAGCAGACTCGGATCATAGGCGACAAGCAGGTCAAGACGCGAAAGCTTTGACACGATGCGTGCGCGATGTATAAGAGATATGTACAACAGAAAAGTAACTAGTACAGACATAAATATTGTTAGTTGTGGGTATTGTGTAATACATGACGGTGTAAGAACTATTGTATGATGCGAGCGAAAGCGTTCCAAGAAAGAGAAATGCAAAGCAGAGGGAAGGGAAATCGTAGGAATCGTAAGATGACTTCATGGACATCACCAATCTGGCCACAAGTCGAGGAGACTATTGCCGTCTTCCTCGGGACAGTCTTTTTGCTTCATCCACCGATCTGGAACCTATCCAAAGCTTCAGTTTACGACGCATTACTCCATACTATGGAATTTACCAGTGGGAAATATCTCTCCATAGCGCTGGTGAATCGCTGTCTATATTGTTTAGGAGTGACGATGGTGGGCTCGCCTTTGCCTGCACCACCGAGAAATGCGGATTCCTTGACCCAACTCTCGAGTTTTTTGTCCCAAGTGTATGTGCGCACATAATCTGACAAACAAATAAATTGACACAGATGTGCAGGCGAAAGGGAATCACATGAACATACCGACAATGCCAACAACGAGCTCATTCTTCACGCTATCCACACCTACGACTAACGAGTAATCCATGACATTTATGTCCGCCAGGAATTTGCTGTCATTATATAGCGCTCCACGAAGAATGCGTTTGGAGTGTTCGCGAAGATAGAAGGGTGCAAGGTGAGCAGCTGATAAGATTATTCAATAGCTGCGTATAGATCTGTGCAGTAAAAAAACATACATTGAACTAAGTTCTCATCCAGGAGAACCTCGTTCTCTCTGCCTGTAGATTGAACGTGTCGATTGCGAGTAGAGCCTTTGAGATCATAGATCTGAGAACAAAAAATATAACCTATTAATTTACAAGATAACACTGGTCAAATATACCTTGGAAAACCGCCGATCATAGAACAAATTCTCCATTACTAAAAGGTTCATTTGCATGGATTTGGCTCGACCGGGACCTTTGTGATTACCATTCTTTCTAAAGATGATTTTGTAACATCCAAAGACTTTGGCAAGGAGCGTAGGTCTCTGGAGAGAAGAGCTATGAGGATGAGAGGAGAATTTGAACTGAGCGAGACATACGTTGGCAGATACTGCAGCCGACATGTAATCAAAATACGCTGGAGCGAAGGTCTCCATCGTCTGAACTTCCGTCCTAGACATCTCTTTGGCGATAAAGCGGTCGTCTACAATGTGCAGAGGTCAGGCAAGGCGACCAATGATGACTCGAAAGACGTACCTCGAGTTTTTAGGAAGGCTGAACCGGACTTGCCACCACTGGCGTTCCACTTAACACACCTTGCTAGCGATTCTATCATGCTCTTCTCACAATCGTAAGTTCTTCGCAACGCATCGAACTGCTCGGGATAAAGCACTGTGCAGCTGATGGTAAGGTCGCCGCTCTCGAACGCTATGGCCATCAATCAGTCTTTCAACATAGTATGCATGAAGAAGATCACTGACAGATGGCCCAAGGAAGTTTGGAGGATGGGACTCTCAAGTCTTCGGTCGGATTTGCGCTTTCGGTGGCCTCCACGTTGACGACTCCCCACGTAGAATTGGATTCCGCGATCGAGCGATCATCAGGCATAAATGCCTCGCCACCGTCGGTCAACCTGGGCTCTCTTGCGTGGCGCTTTTCTGCCCGTGATTTTGCAAGCATGTCACGATATTGCGGAGAGCTACAGACACCATTAGACAGACATCAGACATGAAAAACAAGAGATTCTTCACTTCAAGGCCAATGCAATAATTGATGTGGGCTCATCCGTGCGAACGACCATCGATGAATCGCGAAAAATGTGTTCAGTGTCAATCATTGGATCGTCGTTTTCCAACTCGACTCGATGCCGAGACTGAGGTAAATGCTGGGGCCAAAGGCCGGAAAGCGCCTTCAGTAATGAACTCCGCTCTTGGCCAGGTGGACCAAAATCTAGGTCTGAGGGAGGTGGTGAGATCGAGTCCTTATGGCCTGGCAGGTACGTGGACAGCAGAGGCGAGGGTGGCACTGAGATGGCAAGGTCGCGGTTTGGTCGCTTGTATTGTTCTCCCGAAGCCTCTTCGGGTTTAGCTAACTCCGTGGACGATGGCTCCCTCGGGGAGGTGGCAGTCGAGCCAGGCTCTCTCTCGACGGTGATATGGGGGAGGGTAGTAGATGACTCCGGCGAGGGCTTGTCAGGAGATTTCCGGCTCTCCTCTTCGTCACCACCTTCGTCATCTGCCTCACTGGAAGAATCTGAGATGTCGGAATCATCCTTGATAGCATCCTTGACACTATCCAAAACCTCAACCTTAGCTCGCGCGGAGGCGACAGGGCGTGCGCGGCGACCTCTAATGACAGCATAACGACGACTGGCACGTTCGCTATCCTTGTTGATGCGTTCGAAATGCTTGGCAATATTAGAGACTTTGCTTCCAGGGGCTGCGGGCGTACGGCGCAAAGTCGATTTTGGTCCAGAGCTGGACCCAGGACGTGACGAGACTTTGTCTTTGACAGGGTTGCGAACGGACGATTTTGTCCGATTGATCTTCGGCCCTGGAAGTGGCCCTGAAAGTCGACCAGTTGGTGTGGGGCTCATCCTATCGGACCTTACTGTCGTGTCCGAAGTGGCAGTGAATCGAGGCTTTTTCTCAGGCGAGGGTCGGCGAGATGGCTCTTGAGAGTCGAAAGAGGACGTGATTGGGCCGGGAATTCGACTGGACTGAGGAGCCTGTTTGACAGGCCTTCGAGAACGTGTAAGGTACCGAGGAGCAATGTTGGCAGCGTAACCCGATTCGAAGTCGGATGTTGAGCCCTTCCTAAGAGGTGCATGCCTGATCCTGTTTCTCGTCGGATGGCGTGGTTGTGGCAAGGTATATTCTTGATCGCTTTCTGCTGTAGGATGGCGCGGTGACATTGCAGTTTTTGCGAGCTCCTCCACGCCCTGAGGGGGCAAAAACTCTTGATATTTCTTGACCAGCTCAGCAACACTCGGCTGCTGCAAAGGACGTCGTGGGAGTCTAGAGACGGCCATGAAATCGGTAGAGACCCGTTGACCCTGGGTTGAGAACATGTCAATATAACTGTACTTAGCAGGAGCGGCTGCATACTTTTGCAAGGGCCTTAGATGACTCGTTGTCAGAGGTCACCGGCTCAGCCTTAGGGGCGCCAATAGTCGAGTCACTGTCTGGATCAGACCTGAGACCGTGAGAAGAGGAAAGAGGTGCATCGCTGGTTATCTGAGCTTGATCAACGACAGGAGATGATTCTATTGTGGAGGCCGTCAGCATTTCCCTGTCTGTACTGTCCATCCGTGATGTCTCGATGGACGCCTCTGTTTCAGAAGCTTCAGATGCTGATGACATGAAAGACTCTCCTGTGACCCTCCGCATGATGGGTGGAGGAAGAGCCTCTTCGGCTTCAGAAACACTGGACGATGGCATGTGTGGGTGATCAAACGTCCCTGATAATCCATAGCCTCTTGGCCACATCGCTCGTACTGATCCGAATGCAGAAGCTCGTCGGCCACTCTTGTCCAGGAGTGCACTCTTCGGCTTAGGTAGCCTATCAAAATCTGCTTGCCAAGCCACAATTTTGTCTTGTCGATAAGACCGAACCTGATTCAGCGCCAGCGTGTCTGTCGGTGCGGACTCCTTGTAAACATTGCAGAGCATTTGCGAGATCTCATTCTTCTCTGACTCTGCTCTGATGATGAGCTTGTTGATACGGGTTGTAAGTATAGCGTCGGCCTCCTCATCTCCTACTGCTGCGTCGATCGTTATGAGTTTGAGGTCATCGATTAACGCATTGTACCACGCAGAATTTCGGGCCATTAAACGTTCGTAATCCGCATTCTTGAGCTCCAGTTGAGTCTCCGGACGAACTCGAATGCGCATAGGAGGATACACAATATCATGTATGATGATAGGATCGGCCTGGAAACGCACGGTCATTCCTCTAGTGGCAAAATAGCGAATATGGTGCTGATAGATATTATGAGAACAGCCCGCGCCCTGGACTAACTGAACATCTGCAGGGTAGAAGTGTAGTTCAAGAAACTTGGCGAAAGAATAGCGTTGCATTTCCTCTGAGACAGGGATGAAGGGTGTAGCAGAGCCGCATATGCGGCATGCACTCCAGGTAGTGATTAAGTCCGGGGAGGGTGTACTTCCACGTCCGATGATTTGACCATCCCATTGCTCGACGACAACGAATAAGCGAGTCTCGTTATGAATGTAGACTTTGCAATGGCTTGCCATGGGCTCGTTGCAACCTTTTCCAGCGCATAGAGGAGTCTTGGGATCAAGCGACCATAGCATAGTGTCGGCGACACAAGTCTCGATGAATTGACCAAGGGTACAATCGTTCTCGCCATAGTATGTGATGTACTTGAACTGTGGAGGGAAACACGCGGCATGAAGGCCATCCTCCCCTAGTGGCAGTGTGAATTCCCATAAGGTGATACATTGATACTTCTCCACGACGAAATCATCGGCATTTTTACGCAGGTACCAGTCCCATACTCGTTGTTGCTCCTGGTGTTGCCATCTGACGTAACTGAGTTGGCTCTCCAGAGCAATGTCAGCGGCCGTCTTCACCTGTATCGGTAATTCTTCAGGGAATCCCAGAGGCATGATAGGTCCGGGTGAGAGCACGACAGGGGGAAGTAAGCTGGTTTGTGAAGATGACGGCACCGGTTTGTAATCGAAGTACCCAGGTTCTTCAACTCGTGTGAACGGAGTGTTTCCTGGAGTGGGGGTCTTTGGAAAATCAGGAATCGTAAGCGACTCTATTTCAGAGTTCACGTCCTCTCGGTCAAATGCGTGAGGAGTAACGGTGATTTCTTGGATGTGTACGGAAGGATGTTGTGTTTCTTCTCGTCTGACAAATTCGTCTTCCCAAGCTTGCTTGACGCGGATGAGCTCATCATCCAATTCCTTCATGCGGCGGATGGGCTGTGGAGGGGGGAATCGTAATGTCGCCGATACCGATATGAAGGTGGACAAGTATGGGTCTAGAGATTGCTGAATGCGCCGAGACAGGCGAAGCTGGTCTGCATCATCGTCTGGAAGTTCATCCGGATCTTCTGTCTCCATGGGGGTCTGTTGTGAAACATCTCTTTGTTGGAAAGAAGGGAGTCGAACTGTAGAATTGGAAAGAGGGACGCTGAGGGAAGACGCATGAGTCACGGGTCCAAAACGCATCTTGTACGAGGCCGGCACAGCTTCTTGACCAGGAGTAGGCATTGTGATAACAGAATCCTTCCACAAATGAGTCTCTAGTTTCAAGTTCCGGACGATGAAAGTAAGGAAACGAGTGACTTTTTTGACTCGCCGCAGAGTGTCAATATCTCCACCCCTCAGTACGATGGTACACCCCATCTCTCGATTGCAGCCCTCGAATCGCATGTAGGTCTTACGCCGGCCAGGAATGAGGGGGTGGTCGAATGTTTGGATGCGGAACCGGGAGCAGTGTCCGAGGCGCGGTTCAGATGCGAGCTTATCCATTGAAGAGAACAGGTCTCCCTGCGTCATGCGAGCAATAAACTGGATAGCCGAAGACTTCACAGTCCGCGCAACTGCGATGTTATGTTTCGCAAGTGCATCGAGAGCGAGTCTAGACACAGACTTCTCGACAAGAACGACATGAGGACGCAATGCGGCGATGCGGCTAGCAAGATTGCCAAGGTATTCCTTTTCCTGACGAACAATCTGGCCAAAGTGCATATATTGGCCCTCGACACGATTGAATTCCAATGGAAACGTGACGAGCATGACCCTAGGATTTTGCTGAAGCCTTGACATTGTTTTGTGAGAGACATTTTTGGTGATCACAGCGCCATCGACGTATTCGGAGTCCTTCGGTGCCCCACCAGGAATTTTCTTGATTTTGACATATCGACGGACATCCATATCTGTCCCCTGACGCTGGGGATGAGCAGTGAATGTTAGCTCCCTAGCGATCCGAAGCGCCATTTTGAGCAGCGTCTCTTCCCATTCTTCAATATTGGGAATGTTCTCTGTGGTCAACATCTGATGTAGCATTAACCGAAGATGGGACATGGACAAGAGATTGAGCTCTTGGGCATATCTAAGCGACCCTGAATGTTAGACGAAGGCGGCTTTTAATAATGCATGGTACGAACGCGGTGCTTTCTCGTCTTGTCCGCCATCCCGGTTCACCCATCATGATCGAATCTGGGATGCGACTTTGCGCTCGGCTGCGAATGAACGGGGTCTCTACGTCAAAGTCTACGTAGGAGTTGAAACGTGAACGCATAAGACTCTGGGGCGTTGGGCTATCAGGACCATGATCGGCGCTCATCGGAAACTGGATGGAACTAGTGGCACTATCAGCAGAAACGGGTACAGTCACGGGAAAATCGACAGGCGTCTTGGAACCAATAGTGATGGGAGAGTTACTGTGACTGAAATCCTCCGTCGACATGTTCACGTCTTTCTCGTCATCAGCCAAGCCTCTCCGAAAAGGCGCCATAGTTTTGCGAGCAGGTCCCCAAGTATCGTCTCCATACACATCTAAGGGTGTGATTGGTCGAGAACCGAAACCACTCTCGTCAGACCCAGACACCGGTCGTCTCGTCTCGGCTATAGAAAAAAGGTTGAATGGTTCGTCAGTGCGCCCAAACAATTGGGAGGCGGCAAATGGAGACTGTGGATGATGTCCTAAGCCGAGAGATACGGCATCTGAACCCATTTGATGCAATGGGAACGAAGAAGTCATGCTAGATACCACTGATCGCTTGTCATCATCGTCGTCTTCATCGACCTTGGCGAGCTTCTCAAGACAGAGATTACAGACTCGAACCATGCCATCGTGTCCGAATCGTGAACCCTTGATGATGTTTGAAGCGCATCGTGAGCAAAATATTTGTCCTTCGGACGGGTTCAGAGATATCGCTCAAAGTAAAGGAATAGATCTCACCACATATGCGACAATGATGTTTCCGTCTCCAAGTGGTGAAAATACTCTTGCAATCATAGCATTCCTTGCAATTTTCGTCATCCATCCAATAATCTCGCGACAGGCCTACAACATATGAGGCAACAGCATAGAGCGAGTTGCAAAAGTTATTTACCTTCTCCGCGAATCCTTCTTATGACCTTGGAAACCGATGCTGACCTCTTAACACTGGTAGTCGTCCGGATGCTACGAGCATCATCCTGAATGGCAAAACCAGGTATGGTCGTGCCATATATACCACTTTCGCTGGATTCTAGAGCCGGGGGATTGATAGCTCCTCCATGAGATGATCTGTCGTATTCTACATTGAAGGAAGGTGCCTCGGAGGTGACAGGTGTCAAGGAGACCAAAGGAGGAGCGAGATTCGAAGACATCATACTGAGAGTAGGTGGGCGTTCTGTAGAAGATCTTGAAGAAGCGGTAGAGGAAATACTTTGAATTACGGCATTGGAGGGTCGTCGACGTTCTGTAGTGTGTCCGTTAGGCACACCCTGAGGAGTGGAGTTGTTCCCTGAAGCAACCGCCACCGCGGAGGACAACGGAGCCGCTAGTGTACTCTTGACTTTGGATATGAGGGAAGACATGAGGGCATACGATGACTGGTCATTTTCGTCTTCTTCTGAGAAGGGGTTGAATGATGTTAGACTAGCTATGTCGTCAGCCTTGGTGCTGCTACGCGATCTAGTGGACGGACCACTGCCTGTCCGTGGTAGGCTAGCAGCCTGCAGAGATTCCATTAGACTGGAAGACTAGAATGGTGAAAGTTGGTGGACTCGAGCAGATGTCCCCATGAGAAAAGCTGTAGAGGAAGCCCAGTATGATGTGATGCACGAGCACCCGCTGAGCCACAACGAATGGCTCCGCGTGCGTGGTGACTAATCGATCTAACAAGCCGACTTATCGGCCCTCCACAGCGTCCTTTGTTCTGTCCACTCCATTCTTCTTTACGAGAAACGGTTAATTCAAGAAAACATATATTTAACTTACTTTCAATGACCATTAAGTACCGAGTGGGCGTCATAGCAGAGTTGTCTTGCTAGCGCGTCGATTTCACGTGACTTATGGGCGAGATCACGTTACAATGACTGCAGTCACTCTCTGCCTGCACAATACTCTCCGCTTGACTACCCTGTTCTTTGCTTTCATTATTAGCATTTCCCGTCATCCAATCTACCCGTAGCATTTGGTCACTGTGAGCCCCTTCGAAAACTTGAATATCCTTTGGAGAAGCGGTGTAACGATGCGCATGTTCGTATTTCTACGCCACTAGGGTACTATAATCTCCGAAGTCCCAATCTGAACCATGGACGACGATGATGCCGATTATATGCAAGGCAGCGATGATGAGGTAGCCTATCTATACGCATGTCCGATCTTAATCTCAAGTGCCACAGGACTACGGCTTCGATTATTCGGACGGAGAGGATGCCGATGACGCTGGCAGCGCGGATGTCGAGAACATGTATTATACTGCGAAGTGTGAGTTTTCGCGCGTGCACATCCTAATGGTGTGATTCAAGAAATCCATACAGCAAAAAAGGAGGATGATCCAGAGCAGGCGTTGAAAGAATTCAAAGCAATTGTGGATCAAGAGGACGAGAAAGGAGACTGGTATGTCATTGGCACCACTAAAGCACATGTTTTTGATTGCATCTTCCAAAGGGGATTTAAAGCGCTAAAGCAATCTACGAAACTGTTGTTCCTTCACCTTCGTAGACCGTCAGATGCACTCAAGACTTATACCCAGTTGTTGACCTATACCAAGTCCGCCGTGACAAGGAACTACGCTGAAAAGACCGTGAATGGTATCCTGGATTATGTCGGCGCGGGCAAGGGTGGTCCAGTCGAGGTTGATGTCCTTGAAAAATTCTATCAAGTAACAAAGGACGCGCTAGAGGAAGCAAAGAACGACGTTCGTCCGCTCCGCTTTGCGTGTCGAGTAGTCCAACAACTCACAGTTGGGCACTAGCGTTTGTCCGTGAAAACCAACCTCAAACTCGCCAAACTCTGGCTTGATCGCAAGGAATACGGGAGACTGTCCAGAGTACGGGCAATATGACTTTTCCACGTCACTTCCTCATTTTTACACGCCGCGCAGCTCATTCGTGACTTGTATGATACCACGGGAAACAACACCGATGGCGATGAGCAATCCCAAAAAGGGACTCAGTTACTAGAGATCTACGCTCTGGAGATTCAAATGCACAACGAGACGAAGAATTACAAGAAGTTAAAAGTGCCTTTTCTGCATCTGCTCACATCGCTAGCGTTGCTTGACATTTGATCAGGAAATCTATAATGCCTCAAACAGCGTCCGGTCGGCGATACCGCACCCACGTATAATGGGTATTATTAAGGAATGCGGGGGCAAGATGTGGATGGGAGAGCGTATGTCTACACAAGACTATCTCTTGTCTTCGCTCAACTCAAATCCCTCTAGGCCAATGGAATCGAGCTAGTGAAGACTTTTTCGAGTCGTTTCGAAATTATGACGAAGCTGGATCGCCCCAGCGAATTCAGGTTCTCAAATACCTCGTACTCGCCAACATGTTGACCGGCAGCGAGGTCAATCCTTTCGACAGTCAAGAGACAAAACCGTGAGCGTCTTTATGGTTTGCAACTACCTAACACAAAGTTGTATCGAAACACAGGTATAAGAACGACCCACAGATCACCGCGATGACAGATCTCGTCGACGCGTATCAGCGACGCGAAGTGCATGCCGCTGAGAAGATTCTTCGAGGTAAGATCGATGTCTTCTGTCTGAAATGTTTGAGTGCACGATCGTTCCAGATAACCGTTCAACGATCATGGATGACGCTTTCATCCTGTCGTATATCGGAGAACTTCTTCGCAGTCTGAGGACGCAGTACCTCATCGACCTGATCAAGCCTTACACTAGACTGGAGCTATCCTTCCTAGCACGGGTGCGAATTTCTATTACCGTCTTATACGTGTGGCTTACGCTTTGCTGCAGCAACTTAACGTACAGATGGAAGAAGTCGAAGAGCTTCTTATTGAGTTGATTCTTGAGGGCAAGGTCGAAGGAAGGATTGACCAAGTAGCCATGCGACTGGAGCTCGACAAAACGTTCGTGGATCACGATGGCGTCATATCTGTTGAGCTGACTATGTGTGTAGGCAAAGCATCGAGAAAAGACGGTATGCAGCTCTGGATAAGTGGACGGAAGCGCTGGAATCCGTCCATGCAGCGGTTGTCGGAAAGAATATTGGCGTAGGACGAACCACAGACTTCCCAGACTCCATGGGCTTCTCTCGAGACAACTAGTGCTGTGTCCGTAGCCTGTTTTTTTTATTTTGATCTGAGCTACTTCTTTCGTCAACTATTCATGAATCCAAATTCACAAATTTTGAACGTCTATCAAGCAGAAGAAACAGGTGTGAAGGTGGCAGCAACAACGTGTGAATCCCGAAACTACGTGTTCGCCATGTCAGCGTCCGAATAACATCCTGACGTCTCAAAGACACCGGACTCACTTTCAGGGCCTTAGGATGACAGGGGTCCAATCATATTTCCAACCATTGCGTGAAGGTGTGTCCGTTGGCACCCTAAGCTCCCTCGGAAATAGACCAGGTGGTCTCGACTCCAGCGCCTTTCTCTCGACTCCTCTCAGACTTTTCATCAGCTGTACCTCCGCGGGAGTCCGCGCTCTAGGATCCTCTTGTCGATTTGCCTCTCTATACAGACGAGGATCAATCGTCTCGAGTACATCCATTGCCCTCTTCATGCACTCGTACTTCCTCCCCAGTTCCGAGTCCCGCTTGCGACGAAGATGCCGCACATGTAGCAGCCAGGCTCGCTCTATGGTTTCATGAGCCTGCCTGGAGGGTATGGCGCGTTGAATTGCACGAGAGACATCTGAACGCCAGGTACCCGTGGGGGTTGGCTTGTTGCGAACAGTGTGTGGGTAGAGAACGCGACGGAGGATATCTTTGACGGGGTCGACTCCTGCAACAGTTCTTCCGGCGTAGCGCACGGGAGTTTGGGAAACGCGAAAAGGTAGCTTTGATGTCGATGAGGCAAACAGCACAGACATGGTTGGTGGCGGACCAGAAGAAGAATTAGCCTTGGAAAGTCTACATAAAGGTTCAAACTCCGCGCATTCAACCGCGTAAGGACCCCTGATGATCTTTCTGATTCTTCACCGTACTTTTCGAAGACTCCTCATGCTGAACCTCTACCAAGGTCTTCGTCCGGCTCTTTATCACCACTCCCAGCAATTCCAAACTCTATTTAGTCAATCCCGCCACAGCTTCCATCTATAATTTGTCACAGGCTTCATGAGGGTATCAGGAGGGGTCAATGCCCTCAGTTCGACAACAAACAAAGACGAGACAATTCGACGAAAAATTCTATAAGCAAATCGGTGCCCGCAGCAACCTTTTCCAGAAGAATCACTTTGTCTACGCCCTTGAGTAGGAATAACGCTATCAAGGAGTGGTCAATGTCATGAGAGAGTGTGCAATTGTATGTATTGATTGTTGGCCCAGTATCTTGCAGATCTAAATGCTAGCTCCCGTGTACCTCGTAGCATCACAGCCAGGGACCGCCGTCATGGAGATCGCAATAATAACGGTTCTCTACACGTCGTTCTCGAAATCGGTGCCACCTTGTGTCTCACGCAACCCAAACGATATCTGAGAGTTACGGAATGACCGGAGCGACCGAGTCCGTTTCCACTTGGTAGCGGTTGAAGCCTGACAGGAAGGAAGGCCATGTTTCCTTTTCGACCGCGAAGACTTCTGGCCGTACTTAGCGCACGCTATTCTTTTGAGGTCCCCCGCATGTGATCCCCTGCGTATGTTTGTCCTTAACGGGCATGGCAGGTACAGCGGCTTTCTGTTCTGTCATGTCAGCATGCCGGTGAAGAAACCGATACGTACAGTCACCCTGAGCCCTGAAACACGGCATGCGGAACATAGGTCGCTCCTTTCCAGTTACATATCAGTCCTTTAGATGGCTGATGCTCTCCTGTTTAGAATTCAATGCGGAGCATGGTGTATTTGCCATGTGCATCTAGAGAATGCGCATGTTCACATCAGCGCGCCGTGGAAGAGATAAATTTTTCGGAATGAATTTTCAGCGCTGCGCAACTCAAGAGCCAAAACTCATCAACTATATCCCCATTGTTTCATGAGCTGTCTCGGTTTGTGTTTTTAACCGTAAATACCTCGTGCGTGCACGCATTTGGCGTCTGCATCGCAATGGCCGGATCGTGAGAAGGCTATAAGTTCTTTCTCTTTTGAAATCAAATTCCTAGCCATGAGAATAACTTCAATTCTGCTCCGCACCTGTCATATTCGACTTAAAATATGTGTTATCAAGCACAAGTATCATATGATTTCACCTTCATACAGCCTTTGCCTATCCACAATAGTCCCGCTGCCGCTCACCACACGATGCCCAGAGTCTCTCACAATTAGTATGATTTCATCTGACGGTCGGCTCATAGCTTAAAGACAGGTGAGTCAGCGTTATGTACCACCGTCATTCCCGTACTACCCTTAGGAGCAGTGCCCCTTCGCTCGAGCGAAGAGCGCCGTTGTCGCCTATTCCATGGATCGAATGCCCAGCCCAGTGAACAATGTAGCGTCACAACCGGGAATTGTAAATTTGATTCCAAACATACGGTCGAGAAATATGCTATCCCGTTCGAGGGTCCAGTGCGTTCTCAGTCGCTCACATCATGCTCCGAATCTGATTTCTGATATGCGCATACTATTCAGTATTTGACATCTTCAGGCAATGTATCCCCGTCCTCTGTCCATTCGGACCGCATGGGAACCAGGGCGCGTATTCAGGCTCCTCAATTAAATAGAGCCCCTGCCATGTCCGGACCATCAGATACGCCTTTCGAATTCACGCGCCCTTATGGCAGGCATGCACACTGCCATCTGACAAGGGAATTGGTAACGCCGTGTTGAGTCAGGGTCTTTCATTTTTTTTCGGTACTCATCAAGTCGTGGCCAGTATCGACATCTTGTATTTCATAACTCCTTCATTGAACTCTTCTCATGGATCTGGTCTCTTATGATGGTGATTTCATGCATAGTCACAATGACTATATCTCCCAGCAGTGAAGTTTGGCTCTATATCATGAGCATTGTTTTGAAGAGAAGATTGTGTGCAATGCATGTGGAACGTATGAAGAATCAACAAAAAGCTACAGAAAGTTGTTGAAGTTACAGTCGAGCATGTGACCTTCAAAGCCATGACCTAATTCGACCACCCGCGTCTCTCAGTCCCACGCGCTGACAGCTTGCCTGCACCCTATATCGTGTCTTCAAGTCCTTTTTAGCGGACTTTCTTGACTAGCTCGGCTGGCTTTGAGCAAAAATGACCGGGCTTCTCATTCTATGCCGACAATGTTGTTCATCAACTTCGTCCTTTCCAGTATGTGGGAGAGTATCTCATTGTTATACCATCAATCTGACATTCGCTTGCATGGAACGAAAGGCTGCAATGAGAAGCAGACAGTTCTCTCACAGCTCAGTTACTTTAGCCCGCCAGGTCAAGAAGGCACCAACTTTGTCTAAAGCAGCTGTTGCTGCTAGGGCACGGCAAAGGGCGCTCAAAGCAGGCAAGAGCATATACGACTCGGAGAAAATGACTCTCTTAGAAGCTATCAACATCCTGCGCGTGCGTCAGCATGGATTTCTGCTGGCCGTTAATTTCTGACTCGATTACGCTGCGTAGGCCATCGAAGTTGGTTCTCCGAACGCCACATACGAGTTGACCATTAAGACTGAAATGCCTCGAGGATCTACCATTCCGAAAGGGCGCATAAACCTTCCCAGAGAGCCGAAGGCCAAGGCCAAGGACCGTATCCTTGTGTTTGCTGAGGGGAGGGCCGCGGAAGACGCAAAGAGAGCTGGCGCTGATATAGTAGGTGGCGCTGAACTTGTTGATGGGGTACGTGCAATTTCCTCCTTGAGAATAACTCCCTTCATTCAAAACTGTCACGGACATCAGGTTTTGAGTGGTCGTCACCAAGCATCCTTGATCCTTTCCACGCCAGCGCTCATCCGGGTTATCACTCCCCGCTTGGGCCGTGTGCTTGGTCCTCGTGGCCTCATGCCATCCGAACGACGGGGGACCGTCACAGATGATCTGGCTGGGTACATACGGCGACTCCAAGGCACCAGCGAATGGAAGGGTGACAAATCTGGGACGATCCGAGCTCCAATTGCTAAGGTTGGTTGATGTGATTCAACGAATGTGATCAATTTAACCCAGACTGACTCTTTCGCAGATGAATTTCCCTGTTGAGGACGTCGTCAGAAACGTCCGCCATTTCCTCAGCTCAGTCAAGCGCGCGACAGGAAATCAGCGAGACTCTACATCCGAGAAGAGTCAGAAGGGTGGCATGCCTGGTAATGTCCGATCTATCTTCCTGCCCACTTAGGCCTGACCGTTATGTAGTAAACGCAATCAAAAAGATAGTCCTCAGCTCGAGACAAGGGCCTGGTATCCAAGTATCAGACATGTAAATACCATATAAACATAAGATGGACGTGTTAGTCGACAGCGAGTTGATAATACACGGCGATTGACATAAAGGAAACAATGTACAAAACAAAGAGACGAGTCACAGTGAAATGCTATCAAACGGCCTTTTGTGAACGACGTCTCTCTCTTCGCATCTTCTTCTTCTCTAATGTCACCTCGTTTGTTAAGTGGGAGTAGGAGTCAGCAGACAATTTTGAACTGCGCTTTCCGATGCCAGCCCCTGTGGCAGGGGCCTTGCCTCCTTGACGTTTGGCCGTTGTAGGTTGGTGACGAATTTGTGGGCGATTTTTCGGCTCATGCGGGAAGATGTCGCCCCATTCAGACTTGCGAGCGTCATAGTAAGGCTGCTTGCCTTGTGATTTTGGGACTGTCATGCGCGCGATGTTACCTATAGGCCAAATTGAGTATGAAGAGTGCAGTATAAACTTGATTGAGAAAACAATTTACCTTCCGCAGTGCAACTGTCTAGAATTATATGGCCACTCCGCTTTAGCGGAGGAAAAATCAGGCGGGGCCAATGGAAGGCTTCTAATCTCAGAGCATCTTCCAAGTCTTTTCGACCGTCTTGTTGGTAAATCGCCGGAGCGTCTACATAAGCAACATCGGCGGTTTCCGACGGAGCAATAGTGGACGTGGAGTTCTCGGACATTGGAGGGGAGGTTTCGAAGGATTCATCATGAAGTTGCAGCTCCGCTATGGGCGCCTTGGATTCTAGTTTCTCCAATTCGCGACTCCCGATTTCTCCAATTCTCCCCACTTTACTTTCCGGCCGGGGTGGCCTGAGGCCTCGCCGGATGACCACGTAAGAGTATCCAATATCTTCGTGGCCAGTACCAGAGTGCTTGGTCTTTCGCACGAATTGAGGTCTTTGCAATCTCTGTGAAAAGCCGCACACTAGCCTAGTGGAATCTGAGTGATACAGCGGGCATGCACCATCGTGCGGACACTTGAAACGTAACGATCAGAGTGGTCACCAACGTGGCAGACATCACTTACCGGTGCTACAACATGACAGCCTCTGATTTGAGAATCGTCGGCTTTGAGATCTTCAACCTCGCGCCTTCCCAAATTCAGAAGGTATTGCCTGGCCTCGATGATATTTGAAAAACCAGAACGGGTGCTATGATCGATCAAAACCTGAGACGGCACGATTGTGAAGCAGTAGCAGTAAGCATAATTTGAAACTACCCACGATGACTTCGGCTCCACTCTCCCACATCTCTTTGACTAATGCCTTTCTCTGAAGGGAGGTAGACAGGGAGGAAAGTAGGAACGCCGAGAGGGCCAGAGTTTTGCCTCCGTCGGCGCGCGCTACCTTGTCTTCGTCATGAATCGCTTTCTGCCAGAGAGCGTTTAATTGGCCATGTTCGACGGCTACAAAAACAATTCGTTCAGTCATGAAGGGTGCATGTAAGCTATTGATATTACCTTCTAATACTCTCTTTCCGATGCTGACTAGACCTTGACGTTTGTCGATGCCAACGTATTTATTAATTGTAGAGTTGATAAGCCGTGCGTATTCGGGTGCATCCGATCCACTCTGTTGGAAAACATACGCTGAAGCCCTGGAAGTAGTCAATACAGAGATGATCCAGTTAGACGGAACTTCGAGAGAGAACTACTCGCCAGAGCCCACTTCCGGTCCCTGCACCCCAATCAAATACAATATCAACGTTCCATTCAGGCCCTAGCCTTATTCGTGTGTGATCAAGAACAGAGTATATTGCGGAGTAGTGAGCAGGGAGTGCTATTGAGACGAAAGCAGTTCCATCTCGCTCCGAGTGCCGAGCCGCCTGCTTTCGAGACTTGTAATCGATATCGTAGGTGGCGTCCCACCCAACACCATCTTCGAGGAAGAGACGCTTAGCATCGGCATGAAGCATGTGCTTGTCGGATGCTAAGAAAAATATAACAGGTCAAGGTTCAAACAAGCGTGATTCGGACTCACCTGAGATAAGGGTCTGCACAGATTCTCGGAGCTCGTCAGGGATGATGACAGCACCGATACTTTGACTGCCAAAGATTGCTGCTGGAGACTTTCGTGACATCCTTGATTCGGACTCTTCGTCGTTCGGCACCACCTCGCTTACCAGATCTTGCTCTGGATATACCTCAAGCTCTCGGAGCTTAGGACGAGTGTCCTCAGCGTGATGATGACGCGATTTGTGGTGAAGAAGCGACATATCAACATCCTTAAGCAAGGCCTTGAATGCGGGATCGATATCCAGAGGAGCATTTGGATGATGAGACGCCAAATTCAGGCCAGACGAGAGTCGAGAATGTCTCGTGCGTAAAACTGCGCGTACAGGTGCATGGCAGCGAGTGCGAAGCATGAAATTCTGCAAGACGAGGATATGGACGTCGAGTGAAAGTGACAACGAGTCGCAAGTTCCAGAGTTGCTAACGTAATAAGCACTGACAGTAACCAAGTTGCCAAAGGTCGTTCGTTCACTGTTAAGCTGAGTGCCTTGAAGCGCGTCCACTATCCGTCTATCATCCTTCTTCTGCCGCAAGGCCACAATGGTCGCATCCCACTCAACGGAGCTGTCTCTTGATTCGGACAGACCTTTGAAGCGTGCTCGCGTAGACAATGTCGACAAATCCGCTGGTGTCGCGGACCAGGTCCCTTCCCCGGATGCAGCAAAGGACGCACACCTAGAAGAGGACTTGTCAGATGAAGAAACGGACCGGGTGGAGGATACCAATACGGCTGCGCAAGGGTCTGACTTATACCTCGACACAGTAAGTGGGTCTTGCGGTCATACTGTTATACTGATTCTGAGCATAATAATATAGATCAATCGGGCCCTCCTCGATTTCGACTTCGAGAAAGTATGCTCAGTCTGTTCATCCAATATCAATATCTATGGCTGTCTAGTCTGTGGAAAGTACTTCCAAGGCAGAGGCCGTAACTCGTACGCGTATGCCCACTCAATCCACGATGACCACCACGTCTTCATCAATCTCGAAACAACTCAGGTGCGGTTCAACTCTAACCAATTCTGTCCAACTATTTTGTAACTTACCTCATCAGGTGTACGTCCTACCAGATGGTTATCTAGTGTCTGACCCGTCACTCGAAGATATTTCATACGTCCTTTCCCCTTCATTTTCTCCGTCCTCTGTCAGCACTCTATCAACACCCGCCCATCTGTCAAAACCGTCTTACGATCTCGCATCGAACCCGTACCTTCCGGGATACATAGGACTCAACAACATCAAGAGGAACGACTACATGAACGTCATAATTCACTCGCTTCTCCACGTACCGCCTTTGCGAGATCATCTCCTACTCTCAGATCTCAGTGGAAAACACCCCGAGTTATTGAGGCGCTTTGCAACCATATCCAAGAAAATTTGGAACCCCAGACTATTCAAAAGCCAGGTCAGCCCACATGAGTTCCTACAGGAAGTAGGGAGAGCCAGCGGCGGAAAATTTCGGATGGAGAGCCAGGGTGATCCAGTCGAATTCCTTGGTTGGTTGTTAAACCACTTACACAAAGATATGGGCGGGACAAAAAAGAAGAATTCCAGTATTCCATATTCATTCAACCCTTGTTTTTCGACATTTTTAATCTTATTTGTGATAGGTATCATATTCTCCACTTTCCAGGGAGAGGTACGGATGGAGACACAGCAAGTTCTTGTCCGCCCAGATGCCGCTGGGAATGAGAAGCCACGGTTCGACATTGACCGGGGTAGGCCGTTGCTTTTCAGCTGACGAAAAGATCCTGATGTCGGATGTCGCAAATAGAAATCAAAATCAATGCATCGCCTTTCCTCTTTTTGGCCCTCGACTTACCACCGCCCCCACTTTTTCAAGATGCAGTCGAGAAAAATATCATACCTCAAGTCGGTATCCACGCAGTGTTGGCGAAGTATGATGGAACCACAACCCAGGTTCGCATCCCCGTTCTTCCGGGGTAGCGCTTTTGATTCTTAATCTTTCGTCTCTAATTGTGTGGATCGCAGGAATCGAGGGGTCAGTTGCGCCGTTTCAAGTGCCGGGAGTTACCGAGCTACATCATTCTGCACTACAAACGCTTCACAAAAAATAATTTTGTGGAGGAAAAAAATCCTACAATCGTGAATTTCCCTCTGAGAGGGGTTGACTTTTCCGATTGTAAGCATGCGAATACGTAACTTCGGTTCTAACACTTGATGCATGCTTGGCTCTTTCCATTTCTCTCCCTTCAGATGTAGACGCACCGGCATCTCAACCACCGACCGTATATGATCTCATCGCCAACGTCACGCATGAGTCAGTCGCTGGCACCATGAGAGACAAACAGAACACAGTATGGAAGGTGCAACTTCGGGCAGGTTCTGGCGGAGGCGGCAATGAGAAATGGCTCCAAATACAGGACCTCATTGTCGAGGAGATCAGAAAGGAGATGATATTCTTAGGAGAAACAGTTTTGCAGGTACGCTCTGTGGATGCCCTTTCGAGAGGCTGTGTGATCTGACGCATATCTTTTCGGTCAAGATTTGGGAACGTAGGGCTCCCCCACGTGGGTCTACAAAACTTATGGATGTAGATAGCCAGCCCTAGTTAAGTGATCGTCCCTAGTTATTTCATAGAATCAGGAGTTGTTTCCACATCGAAAAGGGTTGGCTGTCAAATGAGACTGAAGGCCATATGCCACAGAACTTATACATTTTATGCATTTTATTATTGAAACCAAGTATCTGTATCCCGCACGGTGCAAGGCCAGTACAGTATCGTGGAAACGTAACATCTTGGGAATCTCGTGAAGGGCACACTGAAGACCCGGTCTGTCCGACTCGCCGAAGCGGCTTGGGTTGTGCGGTAGACGGGTGTATTATATGGAGTTATGTGTCGAGGGCGATGTCCTCAGCGTTAAATGGAGCGTCTTCAATGTGAAGCTTATACATCTCGGACGGTGATAAGTCGATGGCCAAATTCATGTCCCACAGACTATGGATACATTGTGACGCTAGGACGGCTGCGCATTGCTGCTACTGTACTCTGGCTTGGACACTGGAGCTTCCTGCTTACTTGCCTCAGGTCGCTCCGCTAGCAAGCTTGATTTTGCTTGCCTGGCGATTTGTGTATTTCAACAATCCACTCGTCGTGAACGACTTCATAGACACTCACGTTCTATCGCCAGTGCTGCTAGTAGGCCTGAACACGTTGACATTATCAGGCGTGACCATAGGTCGAAAGATGTATATGCCTGATGCTACGCCTATGAATTCAATCCGTAGTCAGTACGTGAGAGTTCTTTTCTCCTAGGGTGCCTGCATTCTTCTGAATCTGACCTGTGATGCCAGCAACGATATATGGAACCAACCGACGAGACATGGTTCCACTTTTGGGTTCGTTTTCGACTCATGTGTATTTCAACTCCCGCCCGCCACAATGCCGTCACGGTTTCACATAATAGGTTTTGCATTTCGCCGTCACTCAGCCACACAATCCAACCAACACTCATCACTGCTCGCTTATTCTTGAGAATAACACGCTGTGATCAAGGCGCGCGTCAATGCACGACGACACAGGATGAGCGTATATCAACCCTTCCACGACCTGCGTTAGCTGCAATTGGAATTCAGGTCTGTGGATATGAATGCCTCTGAATCGTCACCGAGCTGTATCGTCGGAGTCTCACAATGTCATGATCATCTATCGTGATGGATGATACAGCGTGGAATCCGCTACTCCTTTCGACTTGTCTAATCAACGTTAATTAACTCGGGGCACCGCTGGTGAACTCAAATATGCCACCTATACCCCGTACCCCACCATATCTGGATGTGACTCTTGAGTGCGGATACCTTTTGATACAACGCGTTGATAATCGCACGTATTACAGCTACCTAATCTGAAGAGCAAAGTAGACTGGCCGTAAACTCAGCCGACACCAGCGCCGTGACGAAACGTTTGACCCGGTAATTGATTGTACCGTTTTCATTCTGCGACGGTTAGGAATTCCACCCTTCCGATATAGAGGCCTGTAAGGCGAGTAACTAGGCATGGGATTATGCGGCTTCTACTCACTGACGTTCGCTCCTCATAGACCTCAGGTTTCATGTTGACTAGCCGTCTGCAGCCTAGAAACAGTTCTATCAGCGCCTCTCCCCAGCCAACGGTACTTACCGAAATGTTCCGGACGTGGGCGCTAGCAAGTAATCTCAACGCGTTCCTTTCTATGAGCGCCTGTGAAAACACCGCTCACGAGCAGAGTGTGAAGGTCCTAAATGCCCATGCTTGCGTCATGAGTAGGCCTACGACTGATCGCCGTCTGTCACTAACCGTATTGCGCAGTGCTACGTGTCGCATAGGTCACCACATCTCACGCCGGTATTGTGAGTTACTCCGGTCGCGAGCAATCCCGCCTTTGTGTCAATGCGATACGCCAGTCGTCTAGAAAGTCATGGGTCTGATATGTTGTCTCACTGCATAGTCGTGTATCTCTTGAATGAAGAGTGAGTGATTGTGTCTTCTTTGGGCCAGATGGTCTAATAGTCCTTGGACTTCATGGAGCGATTATCCACGCCCCGCTCATAACCATTCGGCTAGTAAAGACCCTCCGGAGGGAACAGACGTGGGTTCGATGTTGAGAAGAGGGGGAGGTCAGAATGCGCATTGTTCCGGCATAGCCATTCCCGTAAGCCCTCCGGTCTGTAGTAACATGACTGTTGTGTCGAGAATTCTGCCAGAGGGGTCTTTGTTTGAGAAAATAGATGAGACATCATGAAAATATCTAGTGCGTGACATTCCTCTTTTTGTCCGGTCCCTTGGGTGCTGACGATGTCAGGGTCTGGAGGCTCACCGCGATTCATTCAGTTCGCCGTTAATTGATACAAGTGCCAGTCGAGTCCTGTATAAAGCTGGTTGCCTGGTACGCTGAGTTTATCCCTGACTCACAACTCTTCTCTACAATATCCACATACTTCAACTAAATCCCCATTGTACTTGCAATGGCTCACGAGAACCGACGTAGGCTATGCACATATCTTTTTGATTTAAATAGAGTACTGATTAGCCGAACAGCGACAGTGAAACTGAACAATTGCGGGTATTTTCTTCAGTTCCTACTAACCTAACTAACGACGCATTCCCATTATCAGACCTTCAGATCCGTGGAGAATTGGCAGCGGTCAGTTATGTTGAACAAGACAGCGGTCAGCCAAATGCGCAGAACAGATGGACCATAACTTGTAATAGTATGTTCCATAAATTATGAACTTATTATCTCTCACTCAATCACTGCCATTAGTTCACGGAGTCATCAAAGGCCGAGCCTCAGCAGCCCGTAAAGCTGATGCTAAGGAGGCCGCAGCTCTACAGGCTTTACAACAGCTCGGGGGCAATTGAATGGCACGCCAGATTGACATGGTATATCTTTTGATCAAATGCCAAAGTCTCGGAACGGACAATCAGCGATCTCATCCCTGTTGCATATGTACCTTTACTCGCTCGCTCTCGAATGTACCTACTACTTAAATATCCTATGCGTCCACTTTGAACTATGGTTCTCCCAATCCCCGAGTCACAGACTCATTTTCTTCATGTGCCTCAGATGTTGTACCTTTCAAATCGTCGAGATCCTTGCATGGTTTACAGTTGTTCAGAGAATGATCGCAGTCTAAGCAGAACATTTCAAACAAAGAGGGCGAGCAAGAGCCTTAGAGATACAACGCGATTCTACGAGGCACAAGAGATCACAAAATATCCAGCCACATCTAGAAGGAAGGCATGAAGAAAAATGGTACAGAAAAAAACATCAAGTGTCACGAGACCTCAAGATCCTGAGTGCCTCTTCGGCTGCGACGTCTCTGGCAATGTTTTTGTGGGATCCTGTCCCAGTGGAGATGACTTCATCGTCGACTATGAAGAAAATTAGATGAGCTGCGCAGCAAGTATCTATCAACACCTCTCTCACTCTTGCAGATTGACGTCCACACGGGGGCATGGGCGAGTCCAGAGGAGGACTCCTCCCACCTCAAGGATGGCAGCATGTCCTTCGATTGAAGATCTTTGGATATAGAGTAAGAAGGATCTCAGCGACGAGTCAGATGGCGCTCACAGTTGTTCAAGGCGATACTCATTCTTCCTAGAAAAACAAAAGTGAGAACGTCTAAAGGATGCGCATGTTGTTGACAGCCAACTTACCAGTAGACATCCTTGGTTGAGCTGAGCCAGTGTGCAAGTCATCGAGCTTTCAGGCAGCCTCTTATACTTACGTGCGAAGCAGCATATGAGGACATGGTTCTCGGCGCACGCCCAGTCAGCCTCAAAATGCCCAATACGTGCGTCCATGTCGCGGTAGTTGGTGACATACGATCCGTTCAATCTGCCATGGACATTGAACCCTGAGCACTGCTGGAGTAGGTGTTCTTCGGAGAGATGCCGACGGTATTTGTCCTTCCAGAATTACCGCGCGCCTTCTTCTGAGAACCAATCCTCAAGAGATGAATGGAAAGGATTAGGAGTACGCATGTCATAGGTTGCCAACCAATGTGAATGCAACAGACTATGAATTTCAAACATCATAATTTTGGATGTGCAGCGTGAAGCGCGAAAGTGGCGAATAGGAACGTACCAGGAGGCAGTCAGTTGGCATGGACGGAGTACGAGGACGAAGATCTCTGCGAGGCTTATCTGAGAACCTCTCGGATCTTCCACGAATCTGATAAAAAGAGGAACAAAGGGGAACATGCTATGTGACTCGCCTAGAGGCCGGTGTCATGAGCCACGAAGGCGCGCACGTCCGCGATCACGAATCGGTACCAGAAGTTAATTGGAGGGGACGAGTCAGTGAGGTATCACAGAGGTCTCCGACGGTCGACGACGATTTTCACGTGGAACTACAAGATAATTTCTGTTTTCGCTCTGGACTCTACAGGTTCCACCACAGGACCTGAGGATGCCCAGATATGGATGCAGCGAAGGCCTGAGAAAAGATATAGGAAGCAAACATCACTGCGGCTTCTACCGCCGGAGGCAGCTGAGTCTATAGTCGGAGACAGGTACGCGTAGTCACTTCTGCGCATCTGATATGGCCACGGAAGTAGTTACGGATCGACGCTGTCATTCTAGCCTCCCCCCTGCAGCATTCTTGAATGCCACTGTTCGAATTCGAGATAACAATCATGAAGGGGTGCTCTTGAAATGACCTCCATTACGGGGTGATTAAATTATCAGCACATGATGCGAGCCTCGTAGGGCTACATACCCGTTGACCAAAGTTACATCGTCGTAGTAGCAGAAAGGCAGAAGGCTGCGGCGTTGGCTGCCTGCGATTGTATATGAACGTGGTGGCGGTCTGCTTTGATGATCGTCGATAAGGCAAAGTTCTCCAGGGTTCTCCACATCGTCATAGCTGCCACGAAAAGCCTGATCCAGCCGCGTTCGAGAAGTAACCGTGACCACGCGCCCACTTGCCAATGCTCTTCGGTCATGCAGAACGCGGCAAGGCAAGCGCAATACCAGCTGAACGTGTGATGAGCCGTTACCTTGGTATCTCGAAGCACGAGCTCCTTCACAAAGCTGCGCATGCCGCTCAGAATATCGATGTCTGATAGGTGTTGAAGGGTTCCTTGAATTGCATGCGACGAGAGTGACTTGGTGAGACGGTGTCGAGTCAACGACCACGGTGTTTGCCGTCGGCAGCGTCAAGCCGCTGAGCGGTGCTGCGCCACAAAATGATTTCGAAATTCTACGCCCATCCTAGTAACTTAATGAGCGGACATTGTTAATCTGGTGAGTGACTCGAAGCTATTCAAGCATATGACTCACTACACATGAGCGGCAGGCGTCGTGTGTCCGGCCTGAAGATCTAACAGCAGTGTCCTTGTCGAGTCTGCTGTCATGATATCGGCAGACCGGAATGGCAGCAGATAATAATACTATTAGACCGGTGGTTCTTGCAGTTGATCCGATGATTATGTTTGCTCTCATCGTGCGATGAAACCGAAAAAGTTCGAATTTTTCATTCATAAGTATATTATACCATAAAATCTGACTCGCCGTCCGTCACGTTGGGTATCAGTTTGGAGTCACCTAGATCCTTCCGAGTCACCATAACCGCTGACAAGGCAACTTAGCTCCACATATCAGGCAGTGGTTGTTGGCGCCAAGTGCGAACACAACGCCTGCCTGATTGGGCACGTAAATTCGTGCGGCGCGACAATCACAACAGCTGTAGGACTTTGCTTGATGGTTCAAAATGCTGCATGCCATGCTACGTTATGATCCGCAGCGATGGCCATAACGGCACGCCGTTATCAACACATGACAAGGAAACTTATCGTACATGGAAATTACAAGCATACAATCGAGTGTGGTGATACAGATGGCTGCGTTACCTGCAGAAAAGACACATCAAGAAATTGGCGTCAGCGCGTCCGTCTAATCTCTAGCCACGATTACTTGGCCCACCTAGATTAATATCCTCTCAAAATCTGCAAAGCCTGTTGGGCTGCAATCGCCTTTGCACCATTTTTATAGTTATCGCGTCCCCGGGCAATCGGTCGGCCGTTGACTGTCGAAGAGGAATTAAAAATCAGCCTCCTTGGATCGCTATGGACTTACAAATAGCGGTCATATAATGTATGCACTGGTGTGGTGGCCCTCTGATTTCGTCGTGCCAACTTAACAAATGAGTCTGTCCTCTGGACTGGAGGAAGTTGTTCAATTCACGAGGCCAATCTAAGAACAGCACATCAGCCATCCGAACGAGCACCTAGGAAAGAATTTGCTCACCGAGGTTGCTCATGTTGAAAAAAAAAAGTAGGAATTAGGAAGCTGGATATGTACAGGTGCCGAGGTGTCGAGGAGGCTTGTCGAGTTGCTGGCCAGTTCATATCTTGTTGCTGGTCTTTTAACACGCACGATTCTCCGAGGAGCCAGGACCATAGTTCAGATAATACGCAGGAGTGTAGGGCTCGGACGACCGCCGTCCGTCGTTTCGACATATCTCTGTATCAGCGATGACTGCGAGATGCGTAGAGGTCATCGTGCCGACAGCCACGGCTACGGCTACGGCTACAGCTACAGGTATCGCGCTCCACGTAGGCCGCCCATACGAGGTGCGGTGTAGGGCTCGTGCAGATCCAGGTGGATGATGCGCGAACAGTTTAATTCCCGGGGAGCGCGGAGCGAGCGATCGTGAGTCTTGTCTCCGTAAAAAGCATACGACCAACCTTATGAGGGTCGCCCATGGAGAGCGTCCGTCAGGAACGACCGGAGCCTGCGTATAGCGAAATCTGCTTTCCTACTATTCTCGACAATTAAGCCCATCGGGCAGGATCTGAATCGTCGGGTCAGTAACGTACTCAACGTCACTGTAAAGGACAAAGTTACCGCCTTAGCGGCTCGAGACCGACACGCACTTTCCGGCGCCGCATCGCCGTGTGATCTCAGCGCCTAAGGTCTGTCGGTTGTGTCTTGTGGTGGCGCCTTCAGTCTGGCAAAGTACCGTCGCTGTTCCGACGGTGCTCGAATATTTGTGTGCACTTTGCGAAAGGTTATCATGCTCTAGAAATATCGTGGAAAGAACAAGATTCATTTACTTCAAGCCGGCGATCAGATACTACATGTACAAAGCATGGGCTTGGGAATCAAGAAATTAGTCGGACGGTTTCTCGCCTCCATGCTGCTCATAGGAGTGTGAGTACGATTCAGGCGGGAGGATTCAATGCCCTCACAATAACTCAGGCTGCACCGAGTGTCTGCAGAGCAATCGCACAGGCATTTCGTTTGGCTTCATTACGAGTATTGCCATGGCCTCGACCGATCTCTCGGCCACCGACTGCAGGAACATCGTCAGTCCTTGGTGTGCAAGAGACTATGGCTGATCTCACGGTAGGCGATGGCGTGATGAATAACATGGTCCAAAGGCCCAACCTGGTCGAAGCGCCATTGCAGCAGATGGACTTGTTTGGTCGATTGGAGGTGATTGTTCAAGAGGACAGCGGAGTCTTGAGTGGTGGATGTCAGATAGCGTATGAAGGCCGCGATTCGACAGGCGTACCGTTCTGAGACATTGTAGAAAGACTTTGGGGTGTGTTTGAGTGGGAATGAGTTGTTGAATGGGTAGAGCAATTAGCGTCCACGATTTTATACTGACCTCCGTCCTATCCACAGACCACACATGACGACGTTGCCCATTTCTCCAAAACTCTCGGTCGAGGTGCGGAACACATGAGATCCCGTCCTCACGAGATCCCGTCCTCATGAAACAGTGATCTTGTCCTACAGCAATACATCAAGGATAATCGGATGACATGTAGGGGGGCTTACGAGAGATTTCTTGAGATCGTACCGTCTGGTAATACCGACCATCGAGCGAATGACAGATGACCAGCGGTAGACGGTCCCATAACGGATATGAAACCAGCAGGGCCCTCGTCGCAGGAATGGAGACGGGGACTCGATATTCTGAATCAAGTGTTCTGCCTCCCAACACGTGTGAAGAGTAGAAATCCGAGAAACAGACGTTCCGTGCATCAGAACGCACTCCACCCAGTTGCGCAAAGCTGTGAGGTAACTGATGAGCGATTTTAACCTTTAGACCGTTCGAGAAGCGGGAGACATTACGAGGTGGGCATATGAAATTCGTCTTTCTAGACGCCGACGGTCATAAAGTCATTGTTTAGGGATATGAAGATCGAGGCGTCAAGGAACGAGCGGAACAGTCCACTTGGGGTTCTCGTTATACGTGCAACATTTCTGTCTGACGGGTCTCGCTGGGAAACACAGAACTATACGGGGGGGCCGGCATTCGTGAGCAATCGGTCGTGAAACAGAGTGAGTCGCTGCCGTTTCCACCCAGACATTGTCTGAGGGGGCGGGGTATTATTTTCGCGGAACAAAGGCGTCGAGCCAGAAAGCGAGCGCTATTTGGGTTGACTGATGTGACGCCAGTTGGAGCGGTCCTGGGGAGGGAGCAGCTAATAACAGTGTAAAAGATGCCAGTCGCGCGAATAGGCTGCTGCGATGTAACGGGGATGGGGCACATGGTGCCCCTGCACCGGGACGGGAGCGCGGGAGAGCGAGATCGATAATAAAATGCGGCGAGGAGCCGGCACGAAGACGAAATTTGGCAAGGAGGGACAGAGGAACGGGCTCCTGTGTATGACATTCGCTGAATATTGTTGGGAACTTGGTGGTGCCAAATGGGCGTTTCAAGCTGTCGCGGCGTGGGCCCGCGGGACGATGGCGCAAAGGCGGCCGGGTGCGTGCGTGACCCGGGGTTCCATCGTTGACGAGAGCGGAATGGGCAGGAAGGGAGGCGAGGCGAGAACGGCAAGCACCGCTGGGTGTGTGGGAACATAGAGCGGGGGTTGAAAGTGGGAGCGCAAGCCAACGGACGCATCAGCGCACACCCAGGCGTCCCTCCCCGTCCCCTCCACCCGTCCGCATCCCCCCTCCCGTCCTCGTTCCTGGGCCCCGAGAGCTCATTTGTTTGCTGCTTGCCCGCTCTTTGCCGCCCCGCCCTTCCCCTTTCGGCCTCGCAGTTCCCACCCGCCCCCCGTTCTTCCCACGCACCCCTCGTCTCCCCATCTCCCCTTCATTTCTCTCTCTCTCCCTCTTCTCCTTCTCTCTTTTCCGTCTCCTTTCCGTGAGTGCTCCCCTTCAACGTGCTTCCCCATCGACTCACCTCCGATACTCCCAACACGCTAGCCATCGTCCTCCTTTCTGTCTCGTCGCCAACGCATCCGACGCCGCTCAACCCCCGGTGATCCAAAATCATGTCTCAAGGACAGGGTGACATTCAAGAGCGCATCGCGGCTGCTCGCCGTGAGGCAGACAGCCTCAAAGAGAGAATCAGGGCCAAGCGCGAGTCTTCAGCCGACACCAGTCGTCAGTCGCTATCGCCTATACCCGCCCTTGCTTATTCACATCAATCTCCCCTGTACAGTGCGCGCTATGGCGGCAGAGGTCGACGCCCTCCCCCGTATCGTCATGCGACCCCGCCGCGCCCTCAGAGGCCATCTCGCAAAGATCTACGCAATGCATTGGGCGACCGACAAGAGGCATCTCGTATCGGCTTCTCAGGATGGTAAACTCATCGTCTGGGACGCCTACACGACAAACAAAGTCCACGCCATCCCCTTGCGATCGAGCTGGGTCATGACCTGCGCCTACTCGCCATCTGGCAACTTCGTCGCTTGCGGCGGTCTCGACAATATCTGCTCCATATACAACCTTCACAGCAAGGAAGGCAACGGCATCAAGGGCGCCAGAGAGCTTTCGGCCCATTCGGGCTACCTCTCTTGCTGTCGATTCATCAATGACCGTCAAATCGTCACCAGTTCCGGAGACATGACTTGCATGCTTTGGGACATCGAGGCCGGTGTCCGCGTCGTTGAATTCAGCGACCACACCGGCGATGTCATGAGGTAGGCGCTTTCTTCTCTTTTTGTCTTTGCGGACCGCCCGTATTGATCGATGTACCAAGTCTCTCGCTGGGACCAAATCAGAACGTTTTCGTTTCGGGTGCCTGTGACGCGACCGCGAAGCTCTGGGATATCCGCAGCGGCAAGGCTACCCAGACGTTCACTGGTCACGAGTCTGACATCAACGCGGTCCAGTAAGTCTACTGCAGATCCTTTTTTCCCCCCGTCGCATGACCAATCTGTCTCAGGTTTTTCCCGAATGGCGATGCGTTTGCGACGGGTTCTGATGACGCCTCTTGCCGGCTGTTTGATATTCGCGCCGACCGAGAATTGAATGCGTACACACACGACAACATTCTCTGTGGAATCACCTCGGTCGCGTTCTCCATCTCAGGTCGGATCCTGTTTGGTGGATACGATGACTGGACATGCAACGTCTGGGACACCCTCAAGGGCGAGCGTGTCGGCGTTTTGACAGGACATGACAACAGGGTCAGTTGCTTGGGCGTGAGCACGGACGGCATGGCGCTTTGCACAGGCAGCTGGGACAGCATTCTCAAGGTCAGTCTTTCTTCGTGCCAATCGATTCCATCTTGGCTTGACGTCTGTCGGCTCATTTTAGGTCTGGGCGTAAAGGCGCTTGTATGGTTCCCCGGCGCCTTTCATACCCTCGTCGTTGGAGCCCCACTCGTTTCGCACGTATCCCATTTCTCGTCGGCTCCGTTTCTGCTGGTATTATCTGTCATTTTATATCCTTGTTTCCTTTCTCTAGCCTGCGCCGCCCTTCGAACATCGACGGACGGACGCCGCGAGTCAGTCCTTACAGTCCCATTTGCGTCTCCCATCACGATTGGGGGGGGTCTCTTCCGTTTCTTGTGCTATACATACCGTCTCCTGTCGTGCTCCACATTCTTATTTCTCTCTTTCTGAAATATGTTCCACTGCTACCCCCGGTCCGTGATCTATATATCTGTTTCTTTTTTCCCAATGAGAAATATGCTTGTACTGGACACTGCGGCTGTGTGACCAAGCGGGTGTACGTGGGCGAGAAGCAAGCATGCTGTGGCTGAACGGCGCGTACCAAGTTAGCAGCTGCAACGCGACACGCCCGGTTTCCGCTGCGCTTATTGACCTTGACCCTCTCCACCTCGCTGCCTCGCCTCTCCAAACTTAACACACATAGGCTATTATTGATACCCTGACATGTCAGAAGACGACCGAGCTACCAAAAGTGCCAGGGCAAAGGCGCTGGTGGGTTTTCATCACCGTAACGGTGCTGCGTTCTCTGGAGAAACATGGCTGATCTTCCATTCTGTATTCATCTGGACGTAGCTCAAGAAAAGACAGCAGAAGAAGGGAGGCGCCGCTGCTGCCTCGAGCACACCAACGCCCGGTTCTCCTTTGGTCCGCGCGTATTCTCCCGCCCTGTCAGACACTCCTGCGGATGAGGACCAGGGCGAGCTTGCAGACGTGTGCGTGCCCACCCCGTTCTCTCGGTATCGTCGGAATACTCTGACGCGCGACTCCACATCCTCCTCAGCTTCGCTCGGGGCGCAGCGCCTGCAAACTCGGCCGACGTGCCGTGGCTCGCGTCTCTCGAGCGAGTGGGCTCCCCCTCCGTTCCACCGGCGCCCTCTCCCTCGTCCTCCCCCGTTCGTGCAGCCCAACAGCCCATGCCGTCGCACTCGGCCCAGTCTCCCCCGCCGGCGCCGTCCTCACTCCATCCGCCGGCCGCGAGCAGCCCACCCGCAGAAGATGAAACGAACAGCCTGCACGCCGTCATCCAAACCCAGCAGCAGACGATCTCGTTACTGGTTTCCGAAAAGGCTTCCTTAGGCGCCTCGGTCGAGCGCCTGTCCGAGGTGGAATCGAGTGAGTGCTGATTCTCGGAACGACGCCTCTGTGCCGCCGCGAGCGCGTGTCTGATGGCAACTGACTTGGTTCCCGCGTCTAATAGGGCTGCGCAAGGCGGAGCAGGCCCTACAGCTTGAGCGCGACGCGGGCAGGGCGTTCGAGGCGCGGGTGACGCAGCTCGAGCAAGACGCTCACCAAGCGTCCGCGCGGATCGAGGAGCTCTCTGCGCGCGAGCGCACGCTCGAGGACACGTTCCGAGAGCAGGTGGGTCCCGGCTTTTTCATTGATCAACGGTTCGCAAACGGGCTCACGACGATCCATCACACCCACTCACCCACCCACCCCACCGCACTCGTAACGACAGGAGCGGGAGCTGCAGCTGACCAAGGGCGCTGCGGATGAATTCCAGGCGGAAGCAGAGCGGTCCCTGAGACGGGTACGCGAACTCGAAGAGCAAATCCAGAGCGATGACCGTGTCGAGCGCCTGGAGGCCTCGCTGCAGAACGTCCAGGATCACGCCAGCGAGCTCGAATTCCAAATGTCTAAACTTAAGCAGGTGGGCCCCTTCCCCTCCGCCTCACCTCGCGCGCTGTGAATGAACAAGGGGACACCCACCTCCTCTCGCTTCTCTCCGGATTAGGCCCACGCTGCGCTCAAGTCGGAGCGCGACGCGTTGGAGTCTCAGCTGCAGGCACGCACCGCCTCGGAAGCCGACTGGGCACAGAGACACGCCGATCTCGCACAGCAGCACGCAGAGGTCCAACAGCTGCTGGACGCCCTAACCGCCGAGCACGACTCGCTCGCCCGCGACCACGCGGACCTCGCCGCGCGCCTAGAAGCGCGCCAGCAATCTCTCTCGGACCTCCAGGCCGCGGCGTCCCAGGCTGCGGCTGAGCACGCGGCGACCGCGCGCCAGCTGCAGGTCGCGCAGGGCGACCTGCGCGCTGCGGTGCGCCGCGCGGACGAGGCGGAGCGGCAGCAGAAGGCCCTGCAGGCCGAGGGCACCGCGCTCATGGGCGCGCTGGAGGAGATGCGACCGAAGATCGTCGAGCTCACGGACGCAAAGCTCGAGCTGACGGAGCGCGCGGCGGGGCTCGAGCGGGCGCTGCGCGACCGGGACAGCGTCGTCGGGCACGTGGAGGTCGCGCTGGGAGCCGCGAGGGACGAGAAGGACGCCGCGGAGGCACGCCTGCGCGAGGCGGAGGCGCGGCACGAGGCCGAGCGCGCCGCAGCGCAGGAGGGCATGGGCGAGCTGCAGCGGGCGTACGGTGAGCTGCAGGCTGAGCTGGACGTCGCGAGCGCAGGCGTGCGTGAGCTCGAGACGGACCGCGCGGCGCAGCGGCAACTCGTGTCGCGGCAGAGCGGCGAGATCGACCGGCTGCAGGGCGCGGTGCACGAGCTGAAGGACGTGGTCGCCTCGTTGCGCGTCGAGCTCGACGAGCGGAGGACCGCCGCGTCGGAGCAGAAGGAGTTCCTGGAGCGCGCACGCAACGAGGTGGAGGCGCTGCGCGCCGACCTCGCCTCCCGCGACGACGAGCTCGAGCAGCTGCGCGCGACCGTCGAAGAGGCGCAAACGGCGGCGGCGGCAGCAGCAGCATCGGCCGCCGAGGACGACGACAGCGCGCGGAGCCCGATGTCGCCCGCGCTGGACCGCGAGATGCTGAGCGCGCTGCGGCAGCAGCACGCGCTCGAGCTGTCCGCGGCGCAGTCGCAGATCCGCGCGCTGCAGACGGCCGTGTTCGAGGCCGAAGCGCGCGCGCACACGCTCCAGAAGCACGCGGGCGCGCTCGAGGACCAGCTCGCGCGCGGGGCGGCCACGGGCGCGGGGGCAGGTGCGGGGGCATCAGGAAACGGGACGGCCCCGCGCGCGCCGGTGCCCGTAGGCGGCAAGGCGGCGAAGGAGGGCCCGCCGTCGCGACCGTCGAGCCGCTCGCGGAACCACTCGGACGACCTGCGGCGCGCGTCACTCGCGCGCCAGGCGAGCGGGGGGGCGCCGCCGCCGCTGGCGTCGCAGACGCTGCTGTTCGGGCAGAACCTGTCGCCCGAGACGCGGCACAAGCGCAAGGTCAGCCTGAGCATGCTCAAGGCGCGGATCGACAGCGAAGTCGCGGCGGCGGCGGGCGCGTCGCATCTGTCGTCGAGGGCCGTGTCGCCTGCGCCTGTGGGAACGGGAGGGGGGGTGGGCGTCGCGCCGGGTCTGCCGACGGTGGTGGAGCCGCGAGCGCCGGCGACGCTGAGCCTGTCGCTGAAGCACCCGCAGTTCCTGGACGAGTCGCATATTTTCTGGTGCCATTCGTGCCGGGGCGAGCTCGTCATTCTCTAACACGCCCCGCGCGCGCTCGTTACTCGTACGTTTTTACCTACTCACCACTGCACTTTGATTTTTCGGGATCCCATTGTTTGTCACCCATCTCTTAGTTCCTCGCGTTCGATCGGACGTCAGAATAGTATATAGCAGTTTGTGCTAGATTGTAATACATGAGACAGGAAAGGGAGAGGCAATTAGGTTTCACAGTAAGTATAGACAGACGTTCGTCAATGTGCAGCCCGCCGCCGTGAGCAGGGGGGGAGGGCACCGCGACGAGGACTACGCCGGGGTATGCGCCGGGTGCGCGGCATGCGCGCGCGCGCGCGCTCGCTTCCTCTAGACCAATCCTGGGCGCTTCGTCTTGAGCTTGCGCAGTCTCTGGAGCAGCTCCTGTCAAACCAAGACCACCATCACCATCACCAGTCGTCAGCGATCCGCGAACACGAGCCAACTGGCCAGAACAGACACGAAACAAAAAAAAAAAAAGCGCACCTGCATCTCCTCCGGCTGCAGACTGCCGCGGCTGCCGTCCTCCTGGAGCCCATGCTCGATGCTGTCGAGGATCTCGCCGACGAGGTCGCGGTAGTCGACGCCGAAGAAGCTGGTGAGCTTCGCCGCGCGGCGGCGGCGGGCCTGGAAGGAGACCATCTCGGGCTCGGGGGACGCGAGGGTGTACTGCGACGCGAGGGAGAGCGTGGAGGTGCGGACGGGGAGCGAGCGGCGGCGCTCGGCGCGGAGGGCCTTGGCCTCGGACTGCGCGAGCGCGTGCGTGTACGGGTGCTGGTGGGGTTGCGGGGACTGGTGCGGGTGCGGGTGCGGATGCTGGTACGGGTGCTGGTACGGGTGCTCCAAGGCGTTGTGGGGTGGGGAGGTAGGGGGGTCCAGGGAGGCGAGGTCGTTGGTGATATATTGGTGGAGCTCGGCCAGGGACTCCTTGTCGTCCTGCGGACGGGACAAAATATCAGCCATCAAGAGCAACGAGGATAATTACGTGGAGCACGGACCCTATCGATGATGTCATTAAGGGAGTTGAGGGAATGGCGGTAGTGCATGTAGATGGACGACGCGCGGTGGTCGAGGGAGAGGGACGCGGAGGGGGACGACGGGGAGCCGGAGAGGGTGTAGTCTGCGTTGTGGATGAGGAGGTTCTGCATGGACTCTGACGGGCTGGAGTGGCCTGGGCGGTGAGAGGACCTGCGGCCCTTGCCCTTGTTGACGTAGGCGCTCTGGTTTATGTTGCGGCCGGTGGGGGACGCGGGGACGTCGCCGAGGGACGGGGAGGGCAGGTCGGAGGCGACGCTGAAGCGGGCGGAGGAGGTGGGGGAGTGCGGCGTGACGGCCGGGGAGTGACGGGTGTGGTAGAGGGTCTGCGGGGGCGGGACGCCGAACATCTGCGAGCGAAAAGCGTGAGCGGACGGCGGGGGCGGCGGGGGCGTGACGGTTGCGCACCTTTTCCATTTTGATGGCCCTGCGGACGTTGATGGCCTTCTCGCGGTCGTCGAGGTCCTCCTTGACTCTGTCGGCGGGGTCGAGCCATACGCTCTTCATCTCTGCCGCGGAGCTGCTGCGTCGGCGGAGGCGGGGCCACGCACGGGCGTCGGTGTCCGAGGGGCCGTCGGCGGGGATTGCGGGGGCGGGGAGCGGGGTCTGGGGGGCGGGGAGGGATGCGTCGGGATCAGCGTCGTTGAAGCCGAGGACAAGAGAAGCGGGGACACGCGAGCCGAGGAAGCGATGGAGCTTGGCGAGTTTCTCACGCTTGCGCCTGCGCTCCTCCTCCGCCGGATCGAGCACGAGGGAGGCCATATCGTCCAGTCCGTCCCCGCTCGTCGTCGTTGCCGTGGAGAGCACGGACAGGCGCCCGTGCACCCGCGAGGTCCGCCCGTCCCTCGCCCCCGCAGTCCCCCGCTCCTCGTCTGACAGGTCCATGAACGACTCCGCGTCCGTCTGTCTACCGCTGCCCCCGACCACCCCCGATCTCCGGTCCGACAGCACCGTGCTCATCTCGCTCGGGCTCAGTGGCATCGACCGCCGCCGGCTCTCCCTGCTGCTGCTGCTCTGTCCGCCCACCCCGACCACCTCCCCCTCGCCTCCCGATATCGACACCGCGCCCCGGTGCCCGTGCCCCGGCAGCACCAGCCGTGCAGGCGGCGACCCCTGCCGCGGCGAGCCCACCCCTCCGCCCGCCATCGCCATCGCCAGCCCAGACGGCGTCTGCCCAAACATCTGCGCCAGCTTCCGCGTCTTGCGCACCAGCTCC
Organism: Heterobasidion irregulare TC 32-1; assembly: GCF_000320585.1. Classification (NCBI taxonomy): domain Eukaryota; kingdom Fungi; phylum Basidiomycota; class Agaricomycetes; order Russulales; family Bondarzewiaceae; genus Heterobasidion; species Heterobasidion irregulare. Next base: position 1,056,830 of record NW_009258197.1, on the reverse strand, counting down.
GCCCGCTCCTGCCGGTTCAGCAGGTTCGTCGTCGGCGGCACGTCCGGCGAGCGCACCGGCGACGCCGACGCCGAAGCCGCGGGCGAGCTCGCGACGGATAGCGACAGCGCCGGTGTCCCGCACCCGCCCCCGGGCGTGCTCGGGGACCGCTTCGTCGCGGACGTCGACGTCGACGTTGGCCCGCGTCCGTGGAACAGGGGCTTCGGGGCCTCCGGCAGCGGTGGCTTTGGCCCGCGGCGCGCCTGCTGTCCGCCGGTCATGCACAGCCACGATGAGTTGAAAGGTCCTGTCAGTTGGGCGCTAAGAGAGATAAAGGAGATGCGGGGACGCACTGCTTTATCGTGGCCAGTGTCTACTCGTATGTGCGCCCGCGTGCCACCGCGCGGCGCGGGGGCGTGGTTGTGGGCGTGGGCGGGGCGTGGGTCCGCCTCGCCCTCCGTCTCCGTGTCTCCGTCCGAGTCCGCGTCCGCGTTGACGGGGCCGATGCGCTCGGGACGCGAGAAGCGCATCGGCGAGAGCACGACGGGGGAATCGTCGGAGTACGTCGTGTCCGAGCTCGCGCGCACGCTCAGGCCGCCGTAGTACACGTCGTCGGCGTCGGAGTCGGGGGCATGCTGTGGCTGCAGGCGGTCGTGGCGGCTGAAGTGGGGCGTCGAGGGCGAGGTGAGGTCCATGAAGGACTCGCGCGTGGAGGACGCGACGGAGCGCGTGTCGTCAAAGTCGGAGCTGCTGTCGTCGTAGAAAGAGCGTCGGGCGCGGGGCGCGTGGTCGTAGTGGTGATGTGCGTGTGCCATTATTATTACGCCGCGCGGGGTGGCCAGTAAGATACGAGTTTATAGAGGACGGTCCTAGTAGAGACGTAAAAACACAATCCGGCGTGAAGGGTGAGGAGATGAGAGCGCGAGAGCAGACGTGGGGCGTTTGGAAGAGAGGAAGGGAGAGAAGGAGAGCAACCAAGAGGAGGAAGCCCCACAGAAGAGGAAGAAGAGAAGGCAGAAGTGATTGGGCGGGGGCGCAGCGGACGAGTCGTGAACACAAAAAGAATCGAGGAGGAGACGGGTGCACAGACGAAGAGGAGAGCGAGAGAGGAGGGACCGTGCGGGTGAAAAACGAGGAGAGAAAAAAAAAGCGAGACACCAGGCCGAGTCTAATAGTAATAGAGACACAGCGCACCTGCCACACTGGTGTAAGTAGGAACCCGGCCGTGGGAACTCGCGATCGAACGCGGCCTGGGCCGCCCCGCCAGATAACCGACCGGTTCGGGCGACGGCGTTGACGACGGCGACGGCGACGGCAACGGCCTCCCGGCAGTCGCGCACAGTCGAGCCTGTGGGCCTGCGACGCGTCGCGCTAGAATGTCCATCTGCCCCTTGATCTTCGCGACGACCAACGAACACAAGGCCGACGCGTGCCAAGGTCGTCGGTACACGGCGCGTCGAGTCATATCTCGCCGCGGATCAGTCCTAGTGAGTCAAGCGACCTCTGCCGTCGCACACTACTCGGTCATATTACCGTAAAGTAAAGTATCGATCGATCGCTACGTGCGCACGTATGGTACAAACAATGGTTTTGTCGACGTCCTCCGAGTATCTGCTCCAGCCTCCGATTGTCTAGCATGTCCGTGTGCGAGTCCGTGCTCCTGCGCCTGCGCCTGCTCCGTCGCTGCTGCCGGCGCCGGCGGCGGTGGCGCCCCGCGCCCCGTCCCAAACGCAAACAGCCCCCCGCGCGCCTTGCCCTCCGCGATCCTGCGCCCCCACTCCGCCTCCGCCCGCCGCTGCTGGTGCTGCCGCCGCGCCGCCTCCCTTTCCCGCTCCGTCGTCCCCGTCTGCCCGCCCAGGTTCGAGAACGACCACATCTTGCTCAGCATCTTCTGCAGCGACCCGTGGCTCCGGCTCCGCGTCGGCGACGGCGGCGTCGGCATCGGCATCGGCGTCCCCGCACGCATCACCGACTGCGCCGTGTGCGGCCTTTCCAAGAACCGTCGATCGGGGCTCGCGGTTAGGCTCTTGCTCAGCTTGATCTTGCGCACGCCCCCGCGCCCCCCGCCCTTGCTCCCGCCCTTCCCGCTGCCGCCCCCATCGCCAGCACCCCCGCTGCTGCTGTTGCCGATCCCCGCGCCGATCGCGTGCACGTGCGGGTGGAAAGCGTGGTCCTCCGCGGAGAGCGTCGAAGTCGAAGTCGAAGCCGCAGAGCACACGGACGCGGACGAGGCCGCGGCCGGGTGCACGCTGCTGGCGGTCGCGAAGGACTGCCACGACGGCTGCTGCCGCACGATGCGCGGCGCGGGGTTGATGAACGGGTTCAGCTGCGCGGCCGTCGCGCTCCAGCGCGTGCTCACGTTCACGTTCACGCGCGTCGGCGACGCCGGCGGGCTCGTGTTGCTCGCGCCCAAGATCCGCCGCCCAACCCCGACCCCCCTCCCCGTGCCCCCTGCGAGCCCCCCGCTGCTGCTACTGCCGCCGCCGCCGCCGCCGCCGCCGCCGCCTTCGCCGTCCTCCTTTTCCAACGGCGAATCTGGTGTCGGATTCGACACGTCGCCCCGCTCGGCGTCCCCGAGGCAGATCGTCGCCCGCGACGAAACTCTTCGAGGACCGCGCGGGGGCGGCGGCAAGCTGCGCGTGACAGGGTCCGCGTTGGCGGACGCCGCGGCGGCGGCGGCAGCAGCAGCAGCAGCGGTCGCGGCGGCGTGCTGGGACGCTGCCTGGAGGAAGTCGGCGGCGGCGACGACGGCGACGGTCTTGGCGCGGGTGTGCTGCTCGGCCTGGGAGCGGAGGCTGATGCCGCTGGTCTGGCGGCGGATGCGCGCGTCGTGCTCGAGCAGCGCGTCGAGGTTGGAGGAGATGGCGAGCGAGCCGGACGGGATGGCGAACGTCGCGGCGGAGGGGCTCGATGTGGGTCGGGGGTGCGCCATGCCGCCCAGTCGAGGGTGTCGGTGGTGGTGGTGGTGGTGGTAGGGCGAGAAGGTGAGCGAGAGTGAGAGGAGGGGCACGCGAGATATAGTGTGTGTGTGCGCGCGCGTGTGTGTATAGAAATTCCAGAATGAACGCGCCGCGTGTGGTGAATTATATGTAACTTTGACTAGGGTGGAAGCTAGTCCTGGTGCGGAAGGCGGTTCAGGCGAAGGCGAGCACGAGGACGATCAGAACGGACTCACGTTGAGGAGACAGCTGGAGATAGAGTAGTAGCGGTGGTGGGAGTATTAGTAGGGAGCGCTGGAGGGAGTCGGGCGAGCGGGCGGGGCGTTTTGAGGGAGGGGAAGCGAGAGGTGAAAGAGAGAAGGGGTTTTACGGGTGGCGGAGGAGGTCTCGATGTCGAAGGGCCGGGCGAGGTTTCATGGATCGCGGGATTGTCAATAAGACGTAACGGCAGGAAGTGGAGCGCATCGCGGAGGTGAGCAGCGACAGCCCGCGACACGAATGAATTGCCAAAAGGGAAAAACAAAAGAGGGAGGGCCGCACAGCAGCGTGAAACGGCGCGACGCCCAGCGGCGGATGAAACACGTGTGTCGGGGGTGTGTGCGCGGGTGTGCGGCGACGAGCACGGTCTGCACGGACTGGAGGGCTGCAGCGCGGGCGGACACACGAAGACGCGACTCGGACGAGGGGCTGGACCGGGATCGGGATCGGGCGATGATCGTGTGTGGGGCCGCGGCCGGATGCAGTAATACCCCAGCGTGCCGCCGTCTGCCGCCGTTAGCCCCCTGCTAGCCCCTGCTCTGGCCGCACCCGCCGACGGCAGCGACAACCGCTCGCGATCCACGCCCCCAATATACACCGTTCGCAAATTCGACACCGGCCCTCCCAGTCCGCGCCCTCGTCGTTGCCACCGCCTGCGTCGCCCGTCGTCGCCCGTCGTCGCCCGTCGTCGCCCTCCTCGGCCTCTGATCCGCGCCCTCCGCATCGCCCACCGCCATCAGCCCTGCGTCCAGGCCCGCGAGCACCCACCCCGGCATGCGTCCGCCCAGGAACATAGACCCACGCCCGTGCCTGTATCCGTCCCTCTCCGGATCGGCGATCCCTCTCAGCGCACTTCATCGCGCCCATATCGAACCATCGCTCCATCGACCGTGCAAGCTCGTCGGGGCGCTGGCTCTTCGAACACCCCGCATTTCAAATCGCCCGCGCGGGCGTGTGGCAACGCTGCGTGCCCCAGCCGGCATCGCACAGAAACAGAAACAGAAATGAAGATACGGAAGGAAAAAAAAAACGTAGAATAGCACAGCTCGAGACCATCGCCCACGCCCCGCCGCCTGCCCGCACCCGTCACGCCGCCGCCCCGTGCGCGTCGCCCCGCCTCAGCCGATTAAACTTGGGCAGCGTCTCGCGCAGATACTCCGCGTGCTTCCTGCGCAAATCCGCCTCCTGCACCTTCCCGCGCCCGCTCCACGTGCGCCGCTCCGCTGTCGGCCCGTACACGACCGTGTACTCCTCCAGCACCTCGTCCTCCGTCGGCACCACCAGGCAGCCCGCCCCGACCACGCAGTACGACGACAGCCGCACCGTGTGGTGCACCCGCGCGCGGGTCGAGACCGTGTTGAAGTTCCCGATCGTCGGCGACTCGACGCCTGCGGTGACGTGCCGTGCCGTGCGATGCCCAGCCCAGCCCGGGCGGGAGGTCCGCGTATCCGTGAGCGACCGTCGGTGTGTTACGCAGAAGAAGAAAAAAAAATAGAAAAAAAAAGATAGAAAAAAAGACAGACAGAAGGAAGAACAAGTGATAAGAGACACGCACGACAGCCGATCTCGAACAGATTGTCGTCGCCGATGCGCATCACTTCTTTCCGCCTGGGCACACGCGCGCGCGGGCACGGGCGTCATGAGCGACTTGATGCGCGGCAGAACGCGGACGCGGGGACGGGCACACGCACCGGTTCACGATAATGGCGCCCTCCTCAACGATGCACCCCGTGCCGATAACGATGGGCCCCGCGATGGCGAAAATCGTCGCCTTGGGGTGCACGATGGTCCCTATATCGCGCGCACGCCGTGAGCACACAGTAGGGGGCGCGCCGAGCGAAGCGGAGCCTACCCGACCCGATGGTGATGTCGCCCTTGAGCTCGACATCCTGGCACACCACGGCCTTCGAATGGATCGTAAACTTGTCCCGTCTGTCCACGCCCGTCGGCGGCCGCATTCACGCGCACAGGGACAGCGACTCACATGGGTGGCATCTGCACGCGGAGGTGTCGAGGTCGAACGCGCGGCGCGAGAGTCAAGTGGCGTAAACCAGCCGACGTCACGACCGTCTCGAACAGGCAACTCTCCTTCCATTTCGGGCTCGCATGCACGCTCAAAAGAGTCGCAAATTATCGGTCAGCATTGGTATGTAGTAGTACGTGCAACCTTTCATCGCGAACGCCATCCCCATAACAAACTAGATACCACCGAGCGCTCTCCGATCCTGATATCATTTCGAATCGTGAAAAACAGAGAACAAACAAAAAAGCCATCTCGGACCAGAAACCAATCATAGCTGCAAACGAACACCAGAAATGATTAAGTGACCCGTTGCGTCGTGTCCCCTCAAGCGTGTCAAAGCAGGAAATGAAACCGCGAAAGCAGAAGTGATAAGTGTAAGCGAAAAGATGCCAAAAACAAAAAGAGAAAATACGCAAGACGAAAGAAGGGCAACGAAAAGAGGAGTTTATGCCAGACGACGAGGAAGATGAGGATTATATATAGTACAGTGTGTGCGTGTGCGTGCGGAGTGTGAGTGTGTGTGTGAGTGTGTGGTGTGGTGCATGTACGTGCGGGTCGTATCTACGTAGATCGGGCGCGAGGACGGAGAAACACGTCGCTATACTGTAGCGGTCACGGGCGCGTTGCGCGGGGGCAGCGGCGGCTTCGTGATCTCGTTGCGCACGGGCGTCGGCACAGTGAACGTGATATCGGGCGCCGCAGGCGTCGAGGGCACGGGCACGGGCGCGGGCAACGCGTCCGGATGCGAGGACTCCGCCGACGCGCCGGGCGGTGTCGGCGGCGGGAGGGTCGGGGAGTCTGGGCGCACGCGGTCGTTCTCGAGCACGCGCGCGAGCGGGTCGGCGGACGGCGCGTCGTCGGAGTGCATGAGCGACATGCGGCGCGCCGCGATCGCCTCGATCGCCTTTGAGGACGCGCTGCGCGGGGGCAGCGGCGGCGGCGGCGGGCGGGACATCGTGGGCACGACGGGCGACACGGGGCTGACCTCCGCCTCCTGCTCTAATGGCGGCGGGGCTAGTGGCGGCGGGGACGACGGCCGCTCGGCGGTCGATTCAGGCGCGCCCGCGTCTTGCGGTGGGAGCGTGGGGTTCTTCCAGAGGCGGTACACGCTCTGGATACCGGACGCCTTTCCCTTATTTTCTGGCGGCGGAGGCGGCGGCGCGGGCGGCACGTAGCCCATCGCCATGACCTCCCCGCGGTGGCTCGCGTGGATGCCCGGAATCGTCATCGTCTTGCCCTGCGAGGGCTGCGTGTGGATCGGCGCGGGCGGGCGTCCCTGCACGAGATCCAGATCCGCGTACGGCGACGCCCCGTTCGGCTCTGCGAGCTCGTCCGCGGGGCGCTCCGTCGAGGGCGTCCTGGTCCTGACCATGGGCGGGAGCTCCAGCGTGCGGTCGCCCGAGTATGACCGGCCGCGCGAGGACGTCGAGGAGACGGACCCCCGGCTGGCAGACATGATGGACGAGTCGCCCTGCGACGACGTGCCCGACCAGACGCGCGCGTCTCGCGCCGGGACAGGGATCGGGATCGGGTCCGACGCGCCCCCGTTGGCGTGCGCGGCCCCACCGGCCGCCTGCGCACTCTTCTCCCGCTCCTTACGCTCCGCGACCGCGGCGCGCACCTCGGCATAGCTCGCCTTGGCCTTGTGCGCGGTGAAGCTGCTGTCCGAGCTCCGCCTGTCGCCACCGTCGGGGACGTCCTCGGCCGCTGATCCCGCGCTCGCCGCGCCGTTGTCCTTCTTGAGCCCCGCCCAGTTGACGCCCCACTTGCGCATGGTCTCCTTCGCGGACGTGCCGAGCGCCTGCCGGTCGCCGGCGCGCGACTTGAGCGAGGAGAACAGGGACGGGCTCGCGGGAGGGTGCTCCTTGGAGCGCGTGGACTTTGAGCTCTTTGAGCTCTTGCTGCTCTTGACGGACGCCGGGCGGCCGAGCGAGTCGGGGCTGTCGGCGCGGTTTAACTCTAGCGACGGGACGGGGGACGGGGAGCGGGAGGGCGGTAAGGGGGGAGGCGGGCCTGGGGAGGGGGAGCGACTGGACTTGCGGATGGTGAGGAACTTGGAGCCCTTCCTGCGGATCTGGCGGGGCATCTCGCCCGCGTCGTGCGACACGTCGAGGAGCGTCGAGTCGGACTTTGGGAGGTCGGCCTCGGACTCGGCGCCAGGCAGTGGCTCTGGGTCGTCGACCATGTGAGGGTGGTGCTTGCCGCTATGGTGATTGCTCGGGAACCAGGTCGGCCGTCGTTTCTGCGCGGAGCGGGAGGGAGAGGAGGTGGTGGACTGGGTGCCGATGGCGGTCGTCGCAGCGCGGGACGGCGGTTCCGAGGCCGACGGGTCCACGTCGCCGCGGACCTCGGGCTCGGACTGGGATCGTTTTATGTCGGCGGGCTCACCCTCGAGAGACGGGGAGGAGGCGACGTCGAGCACGGGGGACACGTCTTCCTCGGAGGACGGGGTGCTCGGCTCGGCGTCGGCTGGCTTCTCTCTCCGGCCGGCGTCCGGCCATATGCCGCCCCGGTGGACGCAGCGCGAGGTGTCGAAGAAGGCGATGTCGTCCATGTTGGGCATGACGATCGACTCCATGATCTGCGCAACACATCCCGTGATCAGAGGCGCGCCCCTCCGCGCGGCAAAGAACGGACGCTCACCACTTCCTTCAACCGAGACTCGATCGAGTTCAGTATCATGCTCCACGTGATCTGCCGGTCGCTCACGACGGGCTCGACGTCGAACACCATCCTCGGCGCCTGCGTGAACGCGTACCAGATCCGGTTGCTGGGCGGCCGCTTCACCCTCACCACCAGGTTCCCCTCCAGCTCGCGCAGCACCGCGGCCAGGGTGAGCTTCACCGTGTACGGCTTGAATCGCGACCCGAGGTTGATCGTCGCCGTCGCCTGCACCGTCACGCGGATCTCGCCCTTGTACGACATGCGGACCTCCAGCGCCGCGTCGCCCTCCTTCGTGAGCTCCTTCAGCATCGGCTTGCTGAACGTTGCGGACTTGTTGCCGACGTACACCTCGGTGACGACGACGTCGGTCAGAAAGTTGGGCCGCTTCACCTTGGAGAGCTTCTTCATGAGTCGGCCGATGATGTACGACTCGAGGGCGTCGGTGCGGTAGTAGCTGAAGAACAGTCTGCCCAGGAGCGCGTTGAGCCAGCGCATGGGGATGACGTCCGGCTGTTCGTCGAGGGTCGTCACGAGATAGTTCATGTCGGCGGTGGAGAAGATGGCCTGGAGGGGGGCGAGGGTGGGGGTGTTCGCTGCGTTGTCCGAGGCATGGACGAGTGCAAAATACCAGTCTTCCATCTCCACGTTTGAGCGCACAAAGATGAACCACGGGGTGGAGAGGTCGAGGGCCTCCTCCCGCTTCCTCTCCAGCTCGAGCAGCCTCTCCTTTTCGCGCTCCCTCTCCTTGTGTTTCTTCTTCGAGCTGCCGGGGCCGACCTTTTCCTCGAGTTTCTGCTCGAGGTTGAGCGGGTCCAGGTGCATGTCCCGGGTGAGGCTGGGGAGGCCCTTATCGGAGGGCGCGAGCTTGGGCTTGAGGCAGATCGCGTTGCGTTTGGCGAAGAGCTCGCCGTCGAGGAGGCCTTCGGGGAAGATGACGACGTCGTGGCTCCCGAGCTCGATGGCGGCCTCGCACTCCGTCATGGACTCGTCCTCGTAGAGATAGAGGACCTTGCCCTTGAGGACGACGTACCACATGTCGCGTGGGCGCGAGCGCTTGGGGTCTTTGGAGCGCGCGTCGAGGAAGGACTTGACGAGGGTGACGTAGGAGCCCTCGAAGGAGGATTCTTCGAAAGTGCGGCGCATGGTGAGCCAGCCCTTGCGTGCCTTGGGGACGTCGGCGAGGTCGAGCAGGGGCTCTGCGGTGGCATCACGAGTGTCTGATGCAGCGGCGTGGGCGCGGGCCTCCCTTGCGGGCTTGGAGAGGTCGGGGTCGGCGACGGGGACGGAGGTGTAGATGGTGTAGGCGATGAGGGCGAGGATGACGAGGGGGACGAATGTGATGCCGCCGAGGACGTAGGCGTACACGAGCGCCTTGAAGGACATGGGGCGGGAGCGAGAGAGGGGAGGAGCGGGGGATGAAGGAGTGGATCAGAGACGATCAGTGGCGGGAAGGAGTGCACGGCTGCTGGTGGAGGACGAGGCTGGCGAGTGCGTGCTTCACCCGCAGAGCGCCCGCAGCCGCTCGCTCGGCGCCCGCCTGCTGTAAGAATAGCGCATCGTTCCCACGCTGCTGGCCCGCACCGACGTCACCGGCCAGTGCTTCTTCACTCGCTCGCTGTCTGGTTCTTTCGCTGCAGGCCCTCGGTCTATTTCCCGCCCCAAACAGCACATCTACCGATCCACCTCAAGTGGGACCTCCCTCGCCCCTCCCAGGCTGCCCTCACTTCGCCCGGCGACACCGCGACGATCTCCGCCGGTGCGACACCGCCCGCGAATGCAGGCCCCTCCGCATCTGCTCGTCCACGCTCGGCAGCACCGCCCGCCAGTGCCCGTCCGCGTACTCCCACTGCCGCGCCAGCACACCCGCCTTCCCCATCCCCAGCTGCGGCGGGAACACCTCGTTCACCGCCGCGTGCGCGGGCACCACCAGCCGCTTCCCGAAGCACGCGTCCTGCACCGGCACCCAGCAGCACGTCCGCCCCTCCCCCGCCCTCTCGCCCTCGCCCTCGCCCTCGCCCTCGCCCTCGCACGGCGTGATCACGATCCTCGGCAGGTGCGCGCAACTTGTCGCCCAGTGATCGTCGCTCGATGCCGGCGCGTGCGTGTCCGCGTCCTCCTCCAGCTAGCGACCCCCGTCAGTCCCGCACTCCGCGCCCGTCGTGATAGAAACGAGCACTCACGGTAATAGGTGCTGTGTCTCGTTCGCAACCCTCTACCCCCGCCGCCTGTCCGCCCGACGCGCTCGGTTCTCGCTCGACTCCGCTTGCGTGCACCTATCGCGAACGTCATCTACACAGTTCTATTCGAAACATCCGAGGAAACTACACCCCGACCCACCTCATCGAGCGCACCCGCACCCGCACCCGCACCCGCCGCCGCCTCCATCTCCATCTCCATCTCCGCAAACAGCGCCGCCAGGTGCTCCACGTCCTCGCCGAGCGTGCTCTGCAGCGCGCGATACACAGGCACGACCGCGTCTCCGCATAGGCCCGCGACGCGCCGCCACGGGACCCGCGGGCGCGCGGGCAGCAGGCCGCGCAGCGCCTCGACGTCGACCGACTGCAGGAGTGCGTGGCGCAGCTGGTCAGCCACCGGCCGCTGCACGACGCGACAGCCCAGGCCACCCACGATGACGCCCGCCTCCTGCTCCAGCTCCAGCCCCAACTCCAGCTCTACCACTGGCCCGTCCAGCCTTGCGCCCCCATCCACGTTCGCGTCCACGTCCGCGCTCGTGTCCAACACGCACGTCACAGCCCGCGAGAGAATTTTTCGAAACATGTTTGTTTGTTTGTTTGTCTGTCTGTCGCGCGGAGACTCTGACCCAAACCCAAACCCGACCCGACCCGACCCTGAGAGATCCTGGGAATTCCTGATGCGATACGAAGAGAGGCAGCGCGTTCTCAAGGCTATATGGGCGGCCGTGTGCTGGGGTGTCTCGCGCGTGCACAGCGGAGGGGCATAAGCAACATGAAAGACGGGCGCAAGAGACGAGCGGGGCGGCCGAGCGAGTGCGTGGGGTAGACGGGTCGTCGTCAACGGCCCTGCGTAAACACGGGTCCGGCGCCGGTCCTGCGGAGACGCGATGCCGGGAGAGGGCGCACACGTGCCTAGACGTGACTCCCCGACTCCCCGCCCGTTCTGCGATTCCTCGAACGGGGGGCCGGGAATATCTTAGCAGCTACTGCATCGGACTGACAGAAGCCAGAAGAGCAGGCCCCAAGCTCCCACGGCTCCGCACGCATCCGCCTTCTGCGCGATTTATGCATCTCGAGTGCTTACAGGCCTGCAATGCGCCGCAAGCGACCTCGCGCATACTGTCGGCAGTGGATCTGCCCCCGCGTGACAGCTCTCCACCAAGCGACGAAGAGCGGCGAGCGCGCGCGCATCGTTCGCACCGTGTGCTCGCGCACGCCTCGTTGCACAGTGCTCTGCGAATTCCGCAGCTGATCCACTGCGCTGCGTCAGCGGCCGGCGCCCCAAGTACGCACCACTGAACTCAATATCAATAGACTATCGGGCGCGCGTGGGGCATGGATTATCGGCATAATTCAGAATTTCATGGCATAAACGTATGTAGGTAGAGTGGCCGCCGGGCGGGAAGCCTGCGTGATGCTATCTGTCGGCTACACGACGGGGTTGCGATCGAACGTGTCTAGAATCGATGGTCCATGACGATAGTACAGAAGCGAGAATAAAACAAAACCAAAACCAAGACCAAGACCAAGGCCAGAACCAAAACCAAAACAACCAATAATGGATACAAATGAACGTGGTATAATTGTGGACTTGCGCTTGAGAAGCCATCATGGGACGTGGGTGAAAATGAAAAGAATACACAGGGGATGCGGGCGGGCGATCGATGCGAGAACGGAACGGACGGCGATGATACATGACAGAGAAACAAAGGGGTGCCGCCGAATGGGGCAAGCGAAACGCACGCCCACGCAGCCCGAGATGAAGCCGCGGGACGCGTTCCCCCGGACCCTAACTCAACAGCAGCGGCTCCAAGGAAGAGAGAACATACGCGCGCTGCACGGCTGCACAACGCCTGACACTGGCCGGCCGCGATGAAGGGGTTGCGCCAAGCGGCGGGCCGCGCCCAGAAATAAACTGCTGCACGCAGGAGGAGCGGGACGATCACCGGTCCCAGCCCAGGCCATAGGTAACAGGGTCCCAGTAGTTACCCGCGCCCGCCAGCCCGTCCATTTGCATATGTGAAGGCACCTGCTCAGCAGGCCCCGCCGGCGGCAGGGCGGTGCGGAACTGGTCCCGAACGGACTCAGAGATGGGCTGGCACAGCAGCGCGGAGGCCGGGAGGGTGCCAGATGATGAGGACGTAGGTTCGGCGGATTGGGAGTCGTAGAAGGACGGGAAGCGCAGCGCGCTGCCGGCGATGTAATCGCTGCATGCGTTTAACGCGCCGTGCGCGACGTGGTCGATGCTGTACGCGTTTCCTTCTTCGACTTCGTTGTCCATGAACGCTCCATCTCCGCCATCTTCGCACGGTCCAGACTTCATACTGTCTCCATCGTCTCCACTGCCCACGTATTCGTCATCGGTGTCGTACTCGGCGTCGGCGTCTTCGTCCTCTTCGATCGGGACCTCCGTCGCCACCTCCTCAACGCTGCACCCCGGGTCGAGCGACGTCCCGCGCACTACGCCCGCCGGGACGGACTCGGAAAAGCCCTGCTGGAGGCGCTGCTTCTCGAACGCGTCGAGCGCCTCCGGCGGGAACAGCTCCTCCACGCTCGGCGACGGGAGCCTGACCCACTCCGGGAGAGAGTGCTGCGGGATGGGCTGGTACAGGTGCACCGAGGACGAAGACGCGTCGGGGGCCGCGTGCGCAGGGTAGGCCGCGGCTGAGGGCGCCGGCGCCGACACGGCTGGGAACGCAGGGCCGTGCAGCTGCGCTGTGAACGTCCCGTGCGCGTGGAGCGCCTCGGGAGGTGGCGCATGCGCTATTTGCGACCCGTATGAGGTCATGTGGGTCACCTCCTGCGGCGCGTACGTTGATGTCGTAGTCGTCGTGATCGAGATCGTGGTGGTGCGCTGCACCTGCTGTTGGTGCTGTTGCTGGTGCGTCTGTTGCAGGAGCGCGATCTGTGCGTTATGGAAGTGCGGCTGCCCGCGCTGGGCCTGCGACAGATGGGAGTGCGACCGGGGGTGCGCGTGCGCGGACGGGTGCGGCTGTGGGCGTTGATAGGGATGCGAACGTACGTTGGCGTGCTGATGCATTTGCGGACGTGTGTGCGAGTGATGCTGATGCTGGACGGGGTGTGCGTGCAAGGCCGCTGCCATCTGTGATGCATGCACCGTCGCGTCGGCTCGCTGAGGGTTCACATAGCTCCCCGCGCCGGTTCCGTAGCTCGATGGAGCGTGCAGCGCGCCGACAGCTGCAAAATAGAGAGGGGCATCAGTGAGTCGCACGCACCCCCAGTGGCTCCACACGCGCGCGAACGAGCGATGCTTACCTGGTCCAAAGTGACACGGCGCAGGAACCGGCGCCTGTTGGAGCGTCGCCTTCGCAGGCGCGGCCCACAGGAGATGCGCATTGTACTGATCCACCTGCAGCTGCTCTGATGGCATCCATCCCAGCCCTTCCTGACAGGAATGGAGATGATCTCCGAACTGGCTTGTGCTGGGGCCGTCGCCTGCGATCTCCGGAAATGTCACATGTCCGTCGTATACGGGGGTGTCGATCGAGGACCCTGTTGGGGTGAGCGCGGGGGGTGTGAACTGGGTGGTGGTGGTGGTGGTGTTCATTTCCGTGGTGCTGTAAGATGGAGGAGGATGGCTGAAGGAAGGGGAGGATGGTGTGGCCATGGTGTGGCCCATGGAAGTTCCGCTGTCGAAGATGTGAGTGCTGGTACACTGGGAAGGCTGGATCGGGATGGGGTAATTGTAGGATGTACCAGCCTCGGGCCACGGGTGTGTTGCGAAGAGGGAGGACTGCATTGGATTGTTGTGTTGTGGGTTGTGGTGGGGGGGAGGGGAACAGGTGGGATAGGCGGGATGAGGCCGGATGGAGGGGGTTTATATGTGGGCAGGGAAAGCGAAGATGAATATGCGGCGTGGGGAGGACGGACACAAGGATCGCTCTCTGTTGTTTGTCGTGATCGAGGAGGGACCGGGATCTCAGATTCGGTGGACGAGAAGCGGTGACATACTTATTGGCGGTGGCGGCAAGCCAAAGCGGGTTGGCGTTCTGGAACCACAGATTGCATGGGAAGGCCGACATGGGCAAAGCGGCAGGCGAGCGCGCGATGGCGATGGCGATCCATCTGGAAGATAGGATGCGTGCGCAGACGATCAGCAGAACAGAACCTACAGCCATAATCCACTTGGAACTCGGAACTAAGCTGTACAAGGACGAAGAAGCAGGTCAGCGGGGCACTCGCTCGCTCGCTCTGCCCTAGATCTGGTTTGGAGAGCAGCGCTGATGAGCATATCAGGCAGATCAGTCGCTTGTTCAGGCAGGGCGGCCAACTGGCGGCCACCGCCGTGCCCCCAGTCGTGTAGCCAGGGGGAGGTGGCAGTCCGTGAATACGTGGCTTCGCCGCGTGATTCAGTTTGCATCGCAGGCACCGCGAACGAGGCGTCTCGGGAGATCTGATCCTCTCGCTCCTCTGGCGCCTCGTCGCGAGCTGCGAAGAATAGAAAGAATGTCATCTTACAAGAGCCTCGTGTCCAGTGACTCGCCTTGCTCGCATCTTCATTCTTGCTCCATCGAGCCGTCCCCATCACCCCTCGCGGTTTTCCCCTTGTTGTTCTCCACCCCTGCGTCCACTTATTCGCGTTACACATAACGTATCATACTGCGCTTTCCTCTTCATTTAATGACCACTGACACCGACAGGGCTAGAGCCTCGCTGCTAGAGCCCACGTTACCGTCTGGTCATTCCCATGACATCTGATTGCATCCTGCCTCGACAGACGCTCGCGCTCTTAGCCGACAGCACGTCTCCGCCCTCGGCCCAATTACAGTACTGCTGGCTGTGCTTCCCGAATCGCGCTCATCTCCGCACAGACCCTCACGAATAATGGCCCAAGTGTGATCTATGACGCGCGGCAGAATCCTGCGGAACCTCATCGACGGCCCTCGTGGACCGTTCTGCCAGGTTCTACCCCGCTTCGGGAGGGGCTGTGGGTTGGGCATGGAACCTCGCGGCGAGACAGTTACGTGTATCCTGAACCCGTTACAAGAGGTATGTGGTACAATAGCGTGATTGAGATGTCCAAGAAGCGGTTTCGGAAGTCGGAGAGGCTGCCACACGAAGGAGTGGTTTTGGACGTGCCAAAGCGGCGTGGCGAGTGCGTGGCGAGCTGAGATGACGCCGCTATGAGCCACCATGAGCCACTGCTTACTACCAGCGAGAGCTCGTATGCCCTATCAATGGTTCAACAGCTGTTGAATATTGAAGGGCCCCGATCATTGATCAAACAGCGACAATGGACGTCACCCCGCAGGCGCTGGAGCGCTCAAGCGTCCAGGGAAACCATCGACTTCATAGATGCCTTTGAAACTCGATTGAGTGACCATGATATTGATGATCAGTCCGACTTCCTAGTGGACCTAGTCCCAAGGGATTTGTGGAGGCGTCTCGGAAATTTTCGAGCCGCCACCAGGCCTTGCGTTGGAATGTTATAATTGGTGCCGTAGACGCTAACCAAGATCCGAGTGCATACATCTAGCTGTTGCGATCATGAGTCATCGTCCACACGGAGTGAGCGACCAGAATGCTCCAGGAAGAGGCGTTGATTGAGAAATTAGAGAAAACAACTTGGGCTTTATACATATGTAGCTAGTGCTGTACTGACCACTGGTGGAAAAGAAAGGAGAGTTGTCGAGATCGCGACGTGCCGTCGACGATCTCGCGAAGCAGGATGCCTAAAAACACAAAGAAAAAATGACAGTTGGAACTGGAAACAGGGCACGGTGGAAACACGTGACAGACAGGAAAAGAGGAGAGGAAAAAGAAAAACAGAAACAGAAGAATAAACGAGGGGTGGCTTGTGCAGGCCTGAACGAAGAAAGAAGAGGCGCGTCGTCCGCAGCGGAGGCAGCTTTCCTCCAACTAGCCCCAATGCCGCACATGCCGTCAACCGACGGCCGCCACGACCTCCGCCCGTGTCCGTTTCGTCTGCTCACTCCGCCACTGCCAGCCCGCCCATGGCGCGCTGGATCTCCTTGATCGCCTGATCCGCATTCTCCGGGCCTCCTGCGTTCATGCCCAGCTGGCGCGCAGGAAGCCCGGGGTGCCGCACGCCGAGCGCGGCCCCGAGCATGCGTTTGCCGGGGTCGCCGATGCGCGGGCCCGCGCCGCTCGGCATGCCGTTGGGGTGCATGCTGGTGGCGAGGATGGCGGGGTCGGCGGGGGGCACGCCGTCGCCGAGCGTCGAGTTGATGAGGGAGTCGAGCGTCGGATGGGAGGGGAGCGTCGGGAGCGTCGGGGAGCCCTCGCGCCCGATGGGCGAGACGGGAGCGGCGACGCCGTTCGCGAGCGCGAGCGCATCGGGGGCGTACCCGTTCGCGTTGCCGTTGCCGTTGCCATTGGTATTCGCGTGGGTCGCGTGGCTGCCGTTCCGCGCGCGCTGCTGGCCGGCGACGGACATGGACGCAGAGCGCGCGTTGTGGCCGCGCGATGCGTTGCCGTTGTGCTGCCCGCGGGAGTTGACACTGATGATGATGGCCTGGGCGTCGGGGCCGTCGTAGGGACGGATGGTGGCCGTGGACGAGGGGGAGGAGAAGATGGCAGGGGGGGTTGCGAGGGCGCTCAGATACGCACGCTTGGCTGATAGTGGTAGCGAGCATCAGCACCCGGGAGCACGCGCATACAGGCAGGTGGAAAGAAGGGCGGGGCAGAATGGAGTGGAACACGCAGAGCGGATCAGGGGTGCTCACCTGTGAGGGCATCAACAAAGACGATCAGGAGGCTGGTGTCGTCTATCCACTTGATCTTGAAGCCGCCATTCGAGTTCTCCCACTCGGAGAAGGCGGAGTGGATGTCTCGCGTCTTGAGCTCCTTTGGAAAGCCGGTCAAAGAGAGGATGCGCGTGACGGACGCGGAGAGCTGGGAGATGGAGGTCGACATTGTGGCAGGGGTGGAGGAGGGGGGTGACTTTTGTCGGTGGGCGGGACAGGGGCGATGCGACGGGGAGCGACGGGGGCAGTGGAGGCTTAGCGGGAGGGACACAAGGAGAGAGAGCGAGCGCGGGGGAGATGTTGTTGTACAGCAGAAGCAGAGCACGGGTGAGCGGACAGAACGAGAAGCTGAGCGTTTGTGAGCTGGAGTTTAGTTGGAGAACGCATCGAGCAGATCCCAGCCGACTGCGTATTGCCCACGAGAGGAATCTCACGCCTCACCGCCCGCTCGCCCTCCCACCGCGTCCGTTTGACGTGTACAGGCCAGTCGCGCGGCGTGCCCTCTGTTATTTTTATTCTATTTTGTTTTCTCTACCGACCAGCCACCTGCCGAAGGGGCGTCTCGCACGGATACGCTCATCAGCTGGCGGGAAAGCTGCCGGGGCCTTCTTCGAAGGGGTGTCCCGGGGCCAGCACGTGTCTCCGTGGCCACGGGCATGGGCGCCTCCGCACTCGAGTCCTCCGCCTTCCACTCGACCGTTGGGACACATGTACGGCGACGCCGACAACGATTACATCCGCGCATGCCATGTCCTCGACGAAATAAGCGACAGGCTCCTCGCTAACCACAAGCAGGCCTCCGCACTCCTCGCACAGGCAAGGGGCCTCAAGGTGCGCGCTTTCCGCCCCTCGCTGCCACAGCTCATCGCGAGACGAGCAGGCGAAATCACAGGCAGAGAGCGCAGACCTCCACTCGACCTTCAACCTCCGACGCTTCAACGTCGACCTCTCCAAAGGTCAGTCCACGCATCCATCCTCCCCGCTCGCGCACGCATGCACCGTGTGCGCCCGCATGCACATGCTCACCAAACCCGAATTGTGCTCAAGAAACGATCGAGTCGGAGCTCGAGCGCACCAATGCCCGGACCATCATCGAGAACCACACGCTCACACAAGAAAACAGGCAGCTGAGCATGCTCCTCAAGGAGTACGAGCAGACCATGGAGACCGTCATGTCCAAATATCGGAGCCATGCCGTGCGTCCGCTGCACCGTCCGTTGCACTCCCCATGCGCGCATGCCTGACCCGCCCCCCCGTTTCATTCATGCGGCTCATAGCTCGCCGCGCAGCAGCACGAGCTCACACTAACGCGCCACTACGACGCCCTCCTCGCGCACGAGTCGCATTTCGTCATCGATCCCAACCTAGGCCCGTCCATTCGCCGCCTCGAGCGCGGCCTGCGCGCCCTACAGCTGTCCATCGCGGGCAAGGACGTGGCCCCGAATCCTTCCCCAGCACAACCCACGACATCTTTCGAACCTCACCCTCCGCATGTACTTGCGACCTCAGCTGCCGCCGACCCCGCACGATCAACAACACCACCGTTCCCACCCGACTCATCCGAGCCAGCCCACTTCCACCTCGACTCTGCCGCATCGCCCGCACCCGCGACCGAACCACGCGCCGAGCCGTCTGACGAAGACGAGGGCGACGAGCCCTTCGACTGGACCATCGCGCGTGAGCTCGAGATTGCGCGACTGGACGCCGAGAATACGCGCCTCCGCGCCGTGCTCGGAATCAACCGCGAGGCGCTCGAGGCGCTCGGCGTCCCCGACGACGAGGACTACGTCGTCCCGCTCGTGTACATCCCCACCAACCCCGCCGCGCACGCTGGCGGAGGCGGAGGGAGTGGGAACGAACAGGGGGGCGAGAGCGGGAGCGGCAATGCGAACGCGAACGCGCAGGGAGGCGGCGCTGGGCAGCAGAACGGGACGGGGCTTGGGATCGCCGATGGCGTGTTTGGCGCCGGCGCGCGAGGATCGAATGGAATCGGGAACGGGAACGGTGCGGGCCTCCAGCAGCAACAGCAGCAACAGCAACAGCAACAAATGTTGCAGCAACAGCAACAGCACCAGCAGCTGAGCTTCCAGCTCCATCTCCAGCGCCAGCAACACCAGCAGCAGCAGCAGGCCCACGCGCGCCCGTATCCGCAGCCGCACCCATCGCAGTTCGCCCTGGGCCACGGGCCGCAGCTGATCCACCACCAACAGCAACTGCAGCAGCGGCACCAGCCCGAGCTGCGCTTCCAGCGCGAGGCGCAGGCGCGGCGCGCGATGGACCTCCTCGACCCGCCCGCGCTCGAGGACGAGGACAACATGTCGATGTTCCGGCAGGTGCTCGAGTTCAACAAGTGAGCGCGCGGAGGGCCTCGCGTTTTGCGTCGCGGGAGCGCGGACGGCCGTCTGGGATCTTCATGGCGGGCGCGGCGGGCGCGCCGTGCGGCGCGGGTGGTGATGACAGATGGCGCGCATGCCTTGGTGGGGCCCTGCGATTGTGGGTCGGGATGCGTCCGGCGGGAGTTCTTCTAGAGCATGCACATGCGGCGGGTGTCGTGCCGGGAGGAAACGGACGGAGGAAGAAGCTGTACATAGATGTATGCAGGCAGACTTGGTTTCTGTTATTTGCTCTCTGCGCTTCCGATGCATTTTTTTTCACACATCGTTCACGAATTGCTCATGCTGGGGAGTCACTGTGTTTTCGTCGCTGATCTCACGCAAAACGGAAGGATGCGGGATTGAGTTGAATCTCGATAAAGCGATTGGATAGCTATGGTAATGCGAAAGCAGGATTAGAAAGCACAATAGAGAGCGAGCGACAGATAAAAGCTCAAAAAAGCACGAAAACAAAACGATCGCCCAAAACGATTCCTGTTTTGAGGCCTCTCGTTCTCATCCTCATTCCGGCGGTACGAAGCGACGGGTAGAGGCTATGCAGAGACAAGGTGTGTAGAGTTTGTGGTCGCAGGCGGGGAAATGTCCCCAGTTATTAGAGGCTCACCCTTCGACGGCATGGGCTTGGCCTGCTTTGCTGGGCGATCGCCACTGCCGCTTGCGTCCAGCTTGTGCTTGCGCCCAATGTCGGCGGGTGCGTCGTCGTCTCAAAGCTCAGACTCCACTCCACCTGTCGAAGCCGCGCGCTGCGCAATGAGGATGTCCCTTCGACCCGCCTCTCCGAGCCAAGACGCGTAGGACAGGGTGAGGAAACTCTGTACTGACGCCCATCCGTCCCTGCGAAGCAGCGGAAAGAGCGCCTCCATGTCGTCCCGTAAAAGAGCGGAGAGGTCGTCCGCGAGAGTCCCACTCCAACGGCGCAACGTCCATGTCGAGCCATCCTTCCCAGATGGATTCTAAATCGCCGCGAAGCTCACCCGCCGCGTATCCCCTCAATCGCTTGTCAATGTAGGTCGACGACGAGACCGTGAGCAGCGTCGACGCCGCTTGCCGCGCCCGGCCCACCGTTCTCGCTAGCGTGCGAGTCAGGGTCTGCGACGACGGTGTGGTTCCTGGCGAGATGGTCCAACCATGCCTGCTTTGTCCAGAATAGCTCTGGCTTGTTCGTTTCCGTACGTCGTCCACCGTCTTCACCGGGGTCATCTTCATCGTCACCATCCTCAGGGTCATATTCACCGTCGCGAACCCAGAGGTCGTCTTCGTCGCCGCCACCCCCGAGGTTATCAGAGGAAGTGGGATGCGACCCACACCGCTCGCCGACCTCGCCTTGGCCAGATAATACGTGCGACAGCTGCGACGCGACCCATCTGACACGTAGAATCCTACGATTTAACGTCGACCTGCTCGAGAACAACGACAGGGCGCACCTCCAGGCCTTTATTTGACCCTGCAGCTGCCAATACTGTTGTTCAAGCGAGAGCTTTTCGCGCAAGAGAGCCGCATACGCGCGGTTGCCGAATCGCAGGAGGTCGTCTGCGCTCGCAGTGGCGATGATCTGCATCTGTGCTTCGTCTGGATAGAAGGCCGTCTGCGGGCCCTGATGAGCGACAGTGAACGCGCGGGAGTGGAGCGATCGTCAGCTCACGTCTACATCTTGCTGCGCTCGTGCGGCCAACGGCGCGAACGCGAGGGCTGGCAGTGGACTGAGCTGGCAATCGCGGCCCCCCTCGATTGGGCGGAACAGTGCAGGGGTCTCTGCTCGCTCGGGCGCCTGATCACCATCGCCCGTGTGCTTGAGTGACGGAAGGAGGTCGGACATCGCGGACATGGGCGAGCCGTGCAGCGTCGGCGTGCCAGCCTGCCTGTCGCGATTCGAGAGACGTGCGAAGCTGGAGAGAGTGAGCGAGGAGTGCCCTGCGAGGTGGGTGAGCTCGGGGTCGTACATGTGTGCAGCCCAAGGACGTCGACGGACGGCGTGACAGCACGCACGCGTCGTCGAGTCGACGCGACGGCACGTCATGTGATGCATACCGCGCGTCATGACACTCCGACAAAAATTACATCGCTTTCAACTCGCCCATGCGCAACGGAAAGATCCAGAATCAATCCATGACAATGCGCAAGCAGAAATGAAAAGCACTATAGAGAGCGAACGACAGGTACAACAAAATAATAATAACAACCACAACCTAAACGAAGGCAAAACGTCGAGCGATCACTCCGAATGATACTAGGAGTCCCTGTCCCTATATTCCCTATATTCCTGATCCTCTTCTGGGTAAATCAGAGACGCCACGCCACCCTCCTCGCTCCGGCGATACGAGCACACATCCTCCTCCTCCTCCTCCTCCCTGTCTACACGGTATACAGCTCACTAACGACAGCGGCGGCGTCGACAGATCCTTCGAGCGGGCGCGCCGCCTCCTGCATCCCTGAACCAAGACTCGGCTGCAGCAGCACCCCCGAGTCCACCTCCGATAGGGACAAGGGACGAGCGACGAGTTTCAGACCGACATCCGTCGCGTTCGCGGGCCCTCGCTCGGGGCGCTGGCAGCTGGCAGCTACAGCCGCCTCATGCTGCCGACGGACCTGCGCAAGCTGGCGGGTCGGAACCGACTGTTCCTCGATCGGTGGCTTGGCCTCCGTGTGGAATAATAGAGTCTGCGGTGCTGTGCGACGTACGAGGATGAGGCCCGCTGTTTTTTACGACCGGGGATGCTCCTTCGGTCGCGAGCAGAGCAGAGCAGAGCAGAGCGGGAAGCATGATGAACGGCACTACACTCGTACTTATACAATACAGACCAGCGCCTACATTCAATATTCAGCGGTCTTCACCCGGCCAGATCTAATCTGGCAGCGATCTGGCAGCGATCCGGCACGCCTCGATCACAGTTATGCCTCCGTACCGTATTTGTCACCCTACCCCAGCTTACCCCGTCCACCTCGCATCCGCGATCTGCTCAGTCCTCAGTCCTCAGTCCTCAGTTGACCACAAACGATGACGAATGTGTCAACCCGACGCGACGCGACGCGCCATGCAACAGTCTATGTGTATATATGTACATCATTATAGGTCGTAACGATAGCAAGAGAGAGAGAGAGTTCCACCAAAACCGCAGATAGAGAAAAAAAAGAGACAAAAACAAACAAACTAATAAACAATAACCCAACGCACCCGCTCTACAGTACAGTACGCGCTAGCAAGTAAGCCATATCCATCCATCCGTGCCACAAAGTGAGAAAGAGGTAAGGGGAGGGAGGGGGGGGTAAGGCATCTGTTCGTGTCGTCGTGTCGCCGTCGTCGTCGTCGTCGCGGGGTCGCCCCGTTCTAACGCATAAGATATCCGCTAATATGTATCGTACTCGTACACCGCACCCAGCGGCAGCGGCAAAAGTCAATGGCGCATCCGCACACCCAATAACCGATAACGTGCCCCGCTAAAACTGATGCGGGGCGAGATCAGGTGAAGAGAGAAGAGAGAGCGATAGAGAGAAGTAGTGGATGGAGAGAGAGAGAGAGAGAGAGAGAGAGACCGCAAAGAATCCAGACCAGAAAAGGAAAACGGAGAAGAAAAAGAAGAGGCAAGGAAAAGGAAAAGGAAAAGCGGGTGCCGTCTACGGCGCACCCGTCCACGCTGCATCCACGCCCCTCCGGATCCTGCACCAGGACCACCACCGCACGCACGCACGAGCCATGCCTAGGACATAGGACCTACCACCACCCCTCTCGCTCCTGCTCGTCCTCCCACACCACCCTCCACCCCCACCGCAGCCCACTCGTCCCACTCGTCCCGCTCGTCCCGCTCGCCCCCTTCCCATCGCCCGCAGCCCCCCTCTCCTCCCTCGTTACCACCACCGCGTTGCCCACGCGCATACCGCCGCCCTTACCGCGCCCCCCACCCGAACCGCGCAGATGCACATCAAACCCAACCCCAACGAGCCGCTCCCTCCCCCCGCCCATCGCATCCGGCCGCACCACAACCCCACACGCCGCAAGCCGCGGACCCAACACCGTCTCCACCCGCGCGTCAATCCCCGCCTTCCCCCCGCCCCTCCCGCCCCTCCCGCCCCTCTGCCCCCTGCCCGCCCCGGCCCCGGCCCCAGCCCCGCTCCCGCTCACGTTCACACTCACGCTTCTTCGCGCCGGGCCCCCGACGCTCGCGAGGATACCGCCCGCGGGCGCCCTCGACCCCGCGAGCACGACGGACGCGCGCGCGCGCACGATCGTGTTCGCGAGCGCGCGCAGGCGCAGCGCGGCGGGGTTCGCGATGACGCGCGCGCGGCACGCCGGCGCGGGCGGGTCCTGCTCCTGCCACGGGCGGGCCGACGGCGGGGCGGACGCGCGCGCGAAGCCGAGCGGCGCGGGGCCGTACCCGTCGTCGTCGTCGTCGTCGTCGTCGTCGGGGGCGTTGTCGTTGTCGTTGTTCGGGTCGGGGTGGAGGCCCGTGTAGCGGTCTGTGGCGGAGACGGAAGGGGGGTGCGAGTATGGGTAGGGGTCTGGGTCGGTGAGGAAGGTGTATGCGGAGAGGGGGGAGCGCGGGGGAGAGGGTGAGGACGAGGACGACGAGGACGAAGATGAGGATGAGGATGAGGACGAAGACGAGGAATCGTCGAGCGCTGCGCGCCAGCTGCAGCTCGCGAGCGGCATCAGCGGGTGCAGCGTATACGGCCTCCTGCCCCTCGCCAGTTCTGCTTTAGGCTTGCCCCCACCACCCGGCCCGACACCGAGAAACACGCCCACGTCCGCCCGCCGCACGCGGTACCCGTCCCGCCTAGCCGCCATACACGCCCACCCGTCCTCGCCCCCGTTCTCGTCTGCGTCGTCGCGCGCTCGCGCGTCCACGCCCGCGCTGAGCATCGCCGCGCGCACATACGCACCATGCGCGCGCCCCACGGCGCGCAGCACGGTCCCGAGGGACACGCTCAGCCGGCGCCCGATCCCGACCCCGCTCGCGCGCCGCGTCCGCGCGCGCGCGCCCTCGTCTCCCAAAGCCGGCACCCGCGGCGCAGGGACCGGCGGGCCCTCACCCGCGGGCGCGAGCGGGCTCTCCCACAGCTCGACGGCGACGAAACACTGTCCGCGCCGACACGAGTGGCGGAGGGGCGTCTCCTCCCTCTCTTCCTCTCCCTGTGCTGGCCCCGCGCCCGCGTGCGAGTCCCGCCGCGCCGGCTGCTGCTGCTTTGCGGAGCGCACAGACGAGGCGGCGGTGGACGCGGACTTGCGCGTGCCGAACGAGAACCACGAGGCGAGCGTCGAGCTCGAGCTCGAGCTCGCGCCGGCGCTCGAACCCGCGCTCCCCGTGCTCCCCGCGCCCGCCGCGGCCGCGAGCTCGAGGAACGGGTCCGGGACGCCCGTCACCGCGCACGCCTTGCACGCGCCGATGAGCAGCTGCGGGTGCACCGCCCTCCGCTCGGAGGAAGGCGGGGGCCGCTTCGCCGCCGAGGACGCGGACGCGGTGCGCGTGTGGCCGCCGGCGCGTGTGTGGCGCCGCTCGTCGCGCGCCCAGTGTACCTCTGCGAGGAGCGTGCGGAGCAGCTCGGGGCGGCGCCGTGCGGGGCTTGGGCTGAGGGCGTCGGCGGCGTCGGTGGCGTTGGCTGCTTCTGGGGGGTTTTCGGGGCTGCTGGCGCGTGAGCGGGGGAGGGTCGAGTTTCTGGGGCGCTGGGAACGAGACGCTAAAGATGCTGACGATGACGATGATGGTGATGATGACGATGATGATGAAGAATGCGAGGGCACGGTCGCGGGCGACTCGTCCGCGAACAGCGCGCCCCGCGTCGCGCTCAACACCTGCTTGAACGGAACCACGCTGTCGTCCGCGCCCTCATCCCCGTCCCCGTCCGCGTCTCCGCCCGCGAGCCCGAGCACCAAGCTGCGGCCGCGGCCCGTCCTCGGGAGCGCCTGGGCCGTGGCCGCGGGCGCGGACGCGCGGACAAAGGGGGGCCGGCGGACGCTCGCGGCGAGCGCGACGTTGTGGGTGTATGCGCCTGTGCCGACGCGCGGCGGCGGAGGGGACGTGGGCGCGCGGGGCATCGGAAAGTCGTACGTGAAGCGGTCTTCGGCGCACGAAGACTGCCCTGTCATGGTGGTGGTGGTGGTGGTGGACACGTGCACGACGCGCGTCCTGCCCGCTTGGGATGATGGCGGCGGCGGCGCTATAGGCGTTTGCGGCTGGAGGCCCGCGCGCGCGCGCAGGTACCCCGGGGTGTACGCCTGCGGGTGGTATGGCGCACCGTGCTGCGGGCCAATCGGGAGCGCGAGCACGAAGCTCGCGCGCGTCGCGCGCGGCGGCTGCGGCTGCGGGTGATTCCAGGCGGGATACCGGCTATGTCGATCGTACCTGCCCCCGTGCCCGTGCCCGTGCCCGTGCGTCTCCGCCTCGCGCGCGCGCTCCCTCTGCTCCCGCTCGTGCTCCCTCTCGCGCGCGCGCACGGCGTCCTCCTTTGCGCGCGCATGCTCGCGCGCGGCCTCGTGGCGGGCTGTGGCGGCTGCGGCTGCTGCGGCCTTTTCGCGGCGGGCGCGGGCACGGGCGTCGTCGAAGCTCTGGGCGCAGCGTGCGAGGCGTGCGAGGCGGGCGCGTTCGCGCTCGGCGTCCTGTTGCTGCTTGCGCGCGCGGGCGGCGGCCTCGGCGCGTTCGCGGGACGCGTCTGCGGGGGAGTCGAGCGCGGGTTCGGGTTCGGGCGGGGCGAGCAGGGCGGGGGCGGGGCGCGTGAGGCGGGCGTAGCGGGGGAAGGTGGAGGTTGGGGCTGGGGCGGCGCGTTTTTGTGGGGCTGAAGGGGCGGGTGCGGGTGCGGGCGCGGGTGCGGGTGCGGGTGTGGGAGGGAGGTCGAGGTCGGCGCGGACGACGCGCACTGCGCGGGCGTGGGGGATCGCGGGGGAGGGGCCGAGGAGGACGGTGGGGTTCGAGTCGAGGTAGGCGGGCTCTGGGGGGGTGAGGGGCCCGAGGGGAGTCGCAACGGGGGAGGGGGAGAGGGCGCGGGAGGGGAGGAGGGGAGGGGGCTGGGACGGGGCTGGGACGGGGGCTGCGGAAGAGGGGGTTACGAACGGAGGGGGACGGGAGGAGTGGGTGCGCACCTGGGCCTTGCAGCGACGGAGTCTTTTCGAGCGTGATGATGGGCGGGGACATGTGGGAGGAGTGTCTATTCTTACGCTGATGTCGGTGGCGTTGCTGTTGTTGTTGTTGTTGTTGCTGCTGATGTTGTTTGTGGTGGGACGGGGTCGGGGGGACGGCGGGTGGGTTGGGGTGGGGCAAGAGGGCGCTGCGGAGGGCGCGGTCGTCTGCCTGGCGTGCGAGTGCGGCGGGGGAGACGGCTGTGCTACGGCCGCGGGGGGGCATGCGGCGGTAGGGGAGGGAGTCGGGACGGGGGCCGGCGGGGGTGAGCATGGGGACTGGACGGGGGCATGCAGAGAGAGGACGGAGGGGTGGCACGGGAAGCGGCGATGAGCTGGCCCGCCTCTTCTCTTACATACTGCACCCCGGCCCAGCCACACAAGGCCCGGCAACTCGGTCCCCTCCACACGCTCCCACGCTCCCTCCCACGCCCATCGGATCCCCCATCACGTCATCCCCGCTGCCTGTCCCGCCCGCGACTCTTCGTCGCCTCCGTGCCCGCCATCGGCCCCCATCTCCCCAATCCGTCCTCGCCCTCCGTCCGCCCACGCGACCCACCCGCCTCGTGCCCGCGCGTGGCCCAGATACCCATCGTCATCGCCCCATTAGTACATCCCCATCCGCGTCCCACATCTACACCTGCATCTTCCATCTCCATCTCCCCATTACATCACCCCGCTTCTGCACCTGCCCTCCCCCCTCCCCCGTCCCCCGTTCCCCTCCTGCCCCGTCCATTTCCAATCTCCGCCCCCCAGCGCCCTCCGCCCTTATCAAACCCCACCTCGTTCCCCGCCTCGTGCGCCCCCTGCTCTCCGTTACTTATCTGCCACCCCCCCGCGCGCCCCAGGTACGCAGGTGACTCATCGCCCCGCCTCGCGTCTCCTTTCTGCGTTGCTTTCTGGAATAAGGGCGGTCCATGCGCCGCGTACGAATACCCCAGCGCCTACGTGCGCCGCGCGGCATGTTCGATGCTGGCCAGACACTACACATGCACACATGCACACATGCACACCTGCATGCCTCCCACCGTGCACAGCCGCGCACGCACGCACGCATCATCATCCCACACCCGCTCGCGCGCCCTCGCCATTCCCACCATCACGCACCCACATCCCCGCCGCCCGCTCCAGTCCCGCCCCTCGCCTCTCGCCCCTCGCCAGCCGTCTCTCGACCCTCAACAACTCAAATGCAATCCATCCCCGCGCGTCCACCTCCGCGCGCAAATCGCAAATCGGCGCTGTCCCGACTCCTGACTCCTGACTCCACCTGCGCACCCGCCGGACCCCACCGGACCCCACCGGATACCGCGGCCAGCAGTCCGCCAGCCCGCGTGCAGCACGCCCGCGATCCCCGCAAGCCCGCAAGCCCGCGCAAATCTGGTGCAAATCCTCGCACAATCTCGCACAATCTCGCACAATCTCGCTGAATCCTCGTCGAATTTCTGGCGCGTCCATCCTCTGCGACGCCCCCTGCGGATCTCCTGCACCGCCCCGGTCCGCGTCTCGCTCCCGGTCCTGGTCCCCATCCCGCCTCGCCTCGTCTCCCGCCTCTCTGCGTATTTCTGCTTCCTTCGAGCTCTCTCCGCTTGCCGTCGCTCAACGCCTATACACGATCACGAGCACGCGCGACGGCCCGCGCGCACCCATCTCAGTCTCATCTCGCGCACCGTCCCTCGTGAAGCGATATACGAATTCTGGGGTGCCTCGGAGATGTTCGGTCGTGCGCGCACAAGTCCAGGTCCGAGTCCGACGAACGCCCGCCCATTTCCAAAAACATAAAACAATAATAAAATCGAAAACATGCGCCGCTGCCTCGCCGCCGAATCTTGCAGCGCGGATTTACGTTTAATTCACGAGTTATCTACATTTATCTACAGTTCTCTCCCGAGAGCTGGTCTGGAATCTGGCCAAAGACGCTCGGGTTCGGGCGCTGAAGCGCTGATGCTGCACGCAGGCGGGTAGGGGCAGCCTCGAGGCTGGTGAGGTTGCGTCCCTGGGGTTCGACGGGGACGGGCCTGCGTTCGCGCTCGTTTTTTTGCACCCGGTTGGGTCTGGTTTCCGAGCTTTCGACGACGACGCGCCGCATCCGACTCGCACAAACACACACAAAGGTACCGTGATGGATGGGGGGCCGAACAAGGAGCAGGAGCAGGAGCGGGATCAGGCTTCGGCAAGGTGGGTTGGGAGCCTCCGATCGTCTCCTGTTAGGGCCTGCGTTTCGCCGAGGGCACTGTCGTCGCGTCGCGTCGTCGCGTCGTCGCGTCATCGCATGCGCGCGTGATATATTGGCGTCTGCATCGGCGTCCTGTCTGCACGCCGCACGGCCGACGCGGCGCGTACGCGTTACGCGTCGCCACGCGCGCCGCGCGTCATCCTCGCTCACCCACACCAGGCTCGAGGGCCGGGGCGCATTGCTTGTCTCTCGGGTCCCAGGGCCGTCCTGACCATGTCACATAGGCACAGGAGAGGACGACGCGGGAGTCCAGGCTCGGCTGCTGTGGGCACTCTCTTATCGAGTCGTCATCGCGGACCTCATCGCCCGCTGGACACCCGATGAACACTCGAGCACTCGACCGTGCCCGTCCAGAAGCGAAGCCGGCAAAGGCGCCTGCGGCGCGTGGGCTCATAGGGTCCGATGGCGATTATCGATGCGATCGCGGCCGACGGCGGCGACGATTGGACACGGGGCCCCTGGCGAAGGCGCGCGCACTGCTTGTTGGCAGGTTCGCAGGTTCTCGCTTCTGTTGGTATGGGGCGGCTTCGCTCGCTCGCTAGGGCTCGGACTTGGGCTTGCTAGGGTGGCGCAGCCGCGCGCGACGGTTCTTCGCTTGCGCGGGTGCGGACTTGCATTGGGCGCGATGGCTGCGACGAAGTCGGTCTTCTAGAACCTGCGCGCCGAGCGCCCTTCTCACCCGGATCGGCCTGGTGTCGATGACCACCGTCGGCGTCAGAGGGCTCGTGGCCGCTGCTCACCCGGGTTCTCTTCTTCCCTGCTGTTTAGGGACCCGGGCTCGGGCACGCGCCTCGCTCGCTTGTCGCTTCTGTGTCTCCGGTGGAGGCTAGCGCACGCGCCGCCTGCGCAGGCTAGGGTTGAATCCTGTTCGGGCATGCCATGGCTGCGCGCGATGACTGCGACGCCGCCGGTCTACCTGTGCGCAGAGCGCCCCTAGGGATGCGCGCTCGTGCCCGAATCGGTCTGGTCTCTAGTGTCGATGGCCACTGTCGACGTCAGAGGGGCTCGTGGCCGGCGGGCGCCCTTTGGGACCCCCGATCGCGGATTCTCCTTCCTCTCCTGCTGGCATCGCAGGATCGGGCAGTCCTGTACTGTCTCTCGGCACCCTTGATCTCCGTCTGGGGTTGAGCGCATCCACTTGCTCTGCTCTGCTTGCGCGCGCGCCGCGAGCGGGGACTTCCCATTCCCAAAGCCAGCCGGGCCGCGTCGTCCTCGCCCGACGGACACGTACGCCTCCGCGCGCGATAACGGTGTCTGCCGATCGGGCACCCGCGTCTCATACCTGACACTCGGTGACAGATCCACGCGCCCGCGCGTCGCCCTTCCCGAGTATAGTCGCGCTGTCCCCCGCCCTCCCGCGGCTATCCCGTCGCGTGGATGCGAGATGCATCTTTTGCCTCTTCGGGCCTCTCAGGGTCTCGCAGGGCGTCGCACCGCTGTGCATCATCAAGTATTACTTCACGGCGCCCCCGGCTGGCCCTTGACGCTCGACTCTCCGTGGACGTGGCCAGCCAGCAAAGATTGAATACCGCATCCACGTCCGGCGCCGCCGCATCATCGTGCCCCGTGCCCCTCGCGACCGGGCGCAGATGGAGCCCAGTGCCCTCGAAAGGGCCTTGTTGTTCTCTATTCGTAGACGGGGCGAGTCTTTTTTTAGTCGTACTTGCAAAGAGGTGGCGTCGCTGTCGTTTGGCGCCCTCCTGCGAGATGAGATGCCGCAGATCTGCACTCGAGCACGTTGAAGCGTCCGGTGGGATCTGTCGCGCCACGGTGTACTCTACGTACGTACGTGCCCGCGGATAGCCGCGCAGGGCGAACTTGTTGAACTAAACGAGTACGAGAGATGGGGCGCGAGCGCCGCTTGCGAGTCCTGAGACGCGCGCGACAGTCAATCCGCGTGAGAGATGCGAGGACGACAGTCCCGCGGTGGACGCTATATCTCGGGCGAGCGTCGAACGTTGAGCGCCGGCGTGCCCTTGCACGTCGCGGGCGCGCGCGCACGTTCCGCGCTCTACAAGCAGCTCAGAGAACGACGATCTCGCTATGGCCCTCCGTGCATGCGTGCGTGCGTGCGAGCGAGCGAGCGAGCTGCAAATCGCAGATATCCCCAGCCCTGCACCGCGGCCCCGAAGCCGTCCGATTCCGAGCGTTGGAATCCCACTCCCAGTAAGTTAGCAGCAGCGTACTTCCTCGATCGTCGGACACGAGCCTGCACGAGCATGTACTCGGTGCTTACCGACCGCCCCTCGCCCGGCCCCGCCCGCGGCGCGCGTGCTTCGCAGCAGATTGCGCAGAGCGCGCAGGACGCGCAGACGGTCCGCGCGCGAGCTCGTGGAGCGTGCCCAAACCGCGTCTAGAACTCGTGCCTGGCATCGCGCGCGCGCGCGCGAGCCCGCTCAAAAAGACATCTGAGGGCCGCACGAAGGAGTCGACGCCCATGGTCTGCGCTTCCCCTCGCTGGCATGGCACGGGGCGCAGCACAAGGGCTGTTACAAGTAAGTAAGGGTCTCACAGCGGCATCCGGACGTCGTCCAAACCCGTCCGCAGAACTTCGAGAAAGCCACGTCCGAGATAGCTGCCCCACACATCAGCGTTTCCGCGTCGAGATAGCACTGTAAACTCTAATCCGCACCTTCCCTGTTTTGCTTGCCTGTTGCGGTGCTTCCATTTATCCCCGAGTCCAATGCCATTCAAGCGAAGATGAACGCTACCGAGAACCCCGCGGCCGGAGACGGAAATGATACATTTGACAGCACGTCGTCGCACAATGTGCACAGGCCCTTACACGACGACAGATGGACGTTGCGAGACGAGCCAAATTGATTCCAACAGGTCAAAATCCATGTGTGGTGTACAACAACGACAACGACAACAAGAGTGTACAGGTCTCAGGGCTTAGGAACACGGACTGATAAAAATGAAACATACACATGGGGCTCAGCCATACCAATGTATCCAGTAATGGAT
The DNA here is from genome assembly GCF_000320585.1 of Heterobasidion irregulare TC 32-1. Classification (NCBI taxonomy): domain Eukaryota; kingdom Fungi; phylum Basidiomycota; class Agaricomycetes; order Russulales; family Bondarzewiaceae; genus Heterobasidion; species Heterobasidion irregulare. The sequence continues at coordinate 1,025,346 of NW_009258197.1, read as the reverse complement.
AACAGCGCCCCAGAAATAGCGTGTCGACGGGCGCAGTCGTTATCAAGGTTCGTGGAGGCTGGGGCCTTGAGTTCGCGAATTTGGAAGCAAGCCAGAGATACGGGAGAAGACGGGGCGCGGGCGCGATGGGAATGCAAGACAGGGCGACGGGCTGAGTGAGACATATAAGAGCGAAAGGGTGTCCGCGGTGGGAGTTCCGATTGTTGGATGTCGGGTGTTGATAATGCTGAGGTTCGCTCCTGGGCGATCGGCTTCCATATACGGAATAGGCACATACAGTTGACAAGAGAGAGGAGAGAGAGAGCGTGCTAGATACAAGGTGAATTATTGAGGATCGCGTGGGGTGAGGACGAAGGCCGGGGTATCGCGGGTAGCATTGCGCCAGAGAGATCGACGAAGTCCAGGTATTGAAAGTCCGAGAAAGTCCGCGTGATAATGCTTGAGACGTCCGTTCGATACAGAGAAAGAACCAAACCGTGGAAAGCTAAGCCACGAAAATGCACAGATTGAACACGTTGAACCAATAGAAGTCGGGATTGATTGGCCCGTGAGAAGTGAGCCGTAGAAGATGTTGCTGGGTGTCGCCAAAGCGGAGAACAGAAACGAAGAAGAACACAGAGTGCAATCAAGGTCTAGAACTGAGGGCCAAATAATGAAAGTTCCTAAGATAGTTTGGTGGCGACGGAGAAACGAGAGATAGGGCCACCTTGAAGCACGTATGAACACGATTCAGCTATCGTTCCCAAATGAGGAGAGGGAGCCTACTGGGGTTACGCGGATCATAATTCCCCTCCACTCGAAAACGTCCGCCTGCGTACTATCCTGATGACTTCTGTCTGAAATTTGCGGATGCATGATGCATCTGAATTTGTATCAAACCGAATGTGCCTTCCTGCACTGATATGGCTCTCCCGCCGGCAATGAGCCTGAGCCGTCTGCTTGGGGCCTCGGATAGCGTCTTCAATCTGAACGCCAACTTCCCTAACAGCCAAGGAAGTCGAGGGCCCAAAGCAGTCGGAAAGATAGTCAGGATTGTTAGGAGACAAGGGTGTACGCTGTTCCATATCCAATCGAGGAAAAAGTGAATCTAGCGAATCGGAAGAGACAGGAACTTCATCGGCGTCAACCTGAGGTTGTCCAACTGACCGGAAGGGGAGGTTCTGCAGTGGGGATTGGTTCGGAACGGGGCGGGAGACCCAACCTTTGAATTCGTTCGTCACAGGCGAGCATGGAGCACATTTCCAACCGTCCACATCCAGAAGTCGTTCGAGATAAACCCGGCGCTGACATTCCATATACGACCTGTAAGTTCCAACATTTTCTTGGATGCCCATGGCTGGACCGAGAAGACCAGAAAGCCAGTCGTAATGTTCCTCCCGTTCAACTTCTTTGAGGGAGGTAGCTGCTAGCTTCGGCTGTGTTTCAGGTGTCGCAGATAGTGCAAGGGACGAAGGAAAATCGGATTGCGATGAAAGGGCGGTGGAAATGGAGGAATTAGAAGAGGCCGAAGAGATTGACGAAATCGAAGAGCTTGAGGATGACGGAGTGACATAGGTACGAAACCCTTGCAATTCTGCCAGACGTTCTAGAAGAGGCTGGGTTCGCGAGGCGTAGTCCTCGTCACTGACGGCGCGTTGAAGGAAACTGTCCTCGAGCGGATGTATGCGAGGGATAAAGTCCGCATGTTGACCGTCCCAAGTAAGTTCGCAGATCTCGGGCATAGCTATAATGCACCCAGAATCAGAAGGGTCATCAATGAACTCCGAGAGTACGCTTTCCGCGAAGTTGTCAGAGGGAGTATGCTTTCTTCGCATGGTCCTACTTTTACGCGGCACTCGATGGGGCTTGGTCAGAACGGCGGCAGCAGATGCAGCAGCAGCCCTTCGCTTTTTAGGCTCTAGCAAATTGGGGCTAGGCGGCGGTATGGGCTGTCTGGCAGGTCGTGTCCGACCCTATATCATGATTAATTTAAGGCTGACGCATACATTAGGTCCTTACCTCTGGAAAGAACCCTCCGGGTCGCACTCCCTTCTCCTCTTTGATACAGCGCAACCCTCTGCTGTGATAAAAGTCGTAGATCTGTCGCCTATCGATACCAAACTTGACCTGGACATCTCTACGCACACTGAATGATGGCATTTCAATATTTCCAGGTATTATATGCCTTTCAAGCTCGGTAACAAGATCTGGGCCGAGGCGGGCTGCAAGACTCTCGGGGTTGACTCTACGTCGCTGCGGAGGCAGTATCGAGGAGTTGTCATTGTCTTGGAAAGATGAAGTGGGCCCATTCGGCGAGGGGTAATAGATGTGCTTATTGGTGGAAGCGTGTGCCAAGTAGTCAACTGCCATTTGTGAGACCTGTGGTGTTTCGCATAAAATAGGATGAGAGATAGTATACTTTTGAGAGTCAGAGAGAAGCTCATGGCAATCCTGAGAGTCTGACATCGCACGCAGAGGGTCGAAGGAGATGTAGTGGTCGAAACCAAAGCCAACAAAGGTTGAAATTCGTTGAAATGGTTGACCAGGTTGATCTACCAATGACGTTTACTGGTGCAAGACCCCGATCACTCTGTGCTAAATACAGCAATCTTCTGCTTATAAAAGTTCTAGAATTACACATTCATGTAGTGAACGTTAACAAAACAAAACTGCTAGCGATATATTGCTCGGACTACCTGAATCTGCTAGAAATACAGACTTGCTGCAAACACGACTGAAAAGGGATTAGTTGGGCGCCCGACTCTTTCGATTCAAGATAGCACTTACTATCTCTCTTGATCTTGTTCTGCGCCTCCTCCATCTTTTTCATGAGTTCTGTGTCTCCGATGACTCGCGCCGCATCCCTAACCTCCCTGCAAGTTTCGTCTAACCTGTTGATTACTCGTACAATGGTCCCCTCGGGCACGTCCGTCAGATCAGTCAATTTCTCGAATGGCTACAAAACTGTAAGAAAACCATGCATAGAATTGTTGAGGAAGCCTCACCATGCCCTGGGCCCATTCATAAACAACCTCCATGAGGCCAAACTTCAAGCTGGACCTGAAGTCATCTGCTGCGACCTTATGTCGGTCTTGGACCCTGCCGATCCGATCTGCGATAGTCAGAATGGCAGCTCGACCCTCCTCCAACCTCGGTGATATCAACGGCTCTGAATCAGTCTTCTCCTGGAATACAAATGACGACAGAAGGGCGACGACTTCTTCCGGCTCATATGTAGCGAGAGTATTGTCAAGAATCAGTTCCGTAAGAATCAGCTCGTTTACCGAGTTGATCTAAGATGTTGTAAGACGAGAGACAACGAGAAAGGAAATAGAGAACAACATACCTCACAAGCTACACGTCCTTTCAGATGAACTGTTGAATTATTATCAATGAATTTCAGCTCTTTGAGCACTTCGATACGCTGCTCATAGTCTGGGATGAGCTCCAAATTTTGATCCGAGATGGCCAGTTTGAGGTTCGCGATATTGGCTCGTAATGTCTTCTCGGCATGGAGTAGCGTGTACTGGTAGTCATGTCAATATGTAGAATGAGAGATGACAGAGTGCATATATGCGCACATGATGATCGAAATCGCTGCAAAGCGTGCAAGACGAGCTTTGTATTCGCTGCAGGGCTTGACTTCTCGATTGCAGCACTTCTTGAAACTCGAGAGCTCGCATACGAGGCCAGGGTGCCTCGGGCACCGTACCCATTGATATCCATTTGTCGATCAAGTCTTTGAGAGAAGCAATAACCTCATTCATTGGCGAGGTCTTATGTCGTTCGACAATAGCATCTACATCAACCTACCATAGAATGATTGTCAATTGTCAACAACGTCAATGCACGACGTAGCCCAAATAATAGTACCTTCACTATACGATCTGTCACCATAGATATACTGGTAATCGGGGCTGCCACCAACTCGTAAACGGCATCATCGATCTGTAGAATTTGAGGGTCGGCCTGCCATCGTGGTGGGACAAGCTGCGTGTCGACATCTGTGGTTGATGAACACACAATGTCGGGATCGTGCGAAGAAACACACACCATTCTTCCCGCTCTTCGTCTCTTGATCTACCCGAGCTAGCACCCAGAAGGTTTTCACCTTTTCTTTGGAGGCAGTGGGCTTGAGCAATACGGCTGCACTCCATCTGAAATGCTGGGAAAGAGTTTAAAGTGTGTTATTTTTTTCTACCAATGATCAAAAAAGCTTACCCCATCTCTCAGGATGACAGCTCGTCCTGGTGTGAAGTATTTTGAACCTTGTGGTGTATTGGCGACAATAGTCAAAAGGGTTTGCGTGAAGTCAACTAAATCCGTTGAAGCATCATAGTAAGCGTTGATGTCATCTGAGCAGACGTCACATTGCAACTTTTGGAGTGTCGAAAGTTTCTGTTCACTCTGTAGACCAATGATAAAGTCAGCGTTCATCTCTGAGCTGCCAAAAAATGTAGAAGGGTGCTTGACGCACTTCGGCGACCTTCAGTTGCTGGTCAGGTAGCAGTTTCTGGGAAGCGTTTTCTGAAAAACTACGTTTGATCATTTCTTCGACCTTTAGCGCTTCGACGCGCAAAAGATTGAGAATCATGTTGTAGGTGAGGCGAAATTGAGAGTTCAGCTTTCCAGGTTTTCCCAGTATCATGAGCTGTAGTGCGGTTTGCTAGAACTACGTTAGGTTTTCATCCCTGATAGAAATTTACTAAAAATACCTCGGGTAGTTGATCGCCAGAGATAATTATGACGGTTCCTGTGGTATCAAGACCTCGTCGACCCGCTCGACCAGCCATCTGAGTGTATTCGCCAGGTAGAATATCTCGGAAACTGCGCCCATCGTGCTTGCGAATGCTTGAAAACACAACACATTTTGCAGGCATGTTCACGCCCTAAAAAATGATCGATTTCCAATGGTAATTTTAGTGCATGAAATAGTATGAATACCATCGCAAAGGTCTCGGTCGCAAATAAAACCTTGACTAGACCACGAGCAAACAAGATTTCAACAACCTAAGATAGCGTTAGCGATGTTTGTCTCAATATTGAGACCCAATCAAACCTCCTTGACGATGGGCAATAGCCCTCCATGATGCACACCTATTCCTCGCGACAGCAAGTCCTTCATTCTGGAAATTTGGGGCAATCTTTTGTCGCTTCCTGCAAACTACTTCAGCACTCAGAAATTCGCATGATCGATAACACACCCTTCAATCGTGCCACAGCCTTCTCAATGGCGACATGTACCTCGCTCTTTTCGACGGCTGAGCAGAGGTCCAGATTCGATAACGAACCAGCGTTCTCTTCGCATCGTTTCTTTGAGAGTGTAAACACGACAACCGGTAGAAGTGCACTCTTCCGCAGGTGGCCTAGTAAATGAACATAAAGACTCTTGTCGACTTGATGGAATGTTCGTGATGATCCTCCTCCGCGTGCAATTGGAGCTCCTCGGGCCTGTCCCCCTCGGGCTTGTCCACCACGAGGAGAAACACCTCCGCGCCCACCTGCTGCTCCACGTTGACCTCTCTGGGGCGCTGCACCCCTGGCACCTACCCGCTGGACCGGTGGTAGTCCCGCTGCCTCACGTTCCTTGTCTTGTTTTCTTCGAAGCGCTTCGCCTGCACTTTTGTACCTATAGGGACCGTTACATATTGAGGTCCTAAAAAGAAGATTGTCTGCATACCCATCCGCTACAAAGTTTCGATTTGCATCAACAATTTTGTGCATCTCCCGCCCTGCATATAAGTAGTGTTCGAGTGGCACAGGACGCTTGGCCGTGTATATGACATATATGTCTTTTTTCTTCGTGCGGCTGGGACCAGATCAGCGTATAAGCTAACGCATGAATGTGGATTGAAGAAGGTGATACTGACCCAACCCAATCTGCGAACTCTCTCGCATTTGGTACAGTGGCGGATAGCAGAATTATATTCACATGATCCGGCAACATGATGATGACTTCCTCCCATACAACACCACGCTAAGAAGAGTTCAGCTATGAAATCAACTTAATTGCACGGTCCAGCCTACCTCAGCATCGTTCACATAATGCACCTCATCGAAGATGACGAATTCGACGTCACGTATCAGGTCGGCGCCTTTGTAGAGCATGCTACGCAGGATTTCAGTCGTCATAACAAGACAGTTAGCCTCTGGATTTATTTGGACGTCTCCCGTGAGGATTCCAACAGAGTTTGACGAGAACGTCTGCTTGAAGTCTCGGAACTTCTGATTTGAAAGCGCCTTGATTGGAGACGTATAAATGGCTCTGCACGACATGGTTGAATGTTCGAAATTTGCATCAAGACTTATACTCACCTAGTCATGTGCTTTTCTGCAAGAGCGATGGCGTACTCGGCGACCACAGTTTTTCCAGCAGAAGTATGTGCAGCGACAAATACTGAGTTTCCCATCTCGAGGTGATAGACAGCTTCCTTCTGGAAGGTGTCCAACTCGAAGGGGTACTGTCAAATATGGACGTCAGTGCGACCGAGACTAATAACCTCGACGAGAAACTAAATCTACTTTGTGTGCCATCTCGGGAACGAGTGTGTGGAAGTTTTTCATTGGTTTGTTGATATCGATGACATGCGCCCAATCTCGCTTCTGAATCTTCACCTTTCGGACAGGTTTATGTGGCGAGGAGATAGGACTGAGGTGTGATCTCTGGCAGAGACTTCAGAGATACAAATTGATTTTGCATGGTTGCTCTACTCACCGACGACGGAAGTAGGTCATCGATTGGATCTACGCGCGTTCTCGAGGGGATAGGTAGCTCATCGTTGAGGCCTGTATTTGCGTCGTAATCCTAGGGTGACCATGTAAGTATGAAGGGGACAAACATCTAAGATCGTACCTCGTAATCGTTCCGTGATGATTTTTTGGATATCGCATTTATTTCAGAAAGATATTCGTCATCTTGACCATCCCCAGGAAGACGAAGCCCCCGCGAAAGTCCTGGAGGAGTGGTCCGAAGGCCTTTCGAATCCGTATCGGACTCATCTTCCTTCAGCACTGGGACGAGACTCTCGAGACCGCCTGGCCAAAAAGGAACGTATCCAGATTTTCCCCTGACGAAATTCTTGTTCGGCCCCGGTGCCCGATCGATGGATGTAGATGTGAGACCAGTGCGGACAGGTGGGTTGGGCGTCTATGCGCATGTATAGCTTTTGGGACACAGGGTTCAATGAAGTCACAAAGCTCACCTCGGCGTACCCGGTCACTCTTCCATGAAGGCCTGCTCTTACAAACGATAGTGAGGTCGGCGGTGGAGCGGGAGATCGCGCCAGTAACGAAGGGACAGATATCGAATGTTCCCAGTGACTACGAAAGGTGCATGCCACAGTGAGCTCATAGCACGGAGCCCATTCGCACTGCATTGCTCACATCTGATAGTCCGGAAGCCAATCCTCAGGAAGCTGATCTTTTGGTAGAAGGAACTTTTCCTCGATATTACGATGAACTTGTTCACGAGATGGAAGTCTGTCAAAACCGAGGCTGACTAGAAGCTTTTGAGCATTTTCCGGTCGTGGATTCACTATGCTGTCAATGACTTCATCGCGAGCAAGGTCTGTCATACCGACGAAGCTCCACCCTTAGTGACGGAAAATGCAATTGAAGTAGACGCGGTATAAGTGATTGTCAGGGAGTGAAGGTAGTAGTGACCTTAACCTCATGCTTGGGTTTGGAACCACTTCCCGAAATTACGGATGAAATTAGGCTTAGCGGCAGAAAATACAATGCTTTTCGCGGAGACTCATTACTATGATTCATTGATTCTGCCACCACCATGCATGTCGCCATCCATTTGATAGGACGAGGGCGAGCTTTCCCATTCTCTGAACCCATAGGTCTCACGCTTGTTTGACATCGTGTTTCTCAGCAGGCGCTCGCTGATGACTATGCTAAGCACTGCTAAGCATCATCTGTCGGTCACCAGTGCTTAACCAATCGCAAAGGCGACCTCATAGGCAGTCATAGTAGCCATGGGATGAAGATAAAATCCTTCACCCATCCTACTGATCGAGACGGTATCCAATAAGTCCAGAGCAATTACGCTAGCCTTCTCTCCGATCATCGACTATATTGTGCGACTTTTCATCCGCAATCGGTCCGGGTCACTTAATCAGTTTCTTGCGAGAAACGCCGATGGAAGGGATACAAATTCTGGTTGTCTTGTCCACATTGAGGAGTGTGACTATAGTGGCTGTGAATGGATCGCTCAACTGTGGGCGTGAATTGTATCAAAGCAATGCGTTTTACTCAGTGCAGCTTTCATTGCTGTACTACGTCCAAGCCCACAGCCCAGAGTCTCCTCGGTAAATCGTCAGACAGGTCACTTTGAACTTGTTCAGTGGCAGTTTTTTATTACTCAAACGTCCCACGCATGCTGATCGTCTTCTCCCTTCTACATAGCTGGACAGGCACGCCGGGTTCAGTCACCATGTAATTCGAACTTAAAACAAAGCACTGCAGCCAGTACCGCCGGTCGTCTCAAATCACACATGTCAACGACTCAAAATAACCCACCAAGCCACATGATGCACGCCAGAAACGGTCCTTCCACTTCTATCAACATGACAATGAAGGCCGGTGGAATCGCAGGATGCACCATCGGTGGCCTCATCGTCATTACCGTCACCCTTTTCTCGCGCATCCGGGATCACAGGCGCTCACCGCGCCGAGTGCAAGAAACAAGAACCGTGTCCAGTCGGGGCTTGCTTGGGGGCGAGGGTCCTGTCGGCACTTGTAATCCAGACAGCTATAGCCGTACATCACGCCCAATACTGTATGTCCGATCTCTCGATGCCATCCAAAGATCCCGGAGGCGTGTCCAATCGCCGACGTCATGACATTCCAAGAGAGAAGCCTGCCTTTCATTAAGCACGAGCCGAGCGGCTCGCGGGGCGCGCGGCCCAGTCTGGCAGCCGAGGCAACGAGTTTGGAGCCCAGGAGCAGCATCTCGCTCGGAAACAAACGCTCCTTGCTTCTGGCATCCTCATCGCTGAGCCTCCCGCACCACGATCCCCTAGATGGAATCACCACCTCCGGCCGAATAGTAAATTTAATCGTATCTTGTCGTGCATCGACATTCCCATGTTCATCACATCGCTGCTCCAAAATGAGAGAAACCGGCGGAGATGTTCCCTATAGTCCTCCACCACGATATCGACAATGATTCTGCAGCATGTGTGAAGTGCCCTGGAATGAGTACTCTCTTAAATGTCATCCCGGGCAACCCTTCACCTTATTGAAGCTTCATGAATCGCGGTTTACCGTCCCCATATATCAAGCTTTCTGAACATATCCCCATTGCAGGTCACGGCCTCTTAGATCTGCGCAGCATTCTTTCCCATGCTCTTAGTAAGGGCAGATGTGCGGGTTTCTTGACCCCAGTTCTTCTCCGACATCCGACGATGCACGTATCCTGAAAGTGAATATCACCTCATCTCATTTGTCTGACTACGCATAGGAAAGACAAAGACGAGGGATTAATTTGACGTACACTACTTGTATTGAAAGGCCATGTCCATATGCTATCGTATTAAAGGTCCATTGCGATTGGCCCCGCCAAGATGTAAAGTTCAACCAAAATTTCAAGTTCAGAAAGCCTCTCGCTTCCGCGCATACACGGACTCCACGCGGCAAAAGGTGACAGTCTGCGCCGCTTCCACCTCATCGTGGGCGAGCTGCGTCACTTCGTCGACATACGCCTCCGGGAGCCCACTTCCCAGCAACAGCGGCCGCCCGGACTTAAGAAAGGCCTGCAAGAGGAGAAAAAAGAAGTTTGCACCGTGTGATGAGTCGCACATGATTCGCAGTAGTGTGCGACACCACGTTGAGCAACGACACTGACCTGGATGTCCTTTTGCATAACCGTCCCAGCATAGAAATCCTTGTGGCCTTTCTGATAGAAGGCCGAGGTCGGCAGCCAGACCTCTCTGTACACGATGTCCTCAAACGCGGGGTGCTGACGAAACCACGCATAGAGCATGTTGGACGCGTCGGGGGTACCGCCACGCTGGCGCACTGCCATGTTGGAGAGATTGAACCAGCGAGGAAGCCATGGCGGTTCCATGGCATCTGGTATTGACAGTATGGGCTTATGATCGTTGTCGTAACATCGGAAGTCGAATTCCACGATTTCGACGAGTCCCTTGGGCCGCAGCACTCGCGCAATCTCGTCTATAAAGGCACGGTAATCGCGGACCTGATCGCGCAGAAAGAAAAAACAGTGTCACGATCAGCTGAGCCTATTGGACGCGAGCGTCCCGGGGATATTATCCATAGAGGCCGTCACGACTTACGCCTGAAGAGACCAGCCGGGTATGGACGACGTCAAAGTCACCATAGAAGTGCTGCATGCCTAGATTGATATCGTCGACCTCGCTCCTGATCGAGACCCTGTTGAGCGCGGACGTAAAGGATGCTGGGTCGAGGAACGCCCTTACCTACAATTCGGAGGCATGTCTCTGAACGTGAATTTGGTGCGTCAATTCTCGAGGAACAGGCGGTGAGAAGCAGGGGTGTACGAACTCGGCTTGCATGGGAACAAGGTCGACGGCCACGGCCTGGCAATTGGGGAAATCGCGTGCGACATCCATAATCCTTCCGACGCGAATAGCGTGAGCTTCGGAGCACGCGCGAGGACTGGTGGCGAAGACATACCAGCTGCCGCTCCCACAACCCAGATCTAAACACGCCTTGGGCTCCCCTGGGATGACCTCGGACAGGATCTCGACGAGAGGGGGCGGGTACTTTCCCATGACCACCTTGAACATCACATGCTGCATGTCTGAGACGCGAAGACAAGACAAGCGTCTCAGCGTGGGTGGACGGACAAGGCGGGTGTGCGATCGAGCGTACCCAAGCGCTCGAGCTCCTCGTCGTCTGCGGGGAGCTGGTACACGTCGGAGTAGTTGTTGAGACCGCGGCCGAACTCGAGGCGATACGACTGGGCGCGAATGGAGCTGGTGACGGAGTACTGGGAGGGGGCGGGGGAGGCGGAGCGCATGGAGACATCGTAGGAGGTGGCGGAGCTTGCGGCGCTGTAGGAAAAGTCGGAGAGCATGTCGCTGTCGTCGTCGGACTCGGAGCAGTCGAGGGCGTGCATGGCGGGCTCGGGGTTGTGGTGGAGGGAGTAGGAGTACATTGGGGACAGAGGGGCATGGGGGGGGGGGGGGGGGAGTGCAGTATATAGGAGCTGGGGGTCTGAGGAGGTTGGCATTTGAGCTGTTGAGGTTGCGGCGGACATAAAGCCGGCGGCCGTGTGTGGTCTGCGCGCTGCTAAATCTGCCTCAAGGCTCGCCGGGACCGCCTCGTGTCCTCCCCAGGCGTTCTCTTCTGGCGGTCCCTCCAGCCTCGGTCTCTCCCTCGGTCTCTCCTTCCACTGACCTTTCCGCTGGAACATCCTCGACCCGGGCGCTCCAGCTCGTCTCGTCCCATCCGCCGCCGCTCCCTCTATCGCCCTTCTCACACACACACACATCCCATCTCCACTCTGCCTCGAGGCCTTTCTCCGCCGCCGACCAGCCCTGCACCGCTCGCGATCCATCACTCCGTTCCTGGGCATCTCCCTTCCTCCCTAGTACCTCTCATCAAACCTTCTGCTATGCGCGCTGCATCCAGCCAATCACCTGCTTGATCCTGGAGATATACTTTACACAGTACGCGTCAAATCCCCCCGAACAATCTTGCCTGTTGAAATACCCATTTCCCTGGTGACTCTTGGAAGTCCCTCAGGTCCTGCGGGTGAGAACACGCTCGCTGTCCGAGGACATGAAACAACCCTGATCACGCGTTGCGGCCAGAACACTCCCGCGACATACCTCTTTTGGCTTCCTGACAACTGCACTAGACAAAAGACGAGATCCGCCAACAGGTAGCTACTGGCCCATTTCCGAAGCAGACCTGGCAGTTCCGCACTGGATGCGCGGCGCGCGCCAACTTCTTCCCTTCCGAGATCCTGTGGCGCATGTGCGTGGGTGCGGTGCGAGTGGTCGCTCACGCTCTCGGCCAGGCCTCAGCCGACGATCCAATAAGCTTGAAACAATATCCGTCTCGCGGCCTTTCGATACGAAAAGAGTTTGCTCCGATTCAGTCATTACGACGGCACCCATCACAATCCACTTGTGACCCTGTGCCGCCATTCGGAATGTGGTGTCTATGGCTCTCCTAGCCACTGGCATCCATTTGAACGGATGTCATTTCCAACGTCTCGTACCGTACCTTAGTGTACAACAGCTATCAAATATCACTCATGATTATCCATAGTCCTCCAACGCCATGAAATATATAAATTATCCTTTCTATGAACGATCGCGACGTGACGTGAGCATGAACGTGCAATTGACACGGTTCGTTTAAGTCTTGACTCACCTGTTTCACCCCTAACGCTTCTTAAGGGCCTCGAACCTCTTTGCTAGCACTTCAAAGTCGTCTGGCGGCGCTGGCGGCGACGAGATCTCCTGCTTATTGTTAGTAGACGCGGCGCCCTTGGTGTCATCATCCTCCGTTGGGGGGAGGTCTGGAAGTTTGGGAGGCTTGTCCCCTTTGCCCTCGGCAAAGGCAGCAGATGCAGCCATGACCGGAACAGCCTGCTTTTCTGCCGTCGCCTCCTGTTCGCCGAAAGTTAATGAATCATCGATGTTGCAGTCCGACGAGCGAGGGACTGACAACCCACCTTCACCCCCCCTCCTTCGTCATCGTCATCGGTCTTCCCTGGCGTGACCAGTGGCGCCCAGTTCACACCGTAGCCCTTTGCGATCTCCGCTAGATAGGCGTCAACTAGCTCGGAAGAGGGCATGTCTATGGTGAGCTTCTTCATGACCTACGGAAAAATGAGCCATCTCAGATTTGCCATGAGGTTGGGAGGAGTAAGTGGAAGCCCGCCGTGATCACTCACTCGTTCGCTGACGCATCCATCGCGATTCTCCATCACCGCAACGGAGAACTCGCGACCATACTTGTGCATAAGGAGGTCTCGTAAGATATGAAGCTCTGAAGGCACGAGGGGACGCGCCGCCGATTCTCAGTTTGGCGTGACCAAATGACTCAGGAGACGTACCTTTAATCTCCGTCCGTGGTGCTGCGTGAATGATGCTGCATACGCCTTCGCTGACAGCGGGATCTGGGTCCCGGGTGCTGCACGCACGCATATTGAGACCACAGCTCTGATCGTTGCGAGTCAGCATGTGTAAGACTCACTCACTTCTGGTCCAGCAGTCCGAACCGGGCAATGAGCAGCTCGCAGTAGAGCTCTAGGAGCTCTAGGAGTTCAATCTGGATGTCCTCGTGGATGACTGCAGTGAAATGCGATGAGGAATGCAGGTGCGGGCGGCCCGGTGGGACAGGAGGACGTACTGTTTTCGACTTTGATTCGCGCAGTCTCGACCTTCCCCTTTTCCAAGAGGGTGGCAATATCGCGCCGGGATGCCTTGGCCTGTGCACTCTTTTTCTCCTGTGATGTCCTCAACCTTTGGACGGACAGGCTGATGGTGTCCATCAGTTTCCATGCGTGACAAGCAGACGTCCATGAGAGAATCCTACCGGAGTTGCACCTGTATGTCGTAAATCAGCTACGGAAGTGGACTCGAGGACAAAGAGGACGGTGGCCGTCCGGGACGAACTTTTGCTTTGGTGGGGTTCCAAGGTGCCATGAGCAGGTGGCGCCGGTATATTGCGCTGTGGTTAACTTGAGAGGTGGTTCAGTTTATCGCAGCCGAGCAAGATAACCCGAAAAGGGAACCGGAAGTCGCCGTGACGTCTGCGATCGGGGTCCGGAATTAAATTATCTGTGCCGGACCTGCTCTGCATTCATCAAGGCTATACCGCCTGTGCTATTCATGATATCTGCTACCTGAGTTCGGGAAAGCTCGTGGCCTCCGCGAGACATGGGTCTGTGCCTACGTCATTCATCTTTCATGACTCAGAGCTGGGCAAGATGGAATGGGTTGTCGAGATACGCGAACCGGGATTATCTTCCCATAATTGTGGTTTCAGAGTCATTGAGAGTCGCCAGATCTCCATGTTCGTCATACGGCAATAGCCTCCCAGCAGACAGCTTCCCAGCTGGCACGGTGGCGGCGGCATCGTTCGTTGTCTCTCCCCTCCCGGTTTCTGCCCTACCATCCTGTCAGCTGTGGTGATCCTGATGTTATGATGGTAGTTGAGTAATCATTTTACCAAGTAAGGCATGGAGGCTTAACGTATAAAGTTAACCATCATCATCCGCTCTTCGTGTTCTCACACCGCAGCCTCCTGCGCCGCTTCATATCAGTGTCAGTGCTTGGTATAGACCTGTGCATGCCTGCGGGGCATTCCAAGCGCCGCCCTTTGTCTCTGGATCCGTATATCTCTGTCCTTTTGTGCCACTCTTCTTCTGTCTAAACCTCTCGCTGGACGACCCCGCAACGTCTGTATCAATATTCGCGCTATGGCTGCCTCATCTCCCCAACTCGCTCGACAGTCCCTCCGACTGTTGATAGATCCAAAGGACACTCTCTTCCGTCACGTCACGAGCGAATCTTCCACCACGACCCCGTCTTCAGCCTCTGGCTTTCGCAAGGGGACCTGGAATTACGAGTCGCCCTCCGGAGAATCATACGAGAGGATATGCTCCGTGCTATGTCTTTATGACTTTAATTCATCGGATTCCGACCATCTGTCCTTTTCAAAAAACGAAATATTGGAGATTGTGAGGAAGGAGGATTCCGGGTGGTGGGCTGCGGTGCGTAAAGATGGAAGTGAAGTGGGCTGGATACCCGCTTCCTACGTTCGTGCTCTCCCGGAGGACGTTGCAGAGAAGGTTCATCATTTGCAAGAGGAGACCCAGATACCGCACTACAATCCTGATCGAATATCCAGGTCGGCGCCTCCCAGTCTGAAGCCCTCCCTCGATTCCCCATTGTCTTCCGCCCTCGATTACACGGACGATGAGGCCCTGGACACCAATAAGGTCAGACACGCGGTTGTGCCAAATCGTATCGGGTCGCTGAATCACCGAATGTAATTGTTTAGGCCAATGCCATGAACTTCTTTCCTGGTACGGACTCATCGCCGACGGACGGTGACAAGGACCTGCACGATTTCCGTCTTCCTACAGATTCTGGTCTGGAGGATTCCCCGATAGACGCGTTCAACCTACGACATTATCCATCATCGCCCCTGCCTCGCCCACCAGAACTACAGGCGCGCCGGCTCGACAAGTCTCTATCACCATCACCATCGCCTCTCTCAGCTGCACTTGACTTAGATGATCTTAAATCTGGTATCCACGCCCGTAGTGCCTCAAACCCTACCCTTCCAGCTTCTAATAATCGCAACCTCCGACGGCGCCCTCTCATTCTTGACGATCAGTCGTCTCTCCAGCGACTCTCAGCCCTCATTCAAGCCCACGATATCAAGGAACTCGACTTGCTTGCCAGTCCTGATCTCGAAAGCCCGACTGACCCGACTCCTCCGCAGGCGCTATCTCTTCCCCGACCGGGCAAGATCAAACAGTTGACTGGTGATGATGATGCACAAGCATTTCACAATGCGAAACTCGCTCAGGCAAATCTCCCGTGGTATCTACGGCCCAAGTATGGTGATGATGAAATCAAGTTAGAGTACGATGGGAGTGTCAAGGCCGGAACGCTTCCCGCACTCGTCGAGCGGCTTGTTATCGACCCCCTTCGTAAGACTTGTTCCGCCCGTCACAAGACCTGTGCCCGCTCTGATGCTAACATTAATGTTTCATGCAGGGCTCTCACAACAGGAAACATTCAGACACGTTTTTCTCACCACGTTCAGGACTTTCGCTTCTGCCAATGAGGTCTATGATCTCCTTATCTCTCATTACGAGATGGACGCGCCCAAGGGCCTCAGCACGGAGGCTTTCGAGGATTGGAAGAAAAGAAAACTACGACCGACGCAGAAACGCGTGCTATCTGTCTTGACGATATGGCTTGAGGACCATGACATGCTTAACCAAGACCCTGATATCCCTCCTCGTCTCCAAGAGTTTCTGTCGCTGATACACTCACCGGCATCTCTGACGTTGACCGCGAAGCATGTGCTGATTTCGCTAGAACGTTTGGTAAGCCCGTATCTCCTGATATCCAGCGCGCTATATATGAATGATAGATTGCGCAGACTTTCGCCGATCCAAATCCGCCGGATGCGGTCACACCTTTGCAAAAGCGGTGGAGGAACAAGGTACGAAAGTACGAGTCCTACGAGCTGCTTCGGATGGATCCGTTGGATATAGCACAGCATCTCAGCGTCTTTGAGCATCGATTGTATGCAAAAATTCGCGCAACCGAATGCCTCACGTGGACGAGAAAGCAAGTCGGGAACGACGTGAAGAACATGGCGGCTTTTTGCGCCACGCATAACAAGCTATCCGACTGGGTCAAGTCGAGTATCCTGGAGATCGACGGCCTCAGTAAACGAGCATCGGCGGTCGATTTCTGGATACGAATCGCGGAGGTGAGCTGTTTGGCAAGCATCCGTCCCTCTGACGTCCTGAAAATCGCCCTTGTAGAAGTGTAAATCGCTGCACAATTATTCCTCCATGACTTCGATCGTGGCTGCGCTCTCGAGTTCGCTTATTTCTCGCTTGCACTTCACATGGGTCCATACGGCCCGAGAATCGCATCTAGAATCTCTGTTGAAGTTCAACGTCCCCGCCGGCAACTATTCATATTACCGTTCTGTGCTGGACAGAGTTGACGGCCCTTGCGTGCCCTTCATCGGCATGTATGTGAAAAACATGCTGCACATAGACGCCGAACACGGGGATCACATCGGTGTCCCTTACCCCTCGTCGCCTGGAGGGCATCGCGCCCTCATTCACTTTGTGAAACGACAGCAGTGGTACGATATCGTCACGGCCATTCTCCGCTTCCAAGGGAAGCCGTACTCGTTTGCCGAGAATCAGGCGACGACGAATTTCATCCAGTCTCAGATGACGAGTACGACGGGGAAGGACGAGCGGTGGTACTGGAGCCGGAGCGACGAATTGCAACAAGCGGAGCTTGTTCACGCAGATATCAGGAAGGGTCTGGAGGCGGCTGGGTTTTGATGGCTCTTGTTCGTGGATTTCCGAAGTCTCTCTCTTTCGCCTTCATCGACTCCAAAACTCGTTCTTGCTTTCTGCCCACTAATATTGTTGCGTTTTCCACCTTGTTTTCCCTCGCCAGACGGTGAGGTTGCTTACTGTACTTCCGTGCCATTCGCGGCTTTTTTTATGTTGTAAAGGATATGTATGCTAATTTGTCTATGCTCTCACTAAGTACCGACTTCATTGTGATCTATGCAATCTGGCTGATGTTATTTAGATTCTTACTCTCATATCACTGCTATTTACTCAGGACAATGCGGGGTCATGAATGTGAGGCCGACTCCCATGTAAAGTCCACATAATATGTCGCATGTATCGAATGAGAAAGCCAAATGTGAAGGAGATTAAATATACTACAGGAGTACGAGATAAGCGAAAACAGGATCCGTGAGAGGACGCAAAGAAGTATGAAGGTGCTTGCGTAGGATCTATGCTCGGCGATCCGAGAGATATCCGCCATAGTCAAAAATCAGGTGGATAGGAGAAAACATGCATAGACAGTGGCCACACCGACAAAGACAAAGAAAAGCGATCAGCAGTTGCAAGCGTCGGCGCCTGGAACAGCGCTCTGCTGCTTGTTGAGGTCAACACCCGCTCTACCACCTGCAGCACCAGCTCGACCAGCAGCGCCGGCTCTCGATGATGATGGTGCGGTCGTTGGAAGCTTCTTAGCTGTACATATAGCATGATCAGTATCAGATCTGGTCAGAAGGGTATAGGTAGATGGCTTGCCTATGGCAGTGAAGATATCTGCCACACCTTCGCCGCTCTTTGCACTGGTCTCTGCCCACATCAGACCCTCTTCCTCTGCGTATTTCTGAGCCTCTTCTTGGGTTACCTGCCGGCGAGCAGCCAAATCGGATTTGTTACCGCACAGGGCGATGACTATCGAGGGATCTGCCTGGCGCTGCAGCTCCCTGATCCAATTACGAGCTTTGTCCAACGATGCGGTTTGCGTGATATCATAGACAACCACCGCGCAGTTGGCATTCCGATAATACATTGGTGCCTATCATTCGTGCTCAGCTTCCTGCCAAAATATGACCAAATATAGGACGTACGAGAGACTGGGTTCAGATAAGGACATCAGTATTCAATTATGAGGAATACAGGGACAGACGTTCAACGCACCTTATAACGTTCTTGGCCTGCAGTATCCCTGAACGGAACATAAGGACCAACGGAGACATACAAAGCGATTGGTAGGGTGAACGCACCATATCTCGAACTTGACGGTCATACCATCATCGAGAGTTACCGTCTGTGTGAGGAACGCGGCTGTTCAAGATAGATTCGCAGCTGGAGCAAATGGGTAGGAGAGAAATGAGCAAACCTCCGATGGTGCTCTCGCGGTAATCGTCGAACTGATCCTTCACGAAACGCAAGACCAGACTGGCAAGAAGTGCGTCAGCCACGAAAGAGCGCAAGCTTGGCGCTTAGAAGTACCTAGACTTGCCCACGGCGGATTCACCTGGATGTGTGCGAGCAACTGTTATGAGCGCTGACAACCCTTCAAAACAAACGGACACCGACCGAGGAGAACGAGCTTGAACTGAAGCTGCTTGGACATGGTGGACGAGTAGGACGAAGGCAGTGATGGGGAGACATCCCAATTGGACGCTTGTGGCGCCACAGTGGTCCATAGACCGACTTTGTCTTGGGGTCCCCAACGACTCGTGGGAATCTTATACGAATGCTTCAATTTTCCCCGTTCCTGTCTTTCGCACCCTCACGACCAGCGTGTACACCGTATCGAGCTCACCCCAAGTTTCTTCAGTTGAAGGTTCTTTCTTCAGAGCACATCAACGTTCAAAGTACTCGTCTTGACACTCTTCCCTCTTCATTCGAACCTCAACGTCTGAATTGAAAGCATGAGCCGTCATCACCCATACGGAGGCAACTACGACAACTCTGGCTTTCGTAGAGGAGGCCCTTCCTCCGGCCCTGGACCAGATAGATCGCACCGGTTTCATGAAAATGGTCCACCTCGTGGTGGTAGAGGATTTGGTCGTGGAAGAGGTCGTGGGTCATATGGAGGTGGTGGTTATGACGCAGGCGGAGGCCACGCCGCGTACGATCAAGCGCCCCCGCAAGGTGACATGGGATTGGGAGGATACAACACGTACGATTCTGGATCGACTCAAGAGTCCTCTTATCAAAATGGTTTTGGAGGACCATCTCCACCTCAGTATGGCTCGCCGCCTGCCTCGGGAGGCTTTGAGCAGAATTATGGAAATTTCGAAGGTACGCTTGAACACACCGACTGAAAAGACAGAATTGTAAATCCAGGGAGCTCGACTGGCGCTGGTATCGTTCTCGCGCGACAAACTGAGGAATAGCCATCAGCGATCCGCTTCAGTGATTTATGGGGCCAGATTCAGGCTTCTTTACTCTCATAGCGATCTGCCGCTGCAAGCTTAAGCTATCCATTAGCGAAGGCAAATATTCTGAAGCGAGCAGCACGACGCCTTCATTTCGACGATAGTTCGTCTGAGATCTGGAAAGGAAGTCCATCCTAGTGGTCATTGGCCATGCTTCTGGAAGTTGCACTGCGCCCCTTCTCTACAGGCGTCGTGCTCGTTCTCGATACAGCCTTCGCTACGCTATGTGTCCCGATTTTCTGGACTCAATTGATGGCGATATGACTCATCTCACGTGCAATGCTCCCCCGTTTGTCCAACCCAGGTCCTAATTACGGTCGAGGAGGTCCACCAGCGAAACGTGGAGTCCGTCGTGAAAGAGACGATAAAGTTCACGAGTCAATTATTGAAGAACGGATTCAACGCGAGCGACCGTGCCGTACACTTTTCATACGTAACATTAAGGCGAGTCTTGAGTCTTGTCTTTGCGGTCAACAAGTTTCGAGCGTCAGATCTTGTTGGTTCTTGAAGATCCGAAACTGATATGTTATCTTGTGTCGTTGTAGTATGAAACTGATAGTGACGACGTCCGTCGGCAATTTGAGGAACACGGTGAAATCAAAACATTTTTTGATCTCATCGCCAATCGAGGAATGGTGTTTGTAACCTTTGTGAGTGCGGCCGTCTGCAAAGCACTTAGCGGACCTCGTTTGAGCCCTGCTTTCATTTACGTGTCCTAGTTTGATTTACGTGCAGCCGAGAGAGCAAGAGAGCGCCTTCAAGGCTCCGAGATCAGTGGTCGCCCAGTCAGTTTCTACCCACGCCGAGTCATAGCGGTGTCTGAGAATTGTTTGTCCAGATTGATGTCCATTATTCACTGCCTCGTGATGACAGCAACTCGAAGGGTGGCGAAAAGAACCAAGTAGCCGACCTTCCATTTGCAACAATTTTCCCTATTGAGTTGGCTTCTTTGCAGGAGATGCAAGGCACGTTGTTGGTGACACTCCGTAACTCAATATCCGGCCAGCCTATCGACGACAATGAGGTCCGCCGAAAATTCCAGCAATTTGGTGACGTTAAGTCTGTCAGACCCATCGGGGATCGCATGGAGTGAGTCCACGTTTCAATCACAATACAACGACACCAGCAGGATGAGCTGACACCTCGTGAATCAGTCAACGCTATGTCGAGTTCTACGATGTCAGGGTAAATCTAATTCATCTCCTTGTGTCCTCTTGTCTGAAGCTGATGAAACGTTCTACAGTCTGCCGAAGACGCATTCGACCGTTTGCGCCACCAAGGTCTTCAAGACGGCGTCATGGACATCGTTTTGGCCTGGGAGGAAGGGCCGCCTCCCGGCCAACCTCGGTACGTAAAACTTGAATCAATCGTATCTACCTTCATCTAAATGCTCCAATCAGCCGCGAGGAACGCGAGTACGGGGGCGGAGGCGGAGGCGGAGGTGGAGGTGGAGGCCGCGACTGGGACGATGGTCATTTCCGTGGACAGCCCAACCGGGGACGCGGCCGCGGCCGCGGTCGAGGTCGAGGCGGACCCAGTGGCCACGATGAAGAACGAAAGCCTTACTGGGAATCCCGAGAACGTGAGCGCCCCAGGCGGTATGACGACGATCACAGCAGCAGAGGCGGGCGCGGTGGGTACAACGACCGATTTGTCGGAGCCGACACTGGGTACAATGCTGGACCCCAGAACGGATACGTAAGCCAGAGCACCCCTTCGGCGTACAATCAAGCTGCCCCGGCACCGGTAAATCTGTTCGTTGATGTTCTTCTAGCTCCCGCTCACCCTCTGCGCTAGCCCGTCGATGAACGTCTTGATCAAGCTCGCAAGGTTCAGCAGGTGCGTTCTATTTTTTGTAATTACAACCGATACCCATCAGACTGATCGGATCTCAGCTGCTGGCAGCGCTCAAGCAACCGCAAAATGGCGCTGGACCAAGCGCCACTCCGCCAGTCCCGCAGGCGGCTCCCGCTCCGATGCTCAACATGCCGCCTCCCGTACCCAACTACTACGCGCCTCCTCCTCAAGTCATGAATCAGCCACCACCCATGCCCTACCCAGGCGGCATGCCACCCCCGAACGTCCCGACCTTCCAGCCTTCCAACGCCACGCAGCAACCCGGTCCCCCGGGCACTGGCGCGCCTGCACCTCCGGGTCTGGCAGGACTCCCTCCCAACATCCTCGCGCTGCTGCAGAACGCACAGAACCAGGCCATGAGTGGTCCGCCGCCTCAGCTCCAGATGCCCAACCAGTATGGGATGCCGCCGCCACCGCCTGGACCCCCGATGCAGCGAATGCCCCCACAGGGCATGCCCGGTGGGCCGCCGCCTGGGGTGCAGATGCCGCCGGCGAACACGCACGGCGATTTCAACCAGCTATTGTCTTACTTGGTGAGTCGAGGCTCGACTGTATGCTTGCGCGTATGCTGACGACTGTTGTGCATAGCAGACCTCTGTGAAGAGGCAATAATCATCGAAAATGCCCGCGTTTGCCATTCGAACCAAAGAAAAACGGAGAATGTGTGCGCGGGCGAGACCGCAATGCGTAGTTCATGGGTATTTATCACTCTCTTATGATCTGTTCTGAGGTTTGAGTTCTCCGCTGCTGCTCTCGGCGTTGACCCGGGACATTTCGGATGGTCAACGGCATGCACATATTGTCGATAAGGTGAAAGAGTTTTGAACATGTCTCCGTCTTTATTCTTTCTTTCACTTTTCTGCTCGACTCGGTTTGTGCTCTCGCGTTGGTTGCCACTTCGACCTTCTTGTTGTGATTTCGTTGTTCAGTGACTGCTTCGTATGCACCCTACTTTTGCTTGCTCTTTTGATGGACTGTAGAGAGACTGACTGGATCGCGACTTAAGCGCGAAGCACGTATATGTACTCGTACTGCGGGTTGAGCGACTCCCATTTCGGACTTTGCCGCGACCGTCGCCCACGTTCCGACCGGACTGCCCATCTGCGACATACACCACCCGCGCCAAACGTTACTGTACGAGCACGCTAGCGACACGCCACATAAACCATCGAAGCGACGACACATGCTGGTCCTCTCTAACGTGCACAAGCTGCTTGCCCGCGCTCTCGCGCCTCCGGAGCTGCATACAGCGGTGCTGCTGACGCCCGCGGGGCAGCTCGTGTCGTGTGCGGCGGACCCGGCGCGGTGCAAGGACGACGTGCGGGCGATCGTCGGGCTGAGCGGGGAGAAGTGGCAGGAGGCGGGGGATAGGGGCGTCGGGATGGAGTCGCCGTTTGGGCGGATCATGGTGCTGGCGGTCGAGGCGCCTGGGGAGACGGGCGGGCAGGGCGGGACGGGTGAGCCGCGGGGCACCGTTGGGGGTGGGAGGGACGAAGACAAGGGCGAGGGCGTGGGCGCGGGCGAGGTTGCAAGCGAGAAGCCGCTGATGCTCGTTGCGCTGAACGCGACGAGCGCAGTCGAGTGGGACGTTCTGGAGGCCAAGGCAAGTCCCGCGTCCCGCACCGATTCCCATCCCATTCCCTTCCACGGTGCTGCGTGTTTGATCTCACACTCACGCGACGCGTTCGACGCTCCCAGGGACGAGAGCTGGCGGGCCACCTGGCTCGGCCTATTGGGAAGATTCGCGCGCCCTTGGCTGCGGCGATGGCTGTTCCGGCGGCGCCGGCGACGACGCCGTCACGGCTGCCTCGATGAGCCTCTTGCTGGCCTCTCCCCGTGCAGGAGAGGAGACTTTTTTGCGGTTGTTCCGCCGCTTCTGGACGAAGCCCAACGCACCAGCACCACTACAGTACACTGTATCGAGGATGCACATAGTGAGAGAGGGGTCGCGTCATTGGCCGACGTCGTCATAGCTAGTCATGGTGTACGCTACCACGCCTGCAGTAGTAGATAGGAAACTGCGCTTTCGGCTGCCTGCAGCACCCCGCTCTCATGTCTCGGTGCAGGGATCCATCGCGAAGCGTCGAAGGAAAGCTGAGTGAGACGGCCGGAGAAAGGCGGGGAGACCGGGGAGAGAGCGAGGGACGAGCACACGGGCTGCTCTGCTCTGCTCCCACCCGCACCCTCGCTTGCACGCAGCTGGTCCTCTGTGCGGCACGCTGCTCTCATAGACGATGCGACGATGGTCCTCCTACGCCTCCGCTAGCACACGCGTTCCTCGCAAGAACGCCATCCCACCCGCGACGGTCACGCGCCCCGTCCGCAAAAAATACAGCGTGCTCGCCAGCGCCCGCGCTGCCCCCGTCGCGTCCACCTCAGCGTCCGCACAGCACCCCTCGCCACCCCGCCTCGCGTCGGTGCCCCCGAGCCCCCATGCCCTCGTCAAGCCCGAGCTCGACCTCCTGCGCGAGCGTCTGCTCACCCTCCTGGGCTCCGCCCACCCCACGCTCACCGACATCGCACGCTACTACTTCCTGCACCCGTCAAAGCAGATGCGCCCGCTCCTCGTCCTCCTCTTCGCGCGCGCGACCAACGGCCTCGGCCGCGACTGGCCGCTCGTAGACTGGGCCGCGGACTGCGAGGGCGCGCGCGGCCGCACCGAGGAGCTCGACCACCCGCTCAACCGCGCCGACGTCCTCAACGACTACAACCCGAACATGCCAGACCACACCGCCTCCTTCTCCTCTGTCTTTTCCCTCGTTCCGCCCTCCGCGCCCTCGCACCCGCCCCTTCCCCCGCCGCCCCGCCCGTCCACGTCTGCACTGATCCCTGCCCTCGCGCCCTCCGCCCGCCTGCTCCCCACGCAGCTCCGCCTCGCTCAGATCGTCGAGATGATCCACGTCGCGTCCCTCCTCCACGACGACGTCATCGACAGCGCTGACCTGCGCCGCGGCGTCCCCTCCGGCCCCGCCGCCTTCGGCAACAAGCTCGCCATCCTCGGCGGCGACTTCCTCCTCGGCCGCGCGTCCGCCGCGCTCTCGCGCCTCGGCGACCACGAGGTCGTCGAGCTCATCGCGAGCGTCATCGCCAACCTCGTCGAGGGCGAGATCCTCCAGCTCGGCAAGGCCGGCCCCGACGCCGGCCGCACGGGCGAGAGCGAGGCCCTCGTCGCCGCACGCGTCGGCCAGGAGCGCTGGAACGTCTACCTGAAGAAGACGTACCTCAAAACGGCCAGCCTCATGGCCAAGGGCGCGCGCGCGGCCGTCGTGCTCGGCGGCTCCAAGGAGGGCGAGATATGGAAGGAGGTCGCCTACGCCTACGGCCGCAACCTCGGCATTGCATTCCAGGTGCGTTCTCCCCGCGCCCCGCCTCCCCCGTGTCGCGCGCGCTCACCCGCGCGTGTCGGAGCAGCTCGTGGACGACGTGCTCGACTACGACGCGGCCGAGGCGACCATGGGCAAGCCCGGCGGCGCAGACCTGCGCCTCGGGCTCGCGACCGGGCCCGCGCTCTACGCCTGGGAGGAGCACCCCGAGATGGGCCCGCTCATCGCGCGCAAGTTCGAGCAGCAGGGCGACGTCGAGCTCGTACGTGTTCCCTTCCTCTCCCCTTACGCCTCTAGCCACGCTTATTTAAAATCGACGAAATTGGGACGCACAGGCGCGCGACCTCGTGCGCCGCTCCTCCGGCGTCGAGCGCACGCGCGCCCTCGCGCGCGCGCATGCGGACAAGGCGCGGGAGACGCTGCAGCTCCTCCCAGAGAGCGACGCGAGGAGCGCGCTAGAGGTCCTGACGGAGCACGTGGTCGGGCGGACATGGTGATCCGATGCGACTTGGCCCCGGTGTGTGTGCTCTACGTTACCGTATCAAGCACGCATTGGTGCCGGAACGTTGGACATGTTGGACGTGTTGGACCATACGCTTTATCTTGCCCAGTTCACACCTTATATAGTGCATATAATTGCTGCTTAGAATCTTTGAGGCGTCAGACCTTTGAAGTTGGACGCTATTGCGGTGTTTGACGGTGATGAGTTTCCCTCGGATGTCGTCCGCGATCACTGCGTTTCTATGATTCGAGTGGAGAATATTAGGGCGAACAAAGAGACTGAAACTCATCCATGTACGCCAATAAGTATGTCGTTCTGCCAGGTGTACAGTATCGATATAAGAAAGCAAATTTCTTCGCGCGCACGACATGGGAACGGCTGTGCTATGTATGGTAGGTAACAGACCTGTACCATCCCCCGACCCGACCCGACCCGATCCAAAAAGCCCAAACAGTCTTTTACTTCCGCTTCTTCACTGAGCTCTCGTCCTTCTTCTCGCCACCGGCAGCCGCAACAGGCGCCTTATCATCCTTCTTGTCATCCGGAGTGGCAGCATCGGTCTTCTTCGACGACTGTGGGTCACGGCGCGGTCAGCACATATAGGCAGAGATATGGCAAAAAGGGAGGCGATCGCACCTTGGTAACAGGCTTTTGCTGGCTACCGACAAGACCAAACAGAGCACCGAGCATCGCGAAGAACGTGACGACAGTACCGACAAGGGCGGCACCAGTCTCGGGGTGCGTCTTGAACGCGCCGACAGGGTCAACCTTGGCGAGGTCGATGAACTTGAACGCCTTCTGGCGGATGAACGCGACGGGGTCCTCAGCGAACGAGCCAACCACGACCTCCTCCTCGTCCTCAGGGACAGATGAAGCCGCCTTCTCTAGCTCCTTCTTGACCTCGAAGGTTTCCGCAGCCAACTTCTTGGCGTCCTCGACGGAGTGGCCGATGTAAAGGTTGTCGAAGAGGATATCCTCAGTCATAGTCCAAAGCTCAATCCCAACACCGCCCTGCAATTGGAGAGCGTCAGTTACTTGAACACGAGAACAACTCGTGCAGAACTAACGATCTTGTTCAGGCTCTTGACGGGAGTCAGGTCCTCGAAGTAGTCAGGGTTGGCGATCTTGCGCGGGGCCCACTCGCCCTTGTATGCAGGGTTGTCGATCATGGGGGCGTACCACTTGCCCTTGTAGAGGGGGTTAGACTTGAAGGGACGCTTCCATTCACCGCAGCCAGGCGCCTCGTCACACTTGGGGTTGCGGACAGTGGGCGCGATCCAGTCACCGTCTTCCTCGTCGTCCCATTCCTCAGGCTTCTCAGCATCTGTGCAAGATGGTTAGCCGTGTTTGTTGGCGTAATCAAATTATACGGACCAGGGTCGGGGATTGTTGATGGCTCGTCATCCAACCAGCCTTCCGGCTTCTCGGCTTCCTCGTCGGGAACCTCATAGGGAGCGTCCTCATCCCAGTCGGCAGGCTAGTCGACGAACATCATTCAAATGGCCATGTTTTGACGAGACAAATCACTGACCTTGGTAGCATCGGGGTCCGGAATTCTCTTAATGTCGACCCAGTCTTCGGGCTTCTTGTCCTCCGAGTCATCGATCTCTTTGGGAGGGTTGACAGCGGGGGTGAAGTCCTCGAGGACGTTGCCGAGGTTGTGGCTGACTCCGTTGAACAGGACATCGTAGGTATTGTTCGGGCTGTGTCCAGGTCACGTTAGCACCAAAGCAATATGTCAATGGCTGCATGTACATACTGGAGAATGAGAGTATAGAGGTTAGTTGTCTTCTCGATAGAGGGCTTCGGTGGAAGCGTGAGGTGCTTCTCCTCGTATTCGCCGTTCACTGGGTTTTTGTGACGGAAGATGAAGTGCACCTGTCACGTGACAAGTGAGTAGTGAGCTCCAGCAAGGAAGCAGCATAGAGCAGCGTGTCAGACATACCTTGGTACCTGGGCAGGTGAGATCGGGACCAAACATGACAACCCATGGAGTCTGGTCGGAGAACTCCTTGCCGCTGGTCTGGTAGCCGTCCTCAAGGAGCTTGAGGTACCCACCACCACAGTTTCCGCCCTTCTGATACTTGACCTCGTACTGCACGACGAGAGGTTTTTCCGAGAAGTCGAGGGATTCAGTGAACGGGGCCGAGATGGCATGGTGGGCGGCCTTGGACTTTGCGACCAATCCGAGGTCACCTTCGATGACAGGCGCCGAGGCCTCCTCTACGGACCACTTGCCAACGTAGCTGAAAGTCTCGCCCCCAACAGGCGTCTTCTTCGTCGCCTCTGACGGTGTCCAGCGCTCCTCCCAGCCCTCAGTAAACTGTTCAAGGAAAGGAGCTTCGATATCTGTAGGCTACATAGCGATGAAAGACGACACGTCAGAACATGGTATGTGTGCTTTCGGGCAGCGGGCGGGCATACCTTGAATACAGGCTTGTCAGCTGCCGACGCGCTTGTCGCAACGAGAGCAGCAAGCAGGGCGTGCACCGCTACACTTCGCATTGTGATACGAAGGACCAAGACGGAGGGGTAGGGATATTAGGGATAATGAGAAAGAGAGGATGGGAGGTTTGGGGCCGGCTTCAAGTCACAGGCGCAACTAAATGCGTTCGGAGAGCGCCCTGCCACGTAGCCGTTCCCACGCCGATCCCCACGCCCAGCCACACAGCAACCTTCACTGACATGTTCCTTCAATTCCTTGAGCTTTCACTATCGCGCGATATCACAGTGCTGCTCATCATTATTCGCTACATAAATACAGGATCCAAAGAGCACTCTACCCTAGTAGGTCAGCATGTCCAGACGCAGACAACGCAAGCTGTGCGACACAGATGAGCACAAGGCTACAAAGATCCCAGGATACATATTACTCACCACAAACTCGTCGTCCAAATATTTTGAGACCGCTATCTGGTCGCCGAGTCCCTTTCTCCGACGGGTTTTCAGCACCAAGTCTCGCGCCAACGCCTGGCCGGACGCGGGTTCCAATGGCCGAAGCTTGATACTCGTGTCCGTAGGGTCACCTTCGCCGGCACATCAACATGAGAAACGCGAAGTCCGAGCGTGGGACTTACCCGGCACTATTGACCAATGATCAAAGACTTGCACACAGAATGCTTGCCCTTGCGTCGCCGTCCGCAGGTCTGTCTCGAACCCGTTGGCGTCGATGACTGGTATGAGGGCCTTGACAGTGTACAGCGGTGAGCCAGCCTTCGGGATATCTTGAGTGACGTGGCCTCGCCTACGCGCAAGAACGGTGTACACGGCGGATATGCAATCTGCTGGCGCCTGAACTTCGACGTAGTATATGGGTTCCATTAATCTTGGTGTGGCCTACAATCAGTCAAAGTATGGGTTATGAGCATTATCCAGAAGCCGGGTATGAAGTCGACGATTACCATGAGGAAAGACGAATAGCAGACGCGTCGTGCGGTGGGCACTATTTGTCCGCCTCCGCGGAAGATTGGCTCCTGAGCCAGACTGGCGTCGAGAATACGGAACTTTACATTGCGCATCGCTGGTGCGCGTCATCAGCCTACAATGTTTCGGAGGAACATATCGATCACTTACGCTCATCGCATAGAGGGCCCTCCCGAGTGCCCCACTGGAAGCCTTGCTTGATATGCTCCTTGACGGAACCGAGCAGTTTTTTGTCAACCTAGAAGGGTACGATGAATGAGACAACATTCATGAGACGCGCGTAATGCAAACCTGGGAAGGCAACGTATCGTCAAGTAGAGCATTCGGGCCACTGTCCTCGGGACCGAACGCCCAGATTGATCGTGAAGCCAGCAAGTCCCATTGATACTTCTGTTCGAAGAATTTGCCGCGCTCTTTGGCCGGCATCCGCATGTTGACGCGGCCAGTCTCAATGTCCTCTGCGATCCCTCGCTCGAGTGGCTCCGCAATCATAGTGAGACGATTCCTGACGCCAAGTGAGCGGGTATAAATGGCGACGGACGGACTAGACTTACTTTTTGTTTGGTGTATCAGCGTAGCATTTCAGCGCGCTAGTCTCTAAAACCGTCTCGCAGAATTTGGTCACCGGATCTGAAACCTTGATCTCGATCTCGGAGAAGAGCCGTCGTAGATCATGCATCACACAGTCAAGATACAATTCCCCAGTTCCAATGAGCACGTGCTCTCCGCTCTCCTCTACTTTCGTCGACACCAGCGGATACGACTTGTTGATACTCCGCAAGCCAGACAACATCTTGGGCAGTTCTGATGGTGCGATGGGCTCAATAGCAATTTTGAGCACAGATTGTGTCATGTGTTTGATAGGACGGAAAATGTAGAGATCGTCGTCGATATCAGGAGAAGCAAGCGTGGCGGTCTTCATGATTGATGGGTCAACACCACCGAGAAGAATGAGATTTCCAGCTGGCGCTTCCTCTACTGGGATGAAGTATCTGTTCGAGTAATGAAATCAGTTACTAAGATGCTCTATTGACTGTTAGCAACTTACCTTGATTCGCCTAGCCAAATATCCTCCACCGTTACCTTCATCATATCTTCCTCATCCTCTGGTGAGTAGCCCTCGCCAAGAACCTTGATATTCATGCCTTTTCTAACAGTGCCACTAAAAACACGACCGAGCGCTCTGAAAGACTGGGCGTCTGTCGTGTGATAGAGTTTTGTAACGTGCACCATGACAGGTCCTTCAGGGTCGCAGGCCTTCATGGAGTTCGCCACCGAGGAGGTAAGTGGGCCAGTATATGTCCGTTCAACCTTATATGCGTCAATGAGCAGTAGTACAGTAGTGAAAGACTGGTATTCACTTTGCTTGGAGCGCCTTCAATGGGGTTGGGCACACATTCCACAATCATATCGACCAAGCCCGTCGCAGGGCCAAAGAATTGGTCCATCACGGCCTTCAGCAGCGGTCTAACGTCCATCTTGTACATTACGGGCTTCAAGTGGATTTTAAGGTCTGCTAGTGTTGCCTTCAGTGAATCCGTTTCTTCGCTCAGCACTTGGCTGTAGAGCTTGTAAAGCGGTTCAAGAATAAACTCGACGAAGGACCGATTTGACTCGGGGTCCGCAGCTTTTCGGGTGAACCTGCGCGTCTCAGAGTTGAAATAGATGTCACCCCAGAGACGATCGGCGAACGAATTGATGTCAACGGAACCTGTTCGAGACTAAGCGGGAAATTAGCAGGAAAGTTCTTTGAAAGACGTACCGTATGTGTCTGCATACATTTTAGCGAATGACCGAAGGGTAAAGCACCAGCCCATGTCTGTGCTAGCAAATGCTACATTCCCATTTTCAGGGCTAAGGCGAAGCTCTGGATCGGGGTCGATTCCACTGAAAAAACGCGACGTAAGTCAACGTGCTGGAAACTCAGGAAGTGACGAACCTAATGAAGGTGTTGATTTCTTCGATGGTGTGCTTTATCTTGTAGTATGCATCTGCAGGCTTGATTCGTAGTTCAAGAATTAGACGGTCAATTTTGTTTATGACCAAAGTCATTTTGATGTTTTCTTGTAGAGCATGACGAATGATGGCTTCTGTGTTCACCATCATCTGCATTGAGTGTAAGCAGTCAGAACATACCGTGGATTAATCATACGTAGAACTGACCCCTTCAACCACATCAACCACAAGAACAATACCATCTACGACACGCATTGCGGATGCAACCTCGTCGACGAAGTTGACATGTCCAGGTGTGTCAATCAGATGGATCAAGTGCGACTTTCCACCCGTCGTTTGAAGAATGAGAGACATAAGAGAAGATTTAATGGAAATATCCCGATCCCGCGATAAAACATGAGTGTCAGTGTAGCGGGTCTAGGTTCCCATCGCAGTTAGAAGGAGACGACACGAAAGGCGTATTAGGACGGACCGGCTTGTCGGCGTCCCATAACAGCTGGTGTGTTTCGAATACCAGCATGTCCATAAGAGCCGTTTTTCCGTGATGCAAATGGCCAACAACTGCGACGTTTCGCGTCATTTCAGGAAAAGACATCATATTGACCAAGAATCTGAAACGTCGTCAGCGTGTGTACTGAGTTAAGTATGAGCACTGCTCACCCTTTATCAAAACGCGTCCCTGGCATATCCTTCTCCTCTATCGTCCATCTTCGCTGTTTGACGGGCGCAATGACGGGTTCAGTGAGTGGCTGAGCATCTTCCTCTTGCACCAGTGTTTCCACGTCGGCCCCATAGACATCTGATGCGGATGGATAATATTGCTTGTCCTCGTGCAGGACGATGGCGTTGTGAATGGGTTCTGCAGATATTGCAGATATTAGTTAGAATTGAGGACGCGTCAAGTAGCTGAGAAGTAAGCGAGACACACCGTCAATCTGCATTAACGCCCCTTCCTGCTCAGAGTCCATAGGCTCATCGTAGCCCTCCAAAGGCTGAGCTTCAGGTGCCTGCTGAAGGGTGTTCTGGGGCTCCTCATCTTCCTCTCCAGAGTCGAGGTCAGCCCCGATATAGTTTCCAAATTCGTCGTAATCCTCAAAGGAAGCCATTGCAGAAGGTGGGTCAATAAAAGCACCGTTCGGTCGTTTGTTCAGGAGCCAGCACAGATAATGGAATGATTTTTGAGCCTTCAGAAACTGGGGAATCTGTGAGGCCAAGCGACTGGCGAATCTCAGTTGAACGAACGAGAATTCCACCTATGAAAGTTCCCACGCTATCCCTCCTTGCGACCACTGAGTTCTGCGACGCCAACTGCA
Source organism: Heterobasidion irregulare TC 32-1 (assembly GCF_000320585.1). Taxonomy (NCBI): domain Eukaryota; kingdom Fungi; phylum Basidiomycota; class Agaricomycetes; order Russulales; family Bondarzewiaceae; genus Heterobasidion; species Heterobasidion irregulare. The sequence goes on along the minus strand of NW_009258197.1, from coordinate 993,511 downwards.
CATAATTGCTGTCGAGACACTCGACAACCATGTCAGTTTAACTGCATATTCTCCAATCGGGTTTCTGAAACATTTTATAGGGATGACGATGAATTCTTATACGGTTCCTCCAGCGGTGCGCAAGTAGCGCCTCAGTCGCAGGTCGTAACACCTATTGAAACGTCTGGTAAGAACACGTTCGCAATCCGTGGCCTCTGGTTGTGTTTCTCGCGAGGTCGGAAAGTATTCGGGCTCTTGTATTCTAGCTGCTGGTTTGCAATAAAACGAGACGTGTTGCTCATCATCTCCATTTGTGTGTGTGTGTTTTAGTCTCACAGCCGTGCGTATATGTCCGTTAAAGCTCAGCGCGTAGCGTCTCATATATCTTCTTTATAGAATACCAATCACAAAGAGAGAAGACTTCAATAGCCCTGTGGCTCAACTGGAAGCGTCCGTCGAGAGCAGCCTCGGTAATGGGTCTGGCAATGACTCGGTGGAACGCGAGATGAGCAGCTCAATCGAGCCGAAAGCGGAAGAAGACGAAGACGGCGAAGGGGAAGGAGAGGATGATGAGAGTGAAGACGTGTGTTTATATCACTTCTTTTTCGTACCCTCTGCTGAGATTAGCCCCAGGATGTCGAGATCATCATGGAACCCACCTCACGCTCACTTGACCTGCGGTGCGCAATGTGCTTTCACATCATTTCATGAAACTCAGAAACTGGTAAATAGACCACAAAATCGACTGGGTGCTCACCGTCCTGCAAATTCTACATCCACTCCCACAAAAGGTCTTCCTTAGAACTTCTTCACGTTTTCTTTGTCGTAAGCTTACCCTGTCTCATTGCGCAGCTGGACCTCAACCACCAGGTCCATCACTCACGACTGAGTATACGCCGCGCGAACGCGGCGGCCCGCTAAAACCTGCCACCGATGCCTCGCAAAACGCCTCACAAATCACCTCATCAACATCCCAAACATCTTCTGTCCATGCGCCTGTTCCAGACTCATCCCAGTCTAAAGTGGAAGATGGGCCTGATCCTTCCACATTACCCCCCGTTACTGCACCCCCTTCTCATCCGTTGATCAACCCGTCAATTCCTGGAACGCTCGATGGACGCTCGATTCTTGAAGTCGACATCGCAAATATGGCGGAGAAGCCATGGAGACGCCCAGGCTCCGATATCAGTGACTGGTTCAATTATGGGTTTGACGAAATAAGTTGGGAGGCGTATTGTTTCCGCAGGCGAGAGGTTGGAGACTTGGCTGGTGTTCTGAAGGCAAATGTTCTGGTGCGCGCAACGAAATTATATATAGCTCTCGTTCGTACTACTTATGCTAATGTTGATGATGAATGCATGGCAGAACTTCGCTGGGATGCCAGAAGACCAGCTCACACAGCTCCCTCCCGAGATTCGCACCATGGTCATGGCGGGGTCGACTGCTATGATGGCAAATGGTGGGGGTGGCCAGATGATGCCAGGCATGAATGGCATGATGGGACCGGGAGATATGAGCATGCAGGGGATGATGGGCCCTATGATGGTCGGGATGGGTGGTGACATGGGTATGGTCGATGGCTCAGGGCAAGTACAGAATCCGCAACAAGAGCAAGTTATGGGCGAGGGATATCCACAAGGGGGACCGCCCGGGGGTATGAATATGAATGGAATGGGGATGGGCCCCGAGTACGGCATGCAGGTACGTTGCTTAAGTTTTGTTCGTGAGCAAGATAGGTGCTCATCAATACGCCGGTTCCACTTCATACAGGACCCAAATGCTATGCAGGCGCAGATGTATCCCAACATGGAGGCACCTGCAGCGCCCCCGCCAGTGCCCGTTGGGAGTGGACCTCGCGGTGGCACGCCGAACCAGTTCAGAGGGAGGGGAATAAATCCAGGGCCTCGCGGTCGCGTTGGGTATGCTCCCAGAGGCAGAGGTATGAGGAAGTCTACAATACTATAGAAATTTCTACAACGTGCTTAATCGTCCATTCCTGACGACGTGCTCTGCAGGCCCTCCAAATGTGCCTGTTCGACCTGCTTCCCCGCTTCCACCTAACGTGCCCACCGGGCCTCGTAACCAGAACAAATACAAGGATCGGGATAATAATGCCCAGGCGGTTGATGGTTTGGACTATGGCGGAGGCCAGGACAGAGGCGGTAGTATGCCGCTAGGCGAACACGATGAGAGGGTCGGTCGGTGAGTGCACTTTCCTACAGCGTAAGAAGCGCCATCTTCAGCTCTTCTTCTTTGCAGCAAGCGTCGAGAGCGATCGCCAAGCGATGACAGGAGAGACTCCAAGAGACGCTGACTGTTTGCGAGTCACAGTAGGGATTGTGTGTACATTATGTCATGCTTATATCTGTTCTTCCTCCCATAATTTCTTGGGCTACTCTTCTGTTTTATTCCCAGTTCAGATGATAGAATAGTGTGCCATCAATAACACGGAGAAACAAAGAAACAGACAATGACTAGCTTAAGACATCACTAATTGATACAGAGTGTAGGGGTGTCATCAAGCAACGTAGAACCGCTATGTTCATGCAGTCGACGCCGCCGAGGCAACCCTCGCGCCGGACCGTGCACCACCACTTCGTCGTTTTGTTCCCCGCCCCCCACGCTGGTTCTTCTTCTTACCTTTGCATGTGTCGCAGTACCAAGCTCCCTTGGGGAGAACCTCGAGGCCGATGCACCCGAGATGGAACTGCGACCACAAACAACACGTCAAAAAACAACTGTTGTGCTCAGAAACAGAACATACCCATTCTTTCTCACACTCTGCGTCGTCGCACGCGATCATGACGCCGTGGCTCGGTCCGTTACACCAGCAGTACAATTTCCCATCATCTGCTTCTTCACCCTCGCCGCCGGATTGAATATGGGCCGTGCCTTCTACACCAGGACCAATCAGAATCGCAGAGGTGGGTACGACGTTTCGGGCGACGGGCATTCCAGGGCCCTGCAACTGAGCGTGCACCGGCCCGGACCACCCGGGCCCCGAGAACGTCGAGACTGGAGCGTACGGCGGCGGGAGGGAGGGATGCGAAGCAGCGGGTGGGGCGTTTGGAATGTCCTTCGGTGCGGATGGGTCTACGGAAGGACGAGCCCGTCTGTTGGTGGGTACCAAACGGCTGGTGATCCGGGAGACAGGGAGGCTTTGTGGAGGCTGGTGGGAAATTACGGAGAGAACAGACTCTGCAGGGGATGGCATGCGGTCATTTCTTCAGGCCACAACGTACGTTTGGAATGTATTGGTGAGCACACGAGTGAAGGTCGTAAATGAGAGAAGGGGACGCACTTCCTCGCGCGGCTGCCGTTCTTAGGCCTCTGTGGCGCGCTGCTATCGCCGACGCGGTCTCCGCGCGGGGTCCGACTGACTGATCCTTCTATATCGTCGTCTCTAGCGATGCGCCTCTTCTTCGCGGGGGTTTGGTCGCCGGAGGACCCATTCAAGAGGGCACCACGTCTCCTTCGCCCGCCTTCATACATGGAGGTGGGAGCGTATGAGCGCGGAGCTACGTGAGGGTATACCGTCTTGCGCTGTAAGACCGAGGTGTCGAAGTTGGGTATATGCTGTAAGAGATTAGCAAGGTGGTCGTGGTGCCCTTTAAGGCCGTCCGCAGCCTGAGACGCCACTCGGATTTTGTCCTCCCCACCCAGCTTCAACCGCTGTGCCTCCTCTGCGATCTCGGCAAGAAGCCAGAGCCGGGACTCCTTGGGCTGTGTGTCGTGCTCGATCATGTCAATGAGGCGGTTGACCTTGGCGGTGATGGTGTGCATGGATGCGGAGAGGACAGCATCGAGTTCGCGTAGGTCAGCGAACTGCTTCGACAGGTCGAGGGGTAAGGTGTCTAAGGTGTGCGTGTATTCAGAGAGGAGAGAAAGTGAATACGCCGCGGTGAGGGCGACTGTGTCGGAGGTCATTGGCATTGCCGATGCTGTTCGTGGGGGTATTTGTTGGTGCCGATGTGTTGCTTGAGGTGAAGGAAGACGTGGAGGGACTGCTCAGCGCAACGGACCGCAAGGACCGCGCGCCTGGTTCAATCACGGGTCCCATCCGCGCTTCACGTGGCAATATTGACGCGACGGGACGTGTTCGACCTAAGCTTGTCCCCCCAAAAAGATGCCAGCGCTGTGTGAAAGTCCCCAAGCAAAAGATATACAATACAACAGGATCTATGATACAGTGGAGCTATGCGATAAAAACATACAGGGTAGAATGTCGAATGTGAGTGTGACCGCGATCAACGCTGAAACACGACCGTACCACCTCTCTCCAGCTCTCTCCTAGCTCTGGTCCCGCGACCGGAACATGATTAACCGTCCGAGCTCCACCAGCTGCCCGACGTCACCATGCTCTATATATCATCCCTCTCCTAGTGCATGCTTCGAATCCGTCTCAGAGCACAGACCATTCCCCGCTACTTCTTCCCAAAAACCTTCTGCACGATTTTGCCTCCTGTGCTCCCCAGCTGTCCATTCTGCCCGCCTTGCACCGTGGACGCTAACGTCGCGTACATAGAGTACTGGTCGCGCGGAGATTGGTGCATCGTCGAGAAGGCATGTGGTGCCGAAGGACCCGTGGGGAAGAAAGACGTCGTTGGAGAGGCAGGTGAAGTGGTATAGTTGTAGGACGACATGACGATGTGAGTATTATTTGAAGTGGTAGAGACTCGAGGCGGATTATTGGGATGTGGTATAACGATACACGTGAAAGAGATTGGATACAAGCAAGATGAGATGCCGATCGGGAAGCAACGCTCGAAAACGTAGCCAACAGCAAGCGCAATGAAGATGGGCAAGCCTGTGGTAGAGGTGAAGGAGTCCGGGGTGTGGATTTGAGATGCGGTCCTGGAGGCAGCAACGGTACTGAAGTCTGGTGAAGGTGCTGGAGAATAAGCGATGCCTTCCTAATTGTGTCGGGACCTGTTCCGTGATGTGTGGTAAAATGTCGTTGGTTGAATGGACCAGGAAGAACGCTCGTCGTACAAGAACCAGGCGGCCCTGTTGTTTCTTTGACGTTCCCTATTGTGCACGTTTATATACACTTACCTTAGTTTGATCTCGTCACTCTTCGATTAGGAGACAAAATACAAGGACTGCCCGAATGGGATCCTCGAGGCAATGTTTTTGTCTAGAAATGGAAGGGCGCCCAAATGCGCGGGGTTGCCATTCATCAAACAATATGTCTGCTGACCGTGAGTACCATCTTTAGAAGAAGGGGACGAAAAGATCTAGAGCAAACCGCGAAGGAACGAACAGAAGCGTCGAGGAGCGCAGTTGGCACACCCCGTGACAGTCTCTTCGTCTGATTATTGGCGTGTAAATACATGCCGCACGATAATTAGGAGATTCAGGTGTCGAGGGAGCAACGAAATCATAGATAACCGAAGACGTGAGATATTGCACCAGTCCAGAGGATGCAGGAGTGTCGTACGATTCGTAGACATGCGCAAGTGACAGTCAATGATGCGAGGCAGCGAGTGAGTGAATGCCGGGATGCACGGATGGAAATTAAATAACTCTTAGAGACCGATGTCAATGCAAAAAAGGAGAAACGATGCTGAGATGGAAAACAAGAGCCTAGGACGAATTGATAAGACCCGCAAAGAAGGATATTCGTCGAAACAGCGGCCGCACTATAGTGAAAGCAATGTCATAGGAGAGCCTGCCCGTCCCTCCCCGAAGCCACAAGACCTTTCCACTCTTCTCTCCACGACCGGATATCCGATCGGAGCTTCTGGACTTCGAGTACTTTACTGATCCAAAGCATCATTCCGTTCTCGTCTTCAGGGACGAAAAAAGAGGAGAGTAGAGATAGAATGGTCTCAAAGCTGGCTTGGCTGGACGTGATGTGGTCTGAGAAAGTGTGGGTCAGAATACCTTATGATGTAGAGTTGATCGACTACCTACCTCGATAAGTCCAGATGATGGATATAGCGACGACAACGAAAAGGTCGGGACCCTCCAGTAAGAAGACATCCCATAAACGAAGTAGCGTCTGGAATGGTACAGAGTTCGCGAAGAGGGTGATATACCATTTGGTTGCATATGACGTAGTGGATATCGTATGTGTCTTGAAAGCAGCATAGACATTCGGCATCATCTCTTGGATGAGGCGTTCCTGCACGAATATCGACTCGAGGAGGCCAGGAAACCCAGGGCTGAAGATGGTGTGCATGCGGTACTTATCGTGGAGTTGCACGAGGGAAGCATATGCGCGTTCCGGCTCAAAATAGCACAGAAGCATCGATGCAATGGGACCCATGCCTTGACAATACCCGCATTCCGAACAGCGCAAGGAGAAGCTGTGGAGGACATGGAACAACGAGCGTTGGCTGAAGCTTCGTCAGCCTCAAATCATTGGGAACGACGGCAAGAAAACCAACCCAAGTCCATATCTGGTCCGAAACAAGACGTGTCCACTGATGGTTCTTGGAACATCTAGGTCGATCTGAATGTCATACGACGAAGGGTATTCCAAGGCCTGCAAGTATTCGTCCTCTAGCGCCCGAAGTTCTTCCTTACCAGTCTGGGAGAACCGGCTCATGAGCAATTGCCATGCGGCACTTCTCCATCGATCTGGGATGCCCTTATAAGTGCGCCGGGACAACTTGTGCTCCTTCGGAGCCCGAAGACCCCATGTCTCGATGTTTCCTCCGCGATCACGAGATCGTGGCTCCAGCATACGTCCCCACTTTTCCATTCTCGCAACTTCGTGCGTTGGAGGGGGAGGGGGAGGAATAGACTTCAAGATGGTCGGATTCGGGGTCCCATTCACGACAGGATTGGCTATGCGAGCGAAAGGTTTGGTGAAAGCAGTTGCCGGGAGGAGCACTAAACGGTCATGGGATGGGGCGGTGATGAATCCGTAACTTTTGCACGGTCAATTTTAGTTCGAGAGAGAATGAACGGAAGAGGAAGCTCACCGGTCGAGACCGGCCAACATCTCAATCTCCTGTGATGTCAACTCCCGCTTTTTCTCGGCCTCGTCGCCAACGGCGTTCGCGGCCAAAATCTCACTAGCTCGGTTCGGGCCTACCCGAGCACGGGTTCGCTCGATACCCTCTTCGTAGCCATCACCTTTCACTCCAAAGACGTCGAGGCGTGCATAAGTGCTCCTGACGTGGAATGAATCCGGATCCTCGCCCTCCGAGCGGGCGATAGACAGTTTGCTATTCTTCTTGCTCAACACTGGACTCGATGGGGATGCGCTAGTGGAGGGGGCAGACGTTAAAGACGCTGTCGAGATATGACGTTGTGCTGTCGGCTGGGGGGATGTATGTACGGATGAACGCTGTTGGTGGGACGCATTGCCATTTGGAAGTGAGGAGTGGGAATGCGAAGGCGATCGACTGTGAGGCGTTGAAGGAACGAGGTGTCGCGGGTGGGCTGGCAAGGGTTTAGACTCCTCGTCAAGGGATATGTGCTTGGAAGAGTGAGTTGAGTTATGTCTGTATCTGGAGCCTCTCTGGCGGGGAGGGCCTTCGTCTGGGACATTGATACCCAAGTAAGGCGAACCAGTCTCGCCGGATGAAGAGCGACTTCCAGCCGACCATGTGGTGGTAGCAGCGGACGCCCGGTGCACAGGTGTACTGCGTCGACTGGCGTGGTGGTTGTCTGATGTGGCGCTGTAGTACGCAGAACCTTCGTGGGAATTATGGCTGGTACTCCGTGGGGAATCACGGTAAACGGAGTAGCGGTCGAGGGACGCACTCACGCCCTTCGAAGGAATGTCGGGAGACAGGCTATTGCTTTCGTCACCATACATCGAATAGATGGAGACTATGGTTTCTGAAGAGCTACGCTCTTGGTCAATGGAAGAGTAAGTTAGTTCTGGGGTTGGGGGGGCTGTGCGAACTGTTGAAGGCGGGGGGCTCGGAGAAGAGGAGGTGGGATAACGAGGGCTGGGCGGGACAAGCACGAGATGAGGTGCATCCATAAAAACAAGAAGTCAAGAGATTTGTGGGCAGGCTTTGACAAGAAACGAGAATGAACGAGGGTGGTGGTGATGGTGGTGGTGGTAATGGTGGTAATGGTGGTGGTGGTGGCAGAACAAGAGAAAGAAGACCCGCCTCTTCCTGTCAAGAACCTTTCAGACACACTGGCAGCATTCCAAGGTGCAGTAATAGCGCTTCCACTTGCCCTTTTTGGTAAGCGCGGGTTTCCCGAATCTCGTAACTCGTCGTCATCTCCTTGCCGGAGAACGCACGCAGCAACAACCAGTGTCCGCTCCACGTTTCGAAACAGCAATTCTTCCTCTTAAGTAGCCTCCATTCAGTGCGCATCAATGTACTCATACAGGTCTTCATCAATCCATCCCTGCCCCATCATTTCACTCATCTGACACTTTAACTATGAGCTTTCCAGTCGTCTTGCCTCCAGTGAGATCAAGTTGCGCTTGGCGAACGCCCTTTGCTGTGAATGGGTAATCTCCGAAGATGTTCACCTTCAGATCACCCTTCGAGATCAGATCGAAAAGCTGTGCTCCGTAGTATTCACGTTCTTCCAAAGTCACAGTGTAGTTTGTCTCTCTGCGAATAACACAAAGAACCGTCAGTATTCAGTCGGCAATGATCGAGTGTAGAGCGTAGACGCACGTCGGGCGAAGTAACTTGAGGTTCTTCTGGTTGAGTCTGACAATAGAGAACGGAGGTACAAGGCCAGAGGCGTTCCCAAAAGAGATAAGTGTTCCCTTGCGTCTGATCATTTTGAGATCATCTTCAAAGCTAGGTGAGGGGAATATGAACACGTCAAGTTTGCAATTTCCCTTGATTAATTACTTACGTGTCCTTGCCTACACCGTCATAGATGACATGAGGCCCTTGGCCGTTGGTGAGTTGTGAGACACGTTCGACCGTATTTTCATTCTTGTACAGGATGACATGGTCAGCACCGTGAGCCTTCGCCAACTCTGCCTTCTCTGGAGTAGACGTCGTTCCAATAACGGTTGCGCCCCGAGCTTTGGCGACTTGGGCCATGAGTAGACCGACACCACCAGCAACGGTGTGAATAAGTATCGTCTCTCCTTTCTGGACATTGTGCGACTCTGTCATCAAAGACAAAGCAGTGATTCCCTGCAGGAGGGCGGCTGCAGCGACCCGGTTGGAGACATCCTTCGGGATAGGATACACAGCGTCCCACGGGACCGTGACATACTCTTGCAAGCCCCCCAAAAGATCCTAAATGTCACATGAGATAGAGATGTTGATAGACTAAACGTTCGACTTGCCGCTGCAATCCTATCGCCTTTTCTCAAATTGCGCTTCTTGTATACCTCATTGTTTAGCGTCGCCTCATCCTTGGGTAGCTCCGCGATGACGCCGGATATCTCCTTCGCCATGTGGAAAGGTAGGAAGGGGGTAGGGTATACGCCGGCTCTATTATGCTATGTTCGAATGGAGACGAAGGGTCATCAAAACGATATCCCCACCTGAAATAAGTGTCGATGAAATTGACACCGGCATATTGAACCTTCATAGCGGCAAAACGTCAGATCGGGCGAAATCAGCGCCCCAGTCTCATTTCCAACTCTTAAACACTATACAAACCTTCACAAGCACGTCCCCTGGCTTTTGCTCCGGGAAGGGAAGGGTCATGTCCTCGATGACCTCAAACCCGCCTGTTTTAGCGATCGCGACGGCTTTCACAGTGGAGGGGTACGACATATTGAGCTTCAAGGACAATGGCGACGACGAGAGTTGGTGGGCAACCTGTGTGAGCCGGAAGACAGACCGTAGCATATCGGTGTACTCACATTCTGTTTGGCATCCAATCTTAGAAATCGCGATATATGGTGCTTATGCACCCACGGTCGATGCAGCTGTCACTCCGAATCTATCTCCGGCCATTTAAGACCACATTGTACGACTGGCATGAGCTGCCATGTTATCTGTGGGTCGTCACCAAACTTATGTCAGGTTATGTTGGAATCTGTTGAGCGAATGTCGTAGATTCAGAGAGAAACAAATTGCTTTGCATAAATAGACTGTGACTTCCCGTCCGCCGTTTGCGGGCCGTAATGGCCCGAGAGTGTCCCAAGCAGTCCCTCCTTAACCGCATGCTTCCAACGCGCTCGTGGGCCTCGCCCCAACGAAATAGTAACGAAATCCACTCAGTCTTGGAGAATGCTCGACTCATCGAGGTAGGCGGTCGCTAGTTCTGATCAGTGACTCATGAAAAGGCCAAATGTATCCAGTGGAAGATACTTGAGTGCACCAGTACACTCTTGACATGTGTTGACGCGCATAGGCGCTAGTATTTCCAAATTATGCATGCACGTCCGCATATATACAAGCCATGCTGTGCGGCTCCAATCCTTCACACTGAGCGTCTCCAGTCCTCTTCTATCGACTCCAACTATATGTCAGGTGTGTTTCACCGGCTATCCTGACTCCCCGTAGCATTTTCTTATACATTAACCCCGGTTCACAGGTCAATCTGCCTTACTGATCGGCGCTACTGGTGCTACGGGAAAGCATGTCTTGCGCGAGCTGCTCACTTCACCGCACTTTACACGTGTAGGAGAGATGGGCAGACGCATAACGGCGAAAGAACAGCTTCCGAGAGGCTCTCAAAGCAAGCTGGAGCAAAAAGTGATCAACTTCGAGAAACTAGAAGATGCAGAGCTTCAAAAGGGCAAATGGGACGTTGTATTCATCACGTGCGTATCTTCGAAAACGCCAGGTTATCTTTATGTGACACCGCTTTTCAGCATGGGGACGTCAATTAAGGCTGCGGGATCCCCACAAAACTTCGAAAAGATTGACAGAGAGCAAGTCCTATCATAATGCCGTTTTCAGCGTGGCTTATACATGTGCGCTCTCTGTGTAGATTTGTGGTCAACGCTGCCAAAGCCGCGCGCACCAATGATGCGAACCAGCGCCTTATCTATCTGTCTGTCCGTCCCTGCGGATCTTCTGTTTGACAGATCACATCTTCAACTTCCATTGTCTCCAGGCAAACTACTCGAACCCGGATGCCTCCGCCTTGTATCTGCGCAGTAAAGGGCTTACAGAGCAAGCTCTCGCCGCATTAGGCTACGGAGACACGATCGTTTTCAGGCCGATTTTCCTTCGAAACGCCGAACGAGCTGGCTTTCGTCCGGTCGAAGCTGTGTTATCGTATGTTTCTCTTGATCTGTAACGCTTATGGATATTGCGTGTTCGCCTTTTGATTTATCTTACAGCCCTATCACTGCTGTGCTCTCATGGCTTTCGTCCAGCTTTACCGTTGACGTATGTGGTTTCAAAGTTCGATAGCAGCTGTATGTAAGGCTGCTGATTGATGCAGGTCCGTGCTCTCGCAAAGAGCATACGTATAGCTGGCCAACTTGGTACATCTGGTCTGCCATCGGTCGCAAGTCCCACAAAACGAGCTCTTGGGGGCAATGCATTCACCACGATAAGCAACAAAGGCTCCGTCCTTCTTGCGAGACAGGATCTGTGATTGAAGATCGTGTTTTACTCCCCCTAATGTCTCGTTGTGGTACAGTAGTTCCCATTGCCAAGCACTCTATGTTATGTCTATTCTTTGGCTGGTACGTAAAATGATGACCGGAGAGCAAGGAGCCGCTGGCCCATGGACATGTCAATTCAGCTGGCGCAACGAAGGACATGTACCACCTCCGCGAAGCTTTCAGAAGTGCCCTATGCCGGGGCCAGAACTTCGACTAGCAACGGCGTTTCATGACATTGGACACTGCTACGTTGCACAGCTATCTTTGTGCAATACTACCAATCACGACAATCCTCAGGCCCCAGACAACACCGACGAATCGAAGTCAATCTAACGGCTTCATATGCGTCATCGTAGGAACAATCCATCGCGCCAGCATGCCGAAGGCTATCTTTCTTCATGCTTAGGGACATCTTTCCTCATGCAACAGCTAGTCTATTCAGGAACTTTAGGATTCACAACACTCTGTAGAACTTTCGAGCTGCTTCTTGTGGCTGACTGCTGGCTGACCGAGTACGTGGAGCGCATGCGCTCGTGTTGATACGGTGCGACCCGATCCAACCCCGTTAAGAAATTTGACTATCGAAGGGAGTTCAAAGAACACAGGGCGACGACTTGTGTCGTGTTTTTGGCGCCTACGCTGCGCGAATGTAGCGCGGGCACGGCCAGGACTTCAGTGTTGCGTGGTCCTAGTGGGTGAGTGAGGATTTCATATATGCATGCTACGAAGTTGGATTCATGCCGCAGTACTCCCTTGCAGCGAGCGTAAAAACATATTGTTGCGGCCACTATGACAGGCGCCCAACATCTTGCAGATCACATCTTGATCGTTCTTGATCTCGTAGGTTCTTTCCTTTTTTTGGTCAGCTCTGTCAGCTCGATCGACCCACCATCGGGGCTATCGTCCATATATGGGCATGGAATCTCTGACTAACGCGGCGTTGAGAGCTATGTTGGCGCTATCGCCGACGGGAGGCTGGGAGCGCCTTCCAGTGTCTTCGAATCTTTGTCAGTCAGCGCTCCAGTCTTAGGACCGAGAGGATGGAAGAGAAGGACATCATCGCGTCTCCTGGATTCATACATATAGCGTTCTACGTTTACATGGCTGACACGATCCTCCCCACCGAGGTTTTATCCTTCCTCTCTTTTTCTTTCTTTTTCTTTCGCGATGAGCGAGACTCCGTTCGACGCTCACACCCTTCAAAACGAGCCATTAGACCAATCAGACGCGCACCATGTTGATGTCCAGGAAGCCGAGAATGCGTTCCACACCCTCTCTCGTAGGCTGACCAGGAGGCACAACCACTCGACTGCAGGTTCCACCACCCCCGAAAAGACGAGCCGGGAGTACGATCCCGAAAAGGCTGCACCTTCTGATGAAGAACCGTTCGACCTCCGCGAGTATCTGTCTTCGTCTAACGATGCCAATGAGAAAGCAGGCATCAAGCATAAACACGTCGGTGTCACATGGGAGGATCTTCAAGTGGAGATTGCAGGCAGCGCATTTACCAAGGTGTGTATATTATCCCGCATGTCTTTGAGTGGTGTCTCAAGATTATTGTAGCTCTATATCAGAACGTTCGGAGGTATGTTTACAGTATCGGTAATGACTATCGAGACTAACTCTTTGAATGTAGATGAGGCATGGCAGGTTTGGCTAACGCCTTTTTTCATGTTGTTGTCATTCTTCCGGATGCTATTTCCTGCTATCAGAAAAGAGGTTCCGTCGACGCCGATCCTACACAAGTATGCGCATTCTCTCATTCGCTGAGACCTTGCAGCTCACGCTCCGCCGCAGAAACTCCGGTGTCTTGAAGCCTGGCGAAATGTGTCTTGTTTTGGGAACTCCCGGATCCGGTTGTGATACGTTCTTGAAGGCGATTGCCAACCAACGAGGTCTTTTTCATCGCGTTTCTGGTGATGTTCGGTATGCCGGGATTAGTGCAGAGGAGATGGGTCGTTACTACCACGGCGAACTCGTCTATAATGCTGAAGGCGTGTTCAATAATTTTTCTATTTCGAGCTCAAACTAACGTTGTCACCCAGACGACATTCACCTCGCTACGTTGACTGTCGATCAAACGCTCGATTTTGCGCTGTCCACTAAGGCTCCCGGTTCAAGAGGCCGTCAGCCCGGTGTTTCCCGTGCTGGTTTCAAAGACGAGGTCAAGGCCACGCTCTTAAAAATGCTGAATATCTCCCATACTGCTAAGACCCTCGTTGGTGACGCGTTCGTCCGTGGTGTCTCTGGAGGTGAACGCAAGCGTGTCAGTATCGCGGAGATGATGGCCACGCGCGCGCGTGTACAATGCTGGGACAACTCTTCTCGTGGCCTGGATGCTTCCACGGCTCTGGACTTCGTGAAGTCCTTGAGAGTGATGACAGATGTACTCGGTCAGACGACTTTTGTGACACTGTAAGCTTGACTTTCCTACCCGTACCATGATCGCACCTGAGCTTTGTTATAGATATCAAGCTGGTGAAGGTATCTACGACCTTTTTGACAAGGTCATGATCCTCAATCAAGGACGACAAGTATATCTCGGATCCCCATCAGAAGCCCGAGCTTGGTTCGAAGAGCTTGGATACAGGTCTCTTCCTCGTCAAAGCACGGCTGATTATCTTACTGGTTGCACCGATCCCAATGAACGCCAATTTGCGCCGGGCCGCTCTGAACTAAACGTTCCGTCCACTCCCGAAGCGCTTGAACAAGCATATCTCGCGTCGAAAACTGCAAAGAAAGTCCGCACTGTGCTCGAGGACTATAAGCGGACTATGGAGACTGAGAAAAACGATCAGGAGGCGTTCCGCGCCTCGGTCGCAGATGACAAAAAGCGCGGGGTCTCAAGGAAAAGCCCCTATACGCTCAGTCTCTTCGACCAGGTTAAAGCTTTGACGCGTCGTCAGTTCCAAGTTCGTTTGCAGGACAGGTTTCAGATCTTCACCAGCTACGCGCTTTCAACCGTATGTCTCGAATTCATAGCGAATAGTTGATAATTCTAAAGGGATGTTAACAGGCTCTGGCTCTCGTTATTGGAGGCGCTTTCTTCAATTTACCGCCAACCTCTGCCGGCGCTTTCACCCGTGGTAGTGTTATATTTGTGGCTGGCATGACATCTTCCTTCGAAACATTCTCAGAGGTTGGTGTTTCGCCTCGGCCAATCTACCCCAGACTATTGACAATGTGCCCATTCATAGCTTCCGATGCAAATGCTCGGACGACCTCTCGTTGCGAAACAGGTTCGTCTCCTTCTGCGGGGATGCGCCTGGGTACTGATCATTTTTGGATTGAGCAGAAGAGTTATGGGTTCTATCGACCGGCTGCTATCCAGATAGCCAACACTCTCGCTGATATTCCGTTCTCTGCGACTCGCGTCCTAATCTACGACATCATCGTCTATTTCATGCCCCATCTGTCTTACTCTGCTGGTGGTTTCTTCACCTTCCACCTCCTCAACTACATGTGTTTCCTCACAATGCAAGGATTCTTCCGTACTGTCGGTCTGATGTGCCCCAATTTCGACACCGCCCTCCGCCTTTCCGTCTTTTTCTTCCCAAACATGGTCATCTACGTGGGGTACATGATCCCCGTAGACCAGATGAAACGGTGGCTCTTCTGGATCGTGAGTTGGTTTCGAATTCAGTGGCTACCGAAACTGATGAATACGTTATGTTAGTTCTACCTCAACCCCTTCAGCTATGGTAATGTTTTTTTCTGGATGTCAAAGCACTTGATTGCTGATTTGAGTCATCAGTATGGGCTGCCTGTATGGAGAACGAGTTCATGAGGCTTACGGTGAGGCTTCCCTTTATATGAAAGCAGTCAGTCGCGGACCTAACATGATTTTGTTCAGTTGACATGTGATGGAACATACGTCGTTCCCAGGAATGGCCCGGGAATGACCAAATATCCGTAAGTAGTTAATTGGTGCAACTAATTGGTGCAACATGTATGGAGGGAATTGCTCATCATAATCTACAGCGACACTCTTGGTCCCAATCAAGCTTGTACTCTCCCCGGTTCTTCTCCTGGAAGTATCTTCGTTGCCGGTCGCGATTACGTGCGAGCAGGATACGGCTTAGACGTGGCTGATCTCTGGCGCCGTAACTTTGTCGTTGTGCTCGGCTTCATGATCTTCTTCTGGATAACCCAGGTGATCGCAATCGAGTACTGGCCGGTAAGCTTATGCACCGATTTTTTGTCTGACAACAAGCTGATGGCATATTTAGCAACCGATCGGCGGTGGAGGTGTCGCTTACTTCGCCAGAGAGTCTAGCGAGCGGAAGAAATTGAACGATGCCCTCCGCGCACGCAAAGCTGAGAAAGCCGCTCGAGAACGGGAGGAGAAAGCTCGCGCAATCGAAGGGACCAAGGAGACGAGAGATTTGTGAGTCTGTCGTCTCCCTTCAAGGAAACATGGGTCTCAATCATATCTTAGGAGCAAATTTTCCGACCGCAAAGTCTTCACTTGGGAGCGAGTTAACTACCACGTCCCTGTCGCTGGCGGTACGGCTCAACTTCTCACCAATGTTTATGGATATGTACGACCAGGAACACTGACGGCACTAATGGGAGCATCGGGCGCTGGTATGTCTAACATTGCTAACTATCATAGTGTCTCTCACATTGCTCGTCAGGCAAAACTACCTGCTTGGACGTTCTTGCACAAAGAAAGAATATCGGTGTAGTTTCTGGTGACATATTGGTAGATGGGAAGCCGCTTGATTTCGATTTCGCCCGTGGCACTGCATATGGTGCGTTGGAACATAAGATCGAAATCATCGCAAATTTCTGACAGCTCTTCAGCCGAACAGATGGATGTCCACGAAGGCACTGCAACTATTCGAGAAGCTATGCGCTTCTCAGCATACCTCCGTCAACCGAAAGAAGTACCGAAGGAGGAAAAGGACGCCTATGTCGAGGACATGATCGAACTTTTAGAGTTGCAAGATCTTGCAGACGCGCTCGTTTACACTCTTGGAGTCGAGGCTCGCAAACGGTTGACTATCGGTGTCGAGCTGGCTAGCAAGCCTGAGCTCCTTCTCTTCTTGGACGAACCAACGTCTGGTCTTGATGCTCAGAGCGCTTGGAACTTAGTTCGGTTCCTGCGCAAACTGGCTGATAACGGCCAGGCGATATTGTGCACCATCCATCAGCCTTCAGCTCTTTTGTTCGAGAGCTTTGATCGTCTTCTTCTTCTTGCTCGTGGCGGAAACACGATCTACTTCGGTGACATTGGTGAGGATGCTCACATCATGCGAGACTACTTTGCTCGTAACGGTGCTGAGTGTCCACACAACGTCAACCCTGCCGAATTTATGTTGGAAGCAATTGGTGCTGGTGTAACGCCCAGAATAGGTAACCGTGATTGGAAGGACATCTGGCTTGAGTCTCCAGAGTGCCAAAGAGCCAAGGATGAGATCCTTGCTTTGAAGGAGCAGGCAATAGCGCGTTCTAGATTGGAGAATGTGAAGCACTCGACATGTAGGTCACAGCGCGTTTTGTCGCTCTTTGCCCTCCTAATCAGTATTCGTCCTCAGATGCTACACCAATGTGGTACCAATTGAAGGTCGTTGTGGATAGGAACACTCATGCCCTCTGGCGGTCACCAGCCTATGTCTTCACTCGGCTCTTGTCCCACCTAATGGTGTCGCTGTTGGTATCGCTACCATTCCTCCAACTCGGGCATAGCGTCAGGGACCTTCAATATAGGGTGTTCGGAATGTAAGTCGTCCGTTTAGTTGAAGCGGGCGCAGGCTGACGTAGGTCTAGTTTCTGGACGGCTATCCTACCTGGCTTGGTCATTCCTCAACTGGAGCCTGTCTTCATCATGAATCGGAGTAAGTCCTACGCTATCGCTAGTCTAGACAGTTGACTCACCTGGGTTCTCAGTGACCTTCGTCCGAGAATCATCTAGCAGGATCTACTCGCCATACGTCTTTGCTATTGGTCAATTGCTCGGAGAGATACCCTATTCGATAGCTTGCGCAATATTTTATTGGGTTCTCATGGTAAGTGCTGTACTAAGGTCAATCTAGCTCTATGATGATAAACTGGAAACAAAAAGGTGTATCCGATGGGTTTCGGCGACGGCTCTGCGGGTACCAATGGCACTGGCTTCCAGCTTTTGGTCATCATATTTACAGAGCTGTTCTCTGTTACATTGGGTCAATTCATCGCCTCCATTTCGCCCACTATCCAGGTGAGTCGATCGCTGAGACTGTTGATGACTACTCTAACCATTCAGTAAAGGTCGCTGTGTTATACACACCCTTCATCAGCGTCGTACTCAACACGTTCTGCGGAGTCACTGTGCCCTACAACACCTTGAGCCACTTCTGGAAGAGCTGGATGTATCAGTTGGATCCGTTCACAAGGATGGTGGCAGCCATGCTGTCGACTGAGTTGCAGTAAGTCACATTCGCGCCTGGCCTGTGTATTAGAATGCCGATATTGATCTTATGTACGTTTCCTTAGTGGTCTTGTGATCACTTGTAAACCGGAGGAGTTTGCGCGCTTCACTCCTCCTTCCAATCAAACTTGTCAGGCTTGGGCGAGCGACTTTGTTACTGCACTCGGTGGATATTTGGACAATCCTAACGACACGTCAGAATGTCGCTACTGCCAATATCAGGTTTGTAGTTTCCGTTTCAGTAAAACGCACAAAGCTCATTGAATCCTAGCGCGGCGACGAATTCTTCCTCCCCCTTAATATCCGCTTCGAGAACAGGTGGAGGGATGTTTGGATTTTCTTCTGCTTCTTCGGTAAGGATGACCATGTTCTTGTCGTACTGGGCTGACCGCTTCCCTTGCTTTGCATTTCAGTCTTCAATTTCATGATCACCATCAGTAAGTGCCGTTCGTTCTCTGCAATGTCCCCTGTTGCTGACTTGCTATCCAGTTGCTTCACGCTTCCTCCGCTTCGCAAAACGTTAAATCCACGGACTAGGTGGTTCCGAGATCTAGACAAGATACCATTCATTCGATACTATAATGATACGAGTTTATCGCATGTTTTCCCCCCTTTTCTATCGCTCCACGAAGATCACTCGCACTTTTCTCATTTCGTATTTACAATATTACTCGCGAATGACGACTACACATTAGCTGGAGACACTTTGGAACGACTAGAAGGCGTTGGTCATCAGCATATCATCGCTGCCATCCAAGACTTATGTGAGACTCACCACCGGACAAACGACATCTTTGAGCGTGCATTCACCTCGCTTCAGCTTTGAACGATACTCATCTTCAAAATCCAAAATTTCTTGCACAATTCTGTTCCTCTCCTCCGCCATCGGCGAATATTCCCAGATTCTTTTCATCTCGGGTATGCCTTCTCGGATGACTTTGCAGAGTGGAAGCAGTTGTCCAAGGTCGGTGCCACGACGCCAGAGGGCTTCCATTGCGATTGCGAGGAAAACTATGAGATGTGCATGATACCTGAGATGAAATCAACACTTCCTGGAGAGAGTCAGTACTCACAGACATGCTTCTCGTCGTCCTGCGGATATGACTGTCCTGCTTGGCTGTACCATTTTGCTGCTTGCGTAAATTCTTCTGCCGCCTTATCGTCCTTACGTTCCAAGGCATCGAGACCCTTGCGCATATGCACGAAGCCCAAAATCCTGTACAAAAATCAGAATGGGCCTGCCGATTACCACAAAGGCCAAACAGACATACGAAAAGCCCTCCGCTTGAGGATACAACCAGAAGGACGACAGGAAGCCAGGGTCCATTTCATCACGTATGAACTTTGGAGGGTCCGCCTGCACTTCCTTGATATAGTCTCGGGTCATTTCGTATAGATCGTCAAGGTCATAATCCGAGTCAGGGCCAAGACTATTTGTATACGCCTTCCTCAAATTTCAGTGGTGTGTTCGACGACAATATGACGACGTTACCTTCACAAAAGCTGACAGAAACAATCGCTTCACACCCCTCAAGAAGGCACTATCGAATATCTCCCCCCTTTGTTCCCTTGGTACCCTCTGCCACATATTCCTGCCCCACTGTAAGACACCTATGGCCTGGCTGAAACACTCCATCGCGGCGCTACCATTTTCGGGCCCATCATTGCTGGCGATCAGACCTACCACGATCCAGCCGCTGTGACGCAACGGGTTGTTTGAACATACACTGAGGGTGGAGAATACTCAGACATACCGCACCGTCACAGAGAGAGCGGCCCTGACATCATCCCATCCCTTGGCCTGCAGGCGCACCATAGCCTCTTCTTGGACTGCTGTCACACCGCCGTCGAGCCACGCATTGTACAGCTTGTTCTCAAAAATGGCTGTGGTGCAGATGTGTGTGTTCATCGAGCGCCTCAGACAATTTAAACTACATGACAGCTCACCTCGCCGATTGTACTTCTCAACCCAATCCGGCAAATTCATATGAAACACTCGCGAATCACGTAGAATACCATTTGATAGCAGAGTGAGAGCCTTCCAAGCAGGCGATGAGGAAGCGGAGTGAGGGTCGATTCTCAACACCGCTGCTTACTGATAGCTTGCCCTTCCGGCCAACGTCGATATCCCCTTCGTTCATTAGTTTGACCCCTTCAGAGAAGTCCTGTGCGCGACCATGAGCCATGAAATCGACTACACCATGGAGAGACCAATACCTTGTAGGCAGCCATGATAATCCAAGCCTAATGTCCACCCAAACGTGTCATGATATGAGTTTCAGGCTACATGATGAAAACAATTTTACCAACGCTACTGTTCATAGAGTCCCCTTTGTCTTTGAGAAGCGCGTCCTTCATGGCCAAGGCCCTGTTCCAAGGTAGATCCTTGCTCTCTACCACACCATCGGTGGGCACATATTGTTTCTTGACACTTTCCTGCTCAATCTGTGCTGCTCGAAGACCTGATTCGAACTGTGATCTGAGCTTCGCCTCCCCAGGCACCGGTGGAAGAGATAAGAGAGCCTTCTGCCATGCGTCTATACTTGCTGAATATTGCGCAAGCGCCTGACGTGCACGTCAGCCGAGGGTCAAACACACTGAATAGTGAGGGCAGTCGTACGTGTTGAGCAGTCGCCAGACGGCCCCAAGCCTTGCAGAACTTCGGGTCTAAATCTACAGCCTATGTGACGTTATTCAATGACGCATTGACATAGTTTGATTAGGAGTACAACGTACCTTCTGTGCGTCTGCCACCGCATCAGGGTATCTTCAAGAATCGTGAGATGTGGCGTGTCGAGCGGACGTTGTAGAAAAAGGACAACAAACTTCTTCATCGCAAGGTCTGTCTGCGCCCGGTTTGCAAACAAAGTTGGGTTAGTTGAATCTTCCTCTATGGCCTGTGAGTACGTCAGATGGGCAGCTTCGTAGTCGCCCTTGAGGTACAAGTCATTAGCTGCGGCTTTCAATTGTTCTACTGTGTTTGCTTCAGCAGAAGACATTGGTCCTAGACGGGAAGGATCAGTAGACGGGTTGGTGGTGGTAGCAGACGAAGGTGGATTCGTTTATAGGTCAGGTGTTCGTGTCAGGTGCGGGCGAAATGTGAATACCCATTTAGGCTGACCACGGAACGTGCAGGTCATAGGAACAGAGCGTTGAGCGTTGGAAGGTAGAGGTTAGATCACAAGGAGAATTGATAAGCGTCGGAAAAAACTATTTGCTACAGATATGCAATGAAGCATGAGGGTGTCTATACGGCAGGGTATCAAGAATTCCTGGAAAACTACGATTTGGGTGCACTATGGAACTGAGCAGAAATCAATACGAAAATCAAGGTGGGATAATAGCCAAACTTACAATGTCGCGAAGCTGTGATTGGGAGTCATTGAACTGCTTCTCAAGATATTTGGACTGCGCGGTACAATAAGCATGCGGTCACTGTGTAGAACATCGGACGCTTGACCTTTTTGTTTAGGCTATTGATGTCATCTGTCAGACCCTTCTCTTGCGACTTCAAGTCCTTTTCCATGACAGGTCTGGGCATCATCATGAACCTGGTATTTGAAACCATCGTTGGTAAAGGTGCGGGGAAGACAGTAGCTGGTACATACATTTTGCCGACACCTTTGTAGAGTTTGACATCCCCTTCCATACTGCCTATTTCATCGATCGTGAGCTGTAATATCCGTCGCTCTCGCTCCTTAGTCGCGACCTGCTGGCGCGTCATGCTGAGTGCACGCTGGGATTGGATAGCAGTTTGCTGTATCTGAATCAAGATCTTCGGAAGCACGGATGAGCAAGTCAATATCTGGTCGCCAGACAATCGAAAGTACCTTGCGTAGAGTGTCATCGGGAAGTGTAGACATTGTGTTTACAGGGAAAGTCGATTCGAGGCGATGAAGATCAAGAGTGTGCACTCTACTTGCTCAGCACGGCTGTTCTCAGCCACGCGCAATTCAACTCCGCCTCCGTTCCGAATGCTCTCCTCCGCGTACCCGAGCGTAGTACCCTTCCAGACTGTCAAAGCACACGCAGTAAACTAATTTGACGTATGATTCTGCGTGCACATTTTCCTTGAAAATTTTCGTGGTTCGCGCAATTGTAAGCTCATTCAAGGCCGAGCGCTGAACGATTATGCCCTTTCAACCATGGACATGGTCTTGTCCAGGCGCGTCGCGACGCTATCGAATAGCCAAGCAAAGGTGTGAAACAAAAATCATAACGCTGCACCGGCCAGGTATTATGACGCCTCCGCCGCTGAACCCTGCTCCTCCTCCAATCCCTTCTTCAATCCCTCTAGAGTTCTCGCTAGCTTTCCTCCGCTGGCCTGGCTGAGGACCCCCGCAAGCTGTGTCGCCGGACTACTTAACAGTCCAATGATCTGCGCCCTCAACGTGTCCAGCGTTGGCAGCTTTGCAACATTTGCAACCCCGTCCGTCTTGAACACCCTCCCCTCGATCAAGGCTCCCATCACCGCGAGCTCAGGTGAGTGCACAGGCCGCGAGCGCTTGATGCGTCGTCCAGGATTCGGCGGATCCGCGTTCTTCTGCTTGGCCTTCTCTGCGAGCTCTGCGGCCATCGGCGCCCTCTTCTTCGGCACGGCGCGGTCCAGTGCGCGCAGGATGGCGTTCAACTGCGGCGGGTTCAAATTGGGCAGTGTGAGGACCATGAGCCCCCTCTTTACGGTACGTGCGATATCGTCACTCGCGGCCGCATCGATGGGTGCAAAGTCCCGCAGCGCGACGCCGAACAGAGAAGTCCGGATGACGGTGAGCGTCGGAAGAGCGGGAGGCTCTCCTGGGACGGGATTGGGGCCAGGATTAGCTAGTGATGGCGGAGCACTGACGTGCTTCAGAGCAGCGGCAGCGACTTCTCGGCGAATTTTGATGAGATTGGGGACGGAGAACTTGTCATGCTGGAGGAAGATGAGGGGGGCGTGTGCATTGTTCTCAAACAGGCGCAGGTATTGGTGATAGAGGAATGTCTTCTTCTCCGAGTAGACGCGAGGGACTGGCTTGTGGTCGTAAACCTTGGGAGGTTTTATAGAGACAACATAGGTGCGCGTATGCTGTCTGAGGACTGAGCAGCTCGGTGATGGACGTATAGACAGCATGGTAAGGGAAATTTTGAAGTCCGCTCCCGTTGTAGTCCTGCCTCGCCAATTCAAGCCGCATCTTCACATCAACTTCAACGAGAGGGCAGCGCAATACTTTAATCTTACAATATTAATAAAAAGAAAACAAAGTATATTCTTCTTCTATATAACTCCTTCAATCTGCTTCATCCTCAAGAGCTCTCAATTGGCGATTTAGTACTACTCTACAGTCTGCCGTGGGGGTCTAATCCTGGCCTGCCAAAATCCGGCTACGTGGAAAAAATCGGGATGAGTATGCGCTGAATAGCCTGGCAGGAAAAGTAGGATACTCACCGGCGGCGCAGGTTTGTTGTTTACAATGGCCTCGATCTTCGCCAGAATTTCTGGTGTCAACTTAGGGATCACGTCGAGCGCCTTGAGATTGTCTACGATCTGCTCGGGACTCGTCGCGCCCAGAATGACCGTACTAGTGTTTGTGTTCTTCGCAACCCACGCCAAAGCCAGATGTGAGACCTTGCAGCCCAATTCTGATGATTGGTGAATGAGTATCCAATATAGCGAGGGAAATCATGAAGTACGCACCGGTCTCTGCAACCGCAGTGAGTTGCTTGACTATCTCGATTTGTTTCTTTCCTTCTTCGGATTCCAAAAACTTAAGTCTATGGGCTAGGAACTCTTTGTTCGTGTCGAGACGGGAGCCATCCGGAACGCCGTTGTTGTACTGGTCGACCAAATTGGTGCTCAGTATAAAATTGGAACAGATAAAAGGAGCGGAGTACCTTTCCGGTCAAGATACCACCGGCAAGGGCAGACCAAACGGTCGTTCCCATATTATACTTCTGGTACAAAGGACTTTGCAACAAATCTTAGAATACTTTACAGCAGCACAGAAAATGACGTACCCATATTCCCCCTCGGGGCGTTCACGGTGCACCAGGCTGATCTCAATTGTTAGAAAAAGACAAGAACGCATCAAAAGTAATCGGGGGACACGAACTTGTGCTGGCACTGTTCAGCGACGGGTGCGTGTAGTCCATATTTATCGGCGACATCTGTCATCAAAATATGAGTTTCGTCGATCAGCACAACTATATGTAACATTCACGGTGTGCTTCCTCGATCTCTCGCGCAGACCACTCAGAAGTGCCCCAATAAAATGCCTGCATAGCTATCAGCAATACTAGATATCGTGTATCAGAATGCCACATACCAGTCCTTGTTCAATAACCCAATGGAATGCGCGCACAACCTCTTCCATTGGGACTGCGACCATAGATCAGAACGCGACTTGCAGACAAAAGATGTCTCATATACCGGTGTGGTCAGGACGATGAGCGAATATAACATCTACGTAGTCAAGCTGGAGACGTTGAAGAGACTCTTTTGTTCCCTCGACAATACTAGAATGTGGGCGTTATGGAGCGACTAGTCTGAATTCGATCTACATTCAGCGACTTACTGTTTCCGAGAAAGACCCTGGTCATTTGGACCTTTGCGTTCCGCCCCCCAGTATAGTTTCGTAGTAACGATAATATCAGTGCGGCGCAAACCAAGCTCCTTAAGCACTCGACCACTATGCGGAGAGAAAAGGTGCGAATAATTGAGAGTTTGGGTAGCATGAAAAAGTGCATGCGAAACTTACAGCTCTACTTCTGACTGTCCCTTGGCATAGGCCTCCGCTTCATCGAACATATTGATACCGTTCTCGAAAGCAGTCTTGACGATATCCTATATGGAAACAATTAGCAATTTAGTACTATAGGAGTGTCCATGCACAGGGGATCATACCTTGACGGGGTCACCGACGACAGTTCCCCCGAAGGTCAACCCTGCATAAGGTGTAAAGCTTTGCGAATCACAAGGTTTGAGTTCAAATTCACATACAGCCACCCAGGGAGAACACCGGAACACGCAGACCGCTTGACCCTAGCCGGCGGAACGGCATATTCTTCTGCTGGTACTCTAGCTTAACTTCGGATCCCGACATTTCTCGTGAGGTGGCGGCTGGGTTATGAGAATGTGGTTGCGAGGCAAGAGATGGAAGGAGAAGGTCAGCTTGTTCACATGCGGTTTCTTGTGAGCTTTTATATAGTGCACACGGCTCGACTTTCAATTTGGAATCGCGATCCGGCTGGATGATAAGATCTCGTCCCTGACGTCAGCTGCTCACCAATTCCGCAAGCGGATGATGGGGGTCCTCTCAGAGCCAAAAGTGCCACATCCGGAGGAAGAAGTGGATACTATCCTCAGTGGAGAACTCAACAAACATAAAACCAGTCGGTCAATACGTGCAAGATGTCACCGGGAGCCACATTTGAGATTCAACCCCAACCGCGGCGACCGGAGAAGATCGAATGTCGAATGAGTGTGCAAGCAAGAGGCCTACAAAGCTAATTGCTTCACCGTGTACCAGTCTCTGAGACAGAATTCCCATGTCCTATCTTCACCTCCTGCACCCGTGGTACCTGTCCCGTGGGCACGCTCTCCTTTCGTCATACGATGCTCGTATCCTTGCCAATCACTTCTGTGAAATGCGAACGATCTTACGATGATATAAGGGGGGTTTGGTTTGACATTGATGGTATGTGGGGGAGGGGGGTTCTTGGCTAATCTTGGAATATCCCTGAGAACACTGATGTTACAATATCTGCACAGCATGCGGCCTTGAAAACATACCATGTTGTATACGGCGGAACGTTTCGCAACGTCACAAGGACAGTCCCTCGCGCACCAGTATTGCCCTTCTCTGATTCGTCCTCGGTCGGCGGATCGCTGTCGTCCTCGTCGGGGGCCCGCTTGCGTTTTCGGGGTTTTGTTGCTTGAGGTATAGGGCCGGGTCTCAGAAATTGCGCAGCGGAGCGGAAAAATCCAAGAAGAAGAGTTTGATTCGAGAGGACGTTGCGGTCCTGATCAGTGATACCCTTTCCTTGTATCCTTCAGCACCTTCCATCTATCGCGTCTCAATGGCTGATCTCACTCACCAGCATGAGGAAAATTCCAGACGATCCTATCATAACGCTTGCCCTTCAGTGGAGAGCACCTCTCCAACCTTGTCGCATCTACTCCAAACATAATCTGAGCACCCTTCTCCCTCAAAGTTTGCACGTATTGCATAGCCTCGGGATATTTCGTATAGCACTCGTCTTCCGAATCGTAGGCAGTTGCCGTAACGTTTTCAGAGGGAAGATGCTCAAGGCCTAGAGGAGGATGAAGGACGAGGGCCAGAGCATACGAGAAATTTCCCTCCCCAATCAATAGGATCCTGTCCGTCGGCAAAAATGGAATCGTCGGGCGTTGCGGCGGGGCTTTTGTTTTGCTCTTGCTCTTCATAGCCTGATGCTCTACGGCCTGCTTCACCTCCTGCTTTTTCTTGAGCCTCGACTGCTGAGAAGAAAGAGCATTTTTGAGCGAGGATTTCTTGTTTTTTGCCATGGGAGAGGTGGATCTAAGATTCAGATAGCCATTGTTTGGCGATGTATAATTCAGAAGCTCTTGGTAAATACGGTCAAACATCGTGCGTCGGCAGCGTGGCGCACTACTGGCCTGCCACGTTTGTCAAACGGTACCATATATACGCAACTCAATCTTACCAGTCACTCCTTACCGTTCATTCACCCGTCATCATGGTAAGCAAACGATGTGCATCCTTTTTTTTCTGCTCTCAGGATATTGACCTTGTCGCGTTCCGCGTCAGCCAACCGCGCACGAGATCCGCCAAAAGAACTCACAGTTCGCCAACAAGGCCAAGGCTGGAAAAAATCCTGTCAATCCATCACGAAAAGATAAGCTCGCAAAGCAATCTCCCGTAGGCCTCTGGGCCCTCGGTTTGATTGTATTTGTTGTTGTCGGTGGAGGTGTGCTATCACTGCATATTATACGCTAATCATCTATTGACTGTCCTGGATCAGTTTTATTCGAGCTCGCGAGGCTTCTTTTCTTGTGATTCATGCTATGCATGAACTTCATTCATCGTAGGATTGGGGAGGGGGAGTGTAATTCCACTAGCGTCATCGACCGCGAACGCATCAGTCGGTGAGGCTTCCACATGGGTATGCAACCATTGCATCATTGTATATCATACAATTCGGGGATCTGTCTGTTATTTATTGTTTTAATCAGCCATCATACAAGCATAGCCAGGGATCGTATTCGAACATGAACATCCATAGAGCACAACATCCTTTCAGCTCTCCTCGTCCAGATCTCCCGCTGAAACGCTTTCGGAGGCGCTCATGCTCATGCTTTGGGTACCGCTGCTCCGACCTCTAGACGCTCCGACCGGCGCTCGAGTAGGCTCTGCTGTGGTCTCTATGCCTTGCATAGCGTCGTCCTCCAGTTGCCTTACATCTACCTTGACTTCATCACCGGCCCAGACGTGAGCGGTCGGCTGCCATACCATCACAACATTGTCTTCAGATGTGCTTGCTGCTGTCCAATTCTCCCCAATCCCCGGTGCCCAGCAGAAGTCCGCTGGGCGCGAGGTATGGCCTGTATGTTACCTTCTGTGAGACGCCAGAAATAGACATTTCAAAACGAAAATGCCTACCGCCGTGAACAAACATGAGCTCGGGAGGCCCGTCTTCCTGATCATCTGGAGTTTGCTCTGCTCCAATTTGAGCAAGATCCCAAATGTTGATGCGACGGTCACTAGATGCGGATGCAAATACCCCTGCGTTGTGAGGCGACCAGGCCAAGTGAAGAACCTCGTCTGTGTGGGACTCAAAGACATGCAGGCGGTCGCCTAGCCTCCTCATATCATGCAATAAGATGGTCTATCCTGAATGTGTCAGATGGTTCCAGCTGACAGTTATATATTCAAAGTTATACTTCACCTTATCTGCGCTACCAGTCACGAGATGATTGTCACCCGTTGGATTGAAGGCGACAGCCAGGATTTCTTGCTCGTGAACTTGCATGGAGGAGGTGGGGGCCTTCTGTCGTGTATCCCAACTGCCACAAACTATGAGTACTTACAGCAGGGCACGGTATCACGGACTTACATCTTCAATGTTTTATCGTCACTGACACTGGCAAAGACATTCTCTTGTGTAGGATGCCAGTCGACATCCTGACGCAATGATGAATTGAATATACTTAGAATCCATGTAAGAACATACCCCAACAACAGCAGTGTGCTCATTGAACACATTCAACGGTTCAATAGACGGATTAGCTTTGGAATACGCATTGATATCCCTGATGCAAATTCAGCTTACGCCTCATCTGGAACAACAAAAGTCACATACCAATGGCAAACGGTCTTGTCCTCAGATGCGCCCAGAATATGGCCGGGTTTGAGTGGATTCCAAGCTAGTCCGAACCTGACAGACGTTGTCAGCGTCACCCAAAGCTTCGGACATTCTATCGACAAACCCTTCTTTGGTCTGCCCTACTAGTCGGATGTCTGGTTTGAACACGCCTCCCCTCTCTGGTTCACTTGAGTGCTTCGTCCTATCAAACACATACACCTCTCCAGAAACCGCCTTAGTCGCAATCAAGTCGGGGTTCTGTGGCATATACCGCGCACGGTTCACCTCGCCCTTATGGTTGATGCGCTGCGTGATCTGTATACGAGGGGTGTTGGGAATGGTGTGTCCACCCAGTTCTCCGCGTTCATCGTCATAGTTCGTGCGATCGAGCGTATCTGCACCTGGACCCTCGCGTTTGGGGATTTGGACGGTGGCAATCTGAAGGTAGTCTTGCGCTTGGCCGGAAGTGTGTGTGCCAAGGAGCAGGCGGTGGACAGTATATGGTTTGTTGGATGGTCTGTGTCCGTTGAGATATCCCGTATAAGTTAGCTAGATTAATTTGACTTACGATTCCTTGTCGGGGAACCATTGACAGGTCAAACTTGGCCAATCGAGAGCATGTGTGATCACAGTATCGTATAGATACGGCGCGTTCTTTTTCCTTTCAATCATAACTCCTATGTCATTCCAGTACTTTTGATAGGTTTGACGATGCTCACCATGTCTTGTACTCCTGCGGATAGGCCACTTCCCATGTGAGCTTTGGGCATGCATCTAGTTCCTCAGCGTACCTCATTGATCAACTTGTTTTCCTCTTCAGCATCTTCAAAGTCCTCATCGACCACCGTTGGTTTCATTCTCCGGTTGAATCAATAGATTTTGAGCGTACAGCACTGTCAGATGGTAGGTATATGATATGAAGAGTCGAAAGCTAAAGGAAACGGAGGACGCGCCCGACGCGTCAAAGCGCGTTAGCTCTATTCCCACGATGCATTCACATACATTTCTCACAGACCGAAGTAGAGGCACTCCAAGGTATATGTACAGCAAAAAAATTGTGGACATGGACGAGAACATAGCATGGCAGCGGGTGGATTAGTGATATTAGGGCAAGGGCGTCGGAAGATGCATGCAGTCCCCTAACGAGAGCTCTATATTAACAGAACGGTAACGAACATGCGACTATTTCGATTCGCTCTCCCACTTTGCGAAGAGCTTCTCGAGGTCAAATCGAGAGTCCTCTGGGTCGGTGACAACTAAAATAAAGAACATGAGCATGAGGTACAAGGAGGAATGCCGAGGCAAACTAAAGTATGGGGTTATGAGATGAAAGGATAGGGTACCAGACTTCAAAT
Organism: Heterobasidion irregulare TC 32-1; assembly: GCF_000320585.1. Lineage (NCBI taxonomy): Eukaryota > Fungi > Basidiomycota > Agaricomycetes > Russulales > Bondarzewiaceae > Heterobasidion > Heterobasidion irregulare. The sequence goes on along the minus strand of NW_009258197.1, from coordinate 963,963 downwards.
GTTTGAACAATTATGTCGGGTCACTTAGACATAATTGAGCTCGCAAAAACATAAGTCGAGCGTGTACCAGAAATTGTGTCATCCCTGAGGGTGGAAGGCGAGGTGCCGAGCATATGCAGGAGGAACAGCTACTCACCACCGTCCTTGGAGCCTTCTTGCTTCCTCTTCCATGCCTCCTTCGCCTGTGCTATCAGGTTTGTTCGATCATGTACCGCATGACGCGCCTTCTCCTCGTCGTGTGTTTTTTGTAGTGTGCGACGGTGAGCGATACCGTAGAACACTCCGGACAGAAGAGCGGTATATCGGACAACCTATTCATGGCCAAAATAAAATCATGGTTGATATCAAGAATCGGTGGTAGAAACCAGCGGGGCACACGTTGACGGTAGCGGAAACCATGGTATCGCCTTTTTCTATCCGACCAGTCAAGGAGGGTCGTCGGCACTATCCTTTAAGGAATGGGTCCTAGGCATCGTAAAATAACGGTCAGATACTTGTGTCTCTTCGCAGCTTGTCGCGAGTCGAAGCAACGTACCGGCAAAGGGACGAGAGTGAGGGAGTCTAAGTATGAGCGTGAGTTGGCTGAAAGTTGCCTTTGCCGGAAGATGTCGGCTGGCTGTTATTGCTTACATCATTACAGCGAACAGCACCCAAATTTTTCAGCAATGTATCCACCTTTTGAGCGCTATCAAAGTTCTGGTTTACAGATTCTTTGCTCACGTCTTCGCTCAAGGCTGGTTCGGAGATTAGCTGTTCGGATAGACCGTGGAATGGTTGTGAAACATTGATCTTGGCGAGACTGCTCATTTCCGTATATGGTCGATTGCTCCTCCTCAGTTCTATTGTTCAGGCTCGCGTACTCGGCATTCAACAACTGCTGGAATTACCTATCTATTGCTTCCGGGGAACTCTGGTGGCGATTCAATACGGATTTCGTTCTACTCTACCTCTTCAGACGGGCACGAGAGTCCGTGAGCACCAAGCCCGTAATCACAGGCTCGCGTTGCACAGTATTCGAACTTTTTGGCGCAATCGACCATCATGTCTACGACGATATCTGTAGAAAGCCCTTTGAAAGGAGGCTGCTACTGCGGGGCAGTTTCTTATGCGATTTCCGCACCGCCTGTGACGCGTGCTTTCTGTCACTGCACTCAGTGCCAGAGGTTGAACGGTGAGCGTTCCTTCTAGCGCTCGATAGTGTTGTGCCGCTTATGCCTTGATCATAGCCTGCCCGTTCATCCATACGATCCATGTTGATGCGTTGCACTTCACATGGGCTCATGCTACCCCGCATGAATCTTTTCTCGACAGATTCGTCAATCCTTCAAGACCGTGGAAACAGCGCTTCCGCTGTAAGTCCTGTGGCTGTACCATTGCATCGAAGAACTCGAAGACAAATCGAGTCAGCGTGTGGGGTGCACAGCTGGAAAGAGATGACGAAGGGAAGGTCAAGAGATGGGACGAGGTGAAACCGACGGCGCACATTTTCTATGCTACCAGGATGTTGGACATCGATGATGGTCTGGGCAAGTGGGAAGGCTACGAAGGGAAGTCGAAAGAACTTCTTTGACCATGTCACTCATGAGCAGTAAAGAAAACGATGTCAATAAAATGGGTTTCGAGAGCATTATGGCAAATTAGATCATATGAGGAAAGCGAAGTAATGTGAGTTCATCAATGTCCATGAAAGTGTCCAAGATGAAAGTCCTTCAGTACGAGTAGCTTTGGATCGCTAGAATCGTCAAGCAGGATTCAGCCACAGTTAAAGTAGTTGCCGGGGATGACGTTGGGGCAGCCTGCCGTATCTGGAAACAGCAAGCATTAACTCTGGAGTAGACACGAAGAGAAACAGGCGTACCTGTATTGGTAGGGCAGTCGGCAGGGTCGTCACAGCACCTAATGCATGCACGGGGGCCAGCAGGCTCAACGAGCTCCACGTAGTGATTGTAACTGTTTTAGATAGATGCCTGCTCAGTGAACGCGTGAAAAAAAAGAGTATCTGAACCCACCCGAGACAAACAGAATCCTGGGGGTTTCCCCTCCCACCATCTCCACCACTGGAGTCATACTGTCCGCCTGCATCATCTGCGTTCAACCGGCTGAGAGTGCTAGGTCTGATGCAGCCAGTGACTGCAAATACAGGTAAGTATTCATGCTACAACGTAACAGGTCTTCACATACGCTGTGCATAACGGCCGCCATTCTTGCCCTTGCCGCTCTGGAACTCGATGTTACTCCAGAAATTAGCTGGAAGCTGGCCCTGCTGGCTAGAGTAGCGGCCTGCAGGCGTGCAATAGGTTTTCATGCCTCCAGGGTGTTCGCTATCGCCAATGTTCGTATGCGCATCCCGGGGCATGATCATGCTGTTGGTGGCGAAAGAATGAAAAATAGGAGATGGTGAAACACTTGGGATGACATACCAGTGTTTATCTGTGCTCGTGACATAGACAATGTTCTGAACGTCTTGGCGAGCGTGTAAAATGCCAGGGCCACTCGGCGAGGCCACAACGGCAAGGGCAGAAGCGAGAACGAAGCCTGTCAAGAGACCACGGAACATGACGTACTAAAGGAAAGGGAGAGGAGCACCTTAGTGGAGGAACTAAAGGTGGGGTCCAATTCTGAATCCGCTAAGCACTTTTATACACATTTTCCTCGGGCACCCATGACCGCCCAACTTCACGTGGGCTTTGAGAGGGGTCGGGAGGAGCATGTGCTGAAATTGAAGCTGAGCCTCGGCGCGTTAGTTCGACAGTTGTTTCTCGGTCTTTCCACACCGGGATCACAAGTCCATTTTCCATTGCCAAGTCCGGAGAGACAGCGCTTGCAGAGGGGCAAGGAGTAAAGGTTTTTTGAAAGAAGGGACAATGAACTTGTACGAAGATAGTTTGTGCTGGTCTATACTGCGGTCATTGATATTGAGACGTCAAAAAATTTTAACGCTCTGGAGGAATGCAGGTCCTAGAGCGCTCTTAGATGGCATTTCCTGGAGCATGCCCGCCGCTGACCGCTGATGACCGCCCACTATTATGCACACGAGGTCAAACAGTGGTCAAACGAAGTCAAACGAGGACTTTAACTGCATCACGAAAATGATGAATTTCAAACAGGTGTAACTTACACCTTGCACACGCTCACACAATGGCGGGCCAGCGGTGGGCCAGGCATGTTGGATTGTTGATGATCGATGACACCGTGCATGTATTCGCGCTTCGCCTCCCCCTCTTCTCCATCGGACGTGAACGACACCCACGATAAAGTAAGAATATGCACCGAGCTGATCGGACAGCCAAAAATATTGAATGCAATCTTCCATCTTCTGTCGCTAGGAAAAAGGAAGTGCAATGTTGACAAGTCGGAAGAGCATCAGTCCGCAGATCGTTCAATGATCGTCGTATCTTGGGGTTGGGGTTGTGATCTTTGTAACAAGCGGGTTCTGAGCGGGATAAGTTTGCCCTCGTCGTTCTCATCAATAGATGTAGCACTGAGGGGCTTGAGGCGAAAAGGCTCAGGGCAAGTGGATGAGCTGCTGAGAGTGAGCAGCACAGGAGCCCGCTTCCAAAAGTTCGAGTGGAGATGCGATTACGTCACCTCTCCCTCGGACAGCCCTGGTCGCAACGCCACAGTCGCTTGAGGCAAAGTATTCGCCCCGATCCTGAAATGTTCCGCGCCTCTCCCTGGATTAGCTACGACCCTGCTTCCGGAGACCCTCGAACTGAAGACCTCACCACCACTGCCATCGCTCACAACCACTCAGAATCTGACATGGACGAAGACGTTGACATGGATGCACCCCATATTTCTACTCTTCGTGAAGAGGACAGTCCCCCGCCTCAATCATCCCCGTCACACACAGGGAAATTCCGCGTCAACCTCGTTGTGAATGAACCCAAACCAGGAACAAAATTCATCACATTCAACGGCGAGACCGGCGAGGAGGCCCGGGAGAGCGACGAGGCGGACGAAGAGGAGGATGTAGAGGAAGAGGAAGAGGATCAACTCATCGATGATGACGAAGAAGGCATCAGCTCCACGGTGGTGACTCCGGGTCCTTCAGCACCTGGCCCCTCTACGCGTGGTGCTGCACCAACAAAACGAGGAAAGGGTAGAGGCGGTGGTACTAAGCGGAAGGGACGAACGGGTGCGCTCAATCCCGCGCCGTTGATGACCACGTTTGAAGTGTCTCCGCCAGCAAGCCATGCGGTCAGAACATCTCCTTCTAGAGATGTTGCCGATCCCGTCGACGGCGAAGGATCTTCCCATGCTACTATTCTCGCATTGAAGAAGGCTGTCCCAAAGGGTACTACCGCAGCACAGCGAGCACCTAGAAAATCTGGTCCAAAGTATTCTCAATTATACTATCTTTCAAGTCAGCCAAATAACATCGTTTGTTAGATTAAAGCATTCACTCCTTCTAGCTCCTGTGCATGACGAACTGAGTGAAGGTATGTAGCAGAGTTATCGACGAGGATACTTGATGTGAGAATCTCATTTTTGTCAGGCTATACTGGGACGGCACCTTCCTCACCAACGCGTCATGAGGCTCACACACCTGAGGTTGAATCTATAACAGCGCCAGCGCTCCTGGGTGTCCCGCAAGTAGACGAATTCAACCTTGACACAGTCGCCTTGCCCCGTTATCCCCTCCCAAGCAAACCTTTCTACGTTCAACCACCGCCTAAGATCGGCAATGGCTATGCTCCTGTCATACCACTCGACCGTTCAGGCAAAAAAGTGCGTCATTGGCGTACAGCGAACCGTGAGATCCGCGGCATTGCAGGTGGGCGGTGGTTCGCGCGGTCTTGGGTAGGAGAGAAAGATTCAGAGCTAGCGTCTGCTGCTGCTGCGGCAACAGCTGCGAACCAGCAAGCGGCAGCGGCAGCGGCGGTTGAGACCGAGAGGCTAGCAGGGGGATCAGGGTCACTCACTCTGCCGAAACTTCCTACGTTATCATTGTCGGCTCCACCTGCTGGGAGAGTAGGCAACAAAGCTAGGGCTGGCAAGGTGGAGACTGTTGCGTCTTCTGCGACATCCCGTTCTGTTTCTGCTGTTCCTGATGTAGCCAGCGTCAGTGTTTCTCCTGGGATTCGTGCGGCCACGCGGAAGAAATCTCAGCTATCAATCGCAGTTTCGGAAGTTGACAAGGATATAGAGCTCGTTCTCTGAATCATGCAAGTCTTTGTACCTCGATATGTACTACTTTCTTATGCCGCGCTGTACCCCGCTCTCTTATTTACTCTTACCGCATGTACTTATGCACCGTGAAAGCGGAAGTGTGCAACAAGCAACCCTAACCTTACACTTGGTCCAGTCCAGTTGAGAGATGCAGTCTCGAAAGCGGCACCGTTTCAAGCTTTCAAGCTTCATCTCACGAGTGACTACCATTATTATCATTTTCCCGTCACATCTTCGGGCGCTGGCGCATGACTTTGGAATAGATAGGAGATATGGCATCACAAACCACAGAAGGCAGTGGCGACAAGGCCTCGACGCGCATTGCAGACAGGGTTGGCGATCGTGGTTCGTGGACACGGTGAATCTTTGGACATTGAGCTTAGTATCATCTCTTACCTGTATAGCTGCTTTGCAACAAACGTATGCATCAGATCCGAAGTTCAAGAAGTATACGCAGCAAGTGGAGAGATGCTTGAATTCGTTTGACAATGTGCACGAATGGGCGGACTTCATTGCCTTTCTAAAGCAGTTGCTCAAGGTACGCACCTTTGTGATTCCTGCATATTGTCCGTGATGCTGAATATGTCGTCATGTCATACAGACTCTTCAAGCGTATATGCAGTTCAAGGAGATTCCCCGAAAGATCGTTGTCGCGAAACGATTATCGCAATGTCTAAATCCCGCGTTACCGAGTGGAGTACACCAAAGGGCCTTGGATGTCTACTCCCATATCTTAGCTGTTGTCGGGGTGTGTTCCGCACTAATCACTTCTTTGCTACGTCCTAACACCCCGCAGTCCGAAGGCCTTAAACGAGACATGGCACTCTGGGCATCCGGCTTATTCCCCTTCCTTGAGTATGCAGCTACATCTGTCAAGGTACCTTTTTAAATCTACAGACCGCTGCGCTGGAATTAATAATCATGGGGGCATGTAGCCCACCCTCCTTAACATCTGCGACACGTACTTCTTGCCCCTTCAAGCGGGCTTACGACCTATCATGAAATCTTTCATTCTTGCTTTACTTCCGGGGTTAGAAGAGGAGACTGGGGAGTTCTTTGACAAGGTATGCAGCTGTGCTACTTGCTTGGACGTGGAATGACGGCTTTGCAGGTCTTAAGCCTATTAGACCGGCTTTCAGGGACGGTTTCGCCGTCTTTTTTCCTACAGAATATATGGCTAGTCATGCTAACGACTCCCTCTGCTCGTGGAACATCACTCACATTCCTCTCTCGACGGCTTCCTCGTCTCAATGGTGACGAAGGTTCGTATGATTGGACTATATTCTGAGACGCCCATTGACGCATCAGACATAATAGACATAACGTTGATAGTTGGCCGGGACATTGGTCTAATGATCCGCGCATTTGCCGCAGCGCTTGAAGACGACAATCTGCTCGTCAGGCGTAGCGCTCTTGATCTGCTGTTGCAGAGTTTACGCATGGACAACGCAGCGGTGCAAAAGGCGTCGGCAGAGGACCGTGCGATTCTCATGCGAGCAGCGACGAGTGTCGTCATGCGCAGAGATAGTTCGTTGAATCGACGCCTATATACGTGGCTGTTAGGCCCCCAAGAGAACAGCGAACAACAGACGCAGTATTTCAAGTCAAATGCGCTTGAACTGTTGCGGGCGACGCTGCAAGTAAGTTACGATACTCTCAATAGGAATCATGATACTAATATCTTGGATGCCCCAATAGGAGGAAATGTTCTCACCTTCTGCGGAGTACTCAGAGTCACGGCCGTTCAAGATTTTTATCTCCTTGTTGGATAAGTGGGAAGTTGGCGGCCCGCTAACAGAAGTGTTGGTTCTCGATGCGTTCAACGCTCTCAAGAAGGCGATGCTGTCAAGTCTAGATAACAATGACGAGGTGAGAGATTGGGATATGCCTCTTTTGCATGATACTGATCATTATTTGTAGATCGTCATGACAGCAAGTACGCTGTACCAGGCTGTCGAGCCCCGTGTCGTTTGGAGGCAATTGTTAGGATCCATCCTCCAAGAGATTATCGGTGATGGGATTGATTGCGAGGTGCGTCCTCTATCATCTAGCTGTGCACATACCATTGACATGCTTTGCATTAGGCGATTCATTTGGCTCGTTTCATCTTGACGACATTCCATGTACAAGATGACGAGATCCAAACCCTTCACTTCCCCCTAGTCTTTGCTGCCGTCGTGGAAATTGTCAAAGTGATACCTTTCAGTCATTTTTTTCGCGTGGCGTCTATTTACAATAATGCTGTTTTACAGTATCAATTCTCGACATCCGTCTCCAAACCCTCCTTGCGTGTTCTCTCGGAGGCAATGCACTTCGTGACGATCCTCTTAAAGCAGATACCACCTTCAGTACTCTGGCAATCACCTGAGCTCCCAGAAGCAACACAAGAATCTCCTGACACTTCTGGCCCTTATATCTTTGCACGAGCATTTTATGGGCTTGCATTGACCATCGATCTTCCGACCGCCGCACAAAAGTCTCTTGCAACTCACTTTACCACGGCATTTAAAAATGTTGTGGAGCTCAGTATTGCCTGCGCTAAAGACTTATGCCACGCAACTCGCAAGGATGCTTCTTTGCGTGACATATTTGTGCAGTCCTTACTCCTAGTTACTCAGCTTGTGGAAGGACTTGGTGGACGCGCGGACTTGAAAGCTAAGGTAGACTGGGATCCAGTGGAATGGCTTGCCGTAATTTTGACTGTAATCGAACAAGAGGTAAGATCTAGGTCGTCGAGAGCATATAGGTCTTGTAGTTAACCTTGTGTCTTGCAGAACACAACTTTCATCGTTGTCGATAGAGTCATTTCTCTGGTCATTGCCCTGCATCATACCAGTGGACTTGAACCTGGTGTCTCGATTCAGGCGCGACAAACTACATTCAAGATGATTCATACTGTGCGTGACATACCCAGTTTGCCGTTACTTGCTTCCCATGATCGTTATTACCAGCTCTTCAGATATCTGCGTCCTAACTGTACCGTGTACCATGCGCGCGCTGTCAACCTCATCTGGGCATTGGAAAATGTGACTAAGAGGCCATATGTCGAGTCCATTGTTGCACAGGGTCTCACATCCCCCCAGTCTCGAAATGTGCAGGAGTCATACGAGGCATTTGGAGTATTCTGGCGATTGACTGGTAACTACCGCGGAAAATTTGATATTAGCATAATTTTTGACATCTCACCGACAGAGGATAGTTTGCTGCCAGGCTTTCACTTCAAGGTTCCAATAATGATTGTTTTGGACACGTTGAAAAGCGACGACCCTAACCTCCGCCGGGTTGGAGAGACTTGGATGCGTTGTAGCTTAAAGTCGTATCTCCGGTACGTGGGTATACGTTTTTATTTTTTGAACCAGACTCAATCTTTCTGTAGGGTCCTGGACCCTATTCTGTTTGATCTTCTGGACCCGGCGTTACGTCGAACACCCTCTGTTTCCAAGATAAATGGCAAGGAGCTCCGGGATTTCTCCTATGAACGACCAATCGATCAGTCATACATTACTTACCTCCTGGAAACACTGCTATCGATCGTTCGATTCGGAGGACAGGGCTTCAGCAAGACTGCTCGAACAAGTCATGTCAGACGCTCACACCATGCGGGGCTTGTCGAACGAATTGAAGCCTGTAATTGTCCTCACTTATATGCATCATTTCTAAGGTACTGATAAATTACCTACCAAGCCGGCCTCGCACATCCTGATGCAACCTATCAAGACGTATTGATTGAAATTCTTACCAGGCAAGCTCTATGAATACGGTCAATCAGCTGACTGACCAAAATATTACAGGTTCTTGCAATCCGAGTGTAAACACAGACGCGTCGAACGAATGGGTTCTGCCAACATCATCATTCAATCGACAGCGATTGATCTCCTCCAGGCTATTGTTGCCCGAGGAGATGTCGACGGCCTTGCCCTCGAAGGTATTGAGGCGGCGGTGATCGGTAAATTGTATTTTTCTGTGCATATGAAGCGCATCGACCTCCAGAACAAGCTTCTCCATCTTCTCCACTCCGTAATATCTGCGACGACCGCTACTGCGACCCGAACAGCCAAACCGACGACAGTCGCCTCAGTTGATGGTATGCCGGAGAGACCCCCTTCTCCCATTGGATCACAGGAATTGGGTGGTCAGATGCACTCTGTGAATCCACTTTTGGTGCAGACTTTAATCGACGGCATCGCTGTATCGTCCAATCGCCCTGTGTTGCAGCACTGGTTGGACTTCATACTCATGACAGTACCTCAATTTCAGCATGCGCTGCAAGCTGTAGTGTCACCTCTCAGCGATTGTGTCGGTCGTCAACTCCGATCTAGCCTGGCAGATATCAGCCGGGTATTTACTGATAAACAGGAGGATGAGGATTTACAGTCAATGACCACTGACGCAGATTTCACCATGCTTCTCAATGCACTCGAGCGTTTAATCATTTTGAATCTAAAAACATCTGATACTGCGCAGGCAGAAGATGACAGTATCCTTCCAGAGAAATCCCCAGGAGGAGAGGGCGGTGGCCTACTTGGAATGATGACGACAGTCTTTGGCTCCGAGACAATACCCATAGTCCCAGAAGAACAAATGACGGTGTGTACCTGAAGGTAGTCTCATTTCGGAATAGCTTATGTCCTCTGCAGGCTCGTTCGCCTGGATACCGTTCATTACATGAAGGTATCCGCGTGCTGTATACCATTTGGTCTACCATGACATGGCCAGAGTCGAAGTCGTGGACACCAAAGGACGACTCATTGTCTATGATCTGCAGCAAGTCACGATTGCGCTGTCGACGGGTGTTTGAGCACTTTTTCCGTGTACAAGCGCCTGAGGTATTGGAATCTATTATCGATTGCTGGAATCGGGATCCCTCGGTGTGTCACCATCTGAGCTTCTGTCGAGGCATACTTTTTCATGGATAACATCCAGCCTCAAAAAGCGGCATTTGAACTGGTGGATGCCTTGACATCTAGTGCCCAGAGTGTTGTACACATGGTGTGCGAAAGCATATCTTGTCGCGTCCCTGGCCTCACGGAGAGAGGCAGAAAGCAGGTAGTTAACCCTGACCTGTGAGTCTTGTGATTTGGGAGGCAATTTCATACTAATTCCTGGGCCTCAGATCCGACAGCAACCTGTTTCGGTTTCTGGAGCAATATTTGCAGCAGTTAGAAGGGCCGTTAGCTCTCCAAGTATGGGGCCGCCTCCATCAGCTTGCGAAGGATATTCTCGGAAATCTCAAGGACTTCAAGAATCAGCTCTATCCTGTTTTGAGGTATGCACAGGTGCAATTCTGTCCTAAGAGTAGGCAAGCTTATTCTTGTCATTCAGGTGTGTATCCGTTTTAGCTGACAAGATGACACAAACTACGGCAATGGAAGATCGGCGAGTACGAAAAGAGCTCCAAGTGAGTATGAAGGAACGCGCTTCAAATAAGCTGATCTCAATTATTTGCAGGATACTTTCGGGAAGCTACTTGACTCTGTCGTAGTTTCTGCTGGCCGTAACTCTGATCAAAGTTCTTGGATTCGCCGTGGTGCAAAGGAATCATTGAACGGCCGGGACTCTCCTGTACCTCGCGGTAATATCTCTACGATTGCGCTGTCTGCACTGCCCTCACACTCTTATACGCATAGTTGCATCAGATGTCAAGCTGGACGAGAAGATGAACGGCAGTTCAGTGTCATTGCAAGAGCCACAGTCGTTGAGACTGTTGCCAGGTGTAGATATGGTGGATCAGGTAACCCGTTCGCATATAGAACCATATTTATATTGATAAGTCACGGACAGATCAACCGATATGTTGCCAGTACGGCGTTACCCAGCTTGCGCAGATTCCTTATGGACAATGACAAAATCACTGCCGCATGTGTTAATATCGTCTACTACATCATTACCCCTTCTATGAAGGGAAAACCCAGGTTCGTCAGCCTCGAAGGCTCCGATTTCCCTACATTGACTTGTCGCAGACCTCTAGACGTCGATGATATCATTCTTCAAATGATCCTGGAGATGAGTCGAATCCCGGCTGCTCTCAAGGCTTGGCGAAGCGTAGTATCAGACATCCTCAGCGATAATCGATTCTTCAACAGCCCGCTAGAAGCCGGACGTGGCTTTAGATCAATAACAAAGGCCCTGATTGACACAGATAAGACCGCTTTCTCAGAACTTCTAGGTGTGGTTGGTACGATGGCCTTTCATTTTCCCAGCTGATGATTGGTACAGGCAAAGTAACGACTGCTCCCTCCACCAATATTTTCACAAACAGGGAATATGAGAATCTACTCCGTTCGCTCAACCTCCGTCGACTGTCTTACGCCCTGTATTGTGGGGAGAAGAATCAATTCTTGACCTCCTTACCGACAGTCCAGGAAAAATTGGTTGATGTCCTGCGGAACGTCCCCGCGCCTATTGTACAAGCCGAAGTCTATCTATGCGTCCGTGTTCTGTTGTGTCGGCTTAGCGCGCATAACCTTGTCAGTTTCTGGCCAGTCATCTTGACTGAAATGGTAAAGCTCCAGACATCTGTCCAAGATGATTCCATACTTACATATTTATGTTCAGTACCGGCTCTTGGACCAACTTATGACAATACTCCCAACCGACGGCTCGGAAGACCTACCTTTAGTCTTATCCGCGTGTAAATTCCTCGACCTTTTACTTGTGCTGCAGACAGAGGATTTCCAAGTGTATGTCACCCTCTGGTTGATCCACAAAAAGACGCTGAGTCCAAAGCAGGTATCAATGGATTTTCATCACGGACACCGTCGATGCAGTGTATCGCCCAGATGACTGGCTTCCCGAGGCCATGTTCGACCAGCTGGCAGAGATTGGATCAAGGCTGCCCATCACAGAAGTAAATGATCAAGCCACATGCTGCTACTGCCCTATCACTCATAATGCTCAATTCGGTAGGGTGTTGTCCCTTCATCAAGGGGTCCTCCATCAAGTCCTTTGTTCGCAACGTCAATAGATGAAGAGCGATCAATGCGTCGACCTATGCTCAATGACCTACGCCAGATAGACTCCATCCGCGATCTCGTCCCATTCTTCTCAAGCGTGAGCATAGCGAGTTACGAGAGTGTGTACATGAGCGGAGGTAACATCGACTGGGAAGAGGTCGAGCGAGGACTTGTGGGTGATATGTTTGAGGGAACGAAACCTTAAAGCATCTCGTGGCTAACTTTTTATTCGGATGAGCTTTGGACAATCGCATCTGTTTGTACTTTTCCTTCCGATTTGTGTATATTCCGAGACATAGAATTTAGGAGATATTTAATCAACCGAGAATAAGAAATAACATCCGTGCAGAACGTGATATAAAATTCGCAAGCGACTTCCAATTCGACATCGTGCCTAACCACGTTTAGAAATCGCCCCAGCTCCGACGGAATTTATACTGCATACGTTCCTGGTTGTCAATGTTCCAACACAAGACGATTAAAAATGAGAAAAAAGACGATACCTTGTACGGAAGGTTCTTCCGCATCTTCTCAGATGGCGTATTCGGAGGCTTATAGCCAGCATCGCCAGAGCCCCAATCACCATGTCTCTCACTTTCAGCCTTTGCGTCGCGAAAGCGGACGGCAGGATCTTGCTTTTCTGGTGGTGTCTGGCGCTGGATCTTCTTGGTCGTGGGTGGGTGGGCGGCATCAGTCGTGTCATTATCGGCGTCGTTGGAATCAGCCACCAGTGCGGGCGGAGCCTCGTCATGTTCATGTTCCTCGTGTTGCAAGAGGGCCTCCTCGACGGTGATCCCTTGGAACTTCGCCTCGCGTTCGGCCTCTTTATGCTCGATCGCCTCGTGCTGGGCGAAATGCTCGAGGTCCTCTGGGTGGGTGTAGGACTCATCGGTTTGAGTCTCGGGGGTGGAATGGTATTGTTCTGAGAAGGAGAAGGAGAGTGAACAGGGTTGGTCGGTGCTATAAAGCGTGCCATGTACCTTCGTGGTGCAGGAAGAACTCTGGCAGAGTTGTGAGTTGCATGAGGAGATGCGATGTGAGAGGAACATACCGCTCTCGACATCATAATGGTGGCCCTCCGCGCCCAGCTCATCGAAACTGGGCAGACCTGCAAGTCCGACTGCCTCAAATTCCTTCTGAGTAACCTTTTCGTTGCCATCTTTGTCCATAGCTTTCAGTATGGCCTGCACTATCGTGTCCGCCTTCTTTTGATGCTCGACATCATCCTACAGAACGACATTCAGGTACGTGGAGGTTGGCTCATCGAGGCATCTATGCGCACCTTTGACTTCTTCTGTGAGTAGACGTGGTGAACACCATAGATAGCTTCGATCTCTGCAGTATCCCAGACCCCATCCCTGGATTCCGGTTCTTCGTTAAACAAGCGCTACATGACGCCACAATGAGGACGTACCTGTTCAAGTCATGAAGTTGGAAGAAACTTGCGAGATCAAAGGAGTCTCTGAACAGCCCTGTCAGTTACTTATTCTAGCAAGGCGATCAAATTTACCCACATATGATGTTCGGTGGCCATCTATACTTCCATGTAAGTACCATGTCATACACTGAGCTGAGGGTACCCACGTACGTGCTTCAGGGCATATTCGGTAGCGTCACCTGTGACGGGCTCCTGACTATGACCTTCATGATCACCGTGAGCGCACACAGAGCATATACAGAAAAAAAGCGAGAGGGCGGTCTGGAGGTGCATAGCGACTTCGAACAAGCTGCTCACTGCGCGGCTGACTTTACAGCAGTGGACGAGTAACCGGCTCGGGAGATGCCGGTAGGTAGCCTACAGTGCCGGGCACCCTCCAAGAAAGAAACATGCACCCAAAATTCAGCATCTTCACAAAAAATCAATCCACTCAAGAAACTCACCTGAATTTGAGTCAGACACTGAAAAAGACATGGAGGATGTTGATCTTGATGATCTATGAGACAGAGACTAGCTCTCATCTATGAAAAACCTGGTGAGTAAGTACATTATAATCAATACTGGATGGACCATAAATAGTAGGTCCACATAAATCACACTCACATAGTCCTATTATCAGCAACAAGTCGGTGCATATGCAGCAATGCCTGGAGTGGAAGTGAGTGTGAGAGGGCCAGGCAAAGTTCAATAGTTATTTCTTAGTAAGCAAGATAACAACCAAGAATGGCAAGGCAAAGGGATTGCAGCAGACTCTTACAGAATGTAGCTTTGATATCTACATAATGAAGGCCAAGTGTTCTCCAATTTGTCCTTTTAAGAATGACACTTGCTATATAGCCTGACTCCTAAGCAGGCAGGATAATTTTTTTTCAAGAATCCCTTTTTGAGCAGAATTTAAAAGCTCGAGGTCACATTTACATCTGTCACGAACGGCTGTTCAAGACGAGGAGATCCTAAGCCACAAACAATACAAGAAGATTTGAGAGGGTGATCGGGACTGATCAGACTAGTGTCTTGGAATCAGAGAAGACTGTGTGAACAGCAGTTCTTAGATTGGACAGAAGTGGATAGCCTAAGGCTTCCACACTGCACCGCAGTATCTATAAATATGTACAGGCAAAAGCATGGACCAAGTATCAGTGGAGCAGGAACATGAGGTAGAGTCAGGAGAAAGGTCCTATGTGTCCTTGTCAAGATGGCAGGAAAAGTAGGTAGGCATAAGCAAGATGTTTCATAACAGCATCTTTCTTCTGAAGTTCCATTGTGAGCTTGATCCTATTGAGATGGTCGGTTTCTTCAGTCTTTTCTTTTATGGCATGTTCATATCACTCAGTACTGGGGCTGGTGCAAGCATTGGTACTGTAAAATTTACAAAGTCAAATTTGAGGATGCAAAGAAAGTGGCACAGCAATGCCTCAATAAGTGTCCTGTCAAGGTGATTCACCAATTTTTTAACCAATCATGGTGGTTTATGGATGCATATCATAAGGGGCTTATAGGGAAAGTGGCAGAGTGGGCTGTATGCAAACAGAAGTCACACAGAAGGGTTGGGCAGTGCACAATGATGTCTGTTGATACAATGCTGACCTGAGATTGACTCAGATTGACTCTGATGCCATTTTAGGCCTAATTACATTTTGTTTTTTTTTGCCCAAAAAATTGGCCACCCCCATTTTACCGTGGGAACTTCCATAAAGGGCATTTTTTGACTCCTTTTGCTTCCCTGAGTCCGAATCTGAACTCAGTTTGTCCCAAAAAATTCTGCCTGGGGAGTTAGCAAAATTGTTGACTTTGCTTGTCCGGCACCGTACTGGTAACTTATTGGGATTTGTTTGCCTGTCTCGCTTGCGCTCTGTAGCGTCTACTACGTGATTGAATGTGTGATTGGATTATTCGAATTATGTGAAAACGAAGGGAAAGAATACACGCATGTGGTATAGTACTACACATGACCCGCCTATGAGATATCAACACCAAAAACTTTGCGAAAGGCTTCACGCGACAACCTTGCGAAGAATGTCTTCTTAGACAATTTAGGGATGTTGGAAATTAGCCGCACAGGAAGGGCCACAGGTGTCTGAGACATATCACTGTCTTGGTCGGATGACGAGATGTCGGATTGACTGTCGGTGGAGGAGGGGCGACTGCTGCCTGGAGTCGACGAGGGGATAGGGGCTACGGAGTCAAGGATCGCGTACAGGTCCGAAACGCTGGGTGTAGAACCAGTGACAGAAGGGGAATTTTGTAAACTATGGCCATGCGCACATGATGAAGAGAGGATCGAGGGCGCGGGTCGAGCTTTCTTCGCCGGGAAGAAACTGTGGATGTTCCCCACCTCCTCACGCAACCCCGCCAAAGATATGCGACAGGAGGGATCAAGGGTAAAGATGCGTTCGAAGAGGGTGTTGGCCGCATCAGACATGGCATATTTGGGAGTGAAGTCCTGATTGCAGAGGTAGTCTTTGAACATATTGTCATCAGATCTTGTGTGGTTCCAGGGGTTGCTGAGGGTGATCATGTTAAAAAGGATGACACCGAGAGACCATACATCGCTTGCCGCGGAAGAAAATGATCCCTCAGGGATTCGCCTCGTGCATTCTATCAGAAGGGGGGTTAGGGGCACCATGCTAACTCAACAACGATGAGGATGAACTTACCAGGGCTCATATAGGTGGGAGTACCGTTGCCATACTCAGTCGACATGACGTCCGAAGTCGCGAGCCCGAAATCTGTGAGCCACACCTGCGATCCGTCCTCCGACACAAGGATGTTGTCCAGCTTCAGATCGCGATGAAATACGCCCCGCTCATGGCAACCCTCGACAGCATCGATGAGTCGGGTGAAGGCCAGCTTCAACAACTCATCATTGTTCTTGTAAATCTGCCGCACCATGACGGCGTCAAACATGTCCCCAGACTTGCAGAGGTCCATAACGAGAAACAGGAAACCTCCCTGTTCCACGACACGGTGGAGAGTAATGACACCAGGGTGGTGCGAGACCATTGCATGGAGGGCCATTTCGCGATCCTGACGGCGCGCCATGGGATGGTCAGGAGTGGCTTTCAACATACATTTGACGGCGTACTCCTTGCGGATATGGGGGGGGACAGCAGTGTCGAGTGCATGGTACACAAAGCCATATCCTCCCGCACGCAGAGGCTTTGCTATGCGGAAATTATTGTTGCCTATGAAGCGGTTGGTAAGGTCAGGGAGGAAGCCACTGGAATGAATAGACATGGTAGCAAATGACAACGGTAAAATGCGGTCAACGCAATGTGGGTGAGGTTGTGGGAAGAGAATAGTGTCATCTTGCAAAGACTCGAGAAAGGCAATATATAGGTTCCGGATCGCAGCGGATGGTAAACGAGACGATGATGTGTCGGAAGAGCAGCCATTGCAGCCACAATTCTATTCAGATGATTTGCTTACACAATATTTACCCCTGTTGATTGCTTCCTTGTCCTTGTACTTAGCCGAGAAGGTGCCGTTTCTGGGGAGAGAAAGTGTGAATGCTATCATTCACTTCGTGAAGAACAAATCATTATGCTCGGAAACCACGCTACATATTTACGGGCTTGTCGTGCGCCGCTTATCTGCCGGGTACAGAGGAGAGATACTTGTCCGTGGTGACTGAAAACGTTCGATGGTCGATACTAACCTACAAGAAGATCTGTCTGACTTCAAACCCGCCCCCGAGTGACGAAAGCAAGAATAAGCACGTCATATATGAGCAAAGCTTGCTCATGTCGCTGTACCATGCCCGGCCTTTGCTCTCTCAGCTGATCAACCTCCTGAGCTACCAGATCCCAGGCTACAGACTCTGGTAGTGGTCCGAAGAGCGGTATTGGGAGAGGCGGGGGAGGAGCTCGGTGTCCAGCGAGTCCCGCAGGCTGAGCAGGAAGGAGATCGTGTGCGTGAAGGAGTGAGGTGAGGGCGATGAATGCGCCTGTACGACCAACCCCAGCTGAGCAGTGGACAACAATTGGTGAATCGGCAATGAAGTCCGTTTCACCTGGGTAGCTAGTGGTATCCATATTCACCTGGTGAGCGAGCTTGATGAAGTTGAGCAACTTGGCTCGGTCCCTTGGCTCGGGGACACCATGGTCAGGCCAGGATGTATACATGAGATGCTTGAACGTCGCCGGAGGCTGCATGACACCACGATCGATGAACATGACGGAGACGGTGCTCACGATGCACTGGGCATGATCGTCGGTTATGGAGTTGACGAGGGTGACCTTGATCGATGGGAGATCGTCGTGCAGGGAGTTCGGAAGAGCTACCCAGGACTGACCGGGATGAGAAGGGAAGTAGACGTGTGCCTTCTGGATCCCAGACTCGATGTTTGGGGTAAGCTGAACGACAGTACGCACACGCGTAGGGAGGGGATAGCGCCCATCCGGAGGCTTCACTGTGGGCTTTGCGAGGATACTAAGGAAGTCATGGGTGGTCGAAGGAAGAGGCGCCTGCGTCGCTATGAACCAGCTTCCACCTGCAGTCTCTCGAACCCAGCTGCCATTGAAGTAGCGATCTCCTACAATGACTCGCGTGCGGTCGTATGGCTTGATATCGCGGTAGCGATTATACGGTACGTTTTCTGACTGAGCCGCTACGGCGACGGAGTAGTGGTCGGCAAGCTGGACTTTAGGGGAAAGGATCGACGGAAGGCGAGCGATACGGTGCGCTAGGGATGCGTTAGAGCGTCTCTCAGAATCTGCGCGAGCGCGAACTCGGATGCTCTCTCTCTCTGCGAGGATATGGAGGACACGGTTGATATGCTCGTCATTGTGGGAGTTCCTGAGCCAGGATGGGATGTAGGATGGGAGTGTAGTCATGTCTGCATGAGAGAGCTAGGGCCTTGCAGCAGCGTGTACACCGAGGAGGGCACACGTCTGTTACTGAGTGAGGAAAAATTGACAGTCCATGGGTATCAGAAAGACAAACAAACACGCCAGTGGGGCTGGTTCGGATCTCAGATCTCCTGCTGACAACATCGTATATCCTGCATGTGCATGTGTTCCTTTAGCTCTCGAATCGCTACATCCCCCAACTATTGATGTTTTCATTTTATAAACCTCGACTATAGAAATCACCATGTCGGCCTGCTCACCCACATCGCTCATCACAGCTGAGACACGAATCAAGTATGTGCTGCTTCTTAATATCATTTTTTTTTGTCCTATTGACGGTCCAACTCAAAAGAGTTAGCTCAACCTTGAACAAGTCCGTTGGAAGAAAATACCTGACAGATCGTAGCCCCGAGACGTGCTGGACATCACAACAAGCATGTATCCCCCTGCCTCCGTTCCTTCGATGCCTTGATGTTTTTCGCAGGGTCTACCGCAGTCCATTCAACTATCCTTCCCGTCACCAGTCATACCGAGTAGCATCTCGTTGACATTCCAAGGAGGTTTCGTCGGCATCCGGTGTCTTGTCAATGTTCAATCCTCTCCGCAATCTGGTTGGGAGACTTTGATTCGGATATACCCCGAAGACGTGAATCGGAAGCAAGTCTTTGAACTCTTCGGAATAGCCGAGCAAGTCCAATACGGCATCCAAACCATCAAACTTGTCTTCGAAGAGAGCTCAGACTTTTTTGGTCGTATAACTGTCTACGATCTAGACATCGAGGGTGCTCGAGCACCGATACGATAGACTTGTACTCCTGCCGTACGTATGTTCTATCACTTTGAGCAAGCCGGCGCTTTTTTGACAGGCTTCTGCGATCCGCTTTGCACTGGTTGTACAGACCTCATTCCTCGTGACAATACCTTGCTTTGTGACAGTACAAGACGAGCTGTCGGCCTCGCAGTACTAATTCTGGTCAATATCAGTTGTGCCGGGCACCTCCTTGCTACGTAACAATTGAACAACAGTGATTTCTGCGCTTTGATGTTTCTGAGCTCCGACCACGTGCTTGTTCTATCGCTGTCAAAGCTCGCACCGCCACCCATACCACCATTTCTTGTGCCCCGCTTGTGGCTTGAGGGAAAGTATAAAGCGTTCAGCCTTTGAATAATCCTCTATGCAGCGACGGTCGTGGTTCCTCCTCGTCACCATCAACATCACCTGGAGCTTTCCTCATCCCTGTTTGCACTCTTCGCCATGAGCCTCACTATAAACATCCTCCGCGCTTTTCGTCGAAACACCTACGAAGACAACATCCCGATCATCACTCGTCTCTTCACCGCTACCACTCTAGTCGTAGCTGTCTCCACTACTGAGATCGCCCTCCCCGCAGCAACCCGTGTGGCCCAGGGTTGGCTTCGTGCTATGCTTCCTCCCCCTCCTCCACATCACTCTTTGCCTAGATACTGGGGCCCTGGTAAGGCTCTGGAAGCTGTAGCATCCGTCGGTTTCAACCATCATCGGCGACCCATCCCTCTTATCTTCTTTCAGAAGTTCATGCTCCTCGCTCTTGGAATTGCAGCGTCTTCCAATGACAGTGTTCCGTCCTCAGGTGTTTCGTCGGTCAACTATGAACTACTCAAGACTCCTCCATCTGTAGAGAGGGATGTCGCTGTCGTTTTCGCTCCATCGGCCACTCAAGTCCAAGAATCCTTACAATCTCTCCCAACGATTTTACCTACGTGCGGCGCGACGTCGCCACTAGGTTCTGTTGAAATGCGCAAGGTCCTTCGTCCTCCGGCTGCCCATTCCTTTGCGTCCATGGCATCCCATTCAGATAGTCATCGTCATCCTCGACTATCCTCTTCTTACGCATCTCCATCGTCAATCGAAACAACAGAATTTGAGGCTCTTCATGCGTTTGCTGGCTGTTCGGACAGTGATCAGGCTGAAGTGGACATGGGGCCGGAGGTAGAACGGGATGCTGTCTTTCGGACGGATGCCGAGATAGACCGTTGGTTGGCAACCCAGTCAGATGACCCGTTAGTACTTGAAGACGGCGACAACGTTTACTGCTTCCTCGATAAGGTTGGCCAGGGCGGGTTCGCTAGCGTCTTCATGGCATCGGCTCTATCGTATCGTCGGGACTCAGACTTTCCTGAGAAGGTCGCGATCAAGACTTACTCGAAGCAGTCCATGTGCAACTCTAGGTCGTTTTGTCAATATGTGTTTCAGGAACAAAGAATTATGCAAGAGATCACCACTCAGTCAAGTGGTAACTTCGCAACAAGACTGCTAGCATCGTTTCAGGACGAGTACAATCTATACCTAGTCATGGTTCGTGCTTTCTGTTTATTATGAGTAGATGATTGACGAGCTTGCAGAGGTATTACCCATTGGACCTCTGGGGTCTGGTATGTAGCATGCCAGTCGATTTCACATTGGAAGCTATTCAGTTCTATGCTGCTGAGCTAGTGCGTGTCTCGTTTCTTTTCCTATTATATTTTCTTTTTGATAGGAAACCTTCCGCAGATTTTGGGCATCGAACAACTGCACAATTTGGGGATCATCCATGGAGACCTCAAGGCAGCTAATGTGCTTGTCACGCCCACCGGGCACCTCGCGCTTACGGACTTCAACCTGTCGTTTCGGGTTCAGTTGGGCAATCAGGAAGCCTTACGGGATGCACAGATGCGGGGTTACATGGTCGGAACGATTGGTTACTTGGCACCTGAAGTGCTCAAGTGGTCGGAGAACGGCGTCAACTACACAGGCCAGGTTGATCTGTGGGCGTACGGCATCATACTCGGCGAATTGTACAGGCGTGGTGTGAGTGAACTGACGTTGATCCATCGACAATCCAGCTGATCACGTCTGCTGCCCAGCCGTTCACTCCGCTTTACTATGAGCCTGATAGTCGGCGCCAGCTCGAACTCACGGAAAACTGGGATGTCGCTAATGAATTGAAAGACATAGAGGATCCAAATTTCAAAGATCTAATGACGAAGGTGGGTTATAAAAGCTGCTTATTTCAATATCAGTTTCCGATCGTCGCTGCAGCTCCTCGAAAAGGACCCTACAAATCGCATCGAGCTTGCTGATGTCAAAGCACACCCGTTCTTCGAGGATATGTATGCGATAGCTCTCGTCCTAAATCTTCATGACACCGCTGACCTCTCGGTTGCAGAGATTGGAATTTGGTGCTCGAGCGTCGCTTGGCCCGTAAGTAGACGCACTTAAACTATCCCCCATCGACTACTTGCTCAACGTCAGTATCTCTAGCACCCTTCCCAGTCGACAATAGATATGTCAGTAGCCCTGGATATTGCAGCCTATATTTGCCGCCTGTATCCGTGTGCGATCCGCCCGAAGTCATCGACTGGGACCACCTTGAGTGGAAGTGTCCTTTCGAAAAAATCGAAGACCCAGCACACAGAGACTACAGCTGAACATTGTCGCAGTTCTGTCGAGGAAGTTGAATCGCTCGGGGGCACTGGGGTCTAAGCTCGCTCTCGGTAGAAAAGGGCTAGGTGGATAGCAGAGCTGGCTTGCTATAGTGGGGAGGGGAACATATCGACGATTTGCACCATTTACACCCAACATATTCCCCGCAAAGTGCGATACATGACATGGACTTACGATTGTTCACTTGGATATTGTTTTCGGAACATTGCTTCACTCGAATATGCTCTTTTGTATCTGCTTGTTGGCTCATGGAGATTCCATATTCTTACCTTCTATTCTGCTGTCGCTGTATTTACTGCTCGTCTTGTTTCACATAGGTGCTCCGTGTACAATTATTATTTGCACGTTGTATCGATGTTATCTTCCTACATCCATCTCACCTCAACAAAACGACAATTAAATATTCCATATGAACGATGTACGCTAGTTGAACAGCTCAAATGCCTGCCACACCGGCTCCACAGCCCCCTTCTCGTCGATCTCTACCCACCGCTTGTATTGCTCATCGATGTTCCCTTCAACATGATCTCCAAACACATGTCCGAATGCACGGTCCCAGCCTAACCCTGTTGCAGAGAGTCTGCAGGCATTAGACCTACAGTCGTTCCGCCCAAAACGAAAGGCGACGTGTAAGCTCGAGGCAGACTCAGATGGAACGAACTCACCCAATTGTGCATACAACAGCACCTGGCACGATGTTACCTTCCGATTCCCAGTTCCAAAACCCGCCCATCATCGCAAAGTCCACGACCATGCCCCTCGTGCGCTTCACTCTCTCCGCCTCCCACAACGCATCGAACTCTTTCTGTACATACGCGATCGGACTCGACAGAGCTCTTAACTCGCCGTCCGTACTCTCCACAAGAGAGAAGAGTGTCGTATCCGCCGGAAGTTGTGCGCGATAATTTTCTTGTGTGGTCGGGTCGTCGAACGCGAGGTACACTACTGGAGAAGGCGGGTGTGACGAAGGAGGAAGATCAGGGTCGAGGAATAGGCGAGACCAGGTAGAAGAGGTGGCTTCGGCATAATCCTCGATCGGGATGTATTTGCCGTGATATTTCCATGAGAGGCCGTAACGATCGCCGCGTCGAATGTGCACCGCAATGTACCGACCGACGTCGCTGGACGAAAGTCCAGAGGTGGAGTTGGGGAGAAGGGAGGCGAACTCTGCGCGCACGGATCGGATTAGAAGTGCTGTAGCTGCGTTTGGCCGGATTGTGTGCTGTAACGATTCACGGGCTCGTTCGTAGATAACCTTGAGTCGGTTCAGCTGACGAGCATATCTGTGATGAGAAATGAGTCGGAAAGCTAGTACCGGAGAGGATATACTGGAGGTTACACACGCGTCTTCGTAGTTCTCAGAAAATCCATGACCGAAATGCCATTTAGCAGTGCGAGAATTAATGACCTAGCAAGAGGGGTATGACTATCTACTATTCCTAAACGACCTGAAGACACTGACCCAGTGTCTACATTCATGAGCTGATGTAACCTTAAGCGCACTGGATAAATCTCACCTAGCTGTCCGGGGACATGCTACGAGTTCTAAGAGTGAACTGTAAGCATCAACCAGCGAAATTACCAAGTTGGAAAAACACCTTCTGATGGAGGAGCGCGGCACCCAGGTTCTGGACCTGGTTGACGAGCACGCACATCCTGAAAGTAATCTATCCATCTTGGTATATATTACGACGCAGGACTTGATCCACATTATATCTCGACGTACTTTCCACGATTCCAGTATGTGTCATCTACTAGGAATGTCCGGTTTCTCTGATGGCAAGGACTTGGTGTTTAGTACCAAGACAAATTCATGGGAAACAAACAAGTTAACCTGCCTCCTTAGCTAACGCTGCAGCTTGCGCCATCAGCGCCAAATCAGCCGAAAGACCGACATAGCCATCAAGCATGTAAGTGATAGTACTGCTGCAGACTTGAGTTCGTTCGCCTTCGGGTAAAGGATATGTGTCCGAGTCCGGATCGCTGTGATGAAGGACGTCCTTTTCACCCCACCAGTAGGGACGGGGAGGCATGAACCCACCCATGAGCTTCTGACACTCAGCATGGTACTCATCAGGACGCAGAGGGAAATGTGTGTAGTTGGCATACGAAATGATGTTCGCGTCGTTTGCCGGGAACTCTTGTGCAGGATCCGTAATTTCTGTGGTACCCTGTTCCGTGTGCGCGGTAGAACCGCCTTCAGATACAGTCGCATTCTTCTCCCCAATGGCCCGGAGAAGCGTGTCTGGCCGTTTCAATGAGAGGATAATCATGAAGAATAGTAATGTGGCAACCAGAGCGCCCAGAACGAGTCCTACATGTGTGACAATCCACTGGAGGATTCGCCCTGACGTCCTAGCCTTCTTTGTATTTCGAGAGTGAACATCGTCGCCCCGAGCGCGGATACCCGAAGGAGGAAACGTAGCACTTGCAGAAGACGCGAGGAGAGGTTCGGACTGTTGCTGTACGTCGGAATAGGCGCGATATTCATTATCACCGAACTGCTCAAGCTCGACCTCTGTAAATGCCTCTTCAGCGCGACCGGCGCGCGAATGGGGTGTACGCGGAGTGAGAGCCTGGTTATTGCCCGAGTATGCGCGAGCTGAGGAAATGTTTTGGAGATGAGGAGGAGGCATCTCTTCTGCGTCGCTTGGCCTCGCGATGGCTTCGAAGAAATGGATGGAGGAGAGAGTTTGGAAAAGACCTGGCAACAAACGCAGAATCACCACTTAGATCTAGACTCCTGCTGATTCAGCGATTCCCACATCTATTGAG
Organism: Heterobasidion irregulare TC 32-1; assembly: GCF_000320585.1. Lineage (NCBI taxonomy): Eukaryota > Fungi > Basidiomycota > Agaricomycetes > Russulales > Bondarzewiaceae > Heterobasidion > Heterobasidion irregulare. Next base: position 939,312 of record NW_009258197.1, on the reverse strand, counting down.
CCAACGCATCTCAAGACCGCCTTGTACAGACATCCTCAGCAAAGTTTCCTCAACATGACACGAGCAGGACGCGTCGCTATCTGGTCTAGCGTAGTACTCATTCTTTATATCCTCGCATTTCTGTCCTACATCCCGGTACCTTTCGTCCATCAAGAAGTCTCGGATCAGGTCTTACTTGTGGTGTGTGCTATCACCGACGGTTGTAGCAACACTATGGCTAACCCCTGCATGCCAATTCTATCATCCCACTCAGTTGCCCTGGTGGTTGCTCGTCTCATTTGGGTCATACAGCCTTGGGTCTCTGGGTCACGGGCTATACACCTTTCAAGAATGTACAGATGCGTATACGGAACTGCTCACTGTACGAAGAACGACTTTTCAGCACTCCATAGTAGTTGCTCATATACGTGTATTTTGAATAGGAAATAACGCAGGCCAAGACTGAATTGCGTGCGAAAGGCGTATCTGTTGATTAAACGTTGGTCGCAGCCATGTAAATTACTCATCGCTCTAGAAAGAGACAGCCTGCAGCTAAAATGAGATGAAGCGAGAGAGAAAGGCCCAGAAACATGGAGACAGACGTGGGTGAGAACATCATGATACACCAAGGGAGGTACGCTACAAGGAATGGTGAGCGTGTACTCCTGTTACGATGTTGGAGAAAATCCATACCAACTGAATGACGCTAGCACGCTCGGCCGGAGGTAACCGATTGATTTGGTCCTGGGTCATGGAAATAACGCTCATGATCATAGCCTTCAAGACGTATGAGAGCCTGAAATGATGAGAGCTTTTGGCATTATGTGCTCACTCTCTGTTCTTCTGGCATGGCGGCCAATGCATCTGGTATTGCGGGTACTGTGGGTTGAGGTGCTGCATAGGCCTGAGATGGGGCGCCGTATGCATTTGGTTGCGGTTGTGGCATTCCTCCAGTAGGATATACGAGGAAATTGGACGGGGCCGCTTGAGCAGGATAAGATATAGGCGGAGGCGTTGGGTATAAAGGAGTGCCTCCACGGCTTGGTTGTGGGGTCATGTGAGGTGGGATTGCAGCAGCTTGGACTGAAGCTGGCGGGGATACTCCATTCTGTAAGGTCCCGAATGTTGCAAGTGTTTTCTGAGAGAAAATCTTGAGGATCCAGATCAGGAAATAGGATGGATGGGCCGGCTCATACCTGGGTCACCTCTCCATTGATTGCATTTATTTTCGTCATGAGGGTGATGAGCGCATATGCAATCTGGGGCTGCGAGTTGAGAATGGTACGCGCTTGGTCCGGAGGCGTCTTCTATACGCGCTCATTTTCTCAAATACACACTCGCGCTTTGGAACAATCCGTGCCTTACTTTGAGATGCAGAAGAAGGTCAATAAGTTGATCCTCAGGGACTTGTGGGGTAGACATGCCGCAGCGTGGATTGTAGAGGTTCGGTTCTGAGATCTGAGGCTGCACGTTCAGGTCAACGAGCGCACCGACGGCATACCAGAATTAGGCAAGACCACGTGGGAACCCTTCTAATATACTCTGCCAGTCGTCGTGGTTGTAACAGCGTCAACATCCATTCTTTACCTCCGCCTCGTCCCGGACATGTCGAACCAAGAAGCATTTTGCTACACCGTGGTTTACGAGGACAGCTCGGAATCTCCATCAACTCAGGACTTGCGGACCGCGCTTCAGAAGGGCACGGACGATGTCAAGCTCGACACGTTGCGTAAGATCATAGTCTCTACGATTAATGGAAATCCTCAGGCAAGCAGATTGGTTTGCTAAACTTATGTTCTGACTGACATTTTGATGCATATGCAATACGAGAGTAGCCGACATTGCTCATGCCTATAATTCAATACATCATGCCTTCGCGGAACAAGCAACTCAAGAAACTCTTGCACTTCTACTGGGAAGTGTGTCCAAAGTATGACGATAACGGAAAGCTGAAGCAGGAAATGATCCTAGTCGTGTATGTAATCTTCTATCTGTGGTTCTGCCGGGCCCTAACTCCCTGTAGGAATGCCATTCGAAATGACTTGGTGAGTTTTGCGCGTCTGCAGTGTCACAATTAATAGTAATACCGCTCCTTCAGCAACATCCTAACGAGTACATCCGCGGTGCGACTCTCCGATTCCTCCAGAAGATCTCGAAGGATCAGGAACTCCTCGAACCTCTCATTCCACTCTGCCGCTCATGTCTCGAGCATCGACACTCTTATGTTCGCAAGAACGCGGTCTTCGCGGTCTACACAATTTACCGCGAGTTTGAGCACCTTATTCCTGACGCGCCAGAACTCATGCAAACTTTCCTCGCCGCCGAGTCTGACGCGACATGCAAGCGCAATGCGTTTGTGTTCTTGGCCAACTGCGCAATGCCGAAGGCTGTGGAGTACGTCTTGCAAGTGTACGATCAGATTGGAAGCCTCGACGAGCTGCTGCAGATGGCCATTATTGACGTTGTGAGATTGGATTGCAAAGCAGACTCGGCGCATAGAGTGAGTGTCGCTTCTGCGATACTCGTCATCGTTCAATAATTGCCTTGTTACAGGCAAGATGGATTCGCTGTATCTTTGAACTCCTCAACTCGTCATCATATGCGGTCAAGTATGAGGCCGCCACCACTTTGACCAGTCTGACGCAAAATGCTGCCGCTGTCAAAGGTGGGATGATATTGGACCTTTGTTTTCAATACGTCCTAACAAACGACGTGACAGCTGCTGCCTCTACACTAATCAACATTGTCGTTAAAGAGTCGGACAACAATGTCAAGCTCATCGTTCTAGATCGACTAGATGTTCTTCGATCAAAGCATGGGCATGTCCTCGATGGCCTCATCATGGACGTTCTACAGGTCCTGTCAAGGTACCAGATAAATGATTGAAGGCGGTATATCTTTTAACTGAATTATATGCAGTGCTGATATTGAAGTTCGTCGGAAAGCCATCAGCATTGCTCTCAGCATGACTTCGAGTCGTAATGTCGAGGATGTCGTCATGTTTCTCAAGAAGCAGCTTCAGAAGACTCAGGATCAGGAATTCGATAAGGTAAAGTCAACGTACTTTATGACGACCAGGTCCTTCTGACATCGTCACAGGCACCAGAGTACCGCCAACTCCTTATTCAGTCTATTCATGTTTGCGCAGTCAAATTCTCGGAAGTTGCAGCTAGTGTTGTGCACGCTCTCATGGAGTTCCTGGGTGACTCTAATAATCCTTCGGCACTGGATGTTGTCGCATTTGTTCGGTCAGATTTTCTTCACTGTTATCTTGATGATTCGAACTGATCTCAGTCGTGTAGAGAGGTCGTGGAGAAATTCCCCGCGCTTCGCTCGTCCATCACGGAACATCTCATCCAAACACTGTCCGATGTGAAGTCCGGAAAAGTGTTCCGTGGCGTCCTTTGGATCCTTGGTGAATACGTCGAGAACGCTCCAGAGATTCTTGAAGCGTTCCAAGAAGTACGCAAGGTCATTGGCGAGGTCCCCATTCTGGCGTCAGAACAGCGACTGCTGGACGCTACGAATCCAGAACAGGAAGAGACAAAGGACGAGGTGGGCAAGAAGGAGGCAGCATCCTCTGGTGGGCGGCCGAAGGTCCTCGCAGATGGAACGTATGCCACAGAGACAGCCTATACCAGCCTGTCTGCCTCGCGATTGGAAGCTGTCAAGTCGGCTGCCAAGCCCCCATTGCGGAGTGCGTTCGTAATCACGACACGAGATGCAGCGTACTGACCTACTTTGAACACACAATCAGCGCTCATCCTCGGTGGAGATTTCTTCACAGGCTCTGTGCTGTCCTCAGCATTGACAAAGCTGGTCTTGCGGTTCTCCGAGATTTCGGGAAACAACCGCAAATCGAACGCTCTTCGCGCAGAGGTCATTAAAATAACCTCTGCTATTTCTTGGATCGCTTGGCTCATTGTTTCATTTTATTCAACGCGTATGCACAGGCAATGCTCATAATGACCTCCATCATTCGGGTCGGGCAGTCGAAATTTGTGACTGTGCCTATCGACGAGGACTCCAATGAGCGCATCTTAAACTGCATACAGACCTTGAGTGGCCTGGAGAGCAAGTCGACTATGAACGAAATCTTCCTCACAGACACCAAGGCGGCATACTCTAAAATGGTCGCGGCACAAGAGGTTCGTAAGCTCCATTTGAAGCGCTGGGTCGGTTTACCGAGAAGCGAGTCTTGCAGAAAAAGGCAGCGGAGAAGAGAGAACTAGAAGCCACGAAGGAGAGCTCTATTCAGGTCGACGATCTGCTGACATTCCGCCAGTTCTCAAAGAAGGCTGCAGACGACGTGATAGATGTGCGATATCCCGATCCTCCCAGTGTGATCGCACGTCATTCATCCTTTATGTACAGTACGACGAAGATGTGGGTCGTGCAACAGGTGCTGGCGAAGTACATGAGGATTTCATTTCAAACCTTAGTCGCATCTCCCAGCTCACAGGTCAGTTTGACCCGTCACTTGTTCTATTTATATCTTTGAATATTTTCCATCAGGGTTTTCGGACCCAATTTATGCGGAAGCATATGTCAAGGTTCATGGTTTCGATATCATGCTTGGTAAGTTACCGTCCAATGTTCATCGAAACACTGTTTGAAATATTTACTTGCAGACGTGCTCCTTGTCAATCAAACTGCCGACACTCTCCAAAATCTTTGCTTGGACTTTGCTACGCTTGGTGATTTGAAGCTAGTTGAGAGGCCATCTGTGCACACCATCGCACCTCATGGCTTCCAGAGTATCAAGGCGACTATCAAAGTTTCATCAACAGAGACAGGCGTCATCTTCGGTAGCATACTATGGGAAGGACCAAACCTTTCCGAGCAGGCGGTGATCCTCAACGACATTCATATCGATATTATGGATTACATCAAGCCTGCTCATTGTACTGAGGCTCAGGTTCGTCTCTTGTGAAACTCTTCAAAACGCATTCATGTATCATCATTCACAGTTTCGTAGCATGTGGACAGAGTTCGAATGGGAAAACCGAGTGAACGTGTCCACCACTATGTCGTACGTGCTGTCAAACCCTTGGAAGACAAGGTCTTACCAATTTCGCCGTATAGGGATCCTCGGGATTATCTCAAGCACATCATGAGCTCGACAAACATGTCGTGCTTGACACCTGATGGTGCGATGTCGGGCGACTCCGATTTTTTGTCGGCCAACTTGTATGCCCGAAGCCTTTTCGGTACGTGCATAGAGCCCTTTCGCGGTGACGGGTACTTCATTGAGACATGCGTTGACTATCATAGGCGAGGATGCTCTTGCGAATCTGAGCATTGAACGGACCGAGGCTGGCACTATCACCGGCCATGTGCGTATACGCAGCAAGACTCAGGGTATAGCACTATCGCTTGGTGACCGGATCACTATGGGTATGGAGTTTGTCCCAAGCATTCGTTAGCAATGCTAATTACCTGTGTCGCGCATTGTAGCTCAAAAAGAAACGAAGATCTCGATCTAGCTTCTTCCCACGATTCCCCGCTGGTACTTCTAATGTTTCGATTATAAATGCACCACGATTTGATAGTAAATCAAGCCCGGCTGAGTGAGATGATGACTGACGAGTAGATGATTGTGAACCTGAGCAAGTGTATTGTGTTAATTGTCGAATTGTGCGCCACCTTGCAATTGATAAGTGGCCTATTGGGTGGCCATGCATGGCCAAGCCATCGGCCCCTTAGTAATAACTTAAAATAGAGAAACGACGATTTGCCCCGTTTACCTTCATCGTGCCGTGTACCAAGTATCGACGCCAATACGTCTCTGGGCAATAGTTTTCAACGATGGATAGCTGGCTAGACAAGCACATGTCCTCCGCACCTTTGTGTCAGGATAGTGACTCGAATGAGGGTGTCTATGAACGATGGGAGGGCAGAGACTCGCGAGTTTCCAGGTGGGTCCACCACGGTGAAATACTTATAAGTTACTCATCAAGACCCACATCGTCTCCCCGGTCGAATTGAATCTAGATCTTATAGTCCCATTCAAAAATACTACAATTCATGGTTAATGCTCACGATAAGTCAAGAAAATGCTGGGGCAAATGGATCATCTGTCCTTGACGTCTGACGCTGTACCGAGCGGCTCCGAGGAACTGGGAGGGGTTCCCAAACTTGCATCAGTGGAGTCATCTTGTGGCTATCGTGCACATGAAGATGCATAGGCGACGACAGAGGGTATTGCTATTCCATTCCCGCTACCGACCGAGCGGACGAGTCAACTTCGGCTGAAAAATGAGATTGTGATGACCAACCAAACCCTTTCCTCTCATCTGTCAGCAGCATTTCCCAGATCGTGGCTCCGATTAGGGCGCTATAAAGGCAGCTTCGAAGCCAGGGAATGCCTGCAGCGTTTTCCGCTCCACCCGCTCGTTCGCTTCGTCTGCTTTTTCTGTGCCTCACAGATGAGTGCAGAACCGACTTTACGTGACCTCCCTCTGTCCTCTGTGGGCGACAAGGCCATCGACGTGCAAGATGGCTTTACGACCAGAGACCAGGTCAATGTCGTCGAGGCGGAGGCAGAATTCAATGCATTATCTCGCCAGCTCTCCATGCAGTCTGCAAAGACACCCACAAATGTCCAGAACAGTGATTTCGAGAAAGGTGATATAGAAAAAGGCTCTTTGGCGAATCCCGAGGAGCCCTTCGACCTGAGGGAATACCTCACCTCGTCCAATGACGCGAACCAAGCTGCTGGGATTAAACACAAGCACGTGGGTGTTACCTGGGAGGGTTTGTCTGTCGAGGTCAATGGTGGTATGGGCTTCAAGGTGAGTGCATGGCACTTCCTCGAGTGTACTGCCGAACTCAATCGATTCTAGGCGTATATCCGAACTTTCGACAGTGCGCATGATTTCATTGAAATCTTTCCATCTCTTGCCCTTTGCTCATGTGCCATGGTTCAGTTGCTGTTGCTCAGAGTTGGATGACCGTCATCCTCTGGATATGGAACTTTATCGCCAAAGCTTTGCCCAAGAAGCAAGAGGAAACCACAACTATCTTGCACAAGTTCGTTATGATCTATGCGTTGTTTTTGTCCCGCATTTGATGATTATACACATCAGATCTTCGGGCATCATGAAGCCCGGTGAAATGTGTCTCGTTTTAGGCTGTCCCGGGTCTGGCTGTTCGACCTTTCTCAAAGCTATTGCAAACCAGCGAGGAGAGTATGCCTCCGTATCCGGTGACGTTCGTTACGCTGAAATTGATGCGACCGAGATGGCTAAGATCTACAAAGGAGAGGTTGTCTACAACCCCGAAGGTCAGTATATGACTTTGAGACACGTCAACAATACTGATCTTGACTACGTGCAGACGACATTCATATCGCGACCTTGACTGTACAACAGACGATTGATTTCGCTCTCTCTACCAAGACGCCTGGTCCTCATGGACGCATTCCAGGCGTTTCGCGCAAGGCATTCAACGAACAAGTTCAAAGCATGCTGCTCAAGATGCTCAATATCTCACACACTGCTCAGACCCTTGTCGGCAACGAATTCGTGCGAGGAGTTTCAGGCGGAGAGCGCAAGCGTGTCAGCATTGCTGAGATGATGGCCACGAGGGCGCGTGTTCAGTGTTGGGATAATTCGACCCGAGGTCTTGATGCGTCGACAGCTCTTGACTACGTAAAAAGCCTTAGAGTGATGACTGATGTTCTCGGCCAGACGACTTTCGTTACTCTGTAAGTGTGTTGTCAAGGTTTGTTTCATCACTCAATGATCTCCAATTTCCGCGTAGGTACCAAGCTGGCGAAGGGATATACAACCTTTTCGATAAGGTTATGGTCCTTGATGAAGGTCGTCAGGTCTATTTTGGCCCCCCCTCAGAGGCCCGTACTTACTTCCAAAACCTGGGGTACAAGTCTCTTCCTCGCCAAAGCACAGCTGACTATCTTACGGGATGCACGGATCCCAATGAGCGTCAGTTTGCCACAGGACACTCAGCTATCGACGTCCCTAGCAATCCGACCGCCCTAGAGCAGGCGTTCCTCGATTCGACCCTCGCCGACAATATGCTTGACTCCTTGGAGAAATACAAATTAATAATGGAAACGGAGAAAGCCGATCAAGAGGCGTTCAAACAAGCCGTAGCCTCCGACAAGAAAAAAGGTGTCTCCAAAAAGAGCCCATACACCCTTGGATATATCGGACAGGTACTAGCCCTTGCGCGCAGACAGTTCCAAATGCGGTTGCAAGATCGTTTTCAACTCATCACAAGTTTCTCCTTGAGCACGGTAAAAAATCTTCCCCTTCGGTGAAGTCGGCAAGCTAAAGATGTGTCCACGGACTTGTTTAGATATTGGCCATTGTTATCGGCGCTGCATTTTTGAACAGACCACCGACTTCGGACGGTGCGTTTACTCGTGGAAGTGTTCTCTTTACCGCTATGCTGGTGAGCTGTTTGGATGCATTTGGAGAGGTCAGCTTCGTCCCACCTAGATTGTATATATCTCACTGATTAGTTGTCACAGCTCGCTGTACAAGTCAGCGGCCGCGCCATCTTAAACAAGCAGACAAGCTATAGCTTATATCGGCCTTCTGCCATTGCCTTGGCTAACACCCTCGCGGATATGCCTTTTTCGGCTGTTCGGTTGTTCTTGTACGACATCATCGTCTACTTCATGGCCCACTTATATCGCTCGGGTGGAGCCTTCTGGATCTTCCACTTGTTTAATTACATCGCTTTCCTAGCCATCCAAGGCTTCTTCCGTACTTTTGGCCTCTTTTGTTCTAACTATGACAGCGCCTTCCGCTTGTCATCGTTCTTCATTCCTAACTTGATCCTTTACGTGGGTTACATGATCCCTGTCAACGAGATGAAACGCTGGTTATTCTGGATCGTAAGTTGTCGACATTCTGGTCTTATTTTTGTTCTTCCCCACGTTGACTTTCGTCTCTAGTACTACCTCAACCCTATGTCCTATGGTAAGTAACGCATCTCAAATATCATTGACATTGATTGACATCGGACTATACACGGTGCTTTAGCGTACGGTGGCTTGATGGGGAATGAATTCGGCCGTCTTAATGTATGTGTCTTCATAGTGTTCTCGAATAAACTGCTGCTCAATTGTTTTATAGTTCACTTGCGATGGCGATTATGTCGTTCCAAGAAATGGTCCTGGTATGAACGTGTACCCGTAGGTATCTCTCGCTTACTTTATTTAGCACTTATTCACGATGGGGACCAGTGACGGCCTTGGCCCCAATCAAATCTGCACATTGTTTGGCTCCGCCCCGGGTTCGAACACTGTCCCGGGCCGGTCCTATATCTCTGCTGGCTATGACCTGAACATTCATGACATCTGGCGTCGGGATTTCCTTGTCCTTGTGGGTTGGATTTTATTCTTCCAGGCGACACAGATCATCGCGCTGGATTATTTCCCGGTAAGTGTGGCTTTCTCTCTTGCGTTGCTATCTCATGTTGCTTGTAGAAACGTACGGGAGGCGCTTCTTTCCGTTTGTTTGCAAAAGAGAACGCAGAGACCAAACAGCTGAATGCTACGCTTCGAGAACGGAAGTCTCACCGCCTAGAACTCGCCGAAACTGAGAAAGCTCAGGCAATGGAAGATACCGAAGAGAGAGATTTGTGAGACATCCATGCCCTTCTTCGTCTATTCAAATCTCACCGTGTTCCTCGCAGTACCGCCTATGCTGATCGCAAGACCTTCACTTGGGAGCGCCTAAACTATCATGTGCCCGTACCTAATGGCCAGCTTCAGCTACTCAATGAAGTCTACGGCTACGTCAAACCCGGTACGCTCACGGCTCTTATGGGTGCGTCAGGCGCCGGCAAGACGACCTGTCTCGATGTGCTCGCGGGGAGGAAGAATATCGGCATCGTGACTGGTGATGTGCTCGTAGAAGGACGCCCTTTGACATCCGATTTCGCTCGAGGAACCGCATATGCTGAACAAATGGATGTCCACGAAGGAACCGCCACAATTCGGGAGGCGATGCGTTTCTCAGCATACTTGCGACAGCCGGCTGAAGTATCGAAGGAAGAGAAGGACGCATACGTCGAGGATATGATCGAACTTCTGGAGCTCCACGATATTGCTGATGCTATTGTCGATGGGCTTGATGTTGAAGCTCGAAAGCGGTAAATATGGATGTTTATCGTCTCCGGTTACAACGTGTCTCACCTGTCTTGCTTACGGACCTTAGGCTGACAATTGGTGTTGAACTTGCCAGCAAACCTGAGTTGCTCCTATTCTTGGATGAACCAACTTCTGGTCTGGATGCGCAGAGCGCATGGAATTTAGTACGCTTTCTTCGAAAGCTGGCTAGCCAAGGTCAAGCGATCCTTTGCACCATCCATCAGCCATCGTCCTTGCTTTTCGAGAGCTTTGATCGTCTACTGTTGCTCGAACGTGGTGGGCACACCGTCTACTTCGGCGATATTGGGGCGGACTCTGGCGTCCTCCGGGAGTATCTAGCGCGCCATGGAGCTGAATGCCCATCCAATGTGAACCCTGCAGAGTATATGCTGGATGCCATAGGAGCTGGTATCTCACCTCGGCTTGGGGATCGTGACTGGAAGGATGTTTGGCTAGATTCGCCTGAGTGCAAGCGCGTTCGAGAAGAAATCAATGCCATCAAGCGTATCGGACAAGTGCGCACTGATATCGACAAAGTCAAGAGCTCCACCTGTGAGTTTGTCCCTTGGGCCCTCTGATACCCTTGGCTGAAATCCTCTGCAGACGCCACTCCTTTCCTGCACCAACTTATGATTGTCACCAAGCGCAATATGTATGCCCTCTGGCGCTCGCCCGACTACGTGTTCACTCGCCTCTTCGTTCATATCTTCATTTCGCTGTTCGTGTCCTTGCCCTTCCTCCAGCTTGGTCACAGCCAGCGTGATTTACAATACCGGACGTTCTCCATGTGAGTCCTCCAGCTCTGTACTTACGATTATGCTCGCTGAACAGAGCATACGGCGATAGTTTCTGGGCAACCATTCTTCCAGCAGTGTTGATGAATCAGATAGAACCAAAGTTCATCGAAAACAGACGTATGTCCAGTTTATGTCTGGATGGCTGGGTTTCAACTGACGAGCGATATGATCCAGGTATCTTCATTCGAGGTATGCGATATTTCACTTTACCAATCCCTTTCTGACATTGTTCCAGAGTCTTCCAGTAGGATCTACTCTCCAGAAGTATTTGCCATCGCACAGCTTCTCGGCGAAATTCCATACTCAGTGCTATGTGCCATCGTGTACTGGGCACTCATGGTCAGTCAAAAATCTTTTGCGACTGAAGCTTCTGCTCATCAACATCCCAGGTATACCCACAAGGCTTTGGTCAGGGAGCGGCGGGGACCGCAGGCACTGGGTTCCAGTTACTTGTGATCCTGTTCACGGAGCTGTTCGGTGTCTCTCTAGGCCAAGTTATTGCTGCTATCACCCCTAGCGTTCAAGTTGCTGTGCTCTTTAACCCGTTCATCATGGTCGTGCTCAGTACCTTCTGTGGAGTGGTCATTCAATACCCCGTCCTCTGCAAGTATTTTCGTGCCTTCCGTCCACAACACTCACTCATCTGAATTTTAGCTCATTTTTGGAAGTCATGGTTGTACGAGCTCAACCCCTTTACGCGCTTGCTATCTGCTATGTTATCCACGGAGCTCCAGTAAGCCAGTTGTGTAAATGATCTAGTGTTCTCTCGCTAATGCATCGTTCTTTGTAGCGGTCTGATGATTAGGTGTAAGCTCGATGAATTTGTCGTGTTCAACCCCCCTTCTAGTCAGACATGCCAAGCATGGGCTAGCAGTTTTGTCAGCGCATTTGGTGGTTATCTGGACAATCCCAACGATACCACGGCGTGCCGTTACTGTCAATACTCTGTAAGTAGCCTGTACTTTCGGCGCATTTGGAGAGCGCTGAACGTTGGTTAAGGTTGGAGATGAGTTCTTCCTTCCCTTGAATATTCGATTCGAAAACAGGTGGAGAGATGCCTTCATCATCTTAGCGTTCTTTGGTGCGTGTCCGTTTCTTCTTACCCTTCCTACGTATCGTACTTAACGTGACTTGTCTGGGTAGTATTCAACTTCATCGTTACCATCAGTAAGTTTAGTCGACATCCTGAACTGTACAATGACATCGTCACTGACAAATCCATCCCGTCCAGTTGCGTCCCGCTTCCTTCGCTATGCAAAACGGTAAAGAGTGGAGGATTTTGCTATTCCTTCAAGGGGTGTACCTCACGACATGAGCTAATGACACATCACGCAAGAAGCGACTCGCTTACATAGAGAAATATGCTTATGTTCTGGCATAATAGAATCAAAATAATTTATCACCTAAACACGGCAGGGGTCTTTACTGGGTCTTTGTGCTGCATCAAATGACTGAAACCGCAAACTGCCACCAATCGCACTTTGTTTGCTTGACTACTTATGCTGATGACAGCTTGTCCTATCCCCCATCAATTCCTGCGGCCCTTCACCAGGAGTCCCATATTTCACTCATCAGAACATGTCTGTAGCCGTCGAATCCCCAGTCGAGTTTTCTTCGGCAATAGAGCCCCAGTCGGAGAGGCCAGGCTTACAGGAGCGTCTGAGTCGCCCTCAAACGGAGCGACATGACTCAGACTTCACTGCTGTAGGTCCCGCGACTCCTGCTGGCGATAAACTCGACTCCGCAACCGATGAGGCGCGGATTGCGAATGGAGCAGCAGAACAGGTGCAAGGTGTGGTTTATGTAGTTAACGTGGAGGCGGCATATCCTCCCCCCATCGTGTCGTCTGCGCTAGCTATAACACCCGTAGTTGAGCTGCTATCCGAAAGCAGAGGCCTTCGTCGTTTTCGCATGTTTGCGTCCTTCGTAACCTTGTTTCTCGCGGGCTGGAAGTGAGTGCCCGTTCGTACTCACCTTGTTTTACACTGACCTGATTTTGACGTATTTTATGGCGATCACAGTGGTGGTGCTACAGGAGCTCTTATTCCCTCAATCGAGAGAGCATTTGGCATTGGCTATGCGCGCGTTGCCATCCTTTTTGTCTCCACGTTCATGGGTTACGTAGCTGCTGCTGCGGGGGGAGGTGTCTTATCACGAAAAATTGGGTTCGGAGGTGCTCTATTAGCCGCGGTTGCTATAGAGCTGATAGGAGTCAGCAAACAATCTTTGCTCTTCTACCAAAGTCTCGCTGAGGTGCTCCCATCATCAGAATGTTATCAACGCCTCTCAACAAGCCAGTTTTGGCTTGATGTGCTTTGGATTCTGGATTATTGGTATTGCATTTGCGACACAAGTTCGTCGATCACACTTCTCTTCTTCACTCCCACCTGATCAAATCATCAAACATCACTTAGTTAGGGCTGTGTAACGCATACTTTACCCTCTTGAAAAAGCCGCTGCTATACACTGGGTTTCTTCATGGAATGTTCGGTCTTGGTGCCTTTGCGAGCCCCCTCGTGGCTACGGCCATGGTAACTCGCGGCATTCCAGTACGGTTATTCCTCGTATCTTTCGTGAGAATGTTCCGACATCGCTACCCTTCCTAGTATCATTTCTTCTATCTCACAAATGTTGGGATGAACGTCCCAGTGTTCGCCCTGGTGTGGTTTGCATTTAGGAATCTAGACTCTCTGTCATCAAATCCTGCCGATACATTGACCTTGCAAGGCTCAGCTACGATGCGTGATACACTGAAGAGCCGTACCGTTTGGACACTCGCGATATTCTTGATGCTCTACATCGGGTAAGCTTAGCAACTACTCTTTTCGGGGAGCTGTGAGTGTTTCTGATTGTGCATCTGTTTGTAGGGCCGAAGACTCGATGTGAGAGGTGATCTTATCTCTTTGAAGACCTAATTAATTACAACATACTACTCTACAGTGGCGGCTGGATAGTTTCATATGTTCTAGAGGTCCGAAAAGGGACGCCTGAAGGAGCATCGTGGGTTGCTTCAAGTTTCTATCTCGGTGAGCCTTCGGCTCGTCTTAGGCTGCACTCCACTCAGGGACGTAACTTTCAGGCATTGCAATCGGACGCATTGTCCTTCCGACTCTGAGCATTCTTCTAGGGGAGCGCCGTGCCGTTTTTATCTATATTTTTCTCGCTATTGTTCTTGAGGCTGTCGCATGGGCTGTACCCGTTCTCGCATCGACAGCACTAGCCACTGCGCTCGTCGGGCTCGCCATTTCAACTTTCTACGCAGCTGCCATCACGACTGGCGGACGCCTCTTACCGCGTCCGATGCATGCCGATGCATTCTTGCTCATCAGCTCGGTAGGACAAAGCGGCAGCGCACTCTTTCCCCTAGTGGTCGGACTTGTGAGCTCAAAGAAAGGAATTTGGGTCGTCGAGCCAATCATCCTGGCTTTGCTCGGGGGTCAAGGTGTGTTCTGGTACTTGGTCCCAAAAGTACAAAGAAGAGCAGATTAAAGGATGTCTCGACATACGCTACATCCCCAAGTTTTTTTTTCTTTAGGCATTAGTAAGATACTCGGAGCATGTATATGAGTCATTAGAGTACACTACACACGAGAATTACCGGTTTCAACTAGTACTTCCTGAGTTTTCAAGCATCAGCAGAGACATCCATGGGACTGGGAGAAGTCGTCGTCGAGCGGATGATATCGTAGCGAGAAGCGATGTACTCGTTGAACTTGACCTGGGGATTATAATGGAGCGTCAAAGCATGATCAACAATCAATAAGTGAGAAAGCGCTTGCAATCCTGTCTTGCCCCATCGATTGCGCGAAGGCATTGGTCCTTTCCTCCGGACTCATCTCTAGAAACGCGTTCAAAGGAAGTTGCGACAAAATCATGGCAGAAGTGAATGCGTTCATGCCATCGGCATTGATTAGCTCTTTTTCTCCCTGGATCCAAGAGGTGTATGTCTACCTTCTGTGCTACTGTAATAGAAAAGGTGGTCTTACCTCTACAACTTCGTCCAGCCAGAGACGCTCGCCCCAGATTTCTGGCACGGATCTCTGTGCAGCATAATCACCAAACATTCTGCTATACATAGCAGCCTCGTCGACGGAGAGAGCGAAAGCAAACTGGATCTCCGAGTCGGGACATTTTGTAAAATATCCCTCCGCGATAGCCAAGTCTCGGCGCAGTTTCTTGATCGCCTTCAGAACGGGGGGAGTGAACGCAAGAGGTACCAAACGTCCAACATCACCTGACCTGTAAGAAAGGGAGGGTGTGTATGCTTCAAGGACGACGAGAACATATAGATACCGCCAAGATAGAAATTCCAACCGAGATTGAAGCGCAGAAAGCTGAGAGGGAAGAGCGAACAGAGAAAAGAAAAGCACTGCGGTGTCATAGTCGAGGATGAGGTCCGCGCCATCAAGAGCATCCCGTTCGATTAGTTCCACTTTGAGTTTCGAAGAACAGAGGGCCAAAGCGATTTGTCGTTTTTGGATAAACTCAATCGATGCTAAGTAACGATGCGAGATGCTAGGCAGAGCCGACTCCGGAGTGAGACAAAGCGTGTGACGGTCGATAACTTCCTGCGGCACAGTACAGATAGGCGGTGAATCAATATTCTCAAGTACAGTCTCAGGATCAATTTCATCAGAAGGGAGGTCAGCAACAAAATCAGGCAAGTCGTCCTGAGCTTTAGCTCTCAGCTTCATGAAATCCGCTAGAGATTGTCTTGCAGACTCCCTGCGAGAGTGTACGAGACCCGCAGTAAGAGCGTTGTCCAGCATTTCGGGATGAGGCATCATTGTGGATCTGATAGGGTCAACATTCGAGACCGAGGATGTGCCGTCGCTAGGAATAGAACTAGCCAGGAGATTTGAAGAGGTCGATTCAGCAAACCAATCATTTCCAGAGGGATCGGCATCCTGAGTCGACAAGGGCTCGCACTGGAAAGTAGCAGCATCGGCTTCGAAAGGTCTTGAGGACTCCTGCGTCAAGGGAATAAAGGATCCGGCTGGAGCTTCTAGCCCTGTATTCCAGTCGTCGAGGCTAGAAACGAACAGATCTTCAACCTCGTCCAGGATAACATGTAAAGGCGCGCTGTGGTTGTGTTCACAAGGGAGGGGACCGCTGGAAATGTCAGCCTCCCTACAAAGCGAATTATTGTTATCGTAAGAGAAGTTCATCGCTATCTCAGAGTCGTCGACCTGAGCCTGTTGGTAGTCAGCTAAATCATACAGAATTTCTTGACCATTGTGAAGGGCTCCTTCAACATTTCTTGACCGGGCTTCCTCCTCACAATTGGCACATACCATACATGGTTTAGAATCAATGTTTGCGTTGTCGACTTGATCGACTCGTTCGTTGCTTAGGCGCACCAGCCTCCGCCTCTCCTCCCAATTGAAAATGACTCCCAAGCCATCCTCGTTGTCGCCTTGATTTGGGACTAAGATATTATCATCACGACACGCGTTTCGACAAATGACTGCTTCGTCGAACTTTGGAAGTATTGATCGTGAATCGGAGAACTCATTCCGCTCGATGAGATGTTGGACCAGGCTATTATCAGCGTCAAGATTGGCATGTTGCGGGAATGTATCTTGCAATGCAATGACATCAGCCAGCTCTTCTTGCGTTGGAATTTTGGACTGAAACTTGAACGGTCTAGCGAGCGGTCGCATTGCTAAGTCAATCATGCAGTTGATTGGGATGAGACAAACCTCCATGATAATTCAATATTAAGAGATTTCACGCCCTTTGCCTTTTGAAGGACCCCAAACTCTGAAGGGGGGACGCCGGAGCTATTGCCACTGTTTTTATTTTTACAGACGAGAGACGCCAAATCTTCCGGGAAGGATAGCGTGTTATGTTCATTAGGAGGTGGCAACATAGGAACTGTAGAAAAAATAGTGAACTGTGCTCTGCTGCGAGCACATACAACTAGAAACATACCGTTCATCAAATCAGTGTGAGAGCTTTCGAGCTGCTCCAGGTACATGATATCGTATGCACCTTTTGACAACGTTGGATACAGTCTTCGTATGTCCTGGTCTAGTTCAGAAGAGAAGAACAGCAGCCCTTCGGGATCAAAGTTAGTGGGTGTATCTGGGTGTCCTTGCATCGAAGTCTCAATGCCACTTGTTGGAGAAGGCGAAGGCGTTGTAGACGTTTTGTAGGCCTTCAGTTGTATGGATTCTATAACATGCGACTTGAGGAACGAAGCCAGACTACTAGCCCGAAAATCAGTACTGCGATGCGGATGACCATAAGATACATACCTTTCCCTCTCACCAAAAGGTACTGAAATTTCGCCAGTATCCCTTAGACTTGGCCGAAGGGGCATTAGAACTTCATCTACAGCCAGCTTCAGAAACGTCTCAGTAGCAAAAGAGGATCAAATCCAACGACAGACCGAATTTGACATCCTCTAATTCATTGATGACCAAAGGCTCTGTTTCCGAAGAAGGAAACCAGAGTTCGTCCACCTCACTGTGGCTGCCACATGAAGATGATGTTGAGGACGGTGAAACGCTTGAGAAAGTTTCTATCACGAAAAATGTCGTTCGGAAGAGTTTGATATGGGAGACCAGTGAAGGGCTCACGCCATCCATTGATAATGGTCATATGTCGCTCAGGCATGTCGGGCTCGCTGTCCACAGACATCGAACCCATCACCGAAGGGAGGTCAGTAATAGACTGAATATGACTCCCCTTCAATTCACGGGGAGCATGTACTCTGGGGAAGAGGGGAGGCGTTTGTGGATATATGATAGGCAATGAAGGAGATGGAGGTTGAAGCCACGGCTCGGTACGAGCAACCTGACGAGGGACATTATTCATTCGCTTCGCAAACGGATTGTCACAGAGAAGGGCGAGAGCGGCTTTTCGAGTCTTTGCGTCTAATTCAAGCTGAACATCCCTGGATGAACATGCGAGTGTCAGAACGAAGATGTAGAGCGCATATATCCGCATATACTCGCAATACATCATCAATAGATGTGACTTGGTCAGTGAATTCTTGGACAGCTACGCTTTTGATGTAATAGCACTTCATAATGTCCGAAATTGTTTTAGGTAGACACTTGGTAGCCGAAGGTGCCGAACTGGGCATCTCTCGGATTGCTCGCAGGCTTAGCACTGTGTCCTTCGATGTACTGTATGTCTCCTCGAGTTCGACTTCGAAAGAGAAATCACTACAGCAATCAAATAGAATGAGATATGGCGTACGCAATGCATTATCCTGCCAACAACGTTGTGTTTTTGTTTCACCTCGGAAGTTCAAGGTCTCCTGGATGAACCTGAAAGCGCCTTTATCTACTATTGTCTCAATTTTTTCTTCGAATAGTGATAGAGAAGGGCCACATGTGTGAGATTTTAGAAGGTCATCGAAGGGGTCTGAGGGTAGTGTGAAGAAATATGAATCGGTCGTCGGAACGGGAACGAGGGCATTTGAGAGTATCTGAGAAAACCTTTGTCCAGCCATTGATGTGTTGAGGTAGAGTGGAAGACATACGTCATATACCAGAGCCTCTGTGACTTCGCGATGGTCGACGGTGAGATGAGTTAGGACATAGTCATTTAGAAGATCGCGCAGTGCTCCTGGATGAGAGTCCATGCTCAAGACAACTTTAGGCGCTGGAGGTTAGATAGTCCGGCCGATGCCGACAGCACAATCTGGCATGCCGCCCCCCAAGCCAGTTCAAGGTCTGTGCGGGTCTGTGCTCACCACGAATATACTTCGCTGCCCTCACCTGCTATTCTCAGCGCATCTATTATCTTCAATCCCCTTAGTCGTCGAGACCATGTGGGAACGAACACTCCAGGATCTCATCCGTGGTTTACGAGCGAACAAGAAGGACGAGGCCAAGTTCATTGCTCAGGCGTTGGACGAGATACGACGGGAAGTTAAGAGCAAGGATATGGAGTTGAAGGCAGGGGCAGTTCTCAAGCTCACATACGTATGCTGCGTATCGCCGAGATCTCTCGCAAGATATGTCTAATCACTGTCGTGCGTGTTAGCTCCAGATGATGGGTTATGACATGAGTTGGGCCTCGTTCCATGTCGTGGAAGTCATGTCGTCTCCCAAATATCACCTGAAGAGTGTTGGTTACCTCGGCGCTACCCAGTCGTTTGGGCAGGACACAGATGTGCTAATGCTGACGACGAATCTGCTGAAGAAAGTGAGCTTCACCTGATCGATATTCGCTCGCAGTTTTCATACGTGAGCTTAGGACCTTACCTCGAATCCTTCAGACGTTGCAGTTACCTTGAATGGACTGTCCCACATCATATCTCCTGACCTTGCTCGAGATCTCTCCCGCGACCTGGTTGCTATGCTTAATCATTCGCGACCTCAAGTACGCAAGAGGGCGGTCATTGCTGTTTACAAGGTTCTTACAAAGTATCCGGAAGCCACGCCCATTGCGATCGCTCGGTTCAAGGAGAAACTGGATGATCCGGATCCTGGTACTGGATTGTGTCTCTCGAATCTCCTGGCTTCGTCATTGAAGTACCAATTGCAGGCGTCGTTGCGGCCACAGTCAATGTCCTGTGTGAACTCGTTCGACGAAATCCACGAGACTATCTCTCTTTGGCACCGCAGCTATTCCATTTGCTTACGACATCCTCAAATAATTGGATGCTCATAAAGACTATCAAACTGGCGAGTTTTTGCTCGATCATGATGATTCGTTCATCTGACAAAGAGAATAGTTCGGCTTTCTATCGCCATACGAGCCTCGTCTCGTCAGAAAGCTGCAACCGCCAATAACTGAGCTCATCTCAACAACGCCTGCAATCTCTCTCCTGTATGAATGCGTTCGCACATGCATCGTTGGAGGTATGCTGCAGAGCGCATCTGGACACTCACTTGCAGAGCTGTGCGTCACAAAGCTGGCTGCCTTTCTACAAGACGCAGACCAGAATCGTGAGCAAACTCCATTACCTGCCGATGTACCTCCATTCATGAACGTGCACAGTGAAGTATATTGCCCTTCTCGCTTTTGTGAAGATTGTGCCCTCGCATCCGCATCTTGTGGCTCAATATCAAGATATGATTCTGTCCAGCGTCAACGATCAGGACATAAGCATTCGACTGCGGGCTCTTGACCTCTTATCTGCCATGGTACGATTTCTGTTCAAATCATCCTTACGAGTTCAAGATGCGGAATCGATGAGTAGGTCACCCGCGAGAACCTACAATCAATTGTCCAGCAGCTACTTTCCCATCTTGTCCGCTCTGACTCCTCAGTACTACCAACTGCAGCGCAATCCCTAGCACAGAACGGAACGTCTATGACATCCAAGTTGCCCTCAAATCCCAGTCACTCACCAGGCTATCGCCTCATTCTCTCCCAGCGCATTCTCGCTATGCTATCCTACGACACCTACAGTAACATCACAGACTTCCAGTGGTATCTTTCTGTCCTCGTCGATCTCGCATACGTCGCGTCCGTAGATGTTGGTGCGCAAATTCGCGATCAACTCGTCGACATTGTGGGCAGAGTGAGGGCCGTCCGTCGATGGGCTGTGGAGTTGATGGTCCGGCTGCTAAGCGACGAAACGTTCTCGAGAAATGCAAATGAAGAGGGTAGCTGTTCTGAAGTGCTATGGGCTGCCGCTTGGATATGTGGCGAATACTGTGGGTGAGTCTCATCATCAGCCTCCATCTCATAGCAAAGTTTGAGCTGCGCGTGTGTGCAATTCAAGTGAACTGGCCGAGCCGTACAAACTCCTTCCATATCTCTTACAGCATAGCACCTCAAACCTGGCCCCAGATATCGTCGAGGTCTACCTTCAAGCGGTCTTGAAAGTGTTCGGATTTTGGGCTGCTGAGCTAGCTCAGAGATGGGACAATGACGATTTGCCTAGGGTAAAAGAGGTGGTTGATATGATAATTACTCGCATGAGCGATTTCACCTCAAACTCCGGTCTCGAAGTACAGGAGCGGGTATGTCTTCTACTCTCACGCAGTGCTCGATTGCAATTGATAGCATCTGTGTCAAGGCGGCGAACTCGCTCCAGCTTTTTGTCTTCGTACGGGCCGATATTTCGGTGTACCGCCCCAGACCGGAGAGTACCCATGGCTTCACGGACGTCAGTGTATCTGCATTCGATCCGGTGGCAAGCCAGGAGCCCATATTCCCAAAAAGTCTCTTGCTCATTCGACCTCTGTTTTCTTCATACGATCTCAACACCGTTGCGGCTGCCGCTCAAACCAGAGTTCCCGTGCCGGTGGGTCTAGACCTTGACGCATGGATTGTCCCGCCATCGAAAGACCTAGATGCCGAATTGGTACCCGCACAGACCATAGACGAAGACAGTCGTCCTGTGAGGAGCAAGGGAAAGGGAAAGGGAAAGGCCAAAGCCAAAGCGACCAACGGGGCCACAAAGAAGGGCGAGAAGAAGGCAAAGAAGGGCGAACGAACAGTCCATACACTGGTTGAAGTGCCAGTCGAAACATCAGAGGAAAGGGCTGAACGGGAAAGGGTGAGTTGTCGTGCAGCTCTGAGGTCTGCTCGCTCACGTCTTATCTGGTCTCTATCAGCAAAAAACTCTTCGCTTAGAGCGACAGCGAGACGACCCATACTATATCAAAGACGACCGACATTCTCCAAACGTCGATGATGTTGATTCAATACCTGTCGTCCATCTGAATGATATGCCGCCGATGCCACAAGGTGCGTCCACTGAAACTGTATACCGGAAGTCCAAACCTTAAGTTCCGCTCGCTTCCAGATGACTTCAAAGTACCAAGCCTGCTTCGAAAGCCTGCCACACCTATATCGTCCGAATTGATTGTCGTTGACAGAGATGGCGAGATGCCTGAAGGTGTCCCTCTTCCGGCATCTCTACCCATATCACAGAAACCTTCCAGGTCTATTACGCCAAACGGCGTGCTTCACCAACCACTACCGTCATTCCCTCTCTACGTCGTAGATGATGAGATCCCTCGCACCGGCACCCCAGAGCCAATAAAGGTCACACGCATCAAGAAAAAGGGTACAGGGAAAAAATCAGTCAAGCGCACCGTTGAGGGATCATAGTCTGTCACTCTTCATACAGACGTGGATGGGAAATATGCATTGTTTGATTTTATTCAAAGGACATTGTTATACAGGCAGTTGGGAGCAAAGCGGATTATAAGGTAATTCTGACATGATAATGAATCACAAAACGCGAGGGAAACTAATGAGGTAAATGCACCGCGGGAAGAGTCACACAGGTAGACTTGACATAGTCAATATGTGTGTTGTGGACAGATCGGCTGTGGGCGGAGGCAGAAAGGACAAATATTGCAGAAGACAACACAGATAGCAAAGGAGATTAAGCCGACAAATCAAGAGCCAAAAAGATAAAGTTGATTCACTGACACTCTTCAATCAAAGAGGCATACCGTCCTGAGTTCACTTCGTTTATCGATCGCACACTGCTCATCGTTCGTCCTCCACATGCTCCACCGAATCGACGATCTCGTTTACCAGCTCCATTGTAACGCCAGGAATTGTGCGTTCGGCTTCCGTGAACGCTCGCTGAAGTGCACTAAGTGCAACACGCGCCTCCTGGGTAGATACACGAGGAAATAACTAAAAGTGATTTCAGTGTTGAATTTCCCATCAACACCGGAATCCACTTACCGAAGCGATGGCTGGTAAGACGACAGAGTCGAGCATAGTTGTATCCGGCAAATCGTCGTCTTGCGCAGTCTCTAGATCACCGTCCTCAAAGTCGTCGTACTCATCTGTCGGCTCTCGAGGAGCATCTCTCTTGCTACTCTTCTCAAGTCCATGGCGGACAGTTGCCTCAGGTTCATATTTCTTCGGTGTCGGGGGCGCCGAAGGAGGTAGAGGTGGGAGTTGATCGCCTTTCGCAGTGATCGAGGACGATATAGATGTATGTGAATCAGAGCTTAGCCCACGGCGCGCGCTGTTTCCAGACGAGCCCGAACCAGATGATGTCTGCGATCGTGTGGTACCGTTGTAATCCCACGTCAATGGCGGCCCCGATACTTGCACGCCATTTGGATGAGCACGCCCAATCGTACTAGGCCGAGCTGCGTTACGAACAGTACCGAAGTCCCATAGGTCCTCTGGGTCAGCATTAGCATTGCTAATATGATGTTAGCGAATTTGTTCGTCCATATCGAAGCATGAGACCTACGGATCCTCTCCACCACCCTGCTCCTCCTCTTGCAATCTCTCGCCACCTTCTGCCTTCCACCTCTCGTGTCGCTCGATAAGTTCGGTAAGATAGCTCGTCTTCTTTGCCATGCGAATAAATTTATGCTTCAGCAATTCACGTGCGCTTGGACGCTATAGATTCGCCGAAAATCAGATGACATTTCAGATGTAAAGCAGCAGACCACACCTCCCGTGGATCTCTTTGCAAGCAATACCCAACGAATTCTCTGAATGGTTTGGAAAAGCTGACATCGAGTTGCGGAGGAGGGTTCTTAGGAATGAGGAAGAGAACCTGTTATGATCATGTCAATGTCAGATAGGTTAATCTCTACGATCGAGCAAAAAATGGCTTTTCGTCACTACTAAAAGCACACACACCTTCATAGGATGCAACTCCGCATATGGTGGTTCACCTTTTGCCAATTCGATAGCTGTGATTCCCAAACTCCAAATATCAGCCTTATGATCGTACCCGCTCTGTTTGATGACCTCTGGCGACATCCAATATGGCGTTCCAACAAATGTGTTTTTCTTCGCGGACAGTGTTCCGGAGAGCTGTCCGGAGACACCAAAATCAGCGAGCTTCACCTCGCCGCCAGCCGAAAGCAAAATATTGGCAGCTACACGGGTGAAGAATTAGGTGAGAAGAAATGAAACGGATGTCCTGGAAGCGAACCTTTGATATCCCGATGAAGCTTTCCTTCCGTATGAAGATAGTCGAGTCCGCGAAGCAATTCGCGAATAATGATCGCGATGTACTCTTCGCGAAACACGCCTGGCTTCATCTACAGAAAGATTTAACCGCTGTTGCGCATGAATGAATGATGAACTAACGAGATCAGAGCATGAACCGCCGGAACAATACCTGCAGAAAAGCGATCAGTTTGAATTCGCATGTTACATTTATGCGCCTACTCCATAACAATCCAGAGATGAGATCCCTTCAAGTAGGACCCATGGTATCTGTCGAAGTCGCGATTTGGGTTAGTCAGGGCACGCCCAAGATCAATGAGAGGATTATTGAGGAGAGCCAACACACTTCGTAACGTGAGGGGAATCTAACTGGGAAAGAATCTGTATCTCTTGCTGGATGTCTTCGATCTCATCTTCGGCACTTTCGAGATCTATAATCTTGATCGCGACAGTCTTCTGCGTCCGCTTGTCATATCTTTTATTAGTGGCCAGGTGGCCAGGATTCAGCAAGGGAGCGCGTGGATGGTTCGGGAAATTGCAGCGCCATACCCTTTATAAACTTCTCCAAATGATCCTTTGCCTGATAGTTTTCTGACGCGTCAATTGCGATTGTCTGATCAAATGTGTTCACGACATACCGATCCTATCCTGCTTCACGTAGAACTCCTCCGGATCTGACTGATGTGAATCCTACCGTAAAGACACATAATTTGAGATCGACGAAGATCATGGAAATCACGTATATCGTCGAGGAGCGCGTACCATGGGTATAGTCGACGAGTCCCAATGACGGTTTGTGTCGTGTGTCGCGTCTGGCTATGTGGTCCGGCGGTAAGAACGGGCGGACGTAGTGCCGAAGATGAGAATAGGAAGGTCCGGCGAACGCTTCAAGCGTTTGGTATAAACAAGAAGGATGTGAGGATGATGCCTGGAGGGGAAGGGAGGAGAGAGAAACGGAACAGGCTTTAAAAGGATCTGGGCGATGGCAGGTTTGACGAGGACTTGGTAGCCACAGTCAAACTGGTCCGGCAGTTCGCGTCTTCGATTGCCTTTTTGGCTTCCGTGTGCTCTCCTCCCGCCCACTTGTTTCAGAACGCTTGGCTGCTACCTCTCTGCACGACTGAACACCGACTGAACATTCATGCAGGGCGCGATACATGAACCATTTCTCGACGTCATCATCTAGTAACACTAATGTCAGTGGGGCCATCCCCGTCGTACCAGATGTTACCTGGCTAATTATGATCGACGGCGAGTGGGGCGTCCTCGTTGCGACGATCCGGTTGCAGGTATTTTGACATGGTTAGAATGATCATGATGGTTCACTAATTTTTTATTATCACCACGTCCACAGGTGCCTCTTCACATCGCCGTGCTCATCGCCATTCCGTAGCAAATCAGAGGTTACTGTGTCGCATACAGTGTAAGTTTCGCCCGCGTGTGGTACGCTGGACGGGAATCGTGTGGACTGCCCATGACCAGCATAATTGGCGACAGAGGAAGCTCCTCTTTCAGAACGACTGCAGGAGGCTTTTCCGGAAGCCTCACTGTTCGCCTGCCCTCGACCCCCTCTCGTTTCTGATCGTCTTCTAGCACGACCATCACATACCCCCCTCCGATGATCTTCCCCAATGTCTGATAATCCTGACAGGCCTTGCTATCATTTCCTCTCCCTTTCTCTGCTCGCCCATCGTTGCCGTCACGATCAGACTGCGTTTGCTGCCCCGTGGTCTTCCCGCCCCTTACGGTGCCTCGTGCGAGCCTCCCAACCGTCAATGGGATGATGCATCGGATTACGAGAACTGCCAGCAGCATCAAAGACAACGCGAGGATGGATGCTATGATGATGTGTTTGTGCTCCTCCTTTGGACTTGGAGGTGGAGGGATGAATATACCCTCTCTAGGAGCGAGAAGGTGATGCGGAAGTCCTTGTATTCGGACGTGACCTTGAATTTGAGCCTGCTCACTAGAAGGGCTCTTTCTGATAGGATTCGCATATGAAATCCGAGCAAGGGCGCCGATTGCGATACCTGTGCGAGGCCACCTAGTGGTCATCGAGGTGTTTCTCGAGAGGAGCGAAAGAGATTCGAGGGGAGTGAGCTTGCACTTATCAATCCGATGCAGCAGCTGGCACGCGAGGACGATAACAGAGAGGAGTGTAGCCTCGGCTACTAATGAGACTGTCCGACATTTGAATCTCGCCTGGCCGCAGCGGCTACTCACTTATCATTCGTTCCATACTCGATGTCAAACTTTCGACGCGTTGCGACGCGTCTGTGGCAACTCAAACACGTGGTTTTGAGCACGTGCATTATTCGCAGTCTGCGTGAATTTGCTACAGTATGTTGTAAATCCTTTGTCTGTAGATTCTTCCACCTACACCTGAGTCATCGTACACACTTCCTTCATTGAGCTATATTCTACTATGGCTTTGAGGCGACGCCGCCAATCCATTTCCGATGATACAATTACTGAAAGACCTGCTAAGCGTTCGAAGCGTATCGCATCCAAGGCGGAACCGGCGCATGAAGACGAGGACCTAGACGAAATTCTGGCACAGATTCGAGAACAAGAGGCGAGTGAGGCGCTTGCGCGGCAGCTTCAGGAAGAGTGGGGAAACGAAGGTACAGCAGGTACAGCAGGCGCCTCCGCTTCAGGCACGTCTGGTGTTTTATACAAACCAGACGACCACGACGATGTGATCGATATTGGAGATGACGAAGGTAGTGAAGGTGAAGCGCTCGCGATTCAACGCTCCCTCGAAGACTCCCGGAAGACACAGAGTGGCGTTGTCAAGAGAGCAACGAGATCATCGACGCGAAATAGTGACAACAATATAGTGACTACCGGTATTGAGTCAGCTCAACCTAGGAGCTCTGGTCGCATCCGAGCCTCTTCTGAATCCACCACGGGGCTGGACAAGCCGCCAGATAGCAGGCTGAAAAAATTCACTGAGTTATTTACTGCCGACCGACCGTGCTCAAAGTGCGGCGCGTCCCTTCCATCCCCTCGAGGCATTGTACGCTCCCTAGCATCTCGAACTCATAACAAAATTGATCAACCATTACTGCTATTAGGTCGCGTTCTCTGCGAATCTCCCACCACCTAGCCTACTGAGCCTGCTGCACGTGTCGTGTAGCAAATGCAAGATCAATCACTGCCGAGGATGCTTCACTCCGCTGTCGTGTTCTCCGCCTTGCAGAGGCAAGGCTAAATCAGCGAACTGCACTGTCGAATCATGCTGCGCGGAAGTTCGTGCCATTGCCTTGTTCGAAGCATTAGGAGGCTTTGACAGACTCTATATCGGCGAGCGAGCAAACTCAGATGCGCGGGCGAAAG
Source organism: Heterobasidion irregulare TC 32-1 (assembly GCF_000320585.1). Classification (NCBI taxonomy): domain Eukaryota; kingdom Fungi; phylum Basidiomycota; class Agaricomycetes; order Russulales; family Bondarzewiaceae; genus Heterobasidion; species Heterobasidion irregulare. Next base: position 912,216 of record NW_009258197.1, on the reverse strand, counting down.
ATACTGCTACCAAAGCTTCTGCGAATGCCGGCGCTTCCGTGGGACCAGGCGGGACAGGATATGGGACCGGAGGAACTCACCATCAACACTACGGACCTGGTCAATATCCAAACGCGCGCGGGAAAAAGAGCGTAAACCTTCACTCTACAGACACGCGGGGTCAACAAGCCCAAAATATGGCCGCCCACTGGGACGATGTAGTCGTCCGTGCTTTGACCACCATCAAAGACTTCCTTCCTGATCCCTATTCCGATTCTGGAAAAATGTATGACATACTCCCGCATGCATGCATCCAACACATTTTGCCCCTCTCGCAACTCCCAGAACTCCTGGGCAGCCTCCTGCGCAATGACTCCGTTTCGGACTGGATTCTCCGCAGCGAAGTCTATTATGCCATGCTGGCTCTTCTCCGGCGCATGGCGGACTGCGAGCTTACCGTCGAAATTCTCATCGAGCAGCAATGGGATAAAGACAAGTCTTGCGGCCTCGAGGGGTGGATGTGGAATGATGGAGAAGTCGTCTGGGAAAGACCCAAGCCCAATGCGCCCATTTCGCGATCTCAGCCGCTATACGCCCATTTCAAGAAGCTCACGAAGCAGTGCGAGGCGTTTCTGGCAGGCGCTTCACAGCTCATGCAAGTTCAAGGCGGCGATGAAGAAGTCGATGACATCACGATCCGAGCGAGTTCCTTATGCGGCGATATTATTGCAGCGCGGGATGACATAGAACGGGCCATGAAAGTCATGGGCAAAGATATCTCTGTTGATGCCGAAGAGAAGCAAGTCGATCAGGCCAACGGTGCGGTCGACGGCAAAGGAAGAGGGAAGGGGAAGGGGAAGGGAAAAGGGAAGAATCGAGATTTCGCAGTGGATATGGAAAGAGTGTACACCCGCGAATGCGAGCACTTGGCGTTCAAACATGTCGCGCTCTCAGAAACTAGCAGCAACGGGACCGGCCTCACCTATCCAACATTTTCCTATACCAATGAATTGACGATGACAGCCTCCGCAACCAGAAACCCGAAGTGTAGGCTGCACCTTGTCAAAGAGCTAGCGGTGACGGCAACTTCACTACCTCCCGGTGTATGGGTCCGTGTCGATGAAGTGCGGAACGACGTAATGTAAGTTTGCCGTCATCCTTGCCTTTGTTCATATCAGGTTATTCGGTTTCGTTAACATTTCATTCTGACAGCAAAATCATGATCGCGGGACCGACCGGGACGCCGTACGAGGGTGGTCTTTTTGAGTTCGACTGCTTTATACCTTTGGAGTACCCCAATGTGCCACCACTCATGCATCTCCGCACGACGGGCGGCGGGAGCGTGCGCTTCAATCCCAATCTGTACAATTCAGGCAAAGTCTGTCTGTCATTGCTGGGTACTTGGCCAGGCCGGTGGGTTAACAACCCGTACACCTGTTATATTATTCTGATCACCCGCTTCATGATGCAGGCCTGAGGAACAATGGTCGAATAAGTCGACCCTGTTGCAGGTCCTCGTCAGCATTCAAAGCATGATCCTGATCGACCTGCCCTATTTCAACGAGTACGCCCTGTCAGATACGTTTCATTGTTCATATTCTGATGCTGCGCACTTGTTTCCAGACCCGGATATGGCACTGCCAATGCCAGCAATCACAGTAGTATAGCGTATAATAAGAACATCTATTTGCAGACCGTTCGCTGGGCAGTCGTCGATTGGATGAAAGACGAACACAAGAACGGGATTTGGGCTGTGCGTCTCCTCATTAGAGCCTGACTTGCCCTCTTCTAATTTGCTTCTTCTCTTCCTACCATATGCACAGGACGTGATTGCGTCCCATTTCACCATTCGCAAAGATGCAATACGGAAGACGTGAGCCGACGCTCTACACCGAAACCCCATATCACATCTAACTACCCTCTATCCCCGCTGATAAGAATTGAAAAATGGGCCAAGACACAGCCCCTTATTCGTGCTTACAGCGACCACAAAAATGCATATCAATCAAACTTTACTGGTGGATGGGTGCCCGGGATAGATACCGCCGACTATGGATATGCGATGGGAGCCGCACCTACGCACAGCCAAAAGGCAGTGGCGACACCAAACTCGACCAGGAACCTGCTAGAGGAGTTTGATTCCGGAATCAAGCTGCTCGAGGACTGGTCAAGAGGCAAGAGCTCGGGGCCGGTATGACAGGTTCCGATCCATTACATTCCTTGTTGGATCGGACAACTTATGATGAGTGTTGACCATGGACGCCCGGCGAGCCTGTCAATATCGACATTCCAATGATACACTACGGATTGCTAGTTTGATACTAGGAATAGCCTGTTATAGTTTGATTATGCCCTTTATAATTCTCGAATACAAATGGGCCGGAACAAGAAAGGTTCGAAGCGGCTCGCTGGCGCATACACCGCGGGTCTATGTGTTGGATATCGTGATCGGTCATATAAACTTTCGGTGTTCCTGTAAGGTGCGTGTCAGAGAGATGCGCAGGACGGAGAAGTAAGTGGATGTTTTTGGATTGATCGCGCACCGGAGGATGTGTCGTCTCGTGATCCACGTGCACGAACGCGCGCTCGACGTTTGGAAGGACTTCGATCTTGTCTTGCAGCTGCTGGCTGATGTCGTGCGCTTTCCAGAGCGGAGTCCGCGCGTCCATCACGATGTCCACCTCGACAAAGTAGTCCTGCACGGCACTTCGTCAGCCAACTTTCGTACCCTTCACATCAGCTAATCAAAACATACCGGTCCACTCTGCACGAGGAAGAACAAGAGGTGAAAGGGCGTAAATGGTCAGGTTGGCGTGCTCGAGCTAAAGCGCGAGAGAAAGGGCGACACTGACGTGGTACGCCCGCACGGTGTCTATCTTTTCGATATCATCACTGAAGATCATGGCCTTGTAGATGATGAGCTGAATGAAGTCGTGCGGCGCCGACTTGCCCGCGAGGAGCTCGAACTGGCCATGTATCGTGCGGCCCCACGCAATGATGACTCCAAGCGCGATCTGGAATGATGCCGTTAATGTCCACGCTCTCCGAGGACCGTGACGATACAACGCACGATGATTGCTCCCATAGGGTCCAAAACTGCAGGATAAAAACGGTTGAACGACTGCAGGAGGTAAGAGTCATGAATAACGTACACCATTTCAATTTACTGCCACCCGCGGACATGAGCAATCCTGCGTCAGTCACTTGTTAGTCATTCATTTCGTATCCAACCTCGCTAGTGCACGCTCACCGAAAGAGTTGATGAACAGATCATTACGATGGTCCTCCCAAAGGACCAAAACTTGACTAGACTTTGTGCGGAGCGAGTAACAATATAAGAACAACAGAAATTTGACGCCTGGAGGAAAACCATGGTTGGTCAATTAACTTCCAATAGCGCATACATGGACCTCATATACCCAGGGCGGCCGCGACTGCTATTAGAGAAGTTAGATGAAGCTGATTCAGGTCACCGTCGCCATGTGTGATGAGCCCCCTCGCGGACTCGACGATAACAACCAGGTTTACCGAGCCCATCCTGTTTGGAACGGATGACTACTGCTTCATGCGTAATTTTGGAAAATTGCTTACAAGAATCCTGGAACAAAGGAAAACGTAGGGATGATTTCTATAAAGTTCTCCGCATGAGACGAATGCGAAATTCACCATATATCACGTTTCCGATGGTCTCGAGCCGTGCGCCACCAACGGGCCACTTTTTCTCGTCCATGGCATTTGCTTTTCGGTGTAGCCAATAAAGCAGGACGTTACTTCCGATGTCGAAGACCGAGTCGATGCCGGTCGCAAGGAGGGAAAGCGAAGCGGAAGATACGGCAGCGTACACTGAAAGCATCGGCGTCGATCAAATGATCAAGCCACTGGGTGCTCAGAAACGAAGCGCTCACTTTGTAAGATACAGAGCGCAAAGTTTGCTATTAAGCTTGCCCGCACGGCGATTTTTACCTGAGGGAGGGCCGTACCGTAAGTGAACTGGTGTCGACAGTGCGATAATTTGGGACTCACTGGCAAACGCGCGGCGTCTTCTTCGATTCGCGCATCTTCGGTGTGCTCCTCCATGGGCTTGAGGAGCGAAGCGATGAGCTATATGCGCGGCGCGGGACGAAATAAGTGAGCATGAGAATACAGAGAAAGATAGGGAGACTGACGGCATTCTGGCGTCGGTGATAGCGCTCGAGCCTGCCACCGCGTTTGCGTCTGCGGAGTGCTGCGAGCTCTTCCTCGTTCTTGTAGCCGTTGTTGAACATGTATGGGTCGGAGGCGTTAGCTTTGTGGGCGGACGACCGCTCGATGTCATTGTTTAGAGATCCGTGATCTGGGACCGTTGTGTCGGTGATCTGGGAACGGGTCAAGATCAGAGGGCGAGGGAGAAAGAGGCGCACGGACCTTTGAGGAGGAGGGTTCGATGGTGGATGAGACGGCAGTGTCGGAGAGGTCCTTCGAGTCGTCGGGGAAGATCATGATGTCGAGTGAGCTGAGGCGACTTGAGAAAAAAAGACGGGATTAGTGGGAGAAATCGACGGTGGGAATGCCAGCCCGACCCGAAAGAGCGGTAACAGGACCATTTGAGTTGTGTTACCGCTCCCTCGGGCCCCCTGTCCCACCACCTCCTTCCTCTCGGCAGCCACTCACCTGCGCTTCCCTGCTGCTCGCCGTCCGGTTCAGAGCGTCGTCCGTCGTCGCTTTCAACGCGAGTCTCGTCTTTATGTGCCCGGCCATTTGAAGGTCCGCAACTCCAACCCCTCGCTTGGCCACTGCTTGGCTCCTGGCTGTCCGCCCTGCAACTGCCCTGCACCGCCGCCCGTCCCTCTGACTCAACCCGTTCAGTGCAGCTCCCCGATTCCATAAGAGAGCTCTCCTTCGCTTCCCTTCTCCACCTGAACACGCCCCTCAAGCCGCCGCGCATGGCTCCAAGGTCGGCGGTGGCACTGCCATCTTATCAGATAGCCTCGGATGTCCTCGGCCCGATCACCAGTCACAACCAGCACATCGTGGCGCGCGCTCCTCTACCACTCAGCTGCCACTCCGACTCGCCCGGATGCCACCAGAACGCGCGCAAACCTTTGGAATAGACTCGTCCTTGGCCATGCTATTTCTGATCCTATCTGTGCTCATGTGAATCACCCTTCTTCTCCGCGCTTGACCCGACGGCTCACTCTGACCGCGCTCTTCCAGCGTTTGCTCCCTCGCGTGGTGTTTCTTCTCGTCATGCATGGGAACCCCTGTTTTGCGGGCCCTATCTGGTCTGTGGGATTCTATATTAGAGAGTGCACGCCTCGGAAACGCTCCCACCGCCCGATCACGTCGCGCGTTCCCCTCTCAGGGCGAGGCATGGGAAATGGACAGGAGGGGGCGGCTCAGCTGACGCGTCGGCTACCCAGTCAGCAGTGTTTGCGGTACGTACGTCGTGCACAAAATACGGATTTCTCGCACGTTCTCATGGTTCTTTAAATGAGATGAGATAGCTGGAGCACTGGTTCCCAACACTGATGGATTTTGGTCACAATTGAAACATGTATATTGCCTCCGTTTCGATGTAGTCCCATCAGATGCGCGACGTGAAGCGGTTCTGTCGAGAGAAGCACTCGCGCAATACGGCACCTCGTTCGCAGCTTCTTTGTTCTATATCTGCACAAGCCTGCTTCTTATCACTCGTCCCGTGTTGAACCATCGGTTGTACATCGCACAGTCTATTTTATCATGGTCTAGGTCTGGTTCTCAAGAAACAATTATGTCGTGCGCGATGATAATATGCTTTTTCGATTGCTAAATTTCATCGCTGACCGACGACTCACATCCCAGTTTCACGTACGTCATACCCGTTCTTGCCAGACATGGTCTTGCGATTTCAATCCAATCTACCAGCTCTGCTGTTTGAGACCTCGCTTCGAAAGGTATTTAAACCCTCCTTTGTCTGACTGCACTCACCACCCATCTCTTGACGAGAACCTTCATCATCTCCCGCTTTTTGCATACTCTACACCTTCCGCTAGTTTATTTTTATTCGCGTGTTCATCCTTCTACATACCAGTCATCATGAAGTTCCCTTCGAGCTCCTCGATGCTTCTCGCTTCCCTCGCCATCTCCTCATCTTCTTCATCTATCGTGGCACTAGCAGCCCCGGCGGCTGAAGCGGATACTACCAGCACCTCCTCGTACATAGCTACCACAAGCGCCGCTGCTGCTGCTGCTGCTGATGCAACCGGCATGCCCTCGTCCACGAGCACCTCAAACGTCCCTTCCTCTACTTCTGATCGTACGTTCCCCTCCTTCTTACCTCCACTTCTCATTTCACACCTGCACTTCCCTCAGACCAGGTCAACTCTCGTGACGTCCTCGGCCTCGGTGCACTGCTCGAGGGCCTGCCGATCGTCGGGTCCGCCCTCACACCGCTCATCGATGCTCTCGGACTCGGCCATACCGCCGCCGCCGCCGAGGCTGCTCTCGCTGGCACCGACACGGATGAAATCCGCGCTGCACAGGCGCAGGCCGCAGATCAGATCCGTCATGCGATGAACAACGCGGCACTCGATGGCCCTGGAGTCGCAAGCAGCGCTATAGGTGCCATCAAGAGCGCCGCAGGCGCAGCTACGGGCGTGGCAAGCAGCATCGCAGGTATCGTCACCGGCATCCCAGGAGCAGTGGGGGGCGTCGCCGGAGGCGCAGCGGGTGCAGTAGGGAGCGCGAAACCGCCCATAAGGCGCCAGGACTCGCAAGCTACGGAGACGTCGACGCTCTCGGCCTCAGACGCCGTCTCACCCTCGGCGTCCGCCGCGGCGCTCGCGAACAACATGTTCTCCCCGTCCCTCCCGCCGAACCCGCCCAACACGCCTGTGTTCCGCCGCGAGCCCCCTGTGGCGCCCGCGGCGCCCCCTGTTCCTGCTTCTGCCTCTTCGTCTGCTTCCGCGCCCCCGCACCCAGCTGTGCCGACCCCTGCGCCGTCGAACCCTGCTGGCGCGCAGAGGCCCAACGCGCCCGCGCTTCGCCGCTCACCTCCAGCCGCGCCTGCTGCGCCTGCGCCTGCACCCGCAGCACCCGCAGCACCTGGGCCTCCATCTGCCCCAGAGCCCTCGCACCCAGCTGCGCCCGCCCCTGCGCCGTCGCCTCCTGCTGTCGCGCAGAGGCCCAACGCACCAGCGCTTCGGCGCGCGCCTCCAGCCGCACCTGCCGCGCCTGCACCTGCAGTACCCGGCGCTCCTGGCGCTCCTGCTGCGCCCGCGCCTTCATCTTCCCCAGAGCCCTCGCACCCAGCTGCGCCCGCCCCTGCGCCATCGCCTCCTGTTGGCGCGCAGAGGCCCAACGCACCAGCGCTTCGGCGCGCGCCTCCAGCCGCACCTGCCGCGCCTGCACCTGCAGTACCCGGCGCTCCTGGCGCTCCTGCTGCGCCCGCGCCTTCATCTTCCCCAGAGCCCTCGCGCCCAGCTGCGCCCGCCCCTGCGCCGTCGCCTCCTGTTGGCGCGCAGAGGCCCAACGCACCAGCGCTTCGGCGCGCGCCTCCAGCTGCACCTGCACCCGCTGTACCTGCTGCACCTGGCGCACCCGGCGCACCTGGTGCACCCGCACCTCCGTCTGCTTCAGAGCCCTCGCACCCAGCTGCACCCGCCCCTGCGCCGTCGCCCCCCGCTGGCGCGCAGAGGCCCAACGCGCCCGCACCTGCACCTGTTGCACTAGCGCCCGCACCTCCATCCGTCTCCGCAGAGCCGTCACACCCAGCTGTGCCCGCCCCTGCTCCGTCGCCCCCTGCTGGCGCGCAGAGGCCCAACGCGCCCGCACCTGCACCTGTTGCACTAGCGCCCGCACCTCCATCCGTCTCCGCAGAGCCGTCACACCCAGCTGTGCCCGCCCCTGCTCCGTCGCCCCCTGCTGGCGCGCAGAGGCCCAACGCGCCCGCACCTGCACCTGTTGCACTAGCGCCCGCACCTCCATCCGTCTCCGCAGAGCCGTCACACCCAGCTGTGCCCGCCCCTGCTCCGTCGCCCCCTGCTGGCGCGCAGAGGCCCAACGCGCCTGCGCTCCGCCGTCAAGCTGCAGCGCCTCCGGTCGTGCCTATTCCCATTCCCGTGCCTGCTCCCATCCCCGTACCTGCGCCCATTCCTGTGCCCGTGCCCGTACCTGCGCCCATTCCTGTGCCCGTGCCCGTACCGACGCTCCCCATCGGTGCGCAGAAGCCCGCAGCGCCTGTCCCGAACGATGCGCCGCCACTGTTCGGACAAGACGTGCCTATGAGCCGGCCTTCCGCTGCGCCTTCGGCCGCAACGTCTGCTTCGGATGTGCCTGCGAAGGTGACGGCTAGTGCGGGTGCGCATAGCTCAGCGTCTGCTTGAGAAGAGGTTGATGTTTATCATTGAATCGGCAATATTTTTATTTTTATTCTTTATTCTTCGTGTCCTGTGCTCGATGCCTCCAGTACCACTGCGCTTGTGGTCGTCTGTTTGAATACCAGCATCTCCTATCCTATTGTCATATAGCCCGGTATTGAACGCTCCCAGCAAGACCAACGGACAGCTTCACAACTTGTCGGGTCCATTTTGTCTCATGTGATCCGGTTGAGCAAGACGTGCCGCGTGACGCGTGACGCTCAGTAGAAACGGAAATTCAAGTGAACGTCATGCCCAGTCAAAAGATTGATATTTTGTCATGTATCCGTCATGAAAGCAGTGCAGAAGTCGTGTGAAAGTCGTGTCCAATTTTAGCAGTTTATGACTTGTGCATGACTTTTCGCGCCACTTTCTTGACGGATGCATGATAAAAGACCATTTTTTTGACTGAGCTTGACGTTCACCTGAAGAATGTTTTTACTGAGCGTGACGATCGGAGCCGTATGGACCGGAGAACAAGCCAGTCTCCACGCGTTGCGCCACAGCGTGATGATCCTCGACATTCATTTCCATCATCGTCGAGGAAAGTGTAAGGAGCACGAGCAAATCATCGCATCCACCGTCTAACATTTGGTACTGAGGATCCAAAAATTGGGAGATCATAATTATCTCGCTAGCTGAGTGTCACCTTGAATGTCGAAATACTGATTTGCCTCTCCTCGGGGACGTTGTCGTGAGTCGTGATTCACGCCCGCTCTAACACCGTATCCTTTTGGTGACCACTGTATCATCCCCTCGCGTGCTTGCCTGACATCTCTAGAAGTATCCTAACGCTACCACGACGAGCATGAGTTTACATCTCACAGAGATCCTCGTTCGGTGCCGTTTTGCCTTGATATGAGGTCAAGCTGAGCCGTAAGACAGCTCTTCTGGGCCTATATAAGTCGTTTCTCTCGCTCAGAACAATCTCATCTCCACCTCTTCTCACTGCTTCTCTCTCTGAATTCATCCTCGAATCCACAATCGTTTGCCATCGCAGCTACTGCAACCCATTTCTCAAAATGAAAATCTCGTCGAGCCCCTTCATGCTGTTCGCCTTTATTGCAGTGTCTTCATCCCTGGGAGCCCTCGCTGCTCCAGTTCGCGACGTTGGTCGCGTCCATGTGGGCCGCATCGGGACATCAGATAGTTCGTTGTTTTCTCCTCGTCACCAATGCCCAGCAGTGCGGTCTAACTAACATTCTTCTACCCATCAGTCTTTTTTGAAGCCCGTGGACTTGGCCTGCCGGACAATGGCGTTGAAGAGAAGGTCGAGGGCATAATTGACGGTTTGGCCCACGGGTCTGTCAAGGCTCGTGATGAACTTAATCCCTTTGAAGGCGTCGCCGGAGTTGCCGCTAAGGAAGTCAAAGAGGTACCCTTCGCGGTGGCGAAAACCTTTCTTGGTCTCGATGATCAACTCCCGAGCGACGGACAAGGACGACGAAGCCTGTGAGGCGAGTCGCGCTCTGTGTCTGAACACATGCTCAGCCAGTGCATTTTCTTCCTGGCGCCGTTTTGACTTCGTTACTGCTGAAACCGCTCGTTATCGTCACTCTTTTGTGAACGTACTGTCGTTGACTCCTTTTTGCATTCACTCGTCTTCCGAGACTGCACAGTATGTGCCGTCTCAAAGAATGTTGGACTGATGCTCGTGTAGAGCAGCTTTTCTTGTACTTCCAGTTTCGGCCGTAGCTATTGTGTATTGCTACTACGCTCTCGTGATATTTCTCGGCCGATTGGATACCTTTTGACAGATTGTAATACAACCTTGATAAAATCTGATAGGCTCAAGAGTAACCAGGAGATTATCGGTATAGTTGGCGCATGGCCATCATGGTTCTAGCATATGGTGTTACGATACAAAGCGCATCCTTTGTCTAAGTGATTATGCGAGGAGAGGAGCGACCCCATCCTTCGCGTGGAGGGCATACACCGCGTCAGAGCCTATGAATGAGCGAGTCAATTTCAGAACTCAGAATAGATGAACAAAAAGCTCACCTCCAACGTGCTTCTTGTCTACAGGTGCGAGGGAAAGGTCAGATCAAGTAAGAGGAATATATAGACACGCACTAATGAAGACGTTGGGAACGGTTCGCTGACCGGTCAATTCAAGCAGAGCAGCCTGGATAGCGTCGCCGTCATCCCTCTCATCGAGCCTGAATTTGAAAGCCGTCAATTGAAGCGAAAGGCTATCCGTAAGCAGAGGCATACTCGATGACCTTGACCTTGACATCAGAGTAATCCGACGCGAAGAGGCCCTTGGCACGCTTGCAGTAAGGGCACCAAGACTTGGAGAAGATGGTGACCTGGTTCTGGGCGATGGTATCCTGAACAAGCCGAACATTAGCAATCTAGCCGGCGCGATCGACGGGTCCGCACATTTACAAAATCCTTGACGGCCATTGCGTGCAGTTGTCTGGGAGAAGGACGCGAGGAAGAGGGTACTGATGAAGAAAACAGGGTGAACGATAGTGGTCCTGTGAAACGGCGAGATGCAGCCTTATATAGGTGGGGGAACATATGCTTGGTTTGCCCTCTGGATGACCGATCTCCTCGTCATCCTCCACCAATCCACACGTGATATGACTCGGGCACGTGGCGCACCATGTTTTCGGGAATCGAGCAGACGTCGGTGGCCCATGGCAAGCAACATTCTCTTCGCAATATTCTCGAGATCTTCAAGGGATACGCCACTATGTCCGTCATAAAGCTTGTTAGCAAGGCAATGGAACGGATCGCTCCGCTGAGTCTTGCTGAAAAGTGGGATAATGCATGTATCTAATGGCTCAACGTTCGACTTGCACTGACCCTGCGCTATGTCGGCAACAGGTCGGTTTACTGTTAGGTCTCATCAAACCCATTTCCTAGCTGTAGTGATGCCCTTCTGAAGAATATGACCCCCGGCAGAAGGCCCTCCACTACAACACAGAAACTCTCGCAATGTCCTCCTCACGATCGAGTGAGTTTCTCTGCCACACTGCACTTTCACAGACCTTATCCATCATTTTCGACATACAGCCTTACGCCTCAAGTCCTTAAGGAGGCGATTGCCCTTCCTGCAGCGGCCATCATTGCATATCATCCGCCTCTGTTTAAACCACTATCCTCTTTAACCCTCGCCAACCCTTTACAAGCATCCCTGCTCTGGTGCGCAACCGCAGGTATTTCTATATACTCGCCACATACTGCACTAGACTCGGTATATGGTGGTATCAATGACTGGCTGGCGGACGGCCTCGGGGAGGGCAAGGTCGAACTCTTACATGGGGAGACGGTACCCAGTCTTGGAGGTGGAGGACGACTTGTGTGTTTGGACGAGAAGGTAAGCTTCAAGGTGTTGCAGGAGAGAGTCAAGAAATACTTGGGCCTTACCCATCGTGAGCACACTGCCCCAGAAATTTGGACTTCATCTCACCCATCTTCCTCATGCCATCCACCAAGTTCAAGTTGCTCAGGCGCCCACAAGGCTTCACAACGACGTCCAAACAATAGCCATTTGTGCTGGTTCAGGCGGCTCCGTCCTCCAGGGAATCAAGGCAGATGTCTACCTCACTGGCGAAATGTCGCATGTATGCCACTCTCTTTCTGACTGTTCAAAACCGCTCAATATGTCGGTTTCAGCATGAAGTCCTTGCCGCCGTAGCCGCGGATCGGAGTGTTATCCTCTGTAAGGAGCTTCTTAACTGCCTCTCTAGGCTATTGCTGATCACTGGACATTCACAATTAGGCGGCCATTCGAACACAGAACGAGGCTACCTTCCAATCCTGGCCAACCGACTAAGGGAAGAGTTCAGTAAATTAGACGGGGAGGGTTGGGCTTTGGCCAAGGAGATCAGCTTCCACGTTAGCGACAAGGACGCAGACCCTCTCATCACAGTGTAAGAATCGGTTGACAAACAAAATCAAAGGCGAACGGGGAGCGAAATTTCTCGTATAAGAATGGGTTGCGTCTTGGGCGACGATCGTGTATTAATGAACCGTAAATCATAGTTTCAGGGAAACTCGATTTAAATCTACCGATCCACCTCGCTACCGTAAAATCAGCATATGGGAGGAAGAGAAATGGTACAGACTTTACGCACCCAAATACAAGATCCATCGTGCCGATGATGGCGACAACATCTGCAATAAAATGCTACAGAGCATTGAACAAGGGTCAGCTGCCAGATAATGATCACATATTGCAAATGCTCTCACATCTGCAAAGAGTTAGAATTAGTAACTTTTTGGAACAGTCAGAAAAAATATAGGACTCACGTCTCATCATGAAGTCAGCTCCAGCCAGGTGCGCGAAGCCAGGTGCGCGGATCTTGCATCGATATGGGCGGTTGGTGCCGTCCCTATTCAAGTAGGTAGAAACTATAAGAGCAGCACTTACTGAATCTGGACGAAAGCACACGCACGAAACAAGGTAAACACCCATCTCCCCCTTAGGCGCCTCAATAGCAGAGTACGTTTCACCCGGTGGGACAGAGTATCCTTCACTGAAGATCTGTATTTCACATCCCGTGTGAGTATCAAAGATGAAATAAAGCAAGTTAGAGACAAAAAATAGATCTTACCTTGAAATGGTGGATGAGAGACTCCATGCTCTCCTTCATCGATGCACGAGGAGGTGGGACCAATTTATGGTCATCAACCTTGACAGGGCCGGTAGTGATTTTGTTCAAGCACTGTAGGATGTGAGTGGTGAGGGTGTCAATCAAGAGGCGAGGGTTGACCTCTCTCACCTGGTCAATGATCCGTAACGACTCACGCATTTCCTGAACACGGCAAAGGTAACGGTCATAGCAATCACCATTTTTCCCCACAGGAATATCGAACTCAACCTATACATCATCACATGCTTGAATTGGACACCATGTATTTGTGGAAAGACTCGCGGACGCACCTCGTCATACTTATCGTACGGCGCGACTTTCCTTAGGTCCCACTTGACTCCACTCCCTCGGAGCATGACTCCCGAGAAACTATAATCAAGGGCCTCCTGAGCAGTGACTTTCCCTACCCCGATCGTCCTCTGTTTCCAAATACGGTTACCGGTAATAACCTCCTCGATCTCGTCGACGCGACTGCTAAACTGTGTCGCCCATTGAAATATATCGTTGAGGAGGCCGTGAGGGAGGTCGAAGGCGACACCGCCTGGGCGCACGTACGCAGCGTGCAGACGCGCACCGGAGACGCGCTCATAGAACTCCATGAGTTTTTCGCGCTCTTCGAAACCCCACAGGAATGGCGTCAAGGCACCGACGTCCATAGCATGTGTGAGCACGGCCATCAAGTCTGTGAGGAAGCTATTCATGAACGTTAGCTCCACATGTCTAAGTCTGGGAAACATACGATTGAGGATACGAGTGATCTCGCCAAATAGAGTGCGAACCCATTTGGCACGCTCAGGTACCTCGATGTTGAGCAACTTTTCGACAGCCAGCGAGTAGCACAGCTCGTTCGTCACTACAGCGCAACATCAATACTGGATGGTGCACGGAAGAGTGTAGGACCTACTCATGGACACGTAATCCAGACGGTCAAAGTACGGCAAAGCCTGCATGTATGTCTTGTATTCAATCAACTTCTCAGTTCCTCTGTGCAGGAGTCCAATATGCTAGCAGAAAAGTGTGTTATAAAGAAGAAATGGCCAGTGAATACTAAACGTCTTACGGGGTCGGCACGGAGAATCTCCTCTCCATTGAGTTCAAGAATTAGCCGGAGCACACCGTGTGCAGCGGGGTGCTGGGGACTGTGTGGTGACAGATATTTCGCAAAATTGGGCATTATATGTCATTTTCTGTACTTACCCGAAATTGACTGAGATAGGAAAGATGAGTGAGTATCTATACCTCTGAGGAAGATAGAACTTACCTGTGAAATGCCTCATTTGGCTCTCTTTTCTCGAACCAGTCTCTGCAAGAATATCCTTCGCAGCCATCCCATGTAGATCCTCTACAGTGTGCGTGTCGAAAACATGTTTGCCCTCTGGTGTGTATGCTCCCCTGGACTCAGTTTGCTGGTACAGAGAGGAAGATGTTGAAATACAGCGTCGTGGGGCCAGATGTGAAATGCGTGGCAGCTGGCGGCGAAGGAGTGTCGAGGCCATGATGAACGATGACGAGAGTTGAGGAGCGGGTAGGCGGAGGTAGGCGGCGACGGGCTGCCCAATGACGATCAGCTGAATTCGGAGTTTCCCACGGTTTGTGTTCTCCAAACTCGAGCTTTCGCTGGTCCGACGTTGCCGCTGACTACCATCTGGTTACTGGTATGCCCTCGCTAACAAAATGGCTTTTAGCTCTCTCCTCTACTTGCGTATTCTTGAGAAGTTATGCTGCGGCAGAAGAACAACCGTGTACAGCTCACAGGGGTGGCAGGTACTATGATCTACGGCCCCTTCAGTCGAGGTAAGTTTACATCCTTAGTTGACCCTCTGCGAACTCCCCCTGTTGCCGATTCGGGTCCCCCAGCCACCCATAGAATTTACAACTAAATATGGTCAGGAGTCTAGTACAGACTATAGCTTCAAGGCTCCAGGCGGTCAAGAGTTGTTCATCAATGTTTGTAAAGGCGTCGTGCATGAGACATGGAATCCCGATGTGGCACACCCAGAAAACATCGCTGCATTTACGCGCAGAGGCCACGGCGACTTCTCTTTAGGGTGAGCTCATAGAGGACCTGACCTCCCTCAGGTCTCAGCGACTGATTTCGCCATGGTTCAGCGAAGTCAATACCACTCTACTTGTACGGGATAGGCATCCCCTTCTCATCCTGACAGGAGGATCACCGTGTACGGGTGCTGACCACCTTCGGGCTTCGACCGCTGTACGCTTCATATGTGATACGTCTGTTTTCGGATCAGGTAGATGACGTCGATGTGTGAGAACGTTGTTCCTGCAGCTTACATTTGTTCGTAGGAAAGCCTCGGCTAGTCGCACAGCTTCCGCCGAACGATGAGTCGGCGTGTGCATTCTTTATTGAATGGAGGACACACGTGGGTCGTAAATACCACATAGCTGGCACTGGTTTCTCATGTGCTATTAGTTAGCGTGTCCTACTAGCGAGCCATCAGGCTTCTGGGGAGGCCTGATCGTCGGTATGTCCATGATGTACGTGTCTTCATCGATCAGAGTCCAAGTTCTCTCATCATGCATTCAATGATACACAGCGCGCTGGTGCTTGTCATGCTTTACCTTGTCGGTGGAACGCTGTATAGGCGATATGTCCTCCAGCAGCGCGGCTTCGACCAAATCCCTCGTGTCTCGTTCTTCTCTCTTACAGACACTCTAGAAAGGATTCAATCGGTTCGCGATCAGTTCGCTGGACAACATGCGCGTTCTTGGAACAATGGAGACCGTTCTGGCCCAGGCTTCGAACGACTGCCGTCCCTTCCAGAAGAAGAGGAAGCAATTTTGGGATCAGAAAGCGACGGGCAAAGCCACGGGCATTCTTTCTCAAATGACGCCGCGCGAGAGAGTGATAGGCACGCGGGCATCCCAGGCAGCGACGTAGACACTCACGGCGTCATTCGACTATAATACCATCGCCTTCTCATGGTCTTGGAGTACTATATTTCGACGTCCCTCGGTTGTCTTTCATGTGACGTACCGTCCCGCTAGGCTTACGAACTATTGGACTACGTTGTCGAGAGCTCAGTCGATGACCGTATTTGTGTTATTCTATTCCTGCGGCAAGGGGCCTTATATACTCTACCGGTGATAATTTGCGCGCAAAGATAGGCTCTGATTATGCACGCATCCAATTGATGACGCTTGCGACCTTTATCAGACACCTTGCTTAGCTATATCCTGGATGCGCTAATGTAGACTGGCGTCCGCACATCCGGTGGATGCGGACGCAGCACTGCCCCGCTAACGAAGTGATGACTACCTTAGGCTTTTCAACGATGGCCAACAAAAAATGACAATGTTAAGGGGCGCCTCCATGCAGTCCATCTGGATTTCTCTACTATTATGTTTCTTGATCGATCCATAGCATGCCTACAGCACGCATTGTTGAATATAATAAACGCCATGCCAGTAAAGTTCGCCGTTGTTCCGAGAAGCCCGAATTAAGCTTGGGATTCACATCGGGATCCTCACTGACAACGTAAGTGTTTCAGCATTCGTGCGTCTCTTTGCTTACAAGGTCACTCCACCCCTTCGAACGGCCGTAGGTGCAAAGCCCTCCACTGAGGCTCAAAACTGCAGAAGGTACTACGAACGCGTTCGGCGAGGGTTGGCGCTTTCCCAGTTCCACTACGAAGAGAGATTTGTCAGAGGGACTGACCCAGGCCGTCCCGAAAGTGCGTAAGTCGTCAGTTGGCCTCCATTGTCCTTGACTGACGATCTCGAGTTGATCTCAAAAGTCTTGACTTACCTCGCTCCCATCGCAGATAGACTGAAGAAATCGCCACGTTCCGTAAGGCCTCTCCAAATAAATCTAGAACAGACAAGTACTAGACACTAGATACGCTATGTAGACAATATCGAACGAGTGTATCGAGTGGTATGTACGCATTCCTGCAAGGATATCGACAAGACGGTACAAAACCGAAAAGTTCAAAGAGAAGTCTCATGGGGAGAAGACCGTCTCAAAAAGTCCCAAAAAGTTCACAGTCCGAGAAGAGAAACAGACGAGACCCATCACCTATAGTGCGAAGACTGCAGCCCCGACAACTGCACCAGCGACCATTGCACCAATGGAACCAGCACTCAAGGCCTTAATGTGTGTCGCGGCGTTGAAGCTAGTCGGCGATGTTGACGATGACGCAGCAGAACCAGACGCAGAGCCAGAAGCCGAGCCCGAAAGGGTCGAGGAAGCAGCTACTGTGCGGCCAAAGGAGCTGCTACTGGTCGCAGGAGTGGTAGCGGCGCTCCCGGTGCTGAAGGATGCAATAAGTTTCCATTGACAATCATCAATCACGGGCTCTTACCCAGATGCACTGGCCGCACTCGAAGCAGAGGTAGCCGGTGCGGAAGTGCTGGATGCGACAATGCTGGATGCCGCAGCAATGGAGAAGCCTCCACTAGTTGCAATTACATCATTGATGTTGCTGAGCGTGTAGAGTTGCGTTTATTGCCTATGCGAAGCATGTAGTTGGCACCTTAGACTCACGTAATATTCACAGCCTCGAGAGTGTAACCATCACTTCCGCGGACATTAACGTTGTTGAATAAATTCTAGCTGTAAAAGCGGCACTCACCCGGGCGGAACAGCAGGGAGCTGAAGAGTCACACTACCAGCCGAACTCTGGACATTATTCGCGATGGCGAACGAATTGTGGAAGACTACGTTCGTAAGCTCCAAAGAAAATACAGACGGATCTCCAGAGCTTGTGGACCAAGAGATGGTGGTAGTGCCCCCAGAAGAAAGATTCTCCGGCGTGTTGATTGTGAGGCACGCGACGAAAGGAACAAGGGCCACAAGGACGCTGAGATGGTGAGGTCAGGTCTAGCACCCACCAAAAGGAAACATACACACCTAAGCTTAAAGAACATTTTGCGGCGGAGGCGACAGGGGGAATACGGGGGGAATGGTGAACGTGAGAGTCGTAAGCGAACAAGCGGGGCAAGTTTGCCTACTCATGTTGAGCTACCAAAAACTTATATACCCAGTCGCACGCCGTACTTCCACGTGACCGTGCCGAGGTTCTATTTGTGCCACCGTTTCCGGCCTTATTTTTAGTTCATATTTCTTTCATGTCAGACTGTTCTCGAATCACTGCCAAAAATTCGGCTGCAAGCTTTTGAGAGCTGTCGAATAGATGTTTAACATTGAGAAGTGCGGTTCGTGGAGCATATCATACGGGCATTCTCCGTCTCTAAGAGACGCTCCTGCCAAATCACCCAAGCAGTCAATAAAGGTGACCAGCCAGCGTTGGCACACCGCGTGTTTACTGGTAGGTGACCCGCGGAAATTGACCTAATAGATCTGGTGGGACGGCATGAATCAGTATGGTGCACCTAGTCCGTTCAACGTGTGTGTTACTTCGTCAAAGGGCCGTGTATCATTGAAGCAGCTTTCCCAGACCTCGTTCACAGCACGTTCCGCGGCCGTTTTGTCTAGACACGCCTCATTCGCCATAACGGCTGTGATAGCACGTCGGCGTACGCAGGCCTTAGAAATTTGTGATGGCCCTGTTAATGCACTGGATTGACAAACGGATGGCAGACTCGCCTGATGCTGCTTAGAGAAGTTCAAGATGCGGCGATCCACCTCCCTTGTCCATTTGCACTCACCACTCAGGCTAGCTGCACGAATCTGTTGGCAGAATCACTAATCAATCTGCCTTAGGTGTGTATTCATATCCATTCATGCTCACCTCGCTGCATGCGTGATGTCTCAGATCGTTCCATCTGACCTTGAACTTGACATGATCAAACATATGCACAAGTTCATGAACCATCGTATGTTCCAAGTGGTCTTTGTTGCCCAGTAAATTAGCCTGACAAAGAATGATAGCTCCGTGATCGGGCAAAAATCCACCAGTCCGAGTCTGGTCGCATGGGGAACATGGCAGATTTTCAGATTTGACGTCAACTCCGGCAAGCTTCAATTGTCGCAGCATGAAAACAACCGAAGGACCTGTAAATCATGGTTGGCATCGGAGTGAGTGTTGCCTCATATACGGTAGAACACGAGCAATAGGACGACGACGACGACGCACGAATACTGACTGTAATTTAAGAGCTCTTTCTTCCATTTCTCGCAATTGCGGCGTCCAATCTCGTTCACGCGCTCATCATGAGATATACCGTATCCCGTCAGCAGAGAGAATTCACGAGTCCATTCTTGAAAGAACCTATTGGGCGGAGGTGGGGCTGGAATGTCCACCGGGTTGATCGACTTTGGATCTGGAGACATGCAGGTAATAAAGAAAGACGTGAATGCGTGACGTGACAGTGACGTGACAAGGAAGCAGTTTCCGGCAGTTTCCAGCACGGCATGCAGAAGATGCCAAGGCGAACATGCATACCCAAGTACTCAATATCTGAGTAACACCATCCGATTCTACACACAACTATCGGAGTATGGCCTATGTTTTCTCTCTAATCAATCATGAAGTCGACGTATATTTCGTATGTTTGTCCGCATATATACTGTTCAGGCTATCTAAGAAGGGTTACACATATTTCGACTCGATTGATAGCCAGACGGGAATGGGGCACCTGCCTGGATACGTGTCGAGTACATCTGCGTCTTCCTTATTTCGCTTCTGCCAACTTTCATTGGATTCTGCAGTGTTTGTGCCGCCTACTTGAAGCCTGCCCTATACACTTCCATCCTTTCTCATCGTCGTTGCCAGTCTCACTTGACTGTTCTATGACCTAATCTGAGGAATAACCGCGCTTGTTGGCCATGTGCCAGGACCTGCTGATACCACGATGAGTAGAATCTTATGCACGGCTGGCTATGTCCCTTCTATTGGTTAGTGCTTTCTGGGTTTCGAAATCATGATTGATAGCATCATCTGTACCGTGGATCCCCTTGAATGTTGGGAGACTTCGACCCTCTTCGACCCCATCAGATAGGTTTCTTCTCAGGAATGACTGCATAATCTCCGCACCTGATCTCGCATGCCCCCGAACGAATTGCCAACTGAAAAGCACCCGCCCAATGATCAGTGTCCAAGAAGACCCAGTGTGTACATATGCTTCTCACGATTGGCCCGCAAGCCTTCGGCTTCGAATTGTGTGGATCAAGGGACTACTAATGTACTTCTCTTCGGTTCGCTCTCGCCATCCGACTCTATTGATGCCCCTTGAGTCTGTGAGTCAAGGCTCGAACTGATTCGGTGTTTCTGCGGCTTTGTTCGCAATTCAATCGATATTTGCGCATCCTGGAGGTCTGTCACAAAAACGCGTCGATTTATTCCCAGCTTTCACGGACATGGTTCGCACTCTAGCTACCTCGTCGAATTCGAACTTACCCGTGCCTATTGATGCGCGTGCTGGACGACAGACTGTTCCCGGGTTCACTGCTTCTTATCATGATATCGATGGGACTTTGCACGGTATACTGCACCGTTTTCACGACGATCAGACATCCCTCGCTAAATCCTCGACATTTCATTAATCCCAACACGCTTCGATACTGCGTTGAACGGGAGTGCCGTGAATGCCGGTCACACCCAGGGTCTCGAAGATATCTTTTTATTGATAATACGCGCAGGCCTTATTCGAAATATTGGATGAGAAGATAAGTTATCTCCGATTGTTCGCAGTCATTCGCTGAGCCTCGTTTTGCATCGTCATCAGGACACATATATATGAGCGCTGGCTAGCGTTGGAGATCCACAGGATTATGTATTCGATTACGCTGTTACGATACACCCGAAAGCACCGATGTCCTGTGGTCTGGTTTCTGAGCGCATCCCTCGCTCCATAAAAGGAACAGTCAGTCGAAACAATCTCTACAAATTGGAGTATATTTAAAAAAGGAGAGGGGACTGTATTTCGCTGGCGGCGTAAAGGAAGGGTACTCGTACAATAGCCACTTGACTACAACTTGGCAGGGTTACTCCAGTTGGGCTTGCGCTTGTGCTACAAATTCGATATACAATTCAGTGACCTAGGCCAGCAAGGGAGAAAGTACGTACCTCCGAGAACGCCTTGAGGCCCTCCTAGATTGACGGTGTGAAGCGTGCATCGCCAGTGTGTGTATCAAAATGAAGACGAACCTTGATGTTATTCCCCTTGTAAGCCCGTTTGCTTTCGGCGCTCCAGGCATGGGCGATGACTGCGCGCTCTACGTCACCATGCTGTGCGGCCAAAATTAACCCCCGCTTCGTGCTTTGCACAGCGTCTGGCGAGTTCGCCGCTATCTGCGTCGCCCATTCGATGGCCGTCTGAAGTACTCTCTCTTTTGGAACGACAGAGTTGACGCTTGCGTGTCCACATCAATCAGTTGTGAACAAAAGAGTACACAGCGCGCACAGCTTACAATCCAAAGCGCTGCTGTGCCTCCGCGGCACTGATTGTTCGTCCGAGCAAAAGCATCTCGGAGGCCAGCTGCAAGAATATCAACAATGCAATCTATTTTCAGATGATCGAGTCGCACTAACTTGATGTCCTGCTACAGCTCTCAGCCGAGGAATGACTGTAACGGAGCCAGATATTCAAATTTTCTGATATGACCGAGGCGCGCATGAATCATGATGCACACCTCCTTGGGCTGCGATGACCCCACGCTTGACTTCTGGAAGGGAAAAGACGGCCTCGTCACTGGCAATGACAAGATCGCAGTTCATTACCATCTCCACGCCTCCGCCGAACGCGCCGCCATTCACAGCAGCGAGGATCGGCTTAGAAGACACACGACGTGAGATAGAGCCGAATCCATGGGGAGATGATGCGATTCTCTCTTGTTCATCAGACTGGCCGCCTTGCTGCTTAGTGTTCCATCTACAAATGCCAAACGTGAGCAGCAACTTGATGTAGCCAGACAAGTGCCTCGTCAGCACACTGACGCTTTGAGGTCTGCGCCCGCACAAAAGGCCCGGCCTGTCCCGGTGATGATTGCCACCCTGAAGTGGGAGGCGGGAGACCATCAGCTTAGGCTTCGATGTCAGTGTGGTGTAGACAAGTACCACAAAGAAGGTTCGCTGTCGAACCAGTTGAGGCAATTTTTGATATCTGTTTCCATTTGTGGCGTCATCGCGTTCAAAGATGCTTGGCGATTCATAACAATGACAAGAACATGTTCCGCAGGGAAGTTAATTACGACCTCATCGGAGTGAGTGGGTTGTTCGACGAGAAAATCGCGTTGGGGGGTCATGGTATGAGGTGCGATCGAGCGGTGAGAAAGGGATGTTGAATGTGAATGTATTGCGGGGATTCGGTTCCTGAATGGTGTAATGCGGGGAAATAGGCGACCGGGTGCCCGATTGCCGAGTTGAGCCAGTTTTGTCACAAATTTGCAGAACAAAACAAAATTGACTGGTGATCTCTATAGCGAGCACAAAATGATGCACGGAAAGGCTCGTGAGCATGCCGAAGCCCGCTCGACGGTAGAAACGATGAACCAGGATTCAACACGCCGTGGATTTGCTTCCGGGCCGCCTATACTTGTCGCTTATAAAGAAAGCCTCGGACCGTTACCCGCTGCTACTCGTCCGGCTACAAGACTGGTACTGAGCTCCGTTCAAAAACCTGCGCTCCGAGGGTGTCCCTGATCGCGATGAAGAGTGATAGCCAGATCAACACGGAAGGAGGACCGGAACGGATCGCATCGATCAGACTTCAGCTGACTCGGGAGTCGGAGATTGTGGGGAACACAAGATATCTTGATGGTCGCAAGGAACATGAAACAAGACGACGACGACGATACGATAGCATGATATAGCATGATACAGTGAAAACGATAAAACTCTCCTACAGGGTCCAACAGCCCTACACCTCCTACATTACACACTGACTGTCGAATAACGCCCTACCCTCCTCCAAGGCGTGTGAAATACGATGCGGATGATGGTGGTAGTACACAGCAGAACAATGGTCGTGAAACAATCGATGTGGGAAAGCCTGTGGCCACGGTTGAGTATCCGCAGTAAGTGGAAAAAAGATTGAGAACTCACGAAGGACGAGAAACGGGTACAGAAGGCCTAGTGCCTGCGGAAGGGGCATGTAGGAGAGTGAGCCCCGCGCCAACCGCAGTGGCAGCATTGCGGAGAGCTGAAGTTCGCGAAGGGATGTTCGTCACTGTCTACCTTGGTGACAGAGTGGAGGACCGTGGGTGTAGCGGACAACTTGTGCGAATGGCACATGGAGGGCGAGGGTGATGCGGAGGCAGCGACGGAAGACGCGGATGAGGAGGAGTGCATTGTGAGGTTGATGGAGATGTCAAGCTGGTTATGATGGGTACAGAGCGAGTTGGAGATGGGAAGGGAGGGGAGGAGAGCGTCCACCTTTTATGCACATCTCGGAGTCGGGATGAAGTGGTGACGTCTGGAAAGGGAAGGAGGACAAGTGTTGTGGTCAATTCATGGCCTGTCTGCCGGGTCGCCCTGATAACGCACATTTGTCCGGATCGGACACATCAATCCGTTTATCTATCCCGAAAAGGAAGTCGCACCATTGACGCTCAGGGTCCACCACACAGGAACAAAGCAACGTCTTCCCTTACACCAGCACACGGCGCTGCTGGTGGCGCCGCCTGTTTCGTTTCGTTTCCAGTCTACTGTCTCATGGCCTCATGTCGTCCGCTGCGCACCACGACGTCTCCATTCTCTTGGCCCGCACCACAAAAACCAGATGTGTCCTAAACATGCCGTTGCCACGAGCGGACCTCGGGTCCTGTAGCGCACATGTGCCCGAAAATCGGTGGAGCTGTGTCCTATTGTCCTCCGCCTAGTTTTTGCCACTGCGGATCAGTCTGCCGTCTTCCGCTCCGAGTCTTCCAACATTCACTTTCATCGCATGGTCGCCAGTCAAAAGCAGTGCATATATCTAGATATATCTTGACTAATATGTACGTAGTATCCTGATGATTCATCGCATCTGCCACAGGCCATTACTTATCGCCGATGGCGGCCGTTTAACATCGACACGAACTATCGATTCCCGGAGGGAATGATCGATTGCAGTGGCATTCGCAAAAAAAAACCCCCGTAGTGTACTTACCGCTCGATCGAGTGAAGAGTCTCTCGATTGAGCGCCCTCATAAATCTTGTCGCGGACTTCAATTAGCAGCGAAACGCAGTTGGCGCTGAGAAGTCGTGGGCCTCGCCACCAGACTCAATGCAATATAACAGCGGGTGCGATCCTGCGACTCACATCGCAACACGCAGCAACAGCCCGTACACCTACTGTACTGATCTAGCGCTTACATCCCACTGAAGAGAACGTGTCTGGGGTTCCGGAAGGGTATAGATGAGATCTGCGATTCGTTTCGTGAGGACGCCCGATCGTGAAGAAGCTTACCGCGCACAAAATACGAGAGCACATAGACTGCTTAGCTCCTCATGGGTGTTTGGGTCCCTTGTGGGGATCTTGTGGAAGCGGCCAGAGACTTTCATCAATCCAGGCTTTGCTAGGACTCGACCAGCAGACCTGCCTCGCCAAGGCTAGCATTCGGCTCAAGGAAGTGAAGTTCCTTTGTTGCGAACAGTTAAACGAGACTGTATTGATCCCGACTTCGTCGGAAAACACGCCGTCGGAGAAGTGTTCGGTGGGTAGTCAGTGACAGGTGCATGATCGGTGAACGCTCGACGGGCTCGACGCGTGGCAGCCCAGTGTCTGATGTGTGTTAGTCGTCTGACATCGATCTTTCAAAAAACGACAACATATGTCTACAGATATATGATTGAAATGGTATACACTAGAACCAGATGAGCCAGACCACGCAGTGTTGGGACATCGAAGAGCGTTACATAAAACACACCTCATGAGCCCCTTTGTTTCCGTTTGGGTGCATTAGCATACCATTCTGGGACCTGGTTGGCTTTCGGGACTGCTCTTCTCCTTAACTCCTTGATCTCCATTTGCTCTTCGAGTTCTCTCTGCTTCTGCTGTTCTTCTTTCTGTCGTTCAATCTCCATTTCCTTTGCCCTCCTGATCTCCTCGAACTTCTCGCGTTCCTTGGCTCTCGTTTCGGTACTGAGCCCGAGAGGTAATGGGACAGTAGGATTGATATGCTCCTTCCTAATCGCGGCTAATTCAGATTGCGCTGCGTGCAGGGACCTGAAATCTGGGATCGACGGGCCACGATGACGCTCCGAGCGTCTTGTAGGCACGCTCGATTGGAAGTCCAATTTCCGCGCTTCTATCCGCGCGTCCGATTCGAAGCGGAAAGCGATCGGCTTGGTGAGTTTCGCGGGAGGCAATGCAACGGACTAGAACGACCTCATAAGATTTATAAACATACATGAGGCACATTGACTTACAAGTCTGCTCGATTTGGTCGCTGGGCCAGGCCTTGAGGTGGACGAATTCTCGTCGCGTCGCTTGTCAGCGGCCCTTGAACGCCTCGCGTCGCTGGAGCTGGAAACATGCAGAGTTCTGGAAGATGTCGAGGCGCTCCGATCTTTCCTCAGCGATGTCCGGCGCCCCTGCTGAGTGAAATTCCTTGCTGCCGGCGGAGCTCTGGTCAGACGCTGAGAAGAAGCGTTGAGTTCAACCACGTTCCTTGCGAGAGACAGCTGGAGGGTCTTGATACGTTTCGATCGTCTTTCATTCGAAATTTTATCCGCCGGTTTTCCCATGTCCCTTGCTTCAATAGAATGCAGCGAGGGAGATATGGAACGTTTCATGGAAGTCCTCATAGGCGATGGTGGCACGGCCTGCGTTGACAGGACTCCTTCGGAACCTTTGCGAGGTGACAGTTGAGAGAGGGTGAGCGGTCCCTGATCGCGTGCACCGACACCTGGACGAGGACGGTCGGGTGACTTCGGCAGACAGTGAGGAACGGGCGCTAATTCGGGCTGCGGGACCGACTTGAAGTACCTAAGAAAAAACGTGAACAAAGACGCCCGTCTCGATCGACAAATAGTCTTACGTTCTCTCGTTGAGTAGCCTGCTACTGCTACCTCCAGTGCTTTGTGTGTCAATACCGTCGCATGCAACTTCCCCATTGGACGGAGAGGGTTTCGATAGCGTATGGGATACAAAGCTGGATGGAAACTCGATGGGCCCTGTGTCCGTGCGAGACTGAGGGAGGTGTAAGCACAACAAGTGAAAGACGTAAATGAATACCCACATCTTGTAGTTCAGACGCCCTTTCCTCGCTGTGCAATCGATGGCCTTCCGGTGGTTCAGTTCTCGTCTCGTCCGGTCGTCTCTCGCCCGGCCTAGTGGGAGCTCCACGGATCGAATCGGCACCGCTATTTCTTCGCAGCAAGCTATCCGCTTCCAGTTCCAGGTTGCCGAATCGACTAGTGCTCCACGCGTCGGGGGTAATGTGGCTATTTGTAAGTTTTGATCGCGTAGGGCGGGCCTTAGTATGTGCGCGGCCTCCGATACGCAAAGGAGATGTCGGGAGTTTCGGCGATACAGCATTCGAGACATCTGGGGGTGCAAAGGTCGATGTCAGAGCGTCCTGTATGTCGGAGGTCAGTTTCCGCTGTGGCGTCAGCTGGTCAAGGGTCAAAGGATCTTGGGCGGAACACCGTGTGGGTGGGATGGGAGTTTCGAGGCTATCATCAAATCCAAGAAGGAATGCCTTGCTGTCTTCATCCATCAATCTCTCCTCGAAGTGGCCATCGGAAGGCATTTGGAAAGTAATAGATGTGTCGGAAACATCAGGTAGATGACGAACACTGATTTCTGCATTCGAGATATGTGACATATTGGTACTACAGGAAATCCAACGTATAGATGAGTCATTCATACACACTGATATCCACACAGACACACACCTGGTCGTGGATGCAAGTGGACCTCTGTTGATTCAGCGCAAGAGTGACCAAGCGTGAGTGAACACAAGCCAAACTCATCATAAACAACAGCCACCATCGCGACGCGAGAATCACGTGAGGTCACTGGTTCTCCTTCTCCCCACACTGCGCGCTGAGCCTGAGGATTTCCATGAAATCTTTGTGGAAAGACCTTCAGCAAAGACAAAGATTTTACTCAATACTATCATTTCATCACAGTCTACATTAGACGATTCTTCGAATGGTTTTACAATGAATTACCTCGGAAAATTTTAGCGCTGATATTCCTTGACCACTCTCCAAGGTCTCGAGTGCGTGTTGCGTTTTCGAGCATTCTCCTTCTCGTGAGTCCATGGTGATTTTACTCAGTACATCCCAGACTACTCACTTATATCGAATCGTGACGTCTGACTAGACTCGATCAATAACCCTCCCTCCCCCCTTTCTTCATAGGATTGGTATCGATACCCGGCATAGTCTCTATCTATGCCGACGGCTAATGGCATCACTGTGACTCGCGCCCTCCGCACAGGAGAAAGGAACGCTCAACGATGGGGTAAGCCTGCACAGCGGTCACAATTTCATGGCATCCTTCAGATATGCATGTTTATCTTCCTGGCATTGCCACAGTCCGTTTAGAAATGGGCCTGAATCTCCAACGGTCGTTGAGCCAATATGTAGGAAAGTTCGTGAGATTCATAACGTCATGATTACTATTCACGATATTCTCTGATAGTGGCTGCGCTTCTGGAAGCCCAATCATATTCCAACAGGTCAGCCTGGCTTCAAGCTTCAAGGCGCATTGAGGACCTGCTGTAGGACTCCGCCTTCTTCGCATGTCCTTGTTTGTGCCATATTAAGTTTTTGTAGAAAATGCCTTTGAATATGCGCATCAGTTCCTCGAGCGGATGACTCTGAACATCTGCATTATAACGTATACATCTGTTTTTGTTCAAATGAGTTTTAGAGCGCTTGCCCAGTCTGCGTCATCGAGTGCAAGCGCGACTTCGATACCTAGATTGCCACCGCTTCTTGGGCGCGAACTGTGTTTGAAAAAAAAACCCTCGAATAACGTACATGCAGAATACATATCAAGAGTACGCGCTATATGTATCGATCAGTCATCACTAACGGTCCCGTCGATGAGGTATAACACCCCATTGGATGCCTAAAGGTGGATGGTGAGAGATGCAGCTGAAACGAATGAGAAGCACTCGGCGCACCTCCTTCATCTCCAGAATTCGGACATCACCATTGAGCAGCACTCGGGCCCATTCAGGAGCGGTCGCCCCATCATCAACTTCTGTGAAGGTGACGTACTTTCCCTCGATAAGGGTAGGGTACGTGTGACCAAGGAGTGATATGGGAGATTCCTAGACGAACATATGGGCACCAGATCAAGTGTTCATGGGAACACGGCACATACTGGGATGATGTGAAGTGAGACCCATTTCTCGACGTTCTTTTTCGAACGAGAATCGAACTCTTGTTCTGAGATCTCGATACCGTGTTCGACAGGTGACGGATCCTGGTGTCTGAGTTCCGAAAACGACCGGGAGACTCGTCAAATCATGCCCAGAATCGCTTCAGTGTGAGACAACTCACGGCTTCTTAGCGAGCGCCATTACAGCTTTGTTTGTTGGCACAAGTATTGTATTCATTGCCGTCTCATCCGAGAATAGGCTATTCAAACCTGTTTCCCGAGCGTAGGAGAAGAAGATGGACGCTGAGCGCTCGATCGTAAGCAAATCGGCAAGTGTGGGCTGAGCGTGTTGCAGCGATTCGACGATCTCTGACATTCTGGTTACTGGAGAGACCACAAACTGATTGTCCAGGGCAGAATGCACTGATAACGGGAGCAGGAGCAGAGCAAACGAAAAGAACCTCATCGTTCTAGGTGAAGGAGCACCACTTCTCACGTTGAAGGTATCACTCTACCGGAAGACGCCGAAGCTGGCCCGAACTGGCATGTGTGCGCGAAAACGTGCAGCCAGGTGTTGAAACGCAACCTCCTTCACGCGCAACAGCGTCTCCTGTCCTCCGCGCGCTCCATATACGGTTTTAACCTCTGATATCGATAATGCTCATATCTAAAATATCTAAACGTGTTGACCATGTGTGGGACTACGGTGTCCTTCCAGCACATCCCCGCAATGCATCTATCACTGCAGCGCAGGCCTTGCCCTCAGCACCAAGTCTTGGATGAGGACGTGTCCAAGATGTCGATGTTTTCTCGGGCGCTACGGACAACAACCTCCTTGAGTTTATCGCAACACAAAACCAGCACGACGATGATATCCTTGCACAGCGCTCAGGTGTACTTCGAGCCTCTACATCCGACTCTTGCTGTCCGGCGACAGGGATAAGTATAGGCATCACTGCCTTGGTTTTCTACGCATCGATGAATGCATCCCTGTGAACACCTGCGGTGGGTACGATGTTGGACCTTTACATTTTGGGGAAAGTTTGTGTGCCGGGAGGAAGCATCAAAGGCAGATCGACGGGAGTTATGCCCGGGCACAGAGAAGTATAGCGTCCCGGGGGCTTGCGACTCATGCTCACGCATCTCCAAAAAAAAACGTTCTACTTTCAGATTTCGCGGGGAACGTTCAGCAAATCGGTGACCTCAGCTAGCTTACGGGAAAGCAGCATCTGTGTTAACTTGAGACCTTGAGATCTCCGACTTTCCATGCTTGCTTCTGACTCTAGTTCTTCATCTATCCCCACCACCGAACGTCGCTCAGAGAACATGTATGTCTCGCTTCCAGAAAACTATCTTTAGTCATCTCGGTGAGAGTCAAGTGATCACGCAACTTCACGCAATCATGATTGCGGTCCGCCACCCGCCACAAATGAAGTAGATGCAGAATCCTCGGTGATCCGCTATATATTAACATCTCTCGAGTATTTCGCGCATTCTCATACCTTCCCAACCATGTCTCAACCCGTAAAGTTGGAGTTTCAACCAAAGAACATGCCCTTCAGGACGTTGGGATCTAGTGGGCTACGCGTTCCTGTATTTTCATTAGGAGGCTGTAAGTCGACCCCCCTATGTTTTTCTTTGTTTTCGAAACCTATCGTGAAGTATAGGGTTGACTATCGGAGGGACTGTCTTTGGTGACCCTGTTAAGGTATGCTCGATTCAGTGCGAATATCTTGGTGACGTCTCTAACAGATGAACAGGAAATAATCAAAACCGCTTTCGAAAATGGAATAAACATGTTCGATGAAGCTGAGAATTATGCCGATGGTCAATCAGAAATCGAGATGTGAGTGTCCCTCGGCTGTACAACGCAGACTCTTGTTTGTGAACTTTACTTCTTTCAGGGGACGAGTGATCAAAGAACTCGGTCTGCGCCGAACTGATCTTGTCGTCACCACAAAGCTGTTTTGGGGTTCGGAGAGGGGACACAACCATATGGGTCTCTCGCGGAAACAGTGCGCACCGGAGATTTTGTCAACCGTCCTCTACTGAAAGATATCCGCAAAAGCATAATTGAAGGCACAAGGGCATCTTTGAAGCGGCTCCAGTTGGACTATGTCGACGTGATTTTTGCTCATCGACCTGACCCTACAAGTACGTTTTTGTTCGTTGTAGATGTTTCGATCTCCTTTATCTTCTATCGTCCTAGCTCCTATCGAAGAAACCGTTCGCGCGTTTCACTGGGTCATTGAACAAGGACTGGTGCGTCGTGCCTTGACTTTATGTGCTACATTATAGGTTGGAAATTCATCATGACTTAAGGCGTTCTATTGGGGAACTTCCGAGTGGTCCGCTCGTGAGATAGAGGAGGCACACCGTATGTGTACCTTTGAAATTGACTTGATGTTCTCATTTCATCCAGAGAACCCGTAGATGTTGCTGAACTGTACGGATTGCATGCTCCCGTTGCCGAGCAGTGTATGCATAAGTCCGTATTATCGACCTCTGAAAGATCTTTCTCCTGATGTCCCCTTCTTAGCCTCCTTGACCGTGAACGCGCGGAGGGCGAATTCGAGTGCGAACCATTTCTTCGTGAATGTCCTATGATGATCTGATTCACCGTCCAGTCCTTTATACAAGAAGTACAACCTTGGAACGACTGTGTTCTCCGGATTGGCAGGCGGCATCTTGACGGGCAAGGTACGATCCTTGAGTATTCGGCCCTTGCAACGTATCTCACAGGTAATAGTACAACGATGGCATACCCGAAGGATCTCGCTACGACTTGAACAGTGATGACGAATATATCAAGTCAAGAGTTGAATTCCTGCAATCGGAAGAAGGGAAGCGCCAAATCACTGCGGTGAAGGAATTGTCAAAGATCGCTGAGACTGGTACAATCTTCGACTCTATATCGATATACGCGGTTCGCTTACGATGTGCGTCTCTACAGAACTCAACTGCAAAGTTTCGCATTTGGCTCTGGCTTGGCTCGCAAAAAACCCTAACACCAGCACGGTCATATTGGGCGCCTCCAGTCCAGAGCAGGTCCTTGACAACCTCAAAGCTCTCGAAATTATTCCGAAATTAACCCCGGGGATTCTCGAAAAGATTGAAACGATCGTGAATAACAAGCCTGGTCCCCCGGTGCGGTCTATCTCCTTTCCCCCCGAACCAGCTCGTTTATATAGTTCTACTCGGTTCGCAGTCGACGTATGGTAGACCGGATCTAGACGTGCACGGCAGGCGATGGTTTGCTTGAGATGATTGAAAAGATATCTTAAAGGTATAGATTTAATCATGCTCATCTGCGGATGGAGAGAGGAATAAATTGTGTTCTATGTCGATCGACATTGTCGGACGCACCTGTCGGCCAATTCTACCATTGGTGTGTGTTTCGCTCAGACCTTTTACTCTTCAGACATAAGGACTACCACCCGTTCACAGAAAGGCGTGTGTGTGCAAGGCTAGTCAGATACTCGATTCAGCTCATTGCGATCAGGCCGATTGAGGCTTCACAAAGTTATCCATCAAAAATTCCAGCGATCATGCATGATCGATTGTTGAAGGCCTTGGGGCCTCTGCTTGGCAAGCTAGACGTGAATTGGATATATGTCATGTAAAAGATGAAATAAGCCTTCTCATAAGCTTTCTAATCGCAGATTGAATAGGCCCTGTCATCCTGCTCGCAATTTGGGGCGGGCGCATTGAGCCTTTTCATGCGATTTTGACATGTCGGGATTTTCCATGCCATGCGGGCTGCCTGATGGAGAATCGTTGAACGGGTGGGGTCGTGTGCCGGCGGAGGACACATGTGCACGGTTGCACGAGTCCGTCATGAGTTCTGAACATATTCGAATGACAGGGCTTCGCATCTTCCAGGGGGGCGAACCTTATATCGGCGCATCGTTGCCCGTCCATCTGGTATGTGGCCACCAATAATGACCAAGGACCCCATTCTTCTCGTTCATCCCTTTGCGTCGCTGATGCAGGGGTGACATGCTGCCCAATGCATCCAGTGACATCTACTTTTCTCGCTTCCAATACCAGTCACATCACTCTGTCAATCCCGGCGATAACAACATCGACGGTGCCGGTGACGCCTAGACACAGTTCTGAATTCAAAAAGCGACGCTTGACCGCGGGCCCCAGAGCTTGAGAATCGAAACGCGTACTGAGTACTCAGTGCTTGAGGGTCGGCCTTCCAGTCCTTCCATTTCCGTACGCTGAACAGGAATCGGTCAAGTGCCCCGGTAGACTAACAATCTACAGACGCTCCATTATGTGAATGGACATCTGTCAGTTGACTCCCCGCCCTGTTCGTGGGTGGACTCCCGTCCAATCAGAGAAAAGGGAGTACTGATCCACATACATCAATAGTCCATCAACAAAGCTGAGTTAGACAACGAAAGCGAAGCGAAAACCAAGAACAATGATAATTAGCGTAGGGATGGCGGAGTACCATAATCATTTGCCAGGTCCGATGGAAGGAAGGGAAGGTGTAGTCCGGAAGAAAGAAGAAAGGAGGAGAGTCCGACGTTCAAACGTTCAATGATGGGATAAGCGTCAATGTAAAATAATATTATCCCAGAGTGTTCCTCATCTTGGTGTCAGGGAACTCGCCACTAGAGACACGCGTCATCCTTCCTTGCTCATCCGTAGTCGAGACCATCATACTTATCCTTCGCGACCCTGTGTCTGTTGCCCTGAGGGACCTACTACCGGCATCGGGGGAAAGGCCTGCAAGCTGTTGGGTTGACCTCCTCGAGCGGTTGACAGACAATTCGTCACGATCGAAGTAATCATCTGGCGTACGGGCATGCGGGGAAGTCGAGTGCGAACGTAAGAGAGGAGACGACATTATCGGGGGCGTCAATATGGGCATGGGCATAGGCACAAGCCCAGCCGAGAATGGTATGGAAGCAGCGGCAGGATTGAGGTTCCCTGATCTGCCTGTGGTCCTGATCCGTAATGGCGGGGCCCTAGTACCCTCTGGGTCTAGGAGCTTCTGGAAAGCGAGTAGGCACGCGAAGGCGTCATTCCCGGAGTTGTGAAGTGCGTAGTCAACGGGAAGATTCAGGGAAAGGAGAAGGCTCGAAAGGGGGATGGTGGAGTTGGGTTGACGAGGTTGACCGGTCTTCGCGTCTAACATTACACCTCTTTTACCTGCCCGAAATAGCGATTTTTCGAAAGCGTTGATGTCAAGAACCACGACGTTGTGAGGTATCTCTATGGATTGGAAGTTATTTAAAGCAGTTTTGCCTCGAAGGAGATGCGCGCACTGATTTTCATTTCTTCCATCCGACGAAGGTCTTCCGTAGCTGATTGAGTCACAATGACAAGATTGTTGACAAAAGTCTCCGAATCGGGACTAGCCATGCTACTGCAGATAGCACAGCGCTTCAGCGCCCTTCCGCCCAAAAGACATGTCAAGGAAATGCTACCTGATCACTGCCTGTATAATTTGTGGCAGCTTGTCCTTGGGAACGATTTGACTTTCACCGAACTCGCGGGAAGAACTCAGTGTGCAAGTGACCATATGTATGAGTCGCTACTTACTGCGTACTGCGAGGGAATCCGACGATTAATATAGTTGTGCATCAATGAACAACGGAAGCAGAATTTACCTGCCAAGGGTAATTTGGAGTGTTGCGATTTCGGATCTTGTCCACGTATTCGCTAACTATATAATGCCCTTTTCTAGAGGGTGAATGAGTTAGCGTCGGAAGTATCGATCATGAGAGACACAGTTACTGACCGATAATTATCATCGGGCACTGGCGGCCAGGCTCCCAGCCTGACGATACGTGAGCTTATTGCTAATGACGACTACTATAAAAACTCACGTGTCTAGATGACCACATCGTAGCGCTGCATATCCCCACTCGAGCACAGATGACGCGTTCCTCTCCGAGCACTCAAAATCAATAGCCAAATAAGATTTGTCCTTTCTTTGCCACATATCCCGTATGGCCCGTGGATCTCCGTTCCTGACGCGTACCTTAAGCGCAGCAAGAACGGCTGCAGGTAGCGTAGCGTGCAGCTTCTTGTACGTCGCATAGTCGGAGACAGTGCGTGAGTGTCTCTGATGAGTCTCGAATGCGTCGACTTTGAGCATGTTGTCAACAAGGGGTAGCGTCTCGCCGAACCTGGCCACATATTTCCAATGAGTCCGAATGCAGAACGAACAGGAATCATTGCAGATCAATATATACCTGGTTTTGATCATTTTGAGAAAGGCTCCGATTGAGGACATTCGCGTAACGATGTGCGCTCGTCCTGTTAGGGCATCTGTGATTGTGATGACAGGCCAAGAGAAGGACAAAAAGTCCTCAAATGTGTTGAACAGGTGCCCCCACGTGCGGTCATACCTACGACGCTGATATATATGTGAGTGATACGTGGACGATAACGCACTAGACTGACCATGGAATGCTGTGTTGCTGGAAGTATCCCATATAAGCGGTGTACACCTGCCATGACAAACGCTGCGTCAGAACATTCTGAACAGCTCGACGCCAGCTCGACATACGGATTGGAGGTCATACTCCCATCCTCGGATGTCTACCAAGTTGAAATCTGTCATTTCGAGTCGTGAAGGTCGTTAGGTATATCAGCCGGACTGAATATCAGAAACCACGTCCCCGGGGGCGTGGTAGTGAACGGAGGACTTCAAAGGGGACAAAAGCGTAGTTAAGAACGATTGAAAGATAACGGACGACGCCAGGCTAGACTCGCCCGAAGCGCCATCCGTCTACGGTGACGGGATCGCCGAAAAGTCGAGCTCAAGCGTGGAAGCCTGCCGGAACCGCTAGTTATCGCCTGTTTCGCTCGGAATCCCGGATTACAACACCGCTTCGCTTCAGACGTTCATTAGGCTGACCTCATGATGCATGGTCGTGACAGCCCACAGTTGTACACCCTTCATGATACTTCTTGCCCTGACGTTCGTTGTAGGCCATGTGTGACTCAGAGGCTCAAATTTAAGATCTCACAACTGCGTCCACAATACACCCACACATCGTGAGATCAAGAATGTCTAGGACAGCATATGGGATTAGAAGATACATTTGCATAAGATTGACAGTATAAATTACAGAAAACGACGTTAACCTATGGGCGAGGATATCAGCGATCGCATGAAATCAAAAATGAGAAAATACGACATGTTTCAGAGACTTGAATGATTTCCGAAGAAAACAATCATTGTGCGTGAACACGTCAAGGTTTTGCAAAAGGTTTACATCTTGAAGCAAAAGAACGGAACGAGGCTTACCTGAGCGATTCTGAGCCTTGCCCTGTACTAACGCTGGTAGAGAAATGGCATTACAGGCGAGGCCTACCTTCACGATGTTCTGTGGTAGAAAATAGGATGGGGCAATGTAGTGAATACTGTTGAAGTCATCAGTAAACGATGTCAAAACTAACTTAATGGGATGAATAAAATTCAGGAAAAAATCGCGTTCGTCTCATGTTGCCAAAAGCATCGAAGTGAGCTGAGTTATACGAAGTTGTGTCATCAGGTAGAGGGAGCAAGGGAAAAGAAAGCCGTGTAGAAATGCCAAATAATAAGAGAAACATACCCTCCTCTCCAGCTACACCACGATCACCTGAAACGATAGCTGGATAGACCGATGGGGGGAAGCATGGCAGCGGGGGAGGCGGAGGACTTGGACGAACGAGGGGAACGAAAGCGAGGGCGGACTTCTGGAATACCCCCGAATTGGAAACCGCTGTAGGGTTCCTATAGCTGTACAGGACCACAAATAGAGTTTAAATTCTAAACTCCGCCACATCGTGGTGGGGATAGTGATTGACTGAGCGCGCCACCATCGACAGCAACAACAAAAAT
The DNA here is from genome assembly GCF_000320585.1 of Heterobasidion irregulare TC 32-1. Taxonomy (NCBI): domain Eukaryota; kingdom Fungi; phylum Basidiomycota; class Agaricomycetes; order Russulales; family Bondarzewiaceae; genus Heterobasidion; species Heterobasidion irregulare. The sequence continues at coordinate 876,223 of NW_009258197.1, read as the reverse complement.
GCAGATTTTCGTCAAGACCCTCACGGGGAAGACGATCACCCTTGAGGTGGAGTCTTCTGACACCATCGACAACGTCAAAGCCAAGATCCAGGACAAGGAAGGGTACGTCTACATGCGTAAATTCCCGTTTCACTCGTCTTCATGTCATACGATCTTTCTATAGTATCCCCCCTGATCAGCAGCGCCTCATCTTCGCTGGCAAGCAGCTTGAGGATGGCCGGACACTGAGCGACTACAATATCCAGAAGGAGTCGACTCTTCACCTGGTCCTCCGGTGCGTAGCTGTTCATCTTGTATTTTCGTTTCATGTCCTTACTGGTTCATAAAGTCTTCGCGGTGGTCTCATTGAGCCCTCGCTGAAGGTGCTCGCCAGCAAGTACAACTGCGACAAGCAGATCTGCCGGAAGTGCTACGCTCGTCTTCCTCCTCGCGCCACGAACTGCCGCAAGAGGTCGTGCGGGCACTCCTCTCAGCTCCGCCCGTGAGTGCTTTCTTTTTGACAAAATCGATGGAAGTTGACTTCTTTGGATCTGCAGCAAGAAGAAGTTGAAATAGTCGACTCGCTCTTGGTTTGGTTGGAGTTGTTCGTGTGCAGTTTTGGGTGATAGGGATAGCTTGACATGTATCCATGCGACCATGCAACCCATGATTCTTTCGTTTTCCTCTGCAATTCTGTTGTATTTTTGATGAAGCATATACGCATCTTGAGTTTGTCAAAAAATAAGCAACGCGTTCAAGGATCGGCTGTGGAACACACGTGCACTTCCTATAATCCCAGAGTGGCTGGACTTTGATAGATCCACCGCTCTAAAACGCACCTCGGTCCTACCTGAAATTATTCTTGACGACAAACCCCTCTTGATTCATGGCCAGATCAGCTCGTAGCACGCACTCGGGGAAACCATTACCGTCGTCTCACAAAGCGAATGCCGCAGGATATGCGAAACGCCATGCTCGGAAGGACAAGGGCACAGCAGGTCTTTCCGACGTATACGACTATCAATCGCAGAAAGTCAGGAGACAGAATGTATCTCTGACTTTAGACAGGGACGAGGCGGCTGAATTTGACCACGGATCGGACGACGAAGTCGATCGCGAGGCGTTGAAAGCGAGGCTTATAGGGGAGAACCAGGACGACGAGAAAATTGACCCGGACGACGACGAGGAGCTGGATAGTGACGCGGCATTCGAGGAGAGCGACGAGGAGCGGTTTGCTGGATTTTCGTTCGGTTCAAAGGTCAGCACTACATCTACTTCCAGTCTCTGGGCTCATGTCAAGTTATCGTAGTCAAAGCAAAAGAAGAAGGTGAAGAAACAGGAGAAGCCAAAGGGAGTGCGATTTGTGGACGTGGATCTCAATGAGGATGGGAGCGACATGGAAGACGATCACATCTCGGAACACAATGACGACTCGGAGGAGGAAGAAGAAGAAGAGGGCGATCCGGACGAATTCATAGATATCCTAGACGTCTTGGATGGTCGAGGAGAGCTTGATTTGGGAGATGAGAAGGAGGAGATGGAGACACTCGAGGGCGCAGAACGTAACGAGGATGAGGATGAGGATGAGGCCTCAGATGAAGATGAAGGCGAAGGTGAAGATGAAGAGGACGGAGAGGAGGGTTCGGACGAAGAAGGTTCTGCGCTCTCAGCAGATGAAGAGGATGCCCCAGAAGCTTTGGAGGGCCTCGGTACCTTCATCTCCGGCTTGGACACCGGGAAGAAGAGAAAGGCCGACGAGGCTGAAGCTTCTGGGGATCCCGCTCGTCGAAAACGCAGGATCATACAGGAGCGCACAGAGGCGGGCGCAGAAAATGAATTCGCGGCAAAAGTTTCAGGTATGTACGGCGGACTGCGTGCGCACCGTGAAACACTAAAAGATGAATGATGGCAGGCTCGAACAGGCTGAGTCTGGACGACCTGCTCACGCCTTTGACGTCGCAGTCCTCGAACATTTTGGATCTGAAGAAGTCTGTCAAGTTGCTGACTTCGTCAAAATCGGCCGTCAAACTTTCTGCGCCCCTACCACAGCGCACGCAGGATCGTTTAGATCGTCAGGCCGCGTACGAGCAGACGAAGGAAGAAGTAGACAAATGGAAGGAGACAATGAAGCGCATCAAGGAGGTGAGTGTCCATTGAGCAACATCATGCGAATGCCAAACTAAACGGTATCTTCAATTAGGCCGAGCATCTATCCTTCCCATTACAAGCCCAACCTTCTGGCAAAACTTCGAACCTCGAGCTCGCCGCTAAATTCAAGGTGAGTGTCTTGTTATACATTATTACATGACGTAGCTTTACCTCGCGCACTCCTTATAGCCAACGACAGAGCTGGAGAGCGCCGTGGACAAGCTCCTCAAGCAGGCCAAAATGCGGGAAGAGGACCTGCCGCAGACGGAACAGCTCAAGATGAACCACCTCTCCGCGGAAGAAGTCGCCGCGCGTCGCGCGGAGGTGCGCAAGGTGCGCGAGCTGATGTTCCGTGCCGAGGCGAAAGCGAAGCGCGTCGCGAAGATCAAGAGCAAAACGTACCGTCGGATCAAGAAGAAGGAGCGTGCAAAGCTGTCGGCGAAGATCGACGGGGAGGTCGACGAGGATGACGAGGAAGTGCGGACGAAGCGGGAGGCGCAGCGGGCGATGGAGCGGGCGACACTGAGGCATAAAAACACTGGCCAGTGGGCCAAGGCGATGAGAGGGCGTGGTGAGCTGGACGAGGATCAAAGGAGAGAGATCAACGAGATGCTGGACCGGGGGGAGCAGCTCAGACGGCGGATCAGGGGAGAGAAGGACAGCGACGGCTCGAGTGGGGACGACGAAAGCGATCAAGACGAGGATATCGGGATCGAGGGCCTGAAGGCGCGCGCGTTCGACGAGCTCGCTCAGCTGAAAGGCGCCGGCCCAGAATTGGAAAACAGCGGCAACGGGAAGAGCGTCTTCGACATGAAGTTCATGCGAGACGCCGCCGCGCGCGAACAGCGGGAGGTGGACAAGGACGTCGACGACTTTCTGAAGGAGCTCGGCGGGGACGAGACCGAGGCGGGCGAGATGGCCACCACGGACGGCACCCTCGTTTCGCGCACTGGCGGTCGGCTCTCGTTTAGGCCCGGCACTCAGGTTTGTCTCCCGCGCGCCTCGTCTCCATTCGCAGTCAGCTCAGCGACTTTGCCCGCAGACCATCCGGCCCATCGGTTCACTCGCCTCCGATACGTCGAGCGTGACCCTCAAATCCACCGATCTGCCTCCGTTCGCCGATCCCCACTCGCCACTGTCCCCCACCATCTCCATCACCACGAACCCAAATCCGCCGTCCAATCCATGGCTGGTCCCGCGCGACGACGCCCCGAGCAGGACCGCGCCGAAGAAGAACGAGCTGCTCGTCGGCAAGGACAGCAAGGCGGCCGACAAGTCCAAGAGCAAGCTGCGCAAGCGGCAGAAGAACCGCGAGGACGAGAAGGAGAAGGCCAAAGACGACGCCGTCGTCGAGATCTCGCTCGACGACGTCCTCGCGGGCGCCGACGCCGACGCCGCCGGGCCCTCTGCCGCGCCCGCCAAGGTCGCAGAAGCGCAGGCAAAGGGCGAGTCTGCCAGGGCGAGGGCGAAGGCGACGAACGGCGCGTCTTCCGCTGCGGCCGAGGACGACTCGGACGCGAACAGCGAGGTGGAGGAGCAGGAGCGCGCTCTGGACCGCAAAGGCAAGGGCAAGGCCCCCGCGAGCGGCGTCAAGGCGTTCCAGCAGCGGGACCTCGTCGCGCTCGCGTTCGCGGGCGACAACGTCGTCCAGGTACGCCCGCCGGCCCGCCTCGCCCCTGTTTTTGTAAGAGTCGGAAACGCTCACCCCCGCACACAGGAGTTCGCAGAGATGAAGCGCCGCGAGATCCAGGCGGACGCGCCCAAGACCGTCGACACGACGCTCCCCGGCTGGGTACGCCCTTCCTCCCCCCCCTTCCCCCCCTTTGTTCTCCTCTCCCGCACACGAGACTGACCGCCCTCCCACTGCCACTGCAGGGCGCCTGGGGCGGCCACGGCGCCCGCAAGCGCGCGCCGCACGCGCACCAGCTCAAGCGGCTCGCGGGCGTCGCGCCCGCCGCGCGCGCGGACCACGGCAAGGCGCACGTCGTCATCTCGGAGCGGCGCGACAAGAAGGCGGCCAAGTACGCGGTGCGGGACCTGCCGTACCCGTACACGAGCGCGGCGCAGTACGCGCGCAGCCTCGAGACGCCGCTCGGCGTCGAGTGGAACACGCGCGCCGGGTTCCAGCGCGCGACCGTGCCGAGGATCACGAAAAAGGTGCGGTGGTGGTCCTTTGTTGGACTGTGGCGGCGGTGGCGGCGGCGGCTGATTTATGTTTTTTTTTTTTTTTTTTGCGCCGCTCTCCGCCGGACAGATGGGAACGGTCATCAACCCGCTCGAGAAGCTCTACTGAACTTCATGTCGCTTCATCTGTACCTTGCATACCTGCCTCTCACATCGCAATACGCATCCCGACGGCTCTGTCCGTCGTCCCGAAAAAAAACCCGAAGCGTTGTTTAATACATTACACCGAGAGTCAAGACGTGTGAACCAAAGCTAGAGAGATACATTTCCAAAACGATAGCCATGCGACGACTGACAGATGCGACTCGGCTGCTTCCTCCGCCGCCGCTCCTCAAACCTAAATAGATATGCGCCCCCGCATGAATGATATATCAACCTCTGACGGTGAGAAAGGATGCGCCGGAAACGGGGGGGGGGGGGGGGGGCCTAGTCGTTGCCGAGCATCAGCTCGATGAGCACATACAGGTTCGCGACGACGACGATCAGCCAGATGCCGTAGCCGACGCCGGCGACGATCCAGCCGTTGCTAAAGTCGACCATCGCGTCGCGCGCGCCCTCGATGTCGACGCTGCCCTCGTTCCGCGCGTCCGCGTCGTTCTCACACGAACCGTCGGTTGTCGTGGTGGTCGCGGCGGCCTTGTCGTCCTCCTCGGGCGAGCGCGGCGGTTGGTCGCTCCGGACGGTCATGACCGCGCGCGTGGAGGTGAGCCAGACAAGGGGAAAGACGATGAAGGGGAGCACGATGGCGAGCACGACCTGGGAGAGGACGAGGAGGGTGTTGATGCCGGGGCGGCCGACGGCGATTGCCACGGCCATGGAGGGGATGAGGCCGAGGAGACGGGTGTAGATGCGACGGAGGACAGGCTATAGACGGGCAGAATGAGTGCTGCTGGTTCGGACTCGATGCAGGGGCGCTCACGGAGGTGCGCCAGCGAATGAAGCCTTCGGAGACGTTTTGACCTGCGACGGTGGCGATGATGGAGGAGCTTTGACCGGCGCAAAGGAGGGCGAGGGCGAACATGATTGCGGCGCCTGGGAAGGATCAACACGGCACCGCTGCGAAAGGTGCTCGGGCGAGGGACTTACCGCTGCCGACGGTCTGCTTGATGAGATCGTGTGCGTCGAACAAGCTTGCGGGGTTTTCCGAAGCATCGGTGCTCTCGGGGCCGTAGTAGAACACGGCCGAGGCAAGGACGAGGATGCTATTAGTGGGTCAGCGCGCGTCGGACGGACGTCGGAGAAAGACGGACAGCGAGTTGATCACGACCGCAAACCCCAGCAGGCTGATGACGATGTCCGCGATGCCGTGGGACAGGTGGGCGCGGACGAACGAGAGCGGCTGGTTCTCGCGCTCCCCGTGGTTCTTGGGCTCGGGCCCGGTCGACCGAGGCGGGGGCGTGCGGAACCGGTCGGCGAGCGCGCGCCAGATGGAGCGGGGAGACAGGCGGCGGATCGACCCGAGCTGGCTTCCGGAGGTCGAGGAGGAGGAGCAGGAGGCGTCCGAGCGTGCGAGTTTGTCCGGATTGGGCGAGACGCGGTCTTGTGTGGCAAGGGCCGAGCCGAGGAAGAGACTGTGCGGCATGACGGTTGCGCCGAGGATGCCCACGGCTAAAAATACAGCGGGGCGTGAGCGGGGTCTGTCGCGGGGGCGGCGAGCCAAGGCTCACAGGTGTAGAGCGCGCCGGATTGGAAGACGGTCTTGGAGGGGAGATAGCCCTCGAAGGCCTGGTCCCGGACGACGTCGACCCGGGAGATGATGATGCACATGCAGACCAAGACGGCGATCACCTATATATATATAGATGGCCCCGGGTGAGCGGGACGACCGCGGAATGGACCGCAACGAGCAGAGACGCACGAGGACGGCGATGAGCAGCTCGAACATCTTGACGGGGCGCCCGCGGAGGGGGTCGCCGAGCGCGAGGATGACGAGGACGTCCGCCGAGGTGAGCAGGACGCCGGCCCAGAGCGGAAGGCTCGGGAAGAGCATGCAGAGGGCGATGGCGGAGCCCAGGAGCTCTGCGAGGTCTGTCGCGACGATGCCCACCTCGGAGAGGACGTAGAGCGGGTAGAGGGCGAGCCACCGCACCAGGCGCGTGTGCCTCGGCCGGTCGTGCAGCAGCAGCCGGCAGTGCGAGGCGAGATCTGCGCAGCGCATCGGACGTGCAGGTGTCGCTGTCAGGGCATGCGTCACGCAAGTGTCGCCGCAAGAGAAGACGCACCGAGTCCGGTCACCACGCCCAGTTTGCTCGCGAGGCTCTGTCAGGCGATCCGCGCTGTCTGTCAGTCGTCGCCCGCACGTCGTGCCGCTCTGGACCGCGCCCACCTGCAAGAACACGGCGAAGATGCCGGACAGCAGCACCACGAACAGCAGCTTGTAGCCGTACTGCGACCCTGCCTGCAGGTCCACCCCCCAGTTTCCCCTGTCTCAACACGTGATCAGTCCACGGACACGAGGGTCCACCAACGTGAGATAGGAGGTCCAGGGGCGACGGCGAGGTGGAAAAACGCACGGGTCAAAGTACGCGACGGCGCAGACAATCCCGACTCCCGTGTGCTTGACCGCGTGGTTCACGACGACCGTCCCCGACCGCCGCAGCCTCCGAGACCACCGCGCCATCCTCGATGCGCTGGCCCGCGGAGACGTGTGCAGGGGCAGGGCCGCGTCGCCAGCAGCAGACTGGGAGAGCGAAGAGCCGTAGACCGTCATCGAAAGTGCAGTGGACTCGCCGTTCGAGGGAGCAGCGTGTTAGTAGGTTGGGGCGGGGCGAGAGGGAGTGGGGCGAGGGAGACATCGCCGTTGGACCACTCAGAACAAATAGTCGAGCCCAAGGCGGCGGAAGGAAACGACGGAGCGGTACGCTCAGTCACCGTCGCTCCGAGTCCCTCTGCCCCATGCGCGATCGTTCATCACTTTGGCACATCCCCGTTTCTCTGCATGGCCGTGTGCCGTCGATGCGGGGGTCCTGCGCTGGACGTGAACCATCGAGGAGGAGGTCGATGAGGGGATCTCGACAATTCAGTTCTTGGTTCCTTGCCAAGGTGGCCTTCCCGATCGGCTTTGCCACTTCACGCTTTTTCCACGATCATCTCAAGCGGGTCCCGTCCTTTCCTCGACAAATATTCAGCGAGACATGTCTTTGACTCCTCGACGCTCCTCGTGAGCCACCGAAGACAGTATCGAGGACTCTCCGCGTAATCATGTGCGAGTCGGGAGCATGACACGCTCGCCCAGACGCCCACCATCTACTCACCTCGATCGATCGCCACCGTCGTCCGTACTATGCTAAACGCCCCAACTTCGCACAGATGGGCTCCACAACCCAATTCACTCTAATTCACTCCCCACCGCACACCGTCCCCGATCGTTGAAGGCTGCGATCTCGGGGCCCTGACGGTGAGAACATCGCCCTTCGTCGGACCCGCTCCACCAGGATCTCAGTGCGGGGGCCGCTCGCGGGTCTACTTGAATGTGAAGGAGTGCCAGGCGGGGCAAGCGGGCGATCTCATGAACGCGCTCTGGGCCCTCGAGTCGACCTATCTGCGACCGAGTTCGTCTCTCGAGGACTCCCCTCGCCAAACGCCCCAACTTCGCACAGAGGGGCCCCGAAACCTAATTCACTCCCCACTGCGCATCGTCCCCGATCGTTGAAGGCTGCGATCTACTGAGTCCTGCAAGCCCATCGGGGCCCTGACGGTGAGAATATCGCCCTTCGTCGGACCCGCTCCACCAGGATCTCAGTGCGGGGGCCGCTCGCGGGCCTGCTTGGATGTGAAGGAGTGCCAGGCGGGGCAAGCGGGCGATCTCATGAACGCGCTCTGGGCCCTCGAGTCGACCTATCTGCGAGCGAGCTCGTCTCTTGAGGACTACCTCGCTAACTACGATGAGAAGTTAGATCGCACCGCGAGGCCCTACCATTCAGTTTTCCACGAGACTGAGAGACTGAGACCCTCCTCCGTCCACGCATCGCGACTTGCTGTTGGCACTCCGCCCGAGATGAATGAACTGAAAAACCGGGCGCACACAACCTCCGCGAGGCCCTGCGAGTCCCCCCATCGAGAGGCCCCACTCACCCACCCACACTCACTTCCTCACTCGACTCGCGCGAGTCGACTCCAGGAATCGCACAGCAACCGGGCCTAGACAATCGCCCACCCCATCCACCCCGCACACGGCCAATCATCGTCGAGCAACCCTCCGTGTATCCTCGCGCGCCCCATTTCTGAACTCACGTCGTCCCGTCCCGCTCCACCCCATCCCATCCCATCCCATCTCATCCTCGGCGGGGGCACCGCGCAGTACGAAACATAGGCCCGCGCCGGGCCCGCGGTACGCGGTGCGTCTGCGCTCGCTGCAGCGTGTTCGCACCCGCAGCGCGAGCTCCACGGGAGTGGGCAAGCTTGGGGCTATAGGACGGCGATCTCCCTACCCCCCCCCCCCCCTTCGCCCTCTCCCCTGGGCGACACGCGTCCAGGCAGGGTCTCAGGAGCCTCTCTCAGGAGCTAGGGATGCAATGCGGCGCAGCAGCACTGGTCTAGCACTCGCCGGTGACGCTGGGCGGGGCGGCGGGAAGCTGCACACGGACACGCGCACGCGCACGCATCGCGCGAGGCGGCACCCACGCGCGCGGACGACACGGCGGGCTGATTGCGCTCGGACTCGGACGCAGACTCGGACTCGGACTGAGACGCAGACTCGGACTCGGACTGAGACGCAGACTCGGACTCGGACGGAGACTCAGGACGGCCCGACGCCGGGGACTGCGCGCGTGCGTCCTAGGGCCGTGGGCGTCCTGCAGGCCGCTGCTCAGGGTCGTGGTGGGGCTGGGCGGGTGCAATGGCAGATCGCACGCGGAAGGACCAGGGCCTGCAGACGGTGCCCGTGCCAAGGGAGCGCACGCACGGCACACGCACGCACGCACGCATGCAGGGCCGGCCGTGCGGATGGGATCTGAACGTAGGCTATATCGTATAACGGCACGGTGGATCGGCGACGACGACGACGGCGCGCCAGATGGGATCGAATCGAATTTGCACGTTGATGGACGTCGGAGCGCGTCGGGGTGAAAACCGCAGGTGCGTGTTCCTCACGCCTGTTGTTTGGCCATGAAACCAGGTGCCCTCACCCGTCGACGACGCGCTGTCGTCGACGCACCGAAGCACACGAGCGGACAGGGTCGAGCCGGATATCTACGTTTGGCGTCTCAAGGGCTCCACCCCCGACCCCGCCCGCTCGGGCTCGCCTCCCCGACGCGCCCCAGCCCCACGCTGTCCAGCCGCGTTTGGCACCCTCGTCGCCGTCCATCACGCACGCGCGGAAATGCCAGCACGCACGTACTAGCTCGACAGCTCGCGCGCGGGCCATCGCGCGTCCTCGCGAGGCGCGGGCGTTGGCCAGGGCCGGTGATGGGGCGTCGAGCGGTGGTGCTGCGCGCCGCAGACGGGTGGGGTGGGGCACGCTCGGCGGCACGTCGGGAGAAGCCGGGCAGAGGCGCTGCATTGCGCGCGCCGACGCGCACGCAGGTACGCCCGCCGACGCGCACGCAGGTACGCCCGCCGACGCGCACGCAGGTACGCCCGCGAGCCTGGGCAGACGCCGCCGCTGCTGCTGCCGCCGCCGTCGATGGACATGCGTGCGCCGACGGGTCGATAAGTTGGCTGGGAGCCTGGATGGACATGTATGTATTTCTATGCACTTACGCGGACCGGACGGACGCAGACGGGCCCGCAGGGGGGATCGCGCCGGTGTGGTTCCCTACGCGCGAGTGACTGGGTGCAAGCAAGCAAGCATGTATGTATGTATAGATGTATGTATGTGCGCAGTCGTATGCGCGCAGCCGGCCGCCTTGAATGAAAGGACGCCCGGGATCGACAGGGCGTCGATCATGCCGCGAGCCCGCCTTGGCCCTTGGGAGCACGTCGCATTGATACGCACGCGTGCGCCGAGATGCAGATGGCACGCGCTCGGTGAAGCGCGCAGGGGGCCCGAGGCCAAGCCCCTGCAGAGCCGTGAATAGAGACGGACGCGCTCGCTCGCGGTCGACGGACGGACGGACGGACGGACGGACACGCGCGCGAGCCATCTGCGGACCGGGTCGGTTCTCGAATTAGATTTGATACAAGCACCGCTCTGCGCCGGTGCAAACGTACTCGTACACGCAACAAAACGGGACGCGGGACACGGGACACGGGACGGGCGAATGCAGGATGAAGAGCAAAGGCGGCGACGCCGCGCGTAGAAGCGAAACCAACTGTGGAGGGCGAAAGAAACGCGGGGTGGGCACGGGGAGACGTAACGTACGCGAGGAGAGAAAAGCAAAGACGAACGGTCCAAGCCAAGAATAATCAAGACGCATGGGAGAGAAAGAGACACACAAATGACCAGATAAAGCAAGACGAAAAAAAGAAGGCACGCGGAGGCGCGACTACACCAAGGACTCCCCGATGGTGAAATGCACGTGGTCGCCCTCGCCGAGGGTGAGGCGCACGGGGAGGCGCGGGTCGATGCGCACGGGAGCGCTGGCGCCGACGTAAAAGTCGCCGCGGGAGAAGTTGCGGGTGATGGCGGCGGCCTCCTCCTCGGTGAGCGGGCGGGGGCGTTTGTTCGGGCGGAAGGTGGAGGTGGAGGCGCCGGTGAAGGCGCCGTTGTACTCGTAGTACTGCTGGTGGGTGAGGCTCGGGGGGTGCATGGCGTACGGCAGCGGCGCGGCGAAGGGGACGCCGCCCGGGGCTAGATTGGGGTGAGCTGCGGGGAAGGAGGGGACGGGGAGGGGACGGAGGGACGGACCGGAGGAAGACTGTTGGGCGGCTGCGTGCTCGAGGGTGTCGGGGTCGGGGTAGACGCAGGACGCGCCGAGGCCGCGTTTGAGGCAGCTCTGTGAAATTGAAAAAAAGAAAGAAAGGAATCCGGATGATCAGCGCCCGCTCGGGCGGTGTCGGCTCGCCGGATGGGGGCGGCGGGAGGGAAGGAAGGGATGGAAGGGAAGGAAGGGAGGGGAGGAGAGAAGGGCTCGGCTTACCTGGCAGGGGAGGACCTCGCTGCATCGCGTCTTGCCTGCATGGCAGGCGGTGCATGCGCGCCTCACTGCGGGCGCTTTTGCTATGAAAAGGGCGTCGTCGGACGGGCTGGGGGCGGGGACGGGGTGCGGGGTGCGGCGACGGGAGCGATCACGCACGTTTTCTGGGTGCATCCTGTGGCTGCAGCTGCTGTTGCTGTTGCTGCTGCTGCTGCTGTTGCTGTTGTTGTTGCTGCTGATGCTGCTGCTGCTGCTGCTGCTGGGAGAGGGCCTGGTGAGCGAGCTGGTCGTGGTGCTGCTGGAGCTGCTGAGTGTCGATCGACGGCGGGTCCTGGGCCGGGGTGGAGGCCGATGCCTCGCTGAGGGCTGACATGAGCTGGCGATGCGGGCAGGGGGTTCGGAGCTCTGGAGGAGAGGGGGGCCGGTGCGAGGGGGCGCCCGCCGTCCATCGCTTATAAGCCGGCCCTGGCCCCGAACAGCACATATGTGCGCCTGTTTGCACCCTCCCCGCGTATTACTTAATATTCTCGGCCTCTTTTGCGTGCTGAACCGGGCCCAACGGGGAAGTGCACAAAATAATATCTGAGCGCGAAACGAGCGTTGCGGCGACCGAAGCAGTCCGGGCCTGACCGCGCCGGAACCGGGACCGGGCTGAGGGAGCTCCGTGCCCGGTAGCCTCCTCCTCCTCCTCCTCCTCCCGCCCGCCATGTCCTCGCAGCAGCACGCCCCGCCGGTCCCCTTTGCCGACTTTGAGTTCGCGTTCGACCCCGCCCTCCACTCCCTCTTCCCCTCGCCCCCGCCGCTCCCCTCGTCCGCGGGCCTCTTCTCCGCCTCAGAGACGACCGACATCCTCGGCTTCCTCGACAACTTCAACTGGGAGTTCGATCCCACCCTGCCCCCCTCCGCCTCGGACCCCCCGCCCCTCCCCCACCACGACCCCCTCGCCCCGGCCTTCCCCGCCCTCCCCAACCCGCCGCTCACCGCGGCTCCCGAGTCATCTGCTGCCCCCACACACAACGCCGACCACCATGTCCACAGCCGCGGCAACCACCCCCATCTCCAGTCCCATCAGCAGCAGCACCATCAGCAGCACACACAGCACCGGCACCACCCACAGCGGCAGCAGCCGCACCCCCACGCCCACCATCCACAGCTGCAAATAAACACCCACAACACCCGCACCTCCCGTACCACGCCCGACATGCCCCCCACCTCCGCGCCCGCCGCTGCCGCCGCTGCCGCCGCCGCCGCCGCCACCCCCACGTCCCCCACCTCGGGCTCCACGACCCCCGGCGGCGGCCCGCGCGCCAAGCCGCTCCTCTCGACGCCGCAAAAGCGGCTGAACCACATCCTCTCCGAGCAGAAGCGGCGCAACGCGATCCGCGAGGGCTACGCGCAGCTCACCACGCTGCTCGCCCCCGCCGGCGCGCCCCCCGGCACGGGCATGCCCACGCGCGGGCGCCCCAAGGGCAGCGGCTCGCGCGGGAACAAGGGCCGCACCAAGGGCAAGAGCGGCGTCCTCTTCCGCGCGGTCGAGTACTGCCACTGGCTCGAGGAGGGCATCGAGGCGCTCACGGCGGAGGTCCTGCGCGTCGAGGCGGCGGCGGCGATTTCGAGGGGCTGACCGACGGACGGTGAGGCCCATTCGCGTTTTTAATTATCTGCTTTTTATTACGCATGTGATACTGAGCTGGGACGCGCCTCTGCGCTAGAAGTGGTGGATACCCCGCGCAGACCGATCAACGCCTGCCGGCTGTATGACGCTGCGACGACCCGATGACGAAAAGAACGGGAACGAGGCTGTATTCTGTAACTTGTACGATAGTCTGCCCGCTGCTAATACTGTAATGACCGCGATGATCCCTCCGTCGCCTGATTCGGCCGTCTGCACGCCACATCGATCATCGATCCCCACACTCGGCCGTCGTCGTGCTAAGACGAAGATGCCTCCGCCGCCGCCGCCGCCGCCACGGCCAGAGTGGCCGATACCGACGCTCAACGTGCGCGTCGACGATCTCGCGCACCCGGGCGCCAAGCTCTTCTTCGAGAGCGTCAACCCCGCCGACGCCCTCCGCGACGCCGTCACCGCCGTCTTCCAGTGGCTCTACGTCACCACCGCCAGCGCACCCGCACAGTGCGTGCGCCACCCCATCGCTCCCCGCGCCTCGCTGACCCGCCCGCCGCCGCAGCGTGCGCACCGTCGACCTCATCCTCCGCGCCTTCCCCGGCGTCGCATACACCACCGGCACGCACACCGCGAAGCAGATCCACCTCTCCCTCACCCACGTCGTCGCCTCCGCCTCCGCCTCCCCGGCGCGCGCGCGGGACGAGATCCGCGGCGTGCTCACGCACGAGGCCGTCCACTGCTTCCAGCACAACGCGCGCGGGACCTGTCCCTCGGGCCTCGTCGAGGGCATCGCCGGTGCGTGCCCGCCCCTCCGTCCTTCCTCCCTGCGTCCTTGCTTACACTCCCCGCACCACCGACCGATCGGCAGACTGGGTCCGCCTCCGCGCGAACCTCGCGCCTCCTCACTGGCGCGCGCGCCCCACGGACAGGTGGGACGCGGGCTACGACGCGACCGCGTACTTCCTCGCCTGGCTCGAGGCGCGCCACGGCCCGCGCACCGTCCCCGCCCTCAACGCCGCCCTCGACTCCGGCTCCGACGCGGCGAGCAGCGTCAGTGTGGGCCCCGCGTACGACGACGCGGTGTTCCACCATCTGACGGGGTCGAGCGTCGATGATCTCTGGCGCGCGTACTGCGCGGAGCTCCGAGCGCGCGCGTGATGGCGGGGGAAAGGGGCAGATCGCAGCGCGGTGTGGTGTGGTGTACGCTACGGCCTCGTTCAGGTACCCATCTCGATTGTCTACAGCACGTACTCCGGGCGTCGTTCATTTATATATATACATCGCTACATCGCTCCGACCCGAGTCAGCAAATAAAATAAACACGGTTGCCAGAGAAAGAAAGAAGGTCAAAAGAGATAAAAGGGATGATGGTGATGATGGTGATGATAGTGATGATGATGGAAAGAAACCGTGTGGGCCGATGTAGCAGCCGTGAGATCCGATGTGGCCGAGCGAGGAAATGCGGGCGAGAACGAAGAGATGCGGAAGAGGAGGGTGACGGGAGAGCCCAGCCGAGCCCGAGAGGAACCGATAGTGGATACAGCCTAGTAATGAGAGCAACCCAACCAGATGAAAAGATCACGCAGCGAAGCCGCACGCCCGCGCGCGCGCGCAGAAAGCAGGCAAGGGCCGACCGACGCGTCGACCGGTCATCCCAGCTCCTCCTGCAGCTCGCGCGCCAAAAAGTCGTCATCGTCGTCGTCTTCCTCCTCGTCGTCATCATCACTATCGTCGCTATCGTCGTCGTCGTCGTCGTCATCGTCGACGTCTTCGTCTTCCTCGTCCTCCTCTTCCTCCTCTTTTTCCGCTTTCCCACCGCTCGCAACCTCCTCCTCCTCTTCTTCCTCCTCCGCAACCACCCCAAGCACAGGCGCCTGTAGTCCTCCGACCCCAGCCCCGTCCCCAGCCCCAACCTGCACGCCCGCCCCTCCAGCACCATCCATCTCGATCTCGCGCGCGTGCAGCTCGTCAACGGAGAACGCCTCACGCAGCTTCGACGAGTTGCGCCGCTCCTCCACGAGCTTCTTCCGCTTCGCAAGCGGCGAGCGCAGCTCGTCGTCCTCCTCGCCGCCGTCCGCGCCCCCGTTCACGCCGCCGCCGCCGCCGCCGTCGGACGGCGTCACGCTGCGTACCCGCTTGCGCTTCGTCCGCGGCGTCGACGTCGCGCTGCTGTAAGAGCGAGCGCGCGGGCAGGCAGGCAAGCAGGCGAACGAGCGGGCGAGTGGGCAGGCAAGCAGGTAAACGGGCAGGCAGGGGGAACCACGAATCATCAGCGTCCAGTCAGCGAGCGCGTGCGCGAGCCGAGAGAGTAGACGCACCTAACGACACTATTCGACTCGTCCGTATCCAGTTCCGCACCCTCGCCTTCGTCCCCCTCCCCCTCCTCATCGTCCTCGCTCTCGTTCATCAGCTCGTCCACCTCGTTGCTCATCAGCGCCCAATCCACCTCGTCCAGCCGCCGCGCCTCCTCCCCCGACGCCTCGGACGGCATCTCCGCCGCCAACAGCGCCTGGATCGCGCTTCCGCCGCTGCCCGCGCCTCCACCCCCGCCGCCGTCCTCGCTCCCGTCCTCGCTCCCCGTCTCCGACGCGCTCCCCGAGCCAGACGCGGCCAGCACCCCTACCCGCCCCCGCGCCTTCACGTCCCCCCGCGCCCCAGCCCCCGCGGCGCCGCCCTCCTCGCCCCGCGCCCCCGGCTCCGTATCCCAGTCATCAGCGTCCGGCTCCGGGTCAGACGAAATCTGCTGCGCCTCGAGCACAGGCGACGAGCTCGCCGTGTCCGTCCCTTCCTGATCTTGATCCTGCTCCTGCTCCTGCTCCTGCTGCTCGTCTCCGCCGCCGCCCGCGCCTGCGCCCGTGCGCGCGCGCCGCGGCGGGTCCGCCATCAGGTACGGCGCCTCGTCCTGCCGGGCCCAGCGCGCGACCGAGTCCGTGAACCACGCGACCCAAACGACGCAGATCCCGCGCTTCCGCGCCGTGTCCACCTTCACCGTGCCGCGCTGCGAGAGAAAGAGAGAGAGAGAGCGCGCGCGCGCGCGAGTCAGCCGCGGTGCCCCCGGGGAGATAAACGAATAGAGAGGGCGCGAGGGCGCACCTTTGCGGCGACGACGTGGGTGACCTTGCTCGAGAGCTCGGTGTGGCAGGTCGCCCCGAACGCGCGCGCCATGCGCCATATCTCCGTCGTCTCGGGGCGCGTGTCGAGCGGGATCACGCTCGAGAACACGATGTGCACGCCCTTGAACGTCTCCATCCGCATGCGCGGGATGATGCGCTGTTGGTCGCGCGGCACGCTTCCGATCAGAATGGTACTCGGACACGCGCGAGAACGGGGGAGGCTCACCGTGGCGTCGTAGATGTCCGCGGAGCGGTTCAGGCGCAGAGTGGCGCCGGGCGCGTGTGCGTGCGCGTAGTTCTTCACGTGGTGGCTGTCGGGCGGCCGCCGGTCGTACGCGTCGAAGAACCGCTTGTGCACCTCGTCCAGGAGCTGCGAATTCGGGCGGCATGGTTCGCGATCACGCCCGAGACGATGCACATGCGCGGCGAGACGCACCTTGGCGACGCGCTCCAGCTCGACGTCGTCGTTCCGCAACAGCGCCTTGCGCGCGTGCTTCTCTTTGGGAGGAGCCTCCTTTTCAGTGCGCACGGCGGCGGCGGCGGCGGCGGCGCTGGGCTGCTCGGGAGCGGGCTCGTCGGACGCAGACTCTTGCAGCTCCTCCTGCTTCCGTGCGAGCGGCCGCTGCTCGACCTGCGCCTCGAGGGCGAGCGAGTTCTGCGTGATCATCGTTTTGTTGAGCGCCTCCGCCTTTTCCTCCGCCTCGAGAGTGGAGACGCCGGGGTCGTCTTGCGAGGACGAAGAGACGAGGGTGTCTGAGGACGCATCGGAGAGGGTGGGCGAGGACGGGGCAGGTGGGGGGGCTCTGTCGCTCGGGACGACGGCCGAGAAGGGGTCGATTTTGGGCAGAAAGGCCGAGTTGATGTCGCCGATGCCGACGAAGAAATCATCTAGAGAGACGAAGCATGAGCGCGCGGCGGACAGTGGGGGAAGGAACCGCGCTGACAAGGGATGACCTTGACGAGATTGGGGCTCCACTCCCAGACGTCGGCGCGATCATCGATGATGACGACCATGGAGGTGTCTACGGGGAAAAGGCGATGGAGGCTCTTCTGGGTCATACCTGAGAAGCGATGGATGAGTCTCCTCCGTCAGCGCGGCACTCGGGAAGAGCGAGGGAGAGAACGGGGACGCACTGCCGCTCTCGTCGCGGCTGAGGAGACGACCGCCAAAGTACTTGCCGTCGGGATCGATAGCGGCACACACTTCCTCAGCGTAAGCGCGCGTACCCATTGTATAAACGTGCATTTCATACTTGGTCGCTGTGCTGGTGAGGAACTCCTGCCAACCGGGTCTGCGGGTGGGGGGCGTTGTTGAAGGCGGGGAGGGATGGGGGTCAGGATGGGACGTACCTCGGCTTGACGTAGTAGAGGCAGCCCTGGTTCTCGATGGCCTTTTCCTTGGGGAGGAATCGGGGATTGCGGCCGGGGAGGGCGGCGAAGGACTCTGGGCCGAGTCTGAATTTTTTGACGTCCTTGAGGGCCTCCCAGTTTGGATTGACGTCGTCGTCGTCGTCGCCGCCGCCGTCGCCGTCTGGTTCGGGGTCGGGGTCAGGATCTGGGTCGGGGTCGGGGCCAGGGTCACCGTCTGCCGGGGAGCGCTTTGCGGCGGCGATGCGCTTTGCCCTGCGAGCTTCCCAAGCCTCGCCCTCTGCGATCCACTCGCCGACGGTGGGATCGACGGTGGCATGCACGATCGTCTGGTCGAGGTCGACGATGAGGGAGAGCCTGCGGGAGTTGAGGAGGTGCTGGGCAGACTCGCGGTCGATGCGGCGGGCCTCTTCGAGGGAGACGGTGGGGCCGTTGGCGGAGTGCGTCATCTGGATGGAGGCGCGGGAGGCGTCTGAGAAGCCCGTGTAGTCGAAGCTGGACAAGCGTGGATGAGCGGGCCACCCGGGAGGGCGCGAGAGGACGCGTGCGCGGGTGCGCACCTGGTCATGTCCTTTCCGCAGATGGCGCAGAGGCCGCCCATCTGGACCTCGTGCTTGCACTGCTCTTGTACGAGGAGGGCGGGTGTGCCGTGTGCCCTGCGCGCGGAGACGATGTCGCGCTCGCTGATGTTCCAGCGGGCGAGGACGCCGTCGAGGGGGGAGTCCCATGTGCCGAAGCGGATGTCCGGGGGCGCGCCCGGTGCGTTAGCGGCGAAGGAGTATGTGAGGAGGCGGTCGCCGCGTGCGACGGTGTCGCCTGGCCCAGCGTGGAGCGAGAGGACGGAGAGGGGGTAGGGGAGATGGGGGGGGAGGGAGAGCGGGGTGGGTGTGGAGGAGGCCATGGGAGCGAGGATGGTTTGTGTTGTGTGTCTCGCCTTGCTGAGCGCGCTCTCGCCTGTCTATTTCAACGCCCGCCGGTCCCCGGACACAGCGCCTGACTAATACAACAGCTTCTCGACGAGCGACACGGCCCCCGCACCGCCGTACCCGTCCACGACGAGGTCCACGCCCTCCCGCACCACCGCCCGCGTCTGCTCCCGCGCGCCCCACCCGACCCGCCCCGTCCACACCGCGAGGTGCGCCCCGGCGTGCACGACCGCCACCCGCGCCACCGCCTCCGCCATCCCCGCCGGTCCCGCGTACCCGTCCACGAACCCGCGCAGCAGCGCCCCCGCGCCCTCCCTCCCACCCTCGACGAACCGCATCACCAGCGCCACCTCCGCGCAGAACTGCCCCACGTCCAGCCCCCCCAGCCCCAGCTTCCCCAGCTCCCAGTCCACCACGCACATCCTGACCCCGCCGTCGGCGCCGAGGTCCACCATCACGTTCCCCGGCCAGAAATCGCCCATCGTCATCGTCTCCCTCGACTCCGCGATCTCCCTCGCCCGGACCCTCGCCACCTCCCTCAGCACCTCCACAGCCTCCTCCCCAACCCCGAGCGGCGGCTCGTCCAGCGCCCCGACCCCGCCCCGCCCCGCGACCGTATCCGCCAGCCGCCCGTACGTCGCCCACCCCGTCACCCACCGCCCCACCGCGTTCCCGTCGAACACCTCCAGCGCCCCCGCCTCCGCCGCCGCCCCGCCCTCGCGCCCCCACTCGTGCAGCCCCCGCAGCCACCCCCCGAGCGCCGCCCCGATCCCCGCGCACACCTCCTTCGACGCCGCGCCCTCCGTCAACAGCTGCTTCAGCGTCACCGCGCCCTCCCCCGCGTCCTCCATCACGATAACGTGCCGCTCCTCGTCGAACAAATACACCTCCGGCACCCTCACGCCCTCGCCGCCCCCCTCCGCAAGCCCCGCCCCCACGCGCCGCATCGCCTCCACCTCCACCGCCTGCGCCGTATTCAATCAGCGCCCGCGAGACGACCAACATCGAAACCAAGCACGCAAACTCACCTGCCTCTCCACCCCAAACTTAAACCCCCCCGGGCCCACAGACGCGACGTACCCCCGCGCGTGCTTCACCACCACCGTCCCCGCCCCTCCTTCCAGATACACCCGGTACGTCCAGTTCGCCGTGCCCCCCGCCAGCCCCTCCGCCCGCGCACCCGCGAACCGCGTCCCCGCGAGGTACGCCAGCACGCCCTCCGTCGTGGAAAGGTCGTGGTCGCGTTCTGCTCGATGCTCATGGTGAGTGCCTTCCGACGCCATGTTTTCGCGTGACTTGCGGTATGCTCTGTGGACGACCGACGGCCCTCTTTCGATTCCTGTGCTTATATCACGCCCTCCCCTCCCGGGTCCGAGCCGGCGTATGACTGTTAGATATCTGAGCAATCGATTTCCGTTCCCGTATCGGCCCCGCGTCGAGTCAGCCGCAACCGCGACGCTCACTACAAGAAACAGTGAAATTGTCGTGACTTTGCAGAAAGTACAAGTCGTAAATCAAACGCTACAGCGACACAACAGGACGTAAACAGAACATAACAGCTACACAGGCCCGCACATTCCTCTCTCTCACTCGCCCCTAGAGCTTGTCGTAGTAGGTGTCGAGCGCAGGGATATCGGGCTGAAGCGGGCGGTCGATCAGCCCACGTCCTCCACACGCGAGCTTGCGAATCACATACCTTGAGACCCTTGCGGATACGGATGCCCTTGACCAGCTCCTCGAGCTTGCTGCCCGGGTCGAGGGGAGCTACAGAAGAAAAAAACGTAAATGACAACGATGGACATCGATCACGGTGAAAGCAACGCACAGCCGTTCATCAACTCCCAGTGATCGAACACGCACTGGGGGAAGGCCTGGCCACTGGTAGCCGCGCGCAGCTCGCCGTTGAAGCCGAAGGACTCCATGACGGGCAGGTACGCCTTCACGGTGAACATGGGCGTGCCGACACGCTGCTCCTCAGAGAAGACCTGTCCACGACGCTTGTTCAGCACGGAGTAGATACCACCGATGGCGTTCTCCGGGCACTGGATCTCGACTGCACACAAGGGAATCAGTCACGATTCGGAACTCCACAACGTTGTCACACACCGAGGTAGACGGGCTCTTGAAGACCTGGCGTCGCGAGCAGGCAAGCGGCGTAGGTGACACGACGGCACGTGGGGATGATCTGTCCTCCACCACGATGGATAGCGTCCGTGTGGAGCTAACGGGCGAGCGAGATCAGTACAATACAGTGCGTCCGTCGGACACGAAACCAGACGTACGGTAACATCAAGGACGTTCACGCGAACGCCACGCATGTTCTCCTCAGCGCAGACGCCCTCCTTCGTCGCCCACTGGAACGCAGCAATACACGAATCCTTGATTTCGTTGAGGTACTGCACACCCTTGGTGACATCGACGAGCAAGTTGGGGCCGGTCGTGTCGGGGCCGAAACACCAAATCTTACGGGCATCGGTGACGTCCCAGCCATACTCGTCCGCGAGGATACGAGCGCGGGCCTTGAAATCGTCACGCGAGGTGACCTTGCCGCTCTCGATGGCGAGGGTGAGCTCCTCATCGATCGGCAGGGCCTTGACGTACAGACGATTGTGCTTGTTCTGCGATTTCGAGAGGGCAACGATGGAGGACTCGGCCTTGACGGTCTCACGATAACCGACAACGGGCTCGGAGATCTTGAGGGGCACACCAGCGTGATCATCTTGGAGATCCTAGAAAGCGATGAGCTCGATGGTGGATGCGATCAAAGACGGCTGACGAACCTTCAAGCAGATCTCCAAGTGGAGCTCACCGGCACCGGCGACGATGTGCTCACCCGTGTCAGCGATCCATGCCTGGACGCAAGGATCCGACTTGGAGAGACGCTTCAGACCTTCAACGAGCTTGGGGAGGTCCGCGGCGTTCTTGACCTCGACAGCGACCTGCACGACGGGGGAGACGGAGAACTTCATGACCTTCATGTTGTGGGCCGTCTCGGAAGTGGTGAGGGTACCGGTCTTGAGCAAGAACTGGTCGATACCGACGAGGCCGACGATGTTGCCGGCAGGGCAGTCCTCGATAGGCTCGACGTAACGACCCATCATGAGCACGGTGCGCTGGACGGACTTGATGAACAAGTCTTCCTTCTTGCCGGGGAGGTAGTTGGGGCCCTGAATGCGGATCTTGGGACCGGAGCGGACGGTACCAGAGAAGACACGACCAAAGGCGTAGAAACGTCCCTTGTCGGACGTCGGCACCATCTTCGAAATGTAGCACACGAGGGGACCCTTGGGGTCGCAGTCACGGATTCCAATGGCAGACTCGTCGTCCATGGGACCTTCGTAGAGGGTCTCGCAACGGTAGCGCTGTGCGGTGGCGGGAGAGGGAAGGTTGATGACTATCATCTCCAAGAGGGAGTCACCGGCGGGCAAGAACTTGCGCATGATGACCTTGAGGAGGGCTTTACCCTCGAGATCACGCTCATCCTGCGCGAGCTTGATCTCGAGCTTCTCGAGCATGGGCGCGATGTCGTCCTTCTTGAAGTTCATGACGGCCTCAAAGATCTTGAAGATGGGGTCCAAGACGAACTGGTTGAACGCGCGCTGCAGAGGCTTGCCGTCAGCGTCTGTGCCCTTGGTCGTCCACTTGCGGGTGGCAGGGTTGAAGAAGTTGTCGCCCCAGAGCTTGACCATCATCTTCTCCTTGTCGACACCGAAACGCTTAGCGTAGCGGGAGGCGAATTGACGGAGGGTGAAACCCCATCCATGGAGGCCAGAGCCGAAAGCAACGGTACCCTTCTCGGGGTAGACCTGGACGTCACCGAGAGCCTCGTCGTGGTAGGTGGAGATGATGACGTTAACGGTCTCGATTGTGCGCTGGAAGGACTGGTAGAGATCCTCCTTGGTCACCTGCAGCTCGAGGAGAGCGCGATCAACCTTGTTGATGATGACGACAGGCTTGATACGTTCGGTCAGCGCCTGACGGAGCACGGTCTCGGTCTGCACGCAGACACCCTCAACACAGTCGACGACGACGAGGGCACCGTCCGTCACACGGAGAGCGGCAGTGACTTCTGACGAGAAGTCTACGTGCCCGGGCGAATCGATCAAGTTGATCAAGAACTCGTTGCCTGTCCAAAACGGAACGGAATGACAAAGGATATTAGGGGCAAATCGGGAGATAATTTCGCAAGGCACGCACCCTCGGTTTTTTGCTTAATGGAGGGGAGATCTTCCTTGTCGACCTCGAAGTACATGGAAATGGCTGTGGATTTAATCGTAATACCGCGTTCCTTTTCGTCCTCTCTTGTATCTGTGAATCGCATGTCTCCAGCTTTTGATCCGGCAATGATACCGGCCTTGGACACGAGCGAATCGGTCAGCGTGGACTTGCCGTGATCGACTGTGAAGCACAGTCAGTCGCGGAAGAGAGAGAGAGGCTCGTATACTCACCATGGGCAATGACACTCATGTTACGAATGTTCGTCGGCTTGTCCATCAACTGCCGGATCTGGTCTGTTCAAAGACCAGCCCATGAGTACTTGGCAAGTAGATCTGCCTGAAAACTGCACTACTTGCCTACGGTGAAGTTACTGTCATGGCGGAGGGTTAATCAGCACACGCAGGGGCCAAGATGTGGGAGGGACGTACACCATGGTGTCTAGATTTTACAGGAAAAATACACGAAAGTTTGGTTCTGCGAGTCCGTTACAGAGATCGCGGCGGAAAAAGAGCAGAGGGAAATGTTGCAAGCAACCGGGGCCGCGAGACTCGATGATGGACAATGAGTAAAGTTTTATCAGCCACCTGCTGCTTATCGATGGTGTTTAGGGCAGGTGCCACTCCCCCATGAAATCTCACATTCACTTTCCACCTCGAGGCCTGGCTCTCCTTGATCAAGCACTCTCATATCGTCTTAGCAGACACAGTAGCCCCTAGTGTAGAAGCCATTATCGCGAGAAGCGGGTCTCCCCAGACGATTTAGACACGAGATTTCTAGTATACACAGGCTGTCTACTGCTTTAGGTCAGCTGCGGGGCCGCCTGAGGTACATGCGTATAAAACCCGGTTGAACATGGCGCGGGCTATCGAGTCAGTATGGCAGGTCTCCTCCACCCTCAGCTGCGCCCGTTCGAAATCAACCCACAGACGGGGGAGCCGTACCTGCGCCTCGCTCCGCCTCTGTCGAACATCATAATCACCCCGCCGCGCCTGTCGGACGTACCTTCCAAGGTCGAGGCCTTCAACGACCCCCGGGTGTACAGATGGGTGTCGAGCCCGCCTTGGCCATACCTGCCTGAGCATGCCGTCCAGTGGTTGACTGTCATAATAGAAGAGGCGAACGCGGTATGGAACGAGCTAGTGAAGGCAAGCGTCGAGGAGCCCGACGCGGCGCCGAAGATCGTCTCGACCTGCCCGGTGCGAGTCATCCGAGAGCAGAAGGAGGACGGGAGCGATGTGCCCTTGGGCGACTGCGGGTTCATTCGGTGTAACTTCGATGAGATACTGGACGTCGAGGAGAAACGAAAGCAGTCGGAGGAGAATGAGGCGCGCCCCGTAGGAGACCCGAATATTATCTGGCAGATCGGAGGTACGTACCCCAGCGTGATGACAGGCGACCAGTCCTGAAGACCAAGCGGCCTCGCAGACTACCTGACGCCGTCGCACCACGGGCAAGGCATCATGACGGCGGTGATCGGCACGCTTATGCGTGAGTGGGTGATCCCCAGGATGGGGGTGCGACATCTGCGACCGACGGTGTTCGAGGGAAACCCAGGGAGCGTGCGGGTGTTCGAGAAGAATGGATTTGTGGTGACTCGGACGGTGAAGGACGCGGTGGAGGTCAAAAGCAAGGGAGAGTTCCCTGCGTCGAGACGGACGATACACGTTCTGGAGTGGAACGCCGAGTAGAACGAGCTGTATGTACGGATTGTGAAGTGGTCTCCACGGCTGAGACCAAGGATTGCAATGAGAAGGGGACCGCCGCTGCTGCGCTCGACAAGACATTCGAGAGCTGTGCTCATCCGTCCGGTGCTTTCTCACGTTCTCCCACCGCCTCTGCAGACGCCATAACTACTGTGCTCTCTCGCACCGTCCATCCTGCTGCCCCTTTCCTTGTCCTTCAACTCATCTTCGACGCACGGCCCCATCCATGGGCCTCCTCCGTCCAGCAACACCGGGCTTTCTCGTCACCCTCATCGCCACAATCCTCCTCGGCGTCGTCTCCTTCTCCGTCCCCTGGTTCAAATCCGTGTTCTTCCTCAAAGCATCTCTTTCCGTTGAAAGCATAAACGGCTCCGTCACTTTTGGCGTCTTGGGTTACTGTTTGGAGCTGTCCAACGGAACAACCTGCTCAAAAGCCTCGGTCGGCTATGAACTAGGTCTGTCCCAGATTTCCAAGAACAGAGAAACGTCTCATTGTTCGTCCGACCGTTCACAGACATCAATGCCCTCGTCGGCAACAAGACGTCCATCGAAATACCCAACGTCGTCGTCAAATGGATAACATACGCCCTCGTCCTCCACATCGTCGCCTTCGCCCTCGCCGCCGGCTCAGCCCTCTTCGGCCTCCTCGCCCACGTCCGCGAGCTCTCCATGTCCTGCTTCAGCACCTGCGTCTCCGGCTTTGGCGCCGCCATCGCCCTCCTCGCCTTCATCTTCGACCTCGCCTTTTTCTTCATCGCAAAGTCCCGCATCAACTCTGTCAGCGGTGGCTCCGCCACCATGGGCAACGCCATCTGGCTCACCCTCGCCGCCTGGCTCCTCCTCTTCTTCTCCGGCTGCTTCTACGGCCTTGGCCGCTGCTGCATCCGTCGCCGCCCGCGCGACGCCTTTAACAAGCGCGAGAACAGCGACCGGTGGAACCCGCCTGCCGGCGGCAACGGGGCCTACGACGACCCGCTGCGGCTCGACGCGGTCAAGGCAGAGGCGGATAGGAAGGCCCGGCAGAAGCAGGGTGAGCAGGGTCTGCCTGCGTTCCAGGAGTACGACCCGACGCAGCCGCTGACCCACGGTGGAGACGACGAACACCCGTCGCTGCACTACCAGGACGCCGCCCCAGGCGCCGGTCAGCAGGGATACGCGGGTGGCTATGCGCGTGCAGCGGAGGGCACGCGAGCCGTGGACGAGTATTACGCGCCGTCGAGTCAGCAGGCTAATTCGTACCCGCCGCAGCCTCGGCGGCAGGCCACAGGGGGCTCGGCGCACACGCACACGACGTCGGGATACGCGCCGTCCCAGGTCGCGTACGTGCAGGGCATCTCCATCACCTCGTCGCCGCCTCCCGTCCCCCCAGTGGCGAACACGGGCTACTTGGCGGCTGGCGGCCAATACGACCATGCTCAGTACCCCTCGCAGGTCGCCCAGTATGACCATGGCCAGTATGCATCACAAAACACCCAATACGGGGATGATCAGTACGGGAACAATTCATTCGGGAGCAACGCAGGCGCCTCCACATGTAAGCATCCCCTTGTCGCCTTCGTGGCCATGCTTCTCATCGGTACACTCCAGACAACAACGTCGCTGCGCCGCACGCGCAGTACGCCGCACCCACTGCCTACTCCGACCCTTACAACCCCTACGCACAACCGCAAGAACCAGTCCTCCACCCCGACACCTACAACAACACCGGCCTCCTCTATTCAGCGCCGAGTCCCGCCCACCCCGAACCGAGCGCCTACTTCCCCCAATCGACGCCAATACAGCCGCCATCACAGCCAGCACAGCAGCCAACGCGCAGCTACACGCTCGGCGGCGGCGGGTACGGCAGCAGCTCCGTCCCCGACATGGGCGACCAGCACGCCGCCGCGGCGGCGTACATGCCGTATGCGGGCGGCTCGTCGGCGGCGCCGGTGGTCAACACGAACGTAGGCCGCGCGGTGGGCGCGCCGAGCCCCAGGGGCCCACGGCCGTTCTCGCAGAGCTCGGTGGACGGGGGGCGCTACGACGACAGTCCGCCGGTGTACGACGCGGCGACTGCGCAGCCTGCGGGTCAGTGGGGCGCGAAGCGGTGATTGGGCGGCCCAGGTCACCCTTGGCGTGTGACGGGCGGACGGACTTTTTTGTATGCTGCGTTGTACGACTGCGGCGGCTATTTAGTGGTGAGCGAGGGGCATCCTGTACGTGAGCGTGCACGTACCTACTGTGTACAACAGTATCTACTTTTCTGTCCACATCTTGTCTTGCTTTCAGTTCTTTCCCTTTTCGCTTTTCGTATTTACTTCGTGATTTGCAACGGACTGTAGCCTTTCGCTCCTCGCTTCGGGACGAGCGACGTCGACGACGATATAACGACATGTTCTGTGCGCGCCTGATCCAGTCTCACCCCCCTGGTCCCTCAGATCGATGCACGAGGTACTGTGTACTACGAGTAGTTCTAGATGTACGAATCGTATACCCTTGATGCCTGCCTTCACACCCCGTTCGATAATCGATGAAATCCATTCAGAAGTGTACAAAAAAGCAAAAAGTCCGCAATGCGAGTTTTGTTTCACAGCTCGTCTCTCCACGGCGCGCGCTCGTCCCGCGATTTTGGCGGCTCGGAGGACAGCATCGTCCCGAGGAAGTCGTGGATGATGTCCGCCGCAGCGATACCCGTGATATCGGCTAAACACAGCACCCAAGATAAGGGTCAGCGGCGGTTCGTTCTGGGCCAGCGTGAGGACGTACCGTGGTCGTATGCGGGGGCGACCTCGACGACGTCGGCGCCGACGAAGTTGAGGCCCGCAAGGCCGCGGATGATGCGTTTGACCTCGCGCACGGTCCATCCGCCCGCCTCTGGTGTTCCGGCTGTAGTCGTGTGAGTACCGAATCTACTGTTCAAAAAGTAAAGTACTGACTGGCAGGTGCCAGACCGGGATCTATGACGTCTATGTCGAGGCTGCGGAAGACAAGGTGTGAGCGACGGGCTCGGGAAACGCGGACACCTTCGGGAGTCACCTGAGGTAGACGGGGCTGTCCCCGATGCGCTCCCTGATGCGTCTGATAACTTCGTTGATCCCGATGTCGTCAATGTCGTCCGTCGAGACAATCTTGAAGCCGACGTCTTCATCGTTCGTGATATCTGCACCGCCCTGGTCGAATCGACGCTCGTTATCCCGCCCCAGATACCAACACGCCGACGGAGGGACTCACCGCCATCTTGCAGCGGATCCCAGCATGGACGCTGTTGTTGGTCATCAGGCCCTCCTCCCACGCAACGTGGAAGAAGCTGCCGTGCGTGATGCGGGACTGGTCGGTGGACGACCCCGGGATGGGGAGGTACCCCCACGTGTCGAGGTGCGCGTCGAAGTGGATGACCGAGACAGGGCCGTAGACCTTGTTCAAGGAGCGCAGGATGGGCAGCACGATGGTGTGGTCGCCTCCGAGGCTGCGACGCCGGGTCTGTCAGTATGCAGGCGATGGAACATGGGATCGGGGTGGGAGACGGGACTGACGTGACGATCCTGGGATGCGCCTTGCCGTCTTTGGCGAAGATGCGCTCTGGAGGGTCCAGAGAAAGCGTCCGTGCCACGGGTCTCGCGAGCAGGGTGGAGTACGCGACCTCCATTTGATCCAGGGCCAAGGCATTGTCAAACGCGCTGAGCGGGACCTGGGTGCACGATCATCAAAACCCGCGTCTCGTACGCCTCAGCAATCGTCCCACTCACATCGCCGCAATCGATGACCTTGGTTCCCAGCCTGTACGGGTCCATTCCCCACGAGAGCGTCCACGCGCGCTCGCCGTGCTGCCGACGGCTCCCCGCGCGGATGCCGAACGGCCCAAAGCGCGCGCCCGGCCGGTACGAGACGGCGGTGTCGAACGGCATGCCGAGCACGGCGATATCGAAGTCCTTGGTCTCGTCCTCGAGGCAGCGGTGGTAGTCGAGGTGCGAGAACGAGAGCGGGCCCGTGTACCCGAGGTCGACCTGCTTCCCGTACTTGACGAGCCACGTCTGGGCCTCCTGCGCGTCTGCGGCCGCGACGGGGGCGGAGAGGAGGGCCTGTTCGTGCGGGTGTGCGTGCGCAAAGGCCGCGAGGGCGAGGGTGAGGAACGCGCTGGTCAACTTCATCGCGGACAGGGTGCGCGGGTGTGGGAGACGGAAGGTGCAACGCTCTATCTCATCGTCGTGCCCCGGCTTTAAGTGAAATGGGGATGATATTTCGGACCGCGAGAGGCCCTGAATGACTGCCTCCTTCGATAAGTCGGTATATCTCTGTGTATCTCTACGAACAGGTCGCCTACGGCCAAGCCATAAAGATAGAGACAAGGTGTCCTAGGGTGTCCTGCGCTCGAGTGAGATAGGTTGTAACATCCCAGCAACAACAGAGCTATTCATGGTTCATACCAAGGCGCTGCACGGGAGGCTTTTTGGACGCAAAGATGTATCTGAGAAGCGTTTGCGCACGGGGAAGATGATAAGGAGGTATTTCAACGCCGTTGCTGATAAGTGGCCGATATGCCAGCTGATGCCAGCCGGAACGAATGCCGGAATCTAAGCCGCCGGCAACTTCAAGCACTCCTGGAGATCCCAAATGTTCCTGGAACTCGATGGTATACTGTACAGCACATATAACTACATAGAACGCGTTCGGGCACTTCGAGAGTCCACTTGACGAGGCAGACCACCACTTCTCATCCCATAATCCTCGCGGACGTCTTCCTCAAGGGCGAAACGATCCACAGCCTACGATTCCGTGCGGTCTCCCCCAGCCCCTCCGCCTGTGACCTCGTCGTCCCAATCACGCGCACCTTCCTGATCGGCTCCGGCGAGTCGTCGACCTCGGCCTCCTCCCCGCGATCCTGCTCCTCGAGTTCGTCTTCCCTCAAGTCGAATTCCTCGCTCACCTTGCTCGGGACTGGCGGCGGCGACGACGCCGGCGCGCCGCCGGAGAACAGGGCCATCGGGTATTTCATGGCAGACGAGAGCTTCTCCGACGCATCGTCCAGGAAGGTACGCGGTTTGCGCATCGGCATCGCGGTCAGGTGGAACGCCTTGTGACGCCACGTCGTGTCGTGCGTGTCGGTATCGGGGTATGCAGGGTCGACCTCGTACTTGACCATGATCTCGCCCGTCTCGGCGGAATAGTGGAAGTGGGGGAGGGGGTGGGAGTACGCGTTGGGGAACGGGTGGGAGATCGGGCGCCTGTGACGAAGGACGAGGCGGCCGTCTAGGTAAGGAGAGGTCAAGAACTGCACATGTGTAGGCTTTCTTTGCAGCAGGGTCGTCTACCTTCTACATCGAGGGCATGCCCCGAATCCCGCGAGCAGAGAGCGCCGGCGGTGTCGATGAAGAACACCTGGTATAGATGTGTTCGATCATTCGGACGCGTATATATATCGCGGTTGAATATACCTGATTGTTAGATTCCGGGCTCCTCAAAGCTATGCATAGGTGACTATTAGAAATCAGCAGGACCTTCACAGCCCAATCCGAACGACATACTCTCAACAAGGGAAGTCTCCTTCGAGGGCCATAATATGATCTCCTTGCCGTCCTCGTGAGAATCTTGCGCAACGTCGAGCAGCCTGTTCATCGCCACGGAGCGAATGATGAAATAGCCTTGAGGGAATCCATAGTTCTCTTCAGCAGGATTAGAGCTTGTGGCGGTCATGATGTACGATGAGGAAAGCGAAGAGACAGGGAAGGATCCAAACTGGGGCTTTTAAGGTGACAGGGAGCGTACAGCCCGGGAGCCTTACGCCCAATGGCCAGGGCGCTCGGCGAACAACGCTTCGGAACAAGTGTACAGCTTTCATCCTGTAGTCTTGGTCCACCGTCAAGGGAACGATTGAGTGAACGTACAAATAGCAGCGACAAGCAGTGAACAAAGTACACAAGTTCAAACACAACAGCAGATTCAAGCACAACAAGAAATAAG
Source organism: Heterobasidion irregulare TC 32-1 (assembly GCF_000320585.1). Lineage (NCBI taxonomy): Eukaryota > Fungi > Basidiomycota > Agaricomycetes > Russulales > Bondarzewiaceae > Heterobasidion > Heterobasidion irregulare. Next base: position 846,004 of record NW_009258197.1, on the reverse strand, counting down.
TAACCACCCCAATTCATCTACACCTCGTCTTGCTCATCAAAGGAGCCTGGGATCCGCATCCTCTGCAACTGAGGCACTTCGCCACTCTGGAGCCTCTGTCGCTCTAGATAGTCCTCAAGCCTACCCGGCGCCATCTTCGTGAGTCCCTTCCATTCGTGCCGCGCGACGCTGCTTCTGCTTCCCATGGTGCCACTCTCCCACCCAGCACTAAGGATGACAGGCTCCTGTTTTGGGGACACCTCAGGTCAAAAGGAGGTCTTCCAGTGACTAAGAAAAATCCGTACCCTCGAATGCCAGCTCACGTCGCGCACACATACTTCAGCACGGGTACCAGAAGTCTGATCCGGTTCCGGTGCCGAGGGATCGAAAGTTATAGGTAGAGTGCGTGAACGGTCAAGAACCTGTACAACGCGCCCATCCAAGGACCAGATCTATAGTTACGATAGATATTGGACCACGATAGTGGAAACATATAATCACCACTCACATGAATTCTGCCGTCTGCTGATCCAGAATACAAGTATTGCCCGCCTGTCGTCTCGGCTGGACTGAAGTGACACCGGATGAGGGTCGACAGAACGGTGTGCCCTCGGTATGTCATGACGCTGCAGTCCTTAGGATGGGCGAGCACCTTGGGCTTCGGATAATGTCTATAACTAAAGCACTAAAGCTTCAGATGACGAGCACAATATGCCGGAATGTTTGATCATGACCTACCGATAATCATAGCCGGGTATGCCATATGTCACATGGCGCACGTTTTCGTATTCTTCGTTCGTGCACATCTTGCGCAAGTCCCACAACCGAAGGGCTTGGTCTTTGCCGTTGGAAATGATATAACGCCCATCGCCCTTTGCGGAAACGTTGGTAATGCCTTCCGTATGTCCAATCAACACGCCGGAGGGCCGCTTGGAGGTCCCCAATGACCGCCGATCCCTTTGTTACAAGATCATTGAGATCCTTTGCATACAGATAGCGGCGCGGCTTACGCACCAGACTTTCAAGAACGTATCGTCTGAAGCGCTGATTAAGACGTTGCCTGACGCAGTGTCGGCCCAGCAGCAACTGTTCACGTCATCGGCATGCGCGTTGATTTTAACTGTGCGACGATCCGCCAGTAAATCATAGACTGCATCGTGATGTCAATATAAGCTGGGTTGAAGCAAATGGCACAATTTGCTCCTACCGAAGATCATCCCGCTACCCCCCGCAATCACTTCGTTACCGTCTGCGGAGAACCGGCAGCTGTAAATACCAAAGCTCTCCTCACCCCACCGCTGCCTGTCTCTGTCTGAAAGACGTATGGGCGTCTGGACCGTTGAAGAGTCGGTCGTGGTAGTCATATACACCGTTGGCGTCTGCACTTTGTCAGATATGTCGCCCGCTGGACAGAGAATGAGCTTACAATGGACGAATAGATGATCCTTCGCGATAAAAGATAATGCATTAGCGGGAGGTGATATGTGCGTATAAGCTCACCTCTCGTTGTCAGGGCTGAGATGAGAATCGGTGATGGTCCAACGACCAGGATGTCCGTCGATAGTTTTGATCACTTTCATCGTTGTTTCATGTTCAGGGGGGACAAACCCATGGCGTCCTCGAAGTGGGGCAGAACGGGGTGGAGGTTTGATTGGAGGAGCAGTGGTGTCGTATACATGCAAACGAAAATCTGATCAAGGATAGGTGCCTGTCGTTACTTTCATGCAACAGCAAACACATACCTTGACAGCATGTGTAATAGAACATTGAATCTGTAGAGAGAATCGTTTGATGATTCTGATATGAAGTTCTTGATGCACGCACCGTTAGAGAACTGGCCAGAATAAATATTGTGATCATAAGAAGCGACAACGGTTCCGTTGGTGTTAGGAACAAGAGTCTGGAACAACTAATGAATATAGTCACATACAGAGTGATGCACACGATGCTTACACTTGTGATGTCTTCGCGATAGGTCCTTCGCAATCTGCTCCGCCTCGCGAGCAATGCTTTGGCGACGTTGTCTCTTTTTCTTTGAGTGTCTATCTTTCGCTGAACACGCCCAAATTCTCCGCTCATCAAGAGTTCCACTCCCGCCTTCTGTGGTTCCTCCACTGGGGTAAACCACTTGCCACTGCCGCGTGGAGGACGACGGCGATCCCAGACAGGATCATACACGCCATCGTCTTCGTCGTCCTCGCTATCACCAACATCATGGTAGCGAGTATTCTGCATGCGAGTCACGCGCATGGGTTGGGATCCCAATAGTCGCTGTAAGACTTGCAGAGTTGCAGGTGAAGCGATACCAGCCGATTCATGAACCTCTTGCTCAGCTTGGCCAGTAAGTGCACGAAGCTCAACCATAGCTACAGGGTTCAAACTGAATTACCGATGCAAGTGCAATGAGAAAAGGGTAGCATACTACGAAGAATATCGCCTAGCGTCTCCGGGGAATCGTTCCCATCGTCGGCTTCACGCTCAAGCCGATCTTCAAGGTCCATCTCGAGGCCATAATCTTCCTGTTCAGCGTCATCATCAACGTAGGACTCGTCCTCGTCGTCGTCGTCACCGAGTTCTATCTCCCAATCTTCGAGTGGCATGTCAGCTGCGGGTGGGAAGGAAGAACACCGATTGACGCTGAGCAATACCTCCGACCCCATATGTCATACTTCGAGTTTACTTAAGGATCACTGTAACAGGGGCTTCGGGACGGAGTCTGTGGATGCCGGACCCCAGACACTTCGGCTGGTAGAAGCCCATGATGATTATCAGCTCCGAACAAATATGTGGCTGAGGTATGTTCGAGACGCCACCTGAGCCACTTCCTGCTCAGTCTTGAATACAGCGACTTCAGTCCTTGTAAGTGGTTATAATTCATCGCTGAAGGTTCCTTCCCTTTGGCCTATGGCTTCAGCACCCATCTTAATATCCGCGGACGAGATTAATTGCCTCATCCACGCGTACCTCCAAGACTCTGGTACATATCCCTGCTCTCCTAGTGTCACACTCACCACATGTTTCCTTCTTCGAATCTGCCCAGGTTTCCAGCACTCAGCCTACGCAATTCGCAATGAAGGTCGCCTAGACCACTCCCCTCACTTCACGAAACACATACCGCGGGGTGAGCTCGTCGATCTTCTGAGTAAAGCGCTGCTTTACATGGAGGTTGAAGCTCATCACGCTGGAAACACGCTCACTGCCAACTGTAAAACTGGTTTCTCCCTCCTCAACTTGCACGTGTGTTCCTTGGATGCCAGTGTTACTCCCAGCGTCAACTTATCTATCCCCACACCTGTGCCTGCGCCGTTGGAAAATGAGCTGATGTCTGCGAAAGGCACAGTCCAAAAGCGAAGGTCTCCCATGCCGGCGCTGGAGGACACTCGGTCCGAAAAGCGCCAGAGGAGGGATGTTGAAGACCAGAGCTCGTTTGTAGACTCTACGAACCTAGCTTCTAATTGTATGTGTTGCCCTTGTCCTCTCTTTGCTGACCTCTTATCTTTAAATGCATCTTCGCAACGATGCTTGCATTGTGTTCTCAGACCTGAGCGCAAAGAAAGACGATTCTAGAGCCACTCCCTCTGAGGTTGCGGCGGATGTTATTATGAATGATCACTCTGTCAAGAAGAGGAAACCTTCCAGATCCCCAGCACTCATCGACGATGAGGTCGATTCGGGAGCAATACAACTCTTGCACGCACATAAAACAGAGGTACGTTTCAGATATGGCTGATCCGTTGTACGCAACGACACCCTGATTGGAAAGGAAACTAGGTATTTGTGTGTGCTTGGAATCCTGCTCAACCTGAGCTGCTGGCATCAGGGTCAGTAAATTTTCGAATACGATTTTGAGCATCTCCATTCAAAAACATCATCTATAGGTCTAAAGACGCCATCGTCCACTTGTGGAACATGTCGGAGCCCATCCCTGACGAGGTTGACACCTCACCCACTGGCGACAACCCGCTCACATTAGCGTATTCAACGAACGGCACACAAGCCGACCTAACATCGCTGGATTGGAATCGAGACGGGACTCTCCTCGCCATCGGTTCCTATGATTCTGTATTGCGAGTGTGTACGTCCTCGGGCAAGTTGTACTTCTCCAACGACAAACATCAGGTTTGATGACTGTCCCATGATCAAATGCGCAACGCTCATCGTCATTGAATACAGGGTCCAATTTTTTCGACACGCTTCTCTCCCACTGGACGATGGTTGCTGACTGCTAGTTTGGATGGCACAGCATGCATTTGGGATATCAAAGAAAAAAAGCTGTTTAGTCAATCTAAACGTCATGGAGGTGACTCTCGTTCACGTTGAATGTTTATCATCTCTGATCTAGCACAGATTGCTGCTTGGACGTTGACTGGCTTGACGATGAAACTTTCGCTAGTTGCGGAGCTGATAAAATGATTCATCTCTTCGGCTTGGGTGTGGATGAACCCATCAAAACCTTCCAGTGAGCACGTCGCGTCTCTGTGTGTCATCACCCCATTCACATGGATAGCTCAGGGGACACGAGAGCGAAATCAACCAAATTAAGTTTGATCCCTCGGGAACTCTCCTTGCATCGTGCTCGGACGACCGTTCCACACGCATATGGAACGTATATCCTGTCCTTTCGCGGAACAGAACCCTTGTGACTCCTGAACCACTTATTCTGGAGGGTCACAAAGGTGCTGTAAGTGGTATTGGTTGGTGCCCAAAGACAGTCGAGGGGAAGCGTACGCTCCTTGCTACGTATGTATCTAATTTTCATGATCCACGCCTAAGTCGTCGAGCTATATACATTCAGGTCGTCATTCGATCACACGGCGCGACTTTGGGATGCCGTCTCTGGCGCGTGTCTCCAGGTGTTTACAAATCACAAACGACCGATCTACACCCTGACATGGAGTCCGGATGGCCGATGGCTGTCGACTGGTGGCGGCGACGGTTGGCTTCATGTATATGATCCTCATGTTCGTCTTGCTCCTCCTCTTGCCTAGCACGCAATCTCTTACCGACGTTCGGGCACAGGAGAGGAAAAAAGTATGGTCATGGCGGTCCGAGACGCAAAAACGCGGGATCTTCGAGATCGACTGGCAGCAGTCGGGGGACGTTGACCGGATTGCGCTGGCCCTGGAATCGAAGAAGGTTGGGATCATAGACATCTCGAAAATCCCTGCGCTGCAGAGAACCATGCGGTGATTGGCTTTTGTTGTATCGAATATTAATATGTAGTAATTTCTTCCGTGGCAACGATGTATGTACCTCTTGTTTTCTACGTTCCTGGTATACGCTGTGTTTTCCGCCCATTTCATGCCTGCCTAAGGCCTGGACCCCGGAAGTTCGAGCAAGTACACAGTCACGTGAAAGTGATGTAATTGCCGACGCCGAGCTCATACGCGTGAGTTTCGGCACTGAACGACCTGCAGCTTCGTTCAGACTTGCCCTCCACCCATCTCTCTCTCTCGTCTCCATCAACTTCAACCCGAAACAATGTTGCGAGTGGGTGTCTTTACGTCCACCCGCTCGTTTTTACGGCCAACTGTAAACCAAGTACACGCTGGCTCGCACTTCCCCTCGTTCCGCACTTTGAGCACCCGCACATCTCGCTCGAGCATTCTCGATGCTCTCAAAATGCGACCGAGTGGGTCCTCGGTGTTTTCATCCTCCAAGCCGTTTGCGCGCGGTATCATGAACGATGCTGTAGTCGTGCGTCCGACGAAGGAGGAAACCTGGAAGAAATACGCCATCACCGCCGTATGTTACCTCCTCATTATCTGTGTCCCTGAGTAGTCATACACACGGTCATCATCTGATAGGCTACTGTCGCCGGAACTATCGTTGGCGTAGAAGTTTTCCTCAACCGCGATACTCGCGACTCGCTGTCGGCAGCTGAACAGTCGTACTTGCATGACTCGTTCAAGTACACTGGCGGTGGCCTTGTCTTGACGGCCCTGGCTGCGCGGAGCATGTTCAAGGCTGGCCTTCCCTTACGCATCATGACGGCTAACCCATGTAGACATCCTTTCCCTCCGGTGATCGCATCGAGTAGGCTGACAGGACTTTGACTAGGGCTTGTGCTCGGCGTCAGTCTTGTTGGCAGCATTGGTAGCATGATGGGTGTGTTCTACACGCCCCCAGAAAAGACTGTGCAGAAACATGCTTTCTGGCTCGTGGGTCAACCCTATTTATGTCTGCGCTCTCATATGGCTGATCTCATGACATCCATCAGGCGTTCAATGCGTGCCAGGCAGCAACCTTGAGCCCTCTCTTCTTCTTGAGCCCTGCCATCCTGTCTCGTGCTGCCTTGTATACATGTGGCGTCGTCGGCTCTCTGTCTTACGTTGGTGCTACTGCGACGTGCGTACTCGTGTCTTCCCGCTTCAGCGAATTCATCGACATCTGATCGCCGATCCGTGAATAGCAATGACAAGTACCTCTACATGGGCGGGCCCCTCCTTGCTGGTGTCACCGTCGTTGCACTCAGCTCACTGGCCCCAATGGCCCTCCCTCTCGGCATCCGCGGTCTGGCTATTGCTGAGTCCATATCTCTTTACGGTGGTCTTGCTGTCTTCAGCGGTTTTGTTCTCTTTGAGTAAGCTTTTCCCTCTATCCTTGATTACTCTCTCGTCCGACACCCCGCATCTAGCACCCAAAAGATTCTCCAGCACGCTCGCATGGCAGAGCGTGGTGCCATGACACCTGATCCTATGCGGGAATCTGTCAGCCTCGAGCTTGACATGATCAACATCTTGTACGCCCTCCACGTTATATATATATAGCACCGATTAGTTCTTAACCTTATTGTGCTAGCATCCGTATCGTGCAGATCCTCGCTATGCAGAAAAATAGCAAAAAGTGATCGATGAGCTATCTGACATAGCCATGTATTTGTATGAATTTTTTCGAATCACTCTAGTATGCCGTTGTTGTATCCCCGTTCATTAATTCCACAAGCATTTGTCCAATTTGAATGTTATGCATGCCATTACTTCGGCGATGGTCACCAGACCTTGCCGTAGAAAAATGCAACGAACAATACGTAAGTATCATGAAAATGTCCCTGATACTCAAAACACAAAAACCAAATCAACACAGAAAAGCCTAACGACTCGGTCCTATCAACATGCCTACGACTGTTCCTTGCCCAACCGCTCCAATGCCTTCACGAACCCCTCAGGGTCCCAAATCTCCGTCCCACCATACGTGAGCTTCTTTCCAGTCCTGCCAGCCCACTCCTCCAGGTTTCCATACTCAACATAGCCGGCGCCGCCAACCATGAATACCGTGCCCTCCTGGAAAGCCATGCGTCGCGCGCGGGCAGCACCACCTACTGGTCCTGATACACCATACGGGTTGGCGTTGCTCGTCCGCGGCGCACGAGGGTCGAGAAACACGTATTCATCAGTTTCCTGGAGGGACTGGTTCGAGGCCGAGGAGGAGTCCATGAGCGCCTCCGCGAGCCGAGTGACCGTGAAAAGCTTGTTGGTGGGCAGGAAATTTTTGACGCCCGAGATAAGGTCTCCCAGGCCTCCGCCTTCGAAACGGCCGGCGAGCTGGGAAAGCACATTGGAACGTTAGACGAGGGGAACGCCGCAGAGGGGTCGGAGTAACATACGCGATTGCTCAGAGAACTGAATCCTCTGAAGATATTGTCGCCTTGACCCCCTCCGCCAAGAACTGGCGTCGCGCCACCAGCAGCGGCGCTGGACACAATCATACGAGATATTTCCCTCATTCGCCTGACGTACTCAAACGCATCGATATCGGCTCCCGCTTTTTTGAGCTCGTTCTCGAGCTCTGCGATGTCATCCTTGGAAATGGCGTTGTCCGGAGAAGAGAGGTAGAACACGAGGACAAGGCGAAGTTTGTCGACCGCGTTGGGTTGGCCCTCTGATTTCGACGAGCGGAGGATTTCGAGGACGGAGGCTACAGTCTGTCACGATTGAGTAGGTCTCAGAAGCGATGCAGATTCAAGGCTTCATGAGCTCACCTGCTTGTTCATCGCCTCTTCAGTGCTGAAAAGCTCGTCCATACCGCGTTTCTTGATCTCCTCAAGGAGAGCAGTAGCGATGTTCATATGTGTGTCTAGTGTAGCCTTGCGCGCGGTGAGCTCTGGTAGTTGAGTGATGGCGGTCTTCAAATGGGTAGCGTTTGTCGAGAGGTCCCTGCGTCGAAATATTGTTGTTATTATCCAGTTCAACGGCCGGAAAAAATACCAACAGTTGTGAGATGTCATTGACATCGCTGACGCCAGTTGATCTTGTGAGCTCGGCCGCATCTTGCTTGTACCGGTTGAGTTCAGTGTCGATATCTTCGGCCACCTGTGGGAAGGGGTTGGCAGCATGCTTAGCCCAGAAGAAATCCTTCGAGTCGAGGTCGTAGGACCTCTTCTGAGACTGAGTAACGACCACACGGTTCAGTTTCATCTCGAGACAATCTGAGACAAGAGCTTGATATGTCCAGCCATGTGACATCATAGGGACAAGGTCGATGTTCCTGTCGAGGATCAATAACACTGAGATTCTAACCTCAGAACGTGAATGGAAGCATAGCGCCAAGATCACTTACGTGGCCGCTGCAGATTCGATAAGCCCACCGTGTCTTGAGAGAACAAGGAAGGGCCATGTGAGCGAGACGCGGTAAGGATAGAGTCGCGTATGAGCGTTTCGAGCTTTTTTGCGATCATCTCAGCCGCGTTTCCTTTCGGCGCACGGATGATAGGGACTTGGCCTTTTCATTCCGTCAGTACGCAGGTTACTCATACGCGTCTGATAAAGAGCATACCCAGTGTAGCGACGGTGCTAAACAAGCCATTGGCGATCCGCTCAATTTCCGCTTCTATACATTGCTCTGAGGAGGATGGGGAGTTAAGTATGTGGTAGGAAGATATGAGGTGAGATGGCCCGGGTTCAGGCTGTACCGATGGTGGAGGTGGAGGTGGAAGAAGGGAGAAGAGAGACGCTGAGGGTGCGATGAATGACAAGTACTGGTCAACCACCTGATGAGAGTAGAACTTATTGTGAGTCACACGTCAAACACGAACATTGGGAGCCCATACCTCTTCGACTAGCTCCCCTGTGCCATCTCTTGCAACCGCAGCCGCCAGCTCCTCCAACAATGACCGCGGCAGCGGCTCCGAGAAATTGAGGTGGTATGAGGCGTACAGGCCCTTCTCCAAGTCCTCTGCTATGCGTTTGATATTCGGGAGCGTCGGAGAGACAAAATAAACTACGGGGACGTCGGGCAAGGGTGGTCGAGGTGAGTGCAACTGCCTGTGGGCGCAATGAGAGGGTGCGCCAGGAATACTCCGAAGGAATGATACCATACACGTGAAGGGTGACGCCAATATCGCGTAGGTCCTGAACGCGTAGGACCGTCGCGAGCACATCCTTGGTCTGTTGGTCGAGGACAAGGACCTTCCACACCGGTGGGCCTGTTGTAGGCACCTTGGGACCGGTGCCCGATTTGCCCAATGACGCGGCTGCTGTACCTGTGGATTCCACCGGGTTATTTAGGTTAAGCAGTGAAAGTAACGCGTTCGTCTGCGCTTGCTGTAGCGTCAATGGAGCGGTTGCCTTTGTTGGTCCGGGGTGAGCTGCTGTACGAGGAGACGATAGGACTGTCGCTCACTTGTTTCAGGGCGTTGCTCGCCATTGTGAATTGTTCAATTGTGAGAGAGAAATGTGTTCAACAGCCCGCTTGCCCTTGTGAATGGTATTAGACCCGAACCCAGACTCGAGGAGTGTACAAGTATGTCGAAGCAGTGACCGCTTGTTTCTGAGCGCGCCAATCCGTGGAATTTCCATATTCAGAGACATGAACACGTGGCGCTACGAACACATCCAACCGAAATCTATTCTTGTCCCTCGACGACCTTCAGCTTGCGCTCAGGCCCTCTGGACGGTTATGAGCCTGTGTTTCTCCACTTCTCAGCATCAGGTTCTTCATAGGTACAGCGCTGCGCTAGACGCGTGACCAAAATACAATGTCTTGTAACCAATCATCACGCAGAGAACAATCTTCTCGCAACGAAATTGATCATGGTTAGCGGTATCAGTTGATATTTAGCTCACGTATAGGCCCCTGGGTGGCGTCCAGTTTGCCAGCTCCACCCCCAACACCCTTTCTTTCATTCCCCATCTCCACCGTGTAGGATACTTGCTTCCATCCCCAGTGAGTCATGCTACATCACCCCAGACAAACACTTGAAACTGATCATATCTAGAATGGGTTGCATTCCAAGCAAGCAAAAGTTCCTTGACGAAATTGAGTCTTCGCGCTCACCGGGAAAGAGGTCAAAGAAAGCCGGCCCTGCATCACCCGTCATTGAGGGCGAGCCAGCGCCATGGGTGACTGGTCATAAGGTCTTTTCGCTCAGCGAGTTGAATGAGACGAAAGACAATGACGTTGTCGTCATGAATGAGAAGCCTTCGTAAATGGCGTCCATATCATGCGTGCTGTCCAGAGCATTTGAGCTTAGGTGTGCCTTTATGTCCACTTTCCCTTGAATAAAGGTGATGATTCACGGGGCCGCCCAGACCTCTTCAGGCCTTTAAGGACGTCTATCCTGATACCTCTCTCCTCCGTATCCGCACATTCTTTTTCCATCACCCATCCACATAGTTCTGTCGAAAATGTTCTCAAACTGCTCTCCGGTCTACAGGATTCCCGATCTTCCACTCTTTCACATGTATTCCATAATAGCTTTCGATGAGAACACTTTGCTATCATAATCCGCATTCTTTCAACTCGTCGATGACTTTTGGTGAGTCTTTTGCTTCCAGGTCAGCAGTTCTCGATCGGAACCATAACCGACCATAACCCCGTATGCAACAAATGCCTCCGCGTGCGGTAGACGCAGTAGCCTTGGGAACCTGACTCAATATACGAAAATGACAATCTTGCCTTTAATTCTTGCCATACCACGCGTTAGTTGACATACGACACTGTGTAGGCTTGCAGCATCGCGAGACCCTGCATTGTGCGCATTTAATATATGTTCACAGCATAGAAAAACGGCCAGGCGGAGATTGTTCGGGCGGTGTGGTGATCGGGGTACAGACCTGTTGTGCGAGCGGATTTTGGTTGGAGACACGCCTGCGATCATGCTCTGACCCACGAAAATCTTCTTTATTCTATACCATTTCACGACACGACACGAGCTCTTAGAATCATTCCGGATACCTAAACTGCCTTCAAGTCATGACTGCGCAGTCGTGGACAACCAATCCAGCTCGACGCGCTTTCAACGAACTCGGTCATGACGTTCGAAAACGCTGGAGCACGGCGACACAATCTCAGACTCTCACCGAACTCTCATCTATAACATCACCGTCTACGAGTCTGCCCATATCCCCATCGATACTCACCCTTTTTTCGTCCGCTAATGCTTCCTTCACGACACAGCAGCCCGTACCCTCTGCCTATTCCTCCAACTCCGAGCTTCCTTCTGGCTCACAGACACTTTCTATACGGACCTTTACGACTACTATTCCCCAGACCTCCGTTCTTCCTTCTACGACAATCACGTACTCTGTACAAACCGTTTTATCTGCGGCGACCCCCGTCAGCTTGGCCTCGAGTGGGCAGGGCGTATGTATCGGGGACAGGCTCGACGCGTCCGCAGATGGTCTCCTCGCTACAATTGTTCTCTCCAGTGCTATTGGACTCTTGTTATGGGTAAGCGCTTTCCATTCGTTCGCGTTGAATCGCGTCTGACCTCTGTTCAAGTTATTATTCGCTATTCTGCGCCTTCGCTTTCGTCAAATTTATGGTCTTAGAGAGTGGTTTGTACAACAAGAGTGAGTCTTCACATCTGCTATCTCAACCCACTGCTCCCTCAGCGCTCAAATTCCGCAGTCTCCGCCCAAAGCCACTCAAGCCCACATTGTGGGCATTCTTATCTCCTCCTGTTCCCCTTGTTCCTTCCATTCCGGTAGACGTATCGGACGCAGGCGCATCCCCCGTTGGTGACGCGCACCTCTTTCCCTCCGACGAGGAGCTTAGCCAACGCACGCTGTGGGTATGCTTCCTCCTGTCATCGGGCTGGTCGATTCTCGGTCTTGCCGCCGCCTTGCCTCTATACCTAGTATCCACGCCCTGCATTCAAGAGTCCGCTAGTCAACCTCGATTTACAGGTTTCCTTTCGACCCTTCAGGATCTCAGTCTACTACGTCTGCTGCAACTTCTCGGTGACAGGGACATCTCGATATCTAACCCCCGTACTCAGACAAGAGCCATAGTGGATGGTAGCGATGTCGCGAGCAACACGCGTATTCGAATCATCATCTTGACGGTTTTCGTGATTGTTCTTGGCCTCATACCTTCCTTGTGGAAGATTCTTCACGAGTTTACTAAGCTCGCTGCCTTCCGGAGGCGCTGGCTAAACGTGCACCTGCGAGGGCTAGAAATGGGATGGCTGAGCGCCCGCGACGCGCCCGGCTTCTCTGGCTGGGGTGAAAAGCACTTCAAAGACTTCATCACTAGGACCGGGTTAAGCTCCTCTTTTGATAATCGGCCGTCCAATGATATCGGGCGCAACGGACACACCCAACGCTCCGGCGTGGATGCACCTCTGGCAAGGGCCGAAGAGGAAAAGCTGGATGTGGATATACAAAGTCTGTTCTCCATAGGGTGACTACAATTGTCCATTGTTATCAATCTCCGTATCTTATAGAATACGATATTGATGAAGCCACGTTTTTAATCGCAGGGATACCCAGCCGTTGGCGTTGTTAATCGAAGAGAGAGATGAGATTCTTGAGAACCTTGAGATTGCGGAGACAAAGTACATCTCGTCATTCCGGTTGTCAACGCCTGATCCTTCGATTGCGGATTTCACTCCCGTGCCCGTGTCCGACACCGAAGGGATCCCATATATCAGTCGTCCGCGCGCATTGAGGGTAAATATTAATTCAGCCGGTCCCTTCGGCATCTTTGTTGACAAATGTATTTGCAGTCCACTGCTCGGAGACGAAGAGCTCGAAACCCTGCGTATGCGTCATCTTCACTTACACCAACATCGTATGTCGCCCCTTCGCAATACTATAAGCTAGGCAGTTTGAGGGGTGTGAACGGAGGACGATTCGCGGACGAAGAAGATCCAGGACCAAGCTTCTCCGATAGCATCCACCAGCGCGTCGTCGGAACGCGCTTCCAAGAAGTCAATCATAATTCAAGCCTCTACGGGCGATTGCCGCTGGGAAGCCACATACGATTGGAAGGTGGAGTTCTCAGCCCTGAGCCAATACCTGTTCCATCACCATTACTCCCCGATCCACGTCGCTTCGGACCGAATTACGTCGAGCCTTCAACAGATACCGATGGCGGCAATCCATCTGAGTTAGACAAGTATGAGGGTGAAAACAGCGAACGTTGGGTCGATGTGGCACACGAGGCACCCATTGATTTTAGCAAGGACGAGTCGCCTCCTCTCGCGGAGGCTTCTCCGGTGCCCGCTCATGAACCGAGCGAAGCGGGGATGTTCAATTTTGAACGACGGCCAAAGATTTTCGGACCTTCACCCTCGGACCGTATGGATACCTTCCCACTTCGCAACCGAGGAGCGACGTCTCGCGCGAGCGAGGTCGCTCCTCCACACCTCCGTCTTCAGGCCCAGCCTCCTTTTGTTCGTCCGGTCACGGGGCTCGACCATGACGACCTCGGGATTGTCTACGCAGATATTCGGTCTTGGAGGACCAAGCTGAAGTCGATCAACCAGGAGATTGCCGATGCCCAGAACGACGCATATAGTGACATCGCAGACGGTGTCAGGATCAAGGGATGGTTGATGGTCGGGAGAGGTTTGCGGTATATCCCAGGCATGCAATTGATCGAGGGGAGAGCGAAGGAAGACGTCAGATGGGATGAACTGCAGGGTGAAAACGACCCATTGAATAGGCTCGTGTTTTGGGTGATTGTGGCTATGGCTGGATGCCTCTTGGCTATCGGATGTAAGCATTCTAGCTGAGATTTCACCTTTTCACCGTTGACTGTCCCTCTACTCCGCAGTGACTGCTGCCGCTGGACTAGCTGTTGCAACAGCCCCCGACTATGCACACTATCTAACATTTTTCCAGCCGCTGGCCAACCACAACAGTTTTACGACTGGACTATCCACCGTCCTTGCTCCTGCCGTTGGCGCGACGCTTTTCATTGCGATTGCTATCGCTGGTTTATATAGTACGTTCGACCACATGCGCCTTCCGCCGGGCAGTGCTGACACCACAGCAGAATCCTCCCGCCTGATCAGTACAGCTTCCGTCTCCGCTAATCAGCTGATAATCTTCAAGACCGCGTTCTATATGTTGACATTCGTCGCGGCGATCTGGTTGACCGCCGCCGGTGCCATCCTATACGCTTTCGGAGCGCTTAGCACGAACACGAGTAGGGCAAAAACTATTTCAGACGGCGCCATCTACATCTCTGTCCTTCTGCTTGCTATCGTCATCAATGTCGCAATCATTTCTCCTGCCTTGCTCATGCTACAGCCTCTTAGGCTTCGCCGTGTTTTGCGCAACGAAAAGGAGGCTGTCACTCCCCGTCAACGTTTCCGCGGTGAGTTCACTGATTCTGCGAAACCTCTGACTTTGATGTTCAATCCCCAATATACTAGCTGTATACCCTAGAACTTACAGCCCTTTGTTCGCGTCAAGCTGCTGTGTCCTCGCAGTAATTTTCTCATCTACTTACTCACTGATCTTTCCCTTGATGAGTCCTGCAGCCGCGGTGTTATTATTGCTTACTCTCATCGGTATTTTTCTTATAATCCGCTCAGTTCGGCCATCACTCATGCTAAGTTGTACAGCTCATCGCTATCTGATCGGCTACGTATATGCACGAACCTTGTCTCAGACAGGGGGCCTTCTACAAATGTGGCTTCTGAAACGCCTCGGGACTATTCTGGCACTGCAACCTCTCCTTCTAGGATTGATCTTGCTCAGCAGACAGTTGTGGGCAGAAGGCGGTGTCCTTATCGCAGCAGCTGTGTTCACCGTCGTCTTCGTAGAGGCATATACGTGTTTTAAGATGCGACAACCGGGTCTGAACTCGCTCAGCCATGTCACTCAGAATTCATTGGACACATTCGCGAAAAGAGCTCGCCCGAAACGCAACCAGCGCTTAACGGAGGAGAGCTCCAGCTTCGCTATTTCGGGACGAGCGGCACGAACCCGAGGATCCATGGCGTCCGTCCTAGAGATGATGTCCGTCACGCTAGCGGTCATGCCATCCACAACTCGCACACGGGGCCCAGTGCCACTTCGTACGTCTCTTTTCATCCTTCGCGCGCATGACCCTTGAGCTTCATGCTCAGCTTGACCCACCTGACGTGCCACTAACGCTCAGCCTTGTTACAGAAACTGAAACGCTCAACGATCTGACTGCAACTGAGCGAGCAGCACGCACCCATCCTGATGCACCGCCGTATCTTCCGCCATTGTCATTCGCAGACCACGCAGAGGAAATGTCGAGTATCATGTATGCGCCGGAGCTTATCGCTCCTGCTCCGATCATATGGCTACCGAACGACTCGGCTGGCGTTGCGCGCTCGGAGGCCTACGATCTGCAGCGATACCACGATCTACGGACGACGCTCGATGTGCGTGCCAAAGAGGATGTGCATCCTCAGCGATCGTCTTCGTCGCGCGCTCATCGAGCGTCCGGTCGTTGAACTGGGTACTTACACGGTAGAGCGTACAATATGTATCCCCAAACTTCGGACAATCATCTCGCGCTGTAGTCGGTACCCGTTTTGTGGGCGTGTTTGTACTCTATTGTTCTTTAACAACTGGACCTTATATTGGAGACTTTCTAACTGCGCTTTGGACATGATTGTCAGGCAGGGGCTCTTCGCCAGGATGAAATCCGGACTACTCACGTGAGCCATAACGAAGTCGTTTAGCGCTATTTAGGGCGCGCGGCGAGTCTTTACGCCCCTTTACGATGGGGCTAAATGACAGCGGTGTGGTCTTAGAGAGCATGTGGATAACATCTCTGATACCGTGCTCTATACTCACCCGAGAACACCGCTGCGCTAACTCGAGATGCTCCACCTGAGTAAGTGTAATATATGTAAATGAGGAGAACACCCTGCTACTATACCCTACTCCACCGCTCATGAGGGTCATTGGTGCTCGATGGTTCGGTCAGTCGCGACTCCAGCTCCAAGGTTCAAAGTTAGAGTTTGTACCTTGAAGAGATTTCTGAGACCCTCGATCGCTGGGTTGACTGGTTCTGTTTCTAGGGTTTCCAATTTGAAACATGGCCAACAACGCTTGGTCAGATAAGGTTTGACTCATAGCTCCGACAACATTTCCTATGTCGATGCCCTGCTCGATAAGGTGTGTTTGAGTCAAAAAGCCTAGATGCGGCCCAACGATTTACGCGCTCCCTATAGCCTTTTGTTCATTCTCGCAGCCTCGTCAAACTGTCTTGTTGGCGCGGTGATCTTCTGCCAAATTTTCAGGCATAAGTGGATTTTCGTGCTCGTCAAGCAACAAGTTTTAAGCCGGGAGCTATGGCAGGCTATGTCTGAGAGTCTCTGACCAAAGCGCTGCAATCGTCAAACAGGTTTTTCGCAAAAGACAAAAAGGATGAGAACCACGTGAGCGTCGGAAATGAGATGCGTTGGGATGACGTTGTACATGTCGTCAGATGCCGCCGCCCCGCTATTGTGGCCGCGGAGCGCCAACGTCGGGTAGATTGTGATCATTGGGTTTTGGATAGTCGTCCTCCGGTTTTCAGCTCCGTACCCTGAAAAATGACCATTTCCTATATATATACCCTCCTATACTGTTTTCATATGTCACCTTACCAATAATCCACTCCCATTTGTCTGCTCCGTGCGCTCCCATCTTGATTATCCTCTCGTCCGCTCTAAATGCTCGCAAACTCTTCACATCCACAACCCGCTAGCGGTCCAGATCCATTGGTGTTATACTCGAAGTCGCTACATGAGTACACCCTCCATTTATGGACGGAGTCCCGGAGACAGGCAGAGGAGAAGGCGCGCGCAAAGGCAGCCAAGAAGCAAGAGCAGGAGCAGCAATCGCAAGGGCATGCCACAGGCCGACCGGCGTCATAAGGTTAGCCCGGTCCTCGACATTCGCTTGCTATCACGTCCCATTGACACTGCCTTGTTGGAAGCAGCGCGCCACGCTCATAACATCACAGATGTTGTTCCTTTCAGCTTGTCGCATGATGCAGACCACGCGATATCCAAAAATTCCACATTGCCGGCACCCAGCTATGGTGTCTATCCACTGCCGTCCACCATACCTGTGCCATTGTTTCGCTGTACCACCTCTGCCTCTTCTGTATGACCACATCCGTAGCGCATTTCACGATATTCTATGCTTTGCTTGTTCTTAATTCTTGGATCGTCTTTGCAGCGTATGTGCTCTGTATATTAATATATCCGTACATCTCAATGTACATTTTGCGTGTATACCACACAAGGCTAATCAAGTCACACAGCTCGCTCACGAATCAGTGTTAGTGAACGCGAAAGTCGCGCCCTCTGTCATCCCGCGCCTAGCGCCTTCCCCGAGATCAGTCGTCACGTGTGACATGTCAATTTCCCCTTTCGAACGTGTGTCCTTCCATTTGTTGATTCGCACAGACCGTGTCCTAAAGCACCAACTTAGCTGCGTGCATTGATGGGCGTATTCGACACAACCCAATCATGGGCTGCCTCCCGCTTGACATCTACGTGTGCCAGGGACAACGATTCAGCACGGAAGTCGTTCCATCATCCATGTTCCCATAGTTCTCAGAATCAAGGGCCACCATCAGAGCGGTTTTCTTATATAGAGGTCTTCGACCAGTTCCGTCCCCATCATCCCCGTATTCAGCACCGCAGACCGCTCCAAAGATGGTCGGATCCCAACGCATAGTCCGCCTTTTGAGCTTCCTGGCAGGGGCTTCCCGCGTCCTCGCCGCGTCTCCTTTGACGTATGGACCAGACACGTTCACCGCTCCGGGCGCGTTCCCCACATCGCTATACAAGAGCTACTTCAACTCCCCGACGGCCACTGCCGCGCAGGTGCAACCTGTGATCTCGGACCCTGTGACTGTGAGTGCCATCTGGAGTTCTTGCACCCGAAGGAGAGTAAGTATGGACGCGTTCGGGGGGCTAGCATAAAATATATCCGTTTGCGCTCACGAACCCCAAATCCATACCTCAAGTAAGTAGTCAAAATTTGTATCAGACTCTTGGGATGCTGGTCTCAACCTCCTGCTCAGAACGATACGGCAGACCCACATCCTCTTCCCCCCAAGGCATCGGAGTCCTTTCTTTTGCAGCAGGCGAAATCCCAGATTCAGTCCATTGCGGCAAACCCCATTTTCGCAAACAGCACCTGCGCCAGATGTCAAGCTTTTCTGGCAGTCGGCAAGTTTCTGTCATTAGCTGCGCCAGACCAAGGACCCGATTTTGCCATCTTCCTCTGTCACCAGTTGCGGCTTAGCAGCACTTGCGAGGCCACGTTCGGTCCTGATGCACTTGGGTCGGTGGTCACACAGGTCCTTGCGAGTGCCGACGTTGGCGGATTTGATGGTCAGGTGCGCGCAAGCTCCCACATCAGTAGACGTCCTATTTTCTAGCGCTGAGTGTATGCTTTATTCTTGGCCATGTAGATGATTTGCGATACGTTCGCCGGCGCATGCCCCGTACCCCCGACATCACCTCTAAACTTGACGGGGTGGTTCGCGAAGCCCAAACCTGATCCGCTTCCATCGCCGAAAACGCCTAGCGGAGAGCGCTTGAAAATCCTCCACCTCTCTGATATACACCTTGACCCCAGTTTCGTGACATTCTCTCCTCATTTCTCAATTCATCACTGCCCCGTCGTCTTCTGACCTTCTGCTCCATCATCGTCCATCTAGGGTACGAAACGGGCTCTGAAGCAAATTGCAGCTCCGGCGCTTGTTGCCGTGACAATTTACACAACCCGTCAAGTCCTAATATGACCCTTTTGCCCGCACCGAGGTTTGGTGCCTTTCATTGGTACGTCATCGCCCGTGCGCCACAATTGCGTCGTTGTGACGGACCCATACAACAGTGACTCGCCTTTTGCACTCGTCGCTGCTGGCTTCGAGGCGATCCCAGTTCTCACGGGCACGCAAGAAACCGGGTTTGCATTCACCTTGTATACTGGCGACCTGGTTTCTCATGATGCTGAGAATCAGCTATCGAGGTGAGTTCTATGAGCGATTAACATCCGCAGCATGTATAACAGAGTGAATACAGAGACTACGTCATGTATGCAGAGGTAACAACCATTCCAATACTATACTATAGTATATGCTCAAAAAATTGGTTCCAGACCCTTCTTTATGATCTTATGAAGCGTATGCTCGTTTCTGGGCCAGTTTATGCCGTCCTCGGAAATCATGACTCTTATAATCAGTATGTATATTCTTTATATTCTTTATACCTCGATTCGCTTCCTGACCATCTAATAGGGCGCAGGATGCTCCCCACACTCTCGGTGATAACTTAAGCGACCAGTTCAGCTGGTAGAAAATTCCCTTCCTTAGAGCCAAGCACGACAACTAAATACGATCGTAGGAATTACGATCACGTGTCTTCCCTTTGGAAACAGGAAGGTTGGCTCCCGCAGAGCGCAGTGGACCTCGCGCGCGCGCATTATGCTGCGTATATGGTGCGACGCACAGATGGCCTGAGGATCATTACTTTGAACACGAACCTGTGTATGCCTTCCCAGCGCTCAATATGACTGAGATACTGATCAGTCCGCTTTTAGGGTATCGGGCGAACTGGTTCGCGTATATTAACCAGAGTCATCCTGATCCATCTGGTATGCTCAAATTTTTGACTGATGAGCTGCAAGAGGCCGAGGATGCCGGGGACCGAGGTACGCCGTTATCTGTCACTGCTTTGTTCGGTTCATGCGAATGTTCTATCCTTCCTAGTATGGATTATGGGCCATGTTCTGAGCGGATGGGACGGGACGAATGGGTTGAAGAACCCAACAGATCTTTGTGAGTCCTTGACTACCTTCTAAATTTCTCGGGCTAAACTTGTTATAGTTTACCAAATGTCAGTCGGAACGCATATCATCCGTGATTCTTGTCTGAGCTTGGTATCGTAGCGTCGATCGTTACTCACCTCATGTCATTGCGAGTAAGTGATTGCAGCAAAACGGATCGCCGTCATCCTAATATATCGCCCGCAGACATCTTCTGGGGCCATACTCATGAGGACCAGCTTTCCGTGAGCATTGCGCCTTCACGGCCTTCTTTCCTTCTGTCATATTTTCTCTGTTTCTAGATTTTCTACGCCAACAACGCGACGAACATCAGTGCGGAGACTGCCCAGGCTGTGTCTTGGGTGTGTTGACTCTAGATCAGTCCAAGTCGTCTAGATCTCATTTTCATATTAGGTTGGCCCTTCACTCACGCCGATTACCAACCTTAACTCGGGATTCCGAGTGTACGAAGTCGACTCCGCGGTAAGCGCCTTGCGCGACGGCTTTTATACTTCCCTTCCATAATCACTGATGGTCGACGTATCCACAGACGTTCGAGGTGCTCGACGCTCACACGTGTGTCATCTATCTACGCTTCGCTGCGAACATAACTGATGTCTGCCGTACATCTAGGTGGAGAAGCGATGTGAACTCGTTCCCATCGCTGGACCCGCAGATCGAGAACGGGCCTACCTACGTTTACGAGTACAGTTCGCGTGAAGCATATGGCGCGAGCATCGACGGATGGAGCCTGGACGATCCCTTGAACGCTACGTGGTGGCACCGCGTAACAGAAGGCACGGCGTTTCCGCCACCTCTTTCGCGTAGCGTAGCGAACTTATCTGCTCCCAAAAAATTATAGCAATGGAGGCGAACTCGACACTTGTCTCGGTACGTTGGACCCGCGACATAGTGTCTTCCGTCAATCAAGCTGATCGAGAACGTGCATCTGTCCCGCAGACATTCAACACCTTCCAGGGTAAAACATCCGTTATGACGAAGCCATGCACAGGGGAATGCATCGTTGCGAAGATATGCTACTTGCGTAGCGGCTCGTCCGCTGTCGCGATGCAGAATTGTCCGGCCGGCTTCGGGTCTGTGCAGTCTTGAGCCGATCGGCGCAGGCGACGGCGAATGCCCATTATGTACCTTACACAACACCCCTTGTCGCTATTTTTGTTTCGCGTTGCTTCTATCTGCAAAGTCATTGCTATGAGGGGCGTGAGACGCGTGAGGATCCAGCGAGGCGTGGTGCCGGGCATTATCGGAAGATCGTGAGCGGCCGGGTTCGACGATAGCGGGATTCCCGAGAGCCTCGCCTGAGCTCGACTGTTCTGATTGCAAAAAAAAACTCAAACATCACCGAGGAAAGATTGCTGTGCAACATACAGCAGGCCCTAGAGTGCTCTGGATGGATCGTATGAAGATCTCACGCAGAGCGATGCCGCTTGCCCTAAGCTTTGCCGCCGCGGCTGCCGATGGAGTAAAGTGAACAAGGCATGCCAGTCAGTCCGGATGTCGATTCCTACACTCTCTTCCGCATCAAGGTCGATGGCCCTCGTTCGGCATGCGCTAACCAAGCCGTCATTCGATCTTCTTCTCACCTCTGGACCGTGTCGCTTCGGCTGCTCTGCCGTGCTCCTTGCGCCATGATCGTCGTCGGAGGCCTATAAAGCCTCGCAGCTGAAGCTGTGATACACCAGCATTCGCATTACCACCAGCACCCGCCCCCAACATACTGTCTACAATGCCTAGCCACTCGTCTCTCTTCCTTCCTCCCGAGCTATGGATTGAAATCTTCCGTTATGCGACGCACCACGAATCCCTCTATGCTGCTGACTACGACCCGTTCCGAGAAGCCCTCACCGAGTGCAGCGAGCATGACGACACGCTCGCCATAAAGTACGCCATCGTGCGTGTTTGCAGGCAGTGGAGGGCTTTGGGTACGGAGATGCTGTATGAGGACTTGAGAATTGCGCGCGGTGTAGGTGCCCTGAAGCACGCTTTGGAGGAGGACGACGAGCTGTGCATGAAGGGTGCCCCAATTCCTGCCCGAGGTCGCTGGGTCCGTCGAGCCGAGCTCGAGTACTCGCAGTCCGCGACTCCCACTTCGTCCCCCCCTCCCGCTCTCGACATCCTTCGCCACTGTCCGCATTTGGAGGTCCTCGTCAGACCAGCCCGCACTTTCCATCCTCTCCTCTTCGAATTTCCCGCGGAAGCCCCTCCCCTCCCTTCACTCAAACGCATTGACTGGTGTCACGACAACGATGCCGCACGCACCGGCGGCATCAATTCCCTCGACGAAGTCCTCAGTCGCACTCCCAAACTCGAGTATCTGTCCCTCGCGGGCAATATGTCCCTTGGGCTTCTCCGACAGCAGCGGCACGTCGAGCTCCCTGCGCTCAAGGTTCTTCGTTTGCGGAACGTGAACCCTATTTTCGTTCGCCAGGTCTGCGTATGGTCTCTCCCCTCGCTGTCGCACGTCATTGTCGACGCGCTGCCGCCATATCAGGCTTTGGACAATATATGGGAGACGTTCGGGGAAGGGATTCAATGCGTCCAACTCGGAAGCCATATGCGTTTCCTCACAGAGGATCACCTCGCGACTGTCGTTGCCTCGTGCCCTCATCTTTGCGAGCTCAACTATTACATCTTCTTCACCGCCCCTCCACATTATACGACGCCGCATCCTTCACTCCATAGCGTCGGCCTCCATGCACACCCCAACTTGAGCATTCATTCCCACGACACGGATCCGGAGGAGTGGAGGTGCATAGAGGAGCATTTTGCCGCTTACGATCCTGATCTCTTCCCCTCGATGAAAGAGTTTGTCCTGTACGGTGATGACTGGCGCGACGTTCTCCACGACCCTCGATTCGAGGCTCTCGAAGATAAAATACGAGAACGTGGTCAAAGGATCGTCTTTTCCTCGGTACGTCATTGATGCTTCTTGCCTCGACATCCGTTGGCTCAACGCGCTCTATCTTTAGATCCGCACATGATTTTCGTTTCTTCTTACAGATACCACTACCCTAGACTTCGAACTTTGTTGTATATTTACCCATGTCAGCGGGGGCCCACGACCACCAGCTTATGTCTCATTACTGTTACTTTTCCATAGATCTAAAACCTAACCTTGCTCTAAGTTTCTATATATAGACCGCATTATTTGATTATCGCCATTTTTCTGACTATCATACTCACATGCAGGACCCCTGGCAATCACGCAAAATGTATGATACGCCAAAACGGGTCCACTACCGTGAAAATTTGCGACCTGCGGGGTCCTCTGACTACCGGGTTCGCAACAGACCTCACCAGAGTGTCCTCAGACTACCGGAAATCATATCAGACATTGAAAAAATCGTAAAAGAGAATAATCGTGAGAATCGTGAAAAAAATCGTAGGAAATCTTAAAAAAACAATCCTCCTGTCCCTAAGACATGCAAGCAGCATTCAGTGTACTGCTTGTGCATCATCCAATATTGCCTGTCCGACTGCCTTCAGAGCTGCCCGAATGAAGGTTATGTTCGGTATACTCCTCCCGAGGAGACAAGATGGTGATAAATTTGCCGAATCGCGTTCGAAGATAGAGCTCACATGATTTCCGACTATGTTGTGATCCCGCCTTAACGAGGTGAGTCGGACATATCCATGCACAACAAGTGTTTTTTGAGGCAACAACAGGACTCTGTATTCACTGGGCTGCATCAATGTAGGCCTGAAGCTCGGGTGGTCTTTGAGCAGAATTATCAGGATACTGCAGGATACTGCTTGCGAGCTTGGATCCATTCCATGGGATTGAACGTAAGAATCTTGTCATCATTGAGAATGAGAATCTCCATTCTAGGCAATAGGAGCTGCAAAGTCAATGAGCAAGAGTTGAGGCAATCAATTCTTGATGATCATCTTTGTAGGGAATGGCCTAAAATGGGGCAGTATAGTTGCTGTAAACATGGGTGCCTGACTACGTGAATATATCAAACCTCCTTGAACAGGCTGAAACTACCGTCAAAAAAACAAAACTCGCGACCAAATTGAGACCCCAAAACTACTGTGAGGTTTCAGAGCTCGGCGCTATGCGAGGCTACGCGCCGTCTGAATACCATGGGAATATCATACATTTTGCGTGATTGCCAGGGTCCTTCGTATGCCGACTCCTTGACTGATGATCGAATCCAGGTCTCGCGAATGTCCCAGAATGCCGCCTCTTTGGCAAACCTTCCCGCTGAACTTTATGCGTCCATCCTTGACTTCGTGCCAACTTTAGAGCTTCAATATGCTGCCCTCTCTCTTCGCCGAGCGCTCCCCCACGCCCCTATTCCGGAGCAGCCTATGTTCTATCACGTACGGCTCATCAGTGGACTTAGACTGGCTCAGTTTGCGAGCCGGACTCGGGAAAGGAAGGATCTCGCCGCGCTGGTCAGGACATTCTTACTAGAGGCCTGGAGCGCCGATGCAAATGTCGTTATCAAGCTCATTCGCCAGCTCCCTAACGTCACTCGTCTGAGTTTGTGCATCGGGCCAGACTTCGCTCCAGAGCGCCTAGAAGAGCTGTTTTCAAAACCGATCCGCGGTCTCAAGTTCATATTCCTTCGGTTTAGACCATAGTAAGCTCGTTGTAGTGTAACATTCGCTCGATCCTTGCTTATCATCGAGTGCTTCAGCGTGAAAAAGGCCAATTATTACCAGTCTCTGAAGGTTCGTTGCATATCGTCTATCTTTAATTGACAGAGCGCCCGAAGAAGAAAATAGGGTGCTTACTTCGACTCAACCCTGGATGCTTTCGCTAATTGGGACGAAAGCGAGTTGCCTAGCGTCTCCATTATTCAAGACCCCCTCGACCCCCAATCCGCGCGGAGGAATAATTTCGCACAACCACTTGTTTTTTTCCGCCTCGACTCTTTCAAGGGCTTGCACAGCTCCCGTTTATTCAAACATGTGCGGAACTACCGCCTTCGCATTCCTGCGCGGGGGGTAGGTCCTGTTATGCACAGACACCCTGGCGCACTTCCCAGCATCGATCTCCTTGACCTTTCGACTTGTAATATCACGTCCTTAGATCTGGAAGAGCTGCTAGGACGTTTTACTGGCCTCAGGCATCTCCTCTTAGATAACTGCCCCCTCACGTTGGGAGAGCCCTTGGATGGTCAGTGGCGTGCCCTTGGAAGGAGCTGCGCGATGGCGGGCATCAAGCAGGCGAAAGAGCGGGAGAAAAAGCTGAAGGCGTGGCTTGAGGCTGAACGTGCTGCGGCGTTGCAGCTTCAAGCCGCATTACTAGCTGGAGACAGCGACGCCCCAGGCCCTGTCGCTCTCAATACTCCTCGAGCTCGCCGTGGACGACGTGGGTTGGCCACCGCGACGATATCCATCCGAGACCGCCCTTCTACCGCTCCGCCACCTCGAGCGACCCTTCCGCGGGGCGAGGGACACCCTTCCGTACCTCCCATCCCCAAAGTGCGGATATTTTCCTCACTCCCTGCCCTGCGCAATTTGACGTTAACGACTGCTTCGACGGTCACGCCTGCCCGCCATGCGCAGCTGCGCTTCGAATTCGAGAACGGGTGGCAGGAAGGGCTTTTGGTGGTTTCTGACCATCGGCGGCGGCTGAGGACGTCATGGACGAACAAGGTGGCACGCATCATGCGTATTTCGGATGCGGACAACGGCTCGGGTGAGACAGGGTATGATGGGTTAGTGGATGTTGGGGTGGACGGTATGTTTGTGGCCAGCGAAGCCATGGACGAGGGGCGGTGCCCATCGCTGTGTTTGGCGGGGCCTGGGGAGAGAGACGGGTTCGCACATGTGGACGATTGTGCGCACCAGGTCGCGTCTGAGGTTTGGGAGGACACACTATAGATTTGGACCGAATAATCGGTCAATGACGATGATTGATTAGCTTGTAACTTAACTTTATGTCCTTGTAAACCAGCGTTATAGTCCAATCACACTCTACCCTCGGCACCCTCGGCATTGCCATGATGAGATCATGGCACGTGGATCATCTTGACTGTGCGACAGTGGAGAGACATTCAGACATTCACCTGTTCACCTGCAGCAATGTCACCCACAACGTTACCTGCGCAGGTACATTCGCGTCTTGCGCGGTCCTTTAGCGATAGATCTAGCCTCAAGCAATCACATTCTGGCGGCAATACATCCCGCGCTTCGAGTCCAAAAACCAATAGTAGTTTGCCTCAGGATTGGCCGCCAACACCATATCCTGGAGACCCCGATGGCTTCTCGCAAGCACCTCAGCCGCCTAAACGAACTTCAGTAGCTCAGGACACGCCGCGACATGACACACAGACACATATTCAGATGTCCCAAGCAGTGGCTTCATCCTCTCATATTCACACGAAACCAAGTTCCTCACGATCTGAGCTTTCTGCGTCGTCCTATAGATCCCGTTTCTCATCGCGCGCCATGGATGCACAACAGCTGTCATCCTCACTGTATGACTCTCATCGACCAGCCCGTCCGCCATTATCCCACTCTTCTTCGCGGCATTCCAACACACAACACACGTCTACATCTCCTACAGCAGTCGAAAGGCCCGCACATCGCAGATCATGCTCCTCTGCAAGCTCCGATCACAACGCGCATCTCACATCCACTCCACCCCTTCCTGAACGACCGCCCCGGCGTACATCATCATCCTCAATCAAACCAATCTCCGAATTCGAAAGTCCACCACCTAACAGAAGCACTGACAGTCACAAGCTAACAAGGGAGAAGCTGAGAGCACTAGATCATTTTTCGAAGCTAGGCAGGCGAAACAAGGAGAAGGCAAAGCCTGATTTCCCTCCCTCTTCATGGGCCCCAGGTGTACCCACCACTGAACCCTCGGGCTCGCATAGGCGCAGGGCGTCCGAGGCGAGCGCTGACCTTGCCTCTGTCGAGCGCGCGGATTCAAAGCCGCTTCCGCCTCCCCCACCTCCTTCGGATAATGAGGGTGATATAACGCCTACCAATGACAAGAGAGGGTCGTCCGAGCCCAGCACCCCTACTGTTGGGAGCTATACTCCCCCAGAGCCCTTGACGCTTGCTCGACGGATTCAAACTCTTCTGTTATCTATGCCTTCAATATCCACCCCCGCTATCACAATCACTACCGTCGCGCCCGAACAGGGCCAGGATGCAACTTCATCTCCACCCCCTAATGTCCCCGTTAACCTCCACGCGATAGAAGCTCCTGGTTCCGACCAGCCGTCCCCCTCTTCGCCGCCAGTGTCTTTCTTGCCGGCTGCACTCACTGACTATCGCCTCCTCTCTCTTCTATCAGATGGGATGATCATGAACGGTTCTCTCGAGAAAGGTCGACAGTCTGTATTCGCCATACTTGATCGGCTTCACATTCCTGGTATGCACTCCGCTGTCTCTCCCGATACACCACTTTCAGAGCGAGCCAAAGAATCGGGACAATACAGTGACGACGATTCGAGTGTGATGCTGTATGGGCCGCTTGTGCCGACGGACGAGTCGGAAGTGGAGATTGCGAGGTCGGATATCGTCAGCGTCTGCGATGATGGGGAGGAAGTGTTAGAGTTCGAGAGGCCGGCGCATAGGGTATCAATGCTGGTCCCGTTTGAAGAATACTCTCGCCGGGACTCATCACATGGGCACAACGGTCAGGTTTTTGGTGGCAGCAATGACAATGGCAAAGACGGTGGAATACGACGGAAAGAGAATAGGGCACCAGAGGAAGAGAAGGGCAAATCCGGAGGTAAAAGCGTCACCGAACGGAAATGGTTCGAGGCGTGGAAGGACAAGGCTCTTGATAAAACCAAATGGAAAGGAAAAGGGAAAGTCAGCGCGACAGAGGCGGAGGTGGAGTCGAACTCACTGCCAGATCAGAACCAGGGCGTTTCCCCGCCCGAAGAGTCAGAGGCGTTGAAAATAGAGGAAATTACTCCACCAGAAGAGAAGGTAAACGAACTGGTGCAGTCGGGATCATCCAGAGAGAAATTCACGAAGACGAGGGTGATCTGGGTACCTAGTGGCGACAAAATTTCGTTTCAGGCTACGTGGTGGGGCTATCGACTGTGAGTTTATATCTTTTTCGCAAGTTCACTGAGTCCTCAGCTTGCCCGCTGTGAAGTTATCTTCCTCCCCCTATCTTGGACATTTTGAACAATAGACGACTGGAAGCCGCCAAACGGGCAGCTATCATAACCACTGCGTTGAAATGGCTATTGGACCATGTCCCGTTGACCGTCATCCCACCGCAGTTCCGTCCAGGACTCATGATTGCCCAAAGATTGGTCCCTTATCTCGGATATGTCGGTGGATTTTTGGCATGGAGTTGGGGTGCAGTCAAGTCTTTCGACAAAGGTCGGAAGTTTGTTTCCCGGAGTTCATCTCCTCGACTGAGCCGTCTTCAAACCGTTTCTAGGATATGGCGTTGTGCTCACAGCGACTTGGCTTCTTCCGGTCGCACTCGTACCAGGCACTTGGGAACCAGATGGCTTTGCTCCTCGCCCAAACAATGTGGCGGATGCCAACTCCGCCGAAGGTTGTTCAAAATCCTCATGATATATTCGTCTCTCTTGCTCGTTTATGTTTTGAACGCTGACAAACCTACTTGCTGTCGACCAGTGAGATTCTGATGAGGTTTCGAACTAAATTCGCCTTGTATCTTAATGACTGATGTGCGATGCTTTTGGTCGTCATATGGCCCACCCATATTGTTAGACACTCGTACCGCCTTACTATTTTGCTATCCCAGCCCTGTACGCTAGGGAGCGAAGACCAATGATAGGCGAGGATAAGCGAAATTACCGATCCTGGCAAGTATACTTAGGCACTTGCTGCAGCGCCACGCGCCACATCTTCTCAGGCCTTCGCTATGTTACTAACCTTCGATCCTGCCCCGTCGTGCGCTATTATTTAATTAATTATTTGATTATGTAGAGACCATGAGGGCATGGCCTTCGACAACCCATTCTTAATCCCTAACTATCACGACTTGGAGCTGATAGTATCGCTCCTCACCATTGTTTCGTTCGTTGACGGAGACGACACTTTGCGTAGCTGTGGATTCTGGCCAACACCTGGCACTGAACGGTGTGCACTCTGACTGCTGATATCTATAGGATCGACTTCAGACTGAGCTCAACTCTATAGCACTTTCCTTCCCCACTTTTCTTTTCGATCCCACAGGCCGGTCAAACCCCCTCCGAGTGAGTAATCGTTCGATATGACTTGGAGTACGCTTTGGCTTTTTTCAACTCGCCTAGGCATGATATTATAAGGCGTTTTCCGCTCCGACTACGATACGCATACTTAATCTGCAAGAGAGTTCGTAGGTGATGGGGATTTCAATGGTCAAAGCCAAATATATCGGTCTCTTTCTCGAAACTGCCATGTTCGGTACGATTGATATCTATCACAGTTAGGCCGCCGTACATAATTTTATACTGGAAAATAGGACTCCTCCTCGGACTTTTGACCGTGATCTTATTTCTACAGCGTCGTGCAGCATCGTGTACACCACGGTATGTCCTGCTCGTGCTATTCTTGATGTGGAGCCTCGCAACCGCTGTAAGTGCTTTTGATTGCATGTCCCTCCTTCACCATCAATAGACGCGTTTTTTCTAGCATATCGCGATAGACCTCCATAGAGGTCTACTTGTGTTTGTCAACGGAGATGTCGGCTACTTCGACGATTTTTCACAGCCCCTTTCGTATGCCAGAAACACGATCTACTTCGTTCAGGCATTACTCGGTGATGCGGTACTCGTGCGTGCACATATCTTTTCCTGTGCTCTTCGCTTTCACGCTCAATAAATAATTCCAGGTCTGGCGCTGTTATGTCTTATGCAATCGGCGGGTGGTAATAGTGGCGCTGCCACTCTTGTCGATGCTTGGCTGTCTCTGTGAGCTTTGCCTCTTTAACTTTTGCCATTTGAGCTACTTGACACCATTGTGTCTCTGATAGTTATTGCTTTTGGGAGTGGGGTGATCTGGTCAAGATATGGGAATATGACAGAAGCCGGGATAGCCCGCACAAGGACTTGGTCGACTGCCTACTTTTTCCTAACCATCGGTGCCAATTCATATTGTACCAGTGAGAACAGCACGACTTCGATTTAAATTCACCATTCAATGCTGACCGACAGATCCCGACCTTTCTTCAAAGGTGCAATTACCTATTTGTGTGCACACCGCGCTAAACAATCCTTCCATGGGTTACGGACGATATTTCCTGTGGTCGTGATTGTTGCCGAAAGCGGGGCATTGTATACCGCCGCCACCCTTGCAACCATCTGTCTGCACTTCGCTCAATCGAATGGTGCTTATGCCGTCTTGGATATTTTACCTTCACTTGTTGTACGCATTCCATATCTTTAACTCAGCTGCGTTGTACTAATACTGTCAAGTAGCCTGTCACATACTGTTTGATGGTCCTTCAAGTCAGCTTTCCATCCAGTTCAATTGTCTACACCACAACGCAGCAAGTAGAGGTACGCCTTCCCGGGTCGCCTTGATGTGTAGTGGTAATGATTTTATCTCATGTAGACTCTCGAGGTTGAAATCTTGACAGGAGTGGGTGTGCGAGGTCGTCCTCGAGAAATGCTGCACGAACCCTATGGAAAGGAATGAGATTGGCGTCTGCGACACTTTTTCATGACGGAGCAGGCTTGTAGACTGTAGATAAAAGCAGGAAGCGCTGCATCAGGCAAGGATAAGCATCACATATAGTATTTCATACAAATACTACGATAAAAATGTTCAAACTTAGAAACTGCCTTATCTCGTTGCGGTAGTCAAGTGCGAACAGGCGTTTGGGCGCTTAATCTGAAGCCCTGATGGCAGCCATCTTGTTCTCGACCATCGAAGTAACACGACAGGTGTTCTATCGCACGTCTCTCTCGTACGCCATCGTAAATTTAAAGCCCCTCGTGCCCGGTCGTAAGCTGTCCATTGTGTCATTTGGTCCATAAGCTGCATGGTACTTCCAGATGTCCTTGTATGCCCAATGCGCCCCGTTCGGCGTCTAGTAGACCTTGACTCGTCCGAGCTCACAGCGCTCATGACCTCCATTCAAAAAGTCGGACGTGTAATAGAGCGTGCGTACGGTGCCGACGCCCTCACTGTAGCCTGCCAAGTAAGTGAATGCTCCCTTCATGCCATTAACATCCCATACTTTCCCATATTCTCTCATGTCTCCAACGATCGTCGTCCAGGACGGTAAAGCCGCTGGTCAGACGATTCCACATGTACACTTCCACCTCCTCCCTCGAAAACTCAAAGGAGATCGCTTTTCCGAGCACAAAGACGACATCTATCCGGAGTTGGAGCGTGCAGAGGACGAGCTCCCGCTGCATCTTGCCGCAACTCTCGTGGAGGGCGGTCATGAACCGCTGAAAGTTGATGCCGATAAAGATAGAGTACCGAGGACAATGGATGAGATGGAGAAGGAGGCACGATGGTTGAAGTCATTGTTTGAGATAGATGAGACCTGAGTACTGTCATAGAAGTCGACTTCATATCTGATGCAGGAGGTTTACATGTTGAAGGTTGATTGTTGTAAGGGTTACGATTGTATGAACAACATGGGGAATGCAAAAAGAGCAACATATATTTCATAATAAGTCTCCCATCTCCTCCACAAATCTCTCGTAGTCGTTTTTCGGTTTGCTACTGTCCACCTTAGGGCCGACAGAAGACCCACCGAGCTGACCCTTCAGAGTGCTGAGCAGATCGGGTCTCTGAGGCCCGACAGAAGGCCCACCAGCCTCTGCGGGACCTAGTGATGGCGCAGCGTTGATCGGACCTCCTCCAGTTGCAGCAACGGCAACGGCACCAGCTTTCTTGCGTTTCAATGACGCAGGTACAAACGCGGTGCTCTCTTTCTTGAGGTCACGCATTTGTGGTGCGGCGAACACAGTTGCCGACGTCATAGTATTTGTTGCAGAAGGTGGAGGTGGAGGCGGTGGTAGACCAGATGTAGGTGGAGGGGGAACATTCCGAGTTCCACGATGACCTTGGTATATCTGGTGGGGGACAGAAGAGAGCGGGTCTTGCACTGATGAGGTCGACTGTGCACGGCGTGGAAAAAACCCTGGCGGGGGAGAAGGAAATCCTCCTGGCATGTAGAAGCCTTGCGGAGGAAGGAAGGCATGTGGGAAAGCATTTGGCGGAAAAGGCGGCATCGGGCCTTGTGGAAAGCCTGGCGGCGGTGGAGGGGGTATTGAGCCCGGTGCGAAACCGGGAGGAATTGGTGGTAGAGATAAAGTATTCGGTGGCGGCAATGGAAAGCCAGGCGGCGGAGGCGGCGGAGGCGGAAACCCTTGCTGAGAAATATTCACTCCAGGCGGAGGGGGTAATGGAGGATGTAGATCGAACGGAGGCGGTTGAGACAGAGGTAGTAGCGGATACGAGGGGTTAGCTGTAGGCCAACGATTCAGATATAACGGACACAGATGATGACTTCATTATACACACAATCAGATCCAGGTTTGGGCGGTGGTGGGCCTTCTGGCATGGGAATATCGTCGTCACTTTCCTCTTCCTCCTGCTTCATTGCCTCAACATTATCTGGGCCCGGTGGGGGACCGTCTGGCATGGCAATGTCGTCATCGGACCCCTCTATAGATGAATGAATGTGCAGATAACGCAGTCCAAGGATGCAGTCCGTACCTTCCTCTTCCTGTTCTTCAACTTGCATCTCGTCAGGTCTAAGAGCTAGATTGAATAGAAAAAGTCAAGTTATTGAGAATCCATGATAAAGCTAATTTCGAAAGACATACGCCGCTCCAAGTAAGGCATCCCGGGGGGTGCAACACCGAAAGGATTCATCACAGGATCGTAATAGATACTACGTTCTGGGTGTATAGGAATACCGTTTTTGTCAAAAAGCTTTCTGGTTCGTTCTACGGGGTTGATATCTTCGTTCTCATTGTGGTCTTTTGTCGACTTCCGGGCGCGATACACGAGCCTGCGATGTTCAGGATGTTCGACTACGTACTCTTCCTTCTTTTTGTTGATGTTTTCGAGTTCGGTCTTCAGATCTTTAAGTCGCTTTTGATCCGCGGCTGAAGGTGTAGGGTTGGAGGATAGTGCCGAAATCTCATCTTCGAATTCTGAGACGCCAGATAGGATGAACGTGTCACTAAAAGTAGAGCTACAACGGCGTACCACTCGTATCCTTTTTTACCAATGCAAAATCGCGAGCCTTTGACCGTTCTGCCTTGTTCTACTGCAATGAGGAAGGACTTCATCGCTGTTGGATACTCCTCAACTAAAGCGACGCACCTTCTTGAGCTCTTTCTTACGTTGAGATTTCCCTAACAAACAAATCAACGTGATGACGACTCCGGTAACCAGTATGTCCTTACGAAAAGCATCGGCAGGATTGACATTCTTTCCTTTGGCCATGTCTATGAGCTCGGCCTGTTTTGCGGTGAACCTGGGATTTTTGAGAGTTAGGAGCTAATATGTGATAACTAGGGCACAGCGCATGCGCATGCGATGTCGACGGAGAGAGGCAAGATTAGTACTCACTATCACAGACGTGAAGGATGCAGTATCTGTTTATATGCTCGTCGTCACAACCCTACTGGGCTTGACTTCGTCAAACTCGATTCAGAGCTTAGCCAACTGAGGCGGGCCGGCGGTCCGCACCATCAGAATCCCCACGATCCCCGCACCGCACTCCTTTTCCAAACATCTCGATGTTCAC
This sequence comes from Heterobasidion irregulare TC 32-1, assembly GCF_000320585.1. Taxonomy (NCBI): domain Eukaryota; kingdom Fungi; phylum Basidiomycota; class Agaricomycetes; order Russulales; family Bondarzewiaceae; genus Heterobasidion; species Heterobasidion irregulare. Next base: position 812,356 of record NW_009258197.1, on the reverse strand, counting down.
TTACAACGTTCAGAACTAGCCTTCTCTACTTACGAGCCCTGCTCGGGCTGGTGGGGAACAAGTGGAAAGTTTTTCAAAGGCTATCAGAAGAGGCATACATGATCCTTGACCCATATTCACGCCCAGCTCGTCACTCCTTCAGAAAGGCACCGACAATGTCAACGAGGACATGATCGGGGACCAGGTGCCTTCTGGCAAGGGAAGGTTCTCGGTATTAATTTGTATCAACCTATCACATGGCCAATCGAAAGCCTGTGGTTTGCTTGCTTTTAAACCTTCGGTGCGGGGTAACCTCAGCCGCCATTTCTGTGTTCCTGCGGCGCAGCATTGTTCGAATATCGTCTCTGTTGAGTGATGCTGTCAAACCTCCTCCTCTCGAGTAGCTTGTTACCACTCGTACATGCCTGGATGACGTTCGTGGTTCCCCATAGCACAGACCACAGCGACGACGCAGCGGTCCTCAATGCTGCATTGGCTAACTACACGGCAAATACGACGATCCTGTTCAAAAAGGGCATCACATATAACATATTTACTCCCGTAACGTTCCCGGTCTTGAATAACGTCGAGGTGAGCATCCAGGGGAATTTAACGTACCCTAATAATATCGCAACTATCCAAGGTAAGCCTACAGAATGATGATCTTTTCCCTATTCAGCTGACTTCTGCATGATATCCCCAGGCGTTGTTGGCTCTTCAGTACGTTGACTTTCCAACCACTCCATCTGGCAAAAGTTGACACTGTCTTAGAGCTTTTCAGGATCACGGTATAAGGATCTTAGCGCATATATATGCATCCCTCACTCCTTCGCATATTCAGGTTCACATTCAAAGGAGGTAACAATGTTACATTGAAAGGCTCTACAGACCCCAACTGGGGTTGGGTAGATGGACATGGGCAAGCAGTCAGTAAAGTCATTTACCTCGGTATCGGCTCTATGCATTCAAACGGTTTCTTCACAGTGGTGGGATGCTATGCAACAGACGAACAGACCTCACGGATGGGCCTTCAGCAAGATAAAAAATGGCACTATCAGAGATATGAAACTATGGAAGGCAAGTCGTGCTAAGTATGGCCAGCGTAGGGTCTATCCGTTAAAATCATCTATAGCCCATCGCGTGGAATTTTGCTACGAGCGGCTCCTCTAACATACACGCTTTCAACAACAAGATCGTCGCCAAGTCGGACACTGATGCAAGTCTTTATCTACGAGATGCAAGTGTACAGAGTGCTGACTTCACCCTCGACAGTCGTTCCCTTTCAACACGTGAGTACTACATATGGGCAGAGACTCGGGAACTAACTCACATATCTCTGCGCACTTCACACATAGCGATGGTGTGTACATCCAATCACTTATGACAACTTACCTCCTGATGATGCACATGTACTTAGGTTTCTCTGCCGGAGGATCCGACCTTCTGTTCGAGAATAATGACATAGTCAACGGCGACGACTGCCTGACAGTAGGCAATGGTGCTAAGGACATCATTTTCCGGTAATTGGACTTCTGCTTATGCGTTCGTCGAGACGCATTCACTCAGCTCTGGTCTCAATTCAAGAAACTCGTACTGTGAGGGCGGCCATGGTCTCTCGATTGGGTCCCTAGGCAAGGGCGGCCAAGTCGCAGACGTTCAAAATGTCTTGTACGTGATTATTCCATCCAGGTTTTTGTTGATATTGGACAAATGAACGCCAGGATCGAGAATGTCTTCATGGTAAATGCAAAATTTACCAAGTACGGTGCCTCTGCTAAGGTAATATGATAGAAAAACACACTGTATGCTGCTCGTTTCAAGAGCTGGACTGGTGGCAATGGTCTAGCACGCAAGTACGGTGTTTTCAATTTCCGCGACATCAGCCTTGCAGTATGTCTCACTTCCTTTTAGCATTACGTGGAAAAACATTGTATTCGACAATGTGCCTTTCCCTGTGAGTGCTATTCGCCTTGCATTCGTTTCATAGGCTGACTCATTGTAACGGTGTCCGAGCAGATTTACATCACTCAAAAGTTCGTGATTTGTTCAATTACACATACAATCTCAGTGAACTGATAGTCGGCACTGCAGCTACTGGGACCAGAATGTTCGCTACATGCACTTGCTCTTACCATTGATATCTTGCCAAACTGACGTCAATTTGGCATATATAGCTTGGACCAGCTCCCAATGTCACTGGCACGAACAACACACATATTCAAGACTTTTTGTTCGACAACTTCGTCGGCAGTATCTTAGAGTAATCATCTTTTTTCAGCCGTTCTCCTCTCCCCTACTCATATTCTATATGAATAGCAAACCATACGTCGAGGGATCATGCGTCAGCAACCCCTGCTGGTAGGGTTTACATCTGTCCAATATCAATCACATAACTCACCTAGCTCACCTTGTGCGCAGGTACTCTGTAGCGAACGCCACTGGCAAAGAAGTCGCGATCTTCGATTTGTATTCCGATACTAGTGAGCCCGGGACATTCTGCGTTGTTGTAAGTTTCGGCAGACTGATCGTTTATGTTTGTTCAGCCACAAACATCGTTGCCAAGCACATTTTTTCTCACACAGAGACGGGTTCTCCGGTCGCTGTGATGTGTAACTCTACCGCGGTATGTCCTCGAACCGTCACTGGTGCCTTTTGTGATCCAGTCATTCTGATTTCACCAATCTGAATGCTTCGTACATACTTAGATCTCGACCGATGTTGGATTCAAGTGTTGGGATGGTGTTTTCATCCCTACAGCGGCGGGCATCTGAAGCATTGTATGCACCAAACATGTGACTCACCTGTATGGGCATGTGGAGAGCACGCAACGAGTTTCTGCTCAAAAGAATATGGGATTCAGTCTCAATGTACATGGAGAACCTCAAGGAAGTGCAATGAACAGACATATTTTGACGGGACATAAGCGGGGCTAAAAGTTACATAGGATACCGGGAATCAAACAAAAGACAAGTAAACACACGAGACGATAATAAAAACAGCGGTGGGAGTGGTGATGGGTGCTCAGATCGTTCAAGACCTTTCGCCGCGGAGACGCCGGGCCAAAGCGAGATCCTTAGGTTGGCTAAACATATGAGTCAGTATGACGACAAACATAGGAGTGATTTGTAAAAACGCACATCGTTACACCTGATCAGGGTGAAGAAGCAGATTATTAGATCTAGACATGCCGAGGCTCCGAACAAAAAGCGAGAACTCACGCTTGGCGTGGATAGCAGCAAGGTTAGTATCCTCGAAGAGCGAGACGAGGTAGGCCTCGGCAGCCTCCTGGAGAGCCATGACGGCGGACGACTGGAAGCGCAGGTCCGTCTATATGCACAATATTTGATCAGCATGATAGCTCTCGAATCAATACACCTCAGGGGGAGTAACAGACCTTGAAATCCTGTGCGATTTCACGAACAAGACGCTGGAAGGGAAGCTTCCGGATGAGGAGCTCGGTGGACTTCTGGTATCGCCTAATCTCACGCAGGGCGACAGTACCGGGACGGAACCTGTGGGGCTTCTTCACACCACCAGTGGCAGCCTGATATGGTGAGGCGCGCACAGCACGTCGTCTTAGATCAGCAGAAAGGGGCAGAGGGTATTATTGGCTGACATACAGCGGCAGCAGTCTTCCTGGCGGCCTTAGTTGCGAGCTGCTTGCGGGGAGCCTTTCCTATATAAGAAAAAAGGTATTGTGCTCAGTGAAATTGAAAGTAGGAGGAGTGGCATGGGCCTACCTCCAGTAGACTTGCGGGCGGTTTGCTGCGCGATAACGAGTCAGGCCACACGGCGTCAAGCGTTGTCGATAAAAAAGACCATAAAATCATACCTTGGTACGAGCCATTGTGTTGACGAAGTTGTTGAGAGGGTTATGTGGGGAGTTTCTGATGAGTAGCGAGGCGGGATGGTGGTAGTGGAGGAAGGAAAGCGATGACGGGGGATCAGACGAAGAACGTTCTTTGTTGCTCCGACCCCCCATTCCCACGCTGATTCCAGTCAACGATTGTCCAAATTTGGGCGCGTTGTGCCACAGAACTTCCGTGCGCACAGACCACCTCCACCTGAGGTGTGCACGGTCAATCGTACCTGTGTCGTAGAAGGTTGACATGCGCCCTGCTTTTCTGCAGACATCCGGCTTGATATATACTAGAAGCATGTGCTTCCTCAAGATATGAGTCGTTCTATCCTCGGAAACCTGATATCCAGAAGTACTAGGGTCTTGCCACATTCACAACCTTTTCTGTATTTTTGGCATCTGAACTAGATATGAGCAACAAGCGAGCGCTTTAACTCCACTCCACTGGATAGTTTCTACATTTTTCATGTCCTTCTTGTCCTATAGATACATTGTTGCGAATATTCTGACTACTTAGATGGGTGTACATACAACGTGTCGCAGACGTCCCCAGGAAGATGTACTACAGTGAAAGAAAAAATAATAATATAAGTGCCTAACAACAACATCCTGAGATACAAGCATGCATAGTGCCGTCAAGACATATACGAGTCGTCTACGAAAGAATAAGCAAGATGGTCTAGGAAACATACACGCATGCAGATACAAGTACATCCCGTCTAAGTCTCGTGCAGTCGTAAAAGTCCCACCAAGATCGTGTCACTAGTCGCCGCCACCAGCAAGCTCAAGGATCAGTCGACAAGCAACATCCATGAACACGAACGGCGACACTGTTTCGTCCTCTCGAACCTCCTTCTCTTTGATGGACCTGCTGGAGTCTGAACCTGCCTCGGATGCGGCATCGGATAAGGACATATCGAATTTTCCAGCACCCGGTTCTGTGGAAGCTTTGTAAGACCGCTTGTGATGAAAGTCAACGAGATAGTTGATCGAGTCGACCATGTACAATTGGAGGTTCATAAGAACCTTAAACATTGGGTCAGGGCTGCGCAATAATGAGAACTCGGAGCGAAAATGACATACCACTACATCCTGCACTCTCACCCTTGTCTCCACAAAGTAGATTGATGCAGCAGCCTTGAGGTCGACATAGCCATCCCCGTCATACTCCCTCACCCTCTCAACTTTCGACCTCTCCCCGCCCTTCTTCTTCCCTGCTCCCAACCCTCCAAGGTACTCTTTCTCTTTCCACTCCATCCCTAACGCCTTCAATGTTCGGTATATTTCCAACATAACTTCCATGGGTGGCGACCGACTTCTGATACCGAAGTGCCATTTTGTTCGATGCTGTTTCTTTTCTTTGACTGGCCACGATCGTTTTGCGTTGGCGTATGATGCAAGATGGTGTTGTTCGGGGAATTGGTCGGGGAGAGAGGAATTCAGAACTGCAAAGTTGTTGATTTCGACTTCATCTTGAGGTGTTGAGAAGTCTAGACCATCGTCGACATCATCCTCGTCGTATCCGTTGAATTCAGTCTCAAAAGGGTTTTCTTCTAGGTCTCCGCCCCCGGGTGATAGTGCACTCGGAGAGACAAGGTTACGGGGCTGACGAACAAAAGTCAGTATATTACACACGAGATATGCGAGGAGATACCGACATCCATAGCAGCCAATTGCGCATCACGTTCCTGCTCCTCGAATTGTGCCACTGCCGCATGTTCAGGTCGATCGGTTTTTGAGAGCAAGGAAAAGGTGCTTACGATCACGACCTAGCCTTCGTTTATCTCTCAATAGCATATATGCAACTTTCATCGAGTTTCCTTGCGGCCCGTCGTCCCTTCTTAAGCACTCCCACACATCCTCCTTGTCAACTCCTTCTATTCGCAAAGCCAATTCTTCAACTAGATCATCTTCTATGCGCCCTAAACCATCTATGATCTCGAAGTCGAGGGTTGTGGGGGGCGTGACAAGGGAAGACAGTGTACCGAGAACGGGTCCTGGTGGTGGCGGAAGTGGCTGGAGGTAACGTGGTAGATCGACTATAAAGAACGGGTGTTGCAGAATCTCAGGGATTGTGATGCGTTTTACAGGGTCAACAGCAAGCATGCCATTGATGAGAGTCTTCGCCTCAGAGGATAAGAATGATGGCATATGATAAGTTCCCTCTGTGATGAATGCGGGTGAGCAAAGAGATCACCACGGGACAAAGACGTTACCACGTACGACTGATTTTGGTGAAAAGTGTCTGTACATCGTCATCTTCAAAGGGAAGACGACCACATAGCATCACATAGAGAATAACACCGCAGCTCCAAACGTCAATTTCTGGTCCTGTGTAAAGCCCGCCTCGTATGACTTCAGGCGCTGCATAATTCGGACTTCCGCAGCTCGTTTTGAGAAAGTCGCCGTCCTTGATCTCGTTCGACAAGCCAAAGTCAGCAATTTTCACGTTCAGATCGTCGTCGAGAAGAACATTCTCAGGCTTGAGATCCCGATGCACGATCTTGAGTTTGTGACTGTATTCGATACCAGATATGAGCTGTTGGAAGAAGCGCCTGGCCTGCGGCTCGGGCATACGCCCGTTCGCAACAATATAATTGAAGAGTTCGCCTCCAGCATATTCGAGCACGATAATGATATCTGTCGGTGTTGAAATTACCTCAAAACTATGATAAATTGATTAGATTCAGTTGTACAGGAGCAAACAGATCGACGCACAGCTTGATGATGTGTGGATGCCGGAGAGTACGCATATATTCTACTTCGCGCTGCACTCTGTTCTTTGTTCGTGTAGCATTTATGACCTGCTTAGAAATAAATTTCATGGCGACTTTATGACCCGTAAGTGTATGCGTCGCCACTGTCGAGTATTGATTCGTACAAGTCCCGTATACACGAATGGAGCAAGGCACGTACTCTTAACCTTTCCGAACGTGCCCTCCGCAATTTCTGATATAACGGTATACTCCCCCAGCTTGGAAGCTGGTACGGGCTTGATGGGCTCAGCGTCGGGCATGTTGGCTGAGAAGGATAGGGGACGAGTGTGGGGGAGGTGGAGGAATGTTGTTGTTTGGATCTTGTTTGGCGACAGAGATAATATAAGTCTCGCTCGATAAGGAAATAGCGTACCATGCATCAACACAACAGGAAAGGGTCCTACAATTCAGAGTACAAGTACAATGCGCATCAAACACAGCGAGGGTATACGAAGATCAAAGCAAGGGGACTAGAAAATCAATCACATCAGAAACCACTTTCAGTTCAAGATTTGGCAGATAGCATGCTCCGGCGCAACTCCTCGAACTTCATACCCTCGCCTTCCGCTCTCTCAATCACCTTGGTTAATGTCTCCTCCCTGGTTTGCAGCCGCTGCTGCATGCCAAGAATTAGAAGCCGCATTTGTTCAACATGAGCTAAAGTGGCCTCTGCAGTTGCTGGTGAGGCCTCGTGTTTAGTTTGTGAGCCCTTTGGACTGGAGCCCTGTGGCGGCCCTGCAATCAGAGATCGAGCCACGAAAGCTGATGCTGAAGAGGGTGCTATTTCGAGGTTGGCCTAATCGGGGAGCGAGTCAGCCGTGCAAACGCTGTATGCAGTGCGCCTTAAACATGCCTGCCAATTTTCCCCAGCCAATTTAGCCAGTTCACGCTCCAACATCTTCTCTCTCGTCTTCCCTCTACATCGACACATATCAGCAGAATGCTCCAGCAACATGTACACAGACAGAATCGAGCACCGACCTTTCTAGCTCGGTCATCGCCCTCTCATTTTCTCGCTGTGTGCCTTGCAAAATCAATTCTAGATTCTTGTATTCTTTCTCCAAAGCCTGAATGGTCTCGATCGGTGGTCGCTGTGCAAGTTGTACTTGTAGTGATTGTATCTGTGTCTGGAGCTAGACGGCATCCTCAATAATATCAGGAGTGTGGATCAATAAAACCTAATTACCTTATCATTTTCTCTGTCTTTCTCCAATAATTGTCGTCTCAATATATCCTCTGTGGACTCGTCCGGATTCTCTCTCAGCATACCAAGATCATCTGCGCCTAGGGCGAGGGAAGGCCGGCCATTGTGCCTCAAGGTCTGCGCACGGCGCATGGTAGATGAAATCGAGTAGGGCTGTCACTCAACAGATGGGAATGGATTGGAAGGAGCGTTCGACCCGTAGAATGTGTTTGAGTAGTTCACTGTGGTTTGAAGGTATGTTGCGGCCAAGTTACGTTTTCTGAAGGTGTCACGAGTGGAAAGCTTATCATGTGATCATGATATCAACGCGTCGAAAGCACGCGACGTAACAATCCACATAAACATAAAAGTAGGTCTATGAAGTCAGCTCGGAGTTGAGAACGCAATGAGCTACCTCACTGAGGTCTGCTCTGTGCCCTCCAAACCCAAGGTCCCTTGCTCATCACATCTAGCACATGCACAACACATACGCCAGCCTCGAAGAGTGACCAATGCATATTCCGTGCTATGGTATCCAGGATGATGCGATAGGCGTATCGAAAGCGGCACCAGCCAGCATCAGCCCCCCTCAAACGAAATTAATGGCAGCACTGACAGGCGCATGATTGTGCACGCCATATAATCTTTCCGTAATGGTAGTGGGGAGCAAGGCACTCAGGTGTATGTCGTTGAGACACACCTGCAGCAAAAACGCCCCTCTCCTCAACAACGTCCTACTCATCCTTGTCCGTCTTCCTTCGGGACGAAAAGTAGGAGGTAGCCAGTAGGTAGCCTTATCATGCAGACGACAGGAACCCACACAACCAGATTCCAAGATCCTAGTATTCTGAGTTTCCAGGGGGCTCCGATGCGATGCAACAGGAAATGCAACGGCGCTGCGAAGATGAGGCCACCGATGCTGTTCTTGGACTCGATGAATCCCTTGGCAAATCCCATCGCAAAGCTATGGCGTTCGGAAAAAAGGCGGTGCCAATGATGGAGAAACAGAACATTGAATATTCTATCCCATACAAGCTATTTTGAGTAAGGACAAGTGCCAGAACCACGGCGGGAGATCAAGGGCCTTGGATCTGATGAACCTCTCTTCTTCTCCTCACAATTGGAGTTCCCCAGTTTCAGCAAATCTGATGCCCATGATGTGCGTGGCGCGCTCCATGATGGGCATGATTAGGTGTGATTGATTTTCATGACTGATGAAACAACGAACATCACTGCCTTTGCATGACTAGGGTATACGCTCATTGTGTGAGGTTAAACAGAAATAAGGTTAGATAACAACCTGACGTCCCATATGGTGAAGTCTGATCAAACCCAAAAAGAAATCGGTATCTCACTGTATGAGGGATCAGTTATAGCCAACCTGGCTCATACTATATGCAACGCTACTCAACACTACACAGTGTCAACATCTGCACAAACCCGCCGATTCAAAGATAAATCATAAATAGAGTCACATTGTAGGGAAGCTGATTGTACGCTTACCTTAGGCGATCCAACTCCAGCCCCCTTTGTTTTTTGCATCTAACCACCTTACATACAGGACACATAGACTTGCACCAAGCAATAACGCTCCGACATATACTGCAACCCAATCATATCGATCCTTCAGGATATCCATGCTCATCATCGCATTACCTCTGGCATGACTACCGAGTATCACACCTGCGATTGGTGCACCGAATATGACACCCAATCCGCGAATGAAGTACATTGCAGCGTTCACATACGCATAGTTCTGCACGCCATATACCTCCGTGATGGTGGTCGGGAGCAATGCGTTGTAGCCACCGGCGTAGACGCCGTAGAAGACGATAAAGGTAAGGAAGCGGCCACGCGAGGCGTCGATCCAGAATGCAAAGACTGTCACGGCTGAGAGTATGACCTGAATACAAGTCTGAATACGTATTAGCTACAGGTCGAGCGGGGACTTACACTGGCAATCATGGTGTTCTGCCGACCTACGTAGTCCGCTAACATTCCCATAGCTACGCGAGCAGCTGCATTGACTGCATTATTCACAGCGAGAAGCAAACTGCCCGTCGAGCTTGGGTAGTGCAACACTGAAATTGAATATGTCGTCAGATAATAAAGTGGAATGACGTTCCCAGCGGCTTGCAAGAAAGCCCCCGTAGACTGCCAGATTATCATTCAAAATTGACGTCGCGATAAATGGACGCGTGCAACTCACTTGAAGGAAAAAAGTTCCCTTTCTTAAGATTGCCGCGTTTGTCCTAGGTCTTGGTCCCGCGGTACCAATGCCGACGCCGGGCGGTCGTCGAGCTACACACGCAACAGGCACAGTGACGACCAAGTTCCACGCGCCCAGTGCTCGAAGCGTCCAGCGAATACCAACACGCTCTAACATGAAATGGAGTAAGGGGGCAAGGATGAGACCCCCGACTCCGTTACCCGACAGGATAAACCCCATGGCAAACCCGCGATGGCGATCAAAGAATTGTGGGATGGAGGATAGAATGGGAAAGTAGAGCATCGAAGAACCAATTCCGAATAGAAGGGATTGCGTCAAGAATAGGTGCCATAGCTTGTAGAGGAAATGCCATGATCAGCACGCACGCATCGCCAGAGTCACTTATAGTAGACAAACACGTTGTTACGACTCACTCGACTTCCGAAACTGGCGAGAACAATGGCCAAGCTCATCACGACTGCGCCAGTCAATGTGATATATCTAGGATCCTTCACCCTTGATATAAGTGGACCGACAAAGATGCTCCCACTCCATGTGAGCCCATTACCGATGCTACCCACGAGCGAAACGAGCGCATCTTGTCCAGACGCATCGTTGATATTGCTTTGAGGCGAGGTATAGAATTCCTGGAAATGAAGACATATCGAGCGTCGTCAGGAGGAAAAGGCATAAAATCATACCGATCACACAGGGTGCCCACCTGGAAGATACCATATGATTGGCCAATCCCAATGGTCTGAAAGATCATCATAAAGCCTGAAAGAAGAAGTAACGTCTGATATTGTCGACTAGGACGCAAATCCTGCGCAGCATTTTCTGGAGGTATGCCTTCCTCGAAGCCAGTAGATCGTACACGTTCCTCTGGCGACACGCGAGGAAGGCTTGAAGAGACCGACAGAACGCGCAGCTCATGGCTTTCGCTCGCAGACATGATTATAGCAGGTCCTGAGGGTTGTCAGAATCGCTGTACAGAGAATTTGACGCAAGTTGCGATAAAACAGTGTGCATTGGTTGATGAGCGGATTGTGTTACAGGGTCGCCAGAGGCAAACCCCATGACCACTGTCAGCTATTGTCCCGCCGAAACTGCCCGAATGCGATGACGTCATCTGAATATTTACTCCTGGTCCAGGCGAAACGTTGAGAGATCAGGCTACTTACCAAGGCCGATGGCTCATGTCATAAATACGCAGTCGGAGTAGAATTGAGTATGACTCGGATCATGACCAGGAGAGCTTGATATGGATATACAACCAATTACTCTTCATAGGCATACACAACATCCAACTTCGACGGCAAAAGTGTACACAAGCACTAATTAGATGTGAGGGACACGTCCTGAATCCACCTTGTAATCAGGTCCTGTGAGATATAGAATCAGAATCTGCCTCTTTTCACAGCAACGAGAAAGCAAAATTACCAATGCAGCCTCCGACTGATCAAACGGAACCATGTGTCTGTCCATCGGCGCCTTCGTCAACAGTGTGACGTGAAATTAGGAGAGTGATACGCACCCGGCCTCGTAGACATTCACGAAGGTAACATTGCCCGCACCAAATCCTCCACCGCCAGCACTGCGAACTTCACCGGCAACGCGGCCAGATTTAGCCGTGACCCACTTGGTCGAGGGCGCCTTCTCAAACTCCTTGTGGAGCTTGTGCTCGAGCTGAGACACCCAGCGCTCGTTACCCTGAAGAAAACCCCGTCAGGAATAGCGTCGGCAAAGGTATATAATTAGACATACCATGTAGTTGCACATCATATCTTTAAAGAATGACACAGATCAGAAGGCGGAACATGCATATCAAGGCGGTCCACTGAAGCCTACCGGCATTACCAGCGTAGACGAGCAGTCTGACGCCGGCATCGATCAATTCAGGCAGAAGCGCAGCGCTGTTGTGCATCCCATCGCCCTGGAACATGAATGCCTGGTTGACTTCCATGTTGCACGACTCAAATTTTCTGTCTAGATTGACGCCCAGAGCAGCCTTGTTCTTCGGGTCGTTCAACCAGGTTTCAATCCAACCCATTTCTCTATAGCAGAGATCACCATCCTTTGCACGGTCGCACTTCTTGCGCACGTCGTACATATTGAGACCCAGCTCTGATGACCACAAGGCAGACAACATTAGACGACTTCCAAATATGATAAAAGCAATCAACAAATGACAAATGACGCACGTTGCAAAGGCCCGAATAGCTGGCCCCAGCAGTACAAAGCGGCGGGCACGCATGTCAACCTTGAGTTGTAATCGTAACAAGACTTGATGAGCCTTTGGCACGTCGGAACTTTCGTCCTCAGTGCGGTGCACTGTGGGCCCTCAGGATCATCGTAAACAGCATAGGGACCCTCGCACGCATAGTCCGGGACCGATGCCATCTGCAGGTATGGATCTGACAACCCATTTGCAAGGATCACCGAGGCCAGGTAAATCGTCCGCAGCTTCGGCGCGGGCGCACTGGACGAGGCAAGCTCCTGGTTCTTCTTGTGAATGATCGAGGCAATGTTCGGGGCATAGGTCCCACCGTAACTCTCCGCGGCGAGATGGAAAGGGAGGTCCGCGTATTTGGTGTAACGAGAAAGGAATAATTCAAGGAAAGCGTAGACATCCTGACCTGCGACAGGGCTTGTGTTGACAGTGGACCCGTCAGAGGAGTAAGAGTACCCAACGTTGATGGGCTGGTCTAGGAAGATGATGTTGGCATGCTCATTCCAGGAGTCGGGATTATGCGTCACATTCTTGCCCTCGTTGTCGATGCGGCAAGGTCCAAGTTCAAAGAGAAGACCAGTGGAGGAGCTACACCCTGGACCACCATTTAACCATAAGATAAGGGGATCCTTCTGTGGGTTGCCTCTCGACTCAAAGAACCTGCATATACATAAGGTTGAGCGTGCGAGGACCTTTCGGGTCGCGAATGAACTGACCAGAAGAACAGATGCTTTCCATCGGTGATATCGAGATACCCAGAGTACTGCTGAACGGATGGATCGCAAATCTCGGGCTCCGTGACTCGCAACGAGTGTCCAGAGAAAGAAGGATGGGTGATAAGTTCGTCTAGAAACACACACCAAGATTAAGATCCTGCAGCATCCCGCATGCAGATGCTGAACAAGAGCTTACACGTGAGCCCATTCTGCTTCACATATTCTCTACCTTTCTCGGTCCACTTCTCAGCCAGACCAAAAGTCTTCTCCATGTCCTCGATGACATGGCTGACACCTTTGGCAACCGAGCCAAACAGTCCGCCGTTGATAACATCTGTGTAGGATGCGAGGTCGCCGAGAACGGCTTGCAGCTCGCTCGCTGGTACGGCGAGAGCAGCGGGAGCGGCGAGGAAGGGAAGAAGAGCTTGAACTCGCATGATGGTTGGAGTTCAAGCTTGTAGTGGTAGCGACGACTAATAGGCCGAGGGTACTCGAACTCCCAGTCAATCACGTGGACACAGTATGACGTCGATGGAGAAGCATCATCCTGGAAGGAAGGTTACCTGGTAAGCCAGTTTAACCAGGAAACCGTCGGCGAGGATACATTAATCATAACAACAAGTATACATGATGAGAGTGCGGTCGTGAACTAATGGCACAGAGTCTAAGACTACTACAGAGGAGGGACAACGAACAACGAACTGTATCAAAGGAAGTGAAGTCACGAGCGACGGGCGGTGGAAATCCAGGAGCACAAAGTAGTAAACATGAAATACGAAGATAAAAATAAGGAGATGGCTGCATTGAAGCGATAGTTCGTCTAGAGCTAAGCTCTGGAAGAAACGCTGTTCGAGGTGACACAAGGAGTGCATAAATCGATCCTAATGAATGATGCGTAAAAGATTTCTGGAGCGTTCCGAGATGGGCATGAATGGATGGTTGATTGGGGAAGCCTTGTTCAAATGGCAGGAGTATGAGATGCTGATGATGAGGATAAAGATGAGATCAAGTCGAGAAATGTTGCAACGATTCTTTATGATGTTTAGCATCAACCTTTGTAGCTTCAATACCCGTAGTAGGCACGCTACGAGAGACCGTTAGGACGCACAGGAGCCCACATATACTGGACACTCACCATTCTATCACTAGAGGTGGATTCAGCATCGGTTTCAATGATCAGAATGTGAGATCACTCACAATAACCAAATGACCTTGGACCCAGTTTTGCAGCCTCGAAGAGTGACAATATGGCCACGTATAGAATCGTAGAGAAGAGATCGTTGATCCTTGTCAACCTGAGACGAGACCCGTCAATTCACAATTGGGAGAACGCAGAGGGGGAAAAGACAGACGTTAGGTAAAACCGCAGCAATCAGCTGACTGCCAGTCACAGATAAGGCCAGATCGACGATAATAGCCCTGCGACCTCTGCGAAGAGGTGTCAGAAGAATGAATGAATGCACGGCTGAATGCGTGGCGTACCCTTTGGAAGATTCGGCCATTCGCTTGACAACCCGGTCCAATGTCTCCTTGCCTCCTTCCTTGAGGGCTTTTGTGACCGATTTAGAGCCTTGTTCGTTCGTCGCATACTCCAGAAGTCCCGCAACTATATGGTCCAGAGCCATCCGACGGTGGTCAGCTGATCCATGTTCGAGAACTGCATTGCCGAGTCAGCATAAGACTCAAGGACAAAGAAACGTAAACTGACTATGTTGAATGCAGTACGATCCCCATTGATTCTTTGCGACTTCGCTGAAAACAGCTGTCCCTTGATTGAGTAGCTCGTCGATGATTCCGTCTTTTGCGGACTCTTCCAAGTTTTCGAAGGCATGCTAAGAGCGTTCTTCAATAGGACGACAAACACGGACAGTTCAACGTGGCGAAGATGTACCTGTACAACGAGAGAGCCTGTCTCATGACAAGCAAGCGACGCCCACTTGCCCTTCAGAGACTTATTGACACTATAGAAGACCGTAAGGGGCTCCGTGCGCTTCCAGAATCACTGCACAACTCACTAGGCGAATATGGGCGGTGCTGGAGCGGTCCATGTCAACTCCATGATCTGTGATCCATATTATTAGGACACGTTCGATGGGATACAAGGTTCCGCACGTCACCTTACTCCAGACATGAGACGCATGCTTGTTGACGAGAGTCTGGGCAGGATCTCCAAGAAGTAGCTCGGAGACGATGAGTAATCGGACGTCTTCCTCGCAATCTAAAGCCTTTTGGAGGACGTGGCAGCCGTAGCAATTAGACGCCAAATCCACGACGCGGCCCCTAAACGAAGAACTATGAATTCGTTTCATGGACATAATAGAATGCGGCTCAAACCTCATGCAATGTACAATTTTCCTTCTTTCGTCGGCCGTGGAAGCCGCTTCGAGACATCTTTGAACAGCCCAATTGCCGAATCTGAACACGCGCATATAGTTAGCAGTGAAGTTCATAAGAGAAGGGAAACGTGGACATACCGATGCGCCATCATCTCGAACCCCTTCATACAAATGGCGTCTATGATCTTAGCGCGCTCGTCAAGGTCCGCGACTTTGAGTTTCTGCTGAAGAAAGATCGATGCTTGTTGATCGGAGGATTTAATGATGCGAGACACGAAAACATGATAAGGAGGCGAAGACGATGGATGCAAGAGCGAAAGAAAATTGATTGGCTAGACGACCGATATCTTTAATATTTCTGCGTGAAGCTGAGTATATCTACACACCTCGTTCACAGGGGCTTGACCCTGGTTCGAAGGAAGATGAGGGAAATTGTTCTGAAAGGTGATGGGTCGCATTGAATGCTCGTCAGTGACGAGACCAGAGCTACGATCCCTTATATCATCGGGACGCAACCATTCTGATGAGAGTTCCCGCTCGCTCCGCCAGGTTGAGTTTACGAAGGAGCGAGGGTCACTACGATTGACGAGATGGTGCTGAGCGGAAGAGAATACCTGAGCGCTAGGGTTCTGGGCGGAGGCCTCAGAGAATGGCTCGAAGAACGGAAATGTAGTAGCAGTCTGTTGAAACGCATTGGCAGGTTGTACATGGTGGGAATGATGCGAAGGATATGTCTCTCCAGCACGATGAGGAGGTCCGGGGTCCAGCATTAGGCCCTGTGGAGAAGGGGCCGAAGAGTGATACTCATAATTATTAAGTTTCAAGTCTATGCCCTTTGCAGGCGAGAGATCGGTGGGAGTCAGAAGAGCAGATGTAGCAGAGCTAGGGGACAGATCTGGCGAGTTATTAGCGTGCACAGTGAGAGGGGGCGGTTGGGAGAAGGGAGCAGGAGAATTAAGGTTCAGCGTCCGAAGCAGTTGTTCTACGTGCTGCGAATTGCATGGTGAGCAAAGTTCGCTCCCGGGGAAGCGATAATGACTGACTATATGCTCCATGTCGGAGCTGTTCTTGCGTCGACCATCGCCGATGGCGCCAACGTCCTTTTTGTGACAGCTACCGATGAACCCAACGGGACCAAAGGCATCTGGACTGGCGTCAGCACATGGAACGGAAGATATACGGATAAATCCGGGCCTACTCTTTTGCTTGTCATCCTCAGCGGCTCGAGAAAACGACGCGATGGTCCTCGGCCAGGACTCGTTCGGCTGCGGCTGGGGGGCCCATATGGAAGCATTCAAGGAACGGGACGGACAATCTTCCACGTTCTTGAGGAACGGATGATACGACTGAGATTGCGACGAAGTCATCTGGACGGGGACGGTGAGCGGAAGATGGGGTCAGGAAGAAAGAGGGCAGTCGAGAGCGTCCAGGCATTTATACGGCCACTCATTAGGCGACTTACCGCTGTCGAAGTGAGCAGATCCCGAAGCCTCTTTCCTTTTATAGAAACCAACTGACCATATTTGGAAGCACCTCGCGGGGTAAACGCCACGTCGTGACGTGTGGGATCCTTCGATGACCTGTGGAGGCTGAATTGCAGAGCCCGAACCGTTCGTTTGTCTGGGGGATCGCGTCCCATCAGAGTGACAAGCAGACGGCAAGGCCTCGTCTCTGACGATGTTTCTGCTCCCAGTTAGGCCTCAACCTGCCCAGCTCGTCATCACGGAACCAAATTCAGCGATCACGCGCGCGGACATCCCCCCCGATGCGTCCGCGACCATCTTGCTTCTATACCACAACCATGACATCTCCACCCCGCTGGTTCACAGCCCTCTCCAAAGTGCTCAACGAGCACGACAAATCCAGCTGTAAGCATCCCGCTTCAATGCTCCTCCGATGTGCCGATAACAGCCTCATGCCGACTTCCAGTGTATCAGCTTGCGACAGTCGACTCATCCAACAAGCCCCACGTCCGCTCTCACATCCATCGAGGCTTCCTCGTCCCTCCCTCTCTTCCCGCCCTCCTGCTGCTGCTCACCAACACCGACAGCCGCACTGAGAAGACGACTCAGATTGCCTACTCCGATGCCGTCGAGCTGGCATGGTGGATCGGCGGTAGCTCAGACCAGTTCCGCATCTCTGGGCGCGCACGTGTGGTCTCAGCCCCCGAGCGTGGCTCTAGAGGAGTCCCCGCCCATGACAAAGAATGCTCCGCAATCGCATCCCTAGACGCGGTATCTTTCGACTGGGAAGCAAAGCGGCGAGAAGCCTTCAACGCGATCAGCGAGCGCATGCGTGCGAGCTTCTGTCATCCGGAGCCTGGAGGATATGGCGACGCAGAAAACTGGGTGAGCACTGTCAAGAAGCAACAAGACGCGCAGACGGACGAAGAGAAGAAGAATACAGAGGTAGCGTTGAGCAATTTCGCCCTTGTCGTCATCGAGCCATTCGAGGTCGATTGGGTGCAAATGGGGATTGTGCCTAACCAGAGGACGAGATTCTGGAGGGAGGGCAACGCATGGAAGGACCAAGCTGTAGCACGTAAAGCGGAGCGGCTGTGACGTCAGCACGCTTTCGTATTCTGGACCATGGGACCTTTGAGACCAAATTGTAGACTTCAATTTCTGTATATCGTTACACAACGTCAGTACATGGTTACGAGTGGGCCGATCGACTTCAGAGATGGGCGGACAAGACAAACAAGCAAACAACCCGCACAACAAGGTTCAAAGCGCGTCAATATTGAAAGAATAAAAATGTCGATCGGTCGGCCCTTGATCCGCTGAACGAACAGCTTCACATCTTGACCTTCTTCGCATCCTGTGCTGCGCCGCCGTTGGGAGCCTCGGCCGATTCCTCCCGCCCGCGCTTAGCTCCGACGGATGCCAGACCTTCAGTGGGCTTGGGTCCGTCACCTTTGGCGGTAACGTTCTCTTCCACGTCTTCCTCGTAATCCTCCTCCTCTTCCTCCTCGGCGCCGCCCTGAATGTGATCGTGAGCACTGAGAGCGGCCGAAAAGAAATGACAATGATATACCTGGCTTCCTCCCAAGAGAAGAGCAGTCAAGCTACCTTTCTACGATACGAAAGGATTGGAACGCGAGAGTTTCAGCACAAACTGTGAAACTTACATCATTCGCCTCTTTGCTATTGTCTTCCTCTTCGCCATCTTCGTCGTCGTCCTCGAAGCCACCTGCCTCCTCGTCCTCCTCGTTCTGTGACACGGGTCTGTTCAATTCCCACTCAAACAGCGCCGTGAGCAGATGAACACACCTCAATGTCATCGTACTCGTCACTTTCTTCCCCTTCGTCACCGAGCGGATGGAGGCCAGGCTCCTCGGCGTTAGTGCCCACGGCCGGCTCCGCGACCTCTCCCGGAGCAGGGAGTGTCGCACTATCTACGGGTTCGATTGGCGGGGTATCGGCAGCCTTCGACATAGTGTTGCACAAGCGAATAGACTAGCGGGGGAGGCTGGCGTCCAGAAGGGCTAGAGACGTGCGAGAGGTGGCCAGAAGGAAAGGCGATGGATCGAGGCGCTGATGCCGAGACTCGAAGATGTTGATGGCGGTTTGTGATCACGGAAGACAAACGCTATGGCTAGGTTTAGGCAGACATAGACATAGATGGAGGGCGTTCGCTGTAAACGAACCGTGGGCGTGTAGACGGACTACATCATCATTCCCACGATTCGACGTAGGGTGAACTACTCATATCCTGTGGTATCGAGATACCGACGGTCTCACCCTGCGCTTTGGAGCAACGAACGATGCAAGCAGGTGAATTACACAACGGTGTCCGACATGAGGACGGACCCGGCTTCGCACAGTGTATCCGGACAGACCATGCGAGCAAGCAATCCATGTTAGTAATGGCGAAACACTGTCGGTCAAAGAAAATGATCAAAGCTCGGAGTTCGGACGTCAGCAGTGTGCAAGGCCAGAGACATGAAATTGAGATCCTCTCAGAGATGAGTTTTGAATAGCAGACCAGCTTGGATTAGCTTGGATCCGAATTTTTGATGGAAAGCAAAAAGGATGTAGGACGTGATGCCCACTAGGTGAAACAGATGAATCAACAAGCATACCACATGGACTCATTCAGATCTCTAATATGAACCAGCCCATAGCCAGTTGTCAAAATGTCCGCCTGCTACTGCAATCTCCATTGAGAGAGTGATCGTTAGAAAACGAGGAAGACGCGAGGATTGGAAGCTCCTGCCAGAGTCTCAGGCATGACATGCGCCATGCAGAGGCGACGAGACAGCAGAGCAAAGCAGCAAGGTATGCAGGAGGCCTGTCGCGGGTGTCGTCGAGAAAGTTCGAGTCATGGAGACACTGAATGAAGAGACCTGCCGGTACGGCGGTACGGATGCACGGACCGAAGAGCGAAAGAATAACGACGTTCATCCTATATTTCATCCTGCGCAATACGTACACGGCCCATGACAAAATGACGAGCACGATGTGATTGCAATTTCGTTCCCGCCGGCGACAGGCTGCAATAAGCTGCAATACGAGGTTCGGGCGGAAGGACAGAAGCCAAGCCTGAAGCCCGAAGGAAGTCGCGTCGGCTGGCGCGGTCACTAAAAGGGCTGATATGAAGTCGCCGAGCCCCGACGCATGACTAGTCGCCGTCTCGGATATCCGACGAAGGCGTCGGCGGCGGGGGAGCTGACGCTAGAAGCGTTCATTTCCCCACATTGTTGTCGCTCAGCGGCACGACGCCATGGGACGCGTGCCCGGCAAAACGGTGGGAGCGCACTCGCTGCACGCAGGCCAAACCAGTGCTCACGTCGTGGCGGGATATGAAAAGGAAGTCGAATAGACCCGTGCAGCAGGGACTCTTCGCGACAAGTGCGCAGGAAAGGCGGTGGCGGTTTCGGGCTGACAATCAGATGCCCGAGCCGTTAAATAAACGGAGCGTGGTGGAGTCCGCCAGCTGGGTCATCTTCTACGCAGTCGAGCTCTTCTAATGTGCCTTCAGAGAGGGAGGTCAACGAGGCGAATCGGTCGATTCATTACTTACGTGCTGTAGCCAACGTCGGCGCTCTCTCCGTTTCTACGTGCGAACACACTGGTCTTGACGAAGTGGGTGAAAATGAGCGGAGCTGTCGTAGTCTAGGTAGAAGATGAAGAATAAATCCCAAACCGCAGTCTCCCGCGAAAGGGTTAAGTCCGATCTACGTGAACAGGGACAACGCCCCTACCGGGCTCTTCAAGTGCGCGTACTCGTGGCGAAATGATCACACTTTGAGGCAGGCGTTCGACGGACACGCCGTTCGTCAAGTGATCCGTCCCTAAGTGATCGATCGGAGTACGCACGCCGCATCTCAACAAATCTCGTCCTCGCCATCACGAGTAGCGCCCTGAAAGAAGGGAACGTTCGTGGAACAGGCGCGGGACTGCACGACGCGCGATTGGTTCTAGATCCAAAAACGCACACTGGCATACAAGAACACGCGTATACGCTTACGCTTGCGCTGAACAGAACCTAATCTTTTGCCGGGCTAGCCGACGTTGAACGGGACGCCCTGGAGTCGGTGCCCTCGTATGCCCGTGTCACCATCAGAGAGAGACTCTGAGCGACTGCGCGCAGTAACTCGAGCGTACAGCACTGATAGACGGGAGCAGTCACGCATGCACACCATACTCCGTATAGACTCACGTATATGGTATCGCCGTAATTGAGCGTCCCGCGATTGTGCGCCTTCAGGGAGCAACCCATAAGGCACAACATAGCACCCATTCTTTCACCGCAAGCCTGAGCTTCCGTCCGCATCGCCGTAGAACTGTGGAGACAAACACACCTAGAAGAGTCTGGGATAAGTACGGCATCTGAGACCAGGCGACGAGTCCTAGACGCTGTCGCCAGTTCATTTGAGGCACAGTATTTAAATTGGAGTGTACGAACCGTTCTGTTGGGGACTCGCATCACGAAGTCTCGAGTTCAGATTTCGAGAGAAAGTACTACGCGACCGATGCGTTCCGTGATGTCGTGCAACAGGTGAATTCAAGACTTGCGCCAAGCAGCTGCACTCGTTTGAACATATCAGGACACGAGAGCTACCTGCACCTGGGCCTTTGGACCCACAATAAGCGCTTACCTAATAAGTTCGGGAACCAAAGCAGTGAGCGTTCCGTGCTCAAAGCAGGTATCATTGACAGATAATACAGCACCCGTAAGGCTAAATATAGCTTATTTTGGACCCAACGCGGGCTCGGCAGCTGATTTCGTGGAACACGTCAGGGGGCTTTGGCAGGAATGTCAGTGACCGCGATCGATTCGCTAAGCCTGGCGAGTCCGCATAGGGACGTACGGCTTGGAGTCAAAGAGAACTTGAGCCGGGTACCTCGTCAGGGTCAAGGCAGGAGCGCAAGGCGTCGTGCTATTGATAGCAGTTGCTGGGATTGAGTGGACAAGAGCCCAAATCGAAGGGCCGTACACGTTGGCGGCTGGACTCATCGTAAGCAAACACTCGATCGTGTTTGCAGATGAGGCCTATCTATATGTATTGGAACGGTCGCATGGTGAGAGGTGAGAGAGTAATGACCAATACAAGGAATCCTGTGCAACGAGAAAGGTTCTGTAATAGAAAAGTTTTCAAATACAGAGATGTCAGCAGAGAAGTATGATAGTTATAATGATCTCACGGACGAAGCCCAATTGAATAATGACGTTTAATGTCCGTACATTCTTGTATTGTCGACACATCAGTCCCAACGGCTACCGTAGCCCTGGGACGCGCTACTGCAGGGAGTTTAGACGCGCATGAACTTTGAAGGAGCCTCTAGAGCGCCGCGCATACGTCGGTGGTTTGACGACTGATACCATTGCGACATGCCGTCTACACAGTGATCGGCTGAAGAAGGCATAGAGGTTGCGCAGAGGACGTGATTACACTAAGCCACAAATGATGGCGCGGCGCGCGGAGTGACATGCGTATGGCAGCCGTTAGACGCCCTCCAAGGGTGTGCGGGCACCTTTAATATGACAACGTCGCCGCCTGTTATCTCCACCATGTCAGCGCGGACGGGAACTGGAATCCAACGCACTGGAATGTTTGGGAAAATCGAAAGAGCGCATCTTGCGGCCGTAGGGGGCCATAACATATGACATCAGGACGTGCAACCTGCGGGGAAAGCGATCGGAGGCCATGTTACCGGGGGACGCGCGAACGTATGCGTAGCTTACTACAATAGCCGCACTGCTCCGACTGCCTACGCTCAAGGCCGCACGGAGGGCGATGTAGACGCGCGCGGTTGCGGGAAGAGAGAGTTATGGGATATGAAAATTGAAGATCGGCATTACCATTGATTTTCGGGAGCAATGGGGTCTATCGACGAGAGGACATTGTTGGCACGTCGTGCGAGCGTTCCCAGGGGGTTACGTTCCGAGATATGCGCAACGGAAGAGGTACCCGGGCACAGCAAGACGTTCGAGAGGGGAGAGAGTAAGCCCCTGCGCCGGGTGCCAATGAGACGAAAGGATATAAACGTCGACTCGTGGGGGAGTTACACGACATTTACGTGTACCGAGCAGTAAGGGAAAGATGATGGCATCGATGTGGCCAGCGGGGCGCGCTGGAGATTCCCTGTAAAGGAGAGTGTGAGCATCGAAGAGGAAGGGTGTTGTCGGAGTTGGGAAACGACGGATCGTAACGGCTTCTTGCGCGACTGGATGGGGATGAGGATGTGGATGGACGATCGGTGACGGGGGGGGAGTGCGAGAGACGGGCGCACGGTGTGGATGATGCGATGGTCGGTGCAGACGGGGGAGGTGGAGGAAGAGAAGGGTGAGACGTACGGAAAGGTGGAGGACGGAGAAGAGGATGAGGAGGGGGGGGGGACCGAGGCCCGGGGGGATGAACGTCGGTATCATTAATAATATGAAAACCTTGTGTCCTGCGGTGGCTTCGTCACTCACACGTTGCGGCGACGGGGAGACGGAGATATGAAGAGGTGGAGCCGCGGGGGGCGGCGGAGGCGACGAGGAGGACGTCGGGGGTGTGGGTGAGCGAAGAGGAGAGGATGGAAGAAAGCGGGTGCCGGGAAATGAAAGAGGCGTGCAAGAGAGCGAGCGGGATGACGGTGACGGCGACGGGCCCTGGCAGGACAAACGTCGCTGGCTTCGGATTCGAGTCGCTCATCACCTCCTCTTGCCTTATCCGGCGGTGCCCCTCCTCCGTGCCTCTATAAGTACCTCCATGCACCATCTCCGTCGCTCCTCCCTCCGTCCTTTCCGTCCCATCCGCTCTCCCACACCCCCATGGATACCCCCTTCGCGCCACTCGCAACCGTTCCCCGCGAGATCTGGGAGCACATCGCCCACTACACCGCCCTCCTTCATCCCACAGGCCGCCTCTCTGCCCTCATCCCCTTGCTTTCTACTTGCAAGTTTCTTTACCACAACCTCTGCTTCGACAACAACAAGGCCTTGTATGCCCGCATTTTCGACGGAATGTTCGACCCCGACGCTGCCCACCGCCGCATGGGGGACAAAGCGATCCGCTCCCGCAACCTCGCGTCCCAGTTGCGCCTCTACTGCGAGGCCCTCAACCGCATTCGTCTCGGCGACATCCACTCTCCCTCTCTTATCAACGATTTCTGGACTGCCTACTTCATGTGTGTGGAGAACGATGGTCGCAATATCGTCCAGCTGAGGGAGGCTGGTATGCCTCAGCTTGTCGAAAGGTTCGTCTCCGAGAGGCTATGGGAGAATCCCGTCAACGGTTGGCCCGTCGAATCACCCATCAACTCGCTTGCGCTATGGATACTGTGGTGCATGACCACTCCAGGTACGTCTTCCTTGATTCCTCGAGCTCGCCATGGCCGACTCCCGCTCCCAGAGTCTCTCGCCGCCGAAAGTCAAGCAACCCGTCAGAACCTCATCTCTCGCATCCTGCCCTTTGTCGTGATGGCCTTCAAGGTGAGCAGACTCTTTTTCATCAAACCTTCGTCGATATCCATCCGCTATGTCAGTACCAATCATTCTATGCCCCCGACAACCACTTCCATCTCCCCCTTCCCGAAGATTGGCAACGTGAAAACCTCGAATCAATACAGACCGCACATGGCCGCTGGCCCCTTTATCGCGACGCCAACCAATCGATCCATACCTGCACACACTACGGCTCCACCATTCGTGTATGTCCCCCTCCCATCACCGCACCGGCGAAGCTCCTCTACTTCGCCCGTCGCGAGATGACCCCGCTTGGTATTCCGCCTGGTATGCCTATTGACCGCGCCGACGCGATCGCGCGCGGTATCCTGCGCGGGCCCACCCAGGCCGACGTCATAGAGGTCAATTCCCACCGGGGAGCCAAGTGCATTCTGCCGACGGACTGGGATTGGAAGGCGAAGCTGACGCCGGAAGAACTTAAGCTCGAGGAGGAAGGTATATGGACACGGGAGCTCAAGGCCCCGAGCGCCGCGTGGGACAACGAATGGGAGCGGATCGTGTACTGTGGAGATCCATGGAGCCAGCCTGAGCTTAAAGGTGTGTTGTACACATTCGGCGCCTTGAATGGGCTTTGGCAGGGTAGATTACTGGTGAGTATATTTTTCTCATCTGTTTGCTCTCATGGAGACTGAGGTGCTTCACAGGTCCCAGAAGAGAACGGCTATGTCGGCCTAGTCGGCGCGCGCGAATATCCTCCTGGATTCAGCGAACAGTCTCCATTCTCGTCTACCTGGCCCGTCTTCATGCGCCTCCGCGAGCACCACTGCATCAGCCCCGCTATTCCCGCTTTGGCCGGCCATAATCCAAACGACGCGATCGACGACGGTATTCGAAACGGCTGGTTCCCCTCCGTGGAGATACGAGAATCCGGGGTGCGTTGTTTACACACATACACGCAGCTCTCAGCGTGTACCGACAAAGTTTCTACGCTGCAGGGCAAGGTGACGATCCAAGACCGTTCCGAGGGCGTGGCCTCGGAATATGAGACGTTCGTCGAAGGCCGCCCAAATTCGCACAACGAGGAGAAGTGTCACATTTGTGTCAACAACACCGCCTTGCGCGAAGAGGAGCTACAGCAGCGTGTGCATGCGAATCGCGCGCGTGCGGAGCAGGCTGACAAGCTGCCACGACACGAGGACTACGAAGAAGATTTTGCGATGGTAGACTTGGCCCGCAGTGACAGTCGCTACGGGTCAGATGACGAGGACACGTACGAGGCAAAGTGCTCCGGGATACAGGATATCATTTTCACCGGCGAGGTACGCGTCTTCACATGCATCTGTTTTTTTCCTCTCGTGATTTTGACGAACATGGCCTTCCGTCGCGATTTTTCGCCTTATTCTAATTTTGTCCAAAGACCGATCCTGCACATGGAATGGCCTGGGGAAATTTCTCGTTTCTCGGACGCGTGCGGCCTTGGGACGGCCTCATCGCGCTGGTGCGCGTTCCTGTGAGTCGAGCATTTCTCTGCGTTTCACCTTGTATCTTCGACTGACACACTTGTTTATCTCGCAGTTGGGCCCACCTGTGGCTCAGGTCGGCCGCCCACGATGGGTGTTCCGAGGGCATCTGTACTATGGCCAGGTCCTGGTGGGCAGCTGGCGTGGTATGACCACGAGCGTCACCTCGATTCCTTGGGAGGGCCCGTTCGTCATGTCCAAGCGCGCTTGATATGCTCACGCAATTTTTGTTTTTGACGAAGCTATATACTGAACATTTACCCTGCATTTTCTCTCACAATCTACGACTCCATCTCTTTCACGTCGATGCATCTTTGTTTCTATCACCAAAATGCTCACGCTCATCTCCCCGTTTTCTACCGACTTAGATATTGTACAACGCGGCTACATGTGGCTTCTTTCCATCTCTCCTCAGGGATTCCTTGTATTCTTTACCCGATGGACGGCACTGGATCTGGTCTGACTCTCGTATTGTATTTTTCAGGATATCTATACTGCTCCATCTGCGCGCTCGAGATATCGATGCCTCCGCATTATTTTGTGCTACAGCCCCTTCCTCCCATATATCCTGCTACTGTATTCCTAATGTACGGGGTACCCGCGTTCTTCTCGTGATGTCATGACTCGCCAAGGCACTGTTGCATCACGGGTCGGTTCGCGGTGTCTCACACTGATGTGACAAAACGGCGGAACGGGGGTCAGTGGGTCTATTCTTGTGTGCTTCAGTCTCCATGAGAATCGGAGGCACTACTGGCTCCTGCGTTCATATCCTGTGGTATCGTGTCCGCGGTCTTGAAGCTGGCCGCTGATTGATATCCTCATCTGCGCTGGCATCGCCACCTGCATCTGCCTGCATCCCCCTTCATCTAACTCGTCGCAGCCCACCATCAGCGGCCAAGCACTTACTGCGACGGCGCGTCATCCTTGCCCATTTCGATCCTGTTTCGCCTGCCTGTGACTCAGAAAGAACCGGCATCTGAAGTTTGAAATATGCGTGCCATCCACGCTGCAGCTCATGGGGCCGTGGTCGCCGAAGTCGAAGGCGTCGAAGGCAGCGAAGTCGAATCCCACGTCGGCACGACGGATGGCGACGCGGACGTGGACGCGGCGGACTTCGACGCGCGGTCGTCGTCCAATGGCGGTGACGATCGTGGTCTGTTCCGAATCTACGCCGGCAGGCTCTTCGACCCTGACTCGCTCGCCCTGCTGGCCAACCAGCTCATCGCCGTCTCCCCTTCTTCCGGCCTCGTCATCTCCGTCCGCCCGTTCGATCCTGCGCGTGTTCCATTTGGCCCCGACGCGAAGCCAGGCCCGTCCGAGGATCCGCGGGCGATCGACCTGCGACGGTGTACTGTGCTCCCTGGCTTCGTCGATGCCCATGTCCATCGTACGTCGGGACCCCTGTCTCTCGCACTGACATCCCAGAGCCCATCTGCTTCGCGATGCGCGCGATCGTGGACCGGATGGTGCGTTGTTTATCTGCGCCGAGATGCTGACGTCGCGCTGCCATGGCCAGTTTTCCTGAGGCCGTACAGTGAGGTCTCGTGGGACGACCAGCTCACACGAGAAAGCCTCGTTGAGCGCGCGCTACGCGCCGGCGTCCACGCCAAGCGAACGTTGCTGGCAGGATTCACGACCGTAAGGTACGCCGAGCCACGTCCGCCGACCCCGGGTACTGGTTGTGAGCACCCGGCGGATATTAATGAACGACGCGCGGGATTCCATTTTTGGAACAGGGATCTAGGCACTGAGGGCGCGGCCGATGCAGACATAGCGTTGCGCAAGTGCCTCTCTGGCCCGGACCCGCTCATCCCTGGACCTCGATATTTTTGCGCGAATCGTGCCATCGTGTCCACGGGCAGCTACGGTGCGTCCGTGGATCCGAACGCTGATCCCGCACGCGGACTGATGCATATCGGCTGCTGCCTCGTTGGCTTGAGCTGCAGGGCCGAAAAGCAGCCTGTATGTCAATCGCGAGGGGATCGATGGCGTCACGGGCGCGGAGGCTGCAGACGGGGTCGCCGAGTGTGTCAAAGCCGTCCGCAGGCAGGTCGGCGCAGGCGCAGATTGGATCAAGGTTGATCTGGCATTTCATTCTCTGTTCATCGCTGGGGAATCCTAAAGTCACTTCTCGCATGGATGCTCAGATATATGCGGGTAAGACGTTCATAGACATAGATTCATGTTTTGTCGATTCGAACACGTCGCCCATGCAGACTACCGCTTTCGCTCCAGGATCGTCGACAGCGCCCCCTTACTCGCCAAAGCATCTGTTCCCCTGTTTACCGCAGTAGAAACTAGGGCCATGATCGAAACCGCACACTCGCTAGGAGTCAAAGTGGCCGCTCATGCGACCAACAAAGCGACAGTCGAGACCCTTCTCACCCAGGGGATCGATTCCATCGAGCACGGATACGACCTCTCCAGCGGCATCGCACCGGAATTGCTGCGGCGCACCTCGCAGAAGAGCGACAACGGGACTGCGGTCTGGGTGCCCACTTTGGCCGCATACTACACTCTCGCTCAGAACCAAGGCGACCACGCGGTCTGGACGCGCGCAGCCAACTCGTTCCGCGCAGCGTTGAAGGCAGGAATCGACATCATCGCATGCGGTGGGGACACCGGAGTGTTCGCGCACGGCGACAACGCGCTCGAGATGCAGCTCATGGTGCGCCTCGGAGCCGACTGGCGTCGAGTCCTCCGTTGGGCGACGCTCGGCGGGTGGCATTGTGTGCGCTCGATGGCTTGGGAGGGCGACGCTGGGAAAGAGCGAATGAACAAAGTCGCCGGCCTTGGAGAGGATCCGAGGGTGGTCGGAGACAACGAAGTGCCGTTCGGATTAATCAAGAGAGGTTGGGCAGCCGACTTGATTGCGACATCTGGAGATTTAGAGAATGCATTCGAATATGCCGTGGCAAAGAACAGCATTGTTTTCGTCATGAAGGGGGGGGGGTGTACAAGCAAGGCGGGAAAGAAGTGTCTGTGTCTTGAATTCTCCGGTCGACCTTGCATTTCTACCTTGTGGAGCTCCCTCCCAGTTCTAGACATCCTATCCTTGGAATAACACTGCTCTACTGAGCGTACCTTCAATGTGTTAGAGTAGTATCAAGGTTGCGCTTAATTTGCGCAGGAATCAGACAATCATCTGAGCGCATCTCAGGTCAATTGCTCGTCGCAAGAATTATCTATCATACAAGAGGGCACACACGCAGACGAAACAGTTACAGAATTCCAGCGAAACACAAGAGGGGCGACACAGGACGGGACATATTCACGCGCCGAAACCGTAGAGCGTACGGCCTGAGCGCTTGAGGGCGTAGACGACGTCGAGAGCAGTAACAGTTTTGCTATTCCCAAACGATTCAGCCCCTGATACTAGATTAACAGACAGGCATCGGACTCACCGCTTGGCATGCTCAGTGTATGTGACAGAATCCCGAATAACATTCTCGAGGAAAATCTTGAGGACACCACGTGTCTCTTCGTAGATGAGACCAGAGATACGCTTCACACCGCCACGACGTGCGAGACGACGAATAGCCTGAGGAAAGACGCCGCATGAGATAGGTATGTGAATGAGTGAACGTTTGAGCAACTTACAGGCTTCGTGATACCCTGAATGTTGTCGCGCAAGATTTTGCGGTGGCGCTTAGCACCGCCCTTGCCCAAGCCCTAGAGGTGGCACGTCAGCTATGACTCCATTTTCACTGAGCGATACCGCGAACGGAGCAGGTTCCGTTGCGAGAGATATATAGCGTGGATAAGGAGTAAGATTCTCACCTTTCCACCTTTTCCGCGTCCAGACATTGTTCAGAGGATTGTTTGAGTGTAGAGGAGGTGTAAGGTGCTGCTAGCGCTCGAGATGATGGCGGTAAGAGAACAAAGAGTGTGAGCGGAGAGTCACGCGTTGGCTCCATTTATTGACCATAAACGGAGTCACGTGGAAACGCGTCGCGTCACTTTGGCTCATTCTCTCTTTTCTGGCCTGTGCTTGTTCGAGAAATGTGCGTAGAGAATCACTGTCTGCTGGCATTGTAATCGATGGGTATGACAAAATGCTCACTGCTGAAATATATTCCCCGTCTCGATAGCCATCGGTACACATGGATTCTCTGTTGGACTCGTTGGAGGTGCGTGTTTGGATTCCGGTACGCAGTATGGACTGTCATCAAACACAAACCTCCAGACATCGCTTGTCGTGGGCCCTCCTGAACCTCCACCGCCAGGCCCTCCAGATTTTCTGAACACAGTGCTTGGCACTCCACTTGAAGGGAAAAAGCCTGGCACATCAGCGATAGAATCTCTTGTGTCGCCGGATCCCGACCGTCCATATGTCACCCTCACATTTGCTCAGTCTCTGGATGCAAAGATCGCAGGTAAGGCTGGGCTGCAGCTGATCTTGAGTGGGGAGGAAAGTATGAAAATGACGCATTGGTGAGTACAGATGAAATCACGAAAATCAATATGCTCATTAATAGGTAGGATGCGGACCATGCACGATGGGATTTTGATCGGCGTTGGCACCGCATTGAATGATAATCCTCAGTTGAACGGTTTGTCGTCTGCTTATCCCGCTGCGTTTGCAATATTGTGTGAGAATCATTGCTATCAATCTAGTCCGACACCTGCCATTCCCCTCGCAGGAATCTCATTTCCGCTACTATCATCACCCTCGTCCTCTGATTCTCGACTCCAACCTACGAGTCCCACCCAAATGCAAGCTCATCGCCAATGCCGCTCTCGGAGCCGGCATAACTCCTTGGGTCGTTTCGTCTCGTCCACAGAAAGTGGACGGATTTTGGGCGAACGAGGATGAAGAGGCTAAAGCCAAAGCTTGGGAAGAAAGGAAATCGGTCCTAGAAAGAGCAGGCGTCAAAGTCATCTTGATCGAGCGGCAACCTCTTCGTATGTCCGCCTCACTGGCATATTGTCCCTGAGCATCGCTTGACAATAATAAAGACCCAGACTTGCCATCCGTCGATACAGACCTACCATTACCAGAAGTGCTGCAAGCCATACGCTCGGAAGGCATCCGATCTGTCATGGTGGAGGGTGGCGCTCAGGTCATCAAGTCTTTTCTATCGTCTTCGTCCGAACATGGTTTGGTTGACACTCTCGTCATCACGGTCGCCCCTGTTATCGTCGGCGCACATGGCATTGGATATGCCGATGGGATCGAGAACATTCCGGGGCTGCGCCACCTGAGGACGGAGGTGATGGGGAGGGATACCGTCGTCGGCATGAACGTAGTGTCCTGAGTGAGGTGGTATGTATTTCACGTGAGACAATATTGGTTGATATCGTCCGACAGTTTCGTTCGTGGACTTCTGTGTGCTTATTCGTTTGGGCTCTGGCGAATAGATCAAGGAACTGACAACACATTGTGTATTGCACCTTATGGCGCGACAAATATTTCAGCGGGAGGCGTGTTAGAGCTCACAACGAGCTTTAGTCATTTTTACAGTGAAGGCATTGGGAACAAGGGAAACACACACTCTCTATGACCAACCATGGACTAGAACGATACATATGGTTCGCGATCCGTCCTTCTATTACAGCCCTCGAATGTTCTACCGCTGATAATTATAGCCACCGGTCGGTCGGTCGGTCGGCTTCCTATGGCTGTGTGCGCCCTCCTCAAAGGGACGGAGCGTGTCTTGTCGGCGGCCTGAGATTGAGCCCAGCTATAGGCACCATGGACGCTATTCAATGGCTCGAAGGCTGAGCGCTGATCAATCATCTTCGCCGCGCAAGGGCCCGAAAAAGATCATCAGCAGACTGATCGGGATGAGAGTAAGTGAGGCCTGACCGCGACATGTTGCATGCAAGTATCAGAATAGAAGGGCTAGTGGAAGAAGGTGATGTTGTCAGTCAACGAACAGAGTATTACTCAAAATAGTACCGGGTGTGCTATGTTGGAGTGTTAGGAATTGACCATCTTTCAAGGACAACGGACATAGACATAGCGCCTTCGGCCTAGTCTAGTCTCGGAGAGGTAGCGGAACTAGTTAATGACATCGAGACGTACCAGCTCCTCTTCGGTGAGGTCGGAACGCGAATGAGGTCGAAAGTCAGACCAACAGAGCCTGTCAAAAATGAGAAAGATAGTCCATGGTTCCAACCGGGTACCCAGCCTCTAGTGTGCGCCGGGAGTGACTTGATATTTGGTTCTCACCCATAGCTAAGAAAGCGGTCCTTCAGCAAAGCAGTGGCCTGAGGGAGCCAGTGAACAAAAAATCTAATTATAGAGGTGGGATCAATCCGGAGTGCAGCTGTGTCTAGCACGATGAGACATGTGGACATGATAGAGCGCGATGCAGAGATATGAAACAGGATGGAGACTGTCGAAAAATTCGCGAGACACTTCGCGAGGAGGGGCATGCCTGCGCCCTTGTCGAAAGATCATTTTGTAAAGCCAGTCTTTGAATATAGCCATCGGAACAGCAATGCTAACCGCTCCTGCATCCAGTGAAGTCTTCTAGATTCGTAGACAACTTTCGATCTACGTTTAGAACACTGAGCCTAGCCCTGCGTCCGTGCCACGGAATTAACATCCGCAAGTTGTTTAGAGCGCGTGTGCCATATCAATGACGCGCACTCCCTCACGGCATGCTACGGCATGTGTCTCAGCGGATCCACGCCCGAAGGAGATCGAGAAGAAACAAAGGTGAAGTGAAGGAGTGGGGATAGTGGATGCTATGACGCAAATTTGATTCCCGCTGCGCTGTCAAATCTTCCATCTGTTGCGCGGGCATCAGCAACGTCGTCATCAGGGTCCTTTTGAGATCCTCGGCCGTTGTCATAACTAGATGTATAAGACTGGCCCTCCCCCAGGCCTCTAGACTGGGCCGCCGTCATACTGAGGTGGGAGCATATTTCATTGTAGTGATTTTTTCTGATGCAAAGTTTCTACACACCTTGCGAGGGACCATCTCATGTCCGTCCTTTCATCCGTAAACCCGCCTCCTACTCCTCGAATTCCGAGATCAAAGATGACGCACGGTCAACGCTTCCCTGAGGACTGGAATTGGAAACCCGTGCGCGTTTGATGTATCAGTACGTACAACTTCACCGACGCCGCAGCGCTTGTTGTGGGTCAGGAGGGCGGAACAATGACGATGAGGGTGATCCTGGAAGTTCGTCCTGGCTCAGCTGATAACCTGCGCGACGTGATCACGATTCTTACCATGTCAGGGGTCACATACGCCGTAATTGGGTGACTAGAGGCACGCCGTGGCCAGCTTTTCTCACATCGCATGTGAAGTCTGTGAGAAGTAACATCGAAGCCGCCAGTGAGTCTCTGCTTCTCCAGCATAGAAGTTGAACCGAAACGGACGTTTAAAACTATGACCACGGCCGTGATGATGAGGGGCAAGGACGTGGTTAAGCACATGAGACAACTGATGCGCGTTCACCTCTCGACCTGCACGATGAGTATACATGCTTGCAACGTTGATGAAGGCGTCTCCGATTGCGGCGATGGACGCGTCCACGTAATAAGGAGTATGGGCTACCGAAGCTGCACTCGGACGTTGACAACTGCGCGCGAATATCGGTGACTGGATATCCTTCATCGGATTTTCGACGTATATTCCGAGCACGATCAGCACAATGGCGACGTCATGGCCGAGAGCGCTGGACCTGTCGGGTCAAAACTGCCCAACAAGAACGTACGACTGCAGTGAGCCGTAATATTCAAGGTCGCCATCACTGAAATCGGGCGCGCATGAGTCCTAATATTCGGCTCTAAAGCGCCTGTATGCGCCCGTCGTGAGTCTTCCCGAGTCGCAAGAATGCCCTGCAGAAACTGATCGGATAATGGCAGACAATGAGGAGGCAGTTACTTACCTGGCCTGACAATAACGTTTTGACAGGTAGTGCTTGCGCGCCAGCTGAAAAGGAATTGCCTAGTATTGCCTCGCATATAGCAACGCGTCCTAAGCGGTCGCCAAACACTACGTCATATACTGGACATAGTGACAAATGATAGAGACGACGTGCGGCCTGGAGAATTCAGCGATATCACTATCATGAACAACGTCGTGATTGCGGGGTGATATATCCAGTGAGTGCATACGTGCTGGAGTGCGGTGCGGTCGCGCCCATGGGTCGAAAGCATCAAGTTCAGGATATAGTTCGTCGACCTGTCAGTCAGTAATAAGATAGGATGTCGGACGAGGAGTCCCGATGCTCACCAGGCCGATAAGCCGAATTCTGCATTGTTAGCGCCTCATTCGTCAACACCATGCAAGGACCGAGGCCTGACTAAAGGTCTTCGCAAGTTCTCAACCGTTATGTAGCGCGAAACAACTTACATGAAACCAGATGTCAGGCCACTAAGCCTAAGTGCTTACCGAGGTAAGAACAGATCTGGCGCAAAAGTTTTTTTGCGAACGGGAGAGGGTGATTGGTCGCACTATGTACGCCCCCGTGGGCGTCCATCTAGTGATCCTACACAAAACATATTCAGCATCCCCGAGATCATCCCCGGATATTGACCCATGCAGCATCTGTTACGCCTCTGCTACGAATCCTTATCCGCCCAATACACGCCTGCCGCGTCGAACGTGCCGACTGGCTCGCACTCGCACCGCTCTGGTTACGCTTCGCCCTGCGCATAGATACGCACGAAATCAGGAACCAAAGCTATGCGCAGAACTGCCTCTTCGGTTCATAGAATGGCAGCGTAGAACCTGAAGGTTGTAGTTTAGTTGAGCGGAGGTGAACTTGAAATCAGAGGCTCCTGCTTCGCGGCGCGAAGATCGCACGCTCCGCAGATAAGAGCAGAGTTACAGGACAATGAAAACAGGAAATGGCTTCCCTCAGATTCCACACGCGCCCACATGTAGGTGTGGCACTCGCGTGCGGTCAATCGCCGAGAGGTGCAGCGGAGTGCCAGCAGTGTCAGATCGCACGTCGCGGAGCCAACTTAGATGCCTAGATAGACTCGCGTACTTTCCATACGTAGCAACGCGCGCATGAAAGCCGGGTGAGGGAGCCCGTAATGGCAAGCACGATTGCAGGCAAATGCGAAGGCCAGATCGCAGGGCAGGGGTGTGTCGGGTGCATTCTGCCGGTGAGGGTGCATTCACAAGAGCATGGAAGGGCTTGTATGAGGCACGGGAACGTGATCCCAGGCTTCAAGTCCTTGGGTCCATGGAAGACCAGGCAGATCGCACGCAAGGAGGGATGCTAGGATAAGCGTTGCTTGGTTGAACTTCGAAACCTATCACGACGAAAGGTATGCGGAAGGCGTGAGACTGAATTCTTGCTGTGCATGCTTGAAGCTTGAATGTTCGAACGCATGAGGTTGATGGGATACTTTTTGAGTGCCAACAAGCGTTGTATGCCTGACACAGCGCATCGTGAGATCGAATGGAGCCGGGTTTCAGCGATCTGTATGTTGGTCTCACATTCATCAGCACACTCCTAACTCCTATACATACTGATGTTTAGCTTTCTGTATAAGTTCGAGGACCAGGTACGGGGCAGAAAAATGGGGTTGCTGAAATCTGAGACATTTGCGGCCGGCGCAAGCGCCCCCTGGAATGAGCGTCTGCGCAGTGCGTATTCGGAACCGAGGCAATCTGGTACTTTCTGGGCTTGCAGCCCGGAGCAGAGAACGAAAGACATATGGTGTGGTTAGCCGCGACAAATGCTACGGGCCAAGCAATAGGCTATGGGAATTATGAGTACAAGTGTATGGTATAGTCATAAGAAAGATACAAACCTATTGCATAACACGCGCAAATGGCAGTGATAAGTCTATCCTCAAGTCCTTACCTTGTAGGTAGAGGACCGAAATTAATATCGAGCAATGATGAGAAGTTGTTCAAAGAAACCAAATCTCCAGAAGCTCGAGAAATTGATAATGTCGTGAAGGTTGCAGATGTTCCGAGCGATATATCCAATTGTCCAATCTTCCAGCTGCAAGGTCTCAGGTCTCTAATCGTCGAGCATGTTCGGCTGCAAGCGCTAGACCGTCCTTCAGATTGCTTCTCGGTAGTCTAATTGTTCGGTAAAATCAACGGTAGTTCTCGTGTTCTCAGACCTGGAACTCACCCTACGGCGGGCCCTGCGCGTTATCTGACAATCGAGGACGAAAACGAGATGCGATCACTAAGTCGGGCTATAAAATCTATTAGCAGGAAAGTCGGACATAGACAATTCTGAGACAAAGAGGCGAAGCAAATGATTCACTTTTGACTTTGACCTTTCAGGTTGTCACGATCATGTTCCACGCACGGTCCAACAGTCCGACTCTGACTGTCAGCCTCTGTCACCCTAACGAGTTTCTCCGAGTGGCCTGCAACCCTCGAGCGGCCAAACCCGCAACAATGAAGGTTGATAATCCGGCACCGACGTTGACCTCGGAACATGCCAGAGTGATCTAGTCGGCAGGTACGGAGATTGAAGGGTAGTCGTCGGGATCATCCGGTCCAGAGAGATATTAAAAGAACTCGAGAGAGCACTCGAGCGGGAGACGCCGTATTGTGCGCAAGCATCGCGACTTTCCTTCTTCTTCTCTGAAACCGGAGGATGGGGGACGAGGAGCTTGAAGACACGTCGTGGTGTGCAGCATGCAACGAGCAGGGTATGGAATGGAGAGATGCGGAAAAGGAAGGTTGAATAGAAATAAATGCAATCATTGATCGATTGGGCGGTACCAAGCACGCCGACGCCATCGCGACCCACGTCGGCGACGACACGGATAACGCGCCCGACGTCCTCGCAAACACAGCATTGTAATCCAAAGCGCCCACGCTAGGCACACTGTCCGCCTCTCAGGGCCGAGACTGAATTGCACGATCCGAAGCTGTCAAATTAGAAGTCTGTGTTGAAATGCAAAGCCGAGATGAATGGCTCCGAGCTTCGAGACGCGACGAGAAGAAGAAATAGATTCCAGATGCGGAAGCGGCGCAAATCTGCGTGGACGGATGGGCGGGTTCGGACGCTCGGGCGCTCGGATGGATATGGACAAAGGTAGGCCCATTGGGTTGAAAGCATGGGAGCGTGGGCTGATCCTGTCAAACTTTGGCGTGATGGGGAAGCGAAGAATTTGGGAAGGGGAGGGAGGTCGGAGCGAAGGCCGTAGGCAGTTGGCATCCCTGAGGCTATCCGTAGTATGGTGGCGAGGCTATGTCGTTTAGATTCTTTGCGCGCGTCGAGGATAATGTGTAACCACAAGGAGAATGCAAACGTAAAGATGCTGAGGACGGCAGGCGAAGGACAACAGAGAATCGGACCGCGGGAAGGGCTGGGAAGGGGCGGCGGCGAAGGGAGTGGAGTATTATGGAGCGGAAGCTAGGTCTGATACGAGGCCCAGGCGTGGTCTACGCCCGCTGGAGGACGGCGCATCATGAAAGCTGGGATAAGGGCTGCTGGAAGAGAATTGGAGGACGTTGAGGACAATGAGCGAGGAGTGTAAATGCATCCGAAGGCTGGTGCGGGGTGTGGGGAAGAGACGTTGGGGAAGCTGCGGGGCGGGAGGGACATCGAGGAGGATGGACCATGGTGGGTGGGGCGGGAAAATGCGGTGTCATGGCTGACGTCAAGGTGCTGATCCAAGACGTGTCGGGATGGCTGTTATTATCTTATCTGGCCAGGGCTTTCTGTTCGTTTGCTTGCCCTCCCCACCCCATCCTCTTGTACTTCACACACTTGATGCCCTACATCCTCTCGCCGTCGCCGTCCCCCTCGTCCTCCTCGCTGCGCTCCCCCATCACATTCTCCAATGAGCGTGGCCCAGGCGCGTTCACCCCCCTCGCCACCCTCCCTCGCAGGAAGTCGCAGAAAAAATCCCTTTTCCACATCCCAGCTGACGATGACCATGAACCATCACCGCCACCTTCACCTCCGCTCATCACCCCGGATGACCTTGTCCAAGAGGACCTCCCGGCGCGCATCTCTATCCCCTTCCCGTCCTCCTCTCCCCTCCCCTCCCCTTCTCTGTACCCTCCGAATGCCCCAAAATTCAACCGTGCCAGTTCCCACGTCGTCCTCTCCTCTGGCAAACCTCTCAAGTCTTCTTTGAAGTCATCCTCCGCCTCATCTATCGCTGACGACTACGCCCGCGCGCGCCATGCACGCGCCCAATCAGAGCCTGCAACGCCCGCGCTCGTCCCGAAGAACGTCCATTTCAAGGACCAGGCTGAAGGACTCGTGTCTGTCCGTCTCTTCAGGCGCACAGGCCGCCCCACCGCCGTCTCCTCCCCCACCAATCCTGACGATACGGAGACTGAGACCGAAGCCGAACACGCTTCCAACTCCGCATTTCCCTTCCCTCGCCTTCCTTCCTCTCTTTCACACGCTCCTCTTGCAGAAATCGATTCAGACCTCGCCCGCACTTCTGCTATTCCTGCACCCTCACCCGACCTGTATGCCAACATACACCTCGAGTCCATTTCCCTACCTCCCTCACGCCCGCCAATTCTGCGCGGGACCGCTCTCGTGCGCAACATCTCCTTTGAGAAGCAGGTTGGTGTGCGTTTCACGCTTGACAACTGGACGACCGTCTCCGAGGTAATCGGAACCTACGCTGGCGGCGTCACGCATAGCGAGGCCTTGGCTGGTATATCAGCAACGGGCACCGTCGGCGATCTTGTTGGGGCGCTCGCCGCCGGTCCTGCCGACCCTTGGGACCGCTTCACTTTCACCATTCGGCTTGAGGATTACGAAGCGCGTCTGTTAGAGCGCACACTTTTCCTCGTAGCGCGCTATACTGTCCCGGGGCAAGGCGAGTGGTGGGATAACAACTCCGGCGCCAACTATCGCGTCGGCTTCCGGTCGCGTCCATCTTCAGCCGCATCAGATTCATCGCCGGCGGCTAGTGCGCGTAAGCGTGGTGTTAGCGTCCCCTTGCCTAGTGCTGGACCGTTCACGATGAGCGCCGCAGCGCCCCCTCCACAAGTCACTCAGCATGAGTCTCGCGGCACTTTCTCCGTCTCGAAACAGCAAACATCCACCTTGAGTCCTTCCCCGCTCGTCCAGTCTACGGCGTCTGTAGCTCTTGCCTCGCGCCCGCCTCCACTTGCCCGCGCAGCGTCGATGCCCATGCCATTTGGGACGCGACTAAACCTGAAGCATTATGCGGCACCCACGCGCGTCGCTGTCCCAGGGTCAAACTCTTTGAACTCTCACCTGACATCGGCCTCGATATTCTCGGCTACGTTTGGTGCGCGCGTGGTGCCGCCGGTGGCGACTGGGTCAACGGTGAAGGGGAGAATGCTTATTCATGGCCATCCGGCCACGGCGATAGAGTCCCCTGAAGAGGAGATTGTGCAGTCGCCGTCGGTAGAGCGGGAGAGCATTGACCTAGGCTTCCTCTTCGCGGCGCAAGAGCAAGCGAGCCAGGAGGACAGTATGAAGACGAGCAGTGTGAAAGAAGATGGTGAGATGGCCGCCAGGTTTAACGCGGATGCGCATAGCCCTCAGTCATTTGATGGGTCGAGTTCGCGGCCTGCACGACCCCAGCTGTCGCTGAATGTAACCCCGCCTACTCCTTCTCCACCATCAACCAACAATCATTCCTATCTTGGTAGCCCGGAGCGTACCTCGCCCATACGTTCTCCCACACGCTCCCCTAACATCTCCCCTAATACGAGTCAGTCTCAGCTCGCACTCGACCCCTCAGCCGTGAATACTTCCGATTCAATGTATGCCGCGTTTCTCCGTCAATGGTGCTTCGCGCAGAGCACACCGCCAGCCGTACACCCTCGGCCGAGCGCGCTGGGAGAGGTTGGATTCGTTGTCGAGACTCCAGCTACACCAGGGGCTGTGGGTGGGATAGGATTTGGCATGATGAGTGGGGTTGAGGCTGTCGGATGGGTGGGGTAGAGTTATGGTGATTATATGCGGGTGGTGTGGTGTGGGTGTGGGTGTGGGTGTGGGTGTGGGTGTGGGTGTGGGTGTACGCGCGCGTGTAAATAATCTAGAAGGTTGGAGCGCGCATGATGAGGGTGAGTTGTGTTTTTCATGTGTCAATCAGGACATGGACTGATGCTTTTTCTTTCTTGGGAGGGCAGTGATGGTTAGAGGAGAGGACCGACGCGAGACGAGACAGGGCACGAGGTGTCTATGCGTTCACGTGCTCACACGCATAT
The DNA here is from genome assembly GCF_000320585.1 of Heterobasidion irregulare TC 32-1. NCBI lineage: Eukaryota > Fungi > Basidiomycota > Agaricomycetes > Russulales > Bondarzewiaceae > Heterobasidion > Heterobasidion irregulare. The sequence goes on along the minus strand of NW_009258197.1, from coordinate 772,568 downwards.
AGCCCAACAACTTCTCGTTCAATCACTCGTTGGATTTCCCTCTCGCCAATCTCACCTTCAACAACAAATACGAATCGTGATTCTCTATTCTATCGCTAACGCTTATTCCACTTCTCATTTGTGTTTTTCCATCCTGTGTCTCAGAATCTCCTTCCCTTCCCTTCATCTCCTGTCATTGATTCTCGATTTTGCACGGACGTTTTTCGGGATCAATCACCACATACTCGTTCCCCTTCTGTGTTCTCTTTCTCTCTAACTTTATTTGAGTGTACGTTAGTGTCTTCAGGGTCGGTCTCCCTCCTTTTTCTACCACTGCATCTACCCTCATCTATTCGAGTCGACGAGACCGCTCGCGATGGTTATATATGACCTCCTCTTCCCTTTCTCCTCCCACTATTACCCCTCCCATGACGGATCTGTCCACCATCTCATTCCCATAAACACGTTTTGTCGATCTATCTGCCCCAATCTTACCCATCCATCCGTCCAATCCAGCTCGCAATCTCACATACACGCTTTGCCTTGCGGTCGTCTTCTGCATCATCCATATGACCTGTCTATCGCAGCCGTCATCCTCCCCGACTTGTCTCACTCACCCCTCACCGCCTTCACACCAGCACCCATTGTACATCTCTCACTGACCGAGGTATCTCGTTATAGCAGTATCCCATGGCCTCCATTGTACGCATACCTCACGTACGCGACTCAATACATGCAACAGGTCGCTACGGTACCCTCCATGATGGCTCTCATCTTTTCGCCCTCGTTATCCTCTCCCTTCCGCCATTCACCCTCCACCATTTTTCTCTTCCCCAAAACTCGTTGCCGATGCGCGGATGTTGTGCGCAGCGCGCATCGAACCGATCTCATCATGTTATCCCACACTTGTCAGTGTCTCGACATCGTCGACGCTGACAGTTCGTACATACATACTTCCGTTCCCGCTCATATCTAGACTTTCTCTTCCGGTCTGTTGCACGTTTTGCTACGCATGTTCGACACGACGTTTTTTTTTCTTCTGTTCACTCGAGCATAATTTTCGGAGTGGTTACAATCAACAAAATTTCTTCCATTCGCATTTTCGTGAATCGAAATTGTTGGAGATCATCAAAAGAACCCCAACATAAAATAACGGCTCGCTATGAGGCATTGAGGAGGGTGATGAAAGTCGCGTCGCGTTGCGCGCATGTCATCGATCATGTGAGATTAGATAACAAAGACCAGAGCTTCCCAGCGTTTGTCTCTACAACGCTTCAGTCAAACGGCCATGGCCACCCTCACGAAGGAAGAGTAAGCACTTTCTACTCCAGATTTACCTCTCACATGCACTCAGACGTCATCCCAAGCATCGAAATCGCAGCGCGCGCCGCCGACCACTTCCAGCGCCTCTACTATAGCGCCTACGACTCCCCCACTCGCGCGGACGACATACCCAACTTCTACCGCCCGAACTCGGCCACAACCTGGAACGGGACGCCGTATGAGGGCGCGCAGGGCATGCGTGAGCTCGTCAGCAACATGCCAAAGACGAAACACGTCGTGCAGTCGTTCGACTGCCATCCCATACCCGGTGCGTCGTCCTTGGATCGTTCGCAGCGCGCCTGTTGTTTTTCTGAGACGGAGAACCTACGGACTGTGCAGGCAGCCAGCCGCCTTCGCTCCTCGTGACGGTGTCCGGGACCGTCATACACGGCGGCGGCCCCTCCGCCAACCCCCCGAACGTCCCGAATAAAACGATCGAGGGACACCCGCGTGTGTTCGCGCAGACGTTCATGCTGGTTCCCGACGCGACTGCCGTTACCAAAGCGGGCGAGGTCGCGAAATACTATATCAACGCAGACTCGATGCGATTCGTCGGATGAGCAGACGTCCTGGTTTATACAACAAACCCCCGAAATGGTGTGTGTAGCTTCAATTTTCACCGAGCGCCGTTCTGAACTCTCGAAACAGATCAGACATTCATCTGGACGTCAAGATACGTTAACACATAACGCGATCATCTGCATCGAGTTGCTCATTCGCGATGCAAGGTGGACTATTCGACGAGCAGGGTATATCGTGCACCACCAGAATTCTTATCAGGAGGGGCCAAGGACAGACCGGACTCATCTGTAGCATCTTTTCGTATCAAATGCAAGACAGTGAGGCGGAAGCCGTCAATCGTTTAGAATTCAGGGCAATAGATAGGAATTGAAACACATAGAATACAATCGCACAGCCGTACACTGATATCTGAAAGTCCTCAACCGAACGTCTGACTCGACCTCGCACTCCGTTTGACCTTTGACAACCGCCACTCGTCCGGTTTCTCGTACTATAGGCATACGTCAGTCCATGCTCCATTAATCCATGGATTTGACATACCTTGTTGAAGAGAGGCTCGATCTTCTCCTGCCTCTTGCGTTTACTAATCTTATTGACATCGGCCACTTTGAAGAACTGGGGCGCCACCTCGACGAGCCACTTGGGCTCGATCGCCATCACGTTGTGACAGTACTCGCGCGTCGTGAGAATCAACTCGTGGTATATGCACCACTCTGGATTTCGGTTGAACAACGCTGATGAGGGATGGATGTAGACGGGGGTGCCTTCAACGAGCGTTTTGTATCCCTCTTGCGGGTCCTTCTTTGCCGCGTTTCGGAAGAACCCTGAGCAGATGGCGCGGCGGACGCGGTTGTAATCCTTTCCAGCAGACAGTATGTCGTGCTTGTATCTGAAATAAAGAGGTTAGCGTTGCCCAAGGTACTCCTGTACGACTGTGACATACCGGTCCATGATACCCAACAACTGTTTCCTGACATCCTGAGCTCTCCGCATGCTCCTCGCCTGTATAAAGTTCTCGTAACACCACGGGTTCGAGAAATTGCTCGCCTTCCACCCGTTATAGACCGCCAGCAGCGTCAGATGGTCCCCCTCCGGTTGATGGAACTTCGCCTTCTTTGAATCTGCCTGCCCTTGCTTCTCCTTCGGTCTATAAAACACGCTCTGCACAGAGAGCATGGCCACAATAGACAAGATTTCCTCCGAACATCCAAGTTCGACGGACGCGATCAGCATCTTGGCCTGTGGCGGCTCCATCGGGAAGTCGGCCATTTTGCGCCCAAGACGCGTGAGAAGTCCCTCGTCATCGAGCGCCGAGAGCGCATACAACGATTCAAGAGCGGTCAACATGGTCTGCGCCGGTGGAGGGTCCATAAAGTCGAAGCTCAGCAGGTCATTGACGCCCATGGCCTTCAGCATCAATATCGTGTGCGCCAAGTTTGTCCGCTGGATATCTGGGATGGAGTTGGGCATCATCTCGTTCCGGTACGCGGCCTCGGTGTATAGACGATAGCACTTCCCCGGGCCCGTGCGTCCAGCACGTCCAGATCGCTGACGTGCCTGAGCCTGCGAGATGGGCATGACGACGAGCGAATCCATACCGAGTCTCGGGTCGTACGCGTTCTGCTTGGAGAATCCAGGATCAACGACGTAGTAGATGCCCGGAATTGTCAAACTCGTCTCGGCCACGTTGGTTGCGATAACCACCTTACGTGCTCCAGGCGGCGTGGGCTCGAAAACTCGGGACTGGACCTCTGACGGAAGGGCGGAGTAGATAGGAAGAATGAGGAGTTCGGGCACTTTAGGCCCTAGCGCCTTCATTCGTTCGTAGAGAATCTCGCAAGCCGTGTCGATTTCCTCTTGACCTGTCAGAAAAAGTAAAACATCGCCAGGAGGTTCGGCCAAGTGGATTTGCATGATGGTGATAAGCGAAGCGTCAAGATAATCCGTCTCGGGCTCTTTCGTGTAGAGAATTTCGACAGGATATGTTCGACCAGGGATAGTGAAGATGGGGCAACCGAAGAAGTACTTCGAGAACTTCTCGGCATCAAGAGTCGCAGAAGTAACGATGAGTTTCAGGTCGGGTCGGCGCTTGATAGCCTCTAGAAGATAATATTAACAGTGTACTTTCAGATAGAGCAGGCAGGGTGAGCTTACTCTTCAGCAAGCCGAATAGGACATCAGTAGAGATAGTCCGCTCGTGGGCTTCATCCAACATGATGACAGAATATTGACTGACGTCCGGATCTATCAAGCACTCACGCTGCAACATACCATCCGTCATGTACTTGATCCGAGTTTCAGGACCGGTGCAGTCCTCAAAACGGATGGTATACCCAACCTCTTGGCCGAGGCGACAGCCAACCTCTTCTGCGACACGCTTCGCGACGGACATAGCTGCCACACGACGAGGTTGTGTACATCCAATCTTGCCCCGATCGGCAAAACCGTCTTCCGCAAGGTATTGCGTCATTTGGGTGGTCTTCCCGGATCCAGTGTCGCCGACAACGATCAATACCGGATGCTAAAAGGAGATGAGCAAGGTGTTGGATTTAAAAGTCGATGGACGTACGTCTCGAATTGCCTGCAGGAGAGGGTCACGCAACTTGTAAATTGGAAGTGATTTCCTCTGGTCCTGGATACTCAAGGAGGTGATCTCTCCAAATGTTGTGGATTTATTGAATGCCGAGGCCTTCCATCCTTGGCCATCTGCAGCCTTTTGGTCTCTCAAATTGCTCCGCAGGTCCTGCGCAAACACTCTGTCCGCCTCCTTCGCCATAGGGTCTAGCCAAGGAGCACTGAAATCTCGTGCTTCCGAGTCAGCCTGTTCGTTCGCCTCTTGCTGCCGTAGCTCGCGGCGCTCTTTGGCAAGTGAGGCTCCAGCGACTGCTGCTCGATTGAGTGACCCATCAGGTGCTTTGACAATCTTGACAGGGCTAAGATCAAGCGTCCGCTTGGTCTGACCGCGCAAGAAGGAAGGCTCGTCTTCTCTGACCTCAACATCCAATTCTTCCTCGACTTCTGCACGCATGACAGGATTGGTGAAGTCCTCGTCGAGCTCTGGATATTCTGATGCGTCGACGATACCGGACGAGATGAGTTGCTTTATCTCCCAGCGCTCCGGAGAGGTCAGGCGTTTAGCAGACCGAACAGGCTCATCTTTCATGTTCAACGGGACGGCATTCGCACCGGATGACGCGAGACTGGCACGTTGACGCTCCTCTTCGATAAGTTCGGCCTCGGATTTGATTCGAAGGTGTGGTGTTAAATCGCGTCCAGTCTTTTGATCCACGTCCTTTATGGAGAGTCCTATCCGATTACCAGCGACACTCATGACTTTGACCTTGACTTGCTGGCCACGGGTGAGAAGATCGGAAGCTGAATTCGCTCTAGCTCCGGTTTGTATACTGGAGATATGCACCAAGCCTAGATGCTCATGAAAACAGAACTGGGCACTGAGAAATATCAAGACGTACCTTCTGCCCTTGCAGCTAGGCCTTCGAGCTGAACGAACGCTCCAAAATCTTTCAAGCCTGAAACTTTGCCGTCATATATCTTGTATAACACCGGCTTCTCGTCCAATACCTTCCTCTCCCGACCATTCCTGCCCCTTCTATCATCTCTTCGATCGTTCCCTCGCCCTCTCGGAGGACTTGGACTGCGACGGGAAGGCGGTGACGGAGAATGGCGACGACGTTTCGGTGATGGTTCGTCGCGGCGTGGGGGTGATCGTGGTCTCTTCGCTGTAGTCTCAAACTGAGACATCATATTGTCAACCTCCTTCATTAAATCATCCTTCGTGAACGCGGGTTGCCACGTTTGATCTGCGAGAGCAAGGCCAGGAAAGAGACGCTTCTGCTTGTCCTGCTCTGACAGCTCCACATCTCCGTTGGCCTTCGCCTTGCCATTGGATTTGGCCGACTTTTTCTTGTGCTTGGGATGGAGCGTGAGGATGAGACGGTCCATGTTCTCGATGAACGACTCGGGGAAATCGGCCCCCGCATCCTTGAGCTTTTGTTTGAATTCGACTTGAGTTTTGGAGTGGTCGTGTAGCTCTATGACGAACTCGGCAAGGGTCTTGTCGTTGAGTCCGATATGGTTGTCGATTTCCTGTGTGATTTTGGAGACAAGAGAGAGAAATTCGAGGTTATAGAGGTCGTCTTCCGCCATGCTCAGATGAGGCAGTGGTCCAGGCGGCTGCGAGAGTCCGTGAACGTGATGAGTCAGCCCTTCTCGCGATTACCTTTGTCGCAGCTTTCTGGAACGAGTGACCTAAACACGGCACCGGTGATGCCACCGCCTCCATCGCGCCCACGACCCGTTGTAAAGTCTGGAAATGCGGGAAATTCTTCCAAGCCTAAGCCCAATAGCGAGCAGCAATCCACTTCAGCCGCCCCAAAGTCTTTGTTTCCTCCCAACGCCAAGACGCCGTTAAGTTTGCTCCACGAGAGGTGATAATCATTTTCGTATGTTCGCAGACGCCAGCCGTGAGCTTCGACGTTCATGCGTCTTCACGTCAGCGCGATCTGCATCGATTGTATCTCAGATCTCATATATCTTGTACTAGATGCAAAAAAAACAGCTGGGAAAAGCCTGTCATTGAGACTGTGAGTGCACGACCCATATTTCCTGGCAATGATCTTAAGTCTATCCTCGCACAGCGCAAGCATGGAAATGGGTGGTCATTCGTGGTTGTTCTCATACGCCTTGTCCACAAAAGAGGCTTTGATGGAGATCGAGAGACTGTCCGATTAGAACCTCATCCTCCATATGTTCGTCCTACAGTCCAAGAAGCGCAGCATTGGGGTGCTACTTACGCTCTCTATCGAGTTCGTCTGCATCTGTCCATCAGTAATAACTCCTATATTCCATTGATAATATACTCCAGTTCTGCAACGGGATCCAGTTGAACCGCATTCTCCCTCCAGGTCCACGTGAATACTGGAACGAGCTGGCTGCTGAACACAAGAACGTGGAAGAGCATCAAAAATGGATGTATGAATCAGATCCTTTTGCCGCTCGCAAGGCCGTAACTGAACGGCAAGAGAAAGCTTCGAAGAGGAGGGATGAAAGTCAGCAAGGTCAAAATGCGGGAGGTGGAAGCACCTTGAAAGTATCCAAAGAATTTTTGAACGCACCAGAAGTGAAGATGGCGACAGAACTTCGTGAATTAGTTGAAGATGCTATCAAAAAGGTTTGGCGATAGTGAGTCCGTTGAAAGGCTATTGATATTTGCCTCCATAGACGATCGCCCTCTACCCTGAAGCGGAGGATGCTGCACCACTCGTGCTCACAGAGACTCATTCTCCCGAATTGCTTGGACAGCTTGGACAGCTTGGCTTTAAAATAGCGCAAGCTCGAAATGCTGTCGCTTTCCTTTCGCAGCCATCCCCTCTCGCGTCAAAACTTCTACATTCTGCTAATCCTCTCGAAGCGTGCATCGAGTATCTAATATTACATGTCCCGGAATGTGACCTCCCACAGCGCTTCCTTCCTGCAGTCAACTCTTCTAACCCGTTCATCACGGCTACACACGGAGGTTCAGACGACCTGAAGAGACGTTGGATAGAGGAACGCGCCACCAAACAAGCAGGATTCCCCGCACACGTCGTACGTGAATGTCTAGAAGATGCACGGCTCATCGAAGATTGGGCGCTTTTAGTCACTGCTCTGAATCATTACCTTGTTGGAAAGGATTGGCTCACTGTATTTGAAGAACACCTGGACATCATAGAAGCGGAGCCGATAAGTACAGAGGAAGCCGAAGCCATCGGGGCTAGTTACGACGATGATTCAACTCTCACGATGCCGCTTTTCGTGGCGCCTATTCAGGTTCATTTCGTCATTCCCCCGACATATTCCTACAATAAGTCCACTCACCCGCCGCCAATATATCTCACCTCCAATTCCGTTCCTGCTTATGTCCGGCTTCACCTCCTGTCACAGCTGCACGAAGCCTTCGAGAGTGGGTTCATACAGAACACAGGTGAAGGTGTCTGCTTAGGTGTGATGCAAGTGCTGGAGGAGCAATGGGGACACGTCGAAGATCAGGGGCCTCCAGATATATCGATTGTTCTCCAGCACCTCATGCCAAAATCCACACTGTTCCTTCCTCTCGATGACGAATCTCCCCCTCAGACCGAGGCGGTAGAGGCTAAGCGAAGGGCAGGTAAAAGGGGAGGGCAGCGACGAAAAGAGCAACGAACAGACCATCAAATTTTACAAGAGTTTGAACTCATGCGTAAACAAAAGGCATACACGGACTTATATGCTCTTCGCAAGAAGCTTCCCGCTTATACTGCGAAAGAAGAGTTCTTAGGTTTACTCCAGAATTCTAGAGTCGTCATTGTTGTCGGCGAAACCGGTACGTATCTTAATGTCGGACCCTTCGGTCACAGTATTTGATTCAGTTCTGCAGGTTCCGGGAAAACGACTCAGTGTAGGTGACAAAATTGATTCCTGATCGTTGTCTATTGAATTTTGTCTCCAGTACCACAGTTCATTTTAGATGCTCTAATCCTGGAGGGTCAAGGATCGACTGCCAATATTCTGGTGACACAACCTCGGAGAATATCTGCCATATCTGTTGCTGCACGTGTCTCAACAGAACGTGTTGACGATGGTTCGGTTGGTTACACAATACGCGGAGAAAGCAAACAATCGGAAAAAACAAAACTTTTGTTTTGTACTACGGGGGTTGTTCTAAGAAGACTCGGCTCTGGTGATGGTCTGAAGGATGTCACGCACGTCATTGTCGACGAGGTATGTATTTGATTCTGGTGTCAAACATGGCAATTTTCATCAGCATACGGTAGGTCCACGAGCGATCGGTGGATGGAGATTTTTTACTACTAGAGCTCAAGGAACTATTGCATCATAATCCGACAATCAAGATCATTCTAATGTCCGCCACGATTAATCATGAGACTTTCGTGCAATATTTCAACGGTGCTCCGCTCTTGAGCATCCCAGGTTTCGCGCATCCTGTCACGGACAAGTCAGCTTTGCCTTACCATTTTGGGGGTTTGGGTCCTCAAATATGCATCATTTTCTAGGTATCTCGAGGATGTTCTACCTTTGATCAGGTACCGTCCCTCATCGTCGAAACGAGGTCAGAAACAAGACGAAGACGAGGAGCGCATGGAGCGCAATCAGTACAAGCTGGATGGACTAGATGAACAAACTGCTGCCGCTGTCCAGGCCATATCTCGCTCAGACAACATCGACTATCAAGTATGTGGGCAGTCACTACGTCAGCCGTAATCTGGCTAACCGCGCGACTAGCTTATAACTGCAGTAATCGACCACATCATGTCGAGTGCTCAGAAGAAGGGCGGCATCCTCATTTTCCTTCCAGGAGTTCAAGAGATCCGACAATGCATTGAGAGGTTGAAATCAACTTTGTCCAACGCGAACGTCGTGATCCTTCCTCTGCATGCGAATCTTTCCAGCAATGAACAGCGCACAGTCTTCGTCTCGACTTCCAAATGGAAGGTCGTTGTTGCAACCAACGTGGCCGAGGTCTGACAATGTCCTGTTGATCTCATTCGTCCTGCCTCAACTAACTTGCCCTTCAGACGTCCATCACCATCGATGACATCATCTATGTCGTCGACGTTGGAAAGGTTAAAGAAACGCGATACGACACCGACAGCGGATTGACGAAACTCGTCGAGACATGGGTCACTCGTGCTGCGGCTAGACAACGACGTGGTCGTGCAGGGCGAACGCAACCTGGCATATGTTACAAGCTGTACACACGCGCTCAAGAACAGAAGATGGCACGTTATCCGAGGCCTGAGATATTGCGCGTGCCCCTTGAGAGCATCTCGTTGACGGTGAAGGCAACACGGGAAAAACAGGACGTGAAGGTGATGCACTTGAGCTTATACAAGCATCGCTAGTATATTGACGAATTTACAATATATATATATATATATATATATATATAGGTATTCTTAAGGCGCGCAATAGACCCCCCTGATGTCGCCGCTTTGGACAACGCATGGCAAATTCTCAAAGAGCTTGGAGCAATTGATCAAGAAGGAGAACTGACGGCTCTTGGAAGACATATGGTGCGATTTCCTTACTACTCACTCCTCCCTCGTGCTCAATGGCTGTAGGCAACCATACCCCTTGATCTGAGGCTCGGAAAAGTTGGCTTATCCGTGATCTCTAAGACACATGCACTGACATACTATTCATAGATGTTGATCCTTGGCACCATATTTCAGTGTTTGGGGCCCATCCTTACCATTGCAGCATGTCTATCATCGAAGCCCGTCTTCATCAGCCCTATGGACAAGCGCGATGAAGCCAACCAGTAAATAATATTCGCATTCTACTCCGAATACTATCTTACGTCCCTTTCAGGGCTCGTGCTCGATTCGCTTTAGAAAAGAGCGATATCCTGACTGACGTTCATGCATATGATGAGTGTATGCGTCTTCGCTCTGAAGGACAGCCGTCCAGCGCTATCAAGACTTTCTGCGAGCAGGTCCGTATAATCACATCAATTGTCCACTGAAACTCTTTCTTACCGGTATTACTTCCATCAGAACTTCATCTCCTACTCCACTATTCGCGACATCACCGCCCTCCGACACGAACTCTTCAATTCCCTCACCTCGCTCTCCCTCGTCCCAGCCGCCTCCATGCCCGATACGCCTGCGCTTAATCTTCACAGCGGCGCGCCCTCTGTGCTAAAAGCGATCCTTCTCGCCGCATTCTACCCGCGCGTCTCACGCATCTCGCTCCCCAAAGGCGCAGTCAAATTTGATCAGGTCGCAGCAGGGACCGTCCCCCGGGAGAACACAGCGAAGGAGTTTAAGGCAGTTGACATGCGCGGAGAGCGCGTGTGGATCCACCCCGCGAGCGTGCTGTTCAGCGAGCACTCGTGGCGAAGCGGGATCGTCGTCTCCTTCCTCCGCGTTGCGACGGGCCGCGTCTTTCTCCGGGATGTTACCGAGGTATGTCTTCTTGCTCCTTCCTCCCCCTTTTGTTTTGTCTTTCGCAACCATATGGTGTGATGACGATATCGCTAAGGTACCTCTCTACGCGTTATTGCTTTTCGGCGGGAACATTGCGGTCAACCACATCGGCGGTGGACTGGTCATCGGCGGACGTGAGGGGACGATTAAGCTCCGCGCCTGGCCACGCATCGGGATCCTCGTGCAACAGCTGCGGTATGAATTTCTCTCCTTATACTATTCGAGTTCGCCCTGCTTATCCAGCTAACCCCATTGCCTGGTGGCAGGCGGCTGCTCGACGCACGTCTCATGCGCGCATTTGATGGGAACACACCATTGAGCATGGCGAAGGACGATCCCATAGTCGACTCCATGCTGGTGTTACTGTCCGGAGATGGGCTGGCATTATTGAATTGATGATCAGGTAGTTGTAGCTTGTCAATGGGAAGACATGCCACAAATAAAGTGAGAAAGGCGTTGAATTATTACTACAGTTGGATCGAACTTCAAACTGCTACGCAAGTTGCAGTGCCTCTCTCCAACGCTCCAAGACCCCAGGCGAATAGTCGCTCATGTCGTCGTTGAAAATATACATGACCTCACTTGACGAGGATGGCCGGGCGTATCGTGATGGAGGGGCCCCCTCCAGTGGGATAGCACGCCGAAGGAAAGAGGCCACATCCTCACGGCGGTACTCTTCGAACCGTACATAAAGCCCTACGGCTGTCATAACTGTAATCGCATCCAATTTGTACTCGTCTAAACCGAGACAAGCTTGGACTGAGGTCTGCCTCGTCGCCGACGCGTGGTTCATCGTCGCTATAACATCTTGCAACGAGCCTCCCAGTCGAAGAGGTTTGATCTCCACTATCAGGATAGGGTGACCGACGGAGGAAGGAATTGCGTTGACTGTTGAGTATGTGCCCTCGGCCTTGGGTTGCGAAAATATCATGAAGTCGGGGATACGTTCTTCATATTCGACGACCATTTTTTCAGGATTACGCGGTCGGTTTTGAGTGCGTGGAATATGCCCTAGATTGACCGAAATCGATAACACTGATTGACCTTGCTCTGCAATGGATAAACCTTCATGTTCGTCGTCTAATCGGGATGTTCTAGCAGATACGAGGCCGTGATCAGGTTCGGATGAAGCCGTGGCAGAAATTTCGGCTGAATGATCGTCAAAGGCAGACTCGATGGGGAATGCAGAGGCGTTGGCCAATGCTGAAACCCCGCGTTCCATTTCTGACGCAGATGAAGGCAAGGACTCGACCCACCCAGGTGAGATATTGGTGGACAAAGCAGCAGACAAGATGTTTCCAGGTGGAAGAGGGAGTAGAGGTGTGGAGTCGTCGGAGGCCAACGGTTGACGAGGGGCCGAAGACGGCCCTTGGCGCGGGGAGGACAGTGCGGCAACTTCTTCATGCGCTATAGCTTCTTCAAGTTGTCGACGGAAGGCCTGTTCGTCCTCGAGCAAGGCTACATCAAAGTTAAAGCGCTGCCTATCTCCTTTTTGGCTGTCTGTAACGATCTGAGAGCCGTCGTGCTCGTTCATAATGGGAATGTGTACGATTGGAGCAGCTAGTGTTGGATCGCCGGCGATATGGCTGATAGGGTCATTCGTAGCAGCAGCCTTATTGGTGCTATCATGGCTGATGTTGGTCGCTGGAACAACTGACGCACTATCAGCGACGAAGCTTTTGTCGGGATCCCAGTCGGCAGCTATGCTCCATTGTTCCGTATTAGGGTCTGGCCGATATATAAGATCAGCTGTTTCCCTTGCACGAGAATATGAAGGTTCAACGCACGAGAGCGATATGTTCTGCGCTTGACTCTGCCTTGAGGGATCAGGGAGAGCAATCGCTTCTGGGTGCCGCGCGTGAGGGGTAAAGACAAACTGAAGTGCCTCAGAACGTCGCCATAGAACGCATACCATGGCCACTCTGGAATGGTATTGGTGCGATGGTGGATGCCTTTGATAAAACTTATGAGAGTGTGAAGGTCCTTGATATGGTCTTGCCTGGTCACAATAGTAGATGGCGCGGGTGCATTCAACGGCATGTCACTAAGAGGGAAGCACGATCAGCGTTAGAATTCATGCTAACATTCGGGATCCAAGGCTTCCAATAACTGAATGCAACCTGATGAGAAATAATTGACACCCACAGGATGGAGAAGGCAGGGATATCGACTTGAGCAAGCAGACCCGCCATGTTGTCAGGAGTGGAGATGATGTCTCAGTGTTCTATAAAGTCCAACCATTATATACAGCGACTGCTCTCCAGTGCCACCTATAGAGTGCTGAGCCGGGCTCGAAGCCATTGCCATCCATGACATAAAGGTATCCTTGGCACATCTGATAAAGCTGCGCTTGCAATCTTCTGAGACAAAGGGAGTACGTAACTTGCGCCATAGTAAAGATGGCTAATTCTCAAACAGCCACCAGTCACTGCCAATTTTGACCAGTGCCGGTGGAGAAGCTGGCTGCTGCTCGAATGATAAGCAGCGGCAAAAGATGGACGTACTAAGCTGAGCCGTAACAAAGATGGCTCTTTCCCGAAAAGCATAGGCTTGTCGGCTACTGCAATGATCCAAACCAATTTCATTGGCATGATCAATGCCGTGTTGAAACTTGACTGTTCATGTGTCTTTAACTGCCCATATGTCCAACAATGAAGCTCACCCACTGCGAGACAGCATATAACATCGCCTCGTGTACCATTGCGTCGTTGCCCAGCACATCGAGATCTGAGAATTGATGATCTGCTAACTGAGCAGCAGCAAACAAGACGGATCGATAACTATCGATAATGACGATGGCAAAGATGGCAAGCGGTAGCAACACATGTCAATTCAGTCCTATTTTGTTATGTTCAAAAATCACGTGAACCTAGACGAACTCTATAAGAACTTCGAAGTTCGAACCGCTCTTGCTCAGTTGCTGAAGCCATCATACTACGCATCATCAATATGAAGACCCTCCCCAACCCCGACATCACCATCACTCCAGCACTTCAGGTCGAGCATGTTCAAAAGGCATCTGCGACCCCGTCGATCTCTCTACCGAAGCACATCGTACACGCGTTCAGAGAGGTCCCGAAGGAGATACAACCTCGATGGAGTGACTCAGACCCCATACACGCCAGTGTCTCTTCCATCATCGACGGTTGCGACTCATCATCTCTGCCTTTCTTAGACCAGGGAAGAAGTGGCAAAGGTCCCGCCTCTGTCCAAGCTTCCTAACGCACTTTTGCCACAGGATGCCATGGCGTTACCGCCTTATCTGCACTACGGCCTCCCTATGACGCTTGAGCAGATCACTTCTTTTGTTCAGTCGCGTGATCCAAATGTGCAAATCTTTGCCGACCATGGACAGCTCAGCAACAAAGCCGAGCAACTGGTTGCAGACTGTTTCACTGAGGAAATCGGGCTACCAGTATATCTGGAGCGCGTGTTGAATGCACCTGACACCCTTTTCATTCTGTGCCTCCTCGATAATTATATTGTCAAGGCTTTATATCAACGCGAGGAGATGCCTAAGAAAGAACACATTCGTGCGTTGCGTTGCTTACGGTGTGGTGATTGTAGTAACTCACGTTGGTCAATGATCTAACCAATTCTAGGACGCATGCAGAAAGCTCTCGGAGTGGATCCTCAGGTTCTGCCGCTGTGGTACATTGCTACAGCATACTACGAGTGGCAGTACCGTTGATCAGTTTTCCGATGATTTGCCCTTTCCATTCCTTCATTACAACGTGATCACTGCATGGCCCACTACCTGCGTGCCTGGTGAGGCAATGCTGGACGGGGTGGTAGGGGGCAGCCGAGTTAGTACTGAAGCTCGTCGAAGCTTGTAAGATTCATTGTGGCAGAGTTTGACATTCGATTCTACTTTACCTATTGAGTACCCCGCCGCTACATCTGAAGGTAGCCACGTGTGCCAAGCTTCCGGGAGGTGAAAGGCATGCGAACGCTTGAGCAGAGTTTGAGCAGGGTGATCGAGAAAGACGTTGTAACAGAGGTAGTCTCCATTGCTAACCCTAGTGCGCAGAATATAGTTGTTCTACACACTTTCAGAAAGTCCTAATGTGCTGGACGGCTGCCCTTGGGCCTTCAAATCTTCACATGCACTCTCTATATGCATGAACACCAGGTAGGGAGATGCTCAGGTCTCAGTCAGGGACCAGAGTAGCATGGGAATTTTGAAGCCATGGAGTTGAAACTCGTCGCAGTGGCCGGACACACCGCCGCGAGGCTGGGTCTGTAATCTGTATCGCTTACTTCAACTGTCCGCCTAATCTTCTTTGACCGCTGTCTACTTTCCCTAAGACTCCGTCGTCAACACTACCGCCAGTGGTATCGTGCCCGAGCCTCATACAGCTTTGAACTCTGATCTCTTGGTAGCGGACGACTGCCTGGTGCGCGACTCATTCACACGTTCAACAGGAACACGTTACTGAGCACAGCGAGTGTCCAAGGACGATGAAGGCTTTTTGGCGAGAGTTTATTTGCACTGTTTTCTGAAGATGGGCTCACAATATTGTAACAATTGACAGGTACTCAAAACCCGCCGTTCTGTGCCAACGTTCTCAAAGATTGCCCAAGACAAGAAGGCATATCATTCAGGTCTTCTTGAGGAAATCCATGATGTCATATTTCACTTGCTCTGAGTAGGATAGAAACAAATCAAGAGTACCGCAGCGGCTTTATACTAGAACAAGGTCTATACGCGGTGGTACCCGCGGTGCAGTAGGGTGATTTATGGTTATCCGCACAGTTGACACGGGATGACCATGCATCAAATTTGCCATGTACGCTGAACGTCGACGTCATGAGGAGACTTCAAGGTTTGAGTGCTGAGCAATGAGTACAGTGTAAGTACCCAGCTCAATCGCTCCTTCTTCGGCACAGAAATCCATACTCATCAAGCCTCTTAAATTCCAACATCACTACACTCCAGCGCCTCTCGTCGAGGACAGCGTGGAAAGGCATTTACTACTCAATATTCTCTACCGGAGCATATCGGACGCACCCTCAATCAAAGACGAGGATGGCAAAGCTCCGCCAAACTTCGCTAAATGGTGGCACATGTCGAACCTTGGGGACCAAAGTCTGAGCACATTGGCAACTTCATCACTCTCCTCTTCAGGCGCCATCACTTGGATATCTGTCATCAGTATGGCGATCCTGTTCATTCCCGAAATCATCACTCCAGCGCTTTCTGTAGAGGACAGTTGAAGAATATCTACGACACCGTCTTTCTCTACTAAAATTTATCATACACGCCTTCAGAGGCGTTCCGAAAGAGCTTCACCCTCGATGGAGTGACGCAAACCCTATAATTGTTAGTATTTCCTTGCCCATCAACTGCTGCGATTGATCGTCATCACCATGTCGCTTATAGACGGAAGAAGAACTGGCGATGGTTCTGCCTATGTCTAAGCTTCCTTGCATACTTTTGCCCAGGAATGAGATCCCATCGCCGCCATGTTTGCAATACGGTCTCCCCATCACGCTTAAACAGATCTTTTCCCTTCGCAATCCAAACACGCAGGTCATCAACAAGTCTGGATCATCCAGTTGCCAAGCCGGAAGACTATTCGTAGACCGTCTTACTGCGGAAATTGGTCTAACAGTATATTTGCAGCGTGTGGTGAACGGGCCTGGAACACCTTTTGTTGTATGTATGCTCGACAATTATTGCATCAAGAGATGTATCGAATGCAAGATGCCTAGAGAAGAGCATATATGTTCGTGGCCGTTGTCTTGGTGTTGTGGTTATAGGAGCTGACTGTCTTCATAATAATATCATAATAATACCATCACTAGGTCGGCTGCAAAAGGCTCTCGGGGTGAATCCCAAGATCTTGTCGATGTGGTACATCACTGGAGCATACAACAAATAAGAATATCGATGACTAGCTTCAAAGTGATCGCTCTTCATCATCCTTTTATGTGTTGATATTTCTTCTCACAGCCTGCAAGCATTCTTGCATAACACAGCCTTTACCTTCAAGCTTCAAGCTCTGAGTCCGATCCTTATGTCGCTTTTGTAGTAGTTGGATAATGCTTCCTCGTTGCATGGCTCTGTTGTGACTTTCCCTCTCCGTGTTGCTTCAAACTTGCGGCCTGCTGGCAGGTGGTTGCTCTCTCAAGGCCCTGTCTACGCTATCGTCTGAGGGTGCATGAAGCCCGGTGTTCTTATGTGGGCTTGCTTCACAAAGTGCACTCGACGTAAGTAGGATAGTTTTTAAGCAGGAGACGAACCATGATATACAAATCATTAGAACATGGCGGTGGCATCTCAGCCTCAGTGCACGCAGTGGTACGCGTGTAATATCTGACTCATCGGCTTTCAAATATTGTGGCAAAGCTTTGCCAAATTTTAATTTTGCCGTGTTGACCATTGACCACCCAGTCACCTTGGTCACTCTCTTTTGGGCGTGAAAGCCTTCATACTCACCAACAGCATGTCGACCTCCACTGTTCTTGATATTACCATCACTCCAGCACATCCTGTCGAGGACAGCCAGACGGCATCGACAACTCAGTCTTCTTTACCAGAACCAATAGTACAAGCATTTAGAAAGGTGCCAAAAGAGATTCACCCTCGGTGGAGTGACTCAGATCCCTTCTACGTGCGTGTCTATTGTTCCGTCGACGATGATGACTTATCATCCTTGCCATTCCAGACGAGAGAAGAAGTGGCAAAGGTTCCGCCTATGTCCAAACTCCCTCGTGCTCTATTGCCCTTGCATAAATATGCATCCCCGCCATATCTGCACTATGGGTTTCTTCTCACGTTTGATCAAATAACCTCATTCGTTCATTCTCGCGACCCAAGCATACCAATCACTACCGATCTTGGACTTCTCAGTATCAAAACTGACGACTTCGTTGAGAAATGCCTTACTGAGATCGTCGGCCTGCCAATATATTTAGAGCGTGCGCTGAATGCGCCTGACACTTCGTATATCATCGCGTGCTTGGTTGACAATTATTCTATCCAGTCATCCATGAGGCACAACAAGATACCAAAGGAAAAACACATACGTTCGTCACCTCGTTTTTGGTGTCGCGATTTCAGTTGTTGACTTTCCCTATCAATTCTACCACCGCTAGGTCAGGTGCAAAAAGCTTTTGGGATAGATTCCAAAGTTCTGCCGATGTGGTACATTGCTGGAGGTGCCTACCAATGGCGGTACTTTTGACTGGTCAAACCCAATGACTTGCTTGTTCCTCTGTAACGTAAATCCATAATTTTCCTTGTCCGAATGCCGCCCTTCTCAGGGAATGTTGCATTGACACAACTGAGAGTGATCCCCCACGACTAGCGGCTTGTAGTCACCATAATTGAATATTTAAATTAATTTCTAGTGCACCAGACCATGTGGACGCATACAGAATACGGTTGTTGATCCAACAGACCAGAGCACAAGCGCTCAAGGTTAGATCAACACTATCTGATTTGATGGGGAGCTTTAGTTGAAGCAGTCAAGTAGCCCACTAGAAGCCCAGAGAAGTGACCTGTAACTTACCATACCACAACCTACAATGCCATCTTGGGTGTTGACCTCACCTAGAGATCTGTCCAGATGCCCATGCATTGTCGTCCACTCAGATAGAAATGTGAAATAAATTGTCAAGCCATTCTGCTATAATGATCCCTTCCGAGCTTTGACCAGCTTTAATGGCAACTTGACCACCCCATACTATCCTCCTCGACAGCAGACATACAAGTGGTGTGCCATACAGTGATCATATGTTAGTAAAGGAATGGGTAAACCATCAAGAGACTAGTCAAAGTACTGCCACTGGTAGTATGCTGCAACAATGTACCACAGTGGCAGAACCTTGGAATTGACACCAAGAGCTTTCTGCATGCATCCTGATGTTGATAGGATCAATGAACAATGTGAGCCCCCACATCTAACACCAAAAGCAAGGCAACAAATGAATATGTTCCTTCTTAGGCATCTCCTCATATTGGAATAAAGCCTTGCCAATATAATTATTAAGTAGGCACAGAATGAAATGAGTGTCAGGTGCATTCAGCACATGCTCCAGATATACTGGTAGGCCGATTTCCTCCATGAAACAGTCTGCAACCAGTTTCTCAACTTTGTTGCTGAGCTGTCCATGGTCAGCAAAGATTTGTATACTTGAATCATGTGACTGATTTGGACGAGGATCACAAGTGCATACATAATTATGAATTTAAGGAGAGACATCATGTTTCTTCCCAGCTTTGCAAAGGCTAAGGCTGTCATTTCCTAGTTCTTTGATGGCTACTAGGTTTGAGGTTTATGCTTATTGCCACCCTGCAGGGTTGGTGTGGAGAACTGTTGTGAGACAAGGGTATGACCTTGGGTAAACATAGGAGTGGGGGAAAGTTTGTGACTTAGGAGGCTGTAGGTTCAGTATAGTCTGTGGCATGGTTGAGGAAGGGAGACAGTGGGGACAATGTTTGGACATGACTTGTTGGGATGCTGGCTGGTTGCTGGTGGAACTATGTGTGGAGAATGAATTTGCACTCCCCTTCTTCGATGCTCTATTTCCGAATGTCACACTTGATACCTTGTATTTTCATACGAGTGCAACAATACCCCATGCATTTTCTTCACATACCAGAACCAATATATATGGGCTACACTAGACTACATAAAAAAAATTGGATCATCAGGATCCTTCCTCGCATGCTCCGACTCATCCGAGGCGTGACATTGAGCTCGGAAAGGCACATTTTCAACATTTAGGAATGTAAATCACCTTTAAAAAATCTCAAAGTTTCAGAAACCAAGTCTACACTATTGAACGGTTTATGGTCAAAATATTGAGGTTGATATGTCGAGCAATGAGCGAGAAACACAGACTGTCCGAACATCGGTATTGTCCGAACATAGGGCCAGTGATAGTTTTGTGATTTGGATGTACATCAGCAAACTGGGAGGCGTCTGTCCGAAGCTGGACAGACAATGCCAGAGCCCCAGACACCTTCAGCGAGTCCCCAATTATACAGACACAGTGTCTGCTGGACTGATGCTTGCCGGAGCTGCCTAGACACTGTCCAGCTGCTAATATTTTGGTGCTCCGAACAAAAAAAGTATCTTGACAGCCTCTGAGCAGCTCTGACTAGTTTAGAGGCTCTTGTCAGATGTTTCCGGTAGCAGATACTACACCCCGACAGAATTTGTAGAATATGAAAAATCTCGTGAAATTTGACCAAAAACTGTATATATTTGTCGCATTTGAACACCGAACAATGAGATCAAAACGGCAGTAATCAACAGTCTAGAATTAGTGAAGTAATTGTGAGGTGGTATTACGGAAGGAGAGAGGTTATAAAATGAATGATATGGGACAGCGAGTGACATTAGGCAGGGCGGAAGGATGATGTCATAGAGAAGAAAGAATTAATCATTGATATGGTCTAAAACGGAGCATCGTTAGACAGGAACAAAACGGAAATAAGGAGTACAGACAGTGGTGGCCCAGGGATGCCAAAGTCTAGCTTGAGTCCATAGTTGGTTCGGCCAGACTTCCGTTGAGCCGCTGTAACAACTTCTGGGCTTTTGAAAAATCAGAATAAGAATAATGATTAGCTCCACACTCACAGTCCCTTTGTTGCCCATCGCTGACACATGCACTGGTATGTGGGTCCGAATGTCGGGTGGGCCTTCAAAGTTTGAATGAGTCCTACGATTGCACCGAAGTCTTTTTCATATGCTTCTTTCGAGAAGTCGATAGTCTTGTGTATGCCGCCCTCCCATTCCTCCAGACAGTTCTTGATCTATTTGCATAGATATTAGTACATTAGTGATACAGACATGGGAGGAAACCTTACGACACAGATTAGTAGAGCCATTGTCCTATCCGGAACAACATCTTTGTATGTTTCTGGAAACAGGATACCCAAAGATTTCTTGTCGAAGTAGAAGAATGTGTGGCACAACAACATAATTGCTGGATGCCCGAGGTTTAGGATCATGCCCTGAAAATACATTTAGCTTATGGTGTACGACACAAACGTCACTCACATTTGTGTTGCAAGGGCCATGCATGAACTTCCCATCAGTAAGTAACTCAACAACCCGCGCACGAATGCGAGCTTGATATCCGGCAGCGTCCAAGTTCTCAGCAAGGTCGGAGGCAGAGAGGAGATTGTAGGATGTCTGTACAATCAAGCGTGCAATACGCTTGAGCTCACCTCGGAATGTTGACCCATCCTCATGAACCTGATAAACTATAAGAATCAGTAGTATAGCGTATGTGACCAAAACATACTCCTTTAATCATATCGTGATCCAGCAGCTGACCTGCAATGTCGAATATGATAAGCAGATAAGAGATTCACGAGACTACACTAACCTGGTGGCAATAGCTGTACCCTGAAGTTCTGGGTATACTCTGCGACCACTTCATATATAGATGCCGTCGAATGCCTTAGAGAAGTCTCGTATTCAGGGAATGGGTCGATGGATGCCAGCCATTTACGGTGCCTTAGGCGAGCCTGAACAATTACGTAGCGCCAGTGCGATGGAAGGGATCCGAGTTTCTTCAAGTCTCTAGGGTCAATATCTATGGCCGATTTTTTGCGTGGGTGATTGCGCTGGCGCGTGTTGATTTGAAGTGATGAATGAGCTCAATGAAAAGATCATTAGCAAGCAGTTACATAGAAACGAAGGAACATACAAATTCTGCCTGCGACAGGCATTACCGATGGTGTCGACATCCTTGTAGCGACTTGGGTAAGTTGATTGACATCTGGCGCTCTTGGTGTGCCGTTCCGGCGCTGATGCTCGTGAAGTATATCGGTGGGCTGCAGCTGTCGTGTCTGAGGTGCCTAAAGCAAAGTAATCAGCACGAAAAAGAATCAAATAAACAAAATTGCAGACCAGTTGGGATGTAATTATCTCACGCAAAACCCCACCGCCACGTTCTGTGACCACAGCATCAGTATGTGAAGCTTGATGAGAGTGCTGGAGGCTGCGTTGCGATCCACACGTCTGCTGGTTATCTGCATCATAATTATCATGGCCGTAGTTTCAAGATAGTTATAGCCAAAGAAACTCACTATTAGTGTTCGTTTTCCGACCATCATCCTCAGACTCTGAACCCTCCATTTCCTGCTGGTTCTCCTCAATATCTTGAAGGTGATCTTCGGTATCCTCATCCTCGATCTCGTCCTCATCCTCAATTTCATCCTTACCCTCAATTTCGTCCTCACCCTCAATCTCGTCCTCGTCATCCTTGTCATCCTCATTAAACTCTTCGATACTATCATCCGAGGCTTCACTGTCTTCGTCTGTATGCCTAGAGTTCACAGGTTGCACCGGTAGATTTGGCGGCCTCTGAATCGGAACAGGTATGGAGCACGGTGCAGGAACAAATGCACCGGCATTATATGCCGGAGTTCTTGCAGCGTAGGTCGAAGGAAGTGAGTCAACGTGGCTAGAAATTGCACCATGAGTATGCTATTATGATAGAAACAACGACAGACCTCTGTGCCTCTTTGCCATTACTTGAATAGGCTGGTTGAGGTTGAGGTTGAGGTTGAGGTTGAGGTTGAGGCTGAAGTGTTGTAGAAGGGGAAGGTCCTCTAGATGTGGCGAGTTGACGATGATGAGGCATTGCTTGAAGACCTATCAAATAGGGATCAATCTGTGACATATGAACTGAGCTCGAAGGGAGGGCGCTTCGCAAGGCAGGAAATTCGGGAGGAAATCCAAACCCGGGCGGAGGGCCAAGCGCTCTGTCATCAGCAGGGATCCGAATGGGAACTGGTGCTGGTACAGTATGGGTAACTAGAGGGTTTGGAATCTCCTGGCCTGTAACAGGTCCCAGAATAGACTGAAATACAGCATTTATCGCAAATTCGTGAACGATAGATGACGAGCTTACTTTTTTCTGGCGGTGCTTTCGCTTTGCTGGTGGTGGAGCCATTGGATTTTCGGCAATCCTCTCTGTGTCGTCTAGGCCTTCGGGAAATGTATGACGGCTCACTCGACGACGCTTCGGCACAAGGAGAGCTTCTTCAATATGTTCTCGTTGGAGATTCTGTCCACCTTGACCTCGGTTGGCCCTAGTGGATCGACGTTGGGCCTCCATGATTGGAATTGCATCTGCTGCCGGCCGCTTTTTTTGCCTTCGACTTGGTTGAGAGGCAGATACTAGAGAATCAAGGGTAGTCAGAGATGCGCGAAAGGGTAATACATAGAGTAGTCAGCACCTGCGTCAATGTCCATTGACCAATCCATCGTAGAATTCACTGTGCGATCTGAGAACGATAAATAGCAATATAAGGACGGACTGAAAAGCAGATGGAAGGACAAGAGATGATTGTGAGTCTTAAATATTAGATAGAACTACAGTACTGCTGCACGCGACATGAAACAGAAGAATGGCAACAGCCTGTCGATTGAACACTGCAGTGCGGTTTCTTACTATACATTGACGACATGGCGGAGAACAGCATGTGAAAATGACTAAGTCAGCAGGTTGTAGATCTCCCGGTTAGCATACTTATTAACAAAAAATTCGCGAGTGAAATGGAAGCTATTCTGGGCAGTCAAGCGAGGATCAGCCTTGGCTCCATAACGAGGAATCAGTTGAACCGGTGTACGTATCTGAGACAGTGGAATAACATCACCAAGCAGCGAGCTGTCCGCACGAACGGCACGCTTCACGATGTACATTCCCAAGCTCGCCTCAGGTGACAGGTGGCTTGTCCCGGAAGCTGCAAATGACGTTTGTGGAACAATATCAAAGCGGTGGCCGTACATGAGGTATGGGTGTGGGTGTGGCTGCGACTGCCCCGTGGAGAAGATCAGACGGAAGATAAGGCAAATTGACACAATAGAATGACCTTGAAGGAGTCATCAGCACCAAGTTTTATGACGTGAGCAGAAACCAACCTTCCATTGTGGATAAAGGAGGCCAAATGGCATCACTTGTGTTGGCAATAAGCGCGGTGTCACGCCTGCCGAATGGCCAGTCTGCCGATCTTGGACTCGCTTGAATATTGTAAGGATTTGACATCTCATGCCCTCGCAAGGGCTTGACCTGCACATAAGCGTGTGTCCAAACGTCAACATGCGAGAAAGGAAGCAGGCAATTTGGTTGTGAAATTCGACGTCCACCGATAGCATGCACTTGCTGTCCAGCCTGGAGCCGCAGCACATAGTCCGCAAGGGCAGGTCGAAGGTCTGGAAGCTGGAAGGAACTGGCGAGATCATCCACGGAGACTGCAGACAAGCATGGTGTACGATTAAGGTGAAATGCGGTAGATGGCGTCATGAAGGTGCGAGGAGAGCCGCTGGTGGTGTCGATCCAAGATTTCCACATAAGAATGATTGCTGCCTTTGCAAACAGGTCCGTACAACGTCGACGAGGGCCGGTCAAGTTCTCTACAGGATTAATCACTGATTTCCAAAGGTTTTCATCATCATCGAGCTTGTCGTCATCAGAGTCATGACCAGAATCCTCTGACACATGGCTGCTACTGAAAACAGCGGCAAGGTCAATTCCCGCGGACTTGATAGAAGTTGCAAGATCAAAATGACGACGCCGCTCTGCGCGATCCATAGCACGACAAATCTGTGAGTCAAAATCACGATGGTTGCTTGCGCGAAATGGCTCCTTCACAACTTCAATGTGCGCGCGCTCTGTGACATCGGCAGTCCATTGCATTGGCGCTCCCATCGCTCTGATACTCGGTACAACACTCTGCATTAGCTCAAGTTTAGGGATGTTCCAGTGCATGATCGCCTTCCACTTGCCACGTCTTGCGCCGGCATCAACGATAGCATGTTTATGATGGTGAAATTCAGCTAGCGCATCCGAGATTCGACGTATGATTACCTCGTCAATCTGGGGGGCTTGAGCAAGGTACCGAAAGTCCATCAGAGCACGGATTGCGACAAGAAAGCTAGGTGGAACAGCTCCTGCGATGCAAGCAACAAAATAACGCTGTATATTGCGCTGTTCTCTGCCAGTGACCTGTTTTAATGTGGAGACACCATTTTCGAAATGTCGAAATCCGACTTGTGGCTGGATGATGGAAAAGCGAAAGTCCAATTCGGAATCACCAATGGTATTTCGGCACCAATGAACGTCATGATCAAGGAACTGTTTGTGCCATTGATGGAGCGGCTCCGGCGTGAGAAACAGAGAGGGGTCAGACCGTGCCCAGTCCAACCAAAAAGGGGAGTCTACGCCATTCAATTTTGCAGCCTTCGCAGCTGGTACATATGCCTCAAGATCCTGTGGATTAACACGGCTGTTCAAGTCTTGAATCTGAGCCAGCGTAACTGACGCAGTCCGAGAAAGGTGACGGAAGGGATCGCCGAGCTGTTTTGATGACACAATCGTGACCGGTGAAGACTTTCCGCCCACAGCAGCAAGTAGCTGACCTTCTGGGTTATCAATGATATATGCGGCTAAAGGAGTAAAACAAAAACGCGAATAGCCACGAGGATCTGTCATCATACGGCCATATCTTGCGGCTATCTTCAAGTCCTCAGTGACGATGCTCAGACACTGATGAACTACTCGGCTCTCCAACGTCCCGCGAAGATTTTTGGCGCATAGAAATTTTGGAATGGGAAGGAGGGCAAGGAGTAAGAATGCATGATTTGACGCTTTCATGCGAGTGCCGGCAAAGAGATTCGCAAGCGAAAGAAGGAGCGGGTGAGCCGATCGATTGCCTGTTCCAGCAGTGAGCGTTGTCTTATCTGACGAGAGAATAACGCCAAGTAACGTTGCGCCCTCGGGTAGTGTCGACTGTCGAAAGTTTGAGTAAACGGAGTACCACAGGTAGAAGATCACATACCTGAACATCCCAAGCACGGTCGCCAGTCATGTACTCGCTGAAAACACGAACAAGCCTCTCTGCGCTCTGGTAGACGTGTCGAGGCACATAGTCAATGCTATTTGAAAAGAGGGGGTTTGAGAACAGTGCTTCAAGACAGAGAACACTGTTCCTCCGAAACAATGTCATCGGCTGCTTTGTAGGGTATCCGGGCTGAGATATGGGCTCAGACGTCCAACGAGGAGCTTCCGGTAGCAGCTCGATCTTTGCACGGAGATCTTTCATTGTGCGAAACGAAAATGGTCGAGTTTTGACCTAATGAGTTGATCAGCTTCATATTAAACCAGAAGAGGTGAGACGTACATAATTTAATGAGAGAAACTCGTCCGTTTTTGCAACAGACAGACCAGATCGGAGGAGAAAAGAGGCCATCTCCCAGTCGTCCTTGTTCGCAAAAGGGTAGAATATGTTGTCAACTCGCTTTTCGGCATGGATGTCGGCATCAAAAGTGTCCATAAATGTGGGTGCTTGACCGTATGTTTTTCCGGCACCTGGAAACAAGTCCTCGGCTAGAAGTAATGGGTTTGTTCGGGCGGTGTCTGGACATGAGGACACCTCGGGGTACTTGTCCCAATCAGCAGCCCAATCAATATCCATATCATCTCCGATCCCTGCAAGTGTCGGTCCATCTTGAGTCTGCCCAGCAGCGCAATCAGCAACATCCATGGCAGCAACCATACTGGCAAGCTCTGAGAGCCAACCGCTGCAAGGGGATTGTCGACCATTGAGATGTTTGACGACCCGCACCTCAGAGACAAATGTCTTGCCGCATTTTGGACAAAAGGCAGGCATCGACGAGCGTTGAACGTGAATGTTTGAACGTTGAACGTTGAACGTTTGAACTTGCAGGTGAGTAACGTGGCAAGTTGAAATTAGTAAGCGCATCAATCTTTCTGTCCATCCTCATCCTCTCGCGCTCAATAACGATCAACTCACAGTACTCTCACAGTGCTACGAAGACTTACTGGACAAAGATAATACATTCGACGCCTTCCCCAGAGTTCTCCGTATGCGATGCACGCATGTGCGATGCCTGCTACGACATCATCTACGCCTGCCCCACCACATGCTCACTCGCTCTGTGTCCGTACACCTCTCCCTGAAGCTATATTGGTTTCTACTTTCCCTGTTCGTTTCTGCAGCAGCTCTGGACTCACTCCCCCTGATAGACAGGCTATGTTGTCACCGCCACCGCCGCCCTGATGACAATAGATCAGCAGCTCAGCTACCGCTGCAAGCGCAACGACGACTACGACGACGCCCTCCTCTGCAAGTGGAATATAATGTAAGTGTTGATTCGGCTTGGTATTGTCACCTAACTGGCTCAACGACAATCGCACTAGTAAACAGCCTGCCCTTATGTCACTCTCGGAGATTTCTGCCTACAGTCACACTAGTGAACAACTTCAACTGGCCCTTGTTATTCTTTCGAAGACTTCTACTTACAGTCGCATGGAGGCCATGTTGGAGGTCTGCGACATTCCCTTGTCTCTCTTTTTGTTTGTCGACACAGCTACTCTAAATTGTTTGTACTTCTCCGAGAGTGCCTCACGTGAAAGCTCCCTCTATAATACTGCTCAACCTATCTCTCGACCCTACACAAACAAAGATAAGATTGATGTCAAGTATGACAAAGATGATAAGAATCACACCAATGTATGCTTAACTAGACAGACCCGCAAGGAGACCTGAACTGGCTAGCTGCTTTGGGGAAGACATCATAAAAAAGCGACTATCTGACCAGACCCACCTTTCTGTACAGACGCCTCGAATGACATAAGCATCTAGGAGTAGCTAGGGCAGCTGGGGCAGCTGGGGCTCGGCTACCAGTTTGCTGATGTAGACTACTCAGATGTGCATGTCGGAGTTCTTCAAGGGCGGAGCCAGATACTAGCCGGACCGGCAGCCGCAAGCGGCGTGCAGCGGGCTTGCGCGGCATCTCTCGGACAATCCAAAGTGCCATGTCCCTTCTGCACTCTTGCTCTCGCTCACAACTCATGGACGCCTTCACCATGCTCTCTCGATGAATCTGACCTTGATGGGCACGATTGTCACGGGGCATTCATGCTCTGCATGCAGTACCGATTCCTAGACGATCTTCAGGAACAGCGGTGGCAAAGCTCCGCCGGATTTCTTCAACTTTGCTAAACAGTGGCACATGTTGAACCTTGAGGCCACAAAGTCTGAGCAACTTGACCGCTCTCTTACTCAGGTGTTGTAACTTGATATCTGTCACCAGCATGACAACCCTCTCTATTCCCGACATTACTATCACTCCAGCGCTTCCTGACGAGGACAGTCGAAGAACATGTACTACACCGTCCGCTTCTCTACCGGGATCTATCATACACACCTTCAGAGACGTTCTGAAAGAGCTTCACCCTCGATGGAGTGACGCAGACCTCATCATTGTCAGTTTTTTTTTTGCCCATCAACTGTTGTGATTGATCGTCATCGCTATATCACTTATAGACGGAGGAAGAACTCGCGAAGGCTCCGCCTATGTCCAAGCTTCCTCGCATACTTCCCAGGAATGGAATGCCATCACCGCCATGTTTGCAATACGGTCTCCCTATCATGCTTGAATAGATAGTTTCCTTTGTTCAGTCGCACGATCCAAATATGCAGGTCATTGCCAGTTTGGATCGTCCAGTTACGGAGCCGAAAGACTGCTCGTGGACTGTCTCGCTGTAGACAGCGGCCTACCAGTATATTTGCAACGCGTGGCAAACGGGCCCGGAACACCTTTCGTCTTGTGCATGCTCGACAACTATTGCATCAGGAGATGCATCGAAGGCAAGCAGATGCCTAGAGAAGAACATATACGCTCGTTACCGTTGTCTTCGGTGTCGTGGACATGAAGGCTGACTGTCTTTATCGATAATCGCTAGGTCGGCTGCAAAAGGCTATCGGGGTGGGTCCCAAGGTTTTGCCGATGTGGTACATCACTGGAGTACACAATGAATGGGAGTACCGATGACTAGCTTCCGATTGATTACCTGTCCTTCATCATGTGTACCCATCGTTCCGCGCGTCTGTATTCTTCTTTCATAGTCCGCTGCTAGTATCCTTGCACAATACAGACAATACCCTTCAAGTCAAACTTTGTTTTTGTAGTAGTTGAATATCCTGCAATCGATACGAATCGCAATGCCTCAGCTTCACCGGCCTGAGTGTATTCGATGAAAGGCCGGGCTTGTCATAACAGCCAAGCATCTGAATTGGAGGTTAGTACTGTCAGTGGCGGGGTCGAATTCCGATGAAGTCTACGCAGGTAGTATGCAGGGTCCAGATCGAGTGAAGCGAATCCTTTACTTGCCTATTCTCGACACAACTCTCGCGTCACCTAGTCGACTGACATCACAAGGAATAAGAGGTTCGTCCCAGTTTCATTCCTTCACAGGCTAGTAGTTCAGCTTCAAGTTGGTCCCTCAGAAGTAGCAGCAGCCTCGTTCAATAAAATTGGCCGGGGCTATACTCGCGGTGAGTAATAAGTGTACCAGAAAAGGCAGACTGATATGTAATGCTCGAAACTTGACTGCCCACTCACACACCTCTCAGATGTCGGACGGCAACGGGAAACTCGTCGAGGTTGTGGTGGACGAAAAAGAACTCGTACATGGCCAGGTAGAAGAAGACAATGACGACGATATCGAAGAAGTCGGCGATGTTGTAGCAGGCGGTCAGCATCCGATCTCTCCCTAGACGCCCCTTGATCGCACGCTGAGGCAATCCTTTCAACTTTTCGCTTTTGGGTGACTTGCTGGATCGGACACAAAGGAGAGGGTAAGAAGAAAAAGAAAAAGAAAAAGAGTAAAAAGAAGAAGGTCGAGCAAAGCGATCCTCCCCGTGTCGGCTTGTCGAAGATTTTCCCTGACGGTCATTTCCCTGAAGGCGAAATTCAGGAATATAAAAACGAGTGCGTGCTATCAATCCTTTTTCATCTATTTCGTTCTCTCCATACTACATGGCTCGTGCGCGATGTTGATGGGACTTGCAATAGCAACGTATGGCGTACGACCTCAGAGGAGAAACGGTACAATGAACGCCTAGCAATGGAAGATCCGGAAACCACATATGACAACATCCGCCGTGCTGCCGAGGTCCACCGTCTTGTGCGAAAACATGCGCGCAAGTTCATCAAGCCGGGTATGAGCATGACAGAGATTGCAGACAATATCGAGAACGGGACCCGTGCGCTTGTTGAAGAGAATGGGCTCGACTCAGGTATTGGCTTCCCTACTGGGCTAAGTCTGAACAATTGCGCTGCGCACTACACGCCAAACGCCGGCGACACTATCGGTACGTCTACCATGGAATTCGAAGCTCCTGAGTGTAACTAATCCACACTGGGACGGTTGGGACTTAGTCCTGCAGAAGGAGGATGTGCTGAAAGTCGACTTTGGAGTGCATGTCAGGGGCCGAATCCTTGATTCGGCATTTACTCTCACTTTTGAGCCCACATACGACAAACTCTTGGAGGCTGTCAAGGCTGCGACGGATACCGGCATTCGGGTACGAGTATTGGCCCCACTTGTCACAGCCCTCCGTTCATCCTTTCATTCATGCAGGAAGCAGGCATTGACGTGCGACTAGGCGAAGTTGGAGCTGCTATCCAAGAAACGATGGAGTCATATGAAGTTGAGGTCGGCTCCAAGGTCTATCCTGGTTCGTTGCGCCTCGGGATGCTGACCGGGATGATATCTCAACTGATCTGCCTCTGCAGTGAAGGCAATTGAAAACTTGAGTGGGCACTCCATCAACCTGTACCAAATTCATGGCGGGAAGTCCGTGCTTTTGGTGAAAAACGATGATCAGACTAAGATGGAGGAGGGTGAATACTTTGCCATTGAGACATTTGGGTCGACTGGTCGTGGTCGTGTTGTAGAAAGCGTAAGTACCAAGCTGATCATGCCGAGATTCCTCTCGCGCCGTATCCTGACGATCCATATGCAGGGCGACTGCTCACACTACGCTAAGGTGTTTGATGCACCACATGTTCCTCTTCGGTAAGACCGTGTTGGTGATCAAAGTCCTATGTCATTGATCGTTCTGCATCTCCTTGATTGCATAGATTACAATCGGCAAAATCGTTACTCAAATCGATCACAAAGAATTTCGGAACTCTGCCATTCTGCAGAAGATACTTGGACCGTGCTGGAGAGAGCAAGTACTTGCTTGCTGTGCGTCTCCTTTCAGTTTAATGCCATGCACAGGATTTTGACATGACCCGGTCTGGTAGCTAAACCACCTAGTCGCGCAAGGAATCGTCCGGGACTACCCGCCTCTATGTGACGCGCGGGGGTCCATGACGGCACAATTTGTGAGTGACGCGCCTATTACAGTGTTCCGTCCTAATGTTCATCCACGGGCCTTCCGCTCCTCGTGATACAGGAGCATACCATTTTGCTTCGCCCCACAGTGAAAGAAGTGGTCAGTAGAGGAGACGATTACTGAGCGGGATTTGTACACGAGGTCGACAGCTACATCCTTGTGATATATACGGAAAATCTCAGTATGTTCTTGTATCTTTTCGGTGCACAAAAAGGGGTCTCTCAGGGGGGGATGGGCAGAGGACCGCAGTTGGAGAGACCACCTGGCCTGGCCGCGCAGCCGAGTGACATCACGAGGTCACACTTTCGGCTCGTGATATGTAAGATTTGAGATCTGTTGAGAAGCTTTTACCCCAGAACCACGTCCTTTTAGTTCTCTCTCGTCCCCTCCTCTCCTCTTCTCTACCTTATGGCCTCTCCCGGTCATCTATATCTTAATCGACCCCACGCTCTCCCCGCACAGCCTATCACCTCACTCTTCTACACGCCTAGGCTTGCTTGAAATTCTTTTACGACCACGTTCTAGACTTTGCAAACGCAAAATATGCTGCCTTGGCCCTTCTCTCGTGTCGAATCTGTTCCAGTTCTACAAATTGCACCTGCTCAGGCCGTTGTTACAGGCTTTGGTGTACGCAAACGTCGTTTATCTTTATCAGCCTGGCTGCAGCACTACGAGAAGCCGGGTGTCGCTCCTCCGTCTGCGCGAGTAGATCCTTTGCTACAACAACGGGAAGGTCATGGCATTGGTATCTGGGATGCGTGTAAGCTTGGTGCGGTCGTTGCCTTGAAAGGTGAGTTAAGATGGGCGTTTCAGATCTTGCATGTATTGGCGCTGTGTCTATATGCGCCTATTCACGCGCATATATGCACTCATTCGCTCGGGCTTTGCCAGCTTCCCATCTCGTTGCGACGCTTTTGTTTAGAGCAAGCGACCTTTTATTTTCTTTGACGGTCCTTCGTTAATATATCTTATAATGCAGTGACCGAGATGGCAGGAGACGTGCTGTCTCATCATATTTGGGGCCCGCGAAAGAAATCGTGGGGCATACAGATGACGATATTCACAAGCCTCATGCGTGACGCAGGGCGGCATTCTGATCTCGTTGACATTGTATGTGATTTCTCAACCTGAATTGTAGTGGCATCTCACTGTGCTTCGTCACTGTCTACAGGCTACAATTCGTATGTTTATCGCTCTTAGCAGACTGGTTCCTTTACCACCAGATGCGCTGGTGACTCCTGTCACTTTCTCTGTCAAGAAACGCGGTCTTCGTGGGATTTTGACACAATATGATGCCCAAGAAACCGGGTCGCGTGAGCTCTCAGGCGAATGGGTGGTCAGTAAGACTTTGTGGAGACGTCTACAAGCGGAGTGGAAGGCTTCACGGGCTGCGCCAGGCTCTCACCCACCTACCACACCCCACAAGCAGCGAAAAGAAAGAGTGATTCTATACCTGCACGGAGGTCCGTCGTCGTTGCTCAATTAAACAATAGTGCGCGGTCGCTCAATTTTTGTAATGCTCTGAAAGGCGCATACTATCTCTTCAGTCCTTCTACCCATAGAGGGATCACTATACAACTGTCCAAATTTGCTGATGCGCGCGTATTCGGTACATCTCATCGTACTTTCCAATTCCGTTCAAAAAAATAACAATAACTTTGCAGCAATCGACTATCGGCTGGCTCCTGAAACACGATTCCCCGGGCCTTTACACGATGCGGTCGCCACGTATTTCAGACTCATTGATGACCTTCACATTCCCCCAGAGAATATCCTAATAGCCGGTGACAGCGCTGGCGGCGGTCTTTCTCTTGCCTTACTCATGTACCTTCGAGACAATCGCTATCCTCTGCCTGCCGGTGCTATACTCATGTCACCTTGGGTCGGTCAGTATCTATATTATGAATGTTGATTAGTATACACTGACTTATACAACGCTTAGACTTGACAATGAGCTGTGATTCGTGGGATAGTAACGCACAGTATGATATCGTTCCTTTGCCCACTCCTGGAGATGCCCTGGATCCCATTGCTTGTTATCTGGGTCCGCATATGGAAAGATACTTGACCCATCCATATGCAAGCCCATTGTTTGGCGATTTTAGTGGATTGCCGCCCATGCTCATTCAATCTGGTGAAGCGGAGGTTTTACGGGACGAGGTTACCCTTTTGGCCCACAAGGCATCCCTCGCAGGCGTAGAGGTAAGGCATGAGCTCTACGAGGACGCAGTGAGTTCCGTTTATCACACCTTTGAAAGACGCTTGACCAAATTGAATCGTTCCCTAGACCCATGTTTTCCAGGCCTTCCCCTTTCTTGATGCCTCGCATGAAGCGTTTCTCTCCTGTCACAATTTCGTGCACAATGTGCTACCTCTTCTACAAGTTCAATCACCGCAAGTCCTCCACATTTCCGCTCAGACAGAGTTGACGCACGAGATCGACAACGTCATGGCAAGAGTGGTGCGAGGCAATGGAATGGAGAAGGCATCTGCCAGCATCAACGACTCATCTACGGATGACAGTATTTCAGGCAGCGAGCAAGATATCGGCGACGAGATTGTCCCACGCACGTTAAATCGAAGTTACAAAGGCCCCATGGAATCGGAATCGGACTCGGATGACGATGAGCCATCGCTTTCTAGTTTGAGATCACCTGGTTCTCCAAGGCGAGATCGGGTTCTCGTCGGTCGACACCATACTGCGATCAGATCTGGAAGGCGAACTTCGTTCCACACCCATCGCCACGTCCGCCTTACCTCTCTCAACATGTCGACGATGGTACCCGCGCCCACGCCAACAATCCGCTCAAGCTCAAGTCATCCCAATATCCACTCGCTGTGCCAGCAGTGGGAGCGCTCTGGGCCTGCAAACGTGACGACGACATATGCGTCACAGTCGGCAGAAGATGGTGCACGGAATCCCAAACCTCGATTTCACCGGTCCTCGTCGTTTTCTTATTTCTGAAAATTTGCATGATTATCACGGGCGTGTTCCTTCAGTGTTGACATAGCGTGGTGAGATTTGAGCGGGCTTCTCATGATTTCCATCTTTCCTTCGCTGTTGCTTTCTGTATTCTTCACGAACAGACAGTGATCACAGAAGACAAGCACCTGTATTTCTAATTACTGTACTAATATTACCACATGAGGAATTTTCGAGAATTTCTCGCGTTTCTACCGCATACTAATACATCATCATATCACTCAATTGTGGAACATCTCCACCACTTCACCATCTCTGTAGGCCGCACGGTCACGATATGTTGATATCGAAGTGAGGGATTCGCCATCTTGAAACAGACTCTAAACACAACTCATGTCGCGACCTCCAGTGCGCTGGATTATCGGAACCAGGCGGCGAACACACGCCTAAGTGCGCTGGACACTCTCCTGGCATCCTCTGGCCCTGGAAGCACTATCACTAACTGCTTCGAGCAAGTAGATGAAGAGATTGTTGCGTTGCTGTCGGTATTGGCCTCCGTTCGCACACGGCGAAACAGATTGCCTACAGCGGCACGTCTTCCTTCTGAGCTTTTGGCACACATCTTCTCCTTTTTGGCGGCATGTGAGAGACCTAGACGTCGGGCACCAATCAAACTAAGATGGATCAAGGTGGCCGATGTCTGCAGTCGATGGCGACAGGTTGCTTTAGACAATCCGATGCTTTGGACGTATATCAGCTTCGATATCACTCATGAATGGTATCATGAGATGGCACAACATGCAAAGCTACTACCTTTGGTACTCCAGCACGCATATATGGAACAGATAGACGACGGCAACTTCGAACTCCCTCATTCTCATCTGGAGCGGACAAAGGAACTCTATTTAGCAGATATGGCCATGGGCTCCCGCGTTGCTCACGCCTATACACTTGCGACCTCTGCACCATTGTTGGAAAAGGTTTAGTTTACTCACGACGAGCTCGGATGTGTAGACCTCCCTGAGAATCTGTTCGATTTTAATGCTCCCCGCCTTCACACAGCCATTTTCCGCGGATTCATCGTTCCTTGGACCTTGCCGTTTGGAGGTCACGTTTAAACGATCGCACCTCTCCAGCGAGGACATGAGACCCTTCATCCCTTCAGAAAAAGCATTCTTCGATCTGCTGGCGAACATGCATCGTCTAGAATATCTATCTATGTAGGAATGCTTCCCTGAGGGGCGAACGAAACGGCTGGCTGTCGAACTCCCACGCCTATCGAATCTCACGCTGAAAGGCGATTGGACCGACGTGGGCTACGTTCTCAAACACATACGAGTCCCCAGAACGTTGACCATCCATCTTGCCAGCTAGAATCTCAATCATGAGCACGACGGTTTCACCGACGTGCTTGTTCCCTTCCTCAAGGCCCATAGCGGCAAGACGGGCGACGCAGCACCGCTGTGCACCCTGCACATGGACGTCAACAATGCGTCAGAAGAGCCGTACATCGAGATCAAAGGGTGGACCACATCTGACCCCGCCGGACCGTCGCAGAACACGACCTCGCTGTCCCACAGAGCGCCCTCGTTCTACGTTCGCCTGGCCTACTTCCTGTACCCCTTGCCGTTCAGTCTCGATGGCCCAGCGGCCCTCGCCGCGGTCCTGTACGCACTCTCTATTCACGCGCTGTCCGCGCTGTCCCTCGCATTCCGCGCGCGCGCCGGAGGACTACCGCGAGGCCCTCAAGCCGCTCGCAGAGGGCCGGCTCTTGGAGGACATCGCGTGCACAGCCGATGCGTGCCGGCTGTTCTGCGCGATGCTCGCGCGCACGCCCGCTCTGGAGGGCGGGGAGGACGACCCACCTGTCCTCTTCCCGAAACTTCGGTTCGTCAAACTGTTGAAGATTTTGGAGCTCGGGGAGCTGCTGTTCGACGCCGTAAACGCAGGTAGTCGGGTGATCCCTGTGGATGAGCTGATAGGGGCCCTCGAGCAGCGCACTAGGTTCGGAGCTCCTTTACAGCGCCTTGAACTTCACTTGGCTCGAGGTCAAGCTGAATATCTGGATCGACTTGGTGCAGCTGTTCCGATCTCGGTTTTTTATAGTTGATTTACGAGACACCAGGGCTCCGGTGTAAAGTAGTCGAAAGCAGGACGGGGAGATTCGAGGTATCGGTGTGCCACATCAGCATGATGATGATGATGATGTTCCTCTCGGATTGTGTATGATGCCCACTCCACAGATACCAATAGAATATCAGTTGGCGACCAACCTTGGTTTAACTAATCGCAGGAAAGAAGGCCAACTCGCCACCCACCTGCAGTCTTTGTCGTTCAACTCTGAGCGATGAATCACACTCAGGGTAGCGCCTGCTACACGCTGTAGTCGATAAATTTGAGGACACGCCCTGCCCCGATGCGCGGCATGCACAGAGAGGACACAAATTGAGCAGACAGGACGGAGGACGGGGAGTGGCACACCTGGATGCCGGACCCAATGAAGTGGGATATTATTGATTTATTGATTGGGTGACAGACTTTTCCAGAGCATCTTCAGAGTTGCGTTGTGAGTAATGAACGTAACACTGATAACCGCGAGGGACACATGTCAAGGTCTGCTTTGGCATCCGTTCGTTCATTCACAATCGCTGCGCCGAGGGAGCAGTGTAATACAAACCGCATGAAGACGCACCGCGCAGCACGTTCTCCCAGACATGTCTCAAAAAAATCGATTCATTGCTACGACGCTAAGTGCGAGTACCGTTATTGTTTTCTAGAGGTAAAAAGAGTCGCGACTGTCCGTTTATATTGTACACCGTGCACCCAGAGCCGAATAAGAAGATACCAGAAGGATCGGGCGAGCATACGAGCAAACACTGATGACACACAAGAAAGAATAAAAGAAAAGAAACCTCAGAAAAGAGCGAACCGAATCAACGTCACCTCCTATTGGGACTGTACAACGTCCGCACCTAGCGCAGGTAAGCGGATTGACATGGGAATTTCAAAATTTATCATGGTGATATCGGCCGCGCTCACTCGTCATCAGAGCTGTCGTAGAGGACAACGTACTCGACATCGGGAGAGCGGCGCTGCGTCGCCTCGGGCGTCGTGCCGACAAAGTGCGAGCGGCTGTCCTCGAACACCTCCTCGTCCTCGTCCTCGTCGTCCGACGGCATCTCGATCAACGACATCGACGACGTCGCGTCGGAGAGCGTGTCTGACGCGGCGGACACGGCGGGCGACAGCGGCGCGGTCGTGCTTTCGTCGGGCGCGGGGACGCTGCCGGCCGACGCCGTGCGGGCGTGGTCCGGCGCAGAGCGCGGCATGATGATGGACGACGCGGCGAGCGAGCCCTCGTCACTGTTCTCGTCCTTGTGTGAACGGCTTTGCTCCGCGACGGTGATGTCGACCCATATGCTGTGCCCAAAGTGGGTACCCTGGCCGTCGCTCAGACGCCAGTAGCCAATGTACTTCCTCGGGACGTCAGGAGCCTGTCGAGAAGTGGAAGAAATCAGCGCTCATCGTCGGGAGAGAATCCAGGAGAAGGACGTACCTTCAGATCACCAGTCCATACATCGACCTCCTCGCCTACATCCACGCTGCCGACCTTGAACCGCGCACCCTCCTGCTCGCGCGCGCGGGACTGTTCGTGCAACTTCCCATCCGGGTGCATCCGATCGCCTGCGACGAACACGAGCTCCGTCGTGGCTGGCCACGCCCGTGGCCCGTTATTGCGCATGCGCCACGACTTGACGAACTCGGCGCCTGGCGGGAAGACCGTCCCGTCGGGGATGTTGTTGTCGGCGACGAACGCGGCACGCAGGGGCTCGTGCGCGGTGATCTCGGCGACGATCGTCGACGCGTCGTCCGTGAACAGGCTCGTGGGGCGTGAGTCCGTTGCAAGACTCGACGGGTGCGACGTGTTGGACCTCGAAAGGATTGAGCCACCCTTGACGGTACTCGTGCGGCGCGAATCAGTCAGCAGGTCCGAAAGGCGGCCGTGGAGCGTGGACCGGAGCGGCGTTGCGATGCGGGAGAGCAACGGCTCGAGCGCAAGGGGCGAATCGCCCTCGCTGCGTTCATTCGCACTTTCTGGCGCCGGGGTTGCCTGAGCGGTAACGACAGGGGGAGAAACCGTCGGCACCTCCTCTTCGGCTTCTTTGGCCTTCTCCACCTGCTGTGCCGGAGGGAATACAGACACATGGTCAAGGAGATGCTGGAACCTGGACTTGATATCGAACATCCCGTCGAAGTCCGTGCGGTCGACCATCGGCAGGAGCGGTGGCTGCGAGCCTGCCACGCCCAGAGACATCGGCCGAACCTCGTCCTCATCAGTCTCGGACCCTTCCTTTGAAGATTCCGAGAAAACTGGCGACTTGGTTGGCGGCGTCGGGAGGCGCCTCCCCAAATTCAGTATCTCGACGAGCTTCTCGGTGGTCGCCTCGACCTCGACCATGAACCCAGAAGAGGCTGGCTTCGCGGTGGATCGAGAATCGGAAACATCCTCTAGCTCTCCCACATCCCCCTTGCTGGCCTCGAGCTCAATGAGCGGCTCGGGACTCGGAATAGATACTACGATCGGGCGAGAGACACGCGGCAGGTAAGGGATTGAACGCGTCGTAGAGACCGCAAATGTCACAGGGCTCATCGGCGATGGCGTGGGGCTGGTCGAGCGCGGAGGCTGGGCCTGAGGCTCCGGCGACGGGGCATAGATGGTCGTCGTCGGCGAGCGCGAATAGTAGACCGGTGATAGGGTACGGATGGATGGCGTCGGTGAGCGTGAGATGGACAGCGGCGACGGAGCGCGAGGCGTGGTCATGAACAGTTTCGCAGCCCCTGCGACAGGCGGGGGCGACACGACGCGGCGCGCCCACCAGCGCATGTCCCATATGTCATGAATCTCTTCTTCCATGAGGGCCAACAGCTCCTCTTCTTCGTGAGGTGCCGCTGATTCCAACCCATAAGACGGGAGATAAGACAGGTCGGGGAACGAAGGCGGCATAGTCACCGTGGGCGCGGGCTGAGTGACTATAGACGACGCAGGCGGTGCCGTAGGCTCCATCACATTCTCGGCGAATGTCTGCGTCTCGACGTCCTGGGGACGCGAATCCCAGCTGAGGACGTTGCGCAGCCCGTGCCCAATGGGAGCCCTATTCGTGGGCGGTGGCGTCACGGACAGAGACATCCCAGGCAGATCCGGGAACGGCTCGCCAAATCTTTCCACTGTGGGCCACGTAAACACGTCGAATGGCGTTGTCGGCGGCAGCGGGGGGACGGGGATCGTCGGGGCAGCGGGGACCGTGTCCCACTGTGAGGCAGGGAATGCGGTCGGAAGAGGCCTCCTCCCGTTTTGACCCGTGAAAGTGGGAGTGGCGAGACTGGGCTCCGCTGGCAAGGAGGATAGGCCAAGATTTGGCTCCTGACGCCGCACTACAGCCGGGATCACGGTGTCTGTGGTGCGAATCTTGAGCAACGGATGCGTCGGTGGGTGCACCGGAATAGGGTGCGCCTCGCAAGCCGCGCAGAGGTCAAAGTCGGGGCAGGCGAAGTGCATGCACTGGGCAATGGAGGGAAGAACACAGTGAACACCATCAGCATGAGTCCACACGCAATGTAAAACTCGGACGTGTATTGAACTGTGGAATGAACATTGAGCAAAATACTTACCTTGTATCTAATCCCATATATCACCTTGTCGCATTGGTTGCAGCGCGCGGGGTGCCTATCGACCATCGCATGCCCGGCAACATCCGTCATGCGGGGGCGGATCAGGTCTGCAGGATCCGCGACGCGCACGAAGCCGTGGCCAGGGTGCTGCTCTGTCATGATACGGAAGCACGACGCGCACGTATCAAAGTCAGGACAGTCCAAGCATTTCTGAACATAGGCATAAAAGAATAGAAAACAGTTAGCACCCATCGCTACCATGCCACAGTCAAAACTGAACACGCACGTAGCGTAAGCCCAAAATCTTCGAGTCGCATATATCGCAGACCGCATTATGCTCGGTCATTCTCACATTCTGCTGCTCCTGGTGCGAGTGCTCCGTCTCCCTGTTCGCTGACTGGCGCGCGGCCATAGCCGGAAAACCGGAACGCCTACTGGCATCCGCGCGATGACCGGTGGGTTGCACCCTCGTCGTCGCCGGAGTGTGCGTCCGCGTACCCTCGCCTGCGAACACCGTGTGCATCCACACGCCTCCAGGCTCCTCAATCGCGAACATCTCGTGCTCCGACATGTGCCCGAGCTCCATCCCGACACCTACTCCACGCGTGAAACACTGTGCACAAAGGTCAAAGTCGGCACAGTCGAGACACTTGTGGCGCACGCCGATAATGGTGGTGTTGCAGCCGTCGCAGATGATGTTGGCATGCACCGCAGGCGGGCGGGGTGTAGCAGCGCTCTCCGCGTTTAGTGTCGAGGTGGATGTAGTCGCCTCGACTGCGGTGGCAGTCACAGACACTCCAGCGGAAACGTTCGACAAGACCTCGGCATCTACATTCACCGTCTGCGCTGCTTGGCTTTCGCGCTCTCCCGTCACCTTGACCGCAAAGTCTTCACCAAGTGCGCTCGACACGGCCCGGTTCAGATCTACGGAAAAGGTCTGCAATAAATCCCGGATCTCACGCTTGCCCCTCGTGATGTCACAGCATGCTTCCTTGTCCTTATCGACCGCGTTCTCCATATCGTGGTCGCGGTCTCCGCCCTGCTTGCCCAGCGGCTGCTGCGGGGTCGGTGGTTGAATGATAACGACGGGCGCGTTGGGCTGGTATGGTTGAGATATAATGTCGATTGGAGGTGCTGAAGAACGAGACTGTGCCTGCTGTGGCCCCAACCAGCGCGGGCTCCATTGTGTAA
The DNA here is from genome assembly GCF_000320585.1 of Heterobasidion irregulare TC 32-1. Lineage (NCBI taxonomy): Eukaryota > Fungi > Basidiomycota > Agaricomycetes > Russulales > Bondarzewiaceae > Heterobasidion > Heterobasidion irregulare. Next base: position 731,791 of record NW_009258197.1, on the reverse strand, counting down.
CGGGCAGAGGTGGAGCGTAGACATGAGGGGATGTAAACTGAGGCACGCCACCCCAGTTAGCTGCTGATGGGCGGAAGGACGATTGGATGATAGGCGGAGGCGGGGCAGAAGCCGGCGGTACATTCCAGGACTCCGGTGCTTCCCAGCAGTCCGATGGCGGTGCATCCCAGGCCGAGGGCATGGTAGGTGGGGGCGCAGAAGGGGGCGGAGGCGTGCGGGGACCAAAGAGGCCGGGGACTTCGAGATGAGGGAAAGCCGACGAGGAGTAGGGCGTGTACGAGTAGCGTGGAGGATGAGGTGGAGGAGGCGGGTGACCGTGGTCGTGACGATGAGGATCAGGAGAGTATGGCCCGCGGAAAGGATGAGAGCGTGAACCGTGGAAAGGAGGAGGCGGAGGGAAAGGGGAATGGTGGTGATGAGGAGGTGGTGGGGGCGGAGGCGGAGGCGGAGGCGGGATACCGTGACCGTGACGAGGCGGTGGCGGTGGCGGAGGAGGACGGGCATGTCCCGGCGGCGGAGGCGGGCCCGGAGGCGGATGGGGCAAGTCTCGGGGCGAGAACGGGCGCGGAGTCCAATGCGGGTGCCGGCCCGGAGGTGGAGGCGAGGACGGCGGCGACGGCGTCAGGGTGGCCAACGGGGGCGGCGACGAGGACCCCTGAGAGCGCGCATCGTGCTGAGCGTACGGCGAGCGCGGGGAGTGGGTCGGAGCGTTGAGTGCGGCCAGGAGGGCTGCGCGCCTCTCGTGTCTGTCCTTCCTGTGATGGTGGTGATGGTGGTGGTGTGGGTGATCGTGGGGAAAGGCCCCGTTGAGATGAGCGTGCCTGTGGGCGTGGCCCCGCCGAAGAGGATCGACGTTGGCGGGGGCGGGCTCTGGAGGTGCGGCGGAGCCCGGGGACTTGTGGGGCGTCTCGTCATAGACGTTGAAGCGCAGAAGAGCGCCCGGCCATTCTTTGTTGGCGTAGGGCGCAACGTGAGCATCATACTCGGCGGGGGAGTGAGCCTCCATGCCGATGAGAATGCGAGAGGAGGGGCTCAGTGGATTCGCTGAGAAGAGGAGCCTGGAGAGATAGTACGAGTGGCCGATGGGGAACACTCGGTAGAGCTGTGGGGGCGATAAGCAGGCGTCAGGGGGCAATAGGGGGCGTGCGGGGCAAGGAAAGCATACCTGGTCGTAGAGCTGGTCGTAGGTTGGGAATGCAGACGAGTCTGAGAAAGCGAACCTGCGTGTCTCTGAGCGGTAGGTTGCCTTGACGGAGAACATGGCGGTGGGAGGGCGGTGGGGAGCAACCAGCGCCGGTAATCCCTCGCCTATAAGTATCCCTCCCCGCTGACGTAACCGGCCCCGTCTCCTCGCCCGTCCCTGCGCCGCAGCCATCCAACCCATGGCCTACGCCGACGCCGCACTCCTCCTCCTCACCGCCATCCGCGTCGACCCCGCACTCCTCCATGCAACCTGGAACACCGCAGCCAACGCCGGCATCGCCTCCTCGTGGATGCTCCTCCCGCTCCACCACGATCGCCTCCTCGCCGCCGCAGCAGCACACGGTTGGGACGCTGCGCGCACCGCGCTGACTCGCGACCGCTTCGTTCGCGAGTGCGAGTGCGCACTCGCCGCCTACGACGGCCCCGGCAAGGCCGGCCCACTGAAGGTGAGTCCGCGACACCGTCGCACGCGCGCTGCGGACGCGTCACCCCGCCTGCGCACTCGCCGACTGACTCGCCCTCCCACCGATCCCAAGGTCCGCCCAGCCCTCGCACGCGATGGCACGCTCACCTTCACCATCTCCCCGATCCCCGCGCTCCCCGCCGACCCCTTTGCGCTCTCCCTCATCTCCCACGACACCGACGCCCTCCCCTCCGCCCTCGCCGCCCCCCTCGAGCTCTTCCTCGACACCGCGCCGACCCCCGCCTCCGCGTACACCGTCACAAAGACCTCCCACCGCCCCCACTACGCCGCCGCCCGCGAGCGCGCCGGTCTCCCACCGCTCACCGCCCTCACCGCCACGAGCACCACGTCGCCAATCACCGCCGCAGACGTCATCCTCTGGAACGACGCCGGCCTCCTCACCGAGACCTCAATCCGCAACCTCGCCCTCTTCCGCCGTGGCCGCTGGCTCACCCCCACCGACGCGTCCGGCTGCCTCCCGGGCGTCGCACGCCGCTGGCTCCTCGCCAGCGGCCGCGTGCACCTCGACACCGAGCGCGTCCTCCGTGTGGACCAGCTCGAGGACGGCGAGATGGCCATCGTCTTCAACGCCGTGGAGGGCTGTCGGCTCGGCGTCGTCCATCTGTGCCGCGGCGCGGCCCCCGCGAATGGGAAGAAGAAGGCTGTGGCCGGGAAACACTCCGCGGGGGCATAGCAGAGTGTCATCGCCCTTCTTTCTGATCGATGGACGTCGGACCCAACTTTAAAACTAATAGATGGCCACTCACTAACGCACACTCACGTACTCACTCAGAGCCCACTCTCCTTGCACATAATGACACCCCTTACATACATACACCCTCCCTTACCTTTGTACCCCCTACTCACATGACTAACTCACCCAACCAACTACATTTCGGATAATTACATTCCAAGTAGATCCTACCTTCTGCGTCAGCCCCGTAATCACCCATCTTGCGTCACACATCCTGTCGTTCCCACCGCCGAAGTTGACTTTGTACTAGCCATGAAAAAATCAATCAACTGTTCTTCAGTGCACCAGTAGCGCACCCTGTCGAATCGAGAGCAACGAGCATCGATCGAGGAGCCGCAAGAGCGTGCATTTTGAGACCACAGAGTAAAAATCTAGCAACTGTGATGTACATAAACCATACGATACTTTTGCCCCGCCCGTCGCTCGCTCGTCGTTTTTCGGACGCTCACCCGACAACGCCCGCCGCAATGCCAACGCCGACGTCAACATCCATCCCTTCCTCCTCCACGTCCTCGCCCCCGTCCAGCCCGTCGTCCATCTCCCCCAGCACGTAATCCACGACATAGCTCTCCTGCACAAGCCGCTCCATCCGCGCCAGATGCCGCTCCGTATACGGAATCAGCGCCTCCAGCAGCTCCCGCACGCCCCCCTGCTCCTCCTTCCCTCCCCGCTTCCTGTTCCCCTCGCCCCCGTCCTCTCCAGACCCAGACCCAGACACAACCGGCGCACCCGCCCCCTCAAACGCGCGCACGACGTCCTCCACCGCGCGCAGCTTCACCACCGCGTGCAGCACACGTTGCGCGATCGCCGCGCTCGCCGCGCGCGCGTTCCAGTCGCGCACGAAGCGCAGCAGCCGTGCGAGGTCCGCCGGGTGCAGCGCGCGCACCACTTCGTCCACCGCCGGGTGCCCCGTCAGCGAGCCCTCTCCGCCCGCGCCGGGCTCGGACGCGGACGCGGAGGCCGCGACGTCGCGGAAGAGCGCGAGCAGCCGACCGGGCTGCGCAAGCGCGAGGGCGAGCTCGATCGCGCGGCGGTAGTCGTGCAGCGCAACGTAGTTCTGGAAGTCCTGTTCTCTGCTCGTGCGACGACACCCGAGAAGAACATCGAAGAAAGTCAAGGCAAAGGCGGTCAGCAGACGAACGAATGAGGATGATAGCGAAATGGCGTGACGCGTACTTGAGGACCAACTCTGCGCGCTCGCTCTCCCGCGCAGCCTCCTGCTCCTCGGTGCAGTCTTCCCAGAAGTTGACTACCGAGTCCGCTGCGCCCGAAACGATCGTCCGCTCGTCCTTGCTCACCGCGAGCGCCCACACCTAAACCCCAGCCCCAAAAACGCGTCAGAGACAGACGTCTATAGCCCTTGTGAGAATCAAATACCTTATCCTCGTGCCCATCCAGCGTAGCGATGCACTCCTCCGTCCTCGAATCCCACACTTTAACCAGCCCATCCGCCGCCGCACTGACCACCTGCGCTGGCCTCTGCCGCCCCTGGCCCTGCGCCGCGTCCGCGCCGCTCAGCCACTCGACCCGCAGCACCGAGTTCGCGTGCCCCTCGAGCACCTTCAGACACGCAAAGTCCTCCAAGCTCCAGAGGCGCACCGTGCGATCGCCGCCACCGCTCGCGAGCACGCGCTCGTGCCGCGCGAACCGCACGCTCCACACACCACGCTTGTGCCCACGGCACGTCCCCAGCAGCGCGATCTCCCCCCGCGTGCCCGCGGCCGCCGCGCTGAACGTGATCCCGAACACCTTCGCGGTGCGGTCCTGCGAGCCCGACGCGAGCAGCGCGCCGTTCGGCGAGACGTCGAGCGCATTAATGTCCTTCTCGTGCACCTTGTGCGTGCAGAGCGATTTGCACTTCACCGCCTCCGCTGCCGCGCCCCCACGCGAATGCGATGCGGGCACGGACGATAGATCCCACATCTTGATCGTCCGGTCCTGGCTGCCCGTGAACATGAACCGTGGCCCCTTCTCCCCGCCGTCCCCATCCCCGCCGGCGTCCCCGCGCGCAAACGCGAGCGCGCCGACGCTCTCTGCGTGCCCCTCGCACACCGCGACGCATCCCCATCCCCATTCGCCTTCGCTCGGAGCGGCAGACTCGGACGAGGAAGACGACACGGTAGGCGCCCACAGACGCGCCGTGCGGTCCTTCGCGCCGCTCGCGAACACCCGCGCGCCGGTGCTCGCGGCAAGGGCGAGGACAATGTCGGTGTGTCCCGCAAGGAGGCGTGCGTCGAGCGAGGATGTTGAGTATAACCGGATGAGGGACGAGTTGGTCGCGAGAGCGAGATGCGAGTGCGTAGATGCAGATGAGGAGGACGGGGAGTTCAGAAAGGCGGCATCGATGATTTCGTCATTGAAGCCGACGAGTTGGCGGGAGAGCGATGCAGTACGAAGAGAGTGGAAAAGTATGTTTTGGTCTGCGTGAATGGAGATAACGGTCGTCGCCGATGGGATGTGACTGAAATATCAAGTCGGTCAATACCACTGCAAAAATCAAAAAGAGGCAACCGTACATCACGTCCATGATCTGCCGTTGCTCTTCCTGCTCTGGTGAGGTCGCGGGCTGCTCCTCGCCAAGCACGCAGATCACGCTCCCCAATTTCCCGTCCCAGACCTTGACCACCCCCTTCTCCCCCGCCGTGTAGAACCTCAAGCTTCCCTTGCCGCCGCTCACGCCTTGCACCTCCTCATATTCTCCAATCAACCCCAGGGCCTCCACCCGCTCCAGCACTGTCACCGTCTTCGCCAGAACCGGACCTTGCTCCTTCTCTTTTCCTTTCCCCTTCTTCTCCTTCTCCTTCTCCTTCGTTTGCCCCTTCCCAAGGTCCCAGACCAAGACCACCGCATCGCGCCCACCACTGACCAACCACCGCCCGTCCTCGCTCACGTCTAATCCACGCGGCACGCTCACATGCCCTTCCAGCACCGCCTCTGGCTTCGCCGCCTTCCCGCTCCTCATCCCGTCCGCGGTCTTCGCGAGATCCCACACCCGCACGCGCGTGTCCACGCTCGCCGTCGCGAGCTTCAGCGCGGGCGTCTCGAGGCCCATGCCGAGGCCTGCACGCGGGAAGCTGAACGCGAGCGCGGACACGACGCCGCCGTGCCCCCGCAGGACGTGCGTCGCGAAGCCATGCGCGATGTCCCACACTTTTACGGTGCCGTCCGCCGCGCCCGACGCGAGGTACGTCGAGGTGGGGTCGGCGCGGCAGACGTGCACGGGTGCGTCGTGGGCGCGGGCAACGACGCGAGTCGGGTGGATGGGGGACGTCCGGGGTGACGTCGGGATGTCGTATACTCGCAGGGACATCGACGCGGTGAACACAAGAAGAACTGTGCCGGAGGGCGTTACGCACAGCGAGGTGATAGATTCTGTATCCTGCGAACGACGACACATCAATTCGTTCGCCCCCGTGGAAAAAAACAGTTTAGAACAGACGTACACCAACAAACCTCGCGATCTCTTCCCCTCGGTCCACATCCGTCAGGATGACCTCCTCGCCTACGCATGTGACTAGATTCCGGCCATCTGGGGTAGCAGCGACGGGCCCGCCGGTGTATAACGGCGCGATGACACGGGCCTTTTTAAAGCTATTGAAGATCAAGACAAGCGGCAGGAATATGTACGGGGATGCTTACGCGGTTTTAAGCTTGGATGTTGAGCTTGACATTATTTTACAGTGCCGCAGGCTGCAGCTTGCGGGTTCCGCATTTGGAAATGAAGTTTTGCGACGTTGTTTGGTGTTGTGTACCAAAGGCTTCCACCGATCGTATAGTCAACACCTCGGTGGCGGGAGCATCCTGCGTTCGTGGAAGCGGCATCTCTCGGCAGACATCATGGTAAGATTTTCTACATGCTGCTGGTTGCACGCGCTGCTGTCTGGATTCACTGATGCTTAACTTCTCGCCAGTGAGAAGGGAAATAATAATAGACCCGCTTCCATGATACAACCAGGAAAGGTACAATGCCATCGAAACAAACAATATGATATACAGGAACCAAGGCTCTTGAGAGAATACCTTTCACGATGAGTAGTTTAACGTTTGTGGGGCACCGGCCACCCATGATTGCCACACTTTACTACGATTCATAGTCCTGCAGTATCAAATCCCCCCCCTGTGGCGGCGCCGCCACTTCCTCCACCTTCTTCGTTTTCGCCTCTTCCTCGAGTCTTATCGCCTCCTTCTTCTTCTTGAATTCGATCACGGCCTGGTCCCACTCTGCCTTCAAACTGACCAACGCTTCCTCGGCCCGCTTCTGAAAATCTTCAGCCCGCCTTCTCGCCCTCGCCTCGTCGTCCACCAATCGTTCCGCCTCCTGCCTCTTCCTCGCCTCATCCTCTAGCATGCTCTCTGCCGTCCTGAGCGCCGCCCTGGCGCGCGATGCGTCTGCCTGCGCCTCTGCGAGCTGGTCCGACATGCGCAGCGACACAGACATGGCGTCTGCCGACTGTCTGCGGAGCCCCGCCATCTCGATTTTCATCCTGTCGAGCGCGTTGGACGGAAATTCTGGCAACTCATCGAGCATTTCCGCAAACCCCCGCTTGAGTGGGTGTCTACGTTCGGGGGACGGCAATCTGGGGTCAAGGTCCATGTCCTCCTCGCTCTCGTAATCATCGTCGTACTTGTTGTACTTGTCGGCTCGCAAGAACGTGCTGCGGAACGATCGGCCATCCGCCATGGTTTCGTCGTCTTCGTCGTCGTCAATCAACTGGTCCTGAGAGCTGGCGCGCAGGGCGGAGATCTTGGGACGATTTACAACCCGCTTGTGAAGCGCCGCTAACGAGATGGTGGCAATGGGTGGGTGATCGAGAGAGCTGGTCGAAGCCATGGCTCGCTCGCTAGGAATAGGATTCTTTCGTGGCCTTCCGCGCTTCTTTGGGGGTTGTGGGTCTCCGAAATCGTCGACCTGTGATTGGGGACGGCCGCGCTTGCGTGGTCGTTTCGTTCCAGGCGGGGCTTCGAGGTTCACCGTCCAGTACGACCCGAAGCCCGGGTCTGTAACAGGGCGAGGCTGCCTTTCAAACAACCTATTGAGCGACAAATGGTGTCTCACGGATTGCTGTTTCCCCAAAGGTCAGAAAAGAATCGATGTTGGACAAAGGGTGCTCGGCACCTTCCACGTTTGTCCTGCGGTTTTATAATACGGATACTTCTCCTCCATCGCCTTGTAGATGTCGCGGATCGTAAGGCGTCCCTTTGCACTGCCCAAAATTGCACATCGGAGAATCACTGGAAGGGTATGTTGTGGTCGCCCGTCAGTGTCAGGTAGGCATGAAAGGGTATTCGGGCAGCTAGGGTGTGGGTGATGGGGCTCGGCTGCCATATAGGGTCGGTCGCATGGTGTAGTCTCTAACGGACCGCTTGCGCTCGACGAGGGGGAAGACACGATTTTTATAGAGGCAGCGGATTGAATTTGCCTGTAGCATTATACAAGACACGCGAATAAATGAGCCTGGCGAAAGGGGGGGCGGTTGAAAATGTGGCTCAACAGACCTAGGGGATTCTACGAAACTATCCTCCGGATTGAGGATCGTGTCTAGGCGGGACATGGCGTTGGGGATGAATTTACAGGCTGGAGGCCTATACCGTGGCGATCGTTTTGCTTCAAGTCCATGTATCAGAGACGTTGGCCTTGTGGGTCCACGATGCAGACAGCTTACATAACCCCGACTTTATGTTCTCTGAGATCCGCCCCCGATGAGCGCCACACATGATCACGTCAGAGCCTTCTTCGCTGTCGACTCGTCTCTGATGCAAGCCCCAACCAGCACACAGCCAACATACAACATTCACCAGTAGGTCGTCAACACCTGCGTGCGCTCTGGTAAGCTTAACACGGGCCTCCGTGTCCTCTTTCCCGCTAACACCACAAATAAGAAAATTATGTCTGGTGTGCAGACGTTGCGTCTGCGTCACCCAACTAATACGGAGGACTCCAAGCCACGGGAACCCACCAAACGGCACACAGGAATCCTCCAGGATCAGCTGCGGAGGTCTGTTCGCCACTCGGGCGAACACGCATGTATCGTTTAGCATCTGATCCCGGTCTCACAGAGCTGCGCGTCCGCCATGGTGTCCCAGCTTCTCCATGGCTGTCCGACTTCTTTTACTCATCCGAGTCGCCGCCGCGATGTACGCCAACATACAGGACTGTGATGAAGGCACGCCCCTTTCAACGGCTCCTAGTTCATCACCAAGCTCATTAGCGTCCCCACTACAGTCTTCAACTACTGGGAGCCCCTGCATTATCTGGACAAGGGGTATGGATTCCAAACGTGGGAAACGTCACCTGTCTACGCCATTCGGAGTTGGGCGTATATTGTCTTGCATTATATCCCCGTGAAGCTTCTGACCTGGGTCATCCATGAGACGGGCAAGGTACGTTGCTCGCGTTGGTCCTTGTACTCTTCCTTCCCCTGATTTCTGCAGAGACCGGCATTCTTTGCCGTGCGAGCCTTCTTGGCTATCGCGTGTAGCATCTGTGAAGCGAAATTATATGACACCGTGAAGCAGAAAATCAATAACCGAGTGGCCAGGTATATGTTGTTCATGCTGGCGACCAGTGCTGGCATGTGGAACGCGTCTATAGGTAATAAGCCTTGCTTCCTTCCCACCCCTTCTTGTCACGAACTTTCATTTCGCGTATAGCCCTCCTTCCATCGACGTTTGCTATGTTCGCGAACACCTTAGCGTGTTCATTCGCGTTCATTCCGGCGAGCAATCAAAATGGCAGGCGCACCCTTGCGGCTACCCTTCTGTTTGCCACTGGAGCCATCGTGGGTTGGCCTTTCGCTCTCGCACTCGCGATGCCCTTTGTATTCGAGGAGCTGTTCGTCTTCGCCGGTGATCGGGTGACGCCCAGCGCCAAAGGAAGCTGGCTCGTGAACAGGTGGACAAGGCTCTTGTTGTGCGGCGGCGCAGCGATGCAAATTGCTGTACGTCATATCTCAAACCTTGTTCTCACTCGCCTCCTCAGCATTCATATCGGAACAGGTCCCGGTCATTCTCGTCGACACTTTCTTCTACGGTCAAATTGTCGCTGTTCCATGGAACATCATCAAGTACAACGTGTTCCCTGACGTGGCGCGAGGCCCTGATCTGTATGGCACTGAGCCGTGGTCTTTCTATATCCTGAACCTTTTGCTCAACTTCAATATCTTGCTCCCGCTCGCTCTAATTTCGATTCCGGCGCTGGCAGTCACGTACCGCATCGACCGCCGCCGCCTCGGTCTGGTGAGACCTAGTACAGAAGAGAGTTCGCCTTTTATTCTATTGGCCCTTAGGCTACTTCCTTTTTATATCTGGCTGGCAATCCTCACGGTGCAAGCTCACAAGGAGGAGAGGTTCATGTATCCTGCATACCCTCTCATCTGCTTTAATGCTGCTGTCAGCGTCTATCTGATCAGAGGGTGGGCCGAGATTGTGTTCATCAAAGCGACGAGCTCCCCATACCGAGTTTGTTTTTAACCCCGATTTATCATTCTTCGAAGGCTCATGACAATGACTCGCAGGCGTCAAAATCGTCCATTTTCCGGTCGGTCACGCTTTCCATAACCTTGTTTGCGGCGATTGTCTCCTTCTCGCGGATTCTGGCGCTCTGGAAGTACTATCACACCCCTATGACTGTCATGTACCGACTCCAGGCTGATGAGCTTCCCCGTGTTCTCAACGCCACTGGCATCGCCTTGCGCCCTCACCCTATCGCGCCAGACAGGCGAACGCGCCGCAATGCCGACGAGGACCCGATCGACCTCTCGCCCATCAAGGAGTTTGGCTTGAGAGTCTGCATCGGCAAAGAATGGTATCGGTTCCCCGGACACTACCTTGTGGCCGATGGGGTCAGAGTGGACTGGATCAAGAGCGAGTTCGACGGTCAGTTGCCGGCGCATTTCAAGCCCACTACGGGAGGCCTGCGGTCAAGGATCGTGGGTACGAGCGCTATTCCGTTAGGCTTGAACGATCTTAACCGGGAGGAGCCCATGCACTACGTACGTCGTTTGCCGCGGTTTACGTTGCGATGTCCCTGAATAGACGCGTTCGGCTAGGTCGACGTGTCCACCTGCGACTATCTTGTGGATCTGGACTTCCCACATGATCCCGTCTCGTCGACCTACGAGCCGCGCTATGCCGTCCAGAGCGATACCTGGGAGCGTGTAGCGTGTCTCCCTTTCTTGGACGCTCGACACTCTTCGCTGTTGACGAGGACGCTGTGGCTACCTGGGGAAACGTGGCAGTCGCTCAACAAGTACGGCGACTACTGCTTGCTGCGGCACAAACAAAACGTGGAAGATAAAATCAGGGTGGTTGGGGAGGCGATTGCGAAGGGGGAAATCAAGTTATAGACGGCCGTTATGTATCTTGCGTTGATCTATTAGACGAAAACATAACCAAGCCATGGAGGGCGTAGTCCCTCGGCATTCGAAATATGTGGGACAACAATTACGGTAGGGAAGAAGGAAAGGGAGAGTGGAGCGAGCCAAGTGATCGGGGTCTGCCTGCGATAATCGAGTCACGCCGAAGCTGCAAGCTGGTTTGGATGCTTTGCCTGGCCTCACGACTCGTCCGCGCTCCTCATCGCTTTCTTCCAGCTCGTCTTGTACATACACTCCCCAGAGCCCACATCGCAACCATGTCCACCCCCGAGGCCATCAACGCCGAAATCGCAACGCAGACAGAGCTCTTTAACAAGCTGCGCCTCGAAAACGCGGAGCCTGCCGCGCTCGAGGAGACCCGCAAGAAGCTGGGCGAGCTTAAGAAGTCGCTCGCCCTGCTCAAGAACGCCGCCGGCGGGAGCAAGGACGCGGGAAAGAAGAAGGAGCGGCTGCTCCTGAAGACGCCCAAGGTGCGTGCGCCTCCGCCCCCCGGGTCGGCGCGGTGGTCCCTCATGCTCATGCAGGCTCGGCGCCGCAGGGAACGCGCGACTACGGCCCGGGAGAGATGTTCTGCCGCGAGCACGTCCAGCGCATCGTGCGCGAGTGCTTCGTGCTGTACGGCGGCTGCGAGCTCGACACGCCCGTGTTCGAGCGCAAGGACATCCTCGCGGGCAAGTACGGCGAGGACGCGAAGCTCATCTTCGATCTCGAGGACCAGGGCGGGGAGCAGCTCGCGCTGCGCTACGACCACACCGTGCCGCTCGCGCGGTACCTGGCCATGGGTGGCGCGACGAACACGCAGTCGAAGCTGTTTCAGGTCGGCAAGGTGTACCGTCGAGATAACCCTGTCATGTCGAAGGGGCGGATGAGGGAGTTCTCTCAGGCGGTGAGCGCTTTAATGTGCTATGCGCCCACGAGGGCGTCCTGACGGGTGCGCCGTTTCCAGGACTTTGACATCTCTGGACAGTGGGACTCGATGATACCCGATGCCGAGGTGATCAGCCTGCTATGCACCCTTCTCTCGAGACTTGACGTCGGCGAATTTACGATCAAGGTGTGTTCGTTCGATTCACTCACAATCTGCGCAGATAAAAACGTCGCTTAGCTCAACCATCGAAAAATCCTCGACGGCATCTTTGAAGTCTGCGGTGTTCCACCAGAAAAGATTCGCCCGATCTCCTCGGCAGTGGATAAGCTAGACAAGGTACATGTACTTCGTTGCTTTGCTCCTACGTGGTCCTTACATCAGAACGTGAACCTAGCTTCCTTGGGCGGAAGTCAAGAAAGAAATGACGGAGGAGAAGGGTTTGGACCCGGCCTCTGCAGACAAGATCGGAGAGTACGTTAAACACAAAGGTAAATTGCTCTGTACGGCGTTTGCTCGTGCCCGTCGATAGACTATATGCGCCTTTGCTCCAGGTGGACGGGCGCTCCTGGACCAGCTGTTTGCGGACACAACATTGACGGCCAACGCGAGCGCGAAGCAGGGCCTCGACGAGATGGCGACCCTCTTCACGTTCCTCGACATCTACAAAGTATCCGACAAGGCACGTCATCCCCCTCTCCCCTCAGAACTGCAGCTCAACATCTTGCACGAGTAGATTTCGTTCGACCTATCCCTCGCGCGCGGACTCGACTACTACACCGGTATCATCTACGAGGCCATTGTCGAAGCCTCCGCCCCACCGGGTTTCAAAACCCCCGACGCGACCGCGACCGCAGAGCCCAGCCCTCCCGCGCCTGCCGCGCCCCCAAAAAAGAAAATCAAAAAGCCGACGCCGGCGGCCGCTGACGGCGAGGATGAGGAGATCGACGAGTCGCAGGTCGGCGTCGGGTCGATTGCGGCCGGGGGGCGGTACGACAACCTGGTGGGAATGTTCACGAGCGCCGCGGCGGGGGAGAGCAAAAAGGGGATGCCGTGCGTGGGCGTGAGCATCGGGCTGGACCGCATCTTCGCGATCGTGTGGCCCAGGTGGATCGAGCGCGGGATGCGGAGCAAGGAGGTGATGGCGTACGTGATGGCGGCGGGCGACGGGCTGATCAAGGAGCGCATGGAGCTCGTGCAGGAGCTGCGCGAGGCGGGGATCTGGGTTCGTCCGCTTTGCTCGTATAGGTTGCGCGATGACTGACTTCTGTGTGTGTGTGCTTGCAGACGGACTTTTTGGCGAAGAACAAGCCGAAGCTGCCGGCGCAGTTTGCGGCGGGCGAGCGGGATGAGGTGCCGTTTGCGATCATCCTCGGCGGGGACGAGATCAAGGCGGGGCTCGTCACCGTCAAGCAACAGCGGTGGGAGATCGTGGAGGGCAAGAAGGCGAAGGTCGAGTCGGCGGACAAGGGCACACAGATGCGGCGGAGCGAGCTCGTGCAGTGGCTCAAGGAGTCCCAGACGTTTAAGGAGTGGTCGAACGGGAGGTTGATCTAAACAGGCCGTTATTGCTTGCTACGAGCATTTCCATTCATATAGATTTTGGGAGCATTGCAAATTAAGAGGGTGCTCGTTCGTCAATTACATGCGGCGTTAAAGATAGCCTGGACCTCTATGATGTACATTTCTTCCGTGGTAAGATTCCAAGAGACGGATCGGCAAATGTCGAGCAAAAGTCTACTTCCGACTATATGGATCCGTAGCACTTCTCTTTCTGGCTTCATTCGTCGTCCGAGCCGGAGCCAGATCCTGAACCTGGCTCGTCATCGTCATCTGAATCAACCGAAGGCGTGCCATGAGCACAGGTTTAGTCGTATCGGAAGGGGCAGCACGCACCGTCGGCGACATCGCTGGCAGATATGCTGGCCTGCGCCTGCGCCTTGCGTATCAGCGCCCTGACGTCTTTATCGTCATCCGAGACGAGATCGAGCGGGGTATCGCCATTCTTGTCTTTAATGCTGCGAAGAGAAACACCCGGCAGCATAAGATCGCGAAGGCCCAGGAGAGAGCCCTTGGCGCGCACCTCAGATTCGCGCCTGCGTCGAGCAGGCTTTCAACGATGTATTTGCGCATCTCGGCGTCTTCGATGACGACGGCGAGATGAAGCGGGGTGGCCTTTTCTATCCGGTTTATTGGGTCGACGTCGCACTCTTCGTGGGAGAGAATATGTTCGAGGACGTCGGTCGATCCGAGAGATGCACTTTGGCAGCGCAGAGGTATGCGACGTCGTCGCTCAAGTCAGACCGGGGTACGTGGGACGAGGAGCAGGAGGGAGGCTCACGCGTAGTGGAGCGCTAGGGCGCGATTGCGAGATGGGTAAACATGTCAAGGTATCGGAGATACGTACGTGACACACCTGTGTTGCCCAGACTTTGGGTTCGGCGGCGTCAGGCGGGGCGCGATGGAAGGAGATGGGGGGAAATGAGACAGACCCGTCCTGGAAGTTGATGTCGAAGTTGCCCTGCTCGAAGACCTCGAGGAGCATCTCCTCGTTGTCGTCGCGGGCGGCGGCGAGCAGTCGCTCATCTGGAGAAGAGGTGTGTAAGGTGGCGAGTGCGGTCGTAAGAGAAACGCACTGTTGTTGGCGCCAGCAGAGTCGTCAGACATGGTCGCAGAGTGCAATTGCAGGATGAGTTCAAGCCAACTCCCGATCTTCCATATCCGGTCAACTCACTCCTACGCGCGTCTGTCGCCCACGTCGACGACGACGACGACGACAACGACGCGTCTGCCATGGCCTCGCCCACCGTGCTCGGTTTCGACCCCGTATGTCTTCAACGGACTTACAACGCGCCAGCACAATTCAACCCACCCTGTAGACCGTCTCCGACCTCCTCGCAGAAACTCTCGTCTCGACCGTCACCCGCTCTCATCTCCTTCTGAGCGATGGCTCGTCGTATCCAGTCGCTGTCAAGTCCGCGACGGTTCTGCGCAAGTTCACGAAGGAGCCGCACGACATCAAAAAGGAGCTCCGGCTGCTGTCGATGCTGTCTCACCATGCCGTGGGTACTATCTTTGACAATTTGTCTATTAATGTTGCTTCACGCGTGCACTCTCCTAGATCATCAATATCCTCGGCCATGTTATCGACGAGTCCACTCACACACAGAGCTTCTGGATGCCCTACATACCGATTTCCCTCCGAGACCTCTTGTCCTCCCCGCGTTTCTGCCCAGCATCATATATCCCACCACACTCAGCCCCCGTCGAACATCCGGCCAACTCATCATTCATCATAGTCGCCAAATCTCTCATGTACCAAATCACTTGCGGCATCGCATTCCTCCACGGCGAGCCCAGGGGCGTCGCGCACCGCGATATCAAGCCCGGCAATATCCTCCTGACGCAGGACGGCCTCGTCAAGCTCGTAGACTTCGGCGTCTCGTTCAGAGAGCGCGAGGCCGCGGCCGAGACGCAGGACGACATATGGTCGGAGGGCGCGCAGAACATGTACTTCGAAGTGGGCACCGGGTGCGTCAGCCCGCTCATTAGTGGACGACGAACAAAATGCTGAGCGCATTCATCCGTTCGCAGACCGTACCGCGCGCCAGAGCTCCTCTTTGGCACGCGATCGTACGACCCGCGCGCCTCCGATTTATGGAGCCTCGGCGCGACGTTTGCAGAGTTCTTCACCACCCTCCGCCTGCTCGACACGAGCGACTCCGACTTTGACCTAGACGGCGCGGACGCGGACGCCGAGTACGACCCCACGCAGCCGTTCGCCATCGCCGAGAGCCGCTTGGACTGGGCGCGCATGGAGTGGGAGCGGTGCGCGCTGTTCGACGCCAGCAGAGGCGATATCGGGCTCGCGTGGAGCATATTCAAGACGCGCGGGTCGCCGAGCGCGTACAGTTGGCCGGTGAGCTGCCGGGTCTCTCCAGGACCGCGCCCGTCGCCCGCCGCTCAACCCATCATCAGACCTTCTTGGATCTCCCCGACGCGCCCAAAGTGACGTTCAGAGACGCGCCAGGCGTCGTGCTCGCCACGCTGCTCCCGCACCTGCCGTCGCACGATCGCGAGCGGAAAGAAGGCTCGGGCGACCGCGATCCGCTGCATTTTCCGCCTCAGGAAATGTCGCCCACCCCGCTCGACTTGATCCATCGGCTTGTCGTCTACCCTCCCTCGTCAAGGCTCGCGGCCGTCGACGCGCTGCGACATCCTTGGTTCACAGAGGATGCTCCATTGCTACTTCCTGAATCAGGAATGGACCTACCGCCTCATGCTCAAACGACATGGCAGGACAAACCTCTAGCATGCTGGCTGGGCGCGCTCCTGCCGGTAGCAGAGGAAAGGCTAGGTGTAGACGCAGACTCAGAAGAGGACGATGAAACCAATCCGATAGTATAGATAGGCGGAAAACGGAAGCTTTACAACATGCACCTTACAAGTACAACAATTCACGTTGTAACCCGGTAATCCTCGAGAATTGAAACCAACGATACATGTGAGATGCGCGAATATGGATAGAGTAGGAAATAGGAGTGGTCGAAACTAAGGACGATGTTCTTTATTGCATAGCGCTGATGGCGGAGGACGTGCTGACTCGGTTGGTGGGCGCGGAGTGGATCGAGCGATTGTCGATTGAGATACCTGACAAAATGCCACACTGATGAGCACCCCGCGATGAAGCAATGGAAACCGGCCAAAGGGCGATAACGCACTCTGAGTTTGATTCGATGTCTTGTAGATGCCGATGAGGCGGTGGCTCAGCTCGAACATGTCGTTTCTGTCGCGCGAGAAGTGTGCGTCAGCGTTAGTTCTAGACGCACATGAAGCAGCCGAGCTCACCGCAGGGAGATGATGATGAACTGCGCGTCTTTCGTACGGTCTTTGATATAGTTGGCAACGATGGAGACGTTCCGGAAGTCGAGCGCGGCGTCGATCTCGTCCATAAAGTACAGCGGCGTTGGCTGAGCGAGTAGCGAGTTGTCAGCAATTATTCGCAAGAGATCCGAGGGCTGTACGCATATATGCATGCGACGCTCACCTTGAAGACGTGCAGCGCGAACACGAGCGCGAGCGAACTGAGAGTCTGAAATAGCGCGATCAGCGCGCCATCGTCATCGACGAAGGAGCCATGCGTACCTTTTCGCCACCCGACAGATTGGAGATGTTCCGCCAGCTCTTTTTCGGCGGCATGACGCTGAAGATGATCCCTTCGGAGAACGGATCCATGCTGTCCACCAGTTCCAGCTCCGCGTTCCCGCCCAGCGTGATCATCTACATAGAAACACCGCCCATGGTATGAGTGACGTCTTACTATGCAAGTTCACTGCCAGAGCTGACCTGGTACATCTCCTTGAGCTTGAGCGAGATGGTGTTGAAACCGGCCATGAACTCGTCCAGTCGCTGCTTCCCCAAACTGTCGTACTTGGCCTTCTCGGCGTCGCGTAGGTTGGTCGTGTCCTCCAACTCCTTAGCCCTGCGTAGGAACTCCTCCTCTCGTTTCCTGTACTCCTTGAGCACACCCAGATTGGGCTTTGCGTTCTTCAGCTTTTCTGCAAAGCGTTCATCAGCAGCTGCTTGCATAGACAGGCGCATTATATAATACCATCAAGCAGTTGTTCGTCGCCGATCAACTCCTGCTTCCTAAACCGACCAAGCTCCTCCGCGCTATATATGTGGAGCTCGTTCGGCGGAGTGTGGGAACGCGCTTTCTTCTTGCCAACTCCGTGCTCGATCGGTTCTTCCTTGACGCCGTTGCTGGCGGGCTGCGCAGGTTCAGGCGTACCTTCTTTGTCGTTGCCGTCGGCGTCTTCTTCCTCGTCCCCTTCATCATCGTCGCTGAAATTGAGAGCGTCAGGCTTGCGTTAGAAAGAAAGGAAGTAGTAAGTGGAGCTTTACTCGATATCCTCCAGCTGCAGCTTGTCATGTTCTGTGCGCCAATGTTCCAAAGCGCGGTCGTTCTCAAGCGCCTCTTTCTTCACATCGCCGAGTTTTTGCTGAAGTTCCATCTAAAGCCAAGATCAAAAAATGTGCCAGATCTGCGATGTCTTCATTTCGCTCCCACCTGTTTCTTCCTGAAACCTTGAATCTCTTGGTTCTTCTCGTCGAGCTCTGCCTTCAAGTTATCCAGGTCGTCCTTGGAGTTCTCTGCTGCCGCTTGAGCCTCCTCCACGCTCTGTTGAACTTTGGCTACATAATCTGTGACCTCTTTCAATTGCTGATGAAGGTCCTCGAGCTCAGCTTCGACCTCCTGCAGGTTTGTTTCGTGGGCCTCCACCGCAAGCTTGAGCTTGGATGAGTCTTTCTCTGCCTTGGCCTTCGCGACCTCGGCCTTAGTAATCTCGTCGTTGGCCAAGTTGATGTGCAGCTTGATGCCGTCGACCTTGGACTTTTGGCCGAGCATGCGAGCACCGCCAATGTCGAGGATCTTCTTCTCGAGAGCCTTGATCGCGTCCTCAATCTCGCCTGACCTCTCTTGAAGTCTCTCGAGCTCTGAACTGGCCGCATGGATTTCCTTCTCGAGCGCTGTGATCCGTGCGATGTCACCGGCATCGGGTTTGCTCTGTGCCCTTTAGACGTGTACATCAGTCCACGTTTCGAAGAAACCCAATTGACAAAGCCCGCACCTCAGGTCACGGACTCGTTTCTCCGCCTCGGTGATTCTCCGAGCGCCATTTTGGATGTCAAGGTTAAGTTTCTGCAGGGAGATATCGATCTGTGGGCCAGACTTCACGAGAGAATCGTGCTCGGCTTCCAGCTGACGCAGCTCCTGGGTAGCCTGTTCTAGCTGCTGCGCAGCTGCCTCGCTGTCCTGCTCGTATGTCCTGAGAACATCAGGTGATACAGCATCCGCTGCGAGTTTCGAGCTCATACCACCTCGAGCAACATGGGTGCCTCCTCCAGACATCGTACCAGACGAATCGATAAGCTGACCGGCGAGGGTAACGACTCTCCATCGACGTTGCCCACCAAAAGCGATCCGATTGGCCTGTTCAAGGTTGTCTGCCACAAGAGTATTACTGACCCCCTTGTAAAACGCAGCCGCGAAGCGTGATTCCTTGGGCTTGATCAGGTCAAAGAGACGGGGGACGTTCTCTGGTGTCTGTATTCTTTCCATGCCGCTGGTCTGTGACAATTTCTCCAAAACCATGAACGATGCGCGCCCGACGTTTTGCTTCCGTAGGTACTCTATGCATGCCTGACCTTGTTCAACGGTGTCGACGACCATGTTATTCAAGGCGCCACAAGCTGTTGATATCGCAACGTCGTACTTATCAGGGATCGTCCCAAGACTGCCCAAGCGACCCTGACCACGAGTTTCAGCATTCAGATCCACGATCAATGAAAAGTGGCTCGTACATGAAATCCAGTGATGCGACCAGAGGTTCGAAGACGAGTGAGGCCGTCAAGGACTCTGTTCTGGGACGTGTTCGCAGCTTGGTTGGATCTGGCTTCGTCGACTCGTTGTCGAGAAGCAGAAGCCTTCGATCTAAGCTCTTGCACGCGGGCTTGCATCTCCTTCAAAATGGTGAGCAAAATCGTTATCATCTTGCCCCCGAACGTACCCTGGATCGTTGCTCCGCAGCTCTCATCTCCTGCTGAAGACCCGCCTTCTGAGCCTTGAGCTCTTCGAGCTCATTGGTCTAGAACGGTGACATGAGGCAAAGTCATCAATGCTGAGCGGACCTGAGCGGACCTTCGCTTTCTGGGCATCCTGCAATGTCTGCAGGTTCTCTTGAGCCTCTTTACCAGCATCCTTGATCGCCTCGAGCTTCTTGGCCAGCATGTCCCGCTCGCTGGTCTTGATGTTAATTTCGGCCTGTTTCGTGTTGATCTTCGCCGTCCACGGCTGTAACTCCTTCTGTTTCTGCTCGATTTGATCATGGAATCCCTGTGTCTTGTCTTCACACTGTGTAAATGGACTATCGCTCGGTGGCAGAGCGATAGTGATTCACGAACCTTTGAGACTGTCTCGAATCGATTCAAGGACTTTCTCTTCCTTCTCAAGGGACGCTTCCAGCTCCTCCACCTTCTCCTTCTCGATCTCCATTCGCTTGGCATTGTCGTCGATTGCACGAAGAGCTTCTGACCGTAGTCGCTCATCCTATACCAATAATCCCCCTTATAAGCCAAACTAGGCTAATATAAGCTCAGGATACGCACCTCGTGAAGAGACTTCTTCAGCTTCTTGGCTTTACCGGTGGCGTGCTTGCGCTTCTCCTCGAGACCAACCGCTTGCTTCTCGTGGACAGCGAGATCTTTGACGGCCTCGGCTGCAGCAGCTTTTACTTCCTACGAGAGCATCATGTGTTCGCGATTGGCCTAAACCAGACGGCGCAATTCGCAGGAGGAGTACGTACCTCATACGCCAAGATACGCTCCTTGTAGTGCTTCTCGAGCATGGCTAGATGCTCGACATCGTCTTTATTTTGCTCCTCTTCTTGTGTGAGCTCCTTCTCGATTCGGGTCTGATCGAATGCAAGGGAAAACCCGCGGTCATCTCCATATGAGAATAGGCACAGAAATGAGATGAACGTACCATGCGATTGGCGAATTCCTCCTCGTTGACCAGGCACTTCCATAGATACCACTGCCACAGTCTAGACTGTGCCCTCACATGCTCGTTCTGTAAACGCAGGAAATCTTCGGCTTCTCGTTTCTTCGCCTCAAGTGCGCTCTTCTCTTTCTCCACGAGACGTAAACGGTTGAGTTTTTCCGCACGCTCCTCGACCAGGCGCTCCATCGCGGCCAATGATTCCTCGATAGGCAGTTTGTACTGGGAGGTGCCAATTATATCTTCGAGATACTCCAGCAAACCATCTTCATGCTCGGAAGGCGCTTTAGGTTTCATTTGCGCGATGGATTCAACTTCACCCTAGAACCGCTCCATCTCAATGACTTGATCGAGATGAAATAAGCAGAACATACCTGAAGGATGAGGAAGCGGTTATGGTCGAGATCGATCCCACGACTTTTGAGTAAGGTTTGAACTTCCTTGTAATTACTCATTTGCCCATTGATGGTATACTTGCTAGAGTTGTTCTTGTAAGCCGTGCGAGCAACGACAAGTGTGGAGCCTGGAACGATCGTAAATGCGTCTTTACCAGGCTGCGAATGATATAAATAGCGTGAACGCGAAAGAGAGTTGCGGAACGCACTAAATCTATGATCTCGCGAAAATGCACTTCAACGCTGCAGTCGTCGAGATCTGGGTATTGAGCTGAGTTGTGAATAAGCTCAGAGAGCTTCCCTTGTCTCATTTTCGAAGCACGGTATCCAAAGACAAAAAGAAGGGCGTCGATGGTATTCGACTTTCCAGAGCCATTGGGCCCTACTATAGCCGAAAAGGACTATGGGAGATATAGCGCATTAGAAACAGTTTACTTGCTGCATGCAGGAAGACAGACCTTGTGGAATGGTCCGATCTCCTGTCGGCCGGCATAACTTTTGAAGTTCACGAGCGCCATCTTGTGGATTACCAGGCGTGCTTTGGGCCCTTTCGGAGCCTCCGGGATAGGAGGGGCTGACGGTTTTGTTGGGGATAGGTTCGGAAGATCGAGAAGTGAAGTTTCATCCTCATCTATCGTCGGGGCGAACAGGCGCGCCTTTGTCGGACTAGGCGTTGATGGTAAGGGCTTGCGTTTTTCTACCACTGGTAGACCGTCATCGTCGTCATTATCAGATACTGTAACAGCAGCTTTCGTCCTCCTCTTGCCACGCTTTGGCGTAGACTTGGCCGGGCGCTCTTCCATACTTTCATTCTCCTCGAGCGAAGGTTGTTGATCAAGTGACTGTGAGGGCGCTCTCTGCAGTTTACAGGGTGAAGGGGGATTTATGTATAGATCGTCATCGGAGCCCTCAGCAGGTGAAGGGATTGTCGCTTCTTCGATTGGCTCGACCTTCACGCTCCTGGAGGCGGATTTAGTAGGGCGTCGGCCCCGAGAGCTGGTAGACGAGGCGGCAGGAGCAGCACTGGATCTCCTGGAAGGAGGTTTCCTACCGTTTGATACAGGTGGCTTTTCCACAACCACCTCATCGCCGCTACTCAGCACCTCTGACACCGTGGATTTAGCACCTCTCCCCTTCTTTGAAGCAGCGGCCTTGGATGTGGCCCTTGCCTTGGACCTCACAGTAGGTTTCACGTCCTCCCCTTCCTCTTCCTCTTCCTGCAGATCCTCGAGGTCTGTCGAAGGTCGAGATTTCTTCAAAGGTGGTGGAGAGTCCTCCGCGTCGGGCTCCGCGTCTGATTCTTGGACTTGTCGAGTCGCTCTCCGAGGTCGTGAAGGAGCGCGGGGCTTTGCAGTAGGTGCTGCGCTAACTTTGGCAGATGATGCCCGACGCGTACGAATAGCGGGCTTGACCTCTTCCTGTTCTTCGAGAGAGGTATCTTCGACCTCGATAACCTGACTTCGTTTGCGCTTGGAGACAACAGATTCTCGTTTAATTTGGGGCTCGACAGGCTCCACAGAGGCCCTTGAGCGTGTCGAGCGACGAGGCGGCATAGCTAGAGGATACGACGGAGAGAAAGCGACCGACACGCTTGAGGCAACGCGCACGGTCACGCGTTTGTCACCCAGTCACAGATGATCTCGAGGTCCACGGACCACTGACAAATGCGTGTTTTGTTTGTGCGTGTTCTCAGAGTTGCAGTTCAGCAGCGCCTCGTTCCTCCACCAACACACCTCCGCCACCGACCCTCAAGAACACACAACAATGGAAGATGGTACGTCCTCAGCATCACCGACGGCAACGGTGAAGACGACGGCGACGACGAGTTCTTCGATGTTTTCTTCGGCAATTCAGCCTCCAGTCACGCGCGTCTCAGTAGTGCAACATCGGCGGCCTCCAGCCCAGCCCGCAGTTGTTTGACGTTGGCCTATGCGATTCCGACATTTTATGTTTCTTTTCCTGTCTTGTCGGCCGTTGGCCGCTCGGCACGTCGATTCTCGACATTTGTTGCGACTCGACATTTGTTGCGACACGACATTCGCCTCCACGTCCTTTCGTTTCTGCTCTCTGTGCGCCTGTCGTCGGCCCGTCGTTTGCCTCTCACCATCCAGCCTCCATCGCCACCGTGAATCAACCCTGACCTTCATTTTTCACCCCCCTCCCATTTCTTCTTCTCAGCCTGGCAATCTCAAGACATCGCCCCCACAAGCGCCGGAGGCGGGATCAGCATTCCCACGCAAGACGCTTCTATGTCCAACGGTGCTCCCGAGGAGCAGAGCTGGAATAACGGTTCTGCTCGCTCCCCCGGGCGTGGCCCTGGCGGTGAACCTCCCAGGAGGTCGAGCCGATCCAGGAGCCCCGGACGTGAGGACAGGAGGTTCGTCTACCTTTTGACTACGTTGCTTCCCTTGACTGAATCATACCATTTGATAGCCGCGCTAATGGCGGTGGTCACAACCCTGGAAACAACCTCCACGTTTCGGGCCTGAGCTTGAAGGTCGACACCCGCGACCTCGAGGCCGCCTTCGCAAAGATTGGTAGGGTACGCCTTCATTTCTTAGTATCATGGCATACCGTTCCCGCTCTGATGGCCATCCATCAGGTTCAAAAAGCTTCAGTCATGTATGACCCTCACACCCGCGAGTCTCGTGGATTCGGGTTTGTCACAATGGAAACTGCTGAGGAGGCAGATGCTGCTGTAACTGCCTTGAATGCTACAGACTTCATGGGCAAGACGATGACAGTCGAGAAGGTAAACTGCTGCGTACTCTTCACTGATTCATGTTTGACGAAAGTGGATACCTTCTAGGCCCGCCGAGGCCGCGCCCGCACTCCCACACCCGGCAGGTATTATGGTCCACCCAAACGCCACGAACGTGTGTACCATTTCTGTTGATGTTTGTTCATATGGCTCATTTTTTCTCAGGCGAACGTTTCTATGATCCGCGCCCATACGACAGCCGCTACGCTAGAGACTACGACGACGACCGCCGTGGTGGTAGTGGTGGTGGTGGCGGCGGCGGTGGTCGGGGAGGACGCTACGATGAACCTCCTCGCAGGGATTACGACCGCGGCGACCGTGGCTACCGCGACTACGACAGAAGCTACAGTGGCCGTGACGGCGGAGGCCGCGACTATGATAGACGCTACGATGACAGGAGGTACTAAGCCTCCCCATCCAACGCGCAAACAGCTAATTCAAGAACGGCTTTTCCCTTCCATCCAGTTGAAGACTGGGTTAAAAAAAAGGGTAGTTTCGCTGTCGAGTATCCTATTTGTTATTCCTTTCATGTATGTAAAGTTATATGCTGTCAAGAGAATCCACGCGTCTCTTCCTGATATGCGAGTGTCTTGGCAGCCCAGTCGGGCTGCTTCTTTGCTTGACTGGGTGGAGGTTTCTAATCTCACCACAGTGTAATGCCGGCTGGCTTCGATGATTGAGCTCTCAGCTGGATGAAGCCTGGCCCTTGCGGCTGAGAGGCCTTGCACCATTTTTGCACGTGTGATTGACTCGCAGAACAGGTGATCCGGTGACCACTCATCAACAGCGTTGATACGTTTCGCGAATTCACTTTGACATGGTCGCTGCAGAAGAACCAATGCCCATCTCGACGATGTACGACACGCGCCCAAGCCGCCTCATCTCCTCGACCACATCGCCCACTTTCTCGTACTCGACCCAGCGCCTGTTCGCTTTCCGCTCGTTTTCCGAAGCCGAACCGGGGTTCGCGAGGGGCTCCACGAAACGCACGCGCAGCGCGAGCCACTGCATGGCCTTCACGTTCCGCACGAACTCCTCCACGGCCTCGCGCGCGCCCGCGCAGTAGATCACGCCGGGGTGCCCCACCTTCGCAAATCCGGACACAGACAGCGCGGCGGACCAGTGCTGCATGCTGCGTCGTTTCTGGGGTGACACCAGGTGGTGCGAGGTCAGCAGCGCGTGATGCAGCTGGGACGGCGCCGGCGCAGGCTCCATCGCGCGGGGCGCTGCGGCTTGCCGCACGCGAGGGGATTGTGCGTCGAGCTTGGCGTGCAGGAGCGGCAGGAGGTGTTCCGAGAGCAGCTGGTACGTCGGAAATCTGCATAGGGGCTCGTGTGTCAGGACACTTGCTATGTACGCCTGCGGGCGCGCGCACGCGCGCACATGCTCCGGATGCCCAAATTGATACGCCTCCCGGGAGATTAAAAATATCGATGGGTCACGGCCACCGATGAAAGAAGCAGGGCTGCTCCATATCGAACACAGGACTCACCCGCAATCGGGAATGTCTTCTAGCTTCGCGTTGACGATCTCGTTCCATCGTATCTCCTCTGCGTGGTGCAGGGCGTCGCCCTTGACATGGACGCCAGGTCCACCTGCAGCGCCTGGGTACGCATCGGGCAACTCGAGCTCGAAGTACACGTCCCGTGAGCGCTCGAGCTCGACCCGGAAACGGGCCGCGCGGTTGATTGTGGGTTTCAGCGGGAGACCCGACTCGTCGCCGCTGGCCCCCCAAACATCGGGCTGAACGTGATCCGATAGACGCTGCTTCAGGGCCTGCACGGCTTCGCCTTCGGGATCTGTGCTATATGCGTCGACGGCGCTCGTCCACGCCGCTGCGTCCTCGTCGGGGAGCACGAACGTGAACAGCTCGCCAGGAAGGAGGGAAAATTTTATGAGCTGAAGTTCTTCCAGTTGATGGCCCAGTGACGTGAAAGCGTCCGGCGTCGAAGTCGTGCCAGCAGCGGTGTTGTCCATCGGTCGACACGGCAGGGAAATGAGCCGGCGTATGTACCAACGTGTGAACTCGCGCACAGATCGTGAGTTTATACTCGATTGAGCGGGATCGAGGATCGTTGTCAGTTGGACGAGAACTTGCACAACGAAGGTTTTGGGGTCGCCACGAGAGCGGCAGAGGCTTGACTTGTTCGATGAACACAGCAATAGGCTTTAGTGAACATGGGCGTCGTTATGTACACCGACGGCAGATGACAAGCCAGCGCGAGACGCGTCGAACCTTCTCATACAACGAGTTGTCATGTGCAGCTGGACAGGGCAGATATGAAGTACACAAGCCTGAGAAGACTGCGTCCGTAAGTGGACGAACGGGTTCTCTTCTTTCGCCGAATGGCGTACACGATCGAGTCTGCGCACACCCAGGTTCAGATGACATTAGACTTCTTCGACGCGGAGGCGCCCGCGCGTCGAAGCCAATGACCATACGCGGCCAAACCGGCTGGGAACGTTTTCGACGCGCAGGCCAATGCAGTCGCGCAGATACGGGCGGACGTCGCCCTTCCAGCCAGATGAAGCAGGTGCTATGGACGACTCACACGGACAGCGAGACAAATTAGTCGGCTGGGACATCGCCTCGGTCGCCTCTTTGGCGCCGTCCGTTGCAACCCCGCCGGATCTCGAGTCCATATCGTGATACGAAACATGCAATGCAGGGCTCGCTGCAATGGCGATGGTCGACAGATGCGACATCGGCAAATTCGGCCCCAAGCTAGCCCATTGGCGGCAAGGCTCTGCCGCGCATGATGACAACAAAGCGACCCCAATACGCCTGCCACTGCAGCAGCTGCTGCCAGCCAGCAGAGGCTTCGGGGAATAACGGGAAAGTCTACGCGGAGGAGCTCCAATTGCTCCCAGCGCTTCGGAACATGTTGACATGTTGACACTTGCGTAGGGCCGAGGAGGGTCGATATCATCGATATACGATGGTCTTGCGCTGCTCTTCCGTTGGGGCACGTTAGACAAGTCCGCAAAGCGCTGAAGCTGAAGAAGTACAATTAATATTAGCGTGCCTGCGGGTATGCCAAACTGCTCAAGTGATATGAGACGAATGGGGATGAGAGAGTAAGTAGTACAGCATGATGGGTATCGATGCGTGGCATGAAGCTTCCGTGAATGTCGTGCAAGGAAAACTTGGAAAACTGTCGCAGGATCAGAACCCGCCTAAACAACCGTCCAACTCCGGCGCCGCGAATTCGCTTCTCTTGGTTTGCCGGTGCCCCCGCGTGCGGCTCGGGCTCCTCGCCCTCTCCCTCTCCCTCTGCCTCTCCTGCTTCGGCGAGGGCGGATGAGGCAAGAACAGCATCGCGGCTCCCTTGTCGTCCCTCGGGTACGCCATGGGCGCGTGGGCGTGGTGATTGCTCGGGAGCTGGAACGGCATGTGGGGGTAGTGGTGGGGATCGGGAGGGGTGGTGAGGTAGGTGTCAGACTCGTCAGACTCCGAGGAGGAGATGTCGGGGACGAGTGGTGGTGGAGGGTCGAAGGGGGGTACGGGGACGGTGCTAGGCTCGCGCTCGCATGCCTCGAACGCGCGGGGGTGGAAATAGCTGCCCTTGACCGCGTGGGCCTGCGCCTGCGCCTGCGCGTATGGCGGTGCCTTTGTTTTTGAAGGGCGCATGGGCTCGGACGGGGGACTGTATGTGCGCCCGTTGCGCTCGGGGAGGGCGCATGCGTTGGGTGCGACGACGATGGGGGCGCGGTCGTAGTGTTTGGAGGAGTGGGTGAGGTGGGTGGAGGTGAGGGCGGGGGTGGGAGGGAAGTGGACGCGTGGGGAGAGGACGTTGGAGCAGGCCGCGAAGGGGAAGGGGCTGGGGCTATTCGCGGCGGCAGACGGGTGGTCGATCTTGAGGCAGGGTCGGAGAGGCGGAGGAGGCATGGCAGGAGGGTGGCTGTCGAGGACGCGAGGACAAGGGGGAGGAGTGTGCGGGTGCGGTGTGGATGTGTGCGGGGGAGGGGTGCTTATGAATCGAGCAGGAGAGCTGGTGCGAGCGAGTGAAATGGACAAAAGGAGGATTCATAAGGGAGGGGAAGACGGATGGATTGGGGTCGGGCGAAACACGCGCAATCGTTGTCAATCTTCCTTGATGCGATCCCCGCACCGAATCCCTGGCTCCTCCGGTCGCAGCACTGGGCAGTGGCCCCCTGTGCCTCCCATCACCGACACAAAACAACCCACAACACCGTGGCTCCCCATGACCGCCGCACGGCAATCCCCCGCGCGCCTTTGCAAAACACATCTGCGCCCGGCCTCCTGTGTCAACACCTTGTTTCCTCCACCCGTTATCATCCAATCTCCACACACAACGTGCCCCTCTAGCCTCCTCCTCCTTCTCAAGAACCTTTCCTGAACGCGCGCACAAGATCACGGGCCCCGTGCGTGTCGTTAGATCGCGTTTGTCGCTGTAGACGGGCAAGGTCACGGCAGTAGCCTCGTGAAGCAGAGCCACAATCGATTCCTCCTCCAACACCACGCTTTCCTCTTTCGGCCAACCCTCGCCATCGATCGCACAGGGAGAAAATACTCCAACCCTGATAAAATCTGCACAAGGCCTCATTGCCATGTTAAATTATGCGAACGTGCGTCTAAGTATCCAATGTCGTGCGTGAGATATGCGGGGCCGTGTGCTAGATAGTTGTACGGAATGGGGTCGGAAAGAGACGCAGCACAAATACACGCGAAAAAAAGGGGAAAAAAAAAGAGATAGAAAGAAATTAGAAACTCAGCTCTCCCATGGGTTCGTCGCAAACCCGCTCGTCTTCTTTCCATCATTAGGATACACGCGCGACGACCACGGATCCGACGCAAGGCCGTTCACCGACCCGTCTCCCCGACCAAACGCCAGCGACGGGCTCGGCGAACCCACCACTGCAGCCGACGACGTATGGGCCCCAAACATGCCTCCGCGTCCCAGCCCCGTCCCAAACCCACCAGAGAACGCGTCCTTTTCTGGCGGCTCGGGCGCCCACGCTGAGCCACCATACCCGGCAAACGACAGGGTGGGGCCGGCGCCTTGCGAAGCCTGCGAACCAGAACCGAAAAATCCGCCGTATTCTTCCGCAGGCGAAAATCTCGTCGGCTGTTGCGCTCCCAGGGGCTGGAGGGCACCGAATGACGTCACTGCATCCTGATTCTCGTTGAGCGACATTGACCGGGAAAATGTACTTGTCAAGTCACTCCTCGAGCTGGGACCTGCGATGGGTGGTTCAGACCCTCGAGATGGAGAGCCAATGGGCGTCGTGGTTGGAGAGGGCCTGAGAGCAAGAGGGATAGATTGGGAACGTGCGTTGTTTGGACGTGGAGAAGAACCACGGCTCGGTCCTGGAATGACGAGCTCAGAAGGATTATGCTCCGAGTCCCCGATGATAGCTTTAATGGCAGCCAAGTCAAAGCCAGCTCTTGCGGGCAGTTCCGCGGGACTCTCGCTGGCCGCCTGCCCAGCTACGTTCGTGGTGCCTGCGGAATAAGGCGGTGGAGGTGTCTCGATGCGAGCAGGTGACGATGGAGCCGTCGAGGTCTTCTCTTGACGTGGAGGAAGATCGTCGTCCATGATTGGCTGGGGAGACGCCGGAGTGCGTCTGTGAGTACGGACTGAAGGCGGAGGTTGAGATGGAGTTTGCGCCGTTGTTGCCGGCGTTTGCTTTTTTCCAAACCAGCCCTTCTTCTTTGAGACATCCTCGCCCTCCCGGACGACGATCCGGTCCTCCTCGAAATCGGGTTCCTGTAATATCACGAGGCCAAATTAGCTTTCAAGCGTACAAAGAGCCAACTCCACTGTGGAGCTAAAAATGCATACCTCCGGCTCGTCGAAATGATCGGCTGATACAGGGAACCCGAGCTGGTCCAAGATCAGTGGCATGAATGTACGGTAGCTCATATGCCCCGCGATCTTGTCTGTGACGTCGACGTTCTCCAAACCAGGCACGTTCTCCACGGGTCGGAGGCCTGCGACGGTGTTCAGCCCGCCACTGGTCGCTCTGAACAAATAATTTAAAACCCAGTCGTTCCGAGCAAAGCCGTTCACAAATCGGCCCGATACGGCTGATCGTGCTTGGTACCATGTCTTTTGCGAGGCAGTGACCGTCGTGCCAAGCAGGAAGACATCCTGAACGATGCCGAACGCTTTCTGCCTTGCGAGCTCAAGGAGCGCATAGAAGATGACTCGTGCACCGAGAGAGAAGCCGATGAGAGTGATGGGGCGCACGCCTACGTGCCGTTGAATCAGGACATCTGCGAGGATGCCACCCGCTGCCTTTGCTCGATCGAGGGCATTGTTCCAAGGATTGTCGATCAGGTATCCAAGCTTCGTCAAAACTATAACAAAAAGAAATGTTTTAGCGCCCATCCGGGAACCAAACGCGTCACTGACTGATGGGCCATTGTAGCGCAGACATGAGAGCCGTCATCACCGTCGCTTGCAAAACCGTCTGTCCGATCTGTGTGAGGACTTCGCCGGTGAGGATCTTCAGCGCGCTACCAGTCTCCATGATCATCTCCGGCTCCCAAAGAACACTGAAGACATCGCCCACGACAGGGTCCAATACGCTGAACGGTAAGCGGACATCATCATTCGGGCCATTCATGAAGCTATCTCGGAAGCATTAATCAGTTTAATATCAAAATGGAAACACACGATGAGCATACCCTGACACAGTGATGATGCAATTGACCCGCTTGTTGTTGTGCAAAGGGAGGAGATCGAATGTTCGCACTTGCTGTGTCCGCCGCGCCATGCCCCGCGCAGCAATCCCGGAACCTGTGAGGACGCCGCCTGTAGTGATGACTGCGGCGCCAGCGGTTCCTCCAAGGAATCCAGCCGTGCCCGAGATACCGATTGTTGTAAATGCAGCACCCAGCCCCGCACCGATGACGGGCGCGAGGAGGCCTGCCGAGAGTCCAATGACTAGACCTCCGCCTTTTGTACCGTCGTCAGCACTATGCAACATGTCGAGATGCGCAACCTACCGAGGGTGGCTAATCCGACCATCATGTACCGCCGTTTTCTTGACGACTTCTGCCGGCTATCGACAACCTCGCGATGTTCCATACTTTCCGTGCCTTCTTGGATCTCAAGTGCTTCCGTGACTCTCTGCTCAAACTTCACGATGTCTATCCACCCTAGGCCCATATGAATAGCGACATGTTCGAGCAACACACGAGAGCGCGCATCATACACGCTGTCGGCGATAAGGACGAGGAACAGGTCACAAAGAACAGTCCACCGGATGTCCAGAGTGACCCTTTCATCGGCGGATGACAGAGATGTAGAGACGCCTGGTATTTGGGCGGTGGATGTATCCTCGAGAATACGCGCGGTCGTCTGAAAGCTGTGGCTAGTGCTGGTCATAGGACTGCTTATGGAGGGCGGTATTGAGGGCGTCGAAGGGACTGAGATCACCTGTGTCAGGTCGTCCGATTCGTCTTCCAGATGTCTTCCCCTCTCTTCTTCATCTTTCTGTAGCTTCTCTTGCCGTAAGTCTGCCTGCTTGCGAGCCTCGGCAGGATCGTACTCGGGGTTGGCGACGGTGTGAGTGGTCATAAGTGATGGCACGAGATCCTCTGCACGCACCCCGTGCAGCGCCAAATTCTCGATCATCTTCTGCTCTAGCGATCTCGTTTAGCGTCCATCAACAAACTTACAGCGCAGAGCATATGGTGGCATACTTACCTGGCGTTGCAAGCTCCATGTGATAATACAGTCGCCCAAGGATCTTGAGCGCCCACAGCTCCATATTCTGAATCGCGGGCTTCATCTCCTTGCTGTTCACGCTCTTCAGCGTCTGCACCATCTCCTGACTGACAAGCGCGCAAAGCCCGACATAAGCTATCCGCTGCATCTCCGTAAGCATGTTCTTCGTCTGCTGCATCTGGCTGAGCGGAGTCATGGCCTTGTCCTCGTCGAACAGATACTTGGTTCGCAGATGAACTTCGTCGGCATCGTCCTCCTCGATCATGCGCAGCCGAGTGTACTCGCTCTCGTTCGAAGCCTCGAGCTTCGTCCGCCATTCGTTACCTTTAAAGTCGACATCCAAGAGCCCGCCGGTCGCGTTCCCTGCACTGCTAGCTGTGCCGTCCTTCTTAGCCTGTGGCACGTAGTGGTACTTCTTCTGATCCTCCTCGTCAAGACCATCGGCGAACTCGTCACTTTCCCGGACTATGGGCATGTCCTCCCAGCCTTCATCGTCATCTGCGTCGAAGAGGGTGAGTTCTGAACCGATTGGCTTGGTAGAAGCCATGAGCAATGACGTGCACACGACCAACGGCGGTGAGCAAGGAGAGGGGAAGAGTGCGACTCCAAGACTGACGCTGGAAGTGACTGAGCCAGGGCAAGGGTGAGGGTGGCGGCAAGGAACGATTGCTCGGCACGTCTCCGAGCGCACGATTCGATCAGCTTCTGCACATATGTTTTTCGCACGCTTCTGCTCTGACAAAATTACTTGGAATAACATCCTGTGCTCCCATTGCAAGGGCACAAAATGTCTCATTTGACAATGCAGGTACAATGGGTTCGACTATGTTTCTTTCCCCTTGGCGTGAGCTTCCTCCCTCTCCGCCATCTTCTGCTTAGCTTCCTGCTGCTTGATCGCTGCCTTGACCCGCCGCTGCCTTTTCTTTCTCCCAGATCCTCTCTTCGGCCCCTCGGCGTCGATCGGCTCAGCGAGACGCTTCTTGCGGATGGCGTGCTGCTCGGCGCGCTGCTTTTCTCGCTTCTTGTCGCGCTTTCTGAGAGTTGTCATGGATGCTTTCAGGAGAGCGCCGTATGCGCTGTGAAATCGGTCCAGATGACCCGGTTCGACCTAACATCGCAAGGAAGGTGATCAGTGGTCCGATCATGACTCGGACAGTTAGAAGCATAGTGCATCCCACTGCGCTCGTTGGGAAACATGTCATGGTTTTATATCGAGGCTTGCGTGCTGCACTCACTCGTGTGGAGAACTTTGTCTTCTTCCCATCCGTTACCCTGATCAGAGTGGGCAACTCCTTATCCCCATCTATATGCTCCATAGATACATCCTCGCCATCGTGAGTCACTGTCCAGACGAGTGAATCATCAACCAACAGTGGCGCAAAAATGACGCGTTCGGAGAGGGCGTACGTCGCTTATGTGTGAGCCATATCGACCCGCGTTCCTTCGACGATTCAAACAGCGCAGCCAACTGTGTCAAGAACTGGCGAGCAAATGCGCTATTCAGCACGATCCGCGGACGAGCGGGTGAATATGAAGTGGGCAGAAACGCACAATGTCGTTGTCGACCAGCTGCATGAAAACAGAATGGAATCGGCTCGAGCCAGCCACCGGCAAAGGAGCCAATCAGTCTAATTTCGATTACCTAAGGCGTTTCTGCTCATTCGGTGCTCACGATCGCGATTTTTCGTTCAGTCGACGCTCAAAAGGGTGAGCAAGCCTTCAAATGGTCAATTCATCACGGCTCGTACTTCATGTCCTCGATAGACAAATCCTTCTCGGCCCCCAGCGGCGGCGCTTCTCTTCTGCTTGCGTTCCGTCAGCCTCGTAGTGTCCTCATCGTAGGCTCAAATGCCCTGGCGGCCACCCGTGCCTTTGCAGCCCTTGAGGCGGACGCAAAGGTCGTAGTCATGGGTCAAGAGGGACTTGCATCTGCATGCGAAGAAATCCAGTACAGGGCCAGCCAGGCACAGCTCATCTTCGTAAACGTGGATATCCAACCCTCAAATTCGTTCGCCAAAGAAGGCGCCTTCCTTGCTGATTATTTGGACAAGACTCGAGATGTCAGCCTCGTCTGCGTGACTGACACAGTTTTCGAAGACCACGCGAGGTACCGTCGCTCGCGTACCTCCGCACAAGAACTCTTCGACATCTGCCGCGCGCGCAACATTCCCATTAACATCACCGACATCCCCGAACTCTGTGACTTCACGTTCGCATCCACCCACCGCTTCGTTGATCCCGAGACGGAGCAGAAAACACCCCTCCAGCTCGCCGTGGTCACCAACGGCCAGGGCTGCCGCCTCTCTGGGCGCATACGCCGAGAGGTGCTCACAAAACTGCCCAAAGATGCTGGCGTGGCTGTCGCAAAAGTTGGAAAGCTCCGGAGGCTGGCGAAAGACGTCGCTGCTCAAAGCTCGGCCTCCTCCGCCGCTGACGAAGTGTGGACCGAAGAAAACCGGGCGTTGACGCCGAATCGGCCCGTACCACAGAGGAACAGATCCGCAACCGAGAGCGAGCTGGAGAGCACGCGGCGCAGGATGAAGTGGGTCGCTCAGATCAGCGAGTACTGGTCATATTCGCGGCTGGCGAAGATGTCCGAGCAGGACATGTTAGACGTGTTGAATGACGAAGAATCGAGTGTTACTCTTGGATCTTCGCAACCAGGGAACGAGACAGTACAGCATGCGGAAGACAACGAAGTCAGGTCGCTGCATGCGCTATCCGTAGGGCCCGCTCCGCCAAAGCAGGGCCGCATTCTACTGGTTGGATCTGGTCCAGGACACCCCGGTCTGCTCACGGTAGCGACGCACGATGCACTCACGAGACACGCCGATTTGGTGCTATCCGACAAACTCGTGCCAGAGGCCGTTCTCGCTCTCATCCCATCTCATGTCGAAGTGCGTGTGGCGCGTAAATTCCCCGGGAATGCGGATGGCGCGCAGAATGAAATGATGGAGGCCGCGGTCGAAGCAGCAAAGCGCGGCTTGACCGTCGTTCGCGTGCGTGTTGTCTCTTGCATCTACTCTGCTGGTTTAGTGACTTGTTTGTTCTTCGTGGTCTCAGCTTAAGCAAGGCGATCCGACGGTTTACGGACGTGCAGGCGAGGAAGTGCTCTATTTCCGCTCGCATGGCTACGAGTCAGTTCTTATCCCCGGCGTGAGTTCTGCGCTTGCAGGCCCCGTCTTTGCTGGCATCCCCGTCACACAACGTGGTGCTGCCGAGTCTTTCATTGTCTGCACTGGTGTCGGCCGACAGGGCAAAGAGGTCAAGCTGCCAGGCTATGACCGCGCGCGCACGCTCGTGATCCTCATGGGCGTCGCACGTTTACGACAGGTTCTCGACACGCTGCAGGCCGAGTCTTGCTCGCGCCGCGACGGCGTGGCGTACCCTTCTCATACCCCTATTGCAATCATCGAGCGCGCGTCCATGCCGGATCAGAGAGTCATCACGTCGACGTTGGCAAACGTAGCCGTTGCGCTGGAAAGAAGCGGGGAACAGCGACCTCCAGGGATGATCGTGGTTGGATGGTCAGTGTTGTCGCTTTGGGGGAGCGGGGATGTTCAGATTCTGGACGAGGGCGCACAGCAACTTGATCAGACGAGAATTGACAGGTGGTTGAACGGTGAAGCTTGGCGGATTACGGAGGGCTTTGATAACGGATGGGAGAGACTCTAGGTTTGTTTGCTTATTCGAGTTCCTGGTCCTTTGGCCATATCTATCGAGAGCTGGGTGTATGGTAGAATGTATCGGATGTAATATTCAGCGCGCTAATCTTTGGTCTAACGATACTTCCCTGTAAAAGTCTAGACAAAAAGTGGTATTTTGATAGAGGCGGTTGTCACGTCTGGATTCATCGAGGTGTCGTCTAGCCAGCGTCATCGGAGTATCCCGGTTAGAAAAAACCGGGCGTGCTGTCGGCGATACCGCTCCTGTAAACCTCCTCCCTCCCCGCAGACACACTTTTTGTCTTGCCGTCGCAGCCTCCTTACAATGCGTACGCAAATGATCTCTTCCCTTCTCCGCGCCCGTCCGGCCACCCTCGCCCTCCGCGCATCCGTCGCACCCGCTTTCGCTCGCCCCTCTTCGAGCGCACACGGCCAGGAGACATTCGAGTCCTTCAGCGAGCGCTACGTCAGCTTCTTCCAGTCTGCCCAGGATCTGTTCGAGGTCCAGCGCGGCCTCAACAACTGCTTCGCGCACGATCTCGTGCCCTCCCCCGCCGTCGTCGAGTCTGCCCTCCGCGCCGCGAGACGCGTCAACGACTACTCGACCGCCGTCCGAATCCTCGAGGGCGTCAAAGAGAAGGTGGAGAACAAGCAGCAGTATGAGTCGTACTTGGAAGAGCTCAAGCCCGTGCGGGAAGAGCTGGGTGAGTCAAATTTGCCTCTTGGTATTTGGGGTTCATTGAATGTTCAACGGCCTTATATTCTCGATGGTAGGCATAAACACAAAAGAAGAGCTGTTCACATCATAGAATGCTATCCTTCTAATCGTTCTAGTATGTTTTCTCGGTCGACTGCTGTGTTCGCCAGCTCATCCCCTGTCCCATCAGGCATTGCTGTTTTATCTGCCAGGCAAATAAGACTACATTATTTGGTGCCTTTGTTGCCGTTTGGACGTAATACGCAGCGAATCCACCTGACATTGAAGTTGTCTGAATGTTTTCTCTTCAACGCATCTTCAACTGATTCCGGGACTTCAAAGCGGAAACCATATTGGACTTCCAAATTTTGATCGGAGCGTACTGTAGCCTTGCTGCTCGTCGCGTGCTCGTGTGTGTCAGTTGACGAGGCATCTGAATGCGGGTCTTTAGACGCCCTAGCATAATATGCATCGGGGTCAACACGTTGCGTAGGCGCACGGACGAATCACCGTGCCCCTATTTGGTTCGGTCGACTAATTCATGCTCTCGATACTTTGCTCAATCAATTGTTTATGATTCAAGCGCTTGCAGACTGCGATCTGTGCTCATGCAACACGCTGTTTCTCATTGGTCTTATACGAGCAGACGAAGCTCAAAACACTGACAGCAGGGTCATAGCTGAGGATGACGTTACATCACGTGGTTCTGGACCATTCGCATTGTTTGGCACTGAACACGGTGGCGGACTACTTCTCGTCGCTCAAGCATCCCCGCGTCCCGCTAGACTGCATACCGCTCCTTACTGCCTCTGGTGTCGATGAGACTCTTCCAGGACCGCTAAGTGTATGACATAGCCAACATGCCCGATCTCTTTCCAGTCTCGAAGCGTCGCAGCGCTATCTCGAAGGTCTTGACAAAGTCGCGCCGCATATACAACAACATCGTCAAGCTCCATCCTGTGCGTACAGATCTGTTCAGTCTCCAACGCTTGCTGACTCCCTCCAGACCTTTGATGTTCCTCCTTCGCACGTCACGCCGCTTCAACGTATTTGGAATGACTCAGGTATGTGCGATGCTGAGCGATAATCATAATATAAAGCTTTATGGCGCATATATGCTAGCTTCTAGTGCTTTCGCTCCAACCCCTACAAGCAAGTTGAGTGCATGTGGTAACCGTTCGCAAGCACCGTCGCCTAGTAGCGGCCGAAGCAATGGCTCGTTCCTTTCATGCAGGAGCACATCCTCCCCTCACCCAGGCAATTATCCAAGCCCATACCTTATGGCGAATGTAGGTCTCAGGTTGACAAGTGTTTTTGAATAACAAGTGATTGGGTATATGCATTGTTTCAGGATACCACATCATCAGCGGCGTATGCTTCACGTGAGGTAGGGTTCGCGTTCTGTACTGTAACGATGCAATGCCGTTCATTGATCATATCTCATATAGCACCCCGCCGTCATCAATCGCAAGGTTCCGCTGCCTTGATTTCATGATTATTCAAAACTGACGTACGTGAAATGATTGCAGCACAGATCGTTAAGCCATCTCGAACAAGTGAGCAAAATGAATCACAAAGCAGCCAATGTACTGATCATATTTTGTCCTAGATCAAACTCGCGCGACTCCGAACGATGAGTGGTAGCGCATTTTATGAGGTTCTGTTGCACCGTCTCTATTACTCCTCTTTGTGTTGACAGTATCATGGCAGGGTGGGCTACCAAACGAGGACAAGGAAAATGAAAGCAACGAAGACAACGCCTCTCGATTGCGGAGGATTAAAGGCGCTATCACGTCTCAACGCCGTTTGAGGGTACGTTGGGATGAAATCTTCATACCTAGGACGCTGCTTACCCTATTCTGAATAGCCCAAATCCGAGTCGCTGCTTTGCAGCGATAATTCAACCACCGGTCGCTGGAGCATTATGGTCCCAAGTCTTCAGCATCAGCCTAGTTCTCAAGATGAGGGCTCACCCATTGAAATCAATCCACAGGCGATGGTAAGTCACATCTATCTGTGCTCGTAGGTTCCCCTGACTGTTGGCTTTTGACTTTGAGACTGCTCCGGACGATGTACATCAGCAGATCCTCAAGTCACTGAGCCCAATCATAGAACAAGACTCATACAGTGTGCATACACTGGACTCGTCATTCGCAAGTATTTCCCATACGACGTTCGCTTCAATCTCGAGCCCGCCGCCTGCAGCCCTTCGCGACGGCGATCCCCCAACCGATGCTGCCATCTTCCTCAATCAAAGCTCAGACATTCATAGACAAAATAAGGCAGGTCATCTCGATTCCATAACATATACCTTCTACATAATATCTCGCAGAGATCCCCAGGCCAAATCGCAGAAGAAAATCCGTTTGACTTATCAATCAACTCGAAGACCCCCTTATCCCTCAACATCGATAGTCCACCTCCAGTGGGCGTGGAGGACATGGACAACCATATGACCACTCTTCCTTCCTTCGCGCTTACCATCCCGACTCCAGAATCGAGTCATCTTCCCGTCTTTGAGCCCCAGTCTCCGTTCACCGTCGAAAGATTTGTCGAAGCATCTGAAGTCTCTCTAGATTCTACGCGTTCACAACACAGTCCTCCGCCCAGACGCCAGTCGTTGGTCCCGATGCTCCCGCGGTGCAACCACCAGGATGAAGGCGGTCTTTGCGACGACTGCGATACACAGATGCTCGCATGCAAGGTGTGGTTCCAAGACAGCGATGCTGGAAGGCGGCAGTCGCTCCGCGAACCATTTATAAAGCCTGCGGAGAGCAATGCGGTCAACAGAGCGGTGATGGAAGCTCTGGGCATCTCTTCTGCGTCACCGACCAAGGACGCACCTTCGGGCGAACCTACCAACGCGCCAGGCGCTCAAGCTTCGAGAGCACTTTTTACAATCGAAGAGGTACCTGCCAACCATAGTCAGCAACAACCTGACCAGCGACAAACTGGCCAGCGACAACCTGATGAACTTAGCGTACTCAAAGAACAACTGGCAACATTATTATCGGATGGTCCTATCGACACCGAACGCCCACGGCAATCCCGCAGGCTCGTGACTCGTGGCAAGGAATTTTTGCAGAATCTAGCTTCTTTACGCAGAAGGTCTCTTCCACCGACGACACCAGACTATGAGGGCAAAGCAAACGCGCATACTCAGGCTCCACCGACATCTTTCTTGAGCTTTGACAACGATAATCCAAGTGCCGTTGCGTATCCTAGGCGGCGGCGTGTTCGGCCACGCTCATCGATCGTCTGACCTTTCTTAGACCTCGCGAAGCTCTAGGCTGGTTCTTTGTCGCCTTTCTCAACTCTTGTGCACCCGTCTGCCTATTCTCTTTTCGCGTCGCTCAAATCATTACCACAATTTCTATTGTTGGAATTATCTTATGTATATATGTGTATCGTTATCATAACCGCATAGTAGAAATGTCGTAGGCTTGCCGTTATGAACCCCTATGGCTCGTGCTCGTCCGAGTATGGTGGTTTGGCGGACGAAGGGGTTGAATATTGCCCGCCAGGTTGCTTGCATGAGTTGCTGTTGGACCCGCTAGACCAGTCTCCGAGGGATCCGACAGCAATGTCGCGAGCATGGTGGCAGGTAAGATCTTTCTATCGAGCGCAATGTCCCCGGAAAACCGAGTAGGCAATGATGAACCGCCCGAGCGGGGAGCCGCGTGGCCGAGCCCAGAAGTAGGGATGTCAGAAGGTTCACGGGAGGCGGGGTAGGAACTGTAATCTGCTGATCTTGACCGAGTTGAGGTCCGACGGAAAGTTGCATGCAAGGTATTAGATATGCTAGAGATGTGCTCCCAGTTCTTCGATAAATCGTGGGCAGCGGCGTCCGGCTGTTTCGAGACCTGAGATCGAGCCCTTCGGTGGGACAGAAAGCCCATCCTCGTAGATGGGTGCGGCGGACTACTTGGGCCAAAGCTGATAGAATGTGTGTCGCCTGGTCGTACGCTGGGTCTGAGCGAGCAGGGAGGCGCAGGAGGCTCGAGTTTCTCTGCAGTGAGCTTGGGGACGACGCTCTTCTTGACGATGTGCATCAGACGAATTTTCTTTCTATGCGCGGGGTGCAAGAGGCCAGGGGAGCAAGAGAACCCAAGAGGGGTGAAGGTCTTCTCTCCAGGTACGAGCTTACCGTTGTCTGCACGCCTGTCACCAACCAGATAATCGAACTTCCACGCCAGATTCGTGCATTCCGCATGGTGTC
Source organism: Heterobasidion irregulare TC 32-1 (assembly GCF_000320585.1). Classification (NCBI taxonomy): domain Eukaryota; kingdom Fungi; phylum Basidiomycota; class Agaricomycetes; order Russulales; family Bondarzewiaceae; genus Heterobasidion; species Heterobasidion irregulare. The sequence continues at coordinate 692,134 of NW_009258197.1, read as the reverse complement.
GATCAACATGCGAGGATTCGGCGCCATGGACAGAGTAGGCACCGTTCGCCCTAAGACTGAGATACGCTTGCCTAGAGATGTAGTCGTGCGATTCGTCACCGTTGATGGTGAGCCTGCGTAGAATTGGAGGAGTATCCAGCGTGGCATGATGGAAGATGAAGGACTGTCGCTTGAGAGGCATGAAATCCGCTTGTGCAGAGTTCAAGTGCACATTGAGTGAAATAGGAGCAGTTTCGCATTCTGGAGGACGAGAATAGCCAACAAGCTTGAAGACAGGACGTATGTCACGGAATCCCTCCTGGTCGATGGAAAGATGAACCATTGTATCTTTGAGCCAGCATAGAGCCAGCGGAAGGTCCAGAAATTTCATCAAGTCCTCAGAGGATGGAACAACCGGAGTTGGACCAGAAATCGAGTGCGCAGACCGAGAAGACCGTGTCGAGAGTATTGTGGACGTTGAGCCCCGAGAACGATGATGTGATCTAGACTTCGAAGAGACCGGAGAAGAGGGCGCAGATTCAGATCGGTCCCGAGCGGAGGTCGGAGAAGTAGGGCAAGACGACGGCGACAATGAATGAGGATGCATGGAAGCCATAAAGTTCATGCCTCTGTTGACCGCATGACGCAGTTTTGTCTTCAATGCACGACTGGGGCTCGATTCAGGTGTGTCTAGCGAATAGGATGGAGAGGGGGGAGCGAAAATCGGAGTGGGAAGAGCTGAGAATGATTGTGAAGGCGTCATGAGCAGCACTTGCCCACCGTCGTCCATGGGTGATCGTAGATGAATCGAGTCCACACTTCGATGGGTCGTGCATATAGCCTCTCGCTCTGCCAAGAATGGGTCAAGAAACAGAACGCTCGATGCATGGGCGTCGTCATGTTCAGCAGCAGGAGAGTCAATCTTCAAGCTTGGCTCGTCCGGCTGTGAGAAGTCAGCCTGTTCACTGCTTTCATATGGCCGACTAGACTCGTAGTTTATAGCTTCAGACTCTGGAGATACTAGGAGAGGTACATCATGACTGGCAATAATTGCACTATGGTTAGGTTTGTTATCACGTCTGATAGGTCCAAAGGTGCCACAAGTGTCAATAGTTCTGACACTGCGAGCTGGAGATGTTGTAGCATTGCCTTCATCAGTGGTAGGACCTTCCAACTCCTTGGGCTCTCTGCGGACCAGGCTTGGACTGAGGTTCAGCGAGGTCGAAGAGCTAGAGGAAATGGTGCGAAGAAAGGTCGGAATACCGGAATGAAGGATTATAGGAATCTCTCCTGAGCTACAGAGAGTGGATATGTGCCCAAGACTGATATCCGGAGAAGGGGGCGAGAGATGGTCGAGAGACCGTAAGATTGACCAAGTACTGTAATGAGAGGGCAAGCTAGGCGAGTTTGGAGACATAAGGCAGTGTGATCAAATTTTCCAAGAAGATGAGAAATAGAAGAATAGTTTGGCGTCAACTCAATTCGAATGCGACGATGAAGACAGAAGGCGTTGCTCTGTCTGTATATGAAAGGCCAAGTTTCGCACGGTGAACAAGCTCAGCGCTCAAGCGCTCAATCGTCAACGCATCTAGTACTGATTATTGTATGGTGTATATAGACTATGTCATGAAATCACTCTATGTCGTATATAACCTCAAGTATATCTTGGCTGCGATAAGATATGCCCTTCCCGATGGTCGGAGTCGGTCCAATCATACCTTCTTCTCGCTGGAAGCCTGCGGGCCGGCCTGACGCCATACGCCCCTCGCGTCCTTTTTGCGCACCGTCAAGCAGGCAATACCCAGGTAGTTCGTAATGTCGTTAATGACCAGCACGACGAAGCGGCTGTATGACAAGAACGCGATGGCCAGCGTAACATAGACGAATTTTTCGGTGTTTTCTGGTGAAGATTGGATGATCGGGGGGCTGCCAAGATGATGTTAGATGAACCGGTCCAGTCAGTCAATTTGATAAAACGACTCACCGGCCTATAAGCCATGGGAGATTAGCATCGACTGCACCGATGACGCTCCATACCCACATCGAATCCCACCAAGGGAAGGGCTGACCGGTAACGTGCGCTAGGATCATCCTACCTACTTGATGAGCGAACTGGAGGCCCCATGCACATAAGAATGGAACAAAAGCAGGGGAGCGGAGGATGTCCGAGTTCGTGAATTTAGGGTGGTTCATCCAGAGGACCTGCGCAGCAACAGAGAGGGGGAAGGGCAAGAGGTACCACAGGGGTTTGAAAACGGACCCGTGGGATGCGCGACGAGACCGAAAGACGTTTACATAGCTAGACACTGTATATCAATATTAACGCATATGAGCATGCAGAAGGAAAATACCTCGTTGCGATGTTGAATGCCATACCCAAGGTGCCAAATACCATGAATAGCTCGTTCAAGGCAATATTGGGCACACGGCTAGCGATAGCATCCACCTGGTCCAGACCGGTGAAAGTAAGGATTTTATTATCCCAGAAAGTAGGTCCTATGCGAACAGAGTCAGCGGGTGAACCAGCGACCGATACATGCAATGCATACCATATATACCAGTGAGAATATAGATAGCAACAATCATTATGATACCTTCCACGGGTCCCGAGAAGACCCCCAAATACAACTGGCCTGTAATCATTGTTGAGTATTTTGACGGACGAGTTCAGATTGAGGAGCGTACCGGTATAATACTCCTCCCACGTCGTGAGGTAGAAGTTGGCTAGCGTTGCGACCTGAGCCGCAACCGTCCACCAAGAACGGCCCAAGTTCAATGCATGCGACGCGAGGATGACCTCAAGCTACTCCAGGTCAACAGAGAGGCTATGTATGGGCCTCATCGTGACATACCGTGGTATTGAGAGCATCGCATCCTATGAAACCTTCAGCATACATAAAGCTTATCAAAAAAAATATTGTCACGACATACCATGGTCAAACATCTCTCCTAAGGGCCCCGCCATCCCAGTGCGACGAGCCTGCTTGCTGATACGCCAGACGCGTTGTAAGTAGACCCTCATCTCGCAAAGAGCTCGTAACTTACCCGTCAATTGCATCAAAACTTTGATACAAGAAGAGCCCTGCGCCCCAACTTCAATGACGTTCAGAATGCAGTAGACACCGACGAACAACGTGACAATCTACTTGCGTGTAATAAACCCATTGCGGAACAGACGCACCACCCTTCTGAGCCAGATACGTAGGATCGTAGTAAAGCAACGTCAGGAAATTGATTATTACGATCGACAGCCCAGACAGTGTAATCTGATCCACGTGTGTATCGAGTGTCAAAAGAGAGACATTGCATATACATGACAGACGGCGCACCATATTTGGCGCGACCCACGTTGGCCACAGGGTCACCAGCCACGTCCAATATGGGTTCAGGACATAGTTCGACAGCAATGACCTGCGCACTTGCTCAGCAAAGAAAGAGGAGGTAATGAGGTCGATACACGCACTTGTCCACGCCTTTATAGGAGTAATTCCTCAAGTTGGCGAGCGCATGCTGAGGAATATAGCTCATCCCGACGACAAGAGGAGAGAGATAAACGAAAGAGAACTGGGATGGTCGTAAAGAAGGTCAACGCATAAAATTGAGCACGGACGTTCCCCAGCATATAAGTCTCCCGAACAAGCCATGACATACAAAATTTCACGTGGCGCATATGCGTCGGCTGCTCCTCTTCGAGCCCCTAATTCCCGTCCTCTTCCGAGGCTCCGAAGCCATTCCCCCCAGCGACGGATATTGCTTTACACGAGAAAACATACATGAGGTTATAGTAACAGCTGTTCCATGGAGCTACACTTGAGTATGTAGATGAAATAGAAGATATTAGACATCCGGACAATTATTCGTAAAGCGAAACCCGAAGTATCGACGGCTGAAAAGACTCATTCAGAAGCCCAGCTGCTCAACGAAATCCTGCCACGTCGCATCCAGAATATACGGCTGCCCACTCGTAGCACCCAAACTTTCTTGCTGAGTGGGGCTCTGATACATCCCTGATTGGGCCGAAGCACCCGTCACAAAAGGACTCATGTCAGTAAACGACATCTGCAACGACTGTGCATCGCCCGGCTGAGAATAACCAGTTGACGGGAAGTCGAAAAGATTGAACATGGAGGTTGAAGATGCGGGGAGGGATGATGAGGTGCTCGGCTGTGGCGTAGGGGGGAAGGTTTCGAACGCCTGGAAGTCGTTGAGAATTGTAGGGTGCATTTGCTCATCTGAAACCAGCGGATGGTAGAGAGGAATATGATTCGGCATGGCCCTCTGGTCTAAAGATGGCGATGATAGCCCAGCACTTGGACTAGAGCTTTGTGAGATGACTTGTGTCCCACGACCCATTCGTTGAAGTTCTGCACTCATGGACTGATTACCGTGCGGTTGGGTCTTGTCCATGGCCTCGTGCGCTTGTCGGTACAAGCTTCTAATAGCATCCTAAAAGGATGAATGAACAATAGCTCCATATGGCAGCAGCGACACATGCTTACAAGATGCTCAGCCGCCGGACGACTGCCAGCGCGCACCGCATTTTCGAAGAAACTGCAAGTGATGTCCAACTCTTCCAGCGCGGAGGGAGCCAGGCTTGAGGTAGGAGCGTTGCAGACGAGTAAACACATTACAATCTACAGACCAAACAGCAAGGAATATTCAAGTTTCCTGACGACCGGGGTTATTTAACATACGTACCGCAGCGGAGAGGACTTTAGACCATGCCAAGGTGCTCCTGAAAAAAGATTGCGGCAACGCACTCATCGCCCGCTGGCCAAACTCGATGACTCGATACCCCGATCGATATATCGCCATGACTGATGGCCCGTATTTATGTTTCAGTGGGTCTTCGGGTTTTTCGCGAAGCGCTTGAGCAAAATATACTCTATGGAGGTTCAACAGGGCTTCGAGGGGTCGAGTGATGTTAATTACAAGAACAGATGCGACGGTAGACACGACTTACTCCACTCTTTACTCGAATGAACCATCCAGCGTTTCACTAGTATATCTGCAGGAGGGTCGTCGGGCGTGCCATCGCATGGAGGCCTCAAGAATTCTGGGATGATGAAGTCGCGAATCCTGCGGTCAAGTTCAAGGATAGTGATGTACGGCGGCGACTTTGCCCCAAAGGCAGTGCACATGACTGTATGCAGTAATTGACAATAAAGAAAACTCCATCGCTGGACTGGTGTGCGTTATTAGATTCATTAAAACGAAGAATGATTTATATTGTCGTACATCCAAGGTCCTTGGTCCCATCCTCCTTGAGCCGATCTTCGTCATCTACTGGTAGTTCACAGTCGATGAATGACGGCATGGTAGTTGGCGGTCGACCAAAGCTGAAACTCTGGAAGACATCTAATTGAAAAAGGTGGCAAACTACGAATTGGAAAACCCACATTCCAAGCATCGACGGTGAACAGGTGCCAAAACACACGGCTCCGTTTCTGGCTCTCCTCTTCGTCCAGATTCCACCTCGTGCTTTTCAAATCTGTTGCATACCATTAGACGATTTATTCGAAATAAGGCAAAAATGACTCACGCAAGCCGACCTACGTCATATTGCTTCTAACATGAGGGAATATATATGTTAATAATGTCCAAACTCACACCGTGGGCTAATTTAACAGCATATCCCAAGTACATCCATGCTCTAGACGAACCCGTGGGCAGAAAGCTGGAGTCTGTGATCTCAAGATATTGTGCCATATAGCACTACAGATGAAATCTCAGTCGGAAACGCATGGGCTGCATGACCATGAGACGCACCATTACTTGAACGGCGAGAACTGTTGTCGAGGTGATCGGCGAGTCAAATAAAAGCACGACCCGAGAAAGTACAAAATAATCATATGCCTCAATATGATAGTCCGCAGTCGTCGTGTCATACTGTTTGGCGAGCGCGAAGACAATGAACAGCAAGCTGAGAGCATGCAGGGACTGCATCCCTTCTGAAGGTCTAAGAAGATGTCAACAGCTTTGAAGGATTGAGACGGATGACGGCTCACTTGGCTTGATACGCGAGCGACAATACTTCATCAAACAGCTGTTTGCGATTCAGTGAAGAGGGGCTATTCACGTGCAGATGTCAACGAGCTCGTCTTAGATGGAGCGACGCAGTCAAATAACATACATGTACTGTGAGAGGTTCATGAAGGTTTCGCACATTTGACATGCCTCCGACAACGGCGGTAGGTGGGCATAGACCAGACGTTTGATCTCCGGGTCAATTTTGTCGCCTTCAAGTTCTGGGCACATGAGTTCGACAATACGTGGGTGCAGGCGAGTGGAAGAAGTATAGGCAAGTTTGGGCATCAACTTGGATGACTACCGTAAAGTAGCATTTGGCAACAATATGGTAATTAGGAAATGTCACGCATCTCACCTGGAGGATATACTGCAATTAGGAGGGAACCGTCAATGACAAACTAGATATAAGAAAGGGGCTGGAATTACTTCGGAACGGGCTGACGCGCCGTAAAACTTCGTATCACCCTTTACGCCGATACTCAACGTACCTATCACGAACTATGAACTCTGTGGCCTTGCCAGCAAATAAAAAGACGCACCGAACGCCTCTATAATGCCTTCATCGTCCGCATCACCCGCTGTATCTGTTGGGTTCTGTGGACTGGATCCACTTGATTGCGCTGGTGAGCTCTCTTGATTCAACATTCGCTCTTTTTTTAGTAAGGGATGTGGTTCCTCCGATATTGTGGCTTGGAGGGCAGCAAGACCGACTTCGAGCTCGCGAATGCGAACTGTCATAACGTGAATCTTTGCATGCAACTCCTCGGTATTGGCCAACACATATCTGCGATGTATGTCGTGAAGATGTCAGTCGTGGAAAAGGGGATCGATGATACACATGATCTACTTATTGTTTGCTTTGCCGGTGGCAAGGGCACCTAACGAGAGGGTCGGCGAGATTGTCGGGCAATGTTGAGCAGGTGTCACTTACCGTTCGGGCATATAGCAGCACAACCGCGTTTGGTGCATGTTTCGCAAGGAACCTCCACAGATCCTCAGCATGAAGTTATGAGGCTAGGACATGATCATTCGTGCGCACCTTTCGGTCACAGCGCAGTTTCAGCCTGAACATTTGACACAAGACGACTTGAACACGCCCGACAAACGACAACTAGTCGATACGCACCGGCGACATTCTGCACACGAGACGGGCACTCGTCCTGGTCGTCGTCGTTGCTTCGGTGGGTCTGTAACTGTGCGCGATTTTTCGGTCGGTGTGGGGGGCATCGGGTTGACCAGTGATCAAGAGAGGTGGGGAGTCGCTCGGGGAATGGAAAAATAAGAACCAGAAGACCAAGTTTACAATAAGAGCGCGGATAAGAAAGCACAGAGATATGTGAGAACTTGAGCGAAGGCTGCTACTTACGACATTTTCAAGGTGGATATTAGCAACCAAGGAGCAGTAAACGGCCCTTCGGCTACGCGGCACGAGATCCTCTGCCGCCAGCCGATCGATCTATCCTTAGCAACAGCCCTCGGTCGCATCCTTGGCCCGAGGCGATTTGACTTTTGCTCTTCAACATCAACATCCCTCTCTCTTTCTCAACTCGGGCTCTTACTGCACAACCACTGAACACGGAAAAGTTTGATGGAGGTGCGCTGTCACATCGCCGCAATAAGCTTTGTTCTGATCACCGACCGGCGACGGCGCCATAACGCAGGCCACACATGCTTCGAGCCTTCGATGCGAATCAATCGGTCACTGAGTGTCACGAGTTCAGGTTGGAGCCTCAGATTATCGAAGAGCAGCGTCTCGGGACAATCTTATTTGCATCAGCCCATCATCACTGCCGCTCTCCCTGCCCACTCGCTGAGACCTACGTCAGAGTGCACCACAGCGACCCTCAAAGGCAGCGGCAACATTGGCGGTTCTTCTTCGACCTCTGATGTGATTCCCGAATATCCTTATCTGACTGCACCACGGGAAATATCGTCGTGGAGGCCTGTAACAACTGGCAATGCGATATGTCATACTGCACTTACTCTGAACAACCGTGTTCATTCATCGCATGGCAGGGATTTACACTGGTATTCTCCACGTCTGCCGCGGTGCTCGCTGAAGACCGAGAGAACCTGGTCAGAATACCCAAGCGCGTAGAACGGGTCCGATGTTCGCCGCACACCGTCATGCGGAGGAATTGACGTTGCTGATTGGGATAGATGATGACTACCATGCATGAGTAAACTTGCCCCTTTACGGCGTCTTCTGTTCTCCATTTCTGTTGAATTCCAGCGCCAGCAGATCATCTCCGACTCTTACGTGCTGTCTGCCAACTTGCTAGCTGTGGCATTTGGCAGTGCTCAAGCGCTCATGATCTATCCAGATCTATTCATGGAAGCACAACCTGTCATCAATGCTCAAACCTAAGTGGGCAGCGGAGGAATATCGCTCGGGTTGAATTCTGCACTCATGAAATCTTTTGCATTGGAGTACTCTGACTCTCTGGCGACTATCTCTTCCTTAGACTCCCGTCTGTAAACCTGGCTCTCGGGGAGAGGCCAGCTCTTGCTATGCCGCCTGTCGCAGATCATGATCATTTTGTCGCCGGATCCGGCGGCATCATAGTCGTCTGACATACTGAATGGAAAGCTGTAGAAGCTTGCCCATACATGTACGCCAAGTTCCTTACGCAGAAGACCAACTGTCGGGGCTTTTGACCATCACTAGATATATAGCGCGGGGCTCTGACTTCTTTCAGTCTAATCTTTCTTCCCCTTCTGGTGCTAAATCCATGTCTCTCCCTGCCCCTCGCAGTCACAGCGAATCCGAGGCTCAGCCTTCGACCAATGTCCACACAGACCCGTTTCGTCGGGAATCTGCTGACTCTGCTCAGTCCTCGCCAGGAGGCAGGTCTACCAGTTCCCCGTACTCACTGTCCTTCGACGATACCGTGATCCCGTCTTCGCACGCGCGCCGTACCCTAGTTCTGTGCTTCGACGGAACAGGAGATCAGTTCGATGCGGATGTATGCGCCTTTCCCCACGACATATCGCATGATATCCTTTTGACGACCAGAGACCTGTAGAACTCCAACATCGTCTCGTTCTTCTCAATGTTGAAGAAGGATGATCGCAGCCAGCAGATGGTATACTATCAGGTTCATTTTGTTCAACAAAGTGGAATTGGGCTTGAATTGATCGTATCCTATCCTGTACCCTTCAGGCTGGGATCGGTACTTACACCTCCCCTCAGATCGCCACGCCATTCATGGCGAAACTTGCTAAAATTGTCGACATGGCGGTTGCCAAATATCTTGATGCTCATGTCATGGGTGGGTAATGGCTCGCGTTAAATCGGCTGTTATTCCTTACAGCGTCTTGCTAGGTGGATATGAATTTTTGATGCAGAACTGTCAGTATTCGGTCGTCTGTGTGCTTAGGGCTCAGTCGGTGGCTGATTTTATCGCACACAGATCAAGCAGAGGACAAGATCTGTATATTTGGCTTCTCTCGAGGTGCATACACCGCACGCGCTTTGGCAGGGATGATCCACAAAGTGCGCATTCAGTCTGATCTGTCAGTCAGGCCTGATTCTCACATCGTGTAGGTTGGAATACTACCAGCATGCAATCATCAGCAAGTCCCATTTGCTTACAAAATGTTCGCCCGGGACAACGAGGAGGGTTGGAAGCAGAGCAATGCGTTCAAGAAGGCTTTCTCGGTAGATGTTGAGATCGAATTCCTCGGCGTGTGGTATGCCTATTATCATCAGCAAAGAACAATATTCTGACTCTCTTCTTCACAGGGATACTGTCTCGTCTGTGGGTCTGATCCCCAAGAGACTCCCATTCACTAAGTCAAACACGGCTGTCCGCTATTTCCGGCATGCTATCTCCCTCGACGAGCACCGAGCCAAGTTCAAAGCGAACCACTGGCATCTCTCTCCACCTCATGAGCATAAGCTAGGTACTAAGCGTGGAGACATGCCACGATCTAACCAGCACCATCCTCATCGTCATCACCACGACGGCAAGATGTCTTCGCGGCATCTAGAACGCGAATACGATGATCGTATCACTGAAACGGATGTACTCGAAGTATGGTTCGCTGGCTGTCACTGTGGTATGCAATTCATTCTATACCCAATGCTCTCGATCGACGAGAATGATTCTCTCAGATATCGGGGGCGGATCCGTGGATAACGATACACGTCATTGTCTAGCGCGAATCCCCCTGCGATGGATGATTCGTCAATGTTTTCTCGCTGACACGGGCATTCAATTTCACCGCGGTGGCTTCAGAGGGACCGGACTTGACCCAGACACACTTTACCCCCTTGTGCGGCCACGTCCTCCTCCCGTAGTTTTGTCCTCTGCTGCTCCTTCTGGACAAGGCAAAGATGCCAAAAGCCCAAGCAAGCACGTTCTGTTGCCGACAGACGGCACACTCGTTGACAGCCCTCAATCTTCTGTGCTGTCGGAGGAAGAGGAAGATCTACACGACGCCCTTAGTCCGATCTATGACCAGCTGAAGCTTGCCAAATGGTGGTGGATCCTCGAGATAATACCGTTCCAGACGAGGGTACAGAAGGAAGATCGATCTTGGGCTTCGACGTTTTCGTGAGTCCTTTTTTCCGTGGCACTATCCGTTGAGTTAAGCATTTGCGATCGACTACGCTAGGGTCAACCTCGGCCGCGGGCGAAAGATACTGAAACAGCACTCGGCGGGATTCAACGTTCACAGGACCGTGAAAATTCGGATGGAAGCGGAGGCGAAGGTTGGCAAATACATTCCCAAGGCGAAGTTCAAGGTGGAGCCGAACTGGGTCGATTGATATAGGTCGAGCAGCTGTTGTTTTGCTTTCCACCCGCTCTGCAGTCCACCGGAGTGTTGAGGTACTGAGTAATCTATCTTGGAGCTTTTCCCTACCTGTAACAATCGTATCATACATGTATGGCCCGTTGTGGCCCACCTCATTCTAGGATGTCGGTGCACCGTACCGGATATGCGCGGGATGCGATGCAGTCAATCCACATGTATGGGGTGTGTAGACCCGTGGTTTGATCGACACCAAATCTTCGGGGGAGCTACTGTACTTGTCTGTGACGTTGTTTCGGTCCCGCACGTGCGTACGAGCCACGTGCGACGAGCTGTGGCGTTGAGTCATTGCAGACCCACGGCTGTCCATTCCCAAGTCTTCGACGAGCAGTATTGCTTGTCCAGGAGATACCACAAGTCTCCCAATCACCTTGAATCTTCACCCCTCTCATACACGCAGTGATTTCATGGCTACTCGTGGTGTAACGACTCCCCAATCTATTCCCTCGACCCCCAAGCGTTCAGCTAAGACGGCTTCATCACAATCCCTGAATCATCTCCTCAACTTCTCACTGCCTCCAAGACAAACACAGCAACTACAGGTGTTACCTAGGAGAAGCCGCAGACATGGGGTACAGCATCCTGTATGGAACAAAGAGAGTGGGTGCCCTATCCTATCCTATCTCCATATCGGCAACTTACACAACTGACTTCACTGGCCTGTAGGGTTTGTTAACGCGCAATATAGATTCGTCATGAACCCCAATGGGGACTACACCGTACACTTCGCTGATCCTGACATGTATGTTTGACCTGGGCTCTGATCCCCTCGAAGGCTGAGTGTGTCTCACAGCTTCTTCCAATGGCAAGATATCGAGCAAATTATAATCCCACGTAGCTCCGCTTTGGCCTCTGCTGCTGGCGGCGGACAAGGGGCTCTCCAGGACGAGGGACACACTATATGTCCCATATGTCTCTCTCCTCCCACTGCTCCTAGAATGACCAAATGCGGGCATGTCAGTGGTGCACTTCCAGACCATATGCATTCGATCTAAACATAGTTTCTTCACTCTAGGTATTTTGCTTTCCTTGTATTCTACATTATTTCAATACCTCGGACAATACCAAGTGGGTCCGATGCCCGATCTGCTTTGACTCGGTCAACGAGAAGCAGCTCAAGAGCGTCCAATGGTTCGACGGAACTCACCAGGCCGAAGACGATCCAGACGGGCTTGTTCCTAAAGCCTCTTCCTCGTCATCGTCCGTGGCCACAGCTCTCGATAACCTACCACGGCCCGGCTCTACTCTTCGAATGCGATTGATGCAGAGGCCTCAAATCACCACCTTAGCTCTCCCGCGCTCCAACACTTGGCCCTCTGATATACTCCCCCCTCATCAAGCACCATTTCACTTCCTCCCCGATGTTTACACCTACTCCAAATTTATGCTTGCGACGCCGACTTATCTAGTCGAGAAGCTCACTCAAGATCTCAATGATTTGACAATCGAGAGGCGAATGTTATTGAGCATGGGCGACAGCCTCGGGGTGACTTTTGTTGACGCCGCAGAGCAGAAGTTACAAGTGCAGATTGCCAAGGCGACGGCACTGGACACAGAGTACCTTCGGAACGCCATTGATAAGACATTGCAGACCCAGCATGAAATCCAGGCTCGATTTTTATACCACGAGCAGCGGCGAAAGCAGGAAGCTGCACAGCGCGAGACATTTGATGTGCCAGAGGCTTATCTGGCTGCACGTTCGTCTGGTCTGAATTCTTCTGCGCCAGTCCCTAGTCCACCCGCTGTAGCCCCTCCCCGGAGTCAGAAGCCGCGTCGCAACCTCAATCCCCCTCCCCCCTCCACTTCGACGTACTATTATTACCAGGCAGCATCGGGCATGCCCATCTTCTTGCACCCCCTGGACATCAAGATACTGAACGCCCACTTCAACGGGTACGCATCGTTCCCAGACTCGATCGTCGTTCGTGTCGAGGCGTACAACGAAGGGTCCGTCAACGACGATTTACGCAAGCGCTGCAAGTACCTGGGACACGTGGCCGAGGGCGCCGACGTCGTCTTCATTGAGGCCGATCTGACGGACGTCGTCGGGGCGGACGGGCTGCGCAACTTTGAAGGTGCATTGAAGAGCCGGCGTGCACGGCGCAAGGAGAAGGGGCGGAAAGACGACCGCGCGCGTGCCCGCGCCGAGGAGCGAGAGAAGGAGAAGCTGGCCTCGGTTGCGTGGAGGGAGACTGGCACCCCGCTATATCGCGTCCCGACTGACGCGGCGTACGCAGAGTCGCCCCCCGTCGAGGATGTACACGAACCGGAACTAGAGCCGGAGCATGTTCCCGTGACCGGGGCGTGGGGCTCCCGCAGCTTTGCATCTGCGTTGCACTCCAGCACTCCGCAGCCGGTGGCTGGACAGCGGCCAGCACGGAGGGCGGAGGAGGAAGACGAGTGGGATCTAGACATTGCTTGGCATGAGTTAGAGCAACGAGGCGGTGGCGGTGGGGGCGGTGGGCGGAGGAAGAGAAACCGGTTGGTGGTGTTAGGGAATGGACCTGGCCGCATGCATTGACAGACATGATTTTGGTTTTTGATGCATACTTATACGCTTTAAACAAACAACATTGTAACAGTATTCCAGAGCACGATGTAATGTCCAGCTGTTCGCTTTTTTGTGCGATTCACGCGCAAATTGACATCGATATGAAAGCGAGTCGTATTGAACACATACAGTGCGTAGCCTATAGACCGAGCAGAGCACACGAGTCCGTCGAACTCCACACAGGGAAAACGAAATGGTAGGTAAACAAAGAGTCCAAACTGGGAGGTATCCCGATCGTGGCTGATATAGATAGCACAACAAGAGTGTTCGAGATAGACTAACAGACGACATACCTAGGAATCGCGACATGTCACTGAAGCAGCAATGAAATGAACGATGAGGCACTAAGATAAACCCCTGTTATCAACAGCATCGCCCAAGCACCAGAAAGGGAGGAGAAAGGAGCAGGTGGTGCTTAGAAGGAGTGAGGACGGTGGCTCAGTATTAATAGGGTATGTATGAGGTCGAGTAGGCATCATCGCACGCTGTGCGCTTCTCGTTTCGTGATGTTCGTATGCAGAAGAAAATGCGAAATGGGTCAAGCAACCCAATAGATGGGTTAGATAATCTGAAGGTAATTCGATGGCGCGACTGTGGACGGTTCGAGGTCAGGGCTGTAAAGAAAGACATCGGGGACAATAAACGTACTGCCAATCGACCCATCTGCCTTCTTAGCTTGCCACCATTTGCCCTGTTTGTCCATGATGTCCATGATTTCGCCCTTGGCGAACGATATCTCATTTGGATCATCAGGCGATGCAGAATCTAGAGATAGGATAAGTTCTGATCGAGTACCCAGTCTGACCAAAATACTCACAAGCATAAAGTGCTTTTGCTTTATATGCGTATCCCTCCGAATTTATGCTGGTATCCTCAGGCAATGGGGGGCCTCCTCCTGAACCAACCCCCGCATTTCCAGGAGTCGTGAGCGGCGAAGTCACCCCTCCGTTCTCTCCTGGCATCGACGATGCTCCTGGAGCCATGTTGCTTGCTATGCTCGGTGCCCCATTCAAACTCTTTGGGGGCCCCCCGTCCACGCCAGAACTCCCGTGGAGACTTCCCTGGCTCCGAATACCCGCCCCCGGACTAAAGTTGGTTGTCATTTTGGTGTCGTATGGAGCCGAGCCGACGCCTGCTGGAGAAGAGTATCCTCCGCCGTAGCCGTTCCCAGCTCCCATGTTATGGACGGACTGCGTGCGTGTGCGACGCCTGCGTGAAGGAGGGGTGAGGCCGCCAGTGCCCAATGCATTAAAGACGTGAAGAGTAAGCGAGTCCTCCTCTGAAGTAAAGTAGAGGACCCAGAGAATATTGACGACGGCGAGGATGAGCCAACCAGCAGCCATTGCACCTCGAGCAGCCTGTCCGGTGAAGATTCCCGCATCTACGCCGAGGACGGAAAATACGATGGCAACCGCACCGAAGGTGGAGATCTGGAAGCGATGCATCGCTATCGAGTCGCTGGCAAGAGTGTATAGGACGCCAACGACGAGGAAGAGTTCGAGAAAGATCGCAAACCAAAGGGTTCCAACAGCGCCATGGCCGACTGAAATGACAGTCAAGCGTGGAGCGCTGAGAGGTACGATTCGACTCACATTGTGCAGTCACGACTGCTTGTGATATGAAGGCTACAAACCAGCCAACCTGTATCAGACGATCCATGGATGCGATGAGAAATTTTCCGTTCTATTCCGAGATACAATGGGACACTGACCACTGCAAGAATACTAGTGAACAAGAAGAGATAATGTGTTAATATTGGGGTGAAATCCAGTCCTTCATTGCCGCGAGGGGGCATCGTGTGTTTAGCGACGATGAGAGAGCAAGATGACGGGCAACGGCGTCGACGACGTTCGGAAGAAAGCTGGGAGTCGTTACAACAGCGCCCGACACGACGAGTCCAAGACCGTCACAGACCGTCACGTGACTGTGCCGAAGACTCCGGGCGCCCAGTTTGGTCTATCCTTGCATCCAACCCATCGCGACGAGGACACCTCGAATTCCCACACACCACCGCTTGCTAATATCTCCTCGGACCTCTTTAAGTTCATTCTGCGAGTCGATTGAATAATACGGATCCGTCATGAACCTCTGGCTTGCTCAGGCTCTTTGGGCGAGGTCGCGGATGCAGATACCAGCATCCCACTTGGGGTACTCTTGGAGCTGATTGGAGCATTCAATTTGGATGACATCTGACGGCTCTTCGGTTTCTCTACGCTGCATCTTGCGCTGATTGGTGGGTGAGTAGTTCATATCGATGTGGAACCCGTCGTGGAACAAGTCAGCAAGTCAGCAGTTTGGATATGACGGTGTTCCTACATCAGCCAGGTTGGTAAGATGATACCAAGCCTTTCCCTATCCCGCTGGTTGGTTTCCCGCCGTCGATCAGGATCTTATGTCTCATAACTTGACCCCTAACTTTCTACCTATAAGATTCCCAATACCATCTCCTGCAGTCGCTTACTTTTCGAGCACTCTCATACCTCTGTCTGTGCTATGAAGCAATTTTTCGTATCCTCCGAATCGACCAGAAAGAACGAGGAAATCACATTCTCCCACGTGCTCATATGATCCGCCAGCTATGGCACGAATTCGGTTTCTGGGTCTCTTGTGTGATGCAAGCACTGGCTGGATTCATCCTGGTGCGTGTGGAACGATCTCTTTCTCTCTCTCTCTCTCCTTGAACAAAACTATCACACAGAGCATCATGGCTACGGCTCTCAGCCAACTTGAACCTACGCTGCGCGAGAGGCCACCTCCTATGGTACCGCTGACCCGTGAGCATGGACAGCGGCAACGTAGTTTCTCTACTTATCTCGTGACATCGAATGAAGCCTCTGAGCCGTCGCCACCGATTCGCACCTCCTCCATCACCGTACACTCAGACCCTGAACCCTACCCCTCTTTCAATCGCTCCTGGCATGATCCTCACCGCTCTATACCTCCCTCAATGCCGACCTTACCTGAATGCCCACGAGCCGAGCTGATAACGACGGGGGATCCAGTGACTTCCAGTGGGACGTTTGGTCAGGCGGCGCCCTGTCAGTCATCCGAAGAAGAATGCCCTCAATCCGGGAAGCACAAGCCCTCTTTACAGTTTTCAAGTCTCAAGCACACACGATTGCCGAAGCAGAAACTTTGTCGGTGCCTTTCGTTGCCCTCAGAGCAACCGCGGGACAAGAGCAGTCCCATGCGTTTGTTGACCTCCCCTCTGCATGCAGTGGCTTCGCTTCCAGATATGAAAATTTCAGGACGCAAGCTCAAGAGGAAAGCGACCGTCGCGCAGCGAGTCGATCGATCTCCTAGCACCGATTCGTGTGAGTTGTGCAATATCAATCGTCACTTGGTCCTGTCCGGGCTTACTGAGCCTTCGTGTAGCGACGAACCAGCAGAGCACGCATCGAGGAAACGGTGCCATGCAAAAGAAGAATTCTACTTCAGTGGCGCGCACCTACCCTTACGAAGCCCCATACTTCTTCCCTACACCGGCTTCGCCGGAGGCCTACGGATATGTACACAACGTTCGAGTGAATTCACAATCATACACCAAGCCTTAAATTTTTTATATCCATGTTTTTCTCCTCCATCCAGTCGGATACAGCAAACCACTCCGTAAGTACTTTGCAAGTTACATGATAAGCGAGAAGAGCTTCCATGCTCGAAATAACCGGGCTCCTGGGAATGGGTGATATGAATTCAGGTAGAGTTCTTTCGTGATGCTTTGTTCTTGGTTGCCCGTGATTAGATTTTCCATATGTACCATTTGCACCGACCCATATTTGAGTACTTGAGTTCTGAAGTCTGATCTTATCAATCTCTGGGGAGATAAGATAAGATTTTCTCCCACGACATTGCGGTTGTCGAGAACGCGGTGGGCGCCAGAAGCTTGCATCGCAGCGTAAATTGTAACGACTCGGCTATGAATATCTCTCTAACACCACCACTGCCTCCGCCCCTCTCTCCTGCTCCCAAGCACAACGTAATCTCTCTTGCTGCTGCACCCTCCAGTACCCCGCCCTTCACTGCGATCGCGGAGCCGTCATCACCTGCACACACCGTCGCCATCCAACAGGAAGCACCACAGCCAAGTCGGAGCCATTCTCCTGACCACGAGACTGCTGGACCATCCAAGTTGTCCGAAGCATACACATTGGAGCAAGAGATGCGGGGGATGGGAGGTTCCTTCGGCGTATCAACTATACCTCGCTCGCGGGCAGCATCCAGCGGGCCTCTCGCACCCCCCAAGTCTGAAACACCCGTCCCCGGCCTGGGAGGAAGCCCGTCGAACACCGGTGGTCCTGGTACCCCTCGACTGGGGGATGGAGGCCGCCCGTTGAACGTCACGGATGCGCTGAGCTATTTGGACGCGGTGAAGATACAGTTTGCGGAGAAGCCGGATGTCTACAATCAGTTTTTGGATATAATGAAGGATTTCAAGAGCCAGCTGTGAGTCCTGGGGTCTACTTTTGTTTGCCGATCTTCCCTTGGGAGTGCCGCGGCGTATCTTCACATGGAAGTTCCGAAACTCGATTCATCTCGGCACTGTTGACTGGGAGCTATGCATCCACGCGATGTTGCCCTCCATCCAAGTCTCTCCGACACTTTTGCATGTCGATGTCGTTCCCCTGCACATTGCACGGTATGACGGAAGGCCAAAAGCCTTGCCGGCGGTCCGACCGGTTCCTACCTTATCGGGACTGCAGCTATGTCATAGTTTCATTGAGCACTGGCCTTTTGCCTTCATCCGATCCTCCAAATGGTTCTTTCACTAATCGTTTCTCAGGATCGACACACCAGGCGTCATCGAACGCGTCTCCATGCTCTTTCACGGAAACCCCGGCCTCATACAAGGATTTAATACCTTCCTTCCGCCGGGCTACCACATAAATTGTTCCACTGACCCTCACGACGTGAACCTCATTACCGTCACGACACCCACTGGTACAACCACTTCCACCATCCCGACACCGGCTTTTGGACTCGTGAACGCGTCTCCGTTTGTACCTCAAGTAGCCCAGCTTCACGCGCCGTTGCATACCATCTCAGATATCCCCTCTGCATCTGGCTCACGGCCTCCATCCCCACATGGCCGACCTTCAACTGCTCCCATCTACTATGACCCTCTTGCATCTTATTCACCAGGACCTCAGGGAGTTTCCACGACTGCTCACGCAGCGTCTGTGCTGGGCAATATGAGTAACAAGAGCCAGAACGCGGTCGAGAGAGCACAACAAAGTGGAGAGTTCGACCATGCTATCCAGTACTTGAACAAAATCAAAACGAGATACCCCGATGAACCGAATACGTACAAGCAGTTCTTGGAGATTCTGCAAAACTACCGCAAAGAGCAGCAGATTTACCTGAAGGAAGTCAAGGATCAGCAAGCGCTCCAAATCAGAGAACAAAGGATGATGCAGGAGGTATGTTGCGCTTCCTTTGTCCGTCGATGCCACCGTGTTTTATTAGCGATCTGGCCTGTAGGTTTACGTCCAGGTCCAAGTCCTTTTCAAAGACACCCCCGATCTGCTTGGCGAGTTCAAAGACTTCCTGCCTGAGATGTCCGCCACTCGAGCAGTGCCACTCGTCGGCATACTGCCGCACCCACAAAACTCTACAGCAACGAGCGTTTGGAACCATGAGGCTGCTCCCCCATCCCCTGCTCGAAAGGAAGTGCCTCCATCTAGACGTCGGAAGAGAGAGGCGGGGAAGGAATCTCAGCGGGCTGAACCTGGACGAGTGAGTTGCCTTGTGCATTTCAGCCTCGCGCCGCGCGCATCGACTAACGGTCTTCGCGCACAGGATAATAGAAAGAAACAAAGGGTCAGGCCTGCAAAGGGCCATGCGCAGTCTCCGACGTTCACCAGCTTCCCCGCACCGGCTTCACCTGTACCAGGTCCATCCCACCTGCGCCAGTCGGCGTCTTTCTCTACACCGGCGTTCCCGGGCATACACGTCCACGAGACCTTCAGTTGGGTAGACTCGCCAAACCTAGCTGCGGCAACTGGTCCCAGCTCAGCAGCTCATGACGAGCAGCAGTTCTTCGACCGAGCCAAGAGGACCCTCGAACCCCGGGAAACGTGGGAAGACTTTTTTAAATTGCTGAATATGTACTCGAAGGATATCATCGATACCAAGCAGCTGATTGCGAGCGCGGAACTGTTTCTCGGGCATGGCGAGCTGCTGGCACAGTTCAAGGCACTCCTCGGTTGGGACGACAAGCGGGAAAGTGTGGAATATGGACCGCCGTTCAGCATTCGGACAGGCCCGCCTGAACTAATTCCACCTGCCCCAGTGGACGATGGGGGAGGGCCGAGCTATCGTCGACTGCCCGATAGTGTGAGCGTTGTGCAAGATTTATTGTCTGCGAGTGCTCACTATATTACTGCTATGATAGGAGGCAAGGCTGGCCACATCTGGCCGAGATCAACTGGCTCGATCCGTGCTCAACGACGAATGGGTCTCCCACCCTACCTGGGCATCCGAAGACGGTGGCTTCGTAACACACAAGAAGAACACTTTCGAAGAGTCGATGCACAAGACCGAGGACGAGCGCCACGAGTATGAGATACATTTCGAGGGCATCATCCGTACGATCGTTATTCTGGAGTCGCTGAATGCTCGGATCGAGGAGATGTCGCATGAAGAGCGAACACAGTTTCGATTGAAGCCTGATCTCGGAGGGGAGAGCAAATGCATCTATCAGCGTACGATCAAAAAGATTTATGGGAAGGACGCTGGGTCGGAGGTTTATCAGGCCCTTCAGGACGTTCCGAGCGTCACCGTGCCTGTCGTTCTCCAGCGGCTGAAGCAAAAGTGCGATGAATGGCGTCGTGCGCAGCGGGCCTGGGGCATTACTTGGCGGCAGACCGAGGCGAAGCATTTTTACAAGTCGCTGGATCAAATGGGGATCAACTTCAAAGCAAATGACAAGAAGAACACCACCAACAAGTCGCTCGTCATGGAAATCGAGGGCATCAAAGCAGAGCAGCTTCAGGAGATGGAGCTTGAGGGAAAACCCACCTTCATTTTCGGCTCGCCCGGGCACCAGCTCGAGTATAGCTTCCAGGACACGGCCGTCCTTCAGGATTCGCTCAAGCTGGTCTATTCATATCTCGACCATAATCAAGCGGTTTACAGTCAGCAGGAGAGGCGTAGCGTGGAGAAGTTCCTGCGTGTGTTCGTACCCACCCTGTGCATGTTCCCCCTTCCGGAGTTCAATGCGGCTTGCGGGCCACTCGACCTCGAACAGGACGACGATGACTCGGGCGATGAGCACACGGGCGCTGCCGATACATTGGAGGAGACAAGTCCACACCGAGGTGGGCGCCGGTCTGCGGGCACCGGTAATGCCAGTGGTGGTGTACACCCTGCCGACCTCCGGAAGAAGCTACTGAAGACTGCTCAAGAGAAATGGACTGCTCGAAAGGGACAGACTCCTTCTGTCGCAGGCTCCAGAGCGGCGTCCCCCGTGGTGGACGATCTGCAGCCGAGTGGGTCGCGTATTTTTGTGCAGGACGGTCCGTCGCCGTCAAATGGGGATGCGAAAGGTGAGGGACAGAGAGCACCCACCCAACCTGCGGACGTCTGGATACGGGAGAGCCTTACGGATGAAATCAAATCTATTCGCGAGGCTCCGGTGAGCAAACGTCCGTTCTTCGCGAATACGACGCTGTACACGCTCTTGCGGCTGCTCCAGGTGCGTGCATACTATTTTTGGAGAGTGAACTTTATGTCAGTCGCGAATCTAATTTCCGATGCAGCTGCTCTATTCTCGGCTATCGATTTGCAAGGAGGTCGGCGCAAAGCATGCGAGCCAGAAGTTTGAGCATCTCCTTGCTAACCCCATCGCGGTAGAGCTGGGTCTGGAAGACGCGCAAGGCCCGTCTGCGGTACTCGACCAGATACTGGAAACCGTACAGGACCAGGATCTGACCGAAGACTCGAATGTGCTCTACATGTATCTCCTGGACTCGTGCGAGAAACTGTTCGACGGTGAGATGGACCAGGCTACTTTTGAGGAGCACATGCGATGGTTCTTTGGAACCAAGGTACGCCATCCTCCCCGTCGTCACGGAGGCTTCTTCCATTAAACCCAGCTCTAGGCGTTCCATCTTTATACCGTTGATAAAGTCATCGCGGCGCTCATCAAGCAGGTGAGAAATTCCATAGGAACTATAAAAAGAGAGCTCATTCATCTGGCGTGACAGGTTCAGACGGTCGTGACAGACAACAAGTGCCAGGAACTGTGGTATTTTCTGAAGAAGGCAAGATCGGAGAACAGCTTTACACAGCAGGATGTCATGCGATATAGACGCGCCGCAGAGCGTCACGTTGGGTCCGATGACAACCTTTACGGAGTTGAATGGGTGAGTCAGATGCCAATAGATCAGCTGGAACGCAAAACTCACGCGGAAGGAAACTCACAGGATGCCGGGTCCAAAGCGATGCGCATTCAATTGGTGGGTGCGGATGAAGCCAGCGTGAACGATGGCGGTACGAGCGTCGGCCGATGGAGGGAGTACGTCGAGAGCTACGTGATGGACCATCCCACGGAGTGGGTGGGCGGGGCAGGCGTCCGTAGATCAAAGGCGACGAGCCCGATTTTCCTTAAACGGTGGGCAAACCGACGGGAGTCTATTTTGGCTGCGCGGGCGACTAACGATGGGGCGATTCTATTGTTAGACACCTGACATCGGATGATCTAGGATCGCGGGAGACGGTGACGACGGAAGGGAACCTGGGGATCCGGGTGAGCCTGGGGAGCTACAAGTTGTTCTACGAGGCGGGGACGGAGGAGACGGTGTGGCGGCGGCGGGGACGGGAGGAGGAGGCTGCTGTGTTGGCGAACGCGTCGGCACGAGAGGAGGAGCGGCGACGGAGCCGGTGGTTAGCATGATGAACGGCAGGAGTGTTCTATTTATAGCGGACGCGTGTTGTTGTGTTGTTATTTAAATTTCCGGGGCCAAAAATAACTGCGCTGCAAGCTAAATATGTGCTTGATAAGCTTGATAAACCGAGCGAGGACCGGGTGCTCCCTTGAGCTCGAGCCCCTTGCTACCCTCGCCACCTTTGTCGTCGCCGTCGCCGTCGTCGTCCCCAGCGTCCTCCCCGCCCCCGCCCCCGTCCCTCCTATCCATGCGCGGACGACAGCCGCCGCTCCCAGCACACAGAACACGGCTCGGTCCACGTTGATTTAATCTCAGCCAACTCGGTCGCTTGTCTCCGTCCACGAGTGTCTTGGCACAGCGCCCCTAGTACGATGGCCAAGCCCGTCCAGCTTCCTGCTGAGGCAGGTCCCTCGTCCTCTTCCACAACAACCAACACACCTCCATCACGTCCGCGCCGTCGTTGCCGCCGCAACAAGCGTCATCGCACCGCGGTCATCCCGTCCTCTGGCATCCTCACTCTCCTCGCCGCCGTCAGCGCATCCTCAGCCACCGCATACGGCCGCCCTCTTGATGCACAGCACACAACACACGCTTCCCTTCCCTTCCTCTATCCCTTCATCGACGACCCTCTCCCCTCCCACCCTCACCCTTCCCCTGTCCCCGTCCCCGGTCACCCCGCCCGCGCATCCGACTTTCCTACTCCGACCGTGCACAGGAAGCTGGACAGCCGCTCGCTCGTTCCAGACAAGTATGTCCAGGGCGCCGACGGCCTCTGGAGAAAGAGTTCAAGCTGGTCTTTGTACGGTTCTATGCTGTGTTCGGTGAGCGGCAGCGCATCCCACTTTTGTAGCATCCTGTTTACAACCCAGAGCGAACAGGTCCCGTGCGCCGACGCTTCAGAGAGCGCACTCCCAAACGACGTCAACGATCAGCTCAAGTCTGATACAAATCAAACCATCACTTCCACCGAACCCGCCACCACTTCCACCCTGGACACCTTCGATCTCGACGCCCTCCCCACCGGCTGGAAGCCAGCCAGTACCGAGCAGCGCGACCTTACGAGAGTCATCCTACCACTGTCGTTGATTCTCGCCCTTGCCATCATAGGTCTCATAGTCGCATGCGTGTTCTGGCGACGAAAGTCCAAGGTCTTTAAGGATGTCGAGAAGAGGTCGCGAAAGAAGCACCGAGGGGACGAGGATGCGTCAGATGACGAGGACTCCGAGAGCGTCCGACACGCGAAGGCGGCTCAAAAGAAGTGGACGAAAGCCGCAAACCGCTGGAGGGCGAATATCCGACACTCGGTACGTCGACGGCGTACGAATCGGGTGGTCTCAAACGTGTCAGGCTCTCAATCTGGTATGCCGAGTGAGACCTTGCGGGAAGACCCTGGGGAACACACCGTATCGCAAGGTTACAGTCGAGCTTCCTCTCCGACGCCCTCTCGACATTCACATCGTAGTGCCATCATCGATGCCTCGTCATCCCTCGCGCCTCCAACACCCACGCGGCCGTCAACCCCAGGTCCACCTACAGATGTCACAGATATCTCCACCCCGGCGCCGGCCGACCTTGATTCCCCTTCCCACCCACCGGCATATCGACCAAACTCCCCCGGCCCGCTACAGACGTCTATAAATATCTCTCGAAGCCGGGCTTCACCGTCATACTATGGCTCGTCTAGTGCTATCCCATCCTCCTCAAAATCACCGCCACCGCCACCGCCATCACCACCCTTACCCGATGTGGACGAAGCAGAGAGCGGGCTCACGCCTTCTACCCGCGTCGCTCATGTGGCAACTGATGATAAGGCGGTACTCGCTCGCATGGTTGCCATGGCCAGCGCCCCTCCCGTCGCTGTTGCAGAAAGCTCGCCGCACGTTTCACCGTCGGTCCCTACGCTAGAGGACTACGAGAATGCCCTGCTACCCGACGATCTTCCGCCCCTGTCACCTCCAGGCTCTCCGGAGCTGAGGCCGTCATACAGCCCGCCCCTCTCCGGGTTACCTTTGCCTCCCGCGAAAGGCAAATTGGCCGCACCTCACTACGATGACTATCCGTACAGTTTTGAACAGGACCTGGATATTGCCGGGGTCGAACCCGAGCCTGGTCCTTCTGCGCCCCCGTTCGAGGAGTCCCCGAGCATACCACCTTCTGTCCCCGACATTAGCCCGTCCGCTCCTCCGCTAGATGACGACGGCGAGGGCACTATCGAAACGTTAAATGCTAGCGCACCGCCGCTATGGGACGGTTATCCCGAGGATCCGTACACAGAGCATAGTCCACCGCCTGCCTCGATTTCAAGATCGGATCTTCCACACAGTGAAGTGCCATGCGACCCGTCTGAGCCGCTGGAGTCCGACGACGGGCCGGCAACGTCCCTTGTACATCCCCCATAGCCCGTCCCGCCCCCCTGTTCCTGTTCCTGTTCCATCTTACGCTCGTTCCCTCTGCTTTGGTTGTTTTCTAGTTTCATTCTGTAGCGGTGGCGTCGGGTTGGTGCGTGGACGATGGCGATGGCAGCATAGCATGGTGTGCGTTCATACAATATATAAGTAATTCGCATTCGCATACGGCAATTCAAGGTGTACTTTAGGCCGCTACAATACACAATGCTCGAGGACACTGCAGCTCTCGCTCGGCAGATCTTAATTTCTTCTCGGCCCATATGATGGCCCGGCTTGTGGCTTCTTGCAGGTTCTCGTGAGGTCGAGACGTGTGCTCCGAGTCCGAGTCTGTGTCCGTCCCCGCTTGTTTATCGGTGCCTTCGCGTCCGGACTTGGGTGTGAACGGACGGCGATCGTCGTGCGTAAAGTTTTGCCTTTCCGTGGGTCTGCTTCCAAACTGGGCATTGTCGCGCAAGGTTTTGCTTGCGAACTTGAAGGGTTGCCTAATGGGTATACCGTACTGCGAAGAAGTGGAATGCGGAGCGCCCTCGGGGCGCTCCCCAACCCCCAACCGGTGACTTGTGATTTCTTAGGCTGACTGACCGCGTTGAACAACATTCCTTTTGGTGCTGAGGTCACGGAGTCTGCGGATGATGGCGCCTCCCATGCGCAGTGGAATCGAGGTACGTGAAGCTGTTCTGCAGTAAGCGATGACCTGATTTCTTTGTTGCGAAACTCAGTCTGAGTGCACGAACCGCTGGACTGTCGTCATTCGAGCTACTCAAAATGCGATGTTCCCAGGCATTCTCACTGTTGACAGCGCACATGGTCTGCTTCTCTGTTATGCATGCCGCCACTAGGTATGTCACGATGAGTTGTTCATGTAAACCGCAATGCGGTTTCCATTCGGTGGGCGATTATCGATCGGTCTCCACTCGTCTCCGCAGGGGTCCACCATCAGCTGAGATGAAACTGCTAATGAAAAGTACGCACCGGCTCTCGTCTATCCTTATGGCAATTGGTAGCTCTGATACTGCTCAGGCTGTACGGGGCTTACCGTCTCTCTTTTGGCCGATGAGTCAGGGAGATTGTACATCTCTTCGTGGTCATCAGGCTGTACGCCCTCTCCGATGGTGTTGACGCGACTTTGCGTAGATGTCAGGTCAAACTTTGTGGGTTTCACCGAGCGGTTGACGGGCTTCATTTCTTAAGCGTCTTCGCGTATCTCCCCGGCAGATACTCGATCCGTTCGATTATAAGTTTGTGCAGGGTACTGCCGCTACCCCGATCTTACCAGGTGAGTCTAGACTCTAAAGTTGAGTCAAGTATTCCTAGTAGGCTACTAGCCTACTCGGTATCGATGCTTTACTGGTCAGCCCGAGATATTTGTTGTTACCGGTTGCTTTGAGGTCTTCAAGCTGAACACCTCCGTCGGCGAGCATTTTCAGGTCTGGACAGCTTTTTACTGCTGGGTCATAGCTTCATCGTGTTGGCGAACTACATCGAGCCCCAGGCGGTTGTCACGTTTAAAGTTGCTCCCCATGCGTAAGTACCGGTTTATCCCGGGTGAGAGCTCCATCTACGATTCTATGGTGAACAAAACTTGTGAATGCCTTGTGGTTCCGTCAAATGAGTCGAAGACTCACAAGTCCGTCCTAAGTCTTGCATCTCGTACATTTGCCCCTGAATACAAGGCGAAATCATTCCAGCCGCTCCATATCCTCGGATTGCCCCTATCAGAAGCGATGAGAACTTAAACTAATACACAAAGATACTACAAAGATCGGCCATCGGCCATCGTAAATTTATGGAAGAATTGCCGGAGGAAGATTGAATACTGAACACTGGACTTGCCATTTCGGGCAGCAGTGAGCGATCGGGGCACGTGGAACAAATTTCGTCGGAGGCGGATTGTGTTGGATCACGGTGCTCATCGACATCCCGCTCATCTCTACGGCTTGGTTACTCTTTCGATACCTTGTGTCATCTACGGTCATGGGCAAGTCACAAAAAAAACGCTCTATGCGTCGACACAACCCGATGCGCGTGCCCGACTCACATCTGCCGAAGGGCCTTGCATCTGCTTCCTCGTCTTCATCAAAGCAGGAGGCGATTCTGCCCATCATACAGAAGGTGTGATCGACGACCGTGTGTCGTCAGCTTCGATGCTAAACTCCTTTGTTGAA
This sequence comes from Heterobasidion irregulare TC 32-1, assembly GCF_000320585.1. Taxonomy (NCBI): domain Eukaryota; kingdom Fungi; phylum Basidiomycota; class Agaricomycetes; order Russulales; family Bondarzewiaceae; genus Heterobasidion; species Heterobasidion irregulare. The sequence continues at coordinate 665,298 of NW_009258197.1, read as the reverse complement.
TGGATCAGATGGGGAGCGCGGACGGTGCGGAGCGCAAATGGGCCTGTGTGGCCGTCTCGAATCTGATCTATAACGATCCGTCGACGCGAAGGCTGCTCCAGGGGAAGAACGTCGTAGGCGCACTGATCACTCGTCTTTCTGACGGAGAAGAGGAAGTGGTCGTAGAAGCTGCAGGGGCCTTACGGTGCGTTAGACTCGTGCTCTCCGTCTGCCAAAATGTGTTCTTACGCTACGCTTTGCTAGGAATCTATGTATCGATGGGGGCTACGACATCTGTGCTGAAATGTACAACAAAAATATCATTGCACCCCTGCAGACGTTTATACCCAAGGTCATCCTTTTGAACTCTGTGTATACACGGGAGCTAAACAATCCGCAGATCTCTACGACGCTGTCACAGTATCTGGAATCTCCCAAAACGGCACCGGAAAACGCTCAAAGCGTAGTCTATGAGTTTGCCGATAACGTTATCACTATCCTATGGTGTCTCTCGTGAGTCTCATGGTTGGCCTCACGGCTGCGTGGTAGCTAAGGATCCCTAGCGAGACATCCAACAAGGCGTTGAATGCGGTGAACCAGCTGAGCCTGGTCCCATTTTTGATGTCCTTCCTTGCTTATCGCGAAAAGCTGCCCTTGACCACGGTCACCTCTGCAGGTTTGTCCGGTTCTAGAATCGAGTGCCAGAGGCATGCTTATATCGGATCATAGCACAGTGTCTTTATGTTCTCACCGACGATAATATGCCTGCCATAAGCGAAGTCAGGGCAGACTCGAGCTATACGTCCTGCCTTCTCGAAATTGCCAGGTCACAGGGTAGTTTGATGAGCAGCAAAGGAAAAAATCCCATTCAGGACGAGCGAGCAATCACGCTGCCAGTGCTCACATGCGGTAGGCTTGAGGTATCCCATTACTTGCATACAGGCTGATGCCTTCTGCTTAGGAATTCTACGCAATGTATCGCCGTTACCCCCTCCATCGACCGCTCTGGTCGACTTTGATAGAGAAGTCCTGCTGCCCGTGATGATCTCAGTCATTTCATCCGTTTCCTTGCTAGAGGTATCGAACCTCGTACAAGAACTTCTTCGACGACAAGTATGTCCCCGTTCCGGATAAACCTGACCAGCACTAACGTATATTGCAGGCCACAGAGCCTCCGATTGAGAAGCTCAACATCAAACATGTTCCAAAGTCAGATCACAAATCTGAGACTGAGACTGAGTTGGAGCGCATAGAGGCGAAACTCAGGACTGTTCAGCTCTCTCTTGAAGTGCTCACCGGTGTATGTGCAACCCTGCCCGATCCTGACTTCTCACTCGGAGACGATGGGGATGAGGATGAGGATACAGGTGTGATCTGAATCATTTCTATCACTTGAAAGACTGTGTTGATCCCGAATAGGTGATGCAGCCATAGACGAGGGTGCCGACGAAGAAATGTCCCTCGATGACGCACATCCGACTGCAAATAGCACACTGTCGCCTAGCTCTTCCATCTTACCTGCCCTCATTCAACCCCTTCTTTCTTTGATACAACCCACCCCCCTCTCTTTTCCACCACCCAATGCATCATCGCCACATCCGCCTACGACATCTGCCCTCAGCGCGATTCATACAGCTGCCCTGGAATGTCTCAATAATGCATTCTTTTCCCTTGCCACAAATCCAACCCCGTCTATCGCTGCCGATGTAGACGCCGGCCGGCGGGTATGGGTCGAGCTTTGGCACGCGCTGGAAGCAACAGGCACGGGGGGCGGATTGGGACAGGAAAAGCGCAAGGAGATGTGGGAGATCGGTGTCGGGGTGCTGTGGGGCGTCAGCATCGTGTGGACCGCAAAAATCGTGCGTGATCGTATTTTCCGAGAGCCCAGGTATGTCAATTCATTTCCGTTCATTCTATGAATAGGTTCCGAACGAGAAGCATGTCAAAGCGCTCATGCAACTTTGCGACGCGATGCCTGATGAAGCGGTCCGCGTCAAGGCTATTGGCGCGCTTGGGAGCCTTGGACAATATCCAGGCTCGATCGACGCCAACCGAGTATGATCAATCTCTTCTCTTTAGAAGCTTCTACTGATCCGACCACCCCCTAGCTTATATCTGAATACTTATTGTCTATTCTCCCGACCACAACATCGCCGTCTCGCGTCGGAACTGAGGCGCTGCTCCAGGCTGTCTCGTCGCTCATCGACATATACTCTGACGAAGAGCAGCCTTATGACGTCAATTTCCAACAAGGCAAATATCTCGATGCTCTTACGAGTGCCGTCGAGGGCGTCCGCAAGGCGGTGAAGGGCATTGATCGGAAAAGGGAGGGAGGGCGTGATCTGCGTCGGCGGGGCGAGGGCCTCAGGGACAATCTAATAGAGTTCATCAAGTATCGGAGACAGTTAGGACTCGCCTGAGATGTTGGTCTCTCGGATTGCAGTGACTCGTTGATCAAATTAACCCTGATTTCTGGGAGTCTCTAATGATAGATGGCCCGGTGCACAGGTGGAACAAGTCGTGGGAATGAGTCGTAGGTAAGTTATGGTTCATCGGAGGTCTCCAGTGCCAAGGGGTCCGTGTCAATGTTCCATTCTCAGAGTGAGAACAACTCAATGAGTGTTTAATTAGAAGCCCTATGCAGGGAGATCCGATACTTCTTCTGATAAAAGAGTTCAGATGGTCGTACGACAATAACTGGATGGATCAAATGTCGATGGGACAAATATGTATCAGAGGACACTCAGCTCCCGCGGCTCGTGTCCTCGACCCCACCCTGTCCTGCAGTCGAGTCGATACCTCGACGGTATAGCTCTAGCTCCTCTATGACGTTCATGAGCGCATTGACTTCCCACCGCCCATAGACGAACCCGATATAAAGCATCGTAGTGCCCAGCCATGTCGAAAAGGCGGCGCCGAACGCAAAAATAGGCGCATAGGCTGTGTGCGGCAACCATGCCGCGCCAATCACAAATGCGACAACCAGCACGGCGCAGAGGACGAAAATAAGAAGCTCCTGCTGTGAGCGCGCCCGCGCATGGCGGTAGCACGTCGTAAGGGCTTGTAGGATCGCCGTCGCGGAGGCGTCGGAGAGATGTGTCGACGGTGTTGTCGGCGCGGTTGCTGAGACGGAGGATACGCTAGGCACGTCGGCGAGCGCGGACGGGTCGGAAGGGAGCGTATTTTCGTGCGCCTCGGGGTGCTGGATCAGAAGCGTCGCCTCGAGGCCGAAGTGGTCTGAATAGGAGAACGAGCGACCGGGCACGGTCTCCGTGAGCATGACCCGTGTGTTCGCGCAGACCAGCTTGCGATAGGACAGCGGGGACGAGAGCGGGTGATGGTGTGGGTCGCGGTAGAGCACATAGTCTAGGCGTTTGCCCTGCGCGGCCCGCGCGTATATGTCCAGAGGCTTGCCCGCCGAGTAGGAATTGATGGGCGAGTCTGCCGTGACGCCATGCACTTGGATGGCGTCGTAAGGCGATGGCGCTGACCTGGGTGACGATGTTGAGGGATGCGTGGCCACCCACGCGTCATGGAGGCCTGCATGGTCCCGGATGACAGTCATGGGCAATGTCGTGGGGATACTGTTGAAGTCGCCTGCCTGGACAAGCCGTGAGATGTCTCACGCGAGCGAGAGCGTCGAGCTTACCGAAATCACATAGCGACCTAATTCGGCGGACTGCTTCACCAGCTTAGCGAATTCCCATGCGTTCACTAAACGATGTGCTCTGTGGTGCTCAGGCCCCCCTTCGCCTCCCTTCGCAAACAGCTATGGCAATGACACGGCAGAAATTAATGCATAGGTTGTGTGGCAGCAATGCATACGTACATGTGTATTGAATATCTGGATCTGCCCGAGCACAGGGTGTGTGACTAGAACGCTCGCGGCTGCTTTACCTACAAACCAATCCCCACCAGCGACATCCATCGGGGAGCCATTCAAAGAGTACGGGTGTATCGTGGCAGCCACGATGGGGAAGCGCGTGAATATCGCCAACCCCGCACCCAGGGCCCCGCTGCATACACAAACCGTTCAGAAACAGACAGATACATGAGTATCACCCTTTGGTCTGCCTGCGCACCTATAGAAGAACTTGGAGTAGGGTAGACGCTTTATAACGCTGGAGCGTACTTTCTCGTAGTCTGAGTACACCCAGAGCTCCTGCAGAGCGATAATATCGTAGTCTGACCGGGCCAGGAAGCTTGTAATGGCCGTTATGCGTTCGGACCTGTTCTTGGAGACATACTTCAAGCCCCTGATCCCGTTTCGCCCTGCATCAGACTCAAATTCATGAATGTGCGTATAGATGCAACCTACCAGCAATTAAGAGTAAACACACGGAGCTGAGTGTCTGACATCGAGGTGACGGTGCTCTGTGCCGCGCCGCGGGCGTACTTCGTCTAAAATGGGACTGAACACGTGATGAACGCGTAGTAACCGAGCGCGTCGCAACTTGGCCGTAGGTCGCAAGCGCTTAATCGGCTATGGGATTCTTACAATCGCGCACTCAATTCCTTTGGTCTCGAATAGACGAATAGATGCAATAATCCAGAAAGATATTACAATTTCAAGCACTTCCAGCGATTTCCCTTTGTAGTCCACACTATGATCCCAGTTCTATATCTCTCTTTCAATCGATTAATCGTCTCTTACAGGACCAGAGTACTAAGACGCAAGTGAGCGAGCAGAACCAGCAAGAAAGGCAGGTGAGACACGACATACGTCCTTCTTCGTATCCAGCCCGTTCATGCCAGCCGCTGTCCTAGTACCTGCGACAATCGCGGACCAGTCAAGGACGGGGTACTGAGTAGTACCTGTGCGCGCCTGCGCGTTGTGGAGCGCGCGGGCGGTGAGTAGATTCCTGTGCGCTGCGTCTATGGTGGGCATCGGCGCATTATGTTCAGATGTAAGGCGGCGGATGTGTCTATGCAGGGAAAGCCAGTCGATGAGCGTTCCGCATTCACAGTTATAGGAAAGGTACTAACGAAGCGTCTTTGATGCCTCCGTCTATCGCAAAGCCTTTCGTGCCGTCGAATTTGTCATTGAGCATCTTGTCTCCGTAGTTGACCATCCTGTTAGCCTATTCAGCGGTCGCTCTTTCACAAGGCAGACAAGAGTCATACAGAGGTGCAGGGAACATGTCTGAGTGTCAATGTTCGTGAGTTTGAAACAGTGTAGCAGAAAGAGATCGAAAGGCACCTTTGACGTATTCGTACACGAGCTCCTGTCCAATCCCAGATTTCTCGCCCATGGTCATGGCCTCAGCCAGAACCTCCATGCACCCAAGGATGACCGAGTTGCCGATCAGCTTGAACGTAGGGGCTAGGCGTTTCGTGAAGAGACATGTGAGTACTTGTTGGTGTGAAGATGAAAGAGCTGCTCACCCTTCTCGAGATTCCCGCCGAGGTCATAGACTTTACGGCCGATGGCAGGGACGAGAAGATAAGCCACTTCCTTCTTGGAGCGATAATCGCCGCTCATAGCTATGAGGAGCTTTGCCGCGTCCGCCATCGCCGGTGGGCCAAACACGGGGGCGGTGACAAGGTGACAATGTGGTAGGCTAGAGATTATTATATCGAGTTCTCCTGGTGCGCAATGCATTAAAACTGGCATATTGAAAGTTTTTCAATAATTATGAACCTGCTATTGATGGATATACCTGCATATAAAACACGTCAGAGGGGATCAGCAGCTTCTCGAAGGTTACCGGACGAACTGTGCTCGTCTCGACAAATATCTTATTCCTTATGGAAGGAGATTTCTATGCAAAGAAGTTTCAGCGTCGATAGTAAGGATGTTTTGAGGGGATGGAGGAAAGCCTACGTGAAGGGCCTCTGAGAACTCCTCATAGATAGACTTGACCACCTCGTCGCTCGCCAACGATGTGATGATCACATCGCAGGTAGCGGCAACCTCTCCAGCGCTTTGTGCGATGCGGATCTTCGACGCTCCGACTTCTTTGACCAGGTTTTCGGATTTATCGTGGCTTCGATTCCAGACGAGAAGGGGTTGGGCATTCGGGGTGTGGGAGGCGTGATGATTGGCGAGATTCCGGGCCATGGGATAGCCCATGGCACCGAGACCTATCCAGCCGATCTGGATGGGGTGTGCGCCTGGGGTTGCTGGGCGCGAGAAGGGGACATCGTGGGGGTTGCGCGTGGGGATGGGGATGAACCTGTCGGCCATGGTGAGGGAAGACGGGTTGTGCTGAAGGAGGAGGGATGACGTCGGGCTAGACGGGGAGGGCACGTGACGGAGGCACGGGCGGAGAGAGCAACAGAAGAGGCGACGCCGGCGACGCTCTGGCTGTCTTGCAGGCCGTCTTCTATGGCCCACCCACAGGCCTACGCCGCGAACAAGGGTACACTCGCCCCTGGCCAAACTATTTCCGTTAACAAATACACCGTCCAGGTCGACCGCTATCTCAGCCAAGGTCAGTTGCTCTCAATGAACGTGGCTGTAGCCGTTGTCCATTCGTCACAGGTGGTTTCGCGCACGTCTATCTCGTCAGGACACCGACCCCCGTCTACAATACAACCCACCATGTTCTCAAGCGCATCGCAGTCCCAAACGAGAGCATGCTGTCCGAGGTGAAGAAGGAGGTGGACATCATGGTTCGCATCCCGTCACAATCTCGCCTTCTTCCTCTCATCTCCGAGCCATAGCGCATCTTGAAGGGCCACCCTAACATAGTTCACCTAATTGATGCCGCCTGGCACAGGATGTCAAATGGCATGTATGAGGTATTTATTCTTATGGAGTTCTGTGCAGGTGCGTGCCGTCGACGTCCGATGCTTGTCGCCTCTCATCGTACAGCAGGCGGCGGGATCATCGACATGATGAACAGACGTCTGCGCGAACGTCTCACAGAGGCAGAAATAATGCAGATCTTTGTCGATGTCTGCGAGGGCGTCGCGGCAATGCACAATCTCCGCCCAGCTCTTCTCCATCGCGACCTCAAGGTCGAGAACATCCTCCAATCCTCAGCGACTTCATACAAGCTCTGCGATTTTGGATCCGCGACCCCCGTTGCACCTCGGCCGCCCTCGAACACACAAGAAATTCGTGCTTTGGAGGCTGACCTGAATCGACATACGACACTGCAGTATCGTGCCCCTGAAATGGTCGATCCTTACTTGAGACGTCCGGTCGACGAGAAGTCAGATGTCTGGGCACTTGGGGTATTGTTGTATAAGCTCTGCTATTATACAACTCCTTTTGAGGAACACGGTCCTCTCGCCATCCTCAATGTCCAGTACAAGATCCCTCCTTATCCAGTATATTCGGCTCAAATGAATGCTCTGATTGGTCAGTGAAGACTGTTTGCTTGAGTTTCCACAATCTTGATGATGTTTTCAGGTTCCATGCTACGCGAGCATGGAGCCCAGCGTCCGACGGTCTTTGAAGTCCTCAATAATGTGCATCGTCTACGTGGAACGAAATCCCGATTCGTTTATGCCATCCCTTCACGAGAACCGTTTGCTCAACGCCATGCCGAGCTTCCTCCACCAAATCCTTTGGACGACCTCGTCTCGTACCGATCGTCGTCGTCCACATCTATTCCCCATGCCCAAGCTTCGACGTCTCCCGCCAAGAACGCGGGCGTTCAAGCGCGCGAGAAAGTCCTTGAGGCCATCGCTCCAATGCGCCGTGGTCGTCCAGCGCCACTCCAAACGACTCAACGACCCACCAGCCCTTACAAGGCGCAGGAAAAGGAAAATAACAAGCAATCAAATGCTGAGCTCGATATGGACTTTGCGGTCGAGGAAGAGGCTTCTTGGAAAGCAATGAAGCATGGTCGTGGTGCAGTACGCGGTCACCGGTCAGGATTGACTAGTCCAGAAGCCTGGAAGGTGAGGAACCCTCCACTTGACGATGCATGGGACCTGGGGCGAGATAGGGACAAGGAGAAGGATAGAAACAGGAGAAAGACCTATCAGGGCGAGCTCGCGGGCTTCGGTGACTCGTTCGATGGCATGCTCGGCTCTTCCTCATCTGCGGCTGCCGCATCAGCTTTGTTGATGCCAGACCGGTCGGGCTCTAAGGCTGTCTCGATACCATCTCAACAGCCTTCAAGCACTGCCGGTCGATATGCTCCACCAAAAGCAAAGGATGCCTTCGATGGTCTCGGATTCTCCCCATCAGACAAGGCACCACCGCCCACACTTGCTGAAGCCTGGAAAGCCAAGTCTGATTACTCCTCCAATCTCAGCGTTCCTGCTCCAGCGTCCCGTCCTCCCAGCGCCCTCGCGCCCCGTCCATCTCCCTCCCCTCATCCACCCTCCCACGTGCCCTCGCCTATACCTTCACCCAATCTTGCCGCCGAAGACCGATTCCCCTCGCTGGAGGATCTGGATCGCGCCTTGCTCTCTTCAGGTTCTATCGCACTCCCTCTTCACTCCAAATCTCAACCTCCTCTCCAAGCCACGCCAATACACAAGCCTCCACCACTCGCATCAACTGCGACAGCTGGTCAGACGTCATCGCCGAGGAACAACTTCACCGGAGGGTTGAAACCCCCAGGCGCGATCAGCAACACTCTTAGTCTTGCTCTGGGCGGGAGCAAATATGGCTATGATGGCGTGCGCTCGGAGCACGTCACAGGTGCTGCCATGCGCGAGTCTCGTGAGGCGCGCAAACCCACCGTTGGGAGAGAGAGCCCGAAGCCTGTCCAAGCAACGCATGTGCGCCCTCAGGTCACACGCAAACACCGCAGCGCTGCCTCCGTCAGAGAGCCTTCGAGTACCGCCGCCACTGCCCCAGTACCTGAAGTTCCCCCTACTACTGCACAGATCCTCAGGCGGACAGAGCCTCAGGACTGGCTCACCGGTAGTGACGACGAGGTTCATCAGCAGCCGCCCGGCACGCCTGTCCTGCGGGACTCACCCAGCAAACGCGCATCGGTCATCGAGCGCGATCCCGTGGTGCAGAGCCCGCAGGAGGCAGTCGCTGACAAGTACCCATCGCCGAAACGACAACCCAGTCCGCCGACCACACCCAGCCCGTCGCCTTTGAGGGCGAACACGCGCCGGATGACGACGAGCAATAGTCGTTTGCCGCAGAAGTCTAAACCAAAGCCGCTAGATGGTCTCGATGTTGCGTCCTCCACAAGGGAGATTCTGAACAAGGGCGAAGCGTTGACCGAGAACTGGTCCCCTGTAGCCCCTGCGCGGCCCTCGATGCGCAGGGATAACTCATCTAGCAGTGGAGGCAGTGAAGGTCCGGAGGACGTGAATGGGTTTGTACCCGGTGATCACACCAAGAAGGCGTTTGAGTTGAAGGAGAAGGTCGGTGAAACCAGGCGGAGGGGCAAGGGGCGACAGAGTTCGGTGCACGATCTGGTAGATCTGTGGGGCGGAGGAGCTAGCGTGGAGAAGGCCGCATCCGGGCTCGTCAACGAGCTGAGCACGGACTCGCATCAGAAACCTCAAGACGTCAAAAGACCAACGCCACTGCCAGCCACTGCCGCGCTTGTGTCGCATCCGCGCTCAGTGTCTCCCTCTCCGCTTCTTTCACCCCTAGCCCCAGCAGAGCCGGTGACAAGAGCTTATTCGCCCGGGCGTACATCCCCACAGCATCGGAAACAAACTACAAACACCGTAGAATATTCCAGTCCTCCGACTCCGGTCAGCCCTGTGCCATCTGGTCGATCTCGTCATCAGTCTTTGTTCCTATCCCCCGGCGTGGCTCCTAAGGTCCCTCCACAAACTCACGTCGAGAAGGTCATGGCTCCATCGACGCTCGCCCTTCCTCCTGACCCAAGAGCCCGCAGAAACGTCCGACGTACATCGATATCTGACATGGTGCAGAAGTATGAGGCTATGGGTGGGAAGCCGATTGTCGTCCCTAGTACTCCGACGAAACCATCTCACATGAAGGTTGCATCCCATGGCACAGCATCTCCCATGTCAACTGGAAATGGAACCACCTCGCCTAGCCGACCTCGACACAACTTTGGGCCCGGGCTCCTGCAGGGCAATCCAGATGATGGGCCGTGGGAGAGCGACCCACCAAAACCACGGACGTCGCCTACCGCGTCGCGCATTATGCCTGTTGGATTACCTGGTATGGCATCAGACAGGAAGCCGTCAGAGATGCCTTCTGGTCGTCGGTCGCCGTTCAAGCCCGTGTCGACGGGTGGGCAAGCGACCCCAACCAAGACGCCACTGAAGACGCCTGTGAGGCCCATCCCTGTGCGGACGGCTAGTCCTGCTCCAGCTGCGAACACAGGCGAGGAGCCGCCTAGGTCCGCGTCGCCTGATAAGCCCTATCAAGGCGTGGGGAGACTGATAGATCAGTGGCAGAAGAAGGCGAGCGAGCCAGAGGGGGATAAGAAGGCAGGGTTTGCAGGACGGAGAGCGGGCGTTGTGGCCGGAAGGGGCCGTTAGGAGTTCCATCTGGAAGGGCTTTTCTCTTTCTGCATATAGTCTCGAGTGGTGTGCGCTTCCAACATCGCAATTGACCTCACAGCATTCATAACATATACCCTTCCTACATCGTCGTCACACAACAGTCGTAGATAACATTATACAAAGCTTGAACCTGATTTACACGTAGCTGGACTATATGTACAAAATCCAAAAATGTCCGGAGGGAGGTATTATATTGCAATTCCAATCTAGTAAACCGCCGAGTGTTCTCACGCAGCTGCTGCGACAGCAGCTAGAGTCCATGACCTGTTAGCGAGAAATGGCACCAGTCGTTATGGATCCTTCATACCTGCACTCTGCTTTCTGTCTGTTCTCTTCTTCTCCACGAAGATGAACGTGGCCACTATCATGTCCCGCATATGCATGCCTTGGGGGTGTATTCGGAGATATGGTTTGTGTCCTCGGAAACCGAAGAATCCTAGCGATCGTCCATGGTATTCGGCGATTATGGTTTTGCTTCCATCATTCAATCGAAGCTGGGTCAGAGGTCATAAGTCGCATTCCATTGACATATCCATAAACTTATGTAGTTTCGAAGACGCGACATACCGACGGTGCATGTGATCCCGACTTCCACTTGTATGAACGCCCGTCGGCGCCTTGAAAAATATGTTCTCTGCGTTCCGCGACTCGATCATGAGTAACTCTACAGGTGGCGAGCCGAAGAAGGCAGCTCACCTTCCGCCTTTCCGCCGTTTCAAGAACACTTTGGCGACCATCGGGTGCCCGTCGAATTCGAATCTTGTCTTGCTGAATCGATGCCATTCAATGCGCGCCATGACCTGGCAGTCGCCTACACGGCCACGGCCTCCAGATCTCGTCACAGTGGTCACTTTGTTAAATAACGCGAACGGTGTGTCGATACGATAGATGGTTCGCTTGTCATCGTCCCTGAGAATCGCATTGAGTGGGTTGCTCTTGCTGAAGAAAATATCCATGCCGGGTGCGTTCCTGATGATAATGCAGATCGATTGCCATCCAGACATATATATATATGGACCTGACGCAGAGGCTGTGCACGTCAGTACCAGTTCATATGCTCCCGCATTGAGAAGGGACATTGGAAACAGGTTTATCACGAGGGCGAAGGCGCGTTGATGAGGACCTGCGCATACTACACAGCATCCTCGATCAGACATGATATATGCTGCGGACGACCGGAATGGCGGCTGTATATAGACATTTATGTGATGGCAATGCCAAACAGGATAGTTTGTTCGAGCAGGCCGGATCATTGAGAAAGTAGTTCCATGTTGTGCCGTCGTATTAAATACAAGTCCTGCCTGGAGAGGAGAAGGTGGTTGATTGTTGTCTCTCGTATTGAACGAGGGACCAAAGGAGACCGAAAAGTATTAACAGAGAGATGTCGCTGTAGTAAAGTTATGCGATGTCGGCCGGAAATTAAGGAAAACTTGTATGCCCCTCACCTGCAAGGGCGCACGCCATCGACGCGTTCGCCATCGACGAGTTCACCATCGACGAGTTCACCCTCGCCGCGTTCACCCTCGACGTGTTCGCCCTCGACGTGTTTGCCATCGAAGTGTACGCCATGAACGCGTTCGTGTCATTGCGCTGTGTTTTGGCGTCCAATCTCTTTTCCTCCACGAGAATAAAGGTAGCCACTATCAAGTCCAGCATGTGCATGCCCTGTGGGGATACTCGAAGGTACGGATCGTGAGCTGAGTTCAAGAATCCCAATGATCGTCGATGGTATTCAGCGATCACGGTCTCGCTCCCATCGTTCACTCTAAGCTAATCGCGAGGAGATGAATATCTTTCCGAGACGTTCACATCCATTGATAGCACGTACCGACGGCGCTTTGGAGCCCCGATTCCATTTGTATGGGCGCCCGTCGAGGCCTTTGAAGTGATGCTGACTATATGATCTGTGTCTCGCCGTCATTGATAGTGTTCGCCGTATATGTGGAGCACCTTACCTTCCTCCGCTATACTTTTGTAGAAACAGTTTGGTGATGTACCACTGCCCCTCAAATTCAAACTCGGCGTCGCTGAAGACGTGCCACTCAATTCGTGCCACTACACGGCCACGATCCATACGGCCTGCGTCGTCATATGCGTATTTCGTCAAAGTCGTCACCTTGTTCGCGAACGCGAATGGTGTTTCAACAGAATAGAGTGTTCGCTTGGCATCGTCCCTGAGAATCATATTGAATGGGTTGCTCTTGTTGAAGAAGATGTCCATGGCGGGTGTGTTCCTGAGAATAACGAAAGCAGCTGATGGCTATTGTTGCGCCCAATATATACCTGCTGCGGAGGCGTCAATATTGAGTTCAGAGGAGACATTCATTGAGAACATATCACGGGAACGAACGGTGCTCAGCGCCAACCTTGAATGTTTACGAGGCCATCAAAACAGTGAAAGTATACAAGCTTTACGAGCGCCTCGGACGCTTGAGGGGTTTCGGAGGCAGAAAAACGGCTGGTGGAGAGCGGGGAGAAGGATTCTGGAGGACGGGATCATGATACATGTTTGATTTCACGTTCGACACACTACCGTTGCTTGCTTCATGAGTGTATCTGGTCCAATGACACAAGATACGAGGCAGGCCCGCGGATGTTCTGTAAAAGCCAAAGCACGGTCTTTGGCGATGATGACGTCGAATTCAAAGGAGCAGCGAGGTCGCGCAGTGGTCGCGCTGGTCTCTTGAGAAAATGTCCATGCCGGGATGTGTTCCTGATGATATTGCTGATCGATTGCCATCCAGACTTATATGGGCCTGACTTTGAGGCTATGCACGTCAGTACCAGTTCATGTGTCCGCATTGAGAAGGGACATTGGAAACAGGCTTATTACGAGGGCGAAGGGGCGTTGATAAGGGCCTGCGCATACTACACAGCATCCTCAATCAGACACGAGATACGCTGACTCACATATGACCAAAAGGACAGCTAGTATATAGACTTTATTGTGAGTAGACCGGATCGTTGAGAAATCGTACCAGGTCGTGTTGTCATATTAGATACAAGTACTGCCTGGAGAGCAGTTTGCTGTCTCCCGAAATGAACGAAGCACCGAAGGAGACCGAAAGGCATCAAAAGGTTGATGCCACTGTAGTAGTGAAGTCATGCGATGTCAACAAGAAACCGAGTAAAATTCGTATCCCCTCACCTGCACCCGCCGTCATCGACGCGCTCGCCATGGATGTGTTTGCGTTATTGCGCCGTCTTTGGGCATCCAATCTCTTTTTCTCCACAAAGATAAAGGTAGCCACTATCAAGTCCAGCATGTGCATGCCCTGTGGGGATACTCGAAGGTAGGGATCGTGAGCTGAGTTCAAGAATCCCAATGATCGTCGATGGTATTCAGCGATCACGGTCTCGCTCCCATCGTTCACTCTAAGCTAATCGCGAGGAGATGAATATCTTTCCGAGACGTTCACATCCATTTATAACACATACCGACGGCGCTTTGGAGCCCCACTTCCATTTGTATGGGCGCCCGTCGAGACCTTGGAAGTGATGCTGCCTATATGAAATGTCGTCATTGGTGGTGTTCGCCGTATATACGGAGCATCTTACCTTCCTCTGCTATGCTTTTGCAGAAACGCCTTGGCGGTGTACAACTGCCCCTCAAATTCGAATCTGGTGTCGCTGAAGACGTGCCATTCAAATCGTGCCACTACACGGCCATGATCCATACGGCCTGCGTTGTCATATGCATATTTCGTCAGAGTCGTCACCTTGTCAACAAACGCGAATGGTGTATCAACAAGATAGAGGGTTCGCTTGCGCTCGTCTCTGAGAAGGGCATTGAGTGGGTCACCGTTATTGAAGTAAAGGTCCATGGCGGGAGTGTTCCTGAGGATAACGAGAGTAGCTGATTGCCATTCTTGCCCAATATATATACCAGCTGCAGAGGCTGTGCACGTCAATATTGAGTTCAGGAGCGGTCTTCAATGTGCACGAGGCCATCAAAACGTGATATAAGGAGAAGGATTCTGGAGAACAGCTGGTTCGCGCTTCTCTCTTGAGCAAACTCGATACTCACGATATGGTCCTGTGAAGAGACAAAGACTTGTAGATTGATGATACATATGCTCACCTTCAGCAATGAAAATAGGCCGAAATGCATCAACCTTGGGTCGCAGCCTTCCACCCGCTGAGTATCAAACAGCTAGTATTTCCAAGGTGACTAGTACGGAGCCGGCCTATATGGTGTGTCCGAGGCGAGATAATCAACAGGCTGGGTTAGATGCTAAAGAGCGAGCGACAGCGGGGTGGTTCGAGAGACAAAGATGCGTGAGAAAACAGACATGGATGGACACGCAATGCACATAGTGTAGAGAAAGATGTTCTCTCAAAGAAGCAAGTATATGCACATATGTGCGGGGTAGGTCGAGAAGCGCGTTAGGTCTACAAGGACGATGAAGTGCGAGGAGTGATGATAAAAAGGGCGAACCAGCAGGAAAAGCCGCGATGGTACGTTGCATCGACCCTACCCCTGCTCGTCTTCACTCTCTCCATCTTCGATCCTGAAGAGCATCTGCTGCGAGGCGGTGCGTGTATGCGAGCTGGATGACCCGCGGAGCAGCTCCCTTGCAACCGCGCGCCCCTTTCCGAGCTCCCAGGCGTTGTCGTCTTCGGCGGCGGTGTTGGACTTGACACGGTCCGTGTCGCCGTGAATGCCCATCTCGACGGCCATAGCATCGGCACGGGAGATGTTGGAGTAATTCGGGTGGATGAAGATGTCCGAGGGTTTTGACTTTGATTTTGCGCGCGGACGAATGGTAGGCGGTGATCGGGGTTTGTCAAAGGAGCTCACGGGTGAACGCGAGTAAAAGGGATCGCTATCGATTGGACGGTATGTGCTGGCAAGGATGATAAATGGAGCGAATGTCAGAGGGAGAGGGTATGACACACTCTCTGCCAGAGGTAGGGGGTTGGGGCTGCTCGAGGTACTCGATAACAAATTGGCCAAGGGAAAGTGAGGTGACCTAAGGAGATGCATATATGCGCCCGCATTCCACACACATGTCCAAAACATGCTCACCATCAAGAGTATCAAGCTACCGGACGCATTCTGTCAAGCTGGTTGTGAACGCGATGGAGACGGCGACCACTCACCCGACATGAAATGTCATTGAGATCAGCATATAAAGGCTGTCGCGCAGCGCGGTGAACATCCGCCATAGTATGTGATGCAGAAAACCACGACGTACAGTCTCAGCAGCGTCACGACCCAATACAGCCCAGTCCTCCACAACGCGTTCTGCAAGCGTGAACGGCCCACTGACCGGCACGGAGTCCAGTGCCTGGCGATGGTCAACGTCAGGAACCTGGGCATGCGTCATATCGACCCCACGAGATAAATATTCAGTAAGTTGGAGGACCGGGATGCCCAAGGATCGGGGCACCTCACCGTTCAAGAAGGCATATGACGACGGTGATAACGGAACCCAGGAAGAAACTGGAGAATGACTTGAGGCGCAATTCTGTGAAGAGGACATGTTCGCCGATGAAAGAGAAGTGAAGACTGTCTTGCCAGCCGTCCATCGCGGGGGTAAGAGAGAGTATACGGGTACGTTTGAAGTGAAGGAGAGACAGGAATTGATGCTCGCAGTCGAGCCTGGGATTGCGCGCTCGCGCTTGATATGGAAAAGAAAGAGAGGACTTGTAGGAATAAGTTGGGGGTCACACCATGAAATACATGAAATATGAAAGAACTGTCGTTCTTCGCATCCTCGGATTCGAATCGGTTGCTGGGGCGCGACCATGGGTCTAGATTTAATTTTGCTGCCGCTCATCATGATGACCCAAAAAATCCGAGGCATATTATGAGTACAAGTAATCAAGAATACACTGAGGGATGCAGATAAATATGTGGTGAGTACAGCAGACAAGGAGGCCGCAATGTCCAAGTGAATACAAAGCAACCGAAACAACAATACCACCACGATGTATGTTGATTTCTAGAGCTTCTGCTTCTTTTTTCCCTTTTGAGCTGTATCCGCATCGAAAGCCTTCCTCTCTCTCCACTCACAGCCATCCATGTACTCGCACGTGCTGCGATAGTGCCAGACGTCAGCACCCGTGCCGGCAGAGGTGGGGGTAAAACGGGAAGTACTCACTAGCAGCGGGACGTCTGCTTGATCTCTACACCCTTCGGCGCGCGTGTGCCATGCCAAAACTTCAGGATGCTCGTCAGATGAGCGTCGAGGAGCTGGTCGTCCATATTGAAAATCTTCTCTCCGATGAATCTAGGCCCCCTCTCCTGCGACGAGGATCCGCCTGCCTCATTCGGAGGCGTCACGGTAGGGGTCGGGACTGTGGATTCTACGTCTGGGAAAACCGCCGCGATAATCAGTGATAGCAGCGAGCATCGATACAGAAGGCACGGTACCTCCT
This sequence comes from Heterobasidion irregulare TC 32-1, assembly GCF_000320585.1. Lineage (NCBI taxonomy): Eukaryota > Fungi > Basidiomycota > Agaricomycetes > Russulales > Bondarzewiaceae > Heterobasidion > Heterobasidion irregulare. The sequence goes on along the minus strand of NW_009258197.1, from coordinate 648,522 downwards.
ACCGTACACATCGTACCTTCGCACGGAACGTCGCCGCTCACAACCACCATGCTTGGCTCCGCCGCCTCAGCATAGCATGACTTCTGTATATCGCCTGCGACAACATCTCCATTCTCTTGGAGATCTAGAGCGGCTTCCACCACGTTCTCGAGGCGATCAGCACTTTCCACTCCTGTCTCTAAAGCTGCGACATCCGTCAGCTGCTCCTGCCCCGTTTCCACGACTGGAAAGTCCGCCACGAGCACATCTGTGTGATCCATGTACTCCTGTTTCAGGCTCTCCAAGATGGCCCGTTCGAGATCGAGCGCCTCTTGCTCGGAAATATCCTCGCCGTTCTTGCTCTCGCTCTTCCCATTCGGCGGCTTTTCCGGCGATACTTTACGGTTCTGCTGAGCAAGGTACACGATCTCGAGCCGCGGCGAGACCCCATCGACGTTCATGGCGCTCACGCTCGCTTGCCAGGACCGGGCAAGGTCATCGAGACAGCGCATCGGCGTGGCGACGAGCCCGGCTTGTGCTAGGAACGTGTCGGACAGCTGAACCGTCGGCGAGACGTCGGGACAACGCTGCCAAAATGCAGCGAATGGGAAGTCGGGCGAGAGGAGGTTCGTGAGGAGGCGATGGTAGAGCATCAGCTGGAGGCGGGAGGAGAGTGAATCATCATCTGATGGGAGGTTTCTCGTACGCCGCGTCTTGGTGTCAAGGAGGTGGAAGCGGTGGGTGCGATGGGGCGAAGGTGAAGAGTGAGATGTCAATGGAGCGTGAGCGTCATCTGATACGGCGGGAGGTTGAGGTGGGAAAAGTGGTGGCGACCATGATTTTTTTCGGTCCCTTGACGTGTTTTGAGTCGGTGAAGGAGGTCGTTTACGCGAAGGGCTGCTTTTTGAGTCGGCCTCGGAAATAGGCTTCCATCGAATTTCGTCCTGTCAAAATGATAAATCGTTGCCACACACGGTATTATATATTCTCTGCCTTACGACGATCCCGACGACAAGCTCGTTGTGTGTTATCCCAAAGACCGGAATTTCGCGCTGCAGCACAGGTTGTCAAATGATTTGATGAGGACTGCGGCCCACTTACGGTATAACCAAACTCCAAGATGCTGTCCAGACTCGCGAGCATATTGACTAGTCTACGACGCGAATCAAAACGAGGATCTCACGGGGCGTATATAAAAGTTCAGACACACCGCAATGCCCAGCGCTCCGTGTTGGTGGACGCCTTGATCTCGACTTCGACCGGCTTGACCATCTTTTCGAGATTCTTGTGGATTTTCTGTGCGGTGCTCAGAACGGCCCGCGCGAGGCAAAACAAAACCACGTACTCTTCCGCGCTGTGTGATCTTGTCGTTGGAAGCAGCAACTTCCTTTGCGACGACGATCGTCTTTCCTTCGCGCGTGACGACGGTCGACGGTCGGCGATCCAAATCGCGTGCTCGGGACTGCCTCAGGCCGTAATCGTACTGCACCTCACACCTTACCAAAACGCGTATTAATAGCGAGAAACAGAGGTTTCGGTGTCGGCGACACCAAGCAGGATAACGGTGCATACCAGACGGGTGCCACTAGGTCCGACACGCTGAAGATGCCCTTCCAGCGACGATGGCGGTCGAATGGGCTCCGTTGAGACCACTCGACCTGCGGTCCCCGCGCCTTGCCGCCGTCGCGGCGCCCCGATGCATAACCACCCTTGAGGGGAGAGTCAGAGGCAAAGTCAGCATCGTCCTCGAGCTCTACAGCGATGCGGGGTCCACCAGATGCACCATCGCCGCGACCCAGGCAGGCAAGTGCGAGAGCCAGTGTGGCTGTTTGCTGGGGCGTGGAGGCGTCGAGGGCGGCGAGGTCGGCGGCGGTGAGTTCCACGAGGGCGTATGCATCGTACGAATCGGGGCTGGACGCACGGCGGGAGCGCGCTGAGAGGGGGACGTGGTGGAGGGGCGTCGTGGGTGCGCGGTCGTCGATGGAGGCGAGCTCGTCGGCGGTGAACTCGGATAGATTGTATGCGTCGTACTCGTCAGGGCTTTGGGGGTCCATAGCGAGGAGGGGTGATGTCTGTACATCCAGCGGCAGAGATTCTTTTTAGGCTCGTCGTGTCGGACGGTTTGTCGGACGCGAGAGTTGAGAGGAGCACGTGCGGACGCGTACGATGCTTTGCTTGGGTCATCCCATTGTGCCTTCTGCCTGCTGCAGATATGGAAACTTCCTTTGACGTTGCCCTTGTTCATAGTCGTTTCTCTGTTGGTTCTCTCCCAGGGAGGTCTTATACACAAAATGACCATCTTCTGTGTAAGGTCAGCCACGGAGACTAGGGAGATCTCAAGTCGCCACGCGACGCTCTCGAATTCAGCAGAACATCTGTGTACGTACCACAAGCTGTTCTGACATAAATCGCTCCGTACAGGAACTGGCATCTCCTCGACCATTTCATTTGAGCACGCCGATAGCACGCTCCGTCCCATCTCTCTTTTCTCAATCAGCGCTTTCCCATGCACGCACCCAACCACGTCTCACACTTTGGCAGCCTAGGCCCTCGCGCCCCTCCCCAAACCGCCTCCGCTCTCATGTTCCCACTGCAGAATCCAAATAGGGCTACTGGGCATCCAAGCCTCTCGCGCGCAGAGTGCCGTAATACTCATGGCTGCGGGCGGGCACACTGGGTCCGGTCGCACCATGGGAGAATCGCGCTCCTTCCGGCGCGGTTCTCGCACCCGCGCTGTGGTAGAGGCACGGCCCGCGCGTCGTTCGGGACCTATGATGCTGCTGGCTTGCGGGCGGCGCGCGGGTGGTCTTAGTACGCCGACCAGATTTAAACCGGGCGTGGCTGCCTCGCCGTCCTCGACGCATCCGTGCCCCCATCTCCCCCTCACCATTTCATCCCACCGCACCAAGGAGCGATCGAGCCGATTCTCCCCGACTGACTTTTGAGCGTCTCTCCACCCAACATCCAAGCCTATCTGTCAAGCCCGTCGCTCGCACGATGCCCGCGCCCACCAAGCCCGCGCCGCACCGGATGGTGTTCACGACGAACAGCCTGCGCAACACGACGATCGCGGTCGAGGACGACGCGTTCTACTACGAGGTCGTCACGCGCTTCTGGCACCCGGACGTCACCAAGGTGTTCAAGCTCGACAAGGAGTCCCGCGAGCTCGCGCTCATCGCGGAGATCCAGCGCCGCGCCGGCGAGGGCGCGAAGGTGCGCTTCGGCGGCGAGAAGGGGCAGTGGGTGGACGCGGACGAGTTTCTGAAATGGGACGATGCGAAGCGGTGCGTGTCCCACAATGCTTGCGAAACGGTGCGTATCGAAGTCGAGCGGCGCTCGATGCTCGTACAGCGGCGGGACGTTCGACGATGGCGAGGGCGTGGAATATCGCTGGAAGAGCCACCGGCGCCAGCTGCAGGTGAGCCCGCTGTGGCCGCTGTACCACGCCGCTCACGGTCGTCGCTCGTGATCGTCCTTCTGCTGCAGCTCGTGCGCGCCGATGGCGACCAGAAAGCTCCGATCGCCGACTTCCACAAGCACCGCCGGCACTTCTTCGTCCTCCGCATGTCGCGGCACGCCTTTCTCGAGGTCAAGCCTGAAGCGACCGATTCTATGGACCGCTTGATCAGTGCGTGCCTGTCCAGCCTTTCATTGTGAGCGGCCACGTTGATCGCTATTTCCGCGTCTGGCGTCAGTGAGCTACCTCCTCGTCGAGAGGAAGCGGAGAGACCGGCGAGCGCTGCCGTTGTCTGTGAAGTCCTGATGATGATGCCGGCGTCGTCCTGTGTTCGTTCTATCATATCAGCACACGTTCGTTCTTTTCTTACATCTGCATCTATGTTTACCACATATCTTGTGGACCTGGATCATACAGCAATAACATGCTCCTCACGGTGGACGAACCTACACCGTGTGACCCCCGTGAACTTGATGATCCTTTCACCGCCGCAGTAAACGACGACTGACGGAAGCGCTTTGAAGAACCGTCGACCACTGCCACCACGCTTCCAGCCGCGGCTTCTGATGATGGCGACATGGTCGATTAATGAGATCTGAAGCAACGAGCACTGATCGCGTCGCCCGGGACACGGGCGCTGTAACACTTGATCTAATACGTCGCATCCTGTCGCATCTGTCAAACGCTTCGAACGGGCGCATCTTCGAACCGTTCTGCAGCGCGCTACGTCGGCAGACGGTGGCGTGTGCATCGTGATAGGATCTCGAGGCGCGGCGAGTGTGCACCGTCGGCTAGTAGCGTCCACGACGCTGCGCTGCTTATCGCGAAGCAGCTGGGGTGGAGCTGCTACCGACGCCGGTGAGCGAATGGACCGTGTTCCGTGCGCTATGATATCGTGAGACATGCAGACGCTCTCCAGAGACATATGAGCTTCGTTCGTTGCGTGCAGCGAGACGTGCTTGCTTGTTTGCGACCGAAGGGGATGCGGATGTCCTTATCGGGAAGGGTGCGATTAACAAGAGAAGCTTCCAAACGACGTCATTGCGCGCCACCACCACGCTGACCCGCCTGCTAATCCTCCGAGTGCGACCGAGGCGCTCGGGCCTTGTTGGGGAATGAACGAGAGGAATGGAGGGGGGGCAAACAAGGGAGGGGTGTGTGCACGGCGGAGGGCCGAGGCCAGGCTCTGCATTTTTGAACCTGCGACAGGGGGCACAGCGGCGCCGGGCGATCGAACAGGAGGCTGAGGACTGGCTGAGGAGCGGCGGCGGCGGGGGGAGAACAGATCACGGCAACAGTCGAGGCCCAAACGCGGGCGGACTCACTCGCGCTGCTCCGCGACCCAGTTCAGTTCGCCCGCCAAGCTATTGCGACCGCTCTTGGCTTTTAACCGCTCGCTCCACACCCGTCTCTTTTTCTCCCGCCGCCCCTCCCCGCGACCTTTCTTTTTCCTCCCTCTCCCTCTTCCTCCTCTCCTCTCACCACCACCACCACCTCCCCCCCCCTCTCGACACCCCATCACACGGCCTCTCGCGCTCTCGCCATCACAAGAGATCGTACACGGCACAGCTATCTCGCACGAGTAGATCCGCCTTATCCCTAGACCTCGCAGTTTTCGACCATGCGCGCTACCATCGCCCTCTCGCTCCTCGCTGCCCTCTGCACGGCCGTCACCGCCGTTCCTAACGCCAGCCCCGCTGGGTACGGCGTCCAGGCCCGCGCCCCCGCGCCCTCCAAGCGTGCCGCCGCCGCTCGCTCATTCCCCTCCAAGCGCGCTGTACGTCCCCCCCCCCTTCTCCTGTCCTTCCATTCTACCACTCCTCCTCCCCTGTCCGCTCTCCGTCCAGCCCCTCACGATTCTCACCCCCCCTGCCCCCCCAGCCCGTCGAGCCCCGCGCGCCCCACCCACAGCCCTCCAAGCGCGCCCCGCACCCGCAGCCCTCCAAACGCGCGCCCCAGCCCTCCAAGCGCGCGACCCCCGACAGCCCCGCGCACCCCCAGCCCTCCAAGCGCGCCCCCGCCCCCGCGCCGGCCCCGTCCAAGCGCCTCCTGAAGCGCGCCGACGCCGCAGAGGTCGCCTTCGACGCCGTCTCGCGCGCGCTGTGCCCCGCCGCGCTGTCCGTGTGCCCCGTCGTCGCCTCGACCGGCGCCGAGGCCGGCGAGCTGCAGGAGCTGCTGAAGCACGGCTTTGAGTGCGTGGACTTCCGCTCGGACCTCGAGAGCTGCGGTGGGTGCGGGATCGTGGACGACGCGTGAGTGACCGCGCCGTGTTTGACAACCGCAAACCCCGCTGACTGTTTTTTTTCCTTCTTTCTGCTGCTTCCTGGGGGGTATTTTATAATTGTGGATATTTGTTTTGTCGCGGCGTGCAGGCATAACTGCATGGCGATCCCGTACGCGTCGGCGGTTTCGTGCGTCGTTGGACGCTGCGAGGTCAACAACTGCGAGGTCGGATACAAGGTCGGCGCGGACGGTGCCTCCTGCGTCCGTGCCTAGGCGCTCGCGCCGCGTCGTATCGTATCATCCCCATCCTAGAGTTTCTTCCCCTTTCTATAGAACGACGACCCCGTCGCGTCCAACTCCCGTGCCCGCTCCCTTCGACCCATACCCCCCACCGCCTGATATTCTACAGTACCGCGCGATAGTGATTTCTTCATTCGACGACCCAGACAGACACAGATACAGATACAGACATAGATGGCGGTCGAGCACGATAGACGATCCCGAGACCCACTTTTTTTATCTCTATTTTACTTTTTCTTCTCTTCTCTTTTCGCACTCCGAGTCCATCGATACCATACGCAGCGACGTGGCGCGGGACTTGCGTTCCCTCTACTCGCCTTGCCTTTTTATCGACGTCTGATTCTCTGCGTCGCCCGGCCCGGCCTCGGGTCGTTGGTTCGGCCGGGAGGGCTTTTTCAAACTTTGCCCGTTGGAATGCGTTGACTAATACGCGGTGTGTCGTGCGCTGTGTACCGGTGGAGCGTCCCAGGCAAAAAAAAAAAAAAATAGAGTCTTAGATTTTCTTTTTTTCCTCACTCTTTAGGTGTGCGCGACGTCGGGGGTTTTGACGGGAAATTTATGCGTCGGGCGAGTGTCTGCGGCGTGTCGCCCGGTGTGTCTGGAGGCGTTGGGCGATGCGGGGTTTGGGCTCGTAAGCGAGGCGCTGTCACGCGTCCGCCGAGGGACGTCGGGGATTGGACGGGGACGCGTCATGGGTGGGGCGTGGTCGGGAGGGCGGAGGCGGGGCTCGTGATTGGGTCGTGTGTGCGCTGAGCATGGGGTGTGCTGGAGTGTGTGCTTGGGCGAATGCGCGCGCGGTCGGGTTCTCTGGAGAAGAGGGGGGGGAGGGGAAGGCCTGGAAGGCGCGCGTGGTAATATGTGTATCGTGTATCGTGCATTGTGTATCGTGTATCGTGCGTATGTGCGTATGTGCCATGACGCGAGCCGGAGGGCGCCTCCCGATGGATGTGTGGGACCAGCTCAGTCGGCTGCTGACTTGCTATAATAACAGTATGGCGTGTGTGCACTAAGATACGGTTACACAGGCGGGCGTCTGGGATGAGCAGCGGGAGTGCCGCCGAGGTTGCCGTGTTTGGAGATTATACGAGGTGGCTCACGTTGTCTCCGTCTCTGCGGCGCGAGGAGACGCGAGGAGACATATACGGGGGACATATACGGGGGACATATACGGGAGACACGGCCACCGGCCACGGCCGTGCGCATATGGTGGGTACGGTGTACCAAGCGCGGCGGGCGAGAGCCGGGATTTACGAAAGCGTGCGCACGGGGGTTGTGCAGCGAGCGGTGGCGCGCGCCTGGGGCGATGGCAACATGATGAATCGGTGATGGGGTGATCCGGGAGCGGGCAGGCAGGGCGGGCATGACGTGGTCCGCGTCGCGATGTCGCTCCGATGAGCATGCGTTTTCATCCGGCAGGTAAAAAAAACAGCGCTCGGGTGGGGAGATGCGATGCTGGGAGGACAGCGGAGGGGCTCGAGTCGCAGGTGTGGCTGGCGAAGCGGTGGGCAGGGCGAGGGAGGCGGAGAGGAAGACGGAGTGCCGGACTCGGACTGGAGGGGGGATGCGCCACCGACGCGTGGGGTGAGTCACGGTGCTTACGCGGACCCGCGACGATGGTTTGTGGTCTGATTCTGGGCGTATATACAGACGCCGGCTGGCTGCGACCATGGCCTCTCCTCCCTCCCGCCTTCGTTTGCCACCCGCGCCCATTCCTTCCTTCGCTCCCGGCTCGAGTCCGCCCCAGCTGGCCCCGCCTCGCTCCGGCCCGCGATCCACGACCGCGCACACACACATCCCCCGCCCTCCTGCCCCCCGCACCCGCCGCCAAGCTGGCCTGCTTCACCATCTGCACCTTCTTCTCCTGCTCCGTCCTCGTCCTCTACCTCCACTACACCGCCCTCCACCTCGACGCCCCCGCCCTCCTCCCCGCCCTCCGCACCATAGTCGACGGTAAAGGCAACGGCGGGGACGACGACCGCGCCCGCGCACGCTCATACATCGACGCGTGCAGGGCCGACCACGCCCGCGTCCTCCGCCAGGTCTCCGCGCGCATCGACATCCGCCTCGCCTTCGTCTTCCGCCTCCACTCCGCCTGCCCGTTCGCGTCCACGTCCGCCGCGCAGAACCCCGCGCGCATGCCAGACGCCGCGCGCGTCTACTACGACCTCTCCTTCCTCCTCGCCGCCGCAGCCCGCGTCCTCGGCTACACGGGCTACCTCATCGTACGTGCCCCTCCGCGCCCCCCCCTCCCCCTTTCGTCTATTACCCGAGCACGCGCTCACCCCGATCCAGAGCGTCGGCACGTGGCTCCTGCCCTTCCCCAAGCCGCTCCCGCCCCCGCCCCCGCTCCCGCCCCCAACGCGCGCCCTCGCCAACCCCGCCCGCCCGTCGAAACCCCGCACGCGCGCGCCCCCGCCGCACGCGCACACCGCCCCGCTTCCCTTCCCCCTCCCGCTCCCCACCATCACCATCACCACCACCCCGCCCCCGCAGCACACGCGCGCGCTCACCGAGCCACCACCGCCGCCACCACCATCGCCACCACTACCGCGCCTCCCCTCTCCCCCGCCCCCGCCCAAACAAAAACCGCGCGCCCGATGGATGCCCAAGCCAAAATCCAAACCGACCTCCCCAGCGCGCCACGTCTCCTTCCACGAGCCCACCACCGGCCCCGGCCCCGCCGCCGCCGCCGCCTCGTCCTCGTCGTCGTCATCGAGCACGCCGCCGCTCCCGCCACTGCCCCTGCCACCGCCACCGCCCCTCTCGCCCCCGCCACGCAGCCCGCCGTCCTCCGCGTCCGCACACTCCTCAGACGAGACCCTCGCGAGCAGCTCCGCCGCCGCCGCCGCCGCCGCCGCCGCCCCGTCCGCGCAGCAGCAGCAGCACACCGGAGCAGCAGACCGCGCCGCGGAAGCGAGGGAGCGCTCGCGCTCGCGCGCCCGCGCGCTGAGCATGCGCCTTGCGCGCCCGTGGCGCAAGCGGCCGTCGAGCGCGGGGTCGGCGGGTACGACGGGGTCGGCGGGGACGGCGGGGACGGGGACGGCGGGGACGGGGACGAGCGGGGAGGGAGGGGCGTCGGAGCTTGGGGAGCGGGTGGCGCGCAAGCGGCGGTCGGCGGACCACGCGCACGCGCGCGAGGAGGGGCACGAGCGGGAGCGGGAGCGGGCGGAGGCGGAGGCGGAGGTGCGGCGCTCGGCGACGTTTGGCGGGCGGCGGGACGCGGGGCTGGGTGAGGTGGCGGTTGGGGCGGGGCCGGGGCCGGGGCCGGGGCTGGGGGAGAGCGCGCGCGAGCGCGGGAGGTTCGCGTGGAGGCTGCGGCGCGCGCGGACGAGCGGTTGGACGACAGAGCGGGATGGCGCGAGCGCGAGCGCGAACGCGAACGCGGAGACGTCGCCGTCGCCGTCGTTGTCGTTGTTGCCGCTGACGCTGCCGCAGGCGGTTGCGAGCCTCGGTGGGCACGCGACTGCGCCAGCCACGCCAGCCACGCCAGCCACGCCGGGGCGCACGACGGTCGCACTGCCCTCCGCGTCTGCGCCTGCAGCGACGGCAGCGACGGCGGCACCCACGGCACCCACGGGAGCACCCGCGGGAACACCCACGGGAGCCACGGCGCCGCCCAAAACCCCGCGCTCGCCCCCGCACCGGCGCCTCTCCGCGCTCCTCGCGCAGATCCCGCACCCGCCGTCGCCTCTGCACGCGCTCGCGCACGTCCACCACCACGGGCTGCACGCGCAGCAGCAGCAGCAGCAGGAGCACCAGCACCAGCAGCACCAGCACCAGCACCAGCAGGCGCAGCTGCCGCGGCGGACGCAGCCGTACGGGCCGCCGTATAACGTGCTGCCGCCGGGCTTTGGGGACTGTGATGTGGGGGGGTACGTGGAGGCGCGGAGGAGGAAGCGGGCGTCGGCGCCTGTGGGTGCGAAGGCGGGTGCTGGGGAGGCTGGGAAGGGCGAGAAGGCGGAGAAGGCGGAGAAGAGGGAGGGGGGGAGGAGGAGTTTGGAGGGGGGCAGGGGGCGGGTGGGGAGGGTGGGGGTCGCGTGAGTGCCGTCCGTGCGCGTGCGTGCGTGCGTGTGCGTGTGCGGAGGCGTGTTGTATGATGGTGTATCGTGGCGGGTTTTCGCTCGGTGAGGCTCCTCGTCGGTTTTCTTTCGTTGGGGGGCGCTGATCGACGGTCGCCGAATCTCTTTCGCGCTCGCTCGGTGCAGCGTGTGCATGTATGTACGGTACCGTGCCCGTGGGTCGTCGTCATAGAAGGCTCGCGCCTCCCCGCGCGCATATATGCGTCTTTTTATTCGTTCTCGCCAACTTGTGCATACCCTCCTTCCTTCCTCGTTCTTCTCTCCCTCTCCGTCTTTCGTTCTTCGTTCTCCGTTCGATCTGCGGGCTTCGTTCCTGCCTCTTCGTGTTCTTTCGGGCCCTCGCGATTATTTATGCATTACCTCTACTCCCCGGTCACTAGTATAGTACAGCAGCAGGTAGTCCACCCCCGTTCTTAGCTGGTCCTTCATCGTGTACTTATACCACTGCGCCTACGCATCGTCCACATTCTCACTCGGCGTTCCCAGCCCTGCCCCCGCCCCTCCGCTCCTCCCGCGCACCGACGCATGTCCCCTCCTGACTTCCTGCCCATGTACGCCTCTCGGACTCGTGTCTCCCCGCCTCCCCCCCTGTTTGTTGTTTGCCTGTTCGTCTGTTTGTCTGTTCGGACGCACCGCCGCCGCACGTCTGTCTTTTACCGCCGCCGCCACTGTCTTTTATGAGCACGCTTGCCCCCGTCCCTCGATACTCCTCGATGCTCCCTCGATCCGATCCGACGCGCGAGGGGCTGGCTATAGAGCAGCCGCGTGTGCGTGTGTGCCCACGGTGAACCGGCTGAGCGCGCGAGACTCTGGCCCACTAGGGGCGTGCGTTGGGGCCAATGGAGACGTGACCGGATGGAGGTGTTCTACTGTTGCTCTCCGTTCCGCTGTGCTACGATCCCGTCCGCAGAGACGATCTCTCCTTGGGCTTCTGTCTCGTGTGATCGATATGATCGGTTAATCTGGGATGGAGGCGAGGATGATACAACAGTACCAGCTCTCCGGTGAAGCGCTTGCGCCGTTCACATTGCCTCGCTTCAGACAAGTTCTCGTCGGATATCTGGGATAGTGTATCTTTTCGAGATTACTAGCGAGTGACCCTTACGAGTGCTCGATTTTCGGTAATAAATGATGTCATAAAAATAGGCGAACGATGGACATAGAGGATGGGGGGGATATATTGTACACGGCGAGGATGCGATGATCCGAACAACGAGAACCTACTGCATACGCCGTCGATGCCGTTGCTGCCGTTGAGATGCCTAGGCGACGACGTTGAGGTGCGCGCTGGGGAACCGCTCGAGGAGCCACCAGAACGGCGTAGCGTACGACATGTCGGAACACTCCTCCTTGCCAGAGTCGCCAGTGAGCATGCCACCGATACGACCACAGATGTCGGCAATGATCGCGCCCGAATCGCCAGGCTTCGAGAATACCCCGGACTTACTGTCGCAGTTGATGATCCCCTACTCCATGGAGGTCTGGTGGACGGACGGGTCGTTGAAGTAGTCGCGGACGATGCTGAAGACGCCGTTCGCGCGGCCGATGGTGGCGCCAGCGGCGTTGCCGTTCTTGACCACCAACAAGCAGGGCTCGCCGTCCAAGTTCCACATATCGGGGTGGCGCATCAAGTCGTCGCCGATGGCGCCCGTGAGGGGAAGGAGACGATCGTCGGGGAATCTGAGCTTCCAGTCGGCGTCAGCGCGGGGATAACACTTGAGCGTAAACTCGTCGGCATCCAGTTTTGTTCCTAGATATAAAGACATAAACGGTGAGCACGCAGCCTTGGTCGGATAGTCAAAAACGCACCGAGGTCTATCTTGTTGCCCTGGAAGCTCGCCGAGTTTGTCGCGGTTAACCCATAATCTTCCGTGAAGCGATGAGGCCCGACGCCGAGAGCGATGGCCGGGGAGCGGAGGATATGGCCGAGGACGCGATTGTTGGGCTGTTTCCAGTCCTGATGGACCTGGTTGAACAACTCTCCGAGTGCATCTATCGCCGCCTCCGCGTTGCTCACCAGCCCCTGAGTCACGACACGATCTGCCCTAGCCTTCGCAATGTCGGCGGCGTCGGTGCCCTGCTCCCTACGCCCGAACCCAGCAATCTGACTCCCCCAGCGCTCTATCGCAATGCTGTACGACCGATCCTGACTATAATCGAATTGACGAGGTTGTTAAAGGCACTCTTGCCGGGCAGGAAGACGTCTCTTTTAGGTGCACTGGGGTGGTAAACGTAGTCGACGTTGGTGTCCTTGGCTGAGATGAGGACGTGGCGGCAAGCAAGAGCCTATCGCCGTCACCACCTTCGGCGATGTAGACGGCCATTGTCCCCTAAGCACCGAGCCTGGCCTTGGTAGAGATGCTGAGGCTGAGTGCAGGAGTGAGGGGACCAACAACGTCGACGAGCGGGTCTAGGTCACCGACGGGCCTGTGAAGCCGAGGACCGACCTCGCGCACGTAGGTGGACTCGCGGAAGTCGATGTCGACGTCGGTGATCTTGTAGTCCTTGAGAAGAGCGAGGACGTCCTGAGCCGCGCCGTGGGCAGCCGTAGCGGAGATGGTGTCGGGGGAGACGCCAATCCAGATAGTGACGGGACCGACGACCGAACTCGTAGCCTCACCTTCTTCGTCGTCCTCGTCCCCGACGTCTTCGTCCTCGACGACTTTCTTGAAACGAACGACATCGATCGTTGTAGAACGAATCTAGAAATCGTAGTTGGTAAACTTTATAAAGACTGCAATAACGATTGATACCAACGACGATAACGATGGCAATGACAACGACAGCGGCAGCGACGACAGTACAGCAGGAGCAGCAGCTATAGTTCGCCTTCTGACGCCGCTACTGCACTAGCCCATCGCCGAGGGCGCCCCAAACGCTGCCGACGACAGTAGAGATTTTCACGTACCTGGTGAGCGTCCATAATGTTGACTACCTTCCAGCCTAACTCCTCGTCCAGCCTAACTCCTCGTTCCAGACCTCAACGATCGGATGGGCGAAGACTTCGCAAAGCTCTTTGAGACGACGGTAGGCCTCGGGTCCCTTGGGCGGGGCCCACTGCTCCTTGCCCGTGCGGTAGATCAATGCGGGCTGAGAAGGAAGGCCTGCGTAGTAAGACAGGGCCTCCTCCATGGAGACAGCGTGTGGATCAGCAGAGTACGAATACGAAGTAGCGCCAGATGCGGCGCCCAGAGAGGAGACTGACGACGGGGAGACATTGTCGTCCTTGTCGACAACACGGTCATGGCCATGCAGCGGAATATGGATTCACCGGCTGTGTCCGAGCCTAGCAAGCCCGGCCAAGCTCACCACTGGCCAACGCGACCAGCCGCCCTAAACGCTATACAGCAGCCAGCTACCGCGCTGCTTCTTCATGGCCTCTTTCCCACTCAGGTCACGTACAGCGGGATCCACGTCTACGAGACGTGCATCTTCCTTTCGCCCGCGTGTGGCGAGATACGCTGATTCAGGTGTTCGAACGCGCCCAGGATGTGCAAGGACGTCGCGGCGGTGCGACGGCGGGCCGACTCTTGGCTCAACGCGACACAGATCCTCAACGCGGCCGGCTTCAGCGCACGAGGGTCCTCGAGCGCGAGGTGCAGAAGGGCGAGCACGAGAGGGTGCAGGGCGGGTACGGAAAATACCACAGCGAGTCTCTCCGCAGTCGTCTCTCCCCCCGTCTCTCGTGCCCTGACACCTCTTCTCCCTCGCATTGGCCCGTCGCATCTAGGCACTTGGATTCCTCTAGTGCGAGGACTGCCGCTTGCCAAGCAGTACAACTGCGACCATTGAACTGGATGAGCGCCGCAAAATATTACGGAGACCAGATCCTGGAATGTTTTATTCCTGACTCTCATCAACTCCCGGACATTCTCATCAATCCGCCGGCCGACATAGACCCGAACATAGCCATCGACGACGATTGACACACCGCGCTTCATTGGGCCTGCGCCATGGCTCGCATTTGCATCGTCAAGTTCTTTCTCGGCCGGCACGGACATCTTCAGAGTGAACACGTTGGGATATGTGTTCAAACAGCTTTGGTGAGTGAATACCGCGATGCACATAAGCATCGTACCCTGCAGGGCGCGCGGTCTCAAAATCGGTCGTTGGTACTCGTGCTTCGTGTACATGACCAGCTGCAATTCCGTCTATAACATTTCGAGCCCACTTCATGAAGCGTTCCTACCGGCTGAGCGCGAAACGCCGAGCCTGCACACGGCCATACAAACCGACATGATGGAGTGAGCGAGTGCTTTCGCCATCAGCGCATCGAAGCACTGGTCATTTCTTCTCCACGGCGACATGGCGCAAGTCGTGATGAAAGTGTCGTGGCTACAGGCTACCGAACGCCTGACCGCCCAGTGAATCAGCATGGGAATCTCACTGCAGGTAACTGAACGAACGTCGATAATATTAATTAGTCAAGTAAGCGTCGATCGGAAGTCAGCGCCTAGGTAACAGTAACAGAGCGGCGGAGCAATGCGAGGGATGGAATGGGTAAGTACTATTCGTTAGTATTGCATGGAGTGAAGGGGAGGGGAGGTGGAGGAGAGCACGAAGTCCAATGAGAATGTCCACGAAACGGATGTAAGTCGGTGAGCCAAGGGCGGAAACGAAGCCATGTGAAGTCCCGTATCGAAGCGCAAACTCCAAAGTGAGTGTCAAGTGAGAATCCAGACCGAGTCCAAGGAGCGGATGGGGAAAGAGTCTCGGATGCCTCAGAGTCGCCCGTAGGTGCTTATGAAACCGGCGAACATGCCGACGGTGGCCACAAGCAGCGCGGGGACGACTCCAGCAGGGACCGCCGGGAGCGCGGCGTTGAATGGCACGTAGCTCTGCGTCGCCGACGCCGAAGCGCTCACTTCGGAACCGCCGGTGCCTCCGCCGGTCAGGTTTGCACCGTTTGGCTGTAAGATTCCAACATCAGTATACTCAGACTAGCGGTCAAGGGTGCGAGACGTACACCGATGGGCCGGGAGTCGTCGCTGAAGGTGCAAGTGTCGGATGTGCAGATACAGTCGCCCTTGATGGGGTCCCAGAACGGTGTCGAGCAGTTAGAGGGGACTATGGCCAGATTCAGGCGAAGAACTCTCGTGAGACAAACGATTTCTGGGACTTGATTAATAGAAGAGACGTACGACGGACACGCGCCTGTTGGCCAGATGGAATTTGCTGAGCAGGGTTCGGGTTATCGACTGTTGGCGCGATCTCGGGGCACCCGTACTAATTACATAAAAATTGATACAAATTTGACACCAATCAGCAACGGTAGCCAACAACAGGAATCGAATGAACACTTACGCAGGTGTAGAAGGGGAAGTCGGGGAACGCGCAGTGGCTCAACAGGCCAGCCTCGTTCGACGGCATCCCGTTACAGATCTTGTCGCTGACTTGCGGCGTCGAGCACTTGAGCGAGCCGAAGCTGTCCAACTGCGAAATGGGTGTCGGGTTCTGAACCCAATCGAGCAGCTGTTCGGATGAGACGATCCACACTGTTTTCAAAGCCATCAATGTGGTGTTCCTGCGCCCCACAAAATGTCGCTGGGATCTCACCGTTTGGTTGCTGCTGGGCCCAGTCGAGGAAGGTGTTGATCATGGCGACCGTCGATTTGGAAGCAGTCGAACCGGGGTACGTGAGCTGCAGAAGAAAATCACGTCGGTTTGATATCGTCCATCAAATTGAGGTCGCGACTTACGGAAACATGGATTGGATGAGTATACAGTCCGATGGGCTGGCGGTTGCCATTGTAATGGGCAGTGAAGGTGCTCTTCATGTACTCAAGTGTAGCAGAATCGTTAACGGCGGAAGCACCGTTGGCTGCATCCCTAGAGGTGTATGCACGTGAAGGCACGCCAGGCTAGTTTATGGAGAAAGAGACTTACAACCAAGGGTCCATCAGATGCGGACCATCCACACCCCGTTCATCAAAGAATGCGTACATCGGAATCTCCCAGAATCCAGGGAGCTTCGGCTCGCCCTTGCAAATGTTAGGGACGTTCAAGCAGTCATTTGCAAGGCCGTTGTCCAGGGTATAGGGCCAATACGCATCCGTATTAGGATCAGTGACAGGGATAGACGCAGACGCGGAGGAATCGTAAGTGAACTTGGCCGCGGCGAGATGCTTTAAGGTATCTGCGGTATAATTCAGGTATGGGGCGCGGAAACCTTTGATGGATGAAAAGGGAATCCCAGCGAGTGCATTGAGTGCGATCAGGTTTCCATCGACTTCATTATCCGGCGGGGAACCGACATGTGTCATGCTAGCCGCAAAAACACGCGAAGAGAGCACGGGATACACAAGGTAAGTAGTCACTCGTAAGCGGAGTGAACAGGGCTTGTTACGCACGTGTGGTCAGCGATTTCGTTACCGGCGACAAACCAGTCCGTAACGAGCGTGTAATTCGTGTAGTTGAGCGATGTATAATAAGTCATCTTTGGCTGACAGCCGTTTGGGTTTTTGCGCTGCGCGAGGAACTGATTGACAGAATCGAGGGTGTAGGATTGAACGGCATCGTCGGCAGTGAAAACGATGAATTGAGGAACTTGGGACTGAGGGAGAATTTGATATCAGCTTCAGCAATGATGGTTGTTGATTCGGTGTATGACAGCCGGTCGCATTGAGGCGCGCGCTTGAGGAGAGCGCGCAAACAAACATGTAGCAAAACTCACCGCATTCAATCCGCCAGGTGGACTAGTGCTGGCGCAGTGACAGCTTGGCAGCTGGCACTTGGAGGCATCACAAGAGTAACCAGCCGCCTGGGGACTAGTTGCTGGGCCAGAAATGCTGCCATCGTCCTGTGCGACAACGAGCGCAGGGATAAGCGCTGCGAGGATAGCGTACGGAAGCATGCTTGACGGCGTCGTTAGACGAGCGGGTAATCCGTCGCGGATGGGGAGGATGGAGATCGAGGGTAAGGAGGAGAAAGGAAAAGAACGGAAGGGCCTGGGGTATTATTGAAGGAGTGACGGGCGCCAGAGACCGCAAGGGAGAGTGGGGCCAGGGGACGGCTGGACAACAAGCAGCCGGTGAACCGCATGATACGAAAATCATCCCTCGAACAGTCCAGGGACCGGTTTGTCGCCCTGTGTCACGCGTTTGAGCCTTGAACTTTTGGTCTAGCGAGGTCTAGCGTGGTCCACGGCCCGACGACGCGCTTGTTCCATGATCCAGCTGAAGCAGTCCACATGCAATCAAGCTGAAGTTGAGGTAAATCGAGAAGAGATGCAAGGCGTCGCGGCGGTGATAATATCTGTTCTTGATGCCCTTTCTACTTGCTGCGCTTGAGATGCGGCCCCGAGGCTTTGGTTGAAGGAAAGCCTGATATAGGAGGCAATAGCTGCGCTACACTTAACAAGCTGACACGAACCTCCAATTGTAGATCCCAGCATCCAAAGAAGCAGAGCTTATTTGCGTGAGCTTCTTCGCTACCGGTGTCATCCATCATGACTAGTAGGGTCATTCCTTCCGATGATGGTAATCATACTACTGTGATCAGATGTATGGCTCATGAATTGGGCTGTGTTGGCCTGCAGGCTGCCGTGCGGGCAGCGAGGATGCCTAGCCAGTGGACATGACAAAATAAATCTCGTATCGAAGTATTGCCGGATTCGGCGACATGTTCAATTACTCGCTCTCGCTCTCCCTCCGACGGCACAGTTGTCGGAAAGAAAGCGCCTCAAATAAATGGAGATACCAGAAACAGCTATGTATGAAATCTTCCGCAGACGTCCCTCATGTTCTCGTCAGTCTATATTCGAAAGAAAGAGGTCGACGTCTTGGTCAAAGACCACGCTACCACCGATCAAAGTTTGACAACATGGAAAAGGCCCCAGAGAACATGCTGCCCTGGTGAGAGTTCGCGAGACCCGTGCGACATCAAATTGTACTCTGCAGACAGAGTGATACTGTTCAGGTCGCTTGTCATAGATGGAAGTCAGGCCCGTTCGTGCAAGGCTAGATCCGTGGCCGCATTGACGATGACGAGGTCTGAGCAAGGAGATTGTGCTGGACCTGAACGTTCTTGAACAGTGAGGAGATGGATTCCAAATATTTCCGCACCAGCGAAGACAGTGCTCACTTGGAAAGAAAGAGGTTTGCTGGGGTGTTCGGTAATCCGTGAGACCATGCTCAACCCACGACGATATCTCCTTCGACGTGAACCTTCAATCCACGCCTTATATGTACCTTTCTAGATGAAGATCTTAGCCAGTCCTGAGTCTCCGTGGCTGGCTTTACACTTAAGAAAGTCGTTCTGTGTATCAAGTCAGTCCTGTTGACTCCGACGAAAGGGTGCGAAAGGGTGCGAAAGAAGTGCCAGAACTTCGGGACATCCAACTAATCAGGTTCTTGTCCCTCGTACCACCTCTGACCACCTCAGACTGTTTAGCACAGGCCCTCGAGCTGCTTTATGAATCTCCCTTCCAGGATATCTGATGCAGCCCTGTGTTAGACGGCATGGCCTACAGTGCGGGCCCAACGAGGACTTCGAAAAAGTGACAACTGGGTAGCGTGGAGTGGAATGAAACAACACGATGAGACATGATGTGAGGTTCGCAGTGCGTGTACTCCGTGTAAATTCTCATGCGATGCTCCGAGATGTGGAACACCGCGAGGTCCGCAAGGCGGAAGCGAAGAGTCATGAATAAGAGATCGTGTCGGTGCGGATTCGTCGAGGACAACGGGACTGATACTGGACTAATACGGGCTGTGCCGTGATGAGGCTCGGACTAGGTATGTTGTATGACGAACCATAGATACTGGTACTGAGGTCAGCGATGTCGATGAGGACACTATGGGGATGAGATACTGGCCGGCGCCGGACCTCGCTGGATAGTTCGCCGGACCTGCCGCCAAAATATCATGCACGTGCAGATTTTATTTTTACTTTTATTATTTTTTTCACGCGTCTGATTGGCCATGAACGAAGCGCTCCTTCTTGCTCGTCGACGTTATCAACCTGCAAGCAATCCTCGCCATGTTTTTCGTTACTCAATAACCCCTGTGGTCTGCTCTTGCGCCTGTTTTTTTTTTTTGCTTCTCTCTCTTCCTCCTCTCTTTCTCCTGGGTTCAGCATCTAGACGCTAGACAATACCCCATAGACGGGTCCCATTTGCTCATCGATTATAAGGGCATTATCGCAGACGAAGGCGATACCATTCAGGTCTCATAGACCCCCCTGTGCGGCGAATGATATCCAAGAACTGTAGAACTATAGAGCATACTTACAAGATGAACTATAATAATCGACCCGTACCTCCGACGTCCAGCCTTCCTCCTCTCAACCGCCTATCAGCACACTCTCTATCACAGGTCACAAATGCGCTAGACAATATTCGCATTCTCTACTTCCCACCACCATCCCCGCCCCGTCGTTACAGTCTCCGAAACCGCGCTCTTCAGCATCGGCATCTCATCCATGATGACTCTGTACCCGACTCTGGTTATGCATCTGCGGAGGAAGATGACGAGGATACCGGAGTTGTCGAAGAGGTGGTAGCGATTCCAGTGAGCTCGTCTGTCGAGGGGGAAGGAGACGGCGAAGAGCCGTTCGATATCGATGTCCTTCGCTCTGACACCTTCGAGCGCGCGTTTGCCATCAAATGGCTCACAGCCTTCGCAGCCCGCGCAGATGTTTGGATATCCACCTCTCCCATCGAAGAAGACGAGCGCACTCAGGCCGTCGACGATGCGGCCAACATCCTCGCCTCGTTCGTCGGCGCCGAGCCGGAACAGGCACTCACCCGGGCGTTCTCTTTCCCATTCCTCGGCTCCAAGGCAGATACAATCGAGGTGGAGCTCAACGATGCGCCGCTCCTGAGTGGAGACCATACTTCAGTCGGGTTGCAGAGCTGGGCAAGCTCAATCATCCTCTCGGAGCGCATGTGTGCACAACCGGCAACCTTTCGCCTGGATGCGAACTCCAGCCGTAACGGTGGGCGAATTTTGGAGCTTGGCTCGGGCACAGGTCTCCTTAGCATCTCGGCGGCAAAAATACTTCAGCGATATGGTGCCCTAGAAAATACCACGATCGTCGCAACGGACTTCCACCCAGACGTACTTGCGAACCTCCGTCGCAATGTTGACACTAACTTCACCTCCTTCCATAATGCAATTGACGTGCGCTGTCTCGACTGGGAATATCTGGATTTAGCCGCTCCTTTTGACAAGCCGTTTGATATTATCCTTGCAGCGGATGTCGTTTATCACCCATCGCACGCGGCGTGGATCAAGGCGTGCGTTTACAGTCTACTTGCGAAGCCTACTGCGACGGGTGCTATTGGCGGTGTATTCTGGCTTATAGTCGCTTTGAGAGCGAGTGGGCGGCATGAGGGCGTGGCCGACACGGTGAATGATGTCTTTCCAAGCGCCCAGGATGTTAGGTTGACGATGTCGTCAGAGTGGGAGTTGGCTGTGCTGCATCAGCAGCGCCTCGAGCGTCAGGGTGGGATAGGAAGAGCGGACGAGGGTGGGTATAAGTTATTTGAGATTGGGTGGGTACGATCATAATGCCCCTAGATAGCGCTACGTTTGGAACTTGGTTGCATCCATCCGTCCATCTTGCATCATTGGTCGATCCTTGTTGAGACTGCTCAGCTTACAATACATAGATCCATGTACATTATCTGCATACATCCGCCATACTACACCATAATCTTTATGTAGGTCGTCGTCCTAAACCGCATAGAACCAAGGCAGCCGTCATAACATCGTCGTTCACCGTCGCGTCTTGATTTTGACTTTCCTTCTTTTTTTCCCATGAGGGGTCGATTCCTGTTAGACTGCCCATGGGAGTAATTGCCTCTTGTGGATCCTCTTCTTCCGTCTCGTCTCCATCCTCCACCTTCGACATTTTTGCACGGCCCTTCTCCTTGTCTGCTAACCTTGCCGCGGCACATGCCCATTCTAGCGTACGCGTTCTTTTGTTTTTGCCAAACTCGACGTACTCCCTTGCAGGTGGACTAGGCGGCGCGAGGGGGGAAGAAGGCATGTTGTCCCAGAGCGACTTGGATGGGTCGTGTCTCCGAGATGGTGTGCGTGGGGGCGCGGTACGAAGTTCGGAGCGCGATGCAACATGGTCAAGGCTTGGTCTCCGGTTGAATGGCGTTTCAGGCGCGAAATACGATGACGAGGAGCTAGGAATAGAAGAAACGCGCCGACGTGTTGTGGAGGGTGTTTGAATCGGGAAAGGGACGGAAGAGGTGGGCACTGGCACCCGTGCGGCGTTCGCACTACTCGTCGCGTTATGCAGAGTCGCTCGGCGCTCTGTCTGGCGTCGGTTTTGAAACCAGATGGTCACGGATTTGGACTCCCTACACGTTGTCACGAATAGACGCGTCAACGAGCGTTCGACGCGTCGCTTACGCGCCGGTGAGGGTGTTTACGTACATGCCAACTTCAGCCGCGAGGGCTTCACGTTCATCGCGGGTGGGATGGGAAGTGCGATGAAAGAGTTGTTCGAGCATCATGAGTTGCAGATTCGTGAATCGCTTGCGTGTGCGCTTCGCGCTACCGCAAAGACCCTCTACGTCGATATTTGGGATGTCGTCAGAAGACATACTGGCGATAGAGGAGGTGCGGGAGATGTCGTGACGGACAGGAGCCATGGCGGGTGGAAGAAAGGAGGGAATGAAAGGAGGCCTGCAATTTATGTAACGGGATCAGTCGTCAACGACTCATGAACGCGTCGCGCGCCTAACACGTGATCGCGTTTGGCGTTCTGATACTTACGGCAGGGAATCTTCCGACAGGTCCGACAGCTTCCAATTGGTCCGTCTCCGCTCTTCCGCCGCCTGTAAGTGTCTCGTAAGGGCTCCGTGCGCATGTCTGGTGCCCTTCCGGATGATCAGATCAGAATGATTAATGGTTGCTCTCACGGCATTTTTTCTAGGCCAAAAGGACAGAGTGGAAGAGCCCGACTTCGAACAGTATGGACTTGTGGATGCTGAGTTACCATTCAGCATCATATTACAGTATGAATTTTCCAACTCAGCTGGCGGTGATAATGTACAGAGAATGGGTGATCGAAATTGCAGGCTGTAATCCCTCATGCCTGTTTTTGCTTGAGATACTGCTCGTCCTCCCGCTGCAGTTCAGCATCGACCTTGGCGCCATGCGAAGGCTCATGACCTTGACTAGTCGCAGGAGCTAGGGGATCGTCGACTGTTTTCTGCGCGTCCCATTTGCTTTTGGTAGTCGCTGCGGCGAGTCTGTTGGCTATGCTGCGCTCATCTCTGACAGAGTTAAGCAAACGTCACATAAGAATACTTTAGACACGCACTTGGAATCAAGGTCGTTGTGCGAATGTTCTTTGCCAGCATGGTATGGAGACGGTTCTTCGTTCGTTCCACGGGGATTTCTTCGAAAGATTCAGTCGTGGAGGTATGCAACTGAGAATCGGGAACGAACCTTTGGTCCCCGTCGTTGTAGATCTGGGAATTCCCAACGTTTGACTGCATGGCTCCAGAAGACATATCAGATGCAGAGAATGCTTGAAGAATCCAGTGGCACTGTTGAATGATATGCGGAGGTTGTAAGGGGAAGTGAAGGGAAACTAGACGGAGCAATGGCTTTAAGGAGGGAGGACACTGTGTATGACGTCAATCCAGATGCAATCATGATGTCGGTGACGAGACGACACAAATCGCAACCTCGATCCTCGATGCTTCGCGGTTGTTGTCGGATTGGATGAACGAAAAGCAAGCCGGTAATCGAACCGATATAATTCCGTGAGTAGCAAAGGCGTGGCCCCTTCGCTTGCCTTTGCAAGAACATGAAATGTTTCCCTCACCTTGTAACCTTGTAAACCAACTGAACTCATTGATGCCTTACAGATAGCATGCCTCATTTTGAACTGACAGTGGAGTTCAAGAGATCAGGCAGCATTCCGAGCAAGGGAATAGGTGTAGATTGCCAAAGCCATCGAATAGGATTTTAAAGGTGTTCGAACTACCGGCTCTGCTTCCCAGCATGGGAAAAGCAAGACAAGCGTAACGCATAAACGTCGAGCACTAAGATGACCGAGTCGTTGTCCGCCCTGCTTTGGCACAGACCAGTTGTGAAGAGAGCGACGTGGTCTGCAATTTGACTTGAGGGCGTTGAGAAGAAGAAAAGTCGAACTTACGTGGCCTTTTATAACCTCCCAATCAGCTGCTTACATGATCGATGAACTAGCGCTCTGGCGTTTCACAAACCTACCCGCTGCCTCGTCCGACATTCTGTGTTCCTTTATGTCGTCCACCCTCGTGATTTCTTACGATCTGCACCCTCCACAGGGTACCGAAGTGCACGGTTTTAATGCATCTACTAAGCATCGCATTGAAGTCACGGCTGATAGGCCGGGATACCCAAGTTACTACGAGGCGCTGAGAGTGGTGCTCAAAGAGGCGAGGAGAAAAACAGGCGAAGAGCTCACATTATGGAAAGATGCGGTAGGGAAGGGAGAAGATACGAAGGAGGCTGCAGCACCTAAGAAAATGGCGGACGAGGAGGAAGAAGAGGAAGCGGAGTAAATGGCGAGGCCTGGTACGCTGTGATTCTGCTCGAACTTGTATTGCTTTTTTCACGGACGGACTCTACAATAATCTTTTCAGCATGACAACCAGGCGCTGCTAGACCCAAGAAGATTTCCTTTTGTATTCACTCAGTCGGCAAGTCTCCTGTCTACATCCACTACCCTGGTGTTTATTGATTCTCGATTGGCTAAGACACTCTGCACAGACTACCCCAATGTCCATAGCAGAAGGTTCCAGAGGCATGTTCATACGTCCACTCGGCGAGAAGACCGAGGCTAAAAGACTGACCCACGCACCTAAGCTATGGACACTCGCAGAAAGTGTCGAGGCGCTCGGCCATCGGAGAACGCGTCAATATCTTGTATTCCGATGAGTGGGACAAATCAATCATATTTGGACTGAACTTTAGTGGTCGTTCACTCAGGGCATGTATCTCCCATTTCTGACTTTCTAATCATCCCTGAACAGTATCCGCCGGCCTGGGCAGCCAGGACAGGCCGAGAACTCCTAAGCCGTCACAGCCGAGCAAAGCCTTGTAGTATACATCTTCTCCTCGACACTTTCAGTTGTTTCGAGTCGACAACATCCCTTTTAAGTTCACCTGCTCGCATCAGGTCAAGTTATGGTGGGTTGTGGTCATCTGCAGTTTATCTGCCTTGAAACGTCGTAAACTCGCGTACTATACCTAGACGTCCCTCTCGGAAACTAAGGATCATGACCACGAACCTGCTTCTCCTAGCCCAGCATTCAGACTTCGTGGCCGAGAATCCCGTCGCATGGATATTTCTGGACTGAGCTCTGCGATATCCGCTGGAATCTACATGTGACAAGGGACAGAAGCATCGGCTCACCATACACGGAAGATTCCTGCTTGTTTCTCATTTTAGAGTACCTTTCGCGGGGTGCAAAGGTACATTGGCGGAATGTCGGCGGCTTTGCGACAATGACACACTCCCGATCTGCTCTCCTATTATCTGTCTCAACTGACGCACCTCCGGCGTTCACATGAACGGGAACCGAAACAGATGTATAGCTATTCCAGGAGAGTCGGACGGAGCTCAGTATGGATTGGAGTACTCACACACCGATGTACCTTGAGGTTCTTGTTATCTCTCTTCATTCACTCTGGTGTGGCGGTCTGGTCGCTCGACAGTGAAGCCGTGGATTCTAGGCGTACTGCCGCTTGAGTCTGGACTATAGCATCGCCTTTGTGACTGATTCCCCGACCCAACCACGCCATTGGAGACCTTGATGAAGCTCCCTGCTCTCCCAGCGAACCTCCGCGATTGAACAGGGAGATATCTCGCACCGTACCAGACCCAAGGGCGAGATGGCGACGAGGAATCCCCATCCGCATTTCAATGATCGAAGCATGTCCATTCCACACACCTGACACCTGGACTTCTCTAGATCTTCCATTCCAGACCAACCAGCCAAGTCACTCCAGTCGGACGAGTCATCATTTCAACACCGACCTAGGTGGCATCGGCGGTGATGTCGTGACCGGCAGCTGCCAGCACTCATAGGATGTCTCACCCCGGCCCGTGACCGGATGTAGACTCTATATGAACTCGAGAGGGGATGAAGGGGTCAGGAGGCAGAGCCGAGGTTTGCACCTTGTCTAACCGATAGATATCCGACCAACTGCAGCACCATGGTGAGAGGTGGCTCTGAGCCTCGTAGACTCGGTGCGATTGCTCATGGAGATCTCGATGTCACACTAGTCTTCTTACGTCCAGGACGTCGTTTCCAGCAGTGATCAAAGCGTCTCGCGAATCTCTCTCAGGACCATTTTGCGGTTGAAGCTCAAGACGTTCTCCGAGAGCGTGAGTTGACCCTCACACAAATTCCTTTCCTTGCTCACAGCATGCACTATAGCGCCTCAACTCGACCTGGAAAGAAACAACGGTCGTCATTCCTGCTTCTGCCATAGAATCGGAGTGCAGCACGTTGGTAGGCGTTCCTCTATGAGCTCGCACTCCCCTGACTCACTCTGTTTCTAGATCGACTTTGCCACCGATGAGACCTTACAGTCAGTTGAGGGCAGTGGAGAGGGTGGATCCAAGGTAGACCTTTATATACTCTCCATCTCGTCGATCGATCTTATCATGTGTTAGCAGAACGGAGACTATCGGCTCGAAGAGGAGAACTGCTCATGGGGCTCAGCACCTAAGCCTTCGCGCGGCAAAACTGCATCGATGAGGCACCACAACCAGTTACCTTTCCGACAGATCAACTTCGACGCGTCGACAGGGGTAAGCAATATCAATTTCAGTGCACCAGCTTTCACCGACCGATACCCCACTGTAGCATAATATGCTTAATTCGGAAGACAGAGTCAGGGGAGATCCCATGGGGACGCGGCAGGCAGATCATCAACAATCCAAATGGTTCTTTGCCCGCAAGCAGGAAAAACCCCTTCAAAACAATGCCGAGGTAAATGGCGCAGTTCCAAGTAAATGTCTTAATGTCAATGCCTTTGATTCATGCAGTTCCTCGACCCAGAAGACTGTGCGTGGATGTAAAAAGATGATCTTCCGTCAGAAGTATCCCAAAGAGCATGCGTTGCGTCTGCCAACCTGTATATGACATGACCATTTATCTAGTCATTAAATTGTATCCAGCACGAAGTTTCAGATACAAGGTGCTTAGCGCGCAGATAGCATACGCAAAAAGATACTCGACCCTCAGCCGTATTTCGCTTTTGCCATCTGCATGAACATATCCATAGTTGCCTTGTCTTTCTCTCGGATTGCTGTTGTTCTCTCCCGGACTGCCGCAATCTTCTCCTCTCTTGGACCGCCCCGCTTCTCCTCGAATCTCTTTCTGGCGGCATCTCTCCGGGCAATCCTGCGCGATATCGTGCGGAAAAACCCCGCCATCGACAGCGGTCGGATACGTCCGGTCAGCACTCCGCGGAAATTCTGTAAGCTCTTTATGAATGGACTCACTGTTCCTTGAAGCTGTCCCCTCCACCCATGAGCGTGCCCTCGTCCGCTTCCAATCCATCTTCCGCTCTCTCACGGAACATACGGTCACCTTCCCTCTTCTCGCGTTTCTTCTCCATAAGACGCTCACGACCGACTTCCCTCGGCCCGACCGCATCTTCAACGCGATCTTTTGCCTCTGCGCGATCTCGCTTGCGCTTGTATTCCCGTTCTGCTGCACGAAACTCGTCCGCTGTTTCGCGCGCGATGATAAGGTCGGCTGGAGAGGGCAATGTTGGGCCTTGCACGCGGCCGCTCCCGCTCGGACCAGAACTGCTCGATACACGGCCACCGCCGTAGGTCGCAGCGCCGACCTCTGCGCGCGCAGCTTCGAGTGCTTGAGAGTCGGCCTTTGAACTTTTGGAAGCAAAGGACCATTTATATTTGGTGTGAGAATATGCAGTCGGGGAGGACGGGTCTACACCCGAATATAGCGCTCCTGTATGGGTACTGGGTAAACTGTCATATCAGGGAGGGTGTATGCATGCGCACTTTCAAGCTTTCCCCGATTCCATTCCTGCATTCAAGAGTCGGAGTAATTGAGCGGAAGATTAGTACACGCAATTTAGGTAGACTCTCACCTTAACGAATTTGCGAAAGTACCTGTCTCACACCTCAATAACAACAGGAAGACGAGCTCATAAGACTCACTTTCTGGCCCTCTCTCCAGACAGCTCGTCGAAATACTATTAAAGGCAAAGACGGACAGTTCAATTCTCAGGATTTCCTGTGCTTTGGTGCGAGTCGGTGCGTAGCTGTCACCTTGTGCTTAGCATCTTTCAACCATACGCGAAATTCTGCGCTCTTGAGGAAGTAATCAGACTCAGAAATCGGTGCTGCACCTCCTGGAAGTCGTATCTCTGGCGATTCAGAACGGTCTTGAGACTGTGAGCGGGAGAGTCTTGAAGGCATGCAGCTGCATAGAAGCGTGGCGAGATGAACAAGATAGGGCCACGCTGAGTAAGTCATGCGTCGCTTATGTAATCATGTTGACGATGCGCAGACAATCCACGTATTTTCATGCTCTGCTTATTCGTTGCATAGTCTCATGGCGAAAATAAAGGTAAAACATGAGTAGAAACCTGGTGAAAATGCACGACGATCCAGCACGGCCATCACTCCCAGTCGCCGAGAAACATTTTAGATAGTGGTCTCGTAAGGGACAGGGACGATAGTTTGAGGGGTGTTGTCGGCGGAAGAGACGGTGCGGGCTTCACGCGGGAGACCAGGGAGGCGCTTCAACGAAACACGCTCTGTAAACAAAAATCAGCCTTGCAAGATTCATCGGAGGAGACAGAGAAGCCGCAATGCCAATAGTAAAAGATATGACACGCACCACCCTTGGCCTTCGCCTCGACATGTGCCTCGTGGTTCCGCTTCACCCGGTCCAAAAACTCCTGCCGGCATTTTGAGTGCTTGATGTGCTCAACACGGATGTTGACGCGCTTCTCCAGGTAGCGGTTGCCCACAACCTTGTGGACGATGACACCAACAGCATGGGGAGTGACATTGTAGATAATACCCGTCCGGCTGTGTTTCATGTGTTGCCAGTCAGATCAAACGAAATCCGTAGGAGCAGCAGCACGCACCCATGGTAATATTTATGCGGCATACCCTTTTGCTGGGCAGAATTGGCCTTGATATCAACAATGTCGCCGATGCGGTAAGGGATCAAATAAGTCGAGAGTTTAACGGGGCCGTGGTCTATCGTTCAACGTCAATCGATCCTTCTTTAGATGCAGCACTCTAGCACACACCCTTAAACCCCCGCTTGAACATGTCGCGCGTACGCGCCCGGTAACCGAATGAGTGAGGCATCTTGAGGTCTAGTGTACCTGTGAATTTGCGCAGCACACGCGGACATGGATGGGATACATACAGTCGTCGTCGTCGGGCTTGGTGTCTTCGGTGTCGAATACCTGGTCGGTCGAAAGTTGAGAATCGGCATTCGCCGAGTGGCTGAGTTAGTACTTTACAGTTGTGGCGCGTGGAGGAAACCTTGTTGACTGCCATTTGGCACCCGTTTCTGGTAGTACTTCGTTAAAGGCCCTCTCTTCGTCGTATCCTCAAGAAAAATGCCTAGGTAATCTCCCCGTTGTCGACAGCTCTATCGTCATGTGCTGATGTGTTTGCTGTAGGGCCCCACGGAATCACAGCAAGACGTGAGCTTTCTCATTGTTACCTCAAGATCCACTTTATGTGGAGGGATACACGTTGCTGACTATAAGCCGTGCCCCATGATAACTTAACAGTTATAAGGTCCCTCGTCGACCTTTCGAATCCGCTCGTCTCGATGCCGAGTTGAAGGTGAGTCCTTTGCATCTTTCGTAACCGTTTTCTCACAACTTCGCAATCATTCCGTGATTATGCAGCTCGCCGGCGAGTATGGCCTGCGCAACAAGCGCGAGATTTGGCGCATTGCCCTCATCCTGTCTAAAATCCGTCGTGCTGCCCGTGAGCTCCTCAAGCTCGACGACAAGGACCCCAAGCGTCTTTTCGAGGGTAACGCCCTTATTCGCCGTCTCGTCCGCATCGGTGTACTCGATGAGTCCCGCATGCGTCTCGATTACGTGCTGGCTTTGAAGATTGAGGATTTCTTGGAACGTCGTCTCCAGACTCAGGTCTTCAAGAGTGGTCTCGCTAAGAGCATCCACCATGCCCGTGTCCTTATCAGGCAACGACACATCCGGTGCGTTGTGTACCTTTCTACAGAGGTGCCTGCTGAGCTATAATGGGGTTATATAGTGTTGGCAAGCAGATTGTCAACGTTCCTTCATTCGTCGTCCGTCTTGACTCACAAAAACACATCGACTTCGCTCTCACCTCGCCGTACGGTGGAGGCCGTCCCGGCCGTGTCAAGCGCAAGCGTGCTTTGGCTGCTGCCAAGAAGGAGGAGGGTGGAGACGAGGAGGAGGAAGATTAAATATCGATCTTTGGCATTCATCTCCCTGTTATGTCGACTCCTCTCATTCGTATGTGTATGACTGCATGTGTAAATCCATGTGCTTTTTCTCATGCCAGCTCCAATCGCACGCTGTTGTATATTATCGCATAGCGAAGAGCAAGCTTCTTTTCAGTCACCGGGCGCTACGGGGGTTGACGTTGAATAGACAAAGAAGCGTGCAGAATGAGACTTGACAAAGAAAAGGTATCGAGTGGAAGTATCGATAGCTTTGGCCATTGATCCGTCAACGCATTCGACTGGCATATGATTTCCGTCAGCTCGGGAGCCTCAGCTTCCACCATTGTATCGCTCTGTGCTGCCACGATCGCTCTAGTGCTTACTTTCCTTAGCGATTATCGATTTACAGGCATAATGTAACGTTGAAATATCAGACAGACATACAAGCTGGAAACATCGAGAGTCTATGCGGGATGGACTGTGTGGGAGACTATCATATACTCAACTGAGGACTGGATGCCCTCTCTGCGAGGGATTAGTCGCGTTCATATCGAGGTCGTTTGGAAGCTTGCGGCGCATAATGACTATATGCGGTATGTATCGGATACCCCCCTGCGAGAATATGACTGGATCCTCGTTTCGACCACGAGCGCCCTGACCTCAACTGGTAGACGAGTCCTTGATCAACTATCCGACGCACATGCTCTCGATAGTCTATAGTCTGTAGTAAACGTTGTTCTTGTGAGGCACGTTTGGTATTCAGGGGAACACGCAAATCATACCTCTTGTGGCACACCCAGTATGATCCCGAGGATGTTTGATTGAGTGGCCTCCAAGGTCGCTGATTGCAGTGCGGAAAGAGAATCTCGGAACAGTGCGCGGATTGCTTTGATCTTTCCTGTAGGTTTACCTATGTCGTTCTCTGTGAAATCAGTTAGCATGTCTGTCATAACAGGGAAAGCCTCGAGGCTGCCGACCTGGATTTATGAGACATTCGATACAGAGACGTTCTGGCACATTTATGGCATCCCACCCTTTCGACTCCTTGGACTTGATGGACGCAGTATTGACTGAGATATATGACGTAGCATAAGGAAACTCTGAGCCGTAATAGTTCAAAAAGTCCATGAGAAGGTGGCCGAGCGACTCCGTTTGAACAGGATCATCGAAGTAGTCTTTTGGTCGGTTCATGGGATTGAGCTGCTTGAGCGAGGCTCGGATGAGAAAAGTATATAATGACTGGCTCACGGAAAGGAAGAGGCTTCGACGGACCTGTATAAAGCTGATGGTCATACAAGTCAAAGCGTAGCTGCTGAGACCTGACGAGGCCGCTGAATGGAAGTTATGCTGCAATAAAAGACCTTTGAGAACGAGGATAAGGGGACGGAGAGCTGGCATGCGCTTTAAATGGTCGATGATGATATCGATAGCCTTTACACCATCGGTGCAATTGATGGTAACATCTATGTTGATAGAACCTACCGTGGATATATATTAGGACACCCAGTCGTTTTGAAGGAAAGTTGATTACCTGACTCTGGTGTTGAGACAAAACTGAGGACGGGAACGCGCGCTCGAGCATTGACTTGGGTGGCTGTTGCAATTCCATCATTTCGAAGCCTGTCTCGTAGTTGAAACAGTGTCCTTTTCTTTTCATCCAGTGTCTCAACATGTCTCGTTCCAATGACTAGGTCAACATCTCTGGTGATGTTACGATCAATATTGCAGTTTAGGTGTCTAATGTTGAAAGGGCTCACCCATGAGGAAGAGACAGATTGGTGGTCACGCTGCCATAAGTATGCACCCTTGCGTCTCTAAACCGGCGTACAGCTACTTCCTCGACGCGTGCGGATACAATCTTCCTCACCTCCACTTCTTGTGGCGTCGGCTGGATGTAGTGAACATATGCCATGATCTCATCATGCAACCTAGATATTACTCAGATAACAAATTTTCACGGAATAGCGGAGTTCACGCACCTTTGTTCCTTACTTTCGTATTCTGTGACACCAAGCGATGCTATCCAAGG
The DNA here is from genome assembly GCF_000320585.1 of Heterobasidion irregulare TC 32-1. Taxonomy (NCBI): domain Eukaryota; kingdom Fungi; phylum Basidiomycota; class Agaricomycetes; order Russulales; family Bondarzewiaceae; genus Heterobasidion; species Heterobasidion irregulare. The sequence goes on along the minus strand of NW_009258197.1, from coordinate 617,050 downwards.
AGTCAGTAGCGGCTCCTTCACGACGTCCTCTTCATGATCTCTATCACCACGCTTTCTCTTTCTGGAGCGGCTGCTGCTGCTACCCTGTACAAACTCTCCTACAGGCCCTATTCGATCTGCAAGACTCCCTTGTATCTCGCCGGGCTCACGGGGCTCAACGGCCATGGTATGTTGCTGACTTTCCTTTGACGCCATGTTCTTCGCGTAAACGTCCAGCGTGTCTTCGCGCGGGTGAAGACCGGAATACAATGGAGTGAGGACTAACAAAGTATCAGTCGCGTTGTTGATAAGCTTGCGATTGGAACAAAAACAAAAGCCGCAAAGACGAATGGAGAACAAGATGTGAGGAGCGAACAACTTCGCGCGCATGCCTCACGTGAACAGGACGCGTGACCTACCCCACATTCATGCTAACTGAGATTCGATTTCCTATATATTCCTGCGGATTGCGCTCCCCCTGCTCCTCTCATCGCCATCATCATCACTACTGCAGATTTACGCCCAGCAATCATATGGCTACTCATATTGCCCAACACCCTCCTGCGAGTGAGTACATGCTTACCGCCCCCCTTTCGGCTGCTCATGACCATCGTCAGTGAGAGTTGGCGGGCGCCGACTCTCTCTTCCATCGAGGCCCAGGCCCGTAGTCACCTCGTGAGTGCATTCGTTTACCAAATACATCTCCTTCCTTGTTCAGAGTCATTCTTGCTCCCAGGGATGGAGGCCACTCTGCCCCTGGCACACCGGGCGAACCTCCCGACTACCCACGTCCCGCCCCGCCCGGTGCTGAACACGAGCTCGACCATGAGCATACACACACCGAAGAAGAGATCCCAAAGAAAGAGAAGAAACAGGGCAATGGGTCCCACGAGAACGAGCGGCGGATGCGCGAGAGCGCGCATCGCAAGGCGGAAGAAAACAGGCCGAGGAAAGAGGGCTGGGCACCCGGTGGAAAGACGATCGGTGGAGGTGGGCGGATCGCACAACCTGCAGGGAAGGGTTTCGGTGCTTGATTGTTGACTTGAAGGACATGGTTTCGCGATCGCTCCATGAAAGGGTGTAAGAAATGAACGTTGGGAGCCTGCTATCGATCACTGTGCTTTTAGCGTTGGCGTCGGACGTTGTACTGGTATTGCTCGTGTCACTGCTGCATAATTCTGTACCATTAAATTCAGAAAAATCATGTATGTTCATCAATTCATGCGATTTCCTGCATGCGAGTGATTAGAGTACGCCAGAAGATATAGATCAGCGTGAACTAACCGAACTGCAGTATTCAGGCGGCTGCCGCGTGTAAGTATATTGTCTATCGCTCCTCAATAACATCGTCCACGGGTTCAATCAATGTCCTTGTTGTCCTTTCCGCCTCCCAAGCAATTCGCCTAATCTCACTGCGGCAGCACTCCTCACCGGCGAGTCTTCTAGGGTCGAGGAAGGCCCACCACCATCCGTATCTGCGCCATTCTTTCTCTCTCGACTAGTTCCGCGCCCCCCGAGCACGAGCGAAAACCGCTTGGCAATCCCCTCACCTGTTGTCTTCGGACGCGCCGTCACAGGCGTCGTATGCAATGCGATAGCAGGCATCGAGAACCGCTTGCTCCTCCTCGCTGTGTCCTCGCGACGTGGGGTGGTAGGCAAACTCATTCCGCCCCCTCCCGCATCCGACGCTGGTCCGGCGAGGGAGAGCGATGATGGCGAGTGCAACTGTAGCTGAAATTCGTGCTCCGGGCCTGACGACTCATCTGTGCGTGCCGTGAAGTGAGACGCACTTGGGCTGGAGGGCGGCAAAGCGCTCTCCAGAGTATGGTCATGAAAGTCTTCCAGGATCTGATAGAAACTGCGCGGGCGCGAGGGTGGTGGTCTGACACGGACCACTGGGCGGGAAGGACTGTCGCCGATGCTGATGTCTGACCTAAAGATATCGTCGAACTGGGATGCCGGGGTGCGCGTGCCCTCCGATACATCATCGATTCGTGCCAATGCCCGTTTAGGACTACTGATGTCGATGGCCATAAGTGCGGATGCTGGACGTGAGGGACTATTGGGCATGGCGAGCGCCGGCATCGATTGCCAAGATGTGAAACCTGAAAGGGTATATGAGGGCGGAGGAGGAGGGGAAGCCGAGCGATCGAGGACGGGAAAAACAGTATCGTAACAGGCATCGCATGCGCGGGCAGATTTATTCGAATCCTTGGCATTTGGGTCGGATATAAAGAACGTCTGAGACCTGTGTGCATGAGATATGAGGGATCGGAAGCTTGACATACACTCACACTGCCAGAACATGCCGCACAGACGCAGCGTCCGCAAAGCCTACAGTGATGCCTCCGCCTTCGCCAGCCAAACGTCCGTCCACAGCGCATACAGCTCTCCGTCTTACCATCTGGAATCCATATGGCTGGAACGAAATGTTCGACTTTGCCTCTCCTGGGCAAGCGACTGTCCTGCTCAGGTGGATGTGGTAACGCCTGCAACGCTCGACGTAAATGATTTGTCGATGCAGAAGAGGTCAGAGTCGAATTGGGCTGAGTGACATTCAATGAAACCAGTAACGAAGCTTTGGCGTTGCGGATAGCTTTGCCCCATTCATCCCGTTCCTGTTCGCTGGCTGCCACGAAATGCGGCTCGATTGATTCCTGTCCAAGGTGGAGCTAGAGCGAACCACTCACATGCATACACTGCGAACGACATCTCTGGGCTCAGCAACTCGAATCGTGTGCTCTCGCTGAGCTCAGTTGGCGGATTGATCACAATGTCAAGATCCACAAGTTCTGCGCGCCCTTTGTACCACCATCTCTCGTCGCTTGTACCACTACTCGCCTGTCTTTTCTTCATCTTCGAGGGGCTAGCGACGGCATGACCTTGTCTTGAGGGAGAGCGAGCATAAGAGTTTCTCGCACGATCACGCAACGACCCAAGTTCAGCTTCGCTACGACTCCTTGAGCGAGACATCTCAGGACGTCCATTAGCTCGCCCCTTGCCTGCGGAGGCGGCACCTCCACCGCCAAGCCAGTCCCAGCGCTCTGCAAGCTCGTGGTCATTTCTGTCCAGGTTTGCAAGCCAGACCAAACAGTCGGAGAAGAGGAGGAAATCGCGTTCCTTTGGAAGAGAAGAACGTTCGAGCTGCAAGAGCGTGCCGCGTTTGAGGAAGGTACGGCCAGGCGTAATGAGTTGGAAAGGGAGGTTGGGGGTGCTGCGCTGGAGAGAAAGTAGCGCGAGCGTTTGTGCATGAGTATGCAGTGAGGTATTAAGGGATACGGTTACTTCAGTTCAAAAATAATGAGAAGCCATCGTACACATGAGAAGAAACAGAGGCGGCTTACTCTTCGAAACGAGGGTATGTACCGCCGTCAGAGACGCACGCTCGGGATCTTCAGCTGCTGTACACCCAATAAGATCTTTCAGTAAGAGGAGGTACCTGGGACATCTTTGTACGATCGTGAGGAGCCAATCTCGGAGCCTCAGCTTTCCGCAACGAGGGTCAGCTTCTTGCTTCGCCAAAAAGGCGGAGAAAGCCGCATTAGATGTGAGTAGAACTGTGAGGGAAGTGACGGATGTATGAAATGAGGTAACAAAAGGCGTATACAGAGACAGGTAAGGAAAGTGAGAAAGAAGGACGGGGGACAATGCGGCAGGAGAATCCTGCGAGTTCCGAGATGTAGAGGAATGGAGGTGATCCGTCAGGGACGAGAAAAAAGAACGGTGAAGGTTCCAAATGTCAATGAAGTTCGAAAAAACGGAAGTGAGTTCCGACCGAGTGAGTAACGGCTGAGGTGTATCCAAAGCTGCTATTATGGGTGTCAAGAAATGCTGCAAAGTAGGTTCAGTCAGCGAAACTCGTCCGATAACGCGCAAAGCCCGAATGATATGTAACAAATCAAACATGACAATGTGCTTCCAGTTATCGACGGGATCGCACTTGCTTTCAGGCAAGAAATGTTGTTGTTTCGAAGACTGAAATGGTAGACGCACCGTATAAATCAAATCCAAACCCTCAACGTATGTCCGCTCTGTCGCATAGAACTCCTCGATGATCTTTCTCCTCTTTATCTCTCTCTCCTCGTCGACTGGCGGGAGCTCCTTCTTCCTGTGCGCTTTCTTGGGAGATTCCGAGGGCAATGGGCGCGATCTCATTCTCTTCGACGAGCTTCGGTTGGCAGCGGGTAACGGCGAAACGGGGGAACTGCCCTCCTCCGGGAGCGAATCAAAGGAGGCAGTACTGACGACCGACTGCCTATGAAGCAGATTAGGCGCGGTTGGCAACGAAATACGACGAAATGGAAGGTGTGGAGGCCGTGGCATTGGAGACGCAGCGGGTGCAAACGGGTCGGTCGACGGAAAGTCGACCGCAGAAGGAGAGGTGCTAACTACAGGGCGTCAACACGGCGCATATTTTGGCAGTAAATATGCTTACGCTGAATCATTGTGGATGAGTGTAAATGGAGGAGAGCAGGGATGCTCGTCACTCGGTGAGGTTCAGACTGACTTGCGAGCAGCGCTGAATGAGCCCGGCACGTCCGCAATAGGAAAGCGACGTCAATTCAAACCATCGAGATCCGCCGTGAGAAACCCAAATATGTGCTTGATCCATGCTCGGGTTCAGAAAACAAGCCCGGCGTCTGCACCTCGCAAACGTCTCAATTCAACTCGGACGAAGTGGTCAGGCCCTCGCGAAGACTTTCGTGTATCACACGCATTATCATTCTAATGCCGACCAAGGATCCGAGTTACCGTCTGGCAAGGTCCACCAACAATGTGAACCGACCCATGACGGCTTATGTGCCTGCGATCTGTAGGCGCTTTGGAAAACCAGCAACAGCACCCAGCATCTTCAAACGTCAACTGGAATCTATCTGACGACACTGAGATGGAATCTAATTTCACATGTTACGAGCTGCACAAGAAACCAAAGGAGGAGGGAGTCAGATGTTACCTTCATCATATGGAATCCAGGCGTACAAAGTACCACGGGGCCGATGCCATAGTCTTCAAATTCTCACCCTCGGTTCCATGGAGATTCCATGAATGAATCGGGTCGGGAAACCTATATAAGAAGAGGCGCGCTTTGTAGGCATGCTTGGGACGCGCCGTAGAGTCCTAGGCAGCACCCACATTTCGCCGTGATGACCCCGTTATCACATGTACTCTTCTGGCCGTTCGCTTTGGTGCTTGCCTTTGCCGTCTCCGTCAGAGGTGCCCCCACGAGTGTGGACCTGGCTGGATTCAGCATCGGCGATATCCTGGATTTGCTAGGAATTGGGCTTGTTAAGCACATCAATGTCTTCATCACGGTACGTGGTGGTATGCACTAAACGCGCGAAACGACATTAATGCGAGCACGACGTCGACTTGTAGCTTGAAACCTTGATCACTAACACGGTCTCGTAAGTCACTGTGTATACATTTCTTGTCGACCACGCGCAACTGATACTCGCCTTGGCAGCGCAAACTTTGACGGTACGATCCCTAGTGTGGTGGAATGGATCGCAGACTGATCTAGCCTTCCTTTGTCCACGTTTACCAGTCCAGAATCCGCTTCCCTTTGAGATTACGATTGATCGAGCAGTGACCCAGGCTGGGGTAGCTGGCGTTGTCGACGCGTCATTCAATCAGTCCTTCACCAGCTTTATCATTCCTGCCTTCGGCTCAGCCAACAGCGGCACGTTCCCAGACGTGGCGCTTCCCTTGGGTGCCCTGGCAGCGCTGGCCATTATTCCGCTCCAGGAATTGGATATTTTGAACGCGGATGTGAGCGTCAGGTGAGACAGATCGCTGCTCGTCTACGGGATGCAGACAACTTATCTGATTTTAACAGAGTTGCCACCATCGAAGGCAAGCTTGGAATTCCAATTCCTCTGGATGGACTGAAGCAAACTGCTGTGAATACGACGTATGCATCTTCGCATTCAGTTATGTGGCTGGCCGATTCTTATGAGGCTTTTTTTTCAGATATACCCTCAATCTCAGCGAAACTTGATTTTGTTCAAATTGAGATGGGCTGACCTGTTGGACTGTGGAGTGTAGCTCTCATGTGCGAGGTCTCGGGCGCCTCTACGATTTCACCCGGTTTTGATTGAATCAGGAATGACATTGGGTATTTTGGGTTAAGGAGAAAGGAACGACCACCAGATGCAGCTGCGCCTTGATATCCTGCAAGATAGATTATACCACCATCCGAGAGCTAGCTCTAGGAGGCCCTAGGACACTGGTGTAAGGAAGGGCCAAGAAGACACCCCATACAGTTCAAGTTGCTGGTATCTGTAAACACAGTCAGCACGGACAAAAGCCGAACACACAGATGTCGAGAAAGCAGCATAGAATTCAGATGGCATTAGGAGCATGCAGCGCTCAGCGCCGAAGCCCGAAATGTGAGTGGCATAGCGGCGCTGTCGGGCCGCCGGCTGCGAAACGTTATTTGCGCATATTTGCAAGACTGTACAGTTTCAGCAAGCCACCCACGTCGTCCCCGAAACATAGGCGCCCGTTAAAGTCACCAGCACACGTCTTCATCATGTCCAACGATCTCCAATGGTTGCTCCTCCGCGTCAGTTCTTGCTCCTCTCCGCTATCTCATGAACTCGTTGTGTTGAAGTGAATTTCTCTATTTTATGTCGCTTTCTTCAGAAAAACAACTCCTTCCTTGTGAAGCGAGTTGCTGAGGGCCCGATCTTCTCCAAGGAGCCCGTACGTGAACGCTTTCAGACTACAGTGCGCGCAAATGGTCTGACTGATCAGTTTTGAACAGGGCAACCTGACAAACATCCACTCTCACAAATACTCTGGTCTTGCCAACACCAAGGTACGATAAATGAGGGTCATCGCACAGCAGATGCTCAGCTGAGTTATCATCTCCAGACAATCGACATCCGTGAGGTTCCCGCTGGCATCAAGATCACTCACATCAAGACGAAGGCTGCACCTGGCGCTGTTCGTTCTACCCGCGCTTCCAACCTCATCCGCGCACGCACCGGCCCTCGTCGTGCCCTTGGCGTCGCCACGCACACTGCTAAGCGTGGCTACCGCCCTGACCTCCGCTCTGTGCGTTTCTTCTTCTCCTTCCGTCATTATATGCCATCTTTGCACCATACATTTGGGATCTGGGGGCAAAACGCATTCTCGTTAGAACCCACTGGATATGCCGAAAGGTGTAATGAAGGATGGGCGTGGACATGTCTGCAATAACAACCCCAGCTCAGTCGGAGTCGATCAAACTCCTCTGAACACCTCGTCTTCGCTATCGGGTCTCGTTCGATTGCTCAACTCGAGTATCCGACGATTAGGCGATAACAGCTTTATTTCTACCACCTTAGTTTCTTGTTCTTCTTCGTGTCCTTCCTGTCTCAAGAGCGGTATGCTGACACTCAACTCTTTCAGGCTGCCCTTGCCCGTGTTTCAGCCCTGACTGCTGCCCAAAAGGAGCCCAAGGCGACACCACCAAAGAAGTCTCGAGGCAAGAAGGCGGCGACTGCCTAAGCTTCTGTACTCTTACTTTCGTTCTGCTTTCCTCGATTTCTCTCGCTGTTTTATCACTTCAGAGCATATGTGCATGTCCGTTCCAAGCATTCAATATGATCTATGCCCAAGGCAACTGACTCCTTGTGAGCAAAGATTCCGTCAGAGGCTATCGATTGAGACATGTCCAAGCTGTTATATTTCTGAGAAGGAAGCACCCTTATTCTTGTCTTTTGAGGCGAGCATGCCCACTCCCAATCTAAGGTTAGGATTTCAACGGGGAACTTTGAGAGTCTGCTTTGTTCCTCTACACACCGAGCATCGCTCCTCTCATTCACCGAGCAGCTACGATGGACACCGAAACCCATCGCAGACCATATCCATTCCTCATCATCGTCATGGTGCGAGTAGATCATGTCCTTCGTCTGCTCTCTCGAGACAAATCAATCGTATCAGGGTGTGTCAGGATGCGGCAAGTCGACACTTGGAATGGCTCTCGCGTCCGCACTTTCTGTCCCATTCCTTGATGCCGACGATCTTCACCCGCCCGCCAACGTCGCTAAGATGAGTGCCGGCACTCCACTCACAGACGCAGACCGTGCGCCCTGGCTTGTGAAAGTCCGCGATGCTGCACAGAACGCGGTGAAAGAGATCGATCAAGGCGAATCCACGACTGGCAGAGGGGTGGTGGTCGCGTGTTCGGCGCTGAAGAAGAGCTATAGAGATGTTCTACGAGGCGAGCGGATCACGCTGTCGGAAGAGACGCAGGACCATACCGAAGTATTGTCCGTCGCTCGCCAGTCAGAAGATTCGCGCGGGAAGGTGGATCCATCATCGGCCCTTCCTGATATACGCACATTCTTCGTACACCCCAGCGGACCACGGGATGTCCTCTTGTCTCGCATGCACGGCCGCCAAGGGCACTTCATGAAAGCTGATATGCTCGACTCACAACTCTCCACGCTGGAGGACCCGCTTGATACGGGGGAGGACGCGGTTGTGCGCGTGAGTGTCGAGGATGAAACAGGCATGCAGTTGAGGGAGGCTGTTGACGCCCTGAGGAATTTTGGCATCATATCTACGCAGAGTCCTGGTGCGAAAGTGTTGTGATACTCGGCTGTGCACCGGAGATAGTATTACGATCCCTGCAGTAAGTAGGTATGGGGGTTGGGCGATATACTTTTGGATCCCTCCCCCCCAGGTCCGTATGAGTACAAGAATAGAGATAGAGATATGTGCGGCACGGAAACGCCAGCGCCTTCGAGTGATAGTATGCTAGGTGTGCGCACACCTAGCATACTATCACTCGAACGCGGAGAGAGAGAGAGAGAGAGAGAGAGAGAGAGATCTACAAATACTGTACAAATTGTCTACATGAATAATGATAGTGTGAGTGCATCAACGGGGCCGTTCGCGTCGACAAGCTATCAAGCCGCCTTGGGTTTCCGCCCTCCTTTTGTCCTCTGGAGCTTTTTGACCGCTCTGCGCGTTTCGGTCTTGACCGCATCCACTTCCCACTTTTCCGCGATCCGGGTGGCTTCTTCCTTGATTGACTGGGACGTCGCGACAACCCGTTCAGTGGCCCAATAGTCCTCTGGCAGTTTCTCGGTAGATGCCGCCTTCGCCTCCAGTCGTTCGATCGTCCTGACTATCGCCTGCAGGGGGTCCTCGTCGTTGGCCAGAAGTCCTGCACCGTGGAATTGAGCCGGTTCCATGATCGAGATGATCCGGGGTACGATGGGGGCCTGAGGTTTGGCCTTGTACTTGGGTTGCGAGGTGGCCGATGACGAAGAACCGATGGGCGTGACCGAACCACTCGAGGCCGTCGAGGGCGCGACACCACCTTGCATTTCCTGCACCGATCGATCAACTTCCGTGTCACGATGTGGGAGATTGACCTGACGCGCACATGAGGGAGGGCTCGAGGAAGGGCGGAGAAGGTCGTAGGGTCCGTCAACATGATCGCGGTGGGGTAGACAAACCCCAGGAGCAGACAAGCTGCGGGTGCGTCTGCAAGTGGGTGCCGAGATGGGGGTGTCCGTGGGTGCCGAGATGAGGGTGTCCGTGGGTTCCTTGTCGGCGGTCAGTGAGTCGTCGCCATTGATTTGGGCCACCAGTGATGCATCTGGAGGACAAAGTTTGCGTGTAAGACGTCGACGCCATAAGATACAACGACAGAATGTGCTTACCCTCTCCATTATCATTTGAGAGTGTTGATTTTACCGGTTCGACTGTGGTCGTCACAGGTGCTGGAAAGATAGGAATCGTTGATGAGTTGGATGTGTAACCAGATCAAAGCAAAAGAAACTCACCCTGTTGCTTGCCAGATTCGCCGGAGGTCTCGTCCGCTTGGGGATACCGAAACTCGCTATCCTCTCGCCGTCCTTCCAGATCCAGGGTCGTCGTGCCGGGGTAAACGAATACTTCCTCCTCTTCGTCCTGTGGTCGGGGCGCGTCCAGAGAGCTGTCCTTCACGGTAGCCGGCACTTCAGTTGGTGGCACCAAATCCTGGGCCACGGAAGCCAACGCCGCCAAACCATTCACAACTGACGAAGCAGGAGCCTGTTGGGCAGAACCAAACTCGAAGGGAGCCGCGCGTGTAGCCTGAGGAGCATGGATCGATGCCCCCAGTCCGAACGACGATCGCGGAGGCTTGGAACCGGACGCGATGGGGGCTGCAGTCGACGATGGGCGCGCGGTGGGTTTGTGCGATTGACGTGCCACGTTAGGTTTGCGGGACGAGTTTGGGCCTTTTGGAACAGCCGAAGATCCGCGATACCTGTTGGAACCCCTAGCGCTCGCCGTGGTGGATGCCCGAGAGGATGATGCAGGTGACGAAGTTGCCCAAATCGATGCCGATAGCCCACTGTTCGATGTCCGCGAAGAAGACGGTTCTGGTGCGGTGGCCCACATTGACGCAGACGAGCCGTTGCCTGATGCCAGTGAGGACGCCTTTGGCGCCGTGGCCCACATGGATGCAGACGAGCCGTTGCCTAATGCCAGTGAAGGGGATGCCTTTGGTGCCGTGGCCCACATTGACGCAGACGAGCCGTTGCCTAATGCCAGTGAAGGGGATGCCGCCGGTGCCGTGGCCCACATGGACGCAGACAAGCCGCTACGTGATGCCAGTGAGGAGGACGCCTTTGGTGCCGTGGCCCACATGGATGCAGACAGGCCGCTACGTGATGCCAGTGAAGGGGGCGCCGCCGGTGCTGTTGCCCACATCGACGCAGACACGCCACTGACCGACTCTACTGATGCCGTCGCATGGATCGATGCGGCGAGACCACCATTGATATCCTCCGACACAGGTGCCGCCTTGCCGATCGGTTTGCTGATGGAGGAAGTCGACATTGACGAATCCTTGACTTGTTCCTGGCTCTGGTTAGCGTCGACAACCGGGGATGAAGCAGCCGTCGTCACGTCAGTAGACTGAGATGCAGCGTTGGCGGGTGTCATGTCCGGTGTCGTATTCGCAGGGGAGGATGCAATAGCAAGTCCGGCGGCGTCCTCGAAGGCAGTAGTGACCGGCGTTGCGACGTCGAGTGCTCGAACTGTCTGACCTGAGAGTTCAAGATCGATAGAGGGGCGGGTGGCGGTATCAGAGCGCGCGCGAGCTGTTTCCGACGAGACGTCCTGGTTAGCCGATTCATCGAGGCGATGGGGCAGGCCGACGGGGGGGAGGATGGGGGAAGGGCTGTCGACTATGTGGGCCACTTGTGCCGGCGCGGGGGGTTCGACCTGAGGGGGCATGCCAAGGATGGGTGATCCTTCCGAAACCGGGGAAGCGAGACCTTGCGGGATGGGGTGGGCGAAAGCCAAGTCGACCACTGCGACGTCATGCTGATCCAAGGCCTCGCTCTTTTCGCCAATCGGGAATGCCACTGTCATGATCGCGTCGTCGAGGAGGGGGTGACTAACTTTAAAGACAGGCTGGGCGAAATGTCAAAAGGCGCGTTCAGGTGGGCAGAACAACGAAACTCACCGAAGCCACGATGGTAATGAACCCGTTGGGAGCCGTTACCGACTCCTCTACTGCTCCGTGCTCGAGGGACCTCGTCTTGGCGAAGCGCCACTCGAGAAATGCGGTGACAGTCTGTGTGGCAAGCGCGCGATGAGAAACGTCCTTCATAACAGATTAGGTGGAATACATACCAAACCCAGTATGATTAATGCAATGGCTGTCAAGGAAGCCCTTACATAGATGACCTTTTGTCCAAACCCAGAGTCTGCGTCGCCAAAGAGGTGGTGTGGTGCGGTGCAGTTGAAGTGCCACATATCGTTGAGAGTCGGCGTGTCCAAGGGTCGGGGCCCGAAGATGTCGTGTACACGGGATGGTGGCACATACTGGTAATACGAGCGCGTTATACGCGGTGGCATGTACCCCTTCTGCGGTGTAGCGATGATGTCCTGTGCAGTGTATACAGAGACGACCTGGTCGAGGAGAGTGTGAACCATGCGCGAGATGCCACGAACTACGTCGTATGATGGGTTCGAGAGGGTGGCCTGGAATGCGGTGACGATGGTGTTGACGGTTGGGGGTCCTATAAACAATGTGGCGACGGCAAATATGCCGCAGAGCAGGGGGAGGAACAGCATGTTCCCCTGTACAACGCAATAGCTTCGAGAAACCTGATGGGGTTGAGGGTGGGGAGGGTTGAGGAAATGGACCAGATGGAGGGGAGAGGGAAGACGAGGAAAGAGGAACGACAGGAAAGCGGGGACTTATATTGTTCACGAGGGTGGCGGCGGCACAAGCGTAACCAGTCGCCTCACTTCTTGACACGCCACGAGGAAGCCAAAGCCACCAAGCGCGCGCACAGCTTCGACTTCTTTTGATTGCAAGGTATGTGCTTGGACCTATAACGCGCCCTCGATCACGGAGATGGCTATGGCTAAAGCACGTGAGTACAAGACTCGCCACAATTGAAGTAAAAAGGAACAAGGAATAGTCTCCACGTGCGTTATCGCAGTCAAGTCGTTGAAATTTACGTCGCGTGCAACTTCACGTCGACAGGTAGATCATGATATTGTTCAGCGTTCAAAAGCTCATACACTGGACTGCGTCAAGGCATGTAAACAACATTCAAAGGCTCATACAACAGGGGTACGTCACTGTCAAAAGATCGACGCCACGCTTCTTAGAAGACGCCATTTTTCACGCGGTGACGGCGCCGCGCGATCCGTTTGTAACGCTCCCACTTCTTCCATTGCCTCGTCCTGATTGCCTTCCCTTTACGGCCCACCAGATAACAGAAAGAAGCGCAAGGGTGAGCAACGCCCTGTAAATTTCCCGTTATAGACTCGGCGGCGAGAGACCTAGATCAGACACTTGCCATTCAATCCACGCGAACGCCTCGAGGGCGTTCAGCTGCCCGCAATAGACGAAGTGGCGGCTGTTATCGATGATCGGTAAGCGCTTGATAACGTGCATAATCGATATATGTACCTGCAATTCAGCCTTCCTCCCAACGCGTTCGTGATGGCGGCGGCTCCAGCTAACCACAATGCCCAGGTGATGAAAAGGCTACCCGTGCCCGAATGCTCGATTGAGATGATTGGACGAAGGGGTAAAAGGCGCTTACAATATTCCATGACTAGCTACACTGGAGAGGAAGTGACCAGATGCTAAAAGGAACATCATCAAGAATAGGGGCACGAGTAAAGTTGTCCAAATCGCGCAGAATAGGAGGTAGCGTGTGCGATTGCGGACGGAGGTGGACAAGTAGTTATGATGCGAATTGTACCGCGAAATGAGCCATGCTGCAATAGAGAGCTGGTAGATGCTGTTAATTGGTAGAGAGATACGTGCGGGGATTAGGACCCTACCTCGATGATAGCGAACAAGGTCAAAAGAGAAAAGAGAACTGATTTCTGTCAGAGGGACCTGTCTGATGAGCGAATGATGACACATACTTGGATGAGTGCGTCTAATTGCATCGAAAGCCATGTTTACACGTGTGGGCAGGGAAGAGAGATGGAGAAGAGGAACATCAGTTTCAAGGTTAAGTACCTGGAGCAGTTTCGAGCCCGCCTGACTGGTTGTATTTGCAGCCGAGACACCTTACTGCAAGCTCGACGTCATGCGCTTACATCACCGAAATGGAGGCGGAAAAGAAGCGGCTCGTTGTAGAAATTACGCGTTGTAATGATGCAAAGTATGAGTACATACGTCACTGCCCCGATGGTATGCAGATCCTCGCTCCAGGCCTCAACACGTCGCAATTCAGCTTCGGGTTCAACCGTAGAATGTCGTCGACCACACAGCCGTGCGCTTGCGCAATGGCCCAACAGGTGTCGCCAAAAACAATCACCGACGATGTGCTATGCTCCGGACAGGTCAGCACAGGACGTGAGTTTGCTGGAGCAACGATGAGCCTCCACACCAGGAGCAAGACGACGATGACGATCAAGAAAAAGGGAAAAAGCATCCGATATGGGCTATCATTGGAACTGAGTTTGGGCCGAGGGGGCTGATCCTAACGATGCGAATGGAGTCAAAAAAACGGATCATGAATATGATTGCAGTAAGTCGAAACTCACAGCGTCCTCGGCCAGGGGAATGTATCCGTCTGGCCCAATTTCGACATCGTTATTATTCGTACCTTCGGGTGAGTGAATGGAGAGATCGGAGACTACTGTGAGATCGCCTTTAGCCGCTGGTAGGTGCTGTGTTCTATCATGTATGCTGACCTCGTTGCATCTCACCGTACTCTGAACCTTCCCAAAGTGAGCCATCTCTGTCACGAAAGTAGTACTTCCCAGTGTCAGAGTCGTATCCCACACGCTTCATTCCATCTGGAAGACGATAATCATCCTGGAACCCAGCCACGGATGGAATACGGTCGCATTAGAACGGCGTGAAGATGAAGAGTCTGGCGCACTTCATCATACTGCGTCCAACGACCCATCACCAGCTGAAAAAAATCAGTAAAACGATGAGGAGAGCACTAGAGGTAAGCAGATGTGCTGGCAAGGTTAGCGGTCAAAGCAATGGGGATTGTGCAAGAGCTGTGCAGTGACCATGCACACGATTTGAGTCTCCGCCTCATAGCACGACTCTTTCCTAAACAGGCGAGCAATGTTCCGCCGGCTTCCTCGTCTCCTCCGTCTCTTAACGAGACCCAGTGGCGGCTTAAGCTCTAACCTACACGTCATTGGACGAAGTAGGAATAAGGAGATTTGCTGATGACAAGCGTATATGCCTTGATATTCTTTGTGCCATCTTGAGTTCATGCCGATAATATGCATTCGTCCATCGCACCACAGGCCTCTCGTCTTGTCTTCATATGAAAGACGACGTTCTTTGCATCAGCCGATAGTGATATTTTGCACTGGATATTCTAGAAACTTTGTCGCGCAATGGAGAGTGTCTTCATTTTGCGATTGTCCTTGAGTACTCGAGTTTTGAGGCATCCGATCCTTGATGATCTTCAAACTGCACCGAGTGCACATTGACACCAATCTGAAAAAATCGAGATAGATTCGAGAAGAATATCAATGCGAAAATCCCTAATTAATCTGTGCACAAGATGCATCACTGGGACGAGAGTTTGAAAACCAGAAAGAAAAAGGGTGGCCATCAGCTTACATCCCCATTGCGACTGGTGAACATGCGGATGGCCGATGACTGCATCGTCATTGCGTCTGCGAACGGGCCTATGGTGGGAACGATACCAGCATTTCGTGCCTTGATCAGACATGAAGCCTTGAACGCTATGGAGAATGCGAAAGTTTCGTGAAGCTCGTAGGCGTATGATACCCTTTGCTCTTCCGACCCTGGACCATCTGCAAACTTCTTTTTAAGGCTCCCCAACGGATCAGACACAGTGGCCTGCCTCCGAAAAGATCGCTTCTGTGGACGAGACAGCTCCGTCGGGAAGGGGGGTCGAACTGCCCGCACCCACTCCTCCTTCATCGATTGCACGAACTGCTTGATCTCGTCTAGCTCGTGCTTCTGATGATCTCGCTGTGCAGTTAGCACCCGATCTCGAACCGCGTCGTCCAAGAAATCGAGAACATCAGCAGGGAGAGTTTGACTTGCATTCCGAATTGCATCCTTCCACGGCTGCAGCATATCTTGATCCCGAGCATTCTGCCCGTCAAGCTCCCCAAACTCAATCAGATGCTGATCCTTGAGGTCCTTTCCAGAATCTAGTAGTCTGTCGAGTATGAAGCGACCCATGGAAGGGGGTCGAGACAATGGCAACATGTTGCTGCGCTCTTGTTGCCACGAGGCCCCATCGTCTTGTGTACGCATGCAAGAGGCCTGCGGACGATCGTAAGATTTGGAGTCCTTTTCAAAGACACCCTTTTTGAGACGATGGCCGGTCTTCACCGAGTCCATGCAAGTAGTAAACCTGTTCCGTGGTCAGCAAGCGCCAACAGAAGCGGAGAAGGTGACGTACATGTAGGCCAGGCGTACAGTTTCTGAGTCCATATACCCCTTCGAGTACACAGCATTGTCGTGAAAATTGGAGTATTTGCCAACCATAGCATTCCCAAAACCTCCCAGGAGGACTCGAAGAAATTCGTTTGCGCGATCGGGAAGATTCGATACACGCTGACCGAACTCTTGCACGCTTTCGACTTTGCGGTCGAAATAATGCTCTTTAAGACCGTCAGGTTCGGGTACAAATTCATGGTTGCAGAAAGGTTCGACCAGGGTCGACTCCCAAGTTACCATTACAACATCTTCGAATGCCATCGTCAAAAGCACTATGATGAGAACCGTAATCGCAACGTACCGCCGTCGTAATCTGGCGACCACATGAAATCAGCCTTACATCTTCCACTCAAATAGAAGGAGATACGAACCTCCCCCACCCAGATAGCTTGCAAGCGAGCGAGACCCTTTGGTAGAGAATATGATCACGTCGGTGTATTCGGAAAGCTTTGGGTGATTGACGGCTACGACCTAGAACAATTCGTGACATCGTGAATAGGGCCGTGACTAAACGAGTACTCACCTTCTGTAAATCAGAGGCGATGCGCGCGGGGTTACGACTGACCTGAATGTCCAATCAACATTGTAACGTGAAAATCAATAAAAAATGACATGCGATGCATGGGCCTGTGATAGAGTTCACGTTCATGTCCAAGATTGGATCCTTCAATTCACGCGAAGCCTTGAAATGTATTTGGCCTTCTTCTAATACATCGCAAGGATCTATCGCGAGAGGTCAGTGCACCTCCTAGTGTCAGCAAAGAGAGACGAACCAGGCACAATGAAGGCTTCCGCGGATTGCGGGACGGTGATATGGTACTTCTTGATGTAGCCGTCTATGGCCATCGTCACAACTCTTTTGAGCTTGTTCCATAGATAGGCGGAGTGTTCTGGTCGAAACCCAGCCTGAAGGAGGTACAAGACATCTTGATGCAACGACGTATGAGTTTCGTCCTCAGAGTCAGCAGTAGCCGCATCTTTGAACGATTCTTCGTCCGCATCATCATCCACAAAGCCCTCTTCAATCTCTCGCTTGCTGTTGAGCCCTAGCGCTCTACTTGCTGCACCAGCGAGCTTACGCAAACGCTCACCGGAGACTCCACCAGCCTTATTGACGGCACTCCATAGGAGTCGCATCGCTTCAGGTCCCGTCCACTGCATCAGGGGTCGGACCTCTTCTTCCAGACCCTTCTTCATCAGGGCTTCAATTACTTCGTCAGGTACGTGGTTATGGGACAAGTTCATAATCGTCTGCTTCGAGAGGTGGCCTGGCGTAGACAGACGAGGGGCAGCGACGTGATCGAAAATAAGATGGGCGCGCCCACCATGTTCCAGATCGAGCTGAATCTTTCTCTGGGAATCTCGGATCCAGATGCAGGGCACGTCCGTAGGATCAAGGTGGTCGGGGTGCAGGATCCACAGACCTTTCGATCCGGCGACACGGCCTTGTACAGCGGACGGACGACTAGGTAGGCCAAGACGCTGTGCGATGCGAATCAACGCCGCCGCATTCATGAACCCACAACCGTCCGTCATGATCTTCTCCGCAGGCGGTTTATCCCCCCTCGGGATGTCGGAGGCGTCTGAAGTCAAAAAATGAGTCTGGAACATAAGTTTCCTATGAAAGGCGAGTACAAACAGATGTCTCGCATGAAAACGATATTTTCTTGTTGAAACTCGAGGGCAGGAATCGAGTTGGAGAGCCCGAGGTCAAAACGTGCTGCCCACTTGCTAATAGGCTGCGGGTCGACATTGGTAAATAGTCAGGTATGATAGAGGGGAATAGACATTGATCCGACCTGTTTATCATTCAAGGACAGTGGGTTGTGCCACTGTATAAATCCTTGCAGACTGATTCGTCGATCATCCCCCTCTGAGGGATCACTCTCCCTCCCATGATTCTCGTCCGTCTCCATGGCGTACACCGTGTTGTCCTTCGCATCGAACGGAACAAAGAGCCGCCCACAAAGCAGGAACTTACTTAGAAGCATCTGCCTACCTTGACTCTGAGCGTTGTATCCGTCAGATTTCGGCAACTTGATCTCAAGAATGCGCCGAGAGCCCAGGAACCTGCTAAATCGACGAGACTTGAGCATCTCGGGCTTCTCTAGATGCATCGAATATTTGCCGCCGTCGGATTTGAAGGTGAGAATTTGCTGAATCTTTCCTCCGTACCAGTTCTTCTCGCCATGCCACTCGCCCATGAGGCCTAAGCCGCGCTCACGACCTTCAACGATAGCAGCTTGTTCCCTGTCGTACTCGTGCCTAATTATACAAGGAATCAGGAACGATGGAGAGAGCACGAAGTGAAATCGGCGGGTTCACCATAGAGAATTAGAACCTATCGTCGGCCCATTGTCAGATATCTTGTCGAGCATCACGTTCGCGACGAGGGGGGCGCTGACGGCACTGCAGCCCTTGAGCTTGTCAAGCTTCGTCGTTGTCACCTGCTGCCATGTCCACTTTTTTTGAGTGATTCCGCGGGCAATCTCAAATTGTACACCCCACGAAATCTTTCGTCGATCCATTTCCCTCTGCACAGCGTCATCATGAGCGATGACCTGGAGGGCCAGCTCAATAGGGCCATTCCCAAGAAGGTTGTCGACGTTGATTGTGGATGGTGAGGGCATCGCGTTAGAGAGAGGCAGTGGGAGAGGATGCGACGGTTGAGAGATGACATTGGAGTTGATTTGGCCGATGGCTGTATCGGCTGCGGGACATGGAGCTACTGTACTCGGAATCCTATCTGCTGTAGGGGGAATACGTGCCTTCTTGACGGAAGATGCTGCGTGCCCACGAGGCCCCCTGGGATGAGATAATCAAACTCAGAAGAGACATCGCGAAGACCCAGAACCCTTACTTGGTTTGCTGCTTTGTAGCTGGGGATGGAGATAAAGAATCCAGTGCAGGCTGTGCAGTCATAGGAGATGGTCCGCCTGCCGGGTACAGGCGAGCTGCATCTATGATCCTAACCGGCTTTGGAGATCTCAAGGCGGTGTTCATCGCGGAAGATGCGACTCTTGACACACGCTTTGCCTTGGGCGTGGGACTTGCGTCCAATGAGCCTTGCGGGATGCCCTGGAGACGCTCTCTCACTTTATTCTCTAGGCCAGAGTTGGACGTCGACAAAGAACTTTCTGTCCTAGAGGGGGCGGTATACATCGAGGAGGTCCGCGATGAGGAGGAGGGGGACTCCGTATCCGTCGATACTGGGATAGACCCATAGAATTCAGTATAGCACAGACAACTTGGGGTAAATACACATACTCCGCTCGGCTAGTACAATATTCCAACGAGCACATCATGGATTCAGTAACACAAGCAAATAAAAATAAAAGCATACCCTCGCGTTTCAAAAGTGTGTCATAATCTTCTATATTCTCGACCTGCTTCCACAATTCCTCATCATCCTGCGCCCGTGAGATCCAAGTTGAGATGTCATAACAACGTAAGTGAAGAAATGGCTCTACCGATGACAAGGAAATATGCGAGCCCTTCTTTCTGAGGGGAAGGACCGAATGAAAGCCGGGGGCTAGCAGGGGTCTTTTCTGGGGGGCAGCTGAACACGAAAAACATAACACTAAGACAGAGGCGGAGCAATAAATGCAACGGCACGCACGCAGGTCCTCAGTATCTACGGCAGCATCTGTACGAGGCTTTGCTGCAGGACGGGTCCTGCGATTGTTCTTGGAGCTGCGGCGATGCATATCCAATGAGCGGTCAGGACTTAGGGGTAATGCGGCTCGTCGGTCGTGCGTTTCGCTGTGGAGGAGCAGAGCAAGATGATTTAGTGGGAAGAGGCCTTCAAGGTTCCGGAAAGCAAGGGCATAGGAGCGGAGGGTTACGGGTAGTCATCGATCAACAACCTGTCGCGGTTTTAACGCGCTGTAGTGATTCGGTACCAAGCTGAGGGTCAATTGGGCTTCGAGCGCGTCACTCACGTGCTGCGTGTCTTGATCGCGGCCAGCGTGACGAGCAGTGGCCAGTTTGCCCTGAACCTCGACATCCACAATGAACGTCGTCTTCTGAATCATTCTTCCGCCCTGATGAAGGTCTTCGTGGATCGCGACTGTCTGCTGCATGATCCACCCTATGAGATTCTCTCGGGGAAGCCCGTCCCCTATTTCGAGAGCCCCGCGCGCTGGCACGCAATCAAACACGAGCTGGAGAGCTCTCCATCCTTCGAGATTGCTGACCGTGATTCGGATGTCGATGTCCTAGGCTATGCGCAGGCGATCCACGATCGAGATTACATTCAATACCTGCGGAATGCCTACGAGGATTGGGTGGCAGATGGAAACGATAAGGCGCGTTCTCAAAGCCTGGGTCGGCCATTTATCGGCCACCGACATTGAATCATCTTGTACAGATCGCTGTGCTGCCAGAAACATTTCAGTATCCCAAACTGCTATCGCCCTTACCATCTATAGATGATTCAGCTGAGGCGTTGTCTCCCATCGCTAAAGCAGGTGGGTCAGGGTGCGTCCCGTGCTATGTTTCTGTTTCTACCCCTCTGGCACAGGGCTCTATTGCTTCAACCTCAGCTGTCCCATCACGGAAGGTCTGTTGTAGAACTATGACTGAAGTTCGAATGGCGCTTCTCAAGCATCGACTTCTAGAAACCTACACAGCAGTTCTAGCTTCTCTGCGAGTCACGCTTTCCTCCGCGAAGCATCTAATTTTGGCGCCTAGCCATTCCGGTGTATTCGCTTTGAGGTGGAGACAAACCCTACCACAGCCGTCGCAATCACCCTTCTTCTGAACTCTGTTTTCGCGTAGTCGACCTCCAGGGCATCACGCAGGTTCATCACTCTGCGGAGGCTATTGCTTCATTAACAACGTGGCGGCCGCCGTCCGATTCCTCCAAACTTCTTGTGCCTCTGAAATGCCACAGAAAGGGCAGGGGAAATCTCATCGACCCGGGCGCGTGCCAGTGGCTGTCCTCGATATTGACTACCACCATGGAAATGGCAGTGAGCATCATTTGTCCCAGCTTTCTGCCGGCTAGAGTCCACGCCCGACGGTGATCGGAACCAGCCCAAGAGATATTCTACACCGACGGCAGTGTCCTCTATGTGTCTCTTCATGCGCAGAACGACTACCCTTGTATGTATCATTCGAATTCGATCGAAACTTGCTGTGTCCTCACCTCATACTTCCATCGTGTATCCGAAACAATCAGATTTCACAGGATCCACGAAAGAGAAGGGGTCTGGGATGGGCATCGGCTGCAATATCAACTTTCCCCTTCCGAGAGGAACCACCGACCAGAAATACTGCGAAACGTTGCGAGAAGCAGTCGCCTGCGTCCAACAGTTCGAGCCAGAGTATGGGTAATAAGGCAGGGTAGTTTATCCCCCGTTCCTATATCCGATCCTGACCAAGAGCCTGAACACGACTAGTCTCGGTGTAGACACCTACGTAGACGACCCGATCAGTGATTTTGCATTGACCCAAGACTGTTATGGTGAAATTGGACGAATTATAGGGCAACTGGACAAGCCTGTGTTATTCGTAATGGAAGGGTGCGTACAAATGTCACGGTGTCCTAGCTCACGTTTACGGACGCGGAATAGAGGATATGACATCAAGACCATCGGAACGAATGTTCGCGCTGTCCTTGAAGGATTCGAAAATGTAAATTGACAGATTGGTATGGCTCGCTGGGGGCGCAGCTGCTTCCTCCATGGCCGCAGTGCTGATCATTCTCCCATCAGCCATTGATTATGTGAAGTCTTCCGTTTGATCCACACTCTCGTTGCATGTTTACCAGTGAACGTTTATCGAATTTGAACTACGCTGAACGAAGGGTGCAATGTCCACGGCCGACGTTGAAAGACTTTGGAGCAGGGAAGAAGGATTAAAACTACAATACAGCGTGATATAAAACGTACACCGGAACTGCCAATATAACGAAAACACCAGACAGCATGCTTTACTTCCTCGCAAAAGTAATCTACAAAAAGGATGACAGTCAGTAACTCGGTCGACATTACAGGAGGATAGACTACCTTGATTTTGTTTTCGCCGTCCAACTTGTAGTTGTGCAACGCATCCTTCGCCACAGTGGCGCTTCCTTCGTCCATGTACTCCACGAACGCAATGTCCTTCTTTGTCGGAATGAGACGGACTTCGTGAAGGTTGGGATATCTGCCCCAGCGCCGCGTCAGCAGTGTGCCACATCAAACCTGATGAAGAAGGATACAGACTGAGAGAAAAGGGCCATGAGCTGATCTTTGCTGACGCTCTCGGGGAGGTTTTGCAAGAAGAGAATTTTGTTGGGAGGGAGGTATTCGTCGGGCATCTGGACGTTTGGCCGCTTTGGCGCAGGCGCAGCGCCCGACCCGTCCACTGTTTTGAGGCTGTGAGTAAGGCATCGAAATCAAGATTATGGAACGCTGTGGACGTACTATCGGAGGCCATGCGCTTCTCGCGGAACTTTCGCTTCAATGGGTTGTTGTACCGCGTCTCCTCTGCTCGAGTTAGCACGGAGATGTCTCGTATAGAGCAAGACTATTATACGCACTCTTATGTTCGTCTCTGACCTTCTTGTGGTGCTCGTAGTTAGCAGCATCGAGTCGGCGCACTACGGCGTCCGATCGTGTCTTCGCAAACGAGATTTGCTGATGAGGACATGAGCCAGTGACGATAAGGTACGCATACTCCCCTGCCGAATGCGCAGATGTGGAAACCGGAGACGCACCATAGGCTTTGAATATAACGGGAAACCCCTGACTTCTTTCAGCGCCTTCTTTGCGATTTCAGGCGACGTAAAGGAGACGAAAGCCTGTCCTCGCATGCGCAGATTATCATGCGCGACCACGTCTAGAACTTCTCCATACGACTTGAACAGACCACGCAAAGACGCTTTGAGGACTATACACCATGAAAAAGCCTTAAATTCGGGAGACAAGGGACGTTGTGGGGAGTGGACAAGGACATACCGCTGATCTTGATCTTCTCGTTCAAATTCTGAATGTACAAGGTTTCAGTAGCATTATCTAGTTCTTCCTGGGGTGGTGGCGCAGCGGCATCGACGGGAATGGGAATACCAGCTGATGGTGCAGCTTCGGGTGCGACTTCAGACATATCGGACGGAGGTTGAGCAGTTTAGTTTGTACAACCTTGAGAATGGTCGAGCAAGTCGAGCAAATCGAAGCACTCGGCAAATTCCGGCGTGGTAGTCGCTGCCGCCAGACAGAGTATACGGTATTCTAATTGTGTACCCTACCTGCACAGTTTTCGACTGGTCACTGGATATGAAACACACTGGGATACCTTTCACTCCTCGCCGTTCACGTCAAATTCGTAGTCGCCATAGACCGGCGCCCATAGCATCTGTCTTGCTCTCTCTCTTACTTCCTCCTTTCCCCATGATACCCCTGCACTTCCCTCCTCGATCGCTTGTTCAGCGACAGCAACGGTAACTTCGAAATTGACTGCAGGTGCATCTGAAAAGTCGGGAAGTAAAGCGTTGTCCGGATCTTTGAGTGCTGGGGATAGCGCTGCTAGACGCTGCGTTCCAGCGAGGATCATGCTATCCGTCAAGCTGCGCGACTGTGAAAGTACAGCGCCTGCGCCGAGACCTGGATAAATGAGTGCATCTAAAGGGGCATAATGAGGGTGAAATATGGCTTTATAGGTATCAGGTGTGCCTACTGTTGCATTCGGCAATGCTGGTCAGACAGATATGAATGAGCCTCCATTTCACGATAGCGACGGTTAGACCTACATGTAATCTTTGCCATTGGGCATCTTAGCAGGTGGAAAAGGGCTCCCCGTAGCGAGTAAAGCTCTTCCCTTTGTCCAATCGTTGGCCTTCGCCGGATCTACTTCGACAAGCCTGCTGGGATTCGACAACGGCATGATGATAGGCCTTTCACAGCCTTTCGCCATCTCCTTCACGATTTCTTCCGTGAATCCACCGGCGTGAGTCGAGCACCCGATGAGCACAGTCGGCTTCACCTTCCTCACGACCTCGAACAGGCTGACCTCCCCCTTGTCGTTTGTCGGCACGTCATCCCACTCCACATCCGGCCTTACGAAATCGCGCAGAGAAGGACGTATCTTGTCCGCGCCGAGAGATTCCTTCACGAGGCCGTACTTATCGACAAGATAGAAGGCCTTGTTGGCCTGCTCGTAGGGGACTGAATCGAGTTGGACAAGGGCATCTCGAAGTTGATGTGCGATGCCCAGGCCCGCTGATCCAGCGCCATATATAATGAAGCGCTGATTCGCAAGGGTACTCTTCGTCACACCGATTGCAGACATCACCGCTGCGAGGGTCACTGCGCCCGTCCCCTGAACATCATCGTTGAAAACAGCGTGCTTGTCTCTATAAAAATCCAATAGCCGTTGTGCGTTTGTGACGCCAAAGTCTTCGAAGTGCAGCAGACTGTGGGGATAATACTTCCGGACCAACTGAACAAATCTGCGACATCAGGTGAGCATGTTGCATCCGAGCAGCGAAGAGAATTCGAACTTGTCTATGAATTTATCGTATTCTTCGCCTCGCACGCGTTCGTGTGGCCATCCCTGTGCGGTCAAGTTCGTTTCATACGCGGCACTAGGTAGCTTTGTAGGACATACCACATAGAGCTCGTCATTCAAGAGCGATTCATTGTTCGTTCCAACGTCGAGTGTGACGCTCAGCGACTTGTGTGGGTCAATACCTCCTACCAAGCTGTACGGATAGCCATCAATATATTTCCCTCGGTGTGAGAATCGGAGGAACGTACGTATAAATTACAGACTTCGCGACAGAGATCTGGCAGAACCACACATTTGAATCATGATTCAATGATGTGTGGAGACGATGCAACGTACTCCGATGCCCTTCAAAAAAATGTCAACAGCCATGCCCGAAGATAAATGGATTAATTTGCACCCCAACTCCCTGATCGCCAATTCCTAGAATCGCCTCCGCATCAGAGCAAACAATCAAGTCAAGCTTGCGGCCGCGCGTCTGCTGTAAGAAGCTTTCTTCCATCGAATCTTGGTCAGGGAAGGTCAAGTATAGACCCTCGCTCCTCCTGAACAGATGTGAATATTGGGCAATGGCATCGGCCTAGATATTCAAACCCGTCAGGTAAAGCGGATACCAATGTATAAAAGGACACACTCACCTCTGTTGGCGTGTATATGATTGGAATGAGCTCCCGAAGATGACGCTGTATGAGTTGGTAGTATAGCACCCAGTTCTGGTCCTTCAAGCTTTGCAGAAACGAGTTCTTCCGAAGAGGCTCTGTGCGTGCCTGTAGTTGGTCGTACGCGCGAGCACATTGCTCGTCGAGTGTATTGATTCGATAGGGAAGACGGCCTGTAAGGCCGAAGGCCTTGCGCTCTCGCTCGGTAAACGCAGTGCCTTTATTCCACCGAGGGCTTGTGAGGATCGCATCGCCACGGAGCGCGACACGATATACTTCATGTGAAGACGAAGACATGGAGGATGTTGATGAGTGCGATAAGACTGATGCTCATTGACTAGAACTCCAAGCCCCAAAGGCGTAAGAGTCCTGTAAGGGCCTAGAGTCCGAGGCATCATGCCATCATCCATCATGTCATGAGTGCCAAACTCCACATATATGGGCAATGACGAACACAACGGGTGGGGCTAGCTAGAGGATACGTCCCGACTGCCAGTCCCACGAGGAAAACAGACTTTATAGCTTGATCTTTCGTCGTAGAGGTCAACAGAAATAGGCGCCTGAATTGTCCTAAGAAACGCGGACTGCTAGGGACCTTCTAGTCATCTCAAGCAACATTCAATATTCAACAGTTGACGTTCGATTGTCGGTTTCCCACGGGCTCCGATTGGGATCAGGGTCCCTTTCCAACTCTTCTTGCTTTACAGACAAACCAACCGCCTTATTCTCACAAAAATGGCTTCGCAGACTTACCCCCTCTTCTGCATGGGAAATCCCCTGCTTGATATGCAAGTGTCAAATGGAGAGGAACTGCTCAAAAAGTATGATCTCAAGGCAAATGATGCCATCTTGGCCGAGGACAAGCATCTGCCTTTGTGAGTTTTGTTGCTGAGCACTAAGAGCTGCTGCCCGCCTGACCTTACCTGGAAGGTATGACGATGTTGTTCGAGTGCCCAATATCGCATATCTTGCGGGAGGCGCTGCACAGAATGCTGCCAGAGGAGCTGCTGTACGATTATTTGCCTGCACTTCGATTTTTTTGGCTCACTCACTAGACTGCTATTAGTATGTGCTACCCCCCAACTCTGTCGTATACACCGGATGTGTCGGCGACGACGAGCTCGCAGAGCAGCTGAAAGTCGCGAACAAGCGCGAGGGGCTGCAAGAAGCCTACCTCGTCAAGAAGGGCGAGAAGACAGGCGCATGTGCCGTGGTCATTACTGGTCACCACAGGTAATGCTTGTCACCCCTCCAAAGATGGTCGTATGCTCAGGCAGTCGCAGATCGCTCGTCACCACCTTGCGCGCGGCTGAGAAATTCGAGAAGGCACATCTCTCTTCTCCTGAAGTCGCTCGCCTGATCGATGGCGCCAAAGTATTCTACGTTGAGGGTTACTTCCTCACTCACGGCATCGAGTCCGCCGTCGAAGTCGCCAAGAAAGCATCCGATGCTGGGAAGGTACACACTCAGCTCCCTATAGAAGCATGATCTCACAATCACTATCGGTCATTCGCAGGTTTTCGCTCTCAACCTATCTGCTCCCTTCATCCCCCAATTCTTCAAAGTCCAGCTCGAGCAAATCTTCCCCTACTGCGACATCATCATTGGAAACGAGAGCGAAGCTGCTGCATGGGCAAGCGCCACTGGACTCCCCGACAAGGAGAACATCCCCGCGATCGCCAAGTCGCTCGCGACGCTGCCCAAATCCAACCCCTCCCGCGCCCGTACCGTCGTCATCACCCAAGGCCCTTCTTCCACCATCTTCGTCTCCTCGTCCACACCCGATGAACCAAAGATCTTCCCCGTGACGCCCCTTGCAGACTCCCAGATTGTCGACACTAACGCCGCCGGTGATGCGTTTGCCGGTGGTTTCCTCGGCGCTTTTGTCGCTGGTAAGAGCATTGACGAGTGTATTATTGCTGGTCATAAATTGGGCGCGATGTGCGTTCAACAGGTGCGTCTATTCCTGGAACGGCGCGTTTCTTGGGGCTCAAATTATCTGCATACCGTAGGTTGGTCCACAGTACAAGTGGCCCAAAGAAAATATCTTGTGATGATTCCGCTATCTCTTCCGATCTTCGTTTATTTCTCTGCTCTCAACAGCAAAGCCTCTAGACATGTATCAGTAGCGTGTCAACCTGCATTAAGCTCTCCACAGCTTGTAATACATCTAAGTGATACCATCGTCCATCTACTATGGCAAGCTTCACAGAACATGGCGATGAGAAAAATACACATAACTCCATAATTAAATGACAAATGACAAAAATCCCGACAATATTACAATAATGCGACAAAGGAAAAAGAGATATGGAAAGGACATCGGAAAGTAGAGAAGCCATCTAGGCTGGGGGCGGAGATGCAAGAGACTCCTGATTGAGTAAGGAGATGTTTAGCAGCAGGTCTGTGCAATGTAAGAGAATGATTAAAACAAACCTGAGTGAGTAGGTCTTCTACAGATACAATCAGTATTGACAATGACTGTACGAAGAGTGAATCGATACATACCAGGTTTCAATATAAGCTCAGTCTCCTCTGTTTGTCCCTCGACCATTTTGGGCAACGGCGCCGAGTTGGATGTCGTTTCCTCTCCAGCGGGTCCAGCACCACCATCAGCATGGTCGTCAACTTCCATGTTGTCCTCCATCCCTTGGTCTGAGTCCGCCGTAGGCGAAGTGGCGGCCTCTGCGTTGTTCCGAGCTGCTGCTTGAACCTTCTCCGCATCTAAAATTTCAGCTTGCCGCCTCGCAGCGTCCAATACAGCTTGCATAGCTGCCTGTGTAATCGCCAGCGAAACAGGTGGACTCCCGGTCGGAGGCGCATCATGTGTAGATCTCGCCCCTCCGGCGTCGAGGGATGGGTCAATGACGGGAGCAGCTTGCGCAGTTTTCTTCTGAGAAGGGCGGCCGGCTGCCTGTCCGCCTTCGGATAACTCAGGATCAACAACTTGCTCATTGGAATTGTCGCGCTGCTCGTCATGCGAAGATTCTTGTCCATTGGGCGTTTGGGGCTGGCTATTCATTTCAGAGTTCTGTGGATGGTGAGGAGGTGGTGGCATCATGCCAGGAGCATGACGGTAGTATGCCGGTGCGTAATACCCTGGAGGTGCACCTGGTAAATGATGGTAAGGACCCATGGGGTGGCCTGCATCCCACGGTGGGGGTGGAACCCAATTCGCTTGAGGATGCGCTAGTCTTGTGGCAGATGTAGGAAGGCCGATCGTTGAATAGCTGGTATTCATCATCGGCTCTCCAGGGTTGCGAGTCGGGACGAACACTACAAACTCTGGCGACTTAATAAATAATCTGCGCGCTCCAATAAACGATGCGATTACCTGCATTCATGCCTTGCTGTCGATAGTATCCCGCGGGTCCAGCAGCCGAAGGCCCTGCCCCAGGCGATGTCGACGTTGAGCCGGATGCTTGTGCTTTGCCCTTTGAACCTGGACTTGCGCTGCGACTGTGCGACTTCGAGCCGGGGGAGGCAGCTTCATCGTCGCGTGTTGGTACCTTGCCCTTATCTTGGTCTGGCTCAATAACCACGCCATTGTGGCTACGGACAGTATTGAGGCATGGCGAGCAAAAACACTGGATTACTTACCGTGATTTTTGGTGACGTCGTAGAGCATCTGTCTATAAGAAGATAAGTAGGCCATACATGTGATTTGATAGAGTATCAGTACCCGAGTGAACGTAGCTTCGCACTGAGGACAAGCACTAGAGGTCGAGGTAAGAATTGTCTGTATATAGACATAACATCATGACTTACAACCCGGGTAATGAATGGACTTTCGTCGTTCGCTGATGTCTCTTTAGATCAGCTTCACGAGCAAACTCCTTATTGCAGCCATTGATTTTGCAGGGCCATATGCCAGTTTCGACCTTCTTTTTAGTCGGTGTCTTCTTCTTCTGGGTTTCTTTCTTCTCCTCAGGCTAGCGGAGATCGTGAAGAGATAATGTAAGGTGGCTGAAGGCTTGATTCGGGCACCTGACGGGCTCACCGTCTGTTTTGCGTGCGCGCGAACCATGTTAATATCAAGGAAACTCTAGATCTGCTGGCTGCTATCAAGGGAATATCTTGGATAATTTCTGAATCTCAGATGTGAAAGGCTGGGTAAAGCTGGGTAGCTGTGGCGAACGGGTGGCGAACGGTGGCAGAGCAGTGGCAGAGAGTGGCAGAAACGGTGGCGTGAAGGGGGGAGTCGTCTCGCCACCCCCAAAGTTTACTAAGGTTTAGTCTCCGATTGAATCTCCGTCGGTCATCAGCCTTCGGCGCTTCGCTCAGTATCCACGGATATCATACTGAATCGGTTCGAGCTCGTTCACAGCACAATATCTCCTATGATGCAAGGGTCAGACAAAATTGATAATGAATCGTCATCGATCATCCATAGCAAGCATCCATAGGGTATATTCGACATTATACATACCTAACATAGCGTATACAATAGGAGGAAAAACGACAGTCTACCACATGTGGTCATGATGAAAGAGAACTTGTCCGTTCTAACAACCCTTGCACCCGTCGGCTCAGCCGCTCAGCCTCCACCTTTCGTTCCCATACTTGGTATGCTGGTGTCTTCTTCTTCGGCATCCAGGACTTGCCATTTCTAGTCCCATCCGCACGAGATGGGGCATTCACTGACAGATCGACTACCCGCGGACTGGAGGAGAACTTGATGACTTCACGGTACAGAACCTTACGCTCTGTGGCCAGTGAGCGCAAGGTCGGTGCCGGACGAGACAGTACCTCTGAGTCTGAATCGTCTGTGTCTGACAGTCCGGATGCATCGAGAGGTGGCGTTGGTCGGCGGCTAACGGGTTCCGGCAGCGGAGGCAGGTCACTGATCTCTTTCAGCAGGTCTTGACCCTTCAGATATGAATTCTCCATTCGTAAGAAACGAACGGCTCCACGGAAGGCATCGAGCTAAATTGTTGCTGTGAATCAATTCCCCATGCACAGGATTAGTGTCAAACTCACCTGTTCAAGGAGATGAGATGTCTCGAGATTGCCTTCAATGGCAATATTCTCCGTTTCGACTGCAGGATTTCCGGAGGCTAAGGCAAGATCCATGATCAGATCACACGCACGTGGAGCTTATGAGCTTATATACACACCTTGTCGCTCGGCATAGACACCGGCAGCTTTGAGCTTGATATTTTCTTGCTCCAAGGCGTCCAAATCCGCCTGAAGCTGGTCGGTAGCATCCTGATAGGACTTCTCCTGCTTTCGAGCCTTCGCCAGCTCGTCCTCTAGATCGGCTATAGTATCTGCCTGTTTCTTGACCGTTTCCATCCGACGTTCCATGAGTTCGATCTTGACAGTTGATTCTTGCGATTGCTGCTCCTTGGCTTTGAGGTTACGGACGAGGCCTTGAATCTCTTCGTGAAGTTGAGCAACTTTACGTTCCGCTTCGACATTGATGGCCATGTTCGCTTTGATTTCCTCAACTCGAATAACCCATGGTGCGGCACCATTGACTGGAAGGAGTTAAGAAGGAAGAAACGACGGAAGTCAGGCAGTGTAACGTACTCTTGATGATATTTTGGGCCTCCATCGTGATCGGCAAGAGCGCGTTCGCCTGTGTAATCACTTGGGACATGGCATCGCACAAAGCATCCCAGCAGGACGAGATATCTTTCTTGTTCTTCCACACGGTAGAGGATGCAACGTCGCCGACGAACGACAGAACCTTAGAGAGCTGGAAGGAATGTTTCGAAGCACGAGCATCGTAGATGTATGGCATGGTTTGTTGAGCAAGCTACAGGGTCCAACATCTTAGAGCGCTAAGTTAGGAGAGAAGAAAAGGCGCACCTGAATACCGAAGTTAACCAGATCAGAGACAATGTTGCTGAGCGCTTTGAGCTGAGGTGCAATTGTCGCCTTGAGAGCTGAGGATTCATCGGTGAGCTCCTCGAGTCTTTTCGTCAGTTTTCTATATGCCAGAAGATCGTCAGGGCCGGACAAGAACAAAAAGGAATTTCGCCATACCTGGATATAGCCTTAGCACTCTTGTATTGGTCCAATGACTTCTGTATTGGCTCAAAGAAAGCTTCTTGGGCATTGGCATCTCCGAGTTCAAGTACAACATCTATTCAAGTCAAAATTGGAAGTATTCAAAGAGAATGAATCAGATGCTACGTACCTTCATCTTTCAAAACAGTCTCAACTGCGGTTTTAGTGAGACCAATGGATGCCGCATACATATCGAGGTCATGATCCAGTGAGAGCGCATAACCAAGCTCGCGTTCTCCAATATCATATTCGAAATGCTCGAAATATGTTTCGGCAAGATGATCAAATTGAACTTGGATCCTGAGGAGAATGACCAGGTCAGCGACATATAACATGTGGTCAAACGGGCAGTATTACTTGTTGATGTCACTAACACATTCAACTTCGCGAAATTCTTCTCTACGCAGGAGGTCGATGTGCATGTCGATTCTTTTCTCCAAAGGCGCAATCTCTGAATAAAGGCGTCCGACATTGAGGAAGGATTCAACGTCACAGTGACGAAGTATAGCAGCGAAGCGCTTGCAAATTGTGGACAAAACGGCGACAGCTCCTCTTAGCTGAAGAAGAGACATGTTCAGAGCTGTTAGCCATGATGAAAGATGTAAACCCTCACCTCACAAACACCAACAAGGGTATCCGTTACTGAGCCGTTGAGGGAGTCTGGCAATCCATGCATCTGAGCCGTGACAAGATTGATTAAGTCGGTCTTGAGAGCCATGCGCTGGAATAACAAGTAGCAGCTGGTTGCATCGCTATCCGATTCCACGTAGATTTGAGGCAAGTATGGCTGATGGCATGAATTTGGTCAGTGGCAAGAATTCAAATGACGACATGATGCTCACCTGTACAATTGATAACAGCTCGCGCGCTTCTCTGGCCTCAATCCGCTTGATCTCGAGATCGATGTTCTTGGCTTGATTCTTAGACGCGGTAGATTGCAATTTCAGGTTCAACGACATCATGGCAGCTGTCTGTGACGTCGCAGCAGCATACTCGCTCTGGACAGTCTGCGTCTGAGTACGTAGGGAGTCCAGTTCGCTGACAGCAAAAATCATTGGCAACCATGGCTTGGTTATCAGTGAAGATGCATTCACCTTTGAAGCTGCATGACGAGCTCCCTGAACTGAGAAATCGTGTTTTCTAAGTCTTGACAGATTTCTTCTAGTGACTCGATCTTGCTGCGCTGCTCCCGTATTTGAATATCCCTCTCATCTGTTATGAAGGCTTGATCAGCTCACTATATCATGAGTGACAGACAATATAAGACTGACTGATTTCCTCTTGCATAGCCTTTTCAGTCTCTACATGGTTCTCTTCGAGTTCGTCGCTGAGCTCTTTGAGTGCCTCCAGGTCCTCGATGGTGATTCGCATCTCTTCGATTTTCTACAGTATTCATGAGTCAACATTGAGAACTTTGTAAATGCACAGAGTGACCCACCTCGCCTAGCATGAGGTTACGTTCAGTCAATTGTACTAGCATCTCTTCCGCTCCCAAAGCGTCGTCGAGCTGCAGCTTCAGATCCTCAATCTGGGTTTCAGCATTGGCGAGCTTGATCAGGCTGGAGTCCAATTGGGCTATGACATTTGATTAGGCGCGGCCGAATCGAAGAATAGAATGAGTGACAGACAATGCAGTTCCTCAACATTCATTACGTCTTTCTCCATCTCTTGAATCCTGCGGCGCTGTTCTTGCTCAGTCTCCTGGGTGATATCACGGAGACTGCGAAGGGTCAGCCTGAGAAGCGAGACCGATAATACACCAAAGAACGAACCGCACGAGAGCTTCCTTCAAGCGAGTATTTTGCTTCTCCAACTGAATGAATTGCAAAGAACTCGTGATATTGACCTCCCCGCCGGCCTCGCTCCCTCCTTCGAAACAAATGGAGATGTAATGAATGTGGTGATAAAACGGAGAGTCTGAAGCCCACCTCCGCCGCCTTCCCCCTTGAGCACTCCAAGCTCAACCTCCACCTCAGCCAATTTCTCCTTCAGCTCTTCCACCTCGGCTTCGGCGGCCTCCGCCCTTTCTTCAGACACTTCCTTGTCCAACATGGCCATTTCAAGCTGCTCCTGAGAGTCAAGCAGTCGAGTTTCCGTCAGCTCTGACAGCTGCTGCGCATCAGCGAGTTCCCGGCGGGCAGCAATGAGGTCGGTCTGTTGAGAATTAAGCTTCGCCTGCAATTTCGGTCTCAATGCGACAAATGATTCTGCTTCATTGAGCTTGGTCTCGAGCTCTCTGATATGTCGTGCATCATCCGCTCGTTTAGCTTCTAGTACACGAATTTTAGCGCGCAGTTCTTGGAGCTCTTGGTCATCCTGTCCAATTGTTAGATGAAGACGCGCAACTTGAATTTGTACTCACAGGTTCGGGAGGGGGAGGGATTGGCGGTTTTGGGATTGTGGGAGAGGGAGGTGATGTGGTGAGGAATTCGGGAGTCGTTGATAGTATTGGAGACGGCTGTTGCGTGGAGGGCTGCATCGGGAGTGGTGGGGAGGGAATCGGCTTTAGAGTTATAGTGCGAGCAGCCGAGTTGTTCCCGGACGCAGACGGCTCATCCTTCCGAGAAATATCCACGGAGCTGTTTCGAAGACTGGACTCATGCATTGACGACCGTCGTGCAGCTGTCACTGTTTTCCTGACCGACGCGACAGCTGGAGGGACGCGCTTTGTGGGTGATAATGGGACCGGAGCGAGTCTAGAAGTACGATTCGGTAGAGGAGATGCCCCTGCTTTCCCTGGGCTGGACGCACGAGGCGAAGAAGGGGGCATGGAGCGTAGAGACTGGCGGCGAGCTACTCCGTTGCTGTTGCTGGCTGTTCTCTGGTGGCCCACGGGTTGTCGATTCACCATTGGAGGGGTGCGCTAAAATTTCAAGTTATGGATCAAGCAGGGGAGGTCAATCGAATATAACATACATTATTGATAGGCGCAGGCGCAGGTGGTTCTGTGATGATAGCCTTGATCTGGCTGGGACGAACAAAGACGCCGTGACCCATTTTACAAGTGAAATAGGACTGCCCTTGTACACTTCCGTCATTCTTGCCTTTGAGTTCTGCAAGTTCGACGCCGACCCACTTTCCTGTAGCGAACTGTGTCTGTCCACAGAACCTCACCAGGCCGCGTCCAACAGGTATCTCGACAGTCGCGCCGACAGGAGGATCTATGGAGGCCATATCGCGTTGATTCGCGCGCACTGGCGCCCAGAAGTTGTAAAAACGAGCGTGTAGCGAGAAGACGAAAGAACGGGTGAAGGGACGAGCAGCTGAGTTGTAGTGTCCTGGCAGGAGCCGCGCGGGCCAGCTTTGGTATGAACGAGAGCGTGACTTGCTGCAGTCACGCGTCTGTGGGCTCCAGTTTATTACAACGACCCCTCTACCCTTGCACATAACGTTCGCGATATCCCAAAGCAAGAAAAGCTGGCGCTTACTCGACTCTTGACACTCGACTTGATTCGAGCTGGTCTGAAGGGACGGTCCAGCACCTAATTCCATGTCTACTCGCAATCCAAGTAAGCCAACCGGTGAATCCAGCTCGACGTAAGATTCACACAATCCCACAGCTCGAGGTGGGGACCAAATATATATGCAATCACGACAGGATTTCTACAGAGAACACCCTGGTGCGTTTTTATCAGTGGACCGCAGCTAGAACTCACACTGAATCAAGCAGGCGTCAATGATTGGGCCTCCGGATATCAGAATGGCAGACGGCACTCAGACGAAGACTCAGACACGGAGCGGGACTTTCAGCAGTCTGTGAACGGCTCCGATACGACGTCGACTCGTGGCAACAGGTTAAACGGGAGCTCGGAGATGGACGGACAAGGAAACGGTTCAATTGCAACCCTCTCCGATCCCACTCCCATAATTCCTCACTGGTCTGCGAAACGCCATCTGACCTGTGGCAATCCTACACCCCCTCCACCTTGGGCTCCTGTCACAAGCCAATGGAGATCCTCACCTGGAAAGCTGAAAACGTCTCATGCTGCCCTTGTTTTGTGCCTCAACATCGATGTCGACCCCCCAGACATCATCAAGACAAATCCTTGTGCGGTGCTTGAATGCTGGGTCGACCCTCACACTATGCCGTCTCATAAAGCACTGGAGGTTATTGGGACTAATCTTCAGCATCAATTCGAGGGGCTCAGCCCTAAAATCCCGTACAAGCCCATTCTAGACCCGTCTTACGAGGATCTACGTCGCTTCTGCACGACCTTGCGTAAACAAGCCAAAGATGACGCTGTCCTGTTTTACTACAATGGACATGGCGTACCGAAACCAACGCCTAGCGGTGAACTATGGTGCTTTAACAGGAATTATACTCAATATATTCCGGTTTCTTTAGCGGAGGTACAGGCTTGGCTCGGAACACCATGCGTCTATATCTGGGACTGTTCAGCAGCTGGGAATCTGTTACTCAATTTCAACAATTTTGCGAAACGACGCGATGCGGAGAACAGGGACGCAGGTCTGATGGACGGTCCGCCGTATTCCGAGTCAATACAGCTGGCAGCCTGCGCTGCGAACGAACAACTTCCATCATGTCCTGAACTCCCTGCTGATGTCTTCACTTCTTGTCTCACCTCCCCTATTGATATCGCCCTTCGCTATTTTGTCATGCACAACCAGTTGCCGAATAAGGTATCGGCAGACATGGTCATGCAGGTTCCTGGCGATCTCAAAGACCGGCGGACGCCTCTAGGAGAGTTAAATTGGATTTTCACTGCGATCACTGACACTATCGCATGGACGTCGTTTTCGCGCGAGGTATTCACTCGATTGTACCGGTCTGACCTCCTCATCGCCTCCTTGTTCCGTAACTTTTTGTTGGCAGAGCGGATCATGAAGAACTACCATTGCACGCCCCACACATCTCCATCTCTCCCTCCAACCAACACTCATCCGCTATGGGCATCCTGGGATCTCGCGGTCGACGCGTGCTTGCGGCAGCTTCCAGAGCTTTTGAAATATACCGACTTGGTTGCCAAGAATGGCGGTACCGCGTCCATGCGCGCGCGGCGACAGGCGCAGGCACAAGCACCGGCACTTCGCCTGGACAAGTCCAACGCTCTCGGCGAGAAGCCATACGTCTACATTCCTAGTCGGTTCTTCTCCGACCAATTGACCGCATTCGAGGTATGGATATCTCGGGGTGGTTCGGCGCTCACCAAGCGTGGTCCACTTTCTTTACCTTTGCAGAGCAACGGCGACGCTAATGCGGACTGTGGGCTTGCAAACGGTGGGCCCCAGTCGTCACAACCTCACAGTAATTCCGCCAAGAACGATCACCATCTTGTCCCACGCAAGCCACCAGAACAGCTACCGATCGTTCTGCAGGTTCTTCTGTCCCAGCCGCATCGAATGCGGGCTCTCATTCTCCTCTCACAGTTCGTCGATCTGGGCCCTTGGGCTGTCGATCTCGCACTAGCCATCGGAATCTTTCCATACATATCTAAATTGCTGCAGGCAGCTGGTCAGGATTTGCGACCCGTTTTGATCTTCATCTGGGCGCGCATTCTTGCCGTAGATCCTTCATGCCAAAAAGATTTGCATACAAATCAAGGATATAAGTATTTTGCAAGCGTGCTTGCGACTCCGGAGGACCCTTTGAACGTCGCCATACCAAACGTGTCGGAGCACAAGGCCATGTGTGCATTCGTACTCTCTGCTATAGCTCGCGATTTTCCTCCTGGTCAGAACGCATGCTGGCGAGAGAGCGTCTTTCATTCTTGCTTCGAGCGCCTAGACGAGGGTGACTTCCTCCTTCGGCAGTGGTCTGCGCTGTGCATTGCACAGATGTGGGACGGTAATGACGAACTCAAGGAGTTTGGGGTCGACAATGGCACCCAGGACAAATTCATTGCTTTGTTGTCAGATGACTCGCCCGAGGTCAGGACTGCCGCGTTATATGCCCTTGGTACGTTCCTGGGTGCGTCTGGATCCGTTGACCCAAACAAGACAGGAGGGGGAGGATCTGGGACGATGCTGCATCTGGAGGAGCGCATACACTTCCGAATGGAGGTCGCCGTTGTGACAGGCGCGGCACTGGCAATTAGGGAAGACGCTAGCCCCATGGCGCGCAAAGAACTTTTGGTTCTTATTAGCTGCCTCGTCAAGGAATGGCGAGGATACTTTGTCGTCTGTGCTTGGATTTACTGGGAGGAGGATAGGCTATGGACTGTGGGTGGAGACCCACAATTCCATGAAGAACACGTTACTGGTCAAGCGGTAGCGGACTGGCTGGAATCGTTCGGTGACGACGATGGTCTGCGCCAAGAAAGTCGAGTCTTGTTATCCTCTTTCTTCACCATCTTCACCGTCCTCTTGGAGCTTTCCGTCGACCCTTACCTTGAAGTTGCGACCCATGCTCAAACCGTAGTTGACTATATTACAGCCCTTCTGCTGGAATCTCCCTTCACTCGCCTTAATAGCACGTCTCTGAGCAGTTCACCTCTGCTACTAGACACGAAACCGCTAGGTGGGTATCGCTCGCGCCGCTCTTCTCTGACGTCATCAGCAGGCCGCTCGCGACCGCCATCGCCAACATCAGCGCGTCCTAGCATCAACCGCAGCGATACTATGAATACCCTCTCATCCGGCGTCTCTAACACTCTGCGGCGCACATCGTCCTTTGCCAACATTCTCAAGAACTTCGCGGGAGGCATTGCTTTCCCAACGCTCGACGATGGGCATCGGACATCCTACTCTACCCATCCACTGCGCTCACCAACCCACTTGGAGCAACCGGACATCTCTCGGCCCCCTTCTCCAAACCTCAATTTAGCTGAGTACGCTTCACCGTACACACGGCTGCCGACGAAGGGTTATTCGATGAGCGCACCTGTATCGCCATCATCTTCCTCTCGTTATTCAAAAGAGGACGCGTCACAGCAGCAGGCAGAGTTCAGTCCATCGGACGTCATGGAGGCGCTGATGGAGGAGGACATGATGAGGTTGAGGGTACGACGCCGAATGGGTCAGATGAATATGGTTGGTGGCGTCTTGACGAGTCCGTCGGACAGTGTGGGACCGAGTGTAAGCGCTGTACATCTGGGCTTGGGGACGGGTGCCGGCGTTCGTGATACTCTGCCGCTGAAATCTCGGTTCTTCGACTGGTGCAGCGAGTACTTCAAGGAGCCTCAAATGCGGGTGAGTACTCTGTTCCTCGGTCTCGAGATCTCCGTTGCTCATCGCCTCTTCTAATCTCCAGCAAGCGGAAGCTGATGAGCCTGGCAGCTTCGAGTATAACTACCAAGCGTGGCGCCAGCAACGTAATGAGCAGATCATTCCGGAGACTCGATCGCACGCTGAAATTGCTGGTCAGAACCTTTTTTATTGCAGAACTGAATTCAATCTCACATCTAGCTTTTCTCTACTCAGACGGACGTAGATGGGATCGACCTGTGACGACGCTTCATGTGTCGGGTTCACCACTTTCTATTGCATTCCATGCATACGACCCTCATCTCGTTATTGCAAACGAGACCGACATCGTACAGTGAGCATTTAGGGTCTTCCTGTCTCAACGTCTCAGCCTTCTCACGTGTCTGATGCAGAGTCTGGGACTGGTCGCATCGACAATGCCTTAGTACCTTCTTCAACGGTAATCCGAAACAAGCAGGCATCACCACTGTCAAGATCATCAACCAGGAGGTAGGCGGCATCATCCTGGTCGGCACAGGTAAGTTTCCAATTCCATTCTTGTGTCTGTGGATGCACTCAGCAGATGCCTTCCAGCGGACGGCATGATTCGTTTGTATCGCAACTACGATCCGGCGACCAGTAATACGGGCGTTCAGATGGTCAGCGCCTTCCGGGGGCTGAACGAGGTGATCCCGGTCCGGCACGGGAGCGGCGTCATCGTGGACTGGAAGCAGTCTGGTGGCTCCCTCCTCGTCAGCGGAGACTCGCGGATCATCAGGGTATGGGACGCGCACACGGAGTCGCAGGTCATGGTATGCTCAGCCGATTTTACAAATATTTTCTCAACACTCACGTGTGCGGTAGGACTTGATGACCGAGTCGGAGAGCCCAGTCACTACCATGGTGTCAGACGGCAGGACGTCTTCCATGTTCATCGCGAGCTACGCAGACGGTGTGGTCAAGGTATTCGATCGACGTCTGGAGGAAGCTGTCGTGCGCTCGTACAACGCGCACAATAGCTGGGTACAGAACGTTCGATGGCATCCGACATTTGGTGGGCAGTTCATTTCAGCGAGGTGAACATTATCTTCTCTTTTGAACCTCAAACGTACCTCGAGATCGTCAGCTAACCTCTTCATGTGCCAGTCTGAACGGCGAGATCAAGCTGTGGGATATCCGCGGCTCCGACAGACCTGCTCACTCATGGGACCTGTTCCCAAACGGGCTTTCAGCATTTGATGCGCACGAACAGACGGGCGTCTTTGCAGGGCAAGTCACTGTGTCTTGCCTCTTTTTTTGGTCATGCAGAAACTCATCATGGGCATGGTGCAGGTCTTCCGCGCTGATGCAGACCAATTGGAGATATCAGCGCACGACAGTCCAGTCCATCGCGCGCCCGGACATTCACTCGACTGTGAACCTGACGACGGGCCTCTCATCTTTACCTTCGCGCTCTGGGCCATCGCCCTTCATCCCTCGCTCAAACTCTCTCGCGTTCCATCCGACTGAGATGTTGTATGGCATCGGCACCCCCGACGGAAACGGTAAGCTACTATGTATTGTGTTTTGCTCTCACGGGCTCACCACAAGGCGTTCCCTCTCAGTTCGCATCATGGGTTGCAAGCTTGTCTGATTGACGCGCGAACGGTGCAGAACGGTGTTTATTCTCTGACATTATCTGATGCCTCCTTAGTGTTCTGTTCGCAAGACTGTTTTAGCCTCGACGTACTTGTATCGAATATTGCTCTATCATCCACTAATATATTATCTTCTTCCCGTTCGTCCATCTCCCACATTGCTATATATTCCCTAGTACTTTGCACAGTTACGCATATCTCGCACATACGGATGGCGCAATGCCATTACTTGTAGAACATCTAATGTCAGAGTACCATTGCCTTTTGTTCTTCATGAAACGAAAATTCCCTGCCAACCTAACCGCAATTTCGCCGATCTAATTTGGTGACGAAGTGGAAAGTCGCACTTAGAAGGAGTAGTGAAAGAGTTCTACGCCCACGGTCAAATTCCAGCCTCATTGCTTCGCATATCTGGGGCTCCACCACACACTCACGACGGATCCGTTGGCCAGTGATAGGCCATCTATACCCTTATTTTATTCCATATCTCTTGCGCTCCAGCATCCGCAATCCTGAGCACCGACTGACCGACTCGACACCACACTAATTCCACATTGCTCGACATCCCGAGCTATTATCCTCGCGCGATGGCGCCCAACTTCCTCACGAAACTCGTCAAGCCGAACGCTGGAGCGAACAACAACCGGTCGCGGGGCGGATCGCCAGAGCACACCGAGCGCGCGCGCGCGATGTCCTCGCCATCAACGCCGCCGTCTTTCCAAAGCCTAAGCGTCGACGCACCCCCACTGCCCGCGCGCCCCTCGGGCTCTCCAAGCAGCTCCCTGCGGTCGCAGCCGAGCGTCACCGTCGTGCCGCCGTCCCCGCAGAGCCACCTGAGTTCATTTCCGAGCACACGCGAAGGCAGTGTCTATGGGGGAAGCGAGCATCCAAGCGACGGACGGACGGCGACAGGCTCCGTGTCCATGGACAGCCCACGTTACGATGATGGGATGCCAACGCCTATGCCGGGGCACACGCATGCATGGAATCCGCCCGCAAAGCGCACGCTCACGCCGTCCTCGTCCACGGGCAATCTGCGTGACCGCGTCATGAGCGTGCCCACCATCCCGCGCTCGCGCTCTCCATCCTCCTCGCGCACCCAGGACCGCAACGACCCCGCCGCGCAGCACGCCCGTGCGGTCACCGACGCCAACCAGCGTGCCCTCGTCGAGTCCCCCACCCAGATCCCCCCCGAGTTTGTGATCACCCCTACGACCAGCTCACCCATCTCCGTCACCCCCACCCAGTCCTTCCCCGCACTCCTTTCTGCACAATCCAACTCCAACCGCGACTCGGACTCTGTATCTATCACATCGACAGCCAGCGCGCGCAAAAAGCGAACCTGGCTGCGCACCGGAACGAACAACTCAGGCGCTCCACAACCTGCCCCTGTCCCGCCGTTATCCGCCCCGCGCTCTCCCAAGCGCAAACCGAGCGGTCTCGCGTCGGCCCTCGCTGCATCGGGCCTTGCCATGGTCAACCCTGGCATGATGCCCATGATCGAACCTCCTAGGGGCTCCGAGAACTCAGCCTCTCCTCCGCGTCGCCAAAACGGTCGCTCAGGCTCTTTGTCGTCAGCCGTGCAGAAGCGCTCGCCCGCCCTCAGTGGCCACCATATGAGCCCGCGGTCGTCCCTCGACGATGGCACGCCGTCCGTGCGCTCCTACTCTCGCTCGCGGAACGGCTCGCTATCACAGCCAGGCATGGACCTGAGTGACGGCGACATGTCTACATATGGAGGGATAGGAGTGTCCGGAGATGAGGACGACGACGAGCTAGACGATGAGGATGACCAGCTCCTCGCGGACTTGCGGGCGGACGACATTCCCGTGACCGGGTTCGCCGTCGCGAGCAACAAGCGCAACGCGGACTTCCACGATCTGTTCCCGAACGTGCCGGAGGGCGACTACCTCATTGAAGGTGCGTTTGTCGCGAAGGGCTCGCCTGCTGAGCTCTTACATGATTGGACAGACTACGGGTGCGCGCTGCAGCGCGAGATCCTGATTCAGGGCCGCATATATATATCTGAAAACCATATTTGCTTTCATGCTAACATCTTTGGCTGGGTCACGGACGTAAGCACCGCTCCACACCTGCCTGCATCCTCACTGAATCGCTCCCCTCGCGTAGCTCGTGATCCCCATCTACGATATCCAGACGCTAGAGAAGCGGATGACGGCGTACGTGATCCCAAACGCGATCCTGATCACGACGCCCCGCACCAAGTACACCTTCGCCTCCTTCCTCGCGCGCGACACCGTATACGACGTGATCCACAACATATGGCGCCTCGCGCGCCCCACAGACGAGTCGGTCGAAGGCCCGCTCGCGATCGAAGAGGGCGCGCCGGGGGGCGCGCCAGAGGGGGCAGGCGGACCGGCGGTGATGCTGCACAAGTCGACGCAGTGTGCGTGC
Source organism: Heterobasidion irregulare TC 32-1 (assembly GCF_000320585.1). Taxonomy (NCBI): domain Eukaryota; kingdom Fungi; phylum Basidiomycota; class Agaricomycetes; order Russulales; family Bondarzewiaceae; genus Heterobasidion; species Heterobasidion irregulare. The sequence continues at coordinate 574,796 of NW_009258197.1, read as the reverse complement.
TCGAAGAGTGGCCAACATTATAGCGAGATCGCGATGGACACCGTGCTCCCTGGCACGCCAGAGAGGATATACAACCTCCTGTTTGCCAGCGGGTTCATCAAGGACTTTATGAGAGTCGATCAAAAGCTCGAGGGTATGAGACTCTCTATGGTTGATTTATTTCCACCACTGAATCACAAACCCCACAGACATCCAGATCTCGGATTGGACGCCGTCAGCGGCGGAGCCCAAGTGCCTCACGCGCAACATGTCGTATATCAAGCCCCTCAACGGGAGCATCGGCCCGCGCTCGACGAAGTGCGAACTGCGCGACGAGACGGTGTATTGTGACTTTGACGACCATGTCATCACGGTCACGACAACGCGCACCCCGGACGTGCCCAGCGGGGGCGTGTTCGCGGTCAAGACGCGCACGTGCATCATGTGGGCGAGCGCGGTGTCGACCAAGGTCATCGTCACGACCCAGGTTGAGTGGACCGGGAGGAGCTTCATCAAAGGTGCGCGCGTTTTATCTCTGTCGTCGGCGGCAACGAATTGATCGCTTCGCTTCCCCCCCTGCGTCGTCACACCGCGGTGAACAGGCATCATCGAAAAGTCGGCGATCGAGGGCCAGAAGACGTACCACGCCGAGCTGGACAAGGCTGCGCGCCGGTACATACGGGAGCACCAATCCGAGTTCATCCCTGAAGGCATAGACCCCGCGGCCGCCGTCGCGGCGGCGGAGCCCGAGGCAGTCGCGACACCAGCTTCACCTGCACACGAGGCCGGCAGCGACGAGGGCAAGCCGCGCTCGCACGACCAGCGCGCGCTGCAGTGGGCGTACGACACGTTCGAAGGCGGGTACGGCGTCGCGAAAATGTCTGTGCGCACGCTTTGGGACCTCATCTCGGAGAGCTGGAGCGGCGCGAGCTTCGCGGGCGTGTCGGCGCCGAGCACGACGGCGGTGCTGTACTGCGTCATCGCGGTGCTCGTGGTGAGCAACCTGTTCACGTTCCGGCTCGTTGGGCGCCGGGAGGAGGCGGGGCGGCGGAAGGAGCTGAAGCGCATGGAGGAGCGGGAGCGGTGGGTGCAGGAGGTCGTGAAGGTGCTGTGGGACGACTGGGCGGCGGGGCGGCATCTGCCCGTCGTGCCTGCGCGGCTGGCGCGGAAGGCCGACCCGCGGGAGGAGCTGGCGGATCTGAACAAGATACTGGAGTCGGTCGAGGAGCGGGCGCGGCTGGTCAGGGAGAGCCTCGTGGATTTGGACTGATTTTTATTCTTACCTTCTTTTATTTTCTTGCATGCTCTGCTGCGTCCGCGTTTGCTTTCATCTGCTCGGTTTTCTTTTGGCTACTTTGCATCAGGCTACACACATGCTAAAGCCCGTACGGTTAGGCGTGCACCGCTGGCGTTGCTAATGGGGACTACGGCGTAGACACAGAAAAACAGCGATCGTCATGGACCCACTGCAGGCAGGCGAGCAATGAAATACGCCCGCGACACGATCAAAAAACCCTCGCGCATCGAGCACGGCGTGATGTGCACTACAGTAGCTAGCTAGCTGGCCTGCCACCTGCACGCCGCGAACATCATCGCGCTACGCCCTCCTGCGGAAAAACTCCAGCCGCCCCAGCGAGATCCCAGCCGCGCCCTCCGCCATCCGCACAACCTCCGCAAGCGCGCTCCACTCCACCCCGCCGCCCGCCGCGCTAGCGCGCCTCCTGTCCCGCGCGCCCGCGCGCGCAGTCGCCAAGGCTGTCTGGGCCGTCGTCTGGGCCGGCGCCGCGAACTTGCCTTTGCGGGCGGCGAATTTGTCCGCGTGCGGGTTCCACGCGGGCGCGGGCTTGTTGAGGCGCCGGTCGTGCCACCCGTGGAAGTCGTGCGCCGTGAAGGAGAGGTTGCGCGTGAGCCTGTGCGCGAGGCCGCGCGAGCGCGCGGAGCTGTACAGCAGCGCGAGGGTGTCGTCCACTAGTGTGCGCGAGCGATGAGCGGCGCCGCGAGAGTACATGCGCGCGCGCACATATACGGCGGCGGCGGCGACAGCGAGTGTAAGGACTCACCGGTGGTGTCCCAGCGCGCCAGCCACCGCTCGCAGCGCGCGCGCTCGTCGGTGCCGAGCGCGGGGTCCTGCAGGGTGCGGATGACGCGCGCGGCCTCGCGGAAGGTGGGGCGCCACAGCAGGCGCAGGTGGCGGGTGGCGACCTTGTGGTGGAGGACGGCGGCGGAGGACGCCCTGAGGAAGAGGCGGTAGACACTTGTGAACGTCGGCGGAAGAGGGCCCCGCTCCATGCTGCTGATGTCATCCTCGCCCGCAGACCGTTCATTGAAAGGGAAACGCTCGTTCACACGCAATTCGGAGCGGCGCGCGGGACGTGTTCGACAGATAATTTTATTAGTTGAGGACTTCTAGGCGGCGGCTTCTCGAGGACAAAAACCAACTGGGAACGAAGGAAGGAGCGTTGCGGTGATTACTATGTGAAACAGCGATGACGTGGGGCAGACCGTAAGTATATAAAGAACGAAACGAAAGAAAGAGGACAAGAGAAAAGAAGGAAAAAGAGAGAGAGAAACGAGAAAGAAAAAGAAAAGGAAAAGGAAAAGAGTAACTTGTAACCAGACGGCAGAGTCCACTCGATATCGCGCGGCGGGATCGGCGAGGTGCGAGAACGAAAGCAAACGAGAGTGCGGATCGGTCGGCGGATCAGTATGTGGGATATATATATAAGCGCGGGTGCGAATGAGGGTGAGGGAGGACGAAGAGAAGACAATGCATAATGGATGAGAACCGGCGTGGGTGTATATGCTGCGCCAGCGGCGCGCGCGAACAGAGGACGAGAAACATGAAATTATCCAGGTGGGAGAGCCAAGGTGGAAAAACGGCGGTCAACGGGGCGACGCGAACAGCGAGAGGACCTTCTCCGCGCCCTCCTTGTACTTCTTCAGCTTTTTGTTCTTCGGCTGCTGCTGCTGCTGCTGCTTCTCCGATGATTCGTCGGCGCCCGCCGCCGAATGCACCCTCATCGCCTCCGCCACGTCGCCCTCGACCGCGACCCCGTCGTCGTTCATCGAAGTATCCGACGACGAATGCGGGCTCCCGATCGACACCGCCGACTCCTTCGACTTGAGCGACGGCGACACCGCGAGCGTCCCGCGCGACTGCGACGACGGGTGCAGGCTTGCGCCTGTCCCCGTCGACGCGGACGCGGACAGCGTCGCCGACGTAGAGTGGCTCAGCGTCTTCGTGCCCGCCGGCGGCGACTTGACACCGCCCAAGAACGGCTTCGGCGTCCGGCGGAACGTGAGCCCCGGCGCGCGCCCGCGGCGCTGCTTCTCCTGCGGGCTCGGCGACTTTGAGTACTCGGACCCCTGCGCGTCCGACGCGGACGCCTGCGACGACACGCCCGACACACCCGACACGCCCGACACGGCGCGGTTCGGCGTCGCGCCCTTGCGGAACACGGCGAGCTTGTACCGGTCGACGACGCCGCGCGCGAACAAACTCGTCGCCTTGGCCCCGTTGCGGTCCTCCCCGCCGTCCGCCTCGATAAAGTCCCAGTCGTCCTCGTCCTCGTCGCGCTCCGTCCCCGCCTCGTCCTCCTCCGCCGCGTCGGACAGGTCGCGGTCGAGCGCCGGGATCCCCGACTTCTCGCGCCGCCGCCCCGTGCGCGCCGCCGATGCGCGCGCGGGCGCGGGCTTGCTCGGCGGCGCGCCGCCCTTCTTGTCTTTCGGCTTGCTGGGCTCCTTGCGCGGCGGCTCGGCGCGCGCGGGCTCCGGGGCGAGCGCCTTGGTGGGCGACTGGGGCGTGCGCGGCGGGTTGTCGAGCGTGTGGGGGACGGGCCGGACGGGGCCCCGCGTCGTCTCGGACGACACGCGTCCGGGGTGGGCGGGCACGCTCTCCGGGGCTGGGATCGCGGGCAGCCCGGTGGGGCGCGCCTCGGGCGTCTTGGGCTCCGGCGTCTCCTCTTTCGCGGCGGCGACGGCGTCGTCGCCCAGCTCGCTGGGCTCCGCGCTCCCGTTGACCTCCGCCAGAATGCTCGGCGTCATCCCGCTGTCGTCGTCTCCCTCCACCTCCACCTCCTCCTCTTCCTCCTCCTCATCCCCGCCTTCATCTTCATCTTCGTCTTCCTCCTCGTCGAGGATGACGGAGTGCCGGCCCTTGAAGGAGTACCCGTCGAACACGTCCACGGACGCGTCCTCGACCGGCTGCACGGACGAGCTCCGCGACTGCGACGGCGTCGTGAGCGAGTCCTCGCCGTCAGTGCGGTCCGTGTCCGTCTGCTCGCGCTCCGCGTCCGTGTCCGCGAGGTCGTTCTCGTCGTTGATCACGGGCTCCATATCGAGGAAGGTGTCGTCGAAGTTTTGGGTATCGCTTGCGTTCGACGGGTCGATCGGTGGGATATATGGGGCTGGCACGCGGGTCAGCACCGCCCGCAGATACAGAGAAGGGGTGTGTATGTGTATGAATGGGGGCGGACTCACGTATATAGCGCTTGTGATACACATGAGACCAATCTCTGCAGCATCCACATCTATCAGCACACAGCGACCCGACGACATAAAAAAAAAACGACAGACGCCGACACGCACATCATCGAGAAATACGGATGCCGCTTTATCCGCGGCTCGCTCAGCCTCAGCGCGGGATTGCGTTGCAGCAGCTGTCATCGCATCCCGCACGACCCACCGGTCAGCAACGACAAAACCCCGCCCGCGGAAAGAAAGAGCCGCTCACCCCGCGAATCAAGCTCTTCGTATCCTGGTCCATCGCCCGATCGTCCGGGAACTGCAGCTCATCCTGCAGCACCCGCACATACATATCCGAGTGATTGTCCGCCCAAAACGGCGTCTACGGCGCGTGCCCAACAAGAACGAACGAATCAACGAACGCACGAATAAGCCAACGCGCGCGAAGGAGACAGAAAAAAAAAATGCACGCACGATCCCGGTCAGCATCTCGTACAGCATCGTGCCGAAGCTCCACCAGTCGACCTCGTAGCTGTACGGCAGCCCCTGGATGACCTCCGGCGCGAGGTACTCCGCCGTCCCGCAGAACGTGCTCGTCGAGTCCGTCGCGCGCGCCGGCCACCCCGCCAGATCCTGCGGGCTCTCGCTCCCGACTCCGCTGCCCCCGCTGCCCCCATTACCCCCATTGGCCATCCAATACGGCGTTCCAGGCGGCGTCGCGAACCCGTTCGCGGCGCCGTTCCCGTTCCCGTTGGTGCTGCTGCGCCCGCCGGGCGTCGACGGCGCCGCGAGCGCGAGCGCGCCCGCGCGCCGCGGGAACTCCTTCGAGAGCCCAAAGTCTGTGAGCACGATGTGCCCGTCCGCGGCGATGAGGATGTTCTCCGGCTTGAGGTCGCGGTAGATGACGCCCGCGGCGTGGAGGCCCTCGACGCCCTCGACGATCTCCGCCGCGTAGAAGCGCGCGCGGTCGCGCCCGAGGCGGCCCCAGCGCGCGAGCTGCGTCGCGAGGTCGCCGCCCGGGTGGAAGTCCTGCGGGCCGCGGTCCGAGAGGGCGTGAGGAGGCTGGACGCGGAAAGGAGGGAGAGGGGGGAACGCACCATCACCAAGAAGAGGTTCTCCTTGTCGTGGAAGCTCCACCAGAGCTTGACGACGAACGGGTCGGTGCCCTCGGCGGCCATGCGCTTGAGCACGGCCTGCTCGGTGAGCGTGTGCTGCAGCTCCTGGTGCGCGAGCACGTGGCGCTTCGTGATCGCCTTGAGCGCGTACAGGTCCGCGGACGACTTGTAGCGCACGAGCAGCACCTTGCCCGCGCAGCCCTTCCCGAGCACGCGCATCATCTCGAAGTCGCCCACCTGCACCTTGCGCTGCGAGAGCGTCCCGCCGGGCGTCGGCGCCTGCGACGCCGCGCCGGCGGTGGAGGAAGAGGAGGACGCGGTTTGCGCGTTCGGGTGCGACTTGAATTTCTTGAGGAGCGAGCGCGTGCGGTTCGGGTCGGCGGACTGGGAGCGCTTGGGGCGCGGGCGCGGGCGCGCGGCCTTGTCGCTCGACGTGTGCGTCGACGCGTCGTCCTCGGTGTGCGACGCCGAGGCCGAGGCCGTGGCGCTCCCGAGCGCGGAGGACGACGCCGTAAGGGCACGTGACAGGCGGGCGGACGCGGTGACGTCGGCGGACTGCGAGCGCGGGAGGCGCGCGCCGGGTGAGTCCGCGTCCGCGGCCGCGGCAGCGATGGGCGTCGACAGCGTGTTGCCGCCCTCCTCGTCGGCGCCGTTCGTGGGGGCCGAGGACGCCGCGCCTGCGGAGGTCTCGGAGGGGGCCGTCGTGGAGGCGACGGAGGCCTTGGGCGACCGGGGCGTCTCCGGGCGGTCGTCGGCGGTCGCGGCCGACTGCGTGCTGGTGCTCGCCGCGATGGAGACGACGTCGCGTGCGTCTTCTTCCACGATGTCCTCGTGCAGGCGGCTGTTTCGCTTCGCCTTAGTGGCACCCTGCGCCGCGCCGTCGTCGTTGAGCGTGATCTCGCGCGCGGAGACGGAGGAGATGACGTGGACGTCGACGGTGCTCGGGGACATCATGTGGGCGGCGAGGTCGGAGCGGACGCGCTTGATGGCGCGCTCGACGCGCACGCTCTCGAGGTCGTCGGTGCGGACGCGCACGAAGCGCTTCCAGACGCGGGTCTGGCGGAGGAGCTGGTCGTTGGAGATGGTGGTGAGGTAGGCGGCGAGGCCGGTCACGGTCGGGTTGGTGGCGGTGGAGGCGGGGCTGTTGAAGAGGCCGTTGGCGGCGGCGGCAAAGGGGTCGACGAGCTCCGCGCCGGGGGAGGCGACGGGGGTGGGGAGGCCCGAGGGGGTGCCCACGCTGCCTGTGACGGAGGCGGCGCGGGCGGTGTGGCGGCCGTTGGCGGACTTTGAGGAGGGCGAGGCGAGGCGAGAGAGGGTGTTGAGGAAGGCGGACTTGCGCTTCGGGGGGAGGGCGGGTGCGGGCTGGATGGGGAGGTGGGGGAGGGCGACGGCAGGGTGGGCGTCGTGGAGCTTTGTGTTGAGCTCGATGATCTCGCGGGAGGTGCGGCTGAGGGTGAGGTTGTGGGTGGGGGCTGGAGCGTAGAGGAGGGAGTGGTCAGGCATGCGCGCAAGGGGAGACGGGGAGAGGGAGAGGACTGACTCTTAACATAAAGGCTGTAGGACGAGGCAGGGTCGTGGGGATTCTCTGCTACGCTGACGGTCCAGGGGCCATCCTGTGCGTCCATACGCAGGACAGGACGGCGAGCCGGGCGCGACTGCGGCAGCTCCTGTGAGGAGTGTGTCTTGATCGAGGGCATGTGTGTGAACGCGGGAGCGGCGTCTCTGGCGAGGACGGCGACGGGGTATGGGGGGGGTATGAAGATCAAGAAAAGATGCGAGTGCGCAGGGACGGAAATGAATTAAGGGTGTATGTTGGTGGGGCGTCCTCGGGAGTCTGAAGAGGCCTCGTCTGATGTGGGACGCAAGCAAGCGGGGGTCGGCTGCGGGTCGGCACACGGACGGACGACGGAGTGGTGGGCCTCGAGGCTGGGGACGATGACGAGGAGCAGGGAGGGAGAGAAAAGAAGAGAGGGGGCAAGCGAGGGTTCAGGCGAAAGAGAGCAAGCGATTGTGACCGTTTGGATGTGAAGCGAGGCGGAGAGCGTGAAAGCCACGAGTCTCAATCGCAAGCCTGCCTCGAGGCCTCGTCCGTGCCCGCTCTCGCTCGTCGTTGGTGTTGATCCCCTCAGACAAAGACAGGTTCGGTCCAGTGCCGTCGTCCGCCGTTCTCTCCTCTCGTCTGCGACAACAGCGTTATTGTGCTGCACCCTCCCACGAGGGCGCCAATCCCCTTCCGTAGACGTAAGCGTCCCCCGCCGTTTCACGCTCCCTCGCTTCCGTCCCCCTCCCATCCGCCGTCACTCCGCCGTCCCCTCAGCCTCAGCCCCAGCCGTCCGCCACCGCTGGCCCGTGCGCCCGCTCCATCCACCACACAGAGCGCGGTCCAGACCCGCCCTTTGCCGCCCGCCATCTTTATCTGTTCGTCAGATACCCACCCAGTTCCGCTTCCATCCGTGCCCTGCCCTCCCTTTCCACATCAGCACAACCAGCCCCCAAATCCATTCTAGGGCCCCGCCCCATGGCCGCACGCGTCCTGTCAGGCAAACATGTCCCTCCAGCCACACCCACCCGCCCGCGTACGGCAACTTCCCGCACCCCCGCGCACCTACTGATAAGAACCGCCTCGAGCTCCTCAAAACAGCTCCGCCCAGCTCCTCCCCAGACCTCTCCCAACGCGGCACCCTCGACGACGACGCGCGCCGCTAACCTCCACACTATCACACTATCCCGGTATCTCGCGCTCGCATTCTAGATGCGCCGTGGCTTCCCCGACTGTCCCTGCGCCTCGACCATCGACTCCCACCTCATCGCCACCCCGAGCGCACGCCAAACCTACAGTCTCGCACGCGTACACGCACAGCGACAAACTACAGACAGAAACCGCGCCGCACCGCCAGCTCCCGACTCCAGCACGCTCGCAGCTCGACTGACACAGCGAGCGAGCGAGCCCCCGTCGCGACGCGCATGCGCCCATAGTGCCCATAGCAACTACACCATCCCACCTCGCCAGACCTGGCCGCGTACATAAGTTATGTACCAGAAGTGACAGTGAAGTGACCCAGATCACACAGGGCCGCATGACCAGAACAAGCGCGCAGGCGCCAGCTCGCCTCGAGATGGTTAGGCGCACGCCGCCCTGCTATCACCAGCTATTACAGTGCTATCACCAAGTTAGTTGACTGTTGGTTGACGGCTGCTTATGTATCTACAGCGCCCCCGAATGCGAGTATGCTTGACCAACTAGCGTCGAACGCGGACCGCCAGCTGGCGTGCTGATCGAGGCACTGCCTGGCGTGTGTGTATGCGCGGTGCCCGCTGTCGTTGCTGGTTACACAGACGACTTGCGTCGGCACTACTTGGGAATGGGACAGCCTAATCACAGCTTACATCGTTCGGAGCACGGTCCAGCATGCCTTGATGCCTCGACGCCTCTGCCTGCATCGACACACCGCACTAGTACCGTACTCGTGCATGTCACTGTTGCCTTGCCCCACTCCACAATTGCCAGAGTGCCTGCATACGTACAAGCGCAGGCCCTTCCCGGTTCACAGCTATTTCACAGTCCCGACTACAGTAATCCGGTCGCCCAAACGCAAGTTCCAAATTTCAGACGCCGAGCCTCCGCTCACGCTTCGGGCTCCTCGTCGATGCTCTCCGCGCCCGCCTCCGTCTTGCGCTGCACAGCCGGCCTCGGCCCGTCCTCGGCGTCCTCCCCCGAGCTGTCCTCCTCATCGCCCTTCCCATCATCAACATCATAATCAGCATCAGCATCAGCATCTTCGTCGGCATCTTCAACATCTTCATCTTCATCATTCCCGCCCCCGCTCCCCCTGTCTCCGGCAACGTCATCGGCGTGCCCGCGCTTCCGCTTCGAGCCCGCGCTCGCGCCCGCCTTGTCCCCGCGCGCGCTCTTCCTTTGGTCCTGTGATCTTGTGGCAGGTTTGGCAGCGTCGGCGTCGGCGTCGGCGTCGACGCTCTCGCCCTTCTCGTCGGCGCCGGACGGACTCGGCTCGTCCGCAGTTGTACTCTCGCCATCGTCGTCGTCTTCTTTAGTCTCATCGGTGCCTCCTTCCTCCTGCGTCTTCGCCTTCACGGGGTCCTAAACGCGCACCGCGCCATCAGTACGCGCTCGCACGGCGGACGAACGGCACGGCGCTGCTCACGTGTCCCCAGTTCCTCAAGCTGCACAGGACGCAGGACACACGACACACGAGGGCGCGCACGAGTCGGCAAGTCAGCGAGTTCCCGCACAACGTGCGGCGCCGCGGCGGCTCACCTGATCGTGCTCCTCGTGTGCGCGAGCTCGTCCGTCGTCTTGGTGGCCTTCAGGTGGCCTTCTTGTGCGAGGTGGCGCGCGAGGTAGCTGTTATGCGCGTAAAGGCGTTAGCGGTTCGTCGATGGAGGGGCGCCGGTGTGCTCACGCGACGACCTTGCGCATGTGCTTCACGTCTTCCTGTCTCCGCCCACCCGCACGTCAACCGCAAAGAAACAGCAGAACCGTCAGCACCCCAAACACCCAACTGACTCTACGAGGGCACCGCCCCCGCACGCGCACGCACCTCGTCGTAGCCCTTCGGGTCCCCCTTGGGGTTCTTCCGCAAGATCGCGAGGATGCGCCGCCCGCTGTCGAGCCCGACGCCCGTGCCTGCGTGCGCGCTCTCCGGGTCGTCGAGCCACGCCGCGAGCTCGTCGGCAGACATGTTCACGCGCGCGCGGAACGTCGCGAGGACGTCGGCGTCGGATGGGCTCATGGTGCGGGGAACGGGGTGCGTGGGGTTATTGTTTGTGTTTTTTGTGTTTGGGCGGATGAGTGCTGCGTGCTGGTGGTGTTTTGGGTGGGAGGGCTGAGGAGGCGGCGAGTTTTAATGTTGGTGGTGGGCGCGATGATGTAGATGGGGTGCGGGTGCGGACGTCATCCTGGGCCTGTGCGACGATCCACGGACGTGGATCGTCGTATGTTGGCATTTGGACGAGTGAAGACTTTAGTATCACAATGAGAACATTTTATTTTTTGAGCGACTATGATGCGCTATATTTAAATCATATACGGCACCTCGCGAGCTGGTGTCTGCTGGGAGCTAAAATTAATATGATTAAACGGAAGTGTCCCCGAGTCGCCCCCATCGCACGAACGGCGCACCGCTCGGGTCGTTCTGATTGGCCAGCCTATCCTGGCCTATCCTGGCAACGTCCTTCAACCTCCGACTGTCCCGACCGTCTTCGTCTTCGACAGCCAACCAAAGCTGAATCGCAAAGGCGGCCTTTCGATTGAAAATGGGTCGGAATATCCACCTCTACGCTGCCGGATCCAACGCACAAGGCCAGCTCGGGACGACCAACTGTGACGACGCCCACACCTTCAGCCCGTGCGCGTTTGCAGGATCCCCACCTGGCGAGCTCCCTCCGGGGACCGAGTCGATCGTCCACATCGCGGGCGGCGGGAACCACACGCTCGCTTTGCTCTCGCGCCGGGCGTCGCCAGACTCGCCGGCGCGCGCTGAGCTGTGGGGGTGCGGCGACGGATCGAAGGGCCAGCTCGGCCCCGAATACTACGCGCGCGAGGCGGCGGGGGCGCGGTCGGCCGTGTTCCGGCGCCTGCGTCTGCCGTTGGCGGAGCGCGGGCTGGAAGGATACGAGCCCGCGCGGATCGCTGCGTGCTGGGAGACGAGCTACGTCGTGCTTCAGCGCGCGGGGCGGGACGACGCGCTGCTCTCCATGGGGGGCGACGACTTTGGCGACCTCGGCATCGGAGGGGCAGCGCGCGGGCAGGGGAGGGGGAGTGCACAGGAGGAGCACGCGGCGAGCCCGGTTCACGTCGTGGATTTTGCCGCTGTCGTGGGCCCCTCGAACGGACGCGTCGCGGTGGTGGACGTCGCCGCGGGCCCGCACCACGTCGTGGTGTGCTTGCGGGTGTCGCGGGACGACGGGCTGCCGCGGGAGCTCGCCGTCGGGTGGGGGACTGCTCGGCACGGCCAGCTCGGGCGCGCTGTTGCGTGTGCCTCTGGGCGACCAGTCGCCTTTGCGGCGTCTCCTCGTCTCGTTCAGCTCGACAGCGACGGTGGCGGTGATGGCGACCGCGGTGTCGCTGCTGTCGCGCTTGGAAACCAGCACTCGGTGTTCCTGCGCGGTTCTGGCCGCGTCTCGGGGCTGGGGTCGGACAAGAAGGGGCAGGTGCAGGGCCTGTCCGCTTTCTCGCGCGCGTGTGCTGTTGGGTGCACTTGGCACGGGACGTATGTCCTCATCGAGGAGGCGGGGCATCGAGCTCTTATGTCGGCAGGCAGCCACGCGAAGGGACAGCTAGGGCGACCGCTTGCGCCCAGAGGTTCTCAGTCCGCCAGCTCCTCCCCTGCGATTGGACCAGTGGAGTTTCCGCCTTCTCTTCTTCGCTCCTCCTTGCGCTTGCGGCGTTTTGCTTGTGGCAGCGAGCATGTCCTCGCTTGCTTCTCGGATTCCGACTCCTCCGGCCTGCCTGGAGAGACGGAGGTGTGGGGCTGGGGGTGGAACGAACATGGAAATCTGGGCCTCGGCACGCTCGATGACGTTCATCTTCCTGTTAAAGTATGGCCACCGCTATCTTTGGCGAACGCCGGGGAGGTGGTCGGTGTCTGGGCTGGCTGCGGGACCAGTTGGATAGCTGTCACGACGTAAATTCTGAATGCGACGCAATACAAAACTGTGAACATTATACCGGTCACACAAACTTTGGCAGACAGGGAAAGAAACAGGGACCTCGAATCCACATCTTCTCAGTCTTCGTCGGCCACCCCAAAGTCTTCATGGATCTGTCGAATGGTTGTCTGCTTGTGGGCGGCGAGCTGCATATATGCGCCTCCATCAGTCATTATCGAGTGTTGTTCCATTTCACAGCACTGACCTTTCCCATTATGATCTACGCGCGCATGCACTAGTATAGCGTAGACATGATGATATGGAGGTGTGCCATTTACCTGCGCGGCATCCTTAGCCTCGTTGTACCGATGCAGGAGCTTGATGTGGCGAGACACAATCTTCTCGGCATTCTCTTCTTTTCTATGGTGATTTTTAGTAGACAGGACTTGAATTGAGGCCGAGAAGCCTTGGCAGAATACCCCAGTGTGTTCTGCAATTGATCGATTTCATCTTGCAAAGCGGCCGCGCGTGCCTCTTGCGCCTTGGATCATGGGATGTCAGCGCGGGTATGGATACGTGAAAAATATATGCACTTGTTGCGATACGTGTGCGTGCATATTGTATCTGTGGACGGCGATGGTAAAAGCCAAGGGGCAAGTAAGGCAGCAGGACGCGGGAAGGAGGAACGCGACGCAGTCTCGTGCGGTGTTTTCTCATCACGTGGGTGTACCATCTTAAGCGCCTTCAGGTGCCTTCACGGGCTTTGGCAATTTATCACCGCATCCGAGCCGTCCGGATGTCGACGCCTCCGTATATATCTGTAGCTTGAGAATATATATGATGCATGCGGTCATGGCTCACACCCTGCCCAAGCACTGAATTGCCCACCTCTTTCTCTTGCTCAGCGTCGTAAGCTTCAAGTCAGCTGCAGGCTTTGCGGCGCAGATGGCGGCGGACCTCTTCTTCCGCCAGTGCAACGCACTAGTGTGGAAGAACTGGATAGTTCTCTCGAAGCATCCATGGGTACGTGATGCGTCTTTGAGAGCGGGTTCGGATGCTGACTAGTCTGGTCCCCGGTCGTGCGCACGCCAGCTCAACATTTTGAGGTGCTTTGTGCTCCCGGTCGCGTATGGCATCTTTCTTGCGGTCGCCCAGATTTTCTTGAACAGGCCAAACAACGTGAGTGTCCCGTCATTTCTTCTCAAATCACATTTCAATTTATTTTGGCAGTATGGCATCGGATCCCCTATTCCCGTCTACAATCTTTCACAAACATTCGACGGGTCGTTGAGGCTGATCTGGGCGGACGGCACGAATGGCACGGCAGGCTTCACGACCGCGGATGACATCATGGCACATATAACGAGGGGCTTCTCCGCGAAGCAGCTCAGAGCCGTGACGAAGGTGCCTTCGCCAGCCGACATCCCCGCCGCGTGCCCGCAGAATTTCAACCTCTATTCCGAATGCTTCGCCGCGGTAGCGTTCGACTACATTCCGCCCAGCTGTCACACCGCGTCTGCCGTCAACTATACTATTCGCGGCGACGGAGGCCTTTTCCACGTCGACGTGATACGCCATGACGGGGACTATGAGACCAGGATATTACCGTTGCAGTGGGCTGTGGATCAGGTACGTTGGCGTCTATGCGCATTTTGACGATTGATCTCAGGTATTGGCCATGGTAGGCGATCATTGAGATGAGAACTGGCTTGGTACAGCCGACGCCGATGGAATGGCCGTTTACTCAGATTACTAACACTCAGCAGAGCCTTGATATCCGTCTGAGTATGTTTATCCCGCAAATGTTGTTCCCAGTGGATTTTTGAGAACAATGCGACCTTGCAGGCTACATCAATGGCATCTTGAGCTTGCTCGTCTTGGCATTGTAGGTGTACGAGAGACATCGGTCAATTTGGTTCTGATTGTCCGGCAGGTTTATTTGTTACATCGGGATTGCATATCAGCTCCCAGGCTCAGTCATGAGTGAACGGGCTCTGCAGCTGACAAGTCATCTCAAGGCTATGGGACTTCTTGATTCGGCTCGCATCATGTAGGGATTCACGCTGATATATACGCTGTATCACTCAACTCTTTTTCTGCATTTATCACAGTTCGTGGCATGTCAGTATATCCTTGGTATATCTTCCTGCGTGGATCATCGTCTCGATCATCTGGCACTACCGCATCTTCAGCGGAACCAGCGCAGGCCTCGTCTTCGCGATCCATCTCCTATTCGGACTGTCATTGGCCAGTTGGTCGTTCTTCGTCGGTATGCCATTTGGAAAGAGCCCCCAACTGGCGGCCGTTGCTTCCACTTTTTTCGCCATCGTCTTCGCCATCATAGCACTGGTCATGGGTGCGGTCGGGACAGGTGTCGCGTTCGTCTTCTCGGTCTTGTTCCCTCCTGCGTTCTATATTTTTGCGATTCGCATCATCGGAGGATTTGAACTTAGCCAGGTTCCAACGAAGGTTTGGGAGCATGACCCGAAGAGCCATATGTTGCTTCTTCCGCTCATTATTGCTGCTGTTGTATGTGTAATTTTTTTTCCTTTCTCACGGGCTGAGACTAATAGCACTGCTCAGATCAACATCTTCCTATGGCCTTGGCTTGCGGTGCTTTTGGAGTCTCGTCTCTATGATGCACCACCCCCACCTAAGCCAGATCCATGGTGGCACTGGTGGGGAAGGCCATCCCCGCGTCCAGAGAAGCCGTGGTGGCGCTGGTGGGATAGAGCAACACCATGTGCAGACGATGACGTTGTTGAGATGCCTGCTGGTGTTGCAATATCTATCCGAAACCTTCAAAAAACATTCAAACCTGGGGTTTTCCACCGTTCGAGTGGTATCGTCACAGCGATCTCTGACCTTTCATTTGACATCCCCAAATCCGGCATATTCGTGCTTTTGGGGTCGAATGGGTGTGTCTCGCACGCCGCGACAATACTGTGTCTCTATAGCTGACTTACCATTCGTTTAGCGCGGGCAAGTCGACGGCGCTGTCAATCCTGGCGAATCTTCTTGGCCGTACTTCGGGCTCCGTACGCTTCGAAGGCGGAGTGACACGGCCACCCCGCGGTACCGTTGGGATTGTCCCCCAGAAGAACGTGCTTTTCCCGGAACTGACATGCCATCAGACGCTGCGTGTATGGAGAGCAGTGAAGCATTCAGGGGAATCGCTTGCCGGCGAAGAGGATCTCAAACAGCTGCTGCGTGATTGCGACTTGGGAAGCAAGATTCACTCCAATGCGAGTACGCTGTCAGGCGGTCAGAAACGGAAATTGCAGCTCGCTATCGGTCTAGTCGGAGGCTCAAAGAGTGAGTGCGGATCCACATGAATGATCGGCATCTGATGAGCAACGCATCTTCTAGTTGTTCTTGTGGACGAAGTAAGTGCATCCGGTGTATTGATCCTATACGAGGTTCTAATGATCCGAAGTGCACGTCGGGGGTCGATCCTTTATCCCGCCGAGCCTTGTGGAGGACACTGACATCTGTTCGCCATGATCGAACAATTGTGTTCACCACCCATGTGAGTTTCCTTCACGCACCTCTCACTATCCCAGCGCTCAACTTGCGCAGTTCCTCGACGAGGCCGATCTATTGGCCGATCAGATCGCTATTCTTGCGGCCCCTGGTCGATTGCTTGCAGAAGGATCACCTGTGGCTCTCAAGTCGACTCTCGGGGAGGGCTACACAATCCATGTGACATTCCGCGAGGGCATGACCGTGACGGAGAAGTCAAATTCTCCAGCTCCTGCTGAATTAGTCGACGACATCCGTGCATTGGCACCATCGACGTACGTATCGTCTCCGTCAGATACCCAAATTTCCTACCATTTGAGGTCCAAAGACTCTGTCACGGTAGAGGGCGTGCTTCACCTACTCGAGGGGAAGCGGGATGAATTTGGCATCGCGTCTTTTGACGTCCAGGGTACAACTATTGAGGATATCTTTCTGGGCCTTATGACAGATGAACCTGTATCCATGGTGGAGAAGGCGGACGATTCCGTCACTGTTGATTCGCCCGGGATTGATCAGCTAACAAACGGTCGGAAGACATCACCTCTCAGGCAAGCGCTGACAATATACAACAAGCGATTCTGCATAGCCAAAAGAAGTTGGCTGACGCCGCTCATTCTTGTACTTGTCGCTGTCCTGGCGTCCTGTATCCCACTGTTCTTCATGCGCAACAGACCACAGTCGTGCACGACCGTATTCCACACCACCCCCAAACTCCCTCTTTATCTTCCTGATTCTTCTTTTGCATTGTCTACCATCACTCCCGACAACAGTGCCAACATTTTCGTCGCTCCGCCCAACTTACTAGCTTCCATTGGGCCTTCCATAAGCACCATTGTTGGTGAAAATGTGGCGGACAATGCAGCCTTCGTGAACACTATCAGCCGCGAATTCCAGAGCGTCTTCACGGGCGGTATCTCCATAGATTCACAAACTGCTCAGGCTCTCATCGCGTGGGAGAGTTCACCGCCTGGCTCCATTGGCCCGGTCTTGTTAAACTTGGTGGACAATATCTTGTACAACCGTGCTCTGAATACTTCCGATGGCGGCAATTCTAGCGCTAGCATCATCCAAGCCAGCTATCAGAGTTTCCCAGCTGTTGAAACGGGGACGCTTGTGGCGCTCAAGTGGATCACTTTCTTCGGTGCAGCTATGGTACGGCTTCATGCATCATCACCAGGCCGTGAATTTCCCTGACTTAATTTACGATTGCTAGGCTGTATATCCCGCATTCTTTTCGCTCTATGTATCTCGCGAGCGACATTCATCCGTCCAAGCGATGCAGTTCTCGAATGGTCTATCCAATCCAGTCGGACTGTGGCTAGGTCACCTTCTTTTTGATTCCATGTTCGTCGTGCTTTTGTCAACGATCATCATAATTGTCTTCGCTGCCGCATCGAATCAATTCCATGGCCTAGGTTTCTTCGTGAGTCGTTCGTCTGACTTCATTCCATGTCCATCTACTGACCTCATTTGAATAGTGGTTCAACCTTGTGTTGTATGGCATATCTGCAACCCTGTTCTCTTACTGTTTCTCGCTCGTTACCGCTTCTCCGTTGGCCGCTTTTGCTGCGGCTGCCGGATACCAAGTGATCATCTTCATCGTACGTTATTCGACATATCTCGAGGAGAATTTCTCTCACGATAGATGTTCAGCTGTACCTCGCGGGATACCTCCTAACCCTCACATATGCCAAGACATCAAAGGCTGGATGGACACTGACAGTTATCCGTATGCCTTTCACGATCTTCATTTCTCGCCCAAGCTGACCAAAATGCACTAGACTTCACGATCGCATTGATTTCTCCTATCGCTAGCATAGTAAGCCAATTGGACCAACGATAATTGCACTGTAGCTGACCGTATGCGTAGATGAGAACCGCTTTCGTCTCCGTCAACATGTTCTCACTGCTGTGCAGTGGCGGAGGAGTCATATCGCCATCTGCATATGCAAATATCAAGAGATACGGAGGTCCGATCCTGTACCTCATCGTCTATTCCTTTGTGCTCTTCGCTATCCTTGTATGGGTCGACTCAGGTTCCATCTTGCCTCGGAGTGTGTCAAATCGCAAGATACAAGCACAGCGTTCTGTAGTGCAACGGGATCAGTCTAACGAGGAAAAGGAGCTCAAAGAGGATGTGATGGACGAGGCCAAGGCTGTTGCGGTCTCGGATGATCCACTCCGAGTACTGGGGGTCTCTAAGGCCTTTGGACGTAGCAAGAAAGTGGTTGATGGTGTCAGTTTGGGCGTAGGTCGCGGCACCATATTTGCTCTCTTAGGGCCCAATGGTGCTGGGAAGACCACTACATTCAACATGATCCGTGAGTTATTTTTCATTTATCATCTATAGTGGGAATACGACCTAAGTATTCGATAGGTGGCGATATCACGCCTGACCAAGGGGACGTTCTCCTCAATGACGTATCCGTCGTGCACCACCCCCAATCCGCTCGATTATCTCTGGGTGTATGCCCTCAGTTCACCGCTATTGATTCCCAGCTTACAGTGCGAGAACACCTGATGATTTACGGGCGTCTGAAGGGTCTCAGGCGGGAAGAGCTGCCAAGCAATGTCAGTATATTACTGCGCTCGACAGGGTTAGAGCAGTTCGCGGACCGTCTTGCAAGCAAGCTTTCTGGTGGTAACCAAAGGAAGCTGTCTCTTGCGATCGCTCTGATGGGTGCGTGTCTGTCTTGGGATCAACAATCGGTTACAGTGTTTCTCATCAGCCCACAGGCAATCCATCCGTCGTTCTCATCGATGAGTTCTCGACCGGCATAGATGCGAAGATGAAGCGGGAGATGTGGGTAACCCTGCGCCAGGTAGCTATTGGAAAGTCCATCGTCATCACGACGCGTGAGTGTCCATCATCGTAGTAGTTGAGCAGACAAGATTGACTTGCGTCCAGACTCCATGGAAGAAGCATCTGCCCTCGCACAGAAGGTTGGCATCATCTCAAAGCGCATGCTCGGTACGTGTCTACTCCACACAACGGTCGACGACACTTGCTGACCCCGTCCGCACACAGCGGTCGGCACCACCGCCTCGCTCGCTGCGCGGTACGCCGCATACGAAGTGCACATACCGTGCCGCTCCCGCGAGGACGTTCTGCGCGCGCAGCAGCTGATGGCGCGCATCCCCGGCGCGCGCCTGGCCGAGGACGTCGCGACGCGCTTCGAGGTCCCGGTCGAGAGCGACCTCGGCGGGCAGGGCGGCGCATACCTCTCGCTCTCGCAGCTCTTCCACGTGCTTTCGAACCAGGGGGACTTTGCGGAGTACACGGTGGAGAAGGCGACGCTGGAGAACGTGTTCCTGAAGGTGATACGCGAGCACGAGGTGCAGGAGGAGGATCCAGAGGCGCGGACGACGCGGTGGTGGAGGAGCTGGTAGTAGTTTCGACGTTCTCGACCGGACTTTCACGCACGATTAATTTATACGTATATTCGCGCCTTTCATGCATGTCCTCATTATCTTCTTGTTGTCGCACTGCTGTCGACGTACCACGCACCGCACATAGTAACACCCTTCTGGTCGTTGTAATATATTCGTGATCATAATCTGCATAGTCCACTGCTACAAAATACCGACAACCATGAGACACGCAGGCCCCATACTACAGCGTTATGTACGTCATCAATGTCCATGGGAGGAGGAACAATAAAACAATCCGGAAGGAAATCCTTCGTCAAAGCGCATGCATTGGAACATCCATAGCGTAGATATATGTATCGACATTGTCAACCGGCAGCCTCTGATCGGAGTAACAAGATGCGTAATTTATGGGAGAGTATCGACGATCGGGCGCTCGAGAGCCATTAAATCCAAGACGATGTCTCTGGGCGGTCGCACTGCCGCGATGCGCTCGAAAAAAGCCGGTCAGCATGTATGCCACACCGAACTTCACAAACCTTGAAGCGGAGCTCCCAGCTCACATCGCTAACAGATGGATGCACGCATGGACGCACGGACGCAGAGCCAACCGAGTCGCGGCGAGAGGGGATTGCAAAGTCCAATTACGACGCAAAACGGGGGAGGGGAAGACAGCGCGAAAAAAACGTCATTAAAAAAGTGCGAGGAAAAGATAAAAAAAAATGTCCGCGCAGTAAAGGGGGCAGCAGTCAAGATCCATTGTACGCACGCGACTACAGCCTCCGCCCGCCCGGCGCCCACCTCAGTTGTACCCGCTGTAGCCACCAGTGCTCGGCGGCGCGGCGCCCGGCGGGAGGTTGGCGTACGTCGACGAGCGTGAGTACCGGTTCTGCTGCGCCGGAGCCGGAGCTTGCGACGACGGCCGGCGGCCCTGAGGCCGCGCTATGCGTCGCACGCCCTCGGGGCCGGGAACAGGCCCGTTGTCCGCCAGGCTGACGCCGCGCCCGCCCATCCGCGGCGTCCCCACCGAGTAATTCGACGGCGACGCGGCGGGCATCTCTTCCGGCTCCGTGACATACCCGACGTGCTCCGTGTAGCCCGCGTGCGCGTGCTGCTGGTATGGGTTCTGCGTCTCCCCGGGATATAGATTTGATACAGTGTTCTGTCGGAAGACGGCGTTGCTGTTCCCTGCCGCGCGCGACACCTGCGACTCGAAATTCGGCGGCGTGCTCGTACTGTGGCGGGCGGCGGGTGCAGGTGGGGGCGTGTCGTAATCGTCGCCGTAGTAATCGTTTGCAGGGCTGGGAATAAGGCGGTGATTCGACGAGGAAACGTCCGAGGCGTACGCGTCCTCGCTGGAGCGAGAGACGCCCACAGATGAGGCAGACGCAGCAGTGCCCGTCGGCGGCCTGTTCAAGGCCAACGGCGCCGGAAGCGTCAAAAGCTGGTTGCTATCGTACCGTGGCCGCGCGGCATTCGCAGCGAACGCTGACGAGTCCATCGTGCTAACGTCAAACGGCTGCGGAGGGGTATACCCAGAGTCCGTGTTCGAAACCATAGAATACCTGCAAACGGACAACCTCAATCAAAAACCGCAAGCAAACAGATGAGAAGACAGTCACTCACCGCTTCGGCGAGTTGTTCTTGTTATCGTACGAATTTGAGTCCCTCGACTGCGACCCGCTCTTCCACCGGCGCTCGCGCTCAAACTCGGCCCAGCGCTTCATCACGATATGCGTCGAGTCGAACTCGCCCTCCTTGTCCCCGTGGTTCTCGTCCTTGTCGCCCGCGACCTGGCGCGTCTGGCCCCATGAGAAGTCGTCAAAGTGCCAGAACGAGTACGCGGGCAGGATGCCGTTCCAGATCGGGAGCGACACCAGGTAGATCAGCATCCACCCGACGTACGCGACCTTGCGCGAGGTGATGACGATCAGCAGCCCCGGCAGGCCAAGCACGATCGCGAGCAGCACGAGCGGGATCGTCGTGCTCGAGCCGTGAGGGATGATGGAGATGATGATGAGGTAAAGCGTGAACGAGATGGCTGCAGGCAGCACGAGCGTCCCGGCGAGCTCCATGCCGACGACGAACTGCATCGAGAAGCAGAAGGTACCGCACAGGTCGCGCACGAGCAGCAGCTCGAAGAGGTTGTGCACGGTCGAGTTGATCCAGCGCCGGCGCTGCGAGAGCAGCACACGGAACGTGTCGGGCACGATGGTCTTGCAGACGGCCGACGGGCAGAACACGTTCTTGCGCTTCGGGAACGTCTTGAGCATGAGCGTCGTCAAGTACCGATCCTCACCCAAAAGTAGCAGGTTCTTCTTGTGCAGGGTATCGACGACGTTCTCCGAGTAGTGCTCCACGATGTCCGGGTTCGCAAGGATGGGCACCCAGTAACCTGACCCGCCCTTTGGCGCCTTAATGCGGTACATACTGAAACAGCCAGGCAAACAGGTGACACCGCCAAACATAGACTCAAAGGCCTTCGTCATGTGGTGCGAGATGTAGTACTCAAAGACTGCGTACATACGATGAGAAGAGGCAGAGAGAAACAGCAGAAAGCGGCGCACCTTGGATCATGGTCACCCACGTCTCCCCCTTGTTCGCGATCTTCGTCTCGCCACAAAGGCCCATGATCTCCTCGTCGTGCACCATGCACGACACCATCCGCGTCAGCGAGTCGGGGAACACCTTCGTGTCCGCGTCGACGCACAGCACGAGCTCGTACCGATCCGGGCTCACGCCCGTCACGCGCCACAGTGAGTTGAAGAACTCGTACTCGAACGTCGTCATGCGCTCGTCGAACATCACCTTCTGCAAAAAGCCCATTAGCACGATCTGCGAGTCGCGCTTCCCGCGGTTGCCCGGTTTCGCGTCGCGCGCCTCGAGCGGGTTCCCCGTCTTCGCGACGAGCACGATCGGCACGCGCTGCTGCTTCGACCGCTCGACCGTCGCGTTGTCGTAGTCGTAGTACCCCGCGAACACCTTGGCCATGTTGTGCTTCTTATGCCCGTCTGCGATCGCAACGTACGAGTGCGCCTCGACGTCCTCGGGGTCGATCACGAACTCCTTCATCATCGACAGACAAATCTCCGGCGTCGTCTTGTCGTTCCCCGCGCCCTTGACCATTCCGTCCGCGATGACGAGGATCAGCTTGTGGCTGTTCGGATAGTCCGTCGTCGCGAGCGAGTCAAGCGTCGTGCGCAGGCCCTCGACGGACTCGGAGTACGCCGTGACGAGGCAGATCGTGTGCGCGAGCGGGTAGCCGAATGGCTCAAAGTCGAGCGCGGGCTGGGGCACGACGTTGTGCAGGGGGAACGGACAGGGGTTATCCATGAAGCCGCGCGGGTCATTGAGCGATGTCAAGCTGCGCGACGTGCGGAACGGCGAGTCAGGCGGCGACAGCATCTTGCTACTTTTCCCAGAGACCGAAGGCGTCCCGCCGTACACACTCGCCGTTGGCCGCTTGTATGGCATCGGCTCGAGCATCCCATACGCCGTCGACGGCCGCCCGCCGGAGCCCTTGATGATGTTCTCTGACGGCGTGAAGCGCGACTGGCGCGGCAGGAAGTTGTTCCCCTTCTTCTCCCGCTTCCCGCTCGTGAGTCCGTTCTTCGCGACGTTCGGGCGGTACTCGCTCGGCGCGGGGCGGTAGATGTCGTTTGTCCAGTTCTCGATCTCCGCCGAGCGCTGCATGCGCTGTTCATACGTCTCGTTCTTGAACGCGCCGATGCGGTTCGCGAAGAACCAGGCGAACATGACGGCCATGACGAAGCGGATGCCGACGACACCGATGATGAAGACGAGCGAGACGTACAGCACGATGTCGGACGCTACGCACCCGATGCTGTTCGTGTCGATGAACCCGACGCCGATGATGTCCTGGAGGCAGTGTCCCAGCGCGCGCTGATTCGTCCGCAGCATGTACATGGTGATATCCTTCCCGTTGAATGTGCCATTCGCTTTCGAAAAGTCGTTGAAGATCGATGGAAACTTGACCTCGCCGGTACTCAGCCAACTGAGTAGGCTAAAGTCGAGCACCATGCTGAACGATGAAGGCTTGTCAGCTCATGGACGGCGACTACTGAAAACCTCCCATCGCTCACGATTCGAACACGGCCAGATTGCGGCCGGAGTTGGTGACATCATCCCACGAATAATAGACCTGGCCTTGCGGGCTCATCTGCGAGAGCTCCGTCCGCGCCGTCTTGGACACATGGCAATTCGTGCTGGAGCCGTAATCACTCAAGTTGGTCTGTGACGTCCCGTGCTGGTTGTACACATTGCACGGGAAATACCAATCCACCGCCCCATTGTCCCCCGTGATGCTCGAATTGTCTGCCTTGGTAATGATCCCTTGACAGTTCCCGCCCGTATTCTGGAACAAAAACGACGCGTCGTTGCCTGCGACGTTCCAGCCGCCCTCGAAAAGGGGATTTGCCTGCCCGTCGAAAATGCCGACCTTGGGGTGGTGGAACTGTGAAAAGTCATAGTCGTAGCCGTGAATGATGACCGAGCCCGTATCGATGGAGCCCGCGTGAAAGCGGTTCGGCGGCGTGCCGCACACCGCGTCGGTGAACCCAAAGGTCAAGAAGCCGACGCCCGCCATGAGCGTCGCGATCACGCTCACGAGGCCAATCTTCTCCCGCCAGGCACGCTGTTGCTCCGGACTCCGGATCCCTTGAAAATCAATATATACCGGGATCAGTGGGCAGGACGCGAACGGCGAGCGTCAGCACGCACCGCACGATTTGAGCAAGAAACCAGGAATGCATATAGTCAGGACGTAGCAGTAGGTGACCCAGGCGTCGTGGGGGCCTGGGATGCCGGACATGCAGCCTGTGCGCTGGGGCGGCTGGTCATCTGGAATTGCAGCCGGCTGGCGTTTCCTGCGGAGGGTGGTACCGCGCTTGAAGAGTGCGAGGCCCGACTCTTGCACGTCCTGCTCTCGGCCGAGGATGGAACGACCGCGGCGGAGGCCATCTCTCTGGGGAGCGTTACCGGTCGCTGAGCAACGGAGTGAGATTGAAATTCAGGCGGCAAGGAATTGGGATTTCGGGGGACAAGAAACAGGGAGGGAGAGGGAGAGGAAAGGAGGAGGCAACGACGCACTAGAGGGATAAACCAAATTGCCGCTCCCCTCGTCCTCGAGCTGCGCCGCGTGGCTGCGGTAATGCCACTGACGGTGTCCAGGCTCTATTTTCTCTCGATCGGGGCGCACCATACTTTTTTTGCGGCCGACGAGAGCGGCGTCGGGCATGGCGTAGCCCGCTTCGGGGTCAGGGCTTGTGGGAGAGAGGACATTCTGGTATGCGGAGTGACCGCGGACGCGGCCAGGCTGGTCGAGGGGCTCGTGGCGGTCGCCTCGCTCGGTGGGGCCAAATGAGATGTTGGTTCCTACGCTAGGGCGGGGTGCATCGTATGGTTGTGCGGGTGAGCGAGCATAGGCGCTGTAGGAGGAGGGGGGCTGATCGGGGTAGGAAGGGGGGCTTGGGGTTGATGACTGGCCGTGAGAGAGGGAGGGCCGGGCGGAGCGAGGAGGACGCTGGCCACGGTGATCCATGGCAGCGGGATGAGGAGGAGGAGAGAGCGGGGCTGTGGAAGGGAGGGCGAGACGAGTGGTGGAGGAGTGGAAAGAGCGTGGGCAGGGCGCCAACTCCGACGCGGGTGGAATTGGATATATGCAGTTGCGGATTCTCTCTCAGCGCTGTCTGAGACAGTGTCGGCGCGTCGAGCACAGACCTTCTGGCGACGACGGCGGGTGCTCGAGGGTGGTGGACGGGGAACAAGCGTTGGAGAGCGACGGTGACGGCCTTTCGACGCCTTGTCTGTCCTAACTGGGTTTTTTTATTATGTATTTTCTAATTATATCCTCTCTGGCCTTCTCTCACGCACACCTTGTTTTCTTGGAGTTTGCACGGTGCGCGAGCTTATATAGAGTGCACCCCGTCGTATATGATTGCATGTCTGATCCGACTTTGAATTCTAAGCAGCACCCCGGCCGTCTTAGGGCCAAGAGCCGTACATCCATGTAGCGTGTCGAGCCCTGGTACTGCAACAGCGCGCGCACCCCTCTGTTGCCCACGCACGCACGCATGCATGTGCCGTCCACTCTATGGTCCGAGCCTGCATCGGATGTCCGCGCGCGACATCACAGCGGTTTGCTGGGCAGCTGCGTGAGCAGGATGCTGTAGCGCTTTTTGATCGTCACCCGATGGCGCGAGAACTTGTCATCGGGCGAGAACCGGGCTGTAGACGTGACACCCCCGTCAGCGTGGATGCCCATGTCAGCGGGAGCGAGCGGGCGCACCTGGGTGGGCAGACCTGGTGATCTTGCCCTCGTCGGTTATTTTCTGTTTCGTGCGGGCGTCCTCAGTGTTCGTTCACAAAACACATGCATGACGCTTGCAACGGCGCACCTTCAACGTGTAGATCCTGCTGCCGTTCTCGTCGAGCGTGTACATGAGATGCATGATGGCGGTCGAACGTTGCGATGCGGAAGGCAAGCTGCAGCCGCCTGCACTGGCCCCACAACAGTTTCTTCCAAATTTGTCAGGGCCGTATAAGCCCACGAGTTCTCACGGGGGACTTATCCCCGAGGCGACGCCTCGATGCATAAAGTTGGGCTTCCCCGCCATCATCTACATCAACGATAGACACGACCCACTTGAGATCACCGAACCTTACTCTTGCGCGCCCGCTGTTGTCAGATGCACGGAAGGAGAATGAGTAGCCGCGCCATCACAACGCGCGTTCTATGACCGTTGCGCCTCCTCCATTTACGACTCTGACTGCCATTCAAAGAGAACACTCGACGGGGTGAGCGCGCTCGCCATATCGTCCCCTTATTGCGTGCGCCGTCCCACAGGCATGGTTCTGACCACTCTGGCATGTCTTGCTAAGCGTGCGTCCAGGTAAGTCATGAACCGCCGCGCGGAGCCGCAGACACTTAGTCTGACTCCTCAAAAGGTATGAAAATTCCATAGAGACCCGCGTCGAGAGGCTCAGAACGCCGATGCACATAAGCCCAGCGTAGTGATGCCCCGTCTGCTTCGCCTCTGAGATTCTGACAAGTAATGATAATCACATCGTCCAAAGTCCGCCCGCCCCCGCATTCCTCCTCGCTCGCCCACTCGATCCCACAAGCCCAGCTTGGGACGACGCAGGCGTTTTCCCGCGCGTCCTAAATCACGATGCCTCAAAAGCCAGCATCCAAGAACCCTCTTGCGATGCGCTTCCCTCGAACGTGCGCGCAAGCATCGAGGCGCAGCCTCCCGACGCGCCCAAATGAGCGAGTCGAGCGGGAGATGGAGAGACATTCCCTCCCGTGCCCGAGGTTCGCAACTCACTGGGACCTCGGACCTCGGAGCACCTCACCAGTGGATCTGGTGTACCTGACGATGTACCGCAAACGTGCGCTCTGGCGTCGAGGCGCAAGCAGCTTCGGGCCCGTTCCTGCCCCCGACGACCTATTTCCAGCGCGAGCGTGGCAAAAGAGCCTCTTCCATTCTTGATATCTCAGAAAAGCTGCCCCCGCCGCCGGTCGCCATTCCCACCATCTCCCTCCCCGCATCTCCCGCTCTCCCCTCCTCTTGTCTTCCTTCTCCCCTCCATCGCCTCCACATACACGCGCACCGGCGAGCAATGGGCCAAGGGGGCACCCTCAACCTCCTGAACGGCACGCCGTATACGTGGACTCAGACGTACGTGCACTCGTACCAGATGAACGCGTGGTCGTTCCCTGCGACACTCGCGCCTGGCCAGGTCGCGGCGGTGTACGTCGAGTGGGACCAGCACGTGTCGCACGACCAGGCGGACGACGCCGGCGAGGTCACGTTCGCGCTCGCAGGCACGTCGCGTCCATTCGTTCTACAATTCAGTGAGGCGTTGGACCTGAGCTGTGTTGGGTGGCGTTTCGAACGCAGACACGTCGTACGCGTTCCAGATCCAGGCGCGCGCGCCCAAGGGCGTCTTCGCGCTCCAAGCCTACCTCGAAGCGATCAGCACGCAGAACAACCCGCAGGGCAGCACGATCCCGCTAGGCTGGGCGTGGAACGGCGCCGTGCCGTTCGTGCTCGCCGGCGCGTCGGATAACTTCACGTCCAACAACCCGCCCTTGGCGTGGATGCAAAGCGCGCGCGGGACGCTCGGCGCGCGGACACTGCGCGAGATCTGCATGCCCGGCGCGCACGATGCGGGGATGAGCGCGCGGAACGGTGGCACGGCGGGCGCGTTCGACTGCAACTCGCTCACGCAGACCACGGGCATCGCGGGCCAGCTGGCCGCGGGCGCGCGGTACTTCGACGTGCGCCCGGCGATCAGCGGGGGGGAGTACTACACGGGGCACTACTCAGACCTGGGGAACGTGACGTGGCAGGGCGCGAATGGGCAGTCAATACAGAGCATCGTGGACGACGTGAACGCGTTCACGGTGGACAATGCGGAGCTCGTGATCCTGGACCTGTCGCACGATCTGAACACGGACGTGGGGAACGACGCGTATAGGAACTTCAACCAGGGCGAGTGGGACGCGCTGTTTGCGCTGCTCGCAGGGTCACTGCAGCACCTCTTCGTCGCGCCGGGGGACCCGACGTCCGTCGACCTGACGCTGCTCACGCTGGACCAGTTCATAGGCGCCGGCACGCCCGCCGTGGTCGTGATCTTCTCCCCGGGCGACGCGAGCACGGGGCTCGGCGCGTACCACGGGCAGGGGTTCTACACGTACGCGCAGCTCAACGCGTACAACAGCTACTCGAACACGAACGACGCGGCGACGATGGTCGCGGACCAGCTTGCGAAGCTGCAGGTGCCCGGCGTCGCGTATAGGCTGCTGTCGTGGACGCTCACGCAGGACGCGACGGAGGCAGCGACGTGCGAGTTCGGGACGGCGAGCGGGATCCTGGACCTCGCGCGCACGGCGAACCCGCTGCTGTATAGCAAGCTGCTGCCCGCGTGCAGCGCGGGGGTCTTCCCGAACGTGCTTTTCGTGGACGATATGAGCGACTCGGCGATCGTGCCGCTGGCCATGGCGGTGAACCAGTTCCTCGTGAGTACTTTGGCCTTGCGCCTGTGCCGTGGAGTCTCCTGATGCTGGGTATCTTAGAACGGCTCGGCATAAGTTGACCCAGATGTACTAGTCCTATATGCCCAATACAATTGTCTCTCAGGTAAGTTCCACCTTTTGATGTAGCCTACTCAATAGTCACCGCAAGTTTTGTTTTGACAGTGTCATTTCCTTATTTTGCGCAGCACCTGAGACCCTTACTTCTCACGTACTAGCGAGCATATAAGTATATGTTGACCGGCACTCACAGCTTTCATGGACGCCAGCCATTGCCAAGCCTAAGACCTTCCATTGATGCATGGCGCAGTGGGTATAGAGCACAGCGGGAACGAGGCATGTCATATGCTTGGATATGAAAGACTATACTTAGCAGCTGGATCACATGAAACCTCGTTGTCGAACAGGATAGATTTAGAATTGCAGTGTCTTCAAGAATGGTCAACAGGCAAGTGCACCATTGAGAAGAATACATATTCGGAGCATTTGCCTTGTCGAGATGCTTGTTTTGGTCTTACAGTTTAAATCCTTTGTTTTCCGCCGCCAGAGACCGATTCCCAGAGACGACTTGTCCGATTATCCTGTTTGTTTGAAGCATTTCTTACACGCTTTTGCCTGACCGACGGAAGTTGACGGAAAGCACTTTCTTTACATTGTATCATTGGCCGAGGTCCGGCAACACGACGTGTGCATTGCTGTCTCGACGCCCACATACACCACCTTTAGAGCTAGTTGTCCCATTGGCCGATGCATAGCTGTGGAAAGTCTTCCTACGGCTGCATGACAAATGCTTCCGCATTTATTCCGTAAGTACGACACGGGGGTTATAAGCTGTTGTAAGCTATATCAGTCTATATCAGGATCATATGGGCGTTTGCGCAACGGGCTAGTTGCCCTTCATTTCACCAACTTTGCTGAGTGCTGACCGTATACAGGCATAGGCTTCGTGTTTTGCGCTGTCACTGCAAGGCTTAAAGACCATGGGGGCTGGCCGTAGATGGCTCTTGCCCTTGCTCTCGGTCATCCCTTCCTACATTCCCTGGTCCTTTGACTGGTACGTACTATATTGCTACGACTTACTATGCAGAGGGCAGGGGGCACAAACATCGATAGCTCCAGCCCATCTCCTACCCTCTCATGGTCCTCAGCAGAATGTGCATTCTAAAGCTCTGACCTTTGGGCCCTTCCATAGGGAAACCATGCCGCTTTTCACAGCAATCCGATCCTCTTTTCACTTCCCTGCTCTTACCACTCTCTTTACTGTCATACACCCTGTCCTAGCACAAGCGCCGGTGAACGACGTCGTATCTTGGCCGTCAGGCCTTCTACTCCTTGCAAGTGTCCTCTATGCCGCCTTGGGAACACCTCCCGATAAAATCTGGGAGATCGAGCCTGCTATAGGATGGTTTCTGTGGTCGGGCCTCCCCGTGATCTCGATTCCCATAATGCAGCGTGTCAACTGGGTTGCAAGTGCCTGCCATTTTGTTCCAGGTATACGTACAGCATATGGAAAATCCAATTTTTGGATCCAAGCAGATCAAGTTACCGCTCTTGCGCGATCGGAGGCCCTTCGAAAGGCCTTACAGTGTTTGAAATGCGTCCTGTACGAACCATCGACCGTCGACCCATCGCTTTGGAGTTTGACGCCCGAAGGTCTTGTGATTCCTGCGCCCAATGGCAGCGGCCCCTTGATTTCGTCCCCGATCAAGCCCTCCTCTGTCACTCCCTCAGCACACGATTTCCTACTGTTTGCTGCAATCGACTATCATGTTTTCCGAGAATGGGAGGTAGTAATCAAGAAGGGTGGCCAGGTTGTTTTTTCCACTAAAAATATGCCGGCCAGCTCCGTTGTCGACGTTGACAGCGAGGAGTTTGCTCTGTTCGTCGTAGCCGCACAATTAGTCCGCCGTCCACACTCCCAGAGCAAACTCCACGCATTGGCTTATAACGACAGCGACAAGAAAGAAGGCCCGTATACCCTTGACCTTGACAAAGATCCTGTCAAATATGACACTCCCATATGTGCTGTCGACTTCCATTCATACGCTCCCGAGGGCTCCAAAGTCACTGCATCATTGGCCGAACTCGCCACCGCATACTATCGTGTCGTGCAGTACATCAAACAAAATTTCGATCCATCCGATTCACCGAAACTTGCACAGATCAGCGTTGGACAGACCCTTTGGATCGCCATTCTCGGCGGTGTCCTGCTCGACAAAGGCCGGCTCACTATTCAGAACCTACATGGACGCTGGGGTATGAAAGAGGTGACCGCCGACGAGGCCTATCTCACGCGGATTGAGACAGTACTCGCCGAGATAGACGAGTACGCGAACAAACCTGCATTTTTCGACCTCGTCTTTAGTGGTGGACTCAACCGGCGTTCTGCGTATCCTTTCCTCATCGCAGGCCTTTTCGGCCAGGTGATTATCTGCTATTTTCTGTCGGTTGGAACATCTGCCGGCGTTTGGACTAGTGTTGCATTGTCCAATTCACTGTATGCTGGCCGTCTGACCGATTGGCACAGTCTATACTATGGCAAAACGGCAGTGACGGATGAACCGGGGATGAAGATGTACGTTCCAGGATCCCAGGAGCTCATGGCCATTGCGACCTTTGACCGTTCCTCGCCCAAGCAAGGATCTCTCCGCCCTGGGGTCCTGCTGAATACCTTCGGTCTCGCTGCCGCTATCTTTGGTGCCGTATTTCAAGGACCCACGCGAGACGCACTCAACTTCGGTCCTTTTTCGCCGACCCCCGGCTGGGTTGTATACACATCAATCGTACTATGCATGGGCACGACAATACTCATAACCGTGACCTTGGCACTTCAGCAGCTGCGGGAAAAGACGTGGGCGGACGATAGCGAATTCCCGACGAGGTACATGGCGTATACGACCCTTCCGTGCTCAGTTATTGTCTCCGGCTTGGCTATGTGGTTTCAATATTCAGGACTCAAGAGATTTTGGCCAATTCTTGATGCGTTGACTTGGGTGTCGGGCATGCCGCTGGGGATGCTAGAGAATGGCAGAATGTTTGCGGTGGATGATAACGTGCTGCATCTGGTCTTGCTCAATCGGTGGATCATGGGCGCTGTCGCGAGCTCAGTTGGCAGTGCTTGAATTCCTGTCCTAAATTTCCCAAACCGTTTTCTGCTCACTCACCAGTCGCGGCTCATGTATGATTTTTCGTCATTATAACCCTTCTTACGATACGTAACGTGTACTTTCGTTTGCATTCATCCTAGGGATCCCTGTATTAGATCGAGTCCTCTCTATGCCGCAATGCTGTCCTACTTGCCACGCATTCGTACTTGCTTTGCTGTTCTTGCTGTTCGTTTATTTTTCCGTCGGGAACCTCTTTGGTTATTCGATCGTCTTTGATAGCCTGAACATAGAGTGCTTGCATTGTGCTAGCAATTGTAAGTGCTGAATGTCTGTCTGTCGGCATAGTCAATCGTGTCTTTGGAGCCCCAGCGGACGAGAGGAATATGACGTTGAGCAGGCGGTGAACTAGATTTTAGTGGGTGCCCATCCTGCGTCGTGTCTGTGGGTCATAGATGAGCTAAGAAGAATGGGCTAGACGAGACGCATCAGTCGATGCTGGTGAGGAGACTGCTGTCGGGCCCCGCGGCGTCGCTGGTGCTGGCTCGGCTGATCTCGGAGAGAAGAGAGAATGTCATATGTCAACTGACAACAGGTGTGCGTGTGGGCGTACGTGTATTGCTTGTCAATCTATTGGGTTGTTTCAGGGGTCTATTGCATGCAACGACCGTCCCATGGGCCACTCTGAGATACAAACCAGGGTCAAGAGGGCGCTGCTCTCCGAGGAGCTGAACGGAGGGGCGGGACCTGGCGGGACTGCATGACGTGAGCAGGCGAGGGAGTGCGAGCGCCGAAGCACCGGAGTTAGCGGATCGAGTCAAGGCAAGTGATCTCCGTTTGTCATCTCCACGCCCAGCGTCTTCACCATGCATCCATGGCCCACAACTCTCCTTGTCCTCCTTCCCCGTCCTCTTCCCACCGCCGCCGCCGTCACAGACATCGTGCCCCATGGCGAAGACCACCCAGTTCATCACCGCCCCCGCCCCCGGCACCGTGATCAACCCCGTGCACACATACACGGAAGAGCAGACCGCGCAGATCGCCGCCCTGCGCGAGGTGCGCGCCCCGCCCTTCGCATTCAGACGCGCCGTGCTCATTTATATCGTGCTTGCCCGCTCACAGTACGCGCACTCGATCGCGCTTCCCGAGTCCGACCCGTACCACCCCTTCGAGCGCCGCTGGCTCGACAGGTCCGACACCCTCCCGCGCTACATGCGCGCCGCCAAGTGGAAGCTCGACGACGGCATGAAGCGCATCAAGGGTACCCTCGAATGGCGCCGCGAGTTCAAACCCGATCTCATTCCCCCAGATGAGGTGCGTGTTTTCCCGCCGAGCGCGCCTCCACCTACGATGTGCTAACGCCTCTTACAACGAAGGTCAAAATCGAAGCCGAGACTGGAAAAATGTGCGTTCCTACTCACTCGCGGGGAGCTAAGAGTATGCTGGCCGGTTTTAATTTTTCCTTGCGTCACGCCTTCTAGCATCCTGAACGGCTTCGACGTCGACGGCCGGCCCATCATCTACATGCGCCCCGGGCGCGAAAACACTGAGACCTCTCCGCGCCAACTGCGCCACCTCGTCTGGGTCCTGTGAGCTCATCTCTGCTCAACTGTTGTCCCTGTTCAATTGTTGCTCCTGTTCAATTGTTGCTATCTTTTTACTCATGGTCGCCGTCCCACAGCGAGCGCGCAAAGGACATGATGCCGCCAGGCCAAGAGTCGCTCATGATCATCGTCGATTACAAGAGCACGACGCTGCGCACGAACCCCTCCATCTCCATCGCGCGCAAGGTACACCCCCGTACTTCCTATCACAGGCCCCCAGGAACTGATCCCGCCGGGAACTGCAGGTCCTCACGATCCTGCAACAGCACTACGTCGAGACCCTGGGCCGCGCGCTCGTCGTCAACCTCCCGATGCTGCTCTCCTTCTTCTACAAGGGCATCGCGCCCTTCCTCGACCCCATCACGCGCGACAAGATGCGCTTCAACCCGGACCTGTTCGAGCTTGTCCCGCGCGCGCAGCTCGACGCCGACTTTGGCGGCGAGTACGAGTTCGAGTGGGACTTTGAGAGCTATTGGGCGCAGGTGGTCGAGTGAGTAGTGCGTTGGAGGCGCGAGGGGGGCTGTGCTGATTTTTTTGTCTAACAGGCATTGTGGAATCGCGCCGGACGGAACGCATATCCGGGACAATGACGGTCCTGCGCCAGCCCCTACCTCCGTTCCCACACCAACCCTAGGCGAGCAATCCCGTCAAGAGAGCGAAACACCCTCGCTCACTCCCAGGTAACCGGAATTAACTCTAGTACTGCCTCCAATGTCAAACATCCCCCTTACTCTTTTTTTTATAAGTAGCGAGGACACCGGTGAGCCTAAGAAGGATCCTGCAGCGGCGCTGGTCGAGCCCGTATCCTCGTAACCTAGGCATCCTATGGCAAACTTGCCAGTCTACAGCCCTTAGAGCGTCCGATGCGCCTACATTTGCAACCCATCATTTAACCTCCCACGCCCCCGCCGCCCCATCCATGTTCTTCTTCGCTGCACGGTATTTATACTCCCCTCTGTCACGCTCTTACCTGTCGTGTTTTCCTGTGCTGGTTTTGTATGTATGTACTCGTATGCGACGGCGCCGAGGCCGAGGCCGTGCCGCACAGTGTCGTGTGTATGTACTCTAACGCCCGCACCGCGCTGCATTGATGTCTCAGAACGTAACCTACTCGTCAGATGCGGAACGCGGAACGTCCATCGACTGCGAGGTGCTATTATTTTTGGGGCATCGTATCGTATGCTTCATGATGTGCATCACTCTACGTAGGTCACGTCCTCCCTGTCCTGCTGCCACTTTTTGAGCATGGCGGCCTTGAGCTCTCTCCCGAGGGCGGCGCCGACGGGCAGCGGGACGGCGTTGCCGATCTGTCGGAGCATCTGGAGAGACGGAGGGGTGTGTAGTTGCGTGAGTGATTGAGCGATCGAGCGAACGTGGCGCTGTCCGTCTCGGAGAGAAGCGAGGGCTCACCGCGTCGACGTCCCCGTTGAGCGAGTAGAAGACAAAGTCGTCGGAGAAGCCCTGCGAGCGTGCCAGCTCGCGGACGGTCACGATGCGCTTCAGCTGCAGGCGAAGATGGAGTAAGCCGCGTCGCAGAGCCGACCGACGTTATGTCGCGTCAGTTGTAGCGTCGCGTCAATCGACGATGGGCGGCGGGAAAGGCCGGGGACGTACGTAGGGATGCAGCACTTTGCTCTGCTTCGCCGTCGGCCCTACGTTCGTCACCGTCGTCTGGAAGAAGCCGTCGCTGTCTAGTCGGCCGTATAGACCTTGAAACAGAAAGAATGCAGAAAAAAAAAGTGGGGCGTGGGCCGGCTGCTCGATGGGCGGCAACGGACGGGGCACACGTACCGGGTCGGTAGCCCCCTTTGGCGACGGCCGAGTGCGGGTTCGCGAACTGCCATTGCCGCAGCTCTGCGGGCAGTGCTGAGTAACAATTAGAGAGACGCGGGAGCGGTCAGGGTTGTGCTCGTAAGGGAGCGTCGTCGTCGTCGTCGTCGTTGGGAGAGGGGGACTCACATCTGTAGTCGGCGCCAACTTCGAGCGGGATGGTGATCACCCTAGATGAACAAATACAAGCCTCAGCCAACACCAACGCAAACGTCACCGCGCGCGCACGCACCTCTGGACGTCGGCCGGCTTCATCGTGCGCGTGATGTGCTGCAGATCCGTCGTCTCCCGCGCGCGACACCGCGCCTGGAACGAGGTCTGCGGCTCGCTGTGGTACGGCTGCTTCCCGCGGGGCCCGGCGGATGGGCGATGGGAGTCGCAGACAACCACCGGGATCGTCTCCGCGCGCTCGCGTTCCTGCGCCGGCTTTCTGGCCGGATTGCGCACGTACATCGGGTTCTCCCTGGTGCGCACGCGCGCGCGCGCGAGAGAGAGAGAGAGAAAAGAAGTCAGTCAGGACACGGCGATGGCATGGCAGATTCGCGGGGGGCGCACCAGTCGAACTGGGGCAGATCCCCGATCGCGTCCTTGATCGAGACGAACGGAAGCGGCGCCGTGCCGCGCAGCGCCCGGATGGGCTGGATGGCGTGCCCGTTCGGGAAGTGGATCTCGAGCTTGCGGTACTGCGGGAAGTCGTGCGTCGGCTGTGGCAGCTCGGGGAGCACGAGTCCGCGGCGCGCGGCGACCAGGAAAAAACGGATGCGGGTCTGCGGGGTGCCGTAGTGCCCCGCCTGTAGGAGGCCGAAGCGGACCTGGTAGCTGTTGGGAGCGAGGGGTGAATTGGGGGAGGGGGAAGTAAAAAGTGGGGACGCACTTCATGGAGAGCATCGCGTGAACCAGGAATCGCAACCCCCCCATCTCGATCCCTCCTTCCACCCGGTGTATGTCGACTTGCACCGCCCCCGGATTATACTGCAGGAAGCCCTTGACGTTCTCGAAGATGCAGTACTTGGGCTCCAAGAAATCGACCCAGGACAGCAAGTTCAGTATCAGGTGGCTCTTCACGTCGTTTGCTTTTTGGAACATGTTGAGCGTCGAATGCGGTTGGCTGCGAGGGATGGCGCGGAGTGTCAGTCGAAGCGACGGCGTCCGAGAAGACCACGCACCAAGGAAACCCGGCAGTGATGCAGTCAATATCTCCCGGCTTTGGAGGTGGAGGGAGCAGCTTGTGATGCAGATCCCGCAGCGTCTCATCCGAATGAAGCTTGTGCCGCCGAACCGCGTAGCGGTAAACCTCATTAGAACACTGATTGTACACGATCGCAGAAGGGCAATTATTTCTATGGCATAATCTACGTCATATCCAGCGATCAGCGAGGGGAACGAGACGCACTGCAGGGTTTGGGCGGCGCTCGGAGAGATTTCGACAGCGTGCGTGAGCTTCATGCCCCCCGCGCGCTCCAGGCCCAGCGCCAGCGCGCCGACGCCCACAAAAGGGTCGAAGATGCGCAGCGGCTTGCGCTCCGCGTCCGTCTCGAATTCGCGCACGCGCTCGAGATGCAGGTACCTCGCATCGACGCACGATCCACAGACGCGCATCTCCTCCCACTGGAACTCCCTGCGCTCGGCCCACGACTCCGGGCTGAGCGTGGGGAAGTGGAAGATCACGTAGAAATGGTCCGGAGACTGCTCCACCCACTGCGCGTAGTTGGGCACCGATTGGTTGTGTAGGACATACACGGGACGGATGATGTCCGTGTGTACAAAGCGCCATTCGTCCTCCGTCGCAAACAGTTGTTGCTGCGGGCCGTTTTATCAACAAGATCATTCAACGATTGGACATCCCACGCACCTCACTTCGCATACTGACGTCTGGCGGGATGTCGCCAATGTCGTTTACCCTTCCGAACAGCCTCGCAACGACCCCAACGGGCTCGCTGTGCCGCTTGGCATGCTCGTAACGCAGGATCTGGCCGATTTTGCACGGCCCATGGCCCTCAGAGGCGATGAGGACGAAATCGCGATAGTGCAGATTGTATCCCTTGAACGAATAGCCGCCCTTGATCGACGTCGCCTGCGAATCCTGCTCGTGTTGCGCGCTCATCAAGCAAGCGTGGCAATTATCCGGCGGTGTCGAGTCGTCCACCGCCAGCGATTTTGGCGGATCCACAAAAGACGCCGAATGCTTCAGATACACCTGTCTATACTTCCGCGTCAGTCGAGCCGACACAGATGAGCACGCTGTAAAGTGAGAGAGACGCACTTCCAAAAATAGCGCCCCGCTCTGTCGTCCGATGGAGGCGGCGACGCATCCGCGGCCAACTGTATAACCTCCGCTTTACCGGCGATGATGTTCAAATTTTCCTTATCGCAGACGTCCGTGAGGAAGAGCTCCCGGGGGTGTGATAATTCGCCCAGCATAGTCCTGGAGCTGTGCTCGAACCAACGGACGTGCATGAAGTTCTCCTCTCCGTTGATGAACACGATCTGTGCGAACCTGCGTGCCAAGAGCGGTCAGCGCGGGCCACACTCCGCATGCGCAACACGGACGGACCAGAAATAATCGGGAATCGTCGCGTTGGGCGGAATATTGTCCGAGTCCGGAAATTCAACATGCATCTTTTTGTCGTCGTGATCAACCCCGATAGGTAGGATGACGACGTCGCCGACCTACGTCCACTCAACCAAGTCCCTCGCATCAGAGTCGCCCGCATACACGAGGCCAGAACCAAAACGAAGGCACCCACCGAATACTCCTTCCCACCCACCTTCGCAGTCGTCAGATACGGGGACCGCGGCTTCAGCCTCCACTCTGGCCTCGAGCGTATCGGCTTGTCTTCCTCTCGCGCCGACCGTAACAGCTCCTCAAGGAGCGCGCGCTCATTCTCGCCCCTGCGCCTGAGCTCCGCAGCCGCGGGCGCGCGGCGCGGCGGGCCGACAACCGCGAGCTCGCCATGGAAGATGCCCGCCGCGAGCTGCGAGACGAGCGGAGAGATCTGGATCGGGTTTTGATTCTCCGGGCGGAGGACAGCGAGGTCGAGGTTGTGCAGGGCGATGTTCTTCAGCCTATTGGGGCGCTCGCGCTGGCGGTAGGAGGTGTGTCCTTGAGAGGGCGGGAGGCCGAGGTTTTCTTCACCGAGGATGTGTTGGATGAGGGGGTGGTTGGGCAGATCCGGGACGCCGTCTAGGTCGGCGACGGTGACGGCGATGATAGGTTTCTGCAGCACGAGATGATTGGTTTCAAGGAGAAAAGATGAGGAGCAGGGATGAAGAAGCCATACTGCTTGTTCGATATCGGACGGTTGGAATTTCCGCCTCAGGACGTCGTCGATTCCGCGAAACTGCGTCCTCACGAAGTCTGCGTAGGTCAGCTGTGGATTGTGGAGCGCAGCGGAGATGATCTTTTGGGCAGTCTTGTACACGGAATAGAATTTTATAAACAAAGGGCGATAACCCCGCGACGGATTCACCAGGATATACCACGCGTACCGGGTTTTGATGTAGATCGGGCTTGTGTGATGAGCAAATTCGTGAGCACCGCACAGCTGGTTCACTCGCACCGCACGGGAAGGAGATACTCACTCTTCGGCCTGGCTGTAGTCGATTGTCCACCCGGTCAACGTGCTCAACTGCAGCCTCAGCGGCTCGTACGCCTCCTCCTCGTCGTCTTCCTGCCCCATGTCCTCCTCGTTGACGAAGTACGGCGACACCAGGCCCGACGCGCGGAGCTCGCGCTCGGACAGGTCCTCGACCACGCCCAGCAGCGTGGCCATCGCGTCGCCCTCCGTGCGGTCGTAAATACAGAAGTCGGTGAGCAGGCGGATGGGAATTTCGTCGCCGCCATCACCGCCGCCATCAAACGGGCCCTCCTCTCCGAGGATCAGCGTGTTGGGCGTCTCCTCAACCACATCTTCGGGGGGGACGTATCTATTTACGACCGGCGCTGGACAGGGGCACCTGAGTCAGTGGTGCGGCCGATGGACAGCCGTTCAAGAGGTGCGTAACGTACCGGGCTGGGCTGCATCTGCAGATGGCCTCGAGAGGCGGTGATTATATGCAGCCTGTCCAAATGCGAGATGAGCGTCGCAGCGTGAGCGCGCGCGCACAAGCCCGTCCAATGACCGCGCCAACGGTTCGCGGCGTCCTTCGACGGCGATGTGACACACGCACCTGGGTCCCACTTCCCTCCGCCCTTTTCCTCTTTTCTGGCACCACCGGGGGCGCCTCTCCTGGGAAGCTGACGTCCCATGCTGAATTCCGATGCACGCGAGGAGGCATGGCGGGGCGCGACGGTCGGACGATGATCGTGCTCGTCTGCGCAGGGCCGATTTACAAAAGTACTTTTGGATTAGGAAGTGATGTTTGATATGACTAGAGCTGGGATGCAAGTCGGGTTGGAGGTCGTCGCCGACGCTGTGCGCGACGGGAGGGACTCGAGCTGGTCAAGCCGAGATTTACGTTATCCGGCGGCATTCACGAGCTCGCCAAAGTCGCGACACGCGCTGTTGACGCGTATTTACCGCTCAGCATCGCCGCGTCTCTCACGGTCGCGGGATCAGACGATGCCATCGACGTCCAGTACCATGGAAACATTAAGCAAAGTTGAGGATGTGCACATCACTTCAGGCGATCAGCCACAGGCGCGTTCTGTCCGTCAAATAAATGAAATGGACCGGGATCGCGGGTAGCTCACGAGCACTTTACGAGCGCTCCAGTGCTAAAGCACCGATGCTAATAAGCCTGATTAAGGCCGGAGGGGTGCGTCTCAGACCAAAGTCTACCAGTCAAAACAATCTAGTCTAGCCAGCGCCCATGCCGGACGACTAGCAGACAGCAAGGCGGGCCACTGGAGGCCACTGGTAGCCTCCAGTCAAGAACTGAGATCTATCGGGTGCGCTGCACACCGAACTTCAATGAGGCTCCGACGGAATTGGAAAATCACCGGCACCAACAAATCGACGGACGAGTGCAGTGCGCAACCATCGGAGGAATGCCGAATCGGAGCAGTGTGTTGGAGCAGGATAAAGTAGTTATGATGTATCCGTTGATACCAACCTGATGCGACCGACATCGAATGAGCCCCGCAACTGGTAATGAGACGGTCTACTGACGTTCTTCGAAAGACCGCAGTCGCTCGTGTTGCGCCGGCTGCTGTATTGCTGTGCAGCGCGAAGACGAAACATGAAGGTCTAGAGCGTCTCGAGAGCAACGAGAACCCGTCTGCCCGATAGGAAAGCAAAATGCTCTCCTGGCTATATTGACTCAGAACGTGGTGGAAAGAAGAGGGCTCTGGAAACAAAACAAGACACCAATAATGCTATGTTGGTGATCCGACAGGATTCCGGCCGTGATAGGTGACATGTCGATCGAGGATGCGGTTTTAGCTCGGACACGGGGGCAGCGTCTTTGGAGGTGCCGCGGGGCGGAAAGCAGCGGCAAAAGGAGATGGCGATGGGACAGCCAGGCCAGGCTTGTCAGCTAAAAACGAGGCGGCCAGGCGTGGACATCGAAGCGAGGGCCGACGCACATGGTGCGAGCCAGTCAAGGCCGCAATGATCCGACGGGGCTTGGTCAGGGCATGGAGCTGCCGCACGAGGGAATGCATGTCCTGATACGCCGAGAACAGAAGACGGCAGAAGAGAGCGAGGATGCAGCGTTGAATGGCTGCGTACGGGGGAAGCCAGCCCGTGAGACGGGTGTCCGATAGCGCGAGTTGGCAGCTCTAGCACGCAGCGGGGCAGGATGGACGCTAGCAATGGACAGTCTCCGACAGCGAAAATGAAAAAGGGAAAACAAAACTGGCGTCATCAGGGACGCCGAACGAGTGAGCGAGGAGGTGAACCGGTGGCTGCCAAACAAGGGACAATCTGTGACCACCGCGCCTGCACCTTAGCTGCCCTCCTCCTCCTCCTCTTCCTCCCCATCTTGTGCTGGTGGCGGGCCACTATCCCTCGACGTCTTTCTCCCACCCTCCCAGACGCTCCTCATGGCTCCTGGCCTTCTAGGTATCTTTGGAAAGCGCGACAAGTCCAGGTCCCCACGGCCTTCTGCCGCCCTGCCCCAACCGCCGTGGGCGTCCGTGTCTTCGCACGAAGCCAGCGCTGGTCCCTCGTCCAGCAGAAGCACCGCGTCCGCGAGCACTGCCGCAGACCGGGATCGTGAGCACGAGGGCTCTCAACTTTCGGCTGAGACCGACTATGTTCTCCCAGATGCAGACAGCATTCCCGCCAGCCATAACGTCTACCCCCATCTCAACCACCCCTCTCCCCCGAGCGCGTCCTCCACTAAACTGAACATGTTCCGACGCAGGAAGCAGTCTACCCCCGGCGCGCCCCCCGCCCCTCCTTCCCCTTCCAGCAAAATAAACCTCAACGACAGCCCCCCACGCCAGCGCCCTCCAAAGTCCTCCTCCACCTCCACCTCCAGCCAGCCGTCCACCATCGTGCAGACCGACTACTTCGCTCCCCAGCCCCTCCACCCCCCGCCCTCCCGCGCTAACCTCTTCGCCCAGTACGGAGACAGCGCCTCCTCCACTCACTCCCTTCCGCAGCACCAGTCCCATGTCCACCTCCGCACCGATTCTCACGACAGCAGCGTCAGGTACGAAACCATGAGCAACCCAGATCCCCACGCCCCGCCCGTCCCGCCCAAAAAGAAAGCTCCTGCGACGGGCGGTAGTAGTGGCGGCGGCGGCGGCGGCGGCCTATTCGCCTGGGCCCGCTCGCGCGACCGCTCCAAATCTAAACCACCCCGCCCCGGTCCGGAGGTCCTCCCGCCCTCCCTCCCCTCCGTCGACCAGTCCTCCTTCAACCTCAAATCCTTCCGCCACGTGAACGGCTCCCGCTCCCCGCTCCAGCTCCCCGAGCGCCCGCCATCGTCTGCCTCGGTGTACGCACCCCCCGTGCGGCCGCGCGGAAACAGCTTCGCCAGTGACTCGTCGCAACGCATCTCTGTTGCCGCGTTCCGCGAGGCGCAGGCCCGCCGCAGCGCCGCCGGGTCTCCCGTGCAGACCTTTGGCGACGGTCTCAGACCAGAGTCGCCAAGCGCCGGGCCCAGTCCGCGCCTGTCGCCCAGTATGTCACAGCAGCAACAGCAGCGAGGTCGACAGCGCTCTTCTACAGTCGGCTCCCCCTCTTCGCAGGTGCTCGTCGGTCCCCCCATCACCCGGACACCACTTCCACAGCTCCCGCAACCATCAGCCCCTTTCCAGAACCGCACGTCCAAAGCGAACCTCTTCTCGGGGTCGTCCACCGAATCGTCGTCTTCGGAAGAGTCCGAATCTGAAGAAGAGGAAGACAACGAGGACACGCTCCGTCCCACGCGCAAGCGCACGATCACGCAAAAGCCAAAGGCGGAGTCCGAGCTCGGACACCGCTCGGGCCCGCATCCGCTCTCCTCGCCATTTGCCTCGCCGTCGCCTTTTAACCTAGATGTGAACCGCGGCTCGCCGTATACCTCTCCTGTCTCGCGCGGGCGGGCCGGCGCAGGAGGGTCTGGCAGCGCCGGCCCCAGCCCGCGTATTTCCCCGGCGCAATCGTCATCGACGCCGACACCCCACGACGATCGCGCAAACTTGACCGCCGGAGCCGGCAACGGCGTGTACTTGCGAGCGCGCGGGAGCGTGTCCACCTCTGCGCTCGTCCCGAGCGCGACGGCCAGGCGAGCCTCTCTCATCTCCAAGAAGAACGCGACAGGTCCGTTTGCATTTCCCTTCGCCACTCATTTTCTGTGCCCATCCTGCGTTCCTTATTCTGTCTCGTCTTTCTTAAAACGAAAACCCGTATTTAGCATCGTCGTCCAAAGCGGCTCCAGCCCGGCCTGTCATCGCGCGGCCCCGCTCACGTCTAAACTCGGCCTCGTCGACGTCCTCGGACTCGGGCTCGTCCGACTCTTCAGAAGACGACGCACCGCTGGCCTCATTCATGCTCCCCTCAAGACCGGGCAGCGCCGCCTCGAATGGGTCGCGCGGGCCCGCGAAGCCCCTGATTGACATCAAGGCGCTCACCAAGCAACCGCTCCCGCGACGCACGCTCGACGATTCTCCACGGCAGCAGACGGATGCGCGGCGCAGTCCGGACAGCGGCCGCGCGCCGCGCAAGGACTCGTTCGGCGTTAGCGAGCGGCTCGCGCAACTCGCCACGGGCCTTGCGGCGGGCTCGAGCAAATCACCGCCGTCGTCCCCGCCCACGCAGTCCCCTCCATCCTCGAAATTCACCTTCCCGCCGACGAAGCTCAAAGTCGACACGGCGAGCGCCCGGCCGACGTCGTCGGGGTCGACGGTGTCGCCGGGCGCGAGCGCCGCGGCGGCGGCGGAGTCGAGCCCGAGCCCCATTGTGCCGACGCCGATCCGGCAGCGCCAGCCCGCGCCTTCGTTCTCTGTCATGTCGCGCCCGATCTCGCACGCGAGCTCGAACTCGGTCGGCACGATCACAGGCGCAGAGGCGTCCGCGATGCGGGACGCGAGCGGCGGCGCGCGGCCGACCGTGCGGATGGTGCAGAGCGCGGGCACGGGGTCGCAGGGGAATGCGCTGCCGCGCCCGCAGGCGCAGCCGGCCCCGCGGACGGCGTCGAGCTCGCACGTGACGATGACGCTGGTGTCGCGCATCCCGAAGAACGACGTCACGGGCGAGGCGCCCGCGTCGTTCTCAGCGTCGCCGACGTCGTACGCGGCGCCGCCGCCGCCGAAGCCGTTCACGACGGGCCTGCTGCGGGATAACAGCCCCGCGAGCTCGACGGGGGACTCGAGCAGCGGGCGGATGCCGGCGACGCCGCGCGACGGGAGCGATATCGGTGCGCGGAGCGCGGGCGACGAGGAGAGCGCGGTGGGGAAGCCGAGCTCGATGGCCGGGAGTAGGAAGCCGCGGACGAAGAGGGCGAGCGTGTCGTTCATGGATGAGCCGGAGAGGGAGAAGCTGAAGACCTTGGGCGCGGGTGGGAGTGGGGGTGGGAGTTGGAGCGGGAATGCGGGCAGTGCGGAGGAGAAGAGGAAGGAGAGGCGGAGGACGGAGGCGAAGGCTTCCATTGCAGTGCGTCTCACGTCTTTGCTTCTCGGTCTGAGACTGAGTCGCAAAATTTCTGCTAGCTGGGCAAGGTCATCAACGGCAGAGGTCCCATTGTCGATGATGATGATGACGGCGACGACGAGCGTCCCGTCAATATGGGTCCTCGGATGAACATGGGCATGAGCATGCTTGGTGCCAACCCGATGATGAACATGAGCATGCCTACCAATCTCAATGTCCCATTCCCGACCGGCGACTACAACAACATGGGCCAACCGAGCTCGAACACGATGAGCATGAACATGAACATGAACATGGGCATGATGGGCATGGGCATGGGCATGGGCATGGGCATGGACCCCAGCGCGATGAACCCAATGATGATGGCCGCGCACCAGCAAGCTATGATGATCGCCAAGCAGACGTACCAGCTCGCGGTCGCGCAGCAGGCGATGCAAGATGCCGCGGACGAGTGGG
The DNA here is from genome assembly GCF_000320585.1 of Heterobasidion irregulare TC 32-1. NCBI lineage: Eukaryota > Fungi > Basidiomycota > Agaricomycetes > Russulales > Bondarzewiaceae > Heterobasidion > Heterobasidion irregulare. Next base: position 530,663 of record NW_009258197.1, on the reverse strand, counting down.
AACGCGGGTCAAGCGTGAGCGGGTGGGGTGGCGGCGGCGGCGGGCGCGCGAGCGTCGCACCGAGCAGCGTCAACGTGCCGACCGGGGGCATGCCGATGATGAACGGGATGTTCCCGGGAGCCATGAGCATGGGCATGGGCATGGGCATGGGCGGCCTCAGCCCGGGAGGGATGAACATGGGCATGGGGTGGCAGGGCGGCGCGGGGATGATGTTTCCGCAGGGCCCGCGGTCGATGTACACTGGGAGCGTGTATGCGGCCAGTGACGCGGGCGGGAGCGTCGCGGGCGGCGGGTGGGGCTCGCGCAGCGCGTACGGTGAGAACTTCGGGGGCGACAGGCCGCCGCGCTCCTCGCGGCCGAATCACGGCTCGCCGGCGTCCGCGAGCGTCGCGGGCGGTGGCGGCGGGAACGGCGGGAACGGGTCGAGGAAGGACGGCCCGCGGACGCGGACGCGGACGGCGCCGTCAAGCGGTCCTGGGCAGGCGCCGGGCAAGAGAGGCGGGCAGGCGCTGTTGGGCGCCGTGTCGCCGCCGTCCAGCTGGAGGGGTCCGTCATGACGAGAGGGCTGATGTCTGACGGTTCTCCGTGTACCCCCCATCCTCTCCCTGCGGGCGCTGCCATGCCGTCGTGTGTGATATATCGGGGCGGGAGCGGTCTCTATATATCGTCATCGTGGGATCGTGTGGGGGAGGTGGAACGGGTTTTGGTTTATGAGTTCGTTTACAGTCAAGTATTCTATAGCGGACGGCGTGGCGAGCATGGACTTTGCCAGGAACACTCGCCTGCTGGCTGCGATCGTCTAATTGCACGTCTCTTTCCCTCTTTCTTCTCTGTCTCTGTCTTCTTTCTTTTTATATTTCTTCTCTCTCTCTCCTTCGGCTCTTCTCTACTATGAGTTCCTTTTCTCCTTTTTTCGCAATGTTCAACCCATACCACTGTTCACTCGCTCAGATCTGTAGCACGCACGCACGCACACACACACCCTTTTCCACTCATTTTCTCTGACTCGATCCGACTCGCCCATCCTAGTAATTAGTAGACGTTGATCGATCCCTTCACAGATCCCCATCTTTCTCCATCGCCCCAGGCTCTGGGCTCTATCCTGGTATTGTTTTTTTGTCGCCCGGGACGCTCCCTCCTGCTCTCTGTCGCTCCTAATGATTATTGTTTTCTCATCTTTTCTCTGTCGGTCGCTGTCGGTCTCTGTGAGCTAGCGGCAGAAATTATCAAACAGCTATACACGCAACCATAAACGTCCATCGACAGCTTTCTCGGAAACCGGATTAGCTGAAAAATACATCATACGCCGATTGCGGACTGACGAACCTGGTATGCCTGTTCTGGTGCAACCATTCTCGTCACTCACTGTCACTGTCGGGGTGGGTATATCGATAAAGTAAGACTCTAACAGAAAAAGGCAATATTAGATTGACCAGAGGGATCGGTAACCTGAGGGCTAGGAGGATGCTGTTTTCTTTGCTTGGCTGACAACGCGGTCTCCAGAAGTTGCCGCAGGATCACCGAAAAAGTTTGGTCGAGAGACGCGGAGGTATCGCGCAAGGATGGACTGTCGGGCGAGATCCATGCATCTCAAGTCTGACCTGGGTCTCATGTCTCTGCGATGAGCGTAGAAGCTCGCTACAAACAAAGCAGGCCGATTCGGAGGCGCCGATGATGGGCGGGTGCAATGCCTACAAAAGATCATGTCAAATACGGCGCGAGATGAGATAGCTTATTCTAACCTTGAACCCCATGCCTTCGATGGAGTCAAGCCGGTCGCGGTGTGCGAGCCAGGCTGCTCGTATGGCAGAGGGGTGTACTCTACCTAAGAACTCTGGCTCGCTTTGCATCAAGCCAGACATCGTCCTGTACACAGCGGAAGTATAATGTGGGTGGCAGGAACTATTCGGAAAGCTCTGATAATGACGATAGTAATCTTAGAGAAGAGTGATAGCTTCAGCATTAAATTCGTCTTTGATTGAGGCGGATACTGAGAGATCAGAGATTGCTTCCTTCCAAGGTTGCATGCCATTGGACCGATATGAACCACGAGCAGCGGCAACGAAGGTGATGGTCATAGGTTTCTGAATGGCTTGTACACAGCCAGCGACGACATCAACTGCGGCAAGATGGACGACCTGGATACGTAACCACTTGAGAACCAATATATCAGCCGAAATGGAGTCCTGAGCTTCCAATAATTTCAAGAGGTCTTCGTGCTCATGCCCGTTACACATGGAAAAAATAGCATCGTTTTATGAAGGAGAGGGAGAAGTGTCGCAAGGTGAGTCACTATGAAGTTGGAGTAAGCGATGATTACCAAGGGCTTCAAATAGGTGTAAGTGTCTTGGACTTTCTGCCTGAACTCTTCCAGAGACAGCATCGTTGAACCACACTGCGCCATCAGGCATGACAGTGCATCCAAGTAACCTCGAAGCAGGCCACACAGGAGGCTGTGAAATTCGGAGCATGTCTCTTGAGTGTATAGGGTGTCGCTGCCTGGCGCTAACGTCAACGCCTGTAAATGAAGAATTGAGAGACCACGGGTCCGGACAAAGTCAGCGAATCCTTCAGTTCGTAATAACTTGAGAAGACGAATGTCCTGGCGCAACGGAGGAGATCGTCGAATGTTGTCTTTGGCATAAACATTGAATGCATTGGCCACGGCGGTGGAATCTATGGATGAAATAATTTCGAACAAACGCTGTGAAGCAGGATGACAAAACCGCCGCTACATTGCAGGAAAGAAAACGGAGACAATGTATAGTCCAAGCTTGGTAACAAGCCATCGAAAACGCTTCTGAATTTGGCCATCAGCATTCACAGTGGGCTCGACAGAGTGTCTGTGAACTATCGGGCTGGGATCCGGAATGACTCATCCGCAGTTGAGCACTTGATAGTGCGGGATCTTCCAATTGGATTGGCTGCTTCGAAGCCTGAAAATTGCTCCGCAGTCCAGTCCTAGGTGCACTAGAGGGGTTTGTTATGCTCGCGCGAAGTTCACGGAGGACATTCACGAAACCCATCATTACACCGACATGGGGCAGAAAGGCGCTTTCATCTTTAATATGACTGATGAAACGCTTTGAGTAACGAAGCCCATTCCACATTATGTAGCTGTGCTCACCGGATACGGTAGATGTGATCTGACGGATTCTTCAGAATCTGAAGCAACGCTCGGTCTGGCGAGAATGTCTGGCCCACAACGCCACCTATCGCCTCTGCGCCATGGGAGTGAGTGACTGTAATGTACTGTCTCCCGGGAAAAGCAGGCAAAGATTTCGGCAAACAGACAGCGGTAGCTGCGAGTAGTATAACTGAATCGGAGGGCGGCATGCTCATAGAGGAGTCATCTGCGCGCACAGACACAGAAGCGTTGCTTCTCGACAGGAGTATGGCCAAAGCATGAATACCTTGCGTGAAATTATCCTTCTGTAGTCCTAGTCGGCGATGAAAGGCGTCAGCGGCTTTGTAGTTCTTTCCCATAACGCGATAGGGAACTAAGACTCCTTGTTCTTCCAGTATGGCGAGCAGAACGGGAATCAATGAGGTGATAGTGTGGAGTTTCTGTCGAAGAGAAAGCTTGTCCTGCTCTTTCTCTATGAGTGTGGGTGTCTGGTCCACGGTTCGCTGACGCTGAGGCGGGATACGAACATCGGCCATATTGAACACAGGACGACAGAAGTGATGTGGGCTCTCTTGTGACAAACTGGGTTGCAGTGCGAAATTTGAGGATAGGCTATGAGCACGCTGTATGGCTTACCGTTTTCTGAAGACGTGACAGCGATGGAGGTCTGGCGAACAATGGTGCAGTGAAAATCCAGGCTTGGGTAGTCAGATCGAGTCAGAGATGAGTAAATCGACGCTAGGTGACTCACAAGTTACCATAACGTCAATTTCTATCCGAGAAAGCTCTGGATGCTGTGTTCCGCTGGTAGAGTCCAAATTACCATACCAAAATCCCCGATGTCGTGCACACCTGACCTTAGGACTCATCCCTCTCTTTTTTTTGCAACAGTAACAGCGGTAACATCATCTACACGCACACAGGAGCCGCCGAAACTACCTGAGTATCTCAACCTTTACGGCCCCAATCCCTGCGTCCTAGGTAATTTGTCCCGACCCTCGACTCTTCTTCGCAAGGTTCGAGCTTCATCAATATCAGCGAGCTTGTAAAGTTTGTTGGAGTGGCAACATTGCCCATCATGGCTATGTAGCGCAACGGAGATACTCCGGGTGCCGCCTTTTTGAAGGCATGGGTTCAATCGCCTCTATAAAGCTCTGTGAGCTGACCCTGGAAAGTTTCTACTTTTTTGACGTGTCGACCTCAAAAACGCGTATCTGCGATGCTCGTAAGCCGACTTCAGTCGTAGCATTCGCTGAGGCGATGTCCGCATGTCGCACAAGGATGAATATGAATATGTTGAGACAGGAGCCGAACGCATATAATCGGAGCAGGAGCCCACTCGGTTGCGCAGGCTTGGTATGGTTTTGTCCACCCTTACCCATCTCGACGATATCTACTGCCGATCTGTGGCCGAGACCGAGCGGATCGTCGGGATTGGCAGCTTGAAGTCTGAATCGTACAGCTGAAAAGAACAAGCACAAGCTGTCATCAAAAATAAGCGCCATACCCAACTGTGTTTCCTCTACGACGGAGAAGATGTAGCGTTGGGTTCAACTTGTCCGGTCAGGCTGAATCGCTTGCGAGTCTACGAAGACGAGTTCCGGCAAACACGTTTCATGGTACCAGATGGGATAAGATGCTCGACCTTTCTTTGAAAATTTTCATGAAGTATGAACAACCAAGTCAATGGCTGTATGACAACGCTTTCGATGAATATGCATTGACGAGAAAAATAGACCATGCCTGGCGAAGGTCAGGTTGAGAATTGATAAGTCAGAGACGAAGCCGTACGACTCCATATCGGGCGGAAACCCTTCGAGTTCAGTTCAAGATAAGCAGTAATCAGGACCAAAGTCGTCATTAAACCAAAAACCTGTCCCGATTCGGCTATATCAGGATAAAAGGCACCCGCCGGGTCCTGGGAGGCCATAGTAGACCCATCACCACTTCTACTTGAACTTCACTGGGCCACTATGGCAAACTCTTCTCTTTCCTCCGTCGTCTCTAACCTAGTGCGCGCTCAGGTCGGGACCGCTGCGACGAGCACGGTCACAGACGAAGATCTAGACCGCCATGTTGCAGAACTTATCCTCAAGGAGGCCAAACAGAAGGCAGAACGCTATGGCAAGGACGGAATCCGTGCATTCTTACCACAGTATGTATCAACTCTCTCACAAACTGCATCGTCTTCTTAGGGTTAACCAACATACGTTATAGACAGGAAAGCAATGCCCCGCGCATGAACAAGCGTTTCCTGTCGTCCATAATTCGTAACACAGACGACCATAACAAATCGATACTGAAAGCTCAGGCCCTCTCTGCAGCCGAGATCCGCATGGAGCGTGAGGAACAAGAACGGAGAGACAGACGTGCGCGTGCAGAGGAGGCGGCTGCAGCAGAACGCATGCGACGGCGCATGGGTGGCTCCAGGAGAGACGATGATGGGGAGCGGGGTAGTAGGAAGCGAAGAGAAAGAAGTTGGGAAAGGCGCGATCATAACGACGATACGCGTAGCCGACCACGGCTGAGCCATCGACACCACGACCACGACCACGACCACGACCACGACCACGACCGCGACCACGAATCTGAGCGAGACGAACGCAAGCAGCGGCGCCACCGACATTCGTCGCGTTCGAGGAGGAGCCGTAAAGACAGAGACGATGGGGACCGTCCTACGAGACATCGGTCGCGCTCATCGGATGAAGAGAGACGCCCCTCCGGTCATAGCAGACGCCACAACTACTCGAGAGACCGCACCGATGTATCCTCAGACGGAGAGGATCGTCGCCGTACCAAGCGTCGTCGCAGCCGTGAACATGATCGAAGCCGCAGTCACCGTAGCCGCTCGCCAAGGAAGGGCAATCGACCTTCACGGTCGGCAACCTTGTCAGACGAAGAGGACGTTCGACGCCCAAAGCTTAAGGAGTATAGTCCTCTACATGCAGACAAGCCTCCAGATGTCGATCGAGAGTCAGAGCTACGCCATCTACTCAAGGGCAAGGGCAAGGCAAACGGCTCGGCTCCCCCTTCACGCTCATGCTCTCCCGGGCCTCAGCCATTCTCACCAAATTTAGTTTCTCAGAGTCATTCTTCGACACACAATCGCCTCAGGGTACCCCTCGTATCTCCTTCCTCATCGCGCACCCCGCCCTCTTCCCACCTTCGCGCGCGCGCCCCCTCACGCTCACGGCGTTCTCGTTCTCGTTCGCGCCCTCGCCCCCCGTCATCATCGCCACCGCCTGTCCCTCTAACGGAACCTCCGTCCAAGATGGACAAGTACTTTGAAGCAACGTATGATCCGCGGCTCGACGTGGCCCCCCTTGCGGCCCCTAACATCCCTGCAACCGGTCTCATCAGTGATGCCGAGTTCGAGGGCTGGGACGCGATGCTCGAGCTCATCCGTATCCGGCGCGAGGACAAGGAAGAGCGAAAGCGAATGGAGCGGCTAGGACTCGTGAGCAAGGATAAAAAGGGGAAAGATAAGAAGAAAGATGCAAGCGGCCTGGAAACCGGGATGTCTGGTTGGACGGAGGGCGGAGCCAATATCATGGATATCGAGTACAAGAAGCGAGGGTCGGTGAGGGAGTGGGATTTGGGGAAGGAAGGATTTTAGAACCGTCAAGCTTTCCCTTTATTGACTGGCTGTTCTATTCAATATCATGAAGGAGAGGCACACTAATATGTCTGGATTTTGCTTTTGCTTTTTGCTTTCGCTTTCGAATGATGCATCTTGTAGATTATGTAGAGTGATAGCTCGTTGTATATCGGTCATCGCAAGTTTCGTGATAGTGTTCGATATGATTCTATTCAAACAAACAAGCAGACAAAAATAAGACCATGAAGCAGCCCTGTCACCGGCGTCCTGGGTATTACATCTCAACAAGCACAGATCATAAAATCAACCCTCATTCTTCCTACTGCTGCCCTTGAATCCCCTGCCCTTGAACAACACGCTGAAGTACCACAGTCTCTTCCTCAGTCAGTTGTTCGGCCAAAGTTGCGAAGTTGCTCGCGTTCCGCACAGCGCATTCTCTCAGGAACGTGGTCAGGTACGCCTGCAACCAGCACAGTGAATATCCGTGTTATGCAGAGACATGATGAATCAGACGAACCTGCAAATCAATCTGAGCGATCGGGTCACTCCTGAGGTCCTCATCCTCGTCTTGATCTAGCGACTCTTCCTCGTCGAAAGGGTTTTTGTGCTTGATCAGCGTAGTGATGTACTCGGGCACAAAGTCCTCCTCTCCGTCCTCCCAGTCGTCATCCTGCGGCAGATATTCAGCGAATCATAACAAACCTGGCAAACCACGGAAGCTTACGCCATCGTCGGACTTGAGATCCGCCGTTTCCCCGGGGGCAAGCATGGGAGCAGCTTCGCCATTACTGACAATCTCATGCAACAATAACTTCAGTCCCTTCAGGTGGAATGGGATGGAAGTGAACCGATGGGGTGCTAGATTAGTGAACTGGTCAGAGCAAAGCGATGCAATAGATCTTTATAAGATCACCTACACTTTTTCGTCTTTGAACGAGTCTGGATGACTATTGACGTGAATTAAACTCCCAAAAACTTGGGTACCTCGGATGGGTCACTCACCATTCTTTGTCTCGGCGGTGACAATGATGTCGCCCTTGACCATCAAATTCTGCAACGTCGGCCTTTCTGCCAAGAACAGCTGAGAAAGCGCGAGTGTGCTGACACGCGTCTGCCAGAAACCCTGGAATGTCTCCGCGTTTTCACACCACGTGTTGACGAGGATGTCAAGACCCGAACGACCCTCAATGTTCACATTTTCAACGAGATCGAGAATGATGTCGCGTTGATTTTGTATAAGGAATGCGAAGGGGATGACAAGACTCTGGTGATCTGCATTCAGCGAAAAATGAGACCAGAATAAAACTGGGACGCACCTGCAGGAACGAAGCAGTTTTGGCTGTCCGCATCCGGCCAAGCAAGGCTTCAAGCAAATCCAGAAGTACCGGGAGGACGGCTTCGCCTGCCTTGCGCAAAAGGTGGAGTATGAGGTCTCCGATGACGAGTCCACCAGATTCATCTTGACCGTGGAGCATCCGGGCGATCACGTTGATCACATTCCCCAGGCCAGATTGAAAGTTTGCGTCGGACCAGCTTAAGAGCTGATTCACATCCACACGGACAACAAGGGTCACCAACGCTATCCCATTCTGCATAACACGAGTTCAGCGTTACGCAATGAACAGGCGAAAGCGCGAGTTGCTCACCTGGAGAATGTCCCTGTCTTCAGCAGTCTTCAAGCAATTGAAGAGGGGAGGTGCAACGGCAGCGAAGAACCCCTCTCCAAGCCCAGATTCTGGGGCACCTTCTATGAGACTGCTGATGAGTTCGATAGCGGAGGATGTGATCCATGCTTCCTTGGGGTTTAAATTGCTAATGGCGGCAGACAATTGAGGCAGAGCCTGCCTCACAGCCGTCTCATATACGCCTGGCGTGGATGAAGATGCAATAGAAGAGAATATATCCGTGAGGATGGACAGCAGGATTGGGTCTGCCACAGAATGTTCTGCGGATGATTTATGAGTTGATTTTTTACGAGGTTTAACTGCACCTTTGAGGTTCTTCCTCCATACTTCCAGTAAAGCAAGTACGAGGTCGTTTGCGAGTTCAACGGTTAACCAACCGTCAATGTCAACAACGATTGACAACGTCTCAAGGACTAAAGAAAGTGTGTCATGTGTGGTCTGCAACAAGAATGGGCCCAGGTCTCTCGCGATACGCGGCGCAATTGGTAGAACAGCCGAGTTGTCAAGACCTTGACAGAAGCTATATAAGAAATAGGTTAATCTGACATACAAGCAGCATCGTTTTACGACGTACTGAAGAATTGCTTTGACAGCAGATATCTTGAACGGAATGCCAGTTTCTCTGGACTCAATGACCTGAATTGCTGCTTCCAGGTACTGTCCAGCGATGTCGACGGACAACAATTTCGCGAATCGACTAGCAAACACCAGACAGCGACCCTGCAAAAAGGGGCACTCTGTAAATATATTAGCAAAGATGCTAACGTCTTTTTTAATTCCTGAGACATACCTGAAAGTGTTACCAGAGATGGAACGACCTCTCGTAAAAGATACTCGATATCGATTGGTTTCGGCCGTCCTATTTCTGCCTCATCATGGAGACAGTCCATGATCGGCTCTGACTGAGAACCTATGACGGCTAGCAAAGCCTCCAGTGGGCGCCACCTATCAGAGTGGCATTAGCATGAGACTTCTAATGCAGATGAGGAGCATATTTGCCAATCTGTATTGCCTTCTTCCCGTGCCTGTCGAGACTTGACTACAATGCTTGGGATCGCAGCTTGCAGGACTGAGGCTGTGAGGACTGGCGATCGGTCTAGGAGAGACTACAAAAGCTATTAGTTTCAATATGAGGTCGAGACATAGGCAAATGCGCGTACCGCGCATAAATCGAAGACGGCTACCCGTATACAATACGTCTGGGTCTCATCGTCTTCCTGGGTCACGAATAAATTTGCGTCGGTGGACCATTCTTCCTCCTGTGAAAAGATGTGATTATGATGACCCTGAGCATCCGAGTATTAGTGTCATATGGTGCTCACATTCTCCTTCGTCATCTGCGCCCACTGGAGTAGGATATCCATCATAGTCGTCAAATTCTGTTCAAACCATCCTACAGCTTTGCCACGCCTTGCCACACTCGATACAAAGTCGATCATTGGGGCTATGAGCCTTTCGATTTCGATGAGTGCTCCTTCTGATGACTCGGGAACAGCAGTCCCATCTATGATATAATACTGCGCGTAAGTGGGGAAGAGGACGACAAGGTGATGAAGCGCCGCAGCAAGGTAATCGGGGAGGAATGGCGCAATCAATCGTGCGAAAGATGAGTGTACAACATCAAGCACCTGTGACAATGGTCAACGCCTCATACACTGCACTTGACAGATTGACTCACCACAAAGATTTCAGTACGAAGCTCAAGCCCATCCCAGTACGTTCCAGTGACATCCTGCAGCGGGTCAAGGTTGAGTAACACTTTGAAAGCGTCCAACCAGGCAGGCAAGATAGAACCCGACGCATCTTTGACCGACTGCGGATGCTGATCTTTGACCATGTATAGCGCTTCCACGCATTGTCGGAAAACAGAGATAGTACGAGCTCGTGTGATAGCCGAGTGTCGCTAATAACAAATGAATTCCGTTGAGAAGAAGGCGGAACAATCGACAAAGACATACCTCATGTCCCGCGAGGACCGCAAGTAAGGCCGGCAAGAGTTCCCGGAGAACAGGTAAAATCTGATCTTCAGTGAGATCTGTGCGAATGAATTCCGTAAAAACCTGCATCACTCCATGAACCGAATTGGGTTGGCCAGCGGATAACAAGGCGATGAGATTTTTGAGAAGATCAGGATAGTCATCAGGCCAATCGCTGTTAGCTATTGTGGATACAATATGTGCCTAAATAAAAATTGTCAGAGCGAAAGAAGGTGCATATATTCAAGACTTACGCAAAGGGTCCGTATCCTGCTGTCTTGATCGGAGAGGCCCTGGAAGACGACTTCACGAATTTGTCTCTTGACCTGCAGACATGATCTTCCCATCCTATACTACATATAATGCCACATACCTGCACCGTCGGGGCGCCACCCTTGAATTGTTGGAAATAAGGCGACCAATGCTCGCTCACATACTTTCTAAGCACAATGCTCGCAGAGTGCTCCAATAGCGCCATCAAGTTACGATCATGAGGAGAAAGCGTGTCGACTCATCTGGCGCAGAGACATGTCGACATCTGGGGCGAGAATCAATTCCGAGAGAGCGAGAACAGATTCTGTTGAACGCGTTCAGGTGTGGTGGCCCATGTGCAAAACAGATGAAAAACGCACGATGATTTGTGAGGACCTCGGACAGCTTCAACTCTGCTGAGATGCGGGTGTTTGGATCGGGGTTGAGGGTAGAAGACAGAAGCTGAGCGATGTCTGCAGACGATGCCATCGTGAATCTGAGAGAGATGCTTCAATGTCAGACGCGCTTCAAGGCGCTTTATTTGGACGCCACTTTCGCGATCCATCGGCAACTGCCGCATCCCGACATGAGGACAACCATCGTCCCCCATAGCTGACCTTACACAGTGAACAGGTTTTCATTTGTATAGCATGGACTGTATAACACTCCGAGATCAAGTCTCTATTTGGGCATGCTCCCTTCATTTTTCAACGCGCCATTGGCCAAAACGGAGAGATCTCGATATTAGACACATGTTCATGCTATCAATTACGCATCTATGATGCACCGATGTAGCCCTATATCTCAAACCCCATTAGACGTTCTGTCTTGTGTATCATCTCTTCCTGCCTGGAGGGTGTAGAGATACCACGCAGCAACGAGTAGAATCGAGGATACAGATGTCATTACCTGAAAAAATGCAGCGTCAAAAGAAATAAGGAGCACCAGAAGGCTTTCGACATACCGCAGCAAAGGCTATACCCTTTGCCCATGCAAAGCCGGATCCTATGATAGCACCAGTGACAGGGGGCCCAAATAGAGCGGCAGCGCCTAATGGAAAGCAGCCTATCCATATACGCTTCCTTTTTGGGCGAATATATTTGAACGCCGTTAACCTATACATGCGGAAAACCACTGACCCTAAGTCGGCATCTCCTGGCTTCAAGTCAAGAATAAGAGGGAAATACAAGGTGATTGCTGCAACGAATGCGGTTCTCCGATTGTAAGGGATGAGAAACTGATCAACACAGTTGCCACTCACTGGCTCGAGAGAACATGCCGAAACTAGGATCGACGTTATTTCTAAGCAGAAACTAGCTATATACAGTAGACAACTTACATTAGGAGAAACATTATGAGACCCACGGCACTTGAAGATCCAAATATTGCGAATTGTATGAGGCCTGGAAAGAAATATCGATTCAAAAGACTGGGGTTCGACAATTTCGCTGACTACTCACCGCTGATGATTGTGACTGGGACGAGGACACGTAGTGTCCCTATTTGATTCGCAGCTAGATGTGGAAGTAGGCATCCGAGTATCCCAGCTGCGTTCAGGATCGCCGGCGAATAGAATGCTAAATTATAAGGTCCATTCATCCTTGCAAATGTCTGGATGTAAAATAGTGGGAAATACAATCCAATCAGGGTCACGAATGCCCAGGCGAGCGTGATCAGGAAAGGAGTATCTCTGATAGTGGCGACAGATGGCGAGGAGGGCGACAAGAGGGGGGGACGAGGGGGGACGAATATGAGAAGGTTTCCCAATATAAGAAGATTCATGACGATGAGAGTCGTGTCCCTCGTTCCCCATCCAAATCCAACGGCAAAGGGGCCGCGGAACAGATGATTGAGGATTACTAGTTGCACTGAATGAGATCACGAGCGATAAAATGACAGACGGCTCGTACTGGAGAATACAACGCCTCCAAAAGCAGATCCAGACTGGACAATGCCCTATTGTTGAAATGATTGCTGAACACCGTGTTATACTCGCATGCTGTGCCCAGCAGCTTACCGTGATCAGACCACGTCGCGATTTGAAGTGTTCAGCGGCTACAGCATAGGATGGCAAGCACAAAAGACCGGCCCCTAATCCCATACCAACGCCTTGAGCAAGGAAGGCCTGAGACCGGCGTGATCAAAGAGACTGATGCATAATTGACGTTGTCTCTTACCTGATACCATTGTGATGGCTCTACAAAGGAGAGCATAAGAAAGCTCAGCACGTAGAGCAAAGAACCGGAGGTAAACGCGGTTCGTGTATAGCAAGAATCGAACCTTGAGATCGGGCATAAATAGATCGTCGCAGAGGGCGTGATGCAGAACATACAATCGCCCGCTCACAGGCCCTAGTGCAAAGGTCAAGAATATTTGAGTGCCACCAATCACGCTAATGACCGCCGGTGAGTGATTGTTTAGCTGCGTAGTTGTGTAGAAGTCTTGAAAGATGCCGTAGGATAAGGTCTATCGCGATAGGAAGTCAGAACGGCCTAGGACGGTCCATCTTCCGAAGAAGCACTGACTACACCCATGGTACAAAATTGAATGAGCCAAGCACCTAGCACTGGCCGTTCCATACTTTTAATATCAGTGCAACAATAAGAAGTGACTGACACATACCGGTACACCGTGCTCGCCACGGACCCAGAGGATAGTCTGCGTTGAAATCATATGTCTCGCCAGCGGGACTGTCGTGAAAATCTACGGTCATCTGTTCCAGTGCAATGGTGCTACGCGACCGCGATGTCACTCCAACAGTGTTCAGCTGGAAGATGTTGACGATGCTAGAATGCTGATGAAAATACAGAGACATGGGTGCTAGAGACTTGATAGATAGTGAATGAATCTAGAAATGAGCGAGGACAAAAGGGGCCCAAAGTTCGTATGGAGGTTGGACACGCGCAGCATCATTATAAGCAAGGCAAAAAGAATAGCAACCTGATTGTGAATCGATATGGGTCCATTCCTCAGACGAGAAGGAAACATGCCGAGTCATCGAGTCCCTACAGCGATGAATTCACCTTGCAAGAGTGTTCGTGGCAGTGTAGTAACAAGTCGGGATATCGTTATGGATGCCAATCCATTGTATACCAGGAGCATTCACTGCAAGGATACTTGTCATTTCAGTAGAGATCATGCCACGTACCTGTGCTGCGTTGCTATCCTCTCATGTGTAGCCTGGGATATTGACTGCTTCCATGAATCACAGGGTATCTGGTTAGCGTCTCACAGCTTCGATGGAAGCTGAGAATCCCATGTGGTTAACGCTGGAGCAGTGTAATATGGACTATTACTCTTCCATTTCTACCAAGTGCGACCGCTATGCGATTTGTCTACGTGGTTACGGTCCACTATAGAGATGCTCAACATCTAAGCTTTGATTTCAGCAGGCCCAAGCTGCATTGGTGTTAAATGAATGCATGATGGTGAAGAAGCGATGAAAGAGGAAAACGAGAGACTGCATTCATATGATGGTGGAGAACGAGAGCCCCTTGAAGGCCCTTGAAGGCCGTTGAAGCAGTTGCCCCAGCACGGAACCGGGGAAGCGTGAGAACTACTTGTATTTGCATTTTCTGCTATTTTCCGCTGAGTGCTCTCAACGCTTCGACTGCAGATATCATCGCTTGGTGCGCCTTGTTCCTCTTGATTTAGATCACTGTTCCTCTCATCTTGATTGTCGTCCCACTCCCTCAATAAGGTTTGTCATGGCGCCAACAAAGAAACCGAGCTCAGACTCGAAGGCTCGCTCCTCCGTCTCCCTCAAGAAAGTGAAGGGCGAGAACTTCTACCGAGATGCGAAGACGGTCAAGCGTTTGAAGATGCTGTCTGGGGGCAAAGCCGTGAGGGATAAGGACGGGAGGATCATCGAGGCTGCCGCATTTCAGAAGGGCGAAGATGAAACGAAGCCAGGCAGGGTGCAGCCTGATCGACGATGGTTTGGTGCGTATTCCTGCAAAGACTTTGTCATAGCACATACTGAAAATATTTACTCTGCCGGACAATAGGAAACACCCGAGTCATCTCTCAGTCCGCGTTGGATCATTTTCGAACGAATCTGCATGCGAAGCAGAATGACCCTTACTCTGTTCTTCTTCGACGAAACAAGCTTCCCATGCAGCTCTTAGATGATGCTGCCAATCCCAATCTTCGGAAGGTACGCCTTCCTTTCCTTTAGCTAATAATTCATCATTAAGGGGCGAACATATCAAAGCGCTCTCACATCGTCGAAACAGAGACGTTCCGCGATACGTTCGGCCCAAAGGCTCAGCGCAAACGACCGCGCATCGAGGTCGGCACTTTCGAAGAACTCGGAAAATTAGGCTCTGTAGCAGCAGACGTGGCCGAAGAGGCTGCTGTTGTCGCAGAAATGGCTATCGAGGCAGGAGAAGGGATTGCCTCGTCAGATCAAACACACGCGGATTACATCGAGCCTATCTATTCGAAAGGAACCTCCAGACGAATCTATGGCGAGCTTTACAAGGTCATTGATTCATCGGACGTGGTTCTCCATATTCTCGACGCGCGAGACCCCCTCGGGACGATGTGCCAAAGTGTGCTAGACTACATCAAGAAAGAGAAGGCGCACAAGCAGGTGGTGCTAGTGATCAACAAATGCGATTTGGTGCCAAACTGGGTAACGGTGAGTGTCCCACTTGGCTCCAATCATCTTTCGCTGAACACCCCGATCCACGTAGGCTCGCTATATTCAACACCTCACACCTAAATATCCCACCATCGCCTTCCACGCCTCGCCGAACCACTCCTTCGGAAAGGGTTCTCTTATCCAGCTGCTTCGTCAGTTCTCACAATTACACTCGGACAAAAAACAGATATCTGTTGGATTCATTGGCTATCCTAATGTTGGCAAAAGTAGTGTAATCAATACCCTCAAAAGCGGCAAGGTATGCCGCGTCGCCCCAGTACCTGGAGAGACCAAGGTATGTCCATACTTTACCTGCATGGGACTGGACAAAAGACTGATTGGTTCGGCAGGTCTGGCAGTACATCACGCTCACGCGTCGAATCTATCTTATAGACTGTCCTGGTATCGTCCCTGCGTCTGCGCACGACTCGCAAACCGCAGTCGTCCTAAAAGGCGTGTTGCGCGTGGAAGCCCTCCCCTCCCCTTCAGAACATATACCCGCACTCCTCAGCCGCATCAAGCCTTTGTACCTCGCGAGAACCTACGATATTTCGCTACCAGATCCAGATGATCAAACTCGTGGATGGGAGGCCGAGGAGCTTCTCGATAAACTCGCCAGAATGAAGGGCCGTCTGCTCAAGGGCGGCGAACCGGATCGCGAGGGTGTCGCGAAAGTTTTGCTCAGTGATTGGGTGCGCGGCCGCATACCATACTTCGTCGCCCCGCCGGAGCGGTCGGAAGAGTTGAATGAGAAGGAGGCCAAAGCCGCCAAGTTCGGGAAAAAGGGTAAAGGCAAGGAGCGCGCCACGGACGGCGATACTGTACCGGGAGTGAAGCAAAACCTGGGTTCGATCATGCAGAAAAATACGTTTGTTGGGGAGGACGCGAGACCTCTAGAGGTGACTACAACTGAAGGGGATGTCGAGGTCGAGGCCGACGATGGCGATGAAGAAGCAGTGCCCAGCGAAGACGACGAATCAGAGGAAGATTTGGCCTGGGGGGATGTATTTACTGAGGATGCTGTTGCGGCGAGTTCAGAGGGGGCCTCCAGCTCAGAACCTATACAAGGTTAGTCTTATCGAGATGAGCTGCATTGTCTAGTCCAAGCCACTAATATCCACTCGTCCGATGAAGATCCTGAGGAACAGGAAGGAGCCGATCCGTCCCCACAAAAGGAGTCTCGTATGAAGACTAACAAGGTGCGCGCGAGAGCCAAGTATATATGATTCAATTGCTGATATCAACTTATAACAGAAAAAAGCCGTGAACTTCTACACGACTGCGAACGTCAAGAACAAGAATCGGAGCAAAGCAGCACTCTTGAAGTCGCTGCAGGGCAAGAAGGGAGAGGCAGAGGTGAAGCGGCGACGGAAGCAATGACCGCCTTCCAACTCGGCGGCATTAGATCTCTGTCGTCCATGAGCTCGTTGTCTCTCATTGCTTTGGCGTTCATTTCCCGAATCTGATCTCTCATCGTCCTGCACCTTCGGACGATTCGCATCCATCGACCATGAGTGCACTTGAGTTAAACGACAATGTTCAACTCAAACTTTGACCATCTTTTCGTGACGCTGTAGTTCGTGAGTGCCTGTCTCGTTCCTTGTGAAAATCCAGACCTCTCGTCCAGGTGATTCCCTCGGTCCGATCGAGGCCCATAATCAACCGAGAGCGAATGTGACATTCCTTATGAGAGAAGCGAGCAAGCAGTGCTATTTTGTCCCTTGTGCTAGACCATGATCACTGCACCAACGAGCCTCTGGTCCCCCAGGCCTCGGACGAGCTGGAGCGAGCGTCATGGCGGTCATGCTACTGCTTGGGGTTGCGATAATCAGCGTGAGAAAGGTAAAGAGTCGTTCCTGGCGGCGTAAATACAGCACTTTTCGGCCGCCTTCCTCTTCCTCTCCAACCACCATCTCCTCCATCGATGTCCATCACTAAGATCCACGCTCGCCAGGTGAGCGACGAGAGCGTTGTGCTCGCGATTCTGTTTGGATCCTGACGGTGTCTCTTAGATCTTTGACTCTCGCGGCAACCCGACCGTCGAGGTCGATCTCTTCACCGAGAAAGGTATGCATATATGCGCGTTCTAGGCCCGATGCATTCAAACAAAGGTAATTCAATAGGTCGCTTCCGTGCCTCCGTCCCCTCTGGTGCCTCTACGGGCGCTCACGAGGCCGTCGAGCTTCGCGACGGCGACAAGGCTAACTACGTTGGAAAGGGTGCGCATGCATCTATTTTTCCAAGTGATCGAAACCTCAGACGCGTTTTTCAGGCGTCAAGAAGGCCGTCGAGAACGTCAACTCCATCATCGCGCCCGAGCTCATCAAGTCCGGGCTCAAGGTCACCCACCAAAAGGATATTGACGACTTCTTGATCAAGCTCGACGGCACGCCCAACAAAGGCAAGCTTGGCGCGAACGCGATCCTTGGCGTCTCCATCGCCGTCGCTGATGCTGGTGCTGCGGAGAAGGGTGTCCCCCTCTACCAGCACCTCGCTGACCTTGCCGGCGTCAAGCCCCCCTTCGTCCTCCCCTGCCCTGCGTTCAACGTTATCAACGGCGGCTCCCATGCCGGCAACAAGCTCGCTTTCCAGGAGTTCATGCTCCTGCCCACCGGTGCTACCAGTTTCACTGAGGCGATGAAGATCGGCACGGAGACTTACCACACCTTGAAGAAGGTCATCAGCGCTAAGTACGGAATCGATGGTGTGTTTCGCTCCATATATGATTCGTGATCACGATTCACGCGCTGACAACGGGGCAATGCAGCCGTCAACGTCGGTGATGAGGGAGGTTTCGCCCCCAACGTGTCGGGTGCCGAGGAGTCCCTCGAGCTTCTCTCCGAGGCCATCAAGAAGGCTGGCTACGAGGGCAAGGTCAAGATCGCTCTCGATGTCGCCTCGTCCGAGTTCTACAAGGAGGGCAAGTACGACCTCGACTTCAAGAACCCGAACTCGGATCCATCCAAGTGGATCACGGGTGTTGAGCTCGCCGACCTCTACCTCAGCTACATCAAGAAGTACCCCATCGTCTCGATTGAGGACCCCTTCGATCAGGATGACTGGGAGGCGTGGACCCACTTCACCAAGCAGAGTGGGATTCAGATCGTCGGCGATGACCTGACTGTCACGAATCCCCTCCGCATCAAGACCGCCATCGAGAAGAAGGCTTGCAACGGTCTCCTGCTCAAGGTATAGCTTGCCACGTTCTTGTGCCTTGCGAACGTACATCTCACCTCGTCGTTCACAGGTCAACCAGATCGGTACCATCTCCGAGTCGATCCAGGCGTAAGTCGGTCGCGACTATCGCACGTTGAGCAATGACTGATTGACCCTTTGCCCATAGTGCACAACTCTCGCAGTCCGACGGCTGGGGTGTCATGGTCTCGCACCGCAGCGGTGAGACCGAAAGCACCCTGATTGCTGACTTGGTCGTCGCCCTCGGCACTGGCCAGATCAAGACCGGTGCTCCTGCCAGGTCCGAGCGTGTCGCGAAGTACAACGCCCTCCTCCGCATTGAGTGCGTACTTCGTCATGTACACGGTATTGGAGGCTTGCTTACGGGTCACGGTTTTGCAGGGAGGAGCTCGGCAGCGCCGCTACCTTTGCTGGTGACAAGGGCCTCTCAGCCGGTCTGACCCCGCCCGCGCTGCTCAAGAAGTGAATGCAAAAAATCACGGGACGTGAGGGGGACCCGAAAGTGAGAAGTTACCGATCATAGACATTTACCCAAGTTGTGCTGTATTCTGCAGAGATCATTGAAGATGACACGTGTTGTGCAATACATGTATGTGACACACGGGCGTTGTTTGAAAGATGCCTAGAACGCAGGATGCTGTGGGGCTGCGGCGCCGCAACCGACGCATGCAGCAAGCAGCGACGGATGGCACGTCAGAGCCGCGCCGTGTGCGATCGCCATTGGCCGGCGAGGGTCGAGAAACGTGGGGCGGCCGCGACGTGGCGACGCCCCAAATCCGGACAAACGGGCGCGGTGTCGCAGGGCCTTGACGCGCTGCAGCGCCCCAGCACCCCAAACGCCTTATCGTGCCCATTTGAAACCTCTCCTTGCTTCATCTCGTGACAGCCCGACTTATCTGTGTCCCTCTCCGGCTGCGCCATTGGGACGCAGCGACGCCGATAGCTGCCATCGAGTCAGCCCGCGCGGTCTTTCGCCTGATGCGAGCCGACCGGTCCTTTAAACTCCTCGCCTTCTCCTGCGACGCACGCTTACTCTAACACCACTACAACCACCACCACACAATAGACACATATTTAATACCGCGACCGCCCTCTTTGGCCGTCTGTCTCACTCTAGTGATACCCACCACCAGCCCCGTCGCCCACCGCTCTTATACCCACTCGCTCGCCGCCTTTTCGCCAACACACACACACACTCTCTCTCTGCCAGCTATCCAACCTCAGCGTCACCTATGCCCGCCCTCACCCACCCAGCCACCCGTTCCCCTGCCGTCCCCGATGACGGCACGACCGGCGCAGCCCGCGCGCTCGCCGTCCTCAACGTCCCAGACGCCGTGCTGTCCGCGTCCGCGCTCAAGGACCGGCGCGAGCACGAGCGTGCGCGCCAGCGCGCGAAGAAGGCGGGCGACCGCGCAAAGGGGCGCAAGGGCCACGCCTACGCCCACGACCACGCCGACATCCCGCACGTGAAGGCCGAGCGGGAGAAGCGCGGCGGGAGCGGTGGCGGGGGTGGCGGACTGGTGCCTGGCGCCGACGCCGAGTGGGATGCGGCGCGCGCGGCGCCGGACGACGTGGACCTCGTGCGCGCGCAGATCGCGTTTGGCGTGTTCGGCGCGGCGTGGGCGCGGAAGGAGGTGCGGGAGGTGCGGCTCGCGGATCTCGTGCGGCCTGCGAAGAAGGCGCACAGGAAGCAGGGATGCGGTGCGTGTTGTTTCTTGGGCTCGCTGATTGCCGCCGCCGCCGCCGCCGCCGCCGCTGACGACGGGCGCTTTGACGCAGACGCCGACTTTGAGCTCGTCCCGCACATCCGGTCTGTCATCGCCCTGGACGACGCGATGGACGACGCCAGCGAGCTCGACGAGCCGTGGGAGTACGTGTCCGGCGAGAGCGAGGGCGAGGCCAGGAAGGCACCCTCGTACGCCCAGGTCGTCGCGAAGCAGGACTGAAGGCCATTCATTCGTCACGATCGTTAGAGCTGGAATCCACGGAATATGCCTTGTACTAATTATGCCCACGCCGAGGACGCTTGTTTATGAGTAGTACGTACCGTTTTAGCAGATAAACAGGATAATCAACATGTATTTTGCGAGAGAGAAACGTGCGTGCGCGTGAACGAGGAAGTGCAAGGCTGATGTTCGCTTTGCCCGCGATACTTGCACGCAAGCACAGGCCGGGTTTGTACTGGTTTACGGGGTGAGATCTTAGGAAGCAGGCAGAAGCGCCCTTCCTTTTTGCATTCCAGCCACTGAGCATGCGTGGATAAATAGGATACATCGAGAGCGCAGGCCAGTAAATCAAGTAAACCCGGTCCTGATCGTCGGAGTGAAGATGGGCAGCGGGTGGGCCTGGCGGAACAACGGGGCCGTGAGCGAGCGTTCCGAGCACATCGACAGCCAGCGCCCCACGCACCTCGGTGTTGAACACGTATTCTGCGCACGGCGAACAAAATTCAGCTCAAGCAGCCGCAACGAAGATCCAAACTCGGCGTGTCACGTACTGTCCAGCGGAATGACGTCCCCGTCCGAAAACAAGAGGAACAGGTACTTCAGCGTCTCGCTCTACAGCGCGCCACGGGCGTCAGCGATGCGCCCCAGGGACAAGCGCGCCGGACGCGGGCGGACGCGGACGCACCATCAAGAACGTCTCCATCTTGTCCTCGTGCCGCACCGGCACCTCGTCGACGTTCACGATCGCGGCGTACCCGCCCGTCGGGATGCGGCAGTGCGTCTGGATCGACTGGAAGATGCGCCAGCCCCACTCGCGGTACCGCCGGTCGCCCGTCAGACGGAACGCGACGAAGAGCGACTCGACGGTCTCTGGCCTGTGGTTATCGAGGAAAAGAGGGAAGAGCGTTGGTGTTAAGGTGGGTGATGTCACCGATGTCATTGAGAAAAGAAAGGCGTACCGGAGGATGTAGCGCGCATCGTATGGGGGAAATGCGCCCCGTCTGCACAGAGATAAAATGCGTGTTCGAGTTTGGGAATATAAGGCTGCGAACGAGGGATGACGGTACGCACCGGGCACCCTTGATGTACCAATCTCTCGGCGCATTGGGCAGCACCGAGCCCACATCATCGCTCGGGATCCTAAAGTACGCGATCTCCGGCGCGAGGCCCCTACACAGGGTGCACAAACCCGCCCCAGCCCAGCGTACCCGCCATCAGCGACGCACGCGTACAAACAACCCACTCGCAAAGCACAGGGACGTACGTCTGCGTGTCGTGCGTGTTCATGCACGTCCGGATGAGCTCGACGCCCGTGTGCCAGTCGCGCCGGCCCGTCTCAGACAGCTCCTCCACGCGCGGCGGGACGGAGACCGGGTGCGCGACGGCCCCCGTGCGCGTCGCGCCGAGCATCAGCGTGCCGCCGAAGAAGCAGACCAGGAAGTCTTGCTTCGGGGTCAGGCGCCAGGATCTGCGTGCGCGAGGACGAAGCGGTGAGGGTTGGGAGGTGATGCAGGCGGGAAGACGTACATCTGGCCTGTGGGGTCGCGCTCGGGTATGAGCTCGGAGGTGTATGTGAGCCCCGAGGTCATGCTCTTCTGGATAAGGTGATCGTGAATCGCTTGCACGGCGTCGTCGTACATCTACTCCCGCCACAGTTCAATTCGCTCTGTCCCATAATGACGACGGACGAGCTGCTCACGTCGCGGTACACGCCCTCCGTCAGATCCTGTTATCAACACGATCAATTCAACACGCACACGGGGCGCGAGCGCAGGAGGCGTGGTACGCACGGTCTGAACGTACTGTTTCCTGATGTACGAGATGGGAGCTGGGCCCAAATACGCAAAGAGGGACGCGACTCACAGCAGGTATTCGTAGTACGAGTCACCTCGCGAGCCGAGGCGGATGGCGGATGTGACGAACCGGCCGTCGTTGGGGCTATCGTATCATGATGAAACCGATGAGGAGCAGTGATAGAGCTGCAGAACGGTTGGCCTACTTCATGAAGATACTGGCCAGGCCCGGAGGCATCCTGCCCGCTCGAATCACCGCCATAACCTGCCCCAATTCTCAACATCGCACACTCAAAGCACCATCACAAAAAGAACAAAGAGCGCACCCGTTCAGCTTTCCTCCAATAGATGTCCTCGTCTGTCAAGTGCGCGAGGTAGCGGAACTCGAGCTGCAGCGTCGACGCCTCGGCGGTGCTCACGAGCCCCTGATTATCCTTATCCGAGATGCCCTCGCGCTTCGCGAGGTTGATCATCGAGAGAGGGAGCCCCGACGGCGTGTCGAACGCGGGCAGGAGGCGGTCCGCGAGCTCTTTCGCCTTGTCGAGGAAGAGCGCGTCCTCGCCAGACAGGTGGTACGCGGACAGGAGGCCGCCCAGCACGCGTATCGTCGTCTGAGAGTTTTTTATTTATAAAAAAGAACGCGCACGAGCGCTGCAGTTATGACGCGCGGAGCAGCGGGGCGCGCACGCACCTCGAACGTGTTGAAGCTCGCGTCGCGCTCGAACGTCATGTTCGTCGCAACCCACGCGCGCGCGCGCGCGTACTCGTCGGCGAGCCCCATCAGGAGCATCGTGTCGAGCGAGTCCACGACCGTGTACCCGATGCCGCCCGCGGGCGTCAGGTCCGATCCGTTGCGGCTGATCGGGTGGTACTCGTCCGCGCCCATCGCGTCGCGCTCTGCGGCGCGCGAGTCGGCGTCGGTCAGCTGGCGGCGCTCTCTGCAACGTGGGACGTGGGGCGTGGGGCGTGGAGCTCACCGTATGCGGACCATGCGTGCTAGGTGGGCGGGAGGGTGCGGGTGCGGGTGGAGGCAAGGCAGGCAGGTTTTGGGCGCGTTATTCGGATGAGAGCGCGCGCGCACGTACCTTGAATGCTTCCACAACGGCGTCTCGCCGTGGGACGTCAGCTTCGAACCCGATGAAGTCGGCGCGGCGCGTGCCGTGCAGCTCTACAGCGTCGTCCTGCACGCCGAGCCAGATGCCAGCATAGCGCCTCACGGCGGGTGAATTCTGTGCGGATGAGCATGAGCACGCGGACGCGCAGCGCACAGCCACGGCTGCTCCGCCAGGGCAGGTGGCGCGAGGTAGAGGCGCACCTTGTAGACGGCGAACGCGAGGGCAGAGAGTAGGGTCACCCATAGCATGCGTTGGACGATGCCGCCTCGAGACGCGGCGTGCGCGCCCGACTTGGCAGCGTCGATCTTTGCATCACAGCGCCGAGTCAGTCATCCCGACGCCCAACACACAGAACGGGGAAACTTTATGCGTGCACCTCGTCTGCCCGACTGTCTTTCGAAAGCGCAGTCGCGGCTTGCTTGCGCTTTCGTGTTCCCGTGGGCTGTTCTGCCATGATGCTGGCAGGATTGCAGGGGTGGGTATGGGTGTTTGGCAAGCTGGGGTTGCGGGCTGTAAACTGCGAGGAGGAGACCGCAGTCAACAGGATAGGTAGATATATGATTGTAGCGTCCCGCGCAGTATTCTCGTCACCGGGGCAGGCATGCTCTGTGTCCTCCCACGTCATCAACACCAAACAGCCGCAATCATACACGTTTACTTTGATGCAGCGCGATATACGTCCCAATAAATTGCACGTCGCTGGGGTTCGTTCTCAGGTACAATGCAGCGTTCATGCAACACCAAACTCGATATTTCCGGGAGAACTTGAAGAAAGCTGTCGGCGCAGCGCGCGAGTGAAGTAGGGATGACTCCCTGAAGGGAAATCGCTTCCCACGCATCCCGCGCGTCTCAACGCGTCGCGTTCGTGCCTTGAGTGGCTCCCAACCCCCTCCATCCTCTCCCTACGATGTACTCTTCCTCCGCTGCCACGAAGGCTAAGCGCCGCACGCACGCGCGCCCAGAGCTCAGCGAGGAGCAAAAGCAGGAGATCAAGGAGGCGTTCGAGCTGTTCGACACGGACAAGGACGGATGCGTGGACTACCACGAGCTGAAGGTGGCCATGCGCGCGCTCGGGTTCGACTTGAAGAAGGCGGAGGTACTGAAGGTGCTCCGGGACCACGATAAGACGGGCCACGGGCTCATGGAGTTTGAGGATTTCGCGAAAATCAGTGCGTCTATGCCGTGCTATATTCAGCACCAGTGGTTGACGATGCGTCGTCGTTTGGACGTGCAGTGAGCGAGCGGATACTGGCGCGCGACCCGATGGAGGAAATCCGGCGCGCGTTCCAGCTGTTCGACGACGACAACACGGGGAAGATCAGCCTGCGGAATCTGCGGCGCGTGGCCAAAGAGATTGGCGACCGACTCGAGGACGACGAGCTGTACGTCTCGCCTCGTTTTTCACTGTGTCTGAAGGCCGTGCGCTGATTGTTGGGACAGACAAGCGATGATCGACGAGTTTGACCTCGACCAGGACGGGGAGATCAACGAGCAGGAGTTCTTCGCTATCATGACCGACGACGCATAGCGCGCCTGGATCGCGCTCTCGTCTGCCTCCCTGTCGTCGTCGTGCCTTCATTGTGTGATGTGTAATAGTACAGATATTCCGTATTGATGGGGGACTACGAATGAGTTCCCACGGCTACAAAGAGACCGTGTCGGTTGCGAAGACTGGACACGGCGCAAAGCACCTTGTGTTTTTGCGTCGAAATCCCGCGTGAAAAGCGCCCAGAAAGGGTAGAATGGCGAGTAGATTATGTGGCAATGAAGAGAATGGGCGAAACGTGTGTCGAATTGCGGGATGTTTCGACAGGATGTTGACGGAAAAGCACAGGATGTAGGCACAGCTGGGCTCTTCCACACACGTCCATGGCAAGCTCGCCCACGTTCACGGCAGAGTCCCTTCCACGGCTCGTCGCCGTCGACACCGTCCCGCAGGTCCTCTCCCCTCCATCCTCGCACTCCTCGGGCTCGACCTCTCCGACGCTCGAAGAACCGCCTTCCGAGAGCGCACCTCCCGCCGCGCAGAAGAAGAAGAAAAAGAAAAAGACCAAGAAGCCGGCCAAGCCCTCCACGCAGCCGCCTTCGCCCACCAAACCAGAGGACGACCCCCTGCGCGCGCCCGTGCTGTGCATCAGCAGGAACAAGCACTGGCGATACATCAGCTCCTACCACGTACGTCCCCGCCGCCGTCTCCTCTTGCTCCAAACACATCTCTCACGCGCGCATGCAGGGCCCATGGCTACAGCTCCCCATCGAGCTCCTCGACTCTCTCCTCGTCCTCAACCTCGACCCCGCCACCCTCCAGACCCCCGACATCCGCATGCCGCCTCTGCCCGCCCACAGCGTCAACCCCATCCCCAGCTCCTTCCCCAGGATCCGCGACCGCGGCTTCAACAGCCCCCCCGACAACATCTTCTTCGACACGTCCCACAGCCCATTCGCGTCCATATCCTCGTCTCCGCTCCCTGCGCCCCCGCCGGGAAAGGCCATGCCCCCGCCCATAGACCCCGGCGCGTTCCGCTCCGTCACCACCATCCGCCGGCTCATCGACGAGGCAGCCGAGCTTTCCGTTCGGGCCAGCTCCGGCCTCTCCGCCGTCGCTCTCGGCTCTATGCGGAGCGGTGGGCCCTCTAGCATGAACGGCAGCCCGTGGGCCATCGCCCAATCGCTCGGTATCAACCCTCTCGGAGACGGTGGCGGAAGAAACGTCACCATGTCCGCTATGCGCATCCACAGGCTGCGCGCTCTGGCGGTCCAGAAGCTCGCCGCCGCGTATAGGACAGACGAGATCGCCTCCAGCGTGATGGTCATGCAGGGTGGCAGCGTGTTCGACGACATAGCCGAGCGTGTGCTCAAAGTCGGTGTGTGTCTTCCCTTTTCCTCTCCCTTTCCCATCTCATATCAAGTGCGTGAGCTAGACCCGAACGATGCCGACGCTAAATACGTGCACTTCTTTCACGAAAAAATACCGTCCAGGTTAGCGCGTTGTCGTGTTCGCGCGCATATACCTAGCCGTTGACCGTCTTCAGCAGGCAGCTGGCAGAGTCGACGACGACGCAGGTCCTGGACGAGCTCATCGCGGTCAACCCCCATCGACTGGAGCTGTACCGCACGCGGGGCATCGTCTCTACCTTCCGAGACGAGTACATTCTCGCGACCCGGGACTTCACTCATGCCCTCAAAGAGGCGCGCGCCGTCCGCAAAGCGCGCACCCTCCACCGGCACAATATTATTTCGCCCCAAGGGAACGGCAAGAACTCGAGGAAAAAGAAGGGGGACACGCGGAAAAAAACGAACGGACAGGCCCCGCCCAACGGCACCAGCGCCTCAGCAGACGGGCATCCCAACAGCACCGAAGATGAGCCGCTGCTCCTCCATCCCTCCGTCCTGCCCGACGCTCCCGATCCCCTCGAGCACCAGCTCCTGTTCCTCCGCGGCGCTGCCTACCTCCAGCACGCCGTCTTCCTTATCGAGCAGGCCATCCTCAAGCTCGAAGGGATCCGCAAGGTACCCTCGACCGACGGGACCGAGCTCCGGCTGTGCTACATCGAGAACGGACGCTACGGCGGGGTCGAGATTGGGAACCCCGACGGCCCGCTGGGGCAGCGCGAGGGCGCCAAGGCGCAGGCGTACCGACAGGTGCTCGCGGAGGACGGCTTTCGCGCCCAGATCTACAGCCTGCTGAAGAAGAGCATCCGCGACCACGAGCGGTTCCTCGCGCACTTCGACACGCTCGAGACGGCGCCCGCCGAGCCACCGAGCGAGGACCTCGCGGCGCGCACCGCGTATGCGTTCCTGCTCACCGAGGCGCTGCGCCCGGGCTCGCACTCGGCGCCGCCGCCGCTCCCCGACACGCCGCCGATGTTCACGACGTACCACCCGCTGCTCGTCGAGGCGCACTTCTCGATCCTCCTGTCCCTGCTCATGCTCGGCGACTTCGCGCCGCTGCTCGCGACGTTCGTGCGCACCGCGAGCCTCGTCGACGGGCTCGAGGGCTACCCCGTCTTCCTCCCCCCGCGCTCGATGGCGCAGGCCGAGTTCGTCGAGGTGCTCGAGCGCCTCGCCGGCGGCTGGCGCGCGGGCGTGCAGCCGCACTCGCTCGCGCGCGCGCAGACGAACGGGAAGCTCGCGATCGAGGCGCCGCCCCTGCCGCCTCCTTCCCCGCCCGCAGCGTCCACACCGCCCTCCCCACGGCCGCCGACAGCCGCCGACCCACTCGGCCCCTCCTCCTCCTGCGCCTCGTCCTCGTCGCGGCAGCGCCAGCCGCCATCGTCCCAGCCCCAGTCCGGCCGCGAGACGCCCGTGTCCGTGTCCGTGTCGGGCGCGCCGGGCGTCGACCTCGCCACGGCGCTCGACTGCGTACGGATCCTGCTCGCGCCGGTGGCGAAGCGGCAGCGCGAGCGCGCGGAGCGGGCGGCGTCGGAGAAGGCGAGCGGGAAGAAGAAGCTGGCGCCGATCAACATCCCGCTGCATGGCCCGCGGGTGGAGATCGTGCTGGCGTGGGTGGCGGCGGTGTGGCTCGTCGAGCTGGAGGGCGTTGCGTGATCGGAGGGTGCCTCGGCGGATACATATCATCATGTCTTTCTGGAGTGGTGCCGTTGGGTAGGGGTGGTGTCGTTGTGACTTCGAGCGCGCTCGGTGGCTTGGCTTGATGCGAGCGTTTTTTTTTTTGCGTGCAGGCCCCGTCTTTCGATTTAAGATTATGTTTATTGTTGGGTCGTTTACGCTTGCTGGTGAGCATGGTCAAATGAATCAAGATGCGTTGTATGCATGTAGTGCTCGTCAAACACCGTGCTGGGGCTGCCTGCGAACAAGGCATGAGGGGGAGAGAGGGTCCTGAGAGGCTGTGATCGCCGCCGCAGGCGCAGTTCGCGAGTTCATGCGGCTCGGGGAGTGTGATGCCCGCAATCCTCCGGCGTCGGCGGCTGATACTGTACGATGATCAGCGAGTGTTCGCGGCAGGCGGCTGGCCGACACGGGGCATGGAGTGGGTATGGACAGCACCACGTACGGGCCATCTGATGGACACGCCGCGCCCACGGCGCTGGACGACCCCATCGGCCGCACACGCTATGATAGCTACAGTGCGGATCTGTGAGTAACTAAGCAGGCAGCGCACTCCTCCTGCATCCTGCTATACCGGACCTAGCGCCCACCCACGAAAGAACGGATGAAAGAACGAACGAGAGAACGGGCGGAGAGTTCGATCGAGACGGCCGGTTTGCGCTCAGCAGCGACGCGGCAGCCCCTTCTTCTTCTTCCCTCTCTCACGGGCCGCTCCACCTCCTGCTAACGCACGAGCACTGCTCGCTCGAGTCCCTGGACCTGCGATCCCTGAAGCGCGAGATTTCGATCAGCGGATCGTCGAGGCGCACAGAGGAGGGTGAGGGGGGGGGGACAGCAAAGATAAGATATGCCTATCAGACCTCGCCCTGCGAGCGACATCTGGAACCAGGCGCTCGGGCGGATGGGCTGGGGGGCGGTCGGAAACGGCAACGGGCGGGAGAAACGCGGACGGACGGACGTGGGGCTGTGACGGCGCGCAGAGAAGTCGAACCGTGCTCTCCCCTCCCCTCCCCTCGGGCCCTGAGATCCCGGACCGGCGGCCTGTGCGGGGCGCAGCGCATATAGTGGGCCTGTGATACATGCGCGGATGCGGATGCGACCGTGGACGCTGCTGGCGGCGGCTGCGTCTGTAAGCTGTATTTGTCGCTCACGAGAGAGAGAGAGCGAGACAGCGAACGTGATGGCCTGCGAGGCGGGCCAGCGCGGTGGGTGCCGTCACAAGAGAATACAGTGGGTCCTGCTCAGCTGGCACTAGAAGAACTCCTCGGGCGACGCGAAATTGAAAGTGTGGGCGAGGGCGAGGATGCTCGAACGTCCACGGGTGCGTGAGCGCAGAGGGGAAGTACTTCGGGTTCAGGACGTCCATTGCTGCCGGTGACAGAGAAGCCAGAGGGCCCATATGCATTTGCGCAGGCCGTACGCGAACGCGAGAGGAGGGATTGGGAAAGAAGAAGGGGACGATACTATCAATCGGCGATTGGAAGCGCACGGACGCTTGCCGCTCTGAAGAGGCCCTCCGGACGCAGAAGTGCGCCATGATATCCGCGAGGCGCGCTTCTCCGGGCGGCGCTTCCACTTCACAGCGTTCTCGCCGATCGAGGATGGCAGAAAGCTCACGCAGACGGTGGATGCTGCACCGGATTTCCCATTCTTGCACGCAAGGTTCCGTGGGCACCCGAGTCGAGAAATTGGCCGCTGTAATTGGCCGCTAGGCCCGAGGCTGTAGGATCGCGTGGGTGACAGGACGAAGCACAAGCCTGCGAGAGAAGGATGTGCGACGGTCAGCAGGTAGCAGGGCGATTGGCTGGTGATGGAGCGCAACTATCGCCATTAGACAGGCATGATCTCGGGATGCCAGCGACTTTGTCGGGAGATGGCAGCGCATAAGTCCGGCGCTGACTACGGCACAGGAGAAAGGTGCGGACGCCTGCAGGGACGACAAAGAGCATGTGCTGGGATATGCGCCATCACATGACTCAATCGACAGACGCGTCGTCGGCACAGCGCGCGTCGCGAGCACGAGTCCCACATGCGGATGTAGTCCGAGGACAGTTAAATAGTCAGTTAAGATAGTAATGCTAGTGAGGGACGTATAGATATTAGTGATGAGATCATTATACGACGTTATTTTTCGACCGAAGACGAGTCCGTTTCTTGCCTCCCACAGCGACCCTTTGCCTCTGGAACCAATAATTATGCAGAAAGAGGAGGTGGCGAACGCTAGCGAGCTTTTCGACCAGAAGATGAGGCCTTCCTCTTCGACGAGTTGTTTTTCAGAGTAGGCGACTCGCCGTGTACCTTGCCGTGTTGTATCAAGTTGTCGCGCCGACTGAAAAACTTCTCGCACGATGGAAAGGGGCACTTGAAAGCTGCATTCTTGTTAGCAAGATCCACGCAGTAATAGAAATGGAGCTGCGGCGAGACGCCGTGCGCTCACGTTTTTCGTGTGTGTGAATAGACAGGACATGTCGCTTGAGATGCTCTCTCCTGCTGAAGCACTTCGCGCACCCTTCCACATTGCAGATGTATGCGCGGGCTGAGTCTAGCGGCGACGTAGGCGGAGTGGAGGGTGAGGGAGCGGGAGGAGAGTCGACGGTGGGAACTTTCCGCCCGCGGCTCTGCTTGGTGAGGTTCGGGACTGGAAGGGGAGGGGCGACGCGAGCGCATGGACCGGGGTAATCGTACAGACCTAGCAGAGGGGTGCTTGAGGTCGACGGCGTGGGAGCAGGAGGTGTAGACGCAGGGTTTGCCGCAAAATTCGTTTGGCGTCGGGTTCGTTTGGCGGGAGGTGCGGACGGCGAGGGGGGTGACGGGTGGCGTGCTGGAGTTTGCGGCGGCGACGGAGGGGGAGCTGAGCTGCGTCGCGTGTCGATGACTGAAGAAGAACTCGATGCACGTTCTGATTTGATGGCGTTGGCTCTGTTGGACTGCAGATCATCCGGGCTGGAGTCGAAAACAGCCGTGTTTGAGAACACCATGACGCGACCGACGCCAGGAAGCATGAATGGACGCAGCGCAGCCTTGGCGAGTCTCAGTTCTTCACTGTCTGCGACCCGGGGGGTGCTTGACCCCTCTCCGCGAGGCGTGCTCTACACAAGGGAAAATGTATGTGATGAGCAGATCGTCCGCCGCAAATGCTCATGTGCCCACCATTCGGAGTGCCTCGTAGCTTACAGCTACGGACGCAAGCTGTTCCAATGCATCAGTAGAACGCGTGAAGCTCTGCGACATCGTGTGCGACGATGACCCCTATACGGGCGACTTTTCCAGACGGAGTATTCGACAATGAACGGCGAACACAAAGTATACCGCGAACACTTTCGAGACGAATCTGCGTGAATCTCGCGCCTTGAGCTGACGCAATGAAAAAGAAGCACTTACGATGCAGAGTGGCTGCCTTCCACGATGAAAGCGTACGCCGGTCGAAGGAAGAGAAAGCGGAGATGCCCCTGTTAACCACAGCACCTTCTCTTTTGGGACGGATGCTTGTAATTTACCAAAATTGCCAGGAACGCGGGCCAGCTCGAACCCGTCCTCGAGCTGATCGGTTCGTGAGTCATTTCATTGCCAGACCCATGCGACTGTGCCTGGAGTCCTCCGTCGTCATTCCTCCCAACCACTGTGCACGGACCCATTCCATCCGCGTCGACGCTCCTAGACTCTTTTCTCTCCCCCAATCCCAATTGTATTTTTGATCGTGCGAGCTTCCAATGGATTTCCAGGCGGATGTCCTACAAGCTTTTCGACTGTTCCAGTCTCGACTACTTGATCCGAGTCCATCACCGTTCGGATCCAACCCACGGAGCGTCGAATTGAAGACACGAGTCACTGGTTGAGAACATTCATATGCCACCTTCCAGCATCAGGGTATACAACGGTACCATTGGAGGTCCAGACGATGCGCGGATCATGGCAGATCGCAGCACCACCGATCGTCGCCTCTTCAGTCGATCGTATGCAAGGGCGGCGCCGTTTGACCATATGCGAAAGAGGGAAGCGACGGCAGAAATGGAAGGATCTGGCTCCGCGAGCAAATTTTCGTCGATATTCGGCGTTGAATCCGTCTAAATGATGCTGGATGCGATATGGTCTGATGGGGGAGGGCCCTCGTGATGACTTCTAGGTGCGTCGCAATACAGCTGTTGAGGACCTCGTTCGTCATTGACCTTTGTTGCGTCGCACCTTTTCGTTCGAGCCAAACAGGACACAATGCCAATGCGATCAGTAGCGTCGATCCTCATTCGATTCCGCCCACCTCATGATATCATACTGGACGTCGGGCTGGATCTGGCCACAGAGTTCGATGGCGGTCGCGTACTAGGACCCGACGAAATATCACGTTCATGTCTTGTGTTGAAGCACTAGACGCGCGTGGGCTGACTGTGCGTCCAAGTCCGCGGCAGGACACTAGCCCGTTTTCTGAATTCGGAGGGGATGTGGAGGGAGGACCGCCAGTCCTCTCGTCTCCATCCGCAAATCCGACTCAACCGCACGCCCAAACTCTAATGTTCGAGTGTCTGTGCGCACAGATTGCAGCCCTACGAGACTCGAGCTCCAAAATGACGATGGTCAATTGAGTCAAGAGGTAAGCCTGGATTTCCGTGGCTGTGGTCATGGCTCGTAGAGCCGCATGCGTCCTCTAAATACCTCCGCCGCTTCTCCCGCCCTCCGACCTCGAGATCTCTTATCTCTCCATTCTTCACGCCCTCCATTCTCCGCCGCCGACCGTTCTCAAGAGAGCCTTCCTCTGACGTCTGTTGCCCTCCGAACTCTGGCTTCCGCCAGCGATCAACGCGCACATTCTGATCTGGTCGGGGCGGTGGCAATGTATAGCGGGGCCGTTGGACGGCCAGACTGGAACATGGAACATTGTGCCATCCGACGGTCCTCGGTCGACGAACAATTCCTTCGCACTCGCGCAGATTTACATTCGCGATTTCTTCATTTTGCAGTCCGTATGTTTCGCGCGCCCGTCCGTCCGCCCGTCCGCCCGTCCGCCCGCACGCGCATTCTCGCTCGTCCGACAGTCGTCCATTCGCTATTCGAGAATCTTTTTCCGAACACAGCACACCTTTGGAAGCTGCACCTAGATTTGGAACGCTCTATACACGAGCCATAAACGACAATCTCGGCCCGTCGGCACCGTGTAACCTTTCACACATGTCCATTCTTGACTTCGAGAACGTCTCGACAACCACATCTTCACCTGCCTACGCGCGATTTTCTGGACGCCGATATCTCGCAGGGGGATAATGCGCTCTGCCAAGTGCCTGGTGGGCCTGAAGCTTAATGCATGCTGACGAGGTATTCCCTGCTGCCCAAATGAGGCCCTTCTCTTTGGCCTGCGGGCCTCACTCTTGCCTGTTGTCACCCGTCGCTCTCCGGCGGCCAGTCTATGTATGCGCGCTTTGCCTACCGGCGGGCACAGACAGCATTGCAATAGTTAGCGCGCGCGGAGCTCTCGCCGGACGTTCCTGGGGTATCGTGGAGCTGACTAGTAGAGTATGACTGTCGTGCGATAGCTGAAGGACATGTCTATTAGGTGTCCGCTGCATCCCTGATCCCATCGCAGGATGGCAAGCACCGGCACGTGTCCCTGTGCGAACGCGCCAGCCCTGCAGACGCGTGCATCTCGTAGGCTTTAGTCCGGCCGGATGGACGCACGCTGGCTATACTATCGCCTCTCTATCTCGCGTTTGCCTTTCTTCGTCTGGGGCTCGCTGCCTGCGTTCGAAGGCCGGAGCGCGCCCGCTTGGGGTTGGCAACTGCGCCGTACCGATCTGGCGGGACGCACCTGCCCATCGTCGCCATCTGCGCGTATTTCTGGACGCCCTCGCCTTCGCCTTCGATGCCTACGTGGAGCACGCGCGTGGGCTGTCTGGCGGCTTTGGAAACCAGCGATGCAGGGTCGGGTTAGCAACTGCAGCTATAGCGGTATCGGAACCGTGCCTGGGCGGGCGGGTTCTCCTTCCGCCGGGCTGCGTGTGCTCGATATAGAGCGGGCGTAGGCGCGTTCGTGCCGAGCTCCCTGAGTGCTCGTCGTCGCTTCTGCTGATCCGCGCCCTATCCGATCCGTGGGCTTCCCCTTCCGTCGCTAGATCCGCGTCTGTTGCCTGGCTGCTAGCTCACGCCGCGCTCGCGGCGCTTCGGTCGGTGATTCGGGATCGTGCAAGTGCAAGTCGGTGTGAGAGCCACCCGTGTGTAAACCGCAGAAGCGCACAGATCGGACGTGTTCGCGTGCTATGTTCGCTGGGACGTCCCACAGCAGCTTGCTTGACGTTGCTCCAACGCCTGAAGTAGTCGAACCTGCGGTGTCCTAGCGCGCCGCGCCGACTCTGCCTCGCAGGTGCCTTGACTCGATTCTCTCCATCGGTCGGCAGCAGCAACAGCATCTGGCAAGCTATGTGCCTTCCGATGCCCTAGCTTCTCCTCCTCACCCCGACTGGCCGATTGACATCTCCACACGGGATCCCACTTCATGCACTCAACGCCCATCACAACGGGGTGCCGTGCACGCGCCTCA
Source organism: Heterobasidion irregulare TC 32-1 (assembly GCF_000320585.1). Classification (NCBI taxonomy): domain Eukaryota; kingdom Fungi; phylum Basidiomycota; class Agaricomycetes; order Russulales; family Bondarzewiaceae; genus Heterobasidion; species Heterobasidion irregulare. Next base: position 496,239 of record NW_009258197.1, on the reverse strand, counting down.
CATAGGCCGCCCACGGGCCCCGGCGCACACGAATCGACGCCCAGCCGCCGATGGCCACCTCGAAGCGCGCGCCCTGCTCCTGCTCGGCCGCTCGACATCGACATCGACAGCGACATCGACATCGACAGGCCCGCATCGCCAGAAACGCGCGCTGCCAGACGCTGCCCTGCTGCGACCTCCCCTCGCCCTTGCGTGCCGCTTGCCGCGCGCGCGATAGATGCAGCACTTATCACGAACCCGCACACGCCCCACGATCGCATCTTATCCGAACCCCCCCCCCAAAAAAAAAAAAGAGAACGGCTCAAATACGCTATCTCATCGCGATCTTTGGATCTCGGAGCAGTGCCGTGCGCCCTGGCAGCGGCGGGGCTCGGGATCACGCACGCAGGATCACACGGACACACTACGGACACGGACACGGACACGGACACGGCCCACGGGCTTCATTTACTCACGGCTGTCTCGCTCGCTCACTTACGTGTGCTTCCTTATGCGCTTACGGTAGTCAGCGGCGCTTATGCTTATTGCGAGTGCTAATGGCAGTGTGGGGAGGCGCGATCGCGCGAGGGAATCAGATGCCATTTGGCCTGTTGCCGTGTTCAGAAAAGAACTTGATCAGAGGGCCTGCTTATTTCGGCGCCGCGGACGGGCGGCGAGTCATGCGAGTGAACGGGAAAGTGCCGCTGGTGGGTACATTGCGAGTGAACTGCGAGTACACGAGTCACTGAGCTGTCATGTCATGTCATGTCATGTCGTGAGTAGATGCGGTGCGTGCATGTGTAAATCGCGGGCGGGGGATGCTGGGGATGCTACGGGGATGCTACGGATGCTACGGGAGAGAGAGACGGGGACCGGGGCACAGGCACGGGCACGGGCATGGGTGTCAGATGCGAGTGAATATTGAAACGTAATCTAGTCGAGTCGAGTCGAGTCGGGGGGCTGAGCTGAGCTGAGCGGAGCGGAGCTCGGCGCGCGCATGCATGCATGCGTGCGCGCGCGTCGACTCGTGCGCCTCGGACGTGTGTGCGCGCGCCGTTCACTCATCAACGCTGCGCTGCGCGCCCGCACCCGCCTTGGCGCTGTGCGCGAGCGCTCCCAAGGCGCAGAGACTCGCCGGGGGCAGCCAGCCCTCGGGAGCAGAGGCGAGAAGGGCGCAGAGAAAATAGAATCAGAAGGGGAGACGGAAGGGGAGAGAAGAGAGAAGAGAAGGGAGAAGAGAAGGGAGAAGAGAAGAGAAGAGAAGCCTCGTGCGCGCGGCGATGGGGACGGCGGGATGCCAGGATCCGAAGGATCAAAGATCAGTAGATGATACTCCGTACGCAGCACCAGCGCTCAGTACTCAGTACGCGGGATCTTGATCTTGATCAGCGAGTGAAAGCGTGAGTGAGGGCGGGGTGAGTGCGTGAGTGAGCACTTGGGACAGATTGGGCCGACGAATCGACGCCTGATCGCGGCCGACTGCTAACAACGCCGCGGGCTTGCTGTCCACAGAAACCGCCCCCGCACCACCAGCCCGTACCTACTCGCAGCGCGCTCGCACCAAAACGACGAGGCAAATACAACTCGGGTAAACAAACCACAGCGGGCTTTATCGCGCCCGCATCGCATCGCATCGCATCGTATCGCATCGCACGGCACCCTATCCTATTCTCCCCGATCGCGGTGCACAGAATACTGCGCCTGGTAAGTACCGCGCCACGCCATGCCGCGTCTGGCTGCGAGCCTTTTGAGGTCTCTCGGTCCTGGGGAGATAAGCGGCCAGGCCGGGGTCCTCGACGCCGCGAGGCTGCAAGGTATGATATTGCCGGCGTCTTTGATCAGCACGCGCGCGCGCATGTGTGTGTATCTATGTGTGTGTGTATACTCTGTGTGTGTGTGTGTGGCGCGGGCGAGGGTTTAGGCGGCTGAGGAGGCGGGGCGGGGGCGGGGGGTGGGGAGGGTGCGGATTGCGATGTGCGGGCGGATGTGCGGGGAGGGGACCGCGCGCGTGAGGGCGTGACGGCGAGGGTGCAGGGGGCAGGGAAGAGAACGCACGGGCTCAGACGGCAGCGCAGCAGGGGAGGGGGGACGTGCGCCGCCGGCGGGTGCCGCGTTGGGACTGCGTTGGGCCGCGCAAAAGAGGGAGACGCGGGGAGAAGCAGGGAAGCGGCGGTTCGGGCGCGCGTTCTGGGGGCTGCTGGGGTCACGCGCGCGCGCACAGGCTTGCCTCGGGGGCCACGGGCGCGCGCTTCGACGACCTTGCGGCGCGCCTTGTGTGTGGCGTGGGCGTCTCGCGCGCTTCTCCCGAGAAGAGAGTGTGTAGGTGTGTGGCTAGTCGGAGTGTGTCTATTTCTGCGTGCGGGCGCGTCGGACGCGAGGGCGTGGAGCGGGGCGCGGTGTGGGTGTGCGCGGGGGAGAGTGGGTAATACACGTAGCGGGTGTACGTGTACGTGTCGCGAGGGTGCACGGGGTGGGGCTGGGGTGACTTGTGAGACGGGTGGGTGGGAGGGGACTGCCAGATGGGCATCGTCGGTCGAGGACACGGAGATGGACAGGCGGCCTGTGACAGGCGTCCTGTGGCAGGCCGGAGGAAGGAGGGGGGGCGGGGTGGGGTTCCGATGGCGAAGGGCTGGTGAGGGATCGAAGAGGGCGCGGGATCGATTTGAATCGAGGGAACGATTGGAGAAGCTGGGAGGTCAATGATCTCGAGGCGGGACACTGGGCCCGAGGGCGCGGCGTGATCGGGGAGTGCCGGATGCGGGATAGCACGAGATCAGGTGGGGGCGGATCGGAGATAGGCCCGCGCGCGCAGTCGCAGATCCTTTGCCTGAGATCCGCCGTCGCTGGCCACGGCTGCGCCCCGCGCCGCTCGTCCACCGTGGCCGGCGCGCAGGGGGCGTGGGGTGGGTCGCGCTCGGGGACGGGAGGGATGGGAAGGGGAGCGAGGAGGGTTGGACGGAGAGAGGGGGACGAGAATGGCAGGTGCGAGCCTGGAGGGCGGCACGGGCGATGGGGCAGATAAATAATGGTACACAGGCGAGGGCCGACCGAGCCTGGCTCTGCGACCGAACGAGCGCCCTGTCCACCGTCTCTCTCTCTCTCCCTGGCCCTCTGGCTGCCAGCCCTTGCCGTGCCCGCCCTCGCCTCCCCTTCCGACTTCCTCTTCAGAGGGCGTCCGTGCACACCTTCCTTCCCTTTTTCTTTTCTCCTCCTTGCTCTTTTCTTTCCCCCGCCCTCCTTTCTCCTCTGCTCCTTGGCCCTCCATTCTGCCCTGCTCTGTTGCTCACGACGACTCACGACTCGAACACGATCCACATCTCACGAACCGCCCTCCTCGATCACATCCGCCCTCGGTCCAGGTCAGCGTCCGACCCGCTCTCCCTCATCCGCCTTACTCAGTCCGTCCCCCCAGACCGAGACATCGTCCATATCCGTCTGCCCACAGCTGCCCACTCTGCCAGCCCAATCCCATGTCGCGGGCAAGCGTCGCCCACCGCCCGGCGCACCCCTCCCACGATCCAGTCCGACCCTCTCCATCCGCTGCTTCCGCCCTGCCGCCGCCGCCTCGACCGCCCCCACGACCGCCCCCGTTCGACTCGAGCACGCAGACTCGGCCTCAGCCCCCGCGACCGTTCAGCCATTCAGTCCCTTTTCCAAGTCCGCCCACCCACCCCCCCGTCTCTGTCCCCGCCCAGATACAAATTCTCTCCCCCACCCAGCCTTTTAGGCACCATCGCTCGGCCACCGTCCCTTTTATCCACCCCTTCGCATTTCCCTCCTCCTCCTCCTCCTCCTCTCCTCTCACCTCCTCCCACAACTACACCTACGCCTCCACTCCACACCCAACCTCTATACACCAACGCATCATGCCCGTCTCCTCCCCCTACCCCAGACACATCTCTCCTCCACCCTCCTACGCCCACTCTCCCTCGTCCTACCCCTTCCCGTCCTGCCTCTCCCCTGCCGCCTCGCAGCAGCAGCAGCAGCAGCAGCAGCAGCAGGCCCAACCCTCACCCGCAGACTTTTCCTTCGACCCTCTCGCAGGTGCAGACCCCACCTCCACGCCCCTCTACGACACCGACCTCTTCGACCCGGCATCCACCACAGACTCCGCGCCCTGGTCCGCTAAGCAGTACCAGGCCCTCGACTACGCCGAGCGTCTCAAGTCTGCGCTCATCTCCCCTAATCGCGCCCTCGACGGCGGCGGCGGTGGGTACATGCACTCTCCGCGCGTGAAGCAGGAGCAGGTCCGCGCCCACGCTCAGGTGTACAGCCCGCTCAATCTCCCCAGCGATTTCTCCTACTTCGACGCCCCCGTCGGCATCCCCGTCTCCGTCCACGCGCACGACCCCGGCATGCCATACAGCCCCTCTGCGGACCTCGCCGCCATCGCGGCGGCCAACTCGGCGCAGATGTACTACGCGCAGGACATGGACGTCGACATGGACGCCGTCGGCGTCGTGGGTGTCGGGCTCCCCTATGGTCTCAGCCCGCCCGTGTCGGTGCCGTACCAGCAGCAGCAGCAACAGCAGCAGCACGAGCCGTCGTCGCCCATCGAGCTGCAGTACCCCTCTGAGCTGCAGTACCCCTCTGGCATGCAAGCGCACTCTCCTGGCGCGTACTCGTCGTCGGCGTCCGCGTCGGCGTCGCCCCCGCAGTTCCAGGATCAGGGGCAGGGCGGGTGCGACCCGCGCTTCGTGAGCAGTTTCCCCGGCGGGGGCACGATGGATGTCGCCATGGGCGTGGACACGCGCGGGGTGTTTGGGAGCACGAGTCCGCCTGCGCTGACGCACGGCGGGTCGGGCTCGGAGTTTGAGGACGAGGAGAGCCGGAGTCGGGATGGGTTCGGGGGGTACGGCGCACGTGTAGGGTACGAGTACCCGGCGGGGCTGAGGGCCGGACCAGAGGGCGAGGGAGACGAGTTTGACCGCGACGCGAGCGGGGAGAGCGAGGTGGATGAGCGGGACGAGGATGATGACGAGGATGATGATGAGGAACAGGAGGTGGAAGACGACGACGACGACGGCGAGTTCGTCTTGGGCGGGTCGCGCGCCCGCTCGCGCTCGACCGCGCACTCCCGCGGGCGCGTGACGCGCTCTTCCCTCCGTGCAGCAGCCACGCGCGGGAGCGCCTCGCCAACTACGAGCCCAACAATGTCGGCGCTCTACGCGCCCACGCGCGCGTCTGGCTCGCGCTCGCGCTCGCCCGCGCCGCGCGCCCCGCGGCAGCGCGCGCCTGTGCCGGTGCCGAACCTGACGAAGAAGAGCCGCGGGCGGCGGGTGCCAACTGCGCCAGTGATGGTGGTGCAGGGCGGGGTGGAGAAGAACACGCGGGCGTACGCGTGCGCGGTGCGCGGGTGCGGCAAGTGCTTTGCGCGCGGGGAGCACCTGAAGCGGCACGTGAGGAGCATCCATACGAACGAGAAACGTGAGTGCGCTGTCGCGTGAGAACATCGCAGGGCGTGCGCTGACGTTGTGGGTTTCTGTTGCAGCGCACAAGTGTCCGGTGCCTGGCTGTGGGAAGGATTTCAGCAGGCACGATAATTTGGGGCAGCACATGCGGGTGCACAAGGACTACTGCGAGACGTACTGAGCGTCTTCGCCCTTTGCCCGCCGCCTCTCCAAAAATGCGACGTGCGACGCAGGCGAGGCCGAGGACGTGGCCCGGCTGAGACCGAGACCGACCGGCGGACGGGGGTGCATTTTTGACGTTTGACGTTTGGGTGTCGAGTGAGTCGAGGCTGAGTCCCGGGCGTGCGCTGGATCCGGGCGTGCACCGCCTCGCGTTCGTCTGCGGGCTGTGTCTTGGTCCGTGCGTGCGTCCGTGCGTTCGCTCCATGTCGGCGCACCCCTAGCTCTCGAGCTCGCCTGTGCCATCGGTCGTCGGCCCCTCTGTTTGCTGCCCGTGCGCCTCCATTCTCGGTTTAATTTTTCGTGGTACTGTCTACCCCGCCGCTCCTCGTTGCTCGTTCCCCGCCCGCCTGCCTGCCTGCCTGCCTGCCTGCCGTTCCTCCTCCTCGTCACCCGTGTCCCCTTTTTTGTGTCTTGTTTACCACGTCTGTTTTTTTTTACCTTGTATTTCTCCCGTCTCGCGTGATCCGTTCATCCCTCGTTATTTCACTGTTTCATTGATTCATTGTTTCTGTTACTGCTACCCTTACTGTACTCTACCCTATCCCTATCCACCCTGTACCTCCCACCGCGTTCTGTGCACAATTCCCAAACCGACCTCGATCCCGACTCGAATCATGATTCAGACCCCGGTCTCGATTCCGATCCCAATCCACATGCCTTTTTTTGTTCGACGCTCCCCTCGTCGACGCCTCGCTCCATTTTCCCCGCTCCATTTTCCTTGCTCCATTTTCCTCTCACTCGCTCGGCGCAGATTGTTCCCCGCGGCGCGGTTTACGGTTTCTTTCATGGTGCCCTGTCCACCTCCACCGCCTCACCTCTCAATATGGTGCCAACGGGCTAGCGGATCGCTCTCACGCCTTGACGAGAGGGCCGCCCGCGTCCTGCCTACGACCGACGCACCAACGACCTCCCTGTGCGCGTCCGAGCCGCTCTGCCGTCGGTCCTCGTCCGCCGCCCGTCTCCCGTTGCCGTAAGTCGCAGGTTACAAGCCACACGTCGCTTGTGCAAGCGGCCCGCCGTCGAGCATCTGTGCGCTGTGCGCTGTGGTCGCGCTCGGGCCAGCCAGCCAGCCTCCCGCCATCGAGGTCTCATTCGTTCGTGTCGTGGTTCAACATCATCCGCGATCGCGATCCCTCGGTACTACGCCGCGGTCTCGTCGCCTTTGGACTTGTCGGGCGACTTTGGCTTGGCTGTTTTTCTTTATGTTTTTCGAGTCCCTCTCGTTCGTGGCTTTTTTGCTGTATCCTTTTAACGCCGCCCCCTCTCCCCCTCTCTCGTGGCCTTTTTTTTTTCATCTGTATCGCGGTTTCCGGTCGTACCATATCCGTATCATATCGCTCGTCTCGTCTTGTCTTGCCCGTTGGTGTCGTCGTGTCTGGGGCTCGGCCCGTATCACGTCCCCGGCCAGCCCGTGTCTCCATGTCTCATTACTATCCACGCTCCTCTCAGTCTCGGTCTCGTCTCGGCGCAATCGTGTACTTCTATCATCCAATAGTCTCTGTACCGATACTTGTTTCTTTTTTTTTCTACTTTTACTCACGTCTATGATACGTCTACGCCTACTCCTACTTGTCTGCTCTCGCCTCGTCTCGTCTCGTCTCCTCGGGTTCTCGTTCACGGTGATGTGGGCCGCTTCGTGCGCGCCTGTGCGCCGCCTATCCACCTACCCCGCCTGCCCGACCGCCTCTCTCACACGTCACGCGTCACGCTCGGTACGATTTTTTTTTACGGTACATACTTTTGTACATTATGCAATGGTTGGGTGTTTTGATGATGTCGATGTCGATGATGATGGTGGTGATGATGATGATGATGGTTTTCATGATGATGATGATGATGATGATTTTCGCGATGATTTGATGATGGTGTGTTGCTAAGTTCCCGGTCCGCGTTCAGTGTGCACTGCGCGCTGTGCTGGTCGAAACATGCGCAGTTGGCAGTTGGTGTGGTGTCACACATCACTAGCCTATTCCGCGTATTTATTTATCCACCGCGTTTGGACGTTGTTCGTGTTTCTGGTCGGGCGTCGGCGGAGCGGCGCAGCTAGCTTATTGAGAGGTCGAACGGGTAGGGTGTGGTTTGGTTCGTGATCGCGCGATGGGGAGACGAGGCGGGACTTGGCGCTCGAGGGAGAGAACGCGAGACGGCACGGCTTGGAGCTTTGGAGGTGCGGCCCGGCGTCGTGCGCGGCCTCTTCGCTGCACCACGAACGAACGGTGGACGGTCGAGGCAGCGGGGCTCGACGCGGATGGGGAGCGCGCGCGGCGCGATGCGATGGGCCGCGGTCGGGGTGGGAATTGGGCGTGCTGCGAGCCTGTGCGGCGCCGTGTGCGCGGCGCGGCGCGGCGGTGGAGCACGAGCGCGGACAAGCAAGTTGCGCGTTCGTGGGCTGTGTCGATTCAGGCTGGGCGATTGACATGCTGGCCGTGGCTGGGTTCTCGAGGTTCGGTACAGATATAGATGCGGGAGAGATGCGAGAGACGGCGAGACGGCTTGAAATTCGGGGCCGGCGGCGTGCTCGTGTCGTCGTCCCTCTGCGACCCCACGTACGAACGGGGGACGGTTCAGCGGACAGATGCGGATGGGGAGCGCGCACGGCGCGATGCGATGGGCTGTGTTCCAAGGTGGGAATTTGGGATGCTGCGAACCTGTACGGCGGCGCGGCGGTGGAACACGAACGCGTCTGATGGCGCAGCGAATAAGCCGGTTGCGCGATCCCTTTGGGAGCTTTCGTGGGGCGTTGCGTTCGTGGACTGTGTCGATTCAGGCTGGCCGATTGACATGCTGGCCGTGGCTGGGTTCTCGAGGTTCGGTACAGATATAGATGCGGGAGAGAGTGCGAGAGACGGCAAGACGGCAAGAAATTCGGGGCAAGCGGCGTGCTCGTCTCGTCGTCCCTCTGCGGCCCCACGTACGAACGGGGGACGGTTCGGCGGGACAGATGCGGATGGGGAGCGCGCGCGGCGCGATACGATGGGCTGTGTTCCAAGGTGGGAATTTGGGATGCTGCGAGCCTGTACGGCGGCGCGGCGGTGGAACACGAACGCGTCTGATGGCGCAGCGAACAAGCCGGTTGCGCGATTCCTTTGGGAGCTTCGTAGAGCTTCGTGTTCATGTATCGATTCATGCCGGCCCTGGCCAGCTTCCCAAGGTTTAATATAGATATATAGATGCGAGAACCGCGCGAGGGCTTCGGTGCTCGTGGGGTGCCTGTGGGCGTGGCCGGATGAGGGCCATGAGCTGCCATAAGTAAAGTAATCTTGGACGCTGGGCGTGTATTTGCGTCCTGACGGTCCGAGCCCGGAGAATGTGGGGCGCGAGCGAATAGAGGATTCTACGTACATTCTATGATCTAAGAGGCGATCGGCGATAGCAGGGGAGGATATATGCTGGCGGGCCTTGCTGGGCGCTGGGTACGCACGTACACCGATACGCACGCAGGCACACAGGCATGCTTGGGACCGACGGTAAAGTCAAGATTCGGACGGAGGGGAAGGCTAAGGCCAAAGCCGCGGACGATGACAGGGGCGCAGAGGGGACGGTAAGACCTCTCAAGACGATGGACGAGTTTCACGCAGCGGTGAGTCCCCTCGCTGCCGCAGCACAGAGGGAACGCTGACGGGACCCCGATGGACCTGGTGGGGCGAGCGGGCGTAGATCGGCTCTGGCCGGGTGTCCGTGATCAACTTCTGGGCGGACTGGAGCGCGTTGAGCCGCATGATGTCGCCCATATTCGAGGAGCACGCGGGGGAGTACACGGATATCAGGTTCTACGCGGTCGACGTCGACGCGCACCCTGAAATCGGGGAAAGCATCAGGATTCGCGCGGTGCGTGGGCTCACTGGGTGCTGCGTCGAATGGGCGGGGAGCTGATAGACGAGGCGGTTGGCGTGCGCGCGCGTGTAGATGCCGACGTTCGTGGCGTTTCGCGATGGGAAGAGCATCGCGGACCTTATCGGCGCAAATCCGGGCGCTCTCCTGGTATGTTAGCGCTCACGGTCGGCGCCATGTCAAGATCAGAGGCCCAGCTGACCGCACCCTGCGATAGAACTTGGTCAAGAGCTGTTCATAGCGGGGTACATATTTGGGACGGAAATGGGGCGGGAGGTTGCGCACTACCATGATCAGGCGCGCGGGGATTCGAGGCCCAGCCGATAGTGAGACCTGGAACAGCGTTTCTGACATTCTTCGGTTGGAAGCTACTAGAATGAAAGATGGAACGTGAATGGGCTATGTTGGCCCTTGAGCTTACCAGAGCTGACCGGGTGGCCACCGAGGACACAGCAGCACGGGAAGAGGAGCACGTGTTGCTGACGAACGTGCTGACGATCACATCATCCTTGCTATCCCTGTGCACCACCGAGCCCATAAAAAGTCTTGTAATCTGTTGGCTTTCCACCACCACGAACATCATCCCACACGCCCTCTCTAGCCCGTCAACCGAACCCTCATCATGACCGTCACCGCCGTCACCTCCGCCAAGCAGTTCCATGACATTGTAAGCCGAGTCCCAAGCTCCCATCTCCCCAGCGCGCGGGCAAACGCTGATCAGTGCTCGCTTCCCGCTTCGACCGCTCCCCTCTCTCCACCCGCCTGCAGCTCAGCTCCGGAAAGGTCGCCGTATTCGACTTTTGGGCGACCTGGTGCGGTCCCTGCCGCGTGATCTCGCCGATCTTCGAGCAGCTCTCTGAGCAGGTCGCGGGCGTCGAGTTTTATAAGATCGACGTCGACGAGCAGACCGAGATCTCCCAGGAGGTCGGCATCCGTGCGGTGCGTTCTTTTTTTCTTGATCAGTCATCGACCACAGCGTCATGCTGACTTGGTTGCGTTTTGCTTGTAGATGCCCACTTTCCTCGCGTTCCAGAACGGAGCGAAGCTTGGCGAGGTCGTCGGCGCAAACCCTGCCGCTCTCGAGGTTCGCTGCGTTTTTTGCGTTCGTCGATGATCATCCTATTGACCTCGTCGTTATGACAGAGCTTGATCAAGGCGCACGCATGAATGCTCCAAGATACCTCTCAGTCGGTGGACGAGCGATAGCTGAAGCACGGAAGTAGCGTCATCGTGTATAACATTATGTAGGCTATGTCGGATGCCTCGTGAGAGACCGCAGAATAGATCATGGACAATGTCCGGATTTTTTTGGAAGAAATTTCGCAAGTGTGAGAGTGCGCTGAGTGGTCGCCAATTCAGGTTCTCGGTGGATGCCGACGGGCGGGCCGTGGCGAGCCGCACTAGCCCGGATAGGCACACGCAGTGCGGGGTATTAGGCGCCTAGCTAAGCTCCGTACCGCGACTCTCTCGTAGACCAGCGCCATTCGTCGACACTCACAAAGAACAGTTAGCCATGATTCCCTCACGAACCTCGTCTTCTTCTGGTGCGCGTGCTATGCGACGTGCAGCTACGATATCCGTGCGCGCATCCGCCGCTTCGTCTACATCTGCAGCACCCCCCATACCATATCATAGACCGCAACGTGGAACAACCAGTTTGGCATCCCTCAGGAGACAGCTGGACAATGTGAGGATACATGCTCGGGGGCTCGCCACTGCAGCAGGTGAGCATGCATGCTGCTTGAGCAATCGAGGGCAGCGTGGACGTTTCGGATCATGAAACTTGCAGAGAGTATCCAGGCCAATGTATACAAAAGGAAGCCTCATTTTGACAAGATTCTCATCGCGAACAGGTATGTCGATTCTTGAACCATGCTATCCCATCTTTTCTTAGAACTATCGCGCAGAGGTGAAATCGCGTGTCGTGTCATTCGCACCGCTAAGAAGCTCGGCATCAAGACTGTGGCGGTCTACAGCGAAGTCGACGCCGACTCGCTGCACGTGAAACTGGTATAACCCCTTCGCGCATTGTTCTGAGCCAAGTTCGTACATTTACTTTGACGGTTTTGGGCTCGTCAAGGCGGACGAGGCGTATTGCATCGGCCCGGCACCATCGTCTGAGAGCTATGTACGTTTCTATCTCGAAATGGGCGGCTACATGCGCTCCCGTGTTGGCGCATGCACTAAATTGTATTATCATTTAGCTTCGTATGGATAAGATAATTGACGTCTGTCGACGGAGTGGCGCGCAGGTAGGTCGCTTGAACATGCTTTTTGCCTTCGCCAAATTAAATTAGGCCGTCTGTCCCTATAGGCTGTTCATCCAGGGTATGTCTTTTGTTTAATTCGCAGATGCAATATCTTCACAATCTGTAGGTATGGATTCCTGAGCGAGAATGCCAAGTTCGCTCGGCAGCTCGCCGAAGAAGGCATTGTCTTCATCGGTCCTCCCGCAAGCGCAATTATTAGTATGGGGTCGAAGAGGTACATCGGAGTCTCTAATTTTACATTGAATGTCTTGCGTATTGATATTGCCATCCCAGTGAATCCAAGACTATAATGTCCAGTAAGCCAGTCTTATTCTGTATTTTTGATGCGGTCTTGTGATTTGGCGTATCAGGTGCTGGAGTTCCTTGTGTTCCGGGTTATCATGGAAGTAACCAGGATCCCGCATACCTATTACAAGAGGCTGAGAAAATTGGTGTGCCTCAACCTAATATCCTTATGCTCCAAACATAGTTCTCATTCTTCTCCCAGGATTTCCGGTCTTGATCAAAGCTGTACACGGTGGAGGCGGTAAAGGTATGCGAGTTGTGCATGCCCCATCAGCCTTCTTCGACTCCCTCGAATCGGCTCAGCGCGAGTCGCTCAAAGGGTTCGGGGATGCCACCGTTCTTGTCGAGAAGTTCGTCGAGCGGCCGCGGCACGTCGAAGTCCAGATATTTGCGGATCAGATGGGGAACACAGTGAGTCTTTGGGAGAGGGATTGCTCGGTGCAGAGGCGAAATCAGAAGATCATCGAAGAGGTATTTTTCGAGAACGCTCATCTTTTTGAGCTATCTTTATTCGGCTCATGGACGATCTTGTCGTTTGACGATAGGCTCCTGCGCCCGGACTTTCGGCTGAGCTGCGTGCTGATTTGAGCGCGAAGGCCATCGCTGCTGCGAAAGCGGTCAATTACGTTGGCGCCGGGACCGTCGAGTTCATATTCGACAAAGACACCTCTAAGTTCTATTTTATGGAAATGTATGTGTTGCGTATCTTTCTAGCGATCCTTAAATAGCTTTGATGGTTTTGGCTCAGGAATACACGATTACAGGTTGAGCATCCTGTGACAGAAATGGTAACTGGATTAGACCTTGTAGAATGGCAATTAGAAGTAAGCTTTCAACTATCGCGTTCATATGTAGAAAATGTACTCACTGTCCCGTCAGGTAGCTTCAGGGAATCCTCTCCCTCTCTCCCAACAATCTATCCCCCTTGTTGGACATGCTTTCGAAGCACGGATCTACGCGGAGAATCCCCGCAACGACTTCCTTCCCGACTCAGGTCGTCTTCTCTATCTCTCAACGCCAGAACCCACGCATACATTCGCATCGACTTTCACCTCTGTCACGCCCTTAGCGTCGGACCTTGGCATGACTCCAGCCACGGACAGTACGCTTCGGATAGCGCCCTCAGTGCGTCTTGAGCAAGGGTTCACGCAAGGAGCACAGATAGGCGTGTTTTATGACCCTATGATTGCAAAGCTCGTCGTGCACGCTGAGGACCGTACAGAGGCGCTCAGAGTCTTGAGGAAGGCGTTAGACGAGTATCATGTCGCCGGTGTGTCGACGAACGTGGAGTTCCTGCGGGCTTTGGCAGGCCACCAAGCATTTGTAGATGGGGAAGTCGAGACAGGATTTATTCCGGTGACGTCTATTCACTGGAGGCCTTGTTCATGTTTATCTGATTCGCGCGCTGCAGAAACATCATGCGCAGCTGTTTCCTCCCATAGGAGAGCCATCGGCGGAGCTCCTGGCCCAGGCTGCACTCTTTATAGTCCTGCGGGATTATCCTCAAGACCCAACGACTCCTTGGACGCGCCTTGCGTCTCGGCGTTTTGGCGGGGACATCTATGAACGAACTATATCCTTCCAGACCGAGGACGCATCCGACCATCATTTTACTGTCTGCGTCAAGTCTCTTCCTTCAGGCCTCTTCGATTTGGAAATCAGTGGCAATGACCCAGAGTCTCTACGTACTCTATTGACCTCCGTCCCTGCCCAATTGACATCCCCGACCTCACTCTCTACCACATTGAACAATTTTTCGAGCCGAACGACCATCGTCTGTCAGCCGCCACCACCAGACGTCCCGGCCTCTTCATCGCCTGCCACGATGGAGCGCTTGCACGTATTCGCAAACGGCCACAAGACGACGCTCATCGTGCCCTCGCCAGCGTGGCTTCGCTCGCTCGGCGGGGACGTGCTGAGTGCCCAGGCGAGGGGCGCGTTGAAGGCGCCGATGCCGAGCCTCGTTGTCGAGGTGAAGGTGAGCGTGGGCGAGAGGGTCGCGAAGGGCCAGTCGGTGGTCGTGCTCGAGAGTATGAAGACGGAGACTGTGTTGAGGGCGGAGGTGGACGGGGTCGTGCGCGCTGTGGGCTGTGTCAAGGGAGAGATGGTCAAGGAGGGACAGGAATTGGTGGACATCGAGGCGGAAATCGGAGATAGTCTCCCGTCTTGATTGTAAAAGATTGTAAGCCATTGCAGAATCATTTCCGTGTCGATGAAAAGGAACTCACATGCGACAAGGCGCGAAGGATTTCCAAGTCTGACATACTTGACAGTGTGTGTATAGTCACCCTTGACGAAACCAGGACTTTCTTCTCTTTCACAAGACACATTGATTATACTGTTCATCTGCTGAAACGGTCTGTGTTATTCATGGACAAGCGTCATTGGCATGGGCATACTTAGCACAGGCTCTAGTCGTGATGACAAGTGGCTCGCCGCCCCAGTCCTGCTTCGCGATGAGCTCGACGGACGAAGGGTGCGTCCTGCCCTTGCTTTCACTCCCGCCGGACACGTACTCCCAAGGCTGTTCAGCCTCGCTGGCGGCGTCCAGAGCGGCGTCCAGAGCGATGACGGACCAATTGTGCGGCACGAGCACAAAGTCGGCGTCTGCGACCCTCTGCGCCGGATAGCAGCCGCGCACACAGAGAGTAGGTCAGTCTGCCAGCCAGCAATGAAACACTGCGCATCGCACCCCTGCTTCCTGTGTGCCCTTTCCGCGCGCGCGCACGAAATCCACGTTGCCCGGAGGCGGCTGGGACGTTGAGCACCAGCTAGCCTTCCGTCCCCGCCGCGCTTCTCTCTGAGCGTAAGACCATCCACCCCTTCGGCCTTGGCGCGGTAGCCTTCCTTCCTTGCGATGTCAGCGTCTGTCAGCGTATCAGAACCGTCGAGCACAATACGACGCTGTTCGTACACAATGTTGTTTGGCTGCACCTCATGCTGCTGAATCTGAATTTCGCAATTGAGGCAGTCCTCAAGCCATTCTGTCGCCCACACAGGGGTCCCATATGTGGACCTGAGCTTCGACCAGCTTAAAATGGTCATAGGCACAGGCCCCGTCGGTCTCCATGCAGTTGCACTTGGTGTGACATCGATCGTCGCCATGGACCTCCACAGCCGAAACTAGAGTTCGCGAAGAAGTCGGACACGGAGTGCATGCTGCAGGTAAGACCGCGGAGGAAGTGTTGTGAGAAATTTGAGCTTTCGGGGGGAGGATAGACCAGAGGCCGCGATCGAGTGCTCGAGTGTTGAGTCGTCGATCAAGTTGGCTGCGTTGGTGAGAGAAGTCTGCTTCATTCATTTGCCGGAATAGATCTAGGCACGTTCACTGTTTACCTGGATACCTTTTGAGCATTGTAGATGATACACATTGGCGTCAGTACATAGAAAGGGCCACAATGTGGCGTCCTTCAGCATATCCTTCGACCGGGAGGCACTGTCATGGCCAATGCACAATAGATTAGAGCTCGATCTTCATCGCCTACGATCCATCTTGGGCGGCTGCCATGCAGCTTGCATAGACTGGCAAGCTCATTCTGAAAGCGCCCGTCAGTCATGCCTAGTACTTTAACGATTGATTGTTTTGAACTCTTCGAGGCTACTCTGAACCAGAAGCCATCACACAAGGTTTGGCGCAAGCTGTTGTAACGAACTATCGAAGTCGTAAAAGTTGGTTTCAGGCAGGGCATGGGTTATGCAAGTGAAGCATGACTCACAGCAAATCTCTGTCTGACAACATGGAGAATGCATGCCTTTCGTTGGCCTGTCGAGCATCACATGTCGTGAAGATGCTATGAAAGAAGAGTGTATTGCACAGCAGATACTAAGTGAAAGGAAGGGCCGACATTCCTGTGCCTCAAACTACAAGCTCGCCTTCCACGCTCTCCGGCTCCAATCCTAGACGCTGCAGGACTCGGTCGTACCGATCACGGTTATAACCCTTCAAGTATCGAAGAATTTTTGCTCGTTGGTGGACCAACCTCCGCAAACTACGTCGGTTTGCAACATCTCTTTTGAACTTGCTCAGATGCTGCCACAAGTTGCGGATCTGTAGCGTGAGCAGAGCAGCTACACCGTAATCAATAAATCAGGTAAAGAACGAAGGAGGACAAGACGAAAACACACCTTGTACTTCTGGCCTTCCCGTGTCGTTCGGTTTTCCCGGCTCAGAGAATTCAGCAATAACCCGCCTCCGATTTTCGAACGCGATGCCCTGCGCATTCGCATTCCGCAGAGCAATCAACGGCGCAAACTTGTTGGCGTTGTCAATGGCATACTCGAGCTCGAGCTTCAACGCTTTCTCCTTCAGCTCTTCCATATTCGAAGACGTCCGCACTGTGTAAGTGTTCTCGGCTCTTCGGAGAGTGTTTCCCTCCGCGGTTGTGAAAGGAAGATGCTTGAACAGAAGTTCTTTTTCCTTCTCTCCAATGCCATAATTGAAAGCTTGGGGCAGTTTGATATCACCCTCAGGGAGCGAGATGACATGAGGACTTGATGAGAGTGCCAGCTCGTCCGACCTGACGAGCACACGGGCGAGGTCGGATGACTCCCATTTGCTGTCGTCCCCCGGCTTCGTCCCGAGAACAACATGGGGCCGTTCTGTGGTCGCGAGTTGCTGAAGCTCGACACGCTTGCTAAGATTCGCCTCTCGAATCAGACGCGACTGGCGCTTGCGCTGGGATTCTGCGTGGAGGACAGAGGACGTGTGGAGACCGGCGCGAAGGCATGGCGGCCCAGGTATTGGGAGTACAGATCGAGTACCTTGGTGTGGAGGTTTGGATAATGTGTCGATCACAGCGAGCACGGTGCTTACCTTGCGTGAAGCAGCTCCTCAACATTGTGTACGACATGGAACGAAACTCACTTTCAGTCACACCCAGGATGCATGTCACATCATCACCAGTTCACATCACAATCTGGCGTGACTCATCCTCGTCGTCTACGAGTCCACTCGAGTCCACCGCCAAGATCGCGTTCACAATAGACCCGACTTAAAGAGCAATGCCAATCACATTTTGCCCCGATTTCCTTCATGATAGCACCTTCGCCTCGTGTCATTCTCTTATAGGAATCCGCTCACAGCATCCCGAGGTACACATCACAGGCGTTCCCCACGAGCCTCGAGGCTGGAGCGTCTAGCTGCGAATAGTCAACAACCAGAGTCTTTCAGCCTCTGATTTCCCCACTCCTTCTATTTGAAAAAGTGAACCTTCAACGGACATTTTGATAGGTCGCCATCTGCCAGCCCCTTGATCAAAAGCCCCGGCTCGATTCCTGTACCTCCATCAATACACGATATTCGAAAAGCGCGCGCCGTTGGTGCGACTTCAACCATATTATCCATATGCACGACTGCTGGACGGCTCAATGAGGTAAGTGGTCGTTACTGTAGATGCGTCTATAGATCTCATGAAACCTCTATTCAAAGGCAATGTGCCTCATGAGCGAGTAAGCAGCGCTAGGACTACATTAGAGCGAGCCAAGGCGTTATCAGCAAGGCTCTATACGTCTACCGTCAGCAATAGGTCAGGAAGTGTTCATCTCCGTTCTCATCAGTGCACGTCCACGGCGAAACCAGCGAAAGTAACACCGAGGGCTCAACTTGTGACCCTATGGTGATCTCTCTAGTTCAGTTTGCAGGCCGTACACATCTTTGACTGCATACACCTCTGTTGTTTTGTACGGAAACGAAGTCAATGAATGCCCTACGCTCCTCACTTGGAACACGTGTTGTCACTGCAGCGCAACTGTCCACGCGTCTCACGCATGCCCTCCACTAATTTCAGATTTCGTGCCGTTTTGTGGGGTAATGTATGTTGTCTCGAATCGAACATCAAGATCCTCGGAAGGTCGCCTACATGACCTGGGGCGACCCGGTCGATAGCCATCAACATACACCGCTGTGCGATAGGTACAAAAGTGTAGTGGCGGAAGGCAATTTGGGTGAGTAACTTTAACCCGGATCCTGTCCATGCGATCTTCTAACTAATATCTCCTTTGATACCTGTCCTCCTACACAGGTTTCATTGAACGCCTCCTTGTACGCCACTCTTCATGGCAAGCCTTGTGCCCTGTCTAGTGAACTCACGGAGTTAGCATCGTCGTCTGACATTGCCTTCTCTGTTCACAGTCGAACAGGCGGCCGACGCGTGTTTTACCTCTCTTCGCGTGCCGTGGCGTTAGCATTGCATCCGGAAACATGAGCCTCGTTTACCACTGGCGTGGACGCGTCAGCCTCAACGCCTTCTATGCTGCCACCCAGATATAAAGATGTCTCATTGCCCCGTACCCAGACTGTACACCTCGCTAACCTACTCTTCTCCCTTCACAATCCTCCGCAACTTTAGCTACAAGGTTGCTATATTTACCCGCACCGCGATCGACATCTATATCTAAATCATTATCATGATCACTCGGTAAGGGTTTCACCATGTGCACCTCCGGTGTCTATTTATGATATACGGTTATTAATATTTGTATCATTCTAGATCCATCCATCCCATCAACCCAACGCGCGCACTGGCTGGTACCGGCCATCAGCGCCAGAACTCTAGTTTAAACATCGGGATCGCATTATATCACATCCCCGACCCTGCGTGCTCGCCTCCCACGAAGCGCGTCGCATGGGCTCTTGTTGTTCATGACGGCTTCTATACCGACCAACGCGTCCTCATGTATCAACTCTATTGGTCTACGCTGGGCAGCTCGAGCTATATTCGCCCTGTCTTTGTCGCCGTAGATCAAGTGAGTGATCCTTCATGGGACTTCATCGGCATCGCCCATGTGGGCTCTTGCAAAAAGTCCCTGGACGACATCACCAGAATCGTGCTATCCGTCCAACCGCTGGGTCATTACACTGCTCCCAATCACACCATCCCACCACCCACAGCCTGGGTGCTAGACGCGCTGCACGCGCTGTGGAGGGCGGGCGCCCTCACGCTGCCGTTCCTCGTTGAGAATATCTATGACAAAGTCCACAAGGCTTCTGCTGCCCATATGATATATCGGGAGCGGACCATCTGGCCAACGCGCGTTCCCGTCCTTGACATCTCGACCCTCTGAAGGACAGCGTTTATCTTATAGCTTCTTGCATTATAATGTGTATATATGACGCCTGTCTATTCTGCGAGGCGCCCTCCAAGCGCTAATGTCACTCGCCCATGCTATCGCTCCTCCCCGCTATTATATTGTCTTCCTCTCCAATCGCAGCATTTCCAGATTTTTTTTGTACCGCTATCTGCTATCCCCGCTATTCAATTGTCTGTACACTGTTGTCTTCCCACATAATTTGATTAGAAGCCATGTTTTCTCGCTTAATGTATGAACGAGTTTGAGAGCAGGCGCCTGGTGGGACGTAATTCGTGAGAAAATCTATTCCAACTCCGCTCGCATATATAAACCCGCCTTCAATTACTTTTATTTTTCTCTACGAGAGACATGCCACGCTGCTCGATGTCAGCTTTCCTCCACCGTCGAAACAGTGCCAGTGACTCTTCGGAGTCCTGTTGCTCTCAAGAAACACCCAGGCTAGGAAGTGTCGTGTCGTCACCTTTGGAGGACACAGCATGTCGATTTTTTCCTGGAACATACTTTACTTTGGCTAGCCATACTTATCCTTCATCGATGGGGTTTCCTGCATATGTACCAAGAGAAGGGGGGCTCGGGAAGGATGGAGCTTGCTCATGTTGTCTCCCTCTTCGATGTATGTTTCTTTGTGCTGATGGAATGATAAGATTGTTATCCTCCGAACTTATCCACCGTCGGCATACCATCGGCTTCTGCCCATTGCCTCTGAATATAGGCTAGACGTTTATGCAAACCAAGCTGTTGTGTTCATGACGATGGTGCCGTATGGCTTTGACGATAGTTACCTGCAGAGTTGGAAATAGAAAACCTGCCTTTCGGACCACGGCGAAAGAAGACCAAGTCTTTCAAAAAATGTCAAGCAAATGTCATCAATTCCATTCATTTCGCAGATTACACATGGCATTCATAGAAGGCTTTCTTAGTCCGAGCTGTCGTATGTGCGTGGACCACGCAAAAGAAAGTGATGCTCGGCATTCTAAGCAAACTATGAAGATCTATGACATACAGCTGAAGGGATATTAAGTATGATGGAGCATGAAGTCGAGGAAGGATGATGGGGATATATGATATATTGGTGATGCCGTGGTCCGAAGAGTGTCCTACAAGAAATCAGAGCAAATGCACGCTAGCAAGCGGTATTAAGCGTCCGAAAAACACTCGAAAACATTGCGTAGAAGGGAAAAAGATTGTAACGAGAGCGTACGTGGACGGGATGGATCCTAATAGCGAATGAATGAAGATGCTTTGCCCAGAGGACAATACTATAGGTAATAGATGGGTGTACCGTGTCGTGGCGATGAGACGAGAAAGAGAGAGAAAGGCGTGAATTTTTTGTCGATTAGGGTGATATACAGTAGATTGGCGGGGCGTGATTTTTTCATGAATGCGGGGCGTAACGGATATGATACAGTTTCCGATACGAGCGTGCGGATTATGGATACATGGCGTGGCGCATCAGCATTCGACACCCGTGAGTGCGACGTCATTATGGTGGTCCAGGACAGTTGAGCACGGTGCGGGATCCGCGCGCTGTGGGATCGAGACGCTCATCAACACCTGTCAGCTGTAGAAATAGTGGATAGACTCACCACCAACGCCCTGAACTGTTCCACATTCTTGACAACCCTGATCTCGACCCCCTTCGACACACACAACTTCCTCAGATCCCCAACTTGGGGATGGTTCTCTCCGGTCCGCCATACAAGCACCGTGACAGCACTGACGGCTTCTCTGCTCCTCACGAGGTCCAACACGGGACCGAGAGGCGTGCCCTCATCGATGCCGAGAGCGATGCGAGAAAGCTCCTTTGGCGCACGACGGAAGATCGCGGGGCCCGCCCATGGGTGCTCAATGCGCAGCGCAGCCAAGTGGGGACAAGCGGAGGTGACCATGCTGAGCTCGGCGCTGCGAATGGCAGGGAGTGCGAGAGAAGTGAGCGTGCTGCCATGGGCTGTCAGGAGTTTCTCGAGAACACGAGGGTCAGGTTGACGGGCGAGCTCGAGGGACCGGAGACTCGATGCGGACCGCGTGGTATGCAGAAGCCAGTCCAAGAATTCAGGTGACGGGGCGGGCTGTAAGTTAAGGTGCAACGTGTGCAAGGCGCTAGGGAACAATGCGGCTTGTGCGGGGGGCTCGGACATGAGAGGCGGGAGGCCACGAAGGGTTAGAGATCGCAGGGAAGGCCAGATCGAGAGCAATTGTGGTAATGCGTCTGCGTTTTCGGACCAGTTGCTGAATCGCAGCGACGTGATGGCGGGCCCGGCGCGTAAAAGTGAAAGCGTTGTGGCATCGAAGGAGGACATGGGGGCTTTAGAGCGCTCTAAAGACAGGGGGTATTCAGATGCTTCCGATTCTATTGCCCGGGCGCCATACAACGACAGGTCGATCTCCTGCAGGTTCGGGCAGAGCGTTGCCGTACGGGCAAACGAACGCGGGAGCAGACGGAAGGGCTGTGACGGGTCGATGATAGCGCGCAGAGAGTGCACACATTGGCCGAGGGCACGCCCACGCTCTGTAGAACAATCGACGGCTTCGGAGAAAGCGATGTAAGCACGCTGCGAGCGGAGGATGATGCTTTGAAAGAGGAGCGTCTGAGCGGGTGCCGCCCATGCCTTGCAAACGACGGAGCATGCGAGTAGCAAATCGGTGTCGGGCTCGAGGGTGGGAGTGTAGTAGGCTGCTTCGAGAATAGAGACAATCATCTCGGCGGGTAGCGGCACGGGCTTGGGATCCTTGGCTTGGATCTCGGGGACGGGGCGCGGACAAGGCGGATAAATTTGCGTGAGGTCAGTCGTGCCATCGATTTTGGGAGCCGCCTAGTTGTGAGGTGATGAGAACAATGGATAAACAAGGGCAGAATGGTGAACGACACTCACAGCAGGCATGAAGGGCCAGAACCAGAGAGCAGATACATTGATATAACCCATGGTCGTTGGAGAACGTGAAGACTATGAACGTAGAGGAAGGCGGGGCACCCGGGGTGGAGGGGAGATGAACTGGAGGGAAAAGGCCACACATTGGAGAGGGAGAGTCGGGTATGAATATATAGTCTGTGACGGACGGAGAAGTGAGACTCGGTCAAAGACTGAATTTCTGAAACAGTGCAACACCCGGAACGGCATTCGGCACCATCGCGGACTTTTCCTCCACCGGCACTGCCCGCCGTCCGGCCGGAACACAATTGCCTTTCACCACCTTTGATCTTTTCCAAATTTCAGCCTGAGACTCTCCCCACCACTGAACCGAGCTCTGAAACCTATTTCTATCATATCGAGGCTCAGGATAACTTTGTGACCCAACAGTCACACGGCAGGATCCTGTTGGTTAACTCCCGCGGAAACTCCCACACCCATCGCTGCTGGCTGGCTGTGATTGATTGGTACCAGGGTCGAGTCAAAATGTCTCATTTTCGCCGATCGACAGCGGTACCTCATCGCATAGAGCGCCGAGAACAGTTTCACAAATATTGACCTCGAGATTCTATATTGTGTCAAGACGCCTTGCAGCCTGTCAATCGCATAGTATGAGAACCCGCGATTTCGAGACCGACATCCTAACGGAGTCAAGCTTTTTGACTTTGCCTAGATCGGTCCGCTGTTATGCGCCCACAAAGGGTGTCGTGACGTTATTCTTTTAATTTCCGTAGCGCCCAACTAGCATCGCCTCGCGCAATTACCCGAAATCGGTCTCCGGCGGGGTCAGTGTAACGCTCGCGGACCATTGTTATCAAACGGGAGATGGAAGGAGCCTCCATCACACTACTACTACTACTACTACTACTATGGCCACCGGAACCCTTGGAAGGCCGCAACGTAGAGTACAACCACTCTCTACGCTGTATCAAAACTCACATCTGCTGCCGAACATCTTCCTCGGTAATTTGGAATTTATCCAGGGACTTATTGCTTCCTATTCTTATACCAGCATCGGCTCAGACATCTAACCTGCCAAGTCTACGACGATGAGAAATCGCTATTGTTGACGCAAATGGAGATAAGTGGTACACAAGACATCTAGTTCGGGCGCGCTCCATTTCAGATACGTACCGCCGCACGCGGCGCGCGACGTCCTTCCATGGCGGAGTACGTCCCGACAGGCGGTGAGGAGACGCCGTTCTTTCTTGACATACTCGCAACGTGGTGTGGGCGAGGACATCATCAAAAGTCAAGCGAAGCGCAGGTGCTCCGAATCTTGAGTCATGTCGACTCCGGATTGGCTTATGTATAACTAGAAAAAGGCGAGTCTGCTTCGCTCTCTTTTGACCTGGGAGAATCTGTCCCGTAAGAGTCTGAATCAAATGGAATATGAAGGTGAGTCCTGGACCCCAGTCCTAATAATGTCCCACAAGGATAGGTACGTGTACCAGGAAGATATGTTCTATCATCCGCTCTAACAAGCTTGCCTGTTCCCAGCGATGAGTCTTGATTTCATAGATGGTCCGATTGCCAACTGCGGCGGTTCTCAGAAGGGCAATATGGATTCCACACGGGCTGATTTTCTTTTGTCCATGTAAGTAATATTCATTCGTGGCTCCTACACCACGCTCTCTTTGTCTCGCCCAAAACGTCGACCTCGGGTGTATATCTCTATGGAAGTCATAAGTGGAACCTTCTGGTCGGCAGGATACATTATATGGAGCTCTACATCGTGCTCCCGGTGATGTCGGCTGCATTACCTGGTGAGAGTATGTACTATCTGGCTTAGTCTTAGAGGTAAGCGCAGCCACATACGCATCTGGAGGGTCTGGGGTCACCCAATCGAGCAGCATCATTGTTGAGTCTTCGGTGTTCCCAGCAGACCTTCCCAGCGCGCGAGGTGGCGCGCGACTAGTGTTGCCAGATGCCCTGGGGCTCCCCGATTTACAGCTTACGGGTCCAGTGCCCAGGGTGCGTCGCATCCTTCCAAGCTTCTGTTCCTGACTTCCCGGATGCGAAAGACTCGAGCTTGAGACCTCGCCTTACATGCGCGTGTCCATCGACGGAAGATGGGCCGAACACGGGCGGGTTCAGGCGTGGTCTCCGCGATTTCACCGTTGCGCAGGTTAGCCTACGCGCCACAAGCGCACGGAAAGGGATGGGGCAATGATGCCTGAATCGCCGTCATCCCCGCGGTGCAGATGGAGATGAGGCGGTCTAGGAACGGTCAGCCGATGGACGATGTGCGGTTTTTATTCTGGGACGATCGGGCGCACCTAACGTGTCCAGGAACTGGGATGAAATGGACGAGCGCAAAGCACAAGCGAATTGCGCGGTGGGAGCTCGTGACACAGTGTCAAGGAGCGTACGTACGTACATGAAGGTACAGGGCCATGCGTACTGCGGTATAACCGGCCTTGCGATGACCTATGTTTGACCTCGGCCATGCCTTGGCTGCGCGCGCATTTGTGGAATCCTCCGGTGTAGGTGGCTAGCATGCTAGCGCTCATTAGCGGTGGTCGAGCGCTGTCCATCATGCTAATGGGGTCGCTTGGGTTCCCCATTGGTTATGACAGCTAACGCTGTAAAGTGTGTATGCTGACATCGAGTCCATGGACCAGTCGGGAGAAAACCAGGTGAGTTATGACCAATGGCGGCAGGCTTGTGAACCACGAATAAGAAGACCCTGTAGACATGCCCGGTCCTAAAAATGGAACCAGAGGATGACTGTCTGCTGCGCAAGGCTGGGCACACTCACGAGCCTTGACGCAGCTGACGCTGCGGGAAATGGAATAATGGACGTAGACAAGTGAACCTTGTATGTTGTAAGTGTGTGATGGAGGAAGCAGGTCGTACGCATGGGTGCCATGATCAGGGTGCGGGATATGGGCCGGCGATTCCCCAATACGAGTGAGCTATATATATAGAACATAGGCCTGTCAGTGAATGATATACGAGTACGAAAGAACCTCGATTATTTATTTCCTAGTTTCCGCCTCGACAGGTATGCCCGAGCCATCATCGTCAACATTTGCGGCTGCATCACACGTTTGCCGATCACAAAGGCCATGCGCATCAAGTTGAATCTTGCTTGACCGCAACCATCATCTATTGATCAGGTGTGAGTAAAACTTGCGAGACGATGAGAACAGTTTCCAACTCATTGATATCAGCAACGCTACTCACCTTTGCTCGCATCACTGCCTGCAACTTATCAAGCAGAATGCCCTCCGCTGCAACTATCACTGATCGATTTGGGCACACCCGGTTTCAAGAATAATGGAGCCTCGATATCCCCTTCTCGGCTTTCCCGAGCAAGCATATTGCTGTGGTATGCATGATGTAGAGCCTCTAACGAGTCGCTGCGGAACGCGGTGCGTCATCACGCAAGCCTGTGCTTTTTGGCTTCCGCAGGACGGACTGCGTCGGACCGCCACCAAGCCGAAAAGCGCCGGCATCGCTGTCCCGACTCCCAACGCAACATTATCGCTGGATCGTTCGTCAAGTATCGAGGATGGAAGACGGGTAAGATGTTGAGCAGGATTCTGGCTACTGTTCAAGTGAAAGCATGACTGCGGTAAGCAGCGAGCCTCGACGGGTTTCCATCGTGATTCCTGGCTGATCGACTAATAGTCGTCGGGTGCTCCACAGGAGGCGGTGCACAAAATTCTGGGCGTTAGCAAGCCGATATAAATCCCCACTATTGCTCAGCTCGCAATAAACTCTTTCGATCTTCTCTTGCCCACATTTTTTGCCTCCCAACATCTAATCTTGACTTCTTTATCCGACTTGCCATAATGATGTTCACAAAGTTCTACGCTGCTCTGCTTTTCGTCGCCGCCGCGTGCGCAACTCCTCATGTCAAGCGTCAAGGTGTGCCATATAATTTTGGAAGCCGCGCAAGCCATTGACTGCCTGGGCAGATATTGGAAGCGTCTTCAATTCGCTCACCTCCGTAGCGGGATCGGATATCGCGGTGGCTACTTCTGTTTGTGCGTGATTTTTTGGCTTCACTCTAGTACCCGCAACGTTCAACTACGTTTGCCTTCTTGATGCTGACGACATGCGATCGACAGTGGGTTCTGGGGCCAATGAGGCCACCTCCGCAGGTACGTTTTTACATTTTGACGCTTGTAGTAGATCTCATTCCATTCCTCTAGCCGGATCCATTTTATCTGAGGCCACGTCTGCAGCGGCGAGCGTCTTCACTGTTGTTACATGTATGTTTCCATTCAATACGCTCAATAGCATTTTTTTGACGTTTGTTGCGTATTCGCAGCGGCTGGCGGTAAGGCGTTCACTGAGATCACCTCGGCGGGCGGCGTGGGCATCACTCTTGCGGAGAGCGGTGCTGGTGTCGCGACCTCGTTCGGCGGATCAGTGTACAGCGTCGCGACCGCTCGTGCAGTGTCCATCGCATCCAGTGTGTCCGCAGCATCCGCAGCATCCAGCGCCGCAGCTGCTGCTTCCTCGGCGTCTTCCTCAGCGTCTTCCTCAGCGTCTTCCTCAGCGTGTGTAGCCTCGCTTGATTCCCTGTTACGTTCGATCTGATGGCAGTCCGTTTAAACAGCGCGAGCTCGGCTAACGCAGGACATTCGATTGCGCCTCAGCACATCGGAATCCCCTTTGTTGCATCCATTGCCGCCATCACGGGCGGGATCTTCTTTGGCGCATGGGTCGCAGTGTAATGTACTTTGCTCTCGCATCTCACAGCAAATAACGAGTCCACGACGATACCCCCTTCCCACCCGTTCATCTCTTCTGTTCGAAACCTACACCACGACGAGATATGTGCAGGGACGATTTCGATTTGTGTTTATTGTTTCGGGACGCTAAGTATCTACTCTGACGGTCCTTCCACGCGGACACTGTATCTAAGCTTCGATCTTCCTTGTAATTGACTATAGCAGGCGCCTGCAATTATGACGAGTTCGATGCAGCGTTATTTTCGATCTTCGATCTCTTTTTGGGAGGATGTCACCGCAAGGGATACCATCGCAGCTTGGAGTTCAAACGGTCTTCGCTGTGTGTGAACCCGCGATCTGGTGCGAATCTCCTTCCCTCTGCCATCGGTGTCCCTCCGGTATTCTTCGTTTCCGTCACTGCTGAAAAATATCAACATTCTCAAGGCGCACATGTCTAGCCATGTCCGAAAGTCTCTTTCTATCTGTGCCCTCGCACTCGCCGATAGCGAGCATCCAGCATCATAATACTAATGGCACAGTGCGTATACATTGACTCAACCTAAGATCCAGGTACAGCCTCTCGGCTGTAGATGTCATTTTTTGCCCTTGTTCAATCATCAGACGCTGAATGCGCTGTCTGCACCCGCACTCTGTGTTCTTCTGACCTCAAATATACGCAGGAGCGCCAGTAGGTCTCGCTGTCCTCATATATCAAACATCGGCAGCATAACGGCATGAAAAGTCGATCGGCCACGAGGGCGTAAGGCCTTCTAACCTTCTAGGGCTGAAACACGCGAAGGCCCTTCGTACCAGCCCCCCATGCATCTGCCGATGAGGTTGACCGATGGTGGGAGGGGGAGTATGCACCGATTACAGCATGGTTCTGTACTGACCTCATTGCAACTTTTCACACCTCTCGACTTCCGACGAGGGCCAGCGCTCACCTGACTCCCACTCATCGAAAGCCCAAGTATCAGCACGGCATGCACGCGCATCACGAGAGGCCTCCGTCCCCTTCCTTCTCATATGCATAGCTGGGCGGCGCCACAATGCACATTTTATCGGGAATCCATCAATGCTAGACAATGTCTGTGTAGCGGTGCCGAGCAGATGACTCTCGATCTCGCGCACACCTACTGTCGCGAACGGACAACCATGTATCTACCTTAAATATACACCCTGTGGCGCATCATTAGACAAAGAGTCCCTCGGTCTCGTTCGCTCGCCGTTCAAGACGAGCTCTAAATTCAGCTGGTGCATGAAGGAGCACACGACACCTCCAAGACGATCCAGCACACGCTCCTCGAGCGTCGCCCAGACGTACCCAAAGGACGAGGGCATCATCGACACGGCTCCGGCTCCCGCGGGATCACAGGCGTGAACGACACCTGGATCTGCGGCTGTCCGGCGCCTACAACACTCCTCGTATGCAGCTCCGCAACGGCCTCAGCTGCACTACGGCCGCGATCGCCTGCACCGGCGTCCTCAGCGTCCTCTCCCCTCCTGCCAAGCGCCCTCCTCCACGTCCACCGCGCGCCCCGCCCGATGCCCTGCACACACCACACGGCGGCCAGCACGGCGCGGTGGCACCCGTACACGATGAACTGCAGGCTGAAGAGCGTGCCGGAGATGAACGACATGGCGAGCACGGCGGTCGGCCACGCGGACCATGCGATTGCGAACAGGAAGAGCATGAGCGTGACGGCTGCGACGAGGAGCGCGACGAGCGGCATGCGGGACGTGAGCGAGAAGAAGAAAAAGGACGAGTACAGGTCGACGGCGAGGATCTGTTCCGGAGGCAAGGTGTGCATTGAGCAAAGTGATTTCCCAAGATATAATGCAGGCAAGAAAGGCGCTTACCTGGAACTTGCGCACGTCGGCGCCGCTGTACGCGAACAAGAACCACGCGTCGATCCCGATTCCTATACCTGCCGCGATGCTTGATACTGTCACGGCACGCTTGGCAAAGGTGTCGACTCCGAAAATCGCGTCTGGCGAGAAGCCAAACACAGCAGTATCAAGCCTGTCCAGAACAAAATCATTCGGAGAAGAAAGTCAGTGATGTGCTCTGTTCCTTGAGCATCTGGGTTTGGTAACGCACCCTGCGACCGCAAGTAACTACATAGAGAGGCTGTCAGACGACACATCGAAACGAAATAGAATAAAATGCTCGCGTACCGACGCGCCAACGTAATACCACTCGCCCATGAGCTTAAGCAGGATGCTTTCGAAATCGCAGTCAAGCTGCGCCTCGCGGAGTTCACGATAGTACGTGAAAGTATCAAACACGGACGATGCGAACGACACCGTCGACGCGACGGAGACCGCGTCTGACGCCGCGCGCCAGGCCGGCAACGTAGATGGTGCGTAGAATGGCGGCGGTTCCTTGCTACCCATACTGCCATCATCAACGCCTAAAGACACATCCGAGACCGATTCTGAGCGGATGCGGACACGCAGCGAAGCTGTGTCGTCATCGAATGTCTCCTCGTCGCTGACACGATCTGGCGGAAACCCGTCATCAGAATCCTCCGCAGATTCTAATTCGTATTCGCTCTCGGATGGCTCGGCTACGTCGGAGTCAAGGCAGTAGGGCTTTGGCTTGGATGTCTTCCGCCGGCGTCGGTGTCTGAGGATTTGTGCAGGAGGCTCATTGTTGAGCGTCGAGTCGCCCGCATCCTCCGCGTCACCCTCAGGTAAACTGACAAGTGTCGACCCAGGTGATTTTCCTATAAAGTTGGAACTCGCATTAGTTTCTGCGCGTGCATTGTCGGAGATGTGATAGAGACGCGGTGGGAACGTACGTGAGCTGATGACGCTCCCGTCATCACCGTCGTCGTAATCCTCATCAGAAAACGTTAACGCGCTCGCGCTCGAGAGTGCGCGAGGCGGTGCGATGCGCACGAGGAGCGACGCCGCGGAGGGCTGTTTCTGGATAGCCGACTTGCGTCGTTGGGCCGAGGTGCAGGAGAGGCGGATCTCGACATCTGCATACGTGGATTATGATTATGCATGTGATTATATGCGCATATATGCGCCAAAGAACCAGGTGAAGACGAAGAACAGAGTCATGATTAGGTCAAGTGCACAAATTGGAGAGAGAGAGAGATGCGCACGTCGGTCATCGCCTTGGCGCTTGACCACCTCGCCGAGCAGAGCGCTGGCTGAGCCAACAAGATGCGCCTTGCGCCGCTTGGCCTTAGTCTGGGATCTGTGCCAGACACGAATCTCGAGCCTACTTCCATGGTGCACCTCCTCGCTGCCGCGCAAGCGCATTTAGACACATCAACAAAGGGAAGTTGGAGGAGACATACAGAAACATGGGCTGCTTGAGGTTGGGGTTCTGGCCGTCGGTGCCGAGAACGACCTCGTAGGAGGACCGGCGGGTATCGTCGACCTCGAGGGTGACGATGGGCCGCCATGTCTTTTCGGGACGCAAAAAGTGGAGGTTCTGCGTCCGCACGACTGCGGGGGAGGAATCGGAGATGGTGTGAGTGCATAGGCTAGGGCAGGGGGAATGTGTGAATATACAGACCTAGAAACTGCCAGGGCCTGCATGGAGAGGAAAGAGAGCACGCGGGTCAGTATGCGTCACCGACAGGAACACAGGGTCAGTCGTGATGGCGGCGTGCGGAAGCAAAATGACAGGACGGAAGCACAGCTCAGGGCCTGCACATAACCGGGACCCATAAAGGGACGCAAACTCACTCGGTCGATGACATCGTCCTGCCCTCAGTCGACATGGTCCGCCGCATGGTACTTGGAGCTTAGCTCCCTCAGTTTAGATGGCGATTCCACGAGCGCCGGTGAAATAATCCAAGAACTCGACAATGCACACTGCACAGGGGTCGTAAGAGGTCGTAAACCCTGAGGAGAGGCGTCAAATAAGGAAATTCGAGTGGGTGCCAAAGCTTAGAGCACGACGCTGGACACGCTGGACACGCTGGACGATATGATCGGGACATCAAACTGAGCCCGGCAGGTATTTGAAGCTCACAGAGCGCCCAACACTGCCCACAATCACTGTCCCGCGCTTGCTGCACCGCCTCGCCGGCGATCTGACTCCAACTATCACCATCTCAATCATACCCCTTCCAAATGAAAGCAGTCAATCAGAACACTAGAGCTGCAGTCATCGGTCGCCGGAGGCAAGGAGCTCGGAAGGTTGGAGCAACAGGCGCGAGTGGATGCATCATCCGACGTGCACCAGAACCGACATGCTCTGGATCGCAACCATGGCCCACTGTCGCGTCGGACATAAGATATACAGGCAGATCCACGCGCTCTACGATCTCGTCTAGGTGACATACAACCCTGACTACCCACCTGCCCCCTGCATCCCCTGCAGCGTCGCTCTTGCAATCATACCCCGAAGGTTTGCACCCCAGCCTAATCGACAGCCCGAATGGTGAACGGTTGGCCTAGTCAGGTGGAGGCGTAGACATAAGACCAACGGGACTGGGCGATGCGAGACCGCACGAGTAACCAAATGCGTGTTCGAGTGCGAGCACCGACCATAGGCCGTGCAGCTGTGTACGTAGAAGTTTATGTCTCATCTCAATCGGGGGAGATCGGGGGTCGAGTGCATAGGACCATGGCAGGCCAAGGGATGTCGTAGAGCACTCGTAGAGCCTCCGACACAAGATGAGAACAGGATGGGGGAACTTGAAGGATGCAGGATGGTGTAAAACTTGGTCTTTGGGACTGCGGTTTCAATGGTACGTCGAAGAACATGATTCGTCTCGCTATGTGTTTCATAGGCCGGCCAGTCACTGGTACATGCTGAGGCTGGGGTGCAATCGACCGTTGATGTTGATGTTAGGGACGGATGCGATTGGTAGGTACGTAGTCAACCGTCTTTTCTTACATGGGTTGGGAGAATGAGTGGTGAGTAGTTTGCGGTAAACGATTGCCATATCATTCCACCTTGTCTGTTGCATGATCTTGATCCACACCACAACGTTAGCAGATGTCTAACCATTAGCCTCGAGATGCTGCATGGCCGGGTACGTACTCGCGTCTCAAACAGCAGACCTCGCCCCTCTTACCCTCCGGCCTCAGCACCCACCCTGTCCCGCCCCCAAACCTCCGCATTCCAGAAGCTTTCGCCCCTCGAACTCACAGTGTGCGATTCGCCATACCCTCCGTCGACGCTAACCCTGCGGATCCAGCGCGCGCGGCTTGCTGACAGACGGCTCAAGATTGAACACATCTGACGCTGGGACGGCCTTCCTGCCTTATCAAGCATCGCGATCATCTTCGACGACGCATGCGACAGAACAACACAACGAGCCTCGAGGCCGTACGTGCTCTGTGCTATAAAGGAGAGCGCAATTGTTATCGATAGCCGCATACCCGCACGAAACGTCATCCGACGACTAGTGAAAAACCCTCATCATCAGTCGCGTTTGCTCGTCTCTATGCCTGTGATACCGTTTCGACTTCGCTTGTGAGTGTCCTCTGCGATAATTACTGTGGCTCGCACCGGTGATGACCAGCGAGACAACGTACAGCGTCGTCATAACCTTACAATCTAGGCCTCCACGGTGAGTCTGCTCCCGCGCACCTGTGCCCGAGCGCGCCCCGCTCGGGGATCCTCAGCCTCGCGATAGACGAACGCCGTCCACAATGGCGCCTCTCGCGACCGCTGCGGCCTGTGTCCACCCCACGGCCGCTGCCCAAGCCCTACCTGCCCCCCGTTTCGAAACCCACATACCCGAGACCTCAGACGAGGATTTGGTATCAGTAGTCGCGGGTACTGCTACGACGCGACCGATCGTGTTGCAGTCCTGACCTTTCTATTACGTGGGCTGATCCTGAATGGCTTTGTATATGTGCAGATCGTTGAGCGGCATTTTTAATTGATTCTCTTGCATTATCGCGGTGGGGTTTCGTCATTTCAAAAAGTGAGGTGCCTTTTCCTGCTTGCTTGCAATGTACTTTCTCTTCGCGCGCGCTGTAGGATGGCATCGTGAACCACAAATGAGGTACTCATTATTGGATGGACGAGGCACGTCCACCCACCAGGTAACTACGCTTTGTCTGTCACATCCCATCCGTTGTTCTGCCACATGCTGTTCCGGCCACCTTGAATTCGCCACTTTTCATGAAAGCCATAAATGTTCACATTCACATTCACTCTCTGTACCCTACATCACATCACTTGCCCTTCACCCTTCTGCCCTGAAATCCTCAGAATCTCATATCGACATCTGGCATGTATTCGCCACGCAATTCCTTGGACCGTTGGGAAAAGTCTCTTCGCTCTACTTCTGGGCAATCCGTCGCCAAAAGTGAGCCTGCCACTACGAAAAGCGGTACTTATATCTCCAGAGGCAGGACCTCCATCAAGGACAGCTCCTCCACTAGGGTCAAATCCTCCACTAATGGCGAGCCTTCCGTCAAAAACAAGCTCTCTGTCAAAAACAAGTTCTCAATCAAGGGCAAGCTCACCATCAAGAGAAAGCACTCTTTCAAGGACAAGCCCTCAAAAGATGCTGAAGAAGAGTCGATGGCGGAGGAAGACACATCACAAAGTGGCTTAGATGACGACGCTCCAACCCGTTCACCACTTCCAACTAGAAGCTGCAGTCGGAACTCGCGTCTGACTGGTCTGGCGTACGATTTGGACGACACCCACGGTACCAAGGCACCCAACGGATTTTTAAACTCGGCGGCCGTCAATCGCATCGACGATTCCGACTACGTTCGGCCTCAAAGATTCACCCTATCACCCGAGGAGAGGTTGCATAAAATTATTCAAGGAGCTTCTATGCACGATGGCAGAAAGCTGACTTCCGGGACGGATCCATTTACCAAGCGAGTCGTCGATGCATTGGATCCGCACCCCCATCAATGCCTTGTGACAAGGCAACTGGACACAGAAATCGAGGTAGAGTACTGCCACTTCCTTCCTCAATGCGATAGCAAAGACAACGGCTTTGTGAGCTATTTATTTTTTCACCTGTCGTAATGACATAAATTTACTGATGATTTGACCATTGAAGCTCACTAGACTTGAGCACGCCCTGGGAATAGGCTACAAAAAGCTCAACATCGACGATGCTAGAAACGTCGCGAGGTGTAAGATTATCATCCATATCTCGTCTTTCATTGCTTGTTCTAAATTATATTGTTCAGTACTCATCTCGATTCACCGATACGTTGACAAACAGCGCGCTATGTTCCTGCCCACGCCAGAAATAGTTAATCGCATTTCACATAATCACGAAATTGGCCACGACATTCGCAACGTAGGTTGAAAAATGATCTCTTTTTTGTCGCTTCTCTGAAAATTTCCAAACAGATATACGAACCAGGGGAAGCTTTTGAGTATCGATTCTTGCCGCTTCCTGGAAACCCAACCTCGGACATCGTCCACTACCAGCGAACTGACAAGGGCGAACAGTCTCAGACTCCGGCACCCGTGACTACCAAGGTATTATATCCGCATCCATTCTATGACTTACCTGCGGTCTACTCTCACGTAGAACCGCATTATGTCATTATCAATGCTGCAAGGAAATTGAAGGACCTCGATCTGTCTCAGTTCGAAGAGTTACAGACGACTGTTAGTATCGCCTATGGTGTAGAGAGAGATCAGGCTATGCATTTTCTTTCAGAGATATCTAACTTATACGATCGATGGAATGAGGTGTCAGTACCAAAGGAATTTATCAACCCCCAGGTCAAGGAGGTCGGGGAGGATCAGGATCAAGATCAGGATCAAGATCAGGATGGGATCAACGGCACAGATGAGATGGATATTAGGATTGGGACGAGAACCCACCGTGGGCCTTGGAAAGCTGTCAAAGGTTTTCTCGGTCTCAACACAAAGCGCGAGCGCTCGAGTCCGACACCCTCTGAGGTTGATGCGGAAACAAACTTCAAATCCCTGAAAACTGCCGCAGGATCTATCGCCGGTAGCCGAGCGACTCGGAAGAGGTAGCTTACTTGTATGTGTATACTTACTGTAGACCTACTTATTTTATCACGGCAAGACATCCAAATTACCAAGGCAAGATATATCAAACTGCTTCAATATGAGCTTGTGTCGGACAAGTGGGACGTCGCGAAGTATGTTTGTGGTTCGCATCAAGGCTGAACGTTTCAGCCAAATTCATAACAAATAGGCTCGAGCTTCGAGGAAAATTACCTGAGACCAACACAGCGTGCAACTGAGTTGAGGGGAGCAACTGGGGAGCAGACAACAGGCGAGAAAATCGGTATTCACAGTGTATTCACTCGCCACTTTGGCCCAGTATCACATGACTGTCCTGCTCAGAGTGTTGTGGAACCTGGTGGCTCACTCGTTCAACCAATACCTTTGCTCCGCTAGAGCTCACAACCCGCACTACCAGCTTCTTTCGAGAACAATCATCCATATCAATCTCATCTATAGGAAACATCTCGAACAGAACACCACGGCATTATGGGTATCATAGGATCCTTACCATCGAGGTGGTCGAGTGCAGCCGGTGTTGAGACGGGCTGCTCAGACATCAAAAGTGCTTCTACATTCGTGCCACCCTTGCTTTTATTTACCCTTCATCTAGTTTATGGAACCGTAGAACATTCTTCTCAACATGCTGGCCGCGTCTTACCCTCTATCCCTTTGGCAATCAAACGTCACAGTAGTGCTGCGTCTACAACATTGATTGGGTCAAGCCCATTGAAGAGCAGTGATGGCACAACGGGACTTTCGTACACTACCAGTACGTTTGAATGTATTTGACCTCACAGAGTGCTTGCTTACGCATTGATTGTAAAATCATATTGAACGTCTTTCTGAAGGTTCAAAGCATGGCACTCGTATTCGACGCACCATAGACTTAGGTGTAAAATGCCTCAGTCGAAAGCGCGCAAGAGATTTTACAACGTTGACTGTGTCAAGCCCAGCCAAAAGGCGCAAAGGGGTCGAAGTCATAGACGCATTGGGTGCGCAGACCCTTGTCTGTGACCACTTACGTTTCCTCATATATCTGTCCCCCCAGAGATAAACCGTTCTCCTATCTTCTCTGCTCCGTTTGCAAGTACTAGCAAGACAAGGTCTTCTAATATTTCCGGTACGTGTGTCATTGGGTGACTGCCCATTCTATTACTAAGTTTTCAACTTCACAAGATGTGGATCAACACTCTGAACAACCTGCTACCATTGCTGAAGTTCCGCGATCAGTGATAACGAACGTCAAGCAATGCCTTGTCACAAAAGAGCTTGAATCGGACACGCCAATCGAACCGTGTTATTTGCTCAATCCACGCCACTGGCGAAATAACCAATTAGTATGCTTCATCCTATGTTTCCGATCGTCGACGCAATCGCTGACTATCAAATGCAGCTTACGCGTCTCGAGTGGATGTGGGGGATGCAGTATGATTCCCTCGAGTTGGAAATAGAAGCAAATAGAATATATCGTACGCTTTATTGTTATCCGCGCCCAAACGGACACTGATGCTCTCCACAATTTAGTTCGGCGTGACTTGTTCGAATCGTTTGACAGCAACCAGTGGCTTTTGCTCCCGTCTCCTGAAATGGTGGACAGAGCATGGCTACATTGTAAAAAGATCCTCAGTGATCTCAAAAGTCCGAATCAACAACCACACATTGACACGGTTCGTCTCTCTGTTTTTCATTCCATTTTCGTATCTTATCGACGATTGTGTAGATTTATGAAGGCATTGGGACCTTTGAGTACCGGCTGTTGCCACTTGGCAAGCATGTTCCTTCGATGGAACGCTTCGACTATCCGGATGCAACAGGAACATCCTCACCACACATCCCAAGTACTGCCGATCGAACGTCGACTCGCCATTCATATCCATTCGACACTCTACCGATTCTCACTTCTCGTGTTAAGCCTCACTTTGTCATGCTCGACGCAGCTGCCAAGATGTTTGGCCATGCAATGTCGGGGCCATCAGGAATGTCGACTGTGGTAAAGTCGCTGTGGCCAATTTCTGAGCATGATGCCACATCCATGCTTTATAACTTGCAATATGTGTATCGCGTCTGGCTCGAGCTCAAACCGCCTCCATTGTTTGCATCGACGTCTCGTACTCCTCTCAGGATGTCATCTGTTGACTCATACATAAGTCTACCCAACGAACGCAGCCTATTTCTGACAACCTGCACTGGGCCGTGTTTTCGCAGTCGGTTTGTATGGATGCCAACAGTTTGCTCCCGCTGTTTCGGTCCTAAAAACCATGTCCGTGATGGCAGTGACGACGACTCGACTGACTCTGATTACGACGAACTTGTTAGCCTGAGCCCATCTGAAGCGGCGGCTGAATATAGAGCGTATCGCAGGCACCTATCTCGTACTGTAGATACCTGGCGATTGCGTTGTATGAAGGAGGTTGGGAAGCGACGTGGATGGACATCGCTCGTGCTCAACGACAAACAATTGGGAAGTTATGCGGAAGAGCGGCCATAGAAACATGCACGGACTGATATAGTGCATTTACATTTGACGATGATGCCTCATTTACTTATACGGAGCCAATGTATTCGACTTTGGGATCGTCCGTTCTCAGTTCTCCTCGGGAAATTCATTCGATTACATGTGGTACCAACCACGTCTTGCTTTATAACACAGCGCAAAGCAATCAACATCGTTGCAAAAACAGGACTGTCAACGAGCGCCCCGCATAATCGATACAGAGCGAGTGTCTTCAGTGTAAGGTCAGCCAGCCACGGAGACTAGGCTTGGAACAGCAGGCACAAGCGGACGCTACCCTCCTCAGCATCAATCTCCACACATGCCACTCACATGCCCCAAAGCCACTCTTTCCGCTGAACAATCAAATCTAGCCACACAAATAGTGAACGAACAAACCAATAATCGCCGAGGCGACAGACGAGAGCTGAGAACTGAGCGCTGAGCGCTGACGAGAGACCAGCGACCGCACGCGACGCGACGCGACGAAGCACGCGGGAGCATGAGTATAACCAACCAAATACGTGTGCGAGTGCGAGTATGATTTATGTAGCTGTGTACGTAGAAGTATGAGTATCAATTCAGTCTTGGATCGGGAATCAAGGATCGGGGGGCGAGTGCCGAGCTGCGCCGGAGGCTATGGGAGGCTATGGGCCGATGTCAATGTCGATGTCGATGTCGATGTCGAGAGAAGGGAAGGCGGTGGGAATGCTCGTGGCCGATGAGACAGGATGGGAATGGTTGGGCTGGGATGGGTGGGATGGGTGGGACGAGACGAGAACAGGATGGGCGAGATGGACATGGACGTGGGATGCGTGGGTGGGAATCGGGAGATCGTGACAGAGACAACGACCCACAAGACGAAACAGGAAAAACAACTAAAAAAGAGAAAGAAACCGGGACGAGACGAAACGAGACGAGACGAGACGAGAGATAAAGGAGTACACGCGACGAACAAACGAACGAACGAACAAATGAAACGAGCGGCCGACGGTATAGAGGAGGATAGACAGACAAATACGACGGGAAAAAAACACTACACTAGTTGGTACACGGGCTTCTGTTTCTTTTGTTTCTTC
This sequence comes from Heterobasidion irregulare TC 32-1, assembly GCF_000320585.1. Lineage (NCBI taxonomy): Eukaryota > Fungi > Basidiomycota > Agaricomycetes > Russulales > Bondarzewiaceae > Heterobasidion > Heterobasidion irregulare. The sequence continues at coordinate 458,040 of NW_009258197.1, read as the reverse complement.
TGCTCCTGCTGCTTGCTCTTGCTTCGTGTGCCGTGATAGATACAAAGAAAGCCTCCGCCTCCACACCGTCTACCAGCCCGAAAGAAAAAGAAACGGGGCTCAAATATCAAAAGCGTCCATCCACCTCCTCGCTCACGCATTTTCGCGCCATATCTTCTGCCCCGTGCACGAGCGTGGCAACGAGGGCGATGGACCAGCGTGTAGCAGCACGTTCAGTCCGCATGCGGCGCGGACCCGTTCGCCGTCGGCGCGCCGCCGTCGTCCGGCCCCGCGAGGGCGCCCTCCGGCACGCCATTCGCCGTCGTGCTCGCGGTCGAATCGCTGACCTGGTGGAAATCTTCCATAAAAGGCGCGCACGACGTCAGCCGAGAGCTAGCTACAACAGGCCGCCGGCCACAGAAGAATCTCACCCAAAATCTCGCTGTACATCATCACCTTCCAGGTGTCCACGGGCAGGTCCGCGTCGTTGAAGCTCCAGTCGAACTTCTCTCCCGCGACGGGCTCGTCCGTAGGGTCGTGGTACGGCCCGACGTACTCGTGCGCGAGTGACGCCGTCGCGTCGATCCTCTTGCGCGGGTCGAACACAAGCATCTTTTCGAGCAGGTCGAGCGCTGCACGTCAAGAAGGAGATTGTTGAGTGTTCGTGCGCCGTAATGAGCAGAAATGGAAAACGAAACAACGTACCGCTCTCGTCGCTGCACCGCAGCTTTTCGCTGAACGGCACACGATCCCGCTTTGGTAGGCTCTGCACGAACCGAAGCGTCTGCATTCGTGAACCCGTTCACGTTACCCACATGTCGCCGAATCCGTATTCCAGTGACGAGAGACGCCCGCGGGTAGTGGATATGCCGGCGATGACGCCCAAGATAGAGATAACGACAGAGATAAAAACGATAGCCGTTAGGATTCCGATGACGTGCAGGGACGATGACCGGAGAGACAAGGAACGAAGGAGGAAGGGAAGGTAAGGGAGGACGCACGTTCTCGCTGCAAATAGTCTCGATGACATCATCAGGTGGGGTCCCTAGCAGCTCGGTTATGATCGAGAACTGGTTGACGTCTGTTCGCAGTGCAGAGAAGAGCAGAAATAGGGCGAGTTGAGGTACAGCAGTGGGGCAATGTGGGGCCAGTGGAGTAAGAGTGAAGACGTGAGTAACTTTCTGAAAGAGCAAGGCAGCGAAAAGAAGGAACGAAGGAAGAGTCGACACCCGGCGACCGGAGATAGCACAGAAGCGAGTCAAACACAGACAGAACATAAACAAACGCGCAAAAAGAATCACTCGAGTAGAAAATGCGAGAAGAGCCCTCAGAACGGGGACCGAAAATTGGAAGCCCAAAACATAGCTACGAGAGAAAACGGAATGAGAAGAAAACGTACGGTCTTTCCCGGGGAACAGCGGCTTCCCTTCAAGCATCTCCGCAAAGATGCAGCCCGTGCTCCAGATGTCGACTGCGACGTCGTACTTCTGCCACGTGAGCATAATTTCCGGGGCACGGTAGTACCGCGTCGAGACGTAGCCTGTCATCTGTGGGTCTTGGATCCGCGCGAGGCCGAAGTCGCAGATCTGCAGTGTGCACGATGGAAAGAGTGTAAGATACGGCAGAATGCGAGATCAGTGGAGACTCGAAACCGACGCACCTTGAGATCGCAGTTCTCATTGACTAGGATGTTGCTTGGTTTCTGTATATCAGGTTAGCTGAACCCTTACTAACCCAGGGCGGAGGGCGGAGGACAACGCGTTAAGAGATGGATGAGACACTCACGAGATCTCGGTGAACAACACCTGCCGAATGCACATATTTCAGCCCGCGCTATATGCGACGTATGTGTCAGTCAGCATGAGTATGCGATCACATATCACATTCCGTCCACCTAAAGCGGAAAGCGAAAGGACGGGATAAACCAGGAGGTGATATAACGCACCAGAATTTGGTACAAGAAATACTGGATGAACTGCTTCTCGAGTGGCCGTGACGTTAGGAGGCGATGGAGGTCGGTTCCGAGGAGTTCTGTCACAAAGTAGCTGTACGTATCGAGATCGAGATCAGGATTGTGTTCAGATCAGGATCAGGATTAGGATCGCAAGGTAGAGAGCAGGGCAAAGGGACGCCAAATGGGATAAAGTGCGGGGAATCAATCGGATGCTGCTATGTATAGCTCGGTCGTTGCGGAGGGGATTTCAAAGAGGGTGACAGGAAGAGAAGGGAAGAGAAGGGCGGAGGGGAACAAGGACGCACATGTCTTCGAGAGGCGAGATGAAGACGTCGCGGAGGCTGATGATCTGCGATAGGATGGTGAGGCGTCAGCACATTAAAGCACGAGCCCAGACACATGAACGACTAGGGAGTTAAGGGGTTGATTCACTCACGTTCTCGTGCTGGATGTGCTTGAGCAGCTTGAGCTCGCGGTAGGTCCGCTTGCTGAGGACGGGGGTGCTGAACGGTTTCATGATCTTCTTCACGGCGACCGATGCACCCGTGAGCTGGTCTTTTGCGGAACTGACAAGACGCCCCGACGTCGCCGCATGTCAGCATACGCCGTGTCACGACAGAAAAGGAAGGCCAATACGCACCACACAAGGCCGAATGCGCCTGATTGCGACGAACGGGTAGGGCAGCGTGGTCAGGACGAGGGAATGGTCAGAGGGGGGAGGGGACCCACCCATGCCGACGGGCTGGAGGTCGACATAGCGCGTTGTGACCTAGCGAAACGAGGGCGGGCGGTGAGGAAGACGATCTCGAAGAGGACGAAGTAGCTAGACGGAGAAACAGGAGGAGAAACGCCGATGGCGATGACGCACGGCGCGAGGGGTGCGTCATCGTGTGTGGCAGTAGCCGTAGGCAACGGGGGCACGAGGCGAGGAAAGTCATCGTGCTAGGCGAGGATGGCACGGATGCGTACCTCGAAAGAGGTCCCGAAGATGCTGAGCTTGACGAAAGACATGGGGGTGAGCGATACGACGACGACGTTGAGCTGGGAGTGAAGAGCAGAGGGGGGTGAGGGTGGAGAGGGAAGATGGAGGACGATTGGAGGTGGAGGGAGCAAAGGGCCGTATGTAAGGTTGGCTGGGCACCCGAAAGAGGGTTGTTGGAGTGCTCGGATGGCCGAGACCGGCGTCGCAATGCGGTGGCTGCCCGCCCGCCATTGCTAACATGCACTCCCCGTGATCCCTTTATTTTTGGCCTGCTCTCTCATCTGTGAGCTTTCGAATCAGGTCTATCATCCTGGATCCGTGCCGTGTCGACCGTTCTCGTCGACGCAGAGGCGACGCCCCATACCGCTGCAGACGGCGAGCGCCAAGGTCGCGCCGACGATCGATGGATGCGAATGATTATTAGCCCACGCCCCCCATTCGTCGCCGCAACCGAAAACCAATCTGGCTCTCCGCCATTTTCCTCGTTTCCCTCGCTTTCCTTATGACGTTACACTTGCCTCTTTCGGCCCAATTTGTCCCATAATTTCATTTTCCATTGTTCTCAGGCGTCAGCTGAGATGACACCATCCCATGTCCTGAGCGCGCCAATGTCCCTCGTCGTCGCTTGCTGCTCGTCCACCACATCCTATTCTCTCTAGCCAGCGCACCCCCCCAGCCGCCCGCAATGTCCTTTATCCGCGCAGCCACATTTGCCCGCTCCGCCGTAACGCATTTCTTTTCGCGATCCGCACCCAACAACCTGACAAAATCTCCACAGGCCGCCGCCTCCCGCCGGTACACGACCGAAACCGCCCCCAAAAAGGCCCAGTCGAACCTCCCGCTCTACCTGATCTCCGCCGGCACCCTCGGCCTCGGCGGCTACGTCTTCCTCAACAGCACCGCGCCCACGCCGAAGAAGGCGCAGGAGAAGAGCCCGCTCGACCCGCAGAACTTCCTCGACTTCAAGCTCAAGCGCGTCGTCCCTTACAACCACAACACCGCCACGTGCGTCCCCCATGTCCTCTTATTTGTGCCGCGTCTGCCTGCCAGCTGACGCCCACGCAGCTTCGTCTTCGAGCTCCCGAACAACGAAGCCTCGCTCCTCCCCGTCGCCTCCTGCCTCCTCGTCCGCGCCTCCGACCCCGCCGCCCTCACGGATGCCAAAGGCCGCCCCGTCGTGCGCCCGTACACCCCCGTCTCCCAGCCCGACGCCCCCGGCGAGCTCGCGCTCCTCGTCAAGAAATACGACGCCGGCAACGCCTCGAAGCACATCCACGACCTCAAGGTCGGCGACACGCTCGCCATCAAGGGCCCGATCGCGAAGTTCCCGTATAAAGGTGCGTGGGCCGCTTGCGCGCGCGGTCGGGCTTGTGCGTGTCGGTGCTGACGCCGGATCGTGACGCCCGTGCGCGTGCCGGGCATCTAGTGAACGAGTTCGACGAGGTCGCGCTCATCGGCGGTGGCAGCGGCATGTACGTCCGTCCCTCGCTCCGCCTCTCCGCTCGCGTCTAAGACCCCCGCAGCACCCCGCTCTACCAGATCCTCACCTACGCGCTCGCGGATCCGTCCAACAAGACCAAGTTCAAGCTCGTCTTCGCGAACCAGACCGAGGCCGACATCCTCCTCCGCGAGGAATTCGATGCGCTGAGGAAGGCGCACCCGGATACGTTCGATGTGTTGTACGCCGTCGATAAGCCCGAGAGCGGCAAAGCATGGACAGGTGCGCTCGATTCGTTGTTGAGTTCATGTCGGGGGCATCGCCGCGGCTTTGGCACGGGCCTTTATGCTGAGCGGTGCTTGGCGCGCGCGACAATACGCGTACGTGCTCTGCTCGGTCTGCTGACAACTGGTTCGTTCGCGTCTCGTCAGGTCACACCGGATTCCTGTCAAAGGACGTGCTCAAGCAGCACCTCGCGCCCCCCTCCCTCAACGACAAAGTTAAAGTCTTCGTCTGCGGTGCGTCCTCCCCTCCCCCTCTGTCTCCGCGTCTGTCCGCCACCTCTGACCGCCCTATCGTCTGCAACGCAACATAGGCCCGCCCGGCCAGGTCGCCGCCATCGCGGGGAAGAAGGAGGGCCCGAAGCAGGGCGCGGTCGGCGGGATCCTCAAGGAGCTCGGGTACACCGAGGACCAGGTGTACAAGTTCTGAGCGCGAGATCTGTGAGCAGGGGTCGGCTGCGAGATGCGGACAGAGCGCGTGTTGGGTTCGTCGCTGGGCGAGTGGTCGATTCTCGATTCGACGCGGTAGTAGACGGTTCGGATGGGGCGGATAGACTGGCTGACGTTGGGCTTTGGCTATACCGCCATATCCTAGTGCTATATCGATGCCGGGGACTTGACGCTGCATTCTAAAGCGTGTATCACATATCCAAATGGCTAGTCTCCAAGCTGGGAGTGAAGCACGGGTGTACGTACCCTGAGACTATCACCCTGAGAGACTATACCCTTCCGTAAGACCTAGGCCTCACCCGCCTCGCCAGCGCGTCAGCGCACAGGCTCGCCCCTCTCTTCCCTTTCCTACCATGCCCCCGCGCATCGCGTCCGATCCCAACGCAGACGTCTGCCCCGAGTTCGCGAGCGCAGACTGGACCGCCGTCCGACTCGAGCTCGCGCTCCCAGGCGAGACCGACAAACAGACGGCGCTGCGCCTCGCCGCCATGTGGGCCGCCATCAACGCGCGGCAGCGCCTTTTGTGGGGCGCGCAGGCGGCCAGCGACGCCGCCCATCCTGATGGGCCCAATCCCGCGCGCCCTCGCGAAGCCGCGCAGCCCTAGCCCCATCCCCGTCTCCAGTCCAAGCTCACGCTGCCCGCCTTCGACAAGACGCGCGCGGCGCCCGATCACCCCACCTATTTGCCCTCCCGCTACGCGATCGACAAGCTCGCGAACGTCGAGTACGTCGTGCTCTGGCACTTCACCCACGAGGGCCGCCAGCGCTCCCTCGCCATCGCGGGGCTCGCTCCATCCGACGAGGTAGTCCCGGACGCCGATCTCGCGTGGAGCCAGATGTCCGTCGGCATGATAGCGATGCTGGACGATACGAGGAAATGCGCGTGGCCGGCGGACGCCGTCGACGCCGTCGCGGCGCTCTACCGCGCGCTCGACGCGCACCCGTGCCGGTTCCGCGCGCACGGGGAGACGATCCTGCTGCGCTACCAGGCGAGCGTGCGCCGCTCGTGGTACGACAGCGTTAGAGGCGGCGAAGCGCCCAATATCGGCCTGTTTAACGAGACGCTCCTCGAGAACACCAGCAGCGAGCACTCGCGGAACTTGCAAGTCGCGGCGATGGCCGAGGTCAGCCCCCGCTCGGTCCTCACTCCCGACCGCGCCGCTCAGCGTCTCGCCCATCTCGCCCATCTCCTGCGTGCGTCATCGTCCCTATCTCCCTCCACACTCGCGTCTCCGCGTCGCGCCCCCACGCTGCGCCGTGCAGGCGGGAATCACGATGCACGACCGCCGCGACCGCAGCCGCAGCCGCAGCCGCTCCCCACGCCTCCGCTCCGCCTCCCCCAGACAGCGCCGCCCCCGCACGCGCCCCTCGCGCCCCGGCCTGCCCATCCGCGCCGTGTGCCTCGCGCGCGCGCACCCCGGCTTGTCGCGGTGCGCCGCCGCCGCCGCCGCCTCTGGGACGGCACGCCCGCGCGGTGCTGGCGCGGCGCCGGCGGGCAGGTCGTGAGCCCCGCCGGCGTCGAGCCGTGTTTCGCGCGCGGGTGTGCCTCCAGGAGGCACGACGACCGGCACGAGTGCTCCGGGTGCGGGGACGCGGACTGCGGCGCGCGGGTTTGCTATCTGGCGCAGGAGATTTGATCGTCGTGGACGCTGTGTCGTGCGCCTGGTGTTGGCTGCTCAGGCGCTCGGGCGCTCAGGCGCTCATCTTCTGTTGCGGTTACTTTATGCTTATATACCCTGGTACATGTACGATATTCCGTGAGGAGTTTTTAATCGTTTGCCATTCACGTACACATCATCGAGTACTTAATCTGTCCTACCTTCACTCAAAATGACAACCACCCTCCCCCAAGAAACTATCGCCCCACATCATCATCCAACAAAACACTATACAACCAAATACACAGGATAACCTAGAACCACACCACAGCCTCATAAGAAACGAAAGACGGTACAGCCGCCCTCAGGACAAATCGCCCTCCCTCCCGAGCCTGATCCCGCCCGGCTTGCCATAAAACGCCTGCAGCACCTTGATCCCGACAACCGCGGCGGTCGAGCCGGCGTACCACGCCAGCTGCGCGCCCCAGCGCCCCCGCTGGCCCGCAGCGAGCGCGAGGAGGTCGTACACGAGGCACGCGCCAAATACGGGGTCCGAGACCAGCGCCTGCACCGACGCGCAAACAAAACACGGAAATGTGCATCCGTTTCAAGGGGGCGTCCACGACGGGCGAGGTGATGAGAGGAGGACGCACGAGCAGGCCGAAGACGACGGGCACGCCAATCGTCGCTGTCGTGTCCGGGTGCGCGAAGCGCAGCGCGACGGCGCCGTTGTCGACGAGGTCGAGCACGGCGATGCCTGCGAACGTCTTTGCGACTAGATGCAGGAGCGCGCGCGGGGGCGTGCGGGACTGGAAGGCGGAGGTGGTGGAGAGGACGGGGAGGAAGAAGACGGCGGAGAGGTGGGCGAGGGTGTTGAGCGCCACGAGGAACTGGGAGAGGATGAATTGGGAGCGGAGCCAGAAGAGGAGCCAGCCGGCTGGGGGCGCGAGCGGGGAGCGTGGGGTTGGGGTCGTCAGGTGCGGGATTGGGGCGCGAGGGGGGATGAGGCGTGCGGGCGGGCGTGCGTACCGATGCAGAGGTTGCCGAGGGCGTATATGGGCACGTAGGCGAGCGTGGCGGCGCGCGTGTCCCCGTCGTCTGCGGACTCGAGCTCCTGCGCTTCGGGCATGGACCACAGCGTGCGGAGCCACCACGCCTGGAGCACGGTCTGCGCGGAGAAGAAGCCCGCGACGAACCACGGGTTCGGGGAGAACGCGTAGTGGTTCTGTCGCGCGCCGTGAGAACGCGCGCACGCGAACACGCGGACGGAGGCGAGGAAGGGGAGAGGCGCACCGCGTCCGCGACGTCCTTCATGTTGGGCTTGATCAGCATCCCGGCTGTTTGGGCGAGGACGTTGACGAGGAAGGAGGCGATGGCGAGGGGCCGCGCCTGCGTGAGCGTTAGGAGACTCATGATCGTACGTGCGAGAGGGGTGTTTTGCGCGCATCACGCAGGGCCTGCTGGGCTATATAAGTGTGCACCATGGAGGCAGCATGCGATGTGTTGTAGATGGCAGCCAGGAGCCGTTCGAGCGGGTGATGTCATGCGCGTCGAAGATCGACGGAGCGTCATCGCGGGCGGTCGGAGTGGGCGATGCAGAGGCTGCCAGATCCAGCCGCCGCTGACTCGAGACTTCTTTCCGGAGCGGCCACGATCTGCGTGTCAGGATCTGTCAGTGGCCCACCGCCGGCATTCTGCAGCGATGCATGCGCTCTCGAGACCATTCCACGATGTCATGCTTGCCCAGCGCTCAGCGCTCACAGCGACTCCCGATGCGTGTTCCCACTGAAGTTGGACTGCCGACGAAAAGGTCCACAGTGTCGGCCACTCTGTCATACACAAGGATCGATAGACATACACGCCCGGGCCCGTATATACATACTGCAGGCATGGCGATCCCTTTGAAGATAGAATAAAAAACAGCAAGCGCACAGAACAACACCTGTGCTCGCGAGTGGTTCTCCCGTCGACAGGGCTGGAATCCGAGCGGGAGGAAGATGCCAAGGTAGATCCTGCTTGCCGATACGAGAGGACACGTAGTCGCCCGTCTGAGGTGAACCCTGGTATAGGTCTGCACGGTCAAATACTAGTCTCCGTGGCTGATCTCACACAGAAGACGGTCGTTCCGAGTATAAGAAAGAGTCAGATACCATCGCTACGTTGATGCTGTGGCGAAGGAGCGCGACGGCCGTGACAGGATCGTGTCGTGAGCGACGCGTTGAGTATATGGGCTGGGAGGGTGCAGACGCACGGGGCAGCGACCCGTTCGACGAAGTGTCCGGCCAACGAGGTCAGGATGGCTGACGAACGAGAGTTTGTTGTTGAGAGAAACGCGCTGACATCGATTGAGTGAAGGTGGAGGACGGAGGCGTCGGGGAGACGCGTGATCGGGCCCAGAACTCGGGCACGTGGTGCTGAGCATCCCGCATTTTCGAGGGGTCGATGCGCTGCTGCCCACCGACGCTCAGCGCTCAGCAAGCATCACAGGCACGCCGCATCAGCCCACGCACCACCGACGACGTTTCCGGGCGTCCTTTGAGGTAAGCTCCCCGCGATCTCGCTGCTTGCCCCCGACCACCCCATCTTCCCAGCGCAGGCCAGGCTGATTACCAACCGCGCTCGATGGACCACACCGTCCCCTCCAACAAGCCCACGGGCGCCGCACACAGGTCAACCGTCGCAGACAAGCCCATCCACCCTGCCTCCTTCTACGGCGGCCAGCCCACAAAGCGCCCGCCGCCCCTGCCGTCCCGCCCTGCCGCATTCGGCTCCTCCACCACCAGCTTCTACTTCTCCGACTCCTCCCAAAACAAACACTCCTCCTCCCCCTTCCGCGAGCCCGAGCTCGTCCCCGACGACGACCCCGTCCCGGGCCTCGCCGCCGATCTCGCCCTCCCCGCCCCCCTCCCGCCCGACGACACCACCACCCAGTGGGGCTCCGGCACCGCCCCCTCGTGGACCCCATCCGTGCAGGAGTGGACCGACTACTCCCCGGGCCCGTGGCCCGCAGCGACAGCCGCAAAGATCGAGATCGATGGCCGCGACGAGGACGAGGAGGCGAACTGGTGGGACCCCGCCACCCGCCGCAAGCACCGCCGCCCTGGCCCCGGCATCCTCCCGCCCCTGCTCGCTGACCGCCTCCACAACTCGGAGCACTCCCTCTTCTCCGTCACCGTCACGCCCCCCGACATAAAACAGCCCCCGCCGCACCATCCAACGAGCCCGACGCACCCCGCATCGTCCCCGACCCCGTCCTCGTCGTCCTCGTCCTCCGCCTCCTCGACCGCACCACAGCCGACCCCAGAGGAGGTCCGCACCGCCGTGCCACACCCCAACGCGTACTACTGCCGCAGACACAACGGCTGGGTCCTCCTCCTCTGGAAGTCCTCCTCCGTCGTCCCGCCCCTCGCCCGCTCCTTCAAGCGAGCCCACAAACACGACCCCGACGACCACCAGCACGCGGACAAGTCCGCCCACGGCCACAGCCACCCGCCGCTCCCCGACCAGGCCCGCCGCCGCAAGACCCCCTCCTGCCTCGGCGCAGCCCGCGACCAGCCCTTCGGCCAGACCAACCGCACCCACCACTTCCACCTCTACGAGCACGCCGTCGACGCCCGCATGCTCACCCCCGCCTTCCACCGCAGCGAGTGGGAGGCCGCCGTGCTCGACAAGCGCAAGCGCCGCAAGCTCACCCTCCGCGGCGACGACATCGACACTGCCGCGCTCGCCCAGGCCCTCGATGCCGGCGCCCCCACCGCCGCGATGGAGCACGACGCAGACGGAGAGGACGACGAGGACGCGGCGGACGAGGGCGATCTGCTCGATCTCTACGTCTGCTGCCAGTGCTCGTTCTACTGCGTCGCCTCTGACGTCGTCCCGGGCGTCGTCCCCGCGCGCTACGTCGAGGACTTTGTCAAGTTCAAGACCGAGCACCCGCCGCCCGGCAAGTCGAAGGAGGTCAGCCTCATGATGGCCTGGGAGACGATCCTGACGTAGGTCACTCGCGTCGTCGACGCCCGCGTCCCACGCCGCGCGCGCTGACGCGTCCGTTTGCGCAGCATCGTGGAGAACAGGCTCTGGAAGAACGAGGGCCGCGTCCTGCCCGTCACCCGCAAGGCCTTCCAGGCCAAGGTGGGCTGGACCCCGACCGCGTGAGTGGCCCCTCTTGTCGCACGCACACACGCACGCACGCACCGGCCGCACGCTGAGCGCTGAGCTCGCACGCACAGGGAGAAAATATTCCAGGCGCTGGGGTTCGAGGCGCGCGGCGTCGTCGATAACGCGGACCACGCGGACACAGTCGCGCTGCACCCGCCGAGCGTCGACCCCGGCACCCCGCAGGGGCGGCGCAACCGCGCGAAGCTGCTCCGCGCGTGGGTCGAGCTGAGCGCTTGGGCGGTCGACTACCGGAAGCGATTCGGTACGCCTGCGATCTCCTTGCCCCTCCTTCCTCGTGCCGTGCGCCTCCGACTGACCGCGCGCGCGCTGCAGCGTCGTCCCTCAAGGAGTATACACCGCACCCGCTGTGGGTCCGCATCGAGAACGCGCGCGAGATGTACCAGACCGCCGTCGGCGCGCATCCTGACCAGAGTGCGTCCGTGCATGCAAAGGGCGTCACGCTTGCTGATGTCATCGCTTGCTCGCTCGTTCGATTGACAGTCCCCCGCGGTCTGCTGCCGATCAACCTCGAGTACGAGGGCCTGGAAGAGGCCTGGCTCCAGCTCGGCATGACGCCGACGACGTATTCGTGGGGTACGCACCGCGCTCCGCGCCCTCTCCTCTCTCTCTCTCGCAGCGACGACGCTGACCAGCCACCGGCCGCCCGCCACAGAGCTCTTGGCCTTCGCGTACCTCGCGCAGTGCCGCTGCGACCCCGCGCACACGATCGACCACTTCTCCGCCTTCTTCGCGCTCTTCAGCGCGCTGAGCGCGCCCGCGCGCGGCGGCGCGGCGGCGCCCGCGGAGCTGCAGGCGCTGGTGCTGGAGGAGCGGGCGCGGCTGCGGTTCACGCACGACAACGCGCGCGGGGCGCGGGAGGCGCTGGGGTTCGGGCGCGCGGGGGCGCTCGGGGTGGAGCTGGGGGACGACGTGGAGGATGCGTTTGTTGTGAATGCGTGGCGCGAGGCGCGCGCGCGCGGGGGAGCGGGGGCGCGGGCGGTGGAGGCGGACGAGGCGCTGCGGGTTGTGGCGGAGCTGCGGGGGAGCGCTGCGCTGCGGGACGTGTGGGCGCGCGAGACCGCCGGCGGTGCAGGAGGGGCGGGGCCGATGACGCCGGGGCGGGCGTATGCGACGCTGGAGGCGCCGAGGGAGGTGGACGACGGGATGCTGTTGACGATTTATTCGGTGCGGGTTGCGGATCAGCCGGGGGAGGCGGAGAGGATGCGGGAGGCTGTTGCGGTTGTTGCGGAGGCGAGGGAGAGTGTGCGGTTGAGGCGGTTTTTGGAGACGGGGACGGATCGTGAGTGCCCTTTGGCGTAGTTTTTCTGTTTTTTTTTTTGTCGGTTGACTGAGGGGTGGTACGGGTAGCGGGGGACGTGGTGCCGCCTGCGAGGCCCGACTGGCCGCGCGGCCTGAACCAGCTCGGGAACACGTGCTACCTCAACTCGCTGCTGCAGTACTTCTACACGATCACGGATTTGCGCAAGGCCGTGGAGACGCTGCTCAATTCGGAGTACAAGGCGCTCGAGGACGATAAGCTGACGGACGACGATTTGAAGCGGCATCGGGTTGGCGGGCGGTTGGTGACGAGGCGCGAGATCTTGCGGTCGAAAAAATGTGAGTACCCCCCCCACCCCCCCACCTCACCCGCCTTTTTCGCGTCGTAGTGGTCGGCGTCGTATTCACGCTCGCGCGGCAGTCGTCGGGCAGCTGGCGGGCCTGTTCTGGGATCTGGAGCACGCGGACGTGCCCGCGGTGACGCCGTCGATCGAGCTTGCGAAGCTCGCGCTGGTCACGTCGAAGGACGAGGACGAGGACGCGGATGCGGACGCGGACGCGGACAGGGGCGGGACGGACTCGTCGCACGATACGGAGGCGACGCTCGTGGACGACGCGCCGGCGCGCGCGCCCGCATCGTCGGCGTCGTCGCCGCCCGGGGAGACCGGGGAGCCGGCGTCGGCGTCGGCGTCATCGTCTGCGTCTGCGGCGTCTGTGCTTGGCAAGCGGCGCGATCGGGAGCAGGAGGACGCGGGCGCGCAGATGGACGTCGATGCGGGTTTGGGCGAGGGCGAGGGCGCGGGATCGCCGGCTGCTGTGCCGTCGTCTTCGCGGGTCGGCGCGGGCGCGGGTGCGGGCGGCGATGCGGAGATGCTAGATGCGGCGGCGGCGGAGGGGCGGGCGGTGCAGAAGCAACAACAGCCGCCGTCGCTCCCGCCGCGGAAGGCGGCGTCGGAGTCGGTCATGATGTTCGGTACGTTCGCGTCCACGTGTGCAGAGAGGAGGGGGGCTGATGGCTGTGGCGTTCGCGTGGCGCACAGGGCGGCAGCACGACGTGTCGGAGTGCATGGACAACTGTATGTTCCAGATCGAGACCGCGCTGCTCAAGTTTGACGGCTTGGGCGACGCGGAGGAGGGTAAGACGAGCGTCGTGAAGCGGTGAGCGGCGTGCCCTTGCGCGCGTTTCGTCGTTGTTGTTCTTGTCGTTGAGCGTCCGTGTCTCTGCAGGCTGTTCTATGGGACGCTCAAGCAGCGGCTGTCGTTCGTGCCGGGGGACGCGTCGATCCACGAGAAGGAGGTGCTGTTCTCGCTGCTGCCGGTGAACGTGTCGGACGAGGGGTACGACCTGTACGACGGGCTCGGAAGCTACTTTGACGACGCGGTCGAGTTCGAGGGCAAGGCGGCGCGCATGGAGGTCACGCTTGTTGATCTGCCGCCGCTGCTGCAGATCCAGCTCCAGGTACGGCCCGTCACGTCTGTCTGTCCGGGGATATGTTTTATTGAAAGCGACTCTGACGGCCGGCGGCGTGTGTGTAGCGGGGGCAGTTCGACCGCGAGACGCTGCAGCCGTACAAGTCGCAGGCGTACGTCAAGTTCGGGGAGACTGTGTACATGGATCGGTTCCTGGACAGCGCGGACCCCGAGAAGAAGGAGCGGTCCAAGGCGATCCACGCCGCGCTCAGCGCGTGCCGCGATCGCATCCATCTACTCACCACGGGAACGGTAAGCGCGTCCCATTTTGCTGTTATTTTCCGAGCGCTGACCGAGCGCTGTCGGGGTGTAGCACGCGCCGTTCGGGGCGGCCCTCGGCGGCACGCAGGAGTTTCTGCAGAAACAGGAGACGGTCGCGCTGCCCGAGGCGGACGCGGCGCTCGTCGCTGCGCTGGGCGCGGAGCAGGACGGCCTGCGCGTGGAGTTGGAGGGCCTGCGCGCGCGCGCGGCGGCGCTCAAGGCGGAGATGGAGGCGATCTGGGTGGACGAGCGCGCGGCGGCGTACGAGCTGACGTCGGTGTTCATCCACCGCGGGTCGTCGCCGTCGTGGGGCCACTACTTCTTCTACTCGCGGCACCTGCCCGAGGAGCCGGACGCGTGGTTCAAGTATAACGACTCGGACGTCGGCGTCGTCGCGAAGGAGGAGGTGCTGGCGGACACGACGGGCTCGACGGCTAACCCGTACATGGTGCGTGTGCTCGCTCGCTCGTGCGCGGTGTTTTGGGTCGCCGATCGCTGATGGAGGCGCGGTGTGTACAGCTTGTGTTTGTTAGGAAGGGCGCGGACGTCGTCAAGACGGTGAACCGGTTCGATCTGATGAGTCTGGTGGAGGAGGACCCCTAGAGGGACGGTCGCCGCGCCGTTCTGTGCACCTCATACCCTACTATGCATGGCCTGTATCATACTCATACTCATCTTCATCTTCATCATTATCATCACCGTCGTCATCATCATCTGCGCATTTCTCTCGCTCTGCTCTGTGTTTTTCGTGTTGCTGATGGAATGCTGTTATATCGTATGCGTTCGATGGAATGGACTGATAAGTACGAGGATACATAGGAATATATATATATGGCATGGCCCTCTGGGCAACTTGCGACCGAGGGCAGTAGGGGGGAAATTTTTGTGAGTAACGGAAAGCGCATGACTACGACTAAGCAGTCCGTATTGTGAACGAGAAAAGATCTGTCGGATGCGAAAATGCGAAGTGATGGTGCGACTATATTGTACATACATGTTGAGGCCTCGTTTCGCGAGGAATACATACTGGGCGTGAGTCAGATTCAGTCCACGGCCATACGATCTTCGGCTTCCGTCTCCTGCTTCTTTTTCTCTTCTGCGCGGTGAGCGTCGATGATGCCCGCGACGGTGGCGTCCCACCTCAAGAAGGTTGCTCAGGCCAGACGAACGCATCGATATCGATAGCCACTGGGACTCACCACGTCCACAGCCTCTTGCGCTCGTTCCAGGACAAGCGCTTGGCCTTGAGGTGCTCGAGCCTGCCCTGCGTCTTCAAAAAGGTGGTGATCGTCTTGAACAGGCCGGGGTCGACGATGAGGTACGCGTAGCGCACGACGGTGCTGCACACGGACCGGCCGATCGCGGCGCCGCCGACCATCTCGAATGCGTGATCTTCTGCGACTTCGAGCCGCCAGCTGTTGTAGACGACCGGGTCCCACGCGAAGTAGTCCGACGTGGGGGACAGCCGCGGGCGCGGCTGCAGCTCGCTCGTGTCGAGCGGGACGACCCACGAGTAGCGGTCCGCGACCCAGCGCGTGGCGTCGACGTGGAACGAGGCCCTGTTTGTGGCCCGCTCGTGCGGCCAGACGGCCGAGATGAGCTGCCAGCCTCTGCGCGAGTACTTGGTGAACGCGGCGGCGTCGGTGTCGGTCAGGGTGGCCATGCACAGCGAGCGGCGCTCCTCGAACGTGGCCTGCGGGTACAGGCTGTACGCCGCGTCGAACGCGATGCAGTTCATGACGCACGCTGTTCGAGAGATGGGGGAGAACGTCATCTTCGGGTCAGGTCAGCACTCACTGCTGTGGAACGTCAGGATCGTGTTCAGGGGACCGCCAGTGCCGGCGATGACCTGGACCGTGAGTCGGCCGTCCGGTCCGTTCTTCGCGAAGCTGTATACCCCGTGCAGCCCCGTGAAGCGGTAGTGTTGGTGATGGAACTCGTCCACATCGTCCAGCTCCACGTCTGACGCCGTCGCAAGCGCGGCGGAGAGCGCAGACGGCCCCCATTGCTCCCGCATCCAGTGGGCTTTGTCAAAGTCATCGTTCTGGAAAACGCTCGGCGTGAACGTGTAGCCTTCGTGCTCCATCAGCCAGCGCCCCACCTCTTTGATATCTTCTTTCCAGACATAGAGGTCCAGATCCGAGCTGGGGTAGAATGTCGAGTCCAGGAATTGGAGCGCATTCGAGCCAGAGATGAGCATCGCGAGGCGCGCCTGCAAGTTGCGGAACGCGATGGGGTCATCGACGAAGCGCTTCAGGTGGCGGTTGATGTTGTACGTTCTAAGGTGGAAGTCCTGCACGCTCTTGTGCGCGAGGCGACATGTGCGCCCGAAGCGGATGCGAGCGCCAGGGCTTAGTCGAGAATATATCCCGTCGTAGATAGGATGCCTTAGCAAGATGGAAGACAGTGGCGACGTGCGTGCCCGTCCGCCTTGTGAAGGGTTCATATTGGCACTGCTAGAGTTTGCGATAGACCTAAGGTCTTCAGTCAATCGTGTTGATGGAGGATAAAGCAAGGACGAGCAGAAAATATTTGGCTAATGCGTACTGTGTTACGAAGGAAGATGGGATGTAAATAGGGATCAGTGAGGGTCAGCGGTCAAGGCAAGCAAGTTCGAGGACCGACGCTTTGACAGCTCCTAACCTCGTCTTATGGTCGTATCCCCGCGATCATTCGACCGTGACGGTTGCAATTTGCATTCTTCCCACCACCATCCTCATGCCTGGCATTGAACAGACCGGGTCTCTTATCGAGGCCAATGTGATTGAGGAAGCCTCGAACCTTGAGATATTCGATGTCAAAGGCGCGCAAGTCCGATTTGGGTCCATTTTTGAGAACGAGAAAGCAGTTGTGGTGTTCATCAGTGCGCTCAAATGTTCACGCTGCCATGAACCATCCAATGACTCTTTATGATAGGACATTTCTTCTGTGGGGTCCGTGTATACACTGAATTATTTATTTTTGACCGCTATCAACCGCCGTTGACTACCAGAATTGCCAGGTGCCTGAGATTCCGAGTGTAATACAAGTCTCAACTAACCGTCTGCCAGCAATACGTGTCCCAGCTCGCCAGTGTCCGTCAAGACGCATTGAAAGATGCTGGTGTTAAGATAGTCGTCGTAGGCTGCGGCGAATGGAAACTCATCGATAATTATAAAGGTGCACGCCTACTCCCATGACTCTCACGCTTCTGAACTTATACGCGGCTTTGCGGACATCTCTAGAAACAACGAGCTTTCAAGGTGACATTTATGCTGACCCCACGCGCAAGCTCTACCATGCCCTCGGCATGACAATCGAAACCCTAAACCAAACACCTGCTGGTCAGGAGAAGCGCAGCTATCTCCAAGACGGCTTATTTACAAACGTCCTGAAGAGCATCAAGGTATGTATCTTTTCACTCTCGAAAAGACAATGTCTCACATCGATGGTTTCACTAGCGAGGACCGTTGAAGAACCCGATGCACATTGGTAAACAAGGGAATCTGTCTCAGCTTGGAGGCGAGTTTGTATTCGGACCAGGTTCGTCTTGTCAGTGAACAAGGCGCCGCATTCAATCATCACGGTTTCATAGGCAGTCAATGTGTCTTTTCATCGCGCATGCAACACACCGAGGACCGTGTGTGCTATCCGTCAACAATATCTATTTATTTCTACTGACCGTTTTCGTCATAGATGTCGAAGTGACAGATCTAATGAAGGAGGTCGGTGTTGCATTCCCTTAAACTATCTGATTCATGGACAATTGGAGTGGGGTTCTTTCTTGGTTGGGTATTGGCCCTTGTATGTACTTTTAGTTTGTCATTTGCTACAACATTGGTCTCAGCATCTTTTCTTGATCATGATGCAATGTAAAGTGTGCGAGGGAGAGGATTGACCCATCATAGATCAAGGCCTACTCATGCAGTCCGTGAGGTAGGACGCCGAGACGTGTCGATGATAAAAGAGGCAGATCACTGAGATCACAGTCTGACTTAAAAAGTTCAGAACGATCTTTGGTCGTCCGAAATGCTTAACAGCGTCAATCGCGCTGAACACAGCTCGGGCCAGATTTTCTTCAAAGCATATAAGATATTGCAACCTCCTCCTCTTTCCTCTCAACAATGACGCTCATATATCGTACAACTCCATACTCAAGGGCTCTTCGCCGACTTGTCCCTGGTTATCTGGCCCTGTCTCCTGATCATGCCTAGGATCCTATGGCTGTTGGCCGACATACTCGGAAATAACAGTGCCGCATACCTAGTCATCGCAGGGGACAAACTTAGCGAAAGACGCATAAGTGTCCAACGCAAGAGTGCCCGAGAACACGGGGTCATTGCCGTCGTTAGCGTCGTACGATATGACTTTGATGTTCTCGTTGCATTGCTTCTTGTAGTAGTGGACGGTGCGATAGTCGCAGAGGATCTGGAAGTGATCGCCATGATCATAGACCGTGATCGTGACGTCCTCGCCCTTGAACGCGCCGTCGAGAGCGCAACTCTCCTCCGCGCCCCAGGCGCCCTTGGCGGTCTTGCTGTTGAAGACGATCTTGTTCTGGCCGCGACGGAAGCCGATGTGCAAAACGATGTTTTCCTTGCAATCATAAAGGCGGACACAGCTGTGGTCGGTGTCGGGGTGACAGTCCTTCTTGAAACGATATTTGTCGGACCGGAAGACGATGAGGCTATCCTTCTTCAGCTCATCCTTGAGCGTGACGCAGTGCTCGTGGCCGACAGGGAGCAGATAAAACATGATATGGTCTGTTGTGGTGGACGCTGTTCAGTACTTGTACGCTTGGCCAGAGCTCGTCGAGGCTTACTTGGTTCTGAGATGAAAGGTTGTAGTGTGAAGGTCAGTCGCGCAATGCTCGTCTCTTTATACTGTTGTTGGCGGACAATATGAATGCACTCATACCTGCATTACCGTCCGTGCTGGATCGCAAACCATGTAAGAAGACGTTACCGTGAGCTTTCCGCGTCCGACTTCTATCACAGTCTGAATGCCAGAATGGAATGCGAAGATGCGCCGTTTTATATTGACCATATAGCAGGCTTGCGTCGAGTAAGCATTGATAGACAATCCAGTTCGTCTTACACCAGGGCACAGGCGAATTGTCAAGGTTGGCGAGAGGCGGAAGCCCGATTGTGATACTGAGCGCTCGAGTACTTGCACTGTCATTGCGTAGAGTCAAGATAGTCACCAGGACCGTTGCCTCTGAGTGTAACATTCAACTCGCTCGTCTCCATACTTACAATTCGTCAATCACTCGTTCACATGACTCTGAGGAGACATCGGCCCTCTCTACGAAAGCGAGGAGGATTACGTTCCATATACCTTCCGAATTCCGCCTATCCGTGTGGATCACAACAAGATCCGTTTGCACACCGCCAAATCACACACATTCGGCAATCAATCATGCCACCGTTGTATGACATCTGAATATCAGTAACGTCCATCGGTCGTAAGGATGAATTTTTGAACGAACCAAGCAAACACAGTATGCACGCACCAGCACTGTAATGATCATTGTTTTTAGAACTTTCCAGAGCATTGGCATCGTCGAATGTGTCAACCACAGGGCAGGGATCCATGTTAAGCATCGAACTTGGTGGGGAAGTAGCGACTGTAGTCACGTATGTTGGCATTTACCCGTCATTTCCATGCCAGGTGCGGAGCCTGCGGGATAAAATCTGCCACTCTTACACTGACGACCGAGTTTTCAGTCATCACGATCCTTGGACGCAAGTATGTAGACATGCCCTCGCGAAGGGATAGGATTACATCGATGGAATAGGCTCCGCTCTTGGAAGGACCGTGTATGAATCTTGAAGAGTCTGGCGGCCTTTCATAACAAGCAGTCCGTATCACTATCGAGTCTGACAGCGTAGACAACAAGATTTGTCGCTATGTCTTGTCAGCGGGTTGAGCAGTGAAGCTGTTCAAAATGAAAAAATTCTACTCACATGACAGGTCAAAAGCTCCTCGAATAGCGGAGAAGAGTCGCAGTTGCCACTAGTCTAAGGCTTAACGTTCAACGCTGCATTACCCTCCTCCTGATTCCCAGCCATCGGTTTCTCAGGGTGGCCTTTCAAGCAAAAATGGATCTATTCAAGCATGTGTATGAATAGGTCGATGATCAGGAATAGTTTAGTTATTTAAAACACACCAACGGGCCTCACTTGTAATCATTCTCCCTTCGCGCCATCCTGCTCCTTGGCGTCACCTGTGACTGATTGACCTTCCGCGCTATCAGGTTGTAAAGAATCCAGCAGTGCGTCCAAGCTCCCCAATATCCCATCAATACGACTTTCAACACCCTGCGCAACGCCATCGGCTGTCTCAAGCTGTCGTAAGAGGGCGACAACATCTACGTCTGCATTGTCATCTTTGCCCTCTTTAGATAGTAACGAAGAGAGAAAAGTAAGATCGGCTTGAAGAGTCGTATCATTGACGATTGACGCTTCGTTTTGTGGGGACTTCCCATTAGCATTCGGGCTGCCGCTGGTATACATGGTGGAGTGACAAGTGAACTTGATGGTGTTGGCCCAAAACGGAACTGATCCTAACAAGAGGGGCGCGCCACCTCGCGCCACACTTGAAGGATACCTCTCTAGACTCCCTCCGCTATGATTACCTCCACCGAACGGGCTCTTTCGTCTCTTCTGAAACAACTTCCTCCGCCACCGGCCGATGAGAGTACGCTAGAACATCTTGTTCGTAAAACGCTAGAAGAACTACCATCCAGGAGTACTCCTGACATTCGAAAGAGCCAATGGGAGTACGCGTTGAAGAATGAGATATTCGCTTTGGCTGTGCGTCGCGTGTTCCTTGCATTTTATCAGTAAAAACTAATAGCATGGCCATAGGCCAATGAAGGAGCGGCGTTAAACGATCCGGAAACGAATTACTACCGCCAATTGATGGTCAGGTTGGATCTGGTCCTCACGTTCACAGAGCATGGTTAGCCAACCCTTGTATGCAATGCTATGACAGCCTGACCATGCCCCATTCTTGAAGATGCCTGTGAACCATCATTCCCTCTTACAACTCTTCAAGACTTGTTGGAAACCCAGACCATCACGTCATGTTCACACATCTTCTCGTGGATCGAATCTCGCGCTGCCCGGCTCACCCAGGGCATGGTGCCCCAAAAGGGAAAAGCCCTGGTCCTTCTTCGCACTCTCAATGATCTTCTCCGTCGACTATCGAAGATGGGGTCGAATACCATCTTTTGTGGTCGAATCTTGACGTTCTTGAGCGGCGTGTTCCCACTTGGAGAGAGGAGTGGTGTCAACTTGCGTGGAGAGTATGGGCCAATATGGGAAGGTGCTCAGCTGAAAGCGAAGGATGAGAAGAAAGAGCAGACCGAAGCTTCTTCAGACGTCGATGAGAAGGCAGAGCTAGACGCAATGCAAGTCGACGAGCTCAAGCCCGACTCCCAGAAGGCTCCTCCATCTCCTTCGAAGCTTGCGGAAAAGAAGAGTGAGAAGAGAGAAGGTGATTGTTCAGTGAAAGGCTCGTTTGATGTCTCCAGGCTGACTATCTCTGCCACAAGTATTCTACAACACATTCTGGTCTCTCCAGCTCCCCTTCTCGCGGCCTCCTCTTTTTTCCGCCCCCGAGACTTTCGCAGACTTCAAAGAAGCAGTCATCAAAGTCATGCCCATCATCAAAGAGGCAAGTGCCAAAGAAAGGACACTCATGGGCAACCGTTCACATGGTTCAGCCGGTGCTGCTCCCCTCAAGCGGAAACGCGAAGCTGATGCTGGCGAAGAGCCCACTAGTAACGACTATTTCTTTGCGAAATTCTTGACCAGTCCTGAACTGCTTGACCTTGAGGTTCGGTTGATTTTGGATTCATGCGTTATGATGCTAAGCCTGTCGTCAAATTAGGTCGCAGACACCCATTTCCGCCGCCAATTCCTCTTTCAGCTGTTGATTCTTCTTACTCATCTCCTCACATTTACAAAGTCCGCCAAACTGTCTTGGCAAACACCTCGGAACCGCTCTCTCCAAATCGAGTTCACGCTCGAACCATCCGATGCACAATGGGTTCAAGAGACCATCACAAAAACTCTTGACGAGCTCAAGCAGACGACACCAGGTGGTAGGGCATTTGCGGATAGTGTGCACATAATCTTAGAGCGGGAGAAGAATTGGGTTCGCTGGAAGAACGAGATGTGTACTCCATTTGATCGCGAACCTTATTCTCAAGAGGTCGATGGGATGAAGGTTGGGTTGGAGGAGGCCACCAGAGAGGCGAGGATTAAAATGAGAGTCGAACCTCCAGAATGGGAGCACGTCCTTGGGTCTGCACCTTTGACCGAGATCTGGGAGATGGGATATAGGGACTTGTCGGACCTTCAACGACCATTCCAGTGCGTCTTAATCTTCTCCACCATTCTATCATGCATTTCCATAATTAAGCATTTCAACATTCACAGACCAGGAGATGTGAGGGACTTCGTGAAGAAAGTCAAATTGGAAGATAACCGCATAGAAATGCGCAAGAAAACGCTTGCACGACAAGCAGAGCGCATTGCCCAGGCACGCGCCAAAGCAACCGCAGCGGCGGCGAATCCTGTCTCTGAGGCTAAGGAAGCTGCCGTCCCTACAACGCCAGCGGCTGTGGATGCTGCTCGGACCGCTACTTCAACTGGTGATCAAAATCTTCTTATGCACCCTTCCCTTCCGGCGAAACCTGTAACGTCGCCGAAATCGGCGGGGGCGCCCGGTACGGCCCCCGTATCGTCCCCAACGCCTGTACAAGCGCCATTACCACCGCCTGTAATACCCACGCCGACGCCTGCTCCAGCAGTCACTGCGCCGTCTGCTCCTAGCGTTCCAATGCCTGCAGTGACGCCCACCCCTGCACCAATTCAACCGGCATTGCCTCCGGATGATCAAATTATCAAACTCGAAGAGGTAAGTTTCCCATCTATCAGCATCGTCCACGTCGCACTAAACGATAACATCGAACAGAACAAACACCGTTGGTCATGGCTCGCTCTGCGCACTGCTCGTGACCGATACCTGGCGCATTTTGGGAAGATCGGAACGGGTGACATCATCCTCCTTGCACAGGAGATTGAGAAAGAGGAAAAGGCAGAGAAGGAGCGGATTGCGCGGGGTCCAAATGGAGACGGCTCAGGAAGTTTGGCGCCCAGCATGACTGGGGCTGGGGAGGAGAGAGCTGCGAGTGTGAATGATACGGACGGAGATGCCCCCACGGGAAACGCGGATGGATACATGAAAATGGAGACGACATGATGCTACATGATCACTTCCAGGGTGACTTACTGCTTCCTTCTGTTTGGGGCCTTTTTTTGCCGCAACACTGTCCAGCATGATGCCTTACCTGTGGCCGAGGTTGCGTTTCTCGAATGCAGCTCTTTCCACCGATCAAAAGGAACGATTAAGGATGAAAACCCATTGCTTTACAGTACCCAGATTGAATGTTGGAAGCTAATGGCTGGTCAACGTTTGAAACGAGACAGTCTGCATCGTTCAATCGCTCTCTCATTCGCCCTCTGCGTTCGTATCTTCTCCGCTCTGTCACACATTCCACATGCTTGTCTCTTTTTCTTGAGGGTCTTATTCCTCTTTTTAAAATAATGAATGCGAAGCTTCAACAAGCTTTGGTACTATACACTCATTATCGGCAACATGTTCAGTCGTTTGGCGCCGTCTTGACAGTAAGATCATGAAGCATTTGCGGGAGTTTACATTGATGGCTGGTGAAACCTTCAAAATACCACCGCCCTCTCGCTCTGATCCCGCTACTGTGTCTTTGTCCTAGATGTTGTTTATGTCTTATTGCATCTGCTCTAGGATTAGTTGACAGGCGGACAGGAAAGGGCATCGGACGGGATGAATGGACGAAATGATAGCTTCAACGACGTACGTGTGAACAATAGGCTGGTTTAACGGAAGCCCAGAAAACATCATCCGAGTTGTTTCATAGCCTTGTCAAACGACATTGAACAACGTGCAACTTCAAACAATCTCAATATTGCAATTGTGGAATGTCGCTATTAATACACAGATAGATCTAGTGCTCGTAGTAGAAATAGGTCACTTGCGAGTGATTCGGCTCGCGACAGATCCTGCCGCACTTTTCATGGATTTGTACTTTGTCACCACATTTTTCTCAGAAGATGTCGGGCTTGGACGCTGCCTCTTTGCAGGATGGTTCAAATCGGGGGTGTGATTAGAACTTGTGCCGACATCACCCGCATCCTCCCTTCCCTTGTTCCCGTCCACCTGAGCTTCTTTCTTCGCCTTGGGAATTGCAAAATCATCTGGTGCGGGTTCTTTCCAGGCCTTGTATAGCAAGTCGATATCCACGAGAAACTTCTGAGCAGCACTCAAGTCCACATTGTAGACAGCTGCAATCGAGCGAAGCAACTGCATTCGGGATTGGCCTTGACCGATGGATAGTAGCTTCTGAGCGGCGTTGATGACCACATAGTGTGGTTCCACATGTGATAGAAGAGATGGCAAGGTATGGAACGGATACAGATGCGACTCCATGGCTGTGTCGCGTGCTGAAGGCTGATCACCTTTATCAGTCCTTTGATAACGGATGATATTCGAGGTCGGCTCTCCAAGCGGTAAAAAATGGTATGTGAAAACCTCCCCCTGTTCATAAATCTGCTCGACAAGTCAGAAAATGGGACGAAGAGACTCCTATAAATGCTTACCTTACGAATGTCCTCACCGCGCTTGTGCTTGCTGAGGCGGCGGACCATATCCATAGTGGGGAGCACGATGGAGCGATTTTTGTCTACCCGTCTGTGAAGGTTGATGATGACTGATAAAAACGTTGGGATCAGGAAATAAAACGAGAGATGTACAAATCTCCTACGCCTAGCTATGTTTCTGGCATCGTCGATGTTGAATTTCTTGTAACCGATTCCAAAAGAGTACTCGAGTGCCATGAGCTTTAATGACTATCAGTAAATGTAGATAGGCCACAGAATGAAACTTACGAGTGCATGATTTGTGCAGTTGGACCGGTCGAAAAGGTGGCAGTACTCTACTTCATCTTCCCAATCTAATTCTCTAGTCACAAGGCATTGGTGGGGATGTGGATCCAACAGATCGACCGCAAGCTTTGAGAATGGGTCGGTTCCAGAACGATAGCTTCTACCGTTGTGCATCGAACCTCCCTGCAGGATGCGGTACATCATCTCATCCTTGTCCGGTGGAGGGGATGCTCTGGGATTGTACTCGTCATCGTCAAAAGAAACGGAGTCTCTAAATCCGTCAAACATCCTGGCGACTAGTGCGGAATGGCCAATATCATCGACATTTTCTTCCTCTGACAGTGTTCTGATATTAGCGAGACCAGAATTCCGACTGCAACTTCTAGCTGGGACTGGCAAACGGGGTGGGACATCGGCATCCAAGCCACTGTCAGATGTCTCTTCCTCCATCATCGACTCTTCTTCGGTATCGTCTGAGGGCTTGCCTTTGCCTTTGGTGGCCTTGCCCTTGGTGGTGGTGCTGCCTTTGTTAAAGGCCTTGCCATCGGCCGTCGCCTTGCTCTTGGTGGAGGCCTTGCCCTTGGTGGAGGACTTGCCCGTAGTAGAGGCCTTGTGCTTGGTCGACGCCTTGCACTTAGTAGAGATGTCGGTGTCGTGGGTGGGGATTTTGCTTGAGGAAATAGGAATGTTGTCTGTAGCAGGCTGACTTGTCGCGACTGAGGGCCCGCGAGTGAAGTTGAAAACCCTGCGCATGGGGATCAGGAGAGTTGTCAATGGGCTAGGGATGGGAGGAAGGGCAGAGAACAGGACAGGTGGTAAGGAAAGGGCGGCAATAGGGATTTATAGTCATGCGAACGAGTGGCACACTCGAAATTGTGGCAGAACGTCATGGCCAACCTGTGTTGAATGCGTAAGTTGGCGAGATATGCCATAACGTGACCTGGGGGCACCACAGGGTGTGAGACGTGGCTAATAAGTTCTGGACAAGGCACAGGGTGTGGCCTATGTGGCAGAAGGTGGCCCAGCGACAGTATCCGGCTTTGAACTAGAGAAGCCATCTTGAAAGAAAGAGGAATCGATGACAATCCGAGACTCGGGTATATTCAACACGCTTGATAATACAACAATTCTACAGGAAGCTTTCCAACTGGAATCTGACGTCCAAAGAGTAAGTGCATTAGGCATCACCGTCAAGAATAAGTACGTCGTACAGTCCGCCCAATGTTTCGTGATCGCTCTTCCACATAGCTTCCCAACTGGTTGTCGTTGAACACACGTGACGTCCATCTCCCTCCCTCCTTCATACAACGGGATTGCCAAGACCTTACTTTATAAGAAAGATGTCTGCGGTAGGCCTTATACTCAGATGCAGCCTCTGATGGACTAAGACTGATGAGATCTTCGTCGTCATCAGACTCAGTGGAATTATTGACGATGCCACCGTTTTGACAGTGAGAGCATGGCAGAGGTGTCCACGCAAATCGGCTATTAATGCATGGTCGAACACAAGACTCTGGAGACAGGCGGCGGCGGATGGGTAGTCTTGGGCAGGCGTCAGGAGAGGGTAACCGAAGAGGAGTGCGAGGTGTCGATGCAAATGTCGAGGGTGGTGCGTCTTCCAGCCAGAGAGAATAGACACTTTGTAGGTTGACAAGCATACAAGTAGCATCACACTCAGACACCGGCCAGAGCAGTTGAATCACCTGCAAAAGTCCTGACGAGCCCATTATGTTTTCATGAGTGAGCTTGGCAGCGGAATCGCAGATGACGAAGTGGGGTTTCACATGTGAAACCAAAGTTGGGAGGGTATCGAATGGATTTGAATGGTGCGTGGGGTTTTGCTCAGCGGCTGGCGAGAACAAATCTGGTTCATCAAACCGATCAATCGAATCAAGGCCGTGCCGCAAAGGCAATAACCGATATTCGAAAGTTTCGGCACCTTCATAAAGCTGAAGGATCATGAGATGGATTTCCGACGAATTAGGGATACACGGACCGTCTCGATGTGCGGGTGTTGCTTTGCGTTCGTAGAATCATCTACGAAATTCTGATAGTGATTCCATAGTTTGTTGACCATCTCAGGCGAAGGAAGGAGCAGCCAGCGGTTGCTGTCAAACGACTCCAGTAAGTCATGACGGACTAAACCGGGGGGGGGGGGGGGGGGGGGGACGTCAGTGGCGGTTGAAGCACATATAAATAGATAACACACGATAGGTTCTATTTGCTTCTGTGTCCAACTTGAGTGAGTCGTATTGCATCCCCCACGTCCATTCGAGACGCGAAAGCTGCGACCAAAAGTCAGCAATCACATTGACAGTCAAGAGCAGATTAATCAACATACTAGCTCCGTGTTCTTCCAGAGACGCTGGTTTAGCAAGTAACACGGTTCAACTCGGGCCTTCGATGCGAGCTCATTTGTCACAAGGCAATGTTTGACGGTCGATTTGGCTGATCGCGGAGCGTGAGAAGGGGTTTCGGGAGTTTTGGGATGCTGGCCCATACCTTATGAAGTCGGAATATCAGTAATTGAACGAGCAGTCACCCAATCATACGCGTACTGGTGGCCTTTGAAGGAATCGCCTTGCTGATACTCACGGACGGAGTCAAGACGTTAGAGCGACGCTTTGCTTCTTGAACGAATATTAAATCAACAAAACTATAAGGTTGTAAACAAGGGTTTGCGCACTGGAAGATCGTGTAAATTCGGGTCCTGATTCGGGTCCTCTGCGCTTCTTCGCAGGCATTGACACATTCGACGTATTGGAATCTCTGCTGCGCTTAAGATCCAAGCGTGTTGCACCTGAATCAATGGAACGTCGAATACGGTTGACGTGTTTTGAGCCTTTAGAATGGCGATCAACGTCTTTCCGAGGTTATGATTAAGCGGAACGGATATAGGAGCTATTAGATGCAGACATACTGATGATACAAGAAGAGTCCGCTCTACAACCATGACTTTTCAATGGGCTTGACCCGATCAATGTTGTAGTCGTTACACTGCTCGACACACGGGAATGGTTTGGAATTGGGATTGTCGGCACGAGTTGAGGATGTTCGGAGTGATTACCGACATCTTGACGACATAGAAGATGAACGAGGAGCATGAAAGTCAGCTTGGACGGAGACATACCTTGGGAATCTGTTGAGCCCATCTCGACACCGCTCTTGACCAGGGTTGACCATCTCAATGGTAAGGATCCTGTGATGCCCATTACACTGCAATGTTCAGTGCTATTGCTAGGATTGTTTTTGTATAGAAGTGTATTCTCAAGTAGATGAACACGGGTGATGAGTTCTAGGTGCGCGACAAGACGTTGGCACTGCGTGCACCGCACGGTTTTTCCTAGGATAAACCGTGGATAAAACCGTGGATATAAATAAAGTTTTTGTTCGGGTTTATCCATGGGAATTACCGAAACAAAAACTTAAAGCTTATCCAAGGTTTTGTCCCGGGACAAAACTGTAACATAACCTTAAGTTTAAGCTCAGACATGTTATTTAAGTTTGTCTTACAGTCAATCCCGGGATAAAATTCTGGATAATCTTTAACCCTTATGTCACAGGATTTATGTCACATATGAAAAATTGCAAATAATACCATGAAAATCAGTAATTAATTCAGTGTTTATTATACATTTGGGCACTGCCTGGCACCAAATGTTAGATAGCCTTTTTATTCATAACATCTCTTGACCAACATCAACAAACATGGCCTTTTGCAAAGGCCACCTTGCTATAAAGAGTTTCTTAAAAAAAACAATGTGTAATTGTAAATACAAAGTAAAGCAGCATGGACAAAACTGGAAAAGTGATGAACAAAAATCATACTAGCAATGACAAATCATCAAGGCAATACAAGGGCTAGCTTATAACAAAATTCATCATAATAGTGTCTAGTCTTAGAAAAATAGGGATTGTCAGTATTGAATTAAAAAATCAAAGAAAAAAATGGTGAGCTGTGCATATTGTCTGATCCTCTAATAATCTATTAACCATTGGAATAATTGTCTTTTGTAACAAGTGACAGATACTGCAACAAACCACTGTTGCACCCCATGACAAGTGTCCAACACTGTGACAAACCACTATTGCACCCCATGACAAGTGTCCAATGCTGTGACAAACCACTGCTGTACCCTGTGCCAAGTGTCTAATGCTATGACAAACCACTGTTGCACCCCATGACAAGTGTCCAATGCTGCGACAAACACTGTTGCACCCCATGACAAGTGTCCAATGCTGTGACAAACACTGTTGCACCCTGCACCAAGTGTCTGACACTGTGACAAACCACTGTCACACCCCACAACAAATGTCTAATGCTTGAGCAATAGCATGCAAGCATTGATCAAATGATTGCAAACAAGTCCACAGTCTATCTGTATTTTTTACAGTCAAGACTATGGATTCAATTTATAGACCAGAGAGCACACAAATATGGATCAATACAGCTTCAAAAACTACTCAATTCATTTGCCAACAAAAGTTTATACTATAGAGAAGTGTGGCATCAGACAATTTACAATTTGAGGCATAAAATGCGCAAAAACAAATGCAAAGCTTCCTATAACAATGTTGAATGAGAACGTCATCCCAGCCTGCTGCTGCCCTTGATGATCAGGGGTCTGCTCGGTATTGGCACGGCCTTGCTGGTGCCTGTGTTGCAACTCACACTCTCTGCCTCATCTGCGTCTTATATAAACATTGCCGATGCCTTCCTCGTGCCCTTGTTGTCTGATCACCCAGATGGCTTGGTCCCCACAGTTTTCTCATCCCACAAGGCAGTCGCTCGGTCAGCCTCATGTACTTCTCCTCATAATCTGTGAAAGAAAGCATCCTCATGGGGAAGGGGGTGTATCAATCATGCAAGCATGAACTGTGGCAGAAAGGGGAAACTTCAGGGGCCACCCAGGATGACATTAGCATCCGCCTTGACTGAGACTTTGATTGCCTAAAGTTCAGTATCATTCAGCATGGTGCCAGATTCTATGACCTCCTCCGGTGCCCCATTCTCAAGTTTGACGAGATGATCGCAAAAGTGGTTTGTCGCAGCATTAGACACTTGGCACAGGGTGCAACAGTGGTTTGTCACAGTGTCAGACACTTGTCATGGGGTGTGATAGTGGTTTGTCATAGCATTGGACACTTGTTATGGGGTACAACAGTAGTTTGTCACAGCATTAGACACTTGTCATGGGGTGCAACAGTGGTTTGTCATAGCATTAGACACTTGGCACAGGGTACAGCAGTGGTTTGTCACAGCATTGGACACTTGTCATGGGGTGCAATAGTGGTTTGTCACAGTGTTGGACACTTGTCATGGGGTGCAACAGTGGTTTGTTGCAGTATCTGTCACTTGTTACAAAAGACAATTATTCCAATGGTTAATAGATTATTAGAGGATCAGACAATATGCACAGCTCACCATTTTTTTCTTTGATTTTTTAATTCAATACTGACAATCCCTATTTTTCTAAGACTAGACACTATTATGATGAATTTTGTTATAAGCTAGCCCTTGTATTGCCTTGATGATTTGTCATTGCTAGTATGATTTTTGTTCATCACTTTTCCAGTTTTGTCCATGCTGCTTTACTTTGTATTTACAATTACACATTGTTTTTTTTAAGAAACTCTTTATAGCAAGGTGGCCTTTGCAAAAGGCCATGTTTGTTGATGTTGGTCAAGAGATGTTATGAATAAAAAGGCTATCTAACATTTGGTGCCAGGCAGTGCCCAAATGTATAATAAACACTGAATTAATTACTGATTTTCATGGTATTATTTGCAATTTTTCATATGTGACATAAATCCTGTGACATAAGGGTTAAAGATTATCCAGAATTTTATCCCGGGATTGACTGTAAGACAAACTTAAATAACATGTCTGAGCTTAAACTTAAGGTTATGTTACAGTTTTGTCCCGGGACAAAACCTTGGATAAGCTTTAAGTTTTTGTTTCGGTAATTCCCATGGATAAACCCGAACAAAAACTTTATTTATATCCATGGTTTTATCCACGGTTTATCCTAGGAAAAACTGTGCAGTGCATGCAGTGTGGTTGAATAATAAATGAGCGAGAGCAAGTGAGCCACTTCCAAGTGGGGCAGTCATGTGATACATGGTCACAAGTGACATTTTTTGATCACGATGCCCCAAGCCACATTTTGTTAAGTTCCTTTCTTCTGATGACACGAGTTCTGACCTGTTGCTTTGTGAATTTCATGCAGTGCTTAATAGTGTTTCTTACATCTGGAAAAACACCCCCTTGTATTAGCTCTGGATTATATCTAATAGTGTCTAAAAGTATCTAAAAGTGTTAATAGTATCTAAAAGTGTCTAATTTCCTAATTGGGAGCAACACATTATGAGCATTGGATTGGTTTCTAATTTCATGATATTAGCACTAATTCTATACTAAGAAGTCTTTAATTATTAGTAGGAAATAGTAAGTACTACTGCTCTATCAGTGAGAAGGTAAAGATGTGGCACATTCTATACTATTTCAGCATATTACTCTCCTTCATATATGCCTACACCATTATCTTGTAGCTCTTTTGCTGACTTTCCAGCTGCTTTTATAAAGGATATAGAAAGAGAAAAATGTGCATTGATGCCCCCAGCCACTTTGTTGGCAGTTTGGCAGCTGCCATAAGAGGCTATGAAGACCTAGGTACCTTGGCCTTGCACACAAGATCATTAAAGTTGTTATTGTTAGCCAATGTCTGCTACTGGTCATTATAGGACACAATATGTGGGTTGGACTTAGGGATATGCTATATGCAGCCTTATAGACCTTGTCTATTAGTATAGTGGCTAATACTGTCTTGTGCAGCACACAATCATCATCACCATTGATACTACAATTTTTAGCACTATTTATATTGTTTATTGCCTTGTTATACAGAAGATGCTCAAACTTGGTGTTTTCCTCTAGCTATTAGGCTGTGGAAAAGACAATCATATTGGTATGTGGTGCCGGAATGATATATTTGCCTGCCATATAGGAAATATATGCATTAAGCATATTAAGATCACCTCCAACAATTTTGTGCTTATTTATATATAGGCATGCCATACATATACTCTTGTCCCCACCCTCTACCTCACTAGTGGCTATTTGGAAAACCCCTCTCTCTTATTAGATCTTGATTATTCATAATCATGTTTTTGATCAAATTTGCAAATTCAAATAGCATTGTCTATACTAGTAGAGTCCCATTGAATATTACACTCAATCATAGTTTTACACATTCTCAGTCCAAATTGTATAAGTGCCATAATTTATTTTTATCCTATATAAAGTGTATTATTTATTTTCCATTGGTTTATTATCTTCTTAGCTGGTGTTTAAACTAAATCCTGAAAGACCTGACTTTTTGGGTATTTATTGACCTATTTATTTATAAGATAGAGAAAAGATAAATGTTGAATAAAATCAGAGATGTTGAGGTTGCCTATATTATGTCTACTTATTTAGATTACTGAGTTTATATATTAGACCTTGTGGCTTAGTGGCTAGAGCATCTGTCTTGGGTGCTTGCATACATGAGGTTGCTGGTTCAACTTTGGCAGAAGGCAAGTTTGTTATAAGGTATATTCTGTGTTTAGGTATTGAACTAGTGCTCTAATAGACATGACTCCATAAGAAGGCTATGAGAATTGTGATGCTTGATTTATTATGATTTTTCAGAAATTTCAAGTTATAATCAATCCTAATAATTCATAATTTAGGAAAATTATGTCTAATTAGAACAGGTTTAGAGGGGGGGTAAGCTAAAAATGTCTAATCCTAATCTTTCATAGTTATGCATAAATAGAACTAGTTAGAGCTTAATACAAGGGAGTGGTTTTCCAGATGTGCCCAAAATCTATGCCTTAAGCCCAGAAAAGCATGATGAATTAGGAAAATTCATCAAGGAACATCTTATCAGAGGGACCATCCATCGATCCACTTTGCAAATAGCAGCCCCATTCTTCTTCATAGGAAAAAAAGATGGAAAACTGTGCCTGGTACAGGATTACCACCATTTGAACTTGCACGCCATTCCAAATGTGTGCCCTCTTTCACTGATCCAAGAACTATTGGATGTGATTAAAGGGGCCACCATTTTTAGCAAACTGGATGTGCGATGGGGATACAACAACATATGAATCAAAGAAAGAGATGAGTGGAAGACAGCCTTTATTACCCTATTGGGCTCCTATGAGCCTACGGTGATGTTTTTTGGCTTATCCAACTCACCAGCCACCTTCCAAGCTATGATGAACATGATCTTTCAAGAACTTATCACTGCCCAGAAGATAACCGTATATATGGATGACATCCTCATTTTCTCCAAATCCATGGCAGAGCACATTCAAGTCCTAAACCAAGTTTTCCAAATTTTACGCGACAATGACCTCTACTTGAAACCAGAAAAGTGCGAGTTTTACAAGGAAAAACTCCAATATCTGGGGTACACGATTTCAAAAGACCATGTCGCTATGGAAGATTCCAAAGTGGATGCAATACAAGATTGGCCAATTCCACGCATGGTCCAAGACATTTGTTCCTTTTTAGGTTTAGGGAATTTTTATAGGTGCTTCATTGACAAATTCTCACTTATTGCGCACCCCCTACATAACATCACCAAAAAGGACGAAAAATGGAACTGGACTCCGAAATGCCAAGAAGCTTTTGAACGACTAAAAAAAGCTTTTATCAGCAAACCCATCCTGAATTACCTGGATCCCATGCGTCCATATCGATTAGTGACGGACGCATCACTAATCGATTAGTGACGGACGCATCACTAATCACTTATGGAGCCACCCTTCTGCAAGAAGGAAAAGATGGCAACTGGCACCCAGTTGCTTTCCTTTCCGGGTCATTCTCACCAGCAGAGTGGAATTACAACATCCACAACCAGGAACTCCTAGCTATCATAAAAGTGTTGGAACACTGGAACCACTACCTCGAAGGCGCACGACATCCCTTTGAGATCTGGACAGACCACAAGAACCTAGAACATTTCCAAACGGTGCGAGATCTGTCACGACAACAGGCCCGTTGGAGCCTTTATTTTCGAGCAGATTCAACTTTATGCTCAGCTATATGGCAGAATCAACAAACCATTCCGATGCTCTGTCCAGGTGTCCAGTCTAAGTGAGGGGGTAGAATCTGACAACAAGGCTCAAATTTTGCTCCCGGCCAACCTTTCAACAAAATTGACAAAATATTGGTGGAACCACCCCCAATAAGGCATATAAAGTCCATGGAAATCGCATCCTCAGACCTCATCTCCCTCATCCAACATTCAAAATCAGAACATGATGCCCTGACAAGGATAGCCCTCACCAAACTCTTGCGAGTAGGGCCACAAGGAATGAGAGGACTACTGGGACATTGGACACACAGAGACGGAATCACCAGGCGTAACAGCCACATATGCGTCCCAAAAGACAATGCCATCCTGAGGCTTATTATCAAAACACATCATGACACACCCGCAGTAGGACACCCAGGTAGAGCCAAAACTCTGGAAATGGTACAACAATACTACTGGTGGCAAACATGACCAAATTCATCCATGAATATGTGGACAGATGCACCGTATGTCAATCCACGAAGAACTTAACGCACAGGACACACCCTCCTATCTATCCTTTGGAAACCACCAACGTCCCTTGGCGATTCATCTCAACAGACTTCATCACGGATCCACCCGAAAGCAAAGGTTTCGACTCAATCAATGTGGTAGTGGACCAAGGTCTGTCCAAAGGCATAGTCATCACCCCATGCAAGAAAACGATCACGGCAGAAGAAACAACCGTGCTTGTCCAGAATAACGTTTTCAATTAACATGGGCTGCCGACCAAAATAGTGTCCGATTGCGGCCCTCAATTTGCGGCCAAATTCACCCTAGAACTCTGGAAACGGCTAGGAATCACCACTGCCCTCAGCACGGCTTATCATCCCCAAACAGACAGAGAAACAGAATGAGTAAACCAGGAAATCAAACAATTTCTGAGAACATTCTGCAACTACCACCAAGATAACTGGGTAAACCTTCTGCCATTTGCCGAGTTCTCGCATAACACTTGGAAGCACTCGACCACGGGAAAATCCCCTTTCAAAGTGCTATACAGGTTCAACCCCCCTTATTTAGCCAACACCGCGCTAGAGACAAAGGTACCCACAGTAGCTGAATGCATTAAGATGATCACAGAAGTCCAAGAAGAAGCCGCGGCCAGCCTACAAATAGCCAGCAATTATGCCAAAAACTGGGATCTCCATAGGAAACTTCCCCAATGGAAAGAAGGAGACCAAGTATGGCTGGAAGGAACCCATATCTGGACGACCCATCCTAAGTTCAAACTCACCCCTAGAAGATATGGACCCTTCAAAATATTGGTGAAAATAGGAACCCTGGCATACAAACTTCAAATTCCCCAGCACTAGAAAATCCACCCGGTGTTTTATGCCGCAATAATCACTAAATATAGGGAAACAGAGGCACATGGGAAAAACTTTGTGAGACCATTACCAGAGGTATTAAACAACAAAGAGCATTACAAAGTGGAAATGATTGTGGACTCAAAAAGACAAGGACGGGGAACCAAGTATTTGGTCAAGTGGATGGGATATCCCAAGGCAGACAACACCTGGGAACCCTACACTCTCCTAAAAGGAACAGTGGAAGAAGCCATGAAAGAGTTTCATGACCAATACCCAGACAAACCTCGTCCAGGAGTATCCTGAAAGGTGGGGGAAAAAGTTATAAAAGAGCAACAAGAGGGCTCTAACAGATCATTTTCCCCACTTCTCAAACTCATCCCTTTACCCGAATGCTCCTCCACGAAGACCACGATGCCTCGTCTCCATCTAGAAACTCCTCCCCCGATGTCGTCCTTATGGTCTCCAATCCAGA
Source organism: Heterobasidion irregulare TC 32-1 (assembly GCF_000320585.1). NCBI lineage: Eukaryota > Fungi > Basidiomycota > Agaricomycetes > Russulales > Bondarzewiaceae > Heterobasidion > Heterobasidion irregulare. The sequence goes on along the minus strand of NW_009258197.1, from coordinate 422,308 downwards.
TGTCAAATGAGTGGACAGAGGAACTAGTCCTCACCAGTCCAATGCTGGACGAGTTGACAGAGGAACCAGTCCTCACTGCCCAGAGCCCGCCATCGCCGTCCTTACTCCAAATCTTAACAACTTCTCGGATGATGATGCCGAGGACTACACCAAGTTCAAGGAAAGAGAAAGAACCCGCCGACCATCGCTAAGGGGGAGTTCCCGAGATGCACCACGGCATGAAAACCCTGATGATAGAAACTTACCAGGCACTGGCAAACTACCAGTGGGAGTTTCATCTCCTACTGGAGTCATGACAAATACTGGAGCTGCAGGTCCCTTGAGACTACGAGCAAGAATGGCAGCTCAACTCCCAAGCCATGGAGAAACTGAACTGGTACCAGTTGTACAGGGAACTACACCTCTGACAGTACCAATTAGTGGACAGGTTCCCAGCTCCATGGGAAGACCTACCCCTTGTACAAATCCTTACTCCGGAGAATTGGAGCAATACGCAGACGCACTTCTCTAGCGCAACACCATCTCTGCGGTAATACAGATGGCCACAGCCATGGCTCTCCAACAACTTGCTAACTTTTCAGCAGGACAACCTGGAAATGAAAATAGCGACGTACCTCGATGACTGGCTAGTGCTAGTCTCCAGATCAGAGGGCTCGCCCTCCAAACCGACCCTGACACGGCCTCCTGGTACAAACATACATCTGGAAAACCACCTCTTTGTATTAAGCTCTAATTAGTTCTATTTATGCATAATTAAGAATGATTAGGATTAGACATTTTTAGCTTACCCCCCCTCTAAACCTGTTCTAATTAGACATAATTTTCCTAAATTAGGAATTATTAGGATTGATTATAACTTGAAATTTGGGAAAAATCATAATAAATCAAGTATCACAGTTCTTATAGCCTTCTTATAGAGTCATGTCTATTAGAGCACTAGTTCAATACCTAAACACAGAATATACCTTATAACAAACTTGCCTTTTGCCAGAGTTGAGCCAACAACCTCATGTATACAAGCACCTAGGACAGATGCTCTAAGCCACTAAGCCACAAGGTCTAATATATAAACTTGGTAATCTAAATAAGTAGACATAATATAGGTAACCTTAACATCTCAAATTTTGTTTAATATTTATCTTTTGTCTATCTAATAAATAAACAGGTCAATAAATATCCAAAAAGTCAGGTCTTTTAGGATTTAGTTTAAACACCAGCTAAGAAGATAATAAACTAATAGAAAATCAATAATACACTTTATGTAGGATAAAAATAAATTATGGCACTTATACAATTTGGACTGAGAATGTGTAAAACTATGATTGAGTATAGAACTCTACTAGTATAGATAATGCTACCTTAATTTGCAAATTTGTGAAAACATGATTATGAATAATTTGCCATAATTAGCTCAAATTAGTATTATTAATGATTATCAATAATTAAGATCCAATACAAAAGAGGGGTTTTCCAAATGGCCACTAGTGAGGTAGAGGGTGGAGACAAGAGTGTATGTATGGCATGCCTATATATAAATAAGCACAAGATTATTGGAGGTGATCTTAATATGCTTAATGCACATATTTCCTACATAGCAGACAAATATATCATTCTGGCACTACATACTAACATGACTGTCTTTTCCACAGCCTAATATCTATAGGAAAACACCCAGTTTGAGCATCTTCTGTATAATAAGATAATAAACAATATAAATAGTGCTCAAAATTGTAATATTAATAGTGATGATGATTGTGTCCTGCACAAGACAGTATTGACCACTGTACTAATGGACAAGGTCTATAAGGCTGCATATAGCATATCCCTAAGTCCAATCCACATGTTGTGTCCTATAATGACTAGTAGCAGGCATTGGCTAACAATAACAACTTTAATGATCTTGTGTGCAAGGCCAAGGTACCTAAGTCTTCATAGCCTCTTGTGGCAGCCACCAAGCTGTCAACAAAGTAGCTGGGGGCATCAATGCACATTTCTCTCTTTTTATGTCCCTTTTAAAGGTAGCTGGAAAGTCCACAAAAGAGCTACAAGATAATGGTGCAGGCATATATGAAAGGGAGTAATGTGCTAAAATAGTGTAGAATGTGCCACATTTTTACCTTCTCACTGATAGAGCAGTAGTACTTACTATTTCCTACTGATAATTAAACACTTTTTAGTATAGAATTAGTGCTAATATTATGAAATTAGAAACCAATCCAATGCTCACAATGTATTGCTCCCAATTAGGAAATTAGACACATTTAGATGCTATTAACACTTTTAGATACTTTTAGACACTATTAGATATAATCCAGAGCTAATACAAAGGGGTGGTTTTCCAGATGGATGCTCAAACTTGATGTTTTTCTCTAGCTATTGGGCTATGGAAAAGACAGTCATGTTGGTATGTGATGCCAGAATGATATATTTGGTTGTACCATTCCTAAAGTTTTGGCTCTGCCCAGATGTCCTATGGCTGATGTATTGTGGTATGTCTTGACAATGAGCCTTTGGATCACATTATTTTTGGGAACACACATATAGCCATTTTGCCTGGTGATTCCGTTCTCATGTGTTTATTTTCCTAGGTCTCCCTTCATTGCTTGTGGGCCTTCTCGTAGTAATTTAGTGAGGGCCATATCTGTTAGGGCATTGTGTTCTAATCACAAGTGTTAAATGAGGGAAATAAGGTCTGAGGATATGATTTCCATGGATTTTACATGCACTGTTTGGTCTGGTTTTGCCTTGGTTTTGCTTGCCTTGTTGAAAAGTTTGGCTGGAAGTAGGATTTGAGCTTTATTGTCAGATTCCACCCCCTCACTTAAATTTGGACACCTGGACAGAGCATCTAAGTGATTGGTTGATCCTGCTTTATAGCTAAGTGTAAAGTCGAATCTGCTCAAATAGAGGCTCCAATGGACATGTCTTTGTGATAGATCTTGCACCATTTGGAAATGTTCCAGGTTTTTATGGTTTGTCCAGATCTTGAAGGGATGTCGTGCTCCTTCAAGGTAGTGGTTCCAGTGTTCCAAATATTTTACAATGGCCAATAGCTTGCAGTTGTGGATATTGTAGTTTTGTTCTGCAAGGGAGAATGATCCAAAGAGGAATGCCATTGGGTGCCAGTCACTGTCCTTGCCTTCTTGTAGAAGGGTGGCTCTATAGGCAATCAATGACATGTCCGTTACAAGTCAGTACGGTCATGTGGGATCTGGATAATTTAGGACAGGTTAGCTAATCAAGGCTTTTTTTAAGTGCTTGAAAGCTTCTTGGCATTTTTTGGTCTAGTTCCATTTTTTGTCTTTCTTAGTGAGATTATGTAAAGGGCACATAATGAGCAAAAATTTGTTTATAAATCACCTGTAAAAATTTCCCAAGCCTAAAAAAGAGCAAATATCTTGAACTGTGTATAAAACCAGCCAGTACTTTATTGCATCCACTTTGGAGTCTTCCATAGTAATATGGTCTTTTGAAATTGTGTACCCCAGGTAGTTGAGCTTTTCTTTGTAGAACTTGTATTTCTCTGGTTTCAGGTAGAGATTGTTGTAACGTGGGATTTGGAAGACCTAGTTTAGAACATGGATATGTTCCGCTGTTGAAAGAGGGATGCACTAAGAGTCCACGAACAACCTGTAAGTATGGCCATCAAGTTGAGGGGTGCTATGATATGTTCCACCATTGATTTGGAGAAAATGAGGATGTCATCCATGTATACTGTTATTTTGCAAGCTGTGATGAGTTTCCAGAAAATCATGTTCATCATGGCTTGGAAGGCTGCTGGAGAGTTGGTTAAGCTGAAAAACATTACTGTTAGCTCATATGATCCTAGAAAGGTGATGAATATGGCCTTCTACTTGTCTCCTTCCTTAACATGTATATTATTATATCCATATTGTACATCCAGTTTGCTGAATATTATAGCCCCTTTTATTATGTTCAACAGTTTTTGGATTAATAGAAGGGGGCAGACATTTGGGATAGTGTGCAAATTTAAATGGTGGTAGTCCTGTATCGGGCATAGTTTTCTGTTCTTCTTTCTTATGAAGAAAAATGGGGCAGCCATGGGTAATGTGGATCGGCAGATAGTTCCCCTTGCAAGGTATTTCTTCATAAACTTTTCTAGTTCATCATGCTTCTCTGGGCTCAAGGCATATATCTTGGGTATTTGAGGTTTAAAAGTAGGTTTTAGGTCAATGGCATGATCTCAGTAGGTGTGTCCTAGGAGTCATTGTGACTTTTGTTCACTGAAAATGTCTAAGTATTCATAATGTGCCTCGGGGACCCTTTCCTTCAAGTTGGTGACAATGATCTTGTCCTCCAGGTCTTGGTCAAAGCTAGCAAATCCTGATGGTTCCAGGGCCAATTTCTGAATAACTGGTTCCTCTATGACAATTGTTCCTGAGGGTTTGTTTAGAAGGTCAGGTTCTCCTGCATTTGGTGAAGGAGATGGCTTAAATTTTGTTTAAGCACATCATTTCTCCTCTGCATATTTTCTTATGTCTTGTAGAAGCCACTTCCTTTTGAGGTAGGCTTGTAGTTAGATGCCAAACATTCTGCTGTGATCATGGAGTCCAATATCCTCTCATATCCTTCAGAGGTATTCAAGGTGCTATTTTTCACACTTGTTAATTTGCAGCTTGTGGTGCAATTCCATGTGTGCTAGCCAACCACTGTTGGGTGGCTCTTCCCTTGCCCTAGTGAACCCATGTGGTTGGTGGCAATTCTGGGGACACCAACCAAAGTGTACTTCATGTTACCCCCACTCAATGGAGGGATCATGGTATTTTTGCCAATCTGTTCCTAGAATAAGGTCATCTTTCCCTAGATTAGAAATGAACATCTGAATGTGTTCTGTGTGCGTTCATCCATAGATATCCCAAATTTTGAGGTTCACATCCAAAGCTAAGCGGATGAGACCTGCCTTGTTAATTGTATTATTGACGTTGATACACTAGAGGTGGCTCTGAGTGCTAAGCACAACACCAAAACAACCTCTAATGCAGGGGGTGCTGGAGCTAGTATCTAATACATAAGGATTTGTTAGTGATGACTTTAGAGATTGAAGGCATACTGAGAAACAATGGGGAGTATAAGATTATAGCACCCAAATAATTTTGGGACTGTGCCAAACACCGACCAAATATTTGGTCAGTTAAGTTGAGGAATTGGTCGGTAATGAGAAGGTAGTGTTGCAACCAACAACTGCATACTTTAAGAGCCACACGGGACTCTGACAATATATGAGGGAAGATGAGGGATATGAGTGAAGAGATGAGTACAAATGTGAATGAGGCCAAGCAACGCAGATGGCAAGTTTTCAGAAGTTGACAAAGACAATTTCAATGGTTAAGATGAGTGCAAATGAGCCTTAAACTGTGGGGTGCAAAAGCTGGTTTATTCCAGAATTGTATGTAGGTTTTTATAGTAAACAGAGCCCCTAAGTAAAATATTAAACACGAAATGAGAGTAGATGTTGAATAGGTGCCAAGCCTTAGTGATCAGAAAAGATAAGAAGGTAGGTGAGATGTCCATATGGGTTCTGAAAATGATAAGGTATATGGGTTCCAAAGATGATAAGGTAAAAGTTAATCAGCAATGGTGAAATCCTAAATGTTTGGGATCCATTGCCTGAGTATAGGTAGCAAAAAAAGGCATTGGTGAGCCAATGAAAATAAAGAAGAAGTAATGTATAACTAGGGTGGCCAAGTAATGGTGCAAAATTGTGTTTGCCTGACTATGTGGAAGTTAGGAAAATAAGAGATAAGGACCGACCAACTCATGGATGACATCAGCCAACATGAAATACTGGCTCCAATCTCATAAAAACCTATTGTAATACTCCTGTGTGGGCATGGTAAGTACATGAAGTATGGGTAAACTGACCCAAGTGTTGCCAAATGTCCTTTGGTGGGTTGCAGTTGGTCAGGTAGAAACCAGTTTGGTGCAAGTTAGTGTCTTTGGTACTTATCTAGCGCTAATTGGTATCTCCCAAAAGCTTCCTGAATACCTTCCTCGGGCCCTCCCTTGGACCCTAGCATGGGTGCATGCTCATTACCGAGTTAGGACGCTGTAATCAAAGATAAACTTGCTTACATGCACAAGCTCAAAACCTAGACTCTTGTCAACAGGCTGCCCGACGCAAATGTCATTGGTTCTAAGTGGGTTTTCAAGCTCAAACGGGGTGCATCAGGTGAAATTGTCAAATACAAGGCATGTCTTGTTGTGCAAGGCTTTACTCAAGTCCCTGGACTCAACTATGGCAACATCTTTGCACTAGCTGCAAAACTCACGACCATCCAAATTCTGCTCGCTCTTGCTACCCGATTTGACTGGGAGATCCACCAGATGGATGTCAAAAACACTTTCCTCAATGGCAACCTTGAGGAGGTGATCTACATGAAGCAGCCTCCTAGGTACATCTCTCCCAGTCTCTAGGCCAAGGTCTGTCATCTTTTTAAGACTTTTTATGGTCTAAAACAGTCCAGTTATCAATGGTATCAAAACTCAGCCATGCATTTCTCAAAATGGGATTTGTGGTATGTCCTGTCAAACATGAGGTGTTTTACAAGCCAGACTTGGCTGGAATCTCCATTATTTCAGTCTCTATGGATGATATGTCGATCTTCTCCAATACTGTTGCTAGAATCCTGGCTATTGAAAGCTGCTCTGAATGATGCCTTCAAGATGACTAACTTGGGTGAGATTCATTGGCTTCTTGGTATCAAGATCAAACACAATCGTGGGGTACAGACCATATCCTTGTCTCAGCGAGCATACATTGACATGATTCTCTCATATTTTAATCTCAAATCTGCCAATTTACTATCTACTCCTACGGATCCAAACACCTATCTCTCTACATTGCAGTCCCCATCCATACTGCAGCAGTATGCCAAAATGTGTAACATCCCCTATCAGAAACTTATCAGATCGGCTATGTATGCCGCTGTTGCTGCTTGACCAGACATTTGTTTTGCAGTATCATATCTTTTGCAATTTATGCAGAATCCAGGATGTGCTCATTGGGAAGCCGCAAAGTGATTGTTGAGGTATTTGAAGGGAACACAGGAGCTGTGGTTAACATTTGGAAGGAAAGAGCAAGGTATTGAAGGATTCTTGGATGCAGATCATGGAGGTCAGGAACACTGATGCTCAATCTTGGGATATGTTTTTCTGTTCGATGGTGGTGCCATTTCTTGGTCTTCTAAGAAACAGACCATTGTTGCTCAGTCAAGCACTGAAGCCAAGTATGTTGCACTTGCTCATGCAACAAAAGAAGCACTATGGATTTGCATGCTTCTGAGTAATCTACTCTCCCCCTTGACTGTGCATACCATTCTATTTAGTGACAATCTATCTGCTATCTCCCTTGCCAAGAATGATACTTTTCACTCCCACACAAAACACATTGACATTTGATACCATTTCATCCATGACATTATTGAGAAGAACCTGATTGAGCTGTGATATTTCCCCACGGGGGAAATGGCATCTGATGGGTTTACCAAACCCTTGGCTTATCAGAAGGTTGAGAAGATGGCAGAGCTAATTGGACTTCTGGAGATTTGAGGGGGTGTGTTGAATTAAGGCAAATCACCTATTTCTTACATATTACTTAACTCACTTCTCATTGGCTTGGGGTTTACTGAGATACTATACAGTTCTCAGCCACCACGCTTGTAGTACAAGCACAGCCAGCTTAGGCTTCCCTCAGTGTTCTAATAGACACTGAGGTGAGCCCATTTCCATCACATACTCTCAGATTGACACTTACAATACTTTGGAATAGATATTACCTTCTAGGTAAATGTCGTATAGCCTTTCACAGTGTTCTAATAGATGCTGAGATAGTACCTTCTAGCCTGTATTTTTACAATGGGATGAATGAATGAAATGATAGCTCCAATGAGTCTCCAACAACATAAGCATGAACAACAGGTTCTAATGGAAGCCTAGAAAACATCATCTGAGTTGTCTCATAGCCTTGTCAAATGACATTGAACAATGTGCAACTCTAAACAATCTCAATATTGCAATTTTGGAATGTTGCCATGAATACACAGATAGATCTAGTGCTCATAGTACAAACAGGTCACTTGCAGGTGGCTCGGCTTGCGACAGATTCTGCCGCACTTTTCATGGATTTGTACTTCATCACCACATTATTCTCGGAAAATGTCGGGCTTGGACACTGCCTCTTTGTAGGATGGTTCAAATTAGGGGTGTGATTAGAATTTGTGCCAACACCACCCGCGTCCTCTATTCCCTTGTTCCTGTCCACCTGAGCTTCTTTCTTCACCTTGGGAATTGCAAAATCATCTGGTGCAGGTTCTTTCCAGGCCTTGTATAGCAAGTCGATATCTACGATAAACTTCTGAGCAGCACTCAAGTCCACATTGTAGACAGCTGTAATCGAGCAAAGCAATTGCATTCAGGATTGGCCTTGACCGATGGATAGTAGCTTCTGAGCAGTGTTGATGACCACATAATGTGGTTCCACATGTAATAGAAGAGACAGCAAGGTATGGAATGGATACAGATGCGACTCCATGGCTGTGTTGTGTGCCAGAAGCTGCTCACCTTTATCAGTCCTTTGATAACAGATAATATTTGAGGTCAGCTCTCCAAGTGGTAAAAAATGGTACATGAAAACCTCCTCTTTTTGATAAATCTGCTTGACAGGTCAGAAAATGGGACGAATAGACTCCATCTAATATTTACCTTACAAATGTTGTCACCAAGCTTGTGCTTGCTAAGGTGGCAGACCATATCTATGGTGGGGAAGATGATGGTGTGATTTTTGTCCACCTATCTATGAAGGTTTATGATGACTGATAAAAAAAGTTGGGATCAGTAGATAAGATAAGATATGGACAAAATGTCCTATACCTAGCTATATTTCTAGCATCATTGATGTTGAATTTCTTGTAACCAATTCCAAAAGAGTACTCAAATGCCATGAGCTTCAACAATCAGACTATCAGTAACCATAGATAGATTATAGAATAAAACTTACCAATGCATAATTTGTATAGTTGGACAAGTCAAGAAGATGGCAATATTCTACTTCACCTTCCCAATCTAATTCTCTAGTCATAAGGCATTGGTGAGGGTGGGGATCCAATAGATCAACCATAAGCTTTGAGAATGGGTCAGTCCCAGAATGATGGCTTCTACCGTTGTGCATCAAATCTCCCTGCAGGATACAGTGCATCATCTCATCCTTGTCTGGTAGAGGCGGTGCTCTAGGATCATACTCATCATTGTCAAAAATTATGGAGTCTCCAAACCTGTCAAATATCCTGTCAGCTAGTGTGGAACAGCCGATATTATTGAGCTCTTCCTCTAACATTGTTCTGATGTCAACAAGACTAGAATTCTGACTGCAACTTTTAGCTGGGACTGGCAAACAGGGTAGGACATTGGCATCCAAGCCACTGTTGGATATCTCTTCCTCCACCATTGACTCTTCTTCGGTATTATCTGAGAGCTTGCCTTTGGTAGAGGTTTTGCCCTTGGTGGAGGCCTCACCTTTGATTGAGGTTTTGTATTTGGTAAAGGCCTTGCCATTGACCATGGCCTTGCCCTTGGTGGATCCCTCGCCATTGGTGATGACCCTGCCCTTGTTAGAGGCCTCACCCTTGGTGGAGGCCTTGCCTTGGTGGAGGTTTTGTATTTGGTAAAGGTCCTGCCACTGGCTGTGGCCCCGCCCTTGGGGGAGTCATTGCCCTTGGTGGATCCCTCACTATTGGTGGTGACCCTGCCCCTGGTAGAGGCCTTACCCTTGGTGGAGGCCTTGTCCTTGGTGGGGGCCTTACCCTTGGCAAAGCCCTCACCATTGGTGGAGGCCTTGCCCTTAGTAGAGGCCTTGCCCTTGGTAGAGGCTTTGCCCTTGGTAGATGCCTTGTCCTTGGTGGAGATGTCAGTGTCTTGGATAAAGATTTTTCCTGAGGAAATAGGAGTGAAGTCCATAGCAGTCTCACTTTTTGTGATTGAGGGCCCATGAGTGAAGTTGAAAACCCTGTGCATGGAGTTTAGGAGAGTTGTCAACAGGCTATGGACGGGAGGAAGAAAGGGATAGGTGGCCTGGAAAGGGCAGCAATAGGGATTTATAGTCATGGAACGAGTGGCACATTCCGTGGCAGAATAATGCCATGGCCGGACCTGTGTTCAATGCGTAAGTTGGTGAGATATGCCACAACGTGACCGGCACAGGGTACGAGATGTGGCCTATGATTTCTGGACAAGGCACAAGATGTGGCCTATATGGCAGAAGGTGGCCTAGCGATAATATTTGGCTTGGAAGTAGAGAAGCCACTCTAAGAGGAGAATTGATGAGAGTCTAAGACTTGGGTATATTCAACATGTCTCATCATACAATGATTCTACAAGAGGATTCTCAAACTGGAATCTGACATCCTAAGAGTAAGTACATTGGGCATCACCGTCGAGAATGAGTACGCCGTACAGTCCGCTCAATGTTTCGTGATCGCTCTTCCACATAGCTTCCCAGCTGGTCGTCGTTGAGCACACGTGACGTCCATCTCCCTCCCTCCTTCATACAACGGGATTGCCAAGATCTTACTTTATAAGAAAGATGTCTGCGGTAGGCTTTATACTCAGATGCAGCTTCTGATGGACTAAGACTGATAAGATCTTCGTCGCTATCAGAGTCAATGGAGTTATTGATAATGCCGCCGTTTCGGCAGCGAGAGCATAGCAAAGGTGTCCATGCAAATCGGCTATTAAAGCATGGTCGGACACAAGACTCTGGGGACGGGCGACGTCGGATGGGTAGCCTTGGACAGGCGTCAGGGGAGGGTAATTGAAGAGGAGTGCGAGGTGACGATGCAAATGTCGAGGGCGGTGCATCTTCCAGCCAGAGAGAATATACACTTTGTAAGTTGACGAGCATACAAGTGGCATCGCACTCGGACACCGGCCAGAGCAACTGGATCATCCGCGCAAGTCCTGATGGGCCAGATGTTGTTTCATGAAAGAGCTTGGCAGCGGAATCGCAGATGACGAAATGGGGTTTCGCACGTGAAACCAGAGTTGGGAGGGTGTCGAATGGATTCGAATAGCGCGTGGGGCTTTGCTCAGCGGCTGGCGAAAACGTTCTAATCGAATTTGGTTGATCGAACCGATCAATCGATTCAATGCCGTGCCGCAGTGGCAATAACCGATATTCAAAAGTTTCGGCACCTTCATAAAGCTGAAGGATCATGAGATGGATCTTCGACGAAAGATGGAAACACGAACCGTCTCGATGTGCGGTTGTTGCTTTGCGCTGGTAGGATCATCTATGATATTATGACAGCGATCCCACAATTTGTTGACCATCTCAAGCGAAGGAAGGAGCAGCCAGCGGTTGCTGTCAAACGATTCCAGCAAGTCATGACGTACTAGCCCGAAGCGAATGTCAGTTGTGGTTGAGGCACATATAACTAGAAAACACACGATAAATTCTATTTGCTTCTGTATCCAACTCGAGTGAATCGTATTGCATCCCCCACATCCATTCGAGACGTGTAAGCTGCGATCGAGAGTCAGACATTATATCGAGAACCGGGAGCAGAGGAACAGACATACCATCTCTTTGTTTTCCCAGAGACGCTGATTTAACAAGTAACACGGTTCAACTCGGGCCGTCGATGCGAGCTCATTCGTCACAAGGCAATGTTTGACATTCGAGATGGCTGATCGTGGAGCTTGAGAAGGGGTTTCGGGGGTTTCGGGACGCTGGTCCGCACCTTATGGAGATTATCAGTAATTGAACGAGCAGTCACCCAATCATACGCGTACCAGTGGCCTTCGAAGGAATCGTCTTGCTGATACTCACGGACGGAGTCAGGACGTTCGAGCGATGATTTACTTCTTGAACGAATATTAAATCAACAAAACTATAAGGTTGTAAACAAGGGTTTGCGCACTGGAAGATTGTGTGAGTTCGGGTCCTGATTTAGGTCCTCTGCGCCTCTTCGCAGGGACTGACACATTTGACGTATTGGAACCTCTGCTGCGCTTAAGACCCAAGCATGTTACACCCGAATCAATGGAACGTCGAATACGGTTGACGTGGTTTGAGCCTTCAGAATGGTAATCAACGTCTTTTCGAGGTTATGATTAAGCGCGACGGATATAGGATCTATTAGATGCAGACATACTGATGATACAAGAAGAGTCCGCTCTACAACCATGACTTTTCAATGGGCTTGACCCGATCAATGTTGTAGTCGTTACACTGCTCGACACACGGGAATGGTTTGGAATTGGGATTGTCGGCACGAGTTGAGGATGTTCGGAGTGATTACCGACATCTTGACGACATAGAAGATGAACGAGGAGCATGAAAGTCAGCTTGGACGGAGACATACCTTGGGAATCTGTTGAGCCCATCTCGACACCGCTCTTGACCAGGGTTGACCATCTCAATGGTAAGGATCCTGTGATGCCCATTACACTGCAATGTTCAGTGCTATTGCTAGGATTGTTTTTGTATAGAAGTGTATTCTCAAGTAGATGAACACGGGTTATGAGTTCTAGGTGCGCGACAAGACGCTGGTTGAACGATGAACGAGCGAGAGCGAGCCACTTTCAAGTGGGGCGGTCATGTGATTCGTGGTCACAAGTGACATTTTTCGATCACGATGCCCCAAGCCACATTTTGTTGAGTTCCTTTCTTCTCACAACATTTCACAATGCCATAGGCGACTGTGGCGTTCACCATGCATACAAAGAACTTACAATGTTGATTGAAAAAATGTCATGTCAAAGTTGATACTACTACGTCGACCTGGCGAAGTACCTTGATTCACCCGACGATACACCAACGAAAATAAGTCCTAGATGAAGATGCACGCGAAGTACTTGTTTCCAACCGACTCTTCCTGAGATAGGAGGGGCAAGCACGGGACTCATTACTATGCAGTTATCATCGTCGTGTCGGTATCCTCAACCGCACACGCTCTCAGGATATCCTCGCAATTGCTTGTCGTTGACCACACGGGAAGTCCATCGCCCGCACTTCCCGACCATTTTGAGACATCGCGTGCGCCAGGTCACTATATATCGATCTAGGCTCTGGCGGTACGTATTGTACTCGGATGGGCTAAGGCTCCTGAAGTCGTCGTCGCTGTCTGAGGCGGCAGAGTCGTCGCTCATGTTGTCATCGCCAGTATGCAGACAGCGAGAGCAGACAGACGGCTGCCACGCAAACCGGCTGAGGAAGCACGGCCCAGTGCAGACAGTCAGTGACATCGGCCGCGACGTCGGCAGGCATGCACCCGCGTCGGGAGCAGATACCCACAAAGGAGTGCGCGACGTAGACGCAAATCCAGGGGGCGCCTCAATTTCAAGCCAAACACAATACACGAATTCGAGGTGCCAAAGCATGTGGCTGGCATTGTACTCGGAAATCGGCCAAAGTGAAGGCACCACGGTCGACACTATCCATGGCTGATTGAACAGCGTTGCAGCCGAGTCGAGGATGACGAAGTGGGGTTGGACACTGGAAACGAGGATTGGTAGACTGTCAAATGGATATGAATGGCGGGTAGAGTTCTCCTCGGTGGGGTCGGCATTGAGTGGCGAAGACCGTTTGGTCGAGTCTGGCTCATCGAATCGTTTTATTGGACGAAGATCCTTGTCCAATGGAAACAACCGATATTCAAAGACCTCAGCACCTTCATAAATCTACACAATCGTCGGAGAGAGTTATCGCGGAAAACGAGGACAGACAAACCGACTCGATAGGAGATTGTTGGATCGGACTTTTGAAATCTATCATGAAATAGCGAGCCCAGACTCTGTCTACCATTTCAGGGGGTGGGAGAAGCAGCCAGCGGTTGCTGTCAAATGATTCCAACAAATCTTGACGAACTGCAACGAGCGAGGCTCATGAGTAACCAGTGAGGCGTCAACGGCGGCACGACACACGATAAATCCTGTTCGCCTCTACATCCAGCTCTAGCGACGAGTACTTCATCCCCCAGTGCCATTCGAGGCGCGTCAGCTGCACCCGGCGGTCAACAGTCGGATCACGAGAGGCAGGACCGAACGCACCATCCCGTTGAACTGCCAGAGGCGCGGGTTGAGCAGATAACACGGCATGATCGATGGTCCTGATTCCTGTGTGACGAGGCATCGTTTTGGGTCTGCAAGTACAGAGCGTGGAATTGGAGCGGGGGTCTCCGAGCTTTCGGGATGCTGGTCGACATCTGGGAAAGTCACGACGTCAGCGATGAACCTGTGAGCTTTTTGAAGCCCGCACATACTAGAAGTATCAGAAGGGACTGCGTCCCCGACTGCGCCACTGTCCTTTGAGGGATCACTGATATCTTGGGAGTTGGAAAGGTCCAGGGAACCTGTCGTGCCACTCCTCTTAAATGGGCTTGACCACCTCAACGGAGCGGATGCTGCGATGCCCATTAAACCGTTTCTATGAGACGTACTCTTGCGAATGAGGGTTGTTGAGATGAGGCGGTTGAACAATCAAATTAAATAGTCACGCCGAAGGAAGAATTAGAAGGTGACACAATGGCGTACAGTCACATGATAGATTTGGACATCACCAAGCGGCCAGTCGCGCATCGGCGTGCTCGATCGAACTAAATCCACAGCGCGTGTAGGAGTCGCACGAACCAGGTCAACGAATTACCAGCAGGCACCTCAGTGTTTGTCCGACGGAGCGCGCCGGTCTTCCAAAGTATTGGACACCCAGCCGTGCGCACGCAACCAAGATAGATGCAAGATCAATGGATGCGTATTCAAGCGAGAGGTGTGAAGGCCTCAGAGAAGTAGACTTCGCACCAAGGGAACGAGTTCCCGGGTACCGACTTCGTGAAGAGACCAGCACTTAGAGGAAGCCCATAGAGAAAGCACGAGTACCAAAGCTACGCGACACGATGAAAGCCCGATCCACAGAACCGAAACTTGACAGATTAAGGTCCGGTACACGTAGCATCGCCGTCCAGAATAGATACATCACACAGCTCATCCAGTGTCTGCGGCAATTCGTCCGCATAACCCCCTAGCTGACCGTCATTGAGCGCGCGCGCAGCCCACCCCCCGCGCTTCCTGACACTCTCCAAACAAGAAGACCGCCAAGCGAGCGAGAGACGCCCGCGGTGGGCCCCATACTCGGTCTCACACAGTGCCTCGGACGAACCGAGGCCGGCGCGGTGTCCACCCCCAGAGCCGCTAGACGCGCCGCTATCGACGCCGCCATTTTGACAGCGAAGGTGTCCACGCGAACCGGCTCCTGAAGCACGGCCGGAGGCAAGCCCATGGGCGTAAGCGGCGCCGGAGGGGCAGCCTCGGACATGCGTCGGGGGATGGTAGTCGTAGAGGAGTCCGAGGTGATGGTGCAAACGTCGAGTGCGGCTCGTATCTGAGCCACGTGCCATAGACGCGCTCCATGTAGTCAAGCATGAAAGTAGCTTCGCGCTCAGACACCGGCCGGAGTAGCTTGGCCACCTGCGAGAGCCCTGAGTGCTCCGATGTGATCTCGTGATAGAGCTTGGCGCCAGCGTCGCAGATGACGGAGTGGGGCTTCAAGTGCGATACCAGAGTCGGTAGGGTATCAAATGGGTACGGATGGGGCATGGTGGCCGGCGAGGACGTTCCAGTCACATCTGGCTGATCGAATCGGTCAATCGAACCAAGGCCACGCCGTAATGGCAATAACCGATATTCGAAAGTGTCGGCGCCTGCGTAAAGCTAGACGTTCGTGAGATATGACTCTGGATGAAACAAGGGAGGATGGACCGTCTCGATGTGCGGTTGTCGCTTTGCACTGGTGGGAGCTTCCATAGATTTCTGGCGGCGGTCCCACAGTTTGTCGACCATCTCAGGCAAAGGGAGGAGCAGCCATAGGTGGCTGTCAAACGATTCCAACAAGTCATGATGGACTAGATCGAGGAGAACATCAGTGATGGTTGAGGCGCATAGACGGTAAAGCACACAATATATTCGATTTGCTTCTGTGTCCAAGTCGAGCGAGCTGTATTGAATTCCCCACATTCATTCGAGACGCGTAAGCTGCAAAAGGAATCGGCGATCGCGTCGACAAGCGGGGGCAAAGGAGAAGGAAAAAAGCAGACCATCTCCTTGTTGTCCCAGAGACGCTGATTTAGCAAGTAACATGGTTCGATTCGGGCCTCCGACGCGAGCTCATTCGTCACAAGGCAATGTTTGATGTTTGAGATGGCTGGTTGCGGAGCTGGAGGGAGTGTTTCATTAGGAGTTACAGAGCGCTGGTCCGTAGGGATAACTTTGCTAATCCTCTCGAATGGAGTAGAGACGTTCGGATGATTTCAACTTTCTCAAAGAAGGGAAATCAGTAGGTATAAAAGGCTATCAATGAGGGTCTGCGCACTCAACATGTGTGTAGATTCGGCCTCTCTCAGCCTCTTAGCTGGGGTTGACACCCTCGATGTTGTGGAATCCCTGCTGCGCTTCAGGCCCGGCCGTTTAACGCCCGAATCTATGGACCGTGAGACACAGTCGGCGGATTGTGAGTCAACGTCTTTTAGAATCAGTGTTTGAGCATATGGAACGAACGGTTGGAAAAATATAAGCATACCGGTATTGATTGAAGAATCTGCAATGCGCCCACTCCCCTTCGATAGGCTTGACCCAATCAACATCTGGGATGCCGCGCTGCTCGTGCAATTTCCTGTCATCATCTCCTCACTGGTCTATCGCTAAGATAGTGATAGCGACCCTAGTAACTCCAAACGCAAGAGGTCTAGCTCCGATTCGGTACTCGTGTGCGTAAAACACCGCCGCACAACGAGCTGGGAGCAGTCTCCGACGATGCCCAGTGGGTCAAGTCCCGTGAAAAGTATTGTAAAAGCAAAATCTCCTCTTCACATAAGTATGTGATCTCCGTCTTGTATATCAATTGCATGCGCTTATGAACCAGCTGCATAAAAGTGGAGACGGGGTACACCCGTACGTTTGCCTTACGTCGCTTTTTCTCTGATATACTGAATCCTCGAATCTTCAAGATGTGAACTTGAAACGCAAAAGGTCTACATCAGAACCAGCGGTTTCCAGCCTAAAACGTCGCAAAGTAGCAAGCAGCGATCAGCCTGTAACGTGGAATAGTCGAGCTTCCGTTAGGAGTAGCAGTGACCAAGATGGTGCCAATACAGCAGGTGTGTGAATAATTCTATTTGAAGTTTGATAATATCGACCTATCTCTTTTCCCGACAAGATAGTGAGCGTCGGGTTAGGGACTCAGGTCAAGCCCAAAGCATTGGCGGGGCAGATGGTTTCCGCACCAGTCTTAACTCATGGTATCACAGATCACAAACTTAGAACGCGCGTGGGGAAACGGACATCGGTGTTTCAACATTGACGACGCCAGAAACCTTCTTCTTCGTGAGAGACGTTGTCCAGTTCTTTTGTTTCAGTTCTCTCAATGTGTGGCAGTGAAAGTCGATTGGCACCGACTATTCGATGCCAAACGTTGGCTTTTGCTTCCCACTCCCGACATGGTCAGAAATCTCAACAATTACAAACAAGGCAACACCACGAAGATCGTGGCGCCCTTTTGTTTCTTTGCACCCAATTCACTTCGGATATACCAGAGGTACAATGGCGCGAAGAAATTCGAATATGCGATGGTGCCAATAGGATCTAAACGGCTCATGGATGTGTATAGACACTCTCGACCTGACTGCACTGATGAAGAAAGCTCCGCATCATCTTACCAATATCCATTTGGAAACCTGCCCACACTGGAGTCGCACGTCCAGCCCCATTGGGTTATCCTTAATGCTGGCATGAAGCTGGACTCAAGATCAGAATGCGAGATAGACGCTTTCTATGAGCGCGTCGCCCATGCCTATGACATTAGTAGAACAGTGGCGATTTCTTTCATCAAGGATATAATCGATTTTAACGCAAAATGGAGGTCCCCCACACCCCAAGAGGTCGCGTCACCCAAAGTTGCGCTACCCAAGGTTACGCTACCCAAGGTTACGCTACCCAAGGTTACGCTACCCAAGGTCGCGCGATCCAAGGTTGTGCTACCCAAGGCTGCGTCACCCGAGGTTGCGCTATCCAAGGTTGCGTCACCCGAGGTTGCATTATCCAAGGTCGCGCCCCTCCAGGTCGCGCCGCCCCAGGTCACATCGCCCGAGGTTGTGCTACCCAAGGTTGCGTCACCCGAGGTTGCGCTATCCAAGGTTGCGTCACCCGAGGTTGCATTATCCAAGGTCGCCCCCCTCCAGGTCGCACCGCCCAAGGTCGCGTTGCCCGAGGGCGCCTCAACAGCCCAGGTTGTGTCACCCGAGGTTGCGGATGTTGTGGATGTTGTGGATGATATTTCCGGCGAGGACAACGACTCGACATCAGCAAATCAGCCGATCTCTGACTTAGGTCTGAGAGCCTCTGTTTGTTCTGAACTCAGAGAGTTCAGAACAAACAGAGGTCAGAGAAAGGCTCTGCCGTCAGGAGGTTCTTTCTCTGGATTGGTCTTAACTCAGACCTGTCAGAGTCTATCCAGAACGAAGGTCAGAAGCTTTGTTGGTAGCTCAGACCCCGACTGGAGACTCGCGCAGGCGCTTCTTACGACAGTCTTACCATTAAAATGATAGTATTATACGGTATGAAAACTATTATGAACGGAGGACAATCCGGGGCCCAAAACGGGTGCGCCGGATCATGAGTCGCGCACGAACCTGATATGTAGGCTAGAAAAGATTGAGTGGGGATTGATTGTCTGAGAGGAATGTGAGTATGTTGAGGGAATTGTACGAGGGCGAAGCAGTGTTCGTGGATATGGTGGTGAGGAAGATGTGTGCGAGAGGCCAGAGAAGTCTTGATACAATGTTAGTATTGAATACCTATAGAAAAAAGACCTGATATACGCACTAGAATAGCTCGCCAAGTTCCGATCCGAAATCCTCTATCTCGGACTCTGATCGAGGCTCGATGCTCTGCACACGGCTGGAGTTGTGGATGACGCTGCGTGACGATGGTGTCGATTCCACGTCCTCGTCATCCGACAATAGGATCACGGCTCGCGTGTCCGTGATGGAGAGATCGTCCCCGGGGTGCTCGAAGAAGGCCTCTGTCTTCGTCTTGCTATCGCGCAGGACTTGCGTGGCCTTGTGGATGATCTCGTCCCAATGACGAGCTTTCAGCTGGGCAATTCCGATCCCATAGAGACGGGTGTCATCGCCATAATTGAGCTCTGAGAACTTGTGGTGGGGATCTTGCACAAGCTCGCCCGTGCTATACAAGCGAAACGCGCGCTCAACCTGTAAGGGCAAACTACAGGTGTAAGTATGGAAATCTTGACAGAAAATGGAAGGACTTGCCGCCACAGTAGACAATGCAAGTGCTCCTATGGGTAACCGCTCTGTTAATGGAATAGAAACGGCGCCGCTGAGTGTACCGAAATGTGCAAGCGCAAGGGTGTTGATGATAACATCGCTTCGGAAGACGCCACGCCCGACCTGTTGGTTTATTAAATTCAAGACCTGGTGAATGAAAAGCTATCAGAACCTACTGGAGGGTTAACTGAGCGATCCATGTGAGTGTAGCGGAAAGGGAGATAGGGTTGGGCCAGCGCGTCTTCAACATACTGTTTTCGAGCCTCTGAAGTGTGAAGGTTCTCCCTGTTGAAATAGCCGGTCACAACATCAATCGCTATGCTTCCAAAGAAGCTACGCCATTCGTAAACCTTTTGCTGAGCCTACTAATCATCAGCCTCATAACAGAATCGGAAGGAGAAGACTTCACAGACCAAATGAAAGGTGTCGCCACGAGCCTCAATGGTGTGGGGGATGTCTGGGTAAACCTCATCCCAGACTTTTTGCATTTGCCCCGCAAGCTGAAAACCATCACTGACGTTCCATGAGTCTTCTTGTGACCCAATGACGGCCCACCAGCTAGGGATGAACTTGGTTAGCCATCGCCCATAGCTGCCGGCAGGAAGATCTTCGATCTTTGCCTTTTCTTTCTTGACCATCCTAGGCTGACCTCCCTGTGGATACTTGGGTTTTGAGGTGCGGTTGGGTTCTATCTTGACAATAGTCTATATATCCAGACAAGAACAGGTGCATCGTGAGTCGAGGTGACATAGGTCAGATTGTCATCAAGGCGCTTACTGATGATGTTGTGCGCTTCGCTTCCTTTCTGACGACTGCTCTCTCCTCATCCTCATCCTCCTCATCCTCAGCAAAACCTCCTGGAGCATACTCAGGTGCACCTTCATTCAGTTGCTCTGACGGTAGGTCATTTCTTGTCATTTGGATGTCATTAGTTGACCTCGAGACCATGGTCGGAGACTTCTTGGTGGTGTCAGCTGTTTTCGGTCTCGTGAGTCCCACTTTCGACTGGTCACACCAGCTCCCCTTGAGCCCTGAGGGATGTGCCGGTTTAGCCTTCTTTACAACACGTCTACATGCAAGAGAGGATCAGGAAATAGGCATCAGGTCATCCATCTAAATCTTACTCATTGTCTCTAGTACTAACTGCACTGGCCCCTCTCTTCCCCGTTGAGACGATGTTCTTATCAGCATTAGATCTCAATTTTGTGCTTGGATTGGCCAAAGCAACAAGGGGCCGATCAGTAGCTGCTTGAATATCAGCTCGACTGATCTTTGTTGGAGCTTTCACGCGCTTGTGAGTGATCAGCGCCACATCCTCATCGCTCTGCTGATTGTTCTCGTCTATGGCTTGGTCATCTGGTATGGATTCACAACAATGTCAGGTGAAAATCAAGTAAAAAATGTGTACTCGGATATTGACCTCGATGTGTCTGAACTATCGCTGATTGATTTGCGGGCCGGGATGGGTTTGAATCGGCAAGACGGCCTTGGGGCCGAGCCACCTGCTGTTGCTTGACACGCTCCTCGTTGTTGAGCCGCTTTTCTAGCATTGCGATCTTGCTGATTACATTGCTTCTCTCTTCAGCAGATGCGGCAGCAGCGGCATCAGCGACCTGTTTCTCTTCGACCATTTCAGCTTTGGAGCGTCTTTTACGGGTATTCACCAGGATGATTGCACCAGGATGCCGTGAAGCATTTGTTGGACGAGTTGTGAGGACCATGGAAAATAAAATAAGGTGAGGGTGCCGACGAGGCAGCAGAATAGGAGTGATGAGTGGATTAGGGAGAAAACAAGCACAAGAAGGTATTGTATGGGCAGAAAGTGAGTTCACTATTGCGCTATCAATTTTCTGATGGATTAACTTTGTATTTGTTTTGCCCGTTCAACAGAGATTTCAACGTCCGATACCACCCATGGTACCCAAGTCTGCCTCCATTTTCGCTCGCTCGTCAAGAGCCAATGTACCAGTACCTTTCCTATTTAATTTGCACTTCATTTTGCTCCCTTTTCACTCGAGAAAATGCCGCCGCAACGTCACAAGCACCAGCCGTATCGTCTTCAATGCCCTGACTGCCCCAAGGAGTTCCGCAACATGTCAGGGCTCACTCAGCACCGCAATTCAGCTCATATTCGACTACCATCTGCTTCTCTATCTCCTCCACCGACAGAGCGCTTGCCATCACCCGAACTTGCAGATTTAGCAGCACCATTAGAAGTACCTATGGAAGACATTGCCGAACCTCCAAGAGGGGCGCATCGCATTTATCACCGAGACATCAATGGTGCGTCGTTATCTTGTTTCTACTCATTAATATATGACCAATATACCCTCCAGCCCTTCCTTGTGATATTCACGGACATAACCTCCCTCCTGGAACACCTCCGCCACCACGTCATGAGCAAGATGGTGTTGATAAAGACAATGACTGGTTTCCGTTTCATGACCGTCTGGAATTCGAAACAGGGGAGTTTCTCTTCAGGCGGCAGCACATGTCAAATAATGGCATAGACGAACTGATGGACCTATGGGCTGCATCGCTACTTAAGCATCATGCTGAGCCCCCATTTTCTAGTCATGGAGATTTGGACTCAGTTCTTGATTCTATCAAGGTCGGTAATGTTCCATGGCAATCATTCCATGTATCATACACCGGCCAACTTCCTAATGCTGCTGTCACACCGCCATGGATGCTCGACAAGTATGATGTCTGGTTCCGATCTCCGCATGTGCTCTTTCGAAACATGATCAGCAACCCGGACTTCGAAGGTGATGTTGATTACTGCCCTTATCAGGAATTCGACAAGAATGGGGAGCGAATCTGGAAGAATCTCATGGGAGCGGACTTCGCATTTGAGCAATGTGTAGGTCTATCTTGTTTCTGTCACAGTCTTGACCTGATTTTTTTTATAGAATACTATTGCAGAAGACCCCACAAACCATGGGTCTATGTTTGTGCCAATCATTCTCGGAAGCGACAAGACTACGGTCTCTGTCGCTACCGGTCAAAATGAATATTATCCCCTCTATGGATCAATCGGAAATGTTCACAATCATGTAAGACGTGCTCACCGTAATGCCCTCGTCTTAATCGGCTTCCTTGCAGTCCCAAAAAGTAAGTCACCTAGCTCATGCCGACCGCTACCTTCAAAGATACTGAAAAATTTCTTGTAGCAGAACGGAAATACTCAAACAGCGCTCTATTCCGGAAGTTCCGACGACAACTATTCCATTCATCACTGTCGGCAATCCTTCAATGCCTGAAGCTGGCGATGACCACTCCTGAGGTTACCCGATGCTGGGATGGTCATTATCGTCGAGTGATCTATGGGCTTGGCCCGTACATTGCAGATTACCCTGAGCAAGTGCTCTTGGCATGCATTGTTCAGGGGTGGTGTCCAATGTAAGTGTCAGCCTGCCGTTATTTGATTTAATTGCTTCTACTCACTTTTTTGCAGCTGTACAACTCCCGCAAAGGAGCTAGATGGTCCCTTGCAGATACCACGAAGCCGTGAACATACTGAACTCCTTGTAGACCTCCTTACTCCAAGAGTACTATGGGACGACTATGGAATTGTCGCAGATCTTATTGTAAGTGAGGCGGTAGTACGTGACTCATCTGTTTTTAACAACAAGTTTGTCTGTTGTAGCCATTCACCAATGATTTCCCTCGCGCTGACATCCATCAGCTTATCTCACCGGATCTACTTCACCAGATCATTAAGGGCTGCTGGAAGGATCATCTCGTAACGTGGGTGTGCGACTATCTTATTCTTACGCATGGCAAAACGCGCGGACATGAGATTATGGATGATATTGATCGCCGGTGAGGTTCATCATGGATTATGGAGCTTGTGCTTCCGACTAATCATTGCCCTAAGAATAGAAGCTGTTCCTACCTTTTCGGGCCTGCGTCACTTTCATCAAGGTCGTGACTTCAAGCAATGGACCGGGGACGACTCCAAGGCTCTTATGAAGGTAAAATTGAACTTTATAATGCTTATGATGAGCTGTATGAAGAAATGAATCAGATATCTACTCGCAGGTTTATTTGCCTGCCATTGCTGGCCATGTCCCGCAACAAATGGTCAAAACACTGGCCGCTTTTCTCGAAGTATGTTATCTTGTCCGTCGTGATGAGATAGACCGCGCTACTCTCGCCCAGATTGAGGATGCGCTAGCCCGGTTCCGACAGCATCGCCAGATCTTCAAGGCGACAGGTGTTCGTGATGACTTCTGCCTTCCACGGCAGCATGCACTGGAGCATTATGTCAGGCATATACAACGCTTTGGGGCCCCAAATGGCTTGTGCTTGTCAATCACAGAGTCCAAACACATCAAGGCAGTAAAAGAGCCATGGAGGAGCTCGAACCGAAACAACCCCTTAGGCCAGATGCTCCTCGCAAACCAGCGTCTCGACAAGTTGGCGGCGGCTCGCGTTGACTTCCACAGTCGAGGGATGTTGTTTGGGACTTGCCTAGATGCCGCTTATGCAGAATTTATACAACTAAGTGAGTCTGATTCCCTGATTGCTTCCAATAATGACACTTTAGATGCTTATACTTCTTGTGAAGATGAAGCAGAGGCAGGTCTCGACAACGCCAATGAAGACCACGAGAATGCCGATGAAGACCACGAGGATGTCAATGAAGACCACGAGGATGCCGATGAAGGCCACGAAGATTTAGATGAAGGTTGCGGGGCGGCCAACGAAGGCTGCGAGGATGCTGACGAAGGAGATGAGGATGTGGGTGCTGTGGCAGGGCACACCGTCGAAAATTATGTGGTCCTCGCGAAGAAACGACGTGAGTAGCATGCCTGTATTTTGGATTAATTATTTATTGTCTGCAACAGAACCAGGCTATGCACAGACTCTAGATGCCCTCGGCATTCATATTGGCCATCCTCGACTCCTAGAGCTTACACGGCAATTTTTATTCGAACAGCTCCACCCAAATGGCCCTCCAGCTTCCACTATTGCCCTCAACCTCTGCCCTATCGTGACGGATCGTCGTGTCAGCGTTTATCATTCTGCAACAGCCATTTTCTACGCACCAAGTGATCCATCTGGCATCGGAGGCATGCGGCGCGAGGTTATACGGGCAACACCATCGTGGCGTCATGGTCCCAGCCGTTACGACTGTGTTTATTTACAGATGGATGCAGAGCACCAGGGTTTCCGTGGATTGAACGCCGTCCGTGTGCGCCTTTTCTTCCGTTTTCGGTTCCATGGGCGGACTTACCCTTGTGCTCTCGTTGAGTGGTTCTCGGCCATTGGTGATGATCCCGATGAGGACACTGGTATGTGGATTGTTGAACCTGACCTTGACATCGACGGAAATCATGCCACCTCGGTTATTCATCTCGAGTCTATTGTGAGGGCCGCACACCTCATTCCTGTATATGGGGAAGAATTCCTACCGCCGCATGCTGTTGACCCATCTAGTGCGCTTGATGCATACGCCGCTTACTTTGTTAACAAATTTGTAGACCATCATGCACACTGGCTCGCATTTTAGTACTGTACAATTATGCTACTGCCTGTTCCCTGTTTCTTAGTTATCATTCTGATTTGTTCTGAGTGGTGTCTGAGTTCAGAATGCCCAGAGGCGGCAGAAGCCCTCAGAGCTTTAAGACAAAAAACAGACATCTCAGACCATCTCAGAAATCTGCCGATTTGCTGATGGAGGTCCAACAAGTCCAGCGATAGCCGTCGCTTCATCAAACCCATGACGACGACGCTTCAACACTATTTGCACAAACGTTCTTCAAGCTCTCCCCATTCGCCCTCTCTACGGAGTCCTGTACGGGAGGTAAAACGCAGCAAGATCAGCTCTATCTACAGTGGCAGGAAGCCTAAAATCACTTAGGAGATTGGGGATCTTCTGTCCCGGCTTATCTTTCCTTCCATATCCTCTATTTCGTTCTGGTATATAATTATGTTGGTTCTAGTATACAATTATGTATATAATTGTATCATCATACCCTGTGCACTGCCTATACAACCGGAGCAAGTCTCAAACCTTGATGACTTTTGGGATACTTCAGAGAAAGCTTAGATTAGTGAATCGAATTCGATGAAAGTGAGTTTAGAGTCCGACGTGAAGCCAAGCTTGCCGCGGAGTATTTGGCACCGTGAGCTCTCCCACTACTCCTGCCTTTGTTGAATGCCTACTATACTGTAAGTGACGTCGAGCTCCAGCGTGACCCGCGTGATACGTACATGATGAACTGAGAGGACATCGAACCATCATTGACCCTCAGCGTCTCTGGTACCCATGACCTGATCTTAGAATTATCCAATCGAGCTTTCCTTCGACGCCGTCCATGGCAATGTAAACCTGCCCTGGTTGAGCAGCACTCTATGTCTCTGACTCTCATCGAAAAGGCTATAGTGGTATTTTGCGAGCTTCCATATTTCCGCATACACGGTATACACACCTGGCGGGGGTTAGTCGTGGGTCGGGTCAGGCCCTGACAGAGGAGGTTGGAGCAAGCAGGTACCGCGAAATTAACACAACAAGAGAAACCAAGTTAAGCAGACAGCAGATGGAGATGCCAAGTGCGCGTGTTATCAGTCAGACAAAGTCCTGGTCAGACAACTCAGCTCTAAATCTCGAGTCTCGTCCTCTAAAGGTTGGGCGGTATGGTCTCGAACAGTGGGCAAAGAACACATATGATCTCATTGCTCACCGAAACAACCTGTCTTACTCTCCCTTTCTCTCTGTATCTTCAATCTTGCCCGAAGTCGCTCCTTCAAAACGGATCTACCAGCGCCATTTACAAGATACCCGACGCTTCTGACTCACCGCGGGTAAACCGGCTAGCGCGCGTTCTGAAAGGAGCGCAATGCTTTCACAAGATGCGACGCAAGACGTACCGAGTTGAAAGAGGTGTTGAAACAATTCTAATAAAAATTTGCAAACGGAGCGCGTGCAACTTGCCAAAACGAAGAAAGCGTAAAGTGGATAAAGGCGATGTCGCCCGCGAGCACCCTCAAGGGTGACAGGAAACGTAGGAGGACCTAGAGACGGGATATGCACAGCAAATGAGAAGACTTGCATACGGAGATGCGCGACAAGGGGGATGCGCGGCGGGACATTTTTGCAGAGACTTTCAAAAAAGACGCTCGAGGGGCAGACCGAACAACGAGCCGCACTTCATGCAGGCCTCCAAGTCGCAGAGCTAGAGGAAATCAGCCTCGACAATTCCCAGTTGCACCGTCGTGGTCCGAGCCCTTCTGTCGCGGCGACACCTGCATCCACGCGACGAGTGCGTCTCTGTTCCTGTGAGCCCCGGGCCCACGGGGTGCCAGAACACACTTGTATGAATTGTTGTGCTTTGTAGACGAGCACACGTTGGAGGAGATTCAGGATGCGGAGATGACCTTCATGGGGGAGAAATGTGAGGAGACGTGTGCAAGGCAACAGGTTAGGAAGAATAAAGCGATTGAAAGAGAGAGAAGAGGTGCGTATGGGTGTAACACCGCTTGCTGTATGAAAAAGATTTAGAGGACCGATGAAATGCTTATTCGCGAGACGACATCACTTCCCGTACAGGCATATCACGTGGTTCAAGATCCCTCGGAAAGCCTCTGCTCATATCCTGTCCAATCTCTATATAGATATGAAACTCAGGGCGATGAGGACGACACTGAGAGTTTTGAGAATCGATGTAGAAAGCATGCACCAAAAGAATGAGCTGACAAACGGCGAGACCAGTAGCTGCCCTTGCCGGTTTTGCATCCCCACGAGCTTTTCGTTGCCCTGCCCCTTCCTTGCAATACTGCTGCTTGTGCGGATCTGAATGGATGAAAGGCATCAAACCGTCAGGGTGTCCTCTGATATGCTGGAAAATCCGCGAAAGGGAAACAAAGAACCCAAAACAGTGAATTGGGGTGGTGGCGTGTATGTCAATCCAGGTGTAGAGAAGACTCGACAGATGGCACGAAGTGGCAAAGTCTAACCGGCCTCTGTGATTCGAGTCCGCAAGAGTCGAGACAATACTATACAACTGATCTCGTGGTAAAATGTTAGTCGTGTGCCAATCGTCAACATGATGCAAAATGCTTAGCAGAATGTGACATGTGAATGCTCTCAAGGATAGCTCAGTCCAGACCTGTAAGAAGATGATCCAGAACAAAACAAGATGAACCAGGTTGAGTCGAAGCACACGCCTACCGCTTCACTCGCGCGCGGGTAGGCCAGAAACGCCGCGCGTCTCTCGCGTCCAGAGCTTCGACAGCGCCTCAAATCCCTGCGTGACCAACTCCGCGTCACGGATCCTGAAATCATCGAACTGTATGAACGCGTGCGGGACTGAGAGATCGATGAACCGCAGCGGGTCGTGAATCAGCGTGTAAAGATGCGCCGGCATGCTGAACGGAAGGCTGATAAAGTACCTATGCGGGTGCGCGAGAGCGTGCTCAATAATAGTCTATATCAAATCGAAGAGGCGTACCATGGTATGCTTGAGTGCTTCCTCTGCTCGCCCAGCACAAACGGAGGAAGTCGGCGCCATTGGCAGTCTACTGCTTCCATGTGATACGACCCGCGCTGACCCTCCACGTCTGGTGCACCCCATGTGCGGCGGAGACACGCTGAGGCGGAGCCGAACGTGTATATGCGGCCCTTGCGATCGTGCGTGTGGAACCGTTCAGTCGATGCGAGGATGAGCAGGTCGTCGGGCTGCGCAGACCGGAACGACGACTCGAATGGGGAATAATAAGGTGCGTCTTCTTCCTCCTCGTCTGAGATACCATTCGCCTCTGCATCTCCAACTTCGTCTGCTGATTCCGGGTCCGTGTGTTCGTCAGAGTCGCTCGAGTCCTTCAGCTCCTTCCCCCTCCCAGAGAAATCAGGCCCGAACACGACCGACATCTTGAATGCGTCGACCCTCAAGATCTGCCCAAAGAACACGGTGCTCACGAGTGCCTCGCGCAGCTTCTTCACGTCAGCAGGCGTTCGCGAGGATGAGAATATGCGCAGGCGCAGCACATCAAGCGTCACATCCGCCCACGGGCTAGCGGAGACGCGCGTGAGCGTTGGGAAGAGGCTGAGCCGCACGGTGAGCGCGTCCACAGTGACCGTGCAGAGTGGGGTGGTGAAGTGCGGGCGCGTAAGCGTGAGCGTGAAAAATCGTGGTGAGGCTAAGGTGGGGAGACGAGGAGCGATGGACAACGAAACGAAAGAGGCTGTCGTGGACGGAGAGGCGGAGTGCTGTGGAGCATGTGGGAAGGCGAGACTCAAATTCCAGATGGTGAGCTTGAAGATATCGATGCGTCCAATGCGTAGGGTGTGTCCAAGGATAGGTCGTGCGAGGAGATACGAAAGTGAGAGGCATAGACCACTATAAACATACGAGAATAACAGGGATAAGGTGAGCAGAGCTGATTCTGGGGCGCCAAACAGATACATGTATGCACAACCAGCAGCGATGGCAGTCGTGAGCGTAACAAAGGAGTAGAGCATCCGTGATTGCGATACACAGGGTCAAAGATGCAGATTTAGGAGTGGGATGGATGGGATGTTGTTGGAAGTTGAGGAGACTGCATTGGCTCACCTTGGTCCTTGACAGTCCGGAACCAAATGACGCGGGTGTGGTGGAAGCCCTGAGCGCACCACAATCTTATCGGCTGACTAGTGCACTCCCCCAGCTGCCGAGCTGCCGAGCTGTCTCGAACGTAGTACATCGATGTTTAAGTGTAGTTGTTCAGATCCATCGTACACAGAGAGAAGATGAGCTTTTTTTTACAATGTGGAGCATAGATGTCAGAATATTTCACAGGCAGAATGTCGTTCGAAAGAGCCAACAAGAATAACAATCTAACCGTTTCCTCAGCTAATTCGCCACCCCAACCTGTGGAATAGCATCAAGGTCAGGAAGACGATCAAGTGCGACAAAACAGGAACTATTTCTTATTATACCCACCGCTGATTCTAGCTCTCTGTGAAATGATATTTCTAAGCTGACCCTGCTCAGCCTGTCCTCCTCTTTGCGGGATGGTATCAACGCCGGCGCATCTGAGGACAGATCTATACTGGCAGACGGCTCCAGGTAGACCCTTTCCGTTGTCGAGCTTTCATCCGTATAAGACACCCTTGACATACCCTCATGCTTAAATGTCATAGAATGTGAATCTGCGACGAGGTGCTGGAGGTCAGACTCCTCCATGAAAAGTGACGGAAAGTGCGTTGGCGAGGTCAGTGTATGGGACCGGAGGTAGTCTGACTGGGGTGAGCGCACGGATGAGCGCGCAGGTGGGATAGGCGATGATGGTGCAAAAGACATCTCGGGGCGCCAATCGCCAACCTGGGTATTGTTCCCTGCGTCGGCCATTGATGCAGTTAGCGAAGTATGGCTCGTAGGTGTCAATCGCCTGTCTCCTCGAGTAAACACAAGTAAGGATGAGCGTTTTTCTGCTCGGATGCGACGACAACGTTTGATGTAGAGGTATATGACCAGAAATAGGAAAAAGAGAAATGAAAAGACAGGGACAATGATCTCAACTAGTTGGACATGTGGCGAACTAAAGTAAAATAACATTAGACGAAAGCAAAAACTGGTAGGAAATATAGGGAGTAGATACCCTGTACTGATCGCAGAGGTAGTGCCCCCAGTCGTGGTCGGCATATTGAATGAACTCTCCCCAACATGTGCGACTGTGCCTGAAGACCTGCTCGTCGTGAACACGGGAGACGTCTGAGAAGGCGATGTCTCATGCACAGCCGTGCTATCTTGCGATGTGCTGGTCGCCCGGTTTGATGTCTCATTTTCATTAGGTGAGGAAGAACTGCGCGTTGATGGTGTGGTGGTCATGTCCACACTGCTAATACTGGTAGTTTGACTCGTGGACGATGATGGATTGCTTGACGTTACAGCGGATGGAGGGTTTGATGTTGATGTAGGGGGGGTTCCACCGTTGTCCTGTGACGTCAAAGAACCACTGCTGGCAAGGATAGGACCAGTGGGCAGGGATATTGAACCAGTTAGAGTAGAGCTGCTGGTAGGGATGAAATCAGTGGCTATTATGTCAGTCAAAGCAGCGCAATGATTTAGGGTGGTAAATTGACGAGAGACTCACGGCACCGAGCTGACAGGCTCACTTGCATCGCTTGAATAGGGTAGGCCGGACAGTGCTGATGGCGTAAAGATGGGAAAATATATACTCAAGCAAACTTCCGGAAACTGCGAGCAGGGCTCAAAGAGTGACTTACGAATATTTGAGCCATCAAGGTCAGTCCGGTTGCTGATATCATGACTCGTGGGCGAGCGAGGTAGGACCATTGAGAAACGAGACACATGCGAACGAGACCAGATCGGCAGCGGGGTGGTGGGATCGTCTCCAATAGCCTTGTCCGCGCCCTCGAGGCCGCCTCCACCACGTGCGACAGGAACATGATTTTCACCGGTAATCCTTGGCAATATTCCCAAAGCGTCATTTTCGGAAGGTATCTGTCGACTCAGTCGCTCAATATCTGGCAAAGATTGAAGTAGAGTGAGAATGCAACTTTGTCCGGATTCTCAAACATGCGCACGTACTAGTCCACGTTTCCTCCACATCAACTCCATCATGTAACGAGTGATATACAGTAGACATGTGTGGCATCCAGCTTTGTGACCTGAAATGTGCCGACTGCTGGTAGAAAGATACACGGAAGTGAGAATTAATAGCAGTGGAGAGATGAAGAAAGATCACTGATTTAAGAGGAGGAGAAAGAGCGTGACCCTTCGATAGACGATGATCAGTCTTCAGTATCGTCCGATCATCGAACGAGGCTGTAAGCTCAGCTACGCTGCGGAACTTTCCTACACACAGGACAACAACAATATCTGTGGTGACCATCACATCAGCAAGTCTGGTGGATTCAACAAACTTCCAGGCGTCAACCAGACTGGGGAATATACATTGCTATGGAAGCTGCGTGTTGTACAACCAGATCTGTCAATCAACCGAACACAGCTACAAAAGAAGTGATTTGTCGAGCATGATCACTCATCGACCATCCTCAGTTCAAGAACATGGATTACCCGATCGGTCCGGAACAGAACCGAGACAGAAATGCAAAGCAACAGGATGCAAGTTCAGAGCCGGATTTCGATGCAGATCACAGAGGGAAACAGGTTTGAATGTAGATCCACGCGGAAGCTAGTGTGTGACAGACGCAAGCGCGGGCGGCAATCGTCTATACACGGCGAAAGAGGTAGACGCACCGACCAAAACAAGACTATCCCTGCATTGTTCTGAGCACCGCCGCTTGACAATCAGATCACCCTGAAGTCTGTACCCCTCTATCACATCTGAGAGGTTGAATTCCTATGACAACAACATCCAGCACAAGTTCCAAGCATCAACACGGCGAGCGACACGCCCGAGGTACGCTCGATATTGAGCCATCCGATCAGATATGTCGGCGGTGTCAAGGTCCGCATCATTATCAAAGTGAGCTGAATTTGGGTCGCCGACAGAGGTCCTTCCCCCTGAGCAGCGTAGACAGCGAGTGCCATCCGCGCAGATTGGTCGTAGACGCACGGACCGGTACAGGCTCTAATGGGGTGCTGTCTTTCGGCGGCGGTTGAAAAAGGATCTTTGCTTTCAACTCTGACCCAGGTGTATACCGTTGAAACAATTCGCGGCGGTGTCGCAGATGACGAAGTGAGGTTTTGCACGAGATATAAGGGGCGGTAACGTGTGGAATGGGAGACAATATCGAGTCGATCGCTGATCTACAGCAGTTCTGTTGTCTGGCGAGCTTGTCCCCCAGAATTAGTCTGCATACAAATTTGATGCTTTGGCAGGGGTTCAGCGACCTGCCTTATTAGGAAGGTCGGCAGGAGACGGCAGGGCGAGAACAGAGAGAATTCCGTCTCCGACTTAAAGAGGCTCATGTGATTTTTCTTGAATTTGTTAGGAGACTTAGGGGCCAAAAGATACACTGTTTTCTCCATAATCTATTCCTCCTCGAAAATGAATGGCTGGACATCCCCCGAAGGGATCCTCTACATCAAAGAAACTCTATGCACTCTTTTACCTTGGCCAAATGGTCCCTACAACTGTCAAGTTAACAGTACTGCCAATATACTAGAAGGAAATAATCAGTTGGTTATTGCTGCTTGCAGTGAAGGGAAGACAGCAGTCGCATACTTACATCTCATCTTAATCTCCCATTTGTAAAGAAGCCTCCAAGATCCTTGCCATCCTTTGTGAGAAGCATTCAGTCAACTGCTGTGGTCTTGATGATCACACCCCTGATTGATGTTGGACTGTGTCAGGTGAGTCTTAAATGCATCAGCATTGAACATGGATCTGACAGGTGAGGAGGTGGAAGAAATGTCAAGGATGGGAGTTAGAGCGGTCTCACTAGACAAGGAAACAGTGAGGAAAATGGCTGAACTCACTGGTGATATACTAGAGGTGGCTCTAAGTGCTGAGCACAACACCAAAACAACCTCTAATGCAGGGGGGCTGGAGCTAGTATCTGATATGCAAGGAATTGTTAGCAATGACTTTAGAAATCGATGGCACACTGAGAAGCAGCAAGGAGTGTGAGATTATAGCACCCAAACAGTTTCGGGACTGCACCGAACACCAACCGAACGTTTGGTTGGTCGTATTGGGGATTTTGGTTGGTAACAAGAAGGTAGTGTCGCAACCGACAACTACATGCTTCAAGAGCCACACAGGACTCTGACAATATACAAGGGAAGGACGAGGGGTACAAGCGAAGAGATGAGTATGAACGCGAGAAAGGCCAAACAACAAGGATGACAAGTTTTCGGGAGTCAACAAAGATGATTTTGATGGTTGAGACAAGTGCAAATAAGCTCTGAATGGTGGGGTGCGAAAGCTGGTTTATTCCAGAGTTGTATATAGGGTTTTATAGTAAACAGCGCCCCTAAGTAAAATATTGAACACGAAATGAGAGTAGATGTCAAATGGGTGCCAAGCCCCAGCAATCAGAAAAGATAAGAAGATAGGTAAGATGTCCATATGGGTTCCAAAGGTGATAAGGTAAAAGGTAATCAGTGATGTCGAAATCCTAAATGTTCGGGATCCGTCGCCTGAGTGTAGGTGGCCAGAACAGGTGTTGGTGAGCCAATGACAATAAAGAAGAAGTAACGTACGACCAGGGTGGCCAAGTCATGGTGCAAGATTGTGTTTGACCGACCATGTGGAAGTCGGGAAAATAAGCGATAAGGACCAACCGACTCATGGAGCACATTGGCTGACACGGAATACTGGCTCTAATCTCATAAACACCTATCGTAACACTCCTGTGTGGTCATGGTAAGTACATGAAGTGTGGGCGAACTGACACAAGTGCTGCCGAACGTCCTTCGGAGGGTTGTGGTTGGTCGGGTGGGGATCGACTGTGTTCAGTGCAAGTTGGCATCTTCGGTACTCATCTACGCTGTTTGGTATCTCCCCAAAGCTTCCCAAATACCTCCCTCAGACCCTAGCGTGGGTGAATGCTCATCATCTCCTCCCTACTGAAATCCTGACTGTCCTCAGTCAGTTGGTCGGCAGCTAGGAGTTGGAGCAGAAAAAATGGTGTGGCAACACTGCACATGGATCAGGGCGCGTGGTGTGTGGATGTGGGAAAGCATCGGTAACAAGCGATGGCGTAGAAAGAAGTGGGCATGTGGGAGAGATGTGGGAAAGTATTGGCAACAAGCGCTAGTGTGGAAAGAATAGCTGTGGTGTGGAACCTGGAGCAGCATGGCAAGTTTTGTGGGAAAAAGATTGGCAATGAGCGGTGGCATGGAAAGGAATGGGTGCATGGGAGAGATGTGGCACAGGTGAATAATCAGCAAGGAGATGTTGTAGAAAGGACCGGGTCGGTGCGCAAGAGAGACCGGGGCTGAGTTGGCAAAGTCATGTGGCATGGCAACTGATTAGGTGAGGCAGTGGCTGAGACCTAGAGTGCCCCAACTAGACGCTGGCATGAGAGTGTGTCGGCAAAGGACAGTGGTGCGTATCGCGGTGATGAGCATGGGTATGCTCTAGGCACCAATACCCCACTTTTTGCAGCTTTTCAGTATTCTTTGACTGTTCGGCACACTTAGGACCGACCGATCCCGATCCATTCGGCGATCTCAGCCATTTGTCAGGTGCCGACTTTCCATTTAGACCTCCGCACAGTCGTTCGGAGCTGTTCACAGTCAGCCTATCCATCTATCATCACTCTCAGCAGTAGGGGCTCTCCACAGACTGTCGCGGCCAATCGCCGATCGGTTCGGTACACTTCACATGGTCGGCACATTCGGTCGGCTTCGGTGTCCCGAATCGGAGGTGGCCGAACACTTTGTTGACTCAGAACGGATCTGTCTTTCTATCTCTTATCGTCCTTATGCCTTCTGTTGACCTATCCTTCATTATCTTCAGAGCTCCCAAGTTTCTAAATGGTTTACCCATGTGGCATGTGGTTCTTATCTCCAGGTCCATGTGCACTCACCTTGGCAATCTCTCCGCTTATTTAGACTTTAGAGTTATTGCTTCTTATCTCATAGTGTTCGCAACATCACTCCCTTATCTTCTTTACCTTTGATCACTCTTGGCACGCATTTCCGATTGCTCTATGCCTCTGCCAATCTCCTTATCTTGTACCTGTTCGGACTTACTATAAAAGGGCACCTATGGCCTTGCAATACAGCAGCTTTGGCTCCCCCCTTGTTCCGATTCCATTTGTGTGCTTGTGTCTATAAGACTTTGAGCCATTGCCTTCTGATCCTTGTTCGCATTTTGCCCTTTTGTTGGTGTTGTTGCGTTCGATCACAGCCCTCCGTCAGAGCCCTCGTCATTTTGCTCTCTCCCTCTCATCTAGTTTGTCATCCTCTGCCAGTGTCCAGTGTGGCCTTGCACCCATTCCCTTCCCTTTGCGTCCCGATCAAATCCCGATCAAACATCGACCGACCGACCGACCGACCTACCTACCGACCGACCTACCGACCGACCGGCCGACTGACCTACCGACTGAATATTTTGATTTTGGAGTTGTTTGTTCACTACACTCCGAACACTTTTAGTACGCTCCCTTGTTGGTTGTTGCACAGCTTATAGTTCCTTGCACACTAGAACCAGCTCCTGCCTACCTGCGCTTGTAGGGGTGTTTCTTGGGTGTGTTTTGCACTCAGAGGCATCACTAGCATATCAGCGGAATGCTGCAACTGGCCAATCAAAGACCGATCCATCAAGTTTGGCCAAAATATACGCTCCTCCCTGATTCCTAGAAATTACTAGCAAAGGTCCTGAGTGATGTGGATGCATCTTCCGATTGAGCACCTTTTCTATGGCTGTGTTGCGCATCAGGACAAGCGAGCCTTAGTGGAAATTGAAGTCGCGAAGTGTGGCCAAATGCTGTTATTCAAATTGGATGGCGGCCTTGACACAGGCGCCAACTACTGAGCTGCGAAGGTGGGCGAGGTCTGATCGGCATTTCTGCAAAGCGATGGCACATCGAGCAATAAGGTTGGTGATGCTGAGGGCCGTGGTCGGTGGTGGTAGAAGATAGGTGGCTTCAGCGATGTCAAGGGGAAGGAGGGGATGGGTTCCGGTCGCTGCAAAGTATGGCGAGCAACCCATTCGGTGCCGAACAGTAATACAATCAGCCCAGAATACAAAATGAGCTGCACAATTCCACTTGGCCTGGTCTCCATCAATGGCCTTGAACAGAGCCTGCCGAACGTCAAAGCGAGGTTGTTTGGCGATGCCGTTGGCGCAGGAATTGTAGCCCGAAATGCAAATGTGCTGAATGTGGTACTTCTTTGCTAGCTGGTCGATCACCTTGACGAATGCTGGTCCGTTGTCGGAGACAGTCTCTACCAGTGTTCCCCATTGGCACAGGATATCCTCGAAGATCCAGTCGGCAAGAGCTGAGCTTGTTTCATGTCGCAGCATGCGGAATTCGGGGTAGTGTGATACCGAACAGCGATCTTGCACGAGATACTTGAAACCGCCGGCGGTCGGCATGTGCATGGTGTCCATATACATCTTCGCAAAGAGTGGTGCAGGTGTAGCGACGATCAGGGGAATGAGGACATTGCGAGTCTGGCGAATCTGGCAAAGGTAACAGGTCCGAACAAACCAGGAAATATCTTGCCTCATGTGTGGCCACCAGAAGCATTCAGAGATCAAGGCAGTTGTGGTGTAGAAACCCTTGTGAACAATGTTGTCGTGGGTGGCAGTGAGAATTGTGATCCGACTGGAGGGGGTTGCAACGATTTTGTGTCGACCGTGCGAGTCTTTTCTCCATAGCTTGTTGGCTGCAATAAAGAACTCAGTGCAATATTGTAGGAAGGTGGCATATTCGGCGTCGGAGAGAGAAGGGGGCTGAACCAATGTTCGGTGCCAGTCACAGACCAACCATAGGCATTCTTCAGCTTCCAAAGCTTTCTGCAATTTTGGAATATCTGAATAGTCAATAGTCAGATCTTCGTCGTCGGAGTCAGCATCGGTCGGGAGGTCGCCTATGAGTGAGGAGGTAAAGATGGCTGTTGTCGAGGTTGAGTTGGAGGTGGGGAACGTGTTGTTGATCTGATAGAGAAAGCCGTAGAGATTGTCAATCTAGTTGTCAAAGTCATCTTTGGGTTAAGGTCGATCGGCGGGATGTGGTGGTCGTCGGGAGAGTCCATCAGGGCTATGAGAGGTGCCGGGGATGTGGACGAGTGTGAAATAGAAGATGAGGATGGAGATGATCCACCAATTAATGCTAGCACTGGGTTCAAGATCTGGGTTAGTGAGCATGCCCTTGATGTAGTGTGCATCTACTTTGACTATCAGGTGCCGAACGCTGATGAGATACATTTTGGGCGATCAAAGGGCGCGAAAGAGACCGTAGAGTTTAAGCTTGGGCTGGGAGAATCACAATTCATGGTCGCCAAGGGTGATGGAGCCGAATCAGGCATAGTACTGAACCCACAGATTGTCGAGCGCACATTGACAGAGGTGGAAGCCGACCACGATTTGTGAGGTATTGACAGCAAGAATGATGTTGGCT
The DNA here is from genome assembly GCF_000320585.1 of Heterobasidion irregulare TC 32-1. Taxonomy (NCBI): domain Eukaryota; kingdom Fungi; phylum Basidiomycota; class Agaricomycetes; order Russulales; family Bondarzewiaceae; genus Heterobasidion; species Heterobasidion irregulare. Next base: position 384,964 of record NW_009258197.1, on the reverse strand, counting down.
GCCGACCCATAGTCAATCGGTCGAAGGGCTGGTGATTTGGGTAGCACTGACCGGAGGTCATCCTGGGCCACTATCTGGTCTGGGCCGAACACGAATGGAAAATCTTTGCACGTTAACATAGTCAGTGCATGCACCCTGTGTGCAAAATTTTGAATGAAGATCCGAACGACACCAATCATCCCCAAAAATGCCCAAACATCGGAGAGATCCCTGCAAGGTCCCCACTTCATAATCGATTCTACCCTAGACTCGTTGGGCAACCTTCCTTCATACGTGCAGCAGTGGCTGACAACTATGATTTCGGCTGCGCAGAGTGTTGCCTTGTGCCCCGAAAATGTTCCTCCGCTGTACTTCATCCGCTGAACCACCTAATTGAGGCCTTGAAAGTATTCCCACACAAACCGTCGTATGCTGGGGTTGTCGGGATGCGTCTCGAAGCCTCCATTCGGAAGTTCGTATCAGGTCGGTGGGCCTTGAATCGGAACATCATCAATGAAAGGAATGGTGGTGTCTGGGATCTCTGGCTGGAGGATGTGGGTGACGTCGTTGTGGAAGATTGGGACTAAATTTGTCCACCCCATGGGCAGGGTGACAAGTCGGTGGGCGCCAAATGGGTCTGGAACGTGGTGAAGTTGCGAGATGATTCAGCAAGCCCTCATTTGTCATAGCCAACATAGAGATTCAGAATCATCTGGAAAACCACTCCCTTGTATTAAGCTCTAACTAGTTCTATTTATGCATAATCAAGAACAATTAGGATTAGACATTTTTAGCTTACCCCCCCTCTAAACCTGTTTTAATTAGACATAATTTTCCTAAATTATGAATTATTAGGATTGATTATAACTTGAAATTTCAGAAAAATAATAATAAATCAAGCATCAGTGTTTTTATAGCCTTCTTATAGAGTCATGTCTATCAAAGCACTAGTTAAATACCTAAACACAGAATATACCTTATAACAAACTTGCCTTTTGCCAGAGTTGAACCAGCAACCTCATGTATGCAAGCACCCGGAACAAATGCTCTAAGCCACTAAGCCACAAGGTCTAAGATATAAACTTGGTAATCAAAATAAGTAGACATAATATAGGCAATCTCAACATCTCTGATTTTATTTAACATTTATCTTTCCTCTCTCTTATAAATAAATAGGTCAATAAATACCCAAAAAGTCAGGTCTTTCAGGATTTAGTTTAAACACCAGCTAAGAAGATAATAAACCAATGGAAAATAAATAATACACTTTATATAGGATAAAAATAAATTATGGCACTTATACAATTTGGACTGAGAATGTGTAAAACTATGATTGAGTATAATATTCAATGGGACTCTACTAGTATAGACAAGGCTACCTTAATTTGCAAATTTGATCAAAAACATGATTATAAATAATCAAGATCCAATAAGAGAGAGGGGTTTTCCAAATGGCCACTAGTGAGGTAAAGGGTGGGAACAAGGGTATATGTATGGCATGCCTATATATAAATAAGCACAAGATTGTTGGAGGTGATCTTAATATGCTTAATGCATATATTTCCTATATGGCAGGCAAATATATTATTCTGGCACCACATACCAATATGATTGTCTTTTCCACAGCCTAATAGCTAGAGGAAAACACCAAGTTTGAGCATCTTCTGTATAACAAGGCAATAAACAATATAAATAGTGCTAAAAATTGTAATATCAATAGTGATGATGATTGTGTGCTACACAAGACAGTATTAGCCACTATACTAATAGACAAGGTCTATAAGGCTGCATATAGCATATCCCTAAGTCCAACCCACATATTGTGTCCTATAATGACCAGTAGCAGGCATTGGCTAACAATGACAACCTTAATGATCTTGTGTGCAAGGCCAAGGTACCTAGGTCTTTATAGCCTCTTGTGGCAGCTGCCAAGCTGCTACCAAAGTGGCTGGGGGCATCAATGCACATTTCTCTCTTTCTATATCCCTTGTAAAGGCAGCTGGGAAATTAGCAAAAGAGCTACAAGATAATGGTATAGGCATATATGAAGGAGAGTAATATGTTGAAATAGTATAGAATGTGCCACATCTTTACCTTCTCACTGATAGAGCAGTAGTACTTACTATTTTCTACTCATAATTAAAGACTTCTTAGTATAGAATTAGTGCTAATATCATGAGATTAGAAACCAATCCAATGCTCACAATGTGTTGCTCCCAATTAGGAAATTAGACACTTTTAGATGCTATTAACACTTTTAGATACTTTTAGACACTATTAGATATAATCCGGAGCTAATACAAGGGGGTGTTTTTCTAGATGTCCTCATTGCATTGTCAATCACTATGTCAAGCTGCGCTTAATCATGCTGGACCCAAATGCTAGTCCCTTTCACACAGAGCTTATGGAGTCGTTGGTGATGAAGAATAGCAACAACACTTTCAGTATTCAGGGTGAATACGAGTCTCTTGAGGTGGTGGGGACTGGATAGTGCGTGTTTTTTTTATTGTTTTGTGCTGAGTTTTGATTGGAAATGTCTCTATAGCTATGGACTCAAGGGGAAGGAGATTATGTTTTGGAGCCTGCTTGCCTTGTTGGAGCTTACTCATGAGCATACAGTCTGGACAATACTGGCTTGGGAATTTACGAACCGTGTGCTCATCCCAGAGGCAATTGTCTTATTCATATAAGAAGACCTCAATGTTACACGGGAGCGCGCCATAGAGATAAAGATTGCAAGCTCCTCGTATGGGATGGTGGCCTACCTAACTAATGATGAACTAGATTTCCGCAAGCTGCAGGCCACTGTGTGGATTTTGAGAGTAATTGTCAAGGCTGAAGACAGCTCATTAGATGTTGGGGAAAGGGTCAACGACAAATGCGGAGAGGATTAAAGATGGTGAGTTGTATATTCATCCTTTTACAAGACACGTGCCATGTATAAACAACTATGTGCCTACTGACCCTGTGCAACCCTTCCTTTCCATCGTGCAAACCATTTCCTAACCATTCCCTTCCATTATGCAAACCCTCTCCTTCCATTGTGCAAATCCTCTCCTTCCATTGTGCAAATCTTTCCCTTCTATCGTGCAACCCCTTTCCTTCCACTGCGCATCTTCCCACATCTTTTGATTAGTCTTCGATGTACCTCATGCTCTCATTCGACATACATTACATCTATTCAATTTAATCATTTTCAATGTATAGTTCAGAACCTAAGAGCCTATTTCCCAAGTAAATACAAACACGGGATCTGGTAACATGCAACCCTATGAGACATAAGACCATGGACAATCATATTATTCCAATGTCTAATCATCTCGTCTAGGAAAAAGTCATACCGATCCCTACGCATCTCTTGCACAATAGAATGAAACCCTCCAAACCATGTGTTCGTCATCTTTGCTGCCGAAGAATTAAACCTCCACTTACCATCTACCATAAGCTCCTGAAAGAGTACTAGATTACAATGCTGGCCACAGAAATTATCCGACTCCTTGTGCTTCGACTTTATGTGAAAGACATCGACAGGTAGAGCACAGGTCCTGAAATGTTGATCTTGAAGCCTTGTGATGTGTTGCTTAAGATGACAGTTGTTATCATAGAAGATAACATTTGGAACGGATCAGGCAGTCGGAAACAGTGTACGAAGGAATAACTATGATAATATTCAGTACATAATCGACACAAACCAAGAAAGGTACTCACGCAAACACCATTGACTGCCTCTGAGCCGTAGAAAGTCGCTCTTCCAAGAACAACCCCGCATGTTGCAACACAGAGCTGCTCACTGTGGGTCCTAGAACACCCAAACCGAGCGCGCAGTTTGACGTTGCCCATCTCCGACTTTTCCGCACATACGGCCGACGCTTCCATCTCAACAGTGTCGTCATGAGCCATGGCGGTCAAGGGATCTGTGTCCTGTTCACTGAAGGGCATAGAATTGTTGATCAGCGCAACCTTGCGCCGTTCGAGGCGTTTTTGAAGCTGGAACATGGCGGAATGTTCTTCAATGCCATGTTTCTCCATTGAACGGTGGTCCGGCAAGTTGCAAGTCTGAAATCCGGCCTCAATCGTTCTGTCGCAGCTTGTGATACAACAAATATTCCCTTCCCACGAGTGCTCAGCGCAGTACTTGGCTTGTTGGGTTGGAAGGGGCTGTTGACAATCATGGTGAGCACAGCAAGGGTGGCCGACTGCCACCCCATTGCAGACGATAGCACGAAGAGCATTTGATATATTAAGATATTGTAAGAGACATACATTTTAACACACAAACGTACAGACACTATTGTCCCTCTCCTCAGTGGTGCAGCACTGCTCGCATGCATGGTTCCACAGTTTCTGTCCTGGGCCTACCATTGTGATGTTCCGAGCCTCTAGAGCTTCATGAAGACAATCAGGGTGAGGAGTGTTGCTGAGGATGAGGATATCCAATCTCTCATGAAAGTCGCAGATGAGGCTGTGAAGGAAGAATGCATTCCAAACAATTTTGCCGGTGAGCACTGATGAGCGCGCCACCTCTCTAAGCGCCGGGACCCCGTTTTTTGCAGTTCTATGAGCACTAGCATGCTGACCTCAGGGAATACCCCAGACACCGCCAGGTGGCCCCACAGCCCAGAGCGACTCCCTCCGATGCCCACTACAACCTTAGCATTACAGTCTCGGGCCAACACGGTCTTGTCTCGCACCCCTCAGTCATCGCCTTGCATCATCTCACTCAGCCCCCATGCGTGTTGCACGATGACCTCGAGCCTGCTGCACCCGCAAAAGACCTCGCCAAGCTCTTGCCATACGCCGCGCAAGCATTGACCGCACAGACTACACCGCGAGTAGCTCCGTGATGCGATATTGCAGAGAACTTTATCGCATGCACTTATTGGGTAGTACAGGTTCCATGATCCATTGCCCCTCCACCTTCCTAGAGTTTACCTTGTCGCACCGTTACACCTCTTTACTAAATATTGCTTTGTCTCTCGACCACAGCACGACAGAACCTCGCGGTCTGCAAGCACCTCTGCACATGGTTTTTTCTTTATCTTTCTATGTTATGGTCTTGGCGTGATATCGATTTACTTTACCTTACAAGTTCACATTTACTATACTCTCTTTGACTTTCTATAAATACCTGCCTACGACACTACAATACACCAGTTTCAAACACCCCTCTGTTCAGAGCTCAACTTCGCACGAAGATCTCGCTTGTATTGCATCGCACTGACATTGCACTCGCTCAATTTAGCACTCGTTGCCTTCATCGCCGCTATTGTCAGGGCCTTTGTCGCTGCCCTTGAAGTTGCCTCGGTCACTCACGCCTTGGCCCATGGTCCACCACCTCGTTTCACACGAGAGTTTCCTTGCATAACCTCGCCTCACCTTGCTAGATATCTCGATATCTTGCAGTACGTATCTCACGCCCTGTCTTGCAGTATGTATCTCATGCCCCGTCTCGCAACTTACAAAGGTCTCTCGATATTTGTAGTGAAGTCAGCTCCCCACCTACCCTGTGTTTAGTGGTGTGTTTTGTGTTGTGTTTTTGCACGCAGAGCCATCGCAAGCACAACAGTGCGAGACTGACAGGCCAAGAGAAGTTTTTGGGGATGCCGTGATCTAGTTTGTAGATACGTGCATTCTTTGTAGCAGAAACCCTGCAAATGATCAGTCAAATACAAATGTACATATTCGTGAGGAGAACTTACCAGGCACAAACCATTGAATTTGCAAAGCGCTCACATAATGAGGACTCGACGTACAAGTGCATTGTAACATGTATGGCATATGGGATCCTGAGATAGTATGTATGAGTGCCATTATAGATGTAATAGTTAGGATAATAACGGGCACCGCATCCTATGAGGACGGTCAGAGTCAATGGTGTCAATATGGTGTATGTATAGGACAACTTATGGGGGCATTTTGCAGAGTACAACCAGACAGGAAGGGGGCCGAAATTGCGTGTGAAGAGAACAGCACAATACCCGCACAGATCTAACAACTCTTGATGTTGTGGTCCCTTTTGTCCTCCCAAACAGTGTGGATCCAGACATTTTTGTGTCGGGGGATACAAATCACAAAAGCCTACAGAAAATTAGCATCTAAAAGGGTACTACACACAACTGAAACAACGTACCAATTTCATGCTCAACACCATGCTTCAAAAAGAGATCTACTAGGTCTCCAGCATCCCAACTATCCTTCATTGTGTTTGTACCTCATGTTATGATCACGCTCTGTTGGGCCTTAACGGCGGTCTATTCCGATACGATCATCACAAATATCAAGTGGCCTCACGAGGTGAGGCATACAACAAGGTACAGATAATAACCTTGGTCATCCACTCCCAACGGATCACCCATCGTTGGTTGAGTATCACGAGCCATATTGCATGCGGGCATAGAATGCCGCCTTACAAACTACTCACATACCAGGCATTGAGCTCCTAGTCTTTCCTGGCCGGAAGGAGACGAATGGAGAAGCACAAGAGTAGTCGTTATTGAGAGAGATGACTTAGAGAATACCTACGGATACATATACGGTATTCTCACGCCCTATTTCCTAAAGTAGTATAAAAGGCCCATAGAGTAGGCTGAGGATCTTCAGTCTATTCTCCTCGTTCTAGTATTGTCTTCCTACCACAGTACCCCCATTCTAGTACTGTCTTCCTACAGTACTCTCCATTGCTATATCACAATACATCTCTGGCTCCTGTGCTACATGTACAGTTGAGACCATTGTTCCACCCTCTCTCTATGAGTGACCTAGGGAAGGACCTCCTACTCTTGGGGTTACCAAATGAGCAGTTTGTAACACTAGAATAGACTCTTCTGCCCCTACCTTGCTCGCACTAGCTTGCTGCCACACTCTCTCTCATAACATTCCTTAGTGGGGATAATAGACCCCCATTAAGAAAGTGTTACTACACACACTCTGGAGCAAGACCTAGGCCGAGACTATCCTCCCGGCACTAGACGCATCAATAACCAACTCCATCATAACAATCGCCCTATGCGGCACAAGGGGATCCATTGGTTTTATACCGATAATAATCACTTCGCCTCACCAAACTACAATAACTGCTCATTCCGAAATGGGCATTATTTTTTCACATTTGATGATGGAACTGAAGAAGAGAGACTTTGGAACAAAGTAGAGAACAGTTAGGATCTACAGCCCCAATATAGGGATCCAGAACCAGTAATCCCCGAAGACTCGGAGCAAGAAGAGACAACCTCACAATCAGACTCCGACTCATTACTAGACCAAACACCAATCAACACCCAAAACGAACCACTTGCCGAAATGTCGGGACAAGCTTCAACTTCTACGGATCCCCCTTCCGTGACAGTACAACCCGGGAGAGGAAAGGTCAAACTCCCAGACAATTACATAGGCAACCGCATTGAATCCCAGAAATTCATGCTCCAATGCCTCCTTCTTTTCGCAGCAGAATCCGATCAGTACAAGACCAATCAAGACAAGATATCCCTTGTGATCTCATGCATAAGATATGGCACGGTAGGAGCCTGGGCAGAGAACTTCCTCCTCAAATTGGTGGGAGTGGACCCTCCCACTGATCTAGGTACCTGGAGGGACTTTTTAACAAAGTTCAAACTCCAATTCAGGGAGACAGGCAAGACCGATAAAGCACGAAGTGCACTCATGGCCTTCTCCCAAGGACAAATGATGGTTAATGAATACTCCAATCAATTCATCCTTATTGCTGCCGATGCCAACATCTCCAACAAGGAGCAAGTCCCTTACTTCCAATGTGGGTTAGACCCGTGTGTCATGGACAAAATATATGACAAGGAAGTTCAACCGAATGACACTATTGAGGATTGGATTAATACAGCCTGCAAAATAGATGGACAGCTTAGAGCCAGAACTGCTCAAAAGGCCATCCTCGCTAACTCCACCTCCTTCCGTAGCGATTACCTAAACCGCTTTCATACCCAACCCGCTGTTTGCTACAACTCCACAAACGCCCCTCGCAAAATGGACAACCAGGTGGTCGACATGGACATCGACGCTACCAGGAAGCGTAACGCTGAAAGTCAAAAGAGAAAATTTGACGGCAAGTGAACCACCTCTTATTCCAACTGTGGAAAAATAGGGCACTCTAGTGCTAACTGCTGGTCGGCCCGTAGAGGCGTTCAACCAGTTCGAGAAAACTCAAAGAGATGCCTGGGTACGACAGGGAGAAGAAACCGCGCAGTTGATTTAAAAGGAGAAGACGATGCACCCGCTATGGGAAACCAAGCAGGAATATATCAAGGAATGGAGACGGAGAATACTCATTGCAACGACCAGTGGATACCACAACCTGGTCCTTCAATGGAACATCCGCACTCTGCCCCATCTGGATGACCCCACACGGACCATCAGCGACGCGTCATGTCGCCTGACAGACGACGGGGAAACGGAGGCGTCAGTTATTCTGCTCAAATCGGAGCAGTGCTAGGAGAGTTAGGAGAGGATGAAGCAAGAGAAGTAATCTTGGGACACGCGGAGTGTTTTTCCTGACCTCTCCCTCACCAGCGAAGGAGAGAGGTCAAGAAAGACCCAAGTTCAACGCCAAACCATGTATTCATATTGGAGCAATGAATGATCATATCATCACTCCCATACGTCTAGACGTGAAGGTATCAAACCGGGATCAATATGCTGGAGCAAAGGCAACCATCGACTCAGCCTGCAAAGGGGTCATAGTGAACAAGACTTGGGTCAGGAAACACCGCTTCCCCACCTACACACTCAACAACCCCATTCGCGTCTGAAATGTCAATGACACTATTGATAAAGCAGGTCTCATCCGATCTGCCTTGGATGTGAACCTCACCATTCGGGACATCCATGGGCGCATGCACACTGAGCGCATCCAGATGTTCATCTCCAATCTAGGGAAAGACGACCTTATCCTAGGAACAGATTGGTTGAAATACCACGATCCCTCCATTGAGTGGAGGCGACGTAAAGTGCACTTTGATCGGTGTCCCCAGAAATGCCACCAACCACATGGGTTTACTAGGGCAAGGGAAGAACCACAAAACAATAGGCAGTTATCAAACATGGAGCCATGGCACAAACCACGCATCAGTGAGCGTGAAAAACAGCGCCTAGAACATCTCCAAAGATTATCGGAAGATGTAGGACTCCGCGATCATAGCGGAACGTTTGGTGTCCAACTACGAGCATACCTCAAAAGGAAATGGCTCCTACAGGACATAAGGAAATATGCAGAAGAGAAACAGAAGGCTCAAATCGAGCCATCTCTTTCACCAAACGAGGGAGAACCTGACCTCCCAGATAAACCCTCAGGAAAACAGGCCACAAGGGAACCAGTTGTTCGGAAACTGGCTCCCGAACCGTCAGGATTTGCCAGCTTCGACCAAGATTTGGAAGATGAAATTGTTGTCACCAATTTAAAGGAAAGAGTCCCTAAGGCACATCACAAATTTTTGGACATCTTTAGCAAACGAAAGTCGCAGCAACTCCCAGAACATACTTATTGGGACCACGCCATTGACTTGAAACCGACTTTCAAACCTCAAGTACCCAAAATCTACGCCTTGAGCCCAGAGAAACATGATGAATTAGGAAAATTCATAAAGAAACATCTTACCAGGGGGACCATCCGTCGATTCACTTTGCAAACAGCAGCCCCATTCTTTTTCATAGGAAAAAAAGATGGAAAACTGCGCCCGGTACAGGACTACCGCCATTTGAACTCATACACCATCCCAAATATGTGCCCCCTTCCATTAATCCAAGAACTATTGGACGTGATTAAAGGGGCCACCATTTTCAGCAAACTGGACGTATGGTGGGGATATAATAATATACGAATCAAAGAAGGAGATGAGTGGAAGGCAGCCTTCATCACCCCGTTGGGCTCTTATGAACCCATGGTGATGTTTTTGGGCTTAACCAACTCACCGGCCACTTTCCAAGCCATGATGAACATGATCTTCAGAGAACTCATCACAGCCCAGAAAATAACCGTATATATGGACAATATCCTCATTTTTTCCAAATCCAGGGCGGAGCATATTCAAGTCCTGAACCAAGTCTTCCAGATCTTACACGACAATGACCTCTATTTGAAACCAGAAAAGTGCAAGTTTTATAAAGAAAAACTCCAATATCTGGGATACACAATTTCAAAAGACCATGTTGCTATGGAAGACTCTAAGGTGGACATGATACAAAATTGGCCAATTCCACGCACAGTCCGAGACATTCATTCCTTTTTAGGTTTAGGAAATTTTTACAGGTGCTTCATCGACAAATTCTCACTTATCTACATGACCTCACTAAAAAGGATGCAAAATGGAACTGGACTTTGAAGTGCCAAGAAGCCTTTGAACGATTCAAGAAAGCATTTATCAGCAAACCTGTTCTAAATTACCCGGACCCCATGCATCCATATCGACTAGTGACAGATGCATCACTAATCGCTTACAGAGCTACCCTCCTACAAGAAGGAAAAGATGGTGACTGGCACCCAGTTGCTTTCCTTTCCGGGTCATTTTCACCAGCAGAACGGAACTACGATGTCCACAATCGTGAACTCTTGGCTATCATAAAAGTGTTGGAACACTGGAACTATTACCTCGAAGGCGCACGACACCCATTCGAGATCTGGACAGATCACAAGAACCTGGAACATTTCTAAATGGCACGAGATCTGTCACGACAACATGCCCGTTGGAGCCTCTATTTGAGCAGATTTGACTTTACACTCAGCTATAAAGCAGGATCAACAAACCATTCCGATGCTCTGTCCAGGCGTCCAGATCTAAGTGAGGGGGTAGAATCTGACAACAAAGCTCAAATTTTGCTTCCGGCCAACCTTTTTAACAGATCCGACGAAACATTGGTGGAACCGTCCCCGACACGGCATATAAAGTCCACGGAAATCACATCCTCAGACCTTGTTAGAAGTTAGCCCACCAGCACTGTACTTACGATACAGTATTTTCCGGACTTCGTTACTTATGTGACCGTACTGTTACCATGACACCTCAGCGTCTTCTGTTCATACGCTGAGGTGAGTATCCTGCGCGCCCTGGTAGCCTTATTGTATCCTAATGTATCATCCTAGGATTATCGTGCAGGTACATTAATACATACATAGCGTCTTCTGTTCATACGCTGAGGATTATCGTGCAGACTTCTGACAGGTTATGGGCCCTGCATTTGCCTAACGAATCCTCAGAAGCACGCTCACTGATCGTACAAGATCTTCCCACATCGAAGCCGATCCAAGATGGCCACAACCACAAACTCAGTCATCCCCATTGAGCCAAAGTTGAAGGACCGAAAGAGTTACGGCCTTTGGGCTTTTAAGATGGAGAGAGTACTGGAGGCACGCGGAATTTGGAACGTCGTTGGCGGCGATACCGTCATGACGCCACCTACTGACGACCCAGCCTTACCATCGTGGAAGGAGAGAGACACAAAGGCGAGGGCGCAGATTGCTCTCTACGTCGAGGATGCACTGGTAATTTCAATCATGAAGGCGAAGTCGGCGCACTCGATGTGGGAGATTCTCCGCACGCTCTTTGCCGAGCAGAATTCCCTCAATCAGTCACTAGTCGAATCACAGTTCTACTCAGTCCACATGTCCCCCGGCCAGGACGTGAAGCTCCACCTGGACCTACTACAGGACCTCTACAACGAAGCCGTCGCCGTCGGCTCCCCACTCAAGGACAAAATCCTCGTTCACCGGATCATCACCTCCCTTACCTCCGATTACGACTCCCTCATCAGTTTCATCACCGACACGTCCAAGGTTACGTCCGAGCAATTGATCGCCCGTATCATGCTGGAAGACCAACGCCACCGAGTCCGCGATGGCACCGAAGCAAACAGTGGCAACGTCGCCCTGCGGATGGGTGATAACGTACGTGGAAGAGGGAGAGACAGGGGAAAAGGACACGGAAAGCATTGTGGTGGGGGCCAAGGCAAAAGTAAAGGCGGCAGCAGCGGGAGACAAGTCGAGTGCTACAACTGCCACCAGCTAGGGCATTACGCACGCGACTGCCCCACAGGCAGCAGTAGGGGAAGACCTGTATACAAAGATCGGTCCGGTCTAGCGAGCGAGCACGAGGCGTCGCTCTTTAACTTCTCTTCACCGCCCAAACAAGCCCTCACGACAAACGCCAAGCCAAACACCTGGGCCGTTGACTCGGGATCATCATCCCATGTTGCAAAGTGGGAGGAGATGTTTGCCGAATACTCGCCAGGCGAGCGCACGATTGAAACAGCCAAGAAGGGCCACACAATGCGCGCCGCCGGCACAGGCTCCGTCACCATTTCGACTGGGCAAGCCGGCAAGCGGCTAGACTCAGTGTGGCTGCGTAATGTGCTGCACACGCCCGACGCAACAGAGAATCTACTTAGCGTGAGCAAGCTCGACCACGCCGGGGGATCAGCTGTTTTCGGAGGGGGCAAAGTCGTCCTGCTGAACAAGGATCACAAACGAATCGGATCCGGGTCTCTCGTCGGAAGTCTCTATTACCTGGATACGATCGGCCACCCGACGACAAACGATCAGCCCCCTACACCACTACCCATCACCCCCGAGACCGCTTTCGCCGCCACCTCACTAACGCGAGCCTTATGGCACCGGCGTTACGGCCACCTAGGGCAAGGGAATGTGGACCTTGTCATTTCAAAGGGTCTCGTCGATGGGATCAAACTCACATTGAACGCAAAGGCGCCGACGTGTGAGGACTGCGTCTACGGAAAGCAACACCGTAAGCCTTTCCCAAAGCAGGCAGACCACCGGGCAAACAACTTACTGGAATTGGTCCACACGGACGTATGCGGCCCAATAGATAAGAACGGGATCGGGGGCGAGCAGTACTTTGTCACCTTTACCGACGACAAGGCCCGTTTCTCCACCGAATACCGCATGCGGCAGAAGAGCGAGGTGCTCGACCGCATGAAGCAATTTAAGGCCATGGCGGAGAAACAGACCGGCCAGCCGTGGAAACGCATCCGGTGCGACAACGGCACGGAGTACCTCAACAAAGAGGCCCTTGACTGGTTGAAAGCAGCGGGCATTGCCCTAGAGACGACGGCACCATACACCCCGTCACAGAATGGCGTCGCGGAACGCCTGAACAAGACGATCGTGGAACGTGGCCATGCAATGATGCACGAAACCGGCCTTCCATGATTCCTGTGGCCGGAGGTGGTGTCAACATCGACCTATTTAAAGAACCTCAGCCCGACCGTCGCACTCGAGGGCAAGACGCCCCACGAGGTATGGACCGGCCGGAAACTGAACGTCAAACACCTTCGCGCATTTGGCTGCAAGGCGCTCGTGAAGATACCTGATGAAAAGCGCCGCAAATGGGACGTCAAGTCAACCGAGTGCGTGCTGATAGGGTACTACAGCGACGCAGCCTACCGTTGCTACGAGCCGCGGACCCACAGGATCGTGAAGTCGCGCGACGTCGTCTTCTTGGAGGACGACTTGCCACTGGCGCCGCGGAAGCTGCCCGTGGCCGAGAGGGGGGAGAACGACTTCCATGTCGCCCAGGAGCCGCCCACGGACACTCCCCCACCTCCCAAAGCGAGCCCTGACAACCCTACAATAAAGTCGCCATTAGCCCAACAACCACCACCACTCGTCCATCCTCCCGACCACCCACCTTCAGAGGGGGCACTAGGAACGCTGAAAACGCGCCCAGGAGCCGCCCAGCAAGCGCCGCCCGAGCCGCCTGAGCCCAGAACAAGCACACAAACAACGGCACCCACCCAGTTCACTCTCAGAAGGAGTGAAAGGGCATGAGAGCCCTCGTCATTGAGGAAAGCCGCGGACCTGCAGGAGGCGACCGAGCGAGCTCGCAAAGACGCAAATAGAGAGGTGAGGGAGTGACGGAAGGACCGGGAAAAGAAACGAGACGAGGCAGCGCGCGACGAGAGGGAGGAGGCAGAGGCAGAGGAAGACGAGGCAGCTGTTGAGCGCTCATTGTTCACAGTGGCCATTGAGGCAGCACTGTTGACGGCGGGTGAGGAGCCCCGCAGCTACCAGGAAGCTATCCGAAGCGCAGAGCGCGACGACTGGCAGAGGGCGATAGAGGAGGAGTACGACGCCTTGTTGAAGAACAAGACATGGGAACTCGTCGAGCCGGCGAAAGGCCGCAAGCCGATTGGCTCGAAGTGGACCTACAAGGCCAAACAAGACGGGCGCTTCAAAGCCCGACTCGTTGCCCAGGGTTTCACGCAACGCCCCGGCGTCGATTTCCACGATACTCACTCCCCAGTTGCTCGTTTCGAGTCGTTTCAACTTGTTTTCTCACTTGCTGCCAAGGAGAACTGGCTCCTCGAGCAGATTGATGTCAAATCCGCCTACCTTAATGGGAAACTCGACGAAGAGATATTCATGAGGCAGCCCGAAGGCTTCCAGGTCCTCGGGAAAGAGGACTGGCTGCTCCACCTGCTCAAATCTCTCTACGGCCTAAAGCAATCTGGTCAAATCTGGAACAGGATGCTTAACGACGAGCTTCTGAAGCTTGGATTCACTCGCTGCCGCTCAGACTCCTGCGTCTACCTCCGGGTTTCAAACAAAGGCCATACCATCATCGTCATTCACGTCGATGACATGATCTTGGCCGCGAGCACAAAGAGGGCGATGATGGAACTCAAGGAAGACTTCCGCGGGCTCCCATTCGAGACTACGGAACTGGGGGAACCACGCACACTGCTCGGTATGACAGTCTTCCGGAACCGAGACAAGGGCATCATCTCGCTCTCGCAGACGCACTACCTCCGTAATGTCTTGGAGCATTTCGCGATGACGGACTGCAAGCCCGTTTCGATGCCCATGGACCCTAGCACCCACTTGTCAAATGAGCAGTCACCCCGACTCTACTCCGCAGAATGGGAAGAGATGCGGAAATATCCGTACGCTTCCCTGGTGGGGGCGTTGATGTATGCGGCACTCGCTACGTGCCCCAACCTTGCCTACACGGTCAACACTCTGGCACAGTATATGTCAAACCCTGGAATGGAACACTGGCATGCTGCAAAACGCGCCCTGCGGTACGTGAAGGGGACGTTGGACTTAGCTCTGACATATGGGGGAGACGAGAACGACTGGACCCCCATTGGCTACACGGACGCCGATTTCGCAGAGAGCCGAGATAACCGCCGCTCGATCTCCGGATATGCCTTCTTCCTTGCCAGAGCAGCGATTTCTTGGAGCTCAAAGAAACAACCTACCATCGCTTACGCGACCGCCGAGGCAGAATACATTGCCATCTCGCACGCCACAAAAGACGCACTTTGGCTTCGCTCACTGCTCTCGGAACTCGGATTTCCCCAGTCATCCCCCACCCTTATCCGCTGTGACAACCAGGCTAGTATAGCCATGTCGAAGGACCATGTCTACCACGCTCGAACGAAGCACATTGACATCAAGTACCACATCATCCGAGAGAGGGTTGAGATGGGGGAAATCCATCTGGAATATGTGCGGACGGACGAGAACGTGGCGGACGTTTTGATGAAGGGTTTAGCAAAAGGAAAGCACGTCTCATTCTCCACTAATCTAGGCCTACTGCCGGGCTAAGGGGGAATGTTAGAAGTTAGCCCACCAGCACTGTACTTACGATACGGTATTTTCCGGACTTTGTTACTTATGTGACCGTACCGTTACCATGACACCTCAGCGTCTTCTGTTCATACGCTGAGGTGAGTATCCTGCGCGCCCTGGTAGCCTTATTGTATCCTAATGTATCATCCTAGGATTATCATGCAGGTACATTAATACATACATAGCGTCTTCTGTTCATATGCTGAGGATTATCATGCAGACTTCTGACAGACCTCATCTCCCTCATCTGACTCTCAAAATTGGAACATAATGCCCTGACAAGGGTAGCCCTCGCCAAACTCTTGCGAGTAGGGCCACAAAGAATGAGGGGACTATTGGGACACTGGACACATGAAGACGGAATTACCAGACGAAACGGCCACATATGCGTCCCAAAGGACGATGCCATCTGAAGGCTTATCATCAAAACGCATCACAACACACCTGCGGTAGGACACCCCGGTAGAGCCAAAACGTTAGAAATGGTGCAAAGACATTACTAGTGGCAAAACATGACCAAATTTGTCCATGATTATGTGGACAGATGCACCGTATGTCAATCCACAAAGAACTTGACGCACAAGACACACCCTCTTATCCATCCTTTGGAAACCACCAATGTCCCTTGGCATTTCATCTTAACGGACTTCGTCACGGATCTACCTGAAAGCAAAGGTTTCGACTCAATCAATGTGGTAGTGGACCAAGGTCTGTCCAAAGGCATAGTCATCACCCCATGCAAGAAAACGATCACGGCAGAAGAAACAACCGTGCTTGTCCAGAATAACGTTTTTAATTGACATGGGCTGCCGACCAAAATAGTGTCTGATCGGGGCCCTTAATTTGTGGCCAAGTTCACCCGAGAACTCTGGAAACGGCTAGGAATCACCACTGCTCTCAGCACGGCTTATCATCCCCAGACGGATAGAGAAACAGAATGGGTAAACCAGGAGATCGAACAATTCCTGAGAACATTCTGCAACTACCACCAAGATAACTGGGTGGACGTTCTGCCGTTTGCTGAATTCTCGCATAACACGTGGAAACACTCGACCACCGGGAAATCTCCTTTCAAAGTGCTATATGGGTTCAATCCTCCTTATTCAGCCGATGCCATGCTAGAGACAAAGGTACCCGCAGTAGCTGAACGCATTAAGGTAATCACAGAAGTCCAAGAAGAAGCCGCAGCCAGTCTACAAATAGCCAGCAATTACGCCAAAGACCAGGATCTCCACAGAAAACTTCCCCAGTGGAAAGAAGGAGACCAAGTATGGCTAGAAGGAACCCATATCTGGACGATCCATCCAAAGTTCAAACTTGCCCCTAGGAGATATGGACCCTTCAAAATACTGGCGAAAATAGGAACCCTGGCGTATAAACTTCAAATTCCCCAGCACTGGAGGATCTACCTGGTGTTCCATGCCACAACACTCACTAAATATAGGGAAACCAAGGCACACGGGGAAAACTTCACAAGACCACTACTGGAGGTATTGAACGACGAAGAGCATTATGAAGTGGAAATGATCGTGGACTCAAAAAGACAAGGATGGGGAACCAAGTATTTGGTCAAGTGGGTGGGATATCCCGAGGCAGACAACACCTGGGAACTCTACACTCTCCTAAAAGGAACAGTGGAAGAAGCCATGAAAGAGTTTCATGACCAATACCCTAACAAACCTCGTTCGGGAGTATCCTGAAAAGCAGAGGGAAAGTTATGAAAGAGCAACAAGAAAGCTCAAACAGATCATATTCCCCACTTCTCAAACTCATCCCTTCATCTGAATGCTCCTCCACGAAGACCACGATGCCTTGTCCCCATCTAGAAACTCCTCCCCCGATGTCGTCCTTATGGTGTCCAATCCAGATGTCGGATGGGTGGATAGAGGAACCAGTCCTCACCGATCCAATGCTGGACGAGTTGATAGAGGAACCAGTCCTCACCACCCAGAACCCGCCATCGTCACCCTCACTCCAAATCTCAACAACTTCTCAGATGACGACACTGAAGACTATGCCAAGTTCAAAGAAAGAGAAAGAACTCACCAACCGTCGCCAAGGGGGAGTTCTCGAGATGCACCACGGCATGAAAACCCTAATGACAGAAACTTACCAGGCGCTAACAAACTACCAGTGGGAGTTCCACCTCCTACTAGAGTCATGACAAATACTAGAGCTGCAGGTCCCTCAGGACTACAAGCAAGAACAACAGCTCAACCTCCAAGCCATGGAGAAACTGAACCGATACCAGTTATACAGGGAGCTACACCTCCGTCAGTACCAATTAGTGGACAGGTTCCCAGCTCCATGGGAAGACCTACCCCTGGTACAAATCCTCACTCCGGAGAATTGGAGCGACACACGGACGTGCTTATCCAATGCAACACCATCTCCGCAGTAATACAGATGGCCACAGCCATGGCCCTCCAACGACTTGCTAACTTCTCAGCAGGACAACCCGGAAATGAAAATAGCGACATACCTTGACGACTGGCTAGTGCCAGTCTCCAGATCAGGGGGCTCGCCCTCCAAACTGATCCTGACACGGCCTCCTGGTACGAACACAATGATGGACGACCACGAGCTCTCCTCATCCATCCCGATGAGTTCTCCCAGTATGTCAACAGAGAGCTCCTTCCAGCTCTCCTCTTCACCAGAGAACTGGGAAATGTCCAACCAAGCAGAACCGACCCTTTCCGCGTTGTCACTTGGAACATACCATGTCTGGGAGAATGTCCCACAGCTGTATCAAATCCAAGAAGGTCTCCATACACGGTCGTGGAACGCCCTTCACCGAGACAACAAGAGGTTCATACAGTGCATAGCAATCCCATGACCTCCTCCTCTCACAGAATACGAAATTTTCCCCTATCCCATGGGGGTACCAATGAGGAGGAACCGCCCGTCTATCAAAAAAATGAAGGAAGAAGGAGTCGAGGAAGCCAGACAACCCTCCGCCGTGGAACAACTGTTGGCGGGAGTATTTGACACCGGCCTGGAATGCCTCCTAATAGTGCTCGATTTTGTACAGACGAGGGACAGAATAACTGAAGTAGCCACAGAACTCACTGTGCTGATTTGGAGGCTCGAAGAAATTGCTCTTGGACTCGATCTGAGCTCAATGCATGGGATGCTCTAGATGATCCGGGAAACTATGACGATGCCAACCCTTACTATCGACCTGATGAAGGGGGCGACGGCTATCAAGGTCCCTATGATTACTAGAGAGGACTAATCACGAGGCAAGAAAGGGGGTAAGGAAGTTGAGGAACTCCTTCCCTATAGGTCGAATTGAGGGTCCGAAATGACCTAAAACCCGATCATCCGCAACGACGTAAAACTAGGTATGTCCTTCAAGACGTTAAACTGTACAACCTCATCCGAAAGAGACGTTAAACTACCCACATCCGGAATGATGTCTAAACTATCAGACCTGCATGTCTTAAAACTGTGAAAAGATAAGAAGGCAGGGGAAGTACCTGACCATCCATCCTGGTTCGAATGATGGTACGAATCAAGGACAACAAGCAGGCATAATTCCACGTACGACCTGCGGTAGAATTCTTCTACATCCTCGCTGTCAAGGAGTTAATCTGATAGATACACTGAGCGTCCCATTTGGATCCTCAGTTTTTACAGGGTTTTTTCCGCATTAGGGAACCCTCTACATGTCAAATATCTACTTGTAGGTGTCGACAAGCTGGCTCTTTGCCTTGGTACAGCAAAGTGCCCATACATAACTGGTTGCAAGTCCGAGGCCAAGAATTATGATGTATAACTCGTTAAGTGAACCCTCACAGTCAAGGTCTGACTGGTGTTTTGGGACGTCCCACTTTGGATCTCCCATTTTACAGGATCGTTTCCGCATTAGGGGATCCTACAGCTGACACATGAGATAAGTAGACTCTGGGCTACCTCTGCTTAAAGCGCTTCCTACAAGGCATGCGAGGCCATAAAATAATATCTGGAACGATGTAAAACTACCAAAGGCTTGGTCCGCAATGACTATAAACTACTAGGGTCCGCAAGGACGTTAAACTAGCCATCGTCCAAGATGACATAAAACTACCATTGACCCAAGGAGCGTGGTTGTATTCTGGGGAAGTGCGGATTTTCGGGAGGATCCGCGTCGCAAAACCCTGCCTGTAAGCGGTTGAAGCGCTTCGATATTCACTCACTTTTTGGTAAAAGAATATTGGGTTGACTTGGTTCAAATCCAAGCGAGGGGTCTGGGAATGTAGAAGAGCACGCATCTCTTCACGGCACGCCCAGTCTAGTCCTGGGGTCGAAGTACAAGGAATTCTGCTCCAAGACCTAGTCAGGAGGCAACTAGGACACATGCCTTGAGTTGAAAATCTAGTTGGAAGGAACTGGATCATGCAACTCTCTTTGGCTCATGCTGTGAAAGAACGACAGGAACTGGCCACTCATCCAGAGAAGTCTATTCTGCCAAGCGTCCGAAACAACGTTAAACTACTGTCCCTCTGCTCTAGGGACCATCTTGGAGCTGGAATTATTGCTCCAGCTCCAATAACATCCACAACGACGTTAAACTACAGACATCTGAAACAATGTAAAACTACTGTCCCTTCATTCTAGGGATCATAGGATGTGTCTCAAGATTGGGATGTCTCCTAGTCCAAAATGACTCTAAACTACTTGTCCCTTAAAGCATAGGGATTGTGCATGGCAATCTTGACAAGATACCGCGTGTCCGCGACGACGTTAAACTAGTGCCCCTTGGACTTAGGGGTTGTTATTGATGTCTATGTCCTAGACACCAATAGCGTCCATGATGACGTTAAACTACTTGCTCCTTACCACATAGGAGTTGTGATTGGCCACCTTGGTGCCGATTGTCTGCAATGACATTAAACTATGTGCTCCTTACTGAATAGGAGTTGTGGTTGTTGACCACGACCTTGGTCATCAACCGTCCAAGAAGATGTTAAACTACTCACCCCTTTTAGTACAGGGGTCATCGTCAACACCATTCTTGACAAGAATGACACTGACAACGTCCAAAATGACGGTAAACTACCTTTATCCTCAGAAGGAAGAGCCTATCGTGACTCGAGGGACATAGTCAGACAATAGCAGCCGCCTATGGCATGGCATTAAACTGCAAGCTCGCCTATAGCATGGCGTTAAACCGCTGACTCGCCTATCGCACGGCGTTAAACTGCAAGTTTGCTTACCTCACGGTGTTAAACTGAGTGGTCTCACAATATTGAGACATTACAAGTTATCCTGTTTGATATAGTATAAACCGTTCCCATCATGCCTCAGTGGAATCTGGAGTGGGTAAAGTCTGGTCTAGGGCCCTATGCACATAGCCAATGAATGTTCCGGAGTGCAGAAACATCTTTCCCCACAGATACTCCATGTTGATGATGAAGCAGGTCCGCAACAACCTAGAATGTAAACTACTAGGCAGCGCAGGGCGCCTTGATATCATCCGCAATGACGATAAACTATGGACTGTCCGGCAAGACGTTTAAACTACCTTCGTGGATATATCTCGTGAACCCAAACAATATATCAGCTGTGGTCTTGAGATCTATTCATGCATGTGAACGGGCTGATTTGGAGAAGGAGTCAGACTCCTCCTTGCTCCTCACGGCGCCCTTCTAGTCTGAATTTTCTTCACCATCCTTGCCTTGAACCCAACACTACACGTGGTATTCCCCACCATAGGCCCACGTTTGTGACAAACAAACTCTGGATGCTGTAAACTGCCTCACCGGAGATGAGTCCACCATATGGGGACAATACTGCTTGGGATTTGGCTAGCAACTTCACCGGGGATGAGCTCACCATATGGGAGCAATACTGCTTGGGACGACGATAGGGTAGCCTGGAGAAGTAGGCCTAAGCCTTTGTAAAGCGATCAACCTACTTGTCCATGGGCATGCTTCGTCGTCAAGAGGAACTAACAAGTCATGAGGATAGACGACTATCCTGGAAACACTGAGGTTTGGCCCTCGGAAAAGGAAGAAGAAGAACCTGATGACACAAATTAGAACCCACACGCTAGAGTTTCTATTCATCCACACAGCACTTGCATTCATATGCCTTTCTTGACACCTGTCCGGACCGACCGGACTGACATCCTGGGTTGAGAACCCAGGAAAGATCACACCAATCGAGGGGTGAAGGAAGAACATCCTAGTGGCCCAGGGAGTGGTACCCCTGCGTTATGGCCGAGAAACAAACAGCTCAACGGAGATGGAAAACTCCTAGAGGATCAAACGATGTAAGTCAGTCTTCCTCCCAGAAAACGAAGTCATGTCCCGGAAGTTGTATTCGGAGACCCATTGTTGGATCAAGAAAGCAAATCGTATATGGAGTGGCGATGAAGCACAAGGCGCTGTCCTACCAGACAAATAGGACGTAGAAAGGGGGTATTGTTATGATCACGCTCTATCGGGCCTTAACGGCAGTCTATTCCGATACGATCATCACAAATATCAAGCAGCCTCACGAGGTGAGGCGTACAACAAGGTACAGATAATAACCTTGGTCATCTACTCCCAATGGATCACCTTATCGTTGGTCGAGTATCACGAGCCATATTGCGACGGGCATAGAATGCCGCCTTACAAACTACTCACATACCAGGCATTGAGCTCCTAGTCTTTCCTGGCTGGAAGGAGACGAACGGAGAAGCACAAGAGTAGTCGTTATTGAGAGAGATGACTTAGAGAATACCTACGGATACATATACAGTATTCTCACGCCCTATTTCCTAAAGTAGTATAAAAGGCCCATAGAGTAGGCTGAGGATCTTCAGTCTATTCTCCTCGTTTGCTATAGTCTTCCTACTACAGCCCTTCGTTCTTAGGCAGTCCTCATACTGTCTAACCTGTTCTAGTACTATCTTCCTACAGTACTCTTCATTGCTACATTGCAATACATCTCTGGCTCCTGTGCTACACGTACAGTCGAGACCATCGTTCCACCCTCTCTCTACGAGTGACCTAGGAAAGAACCTCCTACTCTTGGGGTTACCGAACGAGCAGTTCGTAACACCCCACGCCACGCTCCGGAAGGCTGTCCAACACTCGGAAATAAGCCCCTGGTCTTCTACACCAAGCGCAGCTGCACAGAAACCTCAAATCTTCTTCAGCAAGACAAGAGGAGGGCCCTTGGAGTTAGGAGACAGGTGCCATGATAGGTGCTCCTTGAGATGATCGATGAGCCGAAAAAATTGCAAGAAAGAAGCAACACTGAGGCTGTGAGTGATGTTTGGGTGGTCAACAAGGAGGTGAGAGAGGCTAGAGAGGCTAGATAGCGACATTCTCGCTATCGCTCCCTGCTACGGTGATGACGACAGATCCATTATCTGATGAATGTCTGTTTGGTACTGTATGGTTCTCCAAAGAAGCCTGGCACTCCTGGCCAGCCTCGGTCCCTGCTCCTATCCCAAAGTCCCAAAGTCTACAATTTTGAGATGTCTACAAGTATATAAGTTCACTGACTAATAGTCCCAAAGTCTATTATCTAAAGGTCTATTAGACTAACCTCTCCCCGTTCAGCCATTCCCAACACTTGGCACAGGGTGCAACAGTGTTTGTCACAGCATTGAACACTTGTTATGGGGTGCAACAGTGGTTTGTCATAGCATCAGACACTTGTTATGGGGTGCAACAGTGGTTTGTCACAGTGTTGGACACTTGGCGCAGGGTGCAACAGTAGTTTGTCACAGTGTCAGATACTTGGCGCAGGGTGTGACAGTGTTTGTCACAGTGTTAGACACTTGGCACAGGGTGCAACAGTGGTTTGTCACAGTGTTAGACACTTGGCTTGAGGTGCAACAGTGGTTTGTTGCAGTATCTGTCACTTGTTACAAAAGACAATTATTCCAATAGTTAATAGATTATTAGAGGATCAGACAATATGCACAGCTTACTAGTTCTTTCTTTGATTTTTTAATTCAATACTAACAATCCCTATTTTTCTAAGACTAGACACTATTATGATGAATTTTGTTATAAGCTAGCCCTTGTATTGCTTTGATGATTTGTCATTGCTAGTATTATTTTTGTTCGTCACTTTTCCAGTTTTGTCCATGCTGCTTTACTTTGTATTTACAATTACACATTGTTTTTTTTTAAGAAACTCTTTATAGCAAGGTGGCCTTTGCAGAAGGCCATATTTGTGGATGTTGATCAAGAGATGTTGTGGATAAAAAGGCTATCTAATATTTGGTGCCAAGCAGTGCCCAAAGAGCTGTGTAATGAACACTGAATTAATTACTGATTTTCATGGTATTATTTGCAATTTTTCATGTGTGACATAAATCCTGTGACATAAGAGTTGAATATGATTCAATTTTCATCCCGGGATTTACTGTAGGACAAACTTAAACAACATGTCTGAGCTTAAACTTAAGGTTATGTTACAGTTTTGTCCCGGGACAAAACCTTGGATAAGCTTTAAGTTTTTGTTTCGGTAATTCCCGCGGATAAACCCGAACAAAAACTTTATTTATATCCACGGTTTTATCCACGGTTAATCCCGGGAAAAACCGTGCGGTGCACGCAGTGTGATAAACGCTTCTGTCAAACTCCGCTTGAACCTCGTCGACCTTTTCGGGCTGGCTGCACAGGAAAGGCGGGTCGTGATTGAAGCTCCGCTTGAGTCAAGTATACACTAAGATATAGACGGTCTGGACTCTTGTACGAATGGTCGGGGTGTTATAATAAAACGGTCCTACATAGTGACTATATACCATAATGTAACATAGGTGCTCGAAGATCTCATTTCCCGGCTCACGAATTTTAAGGATCTCGTGACTTCTTGTTGAATTTGGTAGAGTACCTGCTGCGTTTGCGATCTGGTGAAGGAAGCCGTAGGGACGGTACCGCTTCGGGAGAGCTTGCGGACCGTTTTGGGCTCTTCAAGAAGCGTATAGTCGCCATTTTGGCATTATCGAGGAGATTGCTGGCGATAGATCTGTGGGTGCCAATTGAAGCTTGAAAACGAGCATTTGCAACTGTGGGCATCGCAAGCTCAGGTGCCACGGTCCCAAGCCTAGGTATCGCAGGCCCAGGTATCGCAAACCCAGATGCCGTGATGTCAACCCCCTGAGATGTGAAACCCTTCGGCGGGGTAGCAAACCTCCACTGAAAATTGAGTTGGATTATCAGACCGATGAACCTTTGCGCTTCTTCCAAATCCACGCCATAGATCCCGGCGACTTCCTCGTAAAGAGCTGTCATTTCTGCAAGTGTCCTGTGCTCCAGTTTCATCCCAGCGTTGAGGATGGCCCAGTGTGGCTGGGCATGAGATTCCAATTGGGGCAGGTTTGCGTATGGAAATTCGAAGATTTCGCCTCTTGGACGGATTTCTGGACCTTCTTGAATGGCGCCACTAGGTCGAGGATACCTCAACATTTCCTGAAGCCGTCCTGGGCCTATTGGTACCATCCTATATTTGAATATCCGCTCGTTTCCATAGTACTAGTTGGATCAAATGAGTAGAGTAAAAAGAGATGGCATAGAGCAACCAACCTTGGTAATATCCTCGCCTTCCTTGTGGTCCAGTTTGAGGATATCGACCATTTCAATAGTGGGAAGTAAAAGCCACCGTCTGGAATCAAAATGTCGATGCCAATCGCATTTCACTGCCAGACCCCAAGTTGAAAGGGCCGAAACAGACAAGACATAACAGCATCTCTCACGAATGATTAAATTCATCACATCGTCGATGTTGAGAAGTTGATAACCAATTCCAAAAACATACTCCAAACTCGTTATCTGTGATTGAATGAGTCGAGACTGGTGTGCGGAAATCATACGAAACGACTCACTAGCTCGTTGTAGCTGTTCTCACAGCGTGGAAAGAGATGAGCACAGTCAAGGGGTGCCTGGTCTTCGCGCTCTCTGGTCAAGAGACATAGTCCTCCATTGGGATCTATCACCTTCAGAACAGCTTTAGAAAAGTGGTCCGTTGAGCTGGTCACCTTTCGACCGGTGTGCATCGACTGTCCTTTGACGACGTTCGCAGTTCTATCTTTGTAGGATTTGAAGGACTGGATCGACCCATTCCGTGGTAAGATGTGCAATGCCACACTGGACATCGACGGGTTGTTATGGAATATGGGCAGCCTCACGAGTATATGAGAGAAGCGACGATGAGTGCAATGGTAGACAGGACGTGAGAACGAGGGGAAGCGATGGAGTCAAGAGAGGGAGAGTGTTGGATATCGCATCCATGGTTCAGCCGCCTTTTAAGGGATAATTGTGGCTGCCATTGTGCCCTGTGGTAGCGTGGACGGTGGCTACCAGTGTGGACCCTGTGGCAGTAGGGAGCTTTGGCTGAAACAAGGCGTGAGAGTGAGACAAAGCGGGCGTGGTCAAAGCAACGCTTGCCAGACCTATGGTCAATGATGGCTGTACCTTGGGTTAGAAGCCAAAAGCCAGTCTGTGGTCGGCCGGACGCTATGTATCCATTAAACCCCTTCCACGAAGATCGGTGTATGCCAACAGTGGAATGAGGACCGCAATAACACAAATATCGTCGAAAACATAAGTGTGATGGCTTTAAAATTGATGCCACTCATACAATTCTCGAAAGTGTCCGTCGTGCTTTTTTATTAGAATATCCCCCTAACTGCTTATCGTTGACTACGCGAGATGTCCACCCCCCTCGTTTCCTCACCTGCTGCATGCAACACGATTGCCAATCGTTGACACGGCGAGCGACAAGCCTGAGATACGCTCGATATTGAGTCGTCCGATCAGATTGTTCGCCGATTTCAACGCCCCCGTGGCTATCAGAGTGAGCTGAATTTGGGTCGTCTACAGAGGATCTTCTCCACCCTGAGCAGCGTAGACAGCGAGTAGGCTTCCACGCAGATCGACTGTGAACGCATGGACCGGTACACGCTCTAGATATGTGCTGTTTTTCGGCGATGGTTGGATAAGGATAGAGAGGGGGGATCAGGACAAGAACGCGGGGGGTCGAAGCAAATCTTGAAGGGACGTCACATGTAAACCAAGCCTTATATGCGGCCTGTATCGACATGGGCATGGAAAGGGGATCGAAATCATGCCCGTGCCAAACGGACCTCAACTTCGCGGCAAAGTCTGGCCCAGTAGTCCACCGTTGATATAACTTCGCAGCGGCGTCGCAGATGACGAAGTGAGGTTTTGCGCGAGATATAAGGGGTGGTAATGTATAGAATGGAGGATAATGTCGAGTCGATTGCTGATCGGCAGCAGTTCTCTTGCTTGGCAAGCTTCTCCCACTCGTTGAGTCGTGCCGATCAATCCGATTGAATGATCGAAGTTCCACGTCTTCCAGCGATAGCATCCGATATTCGAAAGTTTCGGCGCCGTCGTAGATCTGAGCAATGATCAGATCGGAAAGATCACAACTAGAACAACAGAGACGACAGACCATCTCAATCGAAGGTAGACTTGATTGAGTTGCTAAGTTCCTCATGAAACTGTCCTGGTGAGCACTGACTTTCTTCGCCATCTCGGGTGTGGGAAGAAGTAGCCATCGTTCACTATCGAACGACTTTAACCAGTCACGCCGTACTGTGGCCGCACACAATGTCAGCGATAATCCGAAACCAATCTAGACGACACATACGGTAAATTTTGTTCGATTCTGATGTCGGGTCAAGTGAGTTGTATTCCATCCCCCAGGCCCATTCCAAACGTGTCAGCTGTGCAAAGTCAGGCAGTCCGATCTTCACTCAATGTAGAGTCAGAACGTACCAGATCACCGTGACTCCACAGACGCTGGTTCAATAGATAGCATGGTTCTACTGAAGCCTCGGAAGAAAGTTCCTGCGTTAAGAGACATCGGTCGGCGTCCGATACCGACAGCGGATTCGCGTTACGATTGTCGAAGTTTTCAGGGCGGTCAATGGCTTGAGGAGGTGAGAAATCAGTGGGCGAGATGAGAAGTGATGTTAACACAGACATACAAGCGCTGTCTGGAAGATCTATCTTGCCGATGCTTTGAGCTTGATTTGAGGTCTTGACGTAGCCCTTGCTATCTTTTCGCGCAGAAAACAATCAAATGTGGTCAGAAGTCGGACAAGAATATGGACATACCCATTGTATCGCCTCCATTATCGCCCCTGACAGTACTCGAAATGTTCCACGTTATGGGCTGATTGCCACTCGCTAATTTGCGACGCTTCAAATTGAAAGTCTCTGGTTCTGACATAGACCTTTTTCTCTTCAGATTTTTATCTAAGGATCCAAAGATTCAGCACATCAGAAGAGAACTGCTGCAACGTAAACATACGAATATATCCCCCCTCGCTGACACTCTCATCTTTGCAGCAACTGGCTCATAAGCGCATGTAAATCAAGGTAGGCATAGAGATGACACACTTATGTTCAATGAAATTATTTCTCCTTCAATACTTTTGACTAGACTTGGCACGTTAGGCTTCGGAGACTGCTCCCTGCTCATTGTGCGGCGGCGTTTCACGTCCAAAAGTGCCGAATCGGAGCTGGACCTCTTGCGTTTGGGGTTACTAGGCCCGCTACCACTATCTTAGCGACGGAATAGTGAGGAGATGATAGAACCAAATGCACTGATGTACGCACTTGGAAACTCTGTACTCTCTGCTAATTTCAACCATTTCAGAGGTTGCGGCTCCATCCCAGACATCGTGTGGTCGTTCTATAATGATACGTGGAGTTCGCTGACGGGAGTTGCGAAGAGGAGGATGCGAGGAAGCGTCGATTATTATTCCCGCTGCTGAGACAAGCACTCTTGTCTCTCCAGTGTGCGCAACAGTGACCAACTCATCGACCAGTCACGTGTCAGACAAGGTCACGCGGTCTCATCCACTGCAGGGCTGGGGAACTCCTACCCACCACCGTGTCGAGGCCCAGTCAAAAGTCGGTCGAGGGAAATCGAGGGAAATATAGGCAGATCAATTCACAGCAATTATATCAGATTGCTAATACTGAAAATGCTGTGAGAAATGTGAAATCATGGATATTTGTCTAGCCTTTTGCTGTCTTTTGTGAACACTAGAAATGCTTAAGTCATAAAACACAGTCAAAATTTGTCACAACATTTCTAGATTGCCTGTTTCAATCTTTTTTGCCTAAGTTGCTTTTTTGCATGAGAACAAGATTTTTAGATAAATTGATCCAAGTTAGATGAATTCATAGCATGGGTATAGTAATATTAAGTATGAAATAAGTATATGGGAGTGGTGGCACACATAGTTAGCAGTGTGTGCACATATGGTGCAGCAGCAGAAATTGTGGGTGGTGGGTGGTCTAGAGGCAGAGGTGTAGTCAGTGGTATATATGATCATAGTCTGGAGGTAGAGGTAGTAGGTGGTAGGCTATGTGCAGTTTCAATGGCATAGGCAATATGCACATATGTGGCATAGGCAATAGAAAGAGTGGGTAGTGGGCTGCATACATGTGTATATGTATGTGCAGTATGGGCAACTGGGCACAAGAGTAGTAGGTGGCTTGGAGGCGACAGTGGAGACATGCATATATATGGTATAAGTGACAGAAATAATAGGGTGCAGGCTGTGGGCTACAGGTTACATGCATAGTGTGAGTGACTAGATGCAGGGCAGTCTAAAGGTGATAGTGGTGGTATGCACATGTGCAGTATGGGTAATAGCAAGGGTAGAGGGCTGTATGCATAATATAGAGGGTAGGAGGCATCTGGAAAACCACCTCCTTGTATTAGCTCCGGATTATATCTAATAGTATCTAAAAGTATCTAAAGTGTTAATAGCATCTAATTGGGAGCACCATATTGTGAGCATTGGATTAGATTCTAATTTCATGATATTAGCACTAATTCTATACTAAGAAGTCTTTGATTATTAGTAGGAAATAGTAAGTACTACTGCTCTATCAATGAGAAGGTAAAGATGTGGCACATTCTATGCTATTTCAGCATATTACTCTCCTTCATATATACCTGCACCATAATCTTGCAGCTCTTTTGCTGACTTTCCAGCTACCTTTAAAAGGGACATAGAAAGAGAGAAATGTGCATTGATGCCCCCAGCCACTTTGGTAGCAGCTTGGCAGCTGCCACAAGAGGCTATGAAGACCTTGGTACCTTGGCCTTGCACACAAGATCGGTAAAGTTGTCATTGTTAGCCAATGCCTGCTACTGGTCATTATAGGACACAACATGTGGGTTGGACTTAGGGATATGCTATATGCAGCCTTGTAGACCTTGTTTGTTAGTACTGTAGTTAATACTGTCTTGTGCAGCGCACAATCATCATCACTATTGATACTACAATTCTCAGTGCCATCTACATTGTTCAATTGCCTTGTTATACAGAAGATTCTCAAACTTGGTGTTTTTCTCTAGCTATCGGGCTATGGAAAAGACAGTCATGCTGGTATATAGTGCCAGAATAATATATTTGCCTGCTATGTAGGAAATATGTGCACTAAGCATATCAAGATTATCTCTAACAATCTTGTGCTTATTTATACATAGGCATGCCATATATATACCCTTGTCCCAACCCTCCACCTCACTAGTGGCCATTTGGAAAACCCCTCTCTCTTATTGGATCTGAATTATTAATGATTCTTGATAATACTAATTTGAGCTAATTATGGCTAATTATTCATAATCATGTTTTTGATCAAATTTGCAAATCAAGGTAGCATTGTCTATACTAGTAGAGTCCCATTGAATATTATACTCAATCATAGTTTTACACATTCTAAATCCAAATTGTGTAAGTGCTATAATATAATTTGTTTTTACCCTATATAAAGTGTATTATTTATTTTCCATTGATTTATTATCTTCTTAGCTGGTGTTTAAACTAAATCCTAAAAGGCCTGACTTTTTGGGTATTTATTGACCTATTTATTTATAAGATAGAGGAAAGATAAATGTTAAATAAGATTTGAGATGTTGAGATTGCCTATATTATGTCTACTTATTTAGATTACCGAGTTTATATATTAGACCTTGTGGCTTAGTGGCTTAGAGAATCTGTCCCGGGTGCCTGTATACATGAGGTTGTTGGTTCAATACTGGCAGAAGGCAAGTTTGTTATAAGGTATATTCTGTGTTTAGGTATTGAACTAGTGCTCTAATAGACATGACTCTATAAGAAGGCTATGAGAACTGTGATGCTTGATTTATTATGATTTTTCCGAAATTTCAAGCTATAATCAATCCTAATAATTCCTAATTTAGAAAAATTATGTCTAATTAGAACAGGTTTAGGAGGGGGATAAGCTAAAAATGTCTAATCCTAATTTTTTATAATTTAGTATAGTAGAGCATTAATTATAGCTAATTAGAGCTTAATACAAGAGGGTGGTTTTCCAGATGCAAGTAAAACTTGAGCCATCTCTTTCACCAGATAGGAAAGGACCTGACCTCCCAGACAAACCCTTAGGAACAATTGCCATAGAGGAACCAGTAATCCAGAAATTGGCCCCAGAACTGTCAGGATTTGCCAGCTTTGACCAAGACCTAGAGGATGAAATCGTTATCACCAACTTAAAAAAAAGGGTCCCTAAGGCACATCATAAATATTTGGAAATTTTCAGTAAACAAAAATCACAAAGACTCCCAAAACATACTTACTAGGACCATGCCATCAATCTAAAACCCATGTTCAATCCTCAAGTGCCCAAAATCTATGCCTTAAGCCCCAAAAAGCATGATGAATTAGGGAAATTCATCAAGGAGCACCTCACCAGAAGGACCATCCACTGGTCCACTTTACAAACTGTAGCCCCATTTTTCTTTATAGGAAAGAAAGATGGAAAACTATGCCCGGTATAGGACTACTGCCATCTAAATTCACACACTATCCCAAATATTTGCCCCCTTCCCCTAATCCAAGAATTATTGGGCATAATAAAAGGGGCCACCATATTCAGCAAACTGGACGTGCGATGGAGATACAACAATATATGCATCAAAAAAGGAGACAAGTGGAAGGCTGCATTCATCACTCCGTTAGGGTCTTATGAACCAACAGTGATGTTTTTTGGTCTAACCAACTTGCCAGCCATTTTCTAAGCTATGATGAACACAATCTTCAGGGAACTCATCACGGCCCAGAAAATAACAGTATACATGGACAATATCCTCATTTTCTCTAGATCTATGGTGGAACACAGCCACATCCTGAATCAAGTCTTCCAAATCTTATACAATAACGACCTTTACTTGAAACTAGAAAAGTGTGAGTTCTACAAAGAGAAGCTCCATTATCTAGGATACACAATCTCAAAAGACCACATTGCCATAGAAGACTCTAAAGTGGATGCAATAAAGGATTGGCCAGTCCTGTGTATGGTTAGAGACATTCATTCCTTCTTAGGTCTAGGAAATTTCTACAGGCACTTCATTGACAAATTTTCACTTATTGCATACCCTTTGCATGACCTTACCAAGAAGGACAAAAAAGGAACTGGACCACAAAATGCCAAGAAGCTTTCAAATGGTTAAAGAAAGCTTTCATTAGCTAACACATCTTAAATTACCCAGATCCCATGCACTCGTACCAATTAGTAATGGACACATCATTAATTGCCTATAGAGCCACCCTCCTACAAGAAGGAAAAGATGATGATTGGCACCCAGTGACTTTCCTCTCTGGATCATTCTTCCCAGCAGAATGAAACTATGATGTCCATGATCGTGAACTCTTGGCCATTATAAAAGACTTGGAACATTGGAACCACTACCTTGAAGGAGCACAACACCCTTTCAAGATCTGGACAGACCACAAAAACCTGGAACACTTCCAAACAGTGCAAGATCTGTCATGAAGACATGCCTGTTAGAGCCTTTATTTAAGCAGATTTAATTTTTCCCTCAGCTACAAAGCAGGATCAACCAATCACTCAGATGGTCTGTCCAGGCATCCAGATCTAAGTGAGAAGGTGGAGTCTGACAACAAAGCTCAAATTCTGCTCCCAGCCAAACTTTTTAACGATTCTAGAGAAACATTGGTGGAACTAAGCCCGACAATGCACGTTAAATCCACGGAAATCATATCCTTGGACCTCATTTCCCTTATCCAACATTTGCGATCAGAACAAGATGCTCTGATAAGGATAGCCCTGGCTCAATTACTATGAGAAGGCTCACAAGCAATAAAGGGATCCCTAGGAAAATGGACACTATTATGATCACGTTCTGTCAGGCCTTAACGGCGGTCTATTCCGACATGATCACCACAAATATCAAGTGGCCTCACAAGTTGAGGTGTACAACAAGGTACAGATAATAACCTTGGTCATCTACTCCCAACGGATCACCTTATCATTGGTCGAGTATCACGAGCCATATTGCATGCAGGCATAGAATGCCACCTTACAAACTACTCACACACCGGGCATTGAGCTCCTAGTCTTTCCTGGTCAGAAGGAGACAAACGGAGAAGCATAAGAGTAGTTGTATGGAGAGAGACGACTTAGAGAATACCTATGGATAAATATATGGTATTCTCACGCCCTATCATAAAGTCTTATGCCCCAATATCCCTATATGGTTCTTCTATTATATCCTATAAGGTCTTTCCTGTAAAATTCCTATATAAAGCTCCCTATAAGGTCCCATCCATTAAATTTCCCTATGAGATTCTGCCCTATGAGGCTCTCCCATGAGGTTCCCTATGGGGTGCCAAAATGCCATTTTGAGCCCCGATGGCTGCTGAGGCATGGCCTGCTCCAGTTGCCAGCATTGCCGGGCAGACCGGGATGCTGTGTGAAACCCCGACAGCTGCCGAGACACGGCCCGCTCCAGTTGCGGAGGTTGCCGGGCGGCTGAAGGGACAGCTCGCTCCGCTTGCCAAATTTGTCATGGTGCTCGCTTCACTCGCGTGATTTCTTACGTGGCCCATGTGAGCATAGCCGTCGCTTAAGCGCCACAATTTTGCAGTGTTGCCCTCTATTTAGGGACTAGCTTTTCACCCATCGCGTGGCGACGGCGCAACCATGCTTAATCTGAGTTTTTGTTACAGTGCTTAGTCTCATATGCCTGTAAAGTCCAGTGCCTGTAAAGTCCAGTGCCTGTAAATTTTAGTGCTTATAAAGTCCAGTGCCCATAAATTATTTTGCCCTAATATAGCTCTCTTATCATATTCTATAAGGTCCTGCCCATAATATTCTCTATATAAGACTCTCTTGTCAAGCATTATTTAGTTCCTCTATAAGGTCATACCTATCAGGCTTTTCCATAAAGTGCTGGGATACTATTTCAAGCTCCAACAGCTGCCAAGATATGGACCATATAAGGTTCTCTTATATAGGTTCTTTTATTATATTCCCCTGTTAGGTTTCTCCATTATGCTTACCTATTATGTTCCTCTGTTAGGTTCCTCTATAAGATCTTGCCAGTGAAGCTCTCTTGTGAAGCTCCTCTATAAGGTGCTAGAATACCACTTTTAGTGCCCATAAAGTCTAGTTCCCATGATATTCTATAATGTTCTGCCTATAAGATTCCCCTATAAGGCCCCTCTATGAGATTTTGCAAGATGACATTCAAAAGTTTCCCCAATGAGGTTCCTCTGCCAGATCCTGCCTATATGTCTTCCCTATTAGGCTCCCTTTTCATATTCCATGAAAGGTTCTGCCCATAAGGCTCCCCCGTGAGGTTCCCTGTGGGGTGCCAGAATTGTTACGAACTGCTCGTTCGGTAACCCCAAGAGTAGGAGGTTCTTCCCTAGGTCACTCGTGGAGGATGTGTGGAATGATGGTCTCGACTGTATGTGTAGCACAGGAGCCAGAAGTGTATTGCGATGTAGCAATGAAGGCTGTAGTGTGAAGACTACAGAGAGCGAAGATCCCTGTATGTGAAGATACAGGGGAATGAAGGTGTTGTGGTAGGAAGACCACAACGAACAAAGAGAATAGACTGAAGAACCTCAGCCTACTCTATGGGCCTTTTATACTACTTTAGGAAATAGGGCGTGAGAATACCGTATATGTATCCGTAGGTATTCCCCAGGTCGTCTCTCTCAATAACGACTACTCTTGTGCTTCTCCGTTCGTCTCCTTCTGGCCAGGAAAGACTAGGAGGTTAATGCCCGGTGTGTGAGTAGTTTGTAAGGCGGCATTCTATGCCCGTCGCAATATGGCTCGTGATACTCGACCAATGATAAGGTGATCCGTTGGGAGTGG
The DNA here is from genome assembly GCF_000320585.1 of Heterobasidion irregulare TC 32-1. Lineage (NCBI taxonomy): Eukaryota > Fungi > Basidiomycota > Agaricomycetes > Russulales > Bondarzewiaceae > Heterobasidion > Heterobasidion irregulare. The sequence goes on along the minus strand of NW_009258197.1, from coordinate 350,242 downwards.
ATGACCAAGGTTACTATCTGTACCTTGTTGTATGCCTCTCCTTGTGAGGCCGCTTGATATTTGTGATGATCGTGTCGGTATAGACCGCCGTTAAGGCCCGATAGAGCGTGATCATAACAATACCCCCTTTCTACGTCCTATTCGCCTGGTAGGACAGCACCTTGCGCTTCATCGCCACTCCATATACGATTTGCTTTCTTGATCCAAAAATTGGTCTCCGGATGCGACTTCCGGGACATGACTTCGTTTTCTGGGAGGAAGACCGACTTACGTCATTTGATCCTCTAGGAGTTTTCCATCTCCATTGAGCTGTTTGTTTGTCGAGTCGTGAGGGTACCAAACCTCTGCTCTGTAGGATGTTCTTCCTTCATCCCTCGGTTATTGTGATCTTTCCTGGGTTCTCAAGCCAGGATGTCAGTCCAGTCGGTCTCCGGACAGGTGTCAAGAAAGGCGTATGAATGCGAGTGGTGTATGGATGAGTAGAAACTCTAGCATGTGGGTTCCAATTCGTGTCATCAGGTTCTTCTTCTTCCTTCTCCGAGGGCCAAACCTCAGTGTTTCCAGGATAGTCGTTATCCTCGTGATTTTTGTTGTTCCTCTTGGCGTTCAGAGGATGGCGTCCACGGGCAAGTAGGTTGATCGCTTTACAAAGGCTTAGGCCTACTTCCCCAGACTACCATCTTAACGTCCCAAGCAGTATTGCTCCCATACGGTGAGCTCATCTCCGGTGAGGTTGCAGCCATAAATCCCAAGCAGTATCGCCCCCATACGGTGGGCTCATCTCCGGTGAGTTAGTTCGACGTCCAGAGTTTGTTTGATTCACTATGCGTATTGGGTTTGAGGCAAGGATGTGAAGAGAATTAGACTTGAAGGGTGCCGTGAGGAGTAAGGAGGAGTCTGACTCCTTCTCCTGATCGGCCCGTTCGTTTGCACGAATGGACATTAAGACCACAGCTGATATATTTGTCGGGTTGTGAGATATATCCACGATAGCAGTTTAAACGTCTTGCCAGACGTTCCGTAGTTTATCGTCGTTGCGGACGATACCTAGTTTTACGTCGTTTCGGACGACAGTAGTTTTACATCGTTTCAGATGTTGATTAAGGCGCCCTGCGCTGCCTTGTAGTTTACTTCTAGGTCATTTGCGGACCTTCTTCATCATCAACATGGAATATCTGTGGGGAAAGATGTTTCTGCACGCCGGACCATTCATCGGTTATGTGCATAGGGCCCTAGACCAGACTTTATCCCGCAGGTTTCCACTGAGGCATGATGGGAACGGTTTATGCTATATCAAACCAGATAACTTATACATCTCAATATTAGGAGACCGCTCAGTTTAACGCCGTGAGGTAGGCGACTTGCAGTTTAACGCCGTGCTTTAGGCGAGCTATCGTCTGACTATGTCCCTCGAGTCACGATAGGCTTTTCCTTCTGAGGATGAAGGTAGTTTACCGTCATTTCGGACGTTGTCGACATATTCTCGTCAAGAATGATGTCGACCGATGATCCCTGTACCAAAAGGGACAAATAGTTTAACGTCATCTCGGACGGTTGATGACCAAGGTCGTGGTCAACAACCACAACTCCTATTCGGTAAGGAGCACGTAGTTTAATGTCATTGCGGATGATTGATAGCATGGCGGTCAATCCACAACTCCTATATGGTAAGGAGCAAATAGTTTTCCGTCATTGCGGATGCATTGGTGTCCAGGGGATTGGACATCAATGACAACCCCTAGGTCCAGGGGCACTAGTTTAACGTCGTCGTGGACGCGTGGTATCTTGTCAAGATCGCCACGCACAATCCCTATGCTTGAAGGGACAAGTAGTTTAGCGTCGTTTCGGATGCGTGGGGATAACCTTAATTTCCACCACGCACGATCCCTAGAACGAAGGGACGATAGTTTTACATCATTTCGGATGCTCGTAGTTTACCGTCGTTGCGGACGTTGACGCCATTTTCATAGCAAAAATGGCCTCAAACAATCCCTATGTGGAAAGGGACAATAGTTTATCGTCATTGTGGACGAATGGACATCTGGTCGAGATATCCATTACAATCCTCATTCTTGAGAGGACAATAGTTTAACGTCATCTCGGACGTTGTTTCGCCACAAATATTGTGGAAAAACAATGCTTAGTTTAACGTCATCCCGGACGTTTCGTAGTTTATCGTCGTTGTGGACGATTGGCGGAATAGACTTCTCCATATGAGTGGCCCGCTCTTGTCGTTCTTCCGCTATGTAGGCCAGACGAGAGTCGCGTGATCTAGTCCCTTCCTACTAGATTTTCGACTCGAGGCACGTGTCCTAGTTGCCTCCTGACTAGGTCTTGGAGCGGAATTTCTTGTACTTCGACTCCAGGACTAGACTGAGCGCGCCATGAAGAGATGCTTGCTCTTCCATGTCCCCAGACCCCTCGCTTGGATTTGAACCAAGACGACCCGATATTCTTTTACCGAAAAGCGAGTGAATATCGGAAGCGCTTCGACCTCTTACAGGCAGGGTTCTGCGCCGCGGATCCTCCCGAAAATCCGCGCTTCACCAGAATGCAACCACGCTCCTTGGGTCAATGGTAGTTTTACGTCATCTTGGACGAGGGTAGTTTTCCGTCGTTTCGGACGATGACTAGTTTAACGTCATTGCGGACCCTAGTAGTTTATAGTCATTGCGGACCAAGCCTTTGGTAATTTTACATCGTTCCGGATGTCTTTTATGGCCTCGCATTCCTTGTAGGAAGACTTGTGAAGTAGAGGTGGCCCGTTCTCTACATCATCTCATGCGCCAGCAGTAGGATCCCCTAATGCGGAAACGATCCTGTAAAACGGGAGATCCAAAGTGGGACGTCCCAAAACACCCGTCAGACCTTGACGGTGAGGGTTCACTTAACAAGTTATGCATCATAATTTCTTGGCTCGGACTTGCAACCGGTTATGTATGGGCACTTCGCTGTACCAAGGCGAAGAGCCGGCTTGTCGACACCTACGAGTAGAGTATATGTCATGTAGAGGGTTCCCTAATGCGGAAAAAACCCTGTAAAACTGAGGATCCAAATGGGACGCTCGATGCATCTGTCAGATTACTCCTTGACAGCGAGGATGTGAAAGGTTCCGCCGTAGGTCGTACGTGGAATTATGCCCGCTGTTGTCCTTGATTCGTACCATCATTTGAACCTAGGACTAATGGTCAGGTACTTCCCCTGCCTTCTTATCTTTTCACAGTTTTAAGACATGCAGGTCCGATAGTTTAGACGTCATTCTGGACGTGGGGTAGTTTAACGTCTCTTTCGGACGAGGTTGTACAGTTTAACGTCTTGAGGGACGATCCTAGTTTTACGTCGTTGCAGACGAGGGTAGTTTAAGGTCATTTCGGACCCTCTATTGAGGAAGGAGTTCCTCAACTTCCTTACCCCCTTTCTCGCTCCGCGACTGCCCTTCTCTAGTAGTCATAGGGTCCTTGGTACCCATCGCCTCCTTCATCAGGCCGATAATACGGATCGGTGTCGTCGTAATTCCCAGGGTCGTCTAAAGCGTCCCATGCATCGAGCTCGGATCGAGTCCAAGAGTGATTTCTTCTAGCCTCCAAATCAGCGCGGCGAGTTCTGCGGCTACTTCGGTTATTCTGTCCCTCGTCTGTACGAAATCGAGCACTATTAGGAGGCGTTCCAAGCCGGTGTCGAACACTCCCGCCAGTAGTTGTTCCGCGGCGGAGGGTTGCCTGGGTTCCTCGACTCCTTCTTCCCTCGTTTCTTCGATAGACGGGTGGTTCCTCCTCGTCGGTACCCCCATGGGATAAGGGAAAATTTCGTACCCAGTGAGAGGAGGACGTCGTGGGATTGCTATGTGCTGTACGACTTTCCCTTGGCCTCGGTGAAGGGCATTCCACGACCGTGTGCGGAGTCCTTCTTAAATTTGGTACAGGCGTGGGACGTTCTCCGGGACGTGGTACATTCCAAACGACAACGTGGAAAGGGTCGGTTCTACTTGGTTGGACGGCGCCCAGTTCTCCGGTGAAGAGGAGAGCTGGAAGGAGCTCTCTGTTGACATACTGGGAGAATTCATCGGGATGGATGAGGAGAGCTCGTGGTCGTCCGTCGTTATGTTCGTACCAAGAGGCTGTGTCAGGGTCTGTTTGGAGGGCGAGTCCTCTGATCTGGAGACTGGCACTAGCCAGTTGTCGAGGTATGTCGCTATTCTCATTCCCGGGTTGCCCTGCAGCGAAATTAGCGAGTCGTTGTAGGGCCATGGCTGTGGCCATTTGTATTACTGCGGAGATAGTGCTTCGCTGGAGGAGCGCGTCCGCGTGTCGCTCCAATTCTCCGAAGTGAGGATCTGTACTAAGGGTAGTTCTTCCCATGGAGCGGGGAACCTGTCCACCAGTTGATACTGGCGGAGATGCAGCTCCCTGTATAACTGGTATCGATTCAGTTTCTCCATGGCTTGGGAGTTGAGCTGTTGTTCTTGCTCGTAGTCCCGAGGGACCTGCAGCTCCAATGCTCGCCGTGATTGTAGCAGGAGGTGGAACTCCCACTGGTACTTCATCAGGGCCCGGTAGGTTTCTGTCATCAGGGTCTTCATTCCGTGATGCATCTCGTGGGGCCCCCTAGGGTGACGGTTGGCAAGTTCTTTCTCTTTCTTTGAACTTGGTGTAGTCCTCGGCGTCGTTATCTGAGAAGTTATTGAGGTGTGGAGTGAGGGTGACGACGGCGGGCTCTGGGCGGTGAGGACTGGTTCCTCTATCAATTCGTCCAGCATTGCCTGGGTGAGGACTGGTTCCTCTATCCACTCGTCCGATGTCTGGATTGGAGACCATAAGGACGACATCGGGGGAGGAGTTTCTAGATGGAGACGAGGCATCGTGGTCTTCGTGGAGGAGCATTCGGGTAAAGGGATGAGTTTGAGAAGTGGGGGAAGATGGTCCATTTTAGAGCTTTCTGGTCGCTCTTTTATAGGGTTTTCCTCCGCTTTTCAGGATGTTCCCAGACGAGGTTTGTCAGGGTATTGGTCATGAAACTCTTTCATAGCTTCTTCCGCCGTTCCTTTTAGGAGAGTGTAGGGTTCCCAGGTGTTGTCTGCCTCGGGGTATCCCGCCCACTTGACCAAGTACTTGGTTCCCCGTCCTTGTCTTTTTGAGTCCACGATCATTTCCACCTCGTAATGTTCTTCATTATTTAATACCTCCGGTAGTGGTCTTGCGAAGTTTTCCCCGTGTGCCTCGGTTTCCCTGTATTTGGTGAGTGTTGCGGCGTGGAACACCGGGTGGATCTTCCAGTGTTGGGGAATTTTAAGTCTGTATGCCAGGGTTCCTATTTTCGCCAATATTCTGAAAGGTCCATACCTCCTAGGGGCGAGTTTGAACTTTGGATGGGTTGTCCGGATATGGGTTCCTTCTAGCCATACTTGGTCTCCTTCTTTCCACTGGGGAAGTTTCCTGTGGAGGTCCCGGTCTCTGGCGTAATTGCTGGCTATTTGTAGGCTGGCCGCAGCTTCTTTCTGGACTTCTGTGATCACCTTAATACGTTCAGCTACCGCGGGTACCTTTGTTTCCAGCGCAGTGTCGGCTGAATAAGGAGGGTTGAACCCGTATAGCACTTCGAAAGGAGATTTCCCGGTGGCTGAATGTTTTCGCGTATTGTGCGAGAATTCGGCAAACGGCAGAAGGTCTACCCAGTTATCTTGGTGGTAGTTGCAGAACGTTCTCAGGAACTGTTCGATTTCCTGGTTTACTTGTTCTGTCTCTCCATCCGTCTGGGGATGATAAGCCATGCTGAGAGCAGCGGTGATTCCTAGCCGCTTCCAGAGTTCTCGGGTGAACTTGGCCACAAATTGAGGGCCGCGATCGGATACTATTTTGGTCGGCAACCCGTGTCGATTGAAAACGTTATTCTGGAAAAGCACGGTTGTTTCTTCTACCGTGATTGTTTTCTTGCATGGGGTGATGACTATGCCTTTGGATAGACCTTGGTCCACCACCACGTTGATCAAGTCGAACCCTTTGCTTTCGGGTAGGTCCATGACGAAGTCTGTCGAGATGAATCGCCAAGGGACGTTGGTGGTTTCCAAAGGATGGATAGGAGGGTGCGTCTTGTGTGTCAAATTCTTGGTCGATTGACATACCACACATCTGTCCACGTATTCATGAATGAACTTTGTCATGTTTTGCCACCAATAGTGCCGTTGTACCATTTCCAGCATTTTGGTTCTCCCTGGATGTCCTACTGCGGGTGCGTCGTGATGCGTTTTGACAATAAGTCTTCGGATGGCATCATCTTTTGGGACGCATATATGGCCGTTTCGTCTGGTGATTCCATCTTCGTGTGTCCAGTGTCCCAGTAATCCTCTCATTCCTTGTGGCCCTACTCGCAAGAGTTTGGCGAGGGCTACCCTTGTCAGGGCATCGTGTTCCGATTTTGAGAGTCGGATGAGGGAGATGAGGTCTGAGGATGCGATTTCCGTGGACTTAATATGCCGTATTGGGGGCGGTTCTACCAGTGTTTCGTCGGATTTGTTAAAAAGGTTGGCCGGGAGCAAAATTTGAGCTTTGTTGTCAGATTCCACCCCCTCACTTAGATCTGGATGCCTGGACAGAGCATCGGAATGATTCGTTGACCCTGCTTTGTAGCTGAGTGTGAAGTCAAATCTGCTCAAATAAAGGCTCCAACGGGCGTGTCGTCGTGACAAGTCTCGCGCCGTTTGGAAGTGTTCCAGATTCTTGTGATCTGTCCAGATCTCGAATGGGTGTCGTGCACCTTCGAGGTAGTGGTTCCAGTGTTCCAACGCCTTTATGATGGCCAGGAGTTCGCGATCGTGGACGTCGTAATTCCGTTCTGCTGGTGAAAATGACCCAGAAAGGAATGCCACTGGGTACCAGTCGCCATCTTTTCCTTCTTGCAGGAGGGTAGCTCCGTAGGCAATTAGTGAGGCATCCGTTACTAGTTGATATGGATGCATGGGGTCCGGGTAATTCAGAACGGGTTTACTGATAAATGCCCTTTTTAATCGTTCGAAAGCTTCCTGGCACTTCGAAGTCCAGTTCCATTTTGCGTCCTTTTTGGTGAGGTCGTGCAGAGGGCGTGCGATAAGGGAAAACTTATCGATGAAACGCCTGTAGAAATTTCCTAGACCTAAAAAGGAGCGAATATCTCGGACGGTACGCGGGATTGGCCAATCTTGTATGGCATCCACCTTCGAGTCTTCTATAGCAACATGGTCTTTTGAAATTGTGTATCCCAAATATTGGAGTTTTTCTTTATAAAACTCGCATTTTTCTGGCTTCAAGTAGAGGTCGTTGTCGCGTAAGATCTGGAAAACTTGGTTCAAGACTTGAATATGTTCTGCCATGTTTTTGGAAAAGATGAGGATGTCGTCCTTATATACGGTTATCTTCCGGGCTGTGATGAGTTCTCTGAAGATCATATTCATCATGGCTTGGAAAGTGGCTGGTGAGTTGGTAAGGCCGAAGAACATCACTGTGGGTCCGTAAAAACCCAGCGGAGTGATGAAGGCTGCCTTCCACTCGTTGCCCTTTTTGATTCGTATGTTATTGTATCCCCATCGTACGTCCAATTTGCTAAAAATGGTGGCCCCTTTGATCACGTCCAATAGTTCTTGGATTAGTGGAAGGGGGCACACATTTGGGATGGTGTACGAGTTCAAATGGCGGTAGTCCTGTACTGGGCGCAGTTTTCCATCTTTCTTTCCTATAAAGAAAAATGGAGCTGCCATTTGTGAGGTGGATCAACGGATGGTCCCCCGAGTGAGGTGTTCCTTGATGAATTTCCCTAGTTCATCATGTTTCTCTGGGCTCAAGGCGTAGATTTTTGGTACTTGAGGTTTGAAAGTCGGTTTCAGATCTATAGCGTGGTCCTAATAAGTGTGTTCTGGGAGTCGCTGCGACTTTCGTTCGCTGAAAATGTCCAAAAATTCGTGATGCGCCTTGGGGACTCTTTCCTTTAGATTGGTGACGACGATTTCGTCTTCCAAGTCCTGGTCGAAGCTGGCAAATCCTGACGGTTCGGGAGCCAGTTTCCGAATAACTGGTTCCTCTATGGCCTGTTTTCCTGAGGTTTTATCTGGGAGATCAGGTTCTCCCTCGTTTGGTGAAAGAGATGGCTCGTCTTGAGCCTTTCATTTCTCTTCTGCGTATTTCCTTATGTCCTTTAGGAGCCATTTCCTTTTGAGGTATGCTCGTAGTTGGACACCAAACGTTCCGCTATGATCGCGGAGTCCTACATCTTCCGATAATCTTTGGAGATGTTCTAGGCGCTGTTTTTCGCGCTCGTTAATGCGTGGTTTGTGCCGTGGCTCCACGTCTGATAACCGCCTATTATTTTGTGGTTCTTCCCTTGCCCTAGTAAACCCATGCAGTTGTTGGCATTTCTGGGGGCACCGATCAAAGTGCACTTCACGTCGCCTCCATTTGATGGAGGGATCGTGGTATTTCAGCCAATCTGTTCCCAGGATAAGGTCGTCCTTTCCTAGATTGGAGATAAACATCTGGACGCGCTCAGTATGCGTTCGTCCATTGATATCCCGAATGGTGAGGTTCACATCCAGGGCGGATCAGATGAGACCTGCTTTATTGATGGTGTCATCGACGTTCCGGACACGAATGGGGTTGTTGAGTGTATAGGTGGGGAAACGATGTCTTTTGACCCAAGTTTCATTTACTATAACCCCTTTGCATGCCGAGTCGATGGTTGCCTTTGCTCCAGTGTATTGACTCCTGTTTGATACCTTCACGTTCAGGCATATGGGGGTGATGATACGGTCGTTCATTGCTCCGATACAAATACAAGTGCGGGCGTCAAACTCGGGTCGCTCTTGACCTCTCTCCTTCGCTGGTGAGGGAGAGGTCAGGAAAAACGCTCCGCGTGTCCCAAGATCACTTCTCTTGCTTCCTCTTCTCCTAACTCTCCTAGCACTGCTCCGATTCGAGCAGAATGACTAATGCTTCCATCTCCCCGTCGTCCGTTAGGTAACATAGTGCGTCGCCCATGGTCGTTTTGGGGTCGTCCGGATGGGGCAGAGTGAGGACGTTCCATCGAAGGACCAGGTTGTGGTACCCGCTGGTCGTTGCAATGAACATTCTCTGTCTCCATTCTTCGATAAATTCCCGCTTGGTTTCCCATAGCGGGTGCGTCATCTTCTTCTTCCAAATCAGCTGCGCGGTTTCTTCTCCCTGTCGTACCCAAGCGTCTCTTCGAGTTTCCTCGAACTGGTTGAACGCCTCTGCGGGCCGACCAGCAGTTAGCGCCAGAGTGCCCTAATTGTCCACAATTTGAGCAACGGGGGGTTCGCTTGCCGTCAAATTTTCTCTTTTGACTTTCGGCGTTACGCTTCCTGGTAGCGTCGATGTCCATGTCAACCACCTGGTTGTTCATTCTTCGAGGAGCGGTGGTGGAGTTGTAGCGGACGGCTGGTTGAGTGTGGAAGCGATTCAAGTAATCGCTGCGAAAGGAGGTGGAGTTGGCGAGGATGGCTTTTTGAGCAGATCTAGCTCTGAGTCGTCCGTCTATTTCGCAGGCTGTATTAATCCAATCCTGAATGGTGTCCTTTGGCTGTACTTCTTTGTCATATATCTTGTCCATGACGCGCGGGTCTAACCTGCGTTGGAAGTAAGGGACTTGTTCCTTGTCGGAGATGTCGGCATCGGCGGCGATGAGAATGAATTGGTTGGAGTATTCATCAACCATCATTCGTCCTTGGGAGAAGGCCATGAGTGCGCTTCGCGCTTTGTTGGTCTTGCCTGTCTCCCTGAATTGGAGTTTGAACTTTGTTAAAAAGTCCCTCCAAGTTCCTAGATCGGTGGGAGGGTCCGCTCCTACTGATTTGAGGAGGAAGTTCTTGGCCCAAGCTCCTGCCATGCCATATCTCATGTATGAGAGCACCAGGGATATCTTGTCTTGATCGGTCTTGTACTGATCGGATTCTGCTGCGAAAAGAAGAAGGCATTGGAGCATGAATTTCTGGGATTCGATGCGGTTGCCTGTGTAGTTGTCTGGGAGTTTGACTTTTCCTCTTCCGGGTTGTACTGTTGCGGAAGGGGGGTCTGTAGAAGTTGAAGCTTGTCCCGACATTTCAGCGAGTGGTTCGTTTCGGGTGTTGATCGGTGTTTGGTCTGGTGAGTCGGAGTCTGATTATGAGGTTGTTTCCTCTTGCTCCGAGTCTTCGGGTATTACCGGCGCCGGTTCCCTGTATTGTGGGGCTAGTTCCCACTGAGCTTCTGTTTCGTTCCAAATATCCTCTTTTTCTGTTCCATCTTCAAGGGTGAAGTAATAACGCCCGTTTCGGTATGAGCAGTTATCGTAATTCGGAGGGGCGTATCTGTTATTGTCTTCGTAGACCCAGAAATCCCCTTCGTGCCGGATAGGGCGATTGTTATGACGGAGTTGGTTATTGATACGTCTAGTGCCGGGTGGATATTCCTGGCCTAGGTCTTGCTCCAGAGTGTGTGCAGTAACGCTTTCTCGATGGGGGTCTATATCCCCACTGAGCAAGGTTATGAGAGAGAGTGTGGCAGCAAGCTAGTGCGAGCAAGGTAGGGGCAGAAGAGTCTATTCTAGTGTTATGAACTGCTCGTTCGGTAACCCCAAGAGTAGGAGGTTCTTCCCTAGGTCACTCGTGGAGGATGTGTGGAACGATGGTCTCGACTGTATGTGTAGCACAGGAGCCAGAAGTGTATTGCGATGTAGCAATGAAGGCTGTAGTGTGAAGACTACAGAGAGCGAAGATCCCTGTATGTGAAGATACAGGGGAACGAAGGTGTTGTGGTAGGAAGACCACAACGAACAAAGAGAATAGACTGAAGAACCTCAGCCTACTCTATGGGCCTTTTATACTACTTTAGGAAATAGGGCGTGAGAATACCGTATATGTATCCGTAGGTATTCCCCAGGTCGTCTCTCTCAATAACGACTACTCTTGTGCTTCTCCGTTCGTCTCCTTCTGGCCAGGAAAGACTAGGAGGTTAATGCCCGGTGTGTGAGTAGTTTGTAAGGCGGCATTCTATGCCCGTCGCAATATGGCTCGTGATACTCGACCAATGATAAGGTGATCCGTTGGGAGTGGATGACCAAGGTTACTATCTGTACCTTGTTGTATGCCTCTCCTTGTGAGGCCGCTTGATATTTGTGATGATCGTGTCGGTATAGACCGCCGTTAAGGCCCGACAGAACGTGATCATAACAAGAATGCCATTTTGAGCCCCAATGGCTGCCGAGGCACGGCCTGCTCCAGTTGCCAGCATTGCCGGGCAGACCGGGATGCCATGTGAAACCCCGACAGCTGCCGAGACATGGCCCGCTTCAGTTGTGGAGGTTGCCGGGTGGCTGAAGGGACAGCTCACTCCGCTCGCCAAATTTGTCATGGCGCTCGCTTCGCTTGCGTGGTTTCTTACATGGCCCACGCGAGCATAAGCGAGGAGCACGTGAGCATAGCCGTCGCTTAGGCGCCACAATTTTGCAGTGTCGCTGTTACGAAACGCCTTGCTTATGTTTACCTACTTTTCTCACCTTCTCGATAAGGACTCGTAGGACCTTTCTCCCAACCATACCTCGTGTTCCTGCTCTATTGATACTTGGTCCATGCTCCTGTTTGTACATATTTATAGATACTGCAGCGTAGAGTGGAAGCCTTAGGCTATCCACTTCTGTCCAATCTAAGGACCGCTGTTCACACAGTCTCCTTCGATTCCAAGGCATTAGTCTGATCAGTCCCTCGACTCTTTCCAAACTCTTCAGTATTGTTTGTGGCCTAGGATCTCCTCATCTCGAACAGCCGTTCGTGACATCTGGATAGCCTCTCTTCACACAATCCTACTCCGCCCTTTCCTTGCAGCAGAACACTGGCTAGTTACATACGGCGCTAGGCAGTCCCAAAAGACAAGTGTCCGTCGACCGTAATAGTTACTATACACTTCGAGCGAACAATTGGACGATTCCACTTCAGTGTGCGTCGTTTCAGGTTGTAGAATACTTCTATCTGGTAATCAACCCAGTGGAGGTACGACCGAAACAATTGCACTTGACGTTACGTACGGTACTATACCAGAAGCAGAAATACTGTACCCGACTAGGAAGAGCTGCTGTTGCCTTGACCCTCAAACCTTGATCAGGTCGAGACTAGCGCGGGCTCTTTGATCTAACAAGACGACTTCCCAAGGTTTAGGAAGACACGTAGGGCGAGTTCCGCACGGAACTGACTACCTGAAACACTCGGATACATTTGTCTACTTTGGACAACCCATCAGAAGAACTTCCAAGGGAAATTGGGTCTATGTATGAGGACAAAATAGCGGAAAAACAGTTGACACCCCACTAGTACTCTGGGAAGATAGAAAAGCACCCCTCAGAACTGTTGACTCCCCCACCCAAACAAGACCTGTCTTATCACCAGTCGATATCCCTAAAGAAGATATCGAAGACACCCCAATTCCCGCAGGAGTACTAACCCCAATCGACGAAGAAGACCCAGAGCCTGTAGCAGGACCAAGTCAACCGAATCTGAACACAAATCTGAATCCACAACTAAACCCCTTATTGATCACAGGAACCACAGACAATGAAGACGAAATGTCAGATAAAGGAAACAAGCCGAAAGACTTCGATGGAACAAGGTCAAAGTACAGAGAATGGATCTACGAATGTCATATGTACATTCTAGCCAACCCGACCAAGTACGACACGGACATGAACAAGACACTCATGGTCCTGTCGTATATGAGGGAAGGAACAGCTTCACTATTTGCACAAAAATACTACTTCGACAGAGAACTCCGTGAGTACAAAGCAATGGAAACCAAAAAAGCATGGGGAACGTTCAAAGACTTCTTGCAAGAATTAGCCACTGCATTCAAAGATAAAAGTCTCGAACAGAAGGTGAGACAGAAATTATTCACAATGAGAATGGGAAAGCAATCAGCGGACGAGTTCGTCACGGACTACCTCATGATAGCAGGAGAAAGTGGATTCGATCTCGAATCTACCATCAATTATTTCCACTGAGCCATACACCCGGAAATTCTCAAACAAATCTACAGACTTCCTGATATGCCAACAACCATGGATGATTGGGTAAAATACACCCAAAGATTCGATAACCAATGGAGGGAGCTACAAAGCATAAAAAGCTCCGTACCCTCTGCTGCCGTTCGACCAAACAACCCCTTCCGTTACAACTCCTCTAACACTCCATCATCTATGAACAACTCTGTCATCCCCATGGCCATAGATACAGTCCGAACGACCCTTACAGACGAAGAGCGCAACCACCTCAGGATGAAGGGTGGGGGCTTTTACTGTCGCCAGAAAGGACACATGGCAAATCAATGCCCTGTCAGGGGTTCATCTAGGGTATATGAAGGGTCAACTGGACATGTTCAATAGGGTAGTAGAATGGTGGGGAACCGCTCGGCTCAGGCCAGCAGCAGGATGGGAGGCAGAGGAAGCGGCTATGGCCGAGCGTTCTCGGCAGGAACTCCAGGCAGTACTTAGGGAGGCACTACAGTGCAAGGTAGAAGCATGGCGACGACTAACCCATTCCGGGCCAGACTTGCAGCTCGCCAAGCCCATGCACCCGGACCGGATGCGCCTGTACATGAGGAGGAGCCTGAGATTAGCCGAGAAGAGATCCAAAGGGTTATAGGAAAGATGAGATGGGACGAGCAGGAAGCGCTCCTTCAGGAATTGAGCGAGATAAGCAAGCGGAAAGAATTGGATTTTTAAATAGGCCTACGGCTCCGGTGTACCGTAGACCCACTCCAGATCCCCCTGTAAAAACATTCATACGGCTTACTAAATCCAATCAGAAATCATTTATGAGGATAAACGTGCACTTGAAACACAAAGAGGGAACCACCAAAGCCCGAGTATTAATCAATTCAGGAGCAGAAGGGCTTCTCATCGACAAACAATTTTGTTTGGACAATAACATACTGATGCAGAAAATCAACAAACCTATCCCTGTGTTTAACGTGGACGGAACAGCCAATGATGGAGGAAAAATCACTGACAAAGCCTGCCTGCTTATGAGAATGATAAATGAAGAAGGCAATTATCACGACAAATAATGCAAATTACTAGCCGCTGATACGCTAGAGGTGGCTCTAAGTGCTGAGCACAACACTAAAACAACCTCTATTGCAGGGGTGCTGGAGCTAGTATCTGATACACAAGGAATTGTAAGTGATGACTTTAGGAATTGAAGGCGTACTGAGAAGCAATCGGGGAGTGTGAGATTATAGCACCTGAACGGTTTCGGGACTGTGCCGAACACTGACCGAACGTTCGGTCGGTCATATCGGCGATGCGGTCGGTAACGAGAAGGTAGTGTCGCGACCGACAACTACGTGCTTCAAGAGCCACACAGGACTCTGACAATATACGAGGGAGGACGGGGGTACGAGCGAAGAGACGAGTATGAACGCGAAGGAGGCCAAACGACGAGGATGGCAAGTTTTTGGAAGTCAACGAAGATGATTTCGATGGTTGAGACAAGTGCGAATGAGCTCTGAACTGTGGGGTGCGAAAGCTGGTTTATTCCAGAGGTGTATGTAGGTTTTTATAGTAAACAGAGCCTCTAAGTAAAATATTAAACAAGAAATGAGAGTAGATGTTGAATGGGTGCCAAGCCTTTAGCAATCAGAGAAGATAAGAAGGTAGGTGAGATGTCCATATGGGTTCCGAAGGTGACAAGGTAAAAGTTAATCAGCAATGGCGAAATCCCGAACGTTTGGGATCCATCGCCCGAGCGTAGGTAGACGGAACAGGCGTTGGAGAACCAATGAAAAATAAAGAAGAGGTATCGTACGACCAGGGTAGCCAAGAAATGGTGCAAGATCATGTTTGACTGACCATGTGGAAGTCGGGAAGATAAGCGATAAGGACCGACCGACTCATGGAGCACATCGGCCAACACGGAAGACTGGCTCTGATCTCGTAAACACCTATCGTAACACCCCTGTGTGGTCATGGTAAGTACGTGAAGTGTGGGCGAACTAACCCAAGTGCTGCCGAACATCCTTTGGAGGGTTGCGGTCGGTCGGGTGGGGACCGACTGTGTTCGGTGCAAGTCGGCATCTTCGGTACTTGTCTAACACTGTTCGGAATCTCCCCAAAGCTTCCCGAATACCTCCCGCGGACCCTAGTGCAGGTACATGCTCATCACCGCTAACCTAGGAGGGGAAAATATAATCCTAGGAACGGATTGGCTACATGAACATAACCCACAAATCAATTGGGTAAAAAATAGTCTCACGTTCTCAACTTGCGCTACCATGTGCCTAGTCAGCCGACCTAAATTCACCATACAAGCACTAGCACCTACCCAGCAAAGAAAAAACAGAACAGTTGGGCATTCCAGAATAGAAGATGATTTAGAAAAAAACAAAACTGAAGACACCTTCTTCTCCAAATTCTATGAAGAATGGTATTACCAAGATCCACTAGAAGTGCATCCCCTCGAAGCAATTCACATTGGTTCCATTGGAAACAAGTCACAACAATGGCAGAAAAAGCAAACAAAACAAAAACAGAATGACCTATTGAGGAAATAGTCCAGGCATACATTCTTAAATGATTCGCCAAAATCTTCAGTCAGGAAGCTTCGCAACGACTTCCAGAACATTCACGATGGGACCATAAGATCGATATGAAACCAGGATGGGAACCAACTGTATGTAAGCTATACCCCTTGACAGAAGAAAAAGAAGACCAGCTACACGAGATGCTTCAAGAACACTTGAAGCGGGAAACCATTACAATATCCAAATCCCCACAAGCGTCACCCTTCTTCTTCGTAAAAAAGAAGGAAGGAAGCTTACGACTGGTTCGAGATTATCGGAAACTGAATGAGTGGACAGTAAAAAACAAATACCCACTACCCCTGATTGATGACGTAATAAGAACCATTGCCAAATCAAAAGCAAGGATCTTCTCCAAGTTTGATGTCAAATGGGGGTATAACAACATTTGAATAGCAGAAGGTGACGAATGGAAGACAGCCTTCATAACTAAATTCGGCCTGTTTGAATGCCTTGTAATGTTCTTTGGTCTTTGCAACTCACCCACCACCTTTCAAACTATGATGAACATCATCTTC
This sequence comes from Heterobasidion irregulare TC 32-1, assembly GCF_000320585.1. Taxonomy (NCBI): domain Eukaryota; kingdom Fungi; phylum Basidiomycota; class Agaricomycetes; order Russulales; family Bondarzewiaceae; genus Heterobasidion; species Heterobasidion irregulare. Next base: position 334,143 of record NW_009258197.1, on the reverse strand, counting down.
CATGACCTCATTGTTGCGCAAGTCCTTGCAGTCTACATGGATGACATCCTGGTGTTTACAAAGACCATTGAAGAACATAGGCGCGTGATGACCCAGGTCATGCAAATACTTTTGGACAACGACTTGTTCCTGAAGCCTTCTAAATGCACCTTTGAGACGGACACAGTCGAATACCTCAGGTTTATCATCTCCGTGGATAATATATCCATGGACCTGGTCAAGGTCGATGGAATTGCCGCCTGGCCAACCCCGAAGAACCTGAAAGAAGTACAGTCTTTTTTCGGCTTTGGAAACTTCTATCGCAGATTCATCAAAGACTTCGCTACCACGGCCTGACCTCTCAACGACCTCACAAAGAAGGATGTACCATTTGAGTGGACTCATGAGAGGAACGAAGCCTTTGAACAGTTGAAGCATTGCTTCACATCTACTCCCGTCCTCATCTACCCAGACGGTAATCACCCATTCCGACTTGAGACTGATGTATCGGACTTCACTTCTGGCACCATCCTATCGCAAGAAACGCCCAATGATGGGTGGCACCCTATCGCTTACTTGTCCAAATCTTTCAATGCGGCCGAGCGGAATCACGATATCTTCGATAAGGAGCTACTTGCTGTTATACACGCCCTTGATCACTGGCACGTGTACCTTGAAGGTGCACAACACCCGTTCGAGATTTGGTCCGACCACAAGAACCTCCTGTACTTCACTACTGCAAGAACTCTTTCCCGCCACCAAGCACATTGGTCACTCTTCCTCTCCCGCTTCGACTTCACCCTCGTTCACAAACCAGGCATTACCCACCAACCCGATGCTCTGTCCAGGTGTCCAGACCTGAAAGAGGGGGTAAAATCTGACAACAAAGATCAGGTGATACTACAACCCCAAATGTTCATTAAAAGCACGACAGGACAAGGAACAGTTGAAATGCTTGACAGCCAGCTGAGACGAAAGCTAAAAGAAGTCACGGCTAAAGATAGAGAAGTAACGGAAGCAATGGAGCTTATCAAAGCATCAGGACCTAGAGCAGTCTCAAAAGGCTTACAAGAGTGGAATTACGAAGACAACCTTATCTGGCATAGAGGAAAAATATATGTTCCACCAGACGATGAACTTAAAAGACAAATCACAAAAATATACCATGATTCACCAGCAGCTGGACACCCAAGAAGATGGGAAACCTATGTCCTAGTATCAGACAACTTCTGGTGGCCAGGAATGCCCACATTCATAAAGGAATACGTAACAGGATGTGCAACATGTCAATATACCAAAAACATCACGCATCCCACACGCACCCCACTTATTCTAAACGAAATACCAGAAGGACCTTGGCAAACAGTCACAATGGATTTCATTATGGATCTTCCCCAAGTAGGACCGTATAACGCCATTCACATAACAGTAAACAGAAGCACCAAGAGCGTTGTTTACACCCCATGTGATAAAACCATAGACGCCGAAGGAACCGCTGACCTCTATATGAAAAACATCTGGAAACGATACAGACTTCCAAGGAAGATTGTGTCCGATAGAGGTCCATAATTTGCGGCCAGATTCACAAAGGAACTATGGAAAAAGCTAGGAGTAACAACAGCGCTATCAACCGCCTACCACCCAGAAACAGATGGAGAAACGGAAAGAGTCAATCAAGAGCTAGAACAGTACCTACGAGCATTCTGCAACTACGAACAAACGAATTGGCCTGAATTATTGCCATATGCAGAATTCGCACACAACGTCAGGGAACATTCAGCAACTCACCAATCACCATTTGAACTCATGTATGGCTATAATCCAACCTTCGTACCTCCGATCACGCCGAGATCCGACATCCCAGGCGTAGAACAAAGGTTGGAAAGGCTAGAACAATTATGGCAAGAAATGAAGGCCAGCCTAGAAGTTGCAGCTGAACTAATGAAAAGGAAAACAGCCAAAAACGAGGTCAAATTAGAAGCAGGACAGAAAGTTTGGCTATCGGGAAAAAATATCACCACCACGCACCCGAAAAACAAACTAGCCCCGAAACTGCATGGACCATTTGAAATAGAAAGCAAACTAGGACCGGTGACATACAAATTAAAGCTTCCACCAACGTGGAAAATACACCCTGTATTCCATGCCTCGTTAATCTTACCCTATCAAGAAACAGCCGCACACGGCCCCAACTTCGAACAACCACCACCTGATCTCATAGACGGACAGGAGGAATACGAAGTCGAAGAAATTCTTGACAAGAAGAAGCGAGGACGCGGGTATCAATACCTAGTACACTGGAAAGGATACCCGAGCTCCGCGGATGAATGGGTCACAAGAGCGAACCTAGGGAATGCTAAAGAACTTTTAGAAGCATACGACGCATGACATTATAACTTACTACTACGACCAGCTCTCGCAAACATCGAGCAAACAAAATCCAAAACATATAAAAACCTGAACTCAATCATTACAATCCCCTCATCCCTTCAATCACTTATCCATTCCCCCAGCAAACATGTCTTCCAGCGAATCCATCTACCTCTCCTCTGAAGACACTCTCGCCGCACAACCCTATGAAGAAACACCCTCCACTAAACCCTCTATCCCCTCGACTCCCGAGATGTCTATAGTCGAAGAATGATCTGTACCATGGGACACGGACGAAGAACAAGCAGCACGGGAAGCAGAAGAAGGATTCAATGAGTATCTTGGGAGACTGGATGAGAACAAACGACAAGAGGACGAGATGATCAGACGACTCACAGAGGACTTCGATAGACCTTCACCTTCCCGTTCCCCATCTCCACCACCCCTCATCCACACACAAGGCAATGGAATCATATTTCCCAATAGAGAGACATACCTGACGACCCCTATTGCCTACATGATGGGACTCATTGAAGGAACACCGAACACTGAATTTGTGTCAGGACCCATGCAACTGGAGATACAAAGGGCGTTGGAGATTTTGGAAGAAGAAAGGAGCTTTGTCCGACACGCGCAAAGGGCTTTGCAGATTTGGGAAGGAACACTCATCGCCTGTATCAATGCGGGCGAGAGAAGACTTATGGGTTTGAATCAAACTCCACACCTCCAAGACTCCTTTCATCCCGCTGACGACATTACTCCTGTCACTGAATATCACATGCCTACCACAGCTGTGGTATCTCATGCCTCGTCTTCGACCTCAAATAGAACACCGCTTTGCCCAATGCCAGGGGCTTATCCCACGGAACGCAGCAGGGGAAGGGATATCTATAGATTTGCACAGATTTCACCCTGCTACCACGTCATACCCGCGCGACTGGGAGTAATCTGCTCCTCTACCCGAACTCGACCTCCCCTCCCCTTCGTCGAATACGACTCCAGCGAGTCCGATACCCAACCCATCGTCCTCTGCCCTTGAGATGCTTGAAGAATAAGATGCTGACGTCCGGTACGATATAAAACTGCTGGGGCAAATGATGGTTCGAATCCGTTGGGCCGGTACCCACTGCCATAATGAGACGAGGGACTCGGTTCTAGAACGCAGTCCCTGCATGGTTGGTAACGAGGTGGGGTATCATGACGTCCATACTCAAGGGCTATCACATCATGACTCGACTGTGGGCAGCGAGAATCTGTGCCCTAAGTATTATTTTGTATGACTTGGTTTGCACGCATTGCTTATGTTTTTCCTGGACTATTACTTACCATCTCTGGCACTGACGGCCTAAAGGGGGGGGTAATGTTACGAAATGCCTTGCTTATGTTTACCTACTTTTCTCACCTTCTCGATAAGGACTCGTAGGACCTTTTTCCCAACCATACCTTGTGTTCCCGCTCTATTGATACTTGGTCCGTGCTCCTGTTTGTACATATTTATAGATACTGCGGCGTAGAGTGGAAGCCTTAGGCTATCCACTTCTGTCCAATCTAAGGACCTCTGTTCACACAGTCTCCTTCGATTCCAAGGCATTAGTCTGATCAGTCCCTCGACTCCTTCCAAACTCTTCAGTATTATTTGTGGCCTAGGATCTCCTCATCTCAAACAGCCGTTCGTGACATCACAGCCATTCATTGTCGTGCTCGCATATTGTTAGGCATCAAATAGTGATGGTAGAATGGAGGGCAGAATATCTGACTAGAAGAAAGAAAAGAAAAACAACCTAGAAGGGACAGGACATTTAATTCCGATTTTCTACATATTTTTCGAGTATTTTACCACTTAAACTTGATTTCCTATCCCTTTTCATACTCATAATTCGTTTTTGGGACAGATTCCAGAGCCTAGGGTCTATTTCAGAAAGGGCTAGACCATGGCAAGACAATAAGGAATGGAAAGAAAGCAGTGGAATCTGGTAGAATAGAGAAGAACTTTAGTGGAAGGATGGAGAATGTTTAGGAAAGGGGCAAGGTCTAGGCCATTCCAAGCTGAAAGGAGGGGAAGGTTCTGAGCAGTTCTGAAGGAAGCTGAAGGAATATTCTACCACATTCTGAGCCTTTCTTTTACTTTCCTTTCTGTTCCTCTGCTTTCCTCCCTATTCTTTTTATTTCTACAGCATTCTTTGTGACTCACAATGACTCTACTCAGCCTGTATATACTAGGAAGGAGATTCCCACTTGAAATAGTATATAAGGAGGCTGATTGTCCTGCTTCAGGCAGAGACCATCTCCCCCTCTTATTTTTACTCAGCCAGTCAGTGCCAGTCAATAAGTTCTTTGAGTGATATCAGTTGGAGATAAGCTACAAGACTTGTAGGGATACTAGACGAACTAGTAGCTCGCCTTCAATCTGTGTAGCACCTCAGCAACTTGAATCACAAAGTTCTTCAGCCTCTCGTCATTATTCTCAACATTTACGGAGTATTGTCTTTGTTAGTGGTCCGGCACCACTTCAGAAATTCGCTAAATAGCTCAAAATATTCTCATCGTTGCCTATAACTGTGACCAACATCGGTGTATCGTGCCAACACCAGAAGGTATCATCTAGAACAGCAATCAAACGAACACTAGGTACATCCGGAAAAACAGGAAACCCGGATCGTATCTAGGGGAGAAACCATTCCTTACCACGACATCGTGACAGTCGCCCTCTATTTACTAGCTTCTCACCCGTCACGTTGCAACGGTGCAACCATGCTTAATCTGAGTTTTTGTTACAATGCTTGGTTTGATGTGTCTGTAAAGTTTAGTGTTCACAAAGTCCAGTGTCTATAAAGTCTAGTGCCTGTAAAGTCCAGTGCATGTGCTTAATCTGAGTTTTTGTTGTAGTGCTTGGTCTCATGTGCCTATAGAGTGCATTGACTATAAAGTCCAGCGCCCATAAAGTCCAGTGCCCGTAAAGTCCAGTGCCCCAATATCCATATATAGCTCTTTTATGATATCCTATAAGGTCCTTCCTGTAAGATTCCCATATAAAGCTCCCTATAAGGTCCCATCCATTAGATTCCCCTATGAGATTCTGCCCTATGAGGCTTCTCTATCAGGACCCACCCATGAGGCTCCCCCATGAGGTTCTCTATAAGGTGCTAGAATGCCATTTCAAGCTCCAATGACTGCAGAGGCATAGCCCACTCTAGTTGCTAGCCTGTAAAGTCTAGTGCCCATAAAGTCTAGTACCTTAATATCCCTATATGGCTCTTCTGTGACATCCTATAAGGTCCTTCTTATAAAATTTCCATATAAAGCTTTCTATAAGGTCCCATCCATTAAATTTCCCTATGAGATTCTGCCCTATGAGGCTCCCCCATTAGGGTCCCACCCATGAGGCTTCCCTGTGAGGTTCTCTGTAAGGTGCTAGAATGCCATTTCAAGCTTCAATGGCTGCTGAGGCATAGCCCACTCTAGTTGCTAGAGTTGCTAGGAGCACCAAGACATGGCTTACTCTGCTCACCCAATTTATCATGGATGCTTGCTTTGCTTACATGGTTTCTTATGTGGCCTACATAAGTGTAATCAAGGACATATGACTTGAGCTATTAGCCCAATGCCACCATTTCTTATTGTCCCCTTTTATTTATTATTTATTTACATAAAAAAATACCTGCAAACAAAACCAAGAGCCCAGAGTGGTTGCCAAGTTAAGCCCTTGCTGAATGCCCCCTCATATTTTACCTGAAGAAATCACTGCAAGACAGTGCCAGGGAAAGAGAATTCCCTATGCTTAGGTTAGCTCTGGGCACGCGCGCGCTGACCAACTCTGTTTCAAGCCCCGACATGCTCCGTTTCGCCTCCCGAAGCCTATGGGACAGTGGTCTTGTGTGGTTTGTCGTGTGGGATTAGCTGACAGCTAGTTGCCACCGGACCCCTACTGTCGCCCTCCATATAGAGACTAGCTTTTCACCTGTCGCGTTGCAACGGTGCAAGCATGCTTAATCTGAGTTTTTGTTACAGTGCTTGGTCTGATGTGTCTGTAAATTTTAGTGTTCACAAAGTCCAGTGTCTATAAAGTCTAGTGCCTGTAAAGTCTAGTGCTCGTGCTTGCTCTGAGTTTTTGTTGTAGTGCTTGGTCTCATGTGCCTGTAGAGTGCACTGACTATAAAGTCCAGTGCCCATAAAGTCCAGTGCCCATAAAGTCCAGTGCCCTAATATCTCTATATGGCGCTTTTATGATATCCTATAAGGTCCTTCCTGTAAGATTCCCATATAAAGCTCCCTATAAGGTCCCATCCATTAGATTCCCCTATGAGATTCTGCCCTATGAGGCTCCCCCATCAGGATCCCACCTATGAGGCTCCCCCGTAAGGTTCTCTGTAAGGTGCTGGAATGCCATTTCAAGCTCCAATGGCTGCTGAGGCATAGCCCACCCTAGTTGCTAGGGTTGCTAGGAGCATCAAGACATGGCTCACTCTGCTTACTAAAAGTCCTGTGCCCCAATATCCCTATATGGCTCTTCTATAATATCCTATAAGGTCCTTTTTATACAATTCCCATATAAAGCTCTCTATAAAGTCCTATCCATTAGATTCCCTTATGGAATTCTGCCCTATGAGGCTCCCCCTTCAGGGTCCTACCCATAAGGCTCCCCCATGAGGTTCTCTGTAAGGTGCTAGGATGCTATTTCAAGCTCCAATGGCTGCAGAGGCATAGCCCACTCCAGTTGCTAGGGTTGCTAGGAGCACCAAGACATGGTTTACTCTGTTCACCCCATTTGTCATGGATGCTTGCTTTGCTCACATGGTTTCTTATGTGGCCCACATAGGTATAAGCAAGGACATATGACTTGATAGTGCCACCATTTCTTATTGTCCCCTTTTATTTATTATTAATTGACAATAAAAAATACCTGCAAACAAAACCAAGACCCAGAGTGGTTGCCATGCTAAGCACTTGCTGAATGCCCCCTTACCTAAAGAAATCACTGCAAGACAGTGCCAGGGAAAGAGAATTCCCTATGCTTAGGTTAGCTCCGGGCACGCGCGCGCTGACTAACTCTGTTTCAAGCTTCAACATGCTCCGTTTTGCATTCCGAAGCCTATGGGACAGTGGTCTTGCATGGTTTCTTACGTGGCCCACGCGAGCATAAGCGAGGAGCACGCGAGCATAAGCAAGGAGCACGCGAGCATAGCCGTCGCTTAAGCGCCACAATTTTGCAGTGTCGCCCTCTATTTACTAGCTTCTCACCCATTGCGTTACGATGGCACAACCATGCTTAATCTGAGTTTTGTTGCAGTGCTTGGTCTGATGTGCCTGTAAAGTCTAGTGCCTGTAAAGTCCAGTGCCCGTAAAGCCTAGTGCATGTAACATCCAATGCCCATAAAGTATTTTGCCCTAATATAGCTCTCTTGTCATATTCTATAAGGTCCTGCCCATAATATTCTCTATATAAGACTCTCTTGTCAAGCATTATTCAGTTCTTCTATAAGGTTGTACCTATAAGGCTTTTCCATAAAGTGCTTGGATACTATTTAAAGCTCCAACACCTGCCAAGATATGGCCCATATAAGGTTCTCCTATATAGGTTCCTTCATTATATTCCCCTATTAGGTTTCTCCATTATGCTTACCTATTATGTTCCTCTGTCAGGTTCCTCTATAAGATCTTGCCAGTGAGGCTCTCTTGTGAAGCTCCTCTATAAGGTGCTAGAATATCACTTTTAGTGCCCATAAAGTCTAGTTCCCATGATATTCTATAATATCCTGCCTATAAGATTATCCTATAAGGCCCCTCTATGAGATTTTGCAAGATGACATTCAAAAGTTTCCCCTATAAGGTTCCTCTGCCAGATCCTGCCTATATGGCTTTCCTATTAGGCTCCCTTTTCATATTCCATGAAAGGTTCTGCCCATAAGGCTCCCCTATGAGATTCTACCCTATGAGGCTCCTCCGTGAGGTTCCCTGTGGGGTGCCAGAATGCCATTTTGAGCCCCGATGGCTGCTGAGGCACAGCCTGCTCCAGTTGCCAGCATTGCTGGGCAGACCGGGATGCCGTGTGGAACCCCGACAGCTGCCGAGACACGGCCCGCTCCAGTTGTGGAGGTTGCCAGGTGGCTGAAGAGACAGCTCGCTCCGCTCGCCAAATTTGTCATGGCTCTCGCTTCGCTCGCGTGGTTTCTTACATGGCCCACACAAGCATAAGTGACAACACGCGACATTAGCCAACGGAGTTTTGCCACAATTCTTCACTGTCACCCTCTATATAGGGACTAGCTTCTCACCCGTCGCGTTGCGACGGCGCAATCATGCTTAATCTGAGTTCTTGTTACAGTGCTTAGTCTGATGTGCCTGTAAAGTCTAGTGCCCATAGAGTGCAGTGCCCATAAAGTGCAGTGCCCATAAAGTCTAGTGTCCACAAAGTCCAGTGCCCACAAAGTCCAGTGCCTATAAAGTCTAGTGCCTGTAAAGTCCAGTGCCCATGCTTAATCTGAGTTTTCGTTGTAGTGCTTGGTCTCATGTGCCTGAAGAGTGCACTAACTATAAAGTCCAGCACCCATAAAGTCTAGTGCCCATAAAGTGCAGTGCCTGGAAAGTCCAGTGCCCATAAAGTCCAGTGCCCATAAATTCCAGTGCCTGTAAAGTCCAGTGCCCATAAAGTCCAGTGCCCATAAAGTTTTATGCCCTAATATCTCTATATAACTCTTCTATAACATTCTATAAGGTCCTTCCTATATAAAGCACCCTATAAAGTCTTATCCATAAGATTCCCTTATAAAATCCTGCCCTATGAAGCTCCCCTGTGAGGTTCTCTGTAAGATGCTAAGATGCCATTTCAAGCTCCAATGGCTGCAGAGGCATAGCCCATTCCAGTTGCTAGGGTTGCTAGGAGCACCAAGACATGGCTTACTCTGCTCACCCCATTTGTCATGGATGCTTGCTTTGCTGACATGGTTTCTTATGTGGCCTACATAAGTGTAAGCAAGGACATATGACTTGAGCTATTAGCCCAGTGCCACCATTTCTTATTGTCCCCTTTTATTTATTATTAATTTACATAAAAAAATACCTGCAAAAAAAACCAAGACCCAGAGTAGTTGCCAAGCTAAGCACTTGCTGAATGCCCCCTTGCCTGAAGAAATCACTGCAAGACAGTGCCAGGGGAAGAGAATTCCCTATGCTTAGGTTAGCTCCGGGCACGCGCGCGCTGACCAACTCTGTTTTAAGCTTTGACATGCTCCGTTTCGCATCCTGAAGCCTATGGGACAGTGGTCTCGCGTGGTTTCTTACGTGGCCCACACGAGCATAAGCGAAGACATGTGACGTGAGCTGCCAGCCCAGCGCCACAATTTTGCAGTGTCACCCTCTATTTATGGACTAGCTTCTCACCCGTCGCATTGCAATGGCGCAACCATGCTTAATCCGAGTTTTTGTTGTAGTGCTTAGTCTGAGGTTGTGTGACAGTGCTTAATCTATGTTTATGTTATAGTGCTTAGTTTGTGGTTGGGTTTTAGTCAAGCAGCCAAGTTAGAGTAGCAGTTTTATTTCAAGCATACATATAAAAAGTTAGAGTGGGGATTGAGAGTCAAAGTGTAAGAAGTTTCTATATAAGTTTTATACTACAGTCCTTGTTCAAGTCCTATTATAATTGTTAGCCATGTCACAATGATTATAATCCAAGACATACTATTGATTATCCAAAATGCCTTGCAATACCTCAGGGTACACTATATTGGTGGTTTTGGTCCCTTGTGAGTCTGGTGGGAATAACACCTTGATTCTATCTCCTGATGTGCAGCGTGACAGTGCAACATAAAGTTGGCCATGGGAAAATACAGGCCGCTCCAAATCCAATCCAACAAACTTGACAGACTGTCCTTGTGACTTGTTGATGGTCATAGCAAAGGCAACATGGACAGGGAATTGTCTGCGCTTCAAAGGAATAGGGCAGGCTTCTTCAGATGGCTCCAGGGTTAATCTAGGGATAAACACAATTCTTCCAGCATGTGCTCCACCCAAGATGCAGCATTTTAAGACACGTGTCCTTGCCTCAAGTAAGATGAGTCGAGTGCCATTGCATAGGCCATGAGAGGGATCAATGTTGCGCAAAAAAATGAGAGGACAACCTCTTTTGACATGGAGGTGAGCAAGAGGAAGGCCAGAGATATTGATAGAGTTCAAAAACTCTATAGGATAACCCTCTATGTCCTTGACAGAGTCAATGCTGGTCAGGAGCTTGTCTTCTCCAGGAAACTTGGCCAGAATCTCCTTGTTGATCTCAGCAACAGTATCATTGCGCCCAGAAAGAATCATACGGTCAAGGAAGAAGTGGTCTGGTTTAGGATGCTGATCAGAGATGTCAGGATAGATAAAGTCAACCAAGGATTCCTTAGTGTTGTTATCAAGATGCATGTTGGGAGGAAGTTCAATAGACTTGTCTTCACCAAGGTTATGGCCAGAACCAACATTGAGAAGCCATTGAGCAAAGGCATTGCTTTCAGGAGTCTGGTCTAGACGCATGTTCTGTTTGAGAGTGAGAAGTTGGATGTGATTCCAGAGTGAGGACTTGCGCAAAGATGCAGCCACAATCTGCTCTCTGCTTCCTTTGGGAACCACAGGCAAGGTCTGACGAAAGTCTCCAACAAACAACACAGTAACACCACCAAAAAGAGCAGGGTTGCCCATAAGATCCTGAAGAGTGCGATCAACAGCTTCAATTCCATAGCGATGCTGCATTGGTGCCTCATCCCAAATGACCACCCCAGTCTGATGAATAAGACCATCAAAGTCAGAGTTTTTCTCCCAAGAGCAAGAGGAGCGCTCATTGAGACCCTCAATGGGGATTTTGAAGCGAGAGTGAGCAGTGCGACCACCATCCAGAAGCAAGGAGGCAATGCCAGAAGAAGCAACACAAAGAGCAGCCTTGCCTTGAGAGTGGACAGAGGCAGCAATGGTGTTGCAAACATAGGTCTTTCCACCACCTCCAGCACTGTGCAGAAAGAAGACTTGGCCTTGGTTGGACTGGACTGACTGCATGACAGCATCATAGGCATTCCTCTGCTCAGCATTGAAGGTCAATAGATTAGTCTCCACCTGAAGTGCAAGGTCAGCTCAAGGTCAACTTTGAAGGATGCATGGTAACTGACCTGTTCCCAAAGAGCTACATAATCATGGTTGAGCTCATCCTGAAGAAGCACATTTGCAGCTTGGTTCCAATCTTGCAGAGGCAAAGGCATAGGAGGATAGTCAATGAGGCGCTTTCCCATTCCAGTAAGGACTTTGTCCAGCGGATAGAGGCCATAATCAAAGACATCCTCTTGAGTAGGATCAAGAAAGCCCATGGCAGTAAGACGCACATGCAGATCATCACAGATTTTGTCCTTGTAGCGATTCCAAAGAATAAGAGGTTGTGAAGGAATGCAGAAGCGAAGAATGGTGGCAAAGAGGGATCTAAGTTGAGTTCCAGTCTGCATATCTGCTGCTTCAGCCAAGGCCATATCCCACTCTCTATCATCCTCCAAAAGGCCACGTGCAAAACAGGCATCACGATAGGTTGGGTATTCAATGCCTTCATAAGTGCGGATATCTTTCCAGTCCTTGGCACCTTTAACAATGGTGAGCAATGTTCTGAGGTAAAAGTGTTCGCCTGCAGAGGGATGGACAAATAACATTCTGCCAATAGTAGAACCCTACTGACGTGGAGTCCATATTTTCTTTGACTGGTTCCAGACATAGTGAAGAGGAAAGTCCTGGTAGGTATGAGCATGAGCAGCAGGGAACTTTTGGTTGGCAATAAACCATTCAGTCAACTCGGTTTTCTGGGACCTGTCTCTGTTTAAGACTTCTTCAGGATTATCATCAGCATCAAAGTAGACCTGCTGTTCATTAGGGAGATGGACAGGAAGACAATAGACTGTGGGGGATTCTAGATGCCTTGGGAATTCAAAGATGTTCCAGCAAGCCTCCATAGGTCCAATATAGCGAGCATCCACATAGTCCTTAATCTCATCAATGTCTCCAATCTGAAGTGTAGCACGATCAGGACCTTTGTAGATATACTTGTGGATATATTTGACAGCCTTGATGGATGCACAGACCTCCACATTGATATGGCAGTTGTATTTGGCAAGGAGATAGGGATTATAAGGAACAACATCACGATTGTCAAACTGCATAGTATGCCGAGTGAAGGTGCGCCCATTGTTTGGCCTAGCATATGTAGGATAGCCATCCTCACCATAGAGGGTCTGCTCAGTAAAGTCCTTCCAATAGCGCTTGCTACAGAGCTTGACTTTTGTGCCTCCAATATCTTTTTCTTCCATGCAACATGCTTGAGGAAACTCAGGGCCGCAGCGTCCATGGAGCATGTATCTTGTGACAGACTCATAAAGCATAGGATGGGCAGCAGGATCTGGAAGCTGGGCAGAGACAATCCTATCCACATCTTCAGCACTTTGAATCTTGTCCTGTGCATCAAGGAAAAGAAGAAGGTGCATATGAGGAAGACCACGCTTTTAAAACTCAATGGTATAAACCATCCCTGCCACCTTGCCAAACAGGCCCTCCTTGATATCCTTTATAAGAGCCTTCATCTTTAAGGCAAACACACGTGCAACCAAGTCTGGACGATCAAAAGGCTGTTGAGTTGAACCACCATCATATTTTAAGAGCTGTTCAGTGATCTCTGGCCAGTTAGGGTTTACAGTCATGGTGATAAAGATGTCAGGCTTATGGCAGTGGCGAGTGATAGCCATAGAATCTTGGAAAAGCTGATACATATAACGTGGACTGCCTGCATGAGTAGAGGGAAGCACAATACATTTTCCCCGCTGGCCTAGGTCTACCTCAGCTTCTGCATGGATAGCATCAAACAATGACTGGTACTTTTCAGCTCTGATCTCCTTCTGATGGTTCCTGATCCAGAAAAGGTTGCTAGACTCAATAGATGCCCAAGCATCAACCACATATTGCTGAAATAGCTTGCCAGCTCTAAAGATGGTTTCAGGATCAAGCAGACGGTGCATAAGACAATAGGCATAATAGCAGCGCTGAGACACCTTGGATGAGAGCATTTGGCCATCAGGTCCAGGATGAGCAAGAATATTAGGATGAAAGCCTTGTTCGCCATGTGGAAATAATGTCACATAATGCAAGGGACTGTAGTGAGGGTAAAGATGGCTGAAATGCTTTAGATAAGGATTGTGCTCATGAAACATATCCTGCAAGTTATTCATGATCTCAGACTTCAAGTTAGGATTGGCATTGTTGCGCTCATTGAGTGCAGCCTGAGGATCAATAACATAGAGCTGAGCATAGGAAGGTCTAAGATGGTTGGGTGGTAGCAGGGTACCCATTTGATGATAAAGTTCTCCGTGGATTTTAAATGCATATGGCCCAGAAGTAGTGGTAACATGATCTGATAGCTTGGCAGCAATAGAAGTAAATGCAAATGCACTATTGTATTGCCTGATATTTAGCCTGAATGATTTGGCATTCTCAGTGTCTCCACAGAGAAGATTACGCAATGTTTGAGGAGGGTCCAATAACACAGGCAGCCTAATTTGGCCTTGTAAACAGCACATGCCAAAGCGGATGTGATTGCGAGTAGAGAATGATAGCTTTTTAGAGGAAAAGTGAAGGGCTTTGCAGTGGGAACATTCAACATCCATATGGCCAACACTATAGCGTGCGTCAGGCTCTTGATAAGGACGACGACCAAGAGGTAGCTGTTGCATTACTTGATTTTGAGCTAGAGCATGGTGATTGTGTTGAATGGCAAGATTGTCATCGTGAATCTGCTGGGAAAGGTTCAAATGATACTGATGGACTTCTTGTGGCTGGGCATTGTTTTCTTGTTGTTGCTCAAGAATAATCTGCTGCTCTGCCTGTGTTTGTGCTCTATGCTCTATATGTCTCTGCTGGGCCTCTATAAGATATTGGTGGATCTCCTCAAGATGCTGCTCATGAAGGGAAGCTCTATGATGATCAAATTCCTGCTGCTCTTGCTGGTATTGTAAAGCCTGCATATTATGCCGAGATGATAATGGAGGCTGTGGATGATGGACAGGATTAGGAAGAGGAACCACTGCGTCTCAGGCCTTGCATTCTCTCTACGATGCCGTCTACGCTCTGCATGGCTCTGTTCAAAGTTATTCATCATGCGGCGCTCATAGTCAGGATGGCTAGCTGCTGCAAGACGCATGCGAGCCTGTCGATCATGATTCCCAATCAAATGGCGTGGAAGATTAGGATGGGCAGAAACATTCACAGGCCAATAATGAGGTGGTGGTGCAGGCATAGGAGGGGGAGCATAGATAGGATATTGTCCAGGAATTTGATAAGCCATAGCACCATGATAGACAGAGTGTTGGAACATGGGAGCAGGATAAAAGTGGGGAGGAACATATTGAGCAGGATGATATGATGGAGCAGAGGAAGCAGCCACTGTAGAATGGTATGACTGGACAGGAGGAGCAAGTGTGGCAGGCTGGTGAAGCTGAATGGGTGGTGCAAGAGAAATAGGAGGCTGAGCAGAATTAGAAGTAGCAGGATGGGAAGGTCTAGAGGGATCCTCAAAAACAGGCTGACGAATAGAGCCTCGTCATGCAGAACGCTCACGCCGAAGAGTAGGAGAAGTCATCTGAAGCCTTTCAGCATGCTCTTGCTCTCGCACAGTCTGGCGCTCATGCTCAGGAGTCCTAGGAGGAGTTCTTGTAAACCCCAAAATTAATAAACAAATTTTGTGTGATTTAACAAAAACTGCATACCTTGTCATAGTCACATCCACATGGGCAGCCTCTTCAACAGCCTCTTGGTTTTCAACATGTCTATAGTTTCTTTTTTTTAGCCAATGACCATAAAAAGATTAAATAAAACCACATACCCATTGAGATTCTCAGGTGGAGGAGTCATATAGAGATCATCCTCATCTTCACTATTATTGGTGTTCTCATTATAGCAAATATGAGTACACACAACCAATAAGCAAAAAGTAAAACACATACTTATGTACAGTCTCAGGTGGAGGTGTCATATAGAGATCATCCTCATCATCATCTCTAAAGAGAATTTTAGCACTGAAACAGTATCCAAGCAAGCCAAAAACACTCACAAAGGTGCCAATGCAGGCATCCAGACTTCCACCACACCCTCATTAGGAGGCCTACAAAAAGAGTTGAGCACAATAGACATGATGCAAGCAACACAGACTTACAAAGGTGGAACACTCATTGTGAAAAGTTAAATAAAAAAAACACCTGCAAACAAAACCAAGAGCCAAGAGTGGTTGCCAAGCTAAGCACTCGCTGAATGCCCCCTCACAGTTCACCTGAAGAAATTGCCACAAGACAGTGCCAGGGGAAGAGAATTCCCAATGCTCTTTGACGACTCAATGTCCAGTGCCTGTAAAGTCCAGTGCCTGTAAAGCCCAGTGCCTATAAATTTTAGTGCTTATAAAGTCCAGTGCCCATAAATTATTTTGCCCTAATATAGCTCTCTTATCATATTTTATAAGGTCCTGCCCATAATATTCTCTATATAAGACTCTCTTGTCAAGCATTATTTAGTTCCTCTATAAGGTCATACCTATAAGGCTTTTCCATAAAGTGCTGGGATACTATTTAAAGCTCCAACACCTGCCAAGATATGGCCCATATAAGGTTCTCCTATATAGGTTCCTTCATTATATTCCCCTATTAGGTTTCTCCATTATGTATACCTATTATGTTCCTCTGTCAGGTTCCTCTATAAGATTTTGCCAGTGAGGCTCTCTTGTGAAGCTTCTCTATAAAGTGCTGAAATATCACTTTTAGTGCCCATAAAGTCTAGTTCCTATGATATTATGTAATGTCCTGCCTATAAGATTCCCCTATAAGGCCCTTCTATGAGATTTTGCAAGATGACATTCAAAAGTTTCCCCTATAAGGTTCCTCTGCCAGATCCTGCCTATATGGCTTTCTTATTAGGCTCCCTTTTCATATTCCATGAAAGGTTCTGCCCATAAGGCTCCCCTATGAGATTCTGCCCTATGAGGCTCCTCCGTGAGGTTCCCTGTGGGGTGCCAGAATGCCATTTTGAGCCCCGATGGCTGCTGAGGCACGGCCTGCTCCAGTTGCCAGCATTGCCGGGCAGACCGGGATGCCGTGTGGAACCCCGATGGCTGCCGAGACACGGCCCACTCCAATTGTGGAGGTTGCCGGGCGCAATTTGTCAGGCCTACGATTACGAGCCTGGTAACAGCTGGTAACATGGAGACGCTCGTAGACGGCGACGGCGATCCGTCGAGGGCTAAAGGGACAGCTCGCTCTGCTCGCCAAATCTCTATATAGAGGGCGACAGTAGGGGTCTGGTGGCAACTAGCCGTCGGCTAATCCCACGTGACAAACCATGCGAGACCACTGTCCCATAGGCTTCGGGAGGCGAAACGGAGCATGTCGGGGCTTGAAACAGAGTTGGTCAGCGCGCGCGTGCCCAGAGCTAACCTAAGCATAGGGAATTCTCTTTCCCTGGCACTGTCTTGCAGTGATTTCTTCAGGTAAAATATGAGGGGGCATTCAGCAAGGGCTTAACTTGGCAACCACTCTGGGCTCTTGGTTTTGTTTGCAGGTATTTTTTTATGTAAATAAATAATAAATAAAAGGGGACAATAAGAAATGGTGGCATTGGGCTAATAGCTCAAGTCATATGTCCTTGATTACACTTATGTAGGCCACATAAGAAACCATGTAAGCAAAGCAAGCATCCATGATAAATTGGGTGAGCAGAGTAAGCCATGTCTTGGTGCTCCTAGCAACTCTAGCAACTAGAGTGGGCTATGCCTCAGCAGCCATTGAAGCTTGAAATGGCATTCTAGCACCTTACAGAGAACCTCACAGGGAAGCCTCATGGGTGGGACCCTAATGGGGGAGCCTCATAGGGCAGAATCTCATAGGGAAATTTAATGGATGGGACCTTATAGAAAGCTTTATATGGAAATTTTATAAGAAGGACCTTATAGGATGTCACAGAAGAGCCATATAGGGATATTAAGGTACTAGACTTTATGGGCACTAGACTTTACAGGCTAGCAACTAGAGTGGGCTATGCCTCTGCAGTCATTGGAGCTTGAAATGGCATTCTAGCACCTTATAGAGAACCTCATGGGGGAGCCTCATGGGTGGGTCCTGATAGAGAAGCCTCATAGGGCAGAATCTCATAGGGGAATCTAATGGATGGGACCTTATAGGGAGCTTTATATGGGAATCTTACAGGAAGGACCTTATAGGATATCATAAAAGAGCTATATATGGATATTGGGGCACTGGACTTTACGGGCACTGGACTTTATGGGCACTGGACTTTATGGGCACTGGACTTTATGGGCGCTGGACTTTATAGTCAATGCACTCTATAGGCACATGAGACCAAGCACTACAACAAAAACTCAGATTAAGCACATGCACTGGACTTTACAGGCACTAGACTTTATAGACACTGGACTTTGTGAACACTAAACTTTACAGACACATCAAACCAAGCATTGTAACAAAAACTCAGATTAAGCATGGTTGTGCCGTCGCAACGCGACAGGTGAAAAGCTAGTTTGTCATGGTGCTCGCTTCGCTCGTGTGGTTTCTTACGTGAACCATGCTTAATCTGAGTTTTTGTTACAGTGCTTGGTCTGATGTGTCTGTAAAGTCTAGTGTTCACAAAGTCCAGTGCCTATAAAGTCTAGTGCCTGTAAATTACAGTGCCCATGCTTAATCTGAGTTTTTGTTGTAGTGCTTGGTCTCATGTGCTTGTAGAGTGCACTAACTATATAGTCTAGTGCCCGTAAAGTTCAGTGCCCATAAATTCTAGTGCCCATAAAGTCCAGTGCTTATAAAGTCCAGTGTCCACAAAGTCCAGTGCCTATAAAGTCCAGTGCCTATAAAGTCCAGTGCCTGTAAAGTCTAGTGCCTGTAAATTCCAGTGCCCATAAAGTCTTGTGCCCCAATATCCCTATATGGCTCTTTTATGATATCCTATAAGGTCCTTCCTATAGAATTCCCATATAAAGCTTCTTATAAGGTCCCATCTATTAGATTCCCCTATGAGATTCTGCCCTATGAGGCTCCCCCGTGAGGTTCTCTGTGAGGTGCTGGGATATCATTTCAAGCTCCAATGGCTGCTGAGGCATAGCCCACTCTAGTTGCTAGGGTTGCTAGGAGCACCAAGACATGGCTCACTCTGCTTACTAAAAGTCCTGTGCCCCAATATCCCTATATGACTCTTTTATGATATCCTATAAGGTCCTTCCTGTAAGATTCCCATATAAAGCTCCCTATAAGGTCCTATCTATTAGATTCCCCTATGAGATTCTGCCCTATGAGGCTCCCCCATCAGAGTCCCACCCATGAGGCTCCCCTGTAAGGTTCTCCATGAGGTGCTGGGATGCCATTTCAAGCTCCAATGGCTGCAGAGGCATAGCCCACTCTAGTTGCTAGGGTTTTTTATGTGGCCTACATAAGTGTAAGCAAGGACATATGACTTGAGCTATTAGCCCAGTGCCACCATTTCTTATTGTCCCCTTTTATTTATTATTAATTTACATAAAAAAATACCTGCAAAAAAAACCAAGAGCCCAGAGTGGTTGCCAAGCTAAGCACTTGGTGAATGCCCCCTTGCCTGAAGAAATCACTGCAAGACAGTGCCAGGGGAAGAGAATTCCCTATGGTTAGGTTAGCTCTGGGCACGCGCGCGCTGACCAACTTCGTTTCAAGCTCCGACACGCTCCGTTTCGCATCCCGAAGCCTATGGGACAGTGGTCTCGCGTGGTTTCTTACGTGGCCCATGCGAGCATAAGCGAGGAGCACGCGAGCATAGCCGTCGCTTAAGCGCCACAATTTTGCAGTGTCGCCCTCTATTTACTAGCTTCTCACCCGTCGCGTTGCGACAGCGCAACCATGCTTAATCTGAGTTCTTGTTACAGTGCTTGGTCTGATGTGCCTGTAAAGTCTAGTGCCCATAAAGTGCAGTGCCCGTAAAGTACAGTGCCTATAAAGTGCAGTGCCCGTAAAGTGCAGTGCCTGTAAAGTGCAGTGCCTATAAAGTGCAATGTCCATAAAGTGCAGTGTCCATAAAGTGCAGTGCCCGTAAAGTCTAATGTCCACAAAGTCTAGTGCCCACAAAGTCCAATGCCTATAAAGTCCAGTGCCTGTAAAGTCCAGTGCCTATAAAGTCTAGTGCCTGTAAAGTCCAGTGCCCATAAAGTCCAGTGTTCACAAAGTCCAATGCCTATAAAGTCTAATGCCAGTAAAATACAGCGCCTATAAAGTCCAGTGCCCATAAAGTCTTATGCCCCAATATCCCTATATGGTTCTTTTGTTATATCCTATAAGGTCCTTCCTGTAAAATTTCTATATAAAGCTCCCTATAAGGTACCATCCATTAGATTCCCCTATAGGATTCTGCCCTATGAGGCTCCCCCATCAGAGTTCTACCTATGAGGCTCCCCCGTGAGGTTCTCTGTGAGGTGCTGGGATGCCATTTCAAGCTCCAATGGCTGCTGAGGCATAGCCCACTCTAGTTGCTAGGGTTGCTAGGAGCACCAAGACATGGCTCACTCTGCTTACTAAAAGTCCTGTGCCCCAATATCCCTATATGACTCTTTTATGATATCCTATAAGGTCCTTCCTGTAAGATTCCCATATAAAGCTCCCTATAAGGTCCTATCCATTAGATTCCCCTATGAGATTCTGCCCTATGAGGCTCCCCCGTGAGGTTCCCTGTGGGGTGCCAGAATGCCATTTTGAGCCCTGATGGCTGCCGAGGCACGGCCTGCTCCAGTTGTTGGCATTGCCAGGCAGACCGGGATGCCGTGTGAAACCCCGACAGCTGCCGAGACACGGCCCGCTCCAGTTGCCGAGGTTGCCGGGCGGCTGAAGAGACAGCTCGCTCCACTCGCCAAATTTGTCATGGTGCTCGCTTCGCTCGTGTGGTTTCTTACGTGGCCCACGCGAGCATAAGCGACAACACGCGACATTAGCCGGCGGAGTTTTGCCACAATTCTTCACTGTCGCCCTCTATATAGGGACTAGCTTTTCACCCATCGCATTGCGACGGCTCAACCATGCTTAATCTGAGTTTTTGTCACAGTGCTTGGTCTGATGTGCCCATAAAGTCCAGTGCCTATAAAGTCCAGTGCCCATAAAGTCCAGTGCCTGTAAAGTCTAGTGCCCGTAAAGTCCAGTGCCTGTAAAGCCCAGTGCCTGTAAAGTCTAGCGCCTGTAAAGCCCAGTGCCTGTAAATTTTAGTGCCTATAAAGTCCAGTGCCCATAAATTATTTTGCCCTAATATAGCTCTCTGATCATATTCTATAAGGTCCTGCCCATAATATTCTCTATATAAAACTCTCTTGTCAGGCATTATTTAGTTCCTCTATAAGGTCATACCTATAAGGCTTTTCCATAAAGTGCTGGGATACTATTTCAAGCTCCAACAGCTGCCAATATATGGCCCATATAAGGTTCTCCTATATAGGTTCCTTTATTATATTCCCCTGTTAGGTTTCTCCATTATGCTTACCTATTATGTTCCTCTGTCAGGTTCCTCTATAAGATCTTGCCAGTGAAGCTCTCTTATGAAGCTCCTCTATAAGGTGCTAGAATATCACTTTTAGTGCCCATAAAGTCTAGTTCCCATGATATTCTATAATATCCTGCCTATAAGATTCCCCTATAAGGCCCCTCTATGAGATTTTGCAAGATGACATTCAAAAGATTCTCCTATCAGGTTCCTCTGCCAGATCCTGCCTATATGTCTTCCCTATTAGGCTCCCTTTTCATATTTCATAAAAGGTTCTGCCCATAAGGCTCCCCCGTGAGGTTCCCTGTGGGGTGCTAGAATGCCATTTTGAGCCCCGATGGCTGCCGAGGCACGGCCTGCTCCAGTTGCCGGCATTGCCAGGCAGACCGGGATGCCGTGCAGAACCCCGACAGCTGCCGAGACACGGCCCGCTCCAGTTGCCGAGGTTGCCGGGCGGCTGAAGAGACAGCTCGCTCCGCTCGCCAAATTTGTCATGGTGCTCGCTTCGCTCGCGTGGTTTCTTACGTGGCCCACGTGAGCATAAGCGAGGAGCACGCGAGCATAGCCGTCGCTTAAGCGCCACAATTTTGCAGTGTCGCCCTTTATTTACTAGCTTCTCATCCATCGCGTTGCGACGGCGCAACCATGCTTAATCTGAGTTTTTGTTACAGTGCTTGGTCTCATGCCTGTAAAGTCTAGTCTCTGTAAAGTCCAGTGCTTGTAAAGTCCAGTGCCTGTAAAGCCCAGTGCCTGTAAATTTTAGTGCCTATAAAGTCCAGTGCCCATAAATTATTTTGCCCTAATATAGCTCTCTGATCATATTCTATAAGGTCCTGCCCATAATATTCTCTATATAAGACTCTCTTGTCAAGCATTATTTAGTTTCTCTATAAGGTCATACCTATAAGGCTTTTCCATAAAGTGCTGGGATACTATTTCAAGCTCCAACAGCTGCCAATATATGGCCCATATAAGGTTCTCCTATATAGGTTCCTTTATTATATTCCCCTGTTAGGTTTCTTTATTATGCTTACCTATTATGTTCCTCTGTCAGGTTCCTCTTGAAGATCTTGCCAGTGAGGCTCTCTTGTGAAGCTCCTCTATAAGGTGCTAGAATATCACTTTTAGTGCCCATAAAGTCTAGTTCCCATGATATTCTATAATGTCCTGCCTATAAGATTCCCCTATAAGGCCCCTCTATGAGATTTTGCAAGATGACATTCAAAAGATTCCCCTATAAGGTTCCTCTGCCAGATCCTGCCTATATGGCTTCCCTATTAGGCTCCCTTTTCATATTCCATGAAAGGTTCTGCCCATAAGGCTCCCCTATGAGATTCTGCCCTATGAGGCTCCCCCGTGAGGTTCCCTGTGGGGTGCCAGAATGCCATTTTGAGCCCCGATGGCTGCCGAGGCACGGCCTGCTCCAGTTGTTGGCATTGCCGGGCAGACCGGGATGCCGTGTGAAACCCCGACAGCTGCCGAGACATGGCCCGCTCCAGTTGCCGAGGTTGCCGGGTGGCTGAAGGGACAGCTCGCTCCGCTCGCCAAATTTGTCATGGCGCTCGCTTCGCTCGCGTGGTTTCTTACGTGGCCCACGCGAGCATAAGCGACAACACGCGACATTAGCCGGCGGAGTTTTGCCACAATTCTTCACTGTCGCCCTCTATATAGGGACTAGCTTCTCACCCGTCGCGTTGCGACGGCGCAACCATGCTTAATCCGAGTTTTTGTTGCAGTGCTTAGTCTGAGGTTATGTGACAGTGCTTAATCTATGTTTATGTTATAGTGCTTAGTTTGTGGTTGGGTTTTAGTCAAGCAGCCAAGTTAGAGTAGCAGTTTTATTTCAAGCATACATATAAAAAGTTAGAGTGGGGATTGAGAGTCAAAGTGTAAGAAGTTTCTATATAAGTTTTATACTACAGTCCTTGTTCAAGTCCTATTATAATTGTTAGCCATGTCACAATGATTATAATCCAAGACATACTATTGATTATCCAAAATGCCTTGCAATACCTCAGGGTACACTATATTGGTGGTTTTGGTCCCTTGTGAGTCTGGTGGGAATAACACCTTGATTCTATCTCCTGATGTGCAGCGTGACAGTGCAACATAAAGTTGGCCATGGGAAAATACAGGCCGCTCCAAATCCAATCCAACAAACTTGACAGACTGTCCTTGTGACTTGTTGATGGTCATAGCAAAGGCAACATGGACAGGGAATTGTCTGCGCTTCAAAGGAATAGGGCAGGCTTCTCCAGATGGCTCCAGGGTTAATCTAGGGATAAACACAATTCTTCCAGCATGTGCTCCACCCAAGATACGGCATTTCAAGACATGTGTCCTTGCCTCAAGTAAGATGAGTCGAGTGCCATTGCATAAGCCATGAGAGGGATCAATGTTGCGCAAAAGAATGAGAGGACAACCTCTTTTAACATGGAGGTGAGCAAGAGGAAGGCCAGAGATATTGATGGAGTTCAAAAACTCTATAGGATAACCCTCTATGTCCTTGACAGAGTCAATGCTGGTCAGGAGCTTGTCTTCTCCAGGAAACTTGGCCAGAATCTCCTTGTTGATCTCAGCAACAGTGTCATTGCGCCCAGAAAGAATCATACGGTCAAGGAAGAAGTGGTCTGGTTTGGGGTGCTGATCAGATATGTCAGGATAGATAAAGTCAACCAAGGATTCCTTAGTGTTGTTATCAAGATGCATGTTGGGAGGAAGTTCAATAGACTTGTCTTCACCAAGGTTATGGCCAGAACCAACATTGAGGAGCCATTGAGCAAAGGCATTGCTTTCAGGAGTCTGGTCTAGACGCATATTCTGTTTGAGAGTGAGAAGTTGGATGTGATTCCAGAGTGAGGACTTGCGCAAAGATGCAGCCACAATCTGCTCTCTGCTTCCTTTGGGAACCACAGGCAAGGTCTGACGAAAGTCTCCAACAAACAGCACAGTAACACCACCAAAAGGAGCAGGGTTGCCCATAAGATCCTGAAGAGTGCGATCAACAGCTTCAATTCCATAGCGATGCTGCATTGGTGCCTCATCCCAAATGACCACCCCAGTCTGATGAATAAGACCATCAAAGTCAGAGTTTTTCTCCCAAGAGCAAGAGGAGCGCTCATTGAGACCCTCAATGGGGATTTTGAAGCGAGAGTGAGCAGTGCGACCACCATCTAGAAGCAAGGAGGCAATGCCAGAAGAAGCAACACAAAGAGCAGCCTTGCCTTGAGAGCGGACAAAGGCAGCAATAGTGTTGCAAACATAGGTCTTTCCACCACCTCCAGCACTGTGCAGAAAGAAGACTTGGCCTTGGTTGGACTGGACTGACTGCATGACAGCATCATAGGCATTTCTCTGCTCAGCATTGAAGGTCAATAGATTAGTCTCCACCTGAAATGCAAGGTCAGCTCAAGGTCAACTTTGAAGGATGCATGGTAACTGACCTGTTCCCAAAGAGCTACATAATCATGGTTGAGCTCATCCTGAAGAAGCACATTTGCAGCTTGGTTCCAATCTTGCAGAGGCAAAGGCATAGGAGGATAGTCAATGAGGCGCTTTCCCATTCCAGTAAGGACTTTGTCCAGCAGATAGAGGCCATAATCAAAGACATCCTCTTGAGTAGGATCAGGAAAGCCCATGGCAGTAAGACGCACATGCAGATCATCACAGATTTTGTCCTTGTAGCGATTCCAAAGAATAAGAGGTTGTGAAGGAATACAGAAGCGAAGAATGGTGGCAAAGAGGGATCTAAGTTGAGTTCCAGTCTGCATATCTGCTGCTTCAGCCAAGGCCATATCCCACTCTCCATCATCCTCCAAAAGGCCACGTGCAAAACAGGCATCACGATAGGTAGGATATTCAATGCCTTCATAAGTGCGAATGTCTTTCCAGTCCTTGGCACCTTTGACAATGGTGAGCAATGTTCTGAGGTAAAAGTGTTCGCCTGCAGAGGGATGGACAAATAACATTCTGCCAATAGTAGAACCTTGCTGACGTGGAGTCCATATTTTCTTTGACTGGTTCCAGACATAGTGAAGAGGAAAGTCCTGGTAGGTATGAGCATGAGCAGCAGGGAACTTTTGGTTGGCAATAAACCATTCAGTCAACTCGGTTTTCTGGGACCTGTCTCTGTTTAAGACTTCTTCAGGATTATCATCAGCATCAAAGTATACCTGCTGTTCATTAGGGAGATGAACAGGAAGACGATAGACTGTGGGGGATTCCAGATGCCTTGGGAATTCAAAGATGTTCCAGCAAGCCTCCATAGGTCCAATATAGCGAGCATCCACATAGTCCTTAATCTCATCAATGTCTCCAATCTGAAGTGTAGCACGATCAGGACCTTTGTAGATATACTTGTGGATATATTTGACAGCCTTGATGGATGCACAGACCTCCACATTGATATGGCAGTTGTATTTGGCAAGGAGATAGGGATTATAAGGAACAACATCACGATTGTCAAACTGCATAGTATGCCGAGTGAAGGTGCGCCCATTGTTTGGCCTAGCATATGTAGGATAGCCATCCTCACCATAGAGGGTCTGCTCAGTAAAGTCCTTCCGATAGCGCTTGCTACAAAGCTTGACTTTTGTGCCTCCAATATCTTTTTCTTCCATGCAACATGCTTGAGGAAACTCAGGGCCGCAGCGTCCATGGAGCATGTATCTTGTGACAGACTCATAAAGCATAGGATGGGCAGCAGGATCTGGAAGCTGGGCAGAGACAATCCTATCCACATCTTCAGCACTTTGAATCTTGTCCTGTGCATCAAGGAAAAGAAGAAGGTGCATATGAGGAAGACCACGCTTTTAAAACTCAATGGTATAAACCATCCCTGCCACCTTGCCAAACAGGCCCTCCTTGATATCCTTTATAAGAGCCTTCATCTTTAAGGCAAACACACGTGCAACCAAGTCTGGACGATCAAAAGGCTGTTGAGTTGAACCACCATCATATTTTAAGAGCTGTTCAGTGATCTCTGGCCAGTTAGGGTTTACAGTCATGGTGATAAAGATGTCAGGCTTATGGCAGTGGCGAGTGATAGCCATAGAATCTTGGAAAAGCTGATACATATAACGTGGACTGCCTGCATGAGTAGAGGGAAGCACAATACATTTTCCCCGCTGGCCTAGGTCTACCTCAGCTTCTGCATGGATAGCATCAAACAATGACTGGTACTTTTCAGCTCTGATCTCCTTCTGATGGTTCCTGATCCAGAAAAGGTTGCTAGACTCAATAGATGCCCAAGCATCAACCACATATTGCTGAAATAGCTTGCCAGCTCTAAAGATGGTTTCAGGATCAAGCAGACGGCGCATAAGACGATAGGCATAATAGCAGCGCTGAGACACCTTGGATGAGAGCATTTGGCCATTAGGTCCAGGATGAGCAGGAATATTGGGATGAAAGCCTTGTTCACCATGTGGAAATAATGTCACATAATGCAAGGGACTGTAGTGAGGGTGAAGATGGCTGAAATGCTTTAGACCTCCATGGTTATAACAGACAACAATATCTCTGTGCAAGTCCACTTCCTCATCTCCACTTCCAGGAATGATGGCAGCAACTTCATCTGCAGTAGGCTCATTATAGTGGCGATGATCTGTATTGGGCAAGACAGCAATACGGGCTGCAAGCTTGTCTCGTTCTCCAGGATTCTTGTCTGCCATGATTTGATAGGCATGGCGGTACAGGGGAACATAAGGATTGTGCTCATGAAACATATCCTGCAAGTTATTCATGATCTCAGACTTCAAGTTAGGATTGGCATTGTTGCGCTCATTGAGTGCAGCCTGAGGATCAATAACATAGAGCTGAGCATAGGAAGGTCTAAGATGGTTGGGTGGTAGCAGGGTACCCATTTGATGATAAAGTTCTCCGTGGATTTTAAATGCATATGGCCCAGAAGTAGTGGTAACATGATCTGATAGCTTGGCAGCAATAGAAGTAAATGCAAATGCACTATTGTATTGCCTGATATTTAGCCTGAATGATTTGGCATTCTCAGTGTCTCCACAGAGAAGATTACGCAATGTTTGAGGAGGGTCCAATAACACAGGCAGCCTAATTTGGCCTTGTAAACAGCACATGCCAAAGCGGATGTGATTGCGAGTAGAGAATGATAGCTTTTTAGAGGAAAAGTGAAGGGCTTTGCAGTGGGAACATTCAACATCCATATGGCCAACACTATAGCGTGCGTCAGGCTCTTGATAAGGACGACGACCAAGAGGTAGCTGTTGCATTACTTGATTTTGAGCTAGAGCATGGTGATTGTGTTGAATGGCAAGATTGTCATCGTGAATCTGCTGGGAAAGGTTCAAATGATACTGATGGACTTCTTGTGGCTGGGCATTGTTTTCTTGTTGTTGCTCAAGAATAATCTGCTGCTCTGCCTGTGTTTGTGCTCTATGCTCTATATGTCTCTGCTGGGCCTCTATAAGATATTGGTGGATCTCCTCAAGATGCTGCTCATGAAGGGAAGCTCTATGATGATCAAATTCCTGCTGCTCTTGCTGGTATTGTAAAGCCTGCATATTATGCCGAGATGATAATGGAGGCTGTGGATGATGGACAGGATTAGGAAGAGGAACCACTGCGTCTCAGGCCTTGCATTCTCTCTACGATGCCGTCTACGCTCTGCATGGCTCTGTTCAAAGTTATTCATCATGCGGCGCTCATAGTCAGGATGGCTAGCTGCTGCAAGACGCATGCGAGCCTGTCGATCATGATTCCCAATCAAATGGCGTGGAAGATTAGGATGGGCAGAAACATTCACAGGCCAATAATGAGGTGGTGGTGCAGGCATAGGAGGGGGAGCATAGATAGGATATTGTCCAGGAATTTGATAAGCCATAGCACCATGATAGACAGAGTGTTGGAACATGGGAGCAGGATAAAAGTGGGGAGGAACATATTGAGCAGGATGATATGATGGAGCAGAGGAAGCAGCCACTGTAGAATGGTATGACTGGACAGGAGGAGCAAGTGTGGCAGGCTGGTGAAGCTGAATGGGTGGTGCAAGAGAAATAGGAGGCTGAGCAGAATTAGAAGTAGCAGGATGGGAAGGTCTAGAGAGATCCTCAAAAACAGGCTGACGAATAGAGCCTCGTAATGCAGAACGCTCGCGCCGGAGAGTAGGAGAAGTCATCTGAAGCCTTTCAGCACGCTCTTGCTCTCGCACAGTCTGGCGCTCATGCTCAGGAGTCCTAGGAGGAGTTCTTATAAACCCCAAAATTAATAAACAAATTTTGTGTGATTTAACAAAAACTGCATACCTTGTCATAGTCACATCCACATGGGCAGCCTCTTCAACAGCCTCTTGGTTTTCAACATGTCTATAGTTTCTTCTTTTTAGCCAATGACCATAAAAAGATTAAATAAAACCACATACCCATTGAGATTCTCAGGTGGAGGAGTCATATAGAGATCATCCTCATCTTCACTATCATTGGTGTTCTCACTATAGCAAATATGAGTACACACAACCAATAAGCAAAAAGTAAAACACCTACTTATGTGCAGTCTCAGGTGGAGGTGTCATATAGAGATCATCCTCATCATCATCTCTAAAGAGAATTTTAGCACTGAAACAGTATCCAAGCAAGCCAAAAACACTCACAAAGGTGCCAATGCAGGCATCCAGACTTCCACCACACCCTCATTAGGAGGCCTACAAAAAGAGTTGAGCACAATAGACATGATGC
The DNA here is from genome assembly GCF_000320585.1 of Heterobasidion irregulare TC 32-1. NCBI lineage: Eukaryota > Fungi > Basidiomycota > Agaricomycetes > Russulales > Bondarzewiaceae > Heterobasidion > Heterobasidion irregulare. Next base: position 305,557 of record NW_009258197.1, on the reverse strand, counting down.
AAGCAACACAGACTTACAAAGGTGGAACACTCATTGTGAAAAGTTAAATAAAAAAAACACCTGCAAACAAAACCAAGAGCCAAGAGTGGTTGCCAAGCTAAGCACTCGCTGAATGCCCCCTCACAGTTCACCTGAAGAAATTGCCGCAAGACAGTGCCAGGGGAAAAGGATTCCCAATGCTCTTTGACGACTCAATGTCACCCGTTGTCTGCAAAGCAGGTCGTTGTGACTGCGAGATCGTGGTAAAAGGTACCTGAGCAACTGAAACACCGCAGGATGAGAGAGGTCCAGGCAGCTATGAAAAGACTGCTTTTGGCTACAGCAAACTAAGGCCGTGCTGGTAGACTTCACACCCTGTAGGCTTTTTCTAAGCAGAATCCGTGCTCAGAGACACCCAGTAGAGCAGAGTAGAGTTTGAGAGAAAAGCCAGTAAGGAATAAAGCAGAGGAGAGCACAGATGAGGGTCTGGGACAGAGATGATGATGGTTGATGGCAGAGATCAGGTATCGCAAGGCTCGCAGCAGCCGCGGGCACGCGCGCGCTGACCAACTCCGTTTCGAGCTCCGACACGCTCCGTTTCGCGTCCCGAAGCCTATGGGACAGTGGTCTCGCGTGGTTTCTTACGTGGCCCACGCGAGCATAAGCGAAGACACGCGACGTGAGCCGCCGGCCCAGCGCCACAATTTTGCAGTGTCGCCCTTTATTTACTAGCTTCTCACCCGTCGCGTTGCGACGGCGCAACCATGCTTAATCTGAGTTTTTGTTACAGTGCTTGGTCTCATGTGCCTGTAAAGTCTAGTCTCTGTAAAGTCCAGTGCTCGTAAAGTCCAGTGCCTGTAAAGCCCAGTGCTTGTAAATTTTAGTGCCTATAAAGTCCAGTGCCCATAAATTATTTTGCCCTAATATAGCTCTCTGATCATATTCTATAAGGTCCTGCCCATAATATTCTCTATATAACACTCTCTTGTCAAGTATTATTTAGTTCCTCTATAAGGTCATACCTATAAGGCTTTTCCATAAAGTGCTGGGATACTATTTCAAGCTCCAACAGCTGCCAATATATGGCCCATATAAGGTTCTCCTATATAGGTTCCTTTATTATATTCCCCTGTTAGGTTTCTTTATTATGCTTACCTATTATGTTCCTCTGTCAGGTTCCTCTTGAAGATCTTGCCAGTGAGGCTCTCTTGTGAAGCTCCTCTATAAGGTGCTAGAATATCACTTTTAGTGCCCATAAAGTCTAGTTCCCATGATACTCTATAATGTCCTGCCTATAAGATTCCCCTATAAGGCCTCTCTATGAGATTTTGCAAGATGACATTCAAAAGATTCCTCCCCTATAAGGTTCCTCTGCCAGATCCTGCCTATATGGCTTTTCTATTAGGCTCCCTTTTCATATTCCATGAAAGGTTCTGCCCATAAGGCTCCCCTATGAGATTCTGCCCTATGAGGCTCCCCCGTGAGGTTCCCTATGGGGTGCCAGAATGCCATTTTGAGCCCCGATGGCTGCCGAGGCACGGCCTGCTCCAGTTGTTGGCATTGCCGGGCAGACCGGGATGCCGTGTGAAACCCCGACAGCTGCCGAGACACGGCCCGCTCCAGTTGCCGAGGTTGCCGGGCGGCTGAAGAGATAGCTCGCTCCGCTCGCCAAATTTGTCATGGCGCTCGCTTCGCTCGCGTGGTTTCTTACGTGGCCCACGCGAGCATAAGCGACAACACGCGACATTAGCCGGCGGAGTTTTGCCACAATTCTTCACTGTCGCCCTCTATATAGGGACTAGCTTTTCACCCGTCGCGTTGCGACGGCGCAACCATGCTTAATCTGAGTTTTTGTTACAGTGCTTGGTCTGATGTGTCTGTAAAGTTTAGTGTTCACAAAGTCCAGTGTCTATAAAGTCTAGTGCCTGTAAAGTCCAATGCCCGTGCTTAATCTGAGTTTTTGTTATAATGCTTGGTCTCATGTGCCTGTAGAGTGCACTGACTATAAAGTCCAGTGCTCATAAAGTCCAGTGCCCATAAAGTCCAGTGCCCGTAAAGTCCAGTGCCCATAAAGTCTAGTGTCTGTAAAGTCCAGTGCCCATAAAGTCTAGTGTCCACAAAGTCCAGTGTCCACAAATTCCAGTGCCTATAAAGTCTAGTGCCTGTCAAGTACAGTGCCTATAAAGTCTAGTGCCTGTAAAGTCCAGTGCCCATAAAGTCCAGTGCCCCAATATCCCTATATGGCTCTTTTATGATATCCTATAAAGTTCTTCCTATAAAATTCCCATATAAAGCTCTCTATAAGGTCCCATCTATTAGATTCCCCTATGAGATTCTGCCCTATGAGGCTCCCCTATCAGGACCCACCCATGAGGCTCCCCCATGAGGTTCTCTGTGAGGTGCTAGAATGCCATTTCAAGCTCCAATGGCTGCTAAGGCATAGCCCATTCCAGTTGCTAGGGTTGCTAGGAGCACCCAAGACATGGCTCACTCTGCTTACTAAAATTCCTGTGCCCCAATATCCCTATATGGCTCTTCTGTGACATCCTATAAGGTCCTTCCTGTAAGATTCCTATATAAAGCTCCCTATAAGGTTCCATCCATTAGATTCCCCTATGAGATTATGCCCTATGAGGCTCCCCCATCAGAGTCCCACCTATGAAGCTCCCCCGTAAGGTTCATTTGTAAGATGCTAAGATGCCATTTCAAGCTCCAATGGCTGCAGAGGCATAGCCCACTCTAGTTGCTAGGGTTGCTAGGAGCACCAAAACATGGCTTACTCTGCTCACCCAATTTGTCATGGATGCTTGCTTTGCTCACATGGTTTCTTATGTGGCCTGTGCAAGCATAGCCATTGCTCAAGTGCCACAATTTTTCACTGTTGCCCTCTATTTATGGATTATTTATTTATTCAAAAAATACCTGCAAACAAAACCAAGAGCCCAGAGTGGTTGCCAAGCTAAGCACTTGCTGAATGCCCCCTTGCCTGAAGAAATCACTGCAAGACAGTGCCAGGGGAAGAGAATTCCCTATGCTTAGGTTAGCCCCGGGCACGCGCGCGCTGACCAACTCCGTTTCGAGCTCCGACACGCTCCGTTTCGCGTCCCGAAGCCTATGGGACAGTGGTCTCGCGTGGTTTCTTACGTGGCCCACGCGAGCATAAGCGAAGACACGCGACGTGAGCCGCCGGCCCAGCGCCACAATTTTGCAGTGTCGCCCTCTATTTACTAGCTTTTCACCCGTCGCGTTGCGACGGCACAACCATGCTTAATCTGAGTTTTTGTTACAGTGCTCGGTCTCATGTGCCTATAAAGTCTAGTCTCTGTAAAGTCCAGTGCTCGTAAAGTCTAGTGCCTGTAAAGTCCAGTGCCTGTAAATTTTAGTGCCTATGAGTTCAGTGCCCATAGATTATTTTGCCCTAATATAGCTCTCTTATCATATTCTATAAGGTCCTGCCCATAATATTCTCTATATAAGACTCTCTTGTCAAGCATTATTTAGTTCCTCTATAAGGTCATACCTATAAGTCTTTTCCATAAAGCGCTGGGATACTATTTCAAGCTCCAACAGCTGCCAAGATATGGCCCATATAAGGTTCTCCTATATAGGTTCCTTTATTATATTCCCCTGTTAGGTTTCTCCATTATGCTTACCTATTATGTTCCTTTGTCAGGTTCCTCTATAAGATCTTGCCAGTGAGGCTCTCTTGTGAAGCTCCTCTATAAGGTGCTAGAATATCACTTTTAGTGCCCATAAAGTCTAATTCCCATGATATTCTATAATGTCCTGCCTATAAGATTCCCCTATAAGGCCCCTCCATGAGATTTTGCAAGATGACATTCAAAAGATTCCCCTATAAGGTTTCTCTGCCAGATCCTGCCTATATGGCTTCCCTATTAGGCTCCCTTTTCATATTCCATGAAAGGTTCTGCCCATAAGGCTCCCCTATGAGATTCTGCCCTATGAGGCTCCCCCGTGAGGTTCCCTGTGGGGTGCCAGAATGCCATTTTGAGCCCCGATGGCTGCCGAGGCACGGCCTGCTCCAGTTGTTGGCATTGCCGGGCAGACCGGGATGCCGTGTAAAACCCCGACAGCTGCCGAGACACGGCCCGCTCCAGTTGCCGAGGTTGCCGGGCGGCTGAAGAGACAGCTCGCTCCGCTCGCCAAATTTGTCATGGCGCTCGCTTCGCTCGCGTGGTTTCTTACGTGGCCCACGCGAGCATAAGCGACAACACGCGACATTAGCCGGCGGAGTTTTGCCACAATTCTTCACTGTCGCCCTCTATATAGGGATGGATGGATGGATGGATATGGATGGATGGATGGATGGATGGATGGATGGATGGATGGATGGATGGATGAGGAGTTCGAATTTGTGGTGTATAAAATAAGGCATTTTGACGTGATTGTGCAAGGACGTGCTGGGGAAAAGACGCCGCTCTCTGCCTGCTTTAATTGAGACATAGCGTCGGATCTTAGAGGAAGCTATACAATATAAATTCAGCAGCGTGAAAGTAAGCAATTGCGGTATCATCATCGAGAACGTATGCACTACAAGACGAATGCCACTACACCGTCCGCGCAATTTTTCGTGGTCGCTCTTCGGCATAGCTTCGCAACTGCTCGTCATTATCCACACGAGACGTCCACCTTCCTCGTTTCTTCATCTGCTGTGAGCAACAGGCTTGCCACGTTCCCAAATGCTGAGTCAAGTTTCTATGGTATGCTCTATACTCAGATGCAGCCTCGGATGGGCTGATGCTTTCGTCGCTATCAGAGCCAGGAGTGTCGCGAGGGCGAAAATCGCCCCTACACCAAGAACATAATGAAGGAATCCATGCAAATCGGCTATTGGAGCATGGACCGGTACACGTTGGAGGGGGCAGGTGACGTGTCTTGGGTAGTTTTCGACATGTAGAAGGCACCCGAAGGACAGTGCGGGGTGATGACGCAAAGTGTGGAGGTGGACGCCGTTCAAGCCAAGCGCAATACACGTAGTGTACATTGCGAAGCATGCACGATGCTTCGGGTTCAGATATTGGCCACAGCGACTGAACATCGGATGAAAGTCGCGACGGCCCTGAGATTATGTGGTGAAATAGTTTTGGAGCCGAGTCGCATATGACAAAGTGAGGTTTTGCGCGACTAACAAGAGTCGGTAATGTCTCGTACGGAAATGAATGGTGTATGGAGGTTCGCTGCTCTGTTGCTGAAGTGGGTGTTGTGATTGGAATGCTTGATTTAGGCCCGTTGAACCGATCGAAGGAACGGAGGCGGGGGTCCAATGGCAGCAGCCGGTATTCAAATATTTCAGCGCCTTCATAAACCTACCAAGTCATGAGAGAAAGATCAACGAATGAGCAAAGGGGCGAACCGTCTCGATGGGGGGCATAACAAAGTCTGATGGAGCCTTGAAAAATTTCCTACAATGGTCCCATATATTGTTCACCATTTCAGGAGGTGGAAGCAACAGCCAGCGGTCGCTATCAAATGACCTCAGCCATTCGCTGTCAACTGAGGTAGGTAGGGATATCAGTTGTCATCAGCACCCAAACAATGGCGACGTACGGTATAGTTTATTTGCCTCCGTGTCCAGCTCGAGTGAATCATATTTCATCCCCCACCACCATTCGAGACGTGTAAGCTACATCAACAATCATGAATTCAATTAACATTTGAGAAGTGAAGGATAATATCGAACGTACAAACTCGCCGTTTCTCCATAGGCGCTGGTTCAGGAGGTAGCATGGCTCAATCGAGGCCTCTGACGCATCCTTGTTTGTTATGAGGCATTGCTTGGTATTCGAGTTTTCCAATGGGGCTGGATAATGGGTTCTCTGGGTTTCAGACGGTTGGTCCGCGTCTTATGAGGTTGGGGTATCAAATGAGATGCAGAGTCAAAGGATCGCTTGCGTACTAGTAGTATCTGTGGAACTTGATTTACTGGTACTCGCAAATGGAGCAAAGGTGTTAGGTTCTTTGGTTTCTGAGGAGCAGACGTATTAGTGAATAAGAGATTGGAAAAATAGGCAGCGTACTCTGGATAGGTAACGCTTCATCAATTCTACGCTTCTTGGTTGGATTTGATTCAACGGATGTTATAGGCTCTATGCTGCGCTTTCTACCGTGTGATTTCTCGTCTGAATTAACGGGCCGGTGGGCATTACATGTGTGTCTCGAGCCTTCGGAACGGAGAGCGGAGTCTTGGGAAGCTGAAGATTTAGCGAACAGAAAGACGCGTCGTATGGCTGTTGACGCACTACTGTTTAAAGATCCTGTGCTACCACTATCGGTCTTGGAAGGGCTTGAGCCAATCAACGTTCTTGATGTTGTATTGCTGAACGCTTTGGAATTCGCAGCCAAAGGCGTAGATGGTGGAATGCAACATATATTTTTGTGGTCCTCGAAGTGTGGATGAATCTCTGTAGGAGTTGAAAAAGAATGCAAAAAGGGTAGCATGGGGGCAGGCGTACCTGTAACGTCTAAAGAACTAGAATCACCACCACTCCCGGCTGCGCTTGACCACCTCGATGGTAAAGATCCTATGATGCCCATTGTATCGCAATATTGAATATCCTTGCTATTATTTGTATTTATGGGGAGGAGTGTTTTCAAGACAGGGCTAAATCAACGTCGGCTGCAGATTCGAGTTGCGCGACAAGAAGCAAGTCAGTGAAGACGAGTGAGCCACTCTTAGCGGGACAGTCATGTGATGCGAGACCAAATTGAGTGGCGAAATTTGACAATGCCGCAGGAAACTGTGGCATTCACAAAACGTACTCAAATGACTCCCAATGCCAATCTAATAAAATTGGGGCTGATATTATGTCCTCCCGAACTCGCTAGAGTATGCTTATAATACCAAGCGTGTGACCCGGGCGGCCGCCAGAGAATCTAGCATAAGAACCATGCCGACTCCTGCTGAGAGAAAAGCACTGACAAGATCACCATGCAGTCGTCATCGCCGTAATAGTATCCTCAGCCACATACGCCCTCGCCTTCTCGCAATAGCATGTCGTTGAGTACAGGAGAGGTTCACTGTCTACACAATGATGCCATGTAGAACCAAACTGGCGGGCATTTTTCATCAGCACTCAACAGTCACTCAACGGTAGTTGTTAAAACGAATCCCAATAATCATTGGTCATATAAAGAATCCCGACAACCGATATCACCATGCGGGCTCAGCAAAGGGGCCTCGGTAGAGTTATACAAGCAAGAACAGAACGTCGAAGGAATTACCTCAATTACAGATAAGGACTAAGATTCCCAATCCATTCCACTCCTCACGAGACAAAAACACCGGCTATGATACGGTCGTTTTCGCTGTTATAGTGTCCTCAGCCACGCGCGCTCACAGGATATCCTCGCAATTACTTGTCGTTGAGCACACGGGAGGTCCAACGCCCGCGCTTCGCGATCTTCTTGAGACATCGTGTGTGTCATATTATTACATATTGATATAGCCGTCTGCGATACGCTTTATACTCAGACGAGCTGAGGCTCCCGAAGCAATCGTCGCTGTCCGAGGAAGCAGAGTCGTCGTCATCGCGAGTACACCAACAGCTAGAGCAGACAGACGGCTTCCACGCGAACCGACTGTGAAAGCACGGCCCAGAACAAACTATCGGCGACATATGCCGTATCCTGGGCAGACGCGGACCCGTGTCGAGAGCAGACGTCCACAGAGGAGTGCGCGACATATTCGCGAATCCAAGGGGTTCCTCGAATTCAAGCCAAACTCGATAGATATGTTCAAGTGGGGAAAACATGGTAGTGGCATTGCGTTCGGATATCGGCCAAAGCGAATGCACCACGGTCAATACTCCCCGTGGTCCCGGTATTGCCTGACGAAACAGCTTTGCGGCCGAGTCGAGGATGATCAAGTGAGGTTTGACACTAGAAACGAAGGTCGGTAGAGTGTCGAATGCATATGAATGGTAGGTGAATTTTCGTTCGGTGGGGATGGCGAGGGGCGGAGAAGACCCTCCGGATGAGTGTAGCTCATCGAATCGTTCAATCGGGAGAAGGTCCTTGTCCAGCAGCAACAGCCGATATGCAAAGGCCTCACCACCTTCATAAATCTACACGATCGTCAAATAAATCTATCGCCGAGAACGAGGTCAGACGAATCGACTCAATAGGAGATTGCTGGTTCGGATTTTTGGCATCGTTCATAAATATTGTACAGTGGTCCCATATTTTATTCACTATTTCAGGGGTCAGGAGTAGCAGCCAGCGGTTGCTGTCAAATGATTCCAACAAGTCTTCACGAATTGTAACCAGCGAGGGAATTCAAGGGCCACCTAGTCGCAGACAACAGCACGACGCACGATAGATCCTGTTCGCCTCTACATCCGGCTCTAGCGACGCATACTTCGTCCCCCACTGCCATTCGAAGCGCGTCAGCTGCGTCCGGCTATCAACGGCCGATCGCGACGCGAGAGGCAGGACCGGACGCACCATCCTGTTGTACTGCCAGAGGCGCAGGTTGAGCAGATAGCACGGCATGACCGATGGTCCTGAGTCCTGCGTGACGAGGCATCGTTTTGGGTCTGCAAGTACAGAGCGTGGAGTTGGAGCGGGGGTCTCCGAGCTTTCAGGATGCTGGTCGACATCTGGGGAGGTTGCGACGTGAGCGGTGAACGTAACAACTTGCTCGAGTGCGCGCGTACCAGGGATGTTAGAACATACCACACCCTTTACGGAAGTGTGAATTGGAGAACGACCGTCAAGGTCTGGAGAACCCGCCTTGCCACTGCCGAAGGCAAGGCCTGCCACCTCGTCGGAGCGGACGTCGCGATGTCCATTGAACAATTTACCACGAGGAATGATTCTTCAGATGGGATTGTTCAAAAGATAGCCTGAGGGACGAGGGGCCGGATGAGAGCATCACAGAAAGCCAGACCGAGGACCGAGGACGAGGAAGTGGCACAGGAGACAGTCATGTGAAGGCGCTGCGCCACGGAAGAAGTACAGGCCCATCGTCGTCTGCGCCGACGGAAACGAGCGGAGAAACTCGCGCTCGAGCGCGGCGCCACAGGGCTGCGGACAAGATTCAGAGATGAGCAGAAAAACAGAGCGCGTGCGCGTGACCGAGCCGGGTGCCGTGGGCGGGCCAGGCTCATGTGCGACTGCGCTCGTCGGTGTCTGTGTCTATCCAGCAGAGATGGGCGGACACGATGGCCCGCATGTGTGCAAAGCGGTGTTGTCCGCTGTTCGGGTCCGTCGCGAAGGACCGAGCGCGCAGGCGGTGCGCACAGACGTCGGGAAGAGCAGTGAGCACGGCAGGTGTGGGCGGTCTGGGGCACGCGGCGCGCGGCTGATTACGGGGTACATTGTCAATCGAGGCTAGAGGGCATTCGTATGCCTGCCAGAGGGTGATATCTGGGTGGAGACCGGTGGGCAGTCGGCGCTGGTATCGTGCTAATGAGCGCGCGCGCGCGCGAGGACAGGACATGGGGTCGCGGGGTCTGGCTCTGGCTAGCTCTGGGACAGCGCGATCCTGATGGTCTCTTGTTGGGTGCATACGCACATAGCTCAGGAGAGGGCGGTTGGTGTGAGCGAGCAAGCAGGAAAGCAGGAGGCGCTTGCACGATCGATGACTCGAATCTCGATGATGGCGGGGAAGCACAGGGGCCTACGACTCGGACGCCCTAATGTGCTGTTGTAGACAAAGGAGGCGGGCGCGCGGACGGGGATAACGAGGCGCGGGCCCGGCACGGACGAACGGGTGAGATACTTTGCTTGGTACTGTATGTGCGAGCTTGTGCGAGTCGAAGGGGAGGGGGCACGAGGTACGTGGACGCGCGGCGACTATATGAGGGCCTGCGCAGTGCGCCTCGGACTCTGGGAGCTATGTCTTAGATCAGAGAGATGCTCGCTGAAGCTGAAGCTTGCTGCGTGCGCTGTATTCCCCGGGGTCGTCCACCGATCGACCACGGCGTACAGCTCGTGCTATGTGGAGGCGCGGGGGCAGTTAATGAAAGAAGGCGCGGGGTGACTGATACGTGATGCGGATGGGCGATAGTGATAGTCTGATAAGTAGACGGGAAAGGGCATCGCGTGTGGGTTGTGCGTGCTGTGAGGCTTCACTTGGACGTCACGAGAGATCAGAGATGAGATCGATCAGAGAGGGGGGCGCCCCGCGGCCGGCCGAGACTGGAGGCTGTATAATGAAGAAGCCGGGCTGGCTTAGAGACGGGCGGGAGGCTGAGGACTCGGGGAGAGGGTTGCGGAGGACTGGAGCGGGCGTGGGAGGGCCGAGCACGAGTCGGCGAGGCACGCCAGGCACAGGACGCGGGCGCGCGATAGCACAGAAGGAGGGAAGGGGAGGGCACTGAGAGGGCTCGTCTGCGCCGGCGATGTTCGGTGGAGTCATGCGACGCGGCGGTGTGCGGGCGCGACGGCGGGGAGGCTGGGACGGCGGGGCGGGACTGGGCTGGACGGCGGTGGCCTGGAGGGACGGTGGTGAGCGGTGGAGGGCCGAGGATACGGCGCAGGGTGTATTAGGTCATGCAACGCGGGCTCTGGTCTCTGGACTGCCTCCACGTCCGCCCGACGTCCCCTTCGCTTCCTCCTCCTCCTCCTCCTCCTCCTCCTCCTCTCTTCCACTCCCGCACGCAGCGGCGTCCGATCTCCCGCGGCCCACGATGGCCATATCCAAAGCCGCAAAATGGATCTCCTTCGCCGTGCAGCAGCAGCCCCCGTCCGCACCCGCACCCGCCTCGTCCCCCGCACCGCCGAACCCGCTCGCCGCCCTCCACGCCACCGCAAACGGCACAGCGGGGCCCGCCGCGCCCACGCCCTCGCGCGCAGACGCGAAGCAGTTCGGCCTCGAGAACGTGCGTCCCTTCCCTCCCTCTGCTCTTCCTCTCCTTTGCCCTCTCTCTTTCTCTCTCGCACTCTCGCTCTGCACGCCCTGCGCGCCCTGACTTGCTCTACACCTTGTCGTGCCAAAACTCGCTCACACACGCTCACGCACGCCCCCTCGTCGCACTGCAGTTCGGCAACACATGGTGCGTGCCCCGTCCCCCCGCGTGCCCCGTCTGCGTGCTGACTGTGCACTCACCCATCACCGACTGCGCCGTCCGTGCCGATCCCACCCGTCCTCCTCCATCCGCCCGTTCCCCCGTCCAACCGTATACCCGCGCGCGCGCGCACCCGCAGCTACGCCAACTCCGTCCTCCAGGCGCTCTACTTCTGCGCCCCCTTCCGCGACCTCGTCATCCAGTCCCCAGACCTCTCCGCCCCGCCCCTCCCCGCCCTCCCCTATCCACACCCGCCCTCACATCCACATCCACACCCACACCCACCCGCGCCCTCCTCGCCTTCCCCGCTTTCCCCCTCCACCTCCACCAAACCCACGCCCCCAAGCGCTCCCTCCTCCTCCACCCCCTCCTCTACCCCCTCCTCCTCCACGCCCTCCCTCCCCATCCCCATCCCCCCCGCCCCCCCGACCCTCTTCTCCGCCCTGCGCTCCCTCTATGTCCACATCGCGACCCACCCCGACGCGCGCGGCACCGTCGCCCCGCGCGCCTTCGTCGACAAGCTCCGCGAGCTCAACGAGCTCTTCCGCGGCGCGATGCACCAGGACGCGCATGAGTTTTTGAATTATCTATTGAATCGGATCATGGAGGAGGTCGCGAGCGACGCGAACCATCGTGTCGGGCGCGGGGAGACGCTGGATGGCGTCGACGACCGTGAGTGCATACACGTCCTCCATCCTCGCTCCGTTTCCCCATACAGAGCTCACGCTCATGCCCTCGCGCAGTGTCCGCGTCCATCGCCACGCTCTCCTCCGGCAACGGCGCGACGACGCGCTCCGCGTCCTCGCACGCGCATCCGCACCCGCACACGCTCGTGCACCGCCTCTTCGAGGGCGTGCTCACGTCCGAGACGCGCTGTCTTACGTGCGAGACCGTGAGTCGCGCTTTCTCGCCCCGCGTTGCGCCTCGCATGGTCGGTCGGTCGTATGCTGACATGCTCGCTTTCTCACTCACTCACTCGCTCACTCACTGCGCTGTCGCCCACGCCACCCGCGCCCGCGCGCAGGTCTCCGCGCGCGACGAGTCCTTCCTCGACCTCTCGATCGACATCGAGCAGAACTCGTCCGTGACCGCGTGCCTCCGCCAGTTCAGCGCGAGCGAGATGCTCTGCCAGCGGAACAAGTTCTTCTGCGACAGCTGCTGCGGGCTACAGGAGGCCGAGAAGCGGTGCGTGTCTCGCTCCCGCTCCCACTGCCCACTGCCCACTCCCATCTTTCGTCTCTTCCGTCCCTTCTGTCCCTTTGCCCCGCCGCTGACGCCCGCGCAGCATGAAGATCAAGAAGCTCCCGAACGTGCTCGCGCTCCACCTGAAGCGCTTCAAATACCAGGACGACGTGCAGCGCTACATCAAGCTCGCATACCGCGTCGCGTTCCCGCGCGAGCTCCGCCTGTTCAACACCGTCGACGACGCGGAGGACCCTGACCGGCTGTATGAGCTGTTTGCGATCGTGGTGCATATCGGGAAGTGAGTCGCGTTTTTTGGTTTTGGTTTTGGGTTTGGTTTTAGGGGTCTTTTTTTGGTGGTTTTTGGTTTTTCTTTTGTGGGTGCGGTTTGCGCAGGGTGAGGACGCGGAGGTGGGGTGCGCGCCTTGTGCGGGCGCTCGGGCGCTCGGGCATTCGGGCATTTTGCCCTGCTCTTGCCCCTGCCCCTGTCCTGCTGTGCCCTGCAGGGGCCGCATCACGACAGCAGGTCAGGTCAGGTCAGGTCAGGTCGGTGCGCCCAGGCCCGCACCCTGCCCCGCGTCGCGTCTCGAGCCCTCACGCACGTTCGTCCCTTACTGACCCCGCTTGTACGCAGCGGCCCGCACCACGGACACTACGTCACCATCGCGCGCGCGCCGTTACCGCCCGCCTCTGCTCCCAGCAACGGCACCACGTTCCCCTCCACATTCCCCTCCACCCCCACCGGCGCACCTCCAACCACCAGCGCACCCTCCGCCCCCGCCCCCGCCCCCGCCTCCACTTCAACCTCCACCTCCGCCGCGGCGTCCAACGCGACTGCAGGCGCGGCGCCCGCGGCGAGCAGCGATGCCGGGTGGCTCGCGTTCGACGACGACAAGATCGAGTCGGTGCGCGAGGCGGACATACCGCGATATTTTGGAGACTCGCCCGCGGGCGCCGCGTACGTCCTTTATTACCAGGCGGTCGACCTCGACCCCGCCGCGCTCGGGATCAAGCCGTGGGGCGCGTCCGCGTCCGCCGGCGCCAGTTCCGGTGCCACCGCTAGTGCCACTCCCAGTGTCGGTGTCGGTGTCGGTGCGACGGCGGCGACGGCGGCGGGGGAGAACGGCGTGGACGCGCTCGGGCTTGGCGATGTGGAGCACGGGCCGCTCGTCCCGCCGGGGCTCGGTCCCGCACCAGACGCGGAGGACACGTCGGACACGAGCCACAGCGCGCCGAGCGCGACCGCGTCGTCGCGGGCGTCGCTCCCGGCGCTGCGCGTCGGTGCTGGTGTGAGCGCGAGCGCGGGGCCCGCGTCGCCCAGCTCGCCGTCGCCGTCGTCGTCGCCGCGCATGCTGCGCGGGTCTGCGAGCGTCGTGGGCGCGCGGGCGTCGGCGGAGGAGCGGCAGGTGTATCGCGTGCCCAACGGCGGTGCGGTGGGCGAGGATGGGGTGGTGGGCGGCGAGAGCGGGGCAGCGGCGATGACGGTGAAAGGCAAGGGCAAGGCGGGGAAGGGCAAGGCGAACGGGAGCGTGCGCCGGTCGCTGCTCGAGGGCGGGTATGGGCGGCGGCCGTCGACGGCGCCGACTGTGTTTCGCGAGAAGGATAAGGAGGGGGAGAAGGAGGGGGTGCCGCCGGTGCCGGTGCCGGTACCGGATGTGAAGGTAAATGGGGAGGAGCATGTGCTGGACGACGAGGGCGGGAGGGCGAAGGAGAAGGCGAAGGCGAAAGAGCCGGAGCGCAAGGCGAGCGGGTGGTTCCGCCGGCGCAGCTTCAAGCCCGAGAAGGCGAAGGACAAGGACAAGGATAAAGACAAGGATAAAGATAAAGATAAGGAGAGGCAGAGGGAGAAGGGGAAAGAGAGAGGCGGGACCGCGTCGCCCGCGTTCGCGTTCGCGGCGCCGGGGGCGGCGTTCTCGCCGACGGTGTCGCAGTCGACGACCGCGTCCGAGGCGACGTCGGCGGGGGCGTGGCTGGGGAAGCGCTCCCGCGCAGGATCGCGCGCGCAACAAAGCGACGGCGATACGCACGCGGGCAGCCCGCGTCCGTCGACGTCGCGCGACCCCGCGGTGGCGTCATCCCCCGCCGAACCGCCCGCGTCCCCGCCCGTCCCCGTCCCTGCGCTCCCGGTCTCCACAACCACGCACTCCCTCTCCACGACGCCGTCCGCAGGGTCATATACGACCCACAGCGTCGACTCGCACTCGCCCTTGTACTCCGCGCCTTCCTCGGCACAGTCCTCGTCCAGCCTCGGCACCCTGCCACACACACACCCCGCACCGCCCCCACCTCTCCCCGCCGCCCCTCTCCCTCCACTCCAGAGCCCGCTGCGCCCGCGCGCACACCAGAACCAGAGCCCGCCGGGCCTAGAGACAGACCCGCAAGAAACCCTACCAGAACTAGAATCGGACACAGCGCCAGAGCACGACCCAACCACGCCCGTCGCTCCACCAATACCGGCGCCCGCCTCGCCACCGCGCCTGTTCCAGCCCGCGCCAGTGCGCGCGCAGCCCCTAGTGCAGCCCCCGCCGCGCAGGCGCGCGTCTGGCGCGCGCCCGCTCGTGTCACCAGAGCGGCCGAACACGGCGGGCCCGGGGACGCTCAGCGCGAGCTCCCCGGGCTCAGGGCGGTTCCTCGCAGCGGCGCCGCCGGTGCCCGCGGTGGACGTCACCCCCAGCTCGCCGGGCGCGGGCGCGGCGCCGTCCCGCGGGCAGCTGCTGGCGCGCGCCACGGCGGCGTCGCCGGAGGCGAGCGAGCTGAGCGACGGGCCGGCGACGGACGGGGAGGGTGTGCGTGGGCGGTATGTGCATGGGAATGGGAGGGGCGGAGCGGAGGGAGGGGAGGGGAGGTGGCGGCGGCCGCGGTCGGCGCATGCGCATGTTGGGCTTGGGTTCGCGACGCATCGGCGGGCGGAGATGCCTGAGGGTGGTGTGGAGCGCGGGGCGGAGAGTAGCGGCGCAGGCGTGAGTGCAGGCGTCGGTGGCGTGCTGGGGCGTTCGAGTCCCAGGGCGAGTCCAAGCCCGACGCCGCTGAATGCGGGTGTGACGCTCGGTGCTGGCAAGGCGGGGTTCAAGCGTGCGGCGCGGAAGCTGAGCTTTACGGCGCCGATGTTTGGGCTCGTGCGTAGGGATAAGGAGCGCGAGCGGGAGAAGGAGGAGCGGAGGGAGCGCGAGCGGGAGAAGGAAGAGCGTCATGAGCGGGAGAAGCAGGAGCGGCGCGAGCGGGAGAAGGAGGAGATGAAGAAGAAGCGCGTGTCGCGCTCGCCGCCGAGCGCGTTTGCGAACGCGGCAAGCGTCGCGGCCGCGCTGCGGTGAGCGGGCGCCCGTCGCGTTGCGCGATACCCACGCCCATCTTGCTGGTGCTCGGTGTGGCGGGGCGAGAGGCGGCCAGGCGGGCCAGCGGCTCTCGGACACTCGGACGGATTGGCGGTCGTGCGCACCGGGCTGGTTGGCGACTTCGAGCCTTGGCGGTTGTAGCAGTTTCTTCCCCGCGTCGCGTCGTCGGCGCACGATTATACTTATCCTATACTACTGTAGCATCCCCCCACTTCTCAACAGCACGCTTAATGGATTCGCGTCCGTTCATTCCCGGTTCGATTTCTTTTTCACACTTTCGGTTCGATACTCGTTTCGATTTTTCTTTCGTTATTTTATTTTGTTTGTGCTGGATTACGACTAGTAGTACAGGAGCCGCGTTGGCCTCGTGCCATTGCGGTTTCTTTTTTGCATCAGAGTCGAATATAGACCGCGCACGGGGCCTGGCATCCGAGGTCGGCTTGCAGCTCATATTTCTTGTGCAACAATACATTCGTGGTATTCAGGCGATGAATCTGATTCTTTGCAGACTGAGCATCTGATAGCTTGTATATCAGAGGAGAAGATACAGGGACACAGACCAGCACTAATGGGGTACCACATGCCCCGGAGTCTTCTCGCGTGGTGGGGATGCGCGCAGGAACAAAAGCAGGACGTGTATCATGCGTCAAGGACTGCCAAGATATATGCCACAGGGGGCTGCTGTGATACTGACATACACTGATGGGACTCGTATATGCGGATCCATGGTGGAACCATGTGTTGCAAGTCGTAGCCGGTCATCGAGAAACGTACATGTTAGATCAGAGGAACTGCAGACCTGATGCAGCCTACCGTTCCATATTGACGTGACGCCCGCTCATTCTTCCTTCCGCACGGACCGCACCTCATCATCCCGCATCTGGTCCACCTCCGCCCGTGCCGTGCCTGCAACGCCTTCTAGCGCGCTCATTACGCGCGGCACGACGAACGCAGCCGCTGCGGCGCCCACGAGCACCAGGAACGCGACGGTGGGCGCGACGGAGGCGGGGAGGACGGTGAAATAGAGCGGCTCGAGGATTGTGATGAAGGCGACTGCGGGCGGCGGGGGAGGGGGCATGAGCGGTGCGTGGGTGCGCGCGCGGACCCCGGTGGACACGAGGCGGATGCGGGCGAAGCGGAGGCGCGTCGTCGGGGGCGGAGAGACGGGCGCCAGAGGGGAGGGCGGGGAGGCCGGGAGGCCGAGGTGGGACGCGAGCTCTGTGGGGGTGTAGACCTGGATGGAGAAGTCCGCGGGGGACTGGGTATCGCGACGCGATGCAGAGGACACGGAGGGTATGAGGAATGATGCGTGGATCATGTACATAGATCGCACGTTACGCACGGATGCAGGCCACGACACCCTCAGGGTGAACTTTGCGTATGAGCTCCATGCGGGCTCGTCGAGATCGAGGACGGCCCATGCCTCATAGGGGCAAGGTGGTGGGGTTGGTGTGCCATCATTGACAGCGGCTGCGTGAACAGGCGGATCGCAGACGCTCTCAAGCAAGGTGTGTACCGGCGCGGGGTCAACATGCCATTGGCGCTCGTATGTTGCCGGGCTCAGCACTGGCCTGCGCAAAAAGTAATGATCAGGATTCGCGAGGTTCGTCTATGCAGATGACGACTAAGTTACCAATCAGCAGTGTGCTGTGCCAAAAAGTTAAGCGAGGAATGAGACAGAAAAGTCGGAGCAGAGGGAGAGGGAACAACCAAGAAGTTTATAATCTCGGTATTGGCGAGGGTAGGAGTAGAGAGAAGGATGAAGGAGACCACAACCGCGATCGTGAACGTCATCGAAGGGTGGCAATTGGAGACGCGTCGATCTCAAATTCGTGCAGTTTTCAAGGCCAGAACAACTTCATTCGAAATCAATGCGACAAGCAATGGCGAAAGCAATAGCAGAGTAGAGGGCAACAATTCGACGACCAATCAATGGTACAGACATTTGCTTGTATTCTTTCGACAATTCCTCATAACTACCACTTGAATCGTCCACACCACAAGTTCAAACATCAACCAGTGCGCAGAATCAAGTGCACGCCGCTCTCCGTGCTGATGACATCGCTAATCTCGCCGACCTTGAGCGCGTACGTCGCGTCCTCGAACGGCTTCTGCATCTGTCCGGGGCGGAACCAGCCGAGGTCGCCTCCGGATGAGTGCGAAGAGCAGTCAGAGTGTACGGACGCGAGCTCGGAGAACGAGCTCGGAGAGCCGTTGATCTGCGACTCGTACCCTCGCAGGATGGTGATAGCCTCTTCTTTCGAGCGCGTGATGTTCGGCTGTGTGATGGGCACATGGGACGCGGTTTAGCAATGTGGCAAGGAGAGCGAGCGGAGAGAGGATGACGGAAATGGATAGGACAGGGAAGGACAGGGCAGGGCAGCATAAGATAGAGGGGGTAAGAAGAGAGACGCACCTCTTTCCAACTGGATGGACGCCTGCTCCCGCTGTGCTTCACAAGCAGATGGCTCGCGCGCACCTGGGCGGGGCAATCGCTCCCACCGAGATGCTCGCTCGCACCAGGCAGGTTCATTATTTGCTCCTCTGTGAGCTCCGGTGGGCGATCCCAGAGCGACTGCTGCGTCTGGGTGTTGTAGAAATACGGCATGCCGCGCGAGGTCGAGACACGGACTTCCCAAGGAGACTGGGGGAACGTCGGTGAGTCTACGGGACACTACGGTAGTTTTTAGAGCGCTCACCATGTTGATTGATGACCGCTGTGTGTGGGTTGTGGTTGTTGGCGTCGAGGTCAAGTTCGAGGTTACCTCACGTCATAGCTGATTAGATGGTGTCACCTTGTCACGAAGAGCAACATCACAGTCACGTAGTGTCACATGTGGTAGGATGTTCATGTCACGGTGAACTCTCCAGTCCTCTGACTCCGACTATCACGAACAACTACCACGCCGCTCTTTCTTACAGCCCATTCCTTCGCGCTCTTTTACACAATGACGAATTTAATGACCTCGACTCTCACGAGCCTCTTTACGCTCGTCTACGCAACAATTTTCTACCTCACACTCTTTGTCGTCCATGTTTGTACTGGCGTCTTCAATTTCCTCGACCACAAGCTTGCCGCCCATGCCTCTCGGTCTAGTTTATCTTTCTTGGGCTTATCTTTGACTTCCTCTGTGTCTATGTCTGCAAAACCTGAAGGCACATTCGATATGGCGAAATTCTTGGACCCTGTGAAGCTCTGCAGCGCGCTCTCTGCACCCGGTACCGGACCTGTCGTTGCGCTGTTCAAGCCACCCGCCGCGAGCTCGGTCTTGCCATTCGTATGTCTCGACGCATCAGCTCCTTTTGCAACCCTGCCTAGCGGCGAGGACAGCAATGTGGAGCTCTCTAGCACTTACGTGGCCTATCTGGCACTTACTGGGCGCGCGGTACTCTCAGCTGCGACAGTAGGCCTTACTGCGGGCGCCGCTGTGTACATTTACTCAATGGTATGCTGTTCCACAAGCCGCTACGTAGGTGAACTGCTGATCGGTTATCTTATAGCTCTGGTCCAAGATGCGTGCGGTCCGGTGCAAGCAGATCGAGGGACCCTCTGCAGATGACGTCGCCCTCGGGATGTGGACGCACTTCCCTTCACTGGCTGCTTTTCGGCTGAACATTCGCGGGCATATCTCTCGTACCGCCGTGCCCGCACTTCCGGCCCGCGATGCGTCCGCGTCTGCACTACTTGACGCCGCGGAGCTTGTCAACATGTATGCGGTTGCTGGCGATGCGATTGATGTTGCGGAACTTTTTAAGACGGTCAGACTGTGCTTGGACAACGAGACTGGTGCTTTTGACAAGAGGCTTTTGAGAGCTATGATGACACCCTTACCTGGAGACTGCTCTATGACTGCTTTGGACGCTGAAGCCGCCAACACGTTCTTGCGTAGTGTCCTTGCCTGCTTGTCTGGTCAGGCCTTGGAGGTAGAACAACAGCTCGAGATGAAAACGACTCCTGTCCCTGAGGTCTCAGCTCCCCTCGATCTCGAGGAACTTGTCTCTACTGCTGCTTCTGAACCCGAATCTTCGTCTGAGCCTGTCCCCGAACGGAACGATCCCATCACGCCTCATAGCAAGCCGTCTTCAGCCACATACTCTCCCTCCCCTCCGAGCACCGCTGGTCCCTCCACACCTTTCAGCCTCTTTTCGCACCCGGCCATCGTGACATCGAGTCCTCTCGCATCAAGCACCCCTACGAAGGTCCTCAATCCGCGTGCGCCGGCCTTCACCTCCAAGATCGACGCCTTGCTCGCTGACATCCCTGACATCGCGCACCCCTCGTACATCGCCCCGAAACCGAAATTGACTCTGGACTTGGTCAATTCGCACATCCGCGCGGCATCCGCCACCACCACCGCCACGCACGCCACCACCTATTCAAGCTTCAACGTGCACGCCAACGTGAGGCCGACGGCGCTGCGCTTCCAGCCCGCCCTGCGTCACGCCTCGACTGCGAGCCTCCCGCCGAAGCCTGTGGCTGCGACCGTCGCGCTGGCCACCGTGGGGCCGGTGCAAAGCGCTCGTCGCCGGCCGGGGTTCGTGTCGCTGTCGATGGGTGGCGAGGCGCAGCGCCTCGCACACGCGCCGTTCTTTGCTAGTATCGGGAAAGGTAAGAAGGCGGCGGCTGTTGTGGCTGCTGGCCCGTCGATGTTCGTGGGTGCTGCCCCTTGAGTGAACTCTCTGTTCTGCTGGACGATTGGCTGGATTCGTGTATGCACTTTTGCACAATTTCGATTAGGTATGATCAACAGAGTACGTTAATACTACCGCTTGCGTTTGACCCACAGGTTTTGTATCATCAGCCAGTGGACGTGTTCAATGGATGTTAATTTTGGCGCCTTGCTGGTGGTTCGTAATGTCTAGGCTGCGCAGTGTACCCTCGGAGTTTTAACCAATCCGCTTCACTAGCAACGAAAGGCCGGTTCGAGATGCGGGCCCTAGGCGCGAGCATCCCCCATATTTTGTCTCAATTACCTCGTACCATGTTCCAACTATATCATCTGGCTTCGCGAGAGTTTCCTTAGTGGTGCGACCCATTCCATCAGAAATTCAGAGCCTTTCGGGCGGGTTTGCAGCTCGCAGACAGCTCCGCTCTGTTTGTCTGAAGAAAATCTGCATCACAAGGGAATTCATTACAAGGTGATTCTCTGTTATGTCCCCAACATCCCGCATTCAGTTCACTAATTTGCCGATACGATAGGCCTTGATAGCCCATTATATACATATGTCTTAACCCTTGTGAGCACTATCGGCCTCAAAGAAGTCAGGATGTCTTGCGATCTATGAGCAGGGTGCAGTAGTGTCATCAGCATGGTCTTACACCGAATTTCATCCGAGACGGTGCGAAAGACTGACCCATGACCTCGTTCTCTTGCCAAAAATATACATCGGCACGGAGGCCAGACAGCAAAATGCCTGGCATCCGGCGAGGATGAGGAGCGAGGCCTTGACGCCTCTGTGCTCGATCATGCCGTTGGCGAAGAAGCTGAAGCCGTAGAGGACCAGGTTCTTGAGGAAGTTGCTGATCGCGAAGCAGTGGAGTGCGTTGGACCCGTGGGTGTCCAGGAGATAGGTGACAGCCGCAGATCCAGAAACTACCATGCTGAAGTTTGCCATCCTACAGAAAATCAGCATGTGTCAATGAGGTGCATTAGGAGACGTAATTGAAACTGACGCGAGGCAGGCTACAGCACCTATCCATGGCATATTGTTGGTTGTACCCACTGACGAGCGCGATCAGCGAAATAACGATGCAAGTGAAGTGCTAAGTATTTACCTGCCCAGCCTGCATATCCAAACACACCGAGAAGCATTGTTGACATGAATACGAGTCTGTACTCGGGCTCATAAATCCCGCCATTTCTCTTTGACATCCATACCGCTCCCCAATCGGTCAATGGGCCCGTGATGACCATCGCAATGACGATGCCGACAATACCACCCAAGTTGGTCAGTCCCTGCGTGTGCAGATGAGCTACATCACAGTGATGAATGGATAATGGTGATATGGTGACGAACAGTTTGAGAAGCATTGAAGTTGTACTCGATAGTGAAGATTGTCGACGAGCATATGGGAAGCAAGCCTAGAGCAGTTGAGACAATAACCCACGTATATGATGACCCTACTCACTCAGCCAAGCGGTTTGCATTCCGTGGGACAGGAAGAGGAACACCGTCTACAACGCGTCAATACGTAAATTGGAAAGAGCACCTTAGAAGCTGGGACTTACCACTGGCGAGCACGTGAATGGGAGGGGTCTACCCACGACCTTCCACAGAGGGTCATCGCTGAACATCCCGTTCCAAATTTTCAGCTGAGATAGGTAGCTAGGAGCGGAAGGGGAGATATGGACAGAAACGACCTCGTCCAATGAGTTCAATTCTTTCTCCAAACTATGCCTCTCGAGAGTTTTTTTAGCATGTGATCCAGTAGTAACTGTTGGGAGATGATGACGCTTGAATGTTGTCTATGAATAAGATTATATACAAGGGGTTGTAAAATAAACAGAGAAGGCATACCTCGGGGACAAAGAAGAAGACAAGCAGAGTACAGATCCCTAACGGGATGCTTACAAGCCAAAACCCCATCTGCCACGAAAGATTCTGGACGACGTATCCATATATCAGCGGTCCGCTGTAAAAGATCCATCAGCTTGAGCTTCGAAAGACTCATGTCCGACGAACAGTGTGATCCCAGCCATGATTGAAAAGCTCCAGATGACCGAGCGTGCCCCTCTTTCGTGTATACTATCATCCAATGAGACGTCAGAGAGACTCGCTCTCGGCTGATAAATATAGCTCACAAAAATATCTGTTCGATAGTCGAAGCCACTAGACTTTGCAGGGCAGACATACCGAACCCTTGGAATACACGAGAGGCTCGAATAGACGTTAGATTTGGGCTCGCAGCGCACCAGACGCAGGCTATGAACATCTGTGTCGACATTGAATATTTGAGCTACAGACTTCGAATGCAGCGGTATTTACCAGGGAGACTGAACACAGGTACACGATACGGTGTCCGAACTTGACGGCAAAAGAGCCTTGAACAAGCCTACGCTCTCATGATGAGCCAAGCATCTACGACAAAGCAAAACCTAAGGAAACACGCGTGCTCACATGAAGGTACTCAGGCCCAACAGAATGGCCCCAAAACTGGACGCAACGTTGTCGACAGACGTGTTAAACTGTTTCGAGAGCAAGACGTATCCTGGCCCTGTCATCGGAGACAGCGCGCCATCGAGGCTCGCCGCGAACGCCCTATCGCAGGCGAAGATGAATGGTTAGCAAAGAGGCATCGCAATCCAAATGTAGATTCAACAAGAAGTAGACGCACAAAGTCCAAAAGCAAGCCTCTTTTTTCCACCGAGACCAGTTCAGACTACCACGACCCCAGAACAATGAGTGTCACTTCGAGTCAGTGAACATATCAAGATGACGTACGGGTCCCTTGGATCGTCAGATGGTTGTGGGTTCAGGACGATATGTGCGTGCCTCCCCGTTCCCCGCTTTAGGTCAGACGCCTTGTCGAGAGTAACCTCATGTCCGTGCACGATGCTGAGCTCAGATAAAAGTGCTGTCCCCGGGACATGTTCCAAATATTTGTCCTCTATACGCTGTGTTTCACGACGAGCTCTGCTTCCGCGGATTTAGCAACAGGGACTCACCGAGTATGCCAAACACCATCGTTATAACTGCGAGGCAGGGAAGCGAAGAGGTGAAAGAGAGCTCACAAGTCACTCCGTTGATACTCACGACACCCAAGCTTTAAGGCAGAACAAATTTGCCCGCCGAGGTGCTCGTAAACCTCTGCTCTTCTGATTGGAGGAGCGAGCACAAGAACCCCGGTGATGCCAGCAGCACAGTCAGCTGAGAGTGTTGAGGCTCAATGAGTACAAGCTACAAAATAGAACGCTGGAAACGTCGGGTTGGCGCCTTGTTCGCTTGCCTTCCGTGTGTCCTTGCAACGCGAGCTGACCACACAGATCAAAGTCAAACAGCTTCTCGAACCACTGTACACGCTCATTGAGGACATGTATCAGTGACTGCTCTCATCGAGGATGCCGAATCGCTCACTTACCATAAGCGAGTTCGAATAATATCGACGACGGCCGTATCACAGCATCTATAAACAGACGGACTGTCTACACGGAACAGGACGAGAAGCATGTTCTCGTGAGCAATGTTGCAGGTTTCGCTCGTGGTCAAAGGCATGGCGCGGGCAGATGATGCCTGTTTAACGCCATGCAGTTCAATATGCTCCATCGTGACGATAAAAAGAAGTAGTCAGCTGTCCAGGACACTTACTTACGACGGGTCATCGTCAAAATGGTATTTCCGTCTCCGAAAATGTCACTAAGTCCCGCCAACACGCTCCGATACCAGAAAGAAAACGAACCCTGCATTAACTGTGATTCTTGACTATTGAGTCGCGGTACATAGCCTCCGGGCGATACGACGATATACAACAAACTTTCTAAATCAACTTCCTTTCTATTCATAATTGGCCTACCGGCGTCCGTTCCGATGCACGAAAACGCGAGTGTGATCGACGCCGTGCAGCAATACGCCTACTGTTCCGATTCGTAGCCCAGTGGATTCTTCGTCTGCCAGTTCCAGAGGTCTTTGCACATCGTCTCGAGATCTTGCGGCGCCTTGAACTTGAGCTCCTTCTCTGCGAGGGACGGATCAGCAGTAAGGTCAGGGACGTCGCCCCGTCTACATTGTTTATGTTCAATGCCACGCGAATCAGTGAATGCTAGAAGGAAAAGAAGAGTGTACGTACCGCCGACCGACAATCTCATACTTATAATCGAAGCCTGTCGCCTTCCGCATCGCATCGACAATCTGCAACACGCTCATACCTTTGCCCTTTCCGAGGTTATAGGCTTTGTACCTGGCCTCGTCGGGGCAGTTGTCGAATATGGTAGACTCGGGAGCAAGCGCGTCAAGTGCGAGGAGATGCCCGGACGCGAGGTCGAGAACGTGTAAGTAATCGCGCACACAAGTGCCATCTCTGGGAGATGAGGAACAATATCACGTGCCAGGCAGCGCGGAATGAGCGGAGGGAAGTAGACGGAGAAGGGAATTGGCATACGGGGTTGGATAATCGTTTCCGAAGACACGCAGTTTGTCGTCCTTTACACGACCAATTGCCATATGGGCAAGGAGCGGCAGCAAATTCCCAGGCCGTCCTCGGGGATCTTCTCCAATGAGGCCAGATGGGTGGGCCCCTGCAGGGCTATGAGACGAAGATATAATAAAAATAGGCATGAGAACATGATCGACTATTATCGGGAGAGTGGAGTCACATACTTGAAGTAACGCAAAGAGATAGCACGCCATCTCTCGGGTTCAGCTACGACGCCAGCGATCAGTCGATCCAGTCAAAATAGGAAGGGTATGCGAGGCCACAATGGCGAACGTACCGTGTGCTAAGTCATCAATGATTGTTTCAGACATAACTTTGCTCTTCCCGTACGGGCTGTCCGCCTTCAGACGGGTCGTTTCGGGGATTGGGACCTTCGGCGGGGTGCCATAAACAGTCGCAGATGACGAGTATACGAAACGCGTGCAGTCGAATTCGGACATGGCCTGGAGAAGGAAAATCGTCGCAGAGACGTTGTTGTGATAGTATGTCACAGGTATCTCTGTCGACTCGCCGACAGCTTTGTAGGCCTGTTCAGCATCATGTTCAAGCGATCGTCGTGTCGTCGTGGATGGTGAAAGGGGTGAGGGAGCACAAAGTCGATTGGAAAGCGGATCGCAGTTTAGGATGTGAAGGGGCGTGAAGGAAGCCCGTGTACGCACCGCAATGTGAATGACTCCCCAGATGCCACCCTTGCCATATTTCTCAAACACGGCCCTGACCTCCTCCGGGTGAGTAAGATTGACGTTGTAAGAGTCGATCTCGGTAGAATCCTTGTCCTGCTCGGTAGCGTTCTCTGGAAGAGCGTCATGGGCGATTTGAGTCAAGCGGGTCAGGGCTTTGGGATAGGAGTTGTGATAATTGTCGATGCAGATTACTTTGTACCTTCGCGTGGCTTGGAGGGCGTATACGACATGAGAGCCTGTACAGGACACAAAGTTAGCGAGTTGGGCCCTTAGACACGGTCCAGCACGTACCGATGTAGCCAGCTCCGCCAGTGACGAGGACACGCTGGAAAAAAATCAAGGAGAGAAGATATGAATAGCCAGGATAAACGCCGAAAGGTGGGATCGGCGCACTTTGAGAGACGAATCAGTAGACATGTTTGCAGGGCGCCTCGTGTGAGATGCTGATGGGAAGAAAGGATGAAGCCGAGGTTGGTGATCAGGTTATGGAGGGTTATGCTGAGTTATGGGATGTTATGGTGCTAGTGGGTAGCTCTATGGTAGCTCAAGTTTTAGATGCAGCGCTTGCTTTTATATGATCATGAACTCGTCCGAACATTGTTACCGTGTTGGGTCGTCTGAATGCAATCCAAGGCTAGTCAGGCCCGTTGAGAGGCTCGAGATGCAGAAAGCCTCGATATCTAGAGCCGATCTATAGCACTCCGGGAATTTTAAAATCGTACCTTGAGCTTTGCAACTCATTCGATAGCGCTCCTCGTTGTTCAAAAATCACCAGAAAGGTGTCTTCGTCGACTTATATCGACGTCGTTCACTATTATATTTTTCTGCATTTTCTCTGTCTTCGCAAACGACAGCGACTTTTCATGTTCGTCGGCAGTCGTCGGCGGCCAGAGCCTCGAGTCGGACCGATCGGACCGTCTTTTCTCTCTTCTTCTCACTGCAACTGCCATCAGTCTTCCTCACTGCAACTAGGCCTCACTGACCAGTCACTCGACAATCGCGCTTAGAAACCTTGAAAAACATCGAATAGCACGACCATTCCATTCTGAGGCTTCTTCGAAGTGTTCATCATCTCTATCGCTGTCTGCTGCACGGCCGCTTTATGGGCAACTCTGCGTCGTAGACCACGTCTAGCATTAAATTTGGTCCTCAGATCATATCGATAGCGTCTCCCTGCTCTAAGCGGACATCGTACGCAGGAATAGCGTTCACCGGGGATGGGGGGCCCGCGCGGGTCGACGGCACCCTGCGCAAGCGTCATGCGGCTACGACGCATGCTGTAGTGGAGTGCATATTCCCAGGTATCTTTCGAGCGGGCATTTCAGACCTATAGTTCAGGTAATCTAGTCTTTCAAGGAACGGCCTAGTACGGTCCTTACTGCCGTATGTTCTACCTGCGACTCTGGCGGGCGTAAGTGGATCTTCAATGTTCAGCCTACGGCGACTTCAGCGGCCCACCGGCCGTCAGTCAGCGATCCCGCCCTTCTTCTCCTGCGTCGTCATCGACCTCATTATCTGACACACTGGAAGGACTCCGCCCGCCAGAATTGTCTCCACCGAACCAGATTGTTCTGTAGAGTATGGATCACGACTCCTCTTCGCTCGGCAGCTCGGAGCTGCTCACTCCTGGAACTACCGATGAGTATGTGCATATCTCCGCAAGAGCCGATGCGAACGGTACAGCGGGACGGGAACCGATGTGCTCATTCAGCCAGCGTGTTGAACACAGCTAGAACCCTACTCATGGGTATCAGCATCAGTCAGTACCGGACCGATCTTTCTTTTTTGCACTCATGTCTCACTCATCATTCGCAACAAGGCTTTCATAGGACAACCCGTGACGACAACATATTGAATTCCGGCTAAGAGTTTCGACAAGGACCTCAGACATCGTAAGAATGCTCATGTTCGCACTACAGCAGCTGATTAACGAACACTATGAACACTATGGCACTGTCCCCATGTTGATTCTGACACAGTTTCGACGTCATAGCTACGTGTCTCGATCTGTGTTTTGAGGCGACAAACAACGTCTCGTAACACAAGCAGAAGCCATGGTCGTGCCAACTTGTCGCTCCAGCAGCATCTGTCACAACGAGCCAACATATTGGAATAACCTGTGTTGGTGGTCTAACTGCTGACGATCAAGTGTAGCTTACACGTCTCAGATGGGTCAGGGCTCCGAGTATGATGAACTTGAGTTGAATGTATAGAAAAAAATGAAGCCATCGTAGGTCATGATTTACTACCCTCTATCCCAATGGTACGCCTCTGGTCCTTCTTCCTACGAACGAAGCCGATAACACCCTTGGTGGAGCGGACAAACCAACTGTTGGCACTGGGCTTGTCGGCGGAGGATCCATTAAATGTGGGAGATGGAACGATCTCTTGGCCGATGAAAGTGTTCGGCACAACGGCGGAGGATCTATCACTCGTAGGAGATGGAACGACCTCCTGGCCTATGAAAGTGTGCGGCACAACGGCCTTGGTCCACCTCTCATAGATCGCCTCTATGTTCTTGAGGAACTCTACCGCCTCGGGGGTGGGCACCCCATAGGCTTTGGAGACGTGGTTAGTCAGGGTGGTGAACGTACGATCCCAGTGACAAAAAAGCTTCCTCCCAGCATTGAGGATAGCCCAGTGGGGATAGACGTGTGACTCTAGCTCGGGCAAATTTGTGAACGGATAATCGATCAATTCGGAATTCCTATCGGCGTCTAGACTTGCATCATTAACGGAACTTCGAGATTGTCTGAGGAGGCTCATGATTCGCCTTGGGCCAAGTGGCACAAATCGATAACGGAACGTTCTGGCATCATCGTAGAGCTAGTTGGTTCGAAGCTGCTTCAGCGCTTCTATAGTGCAAAGAAATAATACAAAGCAACCCACCGTGATAATGTCCTGATTCGTTTTGTGTTCATCGAGTATGCGCTTGACGAGTTCCATAGAGGGCAGTAAGAGCCCCCGATTCTCGATATAAATTCGGCGCCAATCAGCGCTCACTGTGGGACGGGTAGATGAGTTGAGAGGACCGATGCCAACAAGGTCACACGTTTCTCACATTGAACGATATTCCTGGGGTCATTTATGTTGAGAAAATTGTAAGGAAGTCCAAGGGCATATTCCACTGTGGTCTGGAATCACAACTTTAAGAACGTTGCGAGGAAGCTAACGAGGTGGACTCACCTGTATCCGCGGATTGCGACGGGGTATGGTGAAGAGGTGAGTTGGTTCCACTGGTGCTCTGGTCGCCAGCTCTCTAGTCAACAGACACAAGCCTTCATTTGAGTCCAGAGGCTCAGGGAGCGACGCCACACCGACCATTGAGGAGATGACAGAGGACATGGTAGAAGCGGTTAGGAAGGCAGAGATAGTGAAGAGGGAGAATCTGTGAGGGCGAGAGATGAGGGTTGAGGAAAGATGTCGACTCCTTATAAGAGAGAATTGCGGACGCCAATGCGAAGGCCATCCTGTGGCAGTCACAATGAGCATGGACGGTGGCAGCCAATGCAAAGTAAATTTAGCCGAAACAAGGCATCGGTAGAGGCAAATGTGGCGCCTGGCTTTGCACGTTACTTTGGAGGCGTGTGTGGACAAAACAAGAGTGACATCGTGTTGATCACCGTAGAAGGTGTGGAGAATCGGTACGGCAAGGAAGTGGCAAGGACCACTGCTAACGAGCCTGGGGCTGCCTGAGAGAGTCCATGAGATGGAGCCGTAAAACAGCTCAAGCGCTCAAGCGAGCTACTTTCCAGAGTTCCCCAGCCCTGCAGTGGATGAGACCGCGTGACCTTGTCTAACACGTGACTGGTCAATGAGTTGGTCACTGTTGCGCACACTGGAGAGACAAGAGTGCTTGTCTCAGCAGCGGGAATAATAATCGACGCTTCCTCGCATCCTCCTCTTCGCAACTCCCGGCAGCGAACTCCACGTATCATTATAGAACGACCACACGATGTCTGGGATGGAGCCGCATCCTCTGAAATGGTTGAAATTAGCAGAGAGTACAGAGTTTCCAAGTGCGTGCGTTAGTGCATTTGGTTTTATCATCTCCTCACTATTCCATCGTTAAGATAGTGGTAGCGGGCCTAGTAACTCCAAACGCAAGAGGTCCAGCTCCGATTCGGCACTTTTGGGCGTGAAACGCCGCCGCACAATGAGCAGGGAGCAGTCTCCGAAGCCTAACGTACCAAGTCTAGTCAAAAGTATTGAAGGAGAAATAATTTCATTGAACATAAGTGTGTCATCTCTATGCCTACCTTGATTTACATGCGCTTATGAGCCAGTTGCTGCAAAGATGAGAGTGTCAGCGAGGGGGGATATATTCGTATGTTTACGTTGCAGCAGTTCTCTTCTGATGTGCTGAATCCTTGGATCCTCAGATAAAAATCTGAAGAGAAAAAGGTCTATGTCAGAACCAGAGACTTTCAATTTGAAGCGTCGCAAATTAGCGAGTGGCAATCAGCCCATAACGTGGAACATTTCGAGTACTGTCAGGGGCGATAATGGAGGCGATACAATGAGTATGTCCATATTTTTGCTCGACTTCTGACCACATTTGACTGCCCCCTGCGCGAAAAGATAGCAAGGGCTACGTCAAGACCTCAAATCAAGCTCAAAGCATCGGCAAGATAGATCTTCCGGACAGCACTTGTATGTCTGTGTTAACATCGCTTTTCATCTCGCCCACTGATTACCCACCTCCTCAAGCCATTGACCGCCCCGAAAACTTCGACAATCGTAACGCGAATCCGCTGTCGGTATCGGACGCCGACCGATGTCTCTTAACGCAGGAACTTTCTTCCGAGGCTTCAGTAGAACCATGCTATCTATTGAATCAGCGTCTGTGGAGTAACAGTGATCTGGTACGTTCTGACTATACATTGAGTGAAGATCGGACTGCCTGACTTTGCACAGCTAACGCGTTTGGAATGGTCCTGGGGGATGGAATACCACTCACTTGACCCGAGATCAGAATCGAATAAAATATACTGTACGCGTCGTTTGGCTTGGTTACAGATTATCGCTGACGTCGTGTGTGGCCACAGTACGGCGTGATTGGTTAAAGTCATTCGATAGTGAACGATGGTTACTTCTTCCCACACCCGAGATGGCGGAGAAAGTCAGTGCTCACTTCATGAGGAATTTAGCAACTCAATCAAGTCTACCTTTGGTTGATACTGTCTGTCGTCTCTGTTGTTCTGGTTGTGATTTTTCTGATTTGATGATTGCTCAGATATACGACGGTGCCGAAACTTTCGAATATCGGATGCTATCGCTGGAAGACGCGGAACTTCGATCATTCAATCGAATTGATCGGCACGACTCAATGAGTGGGACAAGCTCGCCAAGCAAGGGAACTGCTGTCGATCAGCGATCGACTCGACATTATCCACCATTCCATACGTTGCCATCTCTCATATCTCGTGCAAAACCTCACTTCGTCATCTGCGACGCCGCTGCGAAGTTGTGTCAACGGTATACTGTTGGGCCAGAGTTTGCAGCTAAGTTGAGGTCCGTTTGGCACGGTCACGATTTCGATCCCTCCGACATGCGCATGTCAATACAGGGAACATATAAGGATTGGTTTGCATGTGACGTACCCGCAAGATACGCATCCACCTCCCGTGTCCTTGTCCCGATCCCCCCCCTCTATCCTTATTCAACCGTTGCCGAAAGACAGTATCCCTCCAAAGCCTGTACCGGTCCATGCGTTCACAGCCGATCTGCGTGGAGGCCTACTCGCTGTCTACGCTGCTCAGGGTGGAGTAGGACCTCTGTCGACGACCCAAATTCAGCTCACTCTGATAGCGATGGGGACCTTCAGATCGACGAACAATCCGATCGGATGGCCCAATATCGAGCGTACCTCAAGCTTATCGCTCATCGTGTCAACGAATGGCAATCGTGTTGCATACAGCAGGTGAAGAAACGAGGGAGGTGGACATCCAGCCTGGTCAATACTAAGCAGTTGAGGGACTATGCCCAAGAACCACCACGCAATCTCGAACAGCGAGGGGGCACGCCCTGTGCGGGGTGTTGTTGCCATTCCATAAGAGCCCAACCTGTCAGATGTAACAGGGGAGTGCAGACTTCAGGGTAATCTAATTGTGTAGCCGCGGTGCTTGGGACAATGCAGGCATAGCCTTGATTGGTCCGTGCGCCTGCCTCTTTGCCGTGTATAAATGATTGCCGCCCGCGCTTGCGTCTGTCGCACACTGCCATAGGCATTGATTTGCATTTAGATAGGACCCTGGCGTGTGCGTAAATATGTCTGATCTAAAATGGCAAGATTTTGGCTTTTCCGTCAGCACGATTTCGGGGTCTTTCTGTCAGCATTGGGATCGGAGGTGGTAATTGGGGCCGATCTGTCAGCACAATGGGATATAACGTCCAAATGTAGTGAATCAATGCAATCGGGGAACGTTTATGTACAGTGCTGTTAAACTATGTTCAAAGGTCTAATCTAAACAACCCCCAGGCCTATAAAAGTGTTCGGCACAACGGCCTTAGTCCACCTTTCACAGATCGCCTGTATGTTTTTGATGAAGTCCATCCCGTCGTGGACGGACACTCTATAGGCTGCGGCGACGTGGATGGCCAGGCTGTATAACGCGCGATCCCCATGACCATGTAGCTTCCTTCCAATATTGAAGATAACCCAGTGAGGATAGATATGTGACTCTAGCTCGGGCATATTGCTGAACGGATATTTAAAATATTCGGCAGTCTGACCGGCGTCTGGACTTTCATCGTTGGCGATACTTCGAGATTCTCTGATGATAGTCATGATGCGCCTTTGTCCAAGTGGCACAATTCGATAACGGAACGTTCTGGCATCATCATAGAGCTAGTTGGTTCGAAGCTTCTTCAGCGCTTCTATAATGCAAAGAAATGATATCAAGCGACCCACCGTGGTGATATCTTGATTGATTTTGTGTCCATCGAATATGCGCTTGACAAGTTCCATAGAGGGCAATAAAAGCCATCGATTATCATTGAAAAGTCGAAGCCAATCAAGCTTGACTGTGGGCCGGGTGAATGGTGAGAGAACCGATGCAAACAAGGCCAAATGTTTCTCACCCTGAAAGATATTCCTTGGGTCGTCTATGTTGAGAGAATTGTAAGGAAGTCCAAGGGCGTATTCCACTGTGGTCTGGGATCACAACGCTGAGAACTGTGCGAGGAAGTTAACGAGGCTGACTCACCTGTATTCCCAGATTGCGACAGGGGATCTTGAAGAGGTGAATTGGTTTCACCGGCGCTCTTGTCGCCAGAACTCTAGTCAACAGACACAAGCCCTCGTTTGGATCCAGAGGCTCAGGGGGGGACGCCACACTGGTCACTGAGGGAATGATAGAAGACATGGTAGAAGTGGTGGAAGACGAAGCTGGTATGGAGGGAAAATCCGATGAGGGTGAGAGATGGGGATTGAGGAAAGGTGTCGAATCCTTATAAGAGAAAATTGTGGTTGCCAATGCGAAGGCCACCCTGTGGCAGTCACAGTAAGCATGGATGGTGGCAGCCAATGCAAAGCAACATTAGCCGAAACAAGGCATGGGTGGAGGCGAGTGTGGCTGGAATGGTACGGCCACCGCACGCTACTTTGGAGGCGAGTGTGGACAAAATCGTGGCTGCCATGGAGGTACGTCATGTTGACCACCGTCACTTTGATGAAGCTGTGCAGCACCACTCCGGTTTTGCAGTGGTCGTCGCCGCGACTGGATGATCGTGTGACCTTCAAGTTGTCTGCGCGAGATGCGTCGACACGTGACCGGGTTATGAGTCGCTGCGATCGACTGGGATGGGATAGTCGCGCACACAGAAGAAAAGAAACACGACCTTCCCTTCCTCCTCTCCGCAACCCCCACTAGCGACGCCCCATATCATCACAAGTCTACCGTACTATGGCCGGTATGGAATTGCAACCTATGAAAAGGTTTAGCTGGTGGGAGCAGCAGAGTTCGCAATCACAAGTGCGTCTACATCTGTGCATTTTCTTTTATCTTCTAATCACTTCTCCATCGCTAAGATAATGGTAACGGGCCTAGCCATCTCAAACGCAAACGGTCAACCCGGATCTGGCAATTTTGGACGTCGCGGCACAATGAGCAGGGAGCAGTCTCGGAAGCCTAACGTACCAAGTCAGAAGTATCGAAGGAGAAAGGATTCCATTGAACCTGAGTACGTCATTTTTACTTTCACATTTGATTGCATGCGCTTATGAGCTATTTGCTGCATAGTTAAGAGTGTCAGCGAGGGGGGATATATCCGTATGTTTACGTTGCAGCAATTCTCCTCTGAGGTGCTGAATCCTTAGGTCCCTTAGATGCAAATTTGTATCAGAATCAGAGACTTTCAACATGAAATGTCGCAGATTAGCGAGTAGCAATCAGCTCATAACCTGGAACTATCCGAGTCCAGTTAGGGGCGATAATGGAGGCGATACAATAAGTATATTCATATTTTTGCTGGATTTCTGATTATAATCGACTATTTTTGGCGCGAAAAGATAGCGAGGGCTACGTCAAGACTCGGAATTAAGCTCAAAGCATCAGCAAGATAGATCTTCCAGACAGCACCTGTGTGTCTGTCAAGGTCGCTTCCCATCTCGTCCGCTAATTACTCTCCTCCTGAAGCCATTGTTCACTCTCGAAACTTCCACAATTTCAATGCAAATGCGCTGTCGGTATCGGACGCCGATCGATATCTGTTATCTGGTACGCCATGACTGCGCGTTCAGTGAAGATCGGTCTGCCTGACTTTGCACAGCTAACACGTTTGGAAAGGGCCTGGGGGATGGAATACAACTCATGTGACCCGACATCAGAATCGAACAAAATTCATTGTATGCGTCGTTTGGTTTGGGTTCAGATTATTACTGACGTCGTGCGTGGCCATAGTAAGGTGTGATTGGTTGAAGTAATTTGATAGTGAACGATGGTTACTTCTTCCCCATACCCGAGATGGTGGAGGGGGTCAGGGCTCAACAGCGGAGCCTTATGAGCGACCAAATCCTCGATACAGTCGACCTATGATTGACATGGTCTGTTGTCTCTGTTGTTCTAGTTGTGATCTTTCTCGTCTGATGATTGCTCAGGCATATAGTAGGTTCAAAACTCTTGAATATCGGACATCACCATTGGATGTGGAACTTCAATTATCCAATCGAATCGATTGGCCTGACTCACCGAGTGGGACAAGCTCGCCAGACAACAGAACTGCTGTAGATCAGCGATCGACTCGATATTATCCCCCATTCCACACGTTACCGCCCCTTATATATTGTGCAAAACCTCACTTCGTCATCTGCGACACCGCCGCGAATTGTTTCAACGGTATACACCTGGGTCAGAGTTGAAAGCAAAGATCCTTTTTCAACCGCCGCCGAAAGACAGCACCCCATTAGAGCCTGTACCGGTCCGTGCGTCTACGACCAATCTGCGCGGATGGCACTCGCTGTCTACGCTGCTCAGGGGGAAGGACCTCTGTCGGCGACCCAAATTCAGCTCACTTTGATAATGATGCGGACCTTGACACCGCCGACATATCTGATCGGATGGCTCAATATCGAGCGTACCTCGGGCGTGTCGCTCGCCGTGTTGATGCTTGGAACTTGTGCTGGATGTTGTTCTCATAGGAATTCAACCTCTCAGATGTGATAGAGGGGTACAGACTTCAGGGTGATCTGATTGTCAAGCGGCGGTGCTTAGAACAATGCAGGGATAGTCTTGTTTTGGTCGGTGCGTCTACCTCTTTCGCCGTGTATAGACGATTGCCGCCCGCGCTTGCGTCTGTCACACACTAGCTTCCGCGTGGATCTACATTCAAACCTGTTTCCCTCTGTGATCTGCATCGAAATTCGGCTCTGAACTTGCAACCTGTTGCTTTGCATTGCTGTCTCGGTTCTGTTCCGGACCGATCGGGTAATCCATGTTCTTGAACTGAGGATGGTCGATGAGTGTTCATGCTCGACAAATCACTTCTTTTGTAGCTGTGTTCGGTTGATTGACAGATCTGGTTGTACAACACGCAGCTTCCATAGCAATACATATTCCCCGGTCTGGTTGACGCCTGGCAGTTTGTTGAATCCACCAGACTTGCTGATGTGATGGTCGCCACAGATATTGTTGTTGTCCTGTGCGTTGGAAAGTTCCGCAGCGTGGCTGAGCTTACGGCCTCGTTCGATGATCGGACGATACTGAAGACTGATCATCGTCTATCGAAGGGTCACGCTCTTTCTCCTCCTCTTAAATCAGTGATCTTTCTTCATCTCTCCACTGCTATTAATTCTCACTTCCGTGTATCTTTCTACCAGCAGTCGGCACATTTCAGGTCACAAAGCTGGATGCCACACATGTCTACTGTATATCACTCGTTACATGATGGAGTTGATGTGGAGGAAACGTGGACTAGTACGTGCGCATGTTTGAGAATCCGGACAAAGTTGCATTCTCACTCTACTTCAATCTTTGCCAGATATTGAGCGACTGAGTCGACAGATACCTTCCGAAAATGACGCTTTGTGAATATTGCCAAGGATTACCGGTGAAAATCATGTTCCTGTCGCACGTGGTGGAGGCGGCCTCGAGGGCGCGGACAAGGCTATTGGAGACGATCCCACCACCCCGCTGCCGATCTGGTCTCGTTCGCATGTGTCTCGTTTCTCAATGGTCCTACCTCGCTCGCCCACGAGTCACGATATCAGCAACCGGACTGACCTTGATGGCTCAAATATTCGGAAGTCACTCTTTGAGTCCTGCGGAAGTTTTCTCGAGTATATGTTTTCCCATCTTTGCGTCATCAGCACTGTCCGGCCTACCCCATTCAAGCGATGCAAGTGAGCCTGTCAGCTCGGTGCCGTGAGTCTCTCGTCAATTTGCCACCCTAAATCATTGCGCTGCTCTGACTGACATAATAGTCACTGATTTCATCCCTGCCAGCAGCTCTACTCTAACTGGTTCAATACCCCTGACCACTGGTCCTATCCTTGCCAGCAGTGGTTCTTTGACGTCACAGGACAACGGTGGAACCCCCCCTACATCAACATCAAACCCTCCATCCGCTGTAACGTCAAGCAATCCATCATCGTCCACGAGTCAAACTACCAGTATTAGCAGTGTGGACATGACCACCACACCATCAACGCGCAGTTCTTCCTCACCTAATGAAAATGAGACATCAAACCGGGCGACCAGCACATCGCAAGATAGCACGGCTGTGCATGAGACATCGCCTTCTCAGACGTCTCCCGTGTTCACGACGAGCAGGTCTTCAGGCACAGTCGCACATGTTGGGGAGAGTTCATTCAATATGCCGACCACGACTGGGGGCACTACCTCTGCGATCAGTACAGGGTATCTACTCCCTATATTTCCTACCAGTTTTTGCTTTCGTCTAATGTTATTTTACTTTAGTTCGCCACATGTCCAACTAGTTGAGATCATTGTCCCTGTCTTTTCATTTCTCTTTTTCCTATTTCTGGTCATATACCTCTACATCAAACGTTGTCGTCGCATCCGAGCAGAAAAACGCTCATCCTTACTTGTGTTTACTCGAGGAGACAGGCGATTGACACCTACGAGCCATACTTCGCTAACTGCATCAATGGCCGACGCAGGGAACAATACCCAGGTTGGCGATTGGCGCCCCGAGATGTCTTTTGCACCATCATCGCCTATCCCACCTGCGCGCTCATCCGTGCGCTCACCCCAGTCAGACTACCTCCGGTCCCATACACTGACCTCGCCAACGCCCTTTCCGTCACTTTTCATGGAGGAGTCTGACCTCCAGCACCTCGTCGCAGATTCACATTCTATGACATTTAAGCATGAGGGTATGTCAAGGGTGTCTTATACGGATGAAAGCTCGACAACGGAAAGGGTCTACCTGGAGCCGTCTGCCAGTTTAGATCTGTCCTCAGATGCGCCGGCGTTGATACCATCCCGCAAAGAGGAGGACAGGCTGAGCAGGGTCAGCTTAGAAATATCATTTCACAGAGAGCTAGAATCAGCGGTGGGTATAATAAGAAATAGTTCCTGTTTTGTCGCACTTGATCGTCTTCCTGACCTTGATGCTATTCCACAGGTTGGGGTGGCGAATTAGCTGGGGAAACGGTTAGATTGTTATTCTTGTTGGCTCTTTCGAACGACATTCTGCCTGTGAAATATTCTGACATCTCGAGCCGTAAAAGCCTTGCAGTGGACGAGACCGCGTGACCTTGTCTGCCACGCGCAAACGTGATGCAACGACACGTGACTGGTCGACGAGTTGGTCAGAGTCGCGGACGCTGGGGAAACAAGAATCAACCTTGTCTCAGCAGCGGGAATAATCATCGCTTCCTTGCATCCTATTCTTCGCAACTCTCGTTAGCGAACCTCAAATATCAGTGCAGAGCTTCCACATGATGTCCGAGATGGAACAGCAACCTACGAATGGGAGCACAGAGGTCACAAGTGCGTCTACATTCGTGCAAATGTTTCTATCATCTCCTCACTGTTTCATCGCTAAGGTAGTGGTAACGGTGCTAGTCATCTCAAACGCAAAAGATCCACTTCAGAGTCGGCGATCTGGGGCATGAAACGTCGTCGCACAACGAGCAGGGAGCAGCCTCAGACTTTCAACGGGTCAGGTCAAGTCACAGGTATTGGAACGAAGGGGTTTCCATATGAAACAAGTGCGTCATCTTTTTCTCTACCGCCAACTGCATGCGCTTACAGCCAGTTGCGAAAAAGCTGAGCATATAGACGAGACGGTATACATCCGTACGTTTACGTTGCATCGTGTTTCCTCTGATGTACTGAAACTTCAGTTCTTTTAGATACGGATCTGAAACGCAAAAGGTCTACATCAGAACCAGCGATATCCAGCGCGAAACGCCGCAAATTAACAAGTAGCAATCAACCAATAACGCGGAATAGCCCGACCCCTGCCAGGAGTAGTGAACGAGATGAGACGATAGGTTGATATATTTATCTGATTCTTCACAATGTCTGCCCATCTTATGCTTGAAAAGATAGCGTCAAGACTACAACTCAGGTTCAGAACATTGGTGGGGCAGGTCCTTCAGGTACCACACGTACGTATTTATTCGATATTTTATATCTCCTTTATTGATCTTTTGCTACTGCAAGCCCTTAAAAACCTCACTCGAAAATTGGACACACGTCCTACTGTTCCGCTAACGTCATCTTCTGAAGTCAAGCAATGTCTGCTTACGCAAGAAATCTCCACGGAAGCTTCGGTGGAGCCGTGCTATTTTTTAAATCAGCGCCTGTGGCATAATAGTGAGCTGGTGCGTTTGACAGGGTATATGAGATAAAGGGCTATCTGACTGACTCGACACAGCTAACGCGTCTGGAATGCTGGTGGGGGATGGAATACAATTCGCTCGACCCCAGGTCAGAATCGAACAGAATTTACTGTACGCGTCTATGTCGTTAGCACTGGTCATCGATTGTCACTGATATTGTGTGCGGCCATAGTACGGCGTGACTGGTTGAAGTCATTTGATAGTGAATGTTGGTTGCTCCTTCCAACACCTGAGATGATGGAGAAAGTCAGCCAGCGCTGCGACAAAATCGTGAGCGGTTCAATAGACCATTTAAACCAACCCCCAATTGATACGGTTTGTCTCTGTCTTCTAGTTGAAGTCTTTCTAATCTGAATGATTGCTTAGTTGTACGATGGGGCCGAAACTTTTGAATACCGGATGCTACCACTGGACATGGAACTTCGATCGTTCAGTCGAATCGATTGGGACAACTCGCCTAGCAGGTCAAATCTTCCGGAGATTAGAACTGCCGCCGATCAGCCAAGGACTCGTCATTATCCTCCATTCCATACGTTACCGACCCTTGTTTCTCGCGCAAAACCTCACTTCGTCATCTGTGACGCTGGTGCGAAGTTGCACCAACGAAGCGTTAGTGGGCCGGATTTTACAGCGTTGTTGAAGTCCGTTTGGCAAAGGCATGATTTCAAAACCTCTTTATTCACCTTTTCGATAAGGAATACATACGACATATGGTTTGGACGTGAAGTACCCGCAAGAATTGTCTCCACTCCCCGCGTCCTTGTTCCGCCCCCAACTCTCCATCCCTATTCAACCGTTACCAAGAGACATTGCCCTTCCGGTCTTGCCTGTTACGGACCATGTGTTCGCAACCGATTTGCGTGGCTGCCTACACGTTGTGCGCGCTGTCGAGGGGAGAGGTTCGGTCCTGCTGGCCACCTAACCTGGACTCACTCTGAGGGCGATGTGGACCTTGACACCGGCGAACCATCCAATCGGATGACCCAATATCAAGCGTATCTTAGGCGCGTCGCTCGCCGTGTTGATGCTTGGAACTCGTGTTGCATACAGCAAGTGAAGAAACGAGGGCGATGGACATCCCGCGCAGTCAATGATAAGCAGGTGGGGGATTATTCTCGAAAATCACGACGGACTTCGTCAAGAATTGTATGATTGGCACATCAATTTGAAAGCCAAAGTGCTTGTGTTTTTGACGATAGGTGCGCTCCTATGGGTCTCATTCCACTATCGGGCTACAAAGTATATCGATGTCCGTCTCAGCACAAGATACTGTCGTCATGTATGTCGTCCTTGCAAAGGTGTAGAAACTGGCGAAACACGACTTTTTATTATCATTATCATTATTATTATCATTTCATTGCTTTATGTCTAGTCGCAGCATGCCGCATGTCTAGACGAGTAACTACACCCCCAGTGCTTCGTATAGAAATGTGCAGGCATCAATGAGGCTTTGGGCTGACCTAAGTTAGATGTCCTGCAGAGATTGACTGAACACCCTATCATACTATTTTTCTGGCATGCAATTAAAGCATGTTCCAATGCTTTTAGAGCCTGTATGCTCAGAAAAGCTATCATGTAAAATTTGAGGCCAGGAGCAGGGGATCAGTGGGTAAATCTGTTATTGGTTTGATTATGAGGCTTTGGGCTATGACCACTTCACACCAGCAATTGCCATATCAATCCAATCTACATCAGGTGAACTGTTAGGTGTCGGACATAGGGACTGTCTTGGGCACTCAGTCGAGGCTATAAGGACACAATAAGAATGTATTCTCAGTCTTGCAAAGAGAGAACTGAGGGGTAAGTGAGTAAGTAAGCTAAGTTATAAGGACACAATAAGAATGTATTCTACAGGGACTATTAACTTGTGTGATGTGTGAAGTAAGAAATATTAAACTAACCTCAGTCTTGTGAAGAGAGAACTGAGGGAACAAAATAGTGAGAGAGAAGAAAAAAACTTAACTCAGTCTAATCTGAGTTATGCCACTTTGGCATGTGCTCCTTTCCTTCGCATCACCTGACCTTGGCACGTGCAGGTACCCGTTATAACACCCTCACTCAACTAACATGTCATAATCCCATCCCCTTAGAGAAAAGCTCATGCTTCTCCATAGTTAGGCCTTTTGTCAAAACATCTGCCACCTGGTCTCCCATAGGCATATATTCCAGTCTGAGATCACCACTCACAACTTTCTCTTGTAGGAAATGATCCTGGATGCCAATGTGCTTTGTGTGGGCATGGTACACAATGTTTTATGCAATGGCCATTGCTGATTGGTTATCTATGAGAAGATGTGTCAGTTTGATGCAAGGAATACTGATGATGTACTTGTGATGGCTCTGCATGCAAAAACACAACACAAAAAATACCACTAAACACAGGGTAGGTGGTGTTATAATCACAACTTATTAGGCCTTTATAGCAGTCTATTCCAATACGATCATCACAACTGCCAGGCAGCCTCACATCCTAAGGTGTACATTAAGGTACAGATAATATCTTTGGTTATTCACTCCCAGCAGATTACCCATTGCTAGTTGAGTATCATAAGCCTATTGAAGCGGGCATTCTTTCCTGCCTTACAAACTACTCACACACGGACATGAAGCTCCTTGTCCTCCTAGTCAGAAGAAGACAAGCAGAGAAGCAAGAATAGTTATTTAGAGAAACAACTTAGAGAATACCTACAGAAACATATACAGAATTCTCTGCCCTTTCCAAAAGTGGTATAAAAGGCCCATAGATTAGGCTAATGTTCTTTAGTCTATTTTTCTTGCTCCTTCTGTATCCTTACATACAGAACTTTCAGCACTACCTTCCTATAGTACTATTCGTTCCACTGTGGTCTTCAAACCATAGTCTTTGTTCTATTGCCTATGCTGTAATACACATCTGGCTCCTGTGCTATATGTACAGTCAAGACCATCATTCTACTCTTCCTCCATAAGCAACCTAAGGAAGAACCTCCTACTCTTGGGGTTACTGAACAAGCAGTTTGTAATACTAGAATAGACTCTTCTGCCCCTACCTTGCTCACACTCTAGCTTTCTGCCACACCCTCTCTCACAACCTTGCTTAGTAAAGACATAGACCCCCATTAAGAAAGCGTTACTGCACACACTCTGGAGCAAGACCTAGGCCAAAGATACCCCCCCAGCACTAGGCAAATAAATAATCAGTTCCATTACAACAATTGCCCTATCCAGCAAGAAGGAAGCCATTGGTTTGACAAAGACACCAACACAAATGCACCACCCAACTACAATAACTGCTCATACTAAAACAGGCATTATCACTTCACATTCAATGATGGAACAGAAGAAGAGTTCACTTGAGATGAAACAGAGCATCATTGGGATTCATTACCCCAGTATAGAGATCCAGCACTGGTAATCCCTGATGAATCAGAGCAACAGGAATCAGCCTCTCAATCAGACTCTGACCCATTACTAGACTAAATACTGATTAACACCCAAAACCAGCCACTTGCTGACAGGTTGGGACAAGCATTGACTTCTACAAATACCCCTTCTATGATAGTATAACCCAGAAGAGGAAAAGTCAAACTCCCAGACAACTACATAGGTGACTACATTGAATCCCAGAAATTCATGCTCTAATGCCTCATTATTTTTATAGCAGAGTCTGACCAGTATTACAAACTGCTTGTTTGGTAACCCTAGGAGTAGGATGTTCTTCCCTAGGTCGCTTATGGATGAAGAGTGGAACAATGGTCTTGACTA
Organism: Heterobasidion irregulare TC 32-1; assembly: GCF_000320585.1. Classification (NCBI taxonomy): domain Eukaryota; kingdom Fungi; phylum Basidiomycota; class Agaricomycetes; order Russulales; family Bondarzewiaceae; genus Heterobasidion; species Heterobasidion irregulare. Next base: position 263,144 of record NW_009258197.1, on the reverse strand, counting down.
TATGCATAGCACAAGAGCCAGATGTGTATTGTAGCATAGGCAATAAGAATAAAGACTGTGGTTTGAAGACCAGGCTATCTCAGACCTTGCACAAGTAAGGAATTGGTTTGTCATTTTACAACTTAAGTACTCATTGTCTATGTACTAAATTATCACTTCAAAGGATGTTCATGCATATACCAGTGACTAGAAGATTTTTAACACAATCCCATCTGGAAAACCACCCCTTTGTATTAAGCTCTAATCAGTTCTATTTATGCATAATTAAGAACAATTAGGATTAGACATTTTTAGCTTACCCCCCCTCTAAACCTGTTCTAATTAGACATAATTTTCCTAAATTAGGAATTATTAGGATTGATTATAACTTGAAATTTCGGAAAAATAATAATAAATCAAGCATCATAGTTCTCATAGCCTTCTTATAGAGTCATGTCTATTAGAGCACTAGTTCAATACCTAAACACAGAATATACCTTATAACAAACTTGCCTTCTGCCAAAGTTGAACCAACAACCTCATGTATTCAAGCACCCGGGACAGATGCTCTAAGCCACTAAGCCACAAGGTCTAAGATATGAACTTGGTAATCTAAATAAGTAAACATAATATAGGCAACCTCAACATCTCTGATTTTATTTAACATTTATCTTTCCTCTATCTTATAAATAAATAGGTCAATAAATACCTAAAAAGTCAGGTCTTTCAGGATTTAGTTTAAACACCAGCTAAGAAGATAATAAACCAATGGAAAATCAATAATACACTTTATATAAGATAAAAATAAATTATGGCACTTATACAATTTGGACTGAGAATGTGTAAAACTATGATTGAGTGTAATATTCAATGGGACTCTACTAGTATAGACAATGCTACCTGAATTTGCAAATTTGATCAAAAACATGATTATGAATAATCAAGATCCAATAAGAGAGAAGGGTTTTTCAAATAGCTACTAGTGAGGTAGAGGGTGGGAACAAGAGTATATGTATGGCATGCCTATATATACCATTCTGGCACCACATACCAATATAACTGTCTTTTCCACAGCCTAATAGCTAGAGGAAAACAAATAAACAATATAAATAGTGCTAAAAATTGTAATATCAATAGTGATGATAATTGTGTGCTGCACAAGACAGTATTAGCCACTATACTAATAGACAAGGTCTATAAGGCTGCATATAGCATATTCCTAAGCCCAACTCACATGTTGTGTCCTATAATGACCAGTAGCAGGCATTGGCTAACAATGACAACTTTAATGATCTTGTGTGCAAGGACAAGGTACCTAGGTCTTTATAGCCTCTTGTGGCAGCTGCCAAGCTGCCAACAAAGTGGCTGGGGGCATCAATGCATATTTCTCTCTTTCTATATCCCTTATGAAAGCAGCTGGAAAGTCAGCAAAAGAGCTACAAGATAATGGTATAGGCATATATGAAGGAGAGTAATATGCTGAAATAGTATAGAATGTGCCATATCTTTACTATTTCCTACTAATAATCAAAGACTTCTTAGTATAGAATTAGTGCTAATATCATGAAATTAGAAACCAATCCAATGCTCACAATATATTGCTCCCAATTAGGAAATTAGACACTTTTAGATACTATTAACACTTTTAGATACTTTTAGACACTATTAGATATAATCTGGAGCTAATACAAGGGGGTGTTTTTCCAGATGCAAGTAGCATGTTCATGTGTTGGACTGGTAACAATGGTTCACAAAGGCAAAGAGGGCTATTTGGCACAATATTGTACATGGTTCACCCTAGATTTGTTGGAGCAGCTGGGTCTGGCATGGTAAAGTCCTTGGGCAATGTTGCATTGCTCAATCCAACAATATTAGGGATTGCAGAGACAATGCCCTTCAATGTATTGCTGTATGAGCTATCAGAAGAGCAGAGCTTGTTAGCACCGAGTGATTGCTCACCACAGTACATTGACTTCAGTTTGTAGTGCAACTATGTCTGCACCTGAAGCAAAGGACATTTCAATGGATGGATTATAAATGTTATTGCTTTGTGGATTAGATCAAGGTGTGGGGGTACTAGGTCCATGATGGTAGAGACCAGTGCCTGGCCCTACTCTTCCAAAGGACTGTGCTTTCTTTCAAAAGCATGTCATGGCAGGCTCACTGTGGTCTTTAAATCAAACAGTCATTGCTTACTATGGGCATATGCATGTTTGAGGAACCCCATAGTATGGTCAACCCCTTGTTAAATACACTATGGCCATGGCCAAAGCTTGGCATACCCTCTGACGATGAGTCAAGTGGAGTGCCTCCTCTACTGCCATTAAAATTGCAGGAATAGTCTAGAGGAAGAGAAAAAGGAGATTCTGTATGGCGCTCTGGCACACCAAACAAGGCTCCAACAGTGTTGGTGCCACTAGGTATGGGTGCAAATGAAAACTCCAAGGCTATTGATAATCTGCCTGAGGTCATGGGCAATGCCATTCCTATGTGGAAGGCTATGTTGCCAACAACTGGACTAGGGGAGTTGTCGCTCGATGTTGTGATGGAAGAAAAAAAGATCAGTGCCAAAATGCCAAATAGAGTTTGTACAAGTCTCATGATAGCACTATCTAGCATGATCATGCTGTGATGGCAATCTTTGTATCTTGCTCATTCTTACATTGCCATGTCCTCAAGTGATTTTGAACCATCACTAGAGATAGGGGAGCTCCCAAGTCCTCCTCGGACATGCCCGAGGCCTGCTGATGCCCAGGATGCCATCAAAAGGCAAGTATAGAATCACTGCAAGTTCCAACAAGATGACCCTCTTACCTGAATAGATACTTGCTTATGTAGATTCCTAGCTCCCGGAAGCTACCTTGACACACAAACCACCAACACATAGTATTTTCAACAGTGGGAATCAAAAGAAGTTGATGAGGAAAGCACTAAGAAAGGGGTGATTGATATCAGTGATGAGGGTTTGCATAATTTGAGTGAGCCTCACCTGAGTGATTCTGGTATGAAACAGGAGGATTTTGGAGACCACCATGGCTACTGTGAGTGGCTGTTTGTGTTGGCATTCCCCTATTAATGTTGTGATGACCAGGGGGAATGGGATTCTTCTGTAGGGATCCATGCAAAACCTTTCTTCCCTAACCAGTGCTTTGGGTGTGCAAAACTTGTAACAATTTGCACATATGTCAAGAGACTGGAATGGGAATATGCCCATGTGATATGAGGACTATTTGACATAAAGGAATGGATAGTTGGGCCTTGGGCAGACCTTGTTAACTCTTAGCATCTCCCAAAGATGCCATTCTGACTTGCGACAAAATCCAAGACTTGTTAACCAAAAATAGTGTTGCATCATTGGGATTATCAATTAGCACAAGTGAAGAGGTTAGCAAGGAGCCGCAGAGGGTGTTTGAATCAGGCATAAACCAATACAATGAGGCCACAATCTTTAACACCATTACAATGGGTTTCTCTAGCTCAAAATATAGACATACAGATTTGTAGTTATAACCACAGTAAACACATGTCAGTGAATACATGCCTAGACTACTCCTCAACAGTCTCCTTAACTATGCCATCCATGTACGCAACATCAAGACCAAGCTTCTCAACTACAAAAAATCTCTCTTACATGGCAGTATGCAGTAATGTATGCAGCACCATTGCGATGCCAGCTATTATGCACTTGACGTGGATCACAGTGAGGGCTATGTCACCTTGATGGATGCAAGAGGTGACTGTACTAGATGACTTATGGAACAATATGGGGTCGGGGTGTGTGTATAAGCTAGCCAGCACAAAAGCATGTTCTATGCCTTAAATGTGCATTGTGAAGAAGTACCTTATCTCTATGAAGCAAGTGGCACTCCCAAATGTTGTCTAGCAATGAATCCAAACAAATTGAGCCCAAACAAATTGAGCAACTAAAAAGACAGAGTTGAGGGGCGACTGTACCTTGATATTGTGTGCTATTCACACCTTATTGAGTGCCTTCAACAACTCCTTCCATAGTGATTGTATGGCTTGTCTGTTGGGCAAGCATAGCTGAGCCCATCATTGTACTATGGGAATCCATGCCATCTCCACTCTCCCTCTGCATAGTAAATACCCCCAGCTTCACAAAAATAAGCTTTGATAACAAGAGCCTCACATAGGAGGACAGTGCAAGCACACAAATCCTTTGCCCAAAAGAGTACAAAGTTCTCTCTAACAGGGTGTGCCCCACATGGGAATTCCTTGACATTGTGCTCGAGGTCTGGCAGCATTGTCTTCAGAGCATTTACTTGTGCTTGACACATGCCATATTGTGAGAGGTTCACGTAAGGATTTGAATGCTGTTTTAGCTTACTGCTGAGATCACTGATCCTCCACTCTATTGTGTATTGAGTGGTGTATTCTGGAGGTCCACAACATATAACCTGGCAAGCAAGATAGGACAGAGCATATATGCTCTGGTGGCAGAAATAAAGCTAACTTATATGGCACTGATAGTATAGGACCTCAAAGTCCTCTACATATTCAATAAGCAGACAATACACTCGTCTGAGTTCCTTCTGAGAAATACGGCACTAGTGCATTAGATGGATACCTACAACTGACTTGCAGAAGTGCCAACAGAAGATTGACTGTAGAGTTCCATAAAAAAGTGTGGGACTAAGGCCATAGATCCAAGTTATATATTCAACCGCTTTGTACCCACTGTTGATTTTCTCCGCAGGATTGCAAGGTGGCCAGTCAAAGATACCAGGAAGATATGGTGTTGTAGTAGCCACTGCTTTACCATGTGCCTGCCATATCTGTGGGTCTCGCAAGACAGAAAAATTCCATGAATCTCGATTGTTGGAGACACTGCAATCAAGCATGCTATAGAGCAAGCCTACTATTAGTTCAGTGAGATTCAAGGCATAGAGGTGCATAAGATCTGTGGGGAACAGGGCGGGAATGCACAGCCAGTGTCTTGGATCTATCCCACTCAACAATATAGGCTTGAAAAGACCTGTCCAGAGCTGCCATGCATGATACTCCACTGCTGAGCGTGCTTCCAAGACATGGGTCAGATTTGACAAATATCTGCAAAGCATATGGTGATTAGCCCAGAGTGGCACATTGGGGGACATATTCTAACCTTTTCTCGGTTTCCTCTGCCATTAGGATGATCATTGTGCACAGGTCATAATTTGAATGATTTGAACTGGCAATATCGGAACCAATAAGCTTCAAGCATGCCAGGTAGTACTGGGCACCCCCAGGCTTATGGCATCCTTTCTGACAGAAATAAAGATGGCAACCATATGCCCTATGATGGCCAACACTACCAAATATAAAGGCCATGGCAGGACTATTAGCTATCACAAGGGCTAGAAAAGGCCAGCACTCAATAACCGCATCATTGATTGCATCCCAAAGGTACATCCTTTCATGCTAGAGCACCGATAAGTGATACATCCCCAGGAATATGAATGAATTGAGATTCTTGGGCTTTAAAGGACCTGGTATGAAGCTCCTAGGTAGTACATATTTCTTTTTGTACCAAAGATTAGGAGATTAGTCTAAGATCACCTATATATATATCCAACAGTCAAAACCTTTATTGCGATAGAGCAAGCCCCATCAATGGAGAACATAATGACAGGATTGTACTCCTTAATAAGTATATCCTTCATGGCATCAATAAAGTCTGTGCCGTCCTAGATGGTAGTAAAGTCTCTTAATGCATGATCTTTGTTGATCTGTTGCATGGCAGAGTTGTAGCATGCATGACGATAATGCATTGCTCTAGAACCCTTAATGGTTTGTCTTGCCACCTGCAGCTGTGGGCCTAGCAGGATTGTCTAAAACTCCTGTCAAGGAGTCTTTGTACCTGGCTTCAGAGAATCGTAATGAGGCTCTCAACACATGGGACATGTCACTAGATCTTGGAAAGGTCCAGTGAATATGATGCACAAGTTAACACACATATGATGAGAAATTAGGACAATGCTGCTTAATTCTGCAACATGGTATTCAACTCGATCCAAGGACAGAAGCTAGAGGGCATGGTCGTATCACAAAAGTGACAAGTGAATATCCTTGTAAGTTTGCTCTAAAGCATTACTGACTGCCAAGTATAAATCAAGCAATAGATGGAGAATGGGGTTATTGAGATTTGGAGCTCCCTTTGGACATAACTCTCAATCTTGCAGTGTCTGTACTTGGGGCCATAGAAGATCACCATTGCTCAGAGTGGCTGAATGGAGCTCCCATATGAATTCTTCCATAATTTGAATGTCATCGATCAGAGAGGGTGAATTGTTGGCAGTTACCTTAGCCTCATCATCCTCCATGTCACCAAGATCCACAAAAGGTAAGTCCTCTAAGTCTCTTGTGTCTGGACTACTAACATCCGGGGCAACATCCTTGAGTAGTTTGTCAGCAGATAGGAGCAAAGTGCAGTCTTGTGCACCAATTGCAGGGGGGGGGGGGACTCCACAGCAACCTTGCATTGTTGGTGTAAGTTATGTGTGTTGCACAATGTATAGAGATATATCCTTTCTCACCGAGATTGCTGAGAGTGGCAGTAGATGCCCATTGTCTAGGTCAACATTGTTGACAGAAGGGGCTACAGGGTCTTGGCCAAATGATGCACTGGCTTCAGTTTCATGAGGGTCTGTGGCAGATGGCATTATGGGGCCTGCAGAGGCTGCTAGGTCTTGGCTGAACAACATTCCAGCTTCGGTTTCACAAGCATGTGAAGCAGAGGGCATTATAGGGCCTGTAAAAGCTGCCAGGTCTTGGCCCAATGTCGTGCCAGCTTGGATAGTATGAGCATCTGTGGCAGATGGGATGACAGGGCCTACAGAGGGTTGAGAATTATGTGGTGGTCTCATATTGTTATGGTCCCATACGGGAACAGTGAGAGTGGAGCATCCAGATATGGCCAGGGAGGCTACTAAATGACTAGTGCTATGGGTCCCAATGGATGCCAGGTCAGACTCTCTGGTGATCTCATAAAGAGGGCTGGTTTTTAGAGCCTGTTCAATGAATGTGGGTCAATATAAGCATAGCAATGAGTTAAACAATGCTTACTAGCATGGCCCTGCCACTGGTGAAAGGACTACCATGTGTTACGAACTGCTCGTTCAGTAACCCCAAGAGTAGGAGGTTCTTCCCTAGGTCACTCAAGGAGGATGTGTGGAACGGTGGTCTCGACTGTACGTGTAGCACAGGAGCCAGAGATGTATTGCAGTATAGCAATGAAGCCTGCAGTAAGAAGACTGTAGTAGAATGAAGGTCCCTGTATGTGAAGATACAGGGGAATGAAGAGAATAGACTGAAGAACCTCAGCCTACTTTATGGGCCTTTTATACTACTTTGGGAAGTAGGGCGTGAGAATACCGTATATGTATCCATAGGTATTCTCTAAGTCGTCTCTCTCAATAACGACTACTCTTGTGTTTCTCTGTTAGTCTCCTTCCGGCCAGGAAAGACTAGGAGCTCAATGCCCGGTGTGTGAGTAGTTTGTAAGGCGGCATTTCATGCCCGTCGCAATATGGCTCGTGATACTCGACCAACGATAAGGTGACCCGTTGGGAGTGGATGACCAAGGTTATTATCTGTACCTTGTTGTATGCCTCAATTTGTGAGGCCGCTTGATATTTGTGATGATCGTGTCGGCATAGACCGCCGTTAAGGCCCGACAGAGCGTGATCATAATACTATGAGCATTTGCACAAGAGCTGCTAGATGCCTCCATAGGTGCTATGGGAGCCAAGGTGGTGATAAAAGCTTGAAAAGATATTGAGGATAGTTTGTGGCTGTCATGTTGGTAAGGTGTATGTTGAGTATGTGTTCTCTGACTATATTTTTGCCAATGCCCACCACAGTGTGTGAGACAGTTGCAATAGTACCACCCATTAGGGGCTTGGGGCATGCTAAGAGGTGCTCAGTTAAGAACAATAATAGAGAATAGTCAACTTACAAGGCCTGATTGGCATATGAGATGTGACTAAGGGCCACTGGTCAACAAGGCATGGTAGTGGTGTGGTGTGTGGTAGGTTGATCACATCATGTGCACGGCCTTGTAAAAACTCATGGAGTTGTTAGATGACTGACCCTGTTTGGAGTGTGCTAGTAGGGCAAATGCATATATGAGGCTCTAATTGACCTAATAGCTAGGTTCATTGGTATTTGTTTGAGAGGAAATCTGATTCATTTTATGCTATTACTAGGTGATGCTACAGTGCCGGACAAGCAAAGTCAACAATTTTAGTCAACTAATTTTCCCACCCTCTGGAACCACCGGAATTGATGCGCATTCAGTAAATGAGCATTTTGAGCTCCTTACAAGCGAAATCCCATGAGCCAATCTCACATAAATTACATTTTATTGATTTTGGCCCTTAAAAAATTGGCCAACCCCCAAATTAAATGGTAGGGCCTCAGAAATAGCATCAATCAACTCCATTTTTTTTATCTGAGTTCAATGGTAGTCTTAAATAGTCCCAAAAAATTTTACCAAGGCTGTAATGGTGGTGCTTTTCCAAACCATGACATCCTGGGCTACCAAATTATGTAGCATTCAAAGCATCCCCAAGGGCATCCTCAAGAAAGAAACATGCTTTGAGAGTTCAGCATCTTCACAAAAAATCAATCCACTCAAGAAACTCACCTGAATTTGAGTCAGACACTGAAGAAGACATGGAGGATATTGATCTTGATAATCCATAAGACAGAGACTAGCTCTCATCTATGAAAAACCTGGTGAGTTCTCAAAAAATTACATTATAATCAATACTGGATAGACCATGAATAGCAGGTCCACATAAATCACACTCACATGGTCCTATTATCAACAATAAGTCAGTGCATATGCAACAATGCCTAGAGTGAAAGTGAGTGTGAGAGGGCTAGACAAAGTTCAATATTTATTTTTTAGTAAGCAAGATGACAACCAAGAATGGCAAGGCAAAGAGGTTGCAGCAGACTCTTACAGAATGTAGCTTTGATGTCTACACAATAAAGGCCAAGTATTCTCCAATTTGTCCTTTTAAGAGTGACACTTGCTATAGCCTGACTCCTAACCAGGCAGAATGATTTTTTTTTCAAGAATCCCTTCTTGAGCAGAAATCAAAAGCTTGAGGTCACATCTGCATCTTTCTTCTGAAGTTCCATTGTGAGCTTAATCCTTTTGAGATGGTCAGTTTCTTCAGTCTTTTTTTTTATGGCATGTTCATATTATTCAGTACTGGGGCTAGTACAAGCATTCATACTGTAAAATTTACAAAGTCAAATTTGAGGATGCAAAGAAAGTGGCACAGCAATGCCTGTCAAGGTGATTCACCAATTTTTTTAATCAATCATGGTGGTTTATGGATGTATATCATAAGGGGCTTATAGGGAAAGTGGCAGGGTAGGCTGTATGCAAACAGAAGTCACATAGAAGGGTTGGGCAGTGCACAATGATGTCTGTTGATGCAATGCTGACCTGAGATTGACTCAGATTGACTCTGATGCCATTTTAGGCCTAATTACATTTTGTTTTTTTCGCTCAAAAAATTGGCCACCCCCATTTTACCGTGGGAACTTCCATAAAGGACATTTTTTGACTCCTTTTGCTTCCCTGAGTCCGAATCTGAACTCAGTTTGTCCCAAAAAATTCCACTTGGGGAGTTAGCAAAATTGTCGACTTTGCTTGTCCGGCACTGTAGGTGAGCCAATCATGTGATAGACCTTGCTCATTGTGTCTAGCTCACACTAGCTGGGGTTCTCACTGGGCTTGATTTTTGAAGATTTCTACTATTTAGATGATGCAGTCAGTGCACTAATTTCAGAGAGAGCTTGATCCCCATGGAGGACAGGGTTGATGTTATCCAATGAGATAGTACTTATGCACACATGCTTCATTGGTGCAAGAGCCAAAATATGAGGGGCCAAGGAAAGATAGGTCACAGTGTTAGGCATAGTCTACTTGTCACTAACAGTCTTCTTACCTCTACCAGACACTTTGGGGATAAAATTGCTACCCCAATGATTCCTTGTGTCTTGTCTATTCTCCAGAAAAACAAGTAAGTCTCTATCTTGTGCAGCTTGCATAATTATGACCAAATAGGGATGACTTATAGTTACTAGCACCTAAAGAGTTTTGCAACACACCTGGACCTCTTGTATGACATGAAAGAAGTGAAGGCCCTGTCATATACTTCTGACTGGTCTAGGCTGCTTTGTTGGTAGCCTGGGTTCATGCTGCCTTTTGTGCTGGCATGGGCATGGGCTCAGCTAGTAGAACTACAGAGGTTTGAGTGTTTGTTTTTTCATGTATTTAGAAGGTTAAATGGGTTTTCAGATAGATATGCCAATAAGAAAGAGACTCAAACAAAAGAAATGCAATGGTAGGAAAAATAGAGAGAGAATGTACCTTTTGCAAATTGCCTTGGAAATTTGTGTCAGGGTTACAATCCTTATTGGATCCCATTGCCACATATAGTGCAGACTCTCTTTCAAGCAAGAGTTCAAATTGTGAAATCTGGTCACAAGTCCTTCACATCCTGTCTCACAGATTCCCTGCTCCATCATATCTTCTATCATCTATCAGGGGTGTGCCAAGGCCTTATCCCACTCTAGTTATGCATCTCATCCGGCAAAAACAACATGGCTGCTTTGTGTAGCTATCTTTTAAGAATACCAAGCTTATATATCTGAGCTGCCAACTGACCATAGCCTACCTGACAACAATGTTTCTGAAGTCAATCGTCATAACACAGCTTATAAGTGCATACCTTGTCCTGCTTCTGTATACTCAAGTAATCCATGCAATATATCTATTCTACCTACATACAGCAATACAGAGGTTAATAAAGACATGGCTGAGGATATAAAAGATGATACAGAAGTGTACTATGCACTTTTGGAGCTGCATTGGGAACTAGTGCAAGCAGCTGAGCCTGCTCCAGGTGCTACAAGTTCAATTTGCCTAGTGCCCACTTTGCTCTCAAGCAGCTCCTTATTGGTGGACACAAACATCAATGATTTGTCATATAGACATTTACTTACCTAGCAAGAGCACCAACAAGCTGAGGGTGATATCTAGAAGTGCCAAGTTATTGATAAGTTTCTTCATGGCTCTCCTAGGGCACCCATACCTATAGACTCTGGCCATAGCTAGGAGTTAGAGCACATACTTTTCCAAGCAGCCTTTAGAGCCACACTACCTAAAACATATGGTTACCTTTCAAATTCAAAATGGACTAGGAAATTGCACATTGGGCCAAGCCACAAGGTCCAACATCTACCATGGTATTAGATCTCCTGCATATTGATGGTATAAGTCATGTGTGCAGTTCCATAGCATATGATATAATATTTGGCATATAGATTACGCTAATAAGCGTGTACCCATACTAGAGTCCAAGAAAGGTATTTGGAAGCTTTGGGGAGATACCAAACAGTGCTAGATGAGTACTGAAGATGCTGACTATTACTGAATGTGGTTGGTCCCCACCCAACTGACTACAACCCACTAAAGGATCTTCAATAACATTTAAATATCGGAAGGGTAACAAAGGGTCCAAGGGGACACATTTGGAGAGGAACAAAAACTTGCTAAGGCCCATCCATATATTATCTTGGCATTGGTATTGCATGTCAAATTCATTTCTCATATTCTGCTATCTAGATTTGGCTGGTTTTTCTCAAGCTTTGGTCCTCCTTATTATTGTTGTTGGAAAAGAAGCTGTCCACATATCTGTTTGTTGGCATTTGAGGTATCAATGGATGGTGCAATGGTGCTGGTGGAGGTGGAGAAGTTACATGCAATAGGGAGTCAATAGAAGGAGGACAACTTGAAAGAAATTTTGATAATGCACACATATCATGTGGCTGTGGAAGTGGATGAGTCATCCCCCAGTGTGTTTTAACTGAGGGATATTAGGAGTATATTCCCTGCCAGGGATATTCATGGTATATTTGTGGTATATTCCTAATATACCATGGATATCCCTTGGGGATATTTGGGGGCAATGTTTAGTGTTGGTGAGCCTCTTAGCTCATTTGCTCACATTAGCACTAATTTGCATTGTCCTTTCCACTCTTACTAAATGGCTAACATGGAAGGGTTTCCTAATAGGGTATACTCAGCCTCTGCACCTTTATCATTGTCATGTATGGGCACGGAGGTGGCAAGCTCAGTTGGAGATGTAACTTGAGCTGGAACTGTTTTTTTTAGCTGATATGGCTAATTACAGCTTTGGAGTCCAAGTAAGTCAATGAGTCAATTGATATTTCTTTTCTTCAAAGACATAAGTCTCCCTCACTATGGCCTTTTAGATGAGAGTCAGAGTCATAGTGTGCTGCTCAGCTAGGGCAGGTTTATGTTGCCATAGATGGCATCAAAGGAAAGCTTGATTGGATAATTCTAGGATCAGGGCATGGGTACTGAAGAAGCTGAGGGTCAATGATAATGTAGTCTAATTCAATGTCCTCTTATTTCATTATGTATGTATCATGTGGGTCACACTGGGGCCAGATTTTACTTATAGTAGGCAATTAACAAAGGCAGGAGAGTGGGAGAACTCGCAGTGCCAAATACTCCGCGGCAAGCTCGACTTCACGTCGGAGTCTGAACTCACTTTCATCTGTTTGTCGCTCAAGTTTGAATTGCTGATCCCTAAAGTATCCCAAAAGTCATCAATGTTTCAGACTTGCTCCGGTTGCATAGGCAGTGCACAGGGTATGAAGACACAATTCTACATAATTGTATACAAGAACTTACATAGTTACATAATTGTGTACCAGAACCAACATAATTATATACCAGAATGAAACAGACGATATGGAAGGGGAGGTAAGCCAGGACAGAAGATCCCCAATCTCCTAAGTGATCTTAGGCTTCCTTCCACTGTAGATAGAGCTGATCTTGCTGCGTTTTACCTCCCGTACAGGACTCCGTAGAGAGGGCGAATGGGGAGAGCTTGGAGAACGTTTTTGCAAATAGTCTTGAAAAGTCGTCGTCGTCATGGGTTTGATGAAACGATTGCTACCGCTGGACTTGTTGGACCTCGAGTCTTTGCTCTCGCCAGAGACAGTATCCACAACGTCCACAACCTCGGGTGACACAACCTGGGTTGTTGAGGCACCCTCGGGCGACGCCACCTGGGGCGGCGCGACCTGGAGGGACGCGACTTCGGGTGACGCCACCTTGGGTGACGCCACCTTGGGTAGCGCAACCTCGGGTGACGCGACCTTGGGTGGCGCAACCTCGGGTGACGCGACCTTGGGTGGCGCAACCTCGGGTGACGCCACCTTGGGTAGCGCAACCTTGGGTCGTGCAGCCTTGGGTCGCGCAACCTTGGGTAGCGTAACCTTGGGTAGCGTAACCTTGGGTAGCGTGACCTGGGGTAGCGCAACTTTGAATGACGCCATCTCCTGGCTCGTGGCATCATCCGCTGGGGTGACGGACCTCCATCTTTTGTTAAGAGTGATTAGATCATCGATGAAATCCTTCGCAACTTCTCTACTGATGTCGTAGGCATCGGCGACGCGCCCGTAGAAAGCGTCCATTTCGCATGGTGATCTTGAATCCAGCTTCATGCCAGCATTGAGGACGACCCAGTGAGGCTGGATGTGCGACTCCAGTTTGGGCAGGTTTCCAAATGGATATTGAAATGCTGAACTTTGCTTATCGGCGCCATCAGGTCGAGAGTGCCTATACACGTCCATAATCCGTCCAGTTCCTATCGGCACCATCCTGTATACGAATTGCTTCAACCCTGTATAATTCTGGCAGATTTGAAGTAAATCGAATGCAAAGCAACAGCATGGAACGACGAACCTGCGCAATATCATGGCCTGACTCGTGTGACTTGAGTTTGTAGAACATTTCCATATCGGGAAGCAAAAGCCAACGCTTGAGATCGAAGAGTCGGTGCCAATCGACTTTTACTGCCACACATTGAGAGAACTGGAATAAACAGAATTGGACAACGTCTCTCACGAAGAAGAAGGTTTCTGGCATCATCAATGTTGAGACACCCTTGCTTGATTCCAAACATGCGTTCTAAGGCTGTGATCTGTGATAGGGGGGTTAAGACTGGTGCGGAAACCAGAATGACAGACTCACTAGCTTGTCATTATTCTTCTCACACCTTGGGAATATGTGTGCGAATTCCAACGGCGCCTCACTACCCAGTTCTCTGGTCAAAAGACATTGTCCCCCGGTAGGATCAAGTTCCAACACAACACTTTTCGACACACGATCTGTAGTTTTCGTCAACTTTCGACCGTTGTGCATGTCTGTACCGGATGCGAAGTCATGGACTCTTCCCTGGAAGGACCCACGGATGGACGGTTTCTGACGTAGACGGTGGGATGTCACACTGGGCACTGATGGAACCCGGCGGTGCGATGATAATGAAGGCATGGGATAACAGAGTATGGGAGGGAGGCGAAATGGATGGAATGGTAGAGGGAAGATATGAGAACGAAGGAGCAATGCCATATACCATAGCCACGGTCAGGCCGCTTTTAAAGGAGAGATGTGGCTGCACAGATCCTGTGGCAGAATGACCGGTGGACAACAGGGCTACCGCCCTGGCACGCACAATAGGCATCGATGGTGGCGAACAAGGCGTAGAAGTGTGACAAAGCGAGTGTGGTCGAATGATTGCATTGTGGCTGCCACGCCGCGTGGTCAATGGTGGCAGTCCCTCAATTGAGAAGCCATATTGAGTCTGCGATCGAAAGGACATCGACATATCTTGTTGCCTACCATGTGTACCTCTAGTGGGACGAGACCCACGGGAGCACGACGATCGTCAGGAACCAAACGTGGTGGCTTTATAATTGGCGGAGCATTCATACAGTTCTTGTAAGAGTCCGTCGCGATTTTTTGGAATAACCCCCCAGCTGCTTATCATTGACTACGCGGGATGTCCATCCCCCTTGTTTCATCACCTGCTGCATACAACACGATTGCCAAGAGCGGATACGACGGGCGACACGTCTGAGGTATGCTCGATATTGGGCCATCCGATCAGATTGGTCGCCGGTGTTGAAATCTCCATCGCTATCAGAGTGCGCCGAGTTTGGGTTGCCAGAAGAAATGCCCTTCGTCCCTCGACAGTGTGCACAACAAGTAGTCATCCATGCAAATCGATTGCGAACGCATGGCCCGCTACAGGAAGTTCCTGAGGGAAAATGTCTCTTGGCGCCATTTAAGTAGGGATGGAGAGGGGGGATAGGGACAAGGACACGGGGAGTGGAGACAATACTGGCGGGTACCTCACGCGTTAACCACATGCTATATGTCTCTTTCATTATGAAGATCATGATAGAGGGGTCGAAATCATGCCCTTGCCAGACAGACTTCAACATCGCTCTGGAATCCAAGTCGATGATAGGTCGTTGATACAGCTTCGCAGCAGTGTCGCAGATGACAAAGTGAGGCTTTGCCCGAGAAATGAGAGTCGGCAACGTGTGGAACGGATGAAAATGACGAGTCCTTCGCGGTTCGACGGCAGTTCTGATGCCCGGAAAGCTTGTCTTACTACGTGAGTCGGGCAAATCAATTCGATTGAACGATCGAAGTTCGTCGTCCAGTGGTAGCATTCGATATTCAAAAGTTTCGGCCCCATCGTATATCTAAGCGATCATTAGATAAGAGGGATCTGAACTAGAACATCAGGGACAGACCGTATCAATCAGGGGTTGATCCGAACACTCGCTTGAACCGTAAATGAACCTGTCGTAGAGGGCCCTGAATCTCTTGAACATTTCGGGAGAGGGAACAAGTAACCATCGTTCACTATCAAACGACTTCAACCAGTCGCGCCGTACTGTGGCCGCACACGATGTCAGTGACAATCGATGACCAGTGCAAACGACAGAGACGCATACGGTAGATCTTGTTCGATTCCGTCCTCGGATCGAGTGAATTGGATTCCATCCCCCACCACCATTCCAGACGCGATAACTATGCAAAATCAGTCAGAGCAATCCTCAAATCGATGCTCTGTTGACCTCACCAGCTCACTATTCCACAAGCGTTGATTCAATAGATAGCATGATGACACTGAAGCTTCTGAGGAGAGTTCTTGCGTTAGAAGACATCGCTTGACCTGCGTGGATGCTACTAAGCGCTTCGATTTTCGATTGTGATCTCTCATAGCTTGATTTCGCAACATATCAGTATGCAAGATGAGGAAATACACGAACACAGACGTACATGGCATCCCTGGAGTATCTGCTCCGCCAATGCTTTGGGCTTGACCTGAGTCCCTAACCCGACGCTCACTATCTTGTCGTGCAAAGAGATAGGCCGATATTATCAGACCCCAAATAAAAATATTCACACACCTGCTGTATTGGAACCATCTTGTTCACTGCTACTCCTAACGGGAGCTCGACTATTCCACGTTACAGGCCGATCGCTGCTTGCTACTTTGCGACGTTTTAGGCTGGAAACCGCTGGTTCTGATGTAGACCTTTTGCGTTTCAAGTTCACATCTTGAAGATTCGAGGATTCAGTATATCAGAGAAAAAGCGACGTAAGGCAAACGTACGGGTGTACCCCGTCTCCACTTTTATGCAGCTAGCTCATAAGCACATGCAATTGATATAAAAGACGGAGATCACATACTTATGTGAAGAGAAGATTTTGCTTCTACAATACTTTTCACTGGACTTGACCCGCTGGGCATCGGGGGCTGCTCCCAGCTCGTTGTGCGGCGGTGTTTTACGCCCACGAGTACCGAATCGGAGTTAGACCTCTTGCGTTTAGATTTACTAGGGCCGCTATCACTATCTTAGCGATAAACCAGTGAGGAGATGATGACAGGAAATTGCACGAGCATAGACGCACTTGTGAGGTCTGTACTGCTCCCCCCACTGTCTGCTAATGTCAACCCTTTCATAGGTTGCGTTTCCATCGTGCGATAATGTTGCAATAAGATTTGAGGTTCGCGGACGGGTTTTGCGAAGGGCAGGATGTGAGGGAGCGCCGAGTCTTATTCCCGCTGCTAGGACAAGGTTGACTCTTGTTTCACCAGACTGTCTGACTGACAACGGTCACGGTCACGTGTCAGCACATCACGGGTGGCAGCAAGCGATCTCACTTAGTCTGCGCCGCGACGACCGAAGGAGCAGTGGGGCTCCTCGAGCAGCGCGGCATCCCAGATGTTGATTGGGTCAAGCCTATCGAAGGGGGGAGGGGGCGCATTGCAGATTCTTCAATCAATACCGGCAATACCGGTATGCTTATATTTTTCCAACCGTTCGTTCCATATGCTCAAACACTGATTCTAAAAGACGTTGACTCACAATCCGCCGACTGTGTCTCACGGTTCATAGATTCGGGCGTTAAACGGCCGGGCCTGAAGCGCAGCAGGGATTTCACAACATCGAGTGTGTCAACCCCAGCTAAGAGGCTGAGAGAGGCCGAATCTACACGCATGTTGAGTGCGCAGACCCTCATTGATAGCCTTTTATACCTACTGATTTCCCTTCTTTGAAAAAGTTGAGAATCATCCGAACGTCCCTACTCCGTTAGAGAGGATTAGCAAAGTTATCCCTACGGACCAGCACTCTGTAACTCCTAATGAAACACACCCTCCAGCTCCGCAACCAGCCATCTCAAACATCAAACATTGCCTTGTGACGAATGAGCTCGCGTCGGAGGCCCGAGTCGAACCATGTTACTTGCTAAATCAGCGTCTCTGGGACAACAAGGAGATGGTCTGCTTTTTTCCTTCTCCTTTGCCCCCGCTTGTCAACGCGATCGCCGATTTCTTTTGCAGCTTACGCGTCTCGAATGAATGTGGGGAATGCAATACAGCTCGCTCGATTTGGACACAGAAGCAAATCGAATATATTGTGTGCTTTACCGTCTATGCGCCTCAACCATCACTGATGTTCTCCTCGATCTAGTCCATCATGACTTGTTGGAATCGTTTGACAGCCACCGATGGCTGCTCCTCCCTTTGCCTGAGATGGTCGACAAACTGTGGGACCGCCGCCAGAAATCTATGGAAGCCCCCACCAGTGCAAAGCAACAACCGCACATCGAGACGGTTCATCCTCCCCTGTTTCATCCAGAGTCATATCTCACGAACGTCTAGCTTTAAGCAGGTGCTGACACTTTCAAATATCGGTTATTGCCATTACGGCGTGGCCTTGGTTCGATTGACCGATTCGATCAGCCAGATGTAACTGGAACGTCCTCGCCGGCCACCACGCCCCATTCGTACCCATTCGATACCCTACCGACTCTGGTATCGCGCGTGAATCCCCACTCCGTCATCTGCGATGCTGGCGTCAAGCTCTATCACGAGATCACATCGGGGCACTCAGGGCTCTCGCAGGTGGCCAAGCTACTCTGACCGGTGTCTGAGCGCGAAGCCACTTTCATGCTTGACTACATGGAGCGCATCTATGGCACGTGGCTCAGATACGAGCCGCACTCGACGTTTGCATCATCACCTTGGACTCTTCTACAACTACCATCCCCCGACGCATGTCCGAGGCTGCCCCTCCGGCGCCGCTTGCGCCCATGGGCTTGCCTCCGTCCGTGCTTCAAGAGCCGTTTCGCGTAGACACTGTGACAACAGATGCTGATCACCTCACTGGCTATAGATGCGCGCGAAGAAGGTCATCCTGTGGGGCTTCGCTGTGCGCTCGCCGTCAAAATGGCGGCGTCGATAGCGGCGCGTCTAGTGGCTCTGGGGGCGGCGGAGATCGCGCCGGCCTCGGTCCGTCCGAGGCACTGTGTGAGACCGAGTATGGGGCCCACCGCAGGCGTCTCTCGCTCGCTTGGCGGTCTTCTTGTTTGGAGAGTGTCAGGAAGCGCGGGGGGTGGGCTGCGCGCGTGCTCAATGACGGCCAGCTAGGGGGTTATGCGGACGAATTGCCGCAGACACTGGACGAGCTGTGTGATGTATCTATTCTGGACGGCGATGCTACGTGTACTGGACCTTAATATGTCAAGTTTCGGTTCTGTGGATTGGGCTTTCATCGTGTCGCGTAGCTTTGGTACTCGCGCTTTCTCTATGGGCTTCCTCTAAGTGCTGGTCTATCCACGGAGTCGGTGCCCGGGAACTCGTTCCCTTGGTGCGAAGTCTACTTCTCTGAGGCTTCCACACCTCTCACTTGAATGCGCATCTATTGATCTTGCATCTATCTTGGTTGCGTGCGCATGGCTGGGTGCCCGTCACTTTGGAAGACCGCCGCGCTCCGTCGGACAAACACTGAGGTGCCCGCTAGTCGTTCGTTGACCTGGTTCGTGCGACTCCTGCACGCGCTGTGGATTTAGTCCGGTCGAGCATGCCGATGGGCGACTGGCCACTTCACATGTCGACGCTACACAAAGACTCTCTGCTTGGTGCTGTCCAAATCTATCATGTGACTGTGCGCCATTGTGCCACCTTCTAATTCTTCCTTCGGTGTGACTATCCCATTTGATTGTTCAACCGCCTCATCTCAACAACGCTCATTCGCAAGAGTACGTCTCTTAGAAACGGTTTGATGGGCATCACAGCACCCGCTCCGTTGAGGTGGTCAAGCCCATTTAAGAGGAGTGACACAACAGGTTCCCTGGACCTTTCCAACTCCCAAGATATCAGTGATCCATCAAAAAACAATAGCACAGTCAGGGACGCAATCCCTTCTGATACTTCTAGTACGCGCGGGCTTCAGAAAGCTCACAGGCTTATCGCTGACGTCGTGACCTTCCGAGATGTCGACCAGCATCCCGAAAGCTCGGAGACCCCCGCTCCAATTCCACCTCTGTACTTGCAGACCCAAAACGATGCCTCGTCACACAGGAATCAGGACCATCGGTCATGCCGTGTTATCTGCTCAACCCGCGCCTCTGGCAGTTCAACGGGATGGTGCGTTCGGTCCTGCCTCTCGCGTCGTGATCCGACCGTTGACCGCCGGGTGCAGCTGACGCGCCTCGAATGGCACTGGGGGATGAAGTACTCGTCGCTAGAGCTGAATGTGGAGGCGAACATGATTTATCGTGTGTCGTGCCGCCGTTGACGCCTCCCTGGTTACTCATGAGCCTCGCTGGTTGCAGTTCGTCAAGATTTGTTGGAATCATTTGACAGCAACCGCTGGCTGCTTCTCCCACCCCCTGAAATGGTAGACAGAGTCTGGGCTCGCTATTTCATGATAGATCTCAAAAGTCCGATCCAACAATCTCCTATCGAGTCGGTTTGTCTGTCCTCGTTTTCCGCGATAACTCTCTCCGACGATTGTGTAGATTTATGAAGGTGGTGAGGTCTTTGAATATCGATTGTTTCCATTGGACAAGGATCTTCGTCCAATAAAACGATTCGATGAGCCAGACTCGACCAATCGGTCTTCGCCACTCAATGCCGACCCCACCGAGGAGAACTCTACCCGCCATTCATATCCATTTGACAGTCTACCAATCCTCGTTTCCAGTGTCCGACCCCACTTCGTCATCCTCGACTCGGCTGGAAAGCTGTTCAATCAGCCATGGATAGTTTCGACCGTGGTGCCTTCACTTTGGCCGATTTCCGAGTACGATGCCAGCCACATGCTTTGGCACCTCGAATTCGTGTTTGGCTTGAAATTGAGGCGCCCCCTGGATTTGCGTCTACGTCGCGCACTCCTCTGTGGGCGTCTGCTCTCGACGCGGGTGCATGTCTGCTGACGTTGCGGCCGATGTCGCTGACTGTCTGCACGGGGCCGTGCTTCCGCAGCCGCTTTGCGTGGCAGCCGTCTGTCTGCTCTCGCTGTCTGCATACTGGCGATGACAACATGAGCGACGACTCTGCCGCCTCAGACAGCGACGATGACTTCAGGAGCCTTAGCCCATCCGAGTACAAGATGTACCGCAGGAGCCTAGATCGATATATAGTGACCTGGCGCACGCGATGTCTCAAAATGGTCGGGAAGTGCGGGCGATGGACCTCCCGTGTGGTCAACGACAAGCAATTGTGAGGATATCCTGAGAGCGTGTGCGGTTGAGGATACTGACACGACGATGATAACTGCATAGTAATTAGCCCCGTGCTTGCCCCTCCTATCTCATAAAGAGTCGGTTGGAAACAAGTAATTCGCGTGCATCTTCATCTAGGACACATTTTCATTGGTGTATCGTCGGGGTCGACGTAGTAGTATCAACTTTGACATGACATTTTTTCAATCAACATTGAAAGTTCTTTGTATGCATGGTGAACGCCACAGTCACCTATGGCATTGTGAAATGATGTGAGAAGAAAGGAACTTAACAAAATGTGGCTTGGGGCATCGTGATCGAAAAATGTCACTTGTGACCCTCAGTAAAAACGGAATTCAGATGAACGTCATGAGGACCCCCGTGAATCACGCCAGAGGTCCGATCCGGGTTTGGGCCACTGACCCCCGAACAAGGCCGTGAATTTCGAGCCCTTGTACCCCCGGACGTAGATCAGACCTCGGCCAGGAGCAGCTTATCCCCGGATTCGGGATCATACCTCAAAAAAAATCGTAAAAAATCATTAAAAATCATTAAAAAAATCTCCTGAGTGTAGTGCGAGTGTTTTCGTTGTTGGCCGGGCACAGGGCATCGAGCAGGCATCTCTATGAACAAATTGGAAGCTTTAACACAATAAAATACAGTGAATAAATCAATCCTTCTCATCATTGGTCTCTACATCTTTTTCCTGAGCCATCTGTGTGCGTCCTGCATACAATTTCAAAGCACCTGCTATATCCTGCTCTCGCCCAAGCAAAGCCTCCAGATAGTGCTCATCCCCGGGTGCTAACATGTAATTGACCCCATGAGCAAGTTGCGGGGGATAACCGAGCATGACAAGGAATGTGTGGGATGGCAAGAGTGCGAAACGGGATACGGCAGATGCCAGGGCACCCTTGAGTTGGGGAAGCAAACGGAAGCGCCGCGCAAGTCGCCCAGATTGTGCGGCCGGTTCGAAAACTTGAACCACGATGTTTGACATGGCACTGATAGAAGTTGCATGTGTTGCCTAGCCGTGTTTGCCCACCTTGCCGCCAGACTTCTTGTAGATGTCAAGGACTGTCCAACAGCATGAAACCTGTGAGCTACTTATCTGCAAACTAGATATGAACCACACACCTTGAGCCAGGCATATCTGACCATGAGCAAAGACAAGAGCATATCCACGCCCAGCCGCTGTTTGAAGAGGACGCGCCTCGGATACTTCGGCGCCGATCGTGAAACGAGGCAAGCCTTTCTTGGTGAATGCATTCGCTCGTTTGGTTTCGTTCTAGGAGATACATTGTCAGTATTGGATGCTTCAGCTTAGGAAGAGATTGAATAGCTCACTGCATTCACACGCCCAGCCGCAGCCTGCTCTGCATTAGCTGCATTGCCTGTTGAACTTGCCAGTGGTGCTGCTGACGTGGCTTGCTTTGCACCCAGAGACTTGGTACAAACAGCATGCTCGATGCCTGTCCCGATACCACAGTCAGTGGCATTCTCCAGCATCTCGCGATACTGCATGAGAATCTTTGAACGAAGGCGTGCCTCGGCCGTGGGCTCTACACCAGCCTTGTGGCGCATACCGGTTTCGGCTTGGTCTATGTGGTGAGCTAGGCGGAGGGTTACTAGTGTATCGAGCTCGAAGGAAGCACTGTCGATAGACAGCAAGGATGTGCGTTCATGCGGATCTCGGGCGGGTGGTAGCGAATCTGCCAAAATATCCCCGAGGTGTCGCGCATCCTCTTCCCAGATCTTTAGAGTCGGCTTGGGGAACTTGCATCTAACGAAGGAATTAAGACCATTGACAAGCAAGCCAGCACTTCAAAAAGAAAACATACAATGCCATGCTCTCCTGCACGGTGTCGTGCGGTGAGACGGTTTGAAGTCGGAGGGCGGGAAATAGTCTAATTGACACACCAACCAATTCCAAAGAATCATTGCCTAGACTGACTCAGGTTTTCCTTCTTTCCTAGAGCAGCCTAGTTGTTCGTTGTTGAGGGTAATTTCTCTTGTTTATGTAGTGGTACCAGTTTATCTTACTATGCAAAGCTATGTGCCTAGGTTAGGAGGTGTATGGATCCTAATAGAGTGGTTACTAGTGTGCTGTAAAGTGTGTTGTTTCTATCAAGGTGCTGTGTGTTAGGATTGGTAGAGCAGCGTGAGAAATACTTTCCTGAATTCAGACTCTTTCTGTTTGAAAGAATCCAGAGAATGAGTGTGATAAAGAGATGAGATCAGGATATCAGACTAATAAGTGTTGAACTTGGTGTTTTCAGAGCTTTTTTACTGATGCAGGTTCAGATGTTTTTTGACCAGATCAGACTTAGAACTAACTCAGCATCCTATTTGGACTAACATAGCTTTAGACTTATCATAAGATACTTGGTGCTAACTTCAGAGACTTCAGTGATTAGTGAAGACCACCTTACAAAGTAAAGATCACTTTACAGGGCAAGAGCAACTTTAACAACAGGGGCAACAAACTGTATGTATTTTAGGGCACATGCACTCCTCTTTTATGTGTTTCTAGAGAGGCTGTGCATGAGACCTGGATTTGGGTATTTACAGATGTATCTAGGTGCTAAAGATTCTAGAATGAAGTGTCTGGTCTAAACTAGAACGGAGTAGGCTTTCCTAGATTCCTCTAGAGCATGGCCTGGAATTATTCCAGATTCTATATTAGTCACCTGAGCAGCTCTAGGTTCTCTAGCCTCTCGATTCCTCATCCGCTCACTAAGCCATTACAAAGCCTCTCAGTGCATTAGAAAGCACATAAGGTCCATGCAATTCTATGAGAGTCTGGATCAGTTTGGCTCTACTCTAGTCCCTTCTAGGCTTCATCTGGTCTGTTAAAATAGCACCAAGGCAGCTTTGTTAATAAATATAGATACTTTAAGTCCCAGATAAGTCAAGGTTTAATGAAAGACAGCTGCATATATTCACAAACATAGATCAAAATGTCCATCCATATCCTAAGCATGAAACTGGAGCCAAGTGAGAGTGTGATACTTGAAATGTAAAGACTGTATGAATTTTTAGGGAAAGAAATAAACAAGAAACACTAGACTAAAGGAGTAAGAACTTAATGAATCATGAATAGGTAAAGCGTTCATGGCCTAGCAAATCGATGAAAGATCATACTTCCCACTCCTGCTAATGCTCGCCTTGCAATCTCCAAGACATTGCCATCAGATGTGGGAACACGTTCGCGGTCAGAGCTGAAAAGAGCTCGAATGTACTCACTGAACGTGTGATACATCGCATAGCCAAGTGGGGGAGGAGAGTTGACATGGAAAGTAGATGTCACTACTATAAACTGCTGCTCGTTGCCCGCTCCACCAAAGACGGCAATATGATCATCTCGCCAGACCATTTCGGAAAGAATGATAGTCGTAAACTCATAGTCACCATCTGGCTTTCTTTCAATCACATCCACTGAAACCCCATCTTCCAACCAAATCCCCTCTTTCCTAGAAAGGACACAGACCTCCATTGATACTCCTCCAGCCGAAACAGGTGGCAGTTGAATTCCATCTTCGGCGGGAGGGATTGACATCATGGGTGGCTCATTCAAAGGTGATGGAGCTAGAAGAGTATGGGAGGTGACATTGATGCGGTATGTGGGTTCGTAGGGGATGGTTATAAAAGAGCAAGGTGGTAGGAAGACAGAGGATACGGTTAAGCAAGTCAGGTTGTGGACCCGATGGGACAATTAGTGGATGGAAGTCCGGTGGTGGCTGTCGCAGCTCTGTGTGGCGATGAAGGTGGAACAATGATTGAGGGAATGTGCCCCAGAGTGATGAGCATGCAGAGGTGTTGTTGGACATGATGTGAGGGAGTGATGCGTAGATGTGATTACCAGCGGTTCTTGAATCACCTTGTTCCTCAATTTCCCGTTCCTTTCCAACATTCCTTGCATTGGCCTAGACTTGCATAGTTATTTCTTTCTATAGAACATTCTTGGAAATTACCCTGCCAAGGCACAAACTTGTTTGCGTCGTGACATCTGCTAGGCGGATAAATTTTGACCGTCCTCGGTCTTTCTCCATAAGTAATAACCAACAAATTCTCCCATAGAGAAGAAAAAAAAACACATAAGAAATGTCTTTATCGCAAGAAAGTAAACAAAAGAGCATAAGGAAGAAATGAAATCATTTAAACCTGTGTATCAAATTCCACTATGCCAGTCCTTGACTTCTTTGCTATCGCGCTCAATAGCAGCCCGATATTGAGTCGGATTGTAAGTAGGATCCTTACGATAGCTACTTCCAAGAGGTGGATCATAAGAAAATGGACGAAGAAAGTAAAAGGAAAGGGAAGGAATACTATAAGGACAGATTGCGATCTCAAATGCATCTACCATCTGAATAGGAACAATAACGTGCTGACTCCATGCTCGTACCTTTCCCTCCTTTACCGCTTCCACCGTTGCAACAAAAAGAGAACTCAGCTTGTCATGGCAGAGGCATGCCTGAAACTGCACTATCATCCAGGTATCTCCTTCCTCACACCTTGCCGTTAACGTCCTTCCTTCCCAGACCAAATTCTCCATCATCCTTTCCAATACCCATACTCTCTGCTCTACGTGCATTGATGGAAGGGCGAACAAGTGAAGTGCTGCACGTATTAACGTAGGATTAGGCACATGGATCATTTGCTTAGCCGTCAGGGAATAACCGATTGGGAGGAGTGAGTTTGCAGGAAGAGTGGTAGAGGATGATGCAGCGGATAAGCTGAGATTCTGAGGGTTGACTGTCTTGAAGAAGATTGCTGGAGCATAGTTAATTCCCTTGGCAATTGGGAGATAACGTTGTGTATGAGAGGGTAGAGCTGACATGTCCGAACAAACAATAAAGTGGGAGCACAAAAGCTAGAGACGCTACTGTGCCTCCTTTTTGTGTATCTTTATGTATGCTTGGATCCCTAAGATCTTTGATAAGATATGTTACTTCTAATATGTAAAAGCCGCTTGGCAAGTCCCCTTCTAAATAGAGCTGTTGTTCAAGGACGCCGAGGTTTCATCAGAGGAAACACTGCTTGATGAACTCTCATCTGAGAAAATATCTTGTGCCAACTGTCTTAACAGTGGTTCATTTCTAGCAATATAAGGCATCAGTCTGAAAGCTGCAACTCCTGATCACATTACTGTCCCATCAAGCTCCTGGAGTACATAAGATCCTCCTTTGGTTCTTCGGACCACCTGATAAGGTCCCATATACTAGGGCTTTGTCTTCCAGTTCAAGCTTTTTTCTACTGGTGTGTTACGCATAAGAACAAGTTCTCCTGTTTGATAGTGGTCCTGGCGGAGCCGCTTTTGAAATTTTTCCTCAAACTTCTCTTTTGACCAAAATCTAAATTTAGACAAGGTCTTGGCTGCCTGATCAATGTCTTCCTGTTTCTTTGCCAGCTGATTAATGCATAGTGCCAAAAGATCTTCTGAAGTCATTCCTGACTTGAACCCTTGTACTAGAAATGTAGCTTCGGTAAGGTCAAATGGTAAGACAGGATGAACACCATGAAGCAAATAGTGTGGAGAAAAACCCGTTACTTTGCTTGTAGTAATCCGGTCTGCAAAGAAAGCTTCTGGAACCTTTTCTGGCCATTTATGTATTTCACCTTTACATGCTTTTACAATTGCTTCCCATATAATAAAATGCCCTCGCTCCACCACACCATTAGCTTTTGAATTATATGGTGAAATTGTAACTTGTGGAATTCCCATGTATTCCAATAGCAACCGAAAAGCTTTCTGGACTTCCAGGCCATTATTGGTGACAACTGATCCCACGGTTCCATAGCGACAATATATTTGTTCCCAAAAAAACTTGGCTAAGGCTGTTGAAGATGCAGTTGTAAGAGCTCGTCCTTCTGAAACCCGTGACAAGTCATCTCTTGCTGCAACGATATACTTATATCCTTTTGCTTCTGGCATGAGCATAATATCTACATATATTTTTGTCCATAGAGTTGCAGGAGTGGAGACTGTGAGTGGGATCTCCATTCTTCGCGTGCTGCGGATTTGGCATTGATGGCAAGATTGCACATGATGGCGGACATTGGCACGTAGATAGGGCCAGAAGAATCGAAGTCGAACTGTTTCAAATACTGCCTGTTCACCTCTATGACCTAATCCTTCATGAGATTTGGTAAGGATTGCAATCCGTGTGGCCTTATTCATGATAACCTTGAGTGGGGGTCGATTCCCATTCCGCCGATACATTACTTTATCCTTCACAAAGAACTTAGCTGCTCGGCGGATGAATCTTTTCTCTTCTTGTACTGAGGATTTCCCGAAGGGATATTAAAGTGATGTTAAGAAGTGATATATGTCCTGCAATATTTCCTCTTGAGACCGGTGAATGGAAAGGCTTGATAGAAGTTTCTGAACTGAATAGCTCTGAGCAGCCGATGGTCTTGGGACTTGAAAATTACGGTGCTGCCGCTTGGCAACTGAATACAATGCAATATTATCAAGCCATGAGTCATCATCTGGTTCTATCACTTCTCCATCTGCCAATGGCCGCCGAGATAGTGCATCTGGTCCTTTGTGCCGCTTAGCTGGTACATGTACCAAGGTAAAGTCAAACATCAAGATCCCTTGAATCCATCGGTTGATTGCTGCATTTGGCTGAAGACCTGGAGAGTTTAGCATCCCTTTGATGTATTTTGCATCAACTTCCACGTAAAAGTTTTTGACCCCAATCAGGTATAACCGGTAATGCCATAATGCCCGGTAAAGGCCATAGAGTTCTAGCTTTGGCTGAGAGTATCGTGCTTCCACTTCATTCATTGGTAAGGATCCATAACGAGCTGGCTGTCTCCTTCCTTCTTCGTCTAGTTGTGATAGAATAAATCCTACAGCGATGTAACTTGAATCCACTGATAAGATAACAGGATTTTCTGATGAATAATCAATGGATCTAAGAGCAGGAGCTGAAGTGATAACTTTCTTAAGGGCGTCGAAAGCCTCCTGCCGCTTATCGGTCCATTCAAAATCCATATCCTTTCTTATTAATTCTGTTAAGGGTCTAGCAAGAAGAGAATAGTTGGGAATCCAGATTCGAACAGTTCCACAAAGGCCTAGAAATCCACGAACATCCTTGACTGATGTCAGAACTGGCCAATTGAGAATTTTATCAATTTTTTTGGTTTCTGGCAGTCGGCCTTCAGGAGTACATCTTTGTCCCACAATCACCACATCAGGCCGGCATATTTGTCCTTTGGTTGCTGAGAAGGTGCCCCCAGCACATTTAATTCTATGCATGACGCGATGAACATCCTGTGCGTGCTCCCAGATAAACCTTCGTATTCCTGGGTTTTCTGATAAAACTTGAGGGCTCCCCTCCTTATCAGGGTATATAGTTAGTGGACCTTGGATTCCACAGTCATCTATAAATATGTTTGCTTTATTGGGGATTTCATCTTGAAGAACAAAGGACATAGAATTTTGAAATTCTGCTGGAGAGTTGGTATATCCCATAGGCATAGATGTGAGACATAACAGCCCTAATGGTGTCTGAAATGCAGTAAGGTCTCGGCTTGCTGGATGCACTTTTCTTGCATCAAAACCCCAGAATAGATCAAAGACTGTATTGCATGGGCACCCTGCATATGGTGTAACAAAATCATTGATAATTGGAGGGAGTCCTGCGTCGCGGATTGAAACCTTGTTCAATGGTTGCAAGTCATGTACAATCCTGAGTTTGCCATTCTTCTTGACTACACAAAACCATCTTGACCAATATGCTGATTGACTAGGCTCATAAACTCCCGCCTTTATTTTGTCCCGTAATAGTTGTACAACCTGGTCCTTGATACCTGGTGGAATTGGAATATTCTTGTAGACCCATGGAGTATGGGGAACTGTCGGATAAATATATGGTGAGAAGTAAGATTCTTTCAAAGTACCACGATCAGTTTCTTCGAAAGCTAATGCTTCCTCGTTGAGCTGCATGATATGTTGAAACAATTTGTCTTTTTCTAGCCATAAGAATCCTTCAGGATTGAGGTTTAATATTTCGAGACATTCATGTGTGATTTTAGTAGAAGGGATGAATTTAGGAGGATTTGGGGAGAGTGGCGGTAGAGTGATAAGAGGGTCTTCAGGAATATTCCTCAAAACACGAGCTTCTTTGGGAAATGGACCTGCAATTGGTCGAACCTTCTTATCCACACATTTGTATGTGGTGAATGAATTGTGCTCAAGATGTAATGGCGGCAACATTTTTCTAAGGATCATGGTTATACACCAAGTCAAATATAAATTCAACTTAGAACAATTTGGTGATAAGTAAAAACGTTCGAGAGATATTGCAAGTCCAACTTGTACACACAAAGATGTCAGATAGCAGTCAATGGAGGAGGTAAGTGGCCGTAACAATGCCAGGCAAGGGCAGGAATTTCATATATAAAGGAAACTATTAATCAGAGCATAGAGAATATTTAAAACATACAAGGGCAGCACCAGACCATAACATGTCAAGACATTCTATACAAAGATCAGAAAGAATATTAAAGGCCATCAAAATGTCCAAGGAATATGAGAGAAAAGTGTTCTAAATGAGATCCTTTACCCATTTCGACACTTACTCAAGGCCGCTTACTAATCGCTTACTCCATGTACCTCCGCTCCCTGTCTCGGAGCTCCTCAACCATGGCGCCTGCGCGGTCGAGTCGTCGAAAGTAGTTCCGGGCCCATGCCTTGTCGGGAGAAGGGTCAAAAAAGTGGTTGTTAACAAGATGGCAGATGGTTAGGTCATCGGCAAAGTGGATGTCAGTGAACCTATGCAAGACCTTCGCGAAATCATGCCTTCCCTGGATTTCAAATAGCCAGCATACCTCCCAGATAAAATATGACTCATCGGAATACATCAAGGGGTTACACCAGTCTAGGGCAGTGATTGATTCCAGCCTGCCGAAAGTGAGGAGAAGTTGAAATGAGGGGTCCACGAAGGTAGCCTTGAGAGAGTGGTCATACTGTCGGGGATGATAGTACTGCCTTTCAACAAAACTCCGGAGAGATACAATGACACTCATAGTAAGGTTTCGCCAGTGGGCCCACACCGGGATAATTCCGGGCATCAGAACTCTTGCACGCGGCAAGATGCTACCTGTGTCGGGGTGCGAGCCTGACCAGAACCGCTCGATGATTGTTGAAAGAAATGGAAATTTATCCCCATAGACTGGTGTTGAAGGCTTCTGGGTCAAGACGAGTGAGCCATCATGATTGTGAATAACAGGTCCATCGCGAAAGAGTATACGAGACCGCTGATTGTCTGGCCCTGGAATCGGCTCTCTAACCCTTCCCGAACCTTCTTCGTCATCCTCATCATCCTCAAAATCCCCTGGGGTCAGCGCTCCGTGGCTCGACTCTTCATCATCAACATCAATGGGCCTTGCTAGGCTCGCACCGAGTGATAATTGAGGTGGGGTTAGTGGCAGGGTCGATAACGGCGGCACTGCGTCATCTGGAGATGGTGGAGGCTGCGGAGGTGGTGGTCCATGCGGATTGGGTGGAGTGCGTTGAGAAGATGCTATGGAGGAGCTCTCAGGGGGTGGAGGAACCTCCGCGGATAGGGATATCCCTAGCTTCTTGAGCTCGTCCGAATGATACTCAAAAGGTCCAAGAGCAGGCTGCGCGATGAACCGCGGGTCTGTAAAAGGGTCTATGATGGGAGGGCTAGCGTGTACATAAAATACTGTAGCGTTATCGACTGGGGACGGGGCTGGCGGCAGAACGTATCGTGGGAATGGAGATGGCGAGTGTCTTTGCTGCTCATTCGTCAATGATGCAACAGAGGGTGCGGGGGTGGTTGGCGCGCAAGCGTGAATGGTGTGCAAGTCCCCGGAGCTCTCATCGAGGCTCCCAGTCCTGTGAAAAGCATCGGCGGCGGCGGTACAAGCATAAACGGCTGCCACAAGGTCTGTGGGGCCATCCACTCCTGCCTGGGCTGCATCTCTGACAGCTGTGTGCGCCTGTGCGATGCGCGCGACTGCATAGCTAACGGGCGTGGGTACAGGTAGTTCATTCGTGGGTCGTGAGCCACTGCCGGCGTTGTTGGACGAGGCGCGCGAACCTGGGCGCTCGAGTTCCGAGAGGGGGTCCCTTGGACCTGAATTATCTGTAGCGGGCTGCGCGCGCACTCCGTTTGCCTGACGAATGGTGTTACGGGTGGATGCTCGTATTCCGAAGGGGAAAGTGGTCGAATAGAACGTCCCGCAGATCCGCTTGGACGGCTGCTTGTCTGTTGAGCCCTCTGATGACGAATGTTCTGCGCTGGAGCAGTTAGTGTCGAGCCGCGCTGCGTCTGCGCTGCCCTGCGCACCTCGTGAGTACTCCCCGTCGACGTCCATGGCATTGTTCTCGTCATGCTCCCTCCGCCGCTTTTCCATTCGCCTCCCACTGCCTCTGTGATTGTTGGCTTCGCGCTCATTGATGACAGGAGCTCCGCCTGACGCTTGCGCGTCGCGCGCGTCGTGCCCTGCGCCCTGAGTTCCCTCAACCCCTTCCTCTCTCGTTCTGACTCGATCCTCTTCGTTTCTTCGGCTGTCCAAGTCCTCTTGAGTGCCATTATAGGCTTGTAGGTCCGTTTCATCGACACGGAGCTGAGGGAGTGGAGAGACGGGAGGCGGCGGTCGGTAGTTGTCGTCAGGAGGGTTAGGGTCCCTTCGGATGATTCCAGCCTTCCGCGGATCATCTGGACGGGCTGGCGCAGGCTGCGCGTTGGCGGCTGTAATGAAGTCGTGGAGGCGTGACAAGGATTGGGTGAGCAGAGTACTGGAGTTGTCGAGAGGCGTCGCCAGTGAAGCAGGAAGGGAAAGGAGACGATGCGCATCCAGCGCCGGATTGGTTCGGTTGCCTGGCCTGGGGCCCGCAGCTTCAGAATCGGATCCTCCAGCGGCGCCGCCGAAAAGCAGGTAGGGGATGTTTTGGCTGCTACTTGGCACTGGGAGCCGATAGGTTCGAATGAATGACACCCCATACTCCACACCAGGAGGAGCAGTGCTGCCAGAGATTTGAGAAACCGAAGCAGAAGTGAGGAGAACGTGATCATGAAAATGCTTGCCCTGCTCGAAGCCAGATCCAAGCTCAGCTCCCCGGCCGGACAAGACGATGTCATAGGTCTCCCCATCATGACTAAGCCGGATGTCTTCTTGCCGAGCCCGCTCACAAATATCAAGAAGGGTGGCGTGTGGGTGGACCTCAAAAGCCAATGGGAGTTGAGAAGAAGGTCGCTCAATCAGTTCTCGGAAGGCTAGATGAAAATTAGAGCTTGCACTCTCCGAAGGCATTGAGAATGTGATTTGATGATCCTTTCCCTGCTCAATCCTCCTCCTTTTTATACCTTTTCCTTGGATGTTTCTCCTCCTTTCTAGAGACATTTCTTCAAGTCTCCGAGTCAGCTTGCTCATGCTATCCATGTGTTTTCCTTTCCTTTTTTGCAAGACTGCAGAGAACTGGGTTTTCTCAGTAGGTGATGCCAAGCAGGGTAGTAAACTCGGCGCTTCTTTTTTATCGGAATTTTCCGATTCCCTTGGGAATCTTCTTGGGAGATCTTTTGACAGATCTAGACAGGACCATGTCTCCGGGTTACCATCAGCATGTGATTCTTCTGCGCTTCTGATGACTGATGTCTGACTCAGCTGGAGGAGTCCAGCTGCTGCCTGGAGCCTTTTCCAATGTTCCTGATGACTGATTTGGCTCTGGCCCGGGTTCCACAAGTGACTTTCAGGATGATCCCAATCAAATGACCTGATTTCCGGCTTCCTTATCAGGTCCAAAGTATTACCAAGCGAGGCTGTGTAGATCTGGAAGCTCTCGGAAATAGGAAACCGATGCCTAATCCAGGAGGGACGCTCCTCATTCCCATTTCCCATCTCTCTTCCTTCAGCGTCAGCAACCTTAGCTTCGAACTGGACTACATCTAGATTATCTAGATCTTTAAATTGCAGATAGGTTCCATCCTTCCTCTCATCAATTCCCACAAAATTGCCTCTCTGCCAGGGACGTCCTAGCAACATTGAGAATGGAAGATTCTCGCCAATATAAAGACTGGTCCAAGTGGTTATTCCTCCAAACTGCAACTGGATATCTTCAATGAGTCCGATGAGTTCTCCTTCTCCACCATTGGCATCATGCATCCTAATGTGCGCTTCCTTGTTAACTAGTAGGAACATGAGCTCATCGCAAACTTCCTTAGAGATAATATTGAGCTGCGACCCTGTGTCAACAATTGCAGATACTGGGCTTGAGTTTCGGTATTGACTAAAGGATAAAGGAATGTTGATGAGAGGTTCGCTAACAGTCCGAGTTAGGTTTACGTAAGCTCGTTCACGTCTATCTTGAGATGCCTCAGGCTGATCGGCGACCTTGAACTTCATACTCTCTGATAGTAGTGAAGACAGCTCTTTAGAGACTCCGAGCAAGTCCCCAACTGCAACTTCAATTGGTGTTCACAGAACTTGATTCAAGATGTGAGATGGATTGGTTGTTGATGAGATCATTGATTGTCGAAGGTGAGGCTTCTTTTGCTGTCGATTTCCTGTTCCTTCTTTTAATTGATCCTTTGTTGGTTCCTCTAATCTCTGTGTTGACCTTTTAAGGGAATGTTGCCGTTTTGGTTTCACAATGTCAACTTCCATTTCTGAATCAGGATCACTTCTGATTACACTCTGCTTCTTGGCCAATTTCAATTTTGGAGGGTTGGGTTGCTGATCATCTCCGGTGTCTTCCATAATGAAATCACTATCTTCATTATACTTGGGTGCACGGGTATTGACAGGCTGGATCTTGGTAAACTGTGGTTTGTGAAAATCAAAAGAGGGCTTTGCTGTGTTATTCGCAGGTGTTGGAACAATAGGGATTGGTGCTGAAGGCATTCTAAGTGGTTCCACTGGTTGTTTTCCCTGGCTTCTAGTTCCAGATGATGGTCCTTGAGGTATTGTAGATGATTCAGCTGGTTCTGGTAATTTGTTAGGCGGTGTTTTTGGTCTTGGATGACCTAGCTGCTCTCCTGGAATTCTTGGAGCCTGCATTGCCTGAGGTTCTTGTGGCCTGGGATCTGATCGCGGTTGGCCACGTTTTGGTGGATATACTTCATCAAATGCCCCTTTTCTCATAGACTTAGTTGACTTAATAGATCGCTCCGCCGGAAAGACTTGATATTCCTCGTCTTCCCTGTGGATCATGTAAACATCTTCCTCGTCATTACTTTCTGCTTCTGAGGATGTATCACCATTGATCAAAACCAAATTGGTCCGGCTTTGATGAGTTGCATCCATGACATCTCTTTCGCATTTTGCAGCTTCAATGATGGTCTCATTTTGGAATCTGCTGATCCTTGCCCCGGTTCCATGAGTGATCCGCCCTACATTATCACGTGCTAGAACTCCTGATTTGGTTAATTAAAAGATCTGAGGGCACTGACCCAATCCATGTCCTTTTTCTCCACAACCATAACACATCATCTCCTCTCACTGAGGAGGTCCTTCAGGCATTCTTGTAAATCCATTTTCCCGTGGTGGTGCCAGATGCAGAGGAGGCTGACGTTGAAAGCTTGATTGAGGGCTTGTCTGAATTGGAAGAGTCATGGGTTTGGATCGCAAATCAGGTGCTCGCATAACATTAACTATGTCCCGGTCTAGCTTCATAGCTCGATAGTAAACTTGGGCATATTTTGATGATGAGATATCCATTTGGTTCATCATATCTATTAATCCTTCCATTTCATCGGCTGAGACTAAAGCCTTTGTGTTTGCACCAGCCTTAAACGGAATAATCTCATCGTCACTATCATAGGAGACTTTCTTGGCTTTTTTCTTCTTCAAGGCTCCCGATCGTTTATGAGACTTGGACCTCTTAGTATCAGTTTGACGGATATCATCTTCTGTTAAGGTTTCATTGTTTGAGTCGGACTCTCCTGACCAGTCTGTACCATCAAATTCCCCATAATTGTCTAGAAGTTTAACTTTTCCTCTTCCGGGTTGTACTGTCGTGGAAGGGGGGTCTGTGGAAGTCGAAGCTTGTCCCGACATGTCGGTGAGCGGTTGGTTTTGGGTGTTGATCGGTGTTTGGTTTGGTGATGAGTCGGAGTCTGATTGTGAGGTTGTTTCTTCTTGCTCTGAGTCTTCGGGGATTACCGGCGCCGGTTCCCTGTATTGGGGTGCTAGTTCCCACTGGCTCTCTATTTCATTCCAAATGTCCTCTTCTTCTGTTCCGTCTTTGAGGGTGAAGTAATAACGCCCATTTTGGTATGAGCAGTTATCGTGATTCGGAGGGGTGAATCTGTTATTGTCTTCGTAGACCCAGAAGTCCCCTTCGCGCCGGATAGGGCGGTTGTTGTGATAGAGTTGGTTATTTATACGTCTAGTGCCGGGTGGGTATTCCTGGCCTAGGTCTTGCTCCAGAGTGTGTGCAGTAACACTTCCTCGATGGGGGTCTATGTCTTCACTAAGCAAGGTTATGAGAGAGAGTGTGGCAGCAAGCTAGTGCGAGCAAGGTAGGGGCAAAAGAGTCTATTCTAGTGTTACAAACTGCTTGTTCAATAACCCCAAGAGTAGGAGGTTCTTCCCTAGGTTACTCAAGGAGGATGTGTGGAATGATGGTCTTGACTGTACGTGTAGCACAGGAGCCAGAGATATATTGCGATGTAGCAATGGAGACCACAGTAGGAAGACTGTAGTAGAATGAAGAGTCCTGTATGTGAAGATACAGGAGAATGAAGAGAATAGACTGAAGAACCTCAGCTTACTCTATGGGCCTTTTATACTACTTTAGGAAATAGGGCGTGAGAATACCATATATGTATCCATAGGTATTCTCTAAGTCGTCTCTCTCAATAATGACTACTCTTGTGCTTCTCCGTTAATCTCTTTCTGGTCAGGAAAGACTAGGAGCTTGATGCCCAGTGTGTGAGTAGTTTGTAAGGCGGCATTCTATGCCCATCGCAATATGGCTTGTGATACTCGACCAACGACAAGGTGATTCGTTGGGAGTGGATGACCAAGGTTATTATCTGTACCTTGTTGTACGCCTCACCTTGTGAGGCCGCTTGATATTTGTGATGATCATGTTGGCATAGACCACTGTTAAGGCCCGACAGAATGTGATCATAACACCCACAACACCGTTGAAGAAAGTGTGGCATCAGTACCACAATTTGAATGGTTCTTGCATCCCTTCACAAACTTGCCTGCACTGCAATCGCACATCCACCCACATTGGGTCATCCTCAACATTGGCATGAAGTTAAGCAGGAGATCTGACGCCAAAATGTCTGCTTTCACGCAGTGCGTTGCTCGTGCCTACAAAATATCTCTTCAGGATGCATCAAAATTTGTGGAGAAGATCATCACTATCTACGTAACTTGGCTAGACACCATCGTACTGCCAGAATTCATACCTCAGGTCACACTGACGGTTCCCCCACCCATGACCACAGGTGATATTTTTAGCACAGGCAAAGATATGGGTTCTGCGAAGTCCAGCACTAGCAATCGTATCATCCAATGCACGAAGGAGGCTCTCAACTTTGTGAGGAAGTGCACTTTGACCTCTTCATTTGTCTCATCTTCTCCAGAAGCCCTGCCTGGAAGAGCAAATGTGGTAAAATCAGGTCTATAAATCATGGCAGCCTGCAGGAAGATTAGAGTTACTCGCTGGTCTCCAATATTCTGTCCCTACTTTTGTTTCCGTATCCTAAGCTACATCTCTGGTATATAATCATGTAGAGTCATAATACCCAATATATTTGTTTATTGGAGCAAGCCTACACCTCCAACAGATCTTGGTTATTGGCAGGATGCTGACACGTCAGAGCCGGATGAACAATCCTTATGAGAAACTCGAGACCTTCTTGGGGAGCATCTGGTGGCCCTCTACAATTGGCAGAGTGCCCACTAAGGTTTAGTTATTTTGTGAATTTGAGCTTTATTTGCTAACAATGCAAGATTTGCAGATATTAGGGACATTGAAGGCCGACCAATGGTGGAACTTCGCAACAGTTCTGCCTGTCGCACTTTATTACGCATGGCAGCAGAATGGCAAGATCCCAGATTGTGATTCGCCTAGACCTGCTCCCAAATCTAAAGCTGGTGCTGCCTTCGCAAAGACTGAGAAGCTGCTGCGAGAACGTCGCAAGGCTTATCGTATGCACATTGCACAGCAGTCGGGTAGGACTGTAGTCGTGGCACACTTTGAGGAGGATGACATCTCTATGGATCGGAATTACCAGCGTCATTTCAAGGCTGTTCTCGATGCATGCTCCGCCATCTGCATCTGGACGGCCTAGTCAATAACACCCAACGAAGCACGGCATGCGCAGGACTATCATGCACGCACATGTCGCGCATCATTACTGATGCATTGCCATCTCACTCCCTATTCCCATTTGCTTACTCACGGAGATTATTTCATTTATTGCCTAGGGCTGGTTTATAGGTTCTGGCTATTTGGGCCAGAAGCAAACAATGGACACCTTGTCAAGGTTAACACAAATGGACATACAGGAGGTGAACTTGAAGGTACCATAATGCGGAGTTGGATCAAGAACATATTGATCCATGACCTGGTGAGTAATTTTCACATAGAGAGGTCTCACTAATCTGTTGTCATCATCTCAAGGTATGCATGATCGAAGAGCTTGATGAGCAAAATGAAGAGGACTTGGTTGCCATCCGGAAACTCAAGAATTATTTGAAGGGTGATAAAAAGTCCCATCGGACATGAGGAGCTCTCCTTAATATAATTGCGAGTCACGCAGGCCGGCGTGGATCCAATAGTGAGTCCTTCCCCACAGCATAACACATTTTTGCGGGTGCATCAACATGATCAAGCCAAATCAAACAAAGTGCACCACTCCTCCATCTGGAAAACCACCCCTTTGTATTAAGCTCTAATTAGTTCCATTTATGCATAATTAAGAACAATTAGGATTAGACATTTTTAGCTTACCCCCCCTCTAAACCTGTTCTAATTAAACATAATTTTCCTAAATTAGGAATTATTAGGATTCATTATAACTTGAAATTTCGGAAAAATCATAATAAATCAAGCATCACAGTTTTCATAGCCTTCTTATAGAGTCATATCTATTAGAGCACTAGTTCAATACCTAAACACAGAATATACCTTATAACAAGCTTGCCTTCTGCCAGAGTTGAACCAACAACCTCATGTATGCAAGCACCCGGGACAGATGCTCTAGCCACTAAGCCACAAGGTCTAATATATGAACTCAGTAATCTAAATAAGTAGACATAATATAGGCAACCTCAACATCTCTGATTTTATTCAATATTTATCTTTCCTCTATTTTATAAATAAATAGGTCAATAAATACCTAAAAAGTCAGGTCTTTCAAGATTTAGTTTAAACACCAACTAAGAAGATAATCAACCAATGGAAAATCAATAATACACTTTATATAGGATAAAAATAGATTATGGCACTTATACAATTTGGACTGAGAATGTGTAAAACTATGATTGAGTGTAATATTCAATGGGACTCTACTAGTATAGACAATGCTACCTGAATTTGCAAATTTGATCAAAAACATGATTATGAATCATCAAGATCCAATAAGAGAGAGGGGTTTTCCAAATAGCCACTAGTGAGGTAGAGGGTGGGGACAAGGGTATATGTATGGCATGCCTATATATAAATAAGCACATATAAATAAGCACAAGATTGTTGGAGGTGATTTTAATATGCTTAATGCATATATTTCCTATATGGCAGGCAAATATATTATTCTGGCACCACATACAAATATGGCTGTCTTTTCCACAGCCTAATAGCTAGAGGAAAACACCAAGTTTGAGCATCTTCTGTATAACAAGGCAATAAACAATATAAATAGTGCTAAAAATTGTAATATCAATAGTGATGATGATTGTGTGCTGCACAAGACAGTATTAGCCACTATACTAATAGACAAGGTCTACAAGGCTACATATAGCATATCCCTAAGCCCAACCCACATGTTGTGTCCTATAATGACCAGTAGTAGGCATTGGCTAACAATGACGACTGCAATGATCTTATGTGCAAGGCTAGAGTACCAAGGTCTTCATAGCCCCTTGTGGCAGCTGCCAAGCTGCCAATAAAGCAGCTAGGGGCATCAATGCACATTTCTCTCTTTTTATATTCCTTGTAAAGGCAGCTGGAAAGTCAGCAAAAGAGCTACAAGATAATGGTATAGGCATATATGAAGGAGAGTAATATGCTGAAATAGTATAGAATATGCCACATTTTTACCTTCTCACTGATAGAGCAGTAGTACTTACTATTTCCTACTAATAATTAAAGACTTCTTAGTATAGAATTAGTGCTAATATTATGAAACTAGAAACTAATCCAATGCTCACAATGGGTTGCTTCTAATTATGAAATTAGACACCTTTAGATGCTATTAACACTTTTAGATACTTTTAGACACTATTAGATATAATCCGGAGCTAATACAACAGGGTGTTTTTCCAGATGTCATATTCATCTATTTTTCATTTTTCATTTGAAGGATCTGATAAAGTTGAACTACTGCCTCAAGGTAAACACATCAACCTCAATATGATCCAAATCAATGGCACATCGTTATACGGTCTCGTTTTCAAGTATCTGCAGACACTCTGGAATTCACAGGTAAAACTTGTCTGAAAAATGACTGATTGGCAAGCCAGCAAGCTATTTGTTGCGACTGCGGTGCAATCTTTCTCCCATGCCCACGTGAATGGCACACAGTTTGGGGCTTGCACTTCATACAGAGGAAAGGGTACCTCATTTGCATACATGGACGGCAGGATAGCTGTGCAAATCCAGTATATCCTATCAGTGAAGCACGAGCACCGTGATCCATGCTTAGCAGCATTGTCAACTGCCTTTGCAATTGTCAAACACTTCATGAGTGCTGGCATCCCCTTGATGCCATGGAATAACAGGTAGGTCATCATTGATCATCAGCTAATGATTGCACTTCTATTATCACCATCTCCTAGGCAAACCGACCTTAGGATCTTAACTTGGAATTTCAACAAATTCTTAGATCCCGAGGTCATTGAATTACACTGCCTGTGCAGGGTGTTTGCCCTTGCAGAAATCCCCCCTCATAATCATGGCCACGTGTGGGTCACCATATTACTAGACCATATAAATTTTTTTTTTTTTTTTTTTCAAGTCTTTCATGCACAACCTTTTTTAGTTAACTCAAGAACTGGATGCCCTCAGATATGATTCTGACAATGAGTGATCAAGACAGCATGGCTGTGAGTACATTACATTTCACCCTCCAAGTACATGCTGACCCTCCACATTTCCTCATCCCAAGGTTCTGCCGTCTCATCTGGAACCTCATTTCTATACAGATCATCATCTTCTCCAAAGTGCCCTTCCCATTCCTCCAACAGAGCACTTTCAAAGTCTTGGATATGCAAAGGAGTATCGTTTTCAGAATGCATCACAAGCCACTGGAGGTCAACCATCATACAAGGAATTTTAGGCTTTGTGATTTTCTTCCTGACAGGTAAACCTTTCCTCCTTGGTGCTCTATACTCCTGGACATGTGGGTTTGAGTTGTTATTTCTCATGTCATCTACTTTATCCAGAATCTCGTTTACCTGCCAAGGGGATGACACATGAGATATCTTATAATACACTGGTGAGTAAAATTGTACCTGAGCCACACGGTACGTTGGAGCATGTGTCAGGTAAGGCTTATGTGACACAGGCTTCTGCTTCCCAAGTTTAGAAACCCCCATCTGTGCATTGTGACTGATGGGCCATTTATCAACAGTCTGTGGATCCAGTCCACCATTCCCTCCTACACTGGTGAGTGTTTCTTCCTCCAATTCATCTGTGGACTGATATATAGTCTCCCCTATAAATGCCCATTCTGGTCTGGCTGCCTCAGGGACCAGCATGTGATACATCTTGCGACTGTTTGCTTTCTACAAACTATGTGGTAAGCAGAATCCTATGCAACCATCAAAATTTGACTAGCCTGTGTTTTATGGCTGTTGCGCCACTGCTTCTGCCTTATGATGGACTGATCAACAATGGGCTTCTTTGACTTCTTGTAGGCCTTGACCCAGCTCGAGAAGGTGACGTGAATTGCAGCTAGGATCGTAGGCATCGCAATTTGGTTTGATTCACACTTGAATTCCAGTGTGCACTATCTATTTACACCCTAGCCACCACATTTTTTGCCCACCCTGCCTCATTGGTGTACCATGAGTCAGTCCAGCCTGGCCGTAGGATCCTATTGTTCTCTGCCCCATCTTCTACTAACATCCAATACTCACGTACTCCTGCTTCATCAATAGGGAGTGGATCCAGAAGGACTGCACTATCATGCGGAATCTCCATCCAATCATACATGATATTCCATATGGTCATCTGATTGTTCAGGGATCATTCATTGTAAGTGCCAAGCATTTGTGAAATAAAAATCATATGACTCACCAACAGAATGTTATTCTGCCTCTGCCCTGTGTCGCTGCCATCTTGCCCTGCTGACCTCTCTCTTGTCTCCACCTTCAAAGCATTAACCTCTGCCTTCATGTTGGCCATCTCCCGCCCCATCTCATTTAACCTCCCCTCTACCTTGTTGTTCTTCGCAATGGCATTATTCAACTCCCCGGGCAACACCTTCAGATTGTGTGACATGGAGCTTATAAGCATTGTTAGAACTTCCTTAACAATCTCTTGAACTCTTGGGAACTTGAATTTGAGGCTAGAAAGCCTATCCTGTATATTCTTCATCACCAATGCTCTCTTGTCTGTTTCAATGTATGCTGATTAACTCATTTTGTTCATTAGATAGAGGTGTATTCACCTGCTAGTCCTATCATGCTTGGATCCATTGGTGCCAAGGAGGATTCCCTTGTAGGTGCATGCGCTTCTCGAGGGTACTGTGATGTGGCCGCAGCATCACTGATGTCTCTCAGAGGCGTTGGCCCTTGGCTCATACCAAGGGCAGGGGTGGCATGAGGTTGACTGCTTCTCCCCCGAGGCATGCTTGTTGTAGAACCACAATGTGCCCCTCTGCCTGCTTGAAGGCGCATTTCAAACAATGCGTCAATTCTGGGGTTTGCTGACATATTGTTGGAGGTTACGGATCCCTCCGGCGGGGTGGCATGTGCAGCAGGATCAGCCCTGACAACAGTCAGTGGCATGGTCTTAATCTTTGGCAGTGCCAGCATGAGCGGAGCTACATGGGACTGGTCATCATGGGCTATCATCCATGAGGGCACCAGTGCTGGCTCCTTAGTATACCCCGCAAGCACGAAGAATAGGGTAGCATTTTTTGGTGTGTCCTTGGATGCCACCGGCATGAGCAGGTGAGTGGGCTGAGCCTGTACAGAGCTGATCACTAATGAGGCTGGCGCACATGGAGGCTTCAATATCAGTCTTGGGATCTTCGGGGCAAGTATGAGTGCTGCTCTTGCAGCAACAACTGGCGTTGTCACAGCTGCAGTAGCAGCAGCAACCGGCGTCATCACAGCTGCAGTAGCAGCAGCAACCGGTGTCATCACAGCTGCAGCAGCAGAAGCAACAACCAGCGTCATCATAGCTGCAGCAGCAGTAGCAACAACAACAGCTATGTTAGTGCGTATACCAAATGAGGTTTTTATGGATAGAACACTCACCTTTTTTCTTCTGCGGTTGCTTGAATATATCTTTGCATCGTGGGACTGGTTTTCCTGTCCCTGAAGCGCCATGGGTATGCATGGTGGCCACCCGAACTTGTGGGTCAACCTCCATATGATGCTTCTTGGGGTCATCACAACATGGCAATGGCAGTACTCAATCTTCAGTAGGCATTGGACTAGAGGGTTGAATTGCTGATGTGGCAGACTCAGTAGGTTCATCAGGCTTCTTGGTGCGTGACCTGGTGTTCCTTGCTGGGTTACTGTGGGTACTCATTAATGTCTTTTTCCAGGGATTTTTTTGTGTTATGGGCTGACAATGATGCGGAAAAGTGGAAGGGCGGTACAGCCTTTTTTTGTTGCCTCAATCGTGCATCTGTAGCCACAAGGCTGTTGACTTTTGGCCAGAATTTGCACCTCTTACCTTTTGGAGTATGTTTTGTAGATCCTTTTGTCTTTAGACATTCATGCATCCTTTGATGGCTTAATTATGCTTTATTGTTGTTTAAATATACTTATTATCTATTTATGGAGTGCTTTTAAAAGCGATAATTAATGGATATCAAATGCGAATATACATGAAATATACTGTGAATATATCCAGCTCCCAGGGATACTCCTGGTATATTTGAGCCAAAACCTTGAATCAATAGTGAATATACCAAGGGTGGCTCTGGGTATATTCATGGTATATTTTGAGTATATTGCTTATATACCCCAAATATAACCCAGGGAATATTGAGGGCAATGTGCGGTGTCTGCCTCCTCTTCTGCTGTGCTTTCCCCTGTGTGCTCTTCCTCACCCTCATCGTCATCGTCATCTCCCTCCATAGTCTTGTCGGCATTGCCCAATTCTCCAGCAGCAGTTAGGACTAGTGTGCTTTTGTCCACCATATCATCTTCCATTGAAGGTTGTGCTTCACCTTGCAAAATGTGATCCCAACTTTGAGTGACCAGGTGCCCAACTCTACCACTTTGGTACCACATGAACATGTCTTGGTCTATGAAACTACACATAGGAGATCTGTCAGCTAATGCCAATATATGAACTATAGCGCTTACATGTTAGGATAGAACAGGTTCCAGTCTTGGTCCTCATTTGCCTGGCATGCGTATAAAATTGCATGCAAAAGGCCCTTGGCAAGGCTGTGATGGAAAGCAGGAATCAGGTAAGCACCCCTCAATACCTCTTGCGGATTGAGGAAGCCAAACACGTCAGGATCAGTTTCAGGAACAAAGCCTATGGTGGGAAGTCACCTAGCATGCCAACCTGTATGCATGTCTGGGTCCAACCCATACCATCGTACCCATAAAAAGTCCACATGTTGCATCTCTGATGACTGGCTCTTCAGTCCAATATACCGTGCCATCACATGAAATATACCTAGGACACGTGCATACCAATATGGATAGAAGTGTGTATTGGGCCCTGCATCACTATCATGGGACAGGATCATGATATCCGGGTGCGTTCGAGGGTTGATGGAATCTTGCAACTGGCACACGTCATAGCTTGTGTAATTGATCCAAAGCACATTGTGCTCATACATCATGATTTCTAGTTGGAGGCACTGTTCATCAGTGAAAGAATGCTTATCGCCATTGTATGTGAGACCCATGAACCATGCCAATAGGTGGTCTATTAAGCAGGTATGAAAGTCCTGGGTACCAATGAGTATACCTCATGTTAACAATGTTTGAAACATACCAGCACAGCGTGATCGCCAGTATGCTCTGTCATCCACTGTGAAATTCTGTACCAATTACGTGTGGATTCTGAGATGTGGTGATGGGCAGTAGAGAGAGTATAGGAGAGAGGTTCCTCGGCATGTTAAACCTTCCAGCGCCAATCAATATTGACCTGTGGCTTGTCAAGGCCTAGATTTGTCCTGAGTCAGTGATGACATGTCCGTGAGTTTCCCCTTGAGCAAGTTGCCCAACAAAGTTGTGCTTATTAGTTCAATCATAGCCCCTTTTTGAGAACTTATAGGCAACCTCTCCCTGAAGTCATGACAATTATACTAGATCAAGGTTGGATATAGACAGTTTGAGTACTCACAATGTGCATAGTATATGAGTCTGTTGTTCCCAATCATCGTATTGTCACAGGATAATCACCAAGTGCATGCATCTTGTAAGTTGCCAGGTTCAGCACCTTGCGCTTAGGACCCATAGGCTGTCGCACTGCTGGGCAATCACTAGGAGTCCTTCCTGCTTTCTGTGCAATTGCGGCCTCTCAGCAACCATGTGCAGCCTCTTCGGAGGGCAGTTCCTTGGTGTCAAAGTACACACATGTGATGAGGACAAATTTGCATATGAGGGCCCCCAGTGACGTGGTG
Source organism: Heterobasidion irregulare TC 32-1 (assembly GCF_000320585.1). NCBI lineage: Eukaryota > Fungi > Basidiomycota > Agaricomycetes > Russulales > Bondarzewiaceae > Heterobasidion > Heterobasidion irregulare. The sequence goes on along the minus strand of NW_009258197.1, from coordinate 218,246 downwards.
ACCTGCTCAAATATTCTCAGTGCTCTGAAGACAATGCTGCCAGACCTCGAGCACAATGTCAAGGAATTCCCATGTGGGGCACACCCTGTTAGAGAGAACTTTGTACTCTTTTGGGCAAAGGATTTGTGTGCTTGCACTGTCCTCCCATGTGAAGCTCTTGTTATCAAAGCTTATTTTTGTGAAGCTGGGGGTATTTACTATGCAGAGGGAGAGTGGAGATGGCATGGATTCCCATAGTACAATGATGGGCTCAGCTATGCTTGCCCAATAGACAAGCCATACAATCACTATGGAAGGAGTTGTTGAAGGCACTCAATAAGGTGTGAATAGCACACAATATCAAGGTACAGTCGCCCCTCAACTCTGTCTTTTTAGTTGCTCAATTTGTTTGGGCTCAATTTGTTTGGATTCATTGCTAGACAACATTTGGGAGTGTCACTTGCTTCATAGAGATAAGGTACTTCTTCACAATGCACATTCAAGGCATAGAACATGCTTTTGTGCTGGCCAGCTTATACACACACCCCGACCCCATATTGTTCCATAAGTCATCTAGTACAGTCACCTCTTGCATCCATCAAGGTGACATAGCCCTCACCGTGATCCATGTCAAGTGCATAATAGCTGGCATCGCAATGGTGCTGCATACATTACTGCATACTGCCATGCAGGAGAGATTTTTTGTAGTTGAGAAGCTTGGTCTTGATGTTGCGTGCATGGATGGCATAGTTAAGGAGACTGTTGAGGAGTAGTCTAGGCATGTATTCACTGACATGTGTTTACTGTGGTCATAACTACAAATCTGTATGTCTATATTTTGAGCTAGAGAAACCCATTGTAATGGTGTTAAAGATTGTGGCCTCATTGTATTGGTTTATGCCTGATTCAAACACCCTCTGCGGCTCCTTGCTAACCTCTTCACTTGTGCTAATTGATAATCCCAATGATGCAACACTATTTTTGGTTAACAAGTCTTGGATTTTGTCGCAAGTCAGAATGGCATCTTCGGGAGATGCTAAGAGTTAACAAAGGTCTGCCCAAGGCCTAACTATCCATTCCTTTATGTCAAATAGTCCTCATATCACATGGGCATATTCCCATTCCAGTCTCTTGACATATGTGCAAATTATTACAAGTTCTGCACACCCAAAGCACTGGTTAGGGAGGAAAGGTTTTGCATGGACCCCTACAGAAGAATCCCATTCCCCCTGGTCATCACAACATCAATGGGGGAATGCCAACACAAACAGCTACTCACAGTAGCCATGGTGGTCTCCAAAATCCTCCTGTTTCACACCAGAATCACTCAGGTGAGGCTCACTCAAATTATGCAAACCCTCATCACTGATATCAATCACCCCTTCCTTGGTGCTTTCCTCATCAACTTCTTTTGATTCCCACTGTTGAAAATACCATGTGTTGGTGGTTTGTGTGTCAAGGTAGCTTCCGGGAGCTAGGAATCTACATGAGCAGGTATCTATTCAGGTAAGAGGGCCATCTTGTTGGAACTTGCAGTGATTTTGTACTTGCCTTTTGATGGCATCCTGGGCATCAGCAGGCCTCGGGCATGTCCGAGGAGGACTTCATCTAGAAAACCACCCCTTTGTATCAAGCTCTAATTAGTTCTATTTATGCATAATTAAGAACAATTAGGATTAGACATTTTTAGCTTACCCCCCCTCTAAACCTGTTCTAATTAGACATAATTTTCCTAAATTAGGAATTATTAAGACCAATTATAACTTGAAATTTCGGAAAAATAATAATAAATCAAGCATCAGTGTTTTCATAGCCTTCTTATAGAGTCATGTCTATTAGAGCACTAGTTCAATACCTAAACACAGAATATACCTTATAATAAACTTGCCTTTTGCCAGAGTTAAACCAACAGCCTTATGTATACAAGCACCCAGGACAGATGCTCTAAGCCACTAAGCCACAAGGTCTAAGATATGAACTTAGTAATCTAAAGAAGTAGACATAATATAGGCAACCTCAACATCTCTGATTTTATTCAACATTTATCTGTCCTCTATCTTATAAATAAATAGGTCAATAGATACCTAAAAAGTCAGGTCTTTCAGGATTTAGTTTAAACACCAGCTAAGAAAATAATCAACCAATGGAAAATCAATAATACACTTTATATAGGATAGAAATAAATTATGGCACTTATACAATTTGGATTTAGAATGTGTAAAACTATGATTGAGTGTAATATTCAATAGAACTCTACTAATATAGACAATGCTACCTGAATTTGCAAATTTGATCAAAAGCATAATTATGAATAATTAGCCATGATTAGCTCAAATTAGTATTATTAATGATTATCAATAATTCAAATCCAATAAGAGAGAGGGGTTTTCCAAATGGCCACTAGTGAGGTAAAGGGTGGGAACAAGAGTATATGTATGGCATGCCTATATATAAATAAGCACAAGATTATTGGAGGTGATCTTAATATGCTTAGTGCACATATTTCCTATATGGCAGGCAAATATATTATTCTGGCACCACATACCAATATGACTGTCTTTTCCACAGCCTAATAGCTAGAGGAAAACACCAAGTTTGAGCATCTTTTGTATAACAAGGCAATAAACAATATAAATAGTGCTAAAAATTATAATATCAATAGTGATGATGATTGTGTGCTGCACAAGACAGTATTAGCCACTATACTAATAGACAAGGTCTATAAGGCTGCATATAGCATATCCCTAAGTTGAACCTACATGTTGTGTCCTATAATGACCAGTAGCAGACATTGGCTAACAATGACAACTTAAATGATCTTGTATGCAAGGCCAAGATACCTAGGTCTTCATAGCCTCTTGTGGCAGCTGCCAAGCTGCCAACAAAGTGGCTGAGGGCATCAATGCACATTTCTCTCTTTCTATATCCCTTGTAAATGCAACTGGAAAGTCAGCAAAAGAGCTACAAGATAATGGTATAGGCATATATGAAGGAGAGTAATATGCTGGAATAGTATAGAATGTGCCACATCTTTACCTTCTCACTGATAGAGCAGTAGTAAATACTATTTCCTACTAATAATTAAAGACTTCTTAGTATAGAATTAGTGCTAATATCATGAAATTGGAAACCAGTCCAATGCTTACAATGTGTTGCTCCCAATTAGGAAATTAGACACTTTTAGATACTATTAACACTTTTAGATACTTTTAGACACTATTAGATATAATCTGGAGCTAATACAAGGGGGTGTTTTTCCAGATGCAGAGGAGTATCAATGGAAGTCTGTGTCCTTCATAGGAAAGAGGGGATTTGGTTAGAAAATGGGGTTTCAGTGGATGTGATTGAAAGAAAGCCAGATGGTGACTATGATTTTACAACTATTGTTCTTTCTGAAATGGTCTGGCAAGATGATCATATTGCCATTTTTGGTGGAGCAGGCAATGAGCAGCAGTTCATAGTGGTGACATCTACTTTCTGTGTCAACTCCCCTCCCCCACTTGGCTATGCGATGTATCACACATTTGGTGAGTACATTTGAGCTCTCTTTAGCTCTGACCGCAAATGTGTTCCTGCATCCGATGGCAATATCTTGGAGATTGCAAGGCAAGCATTAGCAAGAGTAGGAGGTATGATCTTTTGTCGATTTGCTAGGCCATGAATGCTTTATCTATTCATGATTCATTAAGTTCTTACTCCTTTAGTCTAGTGTTTCTTGTTTATTTCTTTTCCTAAAATTCATACAGTCTTTACATCTCAAGTATCACACTCTCACTTGGCTCCAGTTTCATGCTTAGTGTTACAAAATGCCTTGCCTATGCTTACTTACTCTTCTCATCTTCTTGATAAAGGACTCGTAGGATCTTTCTCCCGATACTACCTTGTGTTCCTGTCCCACTGATACCTGGTCCGTACATCTGCCTGTGCATATTTATAGATACTGTGGCGCAGTGTGGAAGCCTTAGGCTATCCACTTCTGTCCAATCTAAGGACTGCTGTTCACACAGTCTCCTCTGATTCCAAGACATTAGTCTGATCAGTCCCTCTACTCTTTCTAAGAAACCCTTCAGTATTATTTGTGGCCTAGGATCTCCTCGTCTCGAACAGCCGTTCGTGACACTTAGGATGTGGATGGACATTTTAATCTATATTTGTGAATATATGCAGCTGTCTTTCATTAAACCTTGACTTATCAGGGACTTAAAGTATCTGTATTTATTAACAAAGCTGCCTTGGTGCCACTTTAATAGACCGGATGAAGCCTAGAAGGGACCAGAGTAGAGCCAAACTGATCCAGACTCTCATAGAATTGCATGGACCTTATGCACTTTCTAATGCACTGAGAGGCTTTGCAATGGCTTAGTGAGCGGATGAAGAATCAAGAGGCTAGAGAACCTAGAGCTACTCAGGTGACTAATAGAGAATCTAGAATAATTCCAGGCCATGCTCTAGAGGAATCTAGGAAAGCCTACTCAGTTCTAGTTTAGACCAGACACTTCATTCTAGAATCTTTAGCACCTAGATACATCTGTAAATACCCAAATCCAGGTCTCATGCACAGCCTCTCTAGAAACACATAAAAGAGGAGTGCATGTGCCCTGAAATATATGCAGTTTGTTGCCCCTCTTGTTGAAGTTGCTCTTGCCCTGTAAAGTGATCTTTACTTTGTAAGGTGGTCTTCACTAATCACTGAAGTCTCTGAAGTCAGCACCAAGTATCTTATGATAAGTCTAAAGCTGTGTTAGTCCAAACGGGACGCTGAGTTAGTTCTAAGTCTGATCTGGTCAGAAAACGTCTGAACCTGCATCAGTAAAGAAGCTCTGAAAACACCAAGTTCAACACCTATTAGTCTGATATCCTGGTCTCGTCTCTTCATCACACTCATCCTCTGAACTCTTTTAAACAGAAAGAGTCTGAATTCAGGAAAGTATTTCTCACGCTGCTCTACCAATCCTAACACACAGCACCTTGATAGGAACCACACACTTCACAGCACACTAGTAACCACTCCCTTAGGATCCATATACCTCCTAACCTAGGCACATAGCTTTGCATAGTAAGATAAACTGGTACCACTATATAAACAAGAGAAATTACCCTCAACAACGAACAACTAGGCTGCTCCAGGAAAGAAGGAAAACCTGAGTCAGTCTAGGCGACAATTCTTTGGAATTGGTTGGCATGTCAATTAGACTGTTTTCTGCCCTCCGACTCCAAACCATCTCACTGCACGACACCGTTTGTGACTAATTGGACTTCAGGAGATTTGAGAAGGTGTATTGAATTAAGACAAATCACCTATTTCTTACATATTACTTAAGTCACTTCTTATTGGCTCAGGTATTACCAAGATACTATACAGTTCTTAGCCACCACACTTGTAGTACAGATAGATCTAGTGCTCATAGTACAAACAGGTCACTTGCAGGTGGCTTGGCTTGGGACAGATCCTGCTGTACTTTTCATGGAGTTGTACTTTGTCACCACATTCTTGGAAGATGTTGGGCTTGGACACTGCCTCTTTGTAGGATGGTTCAAATCAGGGGTATGATGAGGATTTGTGCCAACACCACCCGCTGATATGCTAGTGATGCCTCTAAGTGCAAAACACACCCAAGAAACACTCTTACAAGTGCAGGTAGGCAGGAGCTGGTTCTAGTGTGCAAGAAACTATAAGCTGTGCAACAACCAACAAGGGAGCGTACTAAAAGTGTTCGGAGTATAGTGAACAAACAACTCCAAAATCAAAATATTTGGTTGGTCAGTAGGTTGGTCAGTTGGTAGGTCGGTAGGTCAATCAGTCAGTCGGTCAGTCAGTCAGTCGGTCAGTTGGTAGGCCGGTCAGTCAGTTGGTCGGTCAGTTGGTCGGTCAGTCAGTTGGTAGGTTGGTTGGTTGGTTGGTTGGTTGGTATTTTGGTAGGCTGGTAGCTCAGTTAGTTGGTTGGTAGGTTGGTTGGTCAGTTGGTCAGTGTTTGATCGGGATTTGATTGGGACACAAAGGGAAGGGAATGGGTGCAAGGCCACACTGCACACTGGCAGAGGATGACAAACTAGATGAGAGGGAGAGAGCAAGATGATGAGGGCTCTGACAGAGGGCTGCAATCAAACGCAACAACACAAACAAAAGGGCAAAATGCGAACAAGGATCGGAAGGCAATGGCTCAAAGTCTCATAGACACAAATGCACAAATGGAATTGGAACAAAGGGGGAGCCAAAGCTGCTGTATTGCAAGGCCATAGGTGCCCTTTTATAGTAAGTCCAAACAGGTACAAGATAGGGAGATCGGCAGAGGCATAAAGCAATTGGAAATGTGTGCCAAGAGTGATCAAAGGTAAAGAAGATAAGGGAGTGATGTTGCAAACACTATAAGATAAGAAGCAATAACTCTAAAGTCTAAATAAGTGGAGAGATTGCCAAGGTGAGTGCACATGGACTTGGAGATAAGAACCACATGCCACATGGGTAAACCATTTAGAAACTTGGGAGCTCTGAAGATAATGAAGGATAGGTCAATAGAAGGCATAAGGATGATAAGAGATAGAAAGACAGATCCGTTCTGAGTCAACAAAGTGTTTGGCCACCTCCGATTTGGGACACTGAAGCCAACCGAATGTGCCAACCATGTGAAGTGTACCGAACCGATCAGCAATCGGCCACAACAGTCTGTGGAGAGCCCCTACTGCTGAGAGTGATGATAGATGGATAGGATGACTGTGAACAGCTCTGAACAACTGTGCGGAGGTCTTCATGGAAAGTCAGCACCTGACAAATGGCTGAGATCGCCGAACGGATCGGGATCGGTCAGTCCTAAGTGTGCTGAATGGTCAAAGAATACTGAAAAGCTGCAAAAAGTGGGGTATTGGTGCCTAGAGCATACCCATGCTCATCACCGCGTCCTCCATTCCCTTGTTTCCATTTACCTGAGCTTCTTTCTTCACCTTGGGAATTGCAAAATCATTTAGTGCAGGTTCTTTCCAGGCCTTGTATAGCAAGTCGATATCTATGAAAAACTTCTGAGCAGCACTTAAGTCCATATTGTAGACAGCTGCAATCGAGCGAAGCAACTGCATTTGGGATTGGCCTTGACCGATGGATAGTGGCTTCTGAGTGGCGTTGATGACCACATAGTGTGGTTCCACATGTGATCGAAGAGACAGCAAGGTATGGAACGGATACAGATGTAACTCTATGGCTGCGTCACGTGCCAGAAGCTGCTCACCCTTATCAGTCTTTTGATAATGGATGATATTTGAGGTTGGCTCTCCAAGCGGTAAAAAATGGTACATGAAAACCTCCTCTTGTTGATAAATCTGCTCGACAAGTCAGAAAATGGGACAAATAGACTCCATCCAATATTTACCTTATGAATGTCATCACTGCACTTGTGCTTGCTAAGGCGGTGGACCATATCTATAGTGGGGAAGATGATGGCATGATTCTTGTCCACCCGTTGATGAGCGTGCCACCTCTCTAAGCGCCGGGACCCCATTTTTTGCAGTTCTACGAGCACTAGCATGCTGACCTCAAGGGATACCCCAGACACCGCCGGGTGGCCCCGCAGCCCAGAGCGATTCCCTCCGATGCCCACTACAACCTCAGCATTACGGTATCGGGCCGACGCGGTCTTGTTTTGCACCCCTCAGTCATCACCTCGCATTATCTCACTCAGCCCCCACGCGTATCGCACAACAACCTCGAGCCTGCTGCACCCGCAAAGACCTCGCCAAGCTCTCGCCATATGCCTCGCAAGCATCGACCGTACGGACTGCACTGCGAGCAGCTCCGCGACGCGATATTGCAGAGAGCTTTATTGTGTGTGCTTATTGGGTAGTACAGGTCCCGTGATCCATTGCCCCTCCACCTTCCTAGAGTTTACCTCATCTCACCACTACACCTTTTTACTAAATATCACTTTGTCTCTCGACCGCGGCGCAACAGAACCTCGCGGTCTGCGAGCACCTCTGCGCGTGGTTTTTCTTTATCTTTCTATGTTATGGTCTTGGCGCGATATTGATTTACTTTACCTTACGAGTTCGCGTTTACTATACTCACTTCGACTTACTATAAATACCTGCCTACAACACTGCAATACACCAGTTTTCAAACACCCCTCTGTTTAGAGCCCAACTTCGCACGAATATCTTACTCATATCGCATCACACCGACATCGCACTCGCTCGATTTAGCACTTGTCGCCTTCATTGCTGCTATTGTCAGGGCCTTTGTCGCTGCCCTTGAAGTTGCCTCGGTCACTCGCGCCTTGGCCCACAGTCCACCACTTTGTTTCACATGAGAGTATTCTTGCGTGACCTCGCATCACCTTGCTAGATATCTTGATATCTTGCAGTACGTATCTCGTGCCCCGTCTTGCAACTTACAAGGGTCTCTCGATATTTGTAGTGAAGTCAGCTCCCCGCCTACCCTGTGTTTAGTGGTGTGTTTTGTGTTGTGTTTTTGCATGCAGAGCCATCGCAAGCGCATCACCATCTATGAAGCTTTATGATGACTGATGAAAAAAGTTGGGATCAATAAATGAAATAAGAGATGGACAAAATGTCCTATGCCTAGCTATGTTTCTAGCATCATCGATGTTGAATTTCTTGTAAACGATTCAAAGAGAGTACTCGAATGCTATGAGCTTCAACAATTGGACTATCAGTAAGCATAGATAGATCACAGAATAAAACTTACCAATGCATAATTTGTATAGTTGGACCAGTCGAGAAGATGGCAATATTCTACTTCATCTTCCCAATCTAATTCTCTAGTCACAAGGCATTGGTGAGGGTGGGGATCCAACAGATCGACCATAAGCTTTGAGAATGGGTTAGTCCCAGAACGATAGCTTCTACCATTGTGCATCGAATCTCCTTGCAGGATATGGTGCATAATCTCATCCTTGTCTGGTAGAGGCAGTGCTCTAGAATCATACTCATTATCATCAAAAAATATGGAGTCTCCAAATCTGTCAAATATCCTGCCAGCTAGTGCAGAATGGCAGATATCATTGAGCTCTTCCTCTGACATTGTTCTGATGTCAACGAGACTAGAATTCCGACTGTAACTTCTAGCTGGGACTGGCAAACAGGGTGGGACATTGGCATCTAAGCCACTGTTGGATGTCTCTTCCTCCACCATTGACTCTTCTTTGGTATCGTCTGAGGGCTTGCCTTTGGTAGAGGTTTTGCCCTTGGTGGAGGCCTCGCCCTTGGTGGAGGTTTTGTATTTGGCAAAGGCCTTGCCATTGGCCATGGCCTTGCCCTTGGGGGAAGCATTGCCCTTGGTGGATCCCTCACCATCACTGATAATCCTGCCCTTGGTAGAGGCCTTGCCCTTGGTAGAGGCCTTGCCCTTGGTGGAGGTTTTGTATTTGGTAAAGGTCCTGCCACTAGCTGTGGCCCCGCCCTTGAGAGAATTATTGCCCTTGGTGGATCCCTCACCATCGGTGGTAACCTTACCCCTGGTAGAGACCTTACCCTTGGTGGAGGCCTTAGCCTTGGTGGGGGCCTTACCCTTGGCAGAGCCCTCACCATCAGTGGTGGCCTTGGCCTTGGTAGAGGCCTTGCCCTTGGTAGAGGCCTTGCCCTTAGTAGAGGCCTTGCCCTTAGTAGAGGCCTTGCCCTTAGTAGAGGCCTTGCCCTTGGTGGATGGCTTGTCCTTGGTGGAGATGTCGGTGTCGTAGATAAGGGTTTTTCCTAAGGAGATAGGAGTGAAGTCTATAGTAGTCTCACTTTTTGCGATTGAGGGCCCATGAGTGAAGTTGAAAACCCTGTGCATGGGGTTCAGGGGAGTTGTCAACGGGCTATGGATGGGAGGAAGGAAGGTATAGGTGGCCTGGAAAGGGCAGCAATAGGGATTTATAGTCATGGAACGAGTGGCACATTCAACATAGCCCGGCCATGGCAGAATAATGTCATGGCCGGACCTGTGTTCAATGTGTAAGTTGGCGAGATATGCCACAACGTGACCGGCACAGGGTACGAGATGTGGCCTATGATTTCTGGACAAGGCACAAGATGTGGCCTATATGGCGGAGGGTGGCCTAGCGACAATATTTGGCTTGGAACTAGAGAAGCCACTCTAAGAGGAGAATTGATGAGAGTCTGAGACTTGGGTATATTCAACATGTCTCATCATACAATGATTCTACAGGAGGATTCTCAAACTGGAATCTGACATCCTAAGAGTGAGTACATTGGGCATCACCATCGAGAATGAGTATGCCGTACAGTCCGCTCAATGTTTCGTGATCGCTCTTCCACATAGCTTCCCAGCTGGTCATCGTTGAGCACACGTGATGTCCATCTCCCTCCCTCCTTCATACAACGGGATTGCCAAGATCTTACTTTATAAGAAAGATGTCTGCGGTAGGATTTATATTCAGATGCAGCTTCTGATGGACTAAGACTGATAAGATCTTCGTCGCTATCAGAGTCAATGGAGTTATTGATAATGCCACCGTTTTGGCAGCGAGAGCATAGCAAAGGTGTCCATGCAAATCAGCTATTAAAGCATGGTCAGACACAAGACTCTGGGGACGGGCGACGTCGGATGGGTAGCCTTGGACAGGCATCAGGGGAGGGTAATTGAAGAGGAGTGCGAGGTGATGATGCAAATGTCGAGGGCGATGCATCTTCTAGCCAGAGAGAATATACACTTTGTAAGTTGACGAGCATACAAGTGGCATCGCACTCGGACACCGGCCAGAGCAACTGGATTACCCGCGCAAGTCCTGATGGGCCAGATGTTGTTTCATGAAAGAGCTTGGCAGCGGAATCGCAGATGACGAAATGGGGTTTCGCACGTGAAACCAGAGTTGGGAGGGTGTCGAATGGATTCGAATAGCGTGTGGGCTTTGCTCAGCGGCTAGCGAAAACGTTCCAATTGAATTTGGTTGATCGAACCGATCAATCGATTCAATGCCATGCCGCAGTGGCAATAACCGATATTCAAAAGTTTCGGCACTTTCATAAAGCTGAAGGATCATGAGATGGATCTTCGACAAAAGATGGAAACACGAACCGTCTCGATGTGCGGTTGTTGCTTTGCGCTGGTAGGATCATCTATGAGATTATGACAGCGATCCCACAATTTGTTGACCATCTCAAGCGAAGGAAGGAGCAGCCAGCGGTTGCTGTCAAATGATTCCAGCAAGTCATGACATACTAGCCCGAAGCGAATGTCAGTTGTGGTTGAGGCACATATAACTAGAAAACACACAATAAATTCTATTTGCTTCTGTATCCAACTCGAGTGAATCGTATTGCATCCCCCACATCCATTCGAGACGTGTAAGCTGCGATCGAGAGTCAGACATTATATCGAGAACCAGGAGCAGAGGAACAGACATACCATCTCTTTGTTTTCCCAGAGATGCTGATTTAACAAGTAACACGGTTCAACTCAGGCCATCGATGCGAGCTCATCCGTCACAAGGCAATGTTTGACATTCGAGATGGCTGATCATGGAGCTTGAGAAGGGGTTTCGGGGGTTTCGGGATGCTGGTCCGCACCTTATGGAGTCAGAATATCAGTAATTGAACGAGCAGTCACCCAATCATACGCGTACCAGTGGCCTTCGAAGGAATCGTCTTGCTGATACTCACAGACGGAGTCAGGACGTTTGAGCGATGATTTACTTCTTGAACGAATATTAAATCAACAAAACTATAAGGTTGTAAACAAGGGTTTGCGCACTGGAAGATTGTGTGAGTTCGGGTCCTGATTTAGGTCCTCTGTGCCTCTTCGCAGGGACTGACACATTCGACATATTGGAACCTCTGCTGCACTTAAGACCCAAGCATGTTACACCTGAATTAATGGAACATCGAATACGGTTGACGTGTTTTGAGCCTTCAGAATGGTAATCAACGTCTTTTTGGGGTTATGATTAAGCAGAACGGATATGGGATCTATCAGACGCAGACATACTGATGATACAAGAAGAGTCCGTTCTACAACCAAGACTTTCCAATGGGCTTGGCCCAATCAATGTTGCAGTCGTTACACTGCTCGACACACGGGAATGGTTTGGAATTGGGATTGTCGGCACGAGTTGAGGATATTCGGAGCAGTTGTCGACATCTTGATGACACAGGGGATGAACGACGGGCGTGGGGGTCGGCTTGGACGGAGACATACCTTGGGAATCTGTTGAGCCCATCTCGACACCGCCCTTGACCAGGGTTGACCATCTCAATGGTAAGGATCCTGTGATGCCCATTACACTGCAATGTCCAGTGCTATTGCTAGGATTGTTTTTGTATAGAAGTGTATTCTCAAGTAGATGAACACAGGTTATGAGTTCTAGGTGCGCGACAAGATGCTGGTTGAACGATGAACGAGCGAGAGCGGGCGAGCCACCCCCAAGTGTGTCGGAAAAAACGGTCGGGCATTATGATGCCGAGTCTTGACATCATAATAGCATCATTTTCGGCATCATGATTTGATGAGTCAGATTACCATGTGGGGATCGGCCTGGAGGCCATTACCAGGGCTAAAGAATAATGATAATTCATTTTGATTAGATCGCACAGATAATGATAGATCGTGATCCTCAGGCCTCATTTCAGACTCACCTCGACGACGCTCAGCCGCTCAGCGCTTCAGCCCCCGCCATCAGTCCCCCTCATCAGTCTCCCTTTCAATATTGATGTCGACGAACCTTGCTTCAGGTGCGACAGCGGGTCCCGTTTCATCTCAGTGCATGCATTGCGGGGGGTTTTTCAAGCATCGCGGGCTGACAACCCACAAGAGAGCCTGCGGGAAGAGAAAGTTAGAAGGCATTCAGGATAGGGCGTTCGAGGAGAGGTACCTGCGGAAAAAAAAGCTGGAAGGTACGTGGATTGCACCATCAGTCCCTGAAGTAGCCTCTAACGGCGGCGGTGGCAGCAGAGAAACGTCGTCGCACTCCTTGCACTCCGATCGATGGCAGCCAAGCGCCTCTCACGAACCTGGAACTGCACGAGGACGTTCCTGCTGAAGTTGTAGAGCAAAGTGAGTTCTTCTTTCTCGGAGCACACAAAAGGTCCGTGGATGCTGGCACGATCTCACGCCGAGCTCGCCTGTCTTGCACGGCGCTCGACCCTTGGCAACTGCAGAGGGCAATATGGGGATGTGGGGCCGAGTCGAACGTCTCCTGCTCAGCAGCCACGTTGTGCACATACCAAGCTGGTCATTGAGCCCAGAGGATCAAGCACCGGGAGTGCCTGTCGTGTGCTCGGCACCACTTGACTTGCCCGTGGGCGAACACGGGGCGTGAGATGGCCTTGCGGCGCCAGCTGCGGTTGGGGGTCTCCTACCTAGCAGCCACGGTGTGTATGCACCAAGATGATCGTCGAGCCCAAAAGATTGAGCAGGATTGCATTGCGCTGGGCTCGCCCGTCATGCACGCAGTGTCGCTTGACCCTTCGGCGAACGTGGTGGGCGATGCGGCGCAGGCTAGTGTCGAACGCATTGCGCTCGGCGGCCATGATGTACCCCCACTCGGTCATATCAGAAGATGATACCGATTGCTCTGAAGTTTGCGAGGCTGTGTGCGAGACGATTGGGCATTGTGCTTCAATGAGTACAGCTTTCCTTTTTTTTATGCATTGAATATTCCATCACCAATCCACTGATGTTCTACCTGATGTACATCTAGATCTTCTGCAATCATCGCCCTCTGCCTCTGCTGCTCTGACATCCCATCCGATTCCGATTCCGATTCCGATTCCGGCACCAAAGCATAACGATATCCGGACGGAGTTTCATCCGCACAGTCGAAAATGTCCACAGACAACATCATTTGAAGATTACGGTCGTGCTGCAGTGCCTTTGCCATCCCCGATTGATGATGAGCCATGGAAACCATTTCGTTCTCGATTGGACTTTGAGGTTGCCGAGTTTGCAGTACAGAGTGCTCTGAACAATGACCAGGTTAACACTCTCCTTTCTCTATTCAAGCGGTCGCAGGGTGCAGAGTCTGTAACTCTCAAGTCACAGGCCAAGATATACGATCTACTCAGAAGCAAGGCTAATACCCTCACCAATGTTAGTAGGCATGTTGTATCTGCTCAATAAATGATTGAATGTATTGATTCTTTGTATAATGCTTTTAGTTTGAGCAAGAGGAGATCTCTGTCCTATACAAGGGTAAACATGAGACGTTCAATGTCCATTTCAAGCCACTATGGGAATGGACAATGGATCTTCTCGAAGATCCACTACTAGCTCTACACTGGGTTTGGGATGCCGAGAAAGTTTCTAAATTCAATGGTACAGAGTTTGTGCAGATGTATTATGAGCCTTGGGCTGCTGATGGGTTTTGGAAAGCTCAGGTATAGTGCTTTCTTCTTATATTCAAGATTTCTAGTCTCATTTTTGCCAGTCAAAAATCCCTCCAACAGCCAACCCTCTGTGTTACATCCTGTATGCAGACAAGACCAAATTATCATCATTTGGCACACAGAAAGGTTATCCAGTTTTTGCACGACTTGCGAACCTCCCCGTTGATATTCGGAATGGTGACGGTGTTGGTGGTAGTCATCTTGTTGGATGGCTACCTATTGTAAGATTTAATTCAATCATTGATAACTTATTGTTCTAAAAGATTTATAGGTACCTGAAGACCCTAAAGAGAAGAACAAGACTTCTTTTGCCAATTTCAAGAATGTTGTTTGGCATGAGTCGTTTCTTCATTTGTTGAAGTCTATTGAGCAGCATTCCAAGTATGGCTTCTTTTTCCACTGTGCTGATGGAACAAAGCGATGGCTCTTTCCAATGATTCTAATTTTGACAGCTGACTATGAAGAGCAGTATGTTTTTCTGATTTTATTTATAATGATTATTTACATAATCTTTTTAGATGTGTTATGGCCTTGATACGGGGCAAAAATGGCTTATGTCCTTGTCCTATTTGTCTTGTTCCTGACAAAGAGTTGGTTGATCTTTCAAAAACTCATCCACGACGAACTAGCGATCAGTCAGAAGGTATATTTGAGCAAGCACAAGGCTTAAGGTTCCTTGGGGATAAGGAACAGCTTTTCAAACAGCTCAGTCTCCGACCAGTAAAAGTAAGTGTATTATTGAGTTTTTGATATCTGTGATTCTGATTATTTAAAGAGTGCTTTTTGGTCGATATCAAACACTAATGTGCATCATGCTTTATCATGGGATCGACTTCATGCATACCATCTTGGTGTATTTGGAAGACATTTGTGGCCTGGGCTCAAAATGATTATTGAGAATCTTGGCCGATGAGCAGAAAAATCTGGTGATAATCGGTAAGCTATCAATTCTTCGAGATTTGTTTATTAAACTGAAATTCATTTGTAGAATGGACTTGATTCCATCTTGGAAGGATCTCAACCATTTTTCCAGTATCATGAATACATCTTTTACAGATGGTAGCAAATTTGAAGATATTTCCAAAGTTGGTTTTATTATTATTCTTTCTTTCAAACTTTGAATCTAATACTATTTATAGGTTATTACTTTTGCAGTTCATAATCTCTTGGGCAATAAGCAAAAAACTCCAGCTGGATATGCCTTGCTTCAATGCATTCGCAGCTATCTTGTCTTAGATATGTATGCTGCACTCGAAGTCCACACAGAAGAAACAATTGCTGTGGGTGAATTAGCAATCTTAAGATTTGAACAATCACTCAAGGTTTTTTTGCTACTTCATTGGATATTAAATTTTGCTTATATTTTTGGTTTAGAAATATATTATGATGGTTGATGCAGAAAACTTAAAGGATTGGAATTTCCCCAAGATTCACACTCACAAGCACTTATTTGAAGATATCAAAGAGAAAGGTGCCACTCGCAATGACAATACAAAGCCAAATGAGAAGTTGCATGGGCCTATCAAATATGCATATCTCCTTCGTACAAACAAGAAGAATATTGCCTCTCAGGTATTTTATTTTACATATAAGCATTATTAATGCTAATATTCTTTCTAGATTTTGAATGTGGACCAGTATACTCTAGTCACCAAATTTGTTCGTGCTCAGATTGAGCATGTACAAGCATTCAAACAAATTCAAGAAGAAAAGGAAGAAGACTTTGATATTTTGGAAAATTGGAGGTCAACTGTTCTTATTGCTGGTCATGTCATTCTTGGTTCTCGGAACATCAATTCCTCTCTTCATAGTCGAGAGGAATCCAAGGATCCTGCATTCACCAATTTCTCAAAGAGATTGATCAAATGGCTTATAGCTAATCTCATTCACCAATTCAATAAAGTGGCAGCAAGCATCAAGCTAGATGCAAATGACAAGGTAAGTGTCTAATTAATCTGGCAATTGTGATATACCTCTAAACTGCATCCTAACAGATTTGGGAATACTGCTTTTTGAAGGTTCGATATGAGTCCACAGTTAATTGGAGAGAGAAGATGGATTACTTGCGGTGTAGCCCATCCTTCCATGAAAAGCCACGATATGACTGCATTGTCGTGGACACAGTCAGGGGACCTATCTTTGCACAGCTTGTCTTTGTTTTCAACTACAAGGTCGAAGGCGAAGACTACCCCATTGCATTGATTCATCCATTTGATGCCACTCTTAGCGGTCCTCATCGGCAAAAGGATGTCGATTTCGGCTTATTCCGTGTCTGTGCAAAACCTCGAACTTCTTGTGAGTTCATCTTTGTACGGTCCATCATTAGGGGTGCATTGTTAGTAGAAGATTTTGAGAGGACAGGGGACTTACTGGTTGTAGATACCGTGGACACGGACATGTTCCTTCGTCTTCAACAGATAGCTAGCCTGTAATTGGTCACATTAACTCAAAATAGATACAGAATCATTAGTACATATGGCACAGACAACCGTCGGACACAGCAGTATACAGTCAGAGTTGTTGCCCAATACCTGATCCTCTTCCCCTTTTTGTAACATCCACATAGTGCCTGCGCCCGATAGCGAATGCGGTGCAAAGGAGTCATGCGGTGACGCAGCGGGCTGTACGACGCTCGCAAACGGGATTCAATACCACCTAGCCAAGCCGTTAGTATGATGCCAGCCTAATAACCACGCACCCAAACCCCAGCCTAAGCTGAGGCGGCTCGCCCCGGTTGCCCGCAGCCTTCCATGCCATCGCCACTGGCAGCTTGTGCTCCCGCTGGATGTCAAGATCAGAGAAGAACTTCTCCTCCTCGTCTGTGCGCGCGATGATGCTGCTGATCTTGTTGTCATTCATGTCTCCCACCTCCTCGTTCTCTTCTTCCTGGTTGGCTTCCAAGATCAAGATGAGTTTTGTGTGTCTACGAGCAGACAGAGCTACGACGATGAACCAGAAAATCCTCCTGCTCTTCCTGCGTCGACCGTCTTGGATGACCTTGTTGTTGATGTCAGGCTTGTAGCGTGCGCACGCGTACATGGCCTCCTTCATGCTCTTCTTGGTGATCAGGCGCAGGATGCGCATGGCCTTGGTCTGGCCGATACGATGCGCACGATCCTGCGCTTGCAGATCCGCATGGGGATTCCTAAACTGAAGCAATTAGTTGACACCAGCACAGACAGATGTGAGAGACTGACCAGTCGGCAGCTGCCGACCCCCCAACAGGCCCAAACGACCCAAACACACCCGCACCCGCACTGCCTGCTGCTGCTGCTGTGCCTTCTGCGCACCGACGTCCCATATCCCCATCTGCACCTTCTCCCACTCCAGGTCCTTCATCGACTTGGCAGGCACCGCGCCACCACCCCCCAAGCCCAAGCCCAAGCCCATGCCCATGCTCGTCCACTTCCCGCCTACTGGCATGCCGGGCTTCGACCCCGCCCCTGCCCCCGCCCCCGAGCCGAGCGCCATCCTCATCGTCCACAGATCATCAAATTTTCCTGCTCCCGCACCCGCGCACGCAGGCTTCTTTGCCCCGATGGTCGGCAACGTCGCAAGCGAGGATGTCGCAGTGATGGACGACATCGGGCTCAGCGCGGGCTGCGTAAAGGAGAGCAGGCGGCCCTGGCCCTGCGTGCCGTATGCCGCTAGGGTAGGCTGCATTCCCATGCCCACGCCCACGCCCACGCCCACGCCCATGCCCACGCCCATGCCCATGCCCGTGCCCATGTCTTTAGGAGTGCTTGGGGTAGCGGGAGAGGTGTACAGCGGCTGTCGCGCGGCGTACGCGGGCGTGCTGGTCGCAGCAACTGACGCGGGCGCGGAGGCTAGCATGTCCATGAGGCTCGGTTTGCCGCTCGGGAGCACGGGTGCCGCGGCGGTCGCGGATGGCGGGGCCGCCTGAAAGTCGGCAAAGTCGTCGTCTGCGAACAAACAAACGCGCGCGCGCGCGTCAGTTACCCCGCTTACGACCGAGGAGAGAGGAGGGACAACGCACTGTCCGCGAGGTTCAGGTTCGCGAGCGCAGGGAGCACCTTGTCCGTGCTCCCCACCATTGAGAATCCTGTTGCTCCTGGAGCCGTCACTGTCGCTGCCGAGACGCGCCGTGCACGCCTGCGACTGCGACTGAGACTGCGACTGCACGGTGTGGACAGTGAGCGAGTTGGAGCGGCGCGGGCCCGACTCGTATTTGCCTGCGTCGTACTCCTCGTATCCGTGCCGCGCAGTGTCGTCGCGGAACCCGCTGCTCCTGCCCGCGCTGCCGCTGCTTCCACCGCTGCAATCTGCACGAACAAAGAAACACCAGGATCGATTGTCAGTCGTTTGTGTTGTCTCTATTGGTTGCGCGTGCGCGCACTCACCTCGCTCGAACCTGCTCGCACTGCCGTCGTAGCTCCCACCGCCGCCGCCACCCAGCGAGTTGCTGCTGAAGCCGCCATAGCGCGAGCCGCCGGAGGTGAAGGAGAGCCCGTTGGAGCCCGTGCCAATGCATTTGCTCTTGTTGGCGTTAGCCTTGCGCCGCTCGACACAGATCTTCTCGATGTTGGAGAGGAGCTTGGCAAGCTCGCGTGAGCGGTTGCGGACTGTGGGGGCAGGGTGGGTGAGCAATGAGTTGGGGACGGATGGGTGGATGGATGGATGGGGTGGGTGAGGGTATGGGTGTGGGGCACACCGTTTATGCCCTGGTCTTTCTCTTTGTTGTCTATGTAGTGGAAGTTGCAGAGCATCTTGATGGCTGAGATGTGCGAGCAGGCGTCGTCGACGACGTGCTCGCTACCATGCTTGACGAGGTACTCAAGCAGTTGGAGCGCCTGCGTGGTCGTGAGCCCACGGTGTCAAGGTGGGAGGAAGGCGAGAGAGAGAGAGAAAAGAGAGGGCGGCACCTTGTATATATGCTGCCATTGGCGCACTTCTTTCTCCATAAACTGCGAGTATATGCACAGTATGATCTCGTTAAAGTTTTGACCTTTTCGAGTGCGGTTATCGGGGACTGATCAGGCAAGAGCGGGGAAGTGGGTGCTCACAAGTTGAACGTCCTAGATGCGGTGGGGTGGTGTGAGATGCATGGCTCGGATGGGATGGGAGGACGGGGTGGGGACGTACCCTTGTGCGATCTCAGTCATCAGCGTCAAGCTCGCTTGCTGTCCTTCCCATCCACGATCATCGTGTACTTCTTCCTCTGCTTGTACAGCTGCATCTGCAGCGCGCTCACCCTCACCGTGAAGACCTTGTCGGACAGCTCTGACTTGACGTCCTGCTTGAGACGGCGCAAGCGCTCCTCGCTGTTCCGCCTGGCCTTGAGGAATTTCCCAAACTAGCTGCGGTATTATTCCCTCCTCACACTTCCAACATCTCTTTTCTGTTTAGATCAGAGGTTATTGTTTGGGTATATACATCTCATTCCTGAATTGTTCTGGGCCACCGGCTGACCTTCTTGATTCCTTTTTCTAGATCCTTCGCATCAGTCTCCTCAGCCCTAACTCTGTGGCTGCAGATGGCTCCATGCTCTCTACAAAGGCCACAGGAACACCACCTGTCGCACGGAAATGGGGTGTCACTGTACTCACCCCAGGCGCCGTTGTGTTTGCGTCAATCATGGTAAAGTTCAGTTATTATATGTCCAATTGCATAGCTTTTCTGATATTATGCAGGCACTTTTTCTTCTTTCAACAGATTCCCATTTCAACAAAAATGGACAGCGTGCTAAGATCGACTACGAGACAAAATTCAATCATTATAAGGGAATCCTCCTCCAGGGTGCCACCAATCCCACCATCAAGGCGACGCTCGCGCACTTGAACCAGCGCGTTCTCTCAACCACCGTGCAAGCAAATTCAACATCGGCCATTTCTGTCGACAGGGGCCAGCAAGTTGGGAGCAGCATATCGGTATTGTTGATGAAGATGCGACTTGCCGACAATAATTTTACAGCGTACGGAGAGAGCATCGGCGGTGAGACTGGAGACAATGGAGAGGTTGGCATTGAAGATGAAGACCAGGACAGCGAGATAGGTGATGAGGATAACAATGACAAGGGTGCCGAAGAAGCAGAAGATGACCTCTACGGTGCAGACAACAGCAGGTTCGATGATAGAGATAGCGAGAAGGATAAGGACAGTGGGCTCCCAGCAGTCGCGCACCCCACCATCGCGCACCTGCTAGCTAGTGCATGGCATGCTGCTGTACTGCCTACCACAGGTACTCCGAACCTCACCACTCTCGTTGCTGCACCCATGGCTGCTGCTGTGCGACATCCTGTGCAGTCTGCAGCACCGCCTCCAATCAATGTGCTTCCACCACCCATGATCACACTTCTGGATGCCAGCCGCCACCAATCCAGTACAGGACAGGCTGTTGCAGTGTTACCTGTTCCCACTCTTCAGCCTGTCGATGTCACAAACGGCTGTTCGGGACGAGAGGATCCTAGGCCACAAATAATATAAGAGGATTAGAGAGGATGATCGGGACTGATCAGACTAATGTCTCAGAATCAGAGAAGACTGTGTGAACAGCAGTTCTTAGATTGGACAGAAGTGGATAGCCTAGGGCTTCCACACTGCGCCGCAGTATCTATAAATATATACAAGCAGATGCACGGACCAAGTATCAGTGGAACAGGAACGCGAGGTATAGTCGGGAGAAAGGTCCTACGAGTCCTTATCAAGAAGGTGGGAAAAAGTGAGTAAGCATAGGTGAAACGTTTCGTAACATTACCCCCCCCTCTAGGCCGTCAGTGCCAGAGACGGTAAGTAAAAGTTCAGGAAAAACATAAGCAATGCACGTAGTCCGAGTCGTGTAAAATAATACTTAGGGCACATATTCTCGCTGCCCACAGTCGAGTCATGACGCGATAGCCCTTGAGTACGGACGTCATGATACCCCACCTCGTTACCAACCATGCGGGGACTGCGTTCTAGAGCCGAGTCCCTCTTCTCATCATGGCAGTGGGTACCGGCCCAACGGATTCGAACCGTCGTCTGCCCCGGCAGTTTTACGTCGTACCGGACGTCAGCGTCTCATTCTTCAAGCACCTCGAGGACGCAGGACGATGGGTTGGGTGTCGGACTCGCTGGAGTCATACTCGACGAAGGGAAGGGGAGGTCGAGTTCGGGTAGAAGGGCGGATCAAGCCCAGTCGTGCGGGTATGACGTGGTAGCGAGGCGATATTTGTGCGAATCTATAGACGTCCCTTCCTCTGCCACGTTCCATGGGGTAAGCCCCCGGCATTGGGCGAAGTGGTGCTCCATTTGAGGCCGAAGACGAGGCACGAGATACCACAGCCGTGGTCGGCATGTGATATTCGGTGACGGGGGTGATGTCATCGGCGGGATGAAAGGTGTCCCGAAGGGGCGTTGTTTGGTCTAGACCTATGAGCTTCCTCTCGCCTGCATTAATGCGGGCGATGAGCGTTCCCTCCCTGATCTGCAAGGCTCGTTGTGCGTGTCGGACGAAGCTCCTTTCTTCTTCCAGGATCTCCAACGCCCTTTGAATTTCCGGTCTAGTTGGTCCTGATACAAATTCGGTGTTCGGCGTGCCTTCGATAAGCCCCATCATGTAGGCGACGGGAGTCATCAGATACGTTTCTCTGTCGGGAAATACGATCCCTTCGCTTGGTGTGTGGATAAGGGGTGGTGGAGAGGGAGAGTGGGAAGGTGAAGGTCTGTCGAAGTCCTCCGTGAGTAGTCTGATCATCTCATCCTGTCGTCGTTCGTCCTCGTCCAGTCCTTCTAGATACTCGCTGAATCCCTCTTCCGCTTCCCGCGCTGCTTGTTCTTCGTCTGTGTCCCATGGTACGGACCGTTCTTCTATTATGGACATCTCGGGGGTCGAAGGAATGGAGGGTTCGGTGGAGGGTGTTTGTTCGATGAGAGTGTCTTCAGAAGAGGGGTGGATGGACTCGTTGGAAGACATGTTCGTTGGGAGGATGAATGAGTGATTGAAGGAATGAAGGAATTGTAACGATTGAATTTGGGCTTTTGTATGTTTCTGACTTTGTTTGTCCAATGTTTGCAAGGGCTGCCCGTAATGGTAAATTATGATGTCGCGTGTCATATGCTTCCAAAAGTTCTTTAGCATTCCCTAGGTTTGCTCTCGTGACCCATTCATCCGCGGAGCTCGGGTATCCTTTCCAGTGTACTAGGTATTGATACCCGCGTCCTCGTTTCCTCTTGTCAAGAATTTCTTTGACTTCGTATTCCTCCTGTCCGTCTATGAGGTCAGGTGGTGGTTGTTCGAAGTTGGGGCCGTGTGCGGCTGTTTCTTGATAGGGTAAGATTAACGAGGCGTGGAATACGGGGTGTATTTTCCATGTTGGCGGAAGCTTTAATTTGTACGTCACTGGTCCTAGTTTGCTTTCTATTTCAAATGGTCCGTGTAGTTTAGGGGCTAATTTGTCCTTTGGGTGTGTAGTGGTAATGTTTTTTCCCGAGAGCCAAACTTTCTGCCCTGCTTCTAACTTGACTTCGTTCTCGGCGGTTTTTCTTTTCATTAATTCTGCCGCGACTTCCAAGCTGGCCTTCGTTTCTTTTCGAAGTTGTTCTAGCCTTTCTAGCCTTAGTTCCACTCCGGGGATGTCGGACCTTGGTGTGATTTGGGGTACGAAGGTTGGATTGTAGCCGTACATGAGTTCGAATGGTGATTGATGCGTGGCTGAATGTTCCCTTATGTTATGTGCGAATTCGGCGTATGGTAGTAGTTCAGGCCAGTTTGTTTGCTCGTAATTGCAGAATGCTCGCAGATATTGTTCCAATTCTTGGTTTACTCTTTCTGTTTCACCATCTGTTTCGGGATGATAAGCGGTTGATAACGCTGTCGTGACTCCTAACTTCTTCCATAGTTCTCTCGTGAATCGAGCGGCGAATTGTGGACCTCTATCAGAGATGATCTTTTGTGGGAGTCCAAATCGTCTCCAGACATTCTTCATATAGAGGTCGGCCGTTCCTTCGGCGTCTATGGTTTTGTCGCATGGAGTGTAGACGACTCCTTTAGTGCTTCTGTCCACCGTTACGTGTATCGCGTTATATGGTCCGACTTGTGGAAGATCCGTAATGAAGTCCATGGTGACTATCTGCCAGGGTCCTTTTGGTATTTCGTTAGGAATGAGTGGGGTGCGTGTGGGGTGTGTGATATTCTTGGTGTATTGACACGTTGCACATCCTGTTACGTACTCTTTTATGAACGTGGACATTCCTGGCCACCAGAAGTTATCGGACACTAAGACATAGGTCTTCCATCTTCCCGGGTGTCCCGCTGCTGGTGAATCGTGGTACATTTTCGTGATTTGTCTTTTAAGTCCGTCGTCTGGTGGGACGTATATTTTTCCCTTGTGCCAGATGAGATCGTCTTCATAGTTCCATTCTTGTAGGCCTTTTGAGAGTGCTCTGGGTCCGGATGCTTTGATGAGTTCCATCGCATCTGTTACTTCTTTATCTTTGGCTGTGACCTCTCTTAGCTTTCGTCTCAGTTGGCTGTCAAGCATTTCGATTGTTCCTCGTCCTGTTGCACTTTTGACGAACATTTGAGGTTGTAGTAGTACCTGGTTTTCGTTGTCAAATTTTACCCCCTCTTTCAGGTCTGGACGCCTGGACAGAGCATCGGGTCGGTGAGTAACGCCCGGTTTGTGGACGAGGGTGAAGTCGAAGCGGGAGAGGAAGAGTGACCAGCGTGCCTGGCGGTGGGAGAGAGTTCTGGCGGTAGAGAAGTACAGGAGATTTTTGTGGTCGGACCAGATCTCGAACGGGTGTCGTGCACCTTCAAGGTATATGCGCCAGTGATCGAGGGCGTGGATGACAGCAAGCAGTTCCTTATCGAAGATGTCGTAGTTCCGTTCGGCCACATTAAATGACTTGGACAAGTAAGCGATGGGGTGCCATCCGTCATTGGGCGTTTCTTGTGACAAGATGGCTCCCGAGGCGAAGTCTGAGGCGTCAGTCTCAAGACGGAATGGGCGATTACCGTCCGGATAGACAAGGACAGGAGTCGACGTGAAACAATGCTTTAGTTGTTCGAATGCTTTGTCCCTTTCGGGAGTCCATTCGAATGGAACATCTTTCTTTGTAAGGTTGTTGAGGGGTCGGGCCGTCGTGGCGAAGTCTTTGATGAACCTGCGATAGAAGTTTCCAAAGCCTAGGAAGGATTGTACTTCTTTTAGGTTCTTCGGGGTTGGCTAGGCAGCGATTCCATTAACCTTGACGGGGTCCATAGATATATTGTCCGCAGAGATAATGAATCCGAGGTATTCAACCGTGTCTGTTTCGAAAGTGCACTTGGAGGGTTTCAGGAACAAGTCATTGTCCAAGAGTATTTGCATGACTTGGGTCGTTACGCGTCGGTGTTCTTCGATGGTTTTTGTGAATACCAAAATGTCATCCATATAGACTGCCAGGACTTGTGCCACAATGAGGTCATGGAAAATGATATTCATCATTGTTTGGAAAGTGGCGGGTGAGTTACAGAGACCGAAGAACATCACGAGACATTCGAACAAGCCGAATTTGGTCATGAAGGCCGTTTTCCATTCGTCGCCTTCTGCTATGCGGATGT
Organism: Heterobasidion irregulare TC 32-1; assembly: GCF_000320585.1. NCBI lineage: Eukaryota > Fungi > Basidiomycota > Agaricomycetes > Russulales > Bondarzewiaceae > Heterobasidion > Heterobasidion irregulare. Next base: position 193,397 of record NW_009258197.1, on the reverse strand, counting down.
TGTTGTACCCCCATTTTACGTCAAACTTAGAGAAGATCCTCGCCTTCGATTTGGCAATGGTTCTTATTACGTCGTCAATCAGGGGTAGTGGATATTTGTTTTTTATGGTCCATTCGTTTAGTCTCCAATAATCTTGCACTGGTCGTAGACTTCCTTCCTTCTTTTTTACGAAAAAAAAGGGTGACGCTTGCAGAGATTTAGATATCCTAATGGTTCCTCGTTTTAGGTGCTCTTGGAGCATCTCGTGGAGTTGGTCTTCCTCCTCTTCCGTCAGCGGGTACAGTTTACACCCCGTTGGCTCCCATCCTGGTTTCATATCGATCTTATGGTCCCATTGTGAGTGTTCTGGGAGTCGCTGTGAAGCTTCCTGACTGAAGATTTTGGCGAATCGTTTAAGTATGTACGCTGGAACGATTTCCTCGATAGGTCGTTCCGTTTTTGCCTTGTTTGCCTCTTCTGCCAGCTGTTGCGATTTGTTTCCGATGGAACCGATATGAATTGCTTCAAGGGGGTGTACTTCTAGTGGGTTTTGATAGTACCATTCCTCGTAGAATTCGGAGAAGAAGGTATCTTCGATTTCGCCTTCTTCCGGATCGTCTTCTATTCTGGAATATCCGATTGTTCTGTTTTTTCTTTGCCGTGCAGGCGTCAGTGCTTGTATGGTAAACTTGGGTCGGCTGACTAGACACGTGGTAGCGCAGTTTGAGAACGTAAGGTTGTTTTTTACCCAGTTTATCTGTGGGTTATGTTCATGCAGCCAATCTGTTCCCAGGATCACGTTTTCGCCTCCTAAGTTAGCGGCTAGTAGTTCGCATTGTTCGTCGTGATAGTCGCCTTCTTTATTTGTTATTCTCATAAGCACGCAGGCTTTGTCGGTGATTTTTCCTCCATCGTTGGCTGTTCCGTTTACGTTAAACACAGGGATAGGCCTGTCGATCTTCTGCGTTGGTATGTTATTATTGAGGCAGAATTGTTTGTCAATAAGGAGTCCTTCTGCTCCCGAATCGATCAATACTCGGGCTTCGGTGGTTCCTCCCCTATGTTTTAGATGCACGTTTATCCTCATAGACGATTTCTGATTGGATTTCGTGAGCCGTACGAATGTTTTTACAGGGGAGTCTGGGATAGGTCTACGGTACACCGGGGCCGTAGGCCTATTTAAAAATCCGATTCCTTCTTCTTACTCATCTCGCTTAACTCCTGGAGGAGTGCTTCCTGTTCATCCCATCTCATCTTCCCGATAACCCTTTGGATCTCTTCTCGGCTAATCTCATGCTCCGTCTCACGTACAGGCGCATCCGGTCCGGGTGCGTGGGCTTGGCGAGCTGCGAGTCAGGCTCGGAACGGGTTAGTCGTCGCCACGCTTCTACCTTGCGTCGCAGCGCCTCCCTGAGCACTGCCTGAAGTTCCTGCCGAGAACGCTCGGCCATAGCCGCTTCCTCCGCCTCCCATCCTGCCGCCGGTCTGAGCCGAGCGGTTCCCCATCGTTCCACTACTCTGTTGAACATATCTAGCTGACCCTTCATATAACCTAGACGAACCCCTGACAGGGCATTGGTTTGCCATATGTCCTTTCTGGCGACAGTAGAAGCACCCACCCTCCATCCTGAGGCGGTTGCGCTCTTCGTCGGTGAGGGTTGTTCTGACCGAGTCTACGGCTATGGGTACGACGGAGTTGTTCATGGAGGAGGGAGCGTTGGAGGAGTTGTAGCGGAATGGGTTGCTGGATCGAATGGTAGCTGAGGGTACGGAGCTTTTTATACTTTGTAGCTCTCTCCACTGGTTATCAAACCTTCGGGTGTACTTTACCCAATCGTCCATGGTCGTCGGCATGTCAGGAAGTCTGTAGATTTGTTTGAGGATTTCCGGGTGTATGGCCCGGCGGAAATAGTCGATGGTGGATTCGAGATCGAACCCGCTTTCTCCTGCCGTCATAAGATAGTCCGTGACAAATTCGTCTGCTGACCGCTTTCCCATTCTCATCGTGAACAATTTCTGTCTCGCCTTCTGTTCGAGACTTTCATCTTTGAATGCGGCGGCCAGTTCTTTCAAGAAGTCCTTGAACGTTCCCCATGCTTTTCTCGTCTCCGTCGGTTTGTACTCCTGAAGTTCCCTGTCGAAATAGTATTTCTGTGCAAAAAGTGACGCCGTTCCTTCCCTCATGTATGATAGCACCATCAGGGTTTTATCCTTGTCGGTGTCATATTTGGTTGGGTTGGCGAGGATATACATGTGACATTCGTATATCCATTCCCTATATTTCGACCTTGTGCCGTCGAAGTCCTTCGGTTTGTTTCCTCTGTCTGACATTTCGTCTTCGTCGTCTGTGGTGTCTGTTGTCGGTAGAGGGTTTGGTTGTGGGTTCGGGTTTGGGTTTGGCTGGCTTGGTCCTGCTACAGGTTCCGGGTCTTCTTCGTCGACCGGGGTTAATACTCCTGCGGGAATTGGGGTTTCTTCGATATCTTCTTTGGGGATATTGATCGGTGATAGAACAGGTTTTGTTCGGATGGGGGAATCTATGGTTCTGAGGGGTGCCTTCCTGTCTTCCCAGGGTACTAGTGGGGCGTCGACTGTTTTTCCGCTGTTCTGTCCTCCTACGTAAACCCAGTTTCCCTTGGATGTCCTTCTGATCGGTTGTCCGAAATGGACAAATGTGTCAGAATGTTTCAAGTAGTCCGTTCCGTGTGGAACTCGCCCTACGCTTCATCCTGAACCTTTGGAAGTCGTCTTGTTAGATCAAAGAGCCCGCGCTAGTCTCGACCTGATCAAGGTTCGAGGGTCAAGGCAACAGCAGCTCATTCTGGCCGGGTACAGTATTTCTGCTTCTAGTATAGTACCGTACGTAACGTCGAGTGCAGTTGTTTCGGTCGTACCTCCACTGGGTTGATTACCAGATAGAAGTATTCTACAACCTGAAACGACCCACACTGAAGTGGAATCGTCCAACCGTTCGCTCGAAGTGTATAGTAACTACTACGGTCGACGGACGCTTGTCTTTTGGGACTGCCTAGCGCCGTATGTATCTAGCCGGTGTTCTGCTGCAAGGAAAAAAGGTGGAGTAGGATTGTGTGTGGAGAGGCTATCCAGATGTCATGAACGGCTGTTCGGGACGAGAGGATCCTAGGCCACAAATAATATGAGAGGATTAGAGAGGATGATCGGGACTGATCAGACTAATGTCTCAGAATCAGAGAAGACTGTGTGAACAGCAGTTCTTAGATTGGACAGAAGTGGATAGCCTAGGGCTTCCACACTGCGCCGCAGTATCTATAAATATGTACAAGCAGATGCACGGACCAAGTATCAGTGGAACAGGAACGCGAGGTATAGTCGGGAGAAAGGTCCTACGAGTCCTTATCAAGAAGGTGGGAAGAAGTGAGTAAGCATAGGTGAAACGTTTCGTAACAGTCGATGGCAGTTACCCCTCAGCCTTGCAAGATCCAGAAAGCGGAGGTTCAAAGAAGAAGAGACTGGCAAAGAGCAAGGCTCCCACTATGCCATCTGCAAGAGCTGTCTGCTCGACACGATCACGTGGGGCCTCAGGGAAACAGGCAGGTAGAGGGTAATCCATGGAGGTTCATGTATTGTCTTAGCATTTTCATATGGACTATGTTTCATGTATGGATTGTGACACATCAATAAAGTGCTCTCAAGAATCCTTAATCCATTTCTTGAATCTCACGAACTACATGTTTATGCATGTACATCGAGACTATTACATGCTGCATAGTAGCTCAGATTTTTACGATATATTTAATAACGTAGGCTAACTAGAAATAGCTCTTTGGCAGAGCGGTTTTATTGTAATGACTTACATGTACCAACTTAGTAGCACCTAGATGACTTAGGTTCGATTCCCGGCCTGTACTAATATCAATCTGTAGTAAGCACCTCAGTAGTAGACTTTCATAAGCTCTATAAGTAAGTATCACTGTAAGTAAAGTAAGTCAGTATCATGGTAAGTAAAGTAAGTAAGTATTACGGTAAGTAAAGTAAGTAAGTATCACAGTAAGTAAAGTAAGTAATTATCAGTATCACAGTAAGTAAAGTAAGTAATTATCAGTATCACAGTAAGTAAAGTAAGTGAGTTAGCTAGTCAGCACTACTGATGAACAAGCAAGCTTACCGGGTCGGCTGTGGCCAGATACTTTTGTGGTCCTATTATGTCAGGATCCTGATCTCATGATGACCCACATCAAAATTGGCATTATGACTCATTATAATGACCATCAGCCTGGGATCACGATTGAAATTACCAATCCAATTGCGATCCTCGTCGTGATGGCATCATAATGTCCTATCTCCTTTCTCATAATGCATCATAAGGGTCCCGTGACATTAAGGCCTTATGATCCATTATAAGGGCTTATCATCAAGGTTTATTTTTTCCGACATGGGGCGGTCATGTGATACTTGGTCACAAGTGACATTTTTCGATCACGATGCCCCAAGCCACATTTTGTTAAGTTCCTTTCTTCTCACATCATTTCACAATGCCATAGGTGACTGTGGCGTTCACCATGCATACAAAGAACTTTCAATGTTGATTGAAAAAATGTCATGTCAAAGTTGATACTACTACGTCGACCCCGACGATACACCAATCTAAAGAGAGTGGAAGGGCAGTATCTCGCGTGGCAACACGTGAAAACCACGTGAGAACCCGAGCGCGAAGCGCGAGGGGCCAAACCTGACAAACTGCGGCGATAGCCGCGGCGAGCGCGAAGCGCGAGGCTAAAACAATTACTTTATTGGCCAAATTATTATTTTCTCTTCTCCTGATTAAAGCATTTTCTGCACCAAAAATCCAAAAAGGGAACCTGACAAAATATGACAAAATCCATAGAGCACAAGGCAATATATTCTGACTCTAACCATCAATGTACCTTATATTCCCAACTCAATACCTGCTAAATCTATGCATTCTGTGTATATGTCTTTTACATTGGTGGAAAACTCCAGGAACATTACTCAGATTAGATTAAAATGTCCAATAACCTATAAGAGAAGTGCAATGAAACTAATAGGAGCACATACAATAGGAACACACACAATAGGAGCATATACAATGGAAGCACACATAATGAGAGTATACACAATGGGAGCATATGTAATGGGAGCACACACAATAAGAGCACATACAACAAGAGCACATACAATAAGAGCACACATGATAGGAGTATGGGAGCATACACAATAGAAGCATACACAATCGAAGGACACACAATGGGAGCATATGCAATGGGAGCACATACAACAAGAGTACAAGCAATAGGAGCATATGCAATAGGGGCATATATAATCAAAGCACACACAACTAGAGTACATTTAATAGGATCCTACCACACATAATAAAAGCACACCCAACCAAAGCACATCTAACAAAAGCACATGTGATGGGAATATACACCATGGGAGTATACACAATGGAAGCACACATAATGGGAGCACACTATATGTAATGGGAGCACATATAATAGGATGTCAGAAAAAACGGTTGGGCATTATGATGCCGAGTCTTGGTATTATAATACATTAAGTTCGGCATCATAATTCCGATAACTCAATTTACCATGTAGAGATCGGCCTGGAGGCCATCACCAAGTCAGCACCAGGGATAATAACCAATTGCAATTCTCATCGTGATGGCATCATAATCTATCACAATACCCTGACTCATTTCTCATAATGCATCATAAAGTTCCATGACATTAAGGCCTTATAATACATTATAAGGGCTTATCATCAAGGTTTACTTTTTCCGACAGAGCACACCTAACTAGAGCATACCTGATAGGAACACATATGATGGGAGTACATACAATGGGAGCACACATGATGGAAGCACATCCAACTAGAGCATATCTAACAAAAGCACACCACATACAACAAAAGCATATCCAACAAGAGCATACCCAATAAGAGCATATCAAATGAGAGCATACCCAATAAGAGCATACCCAATGAGAGCATACCCAATAAGAGCATACCCAATGAGAGCACACTCAACAAGAGCATACCCAATGAGAGCACACTCAACGAGAGCATACCTAATGAGAGCACACTCAATGAGAGCACACCTAACAAGAGCACATTCAACAAGAGCACATCCAATAGAAGCATATACAATAGTAGCGTACCCAATAGGAGCACACCTAATTCAAGCACACACAATGGGAGCATATATGACAGAAGCACACACAATAAGAGCATATACAATAAAAGCATACAAAATGAGAGCACATATAATAGGTAATCAAGTCACAAGTATATAGCCAACAATAGATTACACACAGACTACATACAGACCACACTCAGACTGTAGGTAGCCTATAATCAATGCATAGTTTGCAACTAACACGGAATATTTCAATCCTCATAGTCATTTAAAACTAAACTACAAAACTCAGATTCAACCCTAACCCCAAGAAATACTATTAAGCACTGTGCAAGAGTCGCGAAGCGACGGGTCGGAACTCGTGAAAATGTGTCCTAGATGAAGATGCACGCGAATTACTTGTTTCCAACCGACTCTTTATGAGATAGGAGGGGCAAGCACGGGGCTAATTACTATGCAGTTATCATCGTCGTGTCAGTATCCTCAACCGCACACGCTCTCAGGATATCCTCACAATTGCTTGTCGTTGACCACACGGGAGGTCCATCGCCCGCACTTCCCGACCATTTTGAGACATCGCGTGCGCCAGGTCACTATATATCGATCTAGGCTCCTGCGGTACATCTTGTACTCGGATGGGCTAAGGCTCCTGAAGTCATCGTCGCTGTCTGAGGCGGCAGAGTCGTCGCTCATGTTGTCATCGCCAGTATGCAGACAGCGAGAGCAGACAGACGGCTGCCACGCAAAGCGGCTGCGGAAGCACGGCCCCGTGCAGACAGTCAGCGACATCGGCCGCAACGTCAGCAGACATGCACCCGCGTCGAGAGCAGACGCCCACAGAGGAGTGCGCGACGTAGACGCAAATCCAGGGGGCGCCTCAATTTCAAGCCAAACACGAATTCGAGGTGCCAAAGCATGTGGCTGGCATCGTACTCGGAAATCGGCCAAAGTGAAGGCACCACGGTCGAAACTATCCATGGCTGATTGAACAGCTTTCCAGCCGAGTCGAGGATGACGAAGTGGGGTCGGACACTGGAAACGAGGATTGGTAGACTGTCAAATGGATATGAATGGCGGGTAGAGTTCTCCTCGGTGGGGTCGGCATTGAGTGGCGAAGACCGATTGGTCGAGTCTGGCTCATCGAATCGTTTTATTGGACGAAGATCCTTGTCCAATGGAAACAATCGATATTCAAAGACCTCACCACCTTCATAAATCTACACAATCGTCGGAGAGAGTTATCGCGGAAAACGAGGACAGACAAACCGACTCGATAGGAGATTGTTGGATCGGACTTTTGAGATCTATCATGAAATAGCGAGCCCAGACTCTGTCTACCATTTCAGGGGGTGGGAGAAGCAGCCAGCGGTTGCTGTCAAATGATTCCAACAAATCTTGACGAACTGCAACCAGCGAGGCTCATGAGTAACCAGGGAGGCGTCAACGGCGGCACGACACACGATAAATCATGTTCGCCTCCACATTCAGCTCTAGCGACGAGTACTTCATCCCCCAGTGCCATTCGAGGCGCGTCAGCTGCACCCGGCGGTCAACGGTCGGATCACGACGCGAGAGGCAGGACCGAACGCACCATCCCGTTGAACTGCCAGAGGCGCGGGTTGAGCAGATAACACGGCATGACCGATGGTCCTGATTCCTGTGTGACGAGGCATCGTTTTGGGTCTGCAAGTACAGAGGTGGAATTGGAGCGGGGGTCTCCGAGCTTTCGGGATGCTGGTCGACATCTCGGAAGGTCACGACGTCAGCGATAAGCCTGTGAGCTTTCTGAAGCCCGCGCGTACTAGAAGTATCAGAAGGGATTGCGTCCCTGACTGTGCTATTGTTTTTTGATGGATCACTGATATCTTGGGAGTTGGAAAGGTCCAGGGAACCTGTTGTGTCACTCCTCTTAAATGGGCTTGACCACCTCAACGGAGCGGGTGCTGTGATGCCCATCAAACCGTTTCTAAGAGACGTACTCTTGCGAATGAGCGTTGTTGAGATGAGGCGGTTGAACAATCAAATGGGATAGTCACACCGAAGGAAGAATTAGAAGGTGGCACAATGGCGCACAGTCACATGATAGATTTGGACAGCACCAAGCAGAGAGTCTTTGTGTAGCGTCGACATGTGAAGTGGCCAGTCGCCCATCGGCATGCTCGACCGGACTAAATCCACAGCGCGTGCAGGAGTCGCACGAACCAGGTCAACGAACGACTAGCGGGCACCTCAGTGTTTGTCCGACGGAGCGCGGCGGTCTTCCAAAGTGACGGGCACCCAGCCATGCGCACGCAACCAAGATAGATGCAAGATCAATAGATGCGCATTCAAGTGAGAGGTGTGGAAGCCTCAGAGAAGTAGACTTCGCACCAAGGGAACGAGTTCCCGGGCACCGACTCCGTGGATAGACCAGCACTTAGAGGAAGCCCATAGAGAAAGCGCGAGTACCAAAGCTACGCGACACGATGAAAGCCCAATCCACAGAACCGAAACTTGACATATTAAGGTCCAGTACACGTAGCATCGCCGTCCAGAATAGATACATCACACAGCTCGTCCAGTGTCTGCGGCAATTCGTCCGCATAACCCCCTAGCTGGCCGTCATTGAGCACGCGCGCAGCCCACCCCCCGCGCTTCCTGACACTCTCCAAACAAGAAGACCGCCAAGCGAGCGAGAGACGCCTGCGGTGGGCCCCATACTCGGTCTCACACAGTGCCTCGGACGGACCGAGGCCGGCGCGATCTCCGCCGCCCCCAGAGCCACTAGACGCGCCGCTATCGACGCCGCCATTTTGACGGCGAGCGCACAGCGAAGCCCCACAGGATGACCTTCTTCGCGCGCATCTATAGCCAGTGAGGTGATCAGCATCTGTTGTCACAGTGTCTACGCGAAACGGCTCTTGAAGCACGGACGGAGGCAAGCCCATGGGCGCAAGCGGCGCCGGAGGGGCAGCCTCGGACATGCGTCGGGGGATGGTAGTTGTAGAAGAGTCCAAGGTGATGATGCAAACGTCGAGTGCGGCTCGTATCTGAGCCACGTGCCATAGATGCGCTCCATGTAGTCAAGCATGAAAGTGGCTTCGCGCTCAGACACCGGTCAGAGTAGCTTGGCCACCTGCGAGAGCCCTGAGTGCCCCGATGTGATCTCGTGATAGAGCTTGACGCCAGCATCGCAGATGACGGAGTGGGGATTCACGCGCGATACCAGAGTCGGTAGGGTATCGAATGGGTACGAATGGGGCGTGGTGGCCGGCGAGGACGTTCCAGTTACATCTGGCTGATCGAATCGGTCAATCGAACCAAGGCCACGCCGTAATGGCAATAACCGATATTTGAAAGTGTCAGCACCTGCTTAAAGCTAGACGTTCGTGAGATATGACTCTGGATGAAACAGGGGAGGATGAACCGTCTCGATGTGCGGTTGTTGCTTTGCACTGGTGGGGGCTTCCATAGATTTCTGGCGGCGGTCCCACAGTTTGTCGACCATCTCAGGCAAAGGGAGGAGCAGCCATCGGTGGCTGTCAAACGATTCCAACAAGTCATGATGGACTAGATCGAGGAGAACATCAGTGATGGTTGAGGCGCATAGACGGTAAAGCACACAATATATTCGATTTGCTTCTGTGTCCAAATCGAGCGAGCTGTATTGCATTCCCCACATTCATTCGAGACGCGTAAGCTGCAAAAGAAATCGGCGATCGCGTTGACAAGCGGGGGCAAAGGAGAAGGAAAAAAGCAGACCATCTCCTTGTTGTCCCAGAGACGCTGATTTAGCAAGTAACATGGTTCGACTCGGGCCTCCGACGCGAGCTCATTCGTCACAAGGCAATGTTTGATGTTTGAGATGGCTGGTTGCGGAGCTGGAGAGAGTGTTTCATTAGGAGTTACAGAGCGTTGGTCCGTAGGGATAACTTTGCTAATCCTCGCGAATGGAGTAGGGACGTTCGGATGATGATCAACTTTTTCAAAGAAGGGAAATCAGTAGGTATAAAAGGCTATCAATGAGGGTCTGCGCACTCAACATGTGTGTAGATTCGGCCTCTCTCAGCCTCTTAGCTGGGGTTGACACCCTCGATGGTGTGAAATCCCTGCTGCGCTTCAGGCCCGGCCGTTTAACGCCCGAATCTATGGACCGTGAGACACAGTCGGCGGATTGTGAGTCAACGTCTTTTAGAATCAGTGTTTGAGCACATGGAACGAACGGTTGGAAAAATATAAGCATACCGGTATTGCCGGTATTGGTTGAAGAATCTGCAATGCGCCCACTCCCCTTCGATAGGCTTGACCCAATCAACATCTGGGATGCCGCGCTGCTCGAGGAGCCCCACTGCTCCCTCGGTCGTCGCGGCGCAGACTAAGTGAGATCGCTTGCTGCCACCCGCGATGTGCTGACACGTGACCGTGACCGTTGTCAGTCAGACAGTCTGGTGAAACAAGAGTCAACCTTGTCCTAGCAGCGGGAATAAGACTCGGCGCTCCCTCACATCCTGCCCTTCGCAAAACCCGTCCGCGAACCTCAAATCTTATTGCAACATTATCGCACGATGGAAACGCAACCTATGAAAGGGTTGACATTAGCAGACAGTGGGGGGAGCAGTACAGACCTCACAAGTGCGTCTATGCTCGTGCAATTTCCTGTCATCATCTCCTCACTGGTTCATCGCTAAGATAGTGATAGTGGCCCTAGTAACTCCAAACGCAAGAGGTCTAGCTCCGATTCGGTACTCGTGGGCGTAAAACACCGCCGCACAACGAGCTGGGAGCAGTCTCCGATGCCCAGCGGGTCAAGTCCAGTGAAAAGTATTGTAAAAGCAAAATCTCCTCTTCACATAAGTATGTAATCTCCGTCTTGTATATCAATTGCATGCGCTTATGAGCCAGCTGCATAAAAGTGGAGACGGGGTACACCCGTACGTTGACCTTACGTCGCTTTTTCTCTGATATACTGAATCCTCGAATCTTCAAGATGTGAACTTGAAACGCAAAAGGTCTACATCAGAACCAGCGGTTTCCAGCCTAAAACGTCGCAAAGTAGCAAGCAGCGATCAGCCTGTAACGTGGAATAGTCGAGCTCCCGTTAGGAGTAGCAGTGAACAAGATGGTTCTAATACAGCAGGTGTGTGAATATTTTTATTTGGGGTCTGATAATATCGGCCTATCTCTTTGCACGACAAGATAGTGAGCGTCGGGTTAGGGACTCAGGTCAAGCCCAAAGCATTGGCGGAGCAGATACTCCAGGGATGCCATGTACGTCTGTGTTCGTGTATTTCCTCATCTTGCATACTGATATGTTGCGAAATCAAGCTATGAGAGATCACAATCGAAAATCGAAGCGCTTAGTAGCATCCACGCAGGTCAAGCGATGTCTTCTAACGCAAGAACTCTCCTCAGAAGCTTCAGTGTCATCATGCTATCTATTGAATCAACGCTTGTGGAATAGTGAGCTGGTGAGATCAACAGAGCATCGATTTGAGGATTGCTCTGACTGATTTTGCATAGTTATCGCGTCTGGAATGGTGGTGGGGGATGGAATCCAATTCACTCGATCCGAGGACGGAATCGAACAAGATCTACCGTATGCGTCTCTGTCGTTTGCACTGGTCATCGATTGTCACTGACATCGTGTGCGGCCACAGTACGGCGCGACTGGTTGAAGTCGTTTGATAGTGAACGATGGTTACTTGTTCCCTCTCCCGAAATGATCGAGAAATTTGGGGACCTCTGCGACAAATTCCTCTTCGGTTCAGGAGATGGTTCAGATCCAACCCTGATTGATGCGGTCTGTCTCTGATGTTTTGATTCAGGTCTTCTCATCTAATGATACTTTCAGATTTACGATGGGGCCGAAACTTTTGAATATCGATTGCTACCACTGGACGATGAACTTCGATCGTTCAATCGAATTGATTGGCCCGACTCACCTAGTGAAACAAGCTTTCCGGGTATCAGAAGTGCTGTCGAACCGCGAAGGACTCGTCATTTTCATCCGTTCCACACCTTGCCAACTCTCGTTTCTCGTGCCAAACCTCACTTCGTCATCTGCGACACTGCTGCGAAGTTGTATCAACGAAATACTTTTGGGGTTGAAATCGAAGATAAATTAAAGTCGGTATGGCAAGGGCATGATTTCAAACCCTCCTCCATGATCTTCTTTATAACAGAGACCTATGGCATGTGGTTCACGCGTGAGGTACCCGCCCAAGTTATCTCTGCTCCCCGTGTCTTTGTCCCTATCACCCCTCTTCATCCCTACATAAATGGCTCCCAGAGACCTTTATCCTCCGATACATCCTGTAGCGGGCCATGCGTTCGCAACCGATTTGCATGGATGCCTACTTGTTGTGCGCGCTGTCGAGGGAAGAAGGACGTCTCTTCTGGCGACCCAAACTTGGTTTATTCCGATAGCAATGAGGATTCTGACACTGGCCATCAGTCTGATCGGATGGCCCAATATCGGGCATACCTCAGACGTGCCGCTCGTCGTATCCGCTCCTGGCAATTGTGTTGTGTGCAGCAGGTGATGAAGCGAGGGAGATGGACTTCCCGCGTAGTCAATGATAAGCAACTGGGGGGTTATTCTGAAAAAGCGGGTCGGACTCTTACAAGAACTGTATGCGTGGTGCACCAATTATAAAGCCACCACACCTGATTCCTGACAACCGTCGAGTCCCCGTGGGGTTTGCCCCACTAGAGACATACATGGCAAAGCAACCCTTTCGACGGCTCAACATGGCTTCTCAACTGAGGAACAGCCACGATTGACCACGCAGGCGTGGCAGCCACAATTCAAACATTTGACCACACTCGCTTTGTCACACTTCTACGCCTTGTCTCAGCCAAAGCTGCTTGGCATTGGCTGCCACCATCGATGCTCATTGTCCGTGCTAGGGCGGTGGACCTGTTGTCCACCGTCCATGCTGCCACAGGATCTGTGCGGCCACATCTCTCTTTTAAAAGCGGCCTGGCCATGGCTGTGTCATAGGACATTCCTCCTTCACTCTCATATCTCCCCTCTATCGTTCCATCCCTTTTCGCCTCCCCTCCATACTCTGTTATTTCATGTCTTCATCGTACCATCAGACTGCATCGGTGCCTTCTGTGGCATCCCACCGTCTACGCCTGAAACCATCCTTCCGTGGGTCTATCCAGGACTTTGTGACCGGTTCAGACATGCATAACGGTCGAAAGTCGACGAAAGCTACAGAGCGCGTGTCGAAAAGTGTGGTGGTGGAAATCGATCCTAATGGAGGCCAATGTCTCTTAACCAGAGAATTGGATGATGAGGCACCGTTGGAATTCGCACACTTATTTCCGAGGTGTGAGAAGGATAATGACAAGCTAGTGAGTCTGTCATTCTGGTTTCCGCACCAGTCTTAACTCATTGTATCACAGATCACAAACTTAGAACGCGCGTGGGGAATTGGACATCGGTGTTTCAACATTGACGACGCCAGAAACCTTCTTCTTCGTGAGAGACTTTGTCCAGTTCTTTTGTTTCAGTTCTCTCAATGTGTGGCAGTTAAAGTCGATTGGCACCGACTATTCGATGCCAAACGTTGGCTTTTGCTTCCCACTCCCGACATGGTCAGAAATCTCAACAATTACAAACAAGGCAACATCACGAAGGTTCGTGGCGCCCTTTTGTTTCTTTGCACTCACTTCACTTCGGATATACCAGAGGTACAATGGCGCGAAGAAATTCGAATATAAGATGGTGCCAATAGGATCTAAACGGCTCATGGACGTGTATAGACACTCTCGACCTGACTGCGCTGATGAAGAAAATTCCGCATCATCTTACCAATATCCATTTGGAAACCTGCCCACACTGGTGTCGCACGTCCAGCCCCATTGGGTTATCCTTAATGCTGGCATGAAGCTGGACTCAAGATCAGAATGCGAGATGGACGCTTTCTATGAGCGCGTCGCCCATGCCTATGACATTAGTAGAACAGTGGCGATTTCTTTCATCAAGGATATAATCGATCTTAACGCAAAATGGAGGTCCCCCACACCCCAAGAGGTCGCGTCACCCAAAGTTGCGCTACCCAAGATTACGATACCCAAGGTTACGCTACCCAAGGTTACGCTACCCAAGGTTGCGCTACCCAAGGTCGCGCGATCCAAGGTTGTGCTACCCAAGGCTGCGTCACCCGAGGTTGCGCTATCCAAGGTTGCGTCACCCGAGGTTGCATTATCCAAGGTCGCGCCCCTCCAGGTCGCGCCGCCCCAGGTCGCATCGCCCGAGGTTGCGTCGCTCCAGGTTGCATTGCCCGAGGTTGCGCTATCCAAGGTTGCGTCACCCGAGGTTGCATTATCCAAGGTCGCGCCCCTCCAGGTCGCGCCGCCCCAGGTCGCATCGCCCGAGGTTGCGTCGCTCCAGGTTGCATTGCCCGAGGTTGCGCTATCCAAGGTTGCGTCACCCGAGGTTGCATTATCCAAGGTCGCGCCCCTCCAGGTCGCACCGCCCAAGGTCGCGTTGCCCGAGGGCGCCTCAACGGCCCAGGTTGTGTCACCCCAGGTTGCGCCGCCCAAGGTTGCGTTGCCCGAGGGCGCCTCAACAACCCAGGTTGTGTCACCCGAGGTTGCAGATGTTGTGGATGTTGTGGATGATATTTCTGGCGAGGACAACGACTCGAGGTCCAACAAGTCCAGCGATAGCCATCGTTTCATCAAACCCATGACGACGACGCTTCAACACTATTTGCACAAACGTTCTTCAAGCTCTCCCCATTCGCCCTCTCTACGGAGTCCTGTACGGGAGGTAAAACGCAGCAAGATCAGCCCCACCTACAGTGGCAGGAAGCCTAAAATCACTTAGGAGATTGGGGATCTTCTGTCCCGGCTTATCTTTCCTTCCATATCCTCTATTTCGTTCTGGTATATTATTATGTTGGTTCTAGTATACAGTTATGTAACTATGTAGGTTCTCATATACACTTATGTATATAATTGTATCATCATACCCTGTGCACTGCCTATATAACCGGAGCAAGTCTCAAACCTTGATGACTTTTGGGATACTTCAGAGAAAGCTTAGATTAGTGAATCGAATTCGATGAAAGTGAGTTTAGAGTCCGACGTGAAGCCAAGCTTGCCGCGGAGTATTTGGCACCGTGAGCTCTCCCACTACTCCTGCCTTTGTTAAATGCCTACTATACTGTAAGTGACGTCGAGCTCCAGCGTGACCCGCGTGATACGCACATGATGAACTGAGAGGACATCGAACCATCATTGACCCTCAGCGTCTCTGGTACCCATGACCTGATCTTAGAATTATCCAATCGAGCTTTCCTTCGACGCCGTCCATGGCAATGCAAACCTGCCCTGGCTGAGCAGCACTCTATGTCTCTGACTCTCATCGAAAAGGCCATGGTGGTATTTTGCGAGCTTCCATATTTCTGTATACACGGTATACACACCTGGCGGGGGTTAGTCATGGGTCGGGTCAGGCCCTGACAGAGGAGGTTGGAGCAGGTACCGCGAAATTAACCCAACAAGAGAAACCAAGTTAAGCAGACAGCAGATGGAGATGCCAAGTGTGCGTGTTATCAGTCAGACAAAGTCCTGGTCAGACAACTCAGCTCTAAATCTCGAGTCTCATCCTCTAAAGGTTGGGCGGTATGGTCTCGAACAGTGGGCAAAGAACACATATGATCTCAATGCTCACCGAAACAACCTGTCTTACTCTCCCTTTCTCTCTGTATCTTCAATCTTGCCCGAAGTCGCTCCTTCAAAACGGATCTACCAGCGCCATTTACAAGATACCCGACGCTTCTGACTCACCGCGGGTAAACCGGCTAGCGCGCGTTCTGAAAGGAGCGCAATGCTTTTACAAGATGTGACGCGAGACGTACCGAGTTGAAAGAGGTGTGGAAACAATTCTAATAAAAATTTGCAAACGGAGCGCGTGCAACTTGCCAAAACGAAGAAAGCGTAAAGTGGATAGAGGCGGTGTCGCCCGAGAGCACCCTCAAGGGTGACAGGAAACGTAGGAGGACCCAGAGATGGGATATGCACAGGAAATGAGAAGACTTGCATACGGAGATGCGCGACAAGGGGGATGCGCGGCGGGACATTTTTGCAGGGACTTTCAAAAAAGACGCTCGAGGGGCAGACCGAACAACGAGCCGCACTTCACGCAGGTCTCCAAGTCACGGGCCTAGAGGAGATCAGCCTCGACAATTCCCAGTTGCCTCATCGTGGTCCGAGCCCTTCTGGCGCGGCGACACCTGCATCCACGCGACAAGTGCGTCTCTGTTCCTGTGAGCCCCGGGCCCACGGTGTGCCAGAACACACTTGTATGAATTGTTGTGCTTTGTAGAGGAGCACACGTTGTTGAAGGAGATTCAGGATGCGGAGATGACCTTTATGGGGGAGAAATGTGAGGAGACGTGTGCAAGGCAACAGGTTATTAAAGGATAAAGCGATTGAAAGAAAAGGAAGAGGTGCGTATGGGTGTAACACCGCTTGCTGTATGAAAGCGATTTAGAGGACCGATGAAATGCTTATTCGCGAGACGATATCACTTCCCGTACAGCTATATCACGTGGTTCGTGATCCCTCCGAAAGCCTCTGCTCATATCCTGTCCAATCTCTATATAGATATGAAGCTCAGGACGATGAAGACGACACTGAGAGTTTTGAGAATCGATGTAGAAAGCACGCACCAAAAGAGTGAGCTGACAAACGGCAGGACCAGTAGCTGCCCTTGCTCGTTTTGCATCCCCGCGAGCTTTTCGTTGCCCTGCCCCTTGCACGTCTTGCAATACTGCTGCTTGTGCGGATCTGAATGGATGAACGACATCAAACCGTCAGGGTGTCCTCTGATATGCTGGAAAATCCGTGAAAGGGAAACAAAGAACCGAAAACAATGAATTGAGGTGGTGGCGTGTATGTCAGTCCAGGTATAGAGAAGACTCGACAGAGAGCATGAAGTGGCGAAGTCCAACCGGCCTCTGCGATTCGAGTCCGCAAGAGTCGAGACAATACTATACAACTGATCTCGTAGTAAAATGATAGTCGTGTGCCAATCGTCAACATGATGCGAGATGCTTAGCAGAATGTGACATGTGAATGCTCTCAAGGATAGCTAGACCTGTAAGAAGATGATCCAGAAAAAAAAGATGATCCAGGTCGAATCGAAGGGCCACGCCTACCGCTTCATCCGCGCGCGGGCAGGCCAGAAACCCCGTGCGTCTCTCGCATCCAGTGCTTCGACAGTGCTTCGAATCCCTGCGTAACCAACTCCACGTCACGGATCCTAAAATCGTCGAACTGTATGAACGCGTGTGGGACTGAGAGATCGATCAACCGCAGCGGGTAGTGAATCAGCGTGTACAGATGCGCCGGCATGCTGAACGGAAGGCTGAGAAAGTACCTATGCGGGTACACGAGAGCGTGCTCAATAATAGTCTGTATCAAATCGATGAGGCGTACCATAGTATGCTTGAGTGCCCCCCCTGCTCGCCCAGCACAAACGGGGGAAGTAGGCGCCATTGGCAGTCTACTGCTTCCATGTGATACGACCCGCGCTGACCTTCCACGTCCGGTGCACCCCATGTGCGGCGGAGACACCCTGAGGCGGAGCCGAACATGTATATGCGGCCCTTGCGATCGTGCGTGTGGAACTGTTCAGTCGATGCGAGGATGAGCAGGTCGTCGGGCCGCGCAGACCGGAACGACGACTCGAATGGGGAATAATAAGGTGCGTCTTCTTCCTCCTCGTCTGAGACACCATTCGCCTCTGCTTCTCCAACTTTGTCTGCTGATTCCGAGTCCGCGTGTTCGCCAGAGTCGCTCGAGTCCTTCAACTCCTTCCCCCTCCCAGAGAAATCAGGCCCGAACACGACCGACATCTTAAATGCGTCGACCCTCAAGATCTGCCCAAAGAACACGGTGCTCACGAGTGCCTCGCGCAGCTTCTTCACGTCCGCAGGCGTCCGCGAGGATGAAAATATGCGCAGGCGCAGCACATCAAGCGTCACGTCCGCCCACGGGCCAGCGGAGACGCGCGTGAGCGTTGGGAAGAGGCTGAGCCGCACGGTGAGCGCGTCCACAGTGACCGTGCAGAGTGGGGTGGTGAAGTGCGGGCGCGTAAGCGTGAGCGTGAAAAATCGTGGTGAGGCTAAGGTGGATACTCTACTCCTTTGTTACGCTCACGACTGCCATCGCTGCTGGTTGTGCATACATGTATCTGTTTGGCGCCCCAGAATCAGCTCTGCTCACCTTATCCCTGTTATTCTCGTAAGTTTATAGTGGTCTATGCCTCTCACTTTCGTATCTCCTCGCACGACCTATCCTTGGACACACCCTACGCATTGGACGCATCGATATCTTCAAGCTCACCATCTGGAATTTGAGTCTCGCCTTCCCACATGCTCCACAGCACTCCGCCTCTCCGTCCACGACAGCCTCTTTCGTTTCGTTGTCCATCGCTCCTCGTCTCCCCGTGATTGCGATACACAGGGTCAAAGATGCAGATTTAGGAGTGGGATGGATGGGATGTTGTTGGAAGTTGAGGAGACTGCATTGGCTCACCTTGGTCCTTGACAGTCCGGAACCAAATGACGCGGGTGTGGTGGAAGCCCTGAGCGCACCACAATCTTATCGGCTGACTAGTGCACTCCCCCAGCTGCCGAGCTGCCGAGCTGTCTCGAACGTAGTACATCGATGTTTAAGTGTAGTTGTTCAGATCCATCGTACACAGAGAGAAGATGAGTTTTTTTTTACAACGTGGAGCATAGATGTCAGAATATTTCACAGGCAGAATATCGTTCGAAAGAGCCAACAAGAATAACAATCTAACCGTTTCCCCAGCTATTTCGCCACGCCAACCTGTGGAATAGCATCAAGGTCAGGAAGACGATCAAGTGCGACAAAACAGGAACTATTTCTTATTATACCCACCGCTGATTCTAGCTCTCTGTGAAATGATATTTCTAAGCTGACCCTGCTCAGCCTGTCCTCCTCTTTGCGGGATGGTATCAACGCCGGCGCATCTGAGGACAGATCTAAACTGACAGACGGCTCCAGGTAGACCCTTTCCGTTGTCGAGCTTTCATCCGTATAAGACACCCTTGACATACCCTCATGCTTAAATGTCATAGAATGTGAATCTGCGACGAGGTCAGACTCCTCCATGAAAAGTGACGGAAAGGGCGTTGGCGAGGTCAGTGTATGGGACCGGAGGTAGTCTGACTGGGGTGAGCGCACGGATGATCGCGCAGGTGGGATAGGCGATGATGGTGCAAAAGACATCTCGGGGCGCCAATCGCCAACCTGGGTATTGTTCCCTGCGTCGGCCATTGATGCAGTTAGCGAAGTATGGCTCGTAGGTGTCAATCGCCTGTCTCCTCGAGTAAACACAAGTAAGGATGAGCGTTTTTCTGCTTGGATGCGACGACAACGTTTGATGTAGAGGTATATGACCAGAAATAGGGAAAAGAGAAATGAAAAGACAGGGACAATGATCTCAACTAGTTGGACATGTGGCGAACTAAAGTAAAATAACATTAGACGGAAGCAAAAACTGATAGGAAATATAGGGAGTAGATACCCTGTACTGATCGCAGAGGTAGTGCCCCCAGTCGTGGTCGGCATATTGAATGAACTCTCCCCAACATGTGCGACTGTGCCTGAAGACCTGCTCGTCGTGAACACGGGAGACGTCTGAGAAGGCGATGTCTCATGCACAGCCGTGCTATCTTGCGATGTGCTGTTCGCCCGGTTTGATGTCTCATTTTCATTAGGTGAGGGAGAACTGCGCGTTGACAGTGTGGTGGTCATGTCCACACTGCTAATACTGGTAGTTTGACTCGTGGACGATGATGGATTGCTTGACGTTACAGCGGATGGAGGGTTTGATGTTGATGTAGGGGGGGTTCCACCGTTGTCCTGTGACGTCAAAGAGCCACTGCTGGCAAGGATAGGACCAGTGGGCAGGGGTATTGAACCAGTTAGAGTAGAGCTGCTGGCAGGGATGAAATCAGTGACTATTATGTCAGTCAGAGCAGCGCAATGATTTAGGGTGGCAAATTGACGAGAGACTCACGGCACCGAGCTGACAGGCTCACTTGCATCGCTTGAATGGGGTAGGCCGGACAGTGCTGATGGCGCAAAGATGGGAACACATATACTCGAGAAAACTTCCGAAATATGAGAGCAGGGCTCAAAGAGTGACTTCCGAATATTTGAGCCATCAAGGTCAGTCCGGTTGCTGATATCGTGACTCGTGGGCGAGCGAGGTAGGACCATTGAGAAACGAGACACATGCGAACGAGACCAGATCGGCAGCGGGGTGGTGGGATCGTCTCCAATAGCCTTGTCCGCGCCCTCGAGGCCGCCTCCACCACGTGCGACAGGAACATGATTTTCACCGGTAATCCTTGGCAATATTCACAAAGCGTCATTTTCGGAAGGTATCTGTCGACTCAGTCGCTCAATATCTGGCAAAGATTGAAGTAGAGTGAGAATGCAACTTTGTCCGGATTCTCAAACATGCGCACGTACTAGTCCACGTTTCCTCCACATCAACTCCATCATGTAACGAGTGATATACAGTAGACATGTGTGGCATCCAGCTTTGTGACCTGAAATGTGCCGACTGCTGGTAGAAAGATACACGGAAGTGAGAATTAATAGCAGTGGAGAGATGAAGAAAGATCACTGATTTAAGAGGAGGAGAAAGAGCGTGACCCTTCGATAGACGATGATCAGTCTTCAGTATCGTCCGATCATCGAACGAGGCCGTAAGCTCAGCTACGCTGCGGAACTTTCCTACACACAGGACAACAACAATATCTGTGGCGACCATCACATCAGCAAGTCTGGTGGATTCAACAAACTGCCAGGCGTCAACCAGACCGGGGAATATGCATTGCTATGGAAGCTGCGTGTTGTACAACCAGATCTGTCAATCAACCGAACACAGCTACAAAAGAAGTGATTTGTCGAGCATGATCACTCATCGACCATCCTCAGTTCAAGAACATAGATTACCCGATCGGTCCGGAACAGAACCGAGACAGCAATGCAAAGCAACAGGATGCAAGTTCAGACCCAGTGAGAATCCCCCCACGGCTGAGAGGACGAGGTAGGAAACTTCACACGGAAATGTGACCAGGTGGGAGCTGGTAGGAAAAAAGAGATTTTGCTGTCAAAAACTTCTGAAAGAACTGAGAAACTATACAGAATCTTCTGGTTTCTTCAACCTTCTGTATTTCTGAATCGTTTTCTCCGTCGCAGACTTTTATTTCTTATCATGTGACCCGCGCGACTTGGCGCGACTCGCGTCTGTGTTGTCCTCGCGCGCTCGCTGGCGCTCTAAGTACGAGCGCCCGCAACCATTATATTTACATTACATACACAATCATTAGTGGGTAGCAGAGGGACTATTCAATAGATGTGCAAGTAAAGAAATGAAAAGTCAAAAAACGCGCGGAACTTACATATGCGCATGGCAGGCGCACGTCAGCGGCTCCTGCGAATGAGATGTGTTGCAGGCTGGCTTTATGCTGGTTGGGCGCCGAAGATGAGTTACGACCAGCGTCTACACGTCGAGGCTGAGAAGCCGACAAATGACGTCTGCAGCCTGAAGGTCGAGGCCGAGGTGAAGGGTGCATGCGAGGAGGGGTGGACGTCGAGGTTGAGTGCGACGGGGTGGGCATCTCGGAATTGGGTGTGTGTAAGGTGGATTAGTGCATGAACCCGGGCTGCATAGACTTGAAAGAGAATGTACGCAGCCCAAAGGAATGTGTGGAGGTGTGGAGGGTGGAGGAAGTGGCGGCGGGTGACGTGGGTGACCAGGAGGTCGACCCGGACTTGCACGTAGAGGGGAGTGTATGAAACGACAGCGACACAGCATCGCCCTGCACCTTGCCGGTGCTGAAGGGTGTCCGCAGGCCAAACATGGGGAAGGAGGTGGAGATGGGGTGGGGATGGAGTGCGTGAAGGAGGAGGGCGACGGCAGGAGCAAGATAATCTGAAGAAAATGTTAAAATTCTATGGCTAGCAAAGTAACGACGTACCTACGGCTCAAAATTGCACAGGACCGAGGGCTTGACATTGATCTGACACCCGAGATAACTGCACATCTCACACTCCATCTGATTGATCTCGCGGAGGGTGAGCACACCCTGGCTCACAGTGCACCAGGCATTGTAAGGATAGGTGTCATCACAGATGATCTCGGAGGCAATCATGAATGCTGAGATAAATAAATGGTGGCTTGAGGAGCCCTTGGCGCTGGGGAAGCAGGCCTTGAGTCACTGGAGGAGGTAGAGGGAGGCGAAGGTGACAGCAATTTGGAGTCGTTTCTGATGGAGGGCATACACGAAGAAGTGGTCCAGTGGTGAGGTGGGGTGGAGGCAGCTGAGAGGGACAGAAGTGCATCGGTGCACACAAAGAGATGTGAGACGAACCGAGCACTTACCTTTGCTATGTGCTCAGTTGGTTGGCACATATGGAGGCAGGCATTTGATTAATGGGTGGCATGAGATGAATACAGGGAAGAGCCTGGCCGACGAGTGACATGGCTGTGGCTCGCAAAGGGGAGTGGTATGGCAGAGATGACTTAGGAGCTTGCAGGTCATCGTGGCCACGTGACACACACGTAGCATTTGCGATGCCTCGCAACTTCTGCTAGTACACCCTTCGCGCGGTCGTGTGCTCTCAATATATGTGCTAGCAATCGTTTTTTATCACCTCACATATGGAGCCGGTGATGAGCATTCACCCGTGCTAGGGTCCGAGGAGGGTATTCAGAAGCTTTGGGGAGATACCGAACAGCGCTAGACAAGTACCGAAGATGCCAACTTTTACCAAACATGGTCGGTCCCTACCCGACAGATGACAAGCCACCGAAGGATTCTCGGCAGCACTTGGGTCAGTTTGCCCACACTTCACATACTTACCATGACCGCATAGGAGTGTTACGATAAGTATTTACAAAATCGGAGCCAGTATTCCGTATCGGCCGATGTCCTCCGTGAGTTGGTCAGTCCTTATCGCTTATCTTCCCGACTTCCGCATGGTTGGTCAAACACGATCTTGCACCATTGCTTGGCTACCCTGGTCGTATGATACCTCTTCTTAATTTTTCATTGGTTCTCCAATGCCTGTTCCTGCTACCTACGCTCGGGTGATGGATCCCGAACGTTAGGGATTTTGCCATTGCTGATTAACTTGTACCTTGTCACCTTCAGAACACATATGGACATCTCACCTACCTTCTTATCTTCTCTGATCGCTAAGGCTTGGTGCTCATTCGACATTTACTCTCATTTCTTGTTTAATATTTTACTTAGGGGCTTTGTTTACTATAAAAACCTACATACAACTCTGGAATAAACCAGCTTTCGCACCCCACCATTCAGAGCTCATTCACACTCGTCTCAACCATTGAAATTGTCTTCATCGACTTCCAAAAACTTGTCATCCTCGTTGTTTGGCCTCATTCACGTTCATACTCGTCTCTTTGCTCGTACCCCCGTCCTCCCTTGTATATTGTCAGAGTCCCATGTGGCTCTTGAAGCATGTAGTTGTCGGTCGCGACACTACCTTCTCGTTACCAACCGCATCGCCGACACGACCAACCGAACATTTGGTCAGTGTTCGGCGCAGTCCCAAAACCATTTGGGCGCTATAATCTCACACTCCCCAATTGCTTCTCAGTACGCCTTCAATTTCTAAAGTCATCACTTACAATTCCTTGTGTATCAGATACTAGCTCCAGCACTCCTGCATTAGAGGTTGTTTTGGTGTTGTGCTCGGCACTTAGAACCACCTCTAGCGTATCAACGCATACTGGTGGCCTTTGAAAGAATTGTCTTGCTGATACTCATGGACGGAGTCAAGATATTAGAGCGATGCTTTGCTTCTTGAACAAATATTAAATCAACAAAACTGTTATGATCACGTTCTGTCGGGCCTTAACGGCGGTCTATACCGACACGATCATCACAAATATCAAGCGGCCTCACACGGTGAGGCATACAACAAGGTACAGATAGTAACCTTGGTCATCCACTCCCAACGGATCACCTTATCGTTGGTCGAGTATCACGGGCCTATTGCAATAGCGGGCATGGAACGCCGCCTTACAAACTACTCACACATCGGGCATTGAGCTCCTAGTCTTTCCTGGCCGGAAGGGGACTAACGGAGAAGCACAAAGAGTAGTCGTATTGAGAGAGACGACTTAGAGAATACCTATGGATACATATACGGTATTCTCACGCCCTATTTCCTAAAGTAGTATAAAAGGCCCATAGAGTAGGCTGAGGTTCTTCAGTCTATTCTCTTCGTTCTTAGGCAGTCTTCACACTGTCTACTTCATCCACTGTAGTCTTCCTACTACAGCCTTCATTGCTATATCGCAATACACCTCTGGCTCCTGTGCTACACGTACAGTCGAGACCACCGTTCCACACATCCTCCACGAGTGACCTAGGGAAGAACCTCCTACTCTTGAGGTTACCGAACGAGCAGTTCGTAACACTAGAATAGACTCTTCTGCCCCTACCTTGCTCGCACTAGCTTGCTGCCACACTCTCTCTCATAACCTTGCTCAGTGGGGATATAGACCCCCATCGAGAAAGTGTTACTGCACACACTCTGGAGCAAGACCTAGGCCAGGAATATCCACCCGGCACTAGACGTATCAATAACCAACTCCGTCACAACAATCACCCTATCCGGCGCGAAGGGGACTTCTGGGTCTACGAAGACAACAACAGATACGCCCCTCCGAATTACGATAACTGCTCATACCGAAACGGGCGTTATTACTTCACCCTTGAAGACGGAACAGAAGAAGAGGATATTTGGAACGCAACAGAAGCTCAGTGGGAACTAGCCCCACAATACAGGGAACCGGCGCCGGTAATCCCCGAAGACTCGGAGCAAGAGGAAACAACCTCAGAATCAGACTCCGACTCGCCAGACCAAACACCAATCAACACCCGAAACGAACCGCTCGCCGAGATGTCGGGACAAGCTTCGACTTCTACAGACCCCCCTTCCACAACAGTACAACCCGGGAGAGGAAAGGTCAAACTCCCAGACAACTACACAGGCAACCGCATCGAATCCCAGAAATTCATGCTCCAATGCCTCCTTCTTTTTGTAGCAGAATCTGATCGGTACAAGACCGATCAAGACAAGATATCCCTCGTGCTCTCATGCATGAGATATGGCACGGCAGGAGCTTGGGCCGAGAACTTCCTCCTCAAATCAGTAGGAGCGGACCCTCCCACTGATCTAGGAACCTGGAGGGACTTTTTAACAAAGTTCAAGCTCCAATTTAGGGAGACAGGCAAGACCGATAAAGCGCGAAGCGCACTCATGGCCTTCTCCCAAGGACGAATGACAGTTGATGAATACTCCAACCAATTCATTCTCATTGCTGCCGATGCCGACATCTCCGACAAGGAGCAAGTCCCCTACTTCCAATGCGGGTTAGACCCGCGCGTCATGGATAAAATATATGACAAGGAAGTTCAACCAAAGGACACCATTCAGGATTGGATTAACACAGCCTGCGAAATAGACGGACGACTCAGAGCCAGATCCGCTCAAAAAGCTATCCTTGCCAACTCCACCTCCTTTCGCAGCGATTATCTGAATCGTTTCCATACCCAACCAACCGTCCGTTATAACTCCACAACTGCCCCTCGCAGAATGAACAACCAGGTGGTCGACATGGACATTGACGCTACCAGAAAGCATAACGCCGAAAGTCAAAAGAGGAAATTTGACGGCAAGCGAACCACCCCCTGTTCTAACTGCGGAAAGCCAGGGCACTCTAGTGCTAACTGTTGGTCACCACGTAGAGGCGTTTGCCCAGTTCGAGGAAACTCGAAGAGACGCCTGGGTACGACAGGGAGAGGAAACCGCGCGGTTGATTTGGAAGGAGAAGACGACGCACCCGCTATGGGAGACCAAGCGGGAATATATCGAGGAATGGAGACAGAGGATGTTCATCGCAACAACCAGTGGGTACCACAACCTGGTCCTTCGATGGAACGTCCTCACTCTGCCCCATCCGGACGACCCCAAACGAACCATGGGCAACACGCTATGTTACCTAACGGACGACGGGGAGACGGAAGCGTCAGTCATTCTGCTCGAATCGGAGCAGTGCTCGGAGAATTAGGGGAAGATGAAGCAAGAGAAGTGATCCTGGGACACGCGGAGCATTTTTCCTGACCTCTCCCTCACCAGTGAAGGAGAGAGGTCAAGGACGACCCGAGTTTGATGCCCGCACTTGTATTCGTATCGGAGCAATGAATGACCGTATCATCACTCCCATACGCCTGAACGTGAAAGTATCAAACAGGAGTCAATACGCTGGAGCAAAGGCAACCATCGACTCGGCATGCGAAGGGGTTATAGTAAACGAAACTTGGGTCAGAAGACATCGTTTCCCCACCTATACACTCAACAACCCCATTCGCGTCCGGAACGTCGATGACACCATTAATAAAGCAGGTCTCATCCGATCCGCCTTGGATGTGAACCTCACCATTCGGGACATCAGGGGACGAACGCACACTGAACGCGTCCAGATGTTTATCTCCAATCTAGGAAAGGACGACCTTATCCTAGGAACAGATTGGTTGAAATACCACAATCCCTCCATCGAGTGGAGGCGACGTGAAGTGCACTTCGATCGGTGCCCCCAGAAATGCCAGCAACCACATGGGTTCACTAGGGCAAGGGAAGAACCACAAAACAATAGGCAGTTATCGGACGTGGAGCCACGGCACAAACCACGCATTAACGAGCGCGAAAAACAGTGCCTAGAACATCTCCGAAGATTGTCGGAAGATGTAGGACTCCGCGATTATAGCGGAACGTTTGGTGTCCAACTACGAGCATACCTCAAAAGGAAATGGCTCCTACAGGACATAAGGAAATATGCAGAAGAGAAACGAAAGGCTCAAGCCAAACCATCTCTTTCACCAAATGGGGGAGAACCTGATCTCCCACATGAAAACTCAGGAAAACAGGCCATAGAGGAACCAGTTATTCGGAAACTGGCTCCCAAACCGTCAGGATTTGCCAGCTTCAACCAGGACTTGGAAGACGAAATCGTCGTCACCAATCTAAAGGAAAGAGTCCCCAAGGCGCATCACAAATTTTTGGACATTTTCAGCGAGCGAAAGTCGCAGCGACTCCTAGAGCACACTTATTGGGATCACGCCATAGATCTGAAACCGACTTTCAAACCTCAAGTACCAAAAATCTACGCCTTGAGCCCAGAGAAACACGATGAATTAGGAAAATTCATCAAGGAACACCTCACTCGGGGGACCATCCGTCGATCCACCTCACAAACGGCAGCCCCATTTTTCTTTATAGGAAAGAAAGATGGAAAACTGCACCCGGTACAGGACTATCGCCATTTGAACTCGTACACCATCCCAAATGTGTGCCCCTTTCCACTAATCCAAGAACTATTGGACGTGATCAAAGGGGCCACCATTTTCAGCAAATTGGATGTACGGTGGGGATACAACAATATACGAATCAAGAAGGGCGACGAGTGGAAGGCAGCTTTCATCACTCCGCTGGGCTCTTATGAACCCACGGTGATGTTCTTCGGCCTTACCAACTCACCAGCTACCTTCCAAGCCATGATGAACATGATCTTCAGAGAACTCATCACAGCCCGGAAAATAACCGTATATATGGACGACATCCTCATCTTTTCCAAAAACATGGCGGAACACATCCAGGTCCTGAACCAAGTTTTCCAGATCTTGCGCGACAACGACCTCTACCTGAAGCCAGAAAAGTGCGAGTTTTATAAAGAAAAACTCCAATATCTGGGATACACAATTTCAAAAGACCATGTCACAATGGAAGACTCGAAGGTGGACGCTATACAAGATTGGCCAGTCCCACGCACCGTCCGAGACATTCGCTCCTTTTTAGGTCTAGGAAACTTCTACAGGCGTTTCATCGATAAGTTCTCCCTTATCACACGACCTCTGCACGACCTCACCAAAAAGGATGCAAAATGGAATTGGACCTCGAAGTGCCAGGAAGCTTTCGAACGATTAAAAAGGGCATTTATCAGTAAACCCGTTCTGAATTACCCGGACCCCATGCATCCATATCGACTAGTAACGGATGCCTCACTAATCGCTTACGGAGCCACCCTCCTGCAAGAAGGAAAAGATGGCGACTGGCACCCAGTCGCATTCCTTTCCGGGTCATTTTCACCAGCAGAACGGAACTACGACGTCCACGATCGCGAACTCCTGGCCATCATAAAAGCGTTGGAACACTGGAATCACTACCTCGAAGGCGCATGACACCCATTCAAGATCTGGACAGATCACAAGAACCTGGAACACTTCCAAATGGTGCGAGATCTCTCACGACGACACGCCCGTTGGAGCCTTTATTTGAGCAGATTCGACTTCACGCTCAGCTATAAAGCGGGATCAACAAATCATTCTGATGCTCTGTCCAAGCGTCCAGATCTAAGTGAGGGGGTGGAATCTGACAACAAAGCTCAAATTTTGCTCCTGGCCAACCTTTTTAACAAATCCGACGAAACACTGGTAGAACCGTCCCTGACACGGTATATCAAGTCCACAGAAATTGCATCCTCGGACCTCATCTCCCTCATCTGACGCTCAAAATCGGAACATGATGTCCTGACAAGGGTAGCCCTCGCCAAACTATTGCGAGTAGGGCCACAAGGAATGAGAGGATTACTGGGACATTGGACACACGAAGACGGAATCACCAGACGAAATGGCCACATATGCGTCCCAAAAGACGATGCCATACGACGACTTATTGTCAAAGCGCATCACGACGCACCCGCGGTAGGACACCCGGGGAGAACAAAAACGTTGGAAATGGTACAACGACACTATTGGTGGCAAAACATGACAAAGTTCGTCCATGAATACGTGGACGGATGTGCGGTATGTCAATCAACCAAGAATTTGACACACAAGACGCACCCTCCTATCCACCCTTTGGAAACTACCAACATCCCTTGGCATTTCATCTCGACAGACTTTGTCACAGACCTACCCG
Source organism: Heterobasidion irregulare TC 32-1 (assembly GCF_000320585.1). Lineage (NCBI taxonomy): Eukaryota > Fungi > Basidiomycota > Agaricomycetes > Russulales > Bondarzewiaceae > Heterobasidion > Heterobasidion irregulare. Next base: position 164,218 of record NW_009258197.1, on the reverse strand, counting down.
AGAGCAAGGGTTTTGACTCAATCAACGTGGTAGTGGACCAAGGTCTGTCCAAAGGCATAGTCATCACCCCATGCAAGAAAACGATCACGGCAGAAGAAACAACCGTGCTTTTCCAGAACAACGTTTTCAATCGACATGGGCTGCCGACCAAAATAGTATCTGATCGCGGCCCTCAATTTGCGGCCAAATTCACCTGGGAACTCTGGAAGCAGCTAGGAATCACCGCTGCTCTCAGCATGGCTTATCATCCCCAGATGGATGGAGAAACAGAACGAGTAAACCAGGAGATCGAACAATTCCTGAGAACGTTCTATAATTACCATCAAGATAACTGGGTGGACCTTCTGCCATTTGCCGAATTCTCGCACAATACGCGAAAACATTCGGCCACCGGAAAATCTCCTTTCGAAGTGCTATATGGGTTCAATCCCCCTTATTCAGCCGACACTGCGCTAGAGACAAAGGTACCCGCGGTAGCTGAACGCATTAAGGTAATCACAGAAGTCCAGGAAGAAGCCGCAGCCAGCCTACAAATAGCCAGCAATTACGCCAAAGACCGGGATCTCCACAGAAAACTCCCTCAGTGGAAAGAAGGAGACCAAGTATGGCTAGAAGGAACCCATATCCGGACGACCCATCCAAAGTTCAAGCTCGCCCCTAGGAGATATGAACCCTTCAAAATATTGGCGAAAATAGGGACCCTGGCATACAAACTTCAAATTCCCCAACACTGGAGAATCCACCCAGTGTTCCACGCCGCAACACTTACCAAGTATAGGGAAACCAAGGCACATGGGGAAAACTTCACAAGACCACTACCGGAGGTATTAAACGACGAAGAGCATTATGAAGTGGAAATGATTGTGGACTCAAAAAGACAAGGACGGGGAACCAAGTACTTGGTCAAGTGGGCGGGATACCCCAAGGCAGACAACACCTGGGAACCCTACACTCTCCTGAAAGGGACGGGGGAAGAAGCTATGAAAGAGTTTCATGACCAATACCCTGACAAACCTCGTCCGGGAACATCCTGAAAAGCGGAAGAAAACCCTATAAAAGAGCGACCAGGAAGCTCTAAACGGACCATCTTCCCCCACTTTTCCTTCAAATCCCTTTTCCTTCACTCAAATGCTCCTTCACGAAGACCACGAGGCTTCATCACCATCAAGAAACTCCTCCCCCGATGTCGTCCTTATGGTGTCCAATCCAGACATCGGACGAGTGGATAGAGGAACCAGTCCTCACCCAAGCAATGCTGGACGAGTTGATAGAGGAACCAGCCCTCACCGTCCAGAGCCCGCCGTCGTCACCCTCACTCCACACCTCAATAACTTCTCAGATGACAACGCCGAGGACTATGCCAAGTTCAAAGAAAGAGAAAGAACTCGCCGACCGTCATCCCAGGGGGCCCCACGAGATGCATCACGGAATGAAAACCCTGATGACAGAAACCTACCGGGCTCTGACGAAGTACCAGTGGGAGTTCCACCTCCTGCTACAATCGCGGCGAGCATTGGAGCTGCAGGTCCCTCGGGACTACGAGCAAGAACAGCAGCTCAACTCCCAAGCCATGGAGAAACTGAGTCGATACCAGTTATACAGGGAGCTGCACCTCCGCCAGTATCAACTGGTGGACAGGTTCCCCACTCCATGGGAAGAACTACCCTTGGTACAGATCCTCACTCCGGAGAATTGGAACGACACGTGGACGCGCTCCTCCAGAGAAGCACTATCTCCGCGGTAATACAAATGGCCACAGCCATGGCCCTACAACGACTCGCTAACTTCGCTGCAGGGCAACCCGGGAATGAGCATAGCGACATACCTCAACGACTGGCTAGTGCCAGTCTCCAGATCAGAGGACTCGCCCTCCAAACAGACCCTGACACCGCCTCTTGGTATGAATATAACGACAGACGACCACGAGCCCTCCTCATCCATCCCGACAAATTCTCCCAGTATGTCAACAGAGAGCTCCTTCCAGCTCTCCTCTTCACCGGAGAACTGGGCGCCGTCCAACCAAGTAGAACCGACCCTTTCCGCGTTGTCGTCTGGAATGTACCATGTCCCAGAGAACGTCCCACGGCTGTACCAAATCCAAGAAGGACTCCGCACACGGTCGTGGAACGCCCTTCACCGAGGCCACGGGAAAGTCGCCCAGCACATAGCAATCCCACGACATCCTCCTCTCACCGGGTACGAAATTTTCCCTTATCCCATGGGGGTACCGACGAGGAGGAACCACCCGTCTATCGAAGAAACGAGGGAAGAAGGAGTCGAGGGACCCAGGCAACCCTCCGCCACGGAATAACTACTGGCGGGAGTGTTCAACACCAGCCTGGAACGCCTCCTCCTAGTGCTCGATTTCGTACAAACGAGGGACAGAATAACCGAAGTAGCCGCAGAACTCGCCGCGCTGATTCAGAGGCTAGAAGAAATCGCTCTTGGACTCGATCCGAGCTCGATGCATGGGACGCTTTAGATGACCCCGGAAATTACGACGATGCCGATCCGTACTATCGACCTGACGAAGGAGGCGATGGGTACCAAGGACCCTATGATTACTAGGGCAGGGCAGTCGCGGAGCAAGAAAGGGGGTAAGGAAGTTGAGGAACTCCTACCCCTACTAGAGGGTCCGAAAATGACCTTAAACTATCGATCGTCCGCAATGACGTAAAACTAGGATCGTCCCTCAAGACGTTAAACTACCCCACGTCCGGAATAACGTCTAAACTAACGGACCTGCATGTCTTAAAACTGTGAAGAGATAAGAAGGCAGGGGAAGTACCTGACCATTTAGTCCTAGGTTCAAATGATGGTACGAATCAAGGACAACAGCGGGCATAATTCCATGTACGACCTACGGCGGAACCTTTCACATCCTCGCTGTCAAGGAGTTAATCTGACAGATGCATCGAGCATCCCATTTGGATCCTCAGTTTTACAGGGTTTTTTCCGCATTAGGGAACCCTCTACATGACATATACTCTACTCGTAGGTGTCGACAAGCCGGCTCTTCACCTTGGTACAGCGAAGTGCCCATACATAACCGGTTGCAAGTCCGAGTCAAGAAATTATGATGCATAACTCGTTAAGTGAACCCTCACAGTCAAGGTCTGACTGGTGTTTGGGGACGTCCCACTTTGGATCTCCCGTTTTACAGGATCGTTTCCGCATTAGGGGATCCTACAGCTGGCGCATGAGATGATGTAGAGAACGGGCCACCTCTACTTCACAAGTCTTCCTATAATGATGCGAGGCCATAAAATACATCCGGAACAATGTAAAACTACCAAAGGCTTGGTCCGCAATGACTATAAACTACTAGGGTCTGCAAATGACGTTAAACTAGTCTTCGTCCGAAACGACGGAAAACTATCCTCGTCCGAGATGACGTAAAACTATCATTGACCCAAGGAGCGTGGTTGCATTCTGGTGAAGCGCGGATTTTCGGGAGGATCCGCGTCGCAGAACCCTGCCTGTAAGAGGTCGAAGCGCTTCCGATATTCACTCGCTTTTCGGTAAAAGAATATCGGGTCGTCTTGGTTCAATTCCAAGCGAGGGGTCTGGGGACATGGAAGAGCAAGCATCTCTTCATGGAACGCTCAGTCTAGTCCTGGAGTCGAAGTGCAAGAAATTCCACTCCAAGACCTAGTCAGGAGGCAACTAGGATACGTGCCTCGAGTTGAAGATCTAGTAGGAAGGGACTAGATCATGCGACTCCTATCTGGCCCACGTAGCGGAAGAACGACAGGAGCTGGCCACTCATCTGGAGAAATCTATTCCGCCCATTCGTCCGCAACGACGAAAAACTACGAAACGTCCAGGAAGACGTTAAACTAAGCATTGTTTTTCCACAATATTTGTGGCGAAACAACGTCCGAGATGACGTTAAACTATTGTCCTCTCAAGAATGAGGATCGTAATGGATATCTCGACCAGATGCCCATTCGTCCGCAATGACGATAAACTATTGTCCCTTTCCACATAGGGATTGTTCGAGGCCATTTTTGCAATGGAAATGGTGTCGACGTCCACAACAACGGTAAACTACGGGCATCCAAAATGATGTAAAACTACCGTCCCTTCGTTCTAGGGATCGTGCGTGGTGGAAATCAAGGATTATCCCCACGCATCCGAAACGACGCTAAACTACTTGTCCCTTCAAGCATAGGGATCGTGCATGGCGATCTTGACAAGATACCGCGCGTCTGCGACGATGTTAAACTAGTGCCCCTGGACCTAGGGGTTGTCATTGATGTCCAATCCCCCGGACACCAATGCGTCCGCAATGACGGAAAACTACTTGCTCCTTACCGTATAGGAGTTGTGGATTGACCGCCATGCTGTCAATCGTCCGCAATGACATTAAACTACGTGCTCCTTACCAAACAGGAGTTGTGGTTGTTGACCAAGACCGTGGTCACCAACCGTCCGAGATGACGTTAAACTACTCGTCCCTTTTAGTACAGGGATCATCATCAACGTCGTCCTTGACGAGAACGACACTGATAACGTCCGAAAAGACGGTAAACTACCTTCATCCTCGGAAGGAAAAGCCTATCGTGACTCGAGGGACATAGTCAGACGATAGCTCGCCTATCGCACGGCGTTAAACTGCAAGTCGCCTAAAGCACGGCGTTAAACTGCAAGGTTGCCTACCTCACGGCGTTAAACTGAGCGGTCTCCTAATATTGAGACGTATAAGTTATCCGGTTTGATATAGTATAAACCGTTCCCATCATGCCTCAGTGGAAATCTGCGGGATAAAGTCTGGTCTAGGGCCCTATGCACATAACCGATGAATGGTCCGGAGTGCAGAAACATCTTTTTCCCACAGATATTCCATGTTGATGATGAAGAAGGTCCGAAAATGACCTAGAAGTAAACTACAAGGCAGCGCAGGGCGCCTTAATGACATCCGAAACGATGTAAAACTACTGACATCCGAAACGATGTAAAACTACTGTCGTCCGCAACGACGATAAACTACGGAACGTCCGGCAAGATGTTTAAACTGCTAGTCGTGGATATATCTCGCAACCCGACAAATATATCAGCTGTGGTCTTAATGTCTATTCGTGCAAGCGAACGGGCCGATCCGGAGAAGGAGTCAGACTCCTCCTTGCTCCTCACGGCACCTTTCAAGTCTAATTCTCTTCACATCCTTGCCTCAAACCCAATACGCATAGTGAATCAAACAAACTCTGGACGTCGAACTAACTCACCGGAGATGAGCCCACCGTATGGGGGCAATACTGCTTGGGATTTATGGCTGCAACCTCACCGGAGATGAGCTCACCGTATGGGAGCGATACTGCTTGGGACGTTAAGATGGTAGTCTGGGGAAGTAGGCCTAAGCCTTTGTAAAGCGATCAACCTACTTGCCCGTGGACGCCATCCTCTGAACGCCAAGAGGAACAACAAAAATCACGAGGATAACAACTATCCTGGAAACACTGAGGTTTGGCCCTCGGAGAAGGAAAAAGAAGAACCTGATGACATGAATTGGAACCCACATGCTAGAGTTTCTATTCATCCACACACCACTCGCATTCATACGCCTTTCTTGATGCTGTTCCAGAGGAGGCTGAAAGTAAGACCGCGATGGATTTACCCGCGGCAAAATCAATCCTTACGGGTGAAGGAAGAACATCCTAGTGGCCCAGGGCTTGGAACCCCCTGCGTTATGGCCGAGAAACAAACAGCTCAACGGAAATGGAAAACTCCTAGAGGATCAAACGATGTAAGTTGGTCTTCCTCCCAGAAAACGAAGTCATATCCCGGAAGTCGCATCCGGAGATCGCCTTGGATCAAGAAAGCAAATCGTATATGGAGTGGCGATGAGGCGCACAGCGCTGTCCTACCAGGCGAATAGGATGTAGAAAGGGGGTATTGTTATGATCACGTTCTGTCAGGCCTTAACGGCGGTCTATACCGACACGATCATCACAAATATCAAGCGGCCTCACACGGTGAGGCATACAACAAGGTACAGATAGTAACCTTGGTCATCCACTCCCAACGGATCACCTTATCGTTGGTCGAGTATCACGGGCCTATTGCAATAGCGGGCATGGAACGCCGCCTTACAAACTACTCACACATCGGGCATTGAGCTCCTAGTCTTTCCTGGCCGGAAGGGGACTAACGGAGAAGCACAAAGAGTAGTCGTATTGAGAGAGACGACTTAGAGAATACCTATGGATACATATACGGTATTCTCACGCCCTATTTCCTAAAGTAGTATAAAAGGCCCATAGAGTAGGCTGAGGTTCTTCAGTCTATTCTCTTCGTTCTTAGGCAGTCTTCACACTGTCTACTTCATCCACTGTAGTCTTCCTACTACAGCCTTCATTGCTATATCGCAATACACCTCTGGCTCCTGTGCTACACGTACAGTCGAGACCACCGTTCCACACATCCTCCACGAGTGACCTAGGGAAGAACCTCCTACTCTTGAGGTTACCGAACGAGCAGTTCGTAACAAAAACTATAAGGTTGCAAACAAGGGTTTGCACATTGGAAGATTGTGTAAATTTGGGTCCTGATTCAGGTCCTCTGCACCTCTTTACAGGGATTGATACATTCGATGTATTGGAATCTCTGCTGCACTTAAGACCCAAGTGTGTTACACCCGAATCAATGGAACATCGAATATGGTTGACATGTTTTGAGCCTTCAGAATGGTGATCAACATCTTTCTGAGTTTATGATTAAGCGGAACGGATATAGGATCTATTATATGCAGACATACTGATGATACAAGAAGAGTCCGTTCTACAACCAAGACTTTTCAATTGGCTTGACCCGATCAATGTTGTAGTCGTTACACTGCTTGACACATGCGAATGGTTTGGGATCGGGATTGTTGGCACAAGTTGAGGATGTTTGGAGCAATTGTCAACATCCCAAGGACACAGAAAATAAATGAGGAACATGAAAGTCAGCTTGGACAGAGACATACCTTTTGAATCTGTTGAACCCATCTTGACACCACTCTTGGCCGGGTTTGACCATCTCAATGGTAAGGATCCTGTGATACCCATTACACTACAATGTTCAGTATTATTGCTAGGATCGTTTTTGTATATAAGTATATTCTCAAGTAGATGAACATGGGTTATGAGTTCTAGGTGCGCGACAAGATGCTAGTTAAACAATGAACCCTAGTGAGAACACCCTCGTTTGAGCTGTGACAAGAATGAGTCCTGGTGAATGGCTGTTGGGGAATAAAAATGACAACTAATACCAGCAAATGGCCTCGTATGTGGCACATGATTTTCTCAGCTTAGTTTGCTTCCCGGTATGAACTCGCCGCTTTCGAATCTTTCTTGTCATAAGTTCGTCTATTCCTGTTTGCCCTTGGGTCAGATCAAATCAGATCAAATAGTGTACTTTACAATAATTAAGGCTGACTGTACCTTTTCAAATATCCACTAAAGATCCTTTTCAACCAAATTTATTGTGCATTCTGCCTTAGAGTGAGAATGAGCTACTCTCAAGAACCTCTGAATCAATTGAGATAGATTGCAGTAATTTTACATATATTTTTGCTAGGTACACTCAATCAGAGCCCTATTGCTATCCGATGCACCATTCTTGCTGCAATATGTGTATGGCCCCTCTCACAATCAGAACTATAAGAGCACAACATTGCAAATGGTGAAAGAGATGGCGATAGATGTACCCTTTATCAATTCTTAGGACACATGCAATTCGGATATGGTAGACACCTCTAATTATCATAAGATTGTCTGATATATGAACAAGCTCTCTAAAGTGAAGAAAAATCAATCAGTGGGGCACGCTGATTGAATACGAGGTGCACAAACCTGATAGGAGGGGGCAGGGATAGTAGTGCTGAGCATGGAGTGGTGGAAGGCTGGGGTGAGTGTGTGCGTAGTGGATTTGTAAGTAGGAGGGAGGGTAGAGGTAGGGGTTTGGCAGTAGGAGAGAGGTCTGTTAGGAGATAAAGGTAAGCACTAGCAAGTAAAGATATGCAGGAAGGAAAGACGGACATCATTATCGTGAGTGCTGCAATGCTGCTTAGTAGATGGCTCAAGGTTGTCTGTGGCATCATTGCATGGACTGACGTGGGTTCAGCAGAGGGGGCAATGGAGGCAACAGAAGCGATGAAAAGGGTTGGTCTGCTGGTAATGGTGCTAGCGTTGAAGGGTGCTATAGGTGAGGGCAGGGGGAGATGTGGCAGGGCTAGATGCTGTGCCATTGAGAGCTTGGCGGCACCATCATATGCAAAGCTGGCGCAGGCATCTGGGGAGCAGTGCTCTATGTGCTGCAAGAAACAACCAGGGTTGGCCCAAGCATCTGTGAGGCTGTGGAGGCAGGTGTTGGCATCAAGGTTGGCTGCAGACTCTGGGTTGAGCTTTGCCTTGAGGATGGCCTTGAGTGCAGGTTTTGGGAGGGAGGAGACTGGGGGGGACCACGGGGGGACTCTTGCTGGCTGGCGGAAATGTTGTTGAGGTAGTCAAAATGGTCTGTGCGGCGCTTTGTGGTGTGGAGCTCATGCCCGAGATCCTCGTTCTCTTGGAGGATGGTGGAGAGGATGAGGGTGAGCTAGGTGGGTGGGGGCTGGGGGGCTGCCGTTGACACACAAAGATGTGTGTCTGGTAGCTTGGGAGTATGGGTCTGTGGGTGGTGCTGCACTGTGCCAATGGCAGTGATGGGTGCGGGTGGGATGGCAGTGGGGCCGGGTGCACGATGGGTGGGTGCATGTGGTTGAGGTATCTGATCTGGCCAATGCCGGTGCTAATCAAGATCTGGATGCATTCTCTCAGCACGATGCAGCGAAAAATGCGCAAGGGGCGGGAGGGCGAACCGCTAGAATAGGATATGTGATCCACTCTGCAAATATCTCTATGTATTCCATCATAAGCAGCACCGACATGCCCTTTGTTGCGAGCACCGTGAACCCGCCTGTGAGACACACGTGCGTGGCATGCAAAAGTAAGACCTCGTCTAAGCACAAAGTGAACCCAAACGCACCAAAGAGCAGGCAGAGCCCAATGTCCACCCACTCGCCACGCTCTGACAAGCCGGTGAAGATGACGGTGCCAGCGGCATAGATAACAGAGTACATGATGAAGATGCACTGCTTGATGGCCTCGAGCAGTGCCGCAGGAGGGGGGCACATATTGGATGGGTTGGACAAGAGCATGATGGTGACTGTGCTGATGATAGCAAGCAATATACTCAGCATATCATGCAGATCACGCACAATGATGTGTGGTCAGAGTGTGAGCTGGCAACAAGACAGAGGGGCCTACAGTGCAGAAGTGCTTGCCTAGGAGCAGCAGGGTGAAGAGGCAGTTCACAGTGAATGCACCGTGCCTAGGGGCACAACAATGGATATGGGCATGAATACATGAGATAAAGTTACCAGCTTGCCGGTGTTCATGAGTAGGAACCTGGACCACCTGCACATGTGCTCGCACTCAACACCGGCAGTGCAGCCATGAACCGCAAAGAGGCAAACAGACACACCACAGCTTTGACTTGAGATAATCAGACTTGTTTGCCTCGTCCCCATTGGCATCCTTGCCCACATGCTTCTTCCTGCCCATAGCACCACACTTCTATTTGCCATGCCCCGCTCCTTCTGCCCTGTGCCAACCATAGCAAAATCTAAAACAAGAGCTGAGTTTATCAGATATCACTGGAGAACAAGACCATACCAGTTGATTGGCCAACAGAAGCACCATCTCAAGACTAAACTTCTGGTTGCAGAAGTTGAATAGGTCCTTGAGCAAGGGACCAAGGAGATTGATGGCCATGGCATTGTAATTACATTCCATGTCAAACCAACAAATGAAAGGCACCCCAACACTGCCAGTGAGGGTCTTCTACACCTTGGATTTGTACTCGGGCTAGGGTACTGCTGCTGCATGTGACGGGCGGCCAAGAATAAGGACGAGGACAAGGGGTGGCTCTGCTAGTACTAGTGCTAATGTTGTGGGGTGGTGTGATTAGGGGCAGGGGGTGGGGTGGCTAGGCTAGAAGCAATGCCATCAAGGGCGAGCTTTATGGCACCATCATGGACAGCATAGGTGAAGCTAGCGCAGACGTTTGCGGCATGAAGCTTTGTATGCTAGAGGAAGCAATCGAGGTTTACCCAAGCATCCGTGAGGCTGTGGAGGTGGGTCTTGGCATCGAGGTGGGCTGCGGACTCTGGGTCAAGCTTTGCCTTGAGGTCGAGGGTGGCCTTGAGTGTAAGTTTTGAGAAGGAAAAGTCCAGGATGAATAGTGGGGGGACTCTTGCTAGTTTACGGATATGCTATTGAGGGAGTAGTCAAGGCAGTCTACGTGGTGCTTTGAGACATGGAGCTTGTGCTTGAAGTCCTTGTTTTCCTGGAGGACAATGGAGAGGATGAGGGCGAGCTGCACAGGTAGAGGATGGGGGATGCTATTGACGCTAGTGGGCAAAGGAAGGATAGGGATGTGTCTAGTAGTTGTGAGTATATTGTCCAGACAAGATGAGCGGAGTGATGTGTGTATGCGACGCTTGCAACTTGCACTGCAACGTTCTATTTGATTAGCAGCAGCAGTAGTGCACAATTGTGCAAAGTCACCCTCCAGCATAAGGGATAGAATCCAGCGGTACTGCCGGCGGCAATGGGATGTAGTGGGGGGAGGGCGGTGGCGAGTATGGTGAGCAGTGCGAGCCAGTGCTTGAGCGGCATCGAAGGAGCTGCAGTAGGGCCCGCCTCATTAGCTTTGAGCCATGCATGGATACTGTCGCAGTCCATGTGGCCCATGACAACAACTAGGAGGGAAACTTGTCAGCATGCTATGAGTGGATTAGAGAGGAAGACACGTACTGTGGTCAACTCTGAGCTTTTGGATGGCATAGTTGGAAATGGCAAGCATGTTGACATCTGGAAAAACACCCCCTTGTATTAGCTCCAGATTATATCTAATAGTGTCTAAAAGTATCTAAAAGTATTAATAGTATCTAAAAGTGTCTAATTTCCTAATTGGGAGCAATACATTGTGAGCATTGGATTGGTTTCTAATTTCATGATATTAGCACTAATTCTATACTAAGAAGTCTTTAATTAGCAGTAGGAAATAATAAGTACAACTGCTCTATCAGTGAAAAAATAAAGATGCGGCACATTCTATGCTATTTTAGCATATTACTCTCCTTCACATATGCCTGCACCATGATTTTGTAGCTTTTTTGCTGACTTTCTAGCTGCCTTTAAAAGGGACATAGAAAGAGAGAAATGTGCATTGATGCCCTCAGCCACTTTATTAGCAGCTTGGCAGCTGCCACAAGAGACTATAAAGACCTCAGTACCTTGGCCTTGCATACAAGATCATTAAAGTTATCATTGTTAGCCAATGCCTGCTACTAGTCATTACATGACACAACATGCAGGTTGGGCTTAGGGATGTGCTACATGCAGCCTTATAGACCTTGTCTATTAGTACAGTGGTTAATACTGTCTTGTGCAGCATATAATCATCACCACTATTGATATTACAATTCTCAGTGCCATCCATATTGTCCATTGCCTTGTTATATTGAAGATGCTCAAACTTGGTGTTTTTCTCTAGCTATTGGGCTATGGAAAAGACAGTCATGTTGGTATGCAGTGCCAGAATAATATGTTTGCCTGCTATGTAGGAAATATGTGCACTAAGCATATCAAGATCATTTCTAATAATCTTGTGCTTATTTATACATAGGCATGCCATATATATACCCTTGTCCCCACCCTCTACCTCACTAGTGGCTATTTGGAAAAGCCCTCTCTCTTATTGGATCTTGATTATTCATATTCATGTTTTTGATCAAATTTGCAAGTTCAGGTAGCATTGTCTATACTAGTAGAGTCCCATTGAATATTACACTCAATCATAGTTTTACACATTCTCAGTCCAAATTGTATAAGTGCCATAATCTATTTTTATCCTATATAAAGCGTATTATTGATTTTCCATTGGTTGATTATCTTCTTAGCTGGTGTTTAAACTAAATCCTAAAAGACCTGACTTTTTAGGTATTTATTGACCTATTTATTTATAAAATAGAGGAAAGATAAATGTTAAATAAAATCAGAGATGTTGAGGTTGCCTATATTACGTCTACTTATTTAGATTATCAAGTTCATATCTTAGACCTTGTGGCTTAGTGGCTTAGAGCATCTGTCCTGGGTGCTTGCATACATGAGGTTGTTGGTTTAACTCTGGCAGAAGGCAAGTTTGTTATAAGGTATATTCTGTGTTTAGGTATTGAATTAGTGCTCTAATAGACATGACTCTATAAGAAAGCTATGAAAACTGTGATGCTTGATTTATTATTATTTTTCCGAAATTTCAAGTTATGATTAATCCTAATAATTCCTAATTTATGAAAATTATGTTTAATTAGAACAGGTTTAGAGGGAGGGTAAGCTAAAAATGTCTAATCCTCATTGTTCTTAATTATGCATAATAGAACTAATTAGAGCTTAATACAAAGGGATAGTTTTCCAGATGAATGAGAATCAATGGGCGACAAGCGAAGCAGGGTGTGAGTTCAGAAATAATGACACTGAGCAGTGCTGGGGGCGTACTTTGTGATGTAGCAGTAGACGAAGATGCTACTTGTTGAGGAGTTGAGGAAGATCATCTCGAGAAAGGCGTATTGGTGCAGCTAATCCAGAGCAGCTGCATGAGCGCATGGCACATCACAAAGGCAGGGTGTGTAAGATGCGGGAGGAGGGTAGGGGCTTGGACACACCCTGGGCTGGGGATTGTTGTCATCATTGCTGTTATCATCGTACCTGTTGGCCCAGCAGAAGTTGGCCTTAGCAATGATATTGTCAATTCTGGGGTGCACAAGTGCATTGGGGCTGGCCATGGTGAGCAAGTGTAGACAAGGGCCAGATGGCGAGTTGCGGAAGCATGCTAGGTGATGTCATGGTGAGCATGAATCAGTGCCATACTGCATAGTACATACTACTAACACTCTGAGTCCCTCAATTTTACTGGTGCATTCTTTCCTCTTTGTTCAACTTCACAAACATAACACATCCATTTTTCATTTCATTAGTGCCATCCTCCAAGTTTCAAGAATAGAGCGTGGCTGCTAGACTTTTCCTCAGGTCAACCTATGACATGCCGCCCATACGACCCATGGTCCTCTAGAGACCGGAGGTCTCGACAATCCAGATGTCTACTATTGTGGACGCATAACCTGTCTAGATAAGGGGAAGTCTTGGTGCTCTTGGACAATCTGGTATGAGCACAAACGAGATCACGAGGCTCAGTAGGCAGCAGGCCAGATCCCTGCTTGGAACTCATTGCATAGGATTCTTACTCGCACTCGGACATGTCAGAAGCACACTTGGCTGCATGGAGATGGACCTAGGGCAGATGTGGGGCAGATGCATCTAAGACATCGAGCCGGAACAGTTGAGGGCAGCAAGGATGGGAATCATGTCGATCCCAACCAGGTAGGCATCCCTGTAATTGATATCACTCATTCCTAGATAATATACTCACTCTATTTCATTGCAGGAACTAGCTCAACAAGCAAATAATGAGATGGATGAGATTGCTGACCTACTTCCTGTGCCAGATGATGGAGACCAGTTGCAGCAGGCCGTCCAGGATCTTGAAGATTTGGTTGGATTTTTGGATGTTGAAGGTAGTGGAGGCGTCCAAATGCCAGAGGACTTAGCGGAAGAGGAGAGGCAGCCTGACATTGATGGTAACAACGCAGAAACATCCCACATACCATCTGTAGACACTGCACTCAAGTTCATCAATGCATCGAAATTGGCACATCTCGAGGATGACAAACTTGACCCGGAAGTGCTTGAGCAACTTTGTCATCCTCTTGAGGAGGTCACTGAGCTCGATGATCCAGATATTTGTCTCTCTATTGATCTCTTTCTCACCAACATGGATGGGTCCAAGAAAATCTATAACGAGTCTTGCACTGCTTGCCTGCAATGTCATTTAACAGACAAGGTTCTCTCTCATCATCTAGTAAAGAAAAAAGTTGCCGAGTTGAGTGGGATCACTTCTATTATACACAACATATGTCCAAACACCTGCGCCGCTTACACCAGCCCCTATGCAGACCTGGACAAGTGTCCTCTATGCCACAGGTCTCAGTATGATGAAGTGCATTTGGCTTTGACTGGCAAGAAAAAGCCTCGACAGCAGTTCCATACAATTTCCCTTGGCCCATAATGCCAAGCACAATACTGCTCACCTGAAGGTGCTTCTTCTATGCATTATTTCAAAGAAAAGATGGAAACTATCCTTGCAGAGTTGTGCATTTCAGGAAAGCTTGCAGTTTTCGAGGATGTGCTTCATGGCTTGGACTGTTGGGATGCTTATCAGCATGGCCAGATCTTGCCTAGAGATGTAGTTGTGATTTTTTCAATGGACGGGGCACAGCTATACAAGAACAAAGCCTCAGACTGCTGGATTTACATATGGATCCTGCCAAATCTCGCTCTCGACAAGCGCTACAAAAAGAGATATGTGATGCCTAGAGCCATAATTCCTGGTCCCAACAAGCTGAAGAACACGGATTCATTCATGTATCCTGGCCTTTACCATGTCGCAGCACTGCAGAAAGAATGCTTCTGAATATGAGATGCCTGTCCAAGAACAACATTCCCATCTCGCCCATGGATTTTTGTTGTAACTGCAGATGCTGTCGGAGCACCTCTTCTCCATGGAGAAGTTGGCCATCATGGAAAGAAGGGCTATCGTGAAGGCTGCAATAGGATAGGGTGCAGAAAACCAGGTGGTTTGCATTACTATGCAGCCTGTCTAAAGCCAGATAACTACAATGAGGATGGATGTAATCACAATGACGATGAGCCTGCCAACCTGCCTGTTCAGTCTCCTAAAGAATATCAAGATGACTGTATTCAACTCTAGCAGTCTGCATCTATTGTGGAGTATGAACGTCAGCATCTCAAGACTGGAATATCGAGGCCAAGCATTTTCAGTGGTATGCCGGTGGAATGTCGACCGCCAATTCCTGGACTCTTTCCTGGAGATATCATGCATCTTATTGGTCTTAATATTCCAGACCTCTTGCTCAAGCTCTGGCATAGTACAATGGAGTGCGACAGGAAAAATGGTGACGACAGAGACACATGGGACTGGGTTTCTCTAGTAGGCAATGTCTGGAAGCAGCATTGCCAAGATGTTGCAAATGCAAGGCAGTTCCTTCCTGGTTCCTTTGATTGTCCTCCACGCAACCGGCCGAGAAGATTTCAAGTAGTTACAAGTATTGGGAATTTCTCCATTATCTCTATGGGCTTGGTCCTGGTCTTCTTCATGGTATTCTTCCAGACAAGTACTGGCGAAACTTCTGCAAACTTGCAGCTGGTGCACAAATAATATTTCAGCTACATATTCCTTACGACCAATTACTCAAGGCATCAATATTATTGTCAGATTTTGTATACGACTTTGAAGTTCTCTATGTCCAGCATAAAACCTCTTGCCTTCATTTTGTGCCACAATGCATGCATGCCATTACACACACACCTAGCACCACCTTTCGAATCGGTCCTCTTGGATGCTCATTGCAGTTTCCCATGGAGCAAACCATAGGAGATTTGGGTGCAGAAACTAAGCAACTATCAAATCCCTTTGCAAACCTGGCGCAGCATGCACTTCGCCAAGCCCAGGTCAATGCCCTCAAAGCCATGCAGCCTAATCTTACGCTTGAGCCATGTCTAGTGCCTCCCAAGGTTGAGAGCCATGACCTTCACGATAGGTTCATCTTACATCATCCTTACCAGGATCATCCAAGGCCAGTTTAACTATGTGAAGCAGAAGCTATCAAAGCATACTTTGGGAGATTTGGAAGACTTGCCAATGTGCAGGATGATTGGTCTAAAAACCCCTGTGTTCAGCGTTGGGGACACCTTTATCTGCTGAATGGACAATTTATTCGCACTGCATGGGAGGAGATCACCAACAACGCCTCTCGCATGAATCAGAATGCAAAGGTTAGGCATTCAAACATGTTTTTGTATTACTTGCTGAACCTTCTTGTTCTTGTATGCACAGATTATGTATGGTGCTCTATTGAGATATGGAGAAGTCCTATATTTCTTCCAGCATAAAGCTAACAACACCATGCACACCCTCACAATGGTCTCTCTTTATGGGCTTGAGAATGAGTTTTTGCTTGCAGAATCATCGGGTACTGTTTGGGTGTGCCAAGCACAAGGGAATAACACCCTTGTTGTGATCAATGTTAAAACAATCTTGACATGTGTTGCAATGGTATTATACATATTCTTAATCCCAGATACTGATCTTCTGCAGTTATATCTTGCCATGGACAAGCTTGGTGCAGACATCGGGAATATGGGAGGAGCAAGTGAGAATGACAATAATGTTAGTGATGATGACAATGACCACGATGAGGTGCTGCCAGTTGGTGTATAATAGTATATTTTTTGCTGAGTAGAGACTCTGTGATTTTGCCTAATGCATGTACAGACACCTTTGAGAACTAGCAATTTTTTTGTCATAGAGATAATGCATGTAAGTAGCATTCATGAAATCCAAATTAGAGAGTACTACTATAATAACAACCACCGCTGGCAGCAACCTTGTTGTTGCACTCAGCACACAATCTTCTTATTCTTGCTTTGCCTTCCAATATACCTCCTATTCTTCTTTCGTCCTTCTATAGCTAATAGAATCACCTTTACTCTCTCATCATATCCACAGCATACAGAAAACCCCTTGACTTAAATACCCATTCTTGCCACGATCTCCTTGGATCCCTCAAACACACAAATCAGCCATATTGAGTCTTTCAACTCTGGTATTCTCTATCTTAGATGCCTTCA
Source organism: Heterobasidion irregulare TC 32-1 (assembly GCF_000320585.1). Lineage (NCBI taxonomy): Eukaryota > Fungi > Basidiomycota > Agaricomycetes > Russulales > Bondarzewiaceae > Heterobasidion > Heterobasidion irregulare. The sequence goes on along the minus strand of NW_009258197.1, from coordinate 147,368 downwards.
CCCAAGTTTATTTTCCTTGATACTACCTCCGATTTGCTGCCTTCACATTCTAGATTTGATATGACAACAACTTCCCCATCCTTACCATCATCAAGTTCATCAGCTTTTTTATCATTCTCATCTAATTGGCTCAAGCTTCCATATTATCAAATGGACTCTTCCCATGCACATTACCAATCTTATCTATCGCAGAGTTTGGCATCTGTGGGCATGCTTGAATTTTACCTGCGAGCCGATAACAAGCCCTAATATATCTCGATAGAATTCTAATGACTACTACAATGTCTCACACAGCCTTATTGATGCTGATCACAATATGCTTGTACGCGCTGGCAACCGCCCATATAATCAATGCCTCCAGCAACTTGCTCAAGCAGGGAGCTAGCATAGGGGTCTCCTCGCATAAGTTATGCTATACAAGTATGTCTTTCGTCAACCAATTATCTTTAATTTTAGCCTTCACAAATCTCTCTCACTAAAAATGCCTATAATGAAATCATCACCACTATTCTGTAGCTGCTTTCTATGACATCCAATCCTTTTAGTCACCCTATCCCTTTAATGTCTGTTTCACCATCAGTAATCATGCCTATTACCACAACACAGAGCTTGCAACAGTGCCTGAGCCATGTTATACTTGGGCACAACATGATCATGCCATCAGCACCAAACAAGGATAGTGACTGCAGCAAACTCCCATACTTTTATCGTGAGGAGTGGAATAGTCGAGAAAAAGGTAAAGCAGGAAAAGGCGGTCCACAGAGCAAGAATATTGGGCTTCAGTTTGCCAAAGAGGCAGATGGGTGACCTGTGACATACACAATGGCAAAGGAGATGCGAGCAATGCTCAACTCTCTCTTTCAATTGCTGCTTGCTAATAGTCAGGCGGCGGAAGTCTCAAACAGCCTTACTCACGAGGCGCGTGTATATATCCACGTCACCATGGCTAACCACTTTCCCTTGCTCTTGTTCTGCAAAGGGGGAAGATGGAAGATTAACATTATGATTACACAAGCCTACTCTGAATTCTGGACAAACCATGGTCACAAAGCCATCAAGAAGGAACCTGCTGACGTAGATCTGGGTATCATGATATCAAGAGTTGCTGTGAAACAGGAGTGGCATACTAACAATGCAGCTGCCGGCAATGTAAATGAAGGGCAAAATAAGAAAAAGGCTCAACTGGCAAAGTCAACACCAGCAACTGCCTCTCTAACGATAGCGCATGCATCCATTACACATCCACCATTGCATGCACGCATGGCACTAACTATGCCTGCTATAGTCTCGCCAACCTGTTGCATCGCGTTATCACCACTTGCCTTATCCCTTATACTCAAAATGACCACTCTTACACAACCACAGACTGCACAGGAGATCACACAAGTGGACACTGCACTATTGCTGCCACAAATGAGCATGCCTATGACTGGACAGATGCTCATGATCAAGGCCGTTGTTAGGACTGCATCCTAACACGTGCTTGGCATGTGAACAGAAGGGAAGGTCAGGTGTTTCCTCGGACTCGAACTATTAACGACTAGGACTGTGACTTGACACGTGTCTAGGCACGTGACTCAGGACACGGTCATGAGCTACACGCATGACTCGGACTCAGACTGGCTACCATTTACATGCTGATGCATGAACGCTTACGTACTATGATTCTTCTTCTGTTGCGATGACTGATGTTGATCGTGATCAGTTCCATTTGATATTGCTGCGGACAGACATTTGATATACTTACTATATATGGTTACATTGAGGAGCCGCAGAGTACGAACAATGACTGCGGCTTACATGCATCGATCGTTGATAGTACTTAGCATTTAGAAGCACGGACCATATGTCCGTCCCGCCCTAAATAGCCATGTACTATATATAGGAGAGCTGAGCTTCTTAGAAGCCTCAGCTCGTTCACTTCGTATACAATCTTGATCTCTGCACTGCGCCTAGCATCTGGCTCCTTCCAAGCCCACGCATTGCGAACTCTGTCAGATCAATTGAATCATACCTAGTCTGACAAAGCACTGGATTTGTCTCAAAGCCTTTATCATTCTCCCATCTCCATCGCTTATCAAGGACTCGCTGCTTATCGAGTCATTCGCTGGGATCCACCCAAAGTAATCTGCTCTATCGGAGAAGACTTGTTCGTTCCTGAAGAACATTAGTCGATTATAAACAATCATCTTCTCCACTTGTTCGAAGACAAGATCAATAGTAACCAAGACTTCTTGGATTACGCACGCAGACGAACCATTGTCTTTATTCGTTGGGCCATCACAATCAGCTTTAGCCCAGGGAACCCCTCCTAGTGTATCACGTGCACGCGACTAAGCCTAGCCGGCTTAACAGCCGTCACAAGTCTCTCTATTGCATCAAGCTCTGTTGAGATACCAGCACCAAACACTCCAGCTCCCAACAAGGTACATACCGTGTCCTCTACTGTCGCCACCATGCTCATCATAATTCACAGATTATTCCAGTTGATAATCCATTGTAAGTGATTGTTCTATATCGTGGTATTGTACTAATCGTTGTGCCACTCGACATGTAGCATGTTACCACATCAACCCAGGCATGTGCATATACCAGCATCCCCTTCCAACTCTTTGGATGTCACCATAGGAACACCCACCGCCATTGCCAAACCTGCTCCCAATTTAATATGTTCCACCGAAGCCACAAACAAAGTGACTGAACACCAGCCTGCTAGTGCCAGAGCAAACACTGTACCTGGCACCTTGCCAAACTCACCACCAAAAAAACACTCTAAGGTACTCGCAAAGGAGAAGTACAAGGCTAGCATTATTAGTACACAGTGTGTTTTCCTTTGTTAAAAGCTCATAATAACTAAACCATTGCTAGGAATGTTTTTCTTGCTCACTGGCTTCAACACTATCCTAATAGTTATTACTATGAATGCTCCAATGCCTATGCAGCTCTCTGTGCTGACAAGATGAAGGTATGCACACAATTCTTAGATCAAAGGGTAATTTGTGGATTCATCTGCATGGTCTCATAAATAGGAACTAAAGAATCACTGTACAAAATTGGTATGAAAGAATTGACATATACTGTACTCATGCTCATGATATAACTTCAGAGACTTGCAAAGAACATCTCAACAAAGACAGCATAGATCTGGAGGGGTATGTGGGCCAGAGGGGTGTTAACAAGAAGGGGCCAACCTTGTGGACCAAGATCGGATGGAGACAGGCAAGAGGGAGCATTGAACAAGGCGAGGATAAGCTAAGAGTGGTATAGATGGGGATCAGGCAAGTGTGGACAAATGTGAGTAGGGTGGTGGACAGATGGGGAGCAGCAGCATGCATGCAGATGGTCAGCACACTGAGATGACGGAGTGGTGCAAAGTTTGACGAGCAAGAGGAATAGGGCAGCAAGAACAGCAGAGGAACGGGATTGGTGGGATTGGCAAGGATAGCAGAAGCAGCAGGAGCAGGAGTAGCAGCACAGGCAGTGGAACAGTAGACGAGCAGAATCAGCGAAGGAGTGAGTACAGTGGAAGAGTGGAGTCGACGGCATCAGCGGGAGTAGCAGGAGTAGTGGTGGTAGGAAGGGCAGTGGAGCAATGGATTAGCAGGAAGAGCAGAGGAGCCAGCGGAGCAGAGGAGCCAGCACAGTGGAGGAGCAGTGGCAGTGGTGGCGAGACTAGCAGATGTGGTAGAGCAGTGGACAGAGTGGGCACAGGAGTGGCAGGAGTGGAAGGAGCAGGAGCAGAAGGAGCAGGAGTAGGAGTGAAAGTGGCAGGAGCAGTGGTGGGAGTGGCAGGAGTGGTAGTAGCAGGGAAGAAGTGGTGGGAGGAGCAGGAGGAGCAGGAGGAGCAAGAGGAGCAGGAGGAGCAGGATGGGTGGTGCAAGATCCAGAACCCAAGAGCATTTGCTGTCATTTGCTGTCATTTGCTGGCATTTGGATTAATCCTACATGTATTAGCCTGTCAATCACATCGGCCTTCATATGCTCTCATTTATGTGGAACCACTCAAATTTCAACATAAGTTACCTGCAACTGTTGACAATAGATGGCATTCGACTGAAAAAATGATCAAAATTGTGCTTCCGTCAATGTATTGTGTCGAGTGATACCTAATGAGATGCTATGAGATATATGAAGCATCAAATACTATTGTATGAGAACGGAGTGATATATGTTCATTCACTGTTCATTTGCCAGCAGTTGACGACATTCCAACACATCGCCAATTTCTGGACTGGGAATGCATGTGCTCAATTGCTAATGGTTGCGAGCGAATATATTGCTCTCATCCGCCCACATCTGTTCTGATACTTGGGCGTTCTCACTGGGGATGAACGAGCGAGAGCGAGCGAGCCACTTTCAAGTGGGGCGGTCATGTGATACGTGATCACAAGTGACATGTTTCGATCACGATGCCCCAAGCCACATTTTGTTGAGTTCCTTTCTTCTCACAACATTTCACAATGCCACAGGTGACTGTGGCTTTCACCATGCACACAAAGAACTCACAATGTTGATTGAAAAATTGTCATGTCAGTTCACCCGACGATACACCAACGAAAATGTGTCCTAGACGAAGGTGCACGCGAACTACTTGTTTCCAACCGACTCCTCCTGAGATAAGAGGAGCAAGCACTGATTACTATGCAGTTATTGTCGTCGTGTCGGTATCCTCAACCGCACATGCTCTCAGGATATCCTCGCAATTGCTTGTCGTTGACCACACGGGAAGTCCATCGCCCGCACTTCCCGACCATTTTGAGACATCGCGTGCGCCAGGTCACTATATATCGATCTAGGCTCTGGCGGTACGTTTTTTTACTCGGATGGGCTAAGGCTCCTGAAGTCATCGTCGCTGTCTGAGGCGGCAGAGTCATCGCTCATGCTGTCATCGCCAGTATGCAGACAGCGAGAGCAGACAGACGGCTGCCACGCAAACCGGCTGCGGAAGCACGGCCCAGTGCAGACAGTCAGCGACATCGGCCGCGACGTTGGCAGACATGCACCCGCGTCGAGAGCAGACGCCCACAGAGGAGTGCGCGACGTAGACGCAAATCCAGGGGGCGCCTCAATTTCAAGCCAAACACAATACACGAATTCGAGGTGCCAAAGCATATGGCTGGCATCGTACTCGGAAATCGGCCAAAGTGAAGGCACCACAGTCGACACTATCCGTGGCTGATTGAACAGCTTTTCAGCCAAGTCGAGGATGACGAAGTGGGGTTGGACACTGGAAACGAGGATCGGTAGACTGTCAAATGGATATGAATGGTGGGTAGAGTTCTGCTCGGTGGGGTCAGCATTGAGTGGCAAAGACCGTTTGGTCGAGTCTGGCTCGTCGAATCGTTTTATTGGACGAAGATCCTTGTCCAATGGAAACAATCGATATTCAAAGACCTCAGCACCTTCGTAAATCTACACAACCGTCGGAGAGAGTTATCGCGGAAAACGATGACAGACGGACCGACTCGATGGGAGATTGTTGGATCGGACTTTTGAGATCTATCATGAAATAGCGAGCCCAGACTCTGTCTACCATTTCAGGGGGTGGGAGAAGCAGCCACCTGCGTGGTCAATAGTGGCTGTTCCTCAGTTGAGAAACCATGTTGAGTCATCGAAAGGAGTTTGACATTTGTTGCTTTGCCATGTATGCCTCTAATGGGACAAAACCCACGGAGATTTGATGGTCGTCAGGAATCAGGCGTGGTGGTTTTATAATTGGTGTCCACGCATACAGTTCTTGTAAGAGTCCGGCCCACTTTTTTAGAATAACCCCCCAGCTGCTTATCATTGACTACGCGGGATGTCGATCTCCCTCGCTTCGTCACCTGCTGCATACAACACGATTGCCAGGAGCGGATACGATGAGCGACACGTCTAAGGTATGCTCGGTATTGGGCCATCCGATCAGATTGATGGCCGGTGTCAGAATCCTCATTGCTATTAGAGTGGAGCGAGTTTGGGTTGCCAGAAGAGATGCTCTTCTTCCCTCGACAGTGTGCACAACAAGTAGGCATCCATGCAAATCGGTTGCGAACGCATGGCCCGCTACAAGATGTACCAGAGGGGCAATGCCTCTTGGCGCCATCTAAGTAAGGATGGAGAGGCGGGATAGGGACGAGGACACGGGGATTGGAGATAACATGGGCGGGTACCTCACGCGTGAACCACATGCCATAGGTCTCTGTTATAAAGAAGATCATGGAAGAGGGATCGAAATCGTGCCCTTGCCAAACCGACTTCAATCTATTTCTGATTTCAACCCCAAAAGTATTTCGTTGATACAACTTCGCAGCAGTGTCGCAGATGACGAAGTGAGGTTTGGCACGAGAAACGAGAGTTGGCAAGGTGTGGAACGGATAAAAGTGGCGAGTCCTTCGCGGTTCGACAGCAGTTCTGATGCCCGGAAAGCTTGTTTCACTAGGTGAGTCTGGATAATCAATTCGATTGAACGATCGAAGTTCGTCGTCCAATGGCAGCATTCGATATTCAAAAGTTTCGGCCCCGTCGTACATCTAAAAGGGATCATTAGATGAGAAGATCTGTATCAAACATCAGAGACAGACCGTATCAATCAGAGTTTGATCTGAACCATCTCTTGGACCGAAGAGGAATTTATCGTAAAGGGTCCTAAATTTCTCGATCATTTCGGGAGAGGGAACAAGTAACCATCGTTCACTATCAAACGACTTCAACCAGTCGCGCCGTACTGTGGCCGCACACGATGTCAGTGACAATCTATGACCAGTGCAAACGACAGAGACGCATACGGTAGATCTTGTTCGATTCCGTCCTCGGATCGAGTGAATTGGATTCCATCCCCCACCACCATTCCAGACGCGTTAACTATGCAAAGTCAGTCAGAGCAATCCTCAAATCGATGCTCTGTTGACCTCACCAGCTCACTATTCCACAAGCGTTGATTCAATAGATAGCATGATGACACTGAAGCTTCTGAGGAGAGTTCTTGCGTTAGAAGACATCGCTTGACCTGCGTGGATGCTACTAAGCGCTTCGATTTTCGATTGTGATCTCTCATAGCTTGATTTCGCAACATATCAGTATGCAAGATGAGGAAATACACGAACACAGACGTACATGGTATCACTGGAGTATCTGTCCCGTCAATGCTTTGGGCTTGACCTGAGTCCGTAACTCGACGCTCGCTATCTTGTCAGGCAAAAAATAGGCCGATATTATCAGACCCCAAATAAAAATATTCACACACCTGCTGTATTGGAACCATCTTGTTCACTGCTACTCCTAACGGGAGCTCGACTATTCCACGTTACAGGCTGATCGCTGCTTGCTACTTTGCGACGTTTTAGGCTGGAAACCGCTGGTTCTGATGTAGACCTTTTGCGTTTCAAGTTCACATCTTGAAGATTCGAGGATTCAGTATATCAGAGAAAAAGCGACGTAAGGTCAACGTACGGGTGTACCCCGTCTCCACTTTTATGCAGCTGGCTCATAAGCGCATGCAATTGATATACAAGACGGAGATTACATACTTATGTGAAGAGGAGATTTTGCTTTTACAATACTTTTCGCTGGACTTGACCCGCTGGGCATCGGAGACTGCTCCCAGCTCGTTGTGCGGCGGTGTTTTACGCCCACGAGTACCGAATCGGAGCTAGACCTCTTGCGTTTGGAGTTACTAGGGCCACTATCACTATCTTAGCGATGAACCAGTGAGGAGATGATGACAGGAAATTGCACGAGCATAGACGCACTTGTGAGGTCTGTACTGCTCCCCCCACTGTCTGCTAATGTCAACCCTTTCATAGGTTGCGTTTCCATCGTGCGATAATGTTGCAATAAGATTTGAGGTTCGCGGACGGGTTTTGCGAAGGGCAGGATGTGAGGGAGCGCCGAGTCTTATTCCCGCTGCTAGGACAAGGTTGACTCTTGTTTCACCAGACTGTCTGACTGACAACGGTCACGGTCACGTGTCAGCACATCGCGGGTGGCAGCAAGCGATCTCACTTAGTCTGCGCCGCGACGACCGAGGGAGCAGTGGGGCTCCTCGAGCAGCGCGGCATCCCAGATGTTGATTGGGTCAAGCCTATCGAAGGGGAGTGGGCGCATTGCAGATTCTTCAACCAATACCGGCAATACCGGTATGCTTATATTTTTCCAACCGTTCGTTCCATGTGCTCAAACACTGATTCTAAAAGACGTTGACTCACAATCCGCCGACTGTGTCTCACGGTCCATAGATTCGGGCGTTAAACGGCCGGGCCTGAAGCGCAGCAGGGATTTCACACCATCGAGGGTGTCAACCCCAGCTAAGAGGCTGAGAGAGGCCGAATCTACACACATGTTGAGTGCGCAGACCCTCATTGATAGCCTTTTATACCTACTGATTTCCCTTCTTTGAAAAAGTTGATCATCATCCGAACGTCCCTACTCCATTCGCGAGGATTAGCAAAGTTATCCCTACGGACCAACGCTCTGTAACTCCTAATGAAACACTCTCTCCAGCTCCGCAACCAGCCATCTCAAACATCAAACATTGCCTTGTGACGAATGAGCTCGCGTCGGAGGCCCGAGTCGAACCATGTTACTTGCTAAATCAGCGTCTCTGGGACAACAAGGAGATGGTCTGCTTTTTTCCTTCTCCTTTGCCCCCGCTTGTCAACGCGATCGCCGATTTCTTTTGCAGCTTACGCGTCTCGAATGAATGTGGGGAATGCAATACAGCTCGCTCGATTTGGACACAGAAGCAAATCGAATATATTGTGTGCTTTACCGTCTATGCGCCTCAACCATCACTGATGTTCTCCTCGATCTAGTCCATCATGACTTGTTGGAATCGTTTGACAGCCACCGATGGCTGCTCCTCCCTTTGCCTGAGATGGTCGACAAACTGTGGGACCGCCGCCAGAAATCTATGGAAGCCCCCACCAGTGCAAAGCAACAACCGCACATCGAGACGGTTCATCCTCCCCTGTTTCATCCAGAGTCATATCTCACGAACGTCTAGCTTTAAGCAGGTGCTGACACTTTCAAATATCGGTTATTGCCATTACGGCGTGGCCTTGGTTCGATTGACCGATTCGATCAGCCAGATGTAACTGGAACGTCCTCGCCGGCCACCGCGCCCCATTCGTACACATTTGATACCCTACCGACTCTGGTATCGCACTTGAAGCTCCACTCCGCCATCTGCGACGCTGGCGTCAAGCTCTATCACGAGATCACATCGGGGCACTCAGGGCTCTCGCAGGTGGCCAAGCTACTCTGGCCGGTGTCTGAGCGCGAAGCCACTTTCACGCTTGACTACATAGAGCGCGTCTATGGCACGTGGCTCAGATACGAGCCGCACTCGACGTTTGCATCATCACCTCGGACTCCTCTACGACTACCATCCCCCGACGCATATCCGAGGCTGCCCCTCCGGCGCCGCTTGCGCCCATGGGCTTGCCTCCGGCCGTGCTTCAGGAGCCGGTTCACGTGGACACCTTCGCTGTGCGCTCGCTGTCAAAACGGCGGCGTCGATAGCGGCGCGTCTAGCGGCTCTGGGGGCGACGGAGACCGCGCTGGCCTCGGTCCGTCCGAGGCACTATCTGAGACTGAGTATGGGACCCACCGCAGGCGTCTCTCGCTCGCTTGGCGGTCTTCTTGTTTGGAGAGTGTCAGGAAGCGCGGGGGGTGGGCTGCGCGCGTGCTCAATGACGGCCAGCTAGGGGGTTATGCGGACGAATTGCCGCAGACACTGGACGAGCTGTGTGATGGTTCTATTCTGGATGTTGATGCTACGTTTATTGGACCTTAATATGTCAAGTGTCGGTTCTGTGGATCGGGCTTTCATCGCGTCCCGTAGCTTTGGTACTCGCGCTTTCTCTCTCTCCACGGAGTCGGTGCCCGGGAACTCGTTCCCATGGTGCGAAGTCTACTTCTCTGAGGCCTCTACACCTCTCGCTTGAATATGCATTTATCGATCTTGCATCTATCTTGGTTGCGTGCGCATGGCTGGGTGTCCAATACTTTGGAAGACCGGCGCGCTCCGTCGGACAAACACTGAGGTGCCCGCTGGTTGTTCGTTGACCTGGTTCGTGCGACTCCTACACGCGCTGTGAATTTAGTTCGATCGAGCATGCCGATGGGCGACTGGCCCCTTCACATGTCGACGCTACACAAAGACTCTCCGCTTGGTGCTGTCCAAATCTATCATGTGACTGTGCGCCATTGTGCCACCTTCTAATTCTTGCTTCGGTGTGACTATCTCACTTGATTGTTCAACCGCCTCATCTCAACATTCCTCATTCGCAAGAGTCCGTCTCATAGGAAACGGTTTAATGGGCATCACAGCATCCGCTCCGTTGAGGTGGTCAAGCCCATTTAAGAGGAGTGACACAACAGGTTCCCTGGACCTTTCCAACTCCCAAGATATCAGTGATCCATCAAAAAACAATAGCACAGTCAGGGACGCAATCCCTTCTGATACTTCTAGTACGCGCGGGCTTCAGAAAGCTCACAGGTTCATCGCTGACGTCGTGACCTTCCGAGATGTCGACCAGCATCCCGAAAGCTCGGAGACCCCCGCTCCAATTCCACCTCTGTACTTGCAGACCCAAAACGATGCCTCGTCACACAGGAATCAGGACCATCGATCATGCCGTGTTATCTGCTCAACCCGCGCCTCTGGCAGTTCAACGGGATGGTGCGTTCGGTCCTGCCTCTCGCGTCGTGATCCGACCGTTGACCGCCGGGTGCAGCTGACGCGCCTCGAATGGCACTGGGGGATGAAGTACTCGTCGTTAGAGCTGAATGTGGAGGCGAACATGATTTATCGTGTGTCGTGCCGCCGTTTACGCCTCACTGGTTACTCATGAGCCTCGCTGGTTGCAGTTCGTCAAGATTTGTTGGAATCGTTTGACAGCAGCCACAACCCAAGCGTTTGACCACATTCGCTTTGTCACGCTTCTACGCCTTGTTTCAGCCAAAGCTGCTTAGCATTGGCTGCCACCATCGATACCCAGTGGACCTATTATCCGCCGTCCATGCTGCCACAGGATCTGTGCTGCCACATCTCTTATAAAAGCGGCCTGGCCATGGCTGTTTTATACGACATTCCTCCTTCATTCTGATATCTTCCCTCTATCATTCCATCCATTTTCGCCTCCCTCCTGTACTCTGTTATTTCATGTCTTCATCATACCACCAGACTGCATCGGTGGCTACTGTGGCATCCCACCGTCTACGTCAGAAACCGTCCTTCCGTGGGTCCATCCAGAGTAAAAGTAAAATCCATGACCTTGCGGCCGGTTCAGACATGCATAACGGTCGAAAGTCGACGAAAGCTACAACTCGCGTGTCGAAATCTGTGGTATTGGAACTCGATCCTACTGGAGGCCAATGTCTTTTAACCAGAGAATTGGATGATGAGGCACCGTTGGAGTTCGCACACATATTTCCACGGTGTGAGATGAATAATGACGACCTAGTGAGTATGTCATAGTTTCTGCACTAGTCTTAACTCATTGTATCACAGATCACAAACTTAGAACGCGCGTGGGGAATTGGACATCGGTGTTTCAACATTGACGACGCCAGAAACCTTCTTCTTCGTGAGAGACGTTGTCCAATTCTTTTTGTTTCAGTTCTCTTAATTTGTGGCAGTTAAAGTCGATTGGCACCGACTATTCGATGCCAAACGCTGGCTTTTGCTTCCCTCTCCCGACATGGTCACGAACCTCCACAATCACACAGAAGGCAACATCACGTTGGTTCGTAGCTCCATGCTGTTTCTTTGCACTCGATTCACTTCGGATATACCAGAGGTACAATGGAGCCACAAAATTCGAATATAAGATGGTGCCATTAGGATCTAAACGGATCATGGACGTGTATAGACACTCTCGACCTGACGGCGCCGATGAGGAAAGTTCAGCATCATCCTACAAATATCCATTTAGAAACCTGCCCACACTGGAGTCGCATGTCCAGCCCCATTGGGTCGTGCTCAATGCTGGAATGAAGCTGGACTCAAGATCAGAATGCGAAATGGACGCTTTCTACGAGCGCGTCGCCGATGCCTATACCATCAGTAGAGATGATGCGATTGATTTCATCCAGACGTTAATCGCTCTTAACACAAGATGGAGGTCACCCACCGTAGCGAATGATGCCACACCCCAGGAGGTCGCGTCACTCAAAGTTGCGTTACCCAAGGTTTCGCTACCCAAGGTTGCGCTACCCAGGGTTATGCTACCCAAGGTTGCGCTACCCAAGGTTGCGCTACCCAAGGTTACGCTACCCAAGGTTGCGCTACCCAAGGTTGCGCTACCCAAGGTTGCGCGACCCAAGGTTGCGCGACCCAAGGTTGCGCGACCCAAGGTTGTGTCACCCGAGGTTGCGTTATCCAAGGTCGCGCCGCCCCAGCTTGCATCGCCCCAGGTTGCATTGTCCCAGGTTGCCTCGCTCCAGGTTGCGTCGCCCGAGAGCGCGTCACTCGAGGTTGCGCTACCCAAGGTCGCGTCCTTCCAGGTCGCGCCGCCCCAGGTTGCCTCGGTCCAGGTTGCGTCACCCGAGGTTGTGTTATCCAAGGTCGCGTCCCTCCAGGTCACATCGCCCCAGGTCGCATCGCCCCAGGTCGCATCGCCCCAGGTCGCATCGCCCCAGGTCGCATCGCCCCAGGTCGCATCGCCCCAGGTCGCATCGCCCCAGGTCGCATCGCCCCAGGTCGCATCGCCCCAGGTCGCATCGCCCCAGGTCGCATCGCCCCAGGTCGCATCGCCCCAGGTCGCATCGCCCCAGGTCGCATCGCCCCAGGTCGCATCGCCCCAGGTCGCATCGCCCCAGGTTGCATCGCCCCAGGTCACATCGCCCCAGGTCACATCGCCCCAGGTCACATCGCCCCAGGTCACATCGCCCGAGGGTGCCTCAACAACCCAAGTTGTGTCACCCGAGGTTGTGGATGTTGTGGATGTTGTGGATGACATTTCTGGCGAGGGCAAAGACTCGAGGTCCAACAAGTCCAGCGATAGCCGTCGTTTCATCAAACCCATGACGACGACGCTTCAACACTATTTGCACAAACGTTCTTCAAGCTCTCCCCATTCGCCCTCTCTACGGAGTCCTGTACGGGAGGTAAAACGCAGCAAGATCAGCTCTATCTACAGTGGCAGGAAGCCTAAAATCACTTAGGAGATTGGGGATCTTCTGTCCCGGCTTATCTTTCCTTCCATATCCTCTATTTCGTTCTGGTATATAATTATGTTGGTTCTAGTATACGATTATGTAACTATGTAGGTTCTTGTATACACTTATGTATATAATTGTATCATCATACCCTGTGCACTGCCTATATAACTGGAGCAAGTCTCAAACCTTGATGACTTTCGGGATACTTTAGAGAAAGCTGAGATTAGTGAATCGAATTTGATGAAAGTGAGTTTAGAGTCCAACATGAAGCCAAGCTTGTCGCAGAGTATTTGGCACTGTGAGTTCTCCCACTACTCCTGCCTTTGTTGAATACCTACTATACTGTAAGTAACGTCGAGCTCCAGCATGACCCATGTGATATGTACATGATGAACTAAGAGGACATCAAACCATCATTGACCCTCAGCATCTTTGGTACCCATGACCTGATCTTAGAATTATCCAATCAAGATTTCCTTCGATGCAGTCCATGGCAATGTCAACCTGCCCTGGCTGAGCAGCACTCTATGTTTCTGACTCTTATCAAAAAGGCCATAGTGGTATTTTGTAAGCTTCCATATTTCCGCATACACAGTATATACACCTGGCAGGGGTTAGTCATAAGCCAGGTCAGGCCCTGACAGAGGAGGTTGGAGCAAACAAGTATCGCAAAATTGATACAACAAGAGAAACCAAGTTAAGCAGACAGCAGATGGAGATGCCAAGTGTGCATGTTATTAGTCAGACAATTCAGCTCTAAATCTTGAGTCTCATCCTCTAAAGGTTAGGCGGTATGGTCTCAAACAGTGGGCAAAGAACACATATGATCTTATTGCTCACCAAAACAACCTGTCTTACTCTTCCTTTCTCTCTGTATCTTCAATCTTGCTCCAAGTTGCTCCTTCAAAATGGATCTACCAGCATCATTTACAAGATACCCAACACTTCTGACTCACTGCAGGTAAACCAGCTAGCGCATGTTCTGAAAGGAGTGCAATGCTTTCACAAGATGTGACGCAAGACATACTGAGTTGAAAGAGGTGTTGTTAAGCCGCTAGGCTTATTACGTGCGCCTATTGCACTAAAAGGGGTTCCCTGGGCTAAACATGATAGTGACAGCCCAACGTATAAAGATGATTGATCATCTTCAGGCTTGGTCCAAGAATTTTTGATCACTATTGATCCTGTCCTCAAACAAGTGGAGGAGGTGTTAGTTGACTAGATGCCATTGCTCGTCTAGTACAAACAAGTCTTCTCTGATACAACAGATGACTTCAGAGGGATCCCAGCGAATAACTCAATATGCGGTGAGTTCTTGATAGGTTGCAGGCAGTAGAGGATGATGGAGGCTTTGAGATGAGTCCAGTGCTTTATCAGACTAAGTATGGTTCTTTGGATCTGGCAGAGTTCACAGGGTGTGGGCTGAAGGGGCCAGACACCAGGTGCAGTTCAGAGATTGAGATGTATACAAAGTGAATGAGCTGATCTTCTAAGAAGCTCAGCTCTCCTGTATATAATACATGCTGTTTAGGGTGGGACGGACATATGGTCCGTGCTTCTAAATGCTAAGTAATCCACAGTCATTGTTCATACTCCGCAGCTCCTTGATGTAACCATATATAGTAAGTATATCAAATGTCTGTCCATAGCAATGTTCTATCAGAACTCGATCACGATTGACATCAGTCATCACAATAAGAAAGAGATCATAGTACATAAGTGTTCATGCGTTAGCATGTAAATGGCAAACAGTCCAAGTCCGAGTCATGTGCATATCTCATGACCATATCCTGAGTCATGTGCTTAGACATGTGTCCAGTCACAGTCTTAGTCATTAACAGTTTGAGTCTGAGGAAACACCTGACCTTCCCTTTTGTCCATGTGCCAAGCACGTGTTCGGACGCGGTCCTAACACTACCCCCCTTTTACACTCATCGTTGGCTTGTGACGTTAGTGTGGTCGGGGAGCGGGAGTTCTTGGAAGTGAGTCGTATCCATGACACTGGGGCATGGTGTACCAGGTGTCCCTCCCAGGCAGCATTGTCAATCATCCTTTCCCTGATGTGCCAGTAGTACCCAAAATTCTCTGCTACATGGTCTAGCTGCATTGAAAGACGTTTGATCCCTTCTTCATAGGCCTTGTAGTCCTGTATGAAATTACGGGCTGTGAGGTCGGTGTGGTAGCGGATGTGCATGATGGGGCAGCTGGCGATAAGGTGCCCGGGTCAATCGCATTCCCAGCAGAGTCAAGTGTCAGCAGTGGGTGATGGCAGAATGAGAGGAAGGGGTGAGGGTAAGTGAACGGGAAATGGGGGCCAGACTCATTCTGAAGCACGGGCACCATTCTGCCAGTTGCTAGGAGGAGCAGGCAAGTGAGCCGGAAGCATGGGCCCAACTTGTTCTGCCGCGCAGACATGGTTCAGCCAGTCAGACAGCAATCTGGTTCTTGGTGATGGCGTGTCAGTCAAGCAATGCACCTCATGTTTGCATGCGGCTTGTTTGGGGTTGTATGGTGGGCTGCTAGGGTGAGAGATGGGTTAACCTGCATCATTAAAGTCGGGGATAGGAGGGAGCCGATTTCCAGGGAAAGGGTCAGCATTAGGGTAAGGGAGGGCATTGTGGATGTTGGTCATGGGGAGGGTGTGGAAGGGTTCCGGCACTAGAAGGGAGAGTGGTGACAGATGGTGGTTGCCATTGAGGAGATGGGAGAGCGAGGAGGAAGACATATCTGTGTAGAGGGAAGGTTTGTTGGGGAAGTTGGGGAGAGGGTTGGACTTTGTCTTTCATTCCTTTATAGGTTCCTTTTCATCCTTGTTTGAGCAAGTAGTGACAGTGGTGCAGCGAGAGCTTGGTGGATGTAACAACAATGGTCCTAGTAAGGATTGTATATTGGGCTGTGTCTGTTCAGGCGGTTCCTGCCTAGATCACCACTGTTCGTTTGGCCATGCCAAACCGCGATTTGCCTGCCTTTGCAGTTCCTGGTATGCTTAAGTGTGCCAATTTGCACTGTCTGAGGGTTTGCTCTTGGGCTTCGTCTGTTACGAAACGCTTCACTTATGCTTACCTACTTTTCTCACCTTCTTGATAAGGACTCATAGGACCTTTCTCCCGACTACACCTCGCGTTCCTGTTCCATTGATACTTGGTCCATGCATTTGCTTGTACATATTTATAGATACTGCGGCGCAGTGTGGAAGCCTCAGGCTATCCACTTCTGTCCAATCTAAGAACTGCTGTTCACACAGTCTTCTCTGATTCTGAGACATTAGTCTGATCAGTCCCGATCATCCTCTCTAATCCTCTCATATTATTTGTGGCCTAGGATCCTCTCGTCCCGAACAGCCGTTCGTGACATCTGGATAGCCTCTCCACACACAATCCTACTCCACCCTTTTCTTTGCAGCAGAACACCGGCTAGATACATACGGCGCTAGGCAGTCCCAAAAGACAAGCGTCCGTCGACCGTAGTAGTTACTATACACTTCGAGCGAACGGTTGGACGATTCCACTTCAGTGTGGGTCGTTTCAGGTTGTAGAATACTTCTATCTGGTAATCAACCCAGTGGAAGTACGACCAAAACAACTGCACTCGACGTTACATATGGTACTATACCAGAAGCAGAAATACTGTACCCGGCCAGAATGAGCTGCTGTTGCCTTGACCCTCGAACCTTGATCAGGTTGAGACTAGCGCTGGCTCTTTGATCCAACAAGACGACTTCCAAAGGTTCAGGAAGAAGCGTAGGGCGAGTTCCACACGGAACCGACTACTTGAAACACTCCGACACATTTGTCCATTTCGGACAACCGATCAGAAGAACATCCAAGGGAAACTGGGTTTACGTAGGGGGACAGAACAGCGGAAAAACAGTCGACGCCCCGCTAGTACCCTGGGAAGACAGGAAGGCACCTCTCAGAACCGTAGATTCCCCCATCCAAACAAAACCTGTTCTATCACCGATTGATATTCCCAAAGAAGATATCAAAGAAACCCCAATTCCCGCAGGAGTATTAACCCCAGTCGACGAAGAAGACCCGGAACCTATAGCAGGGCCGAGTCAGCCAAACCCAAACCCAAACCCACAACCGAACCCTCCACCAACAACAGACACCACAGACGACGAAGACGGAATGTCGGACAGAGGAAACAAACTGAAAGATTTCGATGGCACAAGGTCGAAGTACAGAGAATGGATATATGAATGTCACATGTACATTCTCGCCAACCCGACCAAGTACGACACCGATAAGGATAAAACCCTGATGGTGTTGTCATACATGAGGGAAGGAACGGCATCACTCTTTGCCCAGAAATACTACTTCGACAGGGAACTTCGAGAATACAAGGCAACGGAAACAAGAAAAACATGGGGAACGTTCAAGGACTTCTTAAAAGAACTGGCCGCCGCATTCAAAGATGAAAGTCTCGAACAGAAGGCGAGACAAAAACTATTCACAATGAGAATGGGAAAGCGGTCAGCAGACGAGTTTGTCACGGACTACCTCATGACGGCAGGAGAAAGTGGATTTGATCTTGAATCCACCGTCGACTACTTCCGTCGCACCATACACCCAGAGATCCTCAAACAAATTTACAGACTTCCTGACATGCCGACGACAATGGACGATTGGGTAAAATACACCCGAAGGTTTGATAATCAATGGAGAGAGTTGCAGAGCATAAAAAGCTCCGTACCCTCCACTGCTATTCGATCCAGCAACCCTTTCCGCTACAACTCATCCAACGCTCCATCCTCCATGAATAATTCCGTTGTCCCCATGGCCGTAGACTCAGTCCGAACAACCCTCACGGACGAGGAATGCAACCGCCTCAGAATGGAGGGTGGGTGCTTTTACTGTCGCCAGAAAGGACATATGGCCAACCAATGCCCTGTCAGGGGTTCGTCTAGGGTACATGAAGGGTCAGCTAGATATGTTCAACAGAGTAGTGGAACGATGGGGAACCGCTCGGCTCAGACCGGCGGCAGGATGGGAGGCGGAGGAAGCGGCTATGGCCGAACGTTCTCGACAGGAGCTTCAAACAGTCCTCAAGGAGGCACTACGACGCAAGGTAGAAGCGTGGCGACGACTAACCCGTTCCGAGCCCGACTCGCAGCTCGCCAGGCCCACGCACCTGGACCGGATGCGCCTGTACGTGAGACAGAGCCTGAGATTAGCCGAGAAGAGATCCAAAGGGTTATCGGGAAGATGAGGTGGGACGAACAGGAAGCACTCCTTCAGGAGTTAAGCGAGATGAGCAAGCGAAAAGAATCGGATTTTTAAATAGGCCTACGGCTCCGGTGTACTGTAGACCTGTCCCAAGTCCTCCTGTAAAAACATTTGTATGGCTCACCAAATCAAATCAGAAATCGTCTATGAGGATAAACGTGCATCTAAAACATAGGGGAGGAACCACCGAAGCCCGAGTATTGATCGATTTGGGAGCAGAAGGACTCCTCATCAACAAACAATTCTGCTTAAATAACAACATACCAACGCAGAAAATCGGCAGACCTATCCCTGTGTTTAACGTAGATGGAACGGCCAACGACGGAGGAAAAATCACCAACAAAGCCCGCATGCTTATGAGAATGACAAACGAAGAAGGCGACTATCACGACGAACAATGCGAGCTACTAGCCACTAACCTAGGAGGCGAAAATGTGATCTTGGGAACGGACTGGCTGCATGAACATAACCCGCAAATTAACTGGGCAAAAAACAGCCTTACGTTTTCAAACTGCGCTACCACGTGTCTAGTCAGCCGACCTAAGTTTACCATACAAGCACTAACGCCTGCACGGCAAAAAAAAAACAGAACGATCGGATATTCCAGAATAGAAGACGACCCGGAAGAAGATGAAATTGAAGATACCTTCTTCTCCGAATTCTACGAGGAATGGTACTATCAAAACCCACTAGAAGCACACCCCCTTGAAGCAATTCATATCGGTTCCATCGGAAACAAGTCGCAACAGCTGGCAGAAAAGGCGAACAAGGCAAAAACGGAACGGCCTATCGAGGAAATCGTTCCGGCATACGTACTTAAATGATTCGCCAAAATCTTCAGTCAGGAAGCTTCACAGCGACTTCCAGAACACTCACAATGGGACCATAAGATTGATATGAAACCAGGATGGGAACCAACGGGATGTAAACTGTACCCGCTGACGGAAGAAGAGGAAGACCAGCTCCATGAGATGCTCCAAGAACATCTAAAACGAGGAACCATTAGGATATCTAAATCCCCGCAAGCGCCACCCTTCTTCTTCGTAAAAAAGAAGGAAGGAAGTCTACGACCGGTGCAAGATTATCGAAAACTGAACGAATGGACCATAAAAAACAAATATCCACTACCCCTGATCGACGACGTAATAAGAACCATTGCCAAATCGAAGGCAAGGATCTTCTCTAAGTTTGACGTAAAATGGGGGTACAACAACATCCGCATAGCAGAAGGCGACGAATGGAAAACAGCCTTCATGACCAAATTTGGCTTATTCGAATGCCTCGTAATGTTCTTTGGTCTCTGCAATTCACCCGCCACCTTCCAAACAATGATGAACATCATCTTCCATGACCTCATCGTAGCACAAGTCCTGGCAGTTTACATGGATGACATTTTGGTGTTCACGAAAACCATCGAAGAACACCAACGCGTGACAACCCAAGTTATGCAGATACTCTTGGACAACGACTTATTCCTGAAACCCTCCAAGTGCACCTTCGAAACGGACACAGTCGAATACCTCGGATTCATCATCTCCGCGGATAATATATCTATGGACCCCGTCAAGGTTGATGGAATCGCCGCCTGGCCAACTCCGAAGAACCTGAAGGAAGTACAATCCTTCCTGGGCTTTGGAAACTTCTATCGCAGGTTCATCAAAGACTTCGCCGCTACGGCCCGACCCCTTAACGACCTAACGAAGAAAGACGTCCCATTCGAATGGACTCCCGAAAGGAACGAAGCATTCGAACGACTAAAACACTGTTTCACGTCAACTCCCGTTCTTGTGTACCCGGACGGTAATCGCCCATTCCGTCTCGAGACTGATGCGTCAGATTTCGCTTCCGGTGCCATCCTATCACAAGAAACGCCACATGACGGATGGCACCCAGTCGCTTACTTATCCAAGTCGTTCACTGCGGCCGAGCGGAATTACGACATCTTCGATAAGGAACTGCTCGCCGTCATACACGCCCTTGATCACTGGCGCGTATACCTTGAAGGCGCACGGCACCCGTTCGAGATCTGGTCCGATCATAAGAACCTCCTGTATTTCTCCACCGCGTGAACTCTCTCCCGCCGGCAAGCACGTTGGTCACTCTTCCTCTCCCGCTTTGACTTCACCCTCGTCCACAAACCGGGCATTACCCACTGGCCCGATGCTCTGTCCAGGCATCCAGACCTGAAAGAGGGGGTAAAATTTGACAACGAAAACCAGGTACTACTACAACCTCAAATATTCGTCAAGAGTGCAACAGGACGAGGAACAGTCGAGATGCTTGACAGCCAGCTGAGACGAAAGCTAAAAGAAGTCACAGCCAAAGATAAAGAAGTATCAGACGCAATGGAACTTATTAAAGCATCAGGACCCAGAGCCCTCTCCAAAGGTCTACAAGAATGGAATTACGAAGATGATCTCATCTGGCACAGAGGAAAAATATATGTTCCACCAGATAATGAACTTAAACGACAGATCACAAAAATGTACCATGATTCACCAGCCACAGGACACCCAGGAAGATGGAAGACCTACGTCCTAGTGTCAGATAACTTCTGGTGGCCAGGAATGTCCACATTCATAAAAGAATACGTAATGGGATGCGCAATGTGTCAATATACAAAAAACATCACACACCCCACACGCACCCCGCTCATTCCTAACGAAATACCAGAAGGACCCTGGCAGACAGTCATGATGGACTTCATTACGGATCTTCCACAAGTCGGACCGTATAACGCAATACACGTAACAGTGGACAGAAGCACCAAAGGAGTTGTCTACACCCCATGCGACAAAACCATAGATGCCGAAGGAACGGCTGACCTCTACATGAAAAACGTCTGGAGACGATTTGGGCTCCCACAGAAGATCATCTCCGACAGAGGTCCACAATTTGCCGCTCGATTTACAAGAGAACTATGGAAGAAACTAGGAGTCACGACAGCGTTATCAACCGCGTATCATCCCGAAACAGATGGCGAAACAGAAAGAGTGAACCAAGAGTTAGAACAATACCTGCGAGCATTTTGCAATTACGAACAAACGAACTGGCCTGAGTTACTACCATACGCCGAATTTGCACACAACATAAGGGAACATTCAGCCACGCACCAGTCACCATTCGAGCTCATGTACGGCTACAATCTGACCTTCGTACCCCAAATCACACCAAGGTCCGGCATCCCTGGAGTGGAGCTAAGACTGGAAAAGCTAGAACAGCTTCGAAAAGAAACGAAGGCCAGCTTGGAGGTTGCGGCAGAACTAATGAAAAGAAAAACCACCGAGAACGAAGTTAAACTAGAAGTAGGACAGAAAGTTTGGCTCTCGGGAAAAAACATTACCACCACACACCCAAAGGACAAACTAGCCCCTAAACTACACAGACCATTCCAAATAGAAGAGAAGCTAGGGCCAATTACGTATCGACTGAAGCTTCCGCCGACATGGAAGATACACCCCATGTTCCACGCCTCCCTACTTACACCATACAAAGAAACAATAGCCCACGGACCCAACTTCGAACAGCCACCACCTGACCTGATCGAAGGACAGGAAGAATACGAAGTGGAAGATATCCTCGACAAAAGGAAACGAGGACGGGGATACCAATACTTGGTACACTGGAAAGGGTATCCGAGCTCGGCGGACGAGTGGATCACAAGGGCAAACCTGGGGAATGCCAAAGAACTTTTGGAAGTGTTCGACCAAAGACACAATGCTTTACCTTTACGAGAGGCCCTCGTAAACACAGGACCACTAAAGCATAGAACGTATAAAAACCCAAACTCGATCCTCATAATTCCTCCAACACTTCAACCACTCCTCTCCAATCCACTTCAGAACGGACATGTCCTCCGACGGATCCCTCTACCTCTCCTCTGTTGATGACACCCTCGTCGACGAACGAACATTGTCGCTTCCCAGTTACCTTCGCTCCCCCACTGTGTCAGAAGTAGGGGACTTCGAAGCCCGATACATTCGGGAAGAGACTCGCATGCTTAGCATGTTAGAACAAGAGGACCAGATGGAAGAAGTAGAAAGGAGGTATCAGGCTCGGGTCGACGCTAATGCAGCAGAAGAAGCAGCCGCAGCACAGACTCCTGGGTCCCCCGTCATAGATATATCCACATCCTCGTCATCCTCTCCCTCACCGCCCCCTTTGATCCGAGAAGCTAACGAAGGCATCATCTTCCCGGATAGGGAAACTTACCTCACGACCCCCATCGTGTATATGATGGGACTTATCGAGGGGACACCTAACACAGAGTTCGTGTCAGGACCGACTAGACCGGAGATTCAGAGGACGTTGGAGATCTTAGAAGAAGAAAGGAGTTTCGTTTGACACGTATAGCGAGCCTTGCAGATCCGAGAGGGCACAATCATCACCCGTATTAATGCTGGAGAGCAAAAACTCATGGGCTTGCAGAACCTTCGAGACTCCTTTCACCCTGCCGACGACCCCATTCCCTCCACCGAGTATCACATGCCTACCACGGCTGTGGTATCTCGCGCCTTGTCTTCGGCCTCAAATGGCGCTCCGCTTTGCCCAATGCCGGGGACTTACCCCACAAGGACTGACAGAGAGCGAGACGTATATCGGTTCGCACAAGTCTCCCCCCGCTATCACATCATCCCCGCACGTCTCGGCCTCATACGCTCCTCGACGAGAACTCGACCACCTCTCCCCTTCACTGAATACGACTCCAGCGAGTCCGACACCGCGCCCGTTGTACTCTGCCCTCGTGGAGCTTAGAGAGCAACAGATACCCTTGCCCGGTACGGCGTAAAACTGCCAGGGCAGACGACGGTTCAAATCCGTTGGGCCGGTACCCACTGCCATGATGAGAAGAGGGACTCGGCTCTAGAACGCAGTCCCCGCATGGTTGGTAACGAGGTGGGGTATCATGACGTCCATACTCAAGGGCTATCGCGTCATGACTCGACTGTGGGCAGCGAGAATTGGTGCCCTAAATATTATTTTGTATGACATGACTCAGGTGCATTGCTTATGTTTTTCTTGGACTATTACTTACCGTCTCTGGCACTGACGGCCTAGAGGGGGGGGTAATGTTACGAAACGCTTCACTTATGCTTACCTACTTTTCTCACCTTCTTGATAAGGACTCATAGGACCTTTCTCCTGACTACACCTCGCGTTCCTGTTCCATTGATACTTGGTCCATGCATTTGCTTGTACATATTTATAGATACTGCGGCGCAGTGTGGAAGCCTCAGGCTATCCACTTCTGTCCAATCTAAGAACTGCTGTTCACACAGTCTTCTCTGATTCTGAGACATTAGTCTGATCAGTCCCGATCATCCTCTCTAATCCTCTCATATTATTTGTGGCCTAGGATCCTCTCGTCCCGAACAGCCGTTCATGACATCGTCCAAGACTGTTCTGAATAGGTCTTGCTCGGGGAAGTGTCTGTGGTTGCCTTTTGATGATCTGCTGATGATGCAGTCATTCGCTTCATTAGCTGAGCGAACTGTTTGTTGACTTCTTCCATGATTCTGGGAGTCACCAATCCTATGGAAAGAAGTTTCTTCCCAATTGGGCGGTTCTGGAGTTTCTCCTTGAGCTTGGTTTCTCCTTCCAGCTCCTTGCCTCGTTTCTCTACTGCTTCCATGATTTTGAATGTTTCAAATCCTGCAATGATAAGTTTCTTCCTGATTAGGTGACCTTGGAATTTCTTTCTGAGGTTTGCTTCTTGCAACTTCTTTGACTGTGCGTCTGCCCAGTCCTTGATCTGTGACATTTTAAGTCCTACGTCCATGAGCTTTCTTCCAAGGGAAAGGCTCAGAAGCTTCCTCTTGAGTTGTTCTTCTTTGATCCTGTTGTTGATTGCTTCTTTGATCTGGGGGATTCCTAGTCTGGTGGCTAGTAGTTTCTTCCCAATTGGGTGGGTCTGGAGCTGCTTCTTGATTTGTTCTTCTTCAAGTGCTCGATTGTATTCCAGTTTGATCATTAAGGCTAAGATCGATACTTCCATTCCTCTAACTGCGGAAGGGTGTCGTTTATTGAACTCTGCAATGGCTTTGTTGGCATTGGTGACGTTTGCTGCTGATTCCCAAGAGTTATCTGATTTGGGGTAGCCCTTCCATTTAATCAGGTACTATAGTGTCTTCCATCGCCCGAAGCGTCGGGCTCCGATGATCTTCTCGACTTTGAATTCTTCTTGTCCCTTGATCAGGTCTGGGGCCAGTTTTAGATAGTTGGGCCCATAGACTGTATTCTCCTTGTAGGGTGTGAGTCGACTAGCATGGAAGACGTCATGAATGCACTGCCAGCTGTTGGGCAGTTTCAGCTTGAAATTGACTGTTCCAATAGTGTCAATAATTTTGAATGGCCCAAATTGTTTGGGTCTTAGTTTCTCCGAGGGGTGATTTATGTGGATGTGCTTCCCATCTAACCATACTTGGTCTCCTTTCTTGAAGGGCAGTAGTTCCATTCCAAAATGGTCATGTTATATCCTCATAGCTTCGGCTGTGAGTTCGAGGCTGGCTTGGGCTTCCTTCCTAGCATGTTGTAGAGTAGCGAGTCATGTGTTGGCAGTGGGTACATTCATGTTTCCTATAATGGCAGGGTATGCTCTTGGCTGGTATCTGTGTAGAAGTTCAAATGGTGACTTCTTCGTGGCTAAGTGTTGGTGTACGATGTGGGCATATTCTGCATAAGGAATTAGGTCGGCCCAGTTGTCCTGTGATGAGTTGTAGAATGCTCTGAGGTACTGCTACAGTTCTTGGTTCATTTGTTCTGTGGTGCCATCTATCTGTGGGTAGTATGCTATGCTGAGCGCTGATGTGATTCCTAGTTCCTTGAGTAGTGCTTGCGCTACTTTTGATGCAAATTGTGTTTCTCTGTCTGATATGATTTTATCGGGCAGTCCATATCTTCTCCAGGTGTGATCCAGTAATAATTGGGCGGTTCCATCTGAGTCAATACTCTTCAGACATGGTGTTATGATCACGTTCTGTTGGGCCTTAACGGCAGTCTATTCCGACACAATCATCACAAATATCAAGCGGCCTCACAAGTTGAGGCGTACAACAAGGTACAGATAATAACCTTGGTCATCCACTCCCAACAGATCACCTTATCGTTGGTCGAGTATCACGAGCCATATTGCATGTGGGCATAGAATGCCGCCTTACAAACTACTCACACACCGGGCATTGAGCTTCTAGTCTTTCCTGGCCGGAAGGAGACGAATGGAGAAGCACAAGAGTAGTCGTATTAAGAGAGACAACTTAGAGAATACCTATGGATACATATATGGTATTCTTACACCCTATTTCCTAAAGTAGTATAAAAGGCCATAGAGTAGGCTGAGGTTCTTCAGTCTATTCTCTTCGTTCACTGTGGTCTCCCTACCACAGTACCTTCGTTCTTAGGCAGTCTTCATACTGTCTACCTTCATTTCTACATTGCAATACATCTCTGGCTCCTATGCTACACGTACAGTCGAGACCATCGTCCACCCTCTCTCTATGAGCAACCTAGGGAAGAACCTTCTACTCTTGGGGTTACCGAACAAGCAGTTTGTAACACTAGAATAGACTCTTCTGCCCCTACCTTGCTCACACTAGCTTGCTGCCACACTCTCTCTCATAACCTTCCTTGGTGGGGATAATAGACCCCCATTAAAGAAAGCGTTACTACACACACTCTGGAGCAAGACCTAGGCCAGGAATACCCACCTGGCACTAGACGTATAAATAACCAACTCCGTCACAACAATCGCCCTATCCGGTGCAAAGGGGAATTTTGGGTCTACGAAGACAATAACAGATTCACCCCTCCAAACTACGATAACTGCTCATACCAAAACGGGTGTTATTACTTTGCCCTCGAAGGCGGAATAGAAGAAGAGGACATTTGGAACAAAATAGAGAGCCAGTGGGAACTAGTACCCCAATACAGGGAACCGGCGCCGGTAATCCCCAAAGACTCAGAGCAAGAGGAAACAACCTCACAATCAGACTCCGACTCATCACCAGACCAAACACTGATCAACACCCGAAACAAACCACTCACTAAAATGTCAGGACAAGCTTCGACTTCTACAGACCCCCCTTCCATGACAGTACAACCCAGGAGAGGAAAGGTCAAATTCCCAGACAATTACCCAGACAACCGCATTGAATCCCAGAAATTCATGCTCCAATGCCTCCTTCTTTTTGCAGCAGAATCTGATCGGTACAAGACCAATCAAGATAAAATATCCCTTGTGCTCTCATGCATGAGATATGGCACGGCAGGAGCTTGGGTGGAGAACTTCCTCCTCAAGTTAGTAGGAGCAGACCCTCCTACTGATCTAGGTACCTGGAGGGACTTTTTAACAAAGTTCAAACTCCAATTCAGGGAGACGGGCAAAACCGATAAAGCGCAAAGCACACTCATGGCCTTCTCCCAAGGATGAATGATGGTTGATGAATACTCCAACCAATTCATCCTCATTGCCACCGATGCCAATATCTCCGACAAAGAGCAGGTCCCTTACTTCCAATGCAGATTAGACCTGCGCGTCATGGACAAAATATATGACAAAGAAGTTCAACCGAAGGACACCATTCAGGATTAGATTAATACAGCCTGCGAAATAGATAGACAACTCAGAGCAAGATCTGCTCAAAAGGCCATCCTCGCCAACTCCACCTCTTTCTGGAGCGATTATTTAAATCATTTCCACACTCAACCAGCCATCCGCTATAACTCCACAACTGCCCCTTGCAGAATGAACAACCAGGTGGTTGACATGGACATTGATGCTACCAGGAAGCGTAACACTAAAAGTCAAAAGAGAAAATTTGACGGCAAGCGAACCACCTCTTGCTCTAACTGTGGAAAGTTAGGGCACTCTGGTGCTAACTGTTGGTCACCCCGTAGAGGCGTTCGCCCAATTCGAGGAAACTCGAAGAGACACATGGGTACGACAGGGAGAGGAAACCGCGCGGTTGATTTGGAAGGAGAAGACGACGCACCCGCTATGGGAGACCAAGCGGGAATATATTGAGGAATGGAGATGGAGGATGCTCATCACAACGACCAGCGGGTACCACAACCTGGTCCTTCGATGGAACATCCATACTCTGCCCCATCCGGACGACCCCAAACGGACCATCAGCAACGCGTCATGTCGCCTGACGGACGACAGGGAAATGGAAGCGTCAGTCATTCTGCTCGAATCGGAGCAGTCTTAGGAGAGTTAGGAGTGGATGAAGCAAGAGAAGTAATCTTGGGACACGTGGAGCGTTTTTCCTAACCTCTCCCTCACCATCAAAGGAAAGAGGTCAAGGGAAACCTGAGTTTGATGCCAACAAATGTATTCGTATCGGAGCAATGAATGACCGTATCATCACCCCTATACGCCTAAACGTGAAGGTATCAAACAGGGATCAATACGCTGGAGCAAAGACAACCATCGACTCGGCATGCGAAGGGGTTATAGTAAATGAGACATGGGTCAGGAGACATCACTTCCCCACCTATACGCTCAACAACCCTATTCGTGTCCGGAACGTTAATGATACCATTAATAAAGCAGGTCTCATCCAATCCGCCTTGGATGTGAACCTCACCATTCGGGACATCCATGGATGAATGCACACTGAGCGCATCCAGATGTTTATCTCCAATCTAGGGAAAGACGATCTTATCCTAGGAACAGATTGGCTAATGTACCACAATCCCTCCATCGAGTGGAGGCAACGTGAAGTGCACTTTGATCGGTGCCCCCAGAAATGCCACCAACCACACAGGTTCACTAGGGCAAGGGAAAACCGCTAAATAACAAGCGGTTACAAAACGTGGAGCCACGGCACAAACCATGTATCAGCGAGCGCGAAAAACAGGGCCTAGAACATCTCCGAAGACTATCGGAAGATGTAGGACTCTGCGACCATAGCGGGACGTTTGGTGTCCAACTACGAGCATACCTCAAACGGAAATGGCTCCTACAGGACATAAGGAAATATGCAGAAGAGAAACGAAAGGCTCAAATTAAGCCATCTCTTTCACCAAACGAGGGGGAACCTGATCTCCCAGATAAACCATCAGGAAAACAGGCCACAGAGGGACCAGTCATTCGGAAACTGGCTCCCGAACCGTCAGGATTTGCCAGTTTCGACCAGGACTTGGAGGACGAAATCGTCATTACCAATCTAAAGGAAAGAGTTCCTAAAGCACATCACGAATTTTTGGACATCTTCAGCGAACGAAAGTCGCAGTGACTCCCAGAACATACTTATTGGGACCATGCCATTGATCTTAAACCGACTTTCAAACCCCAAGTACCAAAAATCTATGCCTTGAGCCCAGAGAAACATGACGAACTAGGAAAATTCATCAAGGAACATCTCACTCGGGGAACCATCCATTGATCCACCTCGCAAACAGCAGCCCCATTTTTCTTCATAGGAAAAAAAGATGGAAAGTTGCACCCGGTACAGGACTATCGCCATTTGAACTCGTACACCATCCCAAATGTGTGCCCCCTCCCACTAATCCAAGAACTGTTGGACGTGATCAAAGGGGCCACCATTTTCAGCAAACTAGGCGTACGATGGGGATATAACAATATACGAATCAAAAAGGGAGATGAGTGGAAGGCAGCCTTCATCACTCAGTTGGGTTCTTATGAACCCACAATGATGTTCTTTGGCCTCACCAACTCACCAGCTACTTTCCAAGCCATGATGAACATGATCTTCAGAGAACTCGTCACAGCCCGGAAAATAACCGTATATATGGACGACATCCTCATTTTTTCTAAAAACATGGTGGAACACATTCAAGTCTTGAACCAAGTTTTCCAGATCTTATGCAACAATGACCTCTATTTGAAGCCAGAAAAATGCGAGTTTTATAAAGAAAAACTCCAATATCTGGGATACACAATTTCAAAAGACCACGTCGCTATGAAAGACTCCAAGGTGGACGCAATACAAGATTGGCCAATTCTATGCACTGTCCGAGACATTCGCTCCTTCTTAGGTCTAGGAAATTTCTACAGGCGCTTCATCGACAAATTCTCACTTATCGCGTGCCCTCTACATGACCTCACCAAAAAGGATGCAAAATGGAACTGGACTTCAAAATGCCAGGAAGCTTTTGAACGATTAAAAAGGGTGTTCATCAGTAAACCCATTCTAAATTATCCAGACCCCATGCATCCATATCGACTAGTGACGGATGCATCACTAATCGCTTACGGAGCTACCCTCCTGCAAGAAGGAAAAGATGGTGACTGGCACCCAGTTGCGTTCCTTTCCAGGTCATTTTCACCAGCAGAACAGAATTACGACGTCCACGATTGCGAACTCTTGGCTATCATAAAAGCGTTGGAACACTGGAACCATTACCTCGAAGGCGCACGACACCCATTCAAGATCTGGACAGATCACAAAAACCTGGAACATTTCCAAACGGCGCAAGATCTGTCACGACGACACGCCCGTTGGAGCCTCTATTTGAGCAGATTCGACTTCACACTCAGCTATAAAGCAGGATCTACGAATCATTCTGATGCTCTGTCCAGGCGTCCAGATCTAAGTGAGGGGGTGGAATCTGACAACAAAGCTCAAATTTTGCTCCCAGCCAACCTTTTTAACAGATCCGACGAAACACTGGTGGAACCGTCTCCGACACGGCATATTAAGTCCACAGAAATCGCATCCTCAGACCTCATCTCCCTCATCTGACTCTCAAAATCGGAACATGACGCCCTGACAAGGGTAGCCCTCGCCAAACTCTTGCGAGTAGGGCCACAAGGAATGAGGGGACTACTAGGACATTGGACACATGAAGACGGAATTACCAGACGAAACGGCCACATATGCGTCCCAAAGGACGATGCCATCTGAAGACTTATTGTCAAAACGCATCACGACGCACCCGCGGTAGGACACCCGGGTAGAGCCAAAACATTGGAAATGGTACAATGGCACTATTGGTGGCAAAACATGTCATATTGACCACACCAGATGTCCATCACCCTCGTTTCTTCACTTGCTGCATGCAACACAAGTTCCAAGCATCAATACGGCGAGTGACGCGCCTGAGGTATGCTCGATATTGGGCCATCCGACCGGATAGGTCACAGGGGTCGAGGTTCTCATCGTTATCAGAGTAGACCAAATTCAGATCGTCAGTGGAGTTGATTATATCCTCGACAACGCGCACAGTAATTGGGCATCCACGCAAATCGGCTGCAAACACATGGCCCACTATAGGGGATGGAGGATGGATGGGGTCTCTTAGTGGCGGCGAGATAGCGATGGAGAGGAGCTATCGGGATAAGGACACGACGGGTTGAAGCAAATGTGGAGGGTACCTTGGATGCAAGTCAAGTTCGATATGCAGACTGTATTGAATTGAGCATAGAAAACGCAGAAAATTTGTGCCCAGGCTACAACTACTGAACCTTGGCTGTGAAGTCCAGCTAGCTTTCCTATTTTGACAATTTCGCGGCAGCATCGCAGATGACAAAGTGGGCTTCGCACAAGAAACGAGGGTCGGCAACATATGAAATGGATGAAAATGACGAGTTGTTTGCTGACTGGTGGCATTTCTGATGTCCGGAAAGTTCGATCCACTAGATGAGTTGGGCCAATTGATTCAATTGAAAGATCGAAGATCCACATCCAGTGGCGGCATACGATATTCGAATGTTTCGGCCCCATCATATAGTTGATTGATCATGACATGCGAAGAAGCTTGATCAAAACAGGGGTGACAAACCGTCTCGATCAGGGGCTGATCAAAAGAATCAATTGTGACGCTCATAAAGCCGTCATAATGAGTAGAGATTTTGTGTATTATTTCGGGTGTCGGAAGAAGCAGCCATCGTTGGCCATCGAATGACTTCAACCAGTCACACCGTACTGTGGCAGCGTCAGTGGGAATTGAAAAGCAAAGCAGATAATGGAGACACGTACGGTAAATTTTGTTCAATTCTATTCTCGGGTCGAGTGAATTGTATTCCATCCCCCACTAGTATTCCAGACGCGTTAACTGTGCAAAGTCAGTCAGAGCAATCGCCAAATCGATGCTCTGTTGACCTCACCAGCTCACTATTCCACAAGCGTTGATTCAATAGATAGCATGATGACACTGAAGCTTCTGAGGAGAGTTCTTGCGTTAGAAGACATCGCTTGACCTGCGTGGATGCTACTAAGCGCTTCGATTTTCGATTGTGATCTCTCATAGCTTGATTTCGCAACATATCAGTATGCAAAATAAGGATGTATACGAACACAGACGTACATGGTATCACTGGAGTATCTGTCCTGCTAATGCTTTGGGCTTGACCTGAGTCCCTAACTCGACGCTCGCTATCTTGTTGGGTAAAGAGATAGGCCGATATTACCAGACCCCAGATAAACATATTCACACACCTGCTGTATTGGAACTATCTTGTTCACTGCTACTCCTAACGGGAGCTCGACTATTCCACGTTACAGGCTGATCGCTGCTTGCTACTTTGCGACGTTTTAGGCTGGAAACCGCTGGTTCTGATGTAGACCTTTTGCGTGTCAAGTTCGTATATGAGAAAACTGAGGTTTCAGTACACCAGAGGACACGCGATGCAAGGTAGATGTACGGATGTATCCCGTCTCGCCTGAACTCTCAGCGTTTACGCAACTGACTCAGAAGCGCATGCAGTTGAAGGTAGGAACGAAGATAACGCACTTATTTGGAGTGAGAATTTCGATTTCTCTCCTTCAAAACCTTTGACTGGACTTGATCCGTTAGGCTTCGAAGGCGTTGTGCGGCGGCGTTTCATGCCTCCAATCGCTGACTCTGAACTGGACCTTTTGCGTTTGAAATAACTAGGCTGGTTACCACTATCTTATTGACGAAACAGTTCGATCTAGTGAGAGATGATGGGAAAAATTGAACGAAAGTAGACACACTTGTGAACTCTGTGCTGCGCTTTGCTATCTTCAACCCTTTCATAGGTTACGGTTCCATTCCGGACATCGTGCGTTAGTTCTCCGCTAATATTCGGAGTTCGCTGACGGAAATTGCGAGGAGGGGAGACGACCACAGAGCCTATGTCAAGAAGTATATGTAAGGGGATGTGAAGAAGCGTCGACTATGACTTCGTCGCTGGGACAAAGTTGTTTCTCCAGTATGTGCGACTAGGTGCGACTCTAAACGACCAGGTCACGTGCAAGTGCATGTCTGCGGCGCTGCGCGACGATGACCACTGCAAGGCCGGGGGGTGGTACTCCTCTTTGTCACATTGATCCATCATGCGTCATCTCTCAAGGCTTCTACAATCAACATGGCTCACATCTGTAGCTACGATTGTCCACATCCGCCTCATCCAACGCTTGTTTTCGGCTAAAACTCCATGCCCATTGTTCCTGCCACAGGGCCTTGACCTTGTGGCGACAACCTTCCCTTATAAATAGCTGAAATTCTCTATGCCCCTCTCCCAACCTTCTCAAACTGAAACCTCATCACCTTTGCCTCCTTGACCTCTTCTCTCTTCTATCATGTCCTCATCGCCCAGCCAACAATCGAATTCATCGATCCTGAACGTGGCATTGTTCATTGAGCCATCTCTGGCATCTAACAACCTGATGGACAGGGAGTCCCTGCGTACAGAGTGGGATGTGATTGGCTCTACAAGCATTTCCTCTGAAGATGTTGTGGGAGAGTTGGACACAGTCGGAGCACAGTGTCTTCTGACCAAAGAGCTGGCGATGGAGTCGGTTTTGGAATCCGTTCACCTGTACCAACCGTCTTCGAAAAGGCGCTTCCACAAGGTGAGTCTGCCTCCATGAGCGCCGCGCAACAAATTGCAATCATTTTATTCAAGGTGAAACACGCCCTTGGAATTCCTCGCCACTCTCGCAACATCGACGATCCTAGGAATACCATTTACCGTGAGACATTGTCTGATGTTTTCGCCTCGGTGCTCATAACTCATGGTCCTACAGTGAGGGCTGATTTGCGTACACTGTTTGATCGTAAACGGTGGCTTTTACTTCCCGACATAGATCTCGTCAAGCGCATCTTAAATGAACATCAAGTGAGCGACAAGATTACCGAGGTTAGCTATTTCACGCTTTTATTTTGATTTCAACTTACCGCAACCCAACCAGCTCTACAGCGATGCGACTGCCTTTCATTATCGATTTGTCCCCCTCGGCCCTGGACGACTGACAGACATGCTCAGATGGGTTCGGCCTGATTACGAAATTGAACCACAGCCATCCTCCTCCATGGAATACGGACTCTACAGCTATCCGTTCCAGAACTTTCCCAAGCTTGAATCCCATGCTCATCCTCATTGGGTCATTCTGAATGCTGGGGAGACACTGCTTGCCATCACAGATCACGAGTTCGACGCCTTCATATGGCGCGTCACATACGCATACATGGTGACCGTCGATGAAGCGAAGGCATTTGTTGAAAGCATTAAGCTTATCTACAAGAGGTGGGTTTCCAAAGGCAAGGGCTGTGGTCCCTCTCGAATCATAAGCTTCATTAAGAAGGCTGTTGATCGCGTTCGCGGAAGAGCGACTAGGACGCAGACCGCAAGCTCATCGGTTGCAGCATCGCCTCAATAAGTGCAGCGCCAGAGGACAAAGGCTGTAGCGTCGGTTCTGTCGGGCCAGAGGACAAAGGCTGTAGCGTCGGTTCTGTCGGGAGCGGTAGCGAGGCCCGAACCGCTGTGGACGTCTTGGTCTTCCTGGCATGTATCATATGTAGTTCATGATGTGTGTTGAGCTAGGTTAACCAAACCTCGGCCACAAGATGAGGGGGTCTATTACTCGGGCAATCATGATTGGCAAGACTCTAAAATCGGACTTCATCGTGTGTTTAACACTAATTGAAGCGTTATCGGTGTCGGCATCACTGCCAGCACCTATGGCCAGAGCAGCTAGACCATCACAAAACAAGATATATTTAACACGGCGGCTCTTCCGCTGCTTGGGAAAAATAACGAGGACCGACCGAGTCTTCTAATTGTGTAACCAAACGTCGATGATAGAAACGATACTCATCAGCTAACCCGACAGTCTCCACGGGACTCCGTGCATTACATAGATCGGGAGATGTGCATCGCTGCCGAAGCTACATATTGAGTTGTGTGAGCAGATTTGTCAATCAAGTATGATCGTTCATCAAGTTCAAGAGCACGAATGCAACAGAACTAAGACGAAACTGCAGAGCAAAGGTATTTAAGTTTGAGTTAGATTTCGATGCAGGCCATAAAATATGAAAATTGGATTGAACATTGAATACCGGCAACGCAGAGGTAGTTGGAGACAGACGCAAGCGCGAGCGGCTACCGTCTGCACACGGCAAAGAGTTAGGCGCACCGGCCAAAACAGGGTCATACCTGCACCGTCCATCGCTGCTAGATAATCAGATTACCCTAAAGTCTGTACTCCCCTGTCACATCTGACAGGTTGGGCTCTGATGGAATAGCAACAACACCCCGCACAGTGCGTGCCCTCTCGCTGTTCAAGGCTGCCCGGTGGCTCCTGAGCATAAGTCCCCAACTGCTTCATATTGACCACACCAGATGTCCATCGCCCTCGTTTCTTCACCTGCTGCACGCAACACAAGTTCCAAGTGTCGGCGTAACGAGCGACACGCCCGAGGTAGGCTCGATATAGAGCCATCGGATTGGATTGCTCGCCGATCTTGAGGTTCCCATATCTATCATAGCGAGCTGAATTTGGGTTGTCGACGAAGTCCTTGCTCCACCCTGAGCAGCGTAGACAGCGAGTAGGAATCCACGCAGATCGGCTGTTAATGCATGGACCGGTACACGCTCTAGATATGTGCTGTTTTTCGGCGATGGTTAGATAAGGATAGAGAGGGGGGTTCGGGACAAGAACGCGGGGGGTTGAAGCAAATCTTGAAGGGACTTCACATGTTGACCAAGCCTTATATGTGCTCTCTATCCACATGGACATGGACAAGGAAAAGAAATCGTGCCCATGCCAAACAGACCTCAACTTCGCAGCAGTGTCGCAGATGACGAAGTGAGGTTTTGCACGAGATATAAGGGGTGGTAACGTATAGAATGGAGGATAATGTCGAGTCGATCGCTGATCGGCAGCAGTTCTCTTGCCTGGCGAGCTTGTCCCACTCATTGAGTCGTGCCATTCAATTCGATTGAATGATCGAAGTTCCACGTCTTCCAGCGATAGCATTCGATATTCGAAAGTTTCGGCGCCGTCGTATATCTAAGCAATCATCAAATCAGAAAAATCACAACCAGAACAACAGAGATGACAGACAGTATCGACCGAAGGTAGAATTGATTGAGTTGCTAAATTCCTCATGAAGTTGTCCTGGTGAGCACTGACTTTCTCCGCCATCTCGGGTGTGGGAAGAAGTAACCATCGTTCACTATCGAATGACTTGAACCAATCACGCCGTACTGTGGCCGCACACGATGTCAGAGATAGTCTGAAACCAAGCCAAGCGATGCATACAGTATGTTTTGTTCGATTCTGATCTCGGGTCAAGTGAGTTGTATTCCATCCCCCAAGACCATTCCAGACGCGTTAGCTGTGCAAAGTCAGGCAGACCGATCTTCAGTCAATGCACAATCTGAACGTACCAGATCACTGGCACTCCACAGACGCTGATTCAATAGATAGCATGGTTCTATTGAAGCCTCTGAGGATAGTTCTTGAGTTAAGAGACATCGCTTGACTTCTGAGGATACTAAAGGGCATTTATCCGATTTTTGAGTGTGATTTTCATGGGCTTGAGATAGCGACGAGTCAGTGTACGAGATGAGAAGCTGAATGAACGCAGACGCACATGTCTTCTCAGAAGGTTTTATCTTCCTGATGCTTTTCACTGCGGTAGAGGTCTCCAGGTGATGTTTGCCATCTTGTCATGCAGTCAGATAGATCAGTATACTCAAGAACATAGGAAGCCATCGACACACTTGTAAGATCCGAGAACAGTTGTTCACCATGACTAGAGACGGTATTCGAACCATTCAATACTACGGACGAACCGCCACCCGTTACTTGGCGACGTTTGACGCTGAAACCCACGGGTTCTGAAACGACCCTCTTGCGTTTCAAGCAGGCATCTGAGAGCTTCATGAGGTCACCAATTTACTAGAGAGGAAGTTTCACAACGCATATGTACTTGTAATTTCTGCCGATCCTGTCTCGCCGTCGCTACCAACTTGTGCGCGGTTGGTATGTAAGCGAGGGAGCTAGTGCCACTCTCGGCTGGGTTCGACCCTTTGACCTTGAATCCTGTACTGGTCATTGCGTGACGATTGCTCCAAATCGAATGTATGTATGTATGTATGTATATTTTTCTATCGGGGGTTGTGAAGGAGAGGGTACGATGATGCGCCGGTTTTTTTTCCTGCTGCACTTGGACAAGGTGGGTGACTTGGGCCAAGTTGGGCCAGTCCCGAATACGCCCCAACCGCGGTGGAAAGTGGCACGTGAGCACGCGCTGCACGTCTTATCCTAAATCACGGCCCCACAGGCGAATATCGTACAAAATTCTTCCCCTATGAGACGACTACATGCAACTGGTGCCGAGAAACACAAACCCGGACCCACATCCTCTTCTGGTGCACGCACTATCAGCGTCCCCCCGATTTCACAGTAGCTAAGTACCTTACAAGCAGGAACCCTCTTAGAGGGCTCATACAATTCCTACGCGACAACCCGTCTGCATTCACCTTCGAAGATGCCCCTCGCAATGCGGAGGACCTCCTGCCCTAGACACCAATATGTCCACTTCCCCCCCTTCCATCTTCACTGCCCGCGCCTGCGAGGCTGACATTCCGGGTCTTAATTGAACCCTTTACACGCTCCGACACACGTTGCTTATCCCTTCCCCCTTTATTAACTGCCGCCACTGGCCTTACGCCGCGCGGGATACAAATACGCTGAATTAAAAATAAAAATAATAATAATAAAAAGTGGCACGTGACAGTCTTATAAGATCATGCACCGCCGCTTTCAAAAGCCACACAAGTCGGCGGTACTCGCTACCATTGGAATGAGCTGATTTATCCCCCATTATCTATTTTAAAACGGGAGATTGAAGCTCTGCTCTCGCAAGATCATCGAACCGATCCCTCAGCTCCTAGAGGTATGCATACGCCTGCTACAATGCGACGGTCCGGATCACAGGCTCTGGCCGCAAGTAAGAATCGACGTTTTGAGTGACGATAGGACAATATCACGGCGTTAGGTGTCAGCCATCTGCCTCGATCAGGGCAAGCCAGGACACACGAAGGTGGAGACTCAAGTACTCATGACACATGAACTTCACCCGAGGCTCCAAGGTACATGGGGATGAAACCAAATTAATCGAGCAGCCAGTATCACACGAGAAAATCTGCAGTGGCCTATGTTAGCCTATGTTGCCCTCAGCCGATCAAGTCGCCCCTTTGCCCCGTCCACGGAGTCGGACTCTTCCCCAGCGCATCCAAGCTCTGCGCGATCCCGATCGTATCCTGCACTGGCTCGACGCCGTGCATCCGGAACCGCTGTGTCGCCGCAGCCTCACTATCCCTCGCCGCTCGCTCCGCAGGCCGCATCCCGAACACTGTCTCCTCCTCCGGCCCCGAGTCGTCGAACGAGTCGTCAAACCCGTCATCCATGACCCCCGCAGCCGCGCGCGCGAACGGGTGCACGGGCTCCGCCCCATCCTCGAGATCGTCTCCGTCCGTGTCGTCGCTCTCGAACGAGTCGTCGTCATTCCGCCCACGCTGTCGCGACGCGAGCAGGAACGCGGCCGAAGGGTGCGCGGTGTCGTGCACTTCGTAGTCCATCGAGTCCATCGAATCTGTCGATGAGTCCGCGTCTTGCGCGTCGAGGCCGGAATCATCCTGCATGTGATGGATGTCGTACCGCTGCTGGTCAGGTGTTTGCAAAGCGGACGGTGGGAGCTGAGCTATCTCATCCGCAGAGAACGTTGCTGGCATTGGGGCAAGTGGGGATGGGGTGTGTCTAGAATCGGAGAATGTGGATGGCACGTACTCCCTCATTGCAGATGAGGCAGACGAAGTAGACTGCTCATGATCTTTGCCCATCGACGGTCTGTAACCTCCCGGAATATTGACTCCGACTCTATTCATCATACTCTCAAATGTTGAATCCACCACAGAGCTCGACATGCTTCCATTGCCACCCGGTGTGTATTTCGTCAGGGAAGGCGGGGATGGGATGCTCGAATTGGATGCTACACCTCTCCAGTCCTGATTCGAGTAGACTTTGGGTTGTGCGATACGTTGTGCGTTCCCAATGAGGTCTTTGCCAATCCGCGCTGCAGCCTCCTTACCAGGAGTACGGCTGAGCTTCGGGAGACGAGCAAATTCCATCATTACAGGCGGAGACATACCGGGTGGCAAATCTAAATCGTCGTCGTCGTCATCATCATACCGATTGGGAGCATTGTAGGCGGAGGAAGACGCGATAGTAACTTCAGAGTGAACAGGATGTCGGGAGCGCTGTGGCGTAGTGATAGAAGGATCTCGCAGATCGACGACCCCCGACCATTCGTGGGGCTGTGTTCCAGAAGGCAGATACGGATTGTGCGAGGCGGCGACAGGCGTCTTTGGTTTTCGGAGTCGAAGTGGAGAGATGCCACGACGAATGGATTGAGGATCTAAGGCCTGACGAAGGAGGTCATCTCGAACGATCTGCTGTCGAGATTTACCCTTGTTAGGAGAAACAGGCTGTTGAGTGGTATCTGCCTGCGAGGTTGGCCTGTTGGTGGACGCGTGAATGGTCTCGTCGATTGTGTCCTGGTCATGATAGCTGTCTGAAACATCAGCCACCGAGTGAGCATCATCCCGAGCAAGGTCCTGGAGGTCTCTTTCCATACGAATCAGTGGAGATTCCAGAGAGGCAGCCCAGGAGGACTCTGAGTTCTGTTCGGGAAATGCGGTACGTGTGCTCTGTCCGTGGTAGCGTGACACAGTAGCAGGCGTCGATGATATGGCGCCTTGTGCGGGCATGAATGAACTATCGGAGGGCGTCTTGTTAGGATCGAAGACTCCAGGAGGATGTGAAACGACAGCTTCAGAGGTGTGCTCAGATGTATTGTCGACTGAGGTAGAGGCTTGCGACTCATCCTCGAGCTGTTGTTCGTGCAGTGAAGAGTAGTCATCGTAAGTCGGTAGACGGATCTGGGCTGCCTGCTCGTAGAAAGATGTCCAGAACTTGAGAACGATAAGTCAGTCAAGTGCATAACAACAGCAACCTCTTCGAACAACAACATATATTCCAAGTGTAAGCGCAAAAAAATTGATCCTGACTCACTTTAGCGGCTTCTCGGACTGGCTCAGTTCCAACAGAATAACGCTTGAACGCAGGCAGAATACGGGTCGACAAGATGTTTTGGATTTTCGAGAAGTTTGCATCGATATTCTAAGATAAAAAGGGTCAGAGAATCGTTCCATCCTATGGGATTGATAATTGGGAGACTCAAGGCGCGTAAGCGGAATGGATGTGTCGCGACAAGACGCACCTGTAGCTTTATTGTGATGAGCTGCTCTATCTGGTCGATCTGATCATTCACGGAGGCAGAACTGTCGAGGCCAGGAACCTCAATAGAGGTAGCATCTAGTTGCGGTTCCCACCGTGGTGGATTGGGAGGGATGGGGTTCAGTTTCTTGCGTGCGTCTGACATCGTGCTTGTCTCTTGACCAAAGCACGGCTCGCGCCTGCGACGGCTCCACGGCGGAATGCTGAGTAAGCAAACGCGACAGTGGCGCAACCTGTGGCGGCTTGTGGCAGCCCTTTTTTCGCTCATATGCACTCTTTGACGACCTTCCACGTTGAAAGCGTCCGCACGTCTTCGCCCCAACCTCTCCGTCCTCCAAGGACGTCGCCACAGGCTCTCGTATTACGAGCAGCTGACGGCTGACATGTCAAATTCACCCGGCTCTTCTGGAGTCTGCAATCGTTGGTCCTTCAAGCTTCAACTCCCTCAGCTGAAACGCACGCCATGCATGGGAGTAAGACTATCATTGCCGTTTGGATTCGACCATCCACAAGTCTCACTACCCACCATGAGTATTTGATGCGACCCCGGGACGATAATGTTGACAAGAAGGCGTCAAGAGTTGCATGCCATTGTGGCCTTTTGTAACGATATCCGGAATATGATTGCGGGATCCCATGACATCCATGCATAGCGACGGTTCGATGATCACTATTTCTAGACATTATTACAGCCATGGCGCTTTTTCTCTCTCGGCGGGTATCATCCACGGTTGTGAGTCGATGTTCTTCTGCAGACTTTCCCAGGGTACTTGTGCCTTTCAGCGCTCTAATAAGATGTACACGCTATCCTAAAGACTCAGAGTTATTGTTGTCTTCCCCTTTCCTCTTTTAATCGCACCTTCACCTGAATCGCAGGCGATAAATCACTGAATTTTTATGACATCTGTCATGTTACACGGGCAAGTCCTTACCTGCTCACCACAGTAGGAATATCGACCTGGTCATCGTTGAGATACCAAGCTCCTATCAAAGGTAATCAGAAACTCGACCGATACTCTCAATGTAGGTGACCAGAAACATACTATCGCCTATCATCATCTTCTCGTTGTACGTGTAGCCATCACCGAGCCAATAGAACCGATTTCGCGTGCGGCCGTCGAGTGGTTCATAAGCGAAATCCTCCCAACGTGGGTTCGAAAGCGTGCGGACGGCATGAAGGCAAGATCCTTCATCAAAGCCTCTTACATTTCAGTGAACTTACGTGTATGATGAAGCACAATACCTGGCCATAATCCGGTAATTGCACCGTCGGGACTCTTGTACCATGAATTGCACTGATCTACGTATACCGTCTTCGGGACAAGGAGTCTGCAACCCTTTCCACTAGACTCAATTGTATACGATTCACTGACTTTGGGAAAGTAAGCCTAGTAAAGAATCTATCAAAGTGTGCTTCTTGTACTTCAAAAAAAAACCTTGCCTTCGTGTATTCTTCATAATCTGCGACGGCCTCTGCTTTGACTTCAATGCTCTTTAGCCGCTCCCTCTGTAACTTCAGCGTCGCCGCGACGACATAGTCAACTTGACGTTCGATGATGACAAGTAAAGACCCAGAGTTGACGAATGAGTTGGGTCCGGTGGCCATGAACATGTTAGGGAAGCCGTCTACGGCTACAGAAAGATAAGCTGAAGCATGAGGGGTCCAACGCTGCCGCAAGTCACGCCCGTTTCGTCCAACTACGTCGAACGGTAGACGAAATGTAGTGTTGAATCCGGTTGCGCAGACGAGCACGTCGAGCGTAGTATGTCGCCCGTCGACGAGTTGGACACCAGTAGAAGTGATCCGATCGATGGATGTTGTCTCGAACGCGGCCTAATGGACTGTTAATTTGTGCTGCGCCATATCTGAGTGACCCTCACATTTTCTTCGCACAATGATTCAAGGTACCCTGGGCCAGGAGTCAGTCTGCGACAGCAGACATCAAATGAGGGCACAACTGATATTCCCATGAGACTGTTGCTACGACGCCACGACGATGAGAAATCAGGATGCAAAATAACATACTGTACTCTGCTATTTCCGGTTTCTTAGCTAGTTTGCTGATCATAGTAGCCTTGAAAGCGGCGGTCATAGCAGTTTGCATTTCCGATCCCCGTTGAGTTGTGGCATGAGCAGACTGCAGAAGATAAACACGTCCCCGCGTTCATGTGGATGAACAAGTCACTTACATTTAGGTCCGATTCAAGTTCGTGTCTGAAGAATTTTTAGTACTCTGGATCCTTAAATCGCTCTCGATCCGCATCTGTGAATACGTCTGCATCCGGGGTCAGCTTGATGACAAAAGTAGGCAAAAAAATGCATGGCTGCGCACAGTTGTCCGTCCCAGGCTCACGCGACATCAGCTCGCATAGCTTGCTTTCCGAGAAGGACGACGAAATCCAGGTCTTCCCCCGGACAAAATTGGTTATTTTCGCCACCTTTGGCTGCAACGCTGTGACAATTTGGATGGCAGATGAACCCTACGAAAGTCTGGGACTAAATTCACCCAGCAAAGAGGGTGACGCGGGCATACCAAGCCAATCACACCGACACTCTTGTCTCCCCAGTCCTTCACGCCCTCTTCCCAAGCACCGTCGGAGATATCCCAGTGAGCGCTATGTACAAGGCGCCCGTCGAAATCCTTCAGGCCCTCGATATCAGGCCATGATAAGCGACTCAGCGTGCCGGTCCCGAGAAACAAGACGTCGGCTGTATCCTCGAATTCCTCGAACAAGTCATCGACAGAGGAGTGTGCGTCAGAAATCGAAGACGCCTCTAGCAATCCCGGAACTCCGTCATGAGTGCCATCTGTGCCTCGCGGGAATTTGGGATGGCGGATTCGGAGACGCCATTTTCCCGCGGTATCGTCCCAGCTTGCATGGGTCAGCTCGTGCTGTAGACGGATGTATTGCATGAGCTTGTACTTCTCCACCACGCGCCGGAGATAGGCCAGTATTTCGGATCCAGGAGCATAGAAAGAGGACCATTGGGTCTGGAAGAAGGGAAATTAGCACAATAAGGTGCAGCTCGAGTGCGCAGATGTGAACTTGCATTATCCTCAAATGTGAGTTGATACTTGCATCCCAATCAATACCGTGATTACTAGTGATATGCTGGCCACTTACGCAATGAGAAGGAATGTCGCAAGCCAAGCCCTGCAAGCAGTCTCAGTACAGTCCACGCGGGAGCAAATGGTTTCCTACCGTACCGGATACTTGTTGGCATACCAAGTACCGCCAATGCCCGCCGCTTTCTCATAGATTTTCAAGTCTAAGTTCGATACTCTCTGAGAGAAGCTTTATGACGAGTGGGTCATTGACCGTGATAAAATCGGCGGAAATCTTACTTACCGGATACCGGCCACAATACCACTATAACCAGCACCTATACATACTACCTTCATAGGTCTGTACTCGTCGATGGAGAAATTCCCCGTTTCAAACTCGATGGTCTTCACACTGCCTGCCATGCTCAAAGTGAAATTTAATCTGCTGGAAAGTGGTTTGAATCCTGCTATGTCAAGAGGGGATTGGTCTAGACTAATATCGTGGGGATACCCGACACCTAGACAAAAAGGATCGCACGAGAGTGATAGGAGAACGATGTGGGATCAAAGCGAGACGATACGGAAGAGGACAGGACAGGAAGAGCAAGGAGTCCGGTTGGTAATGTAAGTGGGTGGTAGGGACCCGTCCTTATACTGTTCTCGTGTTCTAAATATAAGTCAGTGTCGGCGCGGACGTCAGTGTAAGTGTTGAGAAGGCGCTAGCGCTAGGTGCCGAGGAGACAGTCGAAGGGGCGAGCATTGCTAGATGCAACTAACTTAAGTGCCTCGTGACCGTGTTGTAAGCTGCGGGATTGCAGTGAAATGGCTTTGAGGCGTCAGATTTTTGGAAGTCCAAGAACCTGAGAATGAACGAGACCGACGGCAGACGGGTAGATGTAGGCCGTTGCTTCTCCAAGCTGAATATGCTCATGAGAAAGGCAAGATAAGGCGAGGTGTTGGGAAAAGCACCCGGGTTGGACGTGTAATGATTAAAAGAGGATGGGAAAGGGCCACAATATAGGTACAGGAAGAGAGCATGAATGGAACTACACTACCCACTTTATAAGTACTCACGAATAAAGTCAATGCTCACCTGACCCTAGACATGAGGCTGATACAGCGTTTATAGACCTTGAGCATACTGATAGGTAAGCCGACCCAAAAACCATGCGCTTTCTATCATTGAAGGCCAATCGTACATACAACACATGCTCTGTTCCTATTGAGTGAGAATCCTTTAGTCTACACCCATCGAATCACAATAATGCAAGCTTACAATCATACAATTACCCTATGGAAAGGAACATA
Organism: Heterobasidion irregulare TC 32-1; assembly: GCF_000320585.1. Classification (NCBI taxonomy): domain Eukaryota; kingdom Fungi; phylum Basidiomycota; class Agaricomycetes; order Russulales; family Bondarzewiaceae; genus Heterobasidion; species Heterobasidion irregulare. The sequence continues at coordinate 103,124 of NW_009258197.1, read as the reverse complement.
TCCTCCACAAATACCAGTTGAGCACCCTGATTCGCATGCACTGGTATTCACTGAGATGGGACTGTAAAATCATATGCATTAAGTCGTGCATAAAGTGTGCCGCCGAAACCCGGAACGTACCAGGTGGTATATCGACCTCGTTGTCATCCAGATACCATGCTCCTACACATTTTTTAGCGCGGTCAAGATGATTTAAACGGATAGCTCACGATCGCCAGTCATTGTCTTCTCATTGTGCGTGTAGCCGTCACCCAGCCAATAGAAGCGATTGCGGGTTCGATCGCCTGGCAAACTTTCATAATTGAAGTCTTCCCAACGGGGGCTAGCCAGTGCTCTGACAGCGTGCAGACAGGAACCTGGGGAGTATCGTGAGCCGTGAGCAATGACTCTCGGCTTGATAAAATCTACCAGGCCATAATCCTGTTATAGTGCCGTCGGGGTTCTTGTACCAGGAGTGACACTGATCTACGTATACCGTCTGTCAATGTATATCAGTCTATGCCTTATACCAGGTCTCGAACTGACACAAACCTTCGGGAAATATGCCTGTAGCGAAGTAGATCATGAGCCACCATTCAAAGTCGAAACAAGCGTTATCCAACATGCCTTCGTATATTCATCGTAATCCGCAACAGCCTCCGCCTTGACCTCTATGCTCTTCAGCCGTTCCCTTTGCAGCTTCAAGGTGGCGGCAACCGCATAATCGACCTCGCGCTCCATCAAAATGAGAAGCGAGCCCGAGTTGACAGCCGAGTTCGGGCCCAAGGACAAGAACATATTCGGGAAGCCGTCCACAGCGACCGATAAGTACGAGACTGCGTGCGGCTCCCAACGCTTCCGCAAGTCGCGCCCCTCGCGCCCGATCACCTCAAATGGCATACGGTAGCTGGTATCGAAGCCAGTAGCACAGACGAGTACGTCAAGGTCGGTACGCCGCCCATCGACGAACTCGATGCCGCTTGGGAAAATCCGCTTGATGGGTGTCGTCTCAAAATCGACCTTGCGCGAAGAATGAGTCTTCAGTCAAGCCTGGAGGATAACTATGCTCACGTTGTCTTCGCAGAGCGACTCGAGGTAGCCCGGGCCGGGCGTCAGTCGACGACAACTAACATCGAATGAAGGAACAACTAGAGAAAGTTTACACGGGTCATGCGAGGGGAAATGACAACCCAAGGATGGTTTTACTCACTGTATTCGGCGATTTCCGGTTTCTTCGCTAGTTTCATGACCATAGCTGCTTTGAACGCAGCCGCAGCCGCTTTCTGCATCTCCGAGCCGCGTTGACTTACTCCGTGTACAGACTTCAAAATCAAAATGAGCTTGCTGACACCAGGCCGAATCAGTGACACTCACGTTTAAGTCAGATTCTAGTTCGTGTCTGAACGGCTTGTAGTATTTCGGGTCCTTGAATGCCCCCTTCTCTGCGTCAGAGAAGACATCTGCACGTTGCGAATTATGAGGATGCACAAAGTGTCACAGATGATTCATGCTTACAATTCCCGACGCCCGGCTGAAGAGCGAGCAACTCTGTCATCTTCGTTTCGGAGAATGAAGATGAAATCCAGGTCTTGCCTCGCACAAGATTGACCACTTTCGCGACCTTTGGCTGGAGGGCAGGCACAATTTGGATGGCAGACGAACCCTAACACGTCATGCATTCAGTGTCTTTCTTGATAGTTGAACATAAAGTAGACACGCACAATGCCGATTACACCGACGGTCTTGTTTCCCCAGTCTTTCACGCTTTCTTCCCAACTGTTACCCTCTGAGACATCCCACTGTGCGCTGTGCATAAGGCGGCCCTTGAAGTCTTTGAGGCCCTCGATTTCAGGCCATGACCAGCGGCTGAGCGATCCCGTGCCGAGGAACAGCACATCTGCAGTGTCTTCGAACTCCTCGAATTCGTCATCCATAGGCGTATAGGTGTCGCTCGCAGGCGACGCCTCCGAATCTCGCGGGACGCCGTCCATGGCGCCATTCACATCATGCGGGAAGCGCGGACGACGGATGCGCAAGCTCCATTTTCCAGAACCCTCGTCCCACCGCGCGTACGTGAGCTCGTGCTGGAGGCGTATGTATTTCGTAAGCTTGTACTTCTCGACCACGCGCTGAAGATATGCGAGAATCTCGGGCCCTGGAGCGTAGAACGAGGACCATTGCGTCTGAAAGCGGTAGTGGGCGAAACGTTAGCTACATACGTAACCATTTTCAAGTAGGCAGACTCACATTCTCCTCGAACGAAAGTTGGTACTGTTGTTGAACCATCTTTCTCAGCGAGACAATTCATGGAAGGCGGTGTACGACTTACGCAGTGAGAAGGTATGTCACATGCCAGGCCCTGTGTCCAGCCAGGTTGTTATTCAGAGACACACCTGATGCAAGAGACGCGCGTTCTGCTCACTGGGTACTTATTCACGAACCAAGTACCGCCTACGCCCGCTTCCTTGTCGTAGATCTTCAAATCCAGATTTGGCACTCTTTGTGCAAAACTATCGATGGAGATCCAAGTATAAGCAAGTCTACTTCGAGATTGCTTCTCTCCGGAGACCATTCTACATACCGTATACCAGCGATAATACCGCTGAAGCCCGCTCCTATGCAGACCACCTTCATGGGTCGATATTCGTCGATCGCAAAATCCCCAGTCTGGAATGCCTCTTTTGCAATCTTAGCGCCCATCAGGCCCGGCACAGAGCCGTTTCTGGAGTCCGTATGATTCATTGCTTGTACTTTGTCCGTAGCTTTTGCTGGCTTGCTTTCAGAAATCTCGAGGCGCGACACCAAGGGCATGTGAGGGAAAGTCGGGAAAGAGTGGGGGCATCGTGCGGAGGGTATCCATTAACGGATAAACATATGGCCCACCACCATATTTGTGTTCACGAGATTTGAGATGAAATGACAGAGAAGCCCGTGACTGATATTGTGTGAACGGCAGCCCATTGTAGGCATATGTTAGGTCAACCAAGCTGAATCACAGTCGGGCCCCGACCTTCCTCCCGCGCGATCAAAGAGAGGAGTGAGGCATGCGAACACACGGGTGGTGCGCTGTTACGAGCAGTAGCAACGACGAAGGTCACGATGACAGGTTATGTGAGGAAGTTGCCGGAAAACAGATCAGGTGGTAAAAGCACTTAAGCATACACGAGACTGTTAATCTTGTCTCGGAACAAATATGAGTCCTAGCGATCTTATCTGCAATAGAGGTTATAACAACTGACTGCAGATGATTTAAGTATGAGTACGAACGAGAGGATGTGTATGACGCACTTCAAACACTGAGACCGACGAAGGCTCATTCGCAGCTACTAGGAGACCAAGATGTGTTCAACTCTGTTGTCCACGAGTATACCGGACCAGACATGGGCAAGTATTCGCACACGAAGTAAATGGGAAAACGAGAAGGAACAGCCAGGTACAGCGCCTCAAGCCAGCAGTTCTTCGAGTTTATGTTGGAATTGAAGGTCTCGAGACCCTTGATTAGAGAGCGGAAACTGTGTGCCCGAAAGCGCAGGCGTATGTCTGAAAATAAAATGGAGTTGAGAGACGGCGGAAGAACGGTGGCGGACTGAGCCGCAGCCAGACGTCAGAGTGCGGGTTGGAGGTGGCTGCACCGCTCCAGACTAGGTCCACCATCCTCCACCATCCTTCCCGTCATCTCTCCTCCTGCCACTCTCTGCATCATCTCTAGCCCCAGAGGACATCATGTACGATCCTCAAGCGCGCTCGCGGCCATCGTCGTTCGCTCCGAATGATTCACTAGCTCAAATTCCAGCTAATTCTCAAGACGACTTCTCCGATACCCAGTTCGACGCTCGTCCTCCTAGACAGCCCAGAGCCCCTTCTGGGAGACAGTATTCACCGCAAAGGCAATCGTATTACCAGTCCCAGTATGAACCAGACGATCAAGAGTCTCCGACACCTCCAGAGGCGGACGACTTCTTCACGTCTCAGAACGGGGCTTATCCGGACCCGCTCCCCACTCATTCATTCGCAACACAGTCTGTCCGTGCACCATCACCACCTCCAGGCCCTCTCCTCGACCACTCTCATCTTCGTCCGGGGAATCAAGCCGCTCTATTGTCCCACGAGCGTACACTCGAGCTCTACCGTGCCAATGCCAAAAAGACGCAAGATCCCGACCTCCAATTCGAGTTTGCCGTCTTCATGGTCGACGCATCTAAAACGCTCCCCGTACCAGAACCCACGCCGGGCAATGTCATGGACGTAGAACGTGCGCTCGACAAACGGGACGATCTCGTCAAGGAGGCAACCGCGCTGCTCAAGCGAAACGCTGACCGAGGGCACATGCCTTCGCAGTATTTCCTCGCTGACTGCTACGCGAACGGGATAGGGACGCACAAGAACCGCCAGGACTTCGACCGCGCATTTCCGCTCTTCATTCTTGCTGCCAAGCACGGTCACCCCGACGCTGCATACCGCGCGGGTACGTGCTGCGAGAACGGCTGGGGCTGTCGCAGAGAGAGCGCGAAGGCGGTCCAGTTCTACCGCAAGGCTGCCGCGTCGCTCCACCCCGGCGCGATGTATCGTCTCGGCATCGCAGAGCTGAACGGAGAGCTTGGGATGTCCAAGCGCCCGAAAGAAGGTGTTAAATGGCTCAAACGCTCCGCGGAGCACGCAACGGCGGAGTTCCCTCATGCGCTTCACGAGCTCGCACTCCTGCATGAACGGGGCATCGACAACGTCGTGTTCGTGGATAACGAATATGCAGCGGAGCTACTCGCACAAGCGGCAGAGTTGGGTTATGCGCCGAGCGCTTACCGGCTAGGCGAATGCTATGAATACGGGAAGATGGGCTGTCCGCAAGACCCCGCACTGTCAATCCATTATTATGTGGGTTTTCCAGTGTTTCGGCTCTGCTGTCACATGGCTGAGTGATCAATTATCTCCGTCGGCTTTTCAGAATATCGCGGCGCAGCAGAATCACCGAGACGCATGTTTCGCCCTGACGGCATGGTATCTTGTGGGCTCACCTGGAGTGCTGCCCCAATCAGACACGGAGGCATTCTTATGGGCAAAGAAGGCGGCGGACGCGGGGCTGGGCAAAGCTATGTATGCTGTGGGGTATTTCCTAGAAGTGGGAATTGGCACACCTCCAAGCATGAATGAGTGAGTTGTTTGTTGCTTGAAGACTACCTGGTTCCGATATATTGAAGTATCCTCATCGACCCGCATGGTGCATTTCTCATACCTATTTTGATTTGTAGAGCATTACAATACTACAAACGTGCGGCGGACCAAGGCGACCGACGAGCGTCACAGAGGCTAAAGGGGAATGGTCCGATGGTCCAACCCGGTGGACCAGAGTCAGTCGTGAATCGTGGGGAAGGCGACGCGCAGTCTCAGTCAGGATCGGGAAAGGGTAGCAAGGACAAGGACTGCGTGATTATGTGAGGCACCTACAGACTAAGAGAATCGACTGGCTGGATAGAGGTGAGGGCCTTGCTCGCGCATCGATTGAAAATTCACCTCGTTATTACTACAGTACACGTCTAGGGACGACCTTCATTGTCACCTACATAATAAGTTTTTTAGACTTGTTTAACTCGGAACGTTCGTTTCGTTTGCCCACGTCTCGTCTCCCTGATACCTACGGCGTCTAATGAGCGCCACGATACCCGTGTTCGCCTGACTTCGAGGCCTACCGCCGACGTCCCATGCTCTCTCTGATTACAAGAACCTGAGAACTCAGGCGTCATTAGTAAGGCTTCTGTCCGCTTTTCTTGCCGAGTGCCCCTCTTTTTCAGTTTCAGTTGGCTGATCCAGACCATATCGCAATGTCCACCACTTCGCGAACCCCATGGGGCGTCAATGTTGGCTTGCCATAGAAGTGATGCGTGCCGCTTGCTTACAGGTCTATCCGGGGTCGAGTGCGTACTTCTTTTTAAGTAGCTGTGATCCTCCAAATTCTAACAGCGATCGATGATCCTTGAAGTAAAACATGACCTAAGATACACTATAATGCGTCATGTTCGCCTAAAATCACTACAAGCGTCTACTTGACAAGGCCTAACTTACCGACCAGATCAGGGTCAAGCTAATATCGCCGGGGTCCTCGGTGTGAGTTTATACCTCTTCTTCAACAACGATGAACCGCCTGTCACTGCAAAACTTAGGAGTTATACACAGGCGATCTCAGGGTATCTGTGAACTCGGTGATCGCCGAGTTGCATACCAATTCATGTGGACTTAGTGTCGGAGGCGGCAGGGGATTCTCCACAGTATGCAACATCTTCTTTCCTTTTCCCAGCACATGCATTGAATTCCTGTCTGTCATAATGCACATGTTCCCGATGATGTTCAACACGCAAAATTGCAGTTCGTTCTTGTCCAAACCTAGGTAATTAGCTGATCTGAGCGGCGAGACGTCAGTCCGATTACGCTGGCGTGCTTCTGCCAGCCACGTCATGAGTTTATTGTTACATGGCGCCCATGAAAGAAAGAATCTTTCACGGTGCTTTCCGGATCAAGAAGACACTGCTTGAGGCCCCGACCAGCAAGTCAACGGTGATCCAAGGAACAGTCTATCACGGTACTAACGGAGCTCTCTTTGCCGTCATATTACTATTCTCATGAAGCCCGTGAATATACATATATGGTTTGGAGCATCTGCGTGGGGGTGGTAGAGCACCCCGTTGACGGACGCAGGCGACCATCCTCTCATTTTGTCTCATTCAATATCATGGGCCATCTCCTCTCCAAACATCGCAAGGCAGTAGAGGCTCCCGCTCACCCATTCAGGAATGAAGAACTGTTCCAAGCTGGTGATTTTTCGATCGACGAATACAGGCCCATGAAAGTTGTCTGCATCGGTGCTGGCTTCAGCGGGATCACTGCAGGCATTCGGTCAGTGTACTCGCTAGATCGGACAACTCGTCCTTGTTGACTGTGCTCACTTTCATGTCCTTCAGGTTCTCCCAGAGGGTGCCGAATATCGACCTGAAGATTTACGATAAGGCTGCTGGAGTCGGCGGCACATGGTATGCCAACAAGTATCCTGTAAGCGTATATGGATATGACGTATCCTACCAAAGCTCATCCCGGACATCTCCAGGGACTTGCGTGCGACATACCTTCTCACTGCGTCAGTCGTATTGGTTCCTTCTTTGAAACCTCGCTGATATCTATTTGCAGTATCAACTCACATTCGAGGAAAACGTGCGTCAGGTTTACGTCGATATCCCAATTCAGGAACGACACAATGTGACAGTTTCGGCATCGCCAGCGCCAATGGTCCTCGTTCTACGCGCCCGGCCCAGAGATCCTAGCATACCTGCAAAATCTGGTAATGAAGTACAAGATCACGAGGTATATACATCTGCGACACGAGCTCATGAGCGCTCGATGGGATGCCGATGCTGGCAAATGGCACTTGCGCATTCGACGACATTCTTCGCTTAGCGATGGCAAGACCGAAGTTGTACCTCCGTCGCCGGCAAGTTCCTCTCGAGACTCGACCTTAGTTGATGAAGAGTATGAAGACTTTGAAGATATTACCGATGTGCTGTTCCTCGGTACTGGTGCACTCAGTCGGTGGTCTTGGCCTGATATCGAGGGTTTGAATAATTTCAAGGGACGCCTGCTTCACAGCGCCCAGTGGGACGTATCAGACGGTGCGTGGGAAGAAGGGGTAAAGGACTGGAACAAGAAGGACGTTGGAGTGATTGGATTGGTATGGAATACTATCGTCGAACGTCTCACGAGATACAAAGAACTTGACGCGCTGGCCGCACTCGCGATTTTCATAGGGTTCAACCGCTCTTCAAATTGTCCCAGCACTGCAGCCAAAAGTAAACCACCTGGTGAACTTTGTGCGTGGGAAAACATGGATTGCACCGTCCGCCTGCGAGGATAAACTCGTACACCTGTTATCCCGTCCCTCATCTGGGAATCGTACGCCAAAATTATCTATCTCTCGCTCAGCTCATGCTCAGTCCTCCCATCCGTCATCCAGACACCTTCACCGAGGAAGAGCGCCGTTTATTCGAAGACACAGAATATTACAAGTCATTCCGACATAGCCTAGAATCTGAACTCAATGTAACCCTTCGAAGATGCACCTTGGCGGACTTGACTGACGCGTGTTGAAGGCAGCTTACAGTATATGCTTGCGCGACTCTCCAATACACAAGGCGGTCACAGAGATTTTCCGAAAGGATATGGTTGCACGATTAGCGAAGAAGCCATGGATTGCTGATTATAGTGAGTATCAGCAGCATTGATATGTCCGGACATTTACCAAATAGGGCTACAGTCGTTCCCTCTTTCGAGGTTGGTTGCAAGCGACTCACCCCAGGGCCTGGATATCTCGAAGCACTCTGTGAGGAAAACGTGCGTTACAGCCGCGCTTCTCTTTCGCCTGTACACCCTCCCTGAATAGATACCCAGGTCCACTTTGAGACCACGCACATCAAACGTGTCACGCATAATGGTGTAGAACTTATCGACGGGCGCCATCACAAGCTCGACGTGCTTGTCTGCGCGACTGGTTTCGAGACATCCTATCGCATGCCGTTCGACGTGATCGGTCGTGAAGGACGCGACCTGCGTGTCCAATGGGAGCCACACGCGTCAGCATATCTTGCTGTCGCTGTTGACGGCTTCCCCAATATGTTCATGTCACTCGGCCCCAACTCATTTGTCAATGCGGGCTCCCTTCTCGGGCTTATGGAGCGCCAGGTTGATTATGCTGTTGCTGCCACGTTGAAATTACAGCGTGAACGCTTGAAGAGCATGGAGGTCAAAGCAGAAGCTGTTGCTGATTATAACGAATATTTGAAGGTCAGTATGAGTTATGATTCATCAGAAATGAAATCTTTGCTTACTCCTCTGTACGGCAGGATTATTTTCCAAAGGTTGCTCTCTTTGTATACTGTGATATACCACTGATCGCCATCCCTTAGACTGTATTTTCTGGCCAGTGCCGCTCGTGGTATAAGAGCAAGGATGGTTCGATCACAGGTTTATGGCCAGGTGAGCCGCGAAACGTGTTGTCGTGGACTAGTGACTCACTGACGAAAATCTCCTGCCTTGCATGTGGCCAGGATCTTGCTTGCACGCTATTTGTACTCTGTCGCATCCGCGGTGGGAAGATTTTAACTACGAACTGTTTGACAAGACGCGCAACAGGTTCTTCTGGCTTGGTGATGGTCAAACTCACAACGAGAAAATGATGACTGGTGATCGTAAGTGGCTTTTTCGAGTTTCAAAAGAGCTTAACACAAACATACGTGACAGGAGCGTGGTATTTGAACGATGATCAAGTCGATATTCCGCCAGGTATGTCTCGACTATTATTGGGTCTTGATATAAGGCTTATGCGGTAAAAAAAACTTGCAGTACCAATAGACTAAACCTATGTTACATGAATGCCAAGACTGATATGACGGACGCACGATTGATACAGCGCACTGAAGTGCTGACGGAGACCGTGGCGCTTTCACGACCTTGATGAGATGTAGTGCTGTCTTTTTGTATTTTTAGAGCGAATTCCGCTGTTGTGTTGCATCTGGAGGTATCCCGATTCGTGTCCGATCCTGAGGCCTGAAGGCCGCTGATGCTCAATTAGAATTATCGAGATATTGAGGGCAAGGACCACCATCCTGTCGAGGGACTGTTCAGTTTGGAATGCATATAACCACACTCTATGCACTGGCAGCGATATGCTGCGCTATGCATAGGCAGAAATGAATTAACGTAAAAGAGGGACTAAATCGATAAGTTACTAAAGGTTACAGATCGTGTATACGTCACATCGCATGCAACGATGTTTCCACACCTTGCTTAGGCATAGGTGTGGGCGTTGTCTCGTCGTGACCAGATACCAACGCCGGTACCGGTGCCCTCCTCGGATTCGAAGAGACTACTGGCGCACCAACAACTGCTGCGGGATCAGGATTTCCGCGCCATTCAGGAGGTGTGGTAAACGCGCTGGGATCCTGGGGTGTATTGCTAAACGAAGGCGGAGGTGTGTCTACCCCTGCATCTACTCCTGCATCTGGTGGGATCTCCAGTTCCGCAGGAAGTATCGTCGGCGGATTGTGTGCCCTTTCCTCAATGGCTTTCGATATTTGTTGAAACTCCGCCTCTCCATTCCAAAAACCAATAATCTCATCGAGACCGGTATAATCTTTTGACTTGACTACCTGATCCCGCATAGCCTTGCCTTCTGACTTCGAGATTTTGACACGGCTACCTTTGAACTGGGCGACAGAAAACTTGGTGCTGGCCCAATAATTATCAAGGTACTTGCACTGACAATTGCAGACGCATTAGAGTAACGATAAAAAAAAAAGGCAGCCTGCGACTACTCACCAAGCGGATGTAAGAAGGTACCAATGTTGACTCCAAGTCGACTAATGGTGTCGGAGAGAACACACTGGGGTTCGACTCTGCGGCTGTTGCAATCATGACAGAATCGGCGCCTTGAAAAAGAGTACATACATTAGAAACGTATTGGAAGAGAGAAGAGGCAAATAAAACTCACCTGTCAAAGCACGTATCCGCCTTGCATCATGATATCCCTCACAATCACCATTCTCGATCACCGCAACATCCTTGCCCGAGCTCTTGACAAAGTCAACGATCTCCTTCAGTCGTTCGACGCGCGCACGCTCGGTTTGCCGCATACTGCGCGTTCGACAGTGGACAGTTAGGCAATTCACACCTGTATTGATGATCTTTTCGACCAGCTTGAGAGTGTCCTCCTGAGTCGGAAGCAAGCGAATTTTGGCGGAAATAGATATATGTGCGGGGAGTTCAGCACGAAGGGCGGTGAGGATAGAGCAGAGGAGGTCGGGGGTGGAGAGAAGGGCGGCGCCCATCCCTGAATGAGTCGAAAATGGCTTCGGGCATCCACAGTTCAGATCGATGCCGGAAACGTCTTGCATGACAGTTTTTGCTGCTTGAACGGCGAGTGCGGGATCTGAAGAGCCTATCTGATAAACTAAATATGGCTTTTCGACTGGATGCGTGGTGAACATAGCTCTCGATTTGCCGTTGTACGAGATGACCCCGCTGACGGCTGTAGGTGCCATAAGCTTAGATTCACACATCAAGAGCAGTATACTCACGATCTACCACACGCTCTGCATGGAGAATAGCCTTGTCTACGATTTCCGGCCCCCATACAAGCTTGGCACCGTGTTTGAGCGCGAAAAGACGAGTGGGGACTGTGGAAAGTGAGTGAGCTCGTCAAGGCGCGCCGCTCGATGTACAGCAGACGTACGAGCGCCAGAACGAACCATTGGAGCAAGCATGACGCCGTTTCTATAATCATCTGGAGTGAGATAGTCTAATCGAGGGCGTTTTGCATCGCGAGGTCCGGGAGAAGCGGAATGCGAGCGACGAGACATCGCGAATGAGCGAAAGAGGCTATTACAAGAAGGTAGATGTATTCTGTGGCCGTCGAATGCTTTTACAAGCATAAGCAGAACGGCAAAGTGAGACAGACAAAGACACCGGCAGAGCAAGAAGGAGTCTTATGATAACCGAGGATGGAGATCTCGGAGACGATGAAAACAAACATAACTCATTATGTAATTTGTCGCCAACCGAAGCAACGTTGTGGCTGCAGCCTGAGCCAACCACCGCTCCATTGGAATCTCTTGGACTCTCCACCATCGCCGTCGTTTGGCCGCATATCGAAAAATTGGGCAGAATCCTATCAGTTTCACCCACCAAATAACCAGCCACGTAACTCAAGCGCCCGAGTGTTACTGCGATGGAGTCTCTCCGTACCCGGAAAGCTTCCGTGTCTCGCCCGAAAGCTGCTAAGCCAGCGGCCAAGTTGAGCAAGCCTAGCAAGGATGCTCGAAAGTCTCGCGTGGACGACAAGATAAAGAAGCGCATGTCCATGCGATATGCCGACATCTCGGGTCCAACTGGCAATGTATCTATCCCTTCGGTCCCAGCATTGCCCATTGGACTGCGTCCTGGGCCGTTGAAAGAGCAGGAGGAAGAGATTGTGCCGGAGCGCACGCTTTCGAAGGAGGATGTCAAGGCTGCAGAGAATCAGCTACTGGATGCGGACACCTTTGACCCTGATGCCTGTGCGCTTTTCCCGTATGTAGCACCAAGTTATGATCTCACAACGTCATATAGACCTAAAATTAAAGCTGGCAAATTCAACGGAGGCCGAGCTGAAGTCACTGCAGTCTTCTCTTCAGAGCTCCAAAGATGATGTTGCAGCAGATTTGCAGCGGAACGTCTTCAAGAAGTAAGTTATCAATGTGTTTATAACATCGGACCGTTGCTCAGGATAATGCGCCTCAACAGCTACTCTCAGTTCGTCCATATTTCCAAGGAAATAGGTAACCTCGAAAACGAGCTGCTTGAATTGAAAGAGAGTTTAGCTGAGTGGAAGAGCATGCCTTCCTTACTCCACATTGATGAATCGGCCTCTGTCGCTGGTAGGATATCACTCTTGGTTCCGTCTGAAGACCCTTGACATTTTCCAATAGATCGTCGACGCAATGTTCGGTCTTCCATCGCTGACCTTCGTGTGCTCTACGCAAATCAGATGCAGAACCTGCATGCACAAATAGAAGGATCGACGAAGTTTGTGCCTACCACGCCAGGAAGACACGTCGTCGCTGAGATGGACGGCATCTCATTGAATGCCGCAACCTACAAACCAGTACATTCTGTACGTTTCGTTCTTCTTGACGACGCTGTCCTTGTCGCCCGCAAACGCAGACGCCGCAATGCCTCAGAGAACGACAAACTCGTTGCGGAGCGGTGCTGGCCATTGAACGAAATGCTCGTGCTGGATACGAAGGATACTGCTAGTATGCTACCCGACTCCTTTTGAGAGGTAGTTGATTCACACGTATTTTTAGCCATGGTGAATGTCTTCAAAATTAGGCATGGCAAGGAGACGCACGTCTATCGCACAGAGTCTCCAGCCGATAAGAAGAGCTTGCTCTCGCAACTTCGGCAGGTCGCCGAAGAACTTGCGACCAAGAAAAGGAAGGAACGAGAGGGCGAACACGAACGAAGGAAGAGCTTGTGGAATGGTGGCGATGTCAGTCATTCTCGTGGTCCTTCCTAATTTTGAGTTCACAAGATCGTTTAGCGAACCTCGTTTGCAATAGACGGACCTCCGCCACCAGATTGGATGGCTGATTTGGCGATGAAGGCTGGCATGAGCGACCTTGCGAAAGATAAAGCAGAAAGGGACAATCGCTGGGTAGGGGAATTTGCAGATGAGCTCACTGTTGCAATTGCCTTGAGAGAATGGGATCGAGCAGTTGAGCTAGTGGAGCAAGGTATACGTATCCTGTTTTGCTCTTCTCTCGGATTTGCGCTCAAACTGTTTCTTCAGGCGAAGCCAAGCTATCAACCACCCCTCCGCTCGCGAGCAAGCTTACACCCCTCACTGCGACCCTGACCTCTTCCCTCCTCCAATCATTGGCTTCGCCTAATAACCACAAGACAACTGTCGTTCACCATATTTCTTTACTCGCGCGACTTCGCGCGGATGCGGCGGGCCGAACAACCTTTTTGGCGGCTCGCGGCGAAATGATAAGGAAATTAGTCCGAATGCTTCGGTTCGAGGGGCATATCGGAATGTACATCAACGACCTTGCGACTGTGATGTTCACAGCTATCAAACATACCGCTGATTGGTTCCTGGCGAGTTTCAAGGAAAACGAAGTAGCTAGCTGTAAGTTCCTTCCATACTGTGATCTGCTTTGAGCGCTCAACTACGACACAGCCTTCATTGACTGGGCAAAGAAGCAGATGGAGACATATGCGGAAATGTTCCGAAAACAGGTGTACAGCTCTGATGTCGATCAAAGGACTATAGACGACGCGCTTAAGATCACTTACTCACAAAGCCGTAAGGTATATTTACACTTCCATTCAACGCGCGTCTTCTTTTTGATATCGTTGCTTCTATCTACAGCTTCTGCAAGAGTATGGCCTTGACTTCAGGTTTCTACTAGACGAGCTATTGGTTCAGGAGCCAAAGGAGAAGCCACAGCCTCCAGCTCGCCCTCAGCCACGGGCGCTCGAATCAAATCGGATCTCTCGCAACAACCCCACTCCTTCACGACAGCGCTCCCCTGCGCCCATACTCGCCACGCCAACTCCACCCTTCCAGGCTCCACCTGTTCCTCCTATACCAGCCCTACCCCCAACGCCGTCAACGCCTTCACGCCATTCGCATAATACAACGCCGATGGCCGTCTCGCCCACCCCCGTGCGCGCACAAAGCTACGGTGTTTCAATAGAAAGCCCTCGTCCCCCGCGCTCTGTTCGGAGTAGTCCTGCGCCGCCGCCACGGTCGCGGGATCGTCCAGGTAGCTCAGCAGGCCAGCGTCCACCACCTGTCACTGTTCCGCGGCGGGAAGGGTATTTCTGAACCGTCTACCTATGTCACCTGGGTTGAATCTAGGCGAATACGGTGTCGAATATTTAGAGTCCTAGGACGGTTATATATGAACATCAGAATCTCGTTTCGAGCGCAGTATGTCAAGATTGTAATCCCCTCGTGTCCATCAGTGAATGTGGTAGGTGGTCAGGTGTCATGATGTACGCCGTGCATGGGGCATATACAGATGGAAGTATAACGATCAAAGTACATATGCTACAACGCCAATGTCAGGGATCATCAGGTCACAAAAAGACAAGACGCATAGGAAAAAGAGGCACATAGCGCCAACACATGTATGTACTGGCGGAATGAGTTCCACAGTGCTCCGTGACAAGATAGACTCGCCATCGGGATTGCCATCGTGGTCAAAGTCCGGCCGCGAATCTACGGCTCCGGGTGCTATTAGATTCGAGCAGGTACATTTCGAAGCGGGATCTGCTGTTGGTGCAGGGTTTGGCTTTGATGTATCATCTGCTTCCGAGACTAACGATTCTTCGGTAGGTGATGGCGACTGATCCTGCGCAACCGAGTTCGTTAGACAGACTTGAACACCATCTCAAGTCGGACTCACTAGCTGCTTGCCGACTGTCTGCTGTATACATTTGACCATACCTCGAGTGTCCTCCAAGACCTCGTAGGCCTTTTGCGCGTCCGAAAATTGGATGACTCCGAGTTTTGTCTAAGAAATTACAAATGAATTCATGGCCCGGCAGAGGTCAGGAGCGACGCCTACGTTGAATAAAGCAAGGGCATATTGAACGCGGTTCTGGCACTCCTGAATTTCTCCGAGTAGGAGGCCTCGTTTGAGGATCTTTCGCACTGTCATCTTGGCCGTACATTCTGTGTAGACATGAACGGTATCGTCTAATGCGCTGGCGGGGAGGTCAGAATGTGCGGACGAAAACGAGGCGTTCGCGTGTATCGGCCTGCCCGAACCGGGCTGAATCGGTCCCGTGTAGGCACGATGCAGCCTGGGTCGGTCAGGCCGATATCAATGCGCTCAGCATGGGCATATCCGCGACGACTGACCTTGTGAGGAAGTTGAGTGCCTGTGCCAGGTCTTTTGGCACGTGCTCGGTCCCGCCGAGTGAATCCTTGATGCCATCGACCAGACGTCGCAATTCGTTGACGTACCCCTTCAGATCTGAGCACTTGTCACTTAGCATCCTTACTTCCTGGACGGAAAGTCAAAACCTGGTTTGTTCCAGGCATGACCACTGCATCCGAAGACGTACCCCGTGGACCTTGACGATCTGGGACAACACCGCCGCTATGATCTGGAGGTATGGCACGCCCAGAGCGAGGTCTGCGACTTCTTTCAAGATGGTCGTCCCCACTTCGATGGTCGACATGCCGGCATCCGTCGCCACCGCGCCTCTCGACCTGCCATCTGCGCTTATAAGCAGTCAATACCAAGATCGTCGCGCCGACTGCACCAGTGGGGCGTGCGAAAGGAATGGGTGGCTTGCCTTTCGGTGCGCCCTCGGATGATGGTTCGTCCGATTTGCGCTTCTGCTTGCGACCAGCCTGCCTTCTCTTCGGTAGGCGTCCCGATAGGCATTCGAAGGCCTTGGTAAGAGCTTGCAGTGGGACTGGACACTTTCTTCGTCCTGTTTTCGCAGGTTTCTTAGGACACGTCTCCCGCTTCGGCTGCGCCGAGCTGGTAGTATGGGTGCGAGGAAGCCGAGGGAGATACATCGTCTGTAGTACGCAAAAACCCCAGGGTACGTCGAGGATGCCGATCCATCCAGGATATGTCCGGTTCTTATATGACATGCAAAGTCGGTATGATTTCACGTATTGCTTGCGTAGACACACACCGGCACACGTCTGACACTGTTGATGGAGAAGCAGTCAGTGCCTTTACCCAGAGCCGAGCCTAGCACGACGACCGATAGCGAGATGAAAGCTTACAGCTCGCACCAGCTACAGCTATGTGTCCCAATTCTGCCTCAAGCGGCAACTGACGCCACTTTGAAAAGGCTGTCCAAACGGACATCGATCGTACACGCCAGGCCCAGCCGGCAGGAATCGCGGTACCAGAGACGGCGGTCTGCTATGCGCGAGCGGCTGGAGGTGGCGTTCCGTGGCGTCCCCACCCGCGAGCGTTGTGGCACCTTCATTCGACTGCTAACTCGATCGTGAGCTACACCGCCGGCTGTGGTCATAAGCTGGCACGAGGCGTGGCGTGGCGTGTCGTGGCTAAAAAAAACAAGTTGGTGCCACGAAACGCGACTGCGTTGTGTTTATCGAGTCTTCGATCTCCGTTGCAAGCCATGAGTCGGCGCGGCGTGGCACCTCCTGATGAGCATCGATTTCGAGAAAAAAAAAGAGAGGGAGGTGTGCGTGTGTATGGGGACGAGTCTAGATGGATATCGGCTTCTAAATCGAAGCACCACATGAGCCCACATGAGTAGCCTGTGGTCATTGAATACTGCTGTCGAACTTGCTACGTTGGTATGGTCCTGGGCCACATGGACCTAGGCGTGTGGTCTGTGGTCAGGTAGACGCAGCTGAGGACGGAGAGACGCCCGGACCGAACACATATGCCAAATAGGGACATACCACATTTCAAGACCAAAAGGGGCGTAGTTTCTGCCAGAACGACTCTAATTCTGTGTAATAATAGGATCAGCATCGGAGACCTGATGGTTCCTCCAACAACGTCGACAGACGTAGTACTCATCTAGTTATCAGCTATCAGTATCCAGTGCAAGCGGCGCCGAACACTCCTCACGACGAACACAGCTGTCCGGTCCCAGTCCCGCAGGACGCAGGACGCAGCACGCAATAAAAAGCAGCACGCAAACAGCATTCATTCTTCAGAGCCACACCCCCGAGAATATCTTTTTGAGAAACAGGGCATAACTTTTTGAGAAACAGGGCAACGAAAACAAAGGAGAAGAACAGGAAAAGTAAAAAAAAAAAAAAAAAGGACATAAAAAGACGATAAAACAACAAACGGCGTTGCAAGACGAGCGTGTATGTACAGCGAGCCACTGACTAATGACTATGGATTGGCGGTGGGTGGGGCGGGGTGGGGCGGGGTGGGGTGGGGCGGTAGGACATTACCCTGCCCGAGGACGGGAGGGGTCGGCTCGCACGGCGTGCGAACACAGAGGAGAGGAGAGCTACGGGAAAGAAAAAGAAAAGGAAAAAGCGGGAGCGATTGAGTATCTACTAGTGAGTGGCGGACGTGGCCCGGAGCGTTCGTAAGCGAGACGGAGAGAGAGAGAGAGAGCAGAACAGAACAGAACAGAACAGAAACGAAACGAAACGAACAGGAAAACAGGGAAACGCGCGCCGGACGCAGGGCGCGGCTCATGAGATCAGCTTCGAGTCCTTGAGGTTCGCCTTCAATATAAAGTCCCGCACTGCCGCACGCGTCAGCACCAGCAAGCGCGCGCAGGAGAGAAAACCCCGCAACGGAGACGGCCGACGCACCGTTCTGGATGATGGTCGTCGTGCGGCGCGTGTCCGTCACGGCCGTGAAGTGGACTGCGAAGAACGCGATCGTCGGTCAGTCGCGCAGACGAGAGAGAGGGGGGGGGCGCGTGGGCTCACTGAACAGCTCCCGGTCCTGGTTGGGCGAGCTCTGCTGATGCAGCGCGCCGAACTTGTTCCGCAGGTCTGCGCCGCAGCGGCGTGAGCGCGCGTTCGGGATCGGGGATGTATGGGGGAGGACACGGGCGCGACGTACATTTCGACACGGAGTCGTAGTCGTTCGGCCGCTCGCCGTACGAGAACATGTGGTGGCTCAATTGCACGCCCGCCTCCAGCTTCGTCTGCGCACCCACCCAAACAAAAGCAAAAAACATGAACATCAGCAACCTCCGAACCCACCCGCTCGACGAGAACAACAACGACTGACATGCAGCAGATCGCACTTATTCAGGAAGAGGATGATGTTCACGTGCGAGAGCAACTTGTTCGCAACGACCGAGCGCCAGAGCAGCAGCGAGTCTTCGAGCCTATTGACCCGCGGATCCTACATGGGGGCGACGACGGCCTAGCTGAGCTCAAAGCTGCACAAGGAGGGGAGGAGGAGGAGCTGCGGCGCACCTCTGCGAGCACCTGGTCAAACGCGGAGATCGGCGCGAGGAAGATGATCGCGTTCACTGTGCGTCGGCCGCCGAGCGCGGGAGGTCAACCAACGTCCGCGCGGGTGCGTGGGCTGGAGAAGCGCGGCTCACCGTCTTGGAAGTACGGCGCCCATGCTTGGCGCTGGTTGCGCGCGCCGCCGACGTCGTAGATCTTCCAGTTCATCCCGCGCGTGTGGCCTTGAGTGAGGAGGAACGCGTGCTCGACGACGCCGACGGTCTTCAGCCGCGCTTTGAGCACGTCGTCTGTCGCGGCGCTCAGCCTCCTCCTCCTCGACGCAAATCAACGCGGCACGCACCGTCTGTCGGGATATATTTCTTCGCCGTGATCCGTTCGATCTCGTCTAGGTAGCTACGCGCGAAAGCGTCAGCGACCGAGCCCCAGCCCTGCCAGGGAAAGCCCACAGAACAACTCACAAACCGCTACTCTCTTCCAGCCGTATCCGCCGATCCCGCAGACGCGCCTTGACCCACTGATCGTCCCAAAGCTCGACCATCACGCCGCTGTACTTGGACAGCACATGCACCGGATCCGCCGGATCCTCCCACCACCCGAGCAGCTCGCCGGTGCCCGGGCTCGCGCCCTTGAGCTTGCTCCCGCCGAGCCCGAGCGCCTTTTTCCAGTTGGACGTCGGGCGGACGGACATCTCGCCGCCGCGCCCGAGGCCTGCGACGGCCGCGAGCGGCGAGCGCGCGGACGGGGTCGGCGGGGCGGTGCGCGGGCTCGTGTTGACGGAGATCTCCGGGCGCGGGGCGGCGAGCGCGGGCGGGGGGACGAGAGACCAGCCCGGGGCGCTGCCGTCGTCGAGGCGCGTGGGCTCGTCCTCGTCCTCGTCGCCGAGCATGCGCATGAGGCGGGCCTCGAGGTCGACGAGGGCGGCGAGGCGGGCGGAGTAGTACGCGTGCTTCTCGGTCGCGATCTGGCGCTGCTGCGGGTCGAGGGGCGGCGGGGGCGGGAGGGCGTGGGCGTGGGCGTCGCCCGCGGAGGAGGTCGTGTGGACGGAGTCCGAGTCGAGCCCGAGGAGGGCGTCGTGCTGGTCCGAGTCGGGGGAGATGGCGTCGAGGATGCGGCGGATGGAGCGGACGAGGTTGAGGTAGATGACGGAGCGCCATGCGATGCGCTCGGCGTGGAAGGCTGCGGGGGTGTGCAGCAGCTGGAATTCTGTGGGGAACGGAACGGGTGAGTTGCGGAGGGCATGACACATGGAGCGGGGGCAGATCGTCAGAGCGGCCGGTGGAAAGTCCGCGCGGCGGCGAAAGCGCACGGGTTCGGCGTTTGGAAGGCGCACCGTTCCTGGCGCACGCTGGACAGCGCGGAATAGAAAGAGGAAGCCGAGAATCAGGTGCCGCTCCTTTCCCAGCAGGAGCACCCGGGGAGCGCGAATCTTACGACGAGGGCCGCTGAAGTTGCCCCCTATAGGACGCGCAGCAGGGCGACGGTACGCGACGACGGTCGGGGAAGAAAAAAATGGTTCCGAGCTCGCCGTCCGGGTGCAACGACTGCGGGCTGGACGTTCCCCGAGGCGGCCACGACGCGCGGGCACACGGGCGACGGAAAGAAAAGAAAAAGGGGGGAGCAAAATGAAAGTGGTGGAGGGGGGGAGTGCTCACGCTTGAGGGTCGTGCTCTTGCCGCTCTCGCTCTGGCCCAGGAGGAGGACCTTGACGTCAGGCTTGTTCTTCTTGAGCTCTGCCCTGTCGAGCCTGATCTGCTCGTCGATGGAGTCGCTGATCTTCTTCGCGTCGTGTTCGGCGATGAGGCGGCGCTCGCGCTCTGCGGGGGTCTCGTCGACAGGCGGGCGGAGGGCGGCGGCGATGGGGTCGGAGAGAGAGCGGCGGCGGGCGCTGGGCGGGGTATGGGCGGAAGGCATGGTGTGTGCGCGGAGGTGTGAAGAGGAAGGAGAGGAGGAGGAGGAGGAGGAGGGGGGGGGGGAGGGGTTGTGAGGAGAGAGAGAGGGGCAGTCGCGGTGACGGGGTGTGAGAACGGGGGAGAGAAGCGGGGGACCGGCGCCTGAACGCCATCAGAGCTGGCTGCACCGGCGGGCGAAGCGCACACCGCGTCCACGCGCGCACCCAGCCCTGGCCAGTCGCCGCAGCCGCGCTTCATTGTACCAGGGGCACCGACCACGCACCCGCGCTACATTGCACCAGAGGCAGCCGATCGCTGGACGCCACTCGCCCGATCACTCTCGTCCTCCAGCCGTCCGTCAGCACCCTTTGCCCCAGCTCACGGCACCGCTTCGTAAGTGGCGCCTCGCCCGCCGCGTGTCCAGCGCACCGCCCACCAATCCACGAACGGTGCATCTCGACATCGTCCCCAATCCGACCGCCATCAGTCGCCGGATCCCCCGACACCCGCCTGACAGAACTTGTCCGAACAGAGCTCGCGCTGTCCGTCCGCCCTTCCGTTGCCATCTCGCCTTTCTCGACTTCCAAGAATACACCCTGCATACCCGAAAGCACGACAGCCAGGTGCGCCGGAACCTCGCCCTCGCGGTTCCATCTGATAGGAAAACATGCCGAACGGCTTCGCGCGAAGCACGTACTGTACGTACAAGAGCGATCCTCGACGTCCCCCCGTCTACCCCCGCCAGCGCTCTGATCGAACCCGCTCCATCGTGGGTACGGATCGCGCCCCTCCGATGATTCAATTCATCCCCTGGCACCCTTCCAAACTGTGCTATATTTCCGTACTGCGGGCAATTCCTCGGACTCCCATGCCTTCCCCAGCTTGTATTTACTTCAATCACGCCCCTGCTTCTTCCCAGAACCAGCGGCAGTTTGCATGAACGCCGTGGTTCGCGATAGACGACTGCCGGCGCATTTCGTTTGAATGCGCAGGGAGACTGCTGAGAATCCTGAGTGAACGAAAACGGGGGCCTGATCTCCAGTCGCACCCGTAAAAGTAAGGCTTGCAAAGAGGGTATGTTTTTCCCACGGCCCGAGGACGCGACGCGCGTCCTGATCACGAGGTCTGCTTTATTGCACCGCACACGCATCCCCTCCGCCCCTCCATCCCCTCCTCCCTCCCCCTCAATATGTTCTTGACACGCTCAGAATACGGTGAGAGCATGTCCTTCCTGCGCCGCGAGCTGACCTGAACGCGGGTGTTCAGACCGCGGCGTCAACACTTTCTCCCCAGAAGGTCGTCTGTTCCAAGGTATGTCATAGCCCGCATCTCGAGTCTCCATACTCACCCGGCCCACCCAGTCGAGTACGCCATCGAGGCCATCAAAGTCCGTCCGTACGATCGATCCCTCCCGCCCGCTCCTCACCCGTCCCCCCAATCTAGCTCGGCTCCACGACCGTCGGCGTCAGCACGCCCTTCGGCGTCGTCCTCGGCGTCGAGAAGCGCGTGCAGTCGCCGCTCCTCGAGTCCTCCACGATCGAGAAGATCATGGAGATCGACACCCACCTCGGCTGCGCGATGTCCGGCCTCACCGCGGACGCGCGCACGATGGTCGACCACGCGCGCGTCACCGCGCAGAACCACGCCTTCACGTACGACGAGCGCATCAAGGTCGAGAGCGCCACTCAGGCGGTGTGCGACCTCGCGCTGCGCTTCGGCGAGAGCGTGCACGACGAGGACGCGATGATGAGTCGCCCGTTCGGCGTCGCGCTGCTCATCGCGGGCGTCGACGAGCTCGGGCCGCAGCTGTGAGTGTCGCGCGTGCGGAGGCGTGATGGATGGATGGGGCTCACGCTGGCGCGCAGGTTCCACACGGATCCGTCGGGGACGTTCGTCCAGTACTCCGCCAAGGCGATCGGATCCGGCTCAGAGGCCGCACAGAGCGAGCTCCAGGATAAATGGCACAAGGTGACGCGAGAGGCCCACATTCTCCCTGGCATCCCGTCTGACGACCGCCCGCCCGCGCGCCCGCGCGCGCGTGCCCTTCCTTTGCCAGAACATGACCCTCGAGGAAGCGCGCGTCCTGACGCTCCGCGTCCTAAAACAGGTGATGGAAGAGAAGCTGGATCACCACAACGTGCAGCTGGCCCAGGTGCGCCGTCCCGCCCCGTTCCATTCCATTCCATTACGCACCCGCCCTGCCTTGTTCCCCTTCCGTCCTCCTTCCTCTTCCAGCCCGCCCTCTATCCGCAGCGAGCTCATCGCGCCCTTCTCGATTCTAGGTCACGCAAGAGGGCTTCGAGATACTGGACGAGGCCAAGCTGAAGGTGGTCATCGACGCGATGTGACGATATCCGTAGAATCCAGAATTGTACACTGTAACGCATGCTCTACATTCGATGTGTGTTTTTTTTTTTGGTCCTCCCTGGACCTCATCGGGCCCGCTCTGAGCAACGACATCGCCCCAAGCGCCGTGCGCTCCCGTCACGCATCTCATTTCCCACCGCCCCCTCAGTCATAGCCATTTCTCCCACCGCGCCTTCGGAGTGAGACTGATTTGGGTGCACGTTGTACTTACGTAAGGCTGGCCGAAATAACGAACCTCCCTCGCGGAGGGGGGGCGATGAGGCGAGATGCTGCGCGCTGCGCGTGTTGTTCAGCCAGCCGCCCGCTCAACACAACAAGCAAGCGGCCCTTCTACGCGTATCCTGTGCGACGAGATCAAGCAGGTTGTACATTGGCAAAGCTACGGTTGCTACGAGAGAACGCGGACACGGGCGAAGAAACAAAAAAACAACGGTGGTGCGGGGCGTGAACAAAAGAACGGTGGGGGTGGGGGTGGGTGGTATGTGCGTGGCGCGGCGAGCGAGCGACGGGGCTGTGTTTTTTTTTTTTTTTCTTGGCGGGGCGGGTTGGGTGGGATGAAAATACGGAAAACAAAAGCGAGACAATTGCGAGACAAAAACGGGGCGGGCAACGCCGGTGTTTTTCTTTTTTTTTGTGTGTGGAGGGAGAGAGCGTGCGTGTGCGTGTGTGCGTGAGCGTGTGCGCGTGCGTGTGCGTGAGCGAGCGAGCGGGGATGGGTTAAATACGGGAGTGTGGAGGGGGCGAGGGTGCTGCAGCTCTGCGGCGCTCTGCCGCCTCACGCGTCCAGGTCGAAGTTGGAGCCGCGGTCGACCTTCTTGACGCGGTGCAGCCCGCGGCACTTGAGCGAGACGGCGTGGATGAGGTTCTGTGTGCGCGAGCGAGGCGCGCGCGTCAGTAGGTGGCTGGGGGGCGGGGGCTTCGAGCTGGGCTCACCACGACGCGAGCGCATATGGTCTTCATCTTTTTGGAGCGGGCGCCTGCGGTGGCGGGGATCATGGGCGCGGTGGCGTTCTCGTCCGTCGTCGTGGCGGTCGTCGGTTCTTCGTAGTGCGCGATGTCGAGCGCTGCCGAGTCGTCGAAGAGGGCGGGCTGGCGAGCGACGCAGGGCGGAGCGGGTCAGCCCCATCGGCGATCCCGGAGCGAGCAAGGAGACGTCTTACCGCCAGAGCGAAGCTGGAGCGTGGCTGGGGGCAGGGGGACGCGGCGTCGCGATAATCGACGGTTTTCTGGCGCGTGGCGCTTTGAGCATGCGTCGGAGGGGAGGCTGCGCAGCAGGACGCACCATCAGGTAATCTTCATCTAACTGGGGAGGATAGCGTGGACGGTGTGGCGTCGAGCGAGGGTGGCGCCTCCGGCGGGGGTGACGTCTAGGCTGCACCCAAGGATAGACTTGGGCTTGGGTCAAGACGGACGCGATTGAGGGATGGTGCGGCTCGATGCGGCGCATTGTAAGACAAAAAACGAGTGAGGAGCGAGGAGAAAGAGAGACGGTCAAGATAAGGAGAGAGGGTATGAGAACAAGGAAGGGGGGAGAAGTGGGATAGAATCGCAAGAAGGCTCCGAGGCTTAAAAGAATGCGAACTCGGCACGGAAATGGACATGGGAAGAGGCGAGTCCGTCTGGGTCCCTGTGTTTGCCATGCCGTGAGGAGGGGATCAGAGGATAGGCTTCATTTGGACAAGCGACGGCTGGCGTAAGAGTGACGGGGCGCCAATGGTCGTTGCCGTTCGCCGCCGATGGAAGGCACCCCCTCGCGATATATCGACCAGAGCAGCTCAAGATAACCCTCTGCCTATCCAAGGTCGTGTATTCTGTGGACGGTGAGCGGTTTGAAGCTGTATTTCTGAAAGCTGATTGGAGGCCCGGGCTGCGGTAAAAATCGGCGAGTCAAACATCGATAATCCTCATCACAAGAGATATGTGAGGATGGCAACGGGATGTATATAGACAGCCTCGTGGCTCTGAGAGGGATGTGATTACTGGTCACGAAAAAACGCCAGACGAGCGAAACAGGACTGTTGGGGTAAAAGATCGGTGAGTTGCCCCCTTCCATATCGATCATCACATTTTCAATAGCTCATCTCAAGTACGGAGCAAGACATATATGTCTAGGATCATCCATCATGCATCTGCCTGCAATGCTGCCGGTGAAGACGCCTCCATCTTTCCGCCCAAGCCTGTCGATTCATCGTTTCACCCGCCCCAGAAAAACACGGCTTGCTCATATATGAGTCAAAGCCTCTATAGATCGTGATTCTTTCGATACAAGAATCCCACTATTTTTTGGACGATGTCCATCCAATGCATTTGCCCCCCACTATGGTGGACCGTGACCGTGACCGTGACCTGTACGCATGTCACAGGCAATACAGTAGGCTTTTGTTTTAACGATCTGTCTCTTGTATGATGACGAGGCAGATATACAAGAAGCATGCCACAAGGATGTATGCTTATAGACGGCGTCCGAACAATAATTTCGGATCATTGGACACAGAACGCTCAATAGCAATGATATTGAACGCGGGATACCACACCCAAGTGATGAAGAGCGCGACTATGCACGTCAGAACGAACACGCCATGCCCAGCGGTGAGTCCTTTGTGTAGGCAGCCAGACGAAAACGAGGAGCAAGGCAAGAAAGAATGCCTATCTGACTACAAGATGACATGCCCGACCACAGTGTCTGACGCAACGAGCAGGCATGACAACGCCGAGTCTGCAAGACAGAGACCGATAACGTGAATCGAATAATGATAGGCGTACCGTGTTTTCCAATGGCTTGCATTTGATGCTGGCAAAAAATACACCGAGTCAAACAATGGGAACCTGGAAACTCTTCAAGACCACGTCGAGCAGATGCTCGAGAAATAAACCCAGGACATCTATGGCGGTTAAGGCCCTGAGCTGGTGAGGACATAGTCTGGGTGCTGGATCTCGTCCATCAACGATCGAGAGATATCCAGCCTGCCCGGCCGATATCCCCACTTGGTCAGGATTTTATCGAGGTAAGCATGCCAGATATATTCAGCGGAAACGAGTTGTAAAGGACAGTCGCAGACAAGAGGAGGTGGAGGCGGAGATTGTGATCGTCAAAGACGCGGTTGCGACCGTGACGGAGTTTCGACTCGCGCCTGAGCCAGGCCAAGCCACAGTTGAAACTTGTTCTGCAATCGCGTTTGTCGGCCCGGGCCTCATGGAAATTTGCTGTCCATCTTCCCTCGTCGCCAACCATTGTGACGCTAGCCTCCCCCTACCTCCCCCCGGCGCTGTTTTTCAGATTATCGATATTTCTCGCGTCTTGATTTTGAACGCCGTCTTTTCATGCAGCTATCGCCGTCACCGTCACCCGCTTTCGATACTCAAACAGTTCAATTCGTCACACGCGAGTCAGACCATCGCCTTTATCTCTCGGTACACCTACGACTCACTCGCTATATTAAATCTGTTTGGAAAATATTTTTCTGGGTTTCCGGATGGACATGCTGGTCCTATCGCTGAGTGCTTCACCTCACCCATCAATATCACTACCCTCTGGCCGCCGCAAGCCGTTGATACTACCCATCCTTGCGTCTAACGCCCAGTGTCTCAGCGGATCTATTTCAAGGCCTTTCCTCAGCTCGAACCGTACTTTCACTCATATACCAAGTGGCGCCTTCGCGGTGAACCGTCTCTGATAGCATATTTCTTCTAGGGCGTTCTCCAGAGTACTGCTCAGGGGGGGTGACTAGAGACCCACAATAGGCTACGAGATCAGTGCTCAGTTCCCCTTCCATCTTACCCACATATCGCGCTGCTCATTGTTCACCTCATGTCAATCTCCCCAATATGTCCTCGAAGCCAGGTATTGGCACAAGATCGCAAGCTCCCTACCTCAGGCACTTGTCGTGCTTTGCCTCGCCATGCGATCGAAAAGAATATTGTTCCGACTTGTTGCGACATCTCAAGGACGGCAGGGATGCCAACAAGCCGTTACGCCACAAAAGGAGGGAGACGCCGTTAGACAAGGTCGTAGGTCGAGTTATATCCCCGTACTATCAGCTTGGGTATTCTCGTGTGCTGGACTCTTTCATTCAGGATCGTTAAGGTTTTCCACTTGCCTTGTCGCCGGATGCCACCGTACTATGATCCCTCAAGCGTCTGTGACGTGGCACCAATATACGCGCTGCTCTTCACATCCGTTACTCAACGACCACCAGATTGCGTTGTGGACCTACTAGTTTCCTTTCATCTCAAAGTCTTGTACCGATAGCCTACGACCTGCGTCGATGACGCTTCTCGGCAGGTTCTTGCTCATCTCCACCCCATCCGCCCAAACCTACGTTGATAATGCGAAATCACGGCGAGGGTTATCTATGGTCCCCGAACTCGCGTCTGCCATCCATGATGGTCCAAAGACAGAGCAAGTGACCAACCTTATCAAGTGCGAACATGTTTCAAGTTCCGCTTTGATGCCATCACTTCGCGCGCTTGAAAACGTCGTAATGGTCAGTTCGCTGCCAATGATAGCACACCGACGTTCATGGAGGACCATCTTTTCATCTTTCAGACCTGTCACAGTGAGACAGCTTTTGAGCTGGAAAGTCATCAATTACAACGAAAGCCTGTAGATAAATAATGTGAATAACTAATAAATATAAATAGTGCGTTCCCTAGAGATTTTTCGCCAGGGGAGTGATCTGTGAAAGACCAGGATAGTACGAAGTAGGGATCGTGCTAAAGATGAAAGTAAGGCGGCACGTCTGAACCAGCTTCCAAAAGCACTCACGGGGTAGGGATTGCGGCGTTCGTCGCGAACCCAGCGGCCAGGTCTCCTGACATCTTGCTCGGAGTGTGGTAATTGACTGGCCTGGAATATGCTACCGTGGTCTGAGCGTAGCTGCCTGCGCTGCCCGACTTCAGGCACGCGCCAGTCCCGAAGGCAGAGCGGCACTTGTAGTTCGCCTTGCCTGTCGCGCCCCACATGTTCACGTTGTCCAGAGTGACGCCTTCGCATGGCGCCCCATCGGCACAGATGAATTGTGCAGGGGCGCGTTGGACGCCGTCGACGACTTCGCCGTCCCAGTTCTAATGACGCATTGTATGTCAGTGCCTTGTCATCTCAGAAATAGAGAAGCGGACCTTGAACTGGATCTTGCTGAGCTTAACACCTGAACCAGCCTGTTCTGCTTGGCTGGACCAGTACTGATCGATAGTGAGGCCGTACGCGGTACCGTGAGAAATGAAGTCCTGCATGAGCACGTTGGTGACACTTCCGGAACCGCCGTGCGACTTGATCATCATAGCTTGGTTGCCACCGTTTGTGTAGATGTTGCTGAAGCATGGTGAGCGAGGACCTTAGCGAAACCAAGGCACAGTAAAAGTTCTTACCGGTAAACAATGTTAGAGATTGCAGTGTTGGCGCCCAGGCTGCCAATGGCGCTTCCTCCAGATTGGTTGCACCAAACTAGGTAATGGATGAGCAACTGATCGTGTCAAGATAGGCTTCGCGAAAATTTACTGCGCTCAATCAAGAAGTTGGATGCTGGGCTTTTGACAGTGACGCACTCGTCGCGGTTCGTGACCTCGACATCATGGACCCCTGTGATGTAAAAAATAAAATTACTCGATGACCAGTGTCAATTCTTGAGGAAGGTGTCATACAATGGTTGTTTCCACTGATGTCTATACCGTCGCTGCCACCAATATTCGCACCACGGATGGCCATGTTATACACTTCTCCGTTGGATCCCTCTTGAACTATGAGATGGAACTCGGGAGAGTCCACGAGGATCAAGTCGTGGATCGACCAGTTGTTGGAGTTCACAATACGAATGAGCCGAGGGCTGCGTCGATACGATCAATGACGAGTGTACGCGAAAGAAAAAGAGACATACCCTGCGTTACGGCACTGGTATCCGTGACCTTGGATGCCGCCAGCCGAGTTTGCGCTGTACATCTCGAAATCGTCTGCGTTCTCGATCAAGATCATGTGTCCTCCGGTAGTTGCTGTAAAGGCCCGGCATGAGCAACCGCGGTCCAGACTGTGAGAGTAATGCTTCACCTGTGCGGGTAATAAGCCCATCAAGTTGGAAGGCCCACTTCGTTCCATGGTTCAACGTTACCCAAGTCTTCATCTCGTAGTTCCCGGCGGGGATGTACAATGTCGACCCTGAGTTTTTCACGACACAGTTCTAGTTTAAGAGTCACTAAATTAGTCATTGCTCGCGACAGTACAGAATCGACTCACCGTGAACGCGCTGGCTATGGCGGGCCCGATGTCGGTGCTGCCGACTTTGCCTCCATAGTCCAAGACGCTGCAAGTGTGCCCCTTGGCAGATAACTTGGTGGTAGGTCCTACCGTGCCTGATAATTGCGCTTCAACGAGCGCTACCGCAGGCAAGAGAGCCAAAAGGCGAAGGGCGTTAAGTAACATTGGATTATTAATGAGTGGAAAAGGGCGCAGAAACAAAGAGGATCTGGCGAAGCAGGACAAGGCCTGGGAGAAAGGAGAGAACCTGAGAAAGATGCTAAGGGAGGGGATGGGGCAACAACTGCAACAAGACGAGACTATTTATTTCCAGACATTTACTGTTGCATGATCTCGATGGACTCGACGGCCTTCGACGGGCTTCCTAGCCGGGCGCGCAGCAGTGTGCAACATGTGGAACGTAGCCATCCTGACAAGAAATAGGAGATCGAGACAAAGCAATGAATGATTAACACCGAGAAAAGATACCGAGTACGGCGCCGTACGGCGGTGTCATGGGTACTGGGTGGCAGTTGATCGATGCCCGGATGTCAAGACATCCTCCATCTGTTGTTCGAAGCGTCCGGAAAGAGATTAGCCTAGCTCGAGCATGAGGACTAATAAAATGTCCACAAGCCTCAAGGTAACAACAGCCTGTCGTCCATTTGAGAGAATTGGTTTAATTTGAGACGAGACTCGGAGGCGAACTTCCTGATGATGGCGACGGGATGAGCCTTCGCCGGCGAGTGTGTAGCGGTAGTGTAGCGGTTTGCACGCATGAAATGTTTCTATCGTCAACAGCTCTTCTGTGGGACAAAAATATGTAAAGATTGCATCCACTTCGCCAGTAACAAAGCGGCAGGCCACTGAGTACTTTGGGGACTTGTTGTCGCTGCTCAATGCATGCAAGGAAATAAGAACCCGGAGTTGAGCGCTTGAGCGACAAGCGTCAGTAGGGCAAGTCCGCGTGTACGTTACATAAGCAAGATGAGCGATCCTCGCATTTCGATCCGTGTTTCGGGGGACGTCCCACATGCTCGCTTTCTTGCAGAGACTTTCGGCTGCCTTCAAATTATACAGAGCGTTACTCTACTCGGAATAATTGGGTCATCGTCAGTGAACATACGTGAGTATAGTCCGAAGCGCTAGGTAAAGAAGAGAAAAGAGCCAGTAAAAAAGCTAATTGAGTAAGCCTCCTCAAAGACGATAGAACTTCAATCAATAAAAGAACAACAACAGGGAATGTCATCCAGAGTACAGGTGAAAACATTGTTGAAGAGCAGGGTATAAGGTAAAAATTTGGCGGTCAAGCGGAGACCAGTTGTGCGCGGTAGCCATCTCCGCGACGTAATGCACGGACCCCCAAGAGGAGCACGGAGATGATGGCAAACGTGGTGAGAACCCTGCGCAGAGAATGACGCGAGGTCAGCGAAACGCATGCACGTGCGAGGCTTTGGGGCAGCAGACGTACCACTCGACCCATGCGAATGCTTCGACTGCGTTCAGCTGATTGCAGTAGACAATGTCTGTATTACTGTAGACGCGAAAATGGTAAAAGGATACGTCACCACTACCATAGGTTTTGATGAGAACAACCAAGCACACCTGCAGTTCAGACCCCCGCCTAGTGCGGCAGTGATGCTGGCCGCACCGGCCGTCCAGAACACCCACGTGAAGAAGAAGACGATGGAGTGTGCAGCGACACTTGTAAGGACGCTACCCGTCGATGCAGAGTGAAGAAATAGTAGAGCGAACAGGCCTGAAAAGACGATGGTCCACGCCGAGGCGAAAACCAGGAAGCGCGTGCGGTCGCGGATGGTAAGTGAGGGAAAGTCATGGCGCGCATTGAAGCGAGAGGTGATCCATGATGCAATGGCAAGCTAAAAAGTAGGTTAAGCTTATATTGATGTCACCTTTACCGATGGGCGTACCTCGATAATGCCGAAGAATATCAGGAGGCCAAAAACGACTGAGGGTTGAAATTATGCTGGGCAGCTGAGCGAAAAGAATCATGGCGTACTGGTATGTCCTCTACGTACGTGTCTGTCAATTGCCATGGATATAAGTGGTATGTCGTGGAATGCGTGCGAATCGTCAATGTCGTTGTAGAGGGCGAGGTTTTGGCAGGTTTTAGACTGGTTTTAGCCTATTCTTAGCCTCGATGTGTCGGAGGAACGAACGCGTGACGTCATCACACCTGCTCCCACACGTGCCGCGTGCCGGACTCCGCCCTGGTCAAAGAGGGTCAAAGCCTGTGCGTAAGCACGTCCTTTTAATGAAAAATCAAGCATTTGTCTACCGTGCAGCGTCAGGCCAGCGGCGTAACCGTAACCATAACAGTAAGCAGGTGCTCCGTCGTAATATGCTCATGAGTTCAAACGTTCAAAAGAAAAGCCCGAGTCTATTGAATGAAAGGTACATTTGAACGCCCTCGTGCTCAGCAATTGACTTCGTCATATAGGTAAGGCGTAAATTGACCCATCACGCTCAAAAATGAAGACCTATCGCAAGACTGTTAACATTCCAAGCGGCTCGGTTGGATTCGAGAATGATTCGAATTATCGTCGTCGCTCGAGCGGATACATTTCGACGTCGAGGCGTCTCTCCATGAGACTTAAAGCCTATTTCTGCGGCACCGATTACATGACAAAATCTGACAGCCTGTGCACCTCTGGACGAGAGGAAGATCATATGAATTGTCGGTCTTGGTTCAGAACAAGAATCTTGCAGAAGACTCACGAAGAGGTAAAGAGGTAGATTGTGGAAACATGTCTGGCATTTTCCTCCCCCGTGACGATACTTCCATTTCGTATGTGCGCATTCGTGGTTCTCGCGCAAGTCTTCCATGGCCTCGCGCACCAGCCTCGCTCGTTCGGTCTCACGTGCCAGCTGCACTCTCCGCTGTTCGGTTTCAACTTGCCTCGCCATTTCGACAGCCTGAATACGTCTGGCTCTAACTTCTTCCGTCACAATGTGAGCTTCAGGCAGTCGTAAATTGGCCTGAGACAGCCTATTCTCTCCCGTGTTCGCATTCGTGCTCGCAGGCCGCCTAGGAGCAGCAGCAGCAGCAGGGCGCGGGGGATCGACCTGTCTCACTCTTCTTTCTTCCTGCACAGGAGCACGGAAAGGGTCGGCTGCACGGGGAGCCTGCGCGCGCCTCACATCAGGTCTCTGCCCATCCACCCGCGCCTCTGCGGCCGCGTAAAGTCTGCGCTCGTCCCACTGCGGGCACGCGCACGTCTTCCACCGCGCGCGACATAGGTAGCAGAACTCCGTCTTGCAGAGACACGTCATGTGGTAGCAGCCCAAGTTGAGCTCGATCATGCGGCTGCACCCGGGGCACCGTGACCAGCCTTGCTGCGCGCCGAGGGCGAGCAACGCGCGGTCGGACGCGTCATCGGTGCATAGGTGCGTGTTCGCGGTGACGAGCACCTTGCATCCGCTGCAGGTGCGCGCGCCGCAGCCGGGCGGGGCGGTACACACGAGCACCGATGGCTTGACCTTCGTGGCGAACCAGCCGGTGCGCACCACTTCTTGTGGTCCAAGAAAACGGCTGCACGTTTGCTGGCCACAGTATACGCGCTTCTGGGTCCCGAATTCGGCACCTTTCTCCTCGAAGCGCCTGAGTAGGAGTTCTCCCAGATGAGGGCGTACGAGTGTCAAGGAGATGGGCGTGCGGCAGCAGCGCGGCGGGTAGAGTGACTCATCACGTGTAGAGGCTTCAAACAGATCCTTGATGCAATCGATGTCATAGTGGTGACCACACGGAGCGCGAAGGGCTATCCCACGAATAGGATCTTGGCACGCTACACAGTTTTGACCGCGGCTGGAGGTGATGGTGTGTCAGCTCATGATCGCAAGATATAGTGTTGCAAGGTTTGCCTCGAGGAGGGGACGGGTTGGGGATGGGGTTGGGATGGTTGAGAGGATTTTGCCTCCTCCTCTAAGTTGAACCCAAGCGAAGTTATGATGCCGTAGAACCAGTTACCCCAAGTCTGACTCGCGGCACCTGTCCTTGTTTGATTTGGCGCGAGAGTAGGGCTAAGCAACGGTGCTCTATCAGCACACTGTTCCAATTTTTGATAATGGATTCTTACGCTGGTGCATTTGCACGTCTCGGTGGAAGTGGAGGTGGTCGCACGACTGGGGGCGCCTGAGGTGCTTGATATCCTCCCACATTCTGCACGTCGACATCGCCTTGGAGGCTGAGCGCCAACGCGCGATCTCGCTGAAAGCTGAGTGTGGCCTGGGCATCCTCGACAAAGAGACGCAATGCGAGCTCGGCGTCCGAAAGAGGCGCATCGTCCCTCTGCTTTCCCTTTTGCCGGCTCTCTGTTTCTTCGAGATCTTCGAGAGTGAGTTGCGCGAGGAGCGCCATCATGGCGGCCTCTTCTGATTCATTGTCAGCTCGAGGTCGAATAGACTGGGAGAGACGATGTAGGCCGGAGGGACCGGCTTGGGAAGACATGCACGCTAGGAGAGGAGGAGTACAGCCAGAGAACATGACAGATGTTTGCATATATGGACGTGAGAGTGAACTAATCATGGACATTTGATTGGCACGATACGTACGTACGGATGTGATTGTTCGAAGATGGAAGAAGCATTCACATACATATCGCTACTAGGCGCTTGAATCGACGCCCAGACGCTCCAGCATCGAGTTCCAGCAACAAGATATCCAAGAGCTAATTTGATTCTCATACGAGGGTCTCAAACGAATTGAAGTCTTCTTGCACACGAAGTGCCTGTGTCGACTTGTGAAGGAGCTACATCGCAGAGCATCTGCGCTCCGAATGTTACAGATTATGTTCCTATCTGACCGACAGCAGTGGACATCGCCGCTACGTCGCCACTGTCTGGTGCTTGAGGTCGATTACCAGTAATACCGTGATAGGCGGCATCTGGCAGTGAATTGCCTCGTGTGGAACCTCGAAGAAGGCAGTTCGATACAGCAGCTGTTTCCAAGGTAGCCCGCTCTATTTGACAAAGGCCAAGAATGCACACACCGTTCTATAGAATATACTACAAGACATACCGCACCGACAGCCATGCTCAGGCGATCAAAGAGCAAGACCGCTTCGAAGATGCCAGCGCGACGTACCCAAGGAACAGCAAGCTTACTGCGATGCGAAGGAGAAGAAGGAATGAGACCGAAACATTCGCGAGGCTTCGCCACGAGGCCGGGGCGCCCTTCGCGCCCGCCTCGTCTATGGCAGCCACCTCTTCGGGTGTCAGATCGGCTACAAGGCAGCGTGATCAGCAGATTTCTGATTACGAGGACTTTGGTGGACGTACAGAGATCCGCGACGGCGAGGTATTCCTGCAGTCGCTCGGTCTTGGAGCTCGTGGTCACGATCACCGCACCTTTCGCGAGGACCCACTTGAATATGACTTGTGCGGGTGTTCCACCGACCCGTTTAGAGATCGTAGCGAGGACTGGATCAAGCGACCCATTCGGAAATTGCGTGATGGGACTGGAAACGAACATAAAAGACTTGAATGAGAAACAGATGACGAGCGTCGACGGGAGTACTGACGCAAGGCTGCCATATGCTTCGGTCACAATGCCGTGCTTGGCAGAGTATTCGAGAACATCCTTGTACGATGAAAAGTTGTACGGATGGAAGCGAATCTGAAGCACTCGCGATCAATGGAGGGGACGATCGAGAGAAGACAGTCAAAGTACCTGATTGACAGCTGGCTTGATCCTGGCGGACTTGACGACACTCTTCAGGTCGTCGAGCGAGAAGTTGCTCACGCCTATACTCCTAGATGCACTTTTCAACATCTTTCCAAACACTGAGCAGCGCGTGCCATTGACGTACTTGGCGAGGCCCGCTTCCTTGATGTTCTCAATCTGCCTCCATGTCCCCTCAAAATCGTGCTCGACGAGCCGCGGGAAGTGGATAAGGTAGAGATCTACCGACTTGACGTCGAGCTGGGGGACGATCGTCACGACGTGTATCATCACCGAAAGCGGAGAGCGTGGACGCACCTTGTCGAGGCTCGATCGGATGCTCTCCTGAATGTCTCCTCCGTCGTACTTGGTCGTGATATATAGCTCGGACCTGTCGAGCCCGCTCTCGCGTATCGCGGTGCCCACGAATTCCTCGTTGCCATAGACTGCGGTCACCGAGCACGATATCAGCAACGCACGGGGACGGAGGGCAGGGAAAGATGAGGAGCATACCCGCTGCGGTGTCGATGTGAGAGAAGCCGGACTCGAGCGCCTGATCGACGTACTGAGTTACGTCCTGTCGTGGCGCGCAGAGCTCAATGCCGGAAGTGGTCGATCGACGATGCGAACGAGGCGCTCACCTGACGGAAGAACTTGCTCCCTGTCCCGAACGCTATGGCCGGAATCTTCTTGGCTCGAGTGGTCCGTCAAGTCCAGGGATGGGCATTGCTCACCTTGTTTCCGTCGTTCAGAGCGATGGTGGGGAAGGACATGTTGCCAGCGTCCGCGAACTCGCAGCTCGAGAGGGGTCGTGAGAGGGGGCGCAGCTACGGTGTGAATGGAGATGGTTATTTATGTCGCCAGTGGATTGCCCGCATGTGAGTCGAGCTCGCAATAGCTCGCAATGCACGGCGAGGTCTGACTGTGCTCGCACAACCGGACATTCAAATATGCACCCGCTGCTCGCCGCTGCGTCGGACACCGTCACCGTGTGCAGTGCGGTCTTCCTGCCTCTCTGCCTCGTACTGAACGTCGCTGACTTGCAGGTGCACGAATGCCTCATTTGTGGTTACGACACTCGAAGGTGCGCACTCATTTCCGTTGCCGTCTCTTCTCGACACCTCATTTCCCATCATGCGGCAAGTCTAGGCTCGTCGCGTGCCCTCTCAGTTCTATACTGATATCTGGATTAGTTTAAGATTGGAATGACCGCAATACATGCCGTCTTGGATAGAAAAGGTGAGTGGACGATTCTTCCCCCATCTCTTCGTGTTGCCGCTCTTCGCATTCTCTGACCCTGCTATGTCCAGTGCGAATCATGCCGCACAGCTATCGGCTCTGCGAAGAGACATGATCGAAACACTCGAAAAATGGAACGCAGAGCTCGTCGCCGAAAAGACCTCACTCCTTGCCGAGGCGGAGGCGTCAACAATTGAGATCCAGAGGTTGAACGCGGAAAATCAGACGCTGCGACTAAAGCTCGAGACATCGGGTCCCAATGACGTCATCTCAAACAGTGATACGGCAAATCCTCTCCAGCCCACAGAAAGGGAGCCAGAGATAAACCTTAGTGAACCTGTACGTTTTCCCTTGTTTTTTTGTATGCACGGATCCGAATTTCTCGTCAAGGCCATAGTCACGAAGCGTCCGCGCTCCTCCGGCCCACAAGATGCCGACGGCGAGCGTCGGAGCAGGCCCTCGAAGAGGCGCGCCCTTCGCGTAGAGGTGTTCGTACCTTCGCTTCAGGACGTACGTGCAGTGGCATCGCGCGAGGATCGAGCTTCCGCCTCGAAATCCAACAACACCAACAACCCTCACACGGAACTTGTGTGGGTTTCCTCTTATAGCTTGCTATAAGCATCGCGATTTACTTGTCCCAGCCCTCGGTCGTTTGAAGAGACCTTTCCTTCAACGGATCTCCAAACATCCGCCACGCCATCAGTCAAGACGGAAGTCGATCTAAAGCCCAAGATTGAACCGGTGCGTCTCATGTGCGACCTCACAACTTTGGACTGACATTCTAGCTGGGTCAGATGGATGTGGGGGCTTCTGGGAAGCTGCCCCTCGACGAACCGGAGCGCATCCGTTCACTGATCGGTCTTTTGAAACAACGCACATGGAGTGTGAGTTCTATCAGTTCATCGAAGCATAACACTCCTATTATGACACCGTCTATATATAGATGCGCGCAGATACCGCGTCCCTCCTACCATTCTACAAAAAGACGATCCAAGCGCGCCTCAACGCACTCGAGTCTAAACCTTGCACGATCACCCTCGATCCTGATCACCTCATCCAAATCGTGACGCGGCCTTTCCTGTCTTCAGTGTTCGGCAACCGCACTGTGCCAAAACCCATGTTCCTCAACCCGACGCACGATCCCCACTGCCCGCGCGTGCCGGGCCAGCGCGGCCTGTTTTTCTCGGGCGCCAGCGAAGAAGAGACCCAGCGCTGGCCCAGCATCTTCCGCCTCATCGTCCGCGCTGCTCCGTGTTGCTGGTTGTACGTTGGCGACTACCAGTTAGTCGAAACACCGCGCTTCACGTTAGATGAATGGAAGGCCCAAACGGAGCGCGTTAGTCGTTGTTAATATTTTGCCTTGACCTTCACGAGTAGCTGATCCATTGTGTCGTGATGTCAGGTACGTCGATCTTGGACGAGGAACTTCGTTGCGCGCAAGACGGACAACAGCGGTCTCCGAGAGGATATGGAGGCCTTCGTATGCGAGAACTCGGACAACGCGAGTGGGCGAGCGTCGAAGTGGAATCAAAACGTCATCAAATTCTCAGAGGATGATGTATACAATGCCTGGAATAACGGACACGGGGTGAGTAGTGCCAATTGCATCCGCAAATTCTGATATTCACCCGCATACAGATGCTGAAAGTATGGTGCATGGTATGTGTGCAATACGACGAGGCGTTTCAGCAGGAGATCATAGAGAAAAAGCGGTCGGAAATAGAGGAGGTAGAGGCTGACGTTGTCGTTTGACGATAGAAGAAAGATCGCAAAGCGGCGGAACAGTGTGTAGAAGTATGCGATGCGTGTAAGATGACCCGCGTTCCCTGTTCCTCGTCTTCCTCGAATATGCTATCGTCAGAACCAGACACAACGCCGCGCAGCCAGTGAGAGACGGGAAAATGATCAGTGCATGGTAATATAATAATTGGAATGCATTACATGAGTTGCACGATGCTTGCGCCCCGCACGTCCTGATTCCTCTGGGATTAAAATCCTCGGTTCATTGGACAGTACCCAAAGCATTTGTCGTACATGTCGAAACAGCAGACAAAAAACAGGATCATTCAACCACCAAGGCAAGCGCACATGCCTTCATTCCTCATTTCACAGCCAAGTCGACCGTCGCAGATCCGTCTGTAAACGGCACCACCCAGGCTCCCGCATCCTTTTGCAATGTATGCGATGGCGACAGCGCTCCCACACCTTTAACCTGCGCCATCTTCGTGACTATCAATCTGCCCGCAGGAGCGGCAGCTGCACCGGATACGCCGCTGGGGCTGGCCGCGACGCTGACCCGAACACTCTTCGCGGCCGGATCGTACTCGAACTCCTCGAACGCCCCTGCGTCGAGCGCGAGCAAGTACCCCAAAGGCGCCACATAAATGCGCCTCCGAACCGCGTCCGCCACGCGAACGCGCACCGTCGGGCTGCTGCTCAGTACCTCTCCGCCAAACGCCTGCCAACCAAACGCGTCGAAGTGTACGAGGAACGCGCCCGTCCCCATAGCGAGCCCGACGAAGTTAGGCCCGTAATCGCCGGAGTAGCCATCCCATTTCAGCGTGTCCGCGAATGAGTGGAAAGACGCGGCCGCGAAGCCGCCTTCGTCGATGCTGGACAGAGGACCCGAGATTCCGCCGAATCCGGCACGAAGGAGATGAGCGTCATCTGGCGAGGCTTGGAAGGCGGAAAGGAGAGGGAGCGCGTTGAGGCCACTGCCATAATGGTGGATTTGCCTCTCGATTCTCTGCAGCTTTCCTCCATAGATGTTGTCCCTGGAAAGCATAAGAGGAACGAATGCACAAACGCTAGGCAGGCAAACGTACCAGTAACGCCGGGCATTTCCGTTATAGCCCCAATGAGGGATGGTAGGCTGGTATGCAAGAATGGAATTGACGGCATTCGTCGCTGTGTCGGTGTCGTTGAAGTAAGCGCTCCACGCGTATACGCCTTCTTGACCTGTAGAGTCCCATGCCATCTCGGAGCCAAACCTGTAAAGTACGAAGTCAAGGACGGACATCACGCCTCATTTAATACTGAACTCACGGATAACGCTCCCCAGCCCAATTTTCCTCTCTCGCTTTCATTCTGCTCTCCACCAAAGTGAAATTGGCTGTCAGGCCCTCTCTCTTGAGATCGTCCAACAACAAGCGGAAGACGGTCTCTCCCATAAGGCCATCATCCGCATACCCTACCTG
Source organism: Heterobasidion irregulare TC 32-1 (assembly GCF_000320585.1). Lineage (NCBI taxonomy): Eukaryota > Fungi > Basidiomycota > Agaricomycetes > Russulales > Bondarzewiaceae > Heterobasidion > Heterobasidion irregulare. Next base: position 64,069 of record NW_009258197.1, on the reverse strand, counting down.
ACCATCCGTCATAGTGGCTATCGTGTTCACGGCCTGATTTAGATACCACTGCCACGTGTGTGTCGTCACCAAGCTCGGATAGTTGCGAGCGACTCGATAAAGCGCCCAGTAGGCATTTGTGACATGGACGTAGTCATATGCGCGATCCGTTGCATATGAATCGGCTTGGCTCCAAGACCACCAGTTTCCCCAATCGATGGTGTCTGGATAGTTATAGCTTGGAACCAAGCTAGGCTCATAAAAGTAGACAGACTGAAGGCGTTGTGTGAGTCATAGTACGTGATGCAGTCATGAACGTCAATACCTTCTTAACAGTTCCTATACGAAAACAATGAATAATGGTAAAGTATCGATAGAAACATGCATACCATTTGCATTTTGGATTGATCCCCATAACGTCAGATCGATGAATGTCTCCATCTTTTCGACCTCGGCGGAATTGGGCTGAACAAACTGCTTCATCGCTGCAGCAAGCCAGGATCCAGCGCCAGCCTCATCGCTCAAACCAGGTATCCACGCCCTTGGATCATCTCTTACAAAGTCGTTGACTTCACGATCGTAACTGATGACTGAAGGGGAACGATGGAAGGGATCGGAAGAGTCGTCGAACCATTGCGAGGAGGTGAGGAAAGCGCCTAGATCGCTGACGGCTTGCGCGGCGGGTTTTGTCACGTAGTAATGAACGGTCTGCACAGTGCCATCGGAGTAAGTGACCGTGAGACGGGATCTGCCCCACGTTTGTCCAGAGACAGTGTACCCGACCCATCCGTCGGCCAGGGTGTCTGAACTAATTGCCCATGATAGAGCGTCAGACGGTGTCGCAGAGATCGACGAGACTGTGGAGGGGTAGCTCAAGAAGAGTTTGGCCGGGAGGTCTGAAGGAATGATATAGCCTGGTACGCCCACCGCGACTGGCCGCTCAGCAGATTGTAAGGTGTCTTCAATCTCACGGATGGATGGAGCGAGAAGGAACTGTAGCCCGTATGTTCGCGTCTCTCCGGGCTGTAAGGTGGCAGAGCTGGGGGCATTCCATGGGGTGACGCCAGCCCATTCGTTCTCCGCATACGCAAGCGTGTGGAACTGCCACTCGTACAGGCCCTCGAATGTTTGAGATTGATAGCCCAGAGAGGTCGAATCGTCCTCAGGAAGGAACCTCCAACCCTCTAGAGGCGATGCCCCTATGGGAGTGACGACAAGGGGAGGAAGAGTACCGAGAAGGGGAGTGACCTGAACATAACCAGCATCCTGGCCGATGTATGGGTCAAAAAGGCTGCATTGTTCATTGGTCTCTTCGGTGGTCCTATCTGTGAATATCTGCAGTGATACCGTCAATGATGCGAAAGCTCAGGGAGACATTGACAGACATTGTTGAACTCGAGAGGCGCGCCGAGCGCACCAATCTCCACTGGGCTACTCTGAGAGTTCGCGACATCGAAAAGAAGCTGAAGAGAACCATTTGTCTGGACCCATCGCCGAGTGACGTTGAGAAGCGAATTAGAAGGCAAGGTTGGGGCCAGATCTGCAGCAGCAAGAGTATCACCCGACACCGGAAGGGTAGTCACGTTCTTGCGAGCCTGCGACGAGTCTCCGCTGAGCCATGCCGAGGTTCCAGCGATCCTGGCGCGAAATGTGATGTCTCCCAGATGATAGTTGCCGTCGTCCTGACGTTGATCCATTACGTCGGATGGGATGAAGTCAAAGCCATTTCCGATGGGCTTCAGCGAGTACAGGGTTTGCGAGTCGCGGACTAGTTGAACAGAGAAAGCGGAAGAGTTGAAGGACAAGAATCCATTAGCCAGACCGAGAGTCGACGATTGTGCCAGCGCACTCGACACCGCGAGATTGAAAGCCATGAGACCGGGAGCCCATATCTTGATAGATGGCCTACACAGAAGCAAGGTCAGTCATGTGCAACGTATGTTGGACGTTTATTGCTCAAATACCTCAGCAGCACCATAGTGGTTCACAGGCTATATTTGAGGGCGCGGTCGAGTGGATAACTAGAGGAGTAAGAGGTTGCGATACATTTGTTCTTATATCCCGACTAGCTGAAATTCCACTTCAGCGTACCTCTGCGTACCTCGACGCGTCTAGAAGTCAGGAATTCGGGCGAAGCTTGAGAGGAGAGCCATGTGCAATGGCGGCCCGCTGCGGTGAACTTGTATATAAAAAGCACTGACCGTGTTCATGTGATGAAATTTGTTCGATAGGGCGACGGATGAGCATTTGAGAGTTGAAACAAGTCATCGTTATTCGTCGCTTTGCAATGATGGAAGAGTCGTGCGGGATTCGTAGGAGGAGTTGAGTCACTGATGCCCGTCGACGGAGGGCCGATAAGCTGGGGTTAGGGTCGAGGGATGGCAGGCACCCGGCAAACAACCGACATCAATACATAACTTGCCTCGAACGATGACGGAGTCCACCCCCTCAGAAATCCAAATCAATGTGAAGGGTTTGTTTCCCCTATGTTTTACCGTGAAACACTCCAGTAACGCGCCGCATGATAGGTCCTAGCGAGCTCAAGCTCCAGATCACCATCAGCACCGACAAAACCGTCCGGGAGCTCAAGCAAGCAATTGCAGACCAGTCAGCGGTGGAGGCAGATCGTCAGCGACTTATATACTCTGGTGCGCATTCCTTCTCTCTGCCACCGTGCTCGGTCACTGATCGCTCTTACAGGCCGTGTACTGAAGGTCAGTGAACGAATTTCCCCGAGGGAAGCACTCGCCTATCGCAGCACTTACCACTTCCCACCAGGATGACGATCAACTCGCTGTATACAAGATTCAATCCTCACACACTATTCACATGGTCAAGGGTGTGGCGCGTAACGCCGGATCATCTTCAACAGGGCCGTCTGCGGCACCACAACCGTTGCCCTCCATGCAAACTGGCCAGAACCCACACGACCCTCTCACTCAGCTCAATAGCCACCTAGGCTACGGCGCCATGGCTGGCCTCAATCCATTTGCTGACATGGGTTTGAACCCAAACGATCCCAACATGGTGAGCATGTGTTATTTTTTTGCCTGGGGATGCTGAGCTGATCAAGCGTGCGTGGCGGTGTACGGCAGTTGCAAACAATGATGAGTTCTCCCGAATTCATGCAGCAAATGTCGAGCGTCATGTCGAACCCAGCTGTCGTCGATCAAATCATTGCTTCAAACCCTCAGCTGGCATCTATGGGCCCTCAAGTCAGGGAAGTCCTGCAAAGCGATCGCTTCCGGGAGATAATGTGGGTATTGCTACCTGATGTCGGACTTTCCATCGTGAATTGATGCGTTTCCTGTGCACAGGTCGAACCCAGAGATGTTGCGTAGCATGCTTCAAATGACGTCTATGATGCGCGACGCTGGACTCGCTCCTCCAGATATGTTCGGTGGTGCTCCAGGCGGCGGGTTTCCCGCGCCCGGGAACCCAAACGCTGCCGGCACACCCTCCGGCGCCGGCGCCGGGTCTGCTCCTGGGGCAGCTGCGAGCCCATTTGGGGTGCCACCGAATCCGTTCGGAGGCGGTGACCCAGCTGCATTGCTTCGGATGTTGGGTGGCGCTGGAGCCCCTGGAGCCGCAGGGGCCGGCGGCTTCAATCCCTTCTTTGGTGGTGCTCCTGCGGCACCTGCCGACACACGCAGCCCAGAAGAGCGATTCCAAGTTCAGCTGCAGGTATGTTTACCGATCGTTTCCTTATGACCAGCCTCGCTGAACATGTCGCACCTTGATATAGCAACTCCAAGACATGGGCTTCTCAAATGCGAGTCAGAATGTGCGTGCACTCTTGGCCACAGGAGGAAACGTGCACTCCGCAATAGAGTATATTCTTGGCGGCGGAGGGTTGTAAATAGAAACTTATACAATCAGTGGGTGGACCGCCGTGGATTTGATATCTTGTAGCACCGTATCGCGCTTACTTTGTATGTATGCTACGTCGTGTTTTTTAGCAGTATGTGCTCCCGTCCTGGTTTCGTGGGCTAATTGCTCACTTCGGGATCGATCGTTTCGGTGCTATGAAATCGTGGGTGCTCACGCTGCTTGTTTATTGATATCTATCAGATTCTGCCACGGTGAGTTTACAGCATTTAGACACAAGTTGAAGGGCACGCTGCCAGTGAATGTATTCTAAAATCAAATTCAGAGGTGAGTACCAGATAGTTTTGCGTGCGAATCAGCCAGATCGCGAATAGGGATCCGTCTGGGATCTATATCATGCTTGGCCTTCCTTCAGGTTCTGCGCTTCAGTCCGTTCGTCCCTCATCGATTCATCTCCGACTCCTCATATGTCTGTGATCATCAATATACCCGGCTACGGCGCATCGAGCTCGGGTGCTGAAGTGTTGACATCTGACGATTCCCAGCGGGAAGGGGCTCCGTCCCCCGAGTCCGTGATCGAGCGCGACCCGCCGATATCCCAAAGAGAGGACCGATCTCGAAAAAGGAAGCGCTCGAATGTAGGGTTTTCTCTCGGTTGAGACTACATCGTCTGTGACAGTTTACAGGACGACAGCGATGATGATGACGGCGCGAGAACCCCGCCTTACGAACCAACTGAACCTAGATCATCTCGCGAATCTGAACTGCCGGACGATGACCAGGTCTATGCAGCGTCAGAGTCAGAATCTGAGCACTCAAAAGAACCGTCCGCATCATTGGACACTGACGACAGGGATCCAAATAAGTAAGGAATTTATTCGCGAATTGATCGTATGTTAACAAAGAGCAGGCATCACAAGATGCTGTCACTAAAATCTCATCAGCTGCTCGTGGCCATGGAGAGACGAAGAGTTTCTGTGAGACCGCGGCGTGCCGCCATTGAATCTTTGTACAGGCTGTATGAATATCACAGGGATCTTGAGGGTCGGGAAGAAGAGGCTCAGGTGAGTGGAGGAGCAACATTGAATGGAGCTCGGTTCAGGTGTAGGCCTTACACTTCCTTTCGCGCCGCTCAGTCTCACGAAGAGGCCCCGAGACTTGCAAATGGAGAAATTCTGCCGAATGTGCGCAACACATATGTAAGGCTTTCCGAATTTACAACATCTTACAGTCGTTCATGCTCACGCCCCAATCAATCCTAAGACCGCCAGTCAATTTGGCTTCATGTGGGATGTCGAAAGTCCCCCCGTCGGCTCTTCCGTCGCCCAGGTCTTTGAATCCATGACCTTTAGACTAGGCGATGAAGTCCTGCTATCCGATCGCGGCTACCACCCGGCCCACCCAGAGAACATTGAAGATGTCATTCCCGGATGGAGTGGACCGTTCGTGATCACGGACTTTCTTCCACAGTACGGCGCGTACATGGTGAACTTGCCTGACTCCGATACCAGGCCACAGTACTTCGATTCCACGTACCTTATGGCCCTGCATTCATCAGGGGCTCAAGCCAACAGAGGTCTTAGCGACTTTGAGAGCGTTGGAGATGTGATTCTGTATAAGAAACGACATGGACGTGGATGTCGGTATAGAATGTGTTCCAAAAAAGGGGAGGAGTACTGGAAGCCTCGGACGGCACTCGTAGGCACTGCGATGTTGCGGGAGTGGGACAGAATGCATCCGGAGTAGTAATGGCGAAGGTTGAGCGATCAGTACGATCGATACTTCCTACGGTCAATGCATGGTGAAGAATCGTTCATATGTTGATCCACGTCTTGAATCACAGAGTTAGTTTGGATGGCGCCGTACATTCGCATATTCATACACAATTGGAAGATGCCACAACCGTCACTCAGAAATTTCTGTAGCTGCCACTGCCGTGCATTCCAGCTCAGGCACACTTGCATACCCCGCGAACTTCGCGGCCGGCTGATATAGGCAAGGCTCTAATGCTCCATTTGGATCACAGCGCGCCCGACAGATGTCCCGGTTTCCATCTCGCGGAAGACACTGCGCCGCGGGCGTGCAGGTATGAGCGGCGGGCGCGATCAGACAGCTGCATGCGTACGTACGTGTTGATGTCTTCGAGCTTGCAGGGGATCTGGTGCGACTTGACCTTGCCGCGCGCAACGAGGTCGAGGGCTTCGTGCGCGTCCTGACGGTTCCTAAACAGGATCGCGCGGGTACCAATTTGAGCGCACGAGACAAGATAACACCAAAGTAGGGGAGGACGTACCCCAAGATGGAACCGACGATGTGTAAGCCCTGCACTAGTCAATCACACGGTCAATTCTGGCTTGGTGGGGCATGCGGAGCGACGCACCTTGACGACGAGGAGGTCGAGCGAGACGTTGAATGTGAACGCGATGGGCGCGCCGAGGGCCATGAGCGTGCCCATCGGGCGGAGGTAGGCGAGCGCGTCGTAGTATGACGCAGTCTGCGGGGGCACAGTCTCAGAAGCCACGACGGGAGAAATATCAGGCCAAAGCGCACCGAGGGAGACGTGACGAGGGCGGCGTGTGCGCCGAGGCCGTCACAGATGGAGATGACGGCATCTGGGACGCTGCTGGTCTCTTTGAAGTCGATCCACTGGTCAGCGCCCAGGGCGAGGCACAGAGACTTCTTCTCTGCGCCTGAGTCTGGTTGTGACGATTGATTAGAGAGGGAGAGGCGAGTGCCGAAGCTTGCGAGGGGCAAGACTGCGCACCGATCGCTACTACGCGCAGACCGATGGCGAGAGCATATTGGATTGCTAGAACGAAAGGCGTTAGGCAGATAGAGAAATGTCAGCGACCAGCGCTCCGATAGTCAGCAGTCGCTGTGGTCGCACCGAGATGACCGAGGCCGCCACCTGCGCCCGGGACGACAACCCAGTCGCCTACGGCAAGATTGGCGCGCTTGAGGGCGCTGTAAACGGTGAGGCCCTAGGGACGAGCATAAGTTGAAAGAACATCGGAAGAGATGGCGTTGGGCGTACCGCGCAGAGGATGGGAGCGGCATCTTGGCTAGAAACGCCGTCCGGGATGGGGATCAGGTGGTCGATCCAAGCGACCTTATGGCGAGTGTTACGAGCGTAAGTAGACATGGAAGGCGGCATGCTTACCATGTACTCGCAGAAGGTGCCATCGACGGTGAGACCGGAGAGCTTTCTGAATGGGCAGACTAGGCGACCTAGTTAGTGAAGAATGGAAGAGGGTGTACAAGGGGGAGCGTACGAGGGTCAGAGCCTCTCCTGCAGAGCTCGCAGCGACCGCAGGCGTCGATAAGCCATTTGACGCCAACGCGCGCGCCGATCTTGATGGAGCCGTCGGTCAGCTCTGCACCAGGGCCGAATGCAACGACGATGCCGACGCCCTCGTGACCGCCGACGAGGGGCGGGGGCGCTGCAGGCCAATGACCTGCGGCGATGTGGAGGTCGGAATGGCAGACACCCGAGTGGGTGATGCGGATGAGGGCTTGGGAGGGGAGGAGGGTGGCCGGGTCGGGGACGGGGTAGTCTGTGAGGACGGAGAGAATGGGAGGGTCAGAGAAGGTGGTGATCGCTGCTACCTTCTGGGATGTGGGGATTGCGGGGACGACCATGGTGCGTTGGAGCAAAGCAGAGGTTGAGGGGGTGTGCGAAAGACATGGCGCCAGGAAATTCGTGTCATCACGTTCGGCGCTGCTAATAGACGCAAAAGGCGAAGGCGGAAGGGGAAAGCGTCGTGGACGGATGTTGCGTATGACGTCTATGGCTGCTGCTCGTTCCTGCGGTAGGTGAACATGCTGTCTGGCAGTCGTGGTGCTCTCGCAAACTTGGGGCAACTGAAATATGTGAGGAGCGCATAAGATTTGTCGGTCATGTGCGAAAGCCATGCCTCTCACCTCTTATTTTTCCTCATGCATGGCGCTACCATCGTTGTGCGTGCACACTGGCACCCGTCAATTGGCCACTTTCCTAAACATCATGGAGCGTGACGTGACGCAGTGTGACGGCCTTGATATTCTCCTCCATGCACACCGTCATCGTTTCTAGGCGTTCTCTCTCGTTCTCTACATATCAACAGCTCTCAGCCATTCTACCACACCGAATGCTCACCGTGCACGTCAGCCTCTCTTAAACACCGAGTCGGATTGAAGCTCGCCCCGTGATGCAGCGATTCTACGATCTGTTGTTAAATATGGGCATCTGGTGACATTCACCGCGCATTTTTGGTACACTAGGTCGTCGGCGACGAAAAAAAAGCCGCGTGGAAACTTTTTCCCTGCCTCGCAGCTTCCTTTGCGTATGGTCTGAAACTTTGATGTTTTGACGACGCATCGTCGCTTTCATTGCATGAGGATGGAGGTGGGTCGGTGTCAGGAATTAGGAATTAGCATCGATGTTGATGTCGGGCCGTTGGCGAGCGTCTCGTGCGCGTCACATCAACATCGACGTCGATCTTGTCTCCGTCTCCGTCTCCATCTCCGTCTCCGTTCCCGTTTCTGTTACTCGCCGTCCTCGGAACCTTAGGAGCTTGACTCGGCACGGATGCTGTGACGCGTCGGACGTGAATGATAGTCGGACGTGGATGTTAGTCGCTCGGGAACACCGACGAGCGAACCGGAGTGCAACTGCGTGCGCGCCTCAATATGAGCTCAGGTAGGTGCTGCGGCCTCTTCGTGTCGTCTCTCAGGGTGCGCCTCATTCGCTATCACTATATGCGCGTTCCTTTCATCCCACAGCTTGCTCATCACGAGCGACCGAGCTTTACCTGTCATCCTCCTGGTTCTCACTCTAATGAATCACGATACTCATGAATCTCCTCAGCTGCTGATGTCGCCGTCGTGCATCCACGCTTCGAGACGACACAGACATTCGTACGCTCTACAAACAAGAAAACACCACCACCGTTACTTATGAATCTCCTAGCTGTTTCCGCCGCCTTGCGTTGCAGCTTTGAGAGCACACGCATACTCGTTCGCCCGTAATACTTCGCGCCCAACTGTTTCGGCAAATGCTCTAATGCTCCATCTGGATGACGCCGCGCCCGACGGAGTTCCCAGCCTCCATCTCGCGGAATACCCTGTGCGATGCGGTGCGGTGCGGGGACGAAGATGAGCGCTAGAGAATGAGAGTGCGGGAGGGGTGCGTGCGTGAGTGCGGACGTACGCGTTGATATCCTCCAGCTTGCGCGGAGTCTGGTGCGACTTGACCCTGCCGCGCGCGACGAAGTCGAGGGCCTCATGCGCGTCTTGGCGATTCCTTCAACAGAACAAGGTCGCGCGTGTCGCGGCATGAGCTTACGCGAAAAACGTAGAGGAATTGCACTCCCGAGGTGGGGGAGAACGTACCCCAACACGGACCCGACGACGTGTAATCCCTGCACGACTGCATGGTCAGATGGGCTCGGTGGGGCCCGCGGGGCGACGCACCTTGGCGACAAGAAGGTCAAGTGGGACGTGCAACGTGAACGCGGTGGGCATGCCGATGGCGACGAGCGTGCCCAGCGGGCGGAGGTAGGCGAGCGCGTTGTTGTACGCTGCGGCCTGCAGGAGCTTAGTCTCGATCACGAAGAGGCAGAGAGGGGGCTGGGACGCACTGAAGGGGAGGTGACGAGGGCGGCGTGTGCGCCCGAGGCCATCACAGGCGGCGATGACGGCGTCCGGGATGTTGCTGGTCTCCTTGAAGTCGACCTACCTGTCGGCGCCCAGGGCGAGGCACAGGGACTTCTTCTCCGCGCCCGAGTCTGGTGGTGGTGGGTCCATGTGGGCGGAAGCGCGCGTATAATGAAGCTGCGGACGCACCGATGGCCACTACGCGTAGACCGATAGCGAGGGCGTATTGAATTGCTGGGACGTAAGCTGTCAGGCGGCAGTGTTCAGGAGTCAGCAGACGCGATGGGCGCACCGAGATGGCCGAGGCCGCCACCTGCACCCGGAACGACGACCCAGTCGCCTACGGCGAGGTTGGCGTGCTTGAGGGCGCTGTAGACGGTGAGCCCCTAGCGAGGAGCGTTAGATGATCGTGATACTGGCACGGGCGGTGCGGGGAATATAGAGGTGGAGCGTACCGCGCAGAGGACGGGGGCGGCGTCTTGGCTAGAGAGGCCCTCCGGGATGGGGATCAGGTGGTCGGCCCAAGCAACCTGGGAATATTGTGAGTGGTGCGATCGTACTCCCGAGGGTGATTCTTACCATGTACTCGCAAAAGGTGCCGTTCACAGTGTGACCGGAGAGCTTTCGGAAGGGACAGTCTGTGCGGCATGGTGAGCTGGGGAAGGAAGATGGAAGGGGGGGAAGGGGAGAGAAGCGCACGCGGGTCAGAGCCCTTCCTGCAGACCTCGCAGCGACCGCAGGCGTCGATGAGCCATTTGACGCCAACGCGCGCGCCGACCTTGAGGGAGCCGTTGAACGGTTCCGCGCCAGGGCCGAATGCGACGACGATGCCGACGCGCTCGTGTCCGCCGATGAGGGGCGGGGGCGCTGCAGGCCAATGACCTGCGGCGATGTGTAGGTCGGAATGGCAGACGCCCGAGTGGGTGATACGGATGAGGGCTTGGGAGGGGAGGAGGGTGGCTGGATCGGGGACGAGGTAGTCTGCGAGGACGGAGAGGACTGGGGGGTCGGAAACGGCGGTGATCGCTGCTACCTTCTGGGATGTGGGGACTGCGGAGACGACCATGGTGTGTTGGAGAGAAGCACGAGCTGGAGCTGGACATGGCGCCCGACAGTCTGGTGACCCCGTCTGGCGGGGACGGAAAAGGAAGGTGCGTGGATGGATGTTGTGTATGACGTCAGTGGATGCCGCTCGTCGCGTCGGGGTGGGCAGCGAGCACTGGACTGCCCGACAGGGACGCTGGGGGCACGGCGACGCTCTCCTACGTAGCGATCCCAGCCGTGATGTCAGATGACGTCGACCCCGCTCGATCGCCTACTTAACCCTTCCGCCCCCTGTTCGCCGTCCTCCATTCCACCCCGACCATGTCTCTCCCTCTCGCAACCGCATCCACCGCAGAACATCCCCCCGCCGGCGCAGTCACGTCCCCCGTCGACAAGAAGGCAAAAGATGCAGACGTAGACCGCAAGGTACGCCCCCTCGTTCGCGTCTGTTTGACTCCTGTCCTCATTTCCATCTTCCAGCTCCGGTTCTATGGCGTCATCGAGGCCTTCCGCCAAGGCAGATACCCCTCTAACAAGCAGATCGACAGCACCCTCAAACACCTCCTCGACTCGTCTCCCGTAGACCAGTCGAAACTTTCTCCAGAGGGTCGCAAGCTCATTCAGGACTCGCGCGATGTCATCGAGACCGCCCGTCTCATGGTTGAGAAGAAGAATGCAGACGAGCTCTTTCAAACATTTCTCTGGCATACCCGGAACGTCGACTTTGACAAGGCGAAGAAAGACCCCAGCGAGGTCCTCCCCGTCGACAAGGAAAAGTCTACCCAGGACAGCCAGCAAGGTGCGGGCTCTCCTGTATTCTGCTTGACCGTCGCTCGCTTGCTCACCTGTTTGTTTTAGCCGCGCAGCATTTGCGTACCCTCTTCTCCCTTATCGCCACGAACTCGGAAGTGCGCAAGCTCCTTTCCGACTTTTCTCTCATTGGTCGTGACCTCCTCGCTCGCTCCGCCGCGCACGCCGCAGAGTCCGTCCGTCCGCACCCCGATGCCCTCGCCGGCGTCGATCGCCCCGCACCCAATGACCAGTTCCAGACCGCCGGCGGGCGCCAGGTAGGTCCCGACGAAACTCCGGTCTTGGAAGCAAATGTTCCGGGCACGGACACCACCCTCCGTCACCATCCCAAACAGGGGACTGAGGTTGAGCAGGATGGAGAGATCAGGGACCCTAGCGACGTGGCCGATGACGCACGAGCTCAGGCTTCTCAAGCCAAGGAGAGAGCCAAAGGAACCGCGGCAGACACGGCAGGAGACTTTGGAGAGTAAGTTCCGGGATGCTTCCCTCGACGCTGTATCTCTGACACCTCGAACAGACAAGTTCAAGACGACAATGTTGACCCTGAAGTCAAGAAGCAAGGCTTCAAGGCTCGTTTGCAAGGCATGAAGGTCAGTTTCATCAAATCGGTCTTCGCATCGAACCACTAACACCTTTCTGCGCAGGACGGGCTCTCAGATCGCATACCCCAAGAACACAAGGACAACGCTAACGCTAAGTATGAACGAGGTCGCAAGTTTCTCGCGGAAGAATACTTCCCCGAGGAACGTCGAGATCAGTTCATCTACCGTGGCAAGAAGGTGATTCTCCATGATCACTTCTCAATATGGTTCTGAACCAACCATACACCAATCAGGCCATTATTGAGTGCCAGAAACATAACGATTATCAAGAGAGCATTCAGTGGTTACTGGCTTACGTCGAAGAGTATGCAGGCCATGGAAAGAGTATAGCCCACAGTGGCAAGGAATCTCGTGGGCAGTTAACCCAGGTGCGCATCATGTTTCCTGTTCAGCTCCTCAGCTCATGCTGGCAAAGGATCCCGCGTTGCATCAAGCGACCAAGGAGATCCGAACGCTTCTTGAGCGTTTTGCTAACGGCCAAAGTCTCGAGATCATTATCAACGCCATCGACAGGCTCATTCAAGACGCACGGCACGACGAGGACTTCCGCCACTGGTTCTCCTCCGTAGACGCGTATTCACGCAAGGTCTTGCTTGAGCCGGGTTACGTCCTCGAGGACTCGTGCAACACGGAAGGCCGTGAGCTACGCGAGTCGGGACGCCGTTTCTATGATGACAAGTACAAAGCGCACTTTGATGGGCTGTTCGAGAGTATCGGTCAATGGTTCCGCGCGATGGGCGAAGATCCGTTGAACAAGCGCTTTGGAGATGATTGGGCACGGCTAACTCGTGATCTGCTGTTCGACAGCGAAGGCAGCTTGAAGTTCAAGCCAGACCTGTGGATGGATGTACGCAAGGTGATCTTGCCCGCAATCGTCGACCAGGTAAGCTGTTGTGTTTCGGAGTATGTATATGTGCTAAGGTCCCTTCTGCATACACAGGTTGGCTACGTCCCCATTCCGCGTATCGAATATACGGATGATATGCTGGACCTCGTAGTTGAGAACCTCACGCTTCAAGGCCGGAATCTCTTCCCCAATGTTGTGTCGGTTGAGGCGCACAATTATATGAAATTTTCGCCTTACAATGCGATCACAGACGAACATCACCATGAGTTCACGCTTACATTGGGCCACATCCAAGCAGACATGCGTGACGTCGCGTTCTACTTCAGGAAGAAGTCTGGGTTCCCGAAGATCTCGGATTCTGGCCTGGCGGACGTGCTATTGGGAGGACAGGGTTTGACGGTGAGTAATGTGTTGCTATAGAGCTGGGCGATAGACCTGACTGGACGGCGTGCTCGTTAGGCCACAATACACCTCGTTTCGGCCGACAAGGATCGCACCTCGGTTTTCAAAGTAAAGAACGTCCACGTCAAGGTTGACTCGCTCAAGTTCTCGATCCGCGACTCGAAGCATGACACGCTTTACAAAACTCTGCGCCCGCTCGCGACGGGCCTCATAAAGAGGCAGATTCAAAAGGCTGTCGCGGACGCGATCACCACTGGTATGGAATATATTGATGGTCAGCTTGTCGGCGTGCGCGATCGCATGCGCGAGGCGCACGAGAGCGAGGATGGTAGCCGGACGAAGGCGCTGCAAGAGACGTTCCAGCAGAAGAAAGACGAGGCGAGTAGTCTCAAGACCAGCAGTAAGGAGAGCCACAGCCAGTTCAAGGTCGTTGCCAAGCGCGACTCGGCGATCATGAAGGACACAGGTCATCCGTCTGGATGGGCGAACCGCGTGCAGGAGAAGACCGACAGCGCCAAGGAGGGCGAGGAGTGGCGGTCAAAGGCGTGAGTGTTTCAGTTTCTCCTTTGTTGATGTCCAAGTGCTGAGCGAGCCATCATGTCTTCAGATTTGATATCGTTTGAAGCCCAGTCGATATTTTGGCGAATGTTTCACGAACTATCATGGTCCTTTGATGAGCTGTTGTACTGTATGTTAAGCCGCGTCCATGGACACGTTTAACCGTGTATTGCGATCTCGTTTTGTAATTAGTACCCTCTCTGTCTACGATACGCTTACCCGTTCATCTTGGTGGTGCAAATATTCAATGCCACAATGCAAACATCATCAGGACACAATCGACCTCGAAGATGCATAAATTGAAAAACAAGAGATAAAATCACAACTTCTAACACGTATACAAACAGGGTCTAAGAGACACGCGACGGCGGAAACAAAACTATAACAACGGAAAGTAATCTATGCTCTCTTTTTCTTGTATGGCCGCTTGGCGGCTGTGGTGACCATTGAGCTCGCAGGCGTCGACGACCGCGACGCCTTTTCTGATTTCTGGACTTCATCGATGCTACGTTTCTGCGGTCGAGAGAGTGAGTACGCGCAGACTTGGTAGCACGGGGGGCGCCACAACGCACCTTGCCGCGCGAGGCGCTGCCCTTCTTCATCTCCTCCTGCTTGACCTCTGCCTCCTTCTCGATCATGCCGAGCAGCGTGTTGCACCGGCGCTGCAGCTCCTGCGGCGAGCGGCTCTTGAAGAACCAATCGAAGCGGAAGACGGGGAACTCGGTGATGTCGCGCTTGATGCGCTCGTAGACGTCGTCGGCGCGCATGCCGTAGTGGTTCAGCCGGCAGAGGAGGTAGCGGTCCTCCTCCTCGCTGTACACCTTGCCCTTCGTCGTCGGGTAGTTGAGCTCGAGCTCCTGCATCGGGTAGTTGACCGACTCGATCTTCTTGTAGAGGAGGAGCTCGAGGTTCGAGCGCTTCGTGCGCTTCACTTCGCCCTCGCTGATGCGTGCGGCGATGCGCGGGTATTCTGTGGACGGGTGGAGCGTGCACCGTGGGGTCTGGGTCGGCGGGGTGTGTGCGGTGCAGGTTAGGAGATGGGCTCACCGGACAGCTCCTTCCACTTCTTCTTGAAGACGGGGTAGTATATCGCGACGTCGTCGGCGGTCTTATCTTGGATCTCGGACGCCAGCAGCTCAAAGTCGTTCGTCCTGCGAGGTGCGGTCAAATGGGGAGCGGCACGGAAAGTCGCTTCAACGCTTACCATCCATGGGTTTCCAACGCGCGAACAAATTGTTGGAAGTCGCGCCGGCTCCAGTCTTCGAAACCCTCCTGGATCAACTGCCACTTCTCCGCCAGCTCTTCTTCCGTCAGAGATTCCGCTGCGTAGTGTGTTTAACAAGAGCTGCATGGAAATTGTAGGTGAGACAGTCACCGTTGTCGATGAACTCCTGCGCGGCCTGCCGCTCTGCCTCCAACGACTCGGGAGTATCGTCTGGCCCGGCCTCCCGCGTTGTGGCAGGAATGTCGTTCAACCTCTGCAAAAGGCTCTGTGAGCGAGAAGAATGACAGCGAAGGAGCAATCTATGATACCTTATGAGCGGCCAGCTCTTGCTCCTGGAGTTCCGCAAGACGAGGAGGGAAGAACTGGAAATCCTGTCTGAAAAGACGAGAGCGTCGTCAGCCAGAAGAGGTTGCTCGCAGAGCAGCCTGGCGTACATTTGAATCTGCTTCGGCGCCCTCGGGACTTTAGGGCCCTTCTCTGTTTTAGACGGTCCAGCGCGCATGGTCTCCTTGAAGTAGCTGTCCACGGAGTAGTTGAGCTTGCGCTCCCTCTTCGACAGCGACAACATGTTCAAGTTCAAAGACTTCCGTTGTCCTGTTCGGAAATCCTCCCCATCCCACTGCTGGACCGTGTTCTCAGATTTGAAGTTGCTGAGATCCTCGAGGTTGAGACCCTCGTACTTGCTGTTGAGCTCAGCCGTACGCTCTTCGCCCCGGTGTATGATCTCGTCAATATCTCCGTCGATAATGAAACTGTGTGTTTGTGTAAATGTTGCGTCGTCGGACTGAATACGTAGAATCAAACGTACGAGTTGTTGGAATTCACTAATTTCTCAGCGCCGTGCGTAATCATTTCTAAGAGCTCCTCCTTATTCGCAGCTGTCAACTAGTCAGTTCTGTCGTCAACGCGTGATGAAACTTTGTGTACCTTTGCTCTGTTGCTGGCGCCCCTGCTGGATGACCAACTGATCTAGACGCAACTTCTGCGCAGCCCTCTCAAGCATACGTTCCTCGACGGTTTCCTCGGTGACAAACCGGAAAACGTAGACTTGTTTTGTCTGACCGATACGGTGGGCACGATCCATTGCTTGAAGGTCAGCTTGCGGATTCCTAGATTGGCACACTCAGAGAACTGTTGGGCAGAGTGTTCTCGAAAGGCGTACCAGTCGCTGTCGTACAACACAACGATATCAGCGGTCGTCAAGTTGATGCCCAGACCTCCGGCACGAGTCGTGAGCAGGAAAATGAACTTCTCGCTGCCGGGTTTGTTGTAATCGTCGATCGCAGCAATACGATCTTCATGGGCAGTGCTTCCATCGATACGGCAATATTCTAGTCTTATCAGCAATAGGAGTCACGAAAGAAAATGAGAATGCGCACTGAATCCCCGGAAAAGACAATAGTCCTCAAGGATGTCCAACACTCGACTCATTTGACTGAAGATGAGAACGCGAGAGCCTTTCTCGTGCATGGACTGGAGCAACTTGTCCAAGATGATCATTTTCCCGCTGTTATTGATCAAATGCTCGTCAGTTGTGTACGGAGGGCCAGGTTCCTAGATAAATCCATTCAGATGGATGCCGAGCCCTGAGCGATGGAAAATGTCAAACTTACCGCGCCATCGAAAAGGTACGGGTGGCATGTGACCTTTCGTAATTGCATGACCATATTCATCAATCTCGTCTTCCCCTCCTTTTTACCCGTCAAACCGTTTACGGCGTCAATGTCCTTCTCCAGGACGGAGCGATACCACTTCCGTTGCATCTCTGTCAGGCCAACGTAGATATTGATCTCCTTCTCTGAAAAAGTGGACATAGATGTTAACGCCGACCGAGATGAAAAAAATCCTAATTCACATACTAGGCAAAAGGTTCTTCTCGACGTCACTCTTCACCCTCCGCAACAAGAACGGCCGTAGAATTTTGTGTAGCGCCTCAACGACTTTCTTGCTCTTCTCCTCGTCGTCCGTGACGTTCGAATCGTCCTTGTGGAGGAAACTCTCCAAGTCGCTATAATCTGAGAAGATCTCGGGACAAATGAAGTTCAACAGAGCAAACAGCTCTTTGAGGTTGTTCTGTAACGGTGTGCCTGTGATCAACAGCCTTCCCCGAGACAAAAACGCGCGAACGATCTGCGAAAGAAGCGAGTCAACGTTCTTGATTCGATGCGCCTCGTCGATGACGATGTATTCGAAGCTAAATTTCTTGAGTGCGCTCTTCTCGATGAGGCATATTTCGTAGGATGTGACACAGACTTGAAAGTCTTGGGGAATCAGGCGGTTGGCAATGATTTCTGCGCGCTCCTCTTTGCTGCCGGAGAGGACGACGACGCTGAAGTCCGGGGCCCATTGCTGGAATTCTCGGGCCCAATTTTGGAGAGTGGATTTTGGAACAACAATAAGGTGTGGCCCGGGTGTATCCGTCTGATGCTTCAAGTAAGCAAGAAACGAGATCGTTTGGAGGGTTTTTCCAAGACCCTACAAGATATATTCCGATTAGTCAAATCGAATATTCGACAAGACAGGGAAAAGCCGTACCATTTCATCAGCGAGGATACCGTTCAGACCGTTGTGATGTAGAGAGACCATCCAGTTGAGGCCTTGCAGCTGGTAGGACCTCATCAACCCGCTAATGACTTTTCTGCGATATCAGTAGCACGAAACCAATAGCGGAATGAGTTACTTACAACTGGGCGACTCCTCAAACACATATGGCTGATCTTTGCCGTCCGCAGCCATTTCTCCATCCTTAAGCATTTCCTCGTCTTCTTCCTTTTCCGATTTTCGATGGCGCGCGTTCTTGTCTCTGAGGAAAGTGTCAGCATTGACCCTTACGCCGTGATTTGCGTTAGGAGACTCACATAGCCTTCTTCCTCCCTCTGCCTTTCGGCTTTGGCTGCGCATCCATCAGCGCTGCATACTCAGGATCACGAGCTCTCTGTTTATGATTATAAGAACGTTAGTAGCCGCGTAGTAGAAACGAAAGTGCGCGCCTTCATATCGACGAAATGACGGAATAAGTCTGTTTGACCCAGGAGATACGAGTAGCGCTTGATCGCATCCGCCATCTACGTAATGGTCAACCTTGGACACCTGATGTAGGGAGGAGGTGCATACCTTTACTTTATCCATCTCGTGCCGTTTCTCTTGAAGCTTGCCCTCCGCGGCCTTTCGTTTCTGCTTCTTCTGTTGGCGGTCGGCAATATCCTTAGATTTGTTTGCTTGTGACGATGATGGACCGTCGTCCTGTCATAATGAATCCAGGGTGGCGCAGTGAACAACGGTCCGAAGGTGACCACTGGAGCACTCACCTCAGCTTCGCTGATCAACTCATCTTCCTCCTGCACATCTTCGGCGTACTCGCTTTCGACACCTTCTCCAGGTGTTTCCTATCATGAAATTCCGCGTCCTGAACAACTTCAGTCGAAGAAGAAACGCGCGTGTATCACGCACCTGACGCGAAACAATATTGCTCGGGACAACATCACTCAGGATGTCATCATCACGCTGGGCACTCAAAGTCTGCGGGATTGAACTTATGAGTATTATGGGCAAGTTGAAGAGCTTGGGCACGTACGGCCATGGTTCGGAATGAGGAGGGGTTTTGGGAGAGGGAGAGAGAGGAAGAAGAGTAGTGACCATTGTCCGCGCGCCGGGTCACGGCACGCGCCACGGCAGGAGGCTTGGGCCACGCCACCGCTTCAGTCACTCTTGTCCTCACACCCTCATCATATCTTCCCAAAGCCTCTCTTGCTCATACGCCTGGAGCCTCGCTCCTGACCGTGACCTTAGTACCATCTCCAATGAATTCAATCTCATCCGTATATTCCTTCCAGCCTCTCAAGACAGCGCGTATATGCAAACGAATAGACACATCTTTATTCGAGCCATGATTCCTGTTCATGCGTTCTTGCCGTGCTGCATCACCACGGACAAGCATCCACTTTAAGTAGCGCTAAACCAGAAAACACACAGGCGGTCAAGGTGAATGCCAGTCAACCAGGTATCACCTAAGGCGTACAGACGGAAGAGCTTCCCCATCACTTGCTCGTTTGATTTCGCGTCCATCTGTGGAAGTAACACATGACACAGCATGACTTGATTGACGAGCGGCCTCGTGTGTGATTTCCGCGCAAGAGACCACAGGTATATTTGGGTACGCAGGCTTCGTTTTAGGAAACGTTATACGCGCAGGTAAGGGTTACAGGATCAGAATCTGGATTCAACCCAGTGCACTGATGAGTATGTATAGCCTAGTAGGCCAATGCGCGCGCTGGCGATAACTTTCCTTCAAATATTTGATTTGCACAGCCTTGTGGCAGCTTGGTGTGTTGGAGTGCATCGCGATACTTCCATCCTAAACGCGCGTGCATCATCTTCATACAACAGCTGTGGGTCAGCGCAGACTGATATCATGATGTGACTCATTTTAGTCCCACGAATAGCCGCATACCATCCAGACTTCAGCGCTTTGGCCTCAGTCATCAAATGATGAAGACAGATGCAATCTGCCTTATAATACCTCGAGTCTTTCAAGGGCTCTGACTCTTGTCTTACCATGTCTTCGAAACCTCCCACCCACCTCCCACCTCCCTTGGATCCTGTTATATTGTCCAAACGCCGATCTAGGTCCTTTTGCCGCCTATATCTGATTTGGTCTTCACCGGTCTTTGGCGCCTTCATAGTCTTCAGCGTAATCATACCTCTTGTGTGCAAGGCGATATTGCAGCTTCGCGATCCGCATTTCAAGCTATTAGCAAGTGCCTCAACGTCAGATGACCAGATCATCAGGCCCCTAGTAGATCATGACCAAACTTTCGATATAGCGGTCACTGTGTGGTTGAGGGCACAAGAGGAGGAGGAGAAAGCCTGGAAAGACAGTTCAATGCTGAACATCTTGAACTCGGACTTTGACGCCTCTGTCGCGGAAAGACAGAGGCGTGTGGAGGAAGACTTACTTGAGGTTCCCCTCTACTCCGACATCGTATTTCGTGGACTTCGCCTTTCGGACAGGCACATAACAGCGGACGTCAAATTCCGTCTTCCTACGAGGAAATTGTGCGTACGAGACAACATCTTCTGTACCCGATCCCTCGACTAATGCGTGACATAGCCTCGATCAAAACCTGACGGTTACGGACCTCCGTGGCTCGTTCGTGCTCATACCTTCCTCCCCGTCTCCCCTCGACTACCTCGTCAACTTCTCAACCTCGTGGCCAAGGTCCATTTCGCGGCTTCCACTTCGCTCATGGCCGTGAGTACTTTTATTTCCATCATTTTTCTACCCGTTGAAATTCGTGATGCAAAACAGATTCCCTCTGGGCTCTGATGATACGAGCTTAGCTCGCACCCTTGCGGACGAAGCGGTAGATTCTTTCGGCTGCTCGACACCAC
This sequence comes from Heterobasidion irregulare TC 32-1, assembly GCF_000320585.1. Classification (NCBI taxonomy): domain Eukaryota; kingdom Fungi; phylum Basidiomycota; class Agaricomycetes; order Russulales; family Bondarzewiaceae; genus Heterobasidion; species Heterobasidion irregulare. The sequence goes on along the minus strand of NW_009258197.1, from coordinate 43,749 downwards.
TGGTTCAGTTTCACGAAATTTATCCACGTTGTGCCATGTCTGGATCATCCGCACTACTCAAGGCAGAAATGCCAAAAGTCGAGGAGAACGAAGACGATGATGAGGATGATGAGAAGGAACCTGAGCGACTTCTGAAGACTCACAACGACGACAAACTCCTTTCCACTCCTGCACGGAAAATCAAAATATCCGACAGCGACCCAGACCACCCATTATATGCGTCCACAGTGCCTCATCCTCACATCGTGACCCGCTCCCAAATTCGCATAGTGGATGAGACAAGACAGTTCGATCTCAAAGCATATAACAAGGCTCACAAGGAATTACAAGGAAAATACGTGCGTTTATCAATTGCTTCTGTCAGCGTCAAAATGACGATGTCGCACAGTGTCGGGGTGCGGGCTCCGCAAGTCCTAGTCGAAAGCTTTGCAGGAAAAGTTACCAGTCAAATGGTCATTGGGACACACGAATGAAGCTCAAGCTGCCCCAGGACGATGATGATGATGAGAGTTTGAAGACGCCCCGAATCGAATGGGTTTACTCGCCGTTTATGAGCGCTCGTAATGGATCTGCGGGTCCTTTAGTAAGTTGTCAATAACCGGGTTGATTTCTACATCCCGCTCTGAACAAAAATGCAATAGGATATAATCCCTGTGCCCGTCAGCAGGGAGAACTGCACATTTGCAGGCAACGATACGGCCCAGGCTGTAGTCCTCCCAAAGCAGTGTACGTCGTCTTGACACTACTTACTTTGCGCCGTTTGACGTCTATGTAGATGAGGAGTACATGGAAATCACCTGGAGGATTTCTTTTTCTGGTCGAACTCCTGGCAAGCTAATTCTCGGCGACGCGCTCGGGGAAGTGACCATCAAACCTGATTTCAATCAGACAAAATATGAAACACAAAATAGCCATAGCTGGTCTGAGTTGATAAGTACGCGACTTTGATCATTGATAAGACTCACTATCGAACTGACACCTCTCCCCGCGGTCAGATGGGATAGCAGGTCATAGATTTTATGCAGATGCACACCCGAGACGTCGAGCTGTTATCGCATACGCCCCGTGCGTGGTACCTTTCTCTGATTGTTCATATTGCAGCTTCTCATTGAGTGGCCCTCAGTTCAGCCTTGTCGTTTACCACCCACATACTGGATATCCATTATTGGTATACCCGTACTTCGACGAGGTTTATCAGCATCGCAGGCACCATGCACATCTCAACAAGCAAACTCGCCCTCTGCTTGATTTCAATATACAGTGCTCTTAACGCTCACGAACGAACCTGGATCGGATGGGTTTCAATGATCCCTACATTTTTGCTCATCTTGGTCATGATTTCACCTTATATCAATATGATAAAGGTGGTTCTAAGGCTGAAGTGGCAGTGGAAACGTTCAAACTGGCGTACGCAGGCACCTATGAGAAGAGTTCCAGCTACGCACCAGGAGAGGGCCAGTGAGAGACTTGACAGGAGAACCAATCACATCGTGATGACAGGGGTAAGCTTGCTGTTTGGTTGATTGATCTGTCGCCGACACATTAAGTTAAGTTGTTACTCGCCTTGCTTGCCTATTTCTGGGTTTATCCCGATGGTCAAGTGATCATACCGCCCAACATCCCGAGCTCCTCTCAGGATACTTCTTTATCGCAATGGAGCAAGACTAGCAAAGCTCTGAGGAAGGCTATGATTTCTGTAGGGACCATCTATCAAATCTTGCTGAATCATCGTGGGCATACATTCGCTGGGCGGTAAGTTGCGCTGGATGTTTCATTTGACCATCTTACTGATTGAAGGGTTTAGACATAGATCTGCAACGATCATCAACTTCATCTACGAAATTATTGGCCTTTCGGTTTTCGTACCTAAGGTCGTTGGTCGATTCGATCTGAGGCCGGGCCTTTTCATGACAGGCATCTTGAGTGTGGCACTTTCGTTTACACTCGCATGGCAAGCAATCTGGATGCGAGGAGTGCCGCACCAGGGAGGAGGTGTAGATGACGACGAGGATTAGTGAGGCTGCTTGAGGTGTTGCCAACTCGCCGTTGTCGTAAGGCATTTCTCCATGTCTGCAAGCACAAAATGATGTGAGATTCCCTCTCCGCACCATCCCGTGTTGGAGCGATGCACGACTAGAGAAAATTCCTGCTACTGTTTTATTGTGAGGCCATTGGCTACACGTGCCTCAGGTGAAAGGAGGTGAAAGTGAAAAGAGCGAAACTTGCCTTAATGGGCGTGTCCCGCGCGACCCAAGCGCTTGGTCTCAAACCAATGCTCCTTGTTCCTCCCAGACCTGAGGGCAGTCGCATGCGAGGACAATATGGGATGATGCATTGTCCAGGAGGACATCTGAGGACATGTCTCGGTGCCTTTGGTTGCGGGGGATACGGTGGAGAGTCGCGGAGAATGGAATCAGGGGATTGCATGAATCGGGGGGAGATCTCGGATGCGATCAAGGTTTGGGTGGAAGTGTCAGACTGTCATCAACCGTCAATCTGATCCAAAGGCATCGGCCTCACATGCAAACCTGCCTCCCTCGCTCTCTCCTTAATATCGCCTCTCTCTTTTCTCTCTCGACGTCCCCGTCTGCGAGCAGACTCAATGTCAGCCATCATGGACGTCCGCTCGACGCTGGGGGCCGTCTTCATAGGCTGTCTCTTCTCTGTCGCGTATGTCGAGCCACCTCCTGTCTTTCTCCTGGCTCCTCCTGACCCTGCTTCCTCCTCTCGAAAAAGCCTTTCGGCTGTCCTCGGCATCCAGACGTTCATGTTCTTTCGTATGTACCCTCATGATCTGCCACGAATCAAGTTGATGGTACGCCCTCCGACTCGTACCTCTCCCATGTTCGAAACATAACCCTTTCGCGTCTTAGGTCATCGCCGTTTGGTACGCCATTACCAAAATAACACACATGTCCCTCTCTCATCCATTTCCAGGGCCCTCGATGCGGTCCATACCTCTCTCATGTGTATATCTGCCTGGCACTATCTCGTTCTGAATTTTGGAGATGCGAACATTGTGGATAACATACCCATGTAAGTTTGCAACGCTTCTCGTCTTCGGACGAGCGCTTATGTCGAGATCTTTGTGCAGCACACTAGCAGTGCGTATCCTGTTTATCCGTATGAGAGCATCGTTTGACTCCTCACGATAGTGCACAGTTGCGTTCACGGTGCGTGGCGTCGTTTTCATCTGTAAATCGTACCTGACGTATTCCTCAGGCAATCATCACGTTCATTGTTCATCTGTAAGTGACTGGGTAACCGCATCGCTGTTCATGGTGTTGATGATCCTCGACCCTTAGGTTTTTTGCACACAGGGTATTGCGTTGTGAGTGTTCCCGCATACTTCGCCAAAATGTGCATTGATCAGTTTTCAAGTGAGCAAGGGAAATTGGGTTCTGACCACACCTCTGGTACGTTGTCTATGTTTGATGCAGTGTATTCTCGCTTTTGAAGAGCCTTGGCCAGATTGTCCTCACTTTTATGCGACTCGGTGAGCCCTAGCAGTGCCCTCCGCCCGTTCAAGACTGCATTGAGTTTAAGCTTCCTGAATGCCTCTTCAGTCGCCGCACTTGGTATGTGATATGCACTTTTTTCGAATGGCACAGCTTCATGTCATTGTCATACTACATCTCAGTCAGTACGGTTGAAATGTAAGCCATTTTGACTCATCAATCGTGGCACGCTAACACAAAATGCACAGGTCAAGGCTTCAGAGTTTCCACAATTTCACAGATAAAGTCGGCGTACGTCATCGTTCTCTCATAAAGCAACTGCAACGCTCACTGATTTCTCAACGACTCTGCTTACAGTGGGTATTTACGCTCGGCCTATCCATATCATCCGCCCTCGACATCTTGATTGCAAGCTCGTTGTGCTTTTACCTGCATGCCAATCGCACAGGCTTCGGAAGGTAGATATCTGAGATTGACTTCTCTCCATTTTGTTCATCAATTTTCATTCCAAAGCATGGATCAGGTGATCGATGTGATCATGCTATACACATTAAACAACGGAGCCCTTACTTGGTTCGTACGCACCACATACGAATCAACGATACCGCTCACAACGATGTGGACTCATCTAGCATAACGACTGTGATTTCGATGATTTGTGTCAGTCAACCTTCGTCGCCTTTTGCCCTGTGTCAAGTCTGATTTTGAAGATATTCAGTGGCTCACGATGTCCGATAACCTCATCTGGCTTGGTCTCCACTTCGCCATCAGCAAGTGTATGTTCCTCACCTCCGTCCCAATCTCATCGAAGTAGCTGATTTCTCTTTTAGTGTATGCCAACTCTCTCCTCACGACGTAAGCGCAAAATTATGCATCCCTGGTTCTTTGTCATCGACATTATGTCCAAAAATAGACTCAACACTCGCCGATCGCTTCGCGGGCGGACAGAGCCATCAGACAGCGACCATCCGCTGCCTGTCCTTTTCCCTAGTTCATTCAGCCGTCGTTCACGGGTGAATGATCGGTTCAGGACGGTGAATCTTATACCTTCTCCGCAACGTTCTACCCGTCGCTGACGCTAGAAATAGACAGAACAAGGAGAGGGAGCAGGGGCGACAAAGGTGGGTGAACGATTGCTGATGAATTCGTAGATCTAACAACGATTCTCTTTCAGCTTCAAATCAGTGTTGAGAAGACCGTTCAGTTTGATGTGTCCGAGCCCGAACTAGAACACGGAGCGGACGGCCAGCCTTCGGATGCGCATTCACATCCACATTGACTGCCTTCATTATTGACAGTGAAAATGACACTTCGACTATAGATATTTTCTGCGGTCCCGTGCTTTATCTTTTGGGATCTTGGGCGTGAATAGTGTATACGGTGTACTTAATATGGCAGATGGTGCGGAACGATGCACGATATCATTTATCTTCGTTGCTGCCAAATCAACGACATTCGTGAGCAGTTCGTGACAGTGGGTGATCTAAGCATCTCATCTCCAGGGTTGACCAAACACTATAAAGTTATAGTCTTGAGCATGATCGATGATCCTGGACAGCCATGTAAACCATATGCCAATAAGATCCTCTGACTGGAAGCATTTCTTTTCATCTTTACAAGTACAAATAATAGGAGCCCAAACCCTTTGACATGTCATTGAGAGAGTATTTTGCCGACGAAGGATTACATCTTCAAGTCACGATACACGAAACGTAGAAGATGCACGGAATGTACATAGTATTGAAGAGAGAGACTGAGGGGATCGCTAATATAGCCCCTCTAGCTTTCAAGGAAGGCTGAAATTCTTGACAGTGTCATTTGGCCGTGCATACTACGTTGCGTCGGATGCATCCGGAGATGGCATGCCATATATATCCGGCACACGTCCACTCGGGTGAATGAACACCCGCATTAGCCCGCATTGCGCTCGGAGAAGCCATCATTAACGTGAATGTAAATGCAGACGGTCGGGGGCGTTCATAAGTATTAGTGAGTGCATTGTTCATTCATTCACTCATGTGTGGGAGCGTGTGGGTCTGCACTGGTAGTTTGACTCCGATCATTGTGGGCTACCACAGCTTCAGCGCTTCAGTCCTTCGGCCATCAAGTTTACATATACGGTAGATGCAATTTGCCTTATAATGACTCGAGTCTGCTGCAAGCTCTGGCCATCGTCTTGTCATGTCCTCAAAACCTTCCACCCACTCTCTACCTCCCTTGGATCCTGGTGTGTTGTCCAAACCTCGATCTAGATCCTTTTGCAACATATGTCTGGTCTGGTCCTCGCTGGTTTTCGGTGCCACACTAGTCTTTTGGCTGATCGTACCCATGTCTACGGGTCTCTACAAGGCGATTTCAAAGTTGCGCGATCCCCATCTCAACTTACTGGCAAACGCCTCTTCGGTGGATGACCAAGTCATCAGACCTCTTGTAAACGAGGACCAGACCTTTGACATCGCGGTCAGTGTGTGGTTGCGGGCTCGCGGAGAGGAGGAGAAGATTTGGAAAGACAGTTTGCCACTGAATTCTGCCTCTGAGGACTCTGCTGATGAGCGAGAAAGGCGCTTGAGCGAAGAAATACTCGAGGTTCCCCTCTATTCCGACATCGTATTTCGTGGACTTCATCTCTCGGACAGGCACATAACGGCGGACGTTAACTTCCGTCTTCCGACAGGAAAATTGTGCGTACGAGACAACATCTCCTGTACCCGATCCCTCGACTAATGCGTGACATAGCCTCGATCAAAACCTGACGGTTACGGACCTCCGTGGCTCGTTCGTGCTCATACCTTCCTCCCCGTCTCCCCTCGACTACCTCGTCAACTTCTCAACCTCGTGGCCAAGGTCCATTTCGCGGCTTCCACTTCGCTCATGGCCGTGAGTACTTTTATTTCCATCATTTTTCTACCCGTTGAAATTCGTGATGCAAAACAGATTCCCTCTGGGCTCTGATGATACGAGCTTAGCTCGCACGCTTGCGGACGAAGCGGTAGATTCTTTCGGCTGCTCGACACCATTGGTTCAGTTTCACGAAATTTATCCACGTTGTGCCATGTCTGGATCATCCGCACTACTTGATGCAGATATTCCGACAGTCGGGGATGTGGTAAACGAAGACGAAGACGACTCTGATGATCAGAGTAAACCTGAGCGAGTTTTGAAAACGCATGGCGACGACAAACTCTTATCCGTTCCCGCACGAAAAATAAAAATAGCTGATAACGATCAAGGCCAGCCAATATATGCGTATACAGTACCCCATCCACACATCGTCACCCGCTCCCAGCTTCGCGTAGTGGAAGAGAGCAGACCTTTCAATCTCAAGGCGTATAACAAAGCTCACAAGGAATTACAAGCGACATACGTGCGTCCGCAATCCGATTCACCCGTAGTTACTTTGTCGAACAAATTTATCGTATAGTGTCGCGTCGCCGGTTCTTCATATCCTAGTCGGAAGTTTTGTCGCAGAGCCTACAAGTCTAACGGCCACTGGGATACACGAATGAAGCTTGAAATACCTCAAGATGATAGTGACAGTGGCGCGAAGGTGAATCGGACGGAATGGGTGTACTCACCTTTTATGAGCCCTCGCCAAGGATCTGCTGGTCATCTGGTGAGCAGTCAATCGTCATTTCGCTGAATTTCATTCTCCACCCTAACCAGACCAATTAAAGGACTTGATCCCCGTACCCGTCAGCAGGGAGAACTGCACAATTGCAGGCAATGATACAATTCCGGCGGCAAATCTTCCAAAGCAGTGTTCGTCATCTATAGAGATACTTGCCTTGTATCATCTGATGTTTTATCGCTCATAGACGAAGAGTACATGAATATCACCTGGCGAATCTCCTTTTCCGGTCGAACTCCTGGCAAGCTAACTCTCGGAGATGTCCTCGGGGGAATCTCCGCAGGGAGTCTTTTCAATCAAACCGAATACGAAAAACAACAGGGGCATAGCCGGTCTGAAATCCTGAGTACGCGCTACGGCGAGGTGTCCAGATATAGGATCATTGACCTTACACCTCTCACTGCTGTCAGATGGGTTTGCAGGTCATCGATTTTATGAAGACGCCCATCCGAGACGTCGAGCTATGATTGAAATTATCCCGTGCGTTGTTATGCCTCTCGTGTTGTTCACAATGATTTAAATTGTATACGTGCCCAGTCCGGCCCTGATGTCTTTTGTGCACGTGCTGGATATTCATTATTGGTACACTCGTAGCTCCACGAGATCCATCAGCATCGCAGGCACCATACTCATCGCGATCGGCCAACTCACCTATGAATTGATTGGGCTGTTCAGTATGTTTGACGATGCCAAAGGATGGACCTTGACCAAATGGGGCTCTATGCTCCCCGCCTTGCTGCTCTTTCCGGTCGCGATTTCGCCTTACATTTACATGATGAAGGTGGTTTTGAGAGTGGATTGGCAGTGGACGCGTTCAAACTGGAATAAACAGGCCCCTCTGAGAAGACTGCGACCCACACATCAGGAAAGGGCTAGCGAGAGGCTTGACAGGAGGACGAATGGAGTCATGATGATAGGAGTAAGTCTGCAACCAAGTTCGATTGTTCTGCTATTGACACGACAGGTGAAGTTGTTGCTCGGCTTGACCGCCTACTACTGGTTCTATCCTAGTGGTCAAATGATCATACCGCCCAACACGCCGGCTCCCTCAGTCGAGGATACGTCTTTATTGCAATGGCGCAAGGCTAGCGAGGGTCTGTTGATGTCTATGCAATGGGTAGGACATATCTACCAAATCTTACTCAATCATCGTGCGCAAACATTCGCCGGGCGGTATGTCGCGCTTAGTGCTTCGTGCTTGTCCATCTTACTGACCGAATAACTCAGACATGGATCTGCACAGATAATCGGCTTGGTCTGCTCTGTCGTTGAACTTTCGGTCTTCATACCTGGCGTCGTTGGTCGATACGATCTGAGACCGGGCCTTTCCACGACAGATGTTTTGTATGAGGGAATTGTGTTTATTTTCGCATGGCAGGCAATCTGGATGTGTGGAGTGCCACGCCAGGTGGGAGAGGTGGATGAGGACGAGGACTAATGAGGCCTGAGGTGTGTCCCGGTAATCCGCAGGCGGATAGTGCAATAGTTCCGTGTTGATTTCAGTACTCGGGGACTTCATGTGCTGATGTTCCCATGATATAGCGAGACGCCGATTCAATTCGCGAAATTCATGAGATTGCACTCACATCGAGGGCTTGTATTTCGCTTTTATAGCGTCCTTGAGGGTGTCTTTCATGTATATCGCACATTGCGCCAGGCGCAGACAATTGCTGCGACATGTGGAGGAGCGGCATGGGCGCATGAGTTCCATGAATTCACATCTTGCCGCAAGAGTGGAGTGAAAGTCCGAGATGCGAGTTCTGCCTTGATGCATCTCCCACTCACCTGAGGACTTGGTATGATGGCAATGGCTACTTCTCGCAGCGAGTTTCCTGGTTGTGGGCTGTTGTATGACGAATGTCTCGGTATTTTGGTTGCGAGGGATTGTATGGGTCAGCGGATCCCGGCCGGTGCGGAAGGATGCACGATCTTGCACGATATCTTTCTTCGTTGCTGCTGGCAAATCGACGACATTCATGGCAGCGGATGTGGACCACAGAGGCTGTCTCCTGTACACAGAACGACTGGGGTCTTGTCGGCCACAGAGCTGTATGGGCGGGCCGCAAGAGGGGTCCGGCCCGCCGCCAGTAGTGACAGCTTTCTCAACATCTTCATCGCTTGGACTCGAGACCGCACCACTCCGTCGCTCACATAGATCATTAACCTAGTCGCCTGTATTTGCACATGACAACCTCTCGAACTACTCAATCTCAAGGATGGACCGACAGATTCGAACACATTCTTTTACACTCTCTCCCCATTCGCGGAACCGGCGGGAGCAAGAACAATATCAACGTCAATCCCCATGCAACGCTCCCGCCCGGGCATCTCTGGCGGTCCATGTTCTATCACACGGTCTATCACGAGATGCAAGCGGGGCAACACAAGGGTCGCAGGTACTTGAGGATCCACTATCCTGGCCTTGATGCAGTGTCGGTGTATGAATACCCCCCAATGGAGGAGCTGACATTCGAGACGGCATTTGGGAGAGGGGAGGGGAACGGGGGGCTGGGGTGCGATTTACTGATGGAGAAGCTCAGGACAAAGCTGTTTTATCTCCCCGCGTCGGCGTGCACTTCCTTCGTCGTAAGCCCTCAACTATCTTTTTCTCCAACCTCCTCCCGCGCTTACTCAACTCTCTGTGTCATACTGTGAACAGATTGGGCACGTCATGCAAGCCTTCATTCATTCTCCTCAATATCTCGCTAGGGCTCTGCGGAATGGCTCTGCCGGCTGCCGGCCTTTTGATCTGAGCGTCAACCCACAATGCGAATATCTGGCCACGTTCAGGCCTCCGGACTCTGTAGATACTGGGTCTGGACCGGCTTCTTGTGCTATGCCCCTCTCTTCTGAACCTGGCGCGTCGTCTCGGAGCGTTCCTAAGTCTGTCCTTTTCAACCTAGTCGCCGGCCTGTTCAAAGCGCCCACGGATCTTAAAGCCCATTTGCTAGAAGAATACAGAGCCGATATGGATGTCGCGTTTCGAGATTCGGTCCTTCAGCCGTTGAAGCATGCGCCCAAAGCTGCAGACGCGTGGGCAGGACCCACGATGCGTCGGACAGCAGGTGCCCACGTGAATGAAAAGGCTCAGGGCGAGGTCCCCATCTCGGTCGATGTGACAGAATCGGCGTTCGGGGAACTGGAGGCCCTGAATGCTGCAGGCGGTATCTCTGGAGTCTCGATCTCTTTGTCAGACTCGAGCAGCACCTCTGGGATCTTCTCGACGGCGCCTTCTAGTCCGCTTACCAAGGTGATTGAAAACAAGGTATCTCCAACTATTAGCCTAGCTCTCAAGATCAAGGAACTCTTCGCCACTTCGCCTGCTCCAGTTGGACTCTCGCCCGATACACCTGTCCTTGGGCCCAAGCGAGTGGACGACCTGTTTTCCGAGGGGTCTTGCGTTCAGCCTAGCGATCTCGAACCTGATGGCCAGCTCCTTTCTCCCGAGTCGAGCTCTTTTCCTGGGACGTCCATGTCGTTCTCGCTCCCCCGCTTTCCTTATCCTGGGAAAACCAGGCGATCTAGAGCTAGGGTCTCATCTCACCATTCCCTGAAGTCGCCTACGCCGAAGAGTTCGCCGTCCGCGGACGATCCAACTATGCCCTTCGCCGAGAACGAGCCGAACATCGACTTTCATCGATCGGCGTCGCAGTTGAAGAAAGGCAAACGATCATCTTGGGCCGCCGGCACGAATGTCGTCAGCATTGGCAAAGTCTTGGCTGTCGCGAAGGATATCGACTCGAAGAACAGCCTTGCTGGCGCTTCTGGAAGGGCAGAAGGCAGCGCAAAGGAGAACCTCAGGCCGACGAGATTCGCATATCCTCCCGGATCTGCTTGGACTTCGTCGAGGGTCTGAGGCACATTTATCTTATTTGTCCCATTTTTCGGTGTTCGCTTTGTATCAGGCTCGTGTACTTGACCCAGTCTATCATACCCAACCTTGCAATTGAGTGTGTAACGTTGTAGCGAACGACGAGCGTGATCAAGTAAAGTCCGAGTAAACCGCGCAGCCGGCCGCTGCGTAAATCTGACCATCGATGCCCGATTGACCCAGCTGGGTCGCAGCCGCGCGCCTTTTTCCGTCTCCCTCGTCCCCACTCACCTACCGCCATGGTCGAAGTCAAGAACAAAGTCTGCCTCATGTGAACATCCTCTTCTTTGGCAATCGGAGCTCTGCTGATGATCTCATCTCAAGCGTCCACGATGGCTGGGGTGTCGCGACGGAGAAAGGCCTCAAGGGCAACGCCATCGAGGCCGGCACGACGACGAACATGGACACGATCGCGAAGGATCACAGCTATCGCACTCTAGCTGCGCACGGAATCTCTGTCGGGCTCAGTGAGGGGCTCATGGGCAACTCGGAAGTAGGGTACGTGCGCTCGCGAGATGCCCGTTAGAGATGGTTGATTGAGAGTCGAGGCAGACATTTGAACATCGGCGCGGGGCGTATCGTGTGGCAAGACATCGTCAGGATCGATGTCTCGATCAAGAAGAGGCAGTTCCACAAGACGCAGAACATCTTGAAAAGCTTCAAACATGCAAAGGAGGGGAACGGCCGCCTTCACCTGCTCGGCCTGGTACGTCTTTGAGCCGTTCTCCGGATAGTATTCCACTTAACAGTGCGCACGCTGAGCAGATCTCGGACGGTGGTGTGCACTCACACATTAGGCACCTCTATGCCCTCCTCGAAACCGCAAAGGAAGTCGGTGTCCCCCATGTCTACATCCACTTCTTTGGCGATGGCCGTGACACCGCGCCGCGCTCCTCCGCCGGCTACGCCAAGGACCTGCTCGCCTTCATCGAGAAGGAGAAGATTGGTAAGGTCGCGACAGTCGTTGGTCGCTACTACGCGATGGATCGCGACAAGCGCTGGGAGCGCGTCAAGGTTGCGGTCGATGGGCTAGTCAAGGGGGAGGGCGAGAAGAGCGACGATATCATTAAGACCATCGAGGAGCGCTATACCAAGGACGAGACGGACGAGTTCCTGAAGCCTATCATCGTAGGCGAGGAGGGAAGGATCAAGGGTGGGATTTGCTCTATGGCTGCCCGCGGGCATTCTAATCGGTGCGATTCGCAGACGACGATACCCTGTTTTTCTTCAACTACCGCTCGGACCGCATGCGTGAGATCGTGACCGTATTCGGGCTTCCCGACAAGCCCATGGAAGTCGACGTTCCGAAGAACTTGGTGCGCATCCCGTGTCAACGGAGGAGTCCATTCATCTCATGCTACTTTCTGTACAGCACATCACCACCATGACCACTTATAACGCTGAATTCCCCTTTGGAGTCGCGTTCCCTCCTCAACCTATGACCAACGTCCTCGCCGAATGGCTCTCCAAAAAGGGCATCAAGCAGGCTCACATCGCCGGTCGGTCATTCACTTCGTTGCGCCTCCGGCGATCTCTAACCCCGCATCGCCAGAAACCGAGAAGTATGCGCACGTCACGTTCTTCTTCAACGGCGGCGTGGAAAAGCAGTTCGAGGCGGAGGAGCGCCACATGATCGACTCGCCCAAGGTCGCGACGTACGACAAGCTGCCGAAGATGAGCGTCCAGGGCGTCGCTGACAAGGTCGCACAAGTTGTGAAGGCGCAGACGCACGAGTTTGTCATGTGCAATTTCGCGCCTCCGGACATGGTGCGTTCTCTCCGCCGCTACGGCCGGCGTGCTACGTGCTGACGCGCGCTCGAGTGCAGGTCGGCCACACGGGCGTGTATGATGCTGCGGTGGAGGCGATTACGCACACCGACGCGGCGGTCGGCACGGTGTACAAGGCGTGCCAAGAGGCGGGCTACGTGCTGCTCGTCACCGCCGACCACGGCAACGCGGAGCAGATGCTCAACCCCGAGACGGGCAACCCGCATACGGCGCACACCACGAACCCCGTGCCGTTCATCATGACGGGTGACCCTGCGAAGTTCAAATTCACCGAGGACAAGAAGGACGGGGAGGAGGACGAAGGCGCGCTGTGCGATGTCGCGCCGACGGTGCTGGCCCTCTTGGGTTTGCCCCAGCCCGAAGGTGGGGTCTGCGTCTTCACCTTTTTTTGACACGGCTCTGATCACTTCGTTTGCTGCAGAGATGACAGGGCGTTCGCTGCTGGCAGTACAATTGTAAACGAGGAGGCGGGGGGTACATACACGCGCAAACGCACGCGCACACGACAGTGACGATGAAAGACAAGAAGACATTAGAACTAAAAAAAGAAACTGTATTGTAGTAGCATGCGCAGCCCCAGACGCTGCCATAGAGATGTACTGCTACGAAGCCCGTTCACAGCGCTCTCGGAGAGACTATTCGATGGACCACGCGAACACACGGGGAGTTGCAGAGAGTCTGGGTATGTAATATGCGGAGATATGATGACAAGGATAAAACGAAGGGACGCGGCGGCCACACGGAGCGCGCCAGCCGCATGGATGAGAGAGAAAGTAAGAGTCCGTCCAAGAGGGACGACCTGTCGGAGCAGCTATTGACACAGCGGATGCACATCAGTCCTTTTTCGTACGCTTTTCTTGATTCTTCCTGTCCCTCGCCTTTCCGCGCCTTTCCGCGCCTGCGCGTATGGGCGAACGGCACTCATGAGTCGGACGTACGGCCGTTGAGCGCGTCGTAGCGCCCGCCGGTCGCGGATGGCTGCGCGCCCGAGGTGTACGGCATCGTCGGCATCGTGTCGAGGTGCAGGTTCGAGCGAGAGCGCGCGAGGGCTTCCCCAGCGGCGTCGGCGCCGAACTGCTCGGCCAATTGACTACAACGAGACGCGTGAGCTCGAGCGCACAAAGAAAGGCAAGGAGAACGAGGAACGTACTTTGCGTACTGGTCCATGATAACGGCCATGGTGTTCATGTCGAGGCGATAGGCCTTGGGCATCATGCCTTTACCGAAGCGGTAGGTGATGTGATTGGAGCAGAGGAGGCCGCAAACGATGACGGCGATCTGGAAGGGGACGAGGCCAAAGACGATGATGTACCATCGCTTGAGGACGGACTTTTCAAAGTCTATGTAGGGGCCCTTGCAGCCGGGGAGGACGCTGCGGGAGTAACAGGTCTGCGAGATGGCGGCCTCGACGAAGGGAGAGAAGTAGCCGCAGCACCGGAGCTGGTTCTGGATGCGGAGCCAGCCGGCTACGCCAAGGTCCTGCGACCACTGGGCGTTAATCTTGCCGTCGAGGTTGAAAGTGTGCTTTTTATAGGTGATGTAGCCGGGGATGACGAGGAAGGCGAAGCAGAGCCAGAGGAAGAAGGTGTAGACGGCAAGGAAGGAGCGGTTGTTGAGGAGGATGCCTGCCCAGCCAACGAGGGAGGTGATGATACCGAAGGAAGCGGCGAAGGTGGAGGCGATGAGCTCGGGGCGGTTGCCAACGCGGACGACGTCTGCGTGTTTCCAGACGTCGAACCAGGTGCAGAGGAGGAAGATGAGGCCCGCGATGGAGTAGGCGGAGAACTGGAGGATCGCAAGCGCCGGGGTTAGTCAGGAGCAGCGGTCGGGATCGGAGAGAAAGGGGAGGGAGGGGCAAAGGAGTGGAACGCACGAGGGTGTTGGCGACGAAGAGGGTCCACTTGAATCTGTTCCAGCGGAGGGCGGACTTGACGCTGCCGCCCTTGCTGAACCAGCCGCTCTGCACGCCGTCGTAGTCTTCATCGCCCTCGCCGGGCATGCGGGCCTCGCCGCTCCGGAAGGCCTCGCGACCGCCACCGCGCTTGGGCATGGGCATGGACGGGCCCTTTCCGTTGCGGCGCTTGAGGCCATTGTAGAGGAGGGCGTCGGAAAACTTGTTTGGGAGGTAGTTTACGCTGAGGGAGTGGGAGGACTCGGCGGAGAGGAGGGGCGAGTCGGTGCGGGGAGAGGCCGAGCGGAGAGAATTTGAAGAGGCGAAGGGGGCGCTGGGAGGCTCGAGAGAGTGCATGTTGGCGAGCATGGGTCTTGTAGAGCCGGCGGCGGAGGCGATCGAGTTTGCGTGGGAGATGATGGAGGACGTGCGGCGGGAGGGGCTGTCGTCGACGTGGAGCATGGCGATGGGGGGTGAGGGAGATGAAAGACGGAATGTTAGTCAGGCTGCCTGATGGAGCAACGGACGGACGCACGCGGGGCTGTCCATCTACGCACGGAGTCGGGGGGAGGGGGAGAGGCGAGGACGACGGGTGGCGTGGCGTGGCGTGGCGGGAGGCGAAGGCAAGGGGCGAAGGGAGGTGAAGAGGTGACGAGACGGTCAATAGCTGACGTGCCCCAGCCGAAGCAATAAACCTACCGACGGGCGGCCCGGCTGCGCCTGCGCGTGCCCGTGCGACGACGTCGAGGACGGCGCCAGATACGTCGACCACACGCGCTGCATCCAGATACAAACACACAGAATACACACAGAGACACGGACAGACACGGACAGAGAGGACGGAGAGCAGCACCGCGCACAGGCCCTGTGCGCAATGCATGGGCTCATCACCCCCCGAGTCCCTTCCGCCCCGCTTATCGGCTGCCCTGGGCGACTCCGTCGCGACTCCCACACATCCCCCCTCCCTGCAGCGCTACTACGAAACTGAGCTACTCTCGATCCACATAGCACGAAAAAATCGACAGCCCTCCCTCAAAACACGTCCGTCCGTCCGCCCTCCCTCATCTGTCCAAGTCCGTCCTAGCCTCTCTCCCCGGCCGAGATACGTGCTCCGCGCTCCGCGATTCGCTCGACCGCTTTGTGCAGCTCCGCGTTCAGCAACAGCTGCTTCCCCGCCTTGTCTTCCTTCCCTGCCCGCTTGCAGAGCTCTGCCACGCCTGTCAGCCGCACAGTTCCAACCACGTACGTCCCCGGCCTGTCACTCACCTACCACCCGCTCGCCGACCCAAAGCCGCATTGGCGCGTTCCCCGCCACCGCGTCCCCTGGTCCGGCCCCCTTGCTCGCCGGCGCGCCCAGTCCTGCAGCCAGCTGGTCGCACGTCTGCAAGATCGACCCCGCGTGCTCGATCGCGGTGTCCATGTACTCCGACGCGATCAACGCCAGCGCCAGCGCCCGCATGTGGTTGTCCTGCGCCCGCGACGCCAGCTCCAGCGCCTGCCGCAGATGCTGTCTGCGCCGCCCGCCCGGCGATAAACGTTAGTCTCCTCCGACCGCGGATCGATCACTAGGAGATATGCGCACTTCGACTTGACGATCTCCTTCGACAGACACGCGGATAGCAAGTGTCCCGCCGCTTCGAGCGTGCCCCCCATCCCCTGGCAGAGCCCCACCGCCTCCCGCCCGAGCTCGACGATCTCGGCGTCCTCCGCGCTCCCGTCCTCCGCGCAGAAGCGCCCGCCCCGGAGCCCGATGCGCAGCAGCACCTCCCCCGCTCGCGCCGCCGCCCGCACGAACGTGCCTACATCCGCGAGGTCCGCGGCGACGCGGTAGCACCGCACTGCTCGCGCGCTTTGGCCGAGTGCGTGCGCGAGGTGCGCGTGGTGCAGCGTGATTCGCGGCGCGTAGAGCGGGAACAACCCGTGCGTCCGCGTGTGCGCGATGAGCGCCGCGAGGTTCTGCAGCGTCGGTCAGTGTCGATTCGGGCGCGGCGCATTAGATTGCACTCGCCTCTTCCGCAGTGTCGAATTCGCTGCGCATGATGGTGACCTAGGATACGCGTGATTGAATACAACACCGGGTAGTCGCGTGGAGAAATTACACACCGCGACGAGCTCGGAGAGCAGGTCCGCCTTGATGTGCGCCAATCGCTGGCCCACCTCCTCAAGCTCGCCTACGCTTGCCCACGATGGGACTAGAGAAGCTCGATCAGACAACGCGAAGCAAATATAAAGACGGCACGCACGCGTCAGTTCCGGCGTGGGGCTCTCTGCGAGCATGGAGAGCCCCTCCATCGCGAATACTTTACGGCGAGGCTTGCGCCCGACCGCGTCACGCTTCGAAACGGCGCTGACAAGGTAGCCAAGAAAGAACAGGACGCGCGGGTGCGTCGTGCGCAGCGCAAGCGGAGGGCCCGCGGAGAACGCAATCTGCCCATTGTAAGCTTCGCAGCGCGATCATACGACGCGTGCACGTACCTGCACGATCCCGTCCGGAAAGTGGTCGAGCGCGCCGGCGTCGAGCAGCGCGTGCAGATGCGACAGGCGCGGGGACGCGTCCGCACCGAGCCCTGCGGACGTGAAGAACGTGACGCCGAGGATGAGCGTGTGGACCGCCATGAGCGCCTCGAACGGGTCGTCGAATGACACAAATGTCGTCTCCCGCCTCGGATCCTTGACGTCTTTTGTGGAGGAGCCTGCGTCCGGTTGTGGCGCGACGTACGAGAGCCCCAGCGCGGCCTCGGCCGCATCGAGTGCGGAGTGGACGAGGGCCCATTGCTGGCGCGTAACGAGGAGCTGAATGCGTAAGACTTGTGTGAGGAGCGCGACGTGCGGGTGCACACGCTGGAGAGCGAGCGCATGGAGTGTGTCTACGGCCTGGAGTGCTGTATGCGCGTCGACGGTCTGCTGGGACACAGAGATGCTTCTGGAAGAAACGAGGTGAGAGATGATCGCCAAATGCGTCGTATAAATCAGTGCTGGGGGGTCAAAGGCATTGAAGGATGAGAGAAGGCGACGGAGGAGGGCGTGCGCGAACTTGTCGTTCTGCTGCCAGTGCGAGAAGCGCGCGTGGATGAGGGTAAGGTGGTGCTTGTATATGCGCAGGGAAGGGTGCTGTGGGTGGGTTAGCAGCATATAATCGTAAGACCGAGAGCGCGTACCTTCTGTGCGATCAAGCGCTGCAAAGAGTGGTTCAGTGAAACTAGAGTTAGGGTAGCGCATGGCGCACGACTCACTCCTCTGCCTATCGACTTCTCGACCTACATATACAGGTCAACACAAAGCGCATATAACGAGATAAACAAGGCTATCCACCTCTTTTTCGATGCCGATGGCCCATGTGTGCTCTGGCTTGTGTGCAAAGCCGCTGTCGATGGCATTCATACCTACCTCGGCGAGCGCCGTCCACGTCCTACACTCGACGTCTGGTGCGAGGGATTCTAGAGTAAGGCATTTGCGGAGCGACTTGAGGGAGAGAATGAGGGCTTGCGGATGGAAGCGGTGCGTAGGTGGGTGGGCGAGGAGACCGGGGAGCGAGAGGAGGAGCACAGGCGGCGGGAGAGGTGGCAAGGCCGACATCGCGGCATCTGTTCTGTTTTCTGTTTTCTGTGTGCGTTGTCGCTTGTGCGGACGGGGGTTGTTGTCGTCGTTCATCGCGTTGTCCAACGTGTGCTGGTGAGAGCAAGAGCGACGCGGTGACCACTTTCGCGCCACAGACGCGTCCACTTAATAAACCCTGTTCTAGGGTTTACAGGCGGCATGTCACGCAGTGTCACCTCAGCATAATCACGTTGCGCTCCTTTGTCGACTCGACGCATTGTCCAGATCACTGGCGTGTTTGCTGCAATAGATCACAATGAGCACAACACACGCTATCATCACCATTGACATCGTCAGCCGCACCTTCTTTCTCTGTTTGCATGGAAAGCTAGATTTTCATGCATCTAGGTCCTTGACCGCCACAACTGCAGAGAGGTTCTGCGCGCTCTCCTCCATGGGATCCTCTTCCATCGCCTCTTCGGAACCGTCAAGCCTCAAACATTCGAGGTACTAGACGTTACCATCGTACGCATCACCCATCGCGCATGAAGTTATTCCGCTGATGCGCGTCGCCCGCCAAGCCCGGCGTCGCAGACCCGGAAATCGAGCGCTTGGTGACGGAGAAAGTTGATACACTTTGGAGGGCTATGGAGAATGGCTCCCACAGGCGCGGACAAGTGCATTTTCACTCCGTTTTAAGTCGACCATGTCTGACCGTGAAATGTCCAGCTGAGTGTCACCTTTTCGAAGAAAGACCAGAAAAAATCGTGGATAGGCATCACTTATGAGGTGCGGCTCCTCGTGTCTCACCAGACCCCAAATAATTCATAACACGAAGCAAAAATGAACTCTTCCACAGGAAGAAGTGCCTTGGGAACAATGGTTTTCGCGCTCCTCGTCCGCTCTGGTCCCCCCCTGACACCGTGTCGTACGCAGGCTTATAAACACGGAAATACGCCAACCGACGTCTGAACAAGGTCCGTTTGTGTTTTTACTCCTCACAGAGCAGAATTCGTACTGGCGGTAATCGGTTTCTTGAAGAACGCATCACGTTCAACGAAAACCTTGCCTCGACGCTTACGAAGAGCCTGCACACAATGATTACCCGCACGTCTTCCGAACAGGGCCGCACCGCCGTGCCGCCCATCACAAACCCAAGCATATCGCCGTTTCCGATGAAGATTGGGGTGAAAGCAGGAGGCGTGGAGGTTGGATGATGGCGCGAGCTTGACACAGGGTCTATTCTTTGTATGTGATCTCGGAGTGTAATGATGCGCGATTATTTTCTGACGGCACGTTGTTGAGCATGCTGTGTTTAGGCGTTTACCGTGCCATTTCAATATCTACTGTAGCATTTATGAGCCAAGCGCTCTCAGGCGCTCTTCATCAGTAACATGCCACATTCGCTCTAGCTTTCAAGCAAGTATTTCGACCGGCGGTATATGGACAAATATGGACCACACATCGATGACAAGGTGCTCACAAATCCGATGACACGGTGCTCACTAATGCCCTCACAAAACTCTTGGGTTTGGCATCTATGGCCTCACTGTAAGATAGGATGTGGATATTTGTCAGCTAACGCCTACGATCTCCATTATTTTCATGGATGAAGTATCAATCTGTCAGGCGTATTGTGGCTGTTGGTTCGATCCATATGGTGAGATTGAATGCTGCGCCTGGGGAGCGCCTGGAGTTTGAGCTTAGAGTCTGCTTTGTTCACATTGCCGACCAAAGCTAGTTTTTTCGCTTACTTTTTCTTCTTCATATGAAGAACAACTATCGAAATCAAACGCAGGATTTTCCCGGTCTGGCAATATTCGCCTCAAGCCCTCACGGAAATTCGTTATCGTAAACGGGTGGGGGAAGGCCATGTGATATTTATGGCACAGCGCATGTGGCCATTCAATATTCAATCTTGGTAACTCGTATTCCCATCGTACCAGGTTCTTGTTCCCGCCATACATAAAGGATCCGCACGCAGTTCGCACTGGACTCTCCCAGTACTCCTCCCAGTACCCCCGATGTCTGACTCCAAGGTCCTTGCGTCCCCCCCAGGAGAATGCTGCACAAAGACTGTACAGCATAGCGGCACAGCCGTTGGCGTCTTTGAAGACCTCAACGGGGTCAACACATATGTGTCTTATCCGCCGACCCGGCAGGAACGCTACAGGCGCATCATATTTTTCTTCGCGGATGTCTTTGGCCCGATGTACATCAACAATCAGCTGATCATGGATTATTTCGCCTCAAAGGGTATTTGTCTTCCGCTCTTTCCCTGCCTGTCTACTCATCTACTCCTATCGAGCAGGATATCTAATCCTTGGGCCCGACTATTTTGAAGGAGACTTTGTGTTCCACCATTACGGCGTCGAACCCGACTTTGACTTGGGGAAGTGGGTAGGTCCAAAGCGCGAGAAGGCATATCAACTGGTGCCCACGTTCGTCGACGCTGCTAAGGCCAAGTTCGGTGTGTAATTGCGACTTCCAATGGAGTACACGCTAAATGTAGCGGTGTCATACAGGCACCACTGAGACCAAGTATGCTGCTGTCGGTATGGGCAACAGATGACTGAATTGTGCGGATAATGGACTCAATATATGCGCAGGGTATTGTTTCGGTGGCCCTGACGTATTAGGCCTCACCGCCACGGACTGGCTTGCTGCAGGTGAATACGATTATGTTAAATCCTTGAAATCTAAGGTTTAGCTTTACTTCTATCGGATCAGGAGCAATTGCGCACCCTGCTATGCTTGACGAAGATCACTTTGCGAACTCAAAAAGTTTGGCATTCTTCAAGTATACTTGTAAATTCTCACTCACTGCTCTTTCTAGGACCTCTTTTCTTATCCTGCGCCGGTGATTCAGTCGCATCTCTGTGTTCTACATTTGATGCTAATTCTGCATATCCAGAAACCGATCACACCTTCCCCACTGACTCTCGTCATCGGTCCGAGGAACTCCTGCGAGACTCCGCATTCAAGCCCGAATATCACTTCCAGGTTTTTGCACGCGTTGCCCACGGTTTTGCGATCCGCGGAAATCCCGACGTGCCCCACGAGAGTGAGTTGTGCGCCCGCCGATCCCCTGCATTCGAGTCCGACCAATTTCTGTTACAGGATGGGCAAAAGAGCAAAGTGCGAATAGCATCATCGGTTGGTTCGATAGATTCTGTAATTAATGAACAAGGGATGATGCCTGTACTTTTATCAATGATATCACACCTCAAAGAAAAGTACTTGTCCACTAGTCTTCACAACTCCTAGAACGTGTCGCAGGTGGCGTTTTGCAGAATGAAGCTGGAGCATGAGCAGGTTGTATGCCCGAGTTTTAGGTTGCATCACCATCTCGGTCAGAAATGAAATTTTGACTGAAGAAGGGAGGAATTTGCGCCCGGATAATGAGGTACATCATCGGTAACACTATAAATGGAGAGGAGCTCTGTGTACCACTGGACTGACAATCTCTTAGCTTCAAACGTCAAATAACGAAGATCAGAAGAATTAATACGTACCAGCAACGATTGCATGATGTCCAAGCTCGATGCAATTTCTTACATCGGCATCTTAACGTGAGTTTATAGCGAGGGTGATGCCACGATGGGCTCCGTGTTTCTGCATGCAATCTTCGATGGCTTTCGGCTTCGATCAAGTGATGCTCTCTTCATCGTCGCTCTCGATAACTTCATATCCTACCCAGATGACCTCGGAACAGCTTCCGCACCCTACCAGATGCTGTCCTCTGTCCATCTCAACTTCTCCAATTCGATATACTCCCCCGCATCGACAAGCATGTGTCCATCCTTCGCTTCCACCCTCCATGAATTCTTCTAGAGAAACTACTTGCGCCGGCCTCGGCTTTCCTGCAACCCCCTCTCCTTTCTGGAATCGTAGTGCAGCGTCGTATGATTCTCGCAAGTCGGGGTCGGATAAAGTACGATATGCATCTTTGATTCGCCCAATATCGACTGAAGCGCGAGGAGCATCGAGCTGATATGAGAGTCTAGAAGCAGTTTGATTACGATCGGGATGAAGGCTCAGCAAGGCATGATGATATGCAGCTTTGATATCCGCGGAGGAAGCGCTGGGTTGTACAGAGAGAAGGGTATAATAATCGAGCTCGGTGAGCGGTTGGATGTCCAGTTTGTTCTCAACGAATGATCCGGCTAAGTTTTCTAAGTACCGTGGATAAAATCGAGGTTCGAGAGGAAGTTCTGGTGCGGTCACACATGCTACTTCGAAAGCGTCACGATGTCACAGCCTACCATCTATTAGGGGCATTATAAAGTAAAATAACTTTAGTACACTGTACTGTACTCTGCGATGAAAGGAAGCATGAACATGATTCCTCAATGCGCGTCTATCCGTATGTGATACATGTCCTGAAAGTCAACGCTGGAGACTGACTGACGTAGAATGGGCAAGATCAAGCTTAGCCCTTTTTACTTCATCGTCCGCCTCCGTGTCGATGTCTGGATCAGGCGTCCTCTCCGAGTATGACCGTTTTTGAGCGACTACGATATCCTTCTCTGTGAAATCGAAGGAGGTTTAGAAACACTCACTCGTTGGCATCGAGATTCAATTGAACGTGGACTCACCAGTCTTTCTAGCGGAGTTGCCTTCCATCAGAGGTAATGGTCTAAAATATGGTTGCGCGAGCCAGTGTGGGATCTTCTCCTCAAGATTGGGCTCTCCGTTGACACTAGCCTCGTGTTGGTCTTTCTCCATGCGTTCCGCCAGCTCCTCTACGATCTCAAAAAATGCTCTGACACCACCACCCTCCTTGCCCCTGGTTTTGCCTAATTTATCCCGTAAGTCGGGATGCTTTACAAGCCCGGGCCGCATGAGTTTGAACAAGTGACCTTTGATTGCACTCAGGGGCGTGGGGGTCTTGAGAGATTCTACGATCTGGAGATACTCTAGAGCGAGCTGAGTATGAGGAGGGTAGAGTCCTTTGTGCGGCAGTAGAGATGACGACGAAATGGGCGACTGAGAGTGTGAAAATAATGCGGCATTGTAGAGTTGTCCTTCAGCAGACATGACACCGTCTGCTCCCGTCTCGGCAAGGCATCGTTCTATGTCCGAGTGATAGAGTATGTTCCCATTGGCGAAGACGGGTACAGAAACCGCTTCTTTCACAGCGCGAATTTTCGACCAGTCTGCTAGACCCTAGTTGACGAGGCATCGGGCTGAGAAGATTGGGCGGGATATGAACTCGAAGTACGGCTTACGGTGTTATGACCTCGCTGTTCCCGCGTGCGCCCATGACATGTGAGTATTTGTGCACCTGCCCTTTCCAACATTTTTGCATACTCTACGGTCTTTTCCAGTGAGGAAAAGACACGAAATTTAGCAGTGACGGGGATGGTGAGGTTCGTGTGAAGAGTGTTGACTTAATGAATGAGTTCAAGAAAGGAACATGTAAAGAATGACTGTGATCTTACTGAGCTTATATATCAGGTCCCAGTCGTCCTGCAAGAAACTGCCATATTTTCCCTTACGTGCGATGTCTTGTGGACAACCGAGGTTGATGTCGATTGCATCGCAATGAGGTTCTAGGATGCGAGCGGATTCAAGAAGCTGGTCGGGGTCGTTGGCGCAGAATTGTACGATCAATGGGCGGTCGCCTGCGCCGCCTTCTTCGCCATAAATAGTGTTGAAATTGGTGTCGCGGTATCCTTTCTGCTTTGTCCCCGCGAACATCTTGAGAAAAGTCAAGTCAGCTTGTGATGCGGAAGAGATAATGAGGGCGTACTTTGGCATTGATCATGGGAGTGTATGCTAACTATCGCCCGGCGTCAATTCATTGCCAAAAGACTTGAGAAAGGTAGACTTTCCTGCGCGCCATATCGTCTAGAGAGTTGTCTCCAAGCCTAGAAGAGCGATCAGAGTGATTTTCGTTATGAAATAAAATTCAAGTGTAGCTATAACGCACCAATTCGCTTTGATCAACCATAGGTGCGACGATATATTTTGGACTCTTAAGAATCTCGTGATAGAATTGGTACCCTCGAAGCTTGCATGGGGGAGCTGGTGAGGATGCAGTGTTTATCGAATTATCTATCACCATCTCGGTATATAGCCTGCGCAACGAGCGCAAGAGGTATGAAGCAATTGTGATCCTAGATTCGCCCTCGGTGATGATGGAGGAAGATGAAGAACACTGACCTTAACCCTAGATTGGGCTTCAGATTTTCAACCCAACCGTGGCGGACCCCTTTCCCTCCCGGACATCAACTATCTTACTCTTGTTGATTGCTATCGTACGTCTCATCAGTCAATGGCAGCAACATCTGGCACAGAAAAGGCGGCGGTTACCCTAGACGTTGAGACGGATGAAGAGCGTCAAAACAGACTTCGTCAGTATTTTATTTTGTTTCTTCTTCAGATGACCTTTTATCTAGCATAATTGCAGAGCGGATGCTTCAGGCACTCAATACTTCTCATGCATCTCATGCCCACAAAACACCTACAGCATTCGACTTCGGTGAGAGAAAGACATTCCTTGTGGATCCTCCAACGGACCGTAAGACATTCCTTTCACTGCGGTCTTCTTGATGCCCATGCTATCTTAGTTCTATCCCGAGTGCAAGCGTTTCTGCCAGCTCTAGAAGCCTCTAACTCTCAACTTCTCCAGCAAGCAAAAAATGATCCACGAAGCGTAGACATTGAGCATATTGATGACTCTGTACAGCAGCATATCGAAATGGTTCGTCGCGCTACACTTTCCCAATGACTATGTTAATCGGTGATCGCAGAATCTTGGCCTCGGATTATTCGAGAAGCGCGCTAAGGGAGCGTCTGAAGGCGATGCATCTAGTTCTGACGAAAATGAGGAAACGCTATCCTCCGAATCCTCGTCCGACTCGGAATCCTCCGATTCCGCCGATGTCATTGGTTCGTCAGACAACGACCTTATTTCAACTTTGACAAAATCCTCCCGCCCCATGAAGCCACTGCCTTCGCGAGCTCATCCACGAATCGTAATGCTGAATTCGGCGCCCACTCTTTCGTCGACATTGCCATTGTAAACAATTCATAGATATACTCACTCGCCTCTTTTATTTTCAATCGACTATTCGTTTCTCCCAACGCCTCTTCTGATGTCTTCGTCAGATGTTTCGGCACCCGCAGCATTTGACCTTCAACCGACGAAGTTAATTGCGTCACTCGACCCTTCGAACACCGACGACGCCCCGAATCTTCCTCACTTTTTATCATATGGGCGCTGGATGCAGCAGTCTTACCAGAAGGCAAAGCCATGGGCGTATGAGGATGCATACAGATATGGAGGTTGCCGAGACTGGGTTTCTCCCATGACACCAAAAACGACAGTCATTGGAAGCACTGAAGCGCTAACATCTCATCAGCTCGCCTTTGATTTGCATATGCAACTAAGTGTATGTGGTGGCTGCGATGGTAAAGTCCTCGGATAACTACCGGTTCCTCGGAGTCAAGGTTAGAAGCTAGGTGCTGTAAGATCGCTTTGAGTTTCCAATTTTCGGAATTGATATTTGTTGGCACGTCAGTCGAATTCTACAGACAGAATCTTGAAGACTTTCTGGCAGACTATTTGTCAAATCCTTTATTTTTCTGGAGAGAAGACGCTCAATGCACATATCGAAGAAGCTATCACGGCAGCGCGTTCTCCGCCCGGTCCGAGTGCGGGCCCTGTATCCGCGCTGTCTGATTTTACGTGGAACCCTTACTGCGAACATTCAATCGATGCTGGAGTCACCTAGAAACCCGCTCACACCATTCTCACATCTCGGAGTCTCAGACATCAGCACAGCATCCTGTTTCCTCAGACGCGCACCGATGGTCCCCATTTGGATTCGCAGAGAGCTACATTTGTCGTCTTCAGATGTAATCACTTTCGGTGGGCCGCATTCCTCGAACTCTAACAACCAGAAGCATTCTTTATACGACCGACAGTAGACGTTTGCGCCAGTATGGATCGTGTGCTTACAGGGTCCATACCCATGCTATCCCCATCCAAGGCTTCTGTCTGCAGAGCCTGGGCTTTCATACACACCTCGTGCACGCGCATCTTGAGAAGCCAGATCTGCGTATCACCCACACATCATATCTCGGGTCTCATCTGAACCCGACCACGCCACTCTTTCGCAGATGGCATTCCCCACAAATCTTCATCCGATGATATCGTGGAGGGCTGTCGGGATCTGTGCTATCGTACGATACCGATCCCCATGTAGGAGAACTACGACAGCGGAAGTGAATTGTCACAAGATTGTGGTAATGTGGTCCTCAGCTCAGCTATGCATACCAACTGCCTCGCGGGTCCGTGCGAAAGAAAAGAAAGCACTAGGCTCGTTACCGCATGCCACCAATTGTTGACCAAGTCGCAAGCAAACTACCTTACTGATCAAGGGCTATCGCGAAACCCTTTGCCACGACTCATCACTTACTCAAGCTTCTCAAACCTCACGTTCTTCTTATCATCAGCAACCATCAGCATATGGCATTACGCCGCTGCGATAGCAAAGTGGGTTTCCCTCAACACTTTGCAAATGCGCGAAATAGAAGTCTGTGCGGCTGTCTGCGGCTGGCTCAGCGCTGTCAATAATCTAGACACCCAATTCCGCCATGGTGACTCCTTCTTGCGAAGCTTGTTGTAAAACTCGTCTCGATCAAAATTGTGAGCAGCCCTGCGTCACTTGAGCCGCCCATGGAACGGTCGCTGTCCTTCACTCTTAGGCAGGCGCTCTTCTTTTCCGACACGACGGCAACCTGACTACTTTTTTCTCTGCGTGCTGTCTAGTTCTGATATTCTCCGCGGATTTCGTACAGGCCTCTGCTCCGAACGTCCGTTGGCGAACGTGTTGATTCCGCAAAATCGCAATTGCATGCGCTTTGCAAAGTCATGTCTTCGAAATTGACGAAGAAAGAGTATACATGTCGTCTCTTGTGAATGGACTTAAATAGGCATATTGCCATGGAATTGTAATTCGGCTTTCAAATCGAAGCCGTAGCTCACGCGTAGGCAGTGCGTAGGCTCGCGTAGGCGTATCCCAAAATACTATGTCAACCTAATAAATTTGGCCGTGGCCTAGATGTAAGGGTTTGCCTCCAAATTTGCAGGCGCCCATCCACCGCACACATCATCTTCAGCACCCTCCCTACCACATACCTCAAATCAACGGAACAACCATCCTTACGAGAGCGTTATTTTCATAACCGTTAGGGACATCATTTGCTGCTGTGCAGCAACATCGTCATACTTGATCGAGTGAGGGAAGGTCAGACCCTGAAGATTCGTCGGAGTGAGTCGCGTAATCATGCATGGGCCGGGACTTCCGTTCTGTGTGCAACTTCTGATATCAAATGTTTCCCGGATGCGATGCTGTTGACCTGCGGCAGTCCTGCGCGCCTCATTCTGCAGAGTTCACCCGCGAGCGAACCGCCCACACCATCAAACCTTGGGCTATCAGGCCGCCGCAAGCCGCTCTGCACGGCGCGTGATACATGACCGATATGGCATTCACGAGTTCACCTGCGTGGCGGTGTATTTCGGTCTATATTAAGCGTACAATGTCCCTGAAGACTCCTGGAGACTTGACTTTTTCAAATTCTGGCCCAGGCAAAAAGAATGATTTCAACATCGACAGATCCGCGGAGTTGATCACAGTTGATCGACCCTTTTCTCCTTTAATCTCCAGATGGGGAATAAACTCGGCTAGATCTACAGGTTCGGCCCTAAGATTGGCTGCCAGAGAAGCCACGTCCTCTGAGACTTGTATTAATGATACCATCATGGCTTTGTGCACAACCGCCCACATCCTGCCCCTTGCATGCTACCCTCATTGTCTGTGGCCTGTTCCAACATGAACCTATTCCTCGATCATATCACTCCCTCCAATCTCCTGCCCGCTTCCATTCTCATTGCTCTCGTTGTCATACCTTTCTCTACCATATGCGTTGGTATATCCCTAAGGACAAAGAGTCGTCGCTTCCCATTGCCCCCAGGTCCGAAGACATCGTGGTTTGGGGGAGTTACATCGCTCCCCACGTCCACACCATGGCGCACATATGCTGAATGGCGGCACGTATATGGTTCGTGGATGCTTCTCGATTGATAAGCTGTTTCTGAGGTCTTCTGTCCAACAGGTGACATTATATATATCCATGCTTTCGGAAATCCCATCATCATCTTGAATTCAGCCCGAGCAGCATTCGACCTACTCGAAAAACGAAGCGCGACGTATTCTTCGAGACCAGTGCGAACCATGGTTCAAGAGATGTGAGTTAATATCTCGTGATATACCACCACCGCTAATTCCTCGTGACCTTGGTAGAATGGGCTTTGATTGGATTTTTTCCGCAATGCCGTATGGGTCATCTTGGCGGAAGCATCGAACATTGTTTCAAAAACATTTTCATGCTCATTCATCGCCACACTATCAGCCCATACAGTTGAAGGAAACGCATGCGCTTCTTCGAAATCTGATTTATCGGCCTGATCGACTAGAACATCACATACGAAGGTGGGATTTTTTTCATCACGGGATTCCACCATTTCTCAGTGATCGCGTAGAAGTGCGGTGGCTCCAGTGATGCAAATTTTGTATGGACACGATATTCCAGAGGAAGGAGACATCTACGTGACTCTCGCAGACCAGGCGATGACATCCTTCGGCAAGGCAGGTCTGTTTGGAACGTATCTGGTCGACTACATTCCTCTTCGTACGTCGCTCGTAGCATACCATCTTTGGGTGACTTTGATGAAGTATCGCTAGTCAAACATGTTCCGAGTTGGTTTCCTGGAGCATCCTTCAAGAAACAGTCAAGACAATGGCGGCGAGCGTCACGGGCTATGATCGACCGCCCTTTTGACATGGTCAGACAGCGCATGGTGACCCTCTCTTATTTTGGCATGTAATTTCTGCTTTGCTGATACATAATCTTCAGGAGTCGGGAACTGCCAAACCCTGCTTTACAACGTCAGAACTCGACGAGTGGGTGAAGTCTGGGAGAGATCCGGAGTATGCACGGTTGATCAAGGGCGTTGCAGGAACATCTTATGCTGGTAATTACCAACCTTCGATTTTGTCATACATTTGTTAACGATGTCGGATAAATCAGCTGGTGTTGATACGGTGAGTAGTATCGCTATGGTAATTTTCGGTCTCTGACTTTCGCCGAAGACTGTGTCTGCGATTCTATCGTTTTTCTTAGCAATGATGCTTCACCCGGAGATCCAACAAAGAGCACAGCAAGATATAGACAGCGTGGTAGGATCGGATCGCCTCCCGCAATTTTCTGATCGAAATGCCCTTCCATATCTGGACTTTATTGTTGCTGAATGCTTGCGATGGAATCCAGTTGGACCATTGGGCGTTGCACATTATGTGACGGAAGACGACGTCTATGAAGGATACACAATACCGAAAGGCACGACAGTGCTACCTAATGTCTGGTATGACTCGCCTTCTCTTCTTTGACCTCGTTCTCACCATGCATTCTCATCATAGGAGCATTCTTCATGATGAGGCGACTTATCCAGATCCTATGACATTCAAGCCTGAGCGTTTTGAAGACCAACATAAGAATGTAGCGCTTGGTATCAACCCTTTACCGGAAGTGGCCTTCGGGTTCGGACGACGGTGAGGATAGATTTCCATGGGCACATGTCCCTTCGTTGAAGTTCGCCCATTCAGGATGTGTCCTGGCCGTTGGCTTGTCAACGATACCATCTGGATCACGATTGCGTCCGTGTTAGCGGTATATACGCTCCGCAAAGAAGTAAACGAGCACGGAATTGTGATCGAACCCGATACAGAATACACAACGGGTTTAGTGAGGTGAGTTCGTGCACGGTGTAAATGAGATAGGGCGAGGCGAAGTGACATCCTTGCTTTGTTCAGCCGACCAAAACCGTTCAAATGTGTCATCGTCCCGCGTTCAGAATCTGCACTCACTCTCGTTCGACAAACAACGGAGGAGCCACAATTCTGAAATACTAGTAGTTTGCGCTATGCCATCAACATCAAACAGGTCCGAAGATTGTAATGATTGTATTGACAATGTCTGAATACACATAATAATTATTAGCTGACTGGTGAGGTATGGAAGTTTTATGAGGGGTAATTTATGCCATCTACGTCGGTCGAAGCATCCACCTGCCTTGATAGGGGCCTTATGAGTGGGCCTCGGTGGACCGTGGCACATAAACATATGAAACTTGCCTATTCATTCTCAATCTTCGTATCGACATGACAACCGCATACTGACGTACATAGTATCCGCTCTGACCCCTCAGTTCGTCGGCGGGGCATGCTGTCATGCTTGGGAAGAGCTATCCCCATTGATTGAGAAGTCAGCTCGACAATGCAACAGGTATTCAGCTCATCAAAGTCCTTTGGCCGTCAGCACTGTCGACCGAGAAGGTAAGTCACATGAAGACTCGTAATATCCTTTCATTCTCCTTGAGGTACACGATAAACAGTGAGCGCGTACATAGTGCTTTGCATATAACACAGCATTGGTGTCTTCTGCATGAGAACGCTCAGATAAGCTCCGACTAGTTCTGAGGAGCATGATGGGTTCTGCGAAGTGGAAGTTTAGGCATCAACCAGTAGCTTGGACCGGCAGGAAGTTGGAGGGTACAGTATGGACGAAAGCTGGGCGCAGTAAAGGCAGTTGCCGCGGCCAGAGGCGCATAAACCCACGATGGGATATCAGTCAATTTTCGACATATAGCGAGGGTGGACGATATCGATCTGTGTCAGCTGTGTGTCTTCTGAGGAATGTCAGAAGTTGGCAGTGCTGTCGAGAGTCTTAACACGAGAACATGCTGTTAACACGAGAACACACCGTTATAGGACATCGGCACATGGGGACCATTCACGAGTCACCGTAGCAAGTACCACGCAGGTTTGTGAGCTAGGGATACATCAGTTGTATGACATCTCGGAGCATGCTTCGCTGCTGTTTCTTTTCTCAACGTCTGTGACCTTGCAGGCGTTAGCAAATAATTTGGAAAGGGGATCTAACCTTTTCATTGATGCATATATAATTGCAATTAGGGTGGCTTGTGAGGATATATTGGAGATACGCGAGCGCCAGTCGGTCAAACTCGGGGTTGTGGAGGGGAATAAAGATGTCACTCGCCTGAACGTCACAACTCTGTCACAAATCCATCATTGAGATGCTTACCCGTGTCCTCTTGCGATCTCCTTGTCAGATTCCAAACATTGCGAGCCATCTGGCGAAACTTGTGGTCTCTCCATCACCACATATCCGAATTCTAAGAGCGATGTCTTCTGTTACTTCTCATCCATCCTTGACGAAGGTCTCCACTGAGCGTGAGTGATTGACGCGGATATACTAGCTTTATTACCCAGGCCTTGATGACTCGATTGCAATCATTGTGGACAATGCTCAGATGCACCCGCTGCTATCGGACCTTATAGCCAGGCCATTGTTGCACACCCCTTCGTCTTTGTCTCTGGCTGCCTTGGTTTTGACCCGAAGACTGGCCAATTTGTCGCTGGCGGTGTAGAGGAGCAGGCACGACAAGCGCTGTTGAATCTGAAGGCAGTTGTGGAAGCTAGCGGGAGTGAAGTAGGGAAAGTGGTCAAAACAACAGTAAGTGCTCATTCGTCGGTCATAGGATTTATAAAGACTCCCATGTTTCCAATAGGTTTTCTTGAAGGATATGAATGACTTTGCGGCGGTCAACAAGATCTACGAGAGCTTCTTTGGCGATCACAAACCTGCGCGCTCGGCAGTCGAGGTAGCGCGTATTCCTAGAGATGGGCTAGTAGAGGTGGAAGCTATCGCTTCGGTCGCATGAAAAAATAGGAAGAGAAGGATTACGCACACTTGTGAAGGTATCGAAATAATTGTCGAAATTGCACTTATTTTCGATCACGGTGAGCATGCTTGTCGAACTTTGAATGTACCGGAAAGGACGTGGAAGCTCGTGAAAGGCAGCAATTTCGCCCTAACCTTCTGGATGCACGATGAGGTGGACCATCGGCCTCGTCGCCTTGTAGGGGCGGACACAAAGATCTTGCTCAACGACGGCGACATGCCGCCCAAGCGATTCCAGATCGAGCGCGATACCAACTTCAACGTGATCGTCAACTCTATCGTACTCATCCCGAAGTGCACCATCACCGCCACTGCGAACTGTACCATTGACTTGAGGACGGGCAAGAGCGCTGTCGTCTCCGAGGCCGGCTCTGAGATGGGCGACTCAGACGTCGTCAACGCCCTTATCAGCGTGCGCGCTGGAATATCTTTATTTGCCTACGCGTCGTTTTGGCTTAACCTTTTGTACGTGTGCAGTTCGTGTCTCATCGCGTTCCAAAGCATCATGCCCATCTCGCTGTACATCTCAATTGGGATCAGATGATCCAGACGTATGTCATCTCAGAACGTCAGTAGACCTCCGTCGAGCAGCGGAGCAAGCCCATGCCTCGCTTCCAGCTGCCAATCGCGGTCGCTCTTACCCTCAGCGCACTCGCCAGCGCAGCCCTCTTCAGCCTCGCAGCACCACAAGAGGCCACTGCACGCAGATGGCAAAAAATACCACCATGGCGATCTCTTCGACATCCTAGCCCCAAGGGCATTGTCGACGGCGAGCCAATGGATGAGGCCGCTTTTGAGGCTCGGATACGTCCACCGCACGCCCCGCTACGCCCTTCCATGCTCACCCCTCGCGCAAATGCGCCTCGGAAACGCCCTGCTCTCCCTGCTCTCCCTCGTCTGCGTCGCCGCCCTAGATATCCCTCTGCTGTCCCTTCTCTTTCGACGGCCGCCAAAACACCATCATCTATGCCCTATATGCCCTCTTCGCAGCCTACCTCCTACTCCGCTCCGGTGGCGTCCTGGTTGAGGGTTGAGACGGCCCCACACTGAACTCATCATCTATCTCTTCACGCTCTCCACGTCTGCACTCGTATTGCGATGGTCTTTTCGGAATAGATCTGCGCCTCGGTAAAGTGCAGCGGTGGGCTGATCGGGGTGGTGACAGCGACATAGAGGGCGAGCACGGTGTGTCAGAGGGAGGCGACGTGGAAACAGGCGATGGCATGCCCATTCAGGAGGAGTGCAGTGACGCCAAGCCGCCATCACGAACAAAACCCGCGATTACCCCATGTCCACAGTTATAAGAGGCCGTAGATGAGCATAGGTGAGGGTTTTTGTGGTGAGGGCATGTCATATGCTACACATAGACCAGCAGAAGAAGAGGGCAGCAGTGCTGCCTGGGTTACTGCATGGACCGGCAGAAGAAGAGGGCAGCAGTGCTGCCCGGGTCACTGCATGAGCCAGTGCAAGGCAGAGGGCAGTACTGCTGCCTGGGTCATTAAATGGACCAGTGCAAGGCAGAGGGCAGCAGTGCTGCCCGGGTCATTGCATGGACTAGTGCAAGGCAGAGGGCAGCACTGCTGCCCGGGTCACTGTATTCTAACCTGAAAAGCTAGTAGTATTACCGACACTTTTGAGTCCACCAATATCCAAAACTACTGTGTTGCCAATTAAATGTAAATATAAATATGAAAAAATCCTTTCTGTAATCTTCATTCTAACCTGAAAAGCTAGAAGGTTCAGGGTAGGACAGGGGTATGGCAGGGCTAAAGAGGCCATTAAGAGGTGAAGAAGCCACCCATGCCAATACACGGCTGACATGACGAGCCTGTCCGTGGCTGGAGAGGCTCGTCATGTCAGCCGTGTATTGGCAGGGCTGAGTCCTGATACGTGGCTGACATGACGAGCCTCACTGCGGCTGGAGAGGCTCGTCATGTCAGGCGCGTATCAGCTTGGCTGAGTCTTGATACGCAGCTGACATGACGAGCCTTACTGCGGCTGGAGAGGCTCGTCATGTCAGCCGCGTATTGACAGGGATGAGTCCCGATATGCGGCTGACATGACGAGCCTCGCTGCGGCTGGAGAGGCTCGTCATGTCAGGCGCGTATCAGCTTGGCTGAGTCTTGATACGCAGCTGACATGACGAGCCTCACTGCGGCTGGAGAGGCTCGTCATGTCAGGCGCGTATCAGCTTGGCTGAGTCTTGATACACGGCTGACATGACGAGCCTCGCTGCAGCTGGAGAGGCTCGTCATGTCAGCCGCGTATTGACAGGGCTGAGTCCCGATACGCGCCTGACATGACGAGCCTCACTGCGGCTGGAGAGGCTCGTCATGTCAGCCGCGTATCAGGATTCCGCTGTGCCAACAAGCACAAAACCTGCACAAACTCGACTCTACATGAATGAGACAGCCTACGAGCAGTAACCTTACAGATGCCCACACTGTGAGTATGTTTTTATTATATCTTATTGTACCCTTTATTTCTTGCACTCGGCTTTGCAAACGGACGATAGGCCTCTGCATCGCCGAGGGCATGTATTGATACATGATGTTTCCTTCTCTTTTCCTCTACTTCTACTATCTACAGATCCTCGAGGGACTAACCTTTCCCTTCCCGACCCCGTCTCTGTCCTCGTCCACGCCTACGCCCCCGCTCACAGCCGCCTCTTTCCCCTGCGTCGCCACAATGTCGGCCGCGGAGGCGTTTTAAACCTGAGACAGCGGGGATCGCGGTGGGGGCTTTGCCTGGCTTCTTCGCGTCCTTGATGGCCCTCAGCTTCGCAAAGCGAGCTGGACGGACGTTGGCTTTGATGCTGCACAGGACGATGGCGCGATCGCGCAGCTCGACCTCGCCCTGCCGGATCTTTTTGATGATCTCGAGGCCGTGCGCGTCCGCGACGTAGCGCCGCTTCGCGGGCGAGGTGGTGCTCTCGGCAGCACCGGCCGCATGGTGGTGCATGTAGCCGGAGGCGGAGGACGGGGTGCGCTCGTGCGATGCGTGCGCGGTGGTGCGCAGCGTAGAGTGGGCGTGTTTGGAGAAGAAGGCGTCGGGCGGTAGGGTACCGGAGAGCGTGGTCGTTCCCTCGCCTCCTAGGAGAGAGTAGGGGAAGAGACGCGGCGTGAGGAGCCGCTTCCGGGTGTGCGCAGGTGCACGGGACAGGCAGGGCTGGGCAGGGAGGGGCAGGACTAGGGCTGGGGGAGGGCTAGCGAAAGTAAGTGATACGGACCTTTTTCATGGCATTCCTCTTCGCACCTTCTCTTCTCATTGACAATGCTCCTCACCCTCGCCGTCGACGCGCTGAAGCACGAGTAGCGTGACGATTGCGACACGCTGTGCGCAAGGGCGAAGCACGGGTGTGGCGGCGGCAGGGGCGCGTGAGGGAGCAGTCGAAGGAATTGTTGTGACCGAGTGGACGCGTGTGCATCGGGCCGGGAGGATGGGAGGACGAAGGCGAAGGAAGTGGGTGGTGGGTGTGCATGGTGTCGAGGCGAGGGCGAGGGGACGAAGGTTGAGGTTTGCGCACGGACAGACTTGAGTTAGAGACGGGTGCGAAGGACTCAACTTCGCGTCGCGCGCACGCGACCACTTAATTAAGCTCGTGACTCTCCAGCTCCCGCTCGTCCGCCTCAACCCCTCACTCGTTCCCTCAGCCCCTTGCACACGCATCCCTTCGACCCCACGCCTGCGCCAATAACTGTCTCGTTTGGCGTGCTGCACGGTTTCCACGGCGATGGCGTCCCGCTCCACCAGCACCTGCGTACTCGCGCGGCTCGACGACGCGGACAACCACGACAACGAAGAGGAGGACGAGGAGGAGCACAGAAGAGGGAAGGAAACGGTTGACGATGACATCTACAAAGGTACATCGTCACTCGCCCCAGTTCCTCCCCCGTACACGCACACCTCCCGCCTTCTATCTGACTCTCCATGTAACCTTCAACAATCTACCCCTCGACTCTACCCGCCCCCTCCTCTCGTCCGCTCAACCTCTCCCACATCCGACCCGCTCTCCCGTCCGACCCGCTCTCCCTTCCGGCCCTCTCGACCCCATCGCTCGCTGTACTGCCCTCCCCGCTCGCCTCGCACGATCTCATGCCCACTGGCCCACCGGCCGGCTCGCCCGCATCGTCCACATCGCCTCGCGCATCGCATGCGTTGCCCCGGACCCACGCTCGACTCACCCGCATCTCCCGCTCGACGCTGCGCTCGCCTGCTCGCTCCAGCTCGACACCACCGCCGTCCACCACCCCGACACGTCCTCCGCCTCCTCCACCTTCCCTCTACCTCCTCCGCCTCCTCCACTGTCGCCACCACCACCACCCACACCACCACCACCACCGCTTCCTCCACCTCACGCCGCTCCTCTGAGTTGTGGCGCACCATGCCCAGCGCCGGCGGCCGAGACTGCACCGTGCAGGACCACTCCAAGCCCATATCCGCCATGAGCACCGCCCTCCTCCGCACCGACCTCCTCCGTGCCGCCCTCCTCGACCAGGCAGCAGCTGCCCCATCCGCATCCGCATCCTCGCGCACCGGCCGGTGCTAGCGACGACATCAGGCTCGCAGTTGCCGCCTTGGACGACGTCGACTCGACGACACCGACTCGACGACACCGACTTGACGACGCCGCCTCGACCCTACCGTCTCGACGCGGCCCTGTCTCGACCACGCTGCCGCCTCGATGCTTCCGTCTCTATCCCCACTCCCGACGACGACACCAGGTTCGCAGCCACCGCTCAGTAGGGCGCGTGAGGATTGGGAGGTGCGCGTGCGGGCTGCCGAGGAGGGGTTTGACGGCGCCGTCACGAAGGTGGATGCCGGGCTCGCGACGCTGCAGCAACACCAACTCAAGGTGAATGGGAACGCGCGCCACGGTGTCAGGCTCGTCACACCC
The DNA here is from genome assembly GCF_000320585.1 of Heterobasidion irregulare TC 32-1. Classification (NCBI taxonomy): domain Eukaryota; kingdom Fungi; phylum Basidiomycota; class Agaricomycetes; order Russulales; family Bondarzewiaceae; genus Heterobasidion; species Heterobasidion irregulare. Next base: position 6,843 of record NW_009258197.1, on the reverse strand, counting down.
CCCAGTCCACGCAACATCTCGTCTGACTCGGGCGAGCGCCATCGGTGGAAACGATCGACAATCTCCCGAGGCCGATCGCGTTCGCACTCGGCCGAGTCAAACAAGGATGACGGTGGGTACGCGAGCTCATTCGAGGGCGTGACACTGCTCGATGACAAGCGCCAGTCAGCTTCCAAAGCACGCACGCGCGACCCCTCGACGACAGGAACCTGCCTTTGCCTGTGTTCACCGCGCGTCTGACGCGTCCTCGCCGTGACGCGAGCAACCGTAGGTCTGGGCTAAGGTCCAGTGGTACTACTCCGGCGCTGACGTCGCCAACGACACCGACACAGAGTGAGTCTCCCACAGTCCTTTCCATTCTACAGACCGCTTTGGTTGTCCACGCTAACGCCGCCGCCGCCGCCGCCGCCCACGCCCCCAAAAAAGCCCCGCCAACATCCAGGCAAGCTACGGCCGCTACGAGCGCCTGCGCGCCGACGAATCCGACTACGACTACGTCGCGCATACCTCCTTCAACGGTGCGTCCTCCGCCGCACCTCTCCCCGCCCGCGACGGCTGACTGACGGCGCTGCATGTTGAAGGCCCCACGAAGGTCATAGAGCACCGCGAGGCGGACATCGAGCAGCCCCAGATCGCCAATGGCGAGTTCTACGTCCGCCGCGCGTACTTCCGCCTCTCCAAGTGTGCCACCATGAGCCCCTCGCTCTCACCCGTCGCCCTCCCGATCCTCACAAACCCCCTCAAATCCCCACACACCCCTCCCGCCCCCGGCCAAAAGTCAAAGAACTAGTCACCTGCACCGCGGACTGCAACACCGTCTACAACCTCGACGATGCGCGCCCCATGCACTTCTGCCCCAAGCCCACCTGCCGCCAGCGGTTCCCCTGCAACTGCCTCGAGCACGCCGACTTGCACGACGCGCACGACTCCGTCGACACGCACGCGTTCAACCTCCTGCGCTCAGATCCAGACAGCGACGACCCCTTCCCCCTTCCACCCCCCTCCTCACGAGGGAAGGGAAACGGCACGGGCGCGCCGTGGACGCTCCCCGCGCTCCCCGCGAAGCTGCACGAAGCCGCCGCGCAGCAGATGCTCGAGGGCGTCCCGCCCTACGGCCTCATCGGCAACGCACAGCCTATCGCCGCCGCGCGCCCGGCGACGCCCGCGCGGCTAGGACCGCGCTCGACGAGTGAATGGAGCGCGTGGACAGCACCAACGTCGAGGGCATGCCCGCGGACGGCGGGGGCTCGCCGGAGGCCGTTGGGGGTGCGCGGTCTGACTGCGGCGGTGAGAGCCCCCAGCTTTATTTCGTGGCGCTTTTTGGTCCGTTGTGTGGAGGTGCCATTTGATACCACATACCTTTGCGACTCACGAGAGGGTCCTTTCTTGGTCGAATTTTACCTTACGATTCTAACCTGAAAAGCTAGAAGGTTCAGGGTAGGACAGGGGTGTGGCAGGGCTAAAGAGGCCATTCAGAGGTGAAGAAGCCACCCGTGCTAATACACGGCTGACATGACGAGCCTGTCCACGGCTGGAGAGCCTCGTCATGTCAGCCGCGTATTGGCAGGACTGAGTCCCGATACGTGGCTGACATGACGAGCCTCACTGCGGCTGGAGAGGCTCGTCATGTCAGCCGCGTATTGACAGGGCTGAGTCCCGATAAGCGCCTGATATGACGAGCCTCGCTGTGGCTGGAGAGGCTCGTCATGTCAGCCGCGTATCAGGATTCCGCTGTGCCAACAAGCACAAAACCTGCACAAACTCGACTCTACATGAATGAGACAGCCTACGAGCATTAAACTTACAGATGCCTGCACTGTGAGTATGTTCTTATTATATCTTATTGTACCCTTTATTTCTCGCACTCGGCTTTGCAAACGGACGATGGGCCCCTGCATCGCCGAGGGCATGTACTGATACATGATGTTTCATTCTCTTTTCCTCTACTTCTACTATCTACAGATCCTCGAGGGACTAACCTTTCCCTTCCCGACCCCATCTCTGTCCTCGTCCACGCCTATGCCCCCGCTCACCGCCGCCTCTTTCCCCTGCGCCGCCACGATGTCGGCTGCGGAGGCGTTTTAAACCTGAGACAGCGGGGATCGCGGTGGGGGCTTTGCCTGGCTTCTTCGCGTCCTTGATGGCCCTCAGCTTCGCAAAGCGAGCTGGACGGACGTTGGCTTTGATGTCGCACAGGACGATGGTGCGATCGCGCAGCTCGACCTCGCCCTGCCGGATCTTCTTGACGATCTCGAGGCCGTGCGCGTCCGCGACGTAGCGCTGCTTCGTGGGCGAGGTGGTGCTCTTGGCAGCGCCGGCCACATGGTGGTGCGCGTAGCCGGAGGCGGAGGACAAGGTGTGCTCGTGCGATGCGTGCGCGGCGGTGCGCAGCGTCGAGTGGGCGTGTTTGGAGAAGAAGGCGTCGGGCGGTAGGGTACCGGGGAGCGTGGTCGTGCCCTCGCCTCCTAGGAGAGAGCAGGGGAAGAGACGCGGCGTGAGGAGCCGCTTCCGGATGTGCGCAGGTGCGCGGGACAGGCGGGGCTGGGCAGGGAGGGGCAGGACTAGGGCCGGGGGAGGGCGAACGAAAGTAAGTGATACAGACCTTTTTAATGGCATTCCTCTTCGCACCTCCTCTTCTCATTAACAACGCTCCTCACCCTCGCCGTCGACGCGCTGAAGCACGGGTAGCGTGACGATTGCGACACGCTGTGCGCAAGGGCAAAGCACGGGTGCGGCGGCGGCAGGGCCGCGTGAGGGAGCAGTCGAAGGAGTTGTTGTGACCGAGTGGACGCGTGTGCATCGGGCCGGGAGGATGGGAGGACGAAGGCGAAGGAAGTGGGTGGTGGGTGTGCATGGTGTCGAGGCGAGGGCGAGGGGACGAAGGTTGAGGTTTGCGCACGGACAGACTTGAGTTAGAGACGGGTGCGAAGGACTCAACTTCGCGTCGCGCGCACGCGACCACTTAATTAAATTCGTGACTCTCCAGCTCCCGCTCGTCCGCCTCAACCCCTCACTCCTTCCCTCGGCGTCGTGCACACGCATCCCTTCGACTCCACGCCTGCGCCCATCACTGTCTCGTTTGGCGCGCTGCACGGTTTCCACGGCGATGGCGTCCCGCTCCACCAACGTCCCTACGCCCACGCTGCCCGATGGCACGCCAATCATCGCAAATGTCCGAGCGTCAACGACGATGACAACGAAGGCGATCAAGATGACGATGACGCCGACGCCGACGCTGAGGATGATGACGCTGAGGAACGGCGGCGGCGGCGGAAAGACAAGGGGGAACAGAGAGGGCACAAACGGGGTACGTCGTCTTTCTTTGCGTCGACCTGCACATCCATCCCTCCCGCTCTCGTCCAGTATATCCCTCCCTCCCTCGGCTCCCTCCTGCGCTCCCACTTGGCTCGTTCGATACCACGACCGCTCATCTGCCTCAGCTACTCGTTCCCTCGGCCCCTTGCACACACGTCCCTTCGACCAGTTGCCTGCTCCCACCGCTGTCTCATTCGACACGATCCACGGTCTCCACGGCAGCGGCGTCCCGCTCCACCAACACCCACGAACCAACGCTGCTCGACGACGCGGAAAACCACGACAACGAGGAGGAGAACGAGAAGGAGCACAGAAAAGGGAGGAAACGGACGACGAGGACATAACCATAGGTACGTCGTCACTGGCCCCAGTTCCTCCCCCGTACACGCACACCTCTCGCCCTCGACCTCCTCTCCACGTCGCCCTCAACGGCCTATCCCTCGACTCTACCCGCCCCCTCCTCTCGTCTGCTCAACCTCACCCACCTCCGACCCGCTCTCCCGTCCGCCCCGCTCTCTCGTTCGACCCGCTCTCCCGTCCGACTCGCTCCCCCGTCCGACCCTCTCGACCCGATCGCTCGCTGTGCTACCCTCCCCGCTCTCCTTGCACGATCTCATGCCCACTGGCCCGCTGGCCCACCGGCCGGCTCGCCCGCATCGTCCACATCGCCTCGCGCATCGCATGCGTTGCCCGGACCCACGCTCGACTCACCCGCATCTCCCGCTCGACGCCGCGCTCGCCTGCTCGCTCCAGCTCGACACCACCGCCGTCCACCACCCCGACACGTCCTCCACCTTCCCTCTACCTCCTCCGCCTCCTCCGCTGTCGCCACCACCACCACCCACACCACCACTACCACTGCTTCCTCCACCTCACGCCGCTCCTCTGAGTTGTGGCGCACCATGCCCAGCGCCGGCGGCTGAGACTGCACCGTGCAACCTCCTCCGCACCGCCCTCCTCCGTGCCGCCCTCCTCCGTGCCGCCCTCCTCCGTGCCGCCCTCCTCGACCAGGCAGTAGCTGCCCCATCCGCATCCGCATCCTCGCGCACCGGCCGGTGCTAGCGACGACATCAGGCTCGCAGTTGCCACCTCGGACGATGCCGACTCGACGACACCGACTCGACGACACCGACTTGACGACGCCGCCTCGACCCTACCGTCTCGACGCGGCCCTGTCCCGACCACGCTGCCGCCTCGATGCTTCCCACTCCCGACGACGACACCAGGTTCGCAGCCACCGCCTCCGACGACCTCGACTCGACTCCGCCGACTCGACTCTACCGCCTCGATGCTGCCCCCTCCACCGCCAGGCTCGACCACACCACGACCCTGCCCGGTGCCGACGACGGTCCCAGGCTCGACACGTTGGGTCCCCACCACGCCGCCGCCTCCACCCTGCCGCCTCCACCGCCGGTCCCTTGCCTCGACAACGGCGCGTCGCCCGAGGTCTCCTCGTCAACAACCCTGGCCTCCTCACCCCAGCCTCCTCACTCGACGACGCCTCCTCACCTTTTCATCCACCCCGCCTGCTCCTCGACAACAACAGCGCCCGCTCGACACGACGGCCTTGACGACGACACCGAGGCCTCCGCGATGCCGCCTGCACGCTCGGTCCCGATGACCCCAGGCGTGCAGCAGCCTTCTCGATCCTGCCAGCTCTTCACGCTGCCGCCTGCACGCCGTCTCTACATGCCAGGTCCCGACCACCTCACCGCCTGGGCCTTGCCTCCCCGTGCACACCACCGAGATCGTCAACGGCGAGGCCTCGACGGCCCTGCCTCCTCGCCAACACGGCGTCGCCGCCTTCCCCTCGCCGCCTTCTCCTCGCTTCCAACGGTGGCTCCCCGAGGACGCGGTGTTGCCCGGTGTCTCGTCATGCACAACCGCGGCCTCGTGAACCGCGGCGTCGAGGACGTGCTTATGACGACAGCCTCGTCGCCGTCTCTACCACATGTGGGGCCGCCAACACAGGGGTCTGGCAGGGCCCTGATGTGGCGTCCGCCGGGCGCGGACCCCTCCTGATGCTGTCTCCGACCACGCACGGCGTCGACGGCCACCGGCCCGCCCCGATGAGGCCGCCCAGAACGACCAGAGATTCGACGAATGGCTCCTCAGTCTCAGCCCCGACGACGACGACGGGCACGAGGCTGCCTCCTGAACCATGACTCAACACCTTCTACGACAACTCCTCCCCGATACCTCCTTGATGGCAACGGCTGGAACCTGTACGGACATGTCGGAGGCGGCTAAGAGGCGGCGGCCTATGTGGCTAGGGCCGAGGACGACGACAGGGTCATTGGGCGCGCCTCATGCGGCATGTATGACGGCGGGGTCGACCACGCGGGGGCGTCCACGATGAGGTCGAGGTGATGTCCACGGGCAAGCTTGATGACGACGAGGATTACGACGCCGCGTGTGATCACTGAGATCGGGCGCGCGGTGTCCATCCGCAGGGCGATCAAACAGGAGCTAGGGCAGTACACGCCCGCCCCAGCATCAGCATCGAACGAGTTCTCGCCCACCCTGTACTCGGTCGAGGAGGCAAAGCCGGCGGCGCCTGTGCAGCGCGCGAGCTCATTGTCGGCCTCGAACAGGCGCGTGGACCGCCCAGAGGAGGACCACTACCCGCTGCAGCCCAATCTGCTCCGCCAGCAGCCGCCCTACTCGGCCGAGTCGCCGTCGAGGCGTCTGCCATTGTCAGGGCGCTCGTCGGGCGACGGCCGCTTCCGCAAAGCGTCGTCAGAGTGCTCAAGCTCCGCGGGCTGCTCGCCGCCGCCAATCTTTGGTTAGGTGCCAACGGGGAGCACAGCGGGCATGCTCAGCAACGACTCGGCGGTTGCGGAGGGCTCGGAGGATGCCTGCACAGAGCTTAAGGTAATACTTGTCTTCTGATGGTTCATTTACCCCGCACTCACGCTTTTTCACAGCCCTCTCTCGAAGCGCAGACTGAATCAATCGTCTACACTATCCAGAGCGTGCTGTCTGGCGTCCGCTCGCTGACGCCCTCACCGATGCCCTCGCCGACTGTCAACGAGAACCTCACGCAGATCATCACGATCGTGTCCAGCATCGTTGCCGTCTGCCACGACAACCTAGTAGTATTACCGACACTTTTGAGTCCACCGATATCCGAAACTACTGTGTTGCCAATTAAATGTAAATATAAATATGAAAAAATCCTTCCTGGAATCTTCATACCCTGCTTCAACTTTGAGGCCCAGAAGCAGTGAAATTGAATGAGGGGTTCAATAGATATGGATTTAAACAGTCTACCCCCTAAAACCAGACTGTGTGAAGCACAGTCTGGGTTTTGGGAACCAAATCCGAAGTTGCACGCAATTCTGTCTGATTCAATAGGCTTAAAATGTATTTGTCATGGTACCCTAATATTTTCATTAGTAGACATGGAGTACTGAAGATGTTACAGGTTAGGTTAGGTTAGGTTAGGTTAGGTTAGGTTAGGTTAGGTTAGGTTAGGTTAGGTTAGGTTAGGTTAGGTTAGGTTAGGTTAGGTTAGGTTAGGTTAGG